>NC_052079.1:14490000-16890000 GCF_015852505.1 Tachyglossus aculeatus | reverse complement strand
ATCTGGAAAGTGGGGATTAAGACAGTGAACCCCACGAGGGACATGGACTGCATCCAACCTGATCCGCTTGCATCTACCCCAGTGCTAAGTACAGTGCTGGCACATAGTAAGCACTTGAGAAGCAGCGTGGCTCAGAGGAAAGCGCACGGGCTTTCGAGTCAGAGGTTATGGGTTCAAATCCCAGCTTTGCCAACTGTCAGCTGGGTGACTTTGGGCAAGTCACTTCACTTTTCTGTGCCTCAGTTCCCTCATCTGTAAAATGGGGATTAAGACTGTGAGCCCCCCATGGGACAACCTGATCATCTTGTAATCTCCCCAGCACCTAGAACAGTGGTTTGCACATAGTAAGTGCTTAATAAATGCCATCATTATTATTATTATATACCACTGAAAAACCTTCTCAATGGCAGTGTGTCATGCAGTCTATTCTCGGCAACTGGCCAGTTTTTAGCGGGCATGGAACACTGTCTAAGGTTTTGTTTTACAGTGTCCTGTGCCCAACAGTACACAATTAATCACATTTACTGAGCACTTACTGTGTGCAGAGCACTGTACTAAGCGCTTGGGAGAGTATAACAATAAACAGACACAATCCCTGCACACGACGAGCTTAAGTGCCATGGGGCTGAGAGTGGGGTGAAAGAAAGGGTAAAAAAAGGTGACAAAGAAGGGAGAGGGAGGAGGGGAAATAAGGGCTTAGTCGGGGAAGGTCTTTTGAAGGAGATGTGGTTTTAATAAACCTTGGAAGATGGGGAGAGTGGCGGTCTGTTGGATATGAAGGGGGAAAGAGTTCCAGACCGGAGGCAGGACATGAGCAGAGGGCCAGCAGCAAGATAGACGGGACTGAGATACAGTGAGTAGGTTGGAGGAGCAAAGAGTGTGGGCCGAGTCGTAGGAAAAAATCAGTGAGGTAAGATAGGAGGGGGCAAGGTGATGGAGTGAACTCAATGGTGAGCAGTTTCTGTTGGATGTAAAGTATCAAATGCCTTTAGACATAAACAAAATTGATTGATTGATTATATCATTTCCCGGTGAGACTTGAAAGATGTCCAGATTATCACAGTCAAGATTGCTCCCAAAGGCTGAACTAACCACCACCGCATACACTTTGGTGAGTTTTTAACCAGCCATAAAATGAATCTAAAAGAGCTATAAAAGCCTTAAGAGAGAAGTAATGTGGCTTAGTAGATAGAGCACAGGACTGGAAGTCAGAATGATCTAGGTTATAATGCCAGCTCTGCCACTTGTCCGCTGTGTGACCCTGGGCAAGTCACTTCACTTTTCTAGGCCTCAGCTGCCTCATCTGTAAAATGGGGATTAAGACGATAAGCCCCATGTGGGACAGAGACTCTGTCCTACTTGATTTGCTTGTATCTGTACAGTGCCTGGAACATATTACATGCTTAACAAATACCACAGTTATTATTATTATTATTGATAATGATAACATTTTGAAAATAATCACCCTTACTATCCTGTTGGCTCAAGGTCAAGTTTTGACAAATAGAGACACATGCAAGATGCTCTAAAATATTATCCCACTGGCCTTGCTAGACCAAAGAATCTCAGCTACAAGTATCAGCATGAACAGTGAATACACACATCTTCAGCAAACCATGTTCCCCACACCTTCTAAGCTGTAGATAAGCGAAGAGACACCATCTCCAAGAACTGTAGATAGGCAAGACGACACCACCGAGGCTGGTTTGATGACTTTAATTCAGAAATTTTCAAACTATTTATGGCAAAGCTAGGAAAGCAAGACACGATCCATGTTTTACAGCTCTTCAAGATTATTGCAAGAGAGGGAGATTCAAAGTCATGCAGCAATGAGCTGCAGATCAAGAAACAGATGTGACAGAGTGGTAACCTGAGGAAATCAGGGAAGTGCTAACGGTCACCAAACTTTGACTCATCACTAAAGAAGCTATTTTTTGTTGTTGTTATCCAGTGATCATGTAATGGGTTCAAGTCAAAACTTTTAACAAGATGCTGAGAAGCAGCATGGCATAGTGGAAGTCTGTTCTATCATGCCCTATTCTACAATCTCATTTTGGGCAGGGAACGTGTCTACCCAACTCCTTGTATCATACTTTCCCAAGCGCTTAGTACAATGTTCTGCACAGAGTACATGCTCAATAAAAACCATCGATTATTTCCCCTTACCTGTAATTTCTTTTAACATCTCTCTCCTCAGCTAGGTTGTAAGCTCCTTGAAGGCAGGGATCATTTCTACCAACTCTACTGTACTTCCCCAAGGACTTAACCCAGAGCACTGCACAGATTAAATATTCAATATCACTGATGGATTGATTGAAAGCTCCGAGAGGAGCCCAAGAGCTGAGAATCACCGAAGAGCTGATGGCTCAATCATGTCGGTGGAACTCCACACCATAGGCTCCTCAGGTGCAGGGAGCGGATCTGCGACTCTGCTGCACCATACTCTCCAAAATGCTCTGAACAGCGCTCTCCTCACAGCAAGCACTCAGTAGATACCACTGATTGATTCAAAACTCTGCGGCAGAACATAAAGTCCCTTTCCCTAGAGATCCAGAGTGGGAAAGATGGGCCTTTGGTTTCCCGAGGACCATAGCAGGGAGCAGCAAAATATGAAGGCCTAAAGCTCACTTTCATCCAGCCCACAGGACAAAGGTCTGAGACTACTGTGGGTGAACAGACATGAGTGTGTGTGAGAGAGAATTTATTCAATCACAATTAATTGCCGATTTGTACTTTCCAAGTGCTTAGTACAGTGCTCTGCACACAGTAAGCGCTCAATAAATACGATTGAATGAATTAATTAATTTAATTGAGCACTTACTGAGTGCTTACTGGATGCAGAGCATGTACTAAGCACATGGGAGAATACAATAAAACCAATACATTCCCTGTCCACAATGAGCTTACAGTCAAGTAAGCGCTCAATAAATACCATTGATTAATTCAAATAAAATATTCTGAATTTAACATATAGTAGGTACAGTTAAAATGACATCATTGTTATTGGTCTGCTTCATTTACTTTCGTCCTTTCTAGTTTTTGTTTCCCAACCTCTGTTAGAATGTAAGCATCTTATGGGCAAGGAACACATCCCTTTATTATTGGCTACTTCTGAAGTGCCCAGAACAGCGCACTGCGTCAATACTCAGTAAATACTATTACTACTAATACTAAACCAGAGGAAGGGGAGCCCAGATAGAGAGAAGATAAGAGACAGAGAGAATCTACCCCAGTGCTCAGTACAGTGCTTGGCACACGGTAAGCACTTAACAAATACCATTTAAAAAAAAATGGAGAGAAAATCTTGGCCAAGGGTCAGAAAGTAGGAGTTTGTCTGGGAGGCTATTTTAGCAGGGACAATACAGGATTCCAATCATAGTCATAAAAATCAGTGTGATAATTGTAAAAGTGTTTACTATGTTCCAAGCACTGTACTAAGCATTAAGATAGAATCAATTTAATCAGGTGGGATGCAGTCCCTGTTCCACATGGGGCTCACAGTTTAAGGGGGAGGGAGAGTGGGAATTGAATCCCCATTATATAGATGAGGAAACAAACCCATAGATGTTAAGTGACTTGCATAAGGTCGCACAGCAGACAAATGGTGGAGGGGGAATTAGAACCCAGGTCCTCTGACTCCTGGTCCCATGCTCTTTCCACTAGGCCATGCGGCTTCTCATTTATATTGAACACGAGCCAGTCAATCTCCTTACCTAAAGACAATGGTTGCTATTCGGTTTTAGAGTCTTTAATGAAGCACTCCACTTGGTTACTTATGATGTAGACAGAATGACATAGGGTAAATCTCTCCACAGTGTACACATGCATTTTACTCCGAATCTGGGTTGTGCAGTGCCATTCTATTTTTAGCAGCTTCTAAATGAAAGTTCAATGTGTCTAGCCTGCCCACCCCTATTCCCTGGAGAAAGGTCCTTTCAGTGTTCTCCCTAGGTTGCCAGTCTTCTCCCTCCGCTTCGCAAAAAGTGCAGCTATTCACAAAACCCCGAGAAATCTGCAAATAAATCTCCCCACCCCCCAAGCGGAAATTCCATCATCTTTCCTTCAGGCAGCGCAGAAAAAGCAGGCAAACAGGAGCCGCTTTTGTTCTCACTTTCCCCTTCCTCTGCCATTCACAAAATGGCCTGGCTAGACTCTGGCCATTACCGCCAAGACGGAGAACGACGCGGTGGGAACGAGTGGGGGAAATACAATCTCTGTGGCCTGTGCGTGCCTGCTTTGACAGAGGGCGGGACTTGGAGAAACGTTAAACTAGGCAAAAATGTGAGTACTGTGGTGAGACCAAAGGCAAGGATTCGAAGTATTTCTTAGGCAAGTCTCAACTCAAGCGTGATTGTGTCACGGAGGAGGGGCAGGCTAAATTCCTAAGTCTCCCCTCTCCCCAGTCTAGGCCCCGCTACCCTCTGCTCCGTCTACATGTTACATCGCTCAGGGCTGGCATTCAGTTGCCACCCTGTTTCCTCAGCCTCTGTAAGCTATGTCCACTTGCTCACTCTCTTCAGAATCCCACCTGACGCTCGGCTTGTCCCGCTCACTGTAGCTCTGAAGCTCTGAATAATGTGGGGTGAGGAAGTTCCCTGGCCAGGGCTCCTTTCAATCAACCACGAGGTTACCAGAGCGAATTTCAATCACCACCACCCCCTTCTAAAATCTGTCAGACTCCCCCAGCTCGCCCCGTGTTCAAAGCCCTTCTAAAATCCCACCTTCTCCTATGAGCTTTCCTTGTATAACCCTCATCAGCAATTTTTATTTTTACTGAAACCCAACCTGCTTGTGACCTCGTGCGTATTCCATCGTACGTTCGATTATTTATTTTGATTTCTCCAGTGGTAAACAGCTTCGCATGTGTCTCTCCCTTTGGAGAGTAAGCTCCTTGTGGGCTGGAAACACATCACTCCTTTGGAGTGTAGGGCAGGTAAAAGATAATCAGGTCCCACATAGGGCTCACGGTCAAAGTAGGAGGGAGAAAATCCTATTTTACAAATGAGGGAGCTGAGGCACAGGGGGGCTAAGTGACTTGCCCAAGGTCATTCAGGAGACAAAGTGGTGGAGTCAGGATTAGAACCCAAGTCCTCTAATTCATTCATTCATTCAATCAATCGTATTTATTGAGTGCTTACAGTGTGCAGAGCACTGTACTAAGCGCTTGGGAAAGTACAATACAGCAATAAACAGAAACATTCCCTGCCCACAGCAAGCTTAGAGTCTAGACCTGTGCTCTTTTCACTAGGCTATGCTGAAGTCTGGCTCTCTGAATGCTCCTCTCTGACACTTGCCCCTGTTGAGCTCCAGGAATGGCCAAGAACTATTTGTGTCCCTGGAGGATTTATTCTCCCCTCTCAGGACTGCACCTGGAAAGTTTCCAGTACTTTACCAGTCTCGGCTACAAGAGAGAGAATTAAGCAGAGGCCTACCCATTCCATTCCTAGCTTGGGCAGTGGCTAGCGAGTGGAAGGCAATCAGCTACAAATCAAAACTCACCCGTGCTGGGCAGCAGCAGCATCGGAGAGAGTCGAGGGCGGAGAGTCAACTTTACTGCACGGAAGGAGGGAATGGTAAACCACTTCTGTATTTTTACCAAGAAAACTCTACGCATACACTGCCAGAGTGATTGCAGATGGAGGTGGGGCATTCTGGGAGAGACGTGTCCATGGAGTCGCTATGGGTCGGAGATGATTCAATAGCATAAAACAAGACAAGGATTTATTCACCCAAGACTAGTCCACATTCCACATCTAGATTTCCATTCCAAGTTCTACAGTTCTAGAGAAGCAGCATGGCCCACTGGAAAGATCACTGGGAGTCAGAAACACCTGGGTTCCAATCCCAGCTCTGCCACTCGTCTGCTGTGACCTCAGGCAAGTCACTTCACTGCTCGGTCCCTCAGTTACCTCATCTGCAAAATGGGGATTCAATCCTTCTCCTTCCTACTTTAGACTGTGAGCCTCATGTGGGACATGGACCGTGTCCAACCTGGTTAGCTCGTACCCACCCAATGCTTAGCACAGTGCCTGCCACATAGGAAATACCATAAGGAAAAGCACATGCTTAGGAGTCAGGAGACCTGGGATCTAATCCCAGCTCTGCTCCTTACCTGTTGTGGGCAAGTCACTTCACTTCTCCGTGCCTCAGTTCCCTCATCGGCAGCATGGGGATTCAATACTTGTGGCCCCTCCTACTTAAACTGGGATTTCCCTTATGGGACTTGATAATCTTGTATCTTCCCCAGCTCTTAGTATAGGTTCTTGGCACGTAGTAAGAATTTAAAACAACGCACAGTTACCATTATTATTATTATCATTATTACAGCCGTATCCCAGCCCACTTTCTTCACAGATGCTCTCTTTCGTTCTGCCATTCTACATCTGCTAACCTTGCCCCTGATGCTTCAGACCCACTCCACACTGCCCCATGACTCTTCACCGACTCTTCCTTCTCCATTCCCAGATTTTCCCTCTAGATTGCAAGCTCCTTGTGGGCAGGGAACAAAGAGAAGCAGCGTGACTCAGTGGAAAGAGCCCGGGCTTTGGAGTCAGAGGTCATGGGTTCAAATCCCGGCTCTGCCACTTGTCAGCTGTGTGACTTTGGGCAAGTCACTTCACTTGGAAAAGCAGTGTGGCTCAGTGGAAAGAGCATGGGCTTGGGAGTCAGAGGTCATGGGTTCAAATCCCAGCTCTGCCAATTGTCAGCTGTGTGACTTTGGGCAAATCACTTAACTTGTCTGTGCCTCAGTTACCTCATCCGTAAGACTGTGAGCCCCCCATGGGACAACCTGATCACCTTGTAACCTCCCCAGTGCTTAGAACTGTGCTTCACACATAGTAAGTGCTTAATAAATGTCATCATTATTATTATTATTATTCTCTGGGCCTCAGTTACCTCATCTGTAAAATGGAGATGAAGACTGTGAGCCCCACGCGGGACAACCTGACGACCTTGTATCCCCTCCCAACACTTAGAACAGTGTTTTGAACACAGTGAGAGCTTAATAAATGCCATCATTATTATTATTATATCCAACCAACTCTGTTATATTGTATTCATTAATTCATTCAATCATTCAATTGAATTTATTCAGCACTTATTGTAAGCAAAGCACTGTACTAAGCACTTGGGAAAGTACAATGTAACAATAAACAGACACATTCCCTACCCACAACAAGCGTGCAGTCTAGAGGGTGAGGCAGACATTAATATAAATTACATACTCTCCCAAGCACTTAGTACATGCTCTGCATACAGTAAGTACTCTATTAATAATACAACTGATTGATTAACTGACTGATGATCATGAAAGTTTTAGCTCAAGGCCTTTGCACTTGGAGACCGCTTTTTAGAGAAGCAGCCTGGTGTAGTGGAGAGAGCATGGGCCTGAGCGTCAGAGGACCTGGGTTCTAATCCTGGCTCCAGCACTTCCCTGCAGGGTGACTTTGGGCAAGTCACCTAACTTCTCTGTGCTTCAGTTACCTCATCTGTAAAATGGGGATTAAGACTATAAGCCTCATTCTGTTGCACTGTGCTCTCCCAAGCACTTAGGACAGTGCTCTGCAGACAGTAAGCATTCAATAAATACAACTGAAGATGATGACGTGGGCCATGGACTGAGTGCAACCTGATCATCTTATATAATAACAATAATGGCATTTATTAAGTGCTTACTATGTGTAAAGCACTGTTCTAAGCACTGGGGAGGCACAAGGTGATCAGGTTGTCCCATGGGGGACTCACAACCTTAATCCCCATTTTACAGATGAGGGAACAGGCGCAGAGAAGTGAAGTGACTTGCCCAAAGTCACACAGCTGACAATTGGCGAAGCTGAGATTTGAACCCATGACCTCTGACTCCAAAGCCTGTGCTCTTTCCACTGAGCCATGCTTTAGTACAGTCCCTGGCACATAGTAAATGCTTAAATACCTATAAAAAAGGACTCCATAACAATAGGTATGAATATCTATCAACACATGCCAAGTTACTTAGGCAAAAAACAGGCAAATAGAAGCAGTGTTGGCCAAAGAAATAGAATAGTTTAGAGAACTAAGCAAGTGGCTCATTAGCTCAAAAGTCTAATTCCAATTTTCTCAATGACTTGCTTTGAGAATAGGGAAAGATTCATATGAGCTATTTGCCTCAGTTCCATAATCAATATTTATTCTAAACAGGGATGCAATTTGGGACTTTGTAAAAAATAAACTCACAACTGCATTTTTTTCTATCATTTTGCAAATAAAGTTAAAACTGAAGTGAATATGACTCCAAATCGACCTTGCACTTAAAAATCACTACTTTTGTTAACACTTCCCCCCTGCTTAAAGATGTCATTCTTTTTTTTTTTTTACATAGACATTTCATTCATTCAGCTATACGACACTGAACTATTCCGTTACAGTACACAAAGACTTTAATTAAGAGCAAACAGTGCTAGAGTTAAAAATTAAATATTGGTTTTAAATTAAGATCGCTGGAAGTTCCAAAAAGCTTCACTTGTTCCTTCAGCAGCAAAGAGGTATTATACGGCCCAGATAAAGAGAGTTTGTCCGTTTTGGCTCCTCCCAGGACTATCTCCAAGCTAGTCTTTTGCACAGGCTCTAAGGGTAAAAAGCAGGTTTCCTGTTGTTGAGGATCAGCTTTGGATCATTTCCTCCTGTTTAGTTTTATATCAGCTCCTGTTCTCGTTCCTTTCTGCCTCAAACGTGCTGCCTGAACTGAACTGTGGAAGAACCTCCGGAGGGTGTCAACTGCAGAGCGGCGCGGGAGAAGTACTGAAGAATGGGGCAAGTAGGCCAGCAGCTATCTATGCCCCTTTCATTCCTGAAACTTTCATCCCTAGAACCTTTCTCACAGCCGAGCCGGTCCCACACCCCGTAACCCAAACCCACCTGGCATTCAAAAAAAAACACAAAAAACCACAAAAAAACCTTGGTTCTCCTCTGGTATGCAGGTCCCTCGGGAGTGGAGGGGGCAGAGGAGAAGGAGCACAAGGGGGGAGGAGGAGGAGGAGAAGAAAGAGGAGAGGGGATGAGGAGGAGGAGAAAAGGAGGAGGGGAAGGAAGACAAGCGGGAGGAAAGGGAGGAAGAAGAAGTGGAGGTGGAGGAGGGAGGGAAGAGGAGAGGAAGAGAAGGGAAGGAGGAAAAGAAGGAGGAGGAGGAAGAGAATATTAATAATGACGGTATTTTTTATGCACTTACTATGTGCCAAGCACTGTTCTAAGCACTGGGGTAGCTACAAGGTAATCAGGTTGTCCCAAGTGGGGCTCACAGTCTTCATCCCCATTTTACGGATGAGGTGAGGCAAAGAGACGTTAAGAGATTTGCCCACTGTCATGCAGCAAGAGGGAGGGGGAGGAGGAGAAGGCAGACCACCCATCTTGTCTGGTCCCAGCCAGGGTCTCGGGAGCTGTGGCCTTACAAGAGATCTGCCTGGCAAAGAAGAGACGGGGCAGTGGGAGCGGCGAAATAAGGTTAACAAAACAAAACCTGGCTGGTGTGGGATGTGGGATGCAGGGCCGGCCTTGCCAAGGAGGAACAGGGGTGTGGCTGGGAAGAGGGGCAGGTTTGGGGTTGAGGGGATGCAAGTGAATCCCATTATCAGTTTGGAACCCTCATTCCAACGTGGCTCCGCCTGTCCCTTTCCCGCTGCGTGGATCCCTCAGCCCACATTCCCTGGTAACTGGGAGGGACGGGGCAGGGACAGGGCCACCTCTCCCAGCCCCCAACTGCTCGGGGGATGATTAAAAAGAGGGGACAAGGTCAGAAACGGCCCGCAGGATGGTCTGATTACAAAGTGTGGAGCCATCCTGGGAGGCGGTGGGGGTGCCTAGGGGAATGAAAAGAAAATTCAGGAGAAAGCATTTCCCGGATTGATGGCAATCTAGACGTGAGACACCAAAAAGCAACCCCCTCAGAAGTGGAAGATAGGCAGGAGACCACCACGCGACCTCTCCTCCACAGTGCCATGGGGAATCCTGAACTCATTCATTCATTCAATCGCATTTATTGAGCGCTTACTGTATGCAGAGCACTGTACTAAGTGCTTGGGAAGTACAAGTTACATCACCAGCAACTTAGGACAGCCTCCTTCCTGTCGCTTGCCACTGCAGAAACCAAAAAACCAAGACTGCCTTTACTTTTGTTTGATTTTAGTGGTATCTGATAAGCACTTACTATGTACTAAGCGCTGGGATGGATACAAGCTACTCGGGTTGGTCACAGGCCCTGTCCCACACTGGGCTCATGTTTCTACTCCCCATTTGACAGATGAGGTCATTGAGGCACAGAGAAGTTCAATGATTTGCCCATAGTCACACAGCAGATAAGTGGCGGAGCCAGGATTAGAACCCAGGTCCTTCTGATTCCCAGGACAAGGATCTTTCCACTAGGCCACACAGCTTCTTATTTTCCCACTGTTAAAACATTGGGAAAGCTGTGGCACTTTGAAGCCAAAGACAATTCATTCGTTTGGAGCAGTGAACTAAACTTCTAAGTTCTGTCTAATATATGTATGTGTGTGTGTGTGTGTTCATGTCTTTTAAAGCAGTAAACCCTTAGTAAATACCACTATTATCATGTACCAAAGCAAGTACCAAATGCAGGGCAGAGACAAGATAACCCAATTTGGATGTAGTCCCTGTCTGACAGTCTAGGATGTAGGAAGAGCAGATTTTGTAGCCTAATTTTATGAGGAAACTGAGGCCCTGAAAAGCTAAGTGACTCACCTGTGGTCACACAACAAGCCACTAGCAGGGTTGGGGACCCAGGACCTCTGACTACCAAACTCTGTGCTCTTTCCACTAAGGACACACATTTTCGTTGCTGAATTTTGACTTGCTTCCATCCTATTTCTATTTTAGTCTTGGTCATGTGTCTGTTCTCCCCCGCCTTGTTTCTGAGTCCCTTTTGGGAATGGGTCTGTGTCGAACTGTGTTCTTGTAATAACTCCAGTGCTTAGTACGGTGCTGGCTTTTTAAAATATTACTACTAATGATAGCCAAAAGAAAAACAAATCTGTTGCCTTCACGATTGGTCTCAGCAAGTGCTAATGCACCTGTCAGCACACATAACTTTGGAACCTATCTGCGTAAGAAACACTAAGATAATAGGATATGTTTATTTTACCAAAGAACTAAGTAACAATGGCTCCTTATGACTAAGAGGGTATGAAAAGAAAATCAAATCTCTTGGGGGAAAAAAACAACAACAAAGTCATCATTTGAAAAACAAATTTGATCCGAACACGCTAAATTTGCTTGGCCGAGACTAGGCATCCAATATCTGCTCAACAGCTGGAGGATTTTTGCCTTGTAAAAGTACCGTGCTTCAGTTTCCAGATATAATGACATTCATTTATGACAAAAATTAGTAATAACTTGAATCGACACATACACAAAGATTATTTATACCATTATACAATATTCTATATATACTGCGGTATTGATGATCCCCCACATAGACCTAAGGAGGCAAGAAGACCGGGGGTTTGAATTTGGTATGAAGTAGTATATTAGTCAAGTATTAGTCTTGGGTACTTGCAAGCCTCAAGACCGATCCCATACATCCTAGGGTGTTTTGGTCTCGCTTTATCTATTTACTTATTTAGCTCGAGAGGTAAACAACGGCTACAACAGAAGAGAGAAAAGTTGAAACCGACTATCAATTCCGTTGGGAAGACAAAGATGATCGGTCCAAGGAGGCCTGTGTCCGTATTTAGTTCATCCCAAAAAGCGAGAAGCATTTGCTGTCATAATGACGGCTCACGTAGTTTTCCAAGAAGGTTGGAAAACGCTTTAATGCTTAAATATGTGGGATCCTCAGATCGCACTCTAAAGTTCGAGTGAGAGGAAGGGTGGACTATTTGGAGGGGGGGATATAAAATGACATTCCCCTCTGCCTTTTTTTCTCAACAAAATATTTGGGAGTTGCCAGGCCGCAGGCCGTTAAAGGCCTGTGGGGCATCGGGCATGCCAGCCCGGATGGACTGGGGCCCCCCTGTTGAGGCCCCCCTCCCTGGTTGCCAGGGTGGGCTCCATGCCAGGGCCAACCACAGTGCCATCCGGCCAGCACTGTCACGGTGCCCGCAGAGTGTGGTGGACTAGGGGAGGATGGGGCCTCCATCCCTGGGCCCCCCCTCCATGCCCTCCCGGGGGTCTGCCCTGCCCTTGCCCCCGTTTAAGGCGGGGGTGGGGAGGGGGGGGATCTGTCCCTGCCCCCTCCCCCTTATTTCATGTGACCGGTCCTGCTCTGTGGCCATTCCCTCTTTGGGGGGGTGGTCTGCTCCGCCCCCCCTGCCCCATCCTTTAGTCCGTCAGGGGGTGGGGGCTGATGCAGGGAGGAGGAGGAGGGGATGGGGGGTCGGGGGCGCTCACCGGTCTTCGCCCCGGCTAGGAGGAGGAGGAGGAGGAGGAGGAAGGCGCAGGGCGGCCGCGGGCTCATGGAGGAGGAGGAGGAGGGAGGACCAGGAGGAGGAGCCGGGGCGGGAGGGTGGTGTCCCCCTGGTTGCCCTCCCGGTGGGCTGGGATGGGGCGGGTCTGGTCCCTCCGGCGGCGCGGGGCAGGATGGGAAATTCCTGCGCTCCGCCAACTCCAAATATGAGCATGCGGCGGCCCGACCCCCGCCCACGGGCCCATGGGCCCAACCTAGCCATTCATTCACCCATTCAGTCCTATTTACAATAAGAACAATAATAATAATGGCATCTGTTAAGCGCTTACTATGTGCAAAGCACTGTTCTAATTGCTGGGGGGGGGGGAGGGGAGAGACAAGGTGATCAGGTTGTCCCACGTGGGGCTCACAGTCTTCATCCCCATTTGACAGATGAGGGAACTGGGGCTCCGAGAAGTTAAGTGACTTGCCCAAGGTCGCACAGCAGACATGTGGGATTCGACCCCATGACTTCTGACTCCAAAGCCCATGCTCTTTCCACTGGGCCACGCTGACCTTGTATTCCCCCCAGCACTTAGAACAGTTCTTTGCACATAGTAAGCACTTAACAAATGCCATCATTATTATTTATTGAGCGCTTGCGGTGTGCAGAGCATTAGACGGGGGGGGGGGGGGTACAAGGTGATCAGGTTGTCCCACGTGGAGCTCACAGTCTTCATCCCCATTTTACGGATGAGGGAACTGGGGCTCCGAGAAGTGACTTGCCCAAGGTCGCACAGCAGACATGTGGGATTCGAACCCATGACTTCTGACCCCAAAGCCCATGCTCTTTCCACTGAGCCACGCTGACCTGGTATTCCCCCCCCAGCGCTTAGAACAGTGCTTCGCACATAGTAAGCACTTAACAAATGCCATCGTTATTATTTATTGAGCGCTTTTGGTGTGCAGCGCATTAGACTTGGGGGGGGGGGGGGGAATACAAGGTGATCAGGTTGTCCCGCGTGCGGCTCACAGTCTTCATCCCCATTTGACAGATGACGGAACTGGGGCTCCGAGAAGTTAAGTGACTTGCCCAAGGTCGCACAGCAGACATGTGGAATTCGAACCCATGACTTCTGACCCCAAAGCCCATGCTCTTTCCACTGAGCCACGCTGACCTTGTATTCCCCCCAGCACTTAGAACAGTTCTTTGCACACAGTAAGGACTTAACAAATGCCATCATTATTAGTTATTGAGCACTTACTGTGTGCAGAGCACTAGACTAAGCACTTGGGAAGTACATATGGGCCATCAACTGTCAGAAAGGACCCTGGACCATCCCACCCACAGATAGTACTCTGGACCCCCAGACAGGGCCCTGCACCCCACCCCCACATGGATAATAATAATAATTTTGGTATTTGTTAAGTGCTCGCTATGAGCAAAGCACTGTCCTAAGCGCTGGGGAGGATACACAGTGATCAGGTTGTCCCATGTGGGGCTCACCATCATCATCTCCATTTTACAGGTGAGGTCACTGGGGTGCAGGTAAGTGAAGTGACTTGCCCAAAGTCACCCAGACAAGCGGCGGAGCCGGGATTTGAACCCACGACCTCTGACTCCCAAGCCCAAGCTCTTTCCACTGAGCCACGCTGCTTTTCAAGCGCTTAGTACAGTGCTCTGCACACAGTAAGCGCTCAATAAATACGATTGATTGATTCTCCGGGCTGTGGGCCGGTGGAGGAGGCCTGCATCCACAGACAGCGGAGCCCTGGACCCTCTCCTCTCCCACCCCCCCACCCCCCAGACAGGGCTCTGGACCCCCCACAGATGGGCCTCTGAGCCCCTTAGGCAGGGCTCTGGACCCCCCCAAAGAGGGGGCTCTGGATTCCCCCACAGATGAGCCTCTCAACCCCCCCAGGCAGGGCTCTCCCCAGAAAGGGCTCTTGACCCCCTACAGATGGGCCTCTTCACCCTCCCGCCACACACACACCAAGATTAGGCTCCGGACCTTCCCCCAACCCCCCGACAGAGCTCTTGGACACCCCCCAAATGGGGCTCTGGGCCCCCCGTAAGCATGGTTCAGTGGAAAGAGCCCGGGTTTGGGAGTCAGAGGTCATGGGTTCTAATCCCAGCTCCGCCGCTTGTCAGCTGTGTGACTTTGGGCACGTCACAACTTCTCTGGGCCTTGGTTACCTCATCTGTGAAATGGGGATTAAGACTGTGAGCCCCACGTGGGACAACCTGATCATCTTGTATCCACCCCAGTGCTTAGAATAATAATAATAATAATAATAATGTTGGTATTTAAGCGCTTACTATGTGCAAAGCACTGTTCTAAGCGCTGGGGTAGATACAAGGTAATCAGGTTGTCCCACGTGGGGCTCACAGTCTTCATCCCCATTTTACAGATGGGGGAACTGAGGCAAAGAGAAGTGAAGTGACTTGCCCAAAGTCACACAGCTAAATGGTGGAGCCGGAATTTGAACCCACGACCTCTGATTCCAAAGCCTGTGCTCTTTTCCACTGAGCCACGCTGCTTCTCTAACAGTGCTTGGCACAAAGTAAACACTTAATAAATGCCATTATTATTATTATGGGGCCAGGGACCAACATATGGGCCATGAATTGTCAGAAGGGACCCTGGACCTCCCCCCCCGCCCCCCGCCCGATGGCACTCCGGACCCCCAGACAGGGCCCTGAAACCCACCCCCTCTCCCCCATAGATGAGGCTCTGGGCCGTTGGAGGACCCAAACCCCCACTTCTCCAATGCTTGCCCATTCCTCCTCACTCCGAGCAAAAACTCCAGACCACTGGCTATAATGCACTCACCAGTCCTTCCCCTCTTGTAAATGCTTAGTACAGTGCTCAATAAATACCTTTGACGACGATGCTGCACTCAATACCATTGTTGATAGTGTCTACCCACTCCCTTATCCCACTGCACCCTAGCTTGCACTCCTTATTCTGCTCAGTGTAACCCCATGCACTGTGCCTCATTCTTGTTTATCCCATTGCTGACATCTAGTTCTCGCTGCCCTTCCTGATTAGAATTCCCTCTCCCACCGTGTTTGAGGGAGAGGAAATGGCCAGCCTCTAAAGCAAGTGCCATTCACCCCGATTCCCCCTAGATATTGATTCTTTAGAGGTTAATTTCTAATTAAGACGGTGATGCCCAGGGAGTCTCTTGCCAAACAGTCACCTGCCAAGTCGCAGGTGTCCGGCCTTAAAATGGGTAAGCCCTCCAAATGTTCGTCTTTCGGACAGTTCTACCCAGTCCAATATCTGAAGAGTCTAGATGACCCCCACTCTTGAAGGCAGTGCAACCCGATCACAAATTTCTACTGAAGAGTTAATTGCTCTAAATAATTTACTACCTAGCTTGAATTAACAGGAACCCTTGGGCTGGAGGATCGGGACATAATTTCAAAGGCTAGTCACTTCGGCACACCCTTACCTTCGGTTAAACGGCAAATCCTCTGCAACAATATAAGTCGAAAGAGATTTACACCACACTCAAAGTTCACACTAAATCAAGAGGGTTTATACATGCTGCTTGACTGCCTGAAGATACGCTCATCTGAATTCTGAATTCCAAACAATGCAAGACTGCATCTTTGTGGCATCCTTTATGCATTCGGGGCTGTGTTTTCTGCATCGATTATTTTCCCAGGTGAAATATCATACATACCCTTAGGTGAATTTCCCCGTCGGCAGGATATCCACTGAGCACAAAGGCCTACTATAAAGAGAAAGAGACAGATGGAGCTATCAGTACGGGGTGTAAGCCAGAGATGGCCGGAATTGTAAAAGGAAAGTTTCCCAAACCCCTACTCTGCTTGTTACCTCAGTCTTACCACTTTTATACCAGTGAGGCCTAGAGACACATCCGTGGCCTACTGGAAACAGCACGGATCCGGGAGTCGGAGGACCCAACTCTGTCACCTGTCTGCTGGGTCACCTAGGGCAAGTCACTTCACTTCTCTGTGCCTCGGTTCCCTCACCTGTACAATGGGGATTAAATCATCCTCCCTCTGATTTAGACTGTTTACCTTGGTATCCACCCCAGTGCCTAGTACAGAGCCTGGTACTTAGTAAACGCTTAACCACCACCTTGCCCAGTGGTTTACACGGTCTCTAGCTCATCGACAGAGACAAAACCTATTTAAAAAGTCTAAAAAATAATTAATGTTTTCGCTGTGTAACATGATCTGCAAATCGTTTGCCACTTCACACTGATGCTGGAATATCGGTATTATAATTTACATCATTTAAGGAGAACATGCAGGAGAAAAGAACACGTCAGTCTGAGAAGCAACAAAGGGGAAAAAAGACCACAGTACTATGCATAAATATCATAATACTGTAACAAGCGGTCTGAGACACAGGGTGAGTTCCCGTGACGAATGAAATCCATCTGCGACCCCCTGACACCGCTAAGGAAAATCAACTCCTGTTTTTCCCTGAGTCTGGGCTGAGAAATGAGTTATCTCAATCGAACTTTGTGGAAAAGGTTAATCAAGGTATTAAGGGGCTGGCTTCCTGGTTGGCTATTTTTTTTCCGCTAGTGCATTATTTAAATCTTGGTTTCCCTTTTCCATCCCTCCTTCAAACGAAATCTCTGGAGGGAAATGTCGGCTGGTGATCTCTTTGTTTGAGAAATAGTCTCTCAGCCACATTCAAAGATTTGCAACTCCCTAGAAAAATTTAGTTTTCCTCTGCATCTTGATCTTATACCCCTTCTTTCGGAACGGCTTGCTTGGCAGAGAGCTCCTTCCTCTTCACATTCACACAACATTAGCGAGAGAGGCCCTAATCTCAGAAATCGGTCTAAAGGCTACCTGGTGCGAATCCGACCGCACTTCAGTAGCTGTGGACAGTGAGGCTTGAATGCATTGACAAGGTACCGCTGCAAGACTCCCAGATTTCCGTTTCTTACCTGGATGGCACTCGGGAAGAATCCGGCGATTAGCCGCGACGGCTTCAGTGCTGCTCACGTGGGCATTCAGGATCCCAAAAGTCCCCATTTGCCCATCAAGTTGAGACTCAACGTCCTGGCTCCAGTGGGACTGTTCTCATCTTGGGACTGAGCTCCTTGCGGCAACCTGGGTTCTCCCATGCTTCTGACCTTATCGGCCGGGAGGATTGGATGCCACTCATTAAATCATCTGAACGACTGAGAGGCGCTTGAAGCTGAGTGCACTGGTTGCCACTCATTAAATCATCCGAACGGCCCTTGAAGCACACCGGATGAAGAACAGTTAGGGATTTGGCACCTTGCATTGCTCTGGTAACCATTACATCCCTCAGAGAGAAGCAGCTTGGCCTAATGGATAAAGCACGGGCCTAGGAGCCAGAGGACCTGGGTTCTAATCCTGGCTCTGCCACTTGTCTGCTGTTGTGACCTTGGGCAAATCATTTCTCTGGGCCTCACTGACCTCATAAGTGAGCCCCATGTGGGACATGGACTGTAGCCAACCTGATTAGCTTTAAAACTACCACAGTGCTTAACAAGTGCTTATGATGTGCCCAGGCACTCTAACAAAAAACATTTTTTAAAAACCCACTCCAATCCCCAACAGTGGTATCTGACGCCTCTCTCTACATTTGAGGGAATGGGAGATGTCCTTTTTTTTTTTTTAATTTGGCAGTTGGAAAAGAGTACTTGGCACACGCACTCATCTCTTAACTTTCCTTCTAGTGATCCACTTGGCTATCAATTTATGCAAGCCCCCTCTTTAACTTAGTATTCTCAACCTGCCCAACTTTTGTGGTAATTAATCCTATACGCCTATCACCCCCTTGAGTTTTGTTTTCTTTGAACCCGCCTTCAAACACTCTCACTCTGAGGTTACGAGAATTGGCCAACAATTCCCTATTGACTATGTCCTTCGTGAATTGATGATGATCATCATCACCATCAATCGTATTTATTGAGCGCTTACTGTGTGCAGAGCACTGTACTAAGCGCTTGGGAAGTACAAGTTGGCAACATATAGACACAGTCCCTACCCAACAGTGGGCTATCAACTACAACCACTCCCCACTTTTATCTCTATCGAATGAAGTCTTAACCTTTCACCCTTTGCTCATCAATCAATGATACCTATTGAGCGCCTCAAATGGAAACGCCTCTAGACCCTTGACTATCTCTGGTTGCCTGCCTTCAAGGGTTGGCGCAGAGTGACGCGTCTAGGGAAACTTTCTTTCCCGGTACCCGCTGACTTCAAAGCCATGCATGCAGGCGGTTTCTTCGATAACGTGGCACATCGGGGCCAATCATCTGGACAACTCCGTAATGCTATCAGGCAGGTCAATCAGTGGCACTTATTGAGTGCCTGCTGCGTGCAGAGCACTGTACTAAGCGCTCATGGTCATCCCACCCTTTTCTGAAAACTGGCCACGTCAACGGTACCTAAACCTTCTTATGTTTTTGAAAGCTCCATCTACCTTTGAGTGTCTTTTGGCCGGGACTGCCCTGGTGAAGGGGGCCAGTGGTCCATCACGGGGAGCTTGAAGCTACACGGGACAGGGCTAATGATGAACTCCAGACTCCTTTAGTCCTTCCAGGCCCGCCCTAGGGACTCGGATATAAAATCATCCGACTGACGGTCTGAAACGCTCCCCAAAAGTCCATTCCTCTCCTCGGCCACTGGCCCAAACGAAGGCATCGTCATTCATTCCATCGCATTTATTGAGTGCTGTGTGTAAAGCACTCTACTAGATGCTTGGGAGAGTACAATAGACACATTTCCAGCCCAGAGGTAAGTCGGCAGTGGGGGTTGCAGCAGCATAGATCACTCCCACCTTGGGCAACAGCTGAGAGCCTAGGCCAACGTCATGGAAAACTCACGCTGCTGCCTTGTTGGGAATCTGACGGGGCTGGACTACTAATGGAAAGAGAGATAGAAAAATCCTCCTGGGGGCTGGCCACTCCTGACTTTTATGAAAAAAATTCCTGCCCGTGGTTCCACTTCCTCCCTGCAGACAGGGCCTCCCGCTTCATCGTCTCTACCTCTCCTGTCTCTACGGAAAAGACCTGTCCGGGCTTGAAACAACTTTTTCAAAAACGTTATTCAGGATTTATAATCAACCAACGATCGGTTTGCAGAAACCAGACCAAAGGCCTACTCAAGACACGTGGAAGAGACTTGAAAAAAATAAATCTAATAAGTCGAGACGTATATAAAAACCCCTAATAAACCTTTAATTAGAGTTTCTGTGTTTTGTGGGTTTTTGTTTTTTTTACAGGACAAGTGACAAATTACATCAAACATCTGAACTTTTCAAATGTCTAGATATTATACACATTTCCCATCTGTCTTGCAGGAAGGGATATTGGTCAGCTTAACATTTGAGGGTAAAATAAGCTGCATATGGTACATATTACAATAATAAATGTACAGTGTTTACATGAAATATATTTTAGAAGCAAGAAAGATGCAACTGCATCCAAAAGGCGACCTTTAAAAATGCCACCGCTTATTTTTACATTCACTCTTGCAACAGGTCACAAGATGGGGTCACTAAGCTCAGGTCAACAAACCACTACGATGCACATAAAATACAGCAAGATCAGTTATTTTATATATTATATATATGTACACATATATATATATATAGATTTTTTAATATTTTCACACTTTAGCATCTGAGACGTAAACTGAGAATTTAAAATGTATTCTCTTCAGGTAACAAATCCGCCATTATTCTTCATAAACATGGTGCCCACAAAAGCACAAAGGTAAGGCACAATAGGAATTTCTGTTGCAGAATATGTGCATCATGTTTACTCAACCAGAAAACGTGCATTATCTGTGCAAGTCCATGCTGCAAAACCAACACGTGTACAAAAGATGAAAATGAAAACAGCCTTAGAACCGACTTGGCTGATCGGGTGCCATTCTCGCATAGCGATATCCGGATGACTGACAACGATGGGCCGTATCAACAAGGTATTTGTCGGGCGAGTTGGCAGATTCCTACCCAACTCTACCCCGCCACGGTTTTACCGTTACCAAGTAAAACGGTAATAAAATCACTGCGCTGATACTCAAAACTTAATACTGAGGCATAAAGTAACTGCCACTCATTCAATGCCCGTACCTTCCACCTCTCATGACCCAAAATCAAAAATCTCATCAGTCCAAAAAATACACATTTTCTTGCAGAAAACCAGCCCTGCTTCCAACTTCACAGATAACTGGGTAATTACAACTTTATTAAGTTATCAATAGATTTGAGAAAAATTACACCAACTCCCAATGGTATTTTGTCACAGCCCTGGTCTTCCAATAAATACAGCTTTCCACGAGATGTTTTTCCAGTATCTGCCAATTGCTTCTTTATTGCTCACGTGAATTTGAATCCATTACAATTGGGATCAGACCTTTCACACAAAATTATAGTCAGACACTTGGTATAAAACTTAGAAAAGATATTTTTGAAACTGGTATCTAATACTTTTAGGTGTTTGGCCATTTGACCTATGCGATGGTACAGCCCAAAATATAGAAAACATTAGATTATGAATAAAATAGGAAGCTTATTCACTGCTTTAATGCAGACATCCTCACAAGACTACAGTTGCCCCCAACCAGCATTTTACACATATATACAAAAACCTGTTGAAGTGTATCTGCGTCCCTTCACACTTTACATGTAATCACTAAAGCCCGATGAATTTTTTTTTTTTGCCACGATCCAGCTCTTGCAAACGAACCTCTTACAGCAAACAGAAACCTAAGTTTAAATTGAGAAATGAACGCTCTGACCTCCGAGCCATCGGAAATTGTTATCGGTGGTTGATGATAAAAATTCACATTAGTTCAAAGTAAACTATGGAAATACCAGAAGTTTTCTCTCTGCCATGCTCTTGGATTATCAAAATACTTCTTGGTGCAATTTTTTTAAAAAAAAAGGAAAGAAAAGAAAAAAACAGAGAGGAGAAAAAGAAGCCCAACCACCATATCTGAAATGTTGAATAAATTCATTTCTCTTCATGCAAAGCTTTTAAAACACGACGGTTTATTTGAGCTCCCAAAGTTGTATGGGACAATTGTTCGAATCCCTCGCAGCGTTACCCATTCACCGCTGAGTCCCTTTTGGACAACGTCCGATTCTGGACCATTTGAAGAGACTGGTAGTCATCGTTGGAAATATTACATACAAAAAAGCGTTTAAAAAAGGAAGACGGGCAGCCCAACAGGAACTCTTTTCCTGCTGCAAATAACAGTCCTAACAGTGGTAGAAAGTCTCCTCAGGACCCTCCCTGAGGATTACTTGTGCCTGTCCGAAGACGTAGGTGGGACATGGAGTTCATATGTTTGTTGGATGGCTTCAAGGGAGTGTTGCAATTAAGAGCCTGGGGAAAGCGATGATGATATCTATCTAGCCGCAGGTATTTTACTGTTACCAACTTCCCTGTTTCGAGACAACAAAGAATGATTTAAGACCTGGTTAACTGCACAAACAGAAACTAAAATTCCCTAAAACAACACACCGGCCCCCAAACACCCCCAAAGGAACAGATTTGCTACTGCTAAAAAAAAAGGCTGCCCAAGTACACTGACGGCGGGGTTAACTTGATTGGCTTTATAGGGAATGACCCCCCAGATTCATATTCCATCGGTTCCTTGAAAATGTGGGTTTACTGTGGGATCCATTTTAAATCAAATTGATGATATTTTCTAAGCGCTTACTGTGTGCATGGCAGTGTACTAGGTGCATGGGAGAGCGCAATACAACACAGTTTGTTGACAGGTTCAATGCGTACCACAAATTTACAGTCTAGAGGGGGAAGGCTAACTTGTTGGCTTCCAGTTTCTGACATGATGACCAAGATCTAGAGGAAATTACCTAACGCCCTCTCCCCGTGTCCCTTTCCCTCCATTTTCCTTGGGGCCTTTGATGCCCCTAGGCTCCACAACCTCTGTGGCCACCCTCCCCTCCTGGGTCCTTGCTTAGTCCGCCCCTGCCCCCCGGGCACTGAATCCCTGGAGGGGAAAACTGGACAGGAGGCCCGGAGGATGGACATTCCTGGGTTCCCTCCCTCCCCCAGGGATTAACCCTGGCCTCTGCGTGCTACAGACAAGCGGGACCTGGGAGCAACACCCTTCCCCACCACTGCCCCCAATCTGGGGTTTTCCTTCAGAAAAAGGAGGTCGTTGGGGACAGGTGAGGGAGGGAGAGCCTGGAGGGGGAAGAAGATTTAGCAGAAAAGGGGAGAGTGGAAAGTGAACGGCTGGAAGGGAGGGAAGGGTCCAGAGGGAATTGAATTCCCTGCACCGAGCGGACACAGCTTTTGGATTCTGGGTCGCGTCAGCCGTTGGGGTGGATTTTCAGGTACTGCTGTTTGGAACCGTCTTGGTACGCCTAGACCCAGACTTCGATTAAAATCGCTCAAGTTTCTTACCATCAAACCACGAACCATGCAATGCCTTAAAAGCCTTCCCGGCATATTCCGGAGATAGACATTTAACATACACGCAGCCCTGTGTGGACAAGATCGCTCATGTCAGATTGACTTCAGCAAATCCAAATGCGTACGGGGAATAATGAAAACAAACCTACCTCACGTGAATTTTTGTCTACGGCGATGTGGACAATGCCATCGTTATCACTGCATTTCTCTAAAATTGCTTCTTGAATTGCCAAATGCCAGTGATCCCCTATTTCCCTAAAGACAAAAAAAAAAAAAGAAAAGAACATTCCTTTTTACCTACGATGAACCGTTACATAGGAAAACATACCCTTAATGAAAATACATCCCCACAAATAGATTAGTAACTTTAATTATGGAAGCAGTAGGCAAAAGGAAGTTCAATTAAACGGTCAGTATTGACCCTAATCTTCCCAAACTAGCTGGTACAGGATCAGGTAATTCCATTTAGGCGAATAAAATAAACATTATATACAACTGGGTAGTATATTAATATGCTGGATAGACTTGTTAGTAAAAATGACAATATAAAGCGAGGAGAACTGAGATTTTGTGTATATAAACACATAAGATTCGGAAGTGGGTTGCAGCTATGAGATAAGGAATGGAAACAGACTTTCAACAACTATGGCATCTCCAGAACAATACTCCTAGAAATACCAGAATTTTAAAATATCCCTCCCCTGCCCCCCAAGCCCCAGTGCTGACTTAGTAATTAATTCTGAAGTACTTGGAATAAATGGCAATTATGTGATCTCTTTAATTGCTGTACTTACATAACTGGATCAAACATATTTCGAATCTTTAGACATGGCGTCAAACTATTGGGTGGTGAATTTCTTCTATCTAAGTGAAATGCTACAAAACAAAGCAGTTTAATAACAGTTTGTGGTTATGCCATTTTAGTTGACAAAGTCACACTTCGCAGATTTTATATTCCCTAAGCATGAATTCAATTTCACTCTACCTCAAAGTGAGTAATCTGGACACTGTGGAACACCCGAAGTCAAAATTTTAAACTTCAAAGTTTAAAAAGCAAATGTGTTCAAATTCAGAGAAATTGTGGGCAGAGAATGTCTCTGTTTACTGTCCTCTCCCAAGCGCTTAGTACAGTGCTCTGAACACATTAAGTGCTCAATTAATCCGACTGACTGACTGAAAGCTCTGATCAGGTCCCGGCTAGCCTGGTGCATGAGCCTCCTCGCTGGTCAGATGGCCTCCAGCCCCTCCCACCTCAAGTCTAAATGACACGCTGCGGCACGGCCAACCCGCCTGAAGCGTCCTTCAGCCCACAACTCACCTCAAACCCGCCCTCTGCCTCTCCACATCCCACGAAAACTTCTTACGATCAGCTGCAGGGCTCTCTGCCGCTTACGCCCACCTGACCCCTCTGCTCTCAGCCCTTATTATTCCTCAATCTGCGGGCTTCACGCCTCCCAAGCCAACCTGCTAGCTGTGACTTGCCCTCGACTAGAACACATCCGTCTCCTCGCTCCCGCAGTTCCCCTGGCATGGAACTCCCTCCTCACATCTGATAGATAACAGCCCTCCCCACATTCAAATCACTCAAACACGCACCTCGGCCAACAAGCTTTCCATCCTTCGGTCAGTCGATCACATTTATCGAGCGCCTACTGTGTGCAGAGCACTGTACTGAGCGCTTGGGAGAATGCGCTGCAACAGAATTGGTAGACAAGTTCCTTGCCTACAATGCTGCTGTCCCAAAACCAGAGCCCGATCACCCTTTCAGTCAATGTAAGCACTTCTGAACTTTCTTTCATCCTCTTTAGGACTTTTGTATTTATGTCCTCTAGACTGTAAGCTTGTTGTGCGTAAGAACGTGTCTTACTCTCCCAAGCACCAAGTACACTACTCTGCTCACAGTAAGTGCTCAATACAGAGAGAAGCAGCAAGATCTAGTGGATAAAGCACAGGCCTAGGAGAAGACCTGGGTTCTAATCCCGGCTCCTACACTCGTCGCCGTGTGACCGTGAGCAAGTCGTTTCACTTCTCCAGGCTTCAATTCCTTCATCTGGAAAATGGGGGTTAACACTGAGAGCCCCAGGCGGAACACGGATTGGGTCCAACCTGATTAGCTTGTCCGGATCCCAGTACTTAGAAAGTGCTTAACAGATGGCATAAAAAAAAATTAAAAAATAAGCACTAGTTGATTGATTGAACCCTGTTCAAATTATTTATTTTGACTAGTGTAGTTATAAATACTTTTACGTCTGTCTTCCCGGTTCAAATGTAAGCTCACTGGGGAAAAGAAATGTGTTCTTTCCAAGCCCTTAATACAATGCAACGCTCCAACTGGGTGCTCTCCAGACTTTAAGCTAATTGTGGGCAGGGAATGGGTCTGTTAGTTTCTACACTGTATTCTCCCAAATGCTTAGTACAGTGCTATGCACACAGTAAGTGCTCAAATACGAAATGACTCAACAAATACTACTGTTACTAAAATCTTTCAACCCCAAGTTTGTTTCTCAACTGGAGATCGGTAAGCCTTATAAGGCTATAAACGAAACAGCTCTCCCTATTTTTCCCTAGATGGTAAAGCCCTTTGATTTTTTCTTTTTACTAATCATTACTTATGCAAGGACGGTCATTCCTGCTATAATGCGGTAATTGCACTCTTAAAAACCCCAGTGTTCTCCAAAAATGGCAGTGCATCAACCACTGCTTCAGTAGGAAATAATGGGGGTGGTGGAAGGAGGTTAAAAAATAGTTGAAATAGTACCAAGTGGGGGTCAGTGAGTGTGTGCAAAACAAAAAAATTCCTCCCAAGCCTGGTTCAAGCCATCTGCCCTCGGAGGATGCCATGGTGATTCTTGGACACTGAATCGGTAATACTTTAGGATTACACACGGAACTAATTGTAACAGTTTAAAGTTCACTTATTCCATGCTTACTGAAAAAAGTGAAGTTAAAAGCAGTTACAATTAGTTCCCTATCCGATGCTAACAGACCAGTGTTACAGAACTAGCATAGGTAGCAAACTAGGATTATAAAACTACGTGTTTACAGCGAATTAGTATTATAGAACTAGGATTACGGTATTATAGAACAGCATTATCAGACCTATCTGCTGCAGGTTATGATCAATTCCCGGCCACCGAATTGCACTAGGGTATCCTAATTCCTCAGGGTTCTAGTCAAATGGCGGATTTCAAAAGTCACGCTGTAGTGGGAATGACTTTCGGATCCTCCGAGTCAAGAAACCCATTCCGAACTGGCAGCGAATCCGTTCACATTGAACCAGCCCGACCCTCTCAGAGATGCTCTCTAATTGTCGGAACGGAAAAGACGAACTGAACAGTTGCCTACCTTGGCCTTGCCAAACTTTGGATGGTATCACTAAAATTTTGTCACACGATGCGGATGGCTGTATCCACCTCCAGACCAAGAAATCCACACCACCTATTCTTCGCGTCTCGGTACGAACTCTGGATTCGTTTGCGGCCAGGAAGTCGACGGCTCGATCCCAGATTTTCTTCATTTTTTTCCTACAATACGAAAGAAGATGAAAACTAGTTCCACCAAACCGAAACGGCACACAGTAAGCGCTTAATACTGTTACTACCACCACGCAGATCTCTAGCAGCCACCCTATTGCCAAAAGTGTACAACTCAGTAAACGGACTATCTCGAGGATGGCTAATTTCAAGGCTGCACGAAAATATCCCGGACCATTATTTCCCCCAACACACACAGTGTTTTGAACTGTGTTTAGACTGTGAGCCCACTGTTGGATAGGGACTGTCTCTATATGTTGCCAATTTGTACTTCCCAAGCGCTTAGTACAGTGCTCTGCACATAGTAAGCGCTCAATAAATACGATTGATGATGATGATGATGACCATACCTGTCCTGGGGCTGTATTAAGGAATCTTGCACGTGTGGAATAGGCATGTACGGCTGCAGGTCTCTATTTTCCTGACAGGCTTCGTTATGACTTCGCAAAACATCTGGAAGCCCAATAACAAACAGCTGTTATGGCTCTCTGCTAAATTATTTTCTCAAAACGAGATTTCTGCCATATTTACTAGTCAAAAAAAAAAGAGTACTAGAGTCTATTAGATAATTTCATACCTATAATTTTAACGACCATATCATACATTTGCCTAGTTTCCTCCTCTTCTTTTGTCCAACGGTATTTCATGTAACGTAGCACTACACAAACCATTACTATACCTGAAATAAATATTGCGCATTTTAAAAATAATGATTGCTTAGAAACTTGTAAATCTTAGTACTAGTAAGGCTTACAGCTGGCAAGGAGTTTTAAGACACTTCGAAATACTACTTTAACAACAGTAATTCAAATCGCTTACAAAAATGGTCAGTTTTATTTTTAAAATTCCCCGGTTCATCACAAAATAACTACAGAATGAAATAAGGAGACTTTCTTCGCTTATTGGAATGCTTATCCATTTACATTTCCTCCTGTACTTTCTACATTTCACAACAGGTTTTATTCTACAGAGCCACAATAAAGACTTTTCCCTGGCAAAAGGAATACAGATCTAAATATACCACATATCTAAATTTACCCACAGATCTAAATCTATCCACAAACCTGTGCCCATTATCTTCCTCAAATAGCAAACTCATTTTACAGCACTCCAGAAGAGTGAGTCATTAAAAAAAAAAGGGGGGGGGGGGGAGAACAGAGGAGTGAAAAAGCCATGATAGACAAAAGGAAAAAGGAGTGTCTTAACAAAAAAGACTGACTCAAAATATGGGTTTTCATAACATTTGTCACCCCAAATGAAATATACTCCGAATAAAATGGTATAAAGAAATTGAATGCAGTTATTGCCTTCACTGTTCTAAAATTTTTTCCAGTTCTCTTTTCTGTCACTGTCTTCTTAGAGGTTCATGACATTTTCCCACTTATTAATCTCTTGACAAGGCATCTGTCAAGATTCAAAGCTCACAAGCCTTCTAAGACTAATACCAATTTTCTTTTTAAAAAGTCAGTTTGAGAAATTCAGAGCTTTAAGTAGAAGCCCTTGATAAGCAGTTGATACAGCTGAAATATTTAATCTCCAAACCAAAAATTCAGCATTGTGCAAAATTTCTACAAAATTTTCGCCCTCCCATACAATTAACCGGGATGTCTTTTAATAAATACACTGCACTTACCTAAGCATAGTAACAATAACCTGTGAGTTACAGTAATAAACGCACGTCGAAAGCGACACCAGAAAGACATCTGAGGTCTGGTAGACTGCAAGAATTGCACATCTGTTATATTTTTCAATTCCTCACCGGTGCCATTACCAATACACCTATTTAAAACGATACAGAAAGGTAGTTAACCTAAGGCCAAGCCGTTTCCTGATACTCCGAAAGACGAAAATAAAACAAATTAATCATTTACCTTATGCCAACATCTTGCCCATTTTCTAAAATCCACTTCAGGGAGGTGTTAAATACATCTTCGTATTCAGGGCCTAAATTCTACCAGCAAAATAAACAGAATAAAATTTCCAAATTTCCCGGTAACCGGATTCTTGCTTCAGTTAGAACTGGGTCAGCAAGATGAAGAAACTCACTTCCAACTGTTCTCCATGAATACTGAGAAAACGGAGCACGTGTCCTTAAACTAAAGCACAAACCGATTCGGTTGGATCTTGGGAATAACTTCTCCAAAATCAGGATGATAAAACACTGAAATAAGCTACCAAGCGAGGGTGTGCTGGGTTGTGTCTTCCGTTCCTACAGAGCTTTAAGAATAGGTAGTTTAATCTTTCACCCATCTGAAGGCAGATAATTGGTCTGGATGATCTATAGATTGATTTTGTAGCCATTCTGCACAATTAAGTAGGTGCCGTTCCGTCCTCTACAGTGGGAGCACAATGGTGTGTTCTAACTTTGCACTTTCCTATCACATTCTATCATCATCATCATCAATCGCATTTATTGAGCGCTTACTGTGTGCAGAGCACTGTACTAAGCGCTTGGGAAGTACAAGTTGGCAACATATAGAGACAGTCCCTACCCAACAGTGGGCTCACAGTCTAAAAACTATCTAACAACTCTGAGAAGCAGCGTGGCCTATAGTGGAAAGAGCACGGGCCCAGGAGTCAAAGGACCTGGGTTTTTATCACAGCGCCGCCACTTATCTGCTGTGTGACCTTGGGCAGGGCACAACTCCTCTGTGCCTCAGTTTCCTTATCTGTAAAATGGGAATTAAGACTGTGAGCCTCATGTGGGACAGTCAGATAACCTTGTATCTGACCCAGTGCTTAGTACAGTGTCTGGCACGTAGTAAGCACTAAAATACCACAATCATTATCATGATTAACTTTAGAATACATCAGTGTGCAATGAAAGACCCTTAGCTGGATCATACGACTGTCCCACTCAAGTTTTTCCCATTTGCATCTAAAAAAAAAAAAACATCTTTCAAGCACATGGTCATTTAAAAAACGTCAATAATAATAACGATGGCATTTGTTAAGAGCTTACTAAGTGCCAAGCACTGTTCTAAGCGCCAAGCACTGTTCTAAGCGCTGGGGGGGATACAAGGTAATCAGGCTGTCCCACATGGGGCTCACAGTCTTAATCTCCATTTTACAGATGAGGTAACTGAGGCACAGGGAAGTTAAGTGACTTGCCCAAAGTCACACAGCTGACAAGTGGCGGAGCCGGAATTAGAACCCATGACCTCTGACTCCCAAGCCCGGGCTCTTTCCACTGAGCCATGCTGCTTCTCTGTCTCCATGCCCCGCATCTTTCAGCCAGTATTCTATTTAAGACAGAAAAGTCCCTCTGATTATTATAAATTATGTATTTATATTAACGTCTGTCTCCCCCTCTAGGCTGTAAACTCCTTGTGGGCAGGGAACGTATCCACTGTATTGTATTCTCCGAAGCACGTAGAACATTGCCCCGCACACGGTAAACTCTCAATAAACACCAAAGATGATGATCCAGTCCCACCCATTGTTACTCAGATTTTAGAATAGTCTTGCTAAAAGCCTTTTGAAAACTGAAATAATTTAAGTATACAGTTTTCAGAATACACACCCAAACTTTCTGGATGTCCACAGTGGATTACCGCAACACCCTTTTTTAGCAGGCTAAATTTAAAGGAAAACCAGAAGTTTGCAGCATGCACAGATGACAGCACCCCAATTTCAAAGTGATGTGAACATCTACCTTCCCTATGGCATTTAACTTTCCATCTCTGTGCTACTATAATTAAGGCCAAACTAGGGCCAATCGATGGTATTTACTGAGCACTTTACGGTGGGCAGGGCACTGTACTAAGCGCTTGGGAAAGTACAATACGATAGCGATAGTAGGTGCGATCACTGTCAAGGATCTCACAGTCTACAGTCCTATTGAAGAAAACTTCCAAATTCTAACTAAATAACCGCGAGTGAGATAGGGGAGGGGTTGTTTTTATTTATGGCCCTGGTGGAATGAAATTCCAGTTGCTGCTAGAAGAGTCAACCAAAACTTTGGCCTTTCTGGAGGGAGGACCAAAACCCAAGGCTGTGGAATCATTTATAGCTCCGAAATAAAGCTTGCAGAAAATCTAAATGGTAGGACATAATTGTATCATTCGAGCCATTTAAAAAATCTAGTAAAATGTGCCAAATTTCAGTCTAATCTCTAAATACTTATGAGGGAGGGCCTAGTAAATAGTCAGACTGCCATTCATTATTACATTCTACAAAATAAGACCTCCACTCTTTTCACTTCTCCATCTTGAAAAATAACGATAGTCTCCACGTCTCTCTACTTCTATGCACGACAGAATAGTCCCTCCAATCCTACCCATGATTGGAAAGGTTTTGCCCAAAACCTTTTGAAAACTGAAAAATACTTAAATTGCTAAAAAACAATTCCAACTTTTCCCACACTACTACTAAATAAAAATTGAAATAGTCACTTTAATATATTTCATCCACAAGATTAAGAAATGACTCTACGTGGAAAAAAATGAAGATTGCTGAAACTATATGCATGGGAAAGTTTGCTCCATTAAAGCTGATTGCCTAAATCAACACAGCAATTATTTCAGATTTCCACTCTTCAAACATCAAAGTTCACCCCTTTTCTGCCTCCGCTTTCTAAATATTCACCTCTACAGAGTAGATTTCACAGTAGAGCTGAAATGTATATTTCAGACTAATGAGTCATTCAAAAATACTTAAAAAAAAATTTCTGACTGGGTTTGGTAGTTAGAATTAATAATATTCCCACGTTTTAAAATGTGCATTGCTAAGTATTAAACTGCTCTCAATACAAATTAGAAAAATCCAAATGCATATCTGGACACATCAAAAGATCAGAAATTTTACACATTACATTTTTAAAAAAATCATTCTAACTAGCATCAGTTACAATTAACAGAAAGGACAAGAAAGAAAGCATTTTGCTTTGAGGTCAACAAAAAAAGGAGGAAGGGACGTGGAGAAGAAAATAACTTTTCATATTTCCTACTTCCTCATCTACTGTTATTTGATTTTTACTTGGCCAATTTCAGAAATAATAGATCGCAATTCCCCTTGTAATAATAATAATAATGGCATTTATTAAGTGCTTACTATGTGCAAAGCAGTGTTCTAAGCGCTGGGGAGGTTACAAAGTGATCAGGTTGTCCCACATGTGGCTCACAGTCTTAATCCCCATTTTACAGATGAGGTAACTGAGGCACAGAGAAGTTAAGTGACTTGCCCAAAGTCACACAGCTGACAACTGGTGGAGCCAGGATTTGAACCCATGACCTCTGACTCCAAAGCCCGTGCTCTTTCCACTGAGCCACGCTGCTTCGTATTAAATACGAATTTAATAACTCTCAAAAATCAATCTGCTATTTAGCCACTCCTTAAAGACATAATAGAAACATACCTCGAAAGTGATACTACTTAAAATAGTCTTTCAACTACTGCATTGCAACTAAGCAATATTTTTGTGCAGCAACTCTGGACATTTTTAGTATCGGCTCCTGGGAATTCATTTTCTCTAGCCAGCGAGGGAATCGCACAGCCTTATGACTGCACTTTGACCAGGTGCCTTCTCAAATCTAACAGGTGAAAAGTTTCCATGTCCTTTCCTTTGAATTGCCTAATAAGGAAATGAGTGAGAGATGACTAATACTACCTAATTAATAACTCAGTAATGCCAAGTATTCCCTCTTTCACTAGAGCCTAATACGGTGCTCAACACTCAATAAAATCCTATGGCTACAGTGGAGGTGTTTGGCTGAGATACCAAGGAGCTATAAGTGGATAACAAGGACAGAAAAAGAGGATAGGAGGGAATTACGAAATGGTACTATAAGAAAGGAATATAAATTCTAAGAGAGGATGGGCTGGTAAGTTATTAGGCGAGGCTGCTGAGCTTCTGAACACATGGATCCCGGCTCCACCAATTGTCAGCTGTGTGACTTGGGGCGAGTCACTTAACTTCTCTGTGCTTCAGTTACCTCATCTGTAAAATGGGGATGAAGACTGTGAGCCCCATGTGGGACAATCTGATCACCTTGTATCCTCTCCAGTGCTTAGCACTTAGTAAGTGCTTAACAAATGCCACCATTATTATTATTATTATTATTATTATTATTATTATTACTATGGATACATTTGAAATATCGGTTGTCGTACTGCTGTAAATTAGCCATGCTTAATTAAAAAGCCAACCTTCTGCCTCAATGTTGAAAGTACTGAAGAGTACTGAAGTACAGCTGAAGAGTCAATAGCTAAATGTCTACGACCAGCCTCTCAAATCAGGTAAAGATGAAATGCCTCTGCAGGTCTCATTTGCGGTTTTATGTCTCCCGAAGAATCCACGGGCTATATCGATCGACAAAATTTATTGAGGGTTTACCATGTGAAAAGCACTGTCGTACACACTTGGAAAAATATAATACAACAGTTGACAAACTTGAACCCTATTCACAAAGAGCCTGTGTCTGGCAGGGGGAGACTGACATTAAAATAAATTACAGATAAGGGAAGCAGTAGAGTATAAAGATGTGTAGAAGTGCTATGAGGCTGCGGTGAGAATCAAAGTGCTCAAGGGAGTCACAGCCAAGCGCACAGTCCATTCACAGGGGAGGGTGCATGGGAGAAATGAGGGCTTTGTTTGAAGAAACAAGAAAAGGAGGAAACTTAAGAGTTAAGAGAAATATTGCATGTTAAATCAAATTTGACTCTCTAGTTCTTCTAACTTGAAGGCTAAAAATGTTCTTCATGGTTCCTAATGTTCATTGCCATGGTATACAACTGATAGGGGTGGGCTGGGGTGTTAATTTCAAGGATTGCAAACTCCAGGAGGGCATGGAAAGTGCTTTTTACTTCCTTTCACTCCACCAACCACTTAGCACATAAAATGGTGATATAGACTGTGCTCATTAAACACTACTGATTGATTGGGTTACTTAGCCTCATCTGGAAAATGGGAATTAAGACTGTGAGCCTCTTATGGGGTAGGGACTGTCCCCATCCTCATTACCTTGGATCTCCCCCAGCGCTTAGAACAGTGCTTGACACATAGTAAGTACTTAACAAGTCCTTTCTTCCTCCACCCCCACCCCCACCCTACCTCCTTTCCCTCCCCACAGCACCTGTATATATGTTTGTACAGATATATTACTCTATTTATTTTACTTGTACATATTTACTCTTCTATTTATTTTGTTAATGATGTGCAGCTAACTTTATTTCTATTTATTGTGATGACTTGACACCCGTCCACATGTTTTGTTTTATTGCCTGTCTCCCCCTTCTAGACTGTGAGCCCGTTGTTGGGTAGGGACCGTCTCTCTATGTTGGCGACTTGTACTTCCCAAGCGCTTAGTACAGTGCTCTGCACACAGTAAATGCTCAATAACTATGATTGATTGATTGATTAGCCTGAAACAGTATACAATACAGGGAACCAACATGAAAATGAAGCACTAAGATTCGCCACTAGGGGGACCTATTCACTTTTAAAATCCAGCTATAATGTGCATTAGAGTCATTCATTCATTCACTCATATTTATTGAGCGCTTACTGTGTGCAGAGCACTGTACTAAGCACCTATATCCACCGATAAATCCTATTTATTGAGCACTTACTGAGTGCACAACACTGTATTAATTGCATGGGAGCGCAATGTAACCGACGCAATCCCTGCCCACAACGAGTTTACAGGCTAGAGGGGAAGACATTACAATTAAATAAATTCATTCATTCATTCAATCATATTTATCAATCAATCAATTGTATTTATTGAGCGCTTACTGTGTGCAGAGCACTGTACTAAGCGCTTGGGAAGTACAAGTTGGCAACATATGGAGGCAGTCCCTACCCAACAGTGGGCTCACAGTCTACAAGGGGGGGGAGACAGACAACAAAACATAAAAATAAATAAATGAATAAATTAATTAAGAGTAGGTACACAAGTGTAATGGGGCTGGGACTGTGGGTGAATAAAGGGGAGCAGGTCAGGGTGATGAAGAAGGGAGTGGGAGAAAAGGAAAGGAAGGCCTACTCAGGGAACCCACTTGGAAATGTGCCCTCACTAAGGCTCTGAGGCAGGGGGAAGAGTAATTGTTGGAAAAGAAAAGGATGGGCGTTTCAGGCCAGAAGCAGGATGTGGGCAAGAGGCTGACGGCGACAGAGACGAGACGGAGGCAGAGTGCCTTGGTTGGCGGTAGAAGAATGCAGTGTGTGGGCTGGGTTGTTGCAGGAGAGTAACGAGGTGAGATAGGGGGAAAAGGGGACTGAGCGCTTTAAAGCTGACATCGAGGAATTTGAGGCGGGGGTGGATGAGTAAGGATCTGAAGTGTCCAGCAGGTCCCTAATTCTTGCCAGAGCAATGGTGATTTAAGATAGGATGGGTGAGCTGGGAGATGAAGGTGGGTGTGGATGGGATAAAACGGAGGGGTTCTGGGAGAGAGGCTAGTGTGGTAGATGATGGGGCACTTGAGAGAAGAAGTATGAAAGGAAGAATGAGGCCCACAGAAACAAAACACGTTAATACCCCTGGATTTACAATCCAAATAATCTCATGGTGAAGAATGACCCGATGGACTCTAGAAGAAAAAGCACATCTCCTTACAGTCATTCCATAACTCTTCTGGGTTTTTTTTTTTTGCATTCACTTATCAATCCTCAAAGTGATGTCACTGTTTTGAAGTTGTCTCCCCTCATCATTTGCCTCTGCTCCTCTAGACTGTAAGTTCATCATGGGCAGAATGTGTCTGCTGATTATTGTATTGTATGCTCTCCAGAGCTTAGTACAGTGCTCTGCGCACAGTAAGCACTCAATAAATACGACTGACTACACATGACTGACTGTCACTGAGGCTCAGGAAGCAGACGCCGGTGGCTAAACCTGGAATGCGTAGACCAACTTAGTTATAGTGTACTCCCCAATCTCTCAGACAGTGCTCTGAACAAGATAAGTGCTCAATGAACCCAAATGATTGTTTGATAGGCCTAGGAAGCCTTGAAATTGTTGTAATCCTCTCTCCTCTGGGCCCCGAGAGACACTTCAATGAACTCAAAGTGTCCAGATTGTCCCGAGTTCAAGAGCGACTCCCACAAACCTACAATTACTGGACCCGCTCTGAATTTCACAACTCTGGAAATCAACCCGCCCGTCCACTTCTTTCCCAGGCCACACGTCTTCCTGCCACCGTTACCCATCACCGCTTCAAACAGAAATACCTCACCGTCGGGTTTTAAAGCACTCAAATCACCTTGTCCCCTATTTCACCTCACTGCTCTCCTTACTACCCCCCAAGCCTGCACAATTCGCTCCTCTAAATGCCAACCTTCTCACTCGATCTCGTCTATATCACCACTGACCTTTCTCCCATGCCCTGCCCCTGGCCTGGAACGCTCCCCCTCTTCATATCCGTCAGATGATCAATCTCCCCACCTTCAAAGCCTTATTAAAAGCCACATCTCCTCCAAGAGGGCTTCCCAGACTAAGCTCTCATTTCCTCGTCTCCCACTCCCTTCTGCGGAGCCCTTCCAATTGGATTTGTATCCTCTGGCCCCACAGCTCTTATGTACATATCTGTAATTTGCTGATGCATATTATAGTCTGTCTTCCCCTCTAGATTGTAAGTTGTTGTGGGCAGGGAAAGTGCCTACCAACTGTTATACTCTACTCTCCCTAGTAGAGTAATACAGAGCTCTGCACACAGTAAGCCCTTGATATATAAGATTGATTGCCACTGCGACTGCTGTGGTGATTACTCGGGAAAACCTTAAATAAGAGAATGGCTATAAAAGTCAAAGTTTACTTGCTTACTTTTAAATACGCAGTTGCTTCCTGGATGGAAAGTCTTTTCTGGACAGAATTGCCACACGCATGGTCTCCTGTAAAGATTAAATTCAGCCATTTTATTACACAAGTACAAGGAAACCACACTATTGTTATTATCATTATTATTAGCAATAATAATGATAATAACAATAATGATGATAATAATTGTGGTATTTGTTAAGCGCTTACGATGTTTCAGGCACTGTTCTAAGCGTTGGGGTAGATACTAGATAATCAGGTTGGACACAGCCCCTGTCCCATAGAGGGCTCACAGTTCTAATCCCCATTCTACAGATGAGGGAACTGAGGCCCAGAGAAATGAACTCACCTGCCAAGGTCACACAGAAAACAAGTGGCAGAGTCAGGATTAGAGCCCAGGTCCTTCTGATTCCCAGGCCCAAGCTCCATCCACTAGACTACAGTACATAGTTCCTACAAAATCCTTTAAATAGAAAGCTCAGAAGTAATACTGTTCATTCTGCAATCACTACCCTACAAAGATGATCATTAATGTTTTTCACAGGACAACTTCCTGAACAATTAACAAGACACTAAAGATAATATATACAAAATATATACCATTTTAAGTATCTCATTATATTTATGAAATACATATATAGGTGCATACACACCATATACTCAACTTAAATTATTTGCTAAATGCAGAAGCTCTGAAAATTTGACTGGCTCTAGTTCTCAAGCCGAAATCAAGCTTTTCCACTGGTATTTCAGATAAAAGAGAAGAATGTGACATAGCAAGTCTACGTTTATATATATATATATAAAACAGGTAACAATCAACTGTATTTACTGAGCGCTTACTACGTGCAGAGCACTGTACTAAGTGGTTGGGAGAGTTACAAATGATAAAACTGAATCAATAAAAAGTTCTCTGCCCATAACAAGCTTCCAGTCTAGAGGCGGAGACAGACGAGATAAATAATTTATATCATTTAAAAATGTATACTTAAGTGCTGTGGGGTTGAGGGTGAGGTGAATACCAAATGCCCAAACGTCACAAATCCAAAGGCAAGGAAGACACAGAAGGGAGAGCGAGCCAGGGAAGAGAGGACTTAATCAGGGAAGGTCTCTTGGAGGAGATGTAATCTTAATAATGCTTTGAAGGTGAGGAGAGTGGTGGTCTGGCATATATGGGGGCAGGGTGGGAGTACCAGGGGAGGGGGGTGGGACAGGGGTAAGCAAAGAGACAGATGAGATTGGGGTATAATGAATAAACTAGCAGTAGAGAAGCAGTCTGTGTGGGCCAGGTTGATATAGGCCACCACTGAGGAAAGGAAGGACGGGTGGGGCGATCTGATTAAGTGTTTGAAAGCCGATGGTAACGAGTTTCAGTTTGATGTGGAGGAGAATGGGCAGCCATTGGAGGTTCTTGAGGATTGGAGAGACATGGACTGAACTTTCTTTTTTTTTTTCTTTTTTTAAATAGGAAAATGCTCCGGGCAGCAGAGTGAATTGCGGAGTGGACTGGGGAGAGACAGAAGGCCAGAAGGTCAGTGAGGAGGCAGATGCAGCAGTCAAGGATAGGGTAAGTGTTTGGATCAGTGCTTGGATCAGCATGGTAGCAATTTGGACGGAGAAGGAAGGATGCATTTTAACAAATGCTGTGAAGGTAGAACCGGCAGGATTTGGTGACAAGTTGAAAATGTGAGTGGAATGAGAGATGAGTCCAAATGTTATCCAAATTTTTCACTTTATCCGACGTATTTTGGATATTATACTTCACATACCAACAATTATGTACTCAGATTCTTAAAACAATCAAAACAAGAGAAGCAACATAGCCTAGTGGATACAGCCTGGGTCTGGGAGTTAAAAGGACCTAGGTTATAATCCCAGCTCCGCCACTTGCCTGCTGTGTGACCCTGGGCAAGTCACTTAACTTCTCCGTGCCTCAGTTACTCCAACTGTAAAATGGGGATTAAGACAGAGTCCCATGTGGAACATAGACTAGGTCCAATCTGAGGAGGTTGAATCTACCCAGTGCTTAGAACGGTGCCTGGCACATAGGAAGCACTTAAATACCACAGGAAAAAAAAAGAGATTATTTTGGTTAAACTTGAAACACCTGTGATTAAAGTATTCTCAAGAGCATTTAACATGGCTCAAGTAACTGAGTGGAAAAATGGTCTCACTGCTGCAGTGAGCTTTTCGAAAGCTCATTGTAGGCAGGGAATGTGTCCGTTTATTGTTCTTCTGTATTCTCCCAAATGCTTAGTATGGTGCTCTGCGCACAGCAAGCCTCAATAAACAGGACTGAATGAATGAAAACACTTTCTATTCACGGTGAATCTTAAAGAACTTACCTGCTACTTGGGCCAATCTATCGTGAAGTTTGTATAAGGCGTTCATCATGATATTCTTGTCTGTTGCCTAGAATTAAGAAAATCTATTAAACGGTAGTCAGAAACTTAACAAAAATTCCAAAGCAAAGGGGACTCCCCGCCCAGCCCAGGTCCAGAATTGGCAGAAGCCGAGCCCAGCAGGGAGGGGCAGGGGACCGGAGGCTGAGAGGAAAATGCTCAGTCCTGCTGCCTCCTCTCCCCGACTTTCTGCTTTGCCACTGGCAGCAACGGAGAAGTTGGTGGAAGATGAAACACAATCTCCGACTGTGGGTGGGAATGGTGAGCAGCTCCTTCCAATACAGCCTTCTTTGAGGCAGACGAACCAAGGCAGCATAACTGAAATGCTCACAAATACGACCATCACCGGTTTCCCTGAACATCTGCTGGGTGGTAGCAGACAAGGGAGAAGTGGTAGAGGAAATGAACGCTCACCTAGCTTCCTTCTTTTCTCCTCTCCAATCTATTATTCATCCATACTCTCTCACTGTCCCCACTCACCCACCAACCCAACAGATTTACGGGCCTTTTACTCTGCTTATTCCTAAAGCGACAACCCGAATATCAAACCCAAAACCCTCAAGGCACGCTTACTATCCATCTTGCCATCTTCTCTCGTATTATCTCTGGAATGAGGCAATATTTTTACATTTGAGAGGGTTCTAAGTGAAGGCACCTACTATATGGGAAATTCTCTACGGTCAATACCTCAAGCCTTTCACCCTGGCCTGCCCCCATGTTCTCTCCCCCAAGGAACCCTTTATGGTGATACAGTTCTATAGTTCGAAAAGTTAAAGCTGGGGATTGGTGGAGAGAGAGCTCGCAAACACAAGGAAAAGACCTTCTGGATACTTGAACATTACTGACTGACTGAGACAACTGTTTTTAAAATCCAATTAAATGGCCTAAAATGGCAAATGGTCGGGGAGAGACGAGGAGGCGGGAGATTGGCTAGTTGGTGGCAAGAAGCCTGGGGATAAATCAAGGAACAGACTCCCTGATGATTCAATTACTGGAGGAATGCCTGAGTTAAAAAGAGACACATAGGGACCAAAAGAAATGGCGACAAAGCGCTTGTGTTCCAGACCTTAAGTGTTATTACCCCATATTCTGGGAAGGAGAGGGTGCCTCATATGCACAGGAGCACATTGTTGTCAAACCCGGTGTTAAAGTTGCATTATGGCACAGGAAACTGATTAACACCACAAATATGCCCAGAAGGGTTTCTTCTGACAGTGTGTTCTACCCAGACAGCTTTATGCTGTGGAGACAGTAGTAATAATAACTGTGATATTTGCTCAATGCTTACTATGTGCCAGGCACCATACTAAGCACGGGGGTGGATACAAGCAAATGGGTTGGGACGCAGTCCCTGTCTCACGTGGGGCTCAGCCTTAATCCCCATTTTACAGATGAGTTAACCAAGGCACGGAAAAGCAAAGCGACTTGCCCAAGGTCACAGAGCAGACAGGTGGTGAAGCCGGGATTAGAACCCAGGTCCTTCTGACTCCCATGCCCGGGCTCTATCCACTAGGCCAAGCTGCATCTTTGGATAGGATATTCCCTATCCAGATCACACAGTGAACATACGAGTTATGAAAGGACAGAATATGACTCCATCTCCCCATAGAGAAAATGCAGGAGTCAGTGTGGTTCACAAACATCACACGCATGTACTACAGTGCTCTGCATACAGTAAGCACTCGATGAATACGATTGAATGAATCCGTCTGCGTTAATACTAAAGAAATGCTACAAGATAATTATGAATTGCTATTGGGATGATGATGATGACAGGGCTCCAGTGGTCCTGTTCCCTTTGACACCTCAGAAATCCAGCGAGCACATTTGAAGGCAAGACCAGGGATGTTTACCTCAGTGCCCGACCTGACCTCATTTCAACTAGTAATTAACGTTTTTTTCTTTCCAAAAAAGAATCCTATTGTGCATTAATTAGAGCAGCCAGGAGCATTAGCACTGACCCTTGAATTGCAGGCCTGAAAAACAATCATGCTCTACAACAGCAATACTGAAGTTGAGGTTGCTTCACTCAGTCGTATCAGATGAATCCCTGCCAAGTGTTAGGGAGGGCCAGGGAAAACTGTTGGCTGGTGACTTGCTTTTGGAGTTAACCTATCTTCAAAGTTGATCCGAATAAATAACTCCACATTTACGATGATTGCTGTAGCTAACAAGACTATGTTCCTTGGCACTGCTGAATCAAGCAAGGGAGATGGAAGGTTTAGGGGTTCAATGAAGAACAAATAACTTACCGCGCCAATCTAAACTATAAAATTATGTCGACTTTAGACACACAAGAATGACGTTCTCATTAAAACTGGCTACGCAGAAATTTAAAAGGAAAGAATATCCTGACCGTTTGGTCAAATTCCCATTACAAAATACAGGTCACCCTCCTTGTATCTGCAGATAGATAGTCCCAAAATGAAACTCCAGAGTCTAGAGAAATGCGTTACTTACTTGTATTTTTTCAAATGTTCCAAAGGGATTTTTTACTATTGAGGAAAAAAAGAAGAAAATAAATTAATATCACCTAGAACACCCTGAAAAAAAACATGTGAGAAAAGTTGCAGATTATATATTATCAGTTTGGTTAAAGCTACAGATATTTATAGTCAAAACCCAAAATGCACACAAAACGATCAGTAGTTTACCAAATAGCAACAATGACTGGTGATGGAAGAGCTCAGAATTACTTTACCTTAATCTGAACTAGTTTTTCTCCAATTGTCCTTGTAGCAACTCCCTCTGGACTATAAGCTCATTGTGGGCAGGGAACGTGTCTTATGTTACACTGTACTCTCCCAAGCGCTTAGTACGGTGCTCTGTATGCAGTAAGCACTCAATAAATATGACTGACTGATCAACTGGATATATCTACCTGAAACCACTATTTCTATCCATAGCTAGCTTTTAAAACATGTAAAAAATATAAATAATCTCATATTGTGGCAATACCCGGAGTTCAACTGCCCCAACTTGAGCCAGGGCCAGGCAAACTTCTCCGTGTCAGTCCAGGAAAGGAAGTCAGCAGCCCCCCCAAAAATAGGCAAGGAGTCATGATGTAGAGGATTTCACCCTGCCGCTTGAATTGCCTAAGTTGAGCTCCACAAAGGACTCCAAATTCTGCCAAAGACCCCTTGACTCGGAAATAGCAATCAAATATATTGAGTGCTTACTGTGTGCAGAGCACTCTCCCAGACACTTGGGAGAATACAACATAGTGGCATGGCTACGGGAAGAAGCAGAGGAGACACTATACGCATCTCTCCACTCACCCAGTTACTTTTCCCTTTTTACCCTTGCCTGGCTTCCTCGCAAATACAGACCTGGGAGTCAGAAGGACTTGGGTTCTAATCCTGGCTCCGCAGCACACTTGTCTGCTGCATGACCTTGGGCAAGTCACTTCACTTCTCTGGGCCTCGGTTAGCTCATCTGCAAAATGGGGATTAAGACTGTGAGCCCCATGTGGGACACGGTCTGTGTTCAACGTGACTGGTTTTATCCACCCCAGTGCTTAGAGCAGTACCTGGCACATAGAAAGTGCTTAAGAAATACCATAAAAAAAAATAAATAAATAAAAGAGGGGGGCAGGGGGAAGAGTTGTGGCCAAGGGCTGTTGCAGGGAGCAGGGAAGAAACTGAGGGTTGACCCTCAGTTAAAATACGTTAAAAATATGTAAAAAAAAAGGTAACAACATTGTTATCCTGACCTTTTGGATCTGTATTCATTCAATCATATTTATTGTGCAATTACTGTGTGCAAAGCACTGTACTAAGCTCTTGGGAAAGTACAATATAATAGCAAACAGACACATTTCTGCCCACAAAGAGCTCACAGTCTAAAGAGGGAGACAGAAATTAACAAATAGATATTTGTACTTTATTGTTGCTTGTAATTCATTCTGTGCATGTATGTGCACACACACACACGCAGATGCCTTCCCTTCTTAGACTGTGAGCCCCTTGTGGGACAGGAACCATATGGGAATTGTTCATTTTGTATTTGCCCCCAGAGCTTGGCACACACTAATGGCTCAACACAAGATCATTAAACAGCTAATGCTGGAGCTGAGGCTAGTTCTAGGGAGTCTCAGAAAAGCTGGACTTGATATTTCTGTGCTTCTCCAAATCAGAACCACAAGGAGAAAGCAAGCTTCCTAACTCCCCGGCTATTGCTTCCAAGTCCTCTGACTCCTAGGCCCCTATTCTTTTTCTCGTTTTTTTTATTTCTTTGGGTTTTTTTTGGCGGGGGGGGGGGGGAGATCCTCTGTTTATCCTGTTTTGCTGCTTTTATCATTTCAATCTTCCCTGGCGTGTCCTAATCCACATGTGTGAGATCCTTAATATAGCCTTAAGACAGGAATCTTCAAAACGCTATGTGTGTGTGGCAGAAAATAACAGTTTTGGATCATGTAATACACCTTGAATTAGCCACATTTTTACACAAATCCCCAAAAGGGGCCAGGTACCAACTTAAGACTGGGAACGCGGAAAGGGACTGGGTCCAACTGTATCATATCTAGCCCGGTGTTTGGTGCAGTGCTTGGCACACAGTAAGTGCTTGACAAATACCATTATTTATTAAGGAAGGCTGACAAGGAGGAGCTTTGGCAGGGAGGCTAAACAAAAAGACTTCGGAAGACATTTCGACCAGTCCCTTGTATTCTTTAGCAATCCTCAGGGTATTTTACCAATCTGGTATATTGTACTTGGCGTGGCTCAGTGGAAACAGCACGGGCTTTGGAGTCAGAGGTCATGGGTTCAAATCCCGGCTTCGCCAACTGCCAGCTGTGTGAATTTGGGCAAATCACTTAACTTCTCTGTGCCTCAGTTACCTCATCTGTAAAACGGGGATTAAAACTGTGAGCCCCCCGTGGGACAACCTGATCACCTTGTAACCTCCCCAGTGCTTAGAATAGTGCTTTGCGCATAGTAAGTGCTTAACAAATACCATCATTTATTTTATTTTTACTTTACTCTCCCAAGAGCTTAGTACAGTGCTCTGCATACAGTAAGTGCTCAGTAAATATGATTAACAATTGCCCAAAAAGGAGAAGGGACGACGGGAGTTCGGGGAGAGTAGGGGGATGTCGACTTAGAGGTACAACTGAGGTGGAGAGAAGATGAGGACATGAGGAAGAGATAATGATGGTTTCTAGGAGTGGGGCACAGAGGAAGATGGAGTATGGAATTAGGGAGCTAGAGAAAAGGAATAATCCCAGGAGCTGGGAGATATGTGAATGGAAGAGAGGGAGGGAAGGTGGTAAATCAAAGGGGGAAAGAAAGGAGAGGGATAGGAATCAATCAATCAGTGGTATTTATTGAATGCTTACTATGTGCAGAGCTTGGAAGGGTACAATACAAAAGAATCAGCAGGTACGTTCCCTGCCCCTGAACGGAGGGAAATGGATGGGGAGACTTTCAGCAAGGAACAGAGAAAAAGATCGAGAGGATGGGGACAGAGAAAGGGGAGAAGAGTCCCCAAGATTAGGTAGGCAATGAAACTGGTACAGAGAAAAGCAGCAATACTTCAGGATTCAACTTTGACATGGCAGAAGTTTGAGTTCTAAAAGTTGAAAACTCCTGGCAGGTTATTCAGCCCAAATAGGAACTGCATTTACTGCAAAACATCCCAGCTAAAAATCTGCTCTAGTAAGATTAGAATACCATTTCGCTTAGAGAAAAAGTCTTGTAGTTGGTTGAATTTAAGGTTACCTCCACTCTGAGATAAGTGTAAATGTGTGGTACTTAGTTTTAGAGATCCTAGAAAGATGAATAAATATTACCCTGCCGCATGACAACAGAAAACCAAACCTTTACTCTCCCCAAAATCTCTAAAAGGTAAGGCTGAAGGGAAGTGTGAATAACTAGTGATATTATAAAGTCAACACCCATTCCCTCATACCAAAAAAAAATCAAGTTTAAATGAGCCACAACTCCTGAAGATGGTACTAAGCTGCTGTCTAGGCTAATTTTATCAGCTACAGAGATACACTGCTCTCTCTATATACACATATATATATATATATATATACGCACACACGTCCCTTCATTCTTACATACCGAAAGAATATGTCTAACTGAACAGTCTAAGTTCTATTTTACTACCAAGGCAATGAGCAATAGATCACGAGCACAGATTTATTTTGAAATCATACTTTTGCTTTTAAGATCCTTTCTAAGATAAAAAAAACCTACATGCTCATTATATAAGAAGCAAATTAGTCCAGCGGTTAGATATATCACTCTAAACAACAGGGCCAAAACTAGTTTACATTAATGCAATGTCATGGTTTCAGTCTCCTTAACAACAGCTCTAGAGGACATCAGCAGGTATATCTCAAAAAAGATGCATACCCTTTCCACACCAAGGATTTAGTTAGAGAGACTGCAACCATGTTTCCTAACGCATAACACTATTGTTTGCAACAGTTTAGCAGAGCTAGAGGAAACTTCAAATGCAACTGTTGTGGAGGGGAGGAAGAAAAAAAAATGAGTGGAATTTTGCAGCACTGAAATGCAACATGGAAAAATTAAATGAATATGGTGGAATTACTAAAATCAAAATAGAAATGTGGGCCGATGAAACGGATAGACTGAAAGGCAGTTACAGGTGGTGAGGATGCAAATATGACCACTCTCACAACATTGACAAAATTTGGCAAAGAACAACAATTTTTAATGAAGGGAGAAAAAAGCCTAAGCACTAAAGCAGGAGGGGACATGAAATAAGTTGAAGTTCATCTACATAAATTTGAAAAGCTGGGGAGATGTTCGGCTTGTGCTTCTGTCAGGTTTATTCACCTATTGAAGTTTGGAGATTTGGCGAAGTAGAAAGAAGATGAACCAAAGGAAAAAGAAAAAGACAGTAAATCGGGTTTGAAAGCAGGAAGGAAGATAGGGGATGTTGGAGGGGGGAGTGACGTAGATACATAAGAGGAAAAGGATTTCCGTACATTCGAGAATTAGATTTTTAGATCTTTCCAGAAGAATTGGAATTCATGAAAAGTTACATCCTTTAGAAAGTTACATTCTTATACACCTTACTTGAAATCTCATTTAGCTTTCTCAATTTATACTAAAGTAAAACAGGTTCCGGGGGTCGGAGGGAGGATGGAACCTGCGTTCTAGGGGAGGGCAAGTTTGGGAGTTCTTGGGATTCTCATTTGGAAGGAAGCATGATGGAGCACAGCTGTGCCCCAAGGGCAATGGTATTTACTGAGCACTTACTGTGTGCAGAGCACTGTACTAAGTGCTTGGGAGATAACAGAGTAATAAACATGGTTGGAATGCTCCCTGCCCACAAGGAGCTATGGTCTATTCAGCTTATAAGGAGGACTGTAAAAAGACTGTAACAAAGGTCCTTATAAATTTTCTTGTAACAGAAAAGCAACATTTGGAATGCATCCATAATTCAAAAAGTGGCCTCTTGTTCACTAGATCCTAGTACAGCAGGAACTTGAGTACAAATGACAGTAGCCACATATGCTGGACAGGAAATCCTCTAATAAGCATCCAGCTCACATGTACTACACAATTAGAGAACTGAAAAGTGGCCCCCGACGGCCAGAACGACTAAACGTTCAGTTGTCGGAGAGCGAAAACGCAACAAGAAGCTCCACGGTAATACCCAACAGCCTTGCTGGCACGGGGAAACTCCAACCGCAGAAGCCAGTGCCAAGGATTAATGGGCATTTCTCTGTTACATGGTTTCCTATGTAGCTCTAAAGACAATAGGCAGGGCCAGGCCAACTCACCAAGACTGGTTTGGAGGGGGAGAAAGGGGGAGGACATGTCAACTTGCAAAAAACTGCTACAGCAATCCTGCACTATCTCATGATTCACAAAAGAGGCTTCCAGATCCCTGCATGGCAGCATGGAAATCAAGCCAATAAACGTGCGATGGACCGTGATGCAGTGCCACAGGAGAAGAGATTCTATCACTCAACCATATTCATTGAGTGCTTACTACGTGCAGAGCACTGTTTGGAGGAGTACAATAAAACAGAATCAGCGGACAAGTTCCCTGCACATAATGAGCTTAAGGTCTAAAAGGGGAGACAGCCCACCATGGGAGGGCTTGGTTTTTCATTCAGTCGTATTTACTGTCAGCTGTGTGACTTTGGGCAAGTCCCTTAACTTCTCTGTGCCTCAATTTCCTCATCTGTAAAAGAGGGATGAAGACTGCGAGCCCCCCGTGGGACAACCTGATCACCTTGTAACCTCCCCAGTGCTTAGAACAGTGCTTTGCACATAGTAAGCGCTTAATAAATGCCATCATTATTATTAATATAAGTAATTTTAACACACACAGCACTATGTGCCAGACACTGTTCCAAGAGCTGGGGTAGGTACAAGCTAATCAGGTTGGACACAGTCCCTGGCAGCGTGGCTCAGTGGAAAGAGCCCGGGCTTGGGAATCGGAGGTCGTGGGTTCAAATCTCAGCTCCGCCAACTGCCAGCTGTGTGACTTTGGGCAAGTCACTTCACTTCACTGTGCCTCAGTTCCCTCATCTGTAAAATGGGGATGAAGACTGTGAGCCCCATGTGGGACAACCTGATCACCCTGTATCCTCTCCAGTGCTCAGAACAGTGCTTTGCACATAGTAAGCGCTTAATAAATGTCATTATTATTATTATTATCATATGGAGCTCACAGTCAATCTCCATTTTACAGATTAGTTAACTGAGCAACAGAGAAATGAAGTGCCTTGTCCAAGGTCACACAGCGGCCAAGGGGCAGTGCCGGGATTAGACCCCAAGTCCTTCTGACTCCCATGCCCATGCTTTAGACGCTAAGCCACCCTGCTTCCCATAATTTAAATGGTCACATGTTCTACCCATAGTGAAGGTACTTTCCATGCGAAGATGGCCTCATCACAGAGAATATTCTCCAAAATCATCACGCTCCAACAGCCTCCTAAAAGCACTGTCTCCTACTGAAAGAGAACCAAACAGGCAAAAAGCAAGAAACGTCTCCCAACTGTTACAGCAATCAACACAGGAGTCTGAGGCATGAAAACCAGCCACACATCTGGATGCTGAATCATGCCCGCTGAGACCTACCAGCTCCTAGACCCCGCTTCTGAGCTGCCACCCCATCTCAAAGACACCGCCGCCACCGTCAGCCTCCTCGAAAACAAGGTGGGGAAAGATTAGAGTGCCACCACTACCGCGGCCTCAACCGCTGACGAGCTCCTAGCTAGAGCCCTTCTAGACTGACTGCTAAAAATAGCTTTTACTGCACTCTTCCAGAATCACAACGTAGCTTGAGAAGTCGGTGAAGCACGGCGGAGATGGTTTCAGCTGCACTTCAGATCCAGGAGAAGTGGAGGGAACAGAAGCAAATTCACCACACAGCCTCAGAGACCTGACAAAGCCATCTGACACACAAATTCCAGAACCTGCTTGGTAAGTTCAGTTGCCCTGAGAAGCTCCTACGGTACTGAGGCTGCTTCAAAATGACCCATCTGGTGGTGTCTTCCTGGATCTTGACCCGTTACCATGGCATAAAACAGGGATAATTAGGTGTGTTTTGTTTATAATGCATGTGGCAGAGAATTCATAACTTCACTTTGGACCACTGCCTTTCCCAAAATGCACACTTCCATTAAACACACCCAAAAAATGAGCTTGAAATTTCTCCTTGTCAGAAGCAACTCAGTTTCCCCGACTGACTGGCAGACATTTAGGCTCTAGTATTTTTAAGTCTAAAAGAAAAGAAACTGATTTTTTTTGGCCTGTTCCTACTTCAGTCTTCTCTCCTGTAATGAAGTATTAGCTAAAAGGAGGGGCTGGAAGTTGTAAGGGATTCAAAAAATACACTCCACAATGGAAGAGTCAAACTTTTCTGCTCTCCTTTCCCTCTAAATCTCTTACCACGAGAAGCAGCGTGGCTTGGTGGAAAGAGCACGGGCTTGGGGGTCAGAAGTCATGAGTTTTAATCCCAGCTCCGCCGCTCATCTGCTGTGTGACCTTGGGCAAGCCACAACTTCTCTGAGTCTCAGTGACCTCATCTGTAAAATGGGGATTAAGAATGTGAGCACCATGCGGGACAACCTGATTACCTTGTATCTACCCCAAGGCTTAGAACAGTGCTTGGCACATAGTAAGCACTTAAACACCATAATTATTATTATGATTTCCAAAATTGACCACCCCACGCCAAATGAACATTGTGACCTGTCAGGATATTTTAGAAAGCTGAAATGTATGAAAAGTGAAATTTTCCAACCTCCTACGTTTACTCTGCTAGACCAGATCTTTGATCAGCTGGAAAAAAAAAATCAGTCTTTGGCCAATTTGGGTTAAAGCTCCCGCACTAGAGGTAAAAACAAAAAACAAAAAAACCTAAGAAATGTTTATACTTTCAAAGGGTACAAACGTGTCCTTTTAACTTGAAACAGCAAGTTCCTTCACTGAGGACACAAGGGTGCAGGATAGGCAGAAGTTTTGTTTGTTTTTTTTTAATGGTATTGCTTACGCATTTACTAGGTGCCAAGCACCCTAATCAGTCAGTCAGTCATACTAAGCCCTGTACTAAATGCTTGGGAGAGTACAATAAAACAGATTCAGTCCCTGCCCACAACAACCTTACAGTCTAATTTACACTGTATACTAGGGTGGACGCACAGTTGGCTATGGTCCTTGCCCCACGTGGGGCTCACAGCCTTAACCCCCATTTTACAGATGAGCTGACTATGGCCCGGAGGAGGGAAGTGACTTGCCCAAGGTCACAGAGCAGACAAGTGGCAGAGTCAGGATTAAATACACTTATGCACCCATAGCACATATCAGCTTCCAGTCCCGACTATAAATATTTACTCATCTGAACTTCCACTTTTCCTTTCTCTTCTATTTCTAAATCATTTTCCATGTGTCTCCGGTTACTAGGCCTTTAAGCTCCTCAAAGACAAGGATCCCTCTTACTTATAATATGAGCCCTAGAAGGGACTGATGATCTTGTATCGTGGTCGGCACATAGCTCCTAACAAGTATCACTATTACCATTATAATCATTATCATCATCATTAAGAGTCCTAAACTCCAACTTGACAGGTCATCACTGGTGTTGTTGATGGCTAAAATATTCATTCTGCTCTATTCATTCATTCAATCATATTTATTGAGCACTTACCGTGTGCAGAGCACTGTACTAAGTGTTTGGGGGAGTATAATACAATAAACAGATATTCCCTGCCCACAATGAATTTAAGGTCTAGAGGGGGGAGAATCAAGTATTCCCCAATTTGGAGGGCCAGTATCCCCAACTTCCCCTGACACAGCCAGGACCAGCAGATGAAAGATAGGGTATAGCATTCCCAACCCCAGAGCTCTGCAGAGAGCCAATCTCTCTCACGGTTTCCCTTGCAACAAACAGTTTCCGCTTCTAGGTTCTGTGGCCTGAATTCAAGCTCGATCAGAACATCATCATCAAAACAATAACAACAGCACTTGTTAAGCGCTTACTATGTGCCAAGCACTGTTCGAACAACTAGGGTAGATACAAATTAAACAAGTTGGACACAGTCCCTGCCCCACGTGGGTCTCACAGTCCTAATCCCCATTTTACAGGTGAGGGAACTGAGGCCCGGAGAAGTGACTTGCCCAAGGTCACACAGCAGACATGTGGTGGAGCCGGGATTAGAAACCGGGCCCATGCTCTAGCCACTTCATGCCACGCTGCTTCACGTAACTTCTGATGGTCCGCCACTGCCAGTATTCACCTGGAGCCCTCGGGAAAACGGTGATTTGAAAACTGCAACCAGGATTCCTGCCAGGATGCACTGGCAGGAAGTGTCTTGCCAGCTTGCCGTGTTGCTGGCTGGCACGGGGGACCTGTGACGGATGAGCCACCCTGGGAAGTTTCCGAAACCTGAGCCAGCCGGCGGTCTGCAGTGGCTGCTCAGCAGCCCTGTTCCGATCTGCCCAGTAGAGAGTGGAGGGGCGGAATTAGGGAGAGAAGGGTTTGAGGACTCCGGGTTTTTTTTTGTTTTGTTTTTGATGGTATTTGTTTAGCCCTTACTATGTGCCAGGCACTGTTCTAAACACTGGGGTAGATACAAGCCAATGAGGTTGGACACAGTCCCTGTCCCACGTGGGGCTCACAGTCTTAATCCTCATTTTACCGAGGAGGGAACTGACGCACAGAGAAGTGAAGTGGCTTACCCCAGGTCACACAGGAGACAAGTGGCAGAGCCGGGACTGGAACCCAGGTCCTTCTGACGCCCAGGCCCGGGCTCTATCCTCTAGGCCAAGCACTAGACTGAGTGCTCGGGAAGAGCGACTGACCCCTGCCCGCGACTTATACCGGGAAACCCGCCTGGGAAAATACACACTGCCTACCTGGAGCACCCCCGGTTGGAAGCGGGAACTTGGGGTGGCAGCTGAGCTGCAGTATTTCTACACAGTGTGTCATCCTACTGGAAAAAGAGAAGAACGTGCAGAAACAGACAGAAATGAATCGTCCATTATGTGAATCCTGCTTCCGTGACCTTCAAGGGTTTTGCCTGCCCCCCTCATATGCAACAGTCCTTGGGGTTACGAGGGCTGTTACTGTAAAAGCCGGATGCTGGGCTTATCACTCCAACAGTCAGGCACAACTGGCTGCAGTGTAACTGCTTTGGTTGGTGTCTCAAGAAAATTGTGGATTTGGGGCCTCCGACTGAATATGTACAAAAGTATCTGCGGAGGAGAAGGTCGCCTGCGACAAGGTGCTGGGCAGGTAGTACTCAACTTCGTAAACAGAGAGAGTTCCATACATTGCAGACAAATCGATCAAATGTCCAAATGTCACCTAAAATACAGGGGTTATGTCCTTGAAAAACCTCCTGTTACGGGAAAATTGCTCTAAAGTAAAAACTGGATTCAACTGGTTTAGGGGTGAGGGGGGTAGAAGGTTCAGAGATACCTCAACAGCTGAGAGTTTTAAGGACAAATGTCCACACTGTTACTACGTCCATCGTGAACGGAAGGCTTATAAACTTGCCTGCGATTTTACTGCATTCACTACCGTACAGTTGTGAAAACACGGAATACCGCAACGACGCAGGTCAGTAAAGCAAAAACAGGGGCTAAGAAACACAGGAGCCTCACACCATGGAGGCCCTGGGCACAAATCTTCCTTTCTGCCCCAAATCACACCAACCTGTGAGTTGTGAAATAGGGAGAACAGACTCCTGTTGTGGGAAAGAATGTGTTGTATTCAAATTGGGTCATAAACACATTTTATAGTCGAGCCGAATGTATGCCATAAAAATGGCATTTGCCTGTATTACAAGGTCAATGCTAGATTCCGAGCCTCTCCGTACACTTTTATTCGTCTGACAGTTTTTGGTATTTATAACTTTGCACAAGAGTGCCTTTGCCCTTATTTTGAGAGCATAACCACCCTTACCCATATAAAATGTACAGTGCGACTACGGACATACCAACAAGCAAGAGACTCCTGTTTCAGGACCTAAAAGGTTTGCTAGGAGACTGGGACAAGCGCACATTTAAAAAAAAAAAAAAATCAAATCCCTCCAGCTCAACAGGATTTAAGTTACTAGTCTAATTTTCATGCTAAAAAATGGAGTTGGAAGCAAATACTTTGCTGCAATCCAATGTGCTAGAATTCGAAATTGGGTGGAAGCAGACAAGACGGCAGTTCACTAGTAGTAATGAAGATAAGAACGGTATGTCAAGCGTAGGATTGGTTCTGTGTACTTCTCCTGAAAACCTCCCTGCTTCCTTCTCCCATTCCACTGTGCAATCAGTAGTATTTATTGAGCACCTATTATATGAGGAGCACTACCCCAAGTACAGGGGGGAGCACAATCGAATTAGTACATATGGTTCCTGCTCTCGAGGAGTATAAAATCAAGTGAGGAAGAGGTACAGTAGAGGGAAGAAAGGGATAGGTGTGATAGGAGTTGGTTCTGAGTTAAGATGAGTACAAAAATGCCATGGGCAACTGGAATTGCAGGTTGGCCTAGTGGAAAGAGCACAAAGGGGCCTGAGAGTCAGAGGACCTGGGTTCTGATCCTGCCTCTTGCCAACTGCCTGCTGTGTGACTTAACTTCTCTGTGTCTTAGGTACCTCATCTACGAAATGGGGACTCAGTGCCTTTCCTCCCTCATTCTTAGACTGTGAGTTCCACGTGAGATAGGAACTGTGTCCAATGTGATTAACTTGTACCTGCACCAATGCTGAGACTCCTGCTTGACACAGTAAACACTTAAACACCAACAACATTGTTATTACTTAAGTGCTTCGGCGGGGTAGAAATGCAATGAGATTGTACACTCCTCCACTAGACCAAACTCCTTGAGGGCAGGGATCTAGTCTACCAACCCTACTGCATTCTCCCAAGTGCTTAGAACAGTTACTGAGTGCTTACTGTGTGCAGAGCACTGTACTAAGCACTTGGGAGAGTACAATATAACAACAGACACATTCCCTGCTCACCATGAGCTTACAATACTCTGCACACAGTAAGGCTCGATAAATGCCACTAATTGATTGGCGGGGGAGGATAGTCATTCATTCAATTGTATTGAGTGCTTACTGTGTGCAGATCACTGTACTAAGAGCTCGGAAAGTACAAGTTGGCAACATATAGACGGTCCCTACCCAACAACGGGGTCACAGTCTAGAAGGGGGAGACAGACAACAAAACAAAACATGTGGACAGGTGTCAAGTCGACAGAACAAATAGAATTTAAAGCTAGATGCACATCATTAACAAAATAAATAGAATATTAAATATGTACAAGGATATGAACAGGGGAACCTGGAAATTAATCAAGGAAAGCCTCCAGGAGGAGAAGGGATTTTGGAAAAGGAGAGAACTGTGTTCTATCAAATTTGAAATCAATCAATGGTATTTGAGAGCTTACTGTGTACAGGGCACTGTATTAAGTGCTTGGGAGAGTACCATGTAACAGGGTTGGTGCAAAAGTTCCAAAGAGTGAAATACAAGGTATTTCCTTCTGAACAATGACCAAATTCCTAGAAATGAGCAAGATTAACAGACTGTTCCGAGACCGATTCAGATGGCAGGAATCCTCCGGTTTCAAATACGTTTTGATGACATCGGTGCTAGTTATCATGATACATCACTTGATCTTGTACACCTCCTGCTTCCCCCATGTCAGTCACATGCCAACACGGCACTCAACTACCAGTAACCCGGTGGTGGGCGGAGAATGTGTCTGTTACACTGTCAAACTGTCCTCTCTCAAGCGCTTAGCACAGTGCTCTGCACATAGTACGCGGCTCAATAAGTACGACTGACTGACCACAGCTCTGATTTCACCACCTCCATCCCCTACCAATGCCGAATTACCAATTTCTGACCACAAGCTCCTTTTCACCTGACCAGCAACCACTGGACTTTCCCAACTCTCCTTCATCACCGAAAGCCCCCAGCCCGTGGACCCTCTCCACTAATCCTGGAGTCCCCGCCGTTCCCGTCCTCCCTAAAAGCAAAGGTCCACACCTTTTCTATAACCCGCACTATTAAATTCAACTCCTCTGCTCCGCCATCTCTCTCGCACTATCAACCCTTACAACCTGCTTCCTCAGCTCCTGCAGCCACGGAGATTAGCGCTGTGGCAGAAAGTGGCCAAACAGGCTGACTTCTGCCCCTTCGTGTGCTCTGGTGCTGAACTCTGCCCCTTCACCAGTTCAAAACCATTACAAGGACTCCCTAGTCTAGGGGCTCCTCCCTTCCCCCCAACCTATTCCAAGCCCTTTACTCCCTCCTAAAGCCCCCGCAGTGCCACCCATCCTTCCTCCCTATAATCCTGCTAACGACTTTAACCAGCAAAGAGAACGTCAGATTTGAACTTTCCCAAAGGTCACCTTCACTTCCGCAGTGCTGTTGGTGAAACCGAGGCCAGAGAGTTTCTCCGAGAAGGAATCGGTCAAGAGGAAGGGAAGACTCACACACTTGACTCTTTTCTCCCTTTCGCCTGCTACACTTGGTAAATCTAAATCCTGCTGGACTTTCTGCCACAGTATTTCCCAGGTCCACCCCTTCCTCTCCACTTATATAGCCAACAGCCATGTCCACGCCCCCATCAACTCCTGGATAAAGGATTGCATGAATCCTCTTTCTGGTCCCCCTGCCTCCAGCCCCTCTCTTCCAGCACTTAGAACAGTGTCTGGCACATAGTCAAGCGCTTAACAAATGCTATGATTTTTCTTCTTCTTCACTCTAACCTACAGTCAACTGTTCAGATAAGTCTCCTTGAAACACATAACACCCCTCCTCAAAAAGCCTTCCTTAAAAATAGTCACCCTTTTAAACTGCAAATCAAGCATCTTCTTGGGCTTTCTACCTGCCTTCCATCCCTTCTGCTCAAAATAATCATAACAGTGGTATTTGTTAAGCATTTACTCTGATGATTTTGGTATTTGTTCAGCACTTACTCTGCACAAGCACTGTGTTAAGCACTGCGGTACATGCAAGACAATCAGGTTAATCAGTCCTTATCCAAGATGGGGCTCACAGTTAGGGGGAGAACAACTTTGAATCCCCCATTTTACAGTGGGGGAAAATGAGGCACAAAGAAGTTGTTTCTTGCCCCCAGTGAAACAGCAGTTCGCATCCCTGTATTCTCCGTTCTTCCCAAGGTACGTTGGTTGGTATTTTCCTTGTTCCTGACTCTCCTGTTTCTGTCCCACTGTGCACACCCTCTCTCCTGCCTAGGATTCCCTCCCTCTCAAATCCGCCCAAACGCATCCTTCCCCACTAAACAGCCACCTCCTCCAAAGGGCACTGCCAATTCATCTCCATTTCCCTGATCATTTCATTCCTTAGTAATAATGTTTCAAGTTATGTAATGCTCTTTATTATTCCAAAGGACTTTCACATCAATTACCTTAATTTATCCTCTTCAACATTCTTGTGTGGGAGGGAAAGGCAGATCGTATCACCCCCATTTAAGAGTTGGGGAAAACAGAGGTCAAGGGACTCACCCAAAGTCACACCACTGGTCAGTAGTAGAAATGACTACAGCTGGTCTCCTGACACCCAGGACACAGCCCTTCTGGTAGGACCCCACAATTTCGCATCAGCCACCCTCACTGGCCATAGGTACATCTGCTTCCTTACTCTGTTTATCAGTCAACTTCGTTTGGGTCAGTCGTACCTCAGTTTTCACTCTTGTACCCATTGTATGCCTCTATTTTGGGCTTGCCCTGTCTCCCCATTTGGGTAGGGTAGGGGGCTGTGTCTACTTTTAGGGAAAGGTCCCTAAGCGCTCGCCACGGTGCTGTGCTCAAACGATATCGGTGATGATGAAAAAGCATGCTTCATTAAAAATAATCCTGGCTGGGCTTCACAAAAGCTTTCTTGCTGTCTCGTGGAAAAGTGAAGGGGTACATCAACGTGCCTGTAAACTACCTCAAATTGAAGATGCTTAGTCAAATTACACTAATTCCTAGTTTTCACTGAAAAAGAAAGGTAGCATCATTTCTAGTACTTCACACAACTATCACCTTGGTTTCTAAACATAGAGTGTCATTTCATAAAGGCAACTCATTCTTAATTCAGCCAATTCAACCATGAAAATAACCATCGACCAGCCAGTATCAACTTGATCCATTAACAGCACATAGCAAGTTACCTGTGTCGGGAGAACTGTACAACGCACTTGGGAGAGAACAAGTGAAGACAGTTCCTGACCTCAAGTTGCCTACAAGTCAGGCAGGGAAGACCAACAAAAAATAACTGACACACAGAAGCAGAGAAAAGAAAGATGGAGACAGAGCTAAGTGCTAAATAGTAGGGTATGTGTATCAACATGACGGTAAATGCCCTGGGTAGATAAAGTGCATCACTGGCACAGGAGGCCAAGCAAGATATGACTTGGGGAAGATTAGAAGTTAATTGAGGAAGGCCTCCTGGAGATGCAGTTTCAGAAATGTTTTGATGAGGAGAGCTACGGTCTGTCAAATCTGAGGGATTACAGGGAAAGGGGAGGGAATGAGTAGGTCAGTGGCAAGGGAGACGAGAATTAGGTTGGCAAAAGGAGCAGGTTCATTTGAGGGGAATGAGGAATGTGAGCTGGGGTGTAGTGCAAGAAGAGAGAGGCTAAAGAGAGGAAAAGTGACTGCCTTAGAGCCAACCATTAGGTGTTTCTCCTTGATGCAGAGAGGAATGGGAAACCAGTTGGGGGTTTTGAGACACCTGCAGAACAACATTTTGAAAAAGTGGTATGGGCAACAAAGTAATATATGGACTGGGAAAAGGAGAGGCTGAAGGCTGGGGAGGTCAGCGAGGAAGCTAATGCCGTAGCGGGAAGCTGGGTAAGTTTGTGGTGGGCAGGGAATGTGTCAGTTATATTGTTTTCTCCCAAGCACTCCACAAATACAGTTGACTGATCTGTAAAATGGGGTGAAATACATCGGTTCTCACTCTTATTTAGGGACAGGGACTGACCTGATTAGTCTGCATCTACCCCTGCACTTAGAACAGCGCTTAACACCTGGTAAGCACTTAGCAATTGCCATAATTAATTATCTTCACCAAGCTGGGTAATGGCAAACACCTGGGCCGGTGGATTGGTCATTTGGACAGAGGGGAGGAAAACCTGACAGGATCTGGGGAAAGACTGAACAGCGGGCTCTGAACGGGAGGGAGCATTTTAGTTCCGTTACTTTCTTTATGGTCTTTGCTAAGCACTTTGTGACAAGGCAGTGTACTAAGCGCTGGAGTAGATACAAGCTAACCAGGTTGGACAGAGTCCATGTCCCACATGGGGCTCTCAGGCTTAATCCCAATCGTACAGATGAGGAAACTGAGGTACAGAGAAGTGACTTGCCCAAGGTCACACAGATGACAAGTGGCAGAACCAGGATCAGATCCTTCTGACTCCCAGGCCGAGCTCTACCCACTAGGCCATGCCGCTTCTCTTTTAACAAGTATAAGATGTCCACATGGATCCAAATAGGATTATCAAAGGAGTCAATACTACCTGGGCAGCTGAGTTGACTCATTTTGGATCCTAAATTTTCAAAGTGCTATTTACTTCCACTCCTAAAATGGGGTCTGTGACCATCCCAATGCATTCCCCTAAAATTAAAAATAAAGTATATAAGCCAAACAGAAAAAAACAGTAGACACCTACCTACTTGAAAATTCAAAGATTACACTCTTTGTTGTTTGGTATGAATATAAAATCATATTTCATCAGACGCTGGGTAAGACTACGGGTCAGGAATTTCATTCACGGAAAAAAACAAATCGCTTTCATCACAAAAGGTTCTCTTCCCAGGTTAGAAGAAAGCGTGTTGGATGGGGAGAAAAAGGCTCATTCATGGGTAGGCTGTACCAACTCTTCTCAAATGTTAACCTACCACTTGGAAACAGAGTCCATTCACTCAAACTGAAATACTGTCCATAAATACATGAGGATTAAATGTATTTTGATGAATTCACCCCCCTCAAAACAAAAGTTTGTCTATTGCCGTGGCTAAAGAGAGCAAAAAAGTGTTATCCATTCCTCTTATTCTTCCATTTTCTAGCCAGAACACACACACGTGCACTGGACACAAGGCTCCACATGAGCGATTTTCAAAGTATAAGGAAGAGTGTATGAGTGCAGATCGGCCTGAAGTTTTATACCCATCGACGTGAGCAAACTGTAATAACAGATCTGCGATTTCCGACATCCTTCGTGAGTTTATTTTGGAGTGGGCACCCAACACAGCTCATGAATGTCTGGGATCGTCTACCCCACTAGACAGGAAGCTCGTTTGGGGCAGGAATCCTGTCTGCCAGCTCTGTTGTACTGTACTCCCCCGAACGCTTAGTACAATGCTCTGCTCAAAGGAAGCGTGCGATAAATACCACCGATGACGACGGTTAATGGACGTTGAGGCTAAACGAGAGCTCTCTGGAAACCATCCTGAAGATGCCAGTTCTCTTTTCGCCCCTTTAAAGTGCGGGGAGGGTTCTGAGCTTGACTTTGGCAAAGTCCTGGCATCTAACAACCATATGCTCACCCGCTAGACTGAGAGCTCGTTGTGGGCCGGGAACTTGTCTGCCAACTTCGTTGTAGGGTCCTCTCCCCAAGGGCTTAGCATAGGGTTCTGCACACAGTAAGCACTCAATAAATAGCAAAAACGATAATAACGATATTGGTGTTTGTTAAGCGCTTACTATGTTCCAATCACTGTTCTAAGCGCTGGGGTAGATACCGGGTAAGCAGGTTGTCCCACGTGGGGCTCACAGTCTTAATCCCCCTTTTACAGATGAGGGAACTGAGGAACGGGGAAGTGAAGTGACTTGCCCAAAGTCGCAAAGCTGATAAGTGGTGGAGCCGGGATTCGAACCCACAACCTCTGACTCCCAAGCCCGTGCTCTTTCCACTAAGACATACTGCTAACTCAACACTATTGAGTGGATGGGTTCTGCAGTTGATTTGGGCATCTGATGACCGTAAACTTTTTAGGGGGTGGGTGGCTACCAACTGTCAGACAGCGTGGCCCAGTGGAAACAGCACGGGCTTTGGAGTCAGAGGTCATGGGTTCGAATCCCAGCTCTGCCAACTGTCAGCTGTGTGACCCTGGGCAAGTCACTAAACTTCTCTGTGCCTCAGCTCCCTCATCTGTACAATGGGGATGAAGACCGTGAGCCCCCGTGGGACAACCTGATCGCCTTGTAACCTCCCCGGCGCTTAGAACAGTGCTTTGCACATACTAAGCGCTTAATAAATGCCATTATTATTATTATTATTTTTATTATGACCACTGCTCACTCAGGCTGAACGAAAGCTCTCAGGAAAACCATTCTGAAGGTGCGACTGTGTCACCATTCCCCTTTTCACCCCTTGTAAGTGTGAGGAGGATTCTGCGTTGGATTTGCGCATCTAACAACTGTAAGCACTTTGTGGGCATGGAATGTGTCTACCAACTCTGTTGTACTGCCCGCTCTGAAGAGCACAGCACAACGCTCTGCACGCAGTAAGCGCTCAATAAATACTATTGATGATGGATTATCTGAAGTTCAGGCTAAACAAAAACTCTCCGGAAAACCATTCTGAAGATGCCAGTGCTTCACCTTTCCTAAGTGCAGGGAGGGCTCTGCGTTCGATTGGGGCATCTAATGACTATTAAGCTCTTGGGGGGCAGGGCACATGCCTACCAACAACACTTCTGTATTGCCTTCTCCCAAGCGCTTAGCACAGTGCTCCGCACCCAGTAAGTGCTCAATAAATCCCATCGATGAGGACGATGATTACTGGACATTCCAGCTAAACAAAAGCCCTCCGGAAAACCATTCTGAAGATGCCAGTGTTTCACTGTTCCCCTTTAAGCGTGTGGGAGGGTTCTGCGGTTGATCTGGGCATCTGACGACCGTAAGCTCTTTGGGGGCAGAGAACGTGCCAACCAACTCTGTCATACAGAGCGGCTGCTTGGCTTGGTGGAAAGGGCACAGGCTTGGGAGTCGGAGGATGTGCGTTCTAATTCCGGCTCCGCCACCTGTCTGCTTGGGCAAGCCACTTAACTTCTCTGTGCCTCAGTTGCCTCATTTGTAAAATGGGGATTAAGACTGTGAGCCCCATGTGGGACTACCTGATTACCTTGCAACTACCCCACCGCTTAGAACAGTGCTTGGCCTCAAGTAAGCGCTTAATACCATAATTATTATTATTACTGTCCTCTCCCAAGCACTTAGTCCAGTGCTCTGCACCCAGTAAGTGCTCAATAAATCCCATCGATGACGATTACTGGACAGTCAAGCCCAAAAAGAGATCTCTGGGAAAACCATTATGAAGATGCCAAGTGTTTCACCATTCCCCTCTAAGCGTGTAGGAAGGCTCTGCGGTTGACCTGGGCACCTAATGACTATAAGCTCTTTGTGGGCAGGGAGAATGCCTACCAACTCTGCGGTATGGTTCTCTCCCAGGCGCTTAGTCCAGTGCTCTGCACCCAATAAGCGCTCAATAAATCCCATCGATAATGACGACGAGGACCAGTGCTCTGCACCCATTAACCTCTCAATAAATCCCATCGATGATGATGAGGGCCAGTGCTCTGCACCCAGTAACCTCTCAATAAATTCATTCATTCAATCGTATCTATTCAGCGCTTACTGTTTCCCATCAATAATGATGATGACCAGTGTTCTGCACCCAGTAACCTCTCAATAAATCCCATCGATGACCAGTGCACCCAGTAACCTCTCAATAAATCCCATCGACGATGACCGGTGTACCCAGCAACCTCTCAATAAATCCCATCGATGATGATGCTGAGGACCAGTGCTCTGCACCCAGTAACCTCTCAAAAAATTCACTCAGTTGTGCTTACTGTGTCCCATCAATAATGATGATGAGGACCAGTGCTCTGCACCCAGTAACCTCTCAATAAATCCCATCGATGATGATGATGATGATGAGGACCAGTGCTCTGCACCCAGTAACCTCTCAATAAATTCACCGATGACCAGTGCACCCAGTAACCTCAATAAATCCCATCGATGATGAAGATGAGGACCAGTGCTCTGCACCCAGTAACCTCTCAACAAATCCCATCGATAATGATGATGAGGAGCAGTGCTCTGCACCCAGTAACCTCTCAATAAATCCCAGCGATGACCAGTGCACCCAATAGCCTCTCAATAAATCCCAGCGATAATGATGAGGACCAGTGCTCTGCACCCAGTAACCTCTCAATAAATCCCATCGATGATGACCAGTGCACCCAGCAACCTCTCAATAAATCCCATCGATAATGATGAGGACCAGTGCTCTGCACCCAGCAAACTCTCGATAAATCCCATCGATGACTAGTGCACCCAGTAACCTCTCAATAAATCCCATCGATGACCAGTGCACCCAGTAACCTCTCAATAAATCCCATCGATAATGATGAGGACCAGTGCTCTGCACCCAGCAAACTCTCGATAAATCCCATCGATGACTAGTGCACCCAGTAACCTCTCAATAAATCCCATCGATGACCAGTGCACCCAGTAACCTCTCAATAAATCCCATCGATAATGATAATGAGGACCAGTGCTCTGCACCCAGCAACCTCTCGATAAATCCCATCGATGACTAGTGCACCCAGTAACCTCTCAATAAATCCCATCGATGACCGGTGCACCCAGTAACCTCAATAAATCCCATCGATAATGATAATGAGGACCAGTGCTCTGCACCCAGTAACCTCTCGATAAATCCCATCGATGATGACCAGTGCACCCAGGAACCTCTCAATACATCCCATCGATGACCGGTGCACCCAGCAAGTGCTCAACACATCCCAACGATGATGACAACCGGCGCTCTACACCCGGTGGGCGCTCAGTATGGACCGGGATGTTCAATCGTATTTATAGAGTGCTTACTGTGTGCAGGGCACTGTACTAAGCGCTTGGGAAGTCCAAGTTGGCAACATCTAGAGATGGTCCCTACCCAACAGCGGGCTCACAATCTAGAAGAGGGAGACAGACAACAAAACAAAACATATAAACCAAATAGAATATGTACAAGAGAAGTAGAGTAATAAATACCTACGAATGCGTATATGTATAAATATATATATATATATATATATATGCTGTGGGGAGAAGGAGGTAAGGCGGGGGAAATGGGGAGGGGGTTCAGTCTGCTTTTCCTCTCCTCCTCATTCAATCAATCAATCGTATTTATTGAGTGCTTACTGTGTGCAGAGCACTGTACTATTTTTCCTCACCTCCTTATTCATTCAATCAATCAATCAATTAATCGTATTTATTGAGCATTTACTGTGTGCAGAGCACTGTATTAAGCACTTGGGAAGTCCAAGTTCACAACATCTAGAGACGGTCCCTACCCAACCGTGGGCTCAATCGTATTTATTGAGCGCTGGGCCCGCTCCTTCCTCTCCCCCTCCTCACCCTCTCCATCCCCCCCCGCCTTACCTCCTTCCCTACCCCACAGCACCTGTATTTATGTATATATGTTTGTACGTATTTATTACCCTATTTATTTCTTTTACTTGTACATATCTATTCTATTTATTTTGTTAATATGTTGTGTTTTGTTCTCTGTCTCCCCCTTCTAGACTGTGAGCTCACTGTTGGGTGGGGACCGTCTCTAGATGTTGCCAACTTGGACCTCCCAAGCGCTTAGTACAGTGCTCTGCACACAGTAAGCGCTCAATCAATACGATTGATTGATTGAGCCCACTGTTGGGTCGGGTCTGTCTTCTAGATGTTGCCAACTTGGACTTCCCAAGCGCTTAGTCCGGTGCTCCGCGCACAGTAAGCACTCAATCAATACGACTGATTGCTTGATTGATTGAGCCCACTGTTGGGTTGGGTCTGTCTCTAGATGTTGCCAACTTGGACTTCCCAAGCGCTTAGTCCAGTGCGCCGCACACAGTAAGCGCTCAACAAATACGGTTGATTGATTGATTGAGCCCACTGTTGGGTCGGGACCGTCTCTAGATGTTGCCAACTTGGACTTCCCAAGCGCCCAGTCCAGTGCTCAATAAATACGGTTGATTGACTGATTGACTGATTGATTGAGCCCACTGTTGGGTCGGGACCGTCTCTAGATGTTGCCAACTTGGACTTCCCAAGTGCTTAGTCCAGTGCTCCGCACACAGTAAGCGCTCAATCAATATGATTGATTGATTGAGCCCACTGTTGGAGAGGGGCCGCCTCTAGATGTTGCCAACTTGGACTTCAAGTGCTTAGTCTAGTGCTCCGCACACAGTAAGTGCTTAATCAATACGACTGATTGATTGTACTTCCCAAGCGCTTAGTACAGTGCTCCACACACAGTAAGCGCTCAATAAATACGGTTGATTGCTTGATCGATTGAGCCCACTGTTCGGTCAGGACCGCCTCTAGATGTTGCCAACTTGGACTTCCCAAGCGCTTAGTCCAGTGCTCCGCAAACAGTAATCGTTCAATAAATATAACTGATTGATTGGGCCCACTGTTGGGTCGGGACCATCTCTAGATGTTGCCAACTTGGACTTCCCAAGCGCTTAGTCCAGTGCTCCGCGCACAGTAAGCGCTCAAACAACACGACTGATTGATTGATTGGGCCCACTGTTGGGTCGGGACTGCCTCTAGATGTTGCCAACTTGTCCTTCCCCAGCACCCAGTCCAGTACTCCGTGCACAGCAAGCGCTCAATCAATACGATTGATTGATTGACTGATTGAGCCCACTGTTGGGTCGGGACCGCCTCTAGATGTTGCCAACTTGGACTTCCCAAGCGCCCAGTCCAGTGCTCCGCGCACAGTAAGCGCTCACTAAATATGATCGATTGGGCCCACTGTTGGGTGGACACCGCCTCTAGATGTTGCCAACTTGGACTTCCCAAGCACTTAGCCCAGTGCTCCGCGCACAGTAAGCGCTTAATCAATACGATTGATTGTACTTCCCAAGCGCTTAGTACAGTGCTCCACACACAGTAAGTGCTCAATAAATACGATTGATTGACTGAGCCCACCGTTGGGTCGGGACTGCCTCTAGATGTTGCCAACTTGGACTTCCCAAGTACCCAATACACTGTTCCGCACACAGTAAGCGCTCAATCAATACGACTGACTGCTTGATTGCTCGAGCCCATTGTTGGGTCGGGACCGCCTCTAGATGTTGCCAACTTGGACTTCCCAAGTGCCCAATACACTGCTCTGCACACAGTAAGCGCTCAATCAATACGATTGACTGCTTGATTGCTTGAGCCCATTGTTGGGTCGGGACCGCCTCTAGACGTTGCCAACTCGGCCTTCCCAAGCGCCCAGTCCAGTGCTCCGCGCACAGTAAGCGCTCAATCAATACGATTGATTGATTGACTGATTGAGCCACTGATTGATTGATTGGGCCCACTGTTGGGTCGGGACCGCCTCTAGATGTTGCCAACTCGGACTTGATTGACTGACTGACTGACTGACTTCCCAAGCGCCCGGTCCAGTGCTCCGCGCACAGTAGGCGCTCAATCAATACGACTGATTGATCGATGGGGGGGGGGGGGGGGCTGAGGGACCAGCGGGCACGGGGAGCGGGGGGGACTCATCATCATCAATCGTATTTACTGAGCGCTTACTATGTGCAGAGCACTGTACCAAGCGCTTGGGAAGTACAAATTGGCAACATCTAGCGACAGTCCCTACCCAACAGTGGGCTCACAGTCTAAAAGGGGGAGACGGAGAACAAAACCAAGCATACTAACAAAATAAAATAAATAGAATAGATATGTACAAATAAAATAGAGTAATAAATACGTACAAATATATATACGGGTGCTGTGGGGAAGGGAAGGAGGTAAGACGGGGGGGATGGAGAGGGGGACGAGGGGGAGAGGAAGGAAGGGACTCAGTGTGGGAAGGCCTCCTGGAGGAGGTGAGCTCTCAGCAGGGCCTTGAAGGGAGGAATCAATCAATCAATCAATCGTATTTATTGAGCGCTTACTATGTGCAGAGCACTGTACTAAGCGCTTGGGAAGTCCAAACTGGCATCACACAGAGACAGTCCCTCCCCAACAGCGGGCTCACAGTCTAAAAGGGGGAGACGGAGAACAGAACCAAACACACCAACAAAATAGAATAAGCAGGCTAGAAACGTGCAAGTAAAATAGAGTAATAAATATGCGCAGTAATAATAACGGGAGTCAGGAAGAGAGCTGACTCCCCGATTGATCGATGCGGGGGCTCAGGGGGAAGCGCGTGGGCTTTGGAGTCGGAGGTCGCGGGTTCGAATCCCGGCTGTGTGACTTGGGGCCCTGCACCTCTCCGGGCCTCAGTTCCCCCATCTGTGAAACGGGGGTGACGACCGGGAGCCCACCCCGTGGGCCGACCCGATCCGCTCGGCGCGGGGTAAGCGCTTCGTCAAGGCCGCCGCCATACTCACTGCTCGGCCCCCCGCGGTCCTTGGCTCCCGTGCCCCTCATGCCGAGGTAGGTGAGGCCCAGGGCGAGGAAGAAGAGGCAGGCGGCGGTGAGGAGGGACATGGACAGGGAGTGGGCGCTGAGGCCCGGCGGGGGGGACGGCTCCTCCCGCTTGAACTGGCGCAGGAGCGGGTCCTCGTCGGCCCGCGGGCCCGCCCTCTCGGGGCCCGAGGGGCGGGGGGCGCCGTCCACGTGGTTGCCGCAGGCCGGGGCCCTCCGGGGGACGGGGCGGAGGCGGGGGGCGTCCGGTCTGGCCCCCGACGAGGCGGCGGAGGGGGGGGCGTCGCCGTCGTCGTCGTCGTCCGAGTCGGAGTAGTCCTCCCCCGGGGGGGGGCCGGCCCCCGTTGTGGGGCCGGGGGGGCGTCCAGCGCGGGGCCGACGACGGCTCGCGCCCCCACCACGACGGGGCCCGCGGCCCGCGCCCCGGGGGCCTCCGGGAGGCCTCCCCGGCGGAGGAGGCGGCGGCGGCGGCCTCGGCGTCCGACTCGTCCGAGCTGAAGCCCAGCAGCACCTTCCCGGGCGGCGGCGGGCAGCAGGCCTGAGGGCCCGCGGTGAGGGCGGCCTTGTCGCTCCGCCCGCCCCGGGACGACGGCGGCGGCCCCGTCCCCGTCCCCGTCCCCTCCTCGCGGAGCTTCTTCAGCTTCTTGAGGTAGACCGGCCGCGTGCTGTCCGTCACCGGCCCCGGCGACAGGCCGAAGCGCCTCAGCTGGGCGAACAGCTCCTCGTCCGACGGCGGCGCCGCCGCCATCTTCTCTCCGGGCTGTGGGGAGGCGCGCGCGCGCGCCCCCGCCCCCTCCCGCCGCGCGCCGCCGGAAGTGACGTAGATGACCGAGACCCTGAACTAGACCCGGACGCGGCGGGCCCCCCCCCTCCCCGCGCTGGCCAATGGGAAGCGAGGAGAGGGCGCACCTGAGGGCGGGGCGCACCTGAGGCGGGAGGAGCGCGCATGCGCGCGGCCCTTCCAGCCTCCCCTCAGGGGCCAGCAGCCGACCAGCCTTCGTTCGTCCATCCGTACATTCATTCATTCATTCATCATTCACCCTTCCTGCCTGCCTTCATTCATTCACTCTTCCTACACCCTTCCTTCCTTCCTTCATTCATGTATTCGTCAATCATTCATTCTCTCTTCCTTCCTTCCTTCATTAATTCATTTATTCTGCATTCATTCACTCTTCCTTCCTTCCTTCGTTAATTCATTTCTTCTGCATTCATTCACTCTTCATTCATTCATTCAGCATTAATATACTCTTCATTCATTCACTCTTCACTCTTCCTTCCCTCATTCATTAACTCATGTATACTAATAATAATGGTGATGGCATTTATTAAGCACTTACGATGTGCAAAGCACTGTTCTAAGCGCTGGGGGGATACAAGGTCATGAGGTTGTCCCACGCGGGGCTCACAGTCTTCATCCCCATTTTACAGATGAGGGAACTGAGGCCTAGAGAAGTGAAGTGACTTGCCCAAAGTCACACAGCTGACAAGTGGCGGAGCCGGGATTTGAACCCATGACCTCTGACTCCAAAGCCCGGGCTCTTTTCCACTGAGCCACGCTGCTTCTCTGCATTCATTCTGCATTCATTCATTCATTCTGTATTCCGCATTCATTCACTCTTCATTCACTCTTCCTTCCTTCATTCATCAATTCATTTATTCTGCACTCATTCACTGTTCATTCATTCTTCCTTCTTCATTCATTCACTCACTTCCTTCATTCATTTATTCACTCTTCATTCATTCATTCATTCATTCTTCATTCACTCTTCCTTCATTCTTCCTTCCTTCCTTCCTTCATTCATTCACTCTTCATTCACACATTCACTTCCTTCCTTCCTTCATTCATTTATTCACTCTTCATTCATTCATTCTTCATTCACTCTTTCTTCATTCTTCCTTCCTTCATTCATTCACTCTTCATTCACACATTCACTTCCTTCCTTCATTTATTCAGTCTTCATTCATTCATTCATTCTTCATTCACTCTTCATTCTTCCTTCCTTCCTTCCTTCCTTCATTCATTCACACATTCACTTCCTTCCTTTATTCATTTATTCCTCCTTCATTCACCATTCATTCATTCATTCACTCTTCATTCATTCATTCTTCATTCACTCTTCATTCATCCTTCCTTCCTTCATTCATTCACTCTTCATTCATTCATTCTTCATTCACTCTTCATTCATCCTTCCTTCCTTCATTCATTCACTCTTCATTCATTCATTCATTCACTCTTCATTCATTCATTCATTCATTCATCCACTTCCTTCATTCATTTATTCTTCATTCATTTATTCACTCTTCATTCATTCATTCTTCATTCACTCTTCATTTTTCCTTCCTTCCTTTATTCATTTATTCACTCTTCATTCATTCACCCTTCCTTCCTTCCTTCCTTCCTTCCTTTATTCTTCTTTCATTTATTCACTCTTCATTCATTCACTCTTCATTCATTCATTCACTCTTCATTCATTCCCTCATTCATTCATTCATAGATATTAATTGAGCCCTTGCTGTGTGCAGAGCATAGTACTAAGCACTTGGGAGAGTGTAATAGTGGGTAGAGCCCGGGCCTTGGAGTCAGAAGGACGTGGGTTCTAATCCCCGCTCTGCCACATGTCTGCTGTGTGGGCTTAGGCAAGTCGCTTCACTTCTCTGGGCCTCAGTTCCCTGATCTGTAAAATGGGGATTAAGATTATGAGCCCCACTGTGGGACACAGACAGTGTCTAACCTGATTAGCTTATATCTACCCAAGTGCTTAGTACAGTGCCTGGCACCTAGTAAGTGCTTAACAAATACTATTTAAAAAAATACATAAAATGGTAGTGCTCAGGTGACTGAGGAAGGAATTATTGCTGTGGTCTCCCAGTTCCACCTACCTCATGGTCCATGCAAAGATAATTAATGGCCTCATCTGTTAAATCCTTTAATTTCTCCTTCTTAATTGCTAAATTTATTCTGCCACAGTACACCCCGCTTTCGTTAACTCCTCAGATTATTGTAGCATTTTGTTTTTAGACAAGAAGCAAAAGCCAACTGGATAAAAATACAAAACTCTAATGATCAAAGAATATCATTCTGTTACTATGGTGATTGTCCCAGAAAGAACAGCTGACCTGATTTTCCTGAAATCATCCTCATGCACGGGCGGTAAGGCACACCTTTCAAGTCAACACTATTATTATACCAGCCGCAGATGATACACGGGCTTGATAATTGCATTGCAATCCAAATATGTCCAATGGTACAGTGCCCAAGAACTACATAATGGGGACTCCAGGGATGTTGTGTAAATCGTATCTCTCAGTCTCTTACCTGCCAGAGTTTACCCCCCCCTTCCCCAACTCCTCAGTCTTATATCTATCTCAGTTTACCCCCACTCAGCCTCACACCTCGCCGTCACTCTCCCTTAAAATCGCCTGTCTCCCCTTACTCCCTCAACCCATCCATCATTCAGTCAGCGGTATTGACTGAGCACTTTTTTGTGCAGAACACTCTACTGAGGGCTTGGGAGAGTTGGTAGACGTGATCCCTGTCATCAAGGAATTTACAATCTGGTGGGAGAGATAGACTTTAAAATAAATGACAACGAGGGGAAGCAAAAGAGTGACAGACTATGTCCATAAGTGCATCCCTGCTTTTTCCAGGCAAAGGACACGAAAGGGAAGGTTCAGGTGAAATCATTGGAATAATTATCCAACTTGGAATAGTTCCTTGGCTGGGAAACCTGGAGGAGAATGTAAACTAGTTGTGGGCAGGGAACTTCTCTAACTCTTGTACTGTACTCTCCCAAGTACAGTGCTCTGCACACATAGTAAGGGTTCAATCGATCAATCAATCAAAGATCTTTATCGAGCACTTGTGTGCAGAGCACTGTAATAAGCACTTGGGAGAGCACCATGCAACAGTAGTAGCAGACACATTCCCTGCCCATAACGAGTTTACAGTCTAGAGGAGGAGACAGATATTCATATAAACAATTTACAGTGTATAATTTAAAGATATGTACATAAGTGATGCACATATAAATACGTACATAAAAATCTCATGTATTGACTGAGAGTAGAACCAGTTCCCTTCGTTGCACCTTGAGCTGTGGCGAATAGAAGACGGTAAGCTCGCTGTGGGCAGGGAACGGGTCTGTTATGTTGTTATATGGTAATCTCCCAAGCGCTCAGTATAATGCTCTGCACGTAGTAAGCGCTCAGTAAACATGCTTGATTTTTTTTATGGTAATTGTTAAGCGCTTATTATGTGCCCCGCACTGTTCTAAGTACAGAGGTAGATATGAGATCATCAGGTTGGAAACAGTCCCTGTCCCACATGGGGCTCACAGTCTTTTTCAGATGAGGTAAATGAGGCACAGAGAGGTGAAGTGACTTACCCAAGGTCACACAGCAGACAAGTGGAGGCAGTGGGTTCAGAACCCAGTGCAGGGTCCACTAGGCAATGCAGCTTCTTGTTTGATATGAGTGTTTGGGTAGCCTCTCCTCCAGGCAGGTCCAGAGAGGCTCTTGTCCTCTGTTCTGTCACATGGGAACAGAGCCGGCAGACTTCTCGTCTCCTCAAACGCCGACACGTCCGGAAGGAATCAATGATACAGGTTTTGAAAAGAAAAAATGGCAGGAAGATAGGGCAATTTAGGAGAATCCATCATCTGAGTAAAATCTTCAGTATCTCCAGTTAAGGAAGGCAGCTTACAGTGGAATAATTTAAATAACTTCCTTTAATCAGTCATTTTTACTGAGATCTTACCGTATTACAGAGAACTGTAATATGAGGTAAATGAGGCACAGAGAAGTGAAGTGACTTACCCAAGGTCACACAGCAGACAAGTGGTGACTGTGAGCCCACTGTCGGGTAGGGACTGTCTCTATATGTTGCCAATTTGTACTTCCCAAGCGCTTGGTACAGTGCTCTGCACATAGTAAGCGCTCAATAAATACGATTGATGATGATGATGAACTGTAATAATAGTAATGATAATAATGGCCCTTACTATGCATCACGCACTGTTCTATGCACTGAGGTAGATGTAAGTTAATCAGGTAGGACACAGTCCCTGTCCCACATTCATTCATTCAATCGTATTTATTGAGCGCCTACTGTGTGTAGGGCACTGTACTAAGCGCTTGGGAGTACAAGTTGGCAACATATAGAGACGGTCCCCACCCAACAGCGGGCTCACAGTCTAGAAGGGGGAGACAGACAACAAAACAAAACATATTCACAAAATAAAATAAATAGGATAAATATGTACAAGTAATAGAATAAATCAAACTTGTCTGCTGTGTGACCTTGGGCAAGTCACTTCACTTCTCTTTGCCTCCGTCCCCTCATCTGGAAAATGGGGATGAAGACTGTGAGCCCCCCGTGTGGGACAGGGACTGCGTCCAACCTGCTTTGCTCGTATCTACCCCCGTGCTCAGAACGGTGCCTGGCACATAGTAAGCGCTTAACAAATACCATTATTGTTATTATCGTTATTATAAGTGAGGATCCCGGCTGCCGGAGGAGAGCCCAACCTTCTTTAGGGTGGGACCCTCCCACCAGCCTCACAGTTTCAGTAGGAGATGTATTCACGTATGCATTACTTCCTAAATCGTGTGCTGGATTGAGAGAGTCCAAATAGCTGTCAAATAGAGAATAATTTCAGCCATTTGCAACTGCCTTACTACTTATTTGAGTTTATATTGACACTTTTATTTACAAGAGTAAATGCCATGGGGCAAGGAGAAGAGGTAGCCTATCCCCAGTTTACAGATGAAGAAATGGAGCCCCAGAGAAGTTCAGCGACTTGCCCAAGGCCACGCAGCAGACACGTGGCGGAGCCGGGATTAGAACCAGGTCCTCTGACTCCCAAACCCGTTCTCTTTCCTCTAGGCCACACCGCATCTCATAATTAATGTCATCACTGTGTCTTCTCTGTAAATTAAATGCCTTGGGACTCTTCTCAGCCTTCCCTGAAAGTGTACCTTGATTATATATAAGCCAGGTAGAGAATATCCTCCCCTCATGCCAAACCACCTTTCAAGACTCAGTTCTGGGTTCCTTTCTATTCTCCATCTAAGAATAATAATAATAATATCGGTATTTGTTAAGCACTTACTATGTGCCAAGCGCTGTTCTGAGCACTAGGGTAGATACAAGGTAATCGGGTTGTCCCATGTGGGGCTCACAGTCGTCATCCCCATTTTACAGATGAGGGAACTGAGGCCCAGAGAAGTTAAGCGGTTTGCCCAAAGTCACACAGCTAAGTGGCGGAGCTGTGATTTGAACCCACGACCTCTGACTCCAAAGCCCGGGCTCTTTCCACTGAGCCACGCTGCTTCTAGACCCACTCCCTCGAAGAACTCCTTTGCTCCCACAGCCTCACCTACCACCACTGTGTGGATGATTCTCCGATCTCCCTCTCCAACCCTGACCTCTCTCCTTTTCTGCGATCTCACACTTCCTACTGCCTTCAGGTCAGCTCCACTTGGGTGTCCCGCCGACACCTCAAACTTAACACAAACGAAACAGAGCTCGTCATCTACTCAACCAAACGCCGTCCTCCACCCATCGCTATGGATGACACCACAAGCCCGTAACCTTGGCATTATCCTCAACTCTCTCATTCAACCCATATACTCAATGTGTTACCAAATCCTGTCAGTTCTACCCTCCCGACACTGCTTTCCTCTCCATCCAAAATGCTACCGCACCAATCCAAGTATTTATGGCTACATCAGCCTCCTCTTTGACCTCCCTGACTTCCTGTCTCTCCCCACACCAGTCCTTACTTCCCTCTTCTGCCGGGATCAGTTTTCTAAAAAAAGTTCAGTCCACATTTCTCCGCTACTCAAGAACCTCCAGCAGTTGCCCGTCTACCTCCTCATCAGACAGAAACTCTTTACCACCGGCTTTAAAACACTCAATCAGCTCACCCCTCCTACTTTACCTCACTGATTTTCTACTACAACTTAGTCCACACACTTGTCATATCTAATGCCAACCTACATGCCGGACCTCAATCTCATCTATCTCTCTCCTGAAACCTTGCCCACATTCGCCCTCCGCCCTGGAACTCCCTCCCCCTCCATAGATAACATTTTTCTACTCTCCCCACTTTCAAAGCCTTGTTAAAATCACACCTCCTCCAAGAAGCCTTCCCCAACTAAGCCCTCATCTCCCCTCCTCCTTCTCCCTCTTTCATCACCCATACCCTGAGTTCTGTGTCCTTGAAACACTTGAGATATTCACCCCGCCCTCGGACCCACAGACCTTATGTCCTTATCCATAATACATTTTAATGTCTGTCTCCTCCTTTAGCTCCTTATGGGCAGGAAACGTTTCTACCAACTCTTTAGTATCATACTCTTCTAAGAGCTTAGTACAGTGCTCTGCACACAGTAAGTGCTCAATAAATACCACTGACTGAATACCTAGAGAGGCACTTTGTCACACAAAAGAAAATTCCAATGGATAATAATGACAGGTTTTCTCATGGACTATGACTTGCCCGGAAGAATGTTAACAACTTTCCTGCAGCATGTGGCATTAGTCTGAGGGATGAAAAGTATGGCTTTATTCATGGGGAAAAAAAGGCAACGCTAAATCGAAGGCAACGTAATCTGCTCCCCCAATCAAAAAAAAAAAAATCTCTTCATGGATGGTCAAAGGTCGAAAGAGGCTGCTAAACAATTGCCTCTGGAGCACTGGCAATAGTAGTTATTGAGCACTTACTGTGTGTAAAGTACTGTACTCAATGCTTGGGAGAGTACTATACAATAGAGGTAGTAGTCATGTTTCCTGCCCTCAAGGAGCTTACAGTTTAGAGGGAGCTTACAGTCTCCTGCCTTTTTTTTTTGGGGGGTAGAGGAAATCCTGAGTTGCACATATTTGAAAGAAGGCGTAGCCAGGGTATATTCAGTATTCGTTGCATTTAAAAGCAACTAAGTGTCTAGTAAAACACAAACACACACACACACACACACACACGCACATACACAGAAGTACAGAGATACGTTTTTGTGTGTATTTTGACTCAAAAAATGATCATTTAATGCTTATCTACATTGCATTTTCTGGGTTTGGAAATTATACCCACCTGTGACAAATAAAAAAAAAACCTTATAAAAATGATAAACAACAATGGTGAGCATTTCATTTAAATGATAAAATCTGTGTCAGGCTGAGTGCCATTTATAGCATCTTCCCTGTGTGGTGTTTTATTACAATGCAAATGGTATTCCATTTTCTACCTTTTATTATTTTAAAATTGCTACTTTTTGTAGGCGTGAAAAAAGGAGACACATTCCATGTTCTTATTTTTTAAAAAACCCTTCTTTCCTGTGTTGGCATACTTAGAGTAACAAAACATGTGAATTGAGATAAAACCTGAGATTTTCAGCAACAAGCTCTACAGGTTTGCTTTGGAGGCTCAAAAATCTCAGAAATGGGTTTTCGAAAGTCAGCGGCACATATAATACTCATGTAGATTCCTCTCAGTTATAAACCTGCCACGCTTCTGACGACTCAGGCTCAGAGCTTTCTCATCCCCTGTACAATGTGGGGTCATTCCTGTGCTTCAATTTGTTTTTAGGTGAGTCCAAAGACCGTAATGAGCAAATATTTAGCAAGGCAGAGAACCAAATGGGACTACTTTTACGCTCAGTACGGTGCCCAGAGCTTAATACACTGCCTGGCACATAATAAGCACTTAACAAATACCATAGTTATTATCATTATTGTTATTGAGCCTGCTTCCACCCAAATCCCCAAATTGCGATCATCTTTCCCCAGTGTAAACCTCAAATCATGAAATCTAAATCGTATTCTTTTAACTACCCTGTTAATTATCATTTTCAGTGCAGTGACCTTCTCCATTAGATTGAAAGATCCTCGGGAGCAGATGTCCTATACTGGCATATTCCCCAAACATCTAGTACAGTGGTCTGCTTCAAGTGGCATTCAGTAAGCATGGCGATTAATGATCAATCAATCAATCATATTTATTGAGCGCTTACTTCAAGCAGAACACTGAACTCAGTGCGCGGGAGAGTACAACGCAATACAGTAGGGAGAAATGATACCTGTCCACAAAGAGAGCCTTAGCTGTCTTTCCCGATCTTTTCCTGGCCTGGAATTATGCCTCAGTACTGTGCAGAGAAATCCTTTAACTCTCACATTCCCCATGAACTCTGGCCTTGTACACTCAGCTTCAATCTAGTCCCTAGATTAGTAACCTTGCCTAGAAAGGTCATTTGATGAACAGAATGAAAGCAGGAAACCTATTTTATATTCACACCTTGGAAGGAGACAGAGAGTGGCCAAGCCAATTTTCACCCCAAACCTGCATCATCATCATCAATAAATCGTATTTACTGATCAATCAATCGCATTTATTGAGCACTTACTGTGTGCTAAACACGTGGGAGAGTACGCTATAACAATTTCACAAAGTTGGTAGACACGTTCCCTGCCCACAGTGAGCATCTGCATGGTGGGCAGGGAATGTGTCTACTGACTCTGTTGTCTAGTACTTTCCTAAGCTCTTAGCATAGTGCCTCTAAGCAGAGCATGCTACTAGGTGCTTGGGGAGTAGGCAAGTAAATTGACAATTATACAATAGTTAAAAGAATATGAAAAAAAAATCTGAAGCACCAGAAAATCACTCAATCAGTAGTGAAATGTATAAAGTCCTGAGGTGGTCCAAGGTACTTGTTAAGCACAGGGGATGTGTCTGTTTATTGTTGTATGGTACTCTCCCAAGTGCTTAGTACAGTGCTCTGCATGCAATAAGCACTCAATAAATACGATTGAATGAATGAATGAATCTGCTCCCTTAATGCTCTCCCACACAACAGAGTTCTGTCACACTATTTCGTTTCGGTAACTTGCAGTTTGGAGAAGGCTTTTGCGAATACCATGGACTGCCCAAAAAACAAACAAATGGATTTTGGAGCAAATTAAGCCACAGTGGTCTTTGGAAGGCCAAATGACTCGACTTAGATTAGCATACTTTGGACACATAATTAGGGGGGACTGATTCTCTGGAGAAGACACTAATGCTAGGAAAAGTCAAGGGAAAATGTAGAAGGGGCAAATCAGCAGCTAGGTGGATAGAGACCATAACCGTTGGAAGGGATTATGGCAGAAGACAGGGAGCTCTGGAGAAAATATATCCATAGAATAGCTAAGAATCGGAAATGACTCGATGGCAAATAATAATAATAATAATGATAATAATAATAATAATAATAATAATAATAAATAAGAATACTGTAATTCATCCATATAGCCTGTAGAGGGCGACGTTGCATTGGGAGCCTCAATGCAAAATCCAGTGAAAATAGCCCCAAAATAGCACATATATATATATATATATATATATATATATATATATATATATACATATATATACATTCATATATATATATATGAATGGCAATTGTTTTCAGTATTGTAACATATAATTGACAGCACGGGGGGATTGAAATTTTAGTGAAGAAATGCTTCTCATCGGCCTAAACCATTCAAATATTGAATCAATGACTATGAAGTGCTTGAAATCATGAAGTGTCATGACGTTTTTAGGTCTGGTAAATCTTTTGCCCTCATTGTAGGGAATATTTCAAGAGGAAAACGTGTTTTTTTATGGAGATGAATTATACTTTTATACGCTTTCAATCTGGATCCACCTTCCGGTTGATACTTAAATGACGACACAGCCCTAGAGTAATCGTGACCCAAAAGAGGGAAAGGCATTGTGTTAAACGCTCACTATATGCCAGGTACTGTACTAAGCACTGGGGTGGACACAGTCCCTGTCCCACGTGGGGCTCACAGTCGCCATCCCCATTTTACAGATGGGGATCTGTAAAAATCTGTACATTTCACATCATCATCATCATCATCAATCGTATTTATTGAGCGCTTACCGTGTGCAGAGCACTGCACTTCACAGAGAAGTGAAGTGACTTTCCCAAAGTCACACAGCAGACAAGTGGCAGAGGTGGAATTAGAACCCACGACCTTCCGATTCTCAGGCCCGTGCTTATATCATGCTGCTTCTATGTAGATACTATTCAGGAGTTGGGATTCCACCATTTGAAACTCAAGCTTTTCTGGAAGTTGGTTGTATGGGCTCACTGTTGGGTAGGGATTGTCAATATCTGTTGCCAACTTGTACTTCCCAAGCGCTTAGTACAGTGCTCTACACACAGTAAGTGCTCAATAAATACGATTGATGATTGATGATGATGACTGGCTGCCCGGGAGAAAAATGCTCTCCTCCCCCAACCTCCACCCTGGGTATCATACGGGTCAGGGGCAATTGGAGCATCCTTCCTCCCAAGGGCTCGTGGCAATCAACCAATTAGCCAGTGGCATTTATTGAGCGTTTACTACGTGACGAGCACTGTACTAAGCGCTTGGGAGAGGATAGCAGAGTTAGTAGACACGTTCCTTGCCCATAACAAGCTTACAGTCTAATGAGTCAATCATATTTATTGAGCGCTTACTGTGTGCAGAGCACTGTACTAAGTGCTTGGGAGAGTACAATAGAATGGGACAGACACATTCCCTGCCCACAACGAGTTTATTCATTTCTGTCATATTTATTGAGGGCTTACTGTGTGCAGAACACTGTACTAAGCGCTTGGGAAGTACAAGTCGGCAACATATAGAGACGGTCCCTACCCAACAACGGGCTCAAGGTCTAGAGTTTATGGTCTAGAGGGGGAGGCAGACACGAATATTCATTCATTTTCATTCATTCCATTGTATTTATTGAGCGCTTACTGCGTGCAGAGCACTGTACTAAGCGCTTGGGAAGTCCAAGTTGGCAACATCTAGAGATGGTCCCCACGCAACAGTGGGCTCACAGTCTAGAAGGGGGAGACAGACAGCAAAACAAAACATATTAACAAAATAGAATAAATAGAATAGCAAATATGTGCAGGTAAAATAAATGGAGTAATAAATCTGTACAAACATATATACAGGTGCTGTGGGGAGGGGAAGGAGGTAGGGCAGGGGGGATGGGGAGGGGGAGACGAAGGAATAAATAATGGCATTTATTAAGCGCTTACTATGTGCAAAGCACTGTTCTAAGCGCTGGGGGGCTGACAAGGTGATCGGGTTGTCCCACGGGGGGCTCACAGTCTTCATCCCCGTTTTACAGATGAGGGAACTGAGGCCTTCCCAGACTGAGCCCCCTCCTTCCTCTCCCCCTCCTTCCCCTCCCCACCCCAACGCCTTACCTCCTTCCCCTCCCCACAGCACCTGTATATATGTATATATGTTTGTATGTATTTATTACTCTATTTAATTTGTACATATTTATTCTATTTATTTCATTTTGTTAATATGTATTGTTTTGTTCTCTGTCTCCCCTTTCTAGACTGTGAGCCCACTGTTGGGTAGGGACCGTCTCTAGATGTTGCCAACTTGTACTTCCCAAGCGTTTAGTCCAGTGCTCCACATGCAGTAAGCGCTCAATAAATACGATTGAATAAATGAATGAATTTTATTTGCACCTATTTATTCTATTCATTTTATTTTGTTAATATGTTTTGTTTTGTTCTCTGTCTCCCCCTTCTAGCCTGTGAGCCTGCTGTCGGATAGGGACTGTCTCTAGATGTTGCCAACTTGCACTTCCCAAGCGCTTAGTCCAGTGGTCCGCATGTAGTAAGCGCTCAATAAATCAATCAAGCAATCAATCATATTTATTGAGCACTTACTGTGTGCAGAGCACTGTACTAAGCGCTTGGGAAGTACAAGTTGGCAACATATAGAGAGAGTCCCTACCCAACAATGGGCTCACAGTCTAAAAGGGGGAGACAGAGAACAAAACCGAACATACTAACAAAATAAAATAAATAGAATAGATATGTACAAGTAAAATAAATAGAGTAAAAAAAATGTACAAACATGGAATGTTGCCAACTTGTACTTCCCAAGCGCTTAGTCCAGTAGTCTGCACATAGAAAGCGCTCAGCAAATAGGATTGAATGAATGAATGAATGGAATGTTGCTAACTTGTCCTTCCCAAGTGCTTAGTCCAGTGCTCCGCACGCAGTAAGCGCTCAATAAATAGGATTAGAATGAATGAATGAATGGAATGTTGCCAACTTGTCCTTCCCAAGCGCTTAGTCCAGCGGTCTGCACGCAGTAAGCGCTCAATAAATAGGATTGAATGAATGAATGGAATGTTGCCAAGTTGTCCTTCCCAAGCGCTTAGTCCAGTGGTCCGCACGCAGATGGCGCTCAGCAAATAGGATTGAATGAATGAATGAATGAATGGAATGTTCATTCATTCATTCCATCGTATTTATTGAGCGCTTACTGTGTGCAGAGCACTGTACTAAGCGCTTGGGAAGAACAAGTTGGCAACATATAGAGACGGTCCCTACCCAACAACGGGCTCACAGTCTAGAAGGGGGAGAAAGCTATTCATTCATTCATTCATTCAATCGTATTTATTGAGTGCTTGCTGTGTGCAGAGCACTGGACTAAGCGCTTGGGAAGGACAAGTTGCCAACTTGTCCTTCCCAAGCGCTTAGTCCAGTGGTCCGCGCAGAGAAAGCACTCAGCAAATAGGATTGAATGAATGAATGAATGAATGAATGGAATGTTGCCAACTTGTCCTTCCCAAGCGCTTAGTCCAGTGCTCCGCACACAGACAGCGCTCAGCAAATAGGTTTGAATGAGTGAATGAATGAATGGAATGTTGCCAACTTGTCCTTCCCAAGCGCTTAGTTCAGTGCTCCACACGCAGTAAGCGCTCAATAAATAGGATTGAATGAATGAATGGAATGTTGCCAACTTGTCCTTCCCAAGCACTTAGTCCAGTGCTCCACACACAGACGGCGCTCAGCAAATAGGATGGAATGAATGAATGAATGAATGGAATGTTGCCAAGTTGTCCTTCCCAAGTGCTTAGTCCAGTGGTCTGCATGCAGTAAGCGCTCAATAAATAGGGTTGAATGAATGAATGAATGGAATGGTGCCAACTTGTCCTTCCCAAGCGCTTAGTCCAGTGCTCCGCACACAGACGGCGCTCAGCAAATAGGATGGAATGAATGAATGAATGAATGGAATGTTGCCAAGTTGTCCTTCCCAAGTGCTTAGTCCAGTGGTCTGCATGCAGTAAGCGCTCAATAAATAGGGTTGAATGAATGAATGAATGGAATGGTGCCAACTTGTCCTTCCCAAGCGCTTAGTCCAGTGCTCCGCACACAGACGGCGCTCAGCAAATAGGACTGAATGAATGAATGAATGGTATGTTGCCAACTTGTCCTTCCCAAGGGCTTAGTCCAGTGCTCCGCACACAGATGGCGCTCAGCAAATAGGATTGAATGAATGAATGAATGGAATGTTGCCAAGTTGTCCTTCCCAAGCGCTTAGTCCAGTGGTCCGCACACAGACAGCGCTCAGCAAATAGGATCGAATGAATGAATGAATGAAATGTTGCCAACTTGTCCTTCCCAAGCGCCTAGTCCAGTGGTCCGCACACAGGCAGCGCTCAGCAAATAGGATTGAATGAATGAATGAATGGAATGTTGCCAACTTGTCCTTCCCAAGCGCTTAGTCCAGTGCTCCGCACGCAGTAGGCGCTCAATACATAGGATTGAATGAACGAATGGAATGTTGCCAACTTGTCCTTCCCAAGCGCTTAGTCCAGTGCTCCGCACGCAGACGGCGCTCAGCAAATAGGATGGAATGAATGAATGAATGAATGAATGGAATGTTGCCAACTTGTCCTTCCCAAGCGCTTAGTCCAGTGCTCCACACGCAGTAAGCACTCAATAAATAGGATTGAATGAATGGGATGTTGCCAACTTGTCCTTCCCAAGCGCTTAGTCCAGTGCTCCGCACGCAGACAGCGCTCAGCAAATAGGATTGAATGGATGAATGAATGAATGGAATGTTGCCAACTTGTCCTTCCCAAGCGCTTAGTCCAGTGCTCCGCACACAGACGGCGCTCAGCAAATAGGATTGAATGAATGAATGAATGGAATGTTGCCAAGTTGTCCTTCCCAAGCGCTTAGTCCAGTGCTCCGCACACAGATGGCGCTCAGCAAATAGGATTGAATGAATGAATGAATGGAATGTTGCCAACTTGTCCTTCCCAAGCGCTTAGTCCAGTGGTCCGCACGCAGAAAGCTCTCAGCAAATAGGATTGAATGAATGAATGAATGGAATGTTCATTCATTCATTCAATTGTATTTATTGAGCGCTTACTGTGTGCAGAGCACTGTACTAAGCGCTTGGGAAGTGCAAGTTGGCAACATATAGAGATGGTCCCTACCCAACAACGCGCTCACAGTCTAGAAGGGGGAGAAAGTTATTCATTCATTCATTCATTCAATCGTATTTATTGAGCGCTTGCTGTGTGCAGAGCACTGTACTAAGCGCTTGGGAAGGACAAGTTGCCAACCTGTCCTTCCCAAGCGCTTAGTCCAGTGGTCCGCACACAGAAAGCGCTCAGCAAATAGGATTGAATGAATGAATGAATGAATGAATGAATGGAATGTTGCCAAGTTGTCCTTCCCAAGCGCTTAATCCAGTGCTCTGCACACAGATGGCGCTCAGCAAATAGGATTGAATGAGTGAATGAATGAATGGAATGTTGCCAACTTGTCCTTCCCAAGAGCTTAATCCAGTGGTCCGCACGCAGAAGGCGCTCAGCAAATAGGATTGAATGAATGAATGAATGGAATGTTGCCAACTTATCCTTCCCAAGCGCTTAGTCCAGTGCTCCGCACGCAGTGAGTGCTCAATAAATAGGATTGAATGAATGAATGGAATGTTGCCAACTTGTCCTTCCCAAGCGCTCAGTCCAGTGCTCCGCACACAGACAGCGCTCAGCAAATAGGATTGAATGAATGAATGAATGAATGAGTGGAATGTTGCCAAGTTGTCCTTCCCAAGCGCTTAGTTCAGTGCTCCGCACGCAGTAAGCGCTCAATAAATAGGATTGAATGAACGAATAGAATGTTGCCAACTTGTCCTTCCCAAGCGCTTAGTCCAGTGCTCCACATGCAGTAAGCGCTCAATAAATAGGGTTGAATGAATGAATGAACGGAATGTTGCCAGCTTGTCCTTCCCAAGGGCTTAGTTCAGTGGTCCGCACACAGACAGCGCTCAGCAACTAGGATTGAATGAATGAATGGATGAATGGAATGTTGCCAACTTATCCTTCCCAAGCGCTTAGTCCAGTGCTCCGCACACAGACAGCACTCAGCAAATAGGATTGAATGAATGAATGAATGAATGAATGAATGGAATGTTGCCAACTTGTCCTTCCCAAGCGCTTAGTCCAGTGGTCCGCACGCAGAAAGCGCTCAGCAAATAGGATTGAATGAATGAATGAATGGAATGTTGCCAACTTGTCCTTCCCAAGCGCTTAGTCCAGTGCTCCGCACACAGATGGCGCTCAGCAAATAGGGTTGAATGAATGAATGAATGGAATGTTGCCAACTTGTTCTTCCCAAGCGCTTAGTCCAGTGCTCCGCACGCAGTAAGCGCTCAATAAATAGGGTTGAATGAATGAATGAATGAATGAAATGTTGCCAGCTTGTCCTTCCCAAGCGCTTTGTCCAGTGCTCCGCACACAGACAGCGCTCAGCAAATAGGATTGAATGAATGAATGAATGAGTGGAATGTTGCCAAGTTGTCCTTCCCAAGCGCTTAGTTCAGTGCTCCGCACGCAGTAAGCGCTCAATACATAGGATTGAATGAACGAATGGAATGTTGCCAACTTGTCCTTCCCAAGGCTTAGTCCAGCGGTCCACATGCAGTAAGCGCTCAATAAATAGGACTGAATGGATGAATGAATGAATGAATGAACGGCAGGCCCCCCCCCCCGCCCCCTTGTGGCCTCGCCCCGTTGGTGGCCGTGCGCGCCGGCGCCCCCTAGCGTCCCCCGCGAGAGCGCCCGGGCCGTGGCCGCGCCGCCCCGCGCATCTTCTCCGGTCCTGCCTCCTCCGGGCGTGCGGCCGGTGTCTCCCCCTCTGCCCGTCCCGCCGGTGTCTCTGCCCCCCCCCGGGAGGCCTCGCCATGGGCCTCCTCCGCTCCTCCGCCGCCCTGCACATCTGCGCCGTCCTCCCCTGGCTTCTCCTCCCGCCGCACGGGCTCGGGCAGCCGCCCCCGGGCGGCCTCGACATGTGGATCGATGCTCAGCAAGCCCGGAGCCTCATAGGTAAGGCAGCTCCCCCGCTTTCACGCCCGAGGGCCAGCCCTCCCCTTCCCTCTCCCGCGGGGAGATCCCTCGCCATCCTCACTACCAGCGCTTAGACCAGTGCTCAGCACACTCTTGAACGCCCTCCGTCCAAGCTTCCCCTTCCCTGTCCCGCGGGAGAGCCATCGTCATCACTATACTAGTAATAATGGTACTTAGCTCGTAGAGCAGTGCTCAGCACACTCTTGAACGCCCTCCGTCCAAGCTTCCCCTTCCCTGTCCCGCGGGAGAGCCATCGTCGTCACTATAATAGTAATAATGGTATTTGCCAGTGCTTAGAGCAGTGCTCAGCACATTCTTGAACGCCCTCCGTCCAAGCTTCCCTGTCCCGCGGGAGTGCCATCATCGTCATCACTATAATAGTAATAATGGTATTTGTCAGCGCTTAGAGCAGGGCTCAGCACACTCTTGAACGCCCTCCGTCCAAGCTTCCCCTTCCCTGTCCCGCGGGAGAGCCATCGTCATCACTATAATAGTAATAATGGTACTTGTCAGCGCTTTGAGCAGTGCTCAGCACACTCTTGAACGCCCTCCGTCCAAGCTTAACGCCCTCCGTCCAAGCTTCCCCTTCCCTATCCCGCGGGAGAGCCATAATCACTATAATAGTAATAATGGTATTTGTCAGCGCTTAGAGCAGTGCTCAGCACATCCTTGAACGCCCTCCGTCCAAGCTTCCCCTTCCCTGTCCCGCGGGAGAGCCATCATCACTATAATAGTAATAATGGTACTTGTCAGCGCTTAGAGCAGTGCTCAGCACATCCTTGAACGCCCTCCGTCCAAGCTTCCCCTTCCCTGTCCCGCGGGAGAGCCATCATCACTATAATAGTAATAATGGTACTTGTCAGCGCTTAGAGCAGTGCTCAGCACATCCTTGAACGCCCTCCGTCCAAGCTTCCCTTTCCCTGTCCCGCGGGAGAGCCATCATCACTATAATAGTAATAATGGTATTTGTCAGCGCTTAGAGCAGTGCTCAGTACATTCTTGAACGTCCTCCGTCCAAGCTTCCCTTTCCCTGTCCCGCGGGAGAGCCATCGTCATCACTATAATAGTAATAATGGTATTTATCAGCGCTTAGAGCAGTGCTCAGCACACTCTTGAACGCCCTCCGTCCAAGCTTCCCTTTCCCTGTCCCGCGGGAGAGCCATCATCACTATAATAGTAATAATGGTATTTGTCAGCGCTTAGACCAGTGCTCAGCGCACTCTTGAACGCCCTCCGTCCAAGCTTCCCCTTCCCTGTCCCGCGGGAGAGCCATCATCGTCATCACTATAATAGTAATAATGGTATTTGTCAGCGCTTAGAGCAGTGCTCAGCACACTCTTGAACGCCCTCCTTCCAAGCTTCCCTTTCCCTATCCCGCGGGAGAGCCATCATCACTATAATAGTAATAATGGTATTTGTCAGCGCTTTGAGCAGTGCTCAGCACATTCTTGAACGCCCTCCGTCCAAGCTTCCCCTTCCCTGTCCCGCGGGAGAGCCATCATCGTCATCACCATAATAGTAATAATGGTACTTGTCAGCGCTTAGAGCAGTGCTCAGCACACTGTTGAACGCCCTCCGTCCAAGCTTCCCCTCCCCTGTCCCACGGGAGAGCCATCGTCATCACTATAATAGTAATAATGGTACTTAGCGCTTTGAGCAGTGCTCAGTACATTTTTAATGCCCTCCGTCCAAGCTTCCCCTTCCCTGTCCCGCGGGAGAGCCATCGTCGTCACTATAGTAGTAATAATGGATTTGCCAGCGCTTAGAGCAGTGCTCAGCACATCCTTGAACGCCCTCCGTCCAAGCTTCCCTGTCCCGCGGGAGAACCATCATCGTCATCACTATAATAGTAATAATGGTACTTGTCAGCGCTTTGAGCAGTGCTCAGCACACTCTTGAACGCCCTCCGTCCAAGCTTCCCTTTCCCTGTCCCGCGGGAGAGCCATCGTCATCACTATAATAGTAATAATGGTATTTGTCAGCGCTTAGAGCAGTGCTCAGCACATTCTTGAACGCCCTCCGTCCAAGCTTCCCCTTCTCTGTCCCGCGGGAGAGCCATCATCATCACTATAATAGTAATAATGGTACTTGTCAGCTTTTAGAGCAGTGCTCAGCACACTGTTGAACGCCCTCCGTCCAAGCTTCCCTGTCCCGCGGGAAAGCCATCATCGTCATCACTATAATAGTAATAATGGTACTTGTCAGCGCTTAGAGCAGTGCTCAGCACACTCTTGAACGCCCTCCGTCCAAGCTTCCCCTTCCCTGTCCCGCGGGAGAGCCATCATCACTATAATAGTAATAATGGTACTTGTCAGCGCTTTGAGCAGTGCTCAGCACACTCTTGAACGCCCTCCGTCCAAGCTTCCCTTTCCCTATCCCGCGGGAGAGCCATCATCACTATAATAGTAATAATGGTATTTGTCAGCGCTTAGAGCAGTGCTCTGCACATTCTTGAACGCCCTCCGTCCAAGCTTCCCTGTCCCGCGGGAAAGCCATCATCGTCATCACTATAATAGTAATAATGGTACTTGTCAGCGCTTTGAGCAGTGCTCAGCACACTCTTGAACGCCCTCCGTCCAAGCTTCCCTTTCCCTGTCCCGCGGGAGAGCCATCATCGTCATCACCATAATAGTAATAATGGTATTTGTCAGCGCTTAGAGCAGTGCTCAGCACATCCTTGAACGCCCTCCGTCCAAGCTTCCCTTTCCCTGTCCCGCGGGAGAGCCATCATCACTATAATAGTAATAATGGTATTTGTCAGCGCTTAGAGCAGTGCTCAGCACATCCTTGAACGCCCTCCGTCCAAGCTTCCCTTTCCCTGTCCCGCGGGAGAGCCATCGTCCTCACTATAATAGTAATAATGGTATTTGTCAGCGCTTAGAGCAGTGCTCAGCGCATCCTTGAACGCCCTCCGTCCAAGCTTCCCCTTCCCTGTCCCGCGGGAGAGCCATCATCACTATAATAGTAATAATGGTACTTGTCAGCGCTTTGAGCAGTGCTCAGCACACTCTTGAACGCCCTCCGTCCAAGCTTCCCTTTCCCTATCCCGCGGGAGAGCCATCATCACTATAATAGTAATAATGGTATTTGTCAGCGCTTAGAGCAGTGCTCTGCACATTCTTGAACGCCCTCCGTCCAAGCTTCCCTGTCCCGCGGGAAAGCCATCATCGTCATCACTATAATAGTAATAATGGTACTTGTCAGCGCTTTGAGCAGTGCTCAGCACACTCTTGAACGCCCTCCGTCCAAGCTTCCCTTTCCCTGTCCCGCGGGAGAGCCATCATCGTCATCACCATAATAGTAATAATGGTATTTGTCAGCGCTTAGAGCAGTGCTCAGCACATCCTTGAACGCCCTCCGTCCAAGCTTCCCTTTCCCTGTCCCGCGGGAGAGCCATCATCGTCATCACCATAATAGTAATAATGGTATTTGTCAGCGCTTAGAGCAGTGCTCAGCACATCCTTGAACGCCCTCCGTCCAAGCTTCCCTTTCCCTGTCCCGCGGGAGAGCCATCGTCATCACTATACTAGAAATAATGGTATTTGTCAGCGCTTAGAGCAGTGCTCTGCACATTCTTGAACGCCCTCCGTCCAAGCTTCCCCTTCCCTGTCCCGCGGGAGAGCCATCGTCATCACTATAATAGTAATAATGGTACTTGGCAGCGCCTAGAGCAGTGCTCAGCACACTCTTGAACGCCCTCCGACCAAGCTTCCCTTTCCCTGTCCCGCGGGAGAGCCATTGTCATCACTATAATAGTAATAATGGTATTTGTCAGCGCTTAGAGCAGTGCTCAGTACATTTTTAACGCCCGAGGTCCAAGCTTCCCCTTCTCTGTCCCGCGGTAGAGCCATCATCGTCCTCACTATAATAGTAATAATGGTATTTGTCAGCGCTTAGAGCAGTGCTCAGCACATTCTTGAACGCCCTCCGTCCAAGCTTCCCTTTCCCTGTCCCGCGGGAGAGCCATCATCACTATAATAGTAATAATGGTACTTGTCAGCGCTTAGAGCAGTGCTCAGCACATTCTTGAACGCCCTCCGTCCAAACTTCCCCTTCCCTGTCCCGGGGGAGATCCATCATCATCACCATAATAGTAATAATGGTATTTGTCAGCGCTTAGAACAGTGCTCAGCACATACTTTAACGCCCTCCGTCCAAACTTCCCCTTCCCTGTCACGAGGGAGACCCATCATCATCACTATAATAGTAATAATGGTATTTGTCAGCGCTTAGAGCAGTGCTCAGCACATACTTTAACGCCTAAGGTCCAAGCCTTCCCTTCCCTCATCATCACAATAATAATGGTATTTGTCAGCGCTTAGAGCAGTGCTCAGCACATACTTTAACGCCTAAGGTCCAAGCCTTCCCTTCCCTCATCATCACAATAATAATGGTATTTGTCAGGGCTTAGAGCAGTGCTCAGCATATTCTTTAACGCCCGAGGTCCAAGCTTCCCCTTCCCTGCCCCGGGGGAGATCCATCATCATCATCACAATCAAGCGCTTAGTTCAGTGCTCTGCACACAGTAAGCGCTCAATAAATACGATTGAATGAATAATAGTAATAATGGTATTTGTCAGCGCTTAGAGCAGTGCTCAGCACATACTTTAACGCCCTCCGTCCAAACTTCCCCTTCCCTGTCCCGAGGGAGACCCATCATCATCATCACTATAATCAATCAATCAATCAATCGTATTTGTTGAGCGCTTACTGTGTGCAGAGCACTGTACTAAGCGCTTGGGAAGTACAAGTTGGTAATAATGGTATTTGTCAGCGCTTAGAGCGGTTCTCAGCACATACTTTGACCCACTGTTGGGTGGGGACCGTCTCTATATGCTGCCAACTTGTACTTCCCAAGCGCTTAGTCCAGTGCTCTGCACACAGTAAGCGCTCAATAAATACAATTGAATGAATGAATGAATGAATACTTTAACGCCTAAGGTCCAAGCCTTCCCTTCCCTCATTATCACAATAATAGTAATAATGGTATTTGTCAGCGCTTATATCAGTGCTCAGCACATACTTTAACGAACAAGTTCCAAGCCTTCCCTTCCCTAATCATCACAATTATAATAATAATGGTATTTGTCAGCACTTAGAGCAGTGCTCAGCACATTCTTTAACGCCCTCCTCTCCAAGCCTCCCCTTCCCTGTCCGGGGAGAGATCTCTAATCATCAACAATAGTAATAATGGTATTTGTCAGCGCTTAGAACAGTGCTCAGCACATAGTAAGCGCTTTACAAATGCCATCATCAACATTATTATTAATCGCTCACTATGGGCCCAGCTCTGTCCTAAACGCTGGGAGAGATCCAAGGGAATCAGGTTGTCCCATTTGGGGCCCCCAGTCTTCATCCCCCTTGTACAGACGAGGTAACTGAGGACCAGAGAAATGAAGTGACTTGCCCAAAGTCACCCAGCTGATAAGAGGCAGAGTCGGGATTTGAACCCACGACCTCTGACCATTCCAGGCCCGGGCTCTTGCCACTAAGCCACGCTGCTTCTCTAATTCATTCATTCATTCATTCAGTCGTATTGATTGAGCGCTTACTATGTGCAGGGCACTGTACTAAGCGCTTGGGAGGGGACAAAACGAGAGGAATAATCCCCGGTTCATCCTCTGGGCGCCTTTCAACACTGCTCTCCATCAATCAAGGGCACTTATTGAGCGCTTACTATGTGCAGAGCACTGTACTAAGCGCTTGGGAGAGGACAAATCCGGCGGAATTAGCGGACACGTTCCCTGCCCATAACGAGTCTACAGTCTCCTGAACCTTTCTTTGATCCCTTTCAAAGTGCCAATCCTGGAGAAAGCGTCTTTCGACAAAACTTCCCCTGCTCTCAAACAATCAGTGATACTTATTGAGCGCTTACTATGTATGGAGCACTGTACTAAGCACTTCGGAGAGTTCCATGCAAACAGAAATAGCCGACAAGTTCTCCATCCGGAACAAGCTGACAGTCTACAGTCCTCCTAAACTTTCCTTTTGTCCCCTTTAAAGTCCAGCTCCTGGAAGAAGTATCCTCTAGGATTCCCTTAAATCCTGCAGGTCCTGGAAGAAGTGTCCTCTCTAGGATTCCCTTAAATCCTGCCAGGGAAGTGATCGGGATGTTGTTGAGAGCATTCTGTCACTTCCCACCACCGCTAGATTTTCCCCATCACTCATCCCAGCCACTGCCTCAGGAGACAGGTGTGGGAAGCCCTTATAACTCACTCTTTTATCTTTCCGCCTTTCTGCATCTCTTAATCAGTTTCCTCTCCTTCCCCTTCTCCTCATTTGGTTTTATCCTTTGGGGGTTTTTTGTTTTGTTTTGTTTTGTTTACAACAGGATTTGAGGAAAACATCCTGATCGTTTCAGAGGGGAAAATGGCCCCATTCACTCACGATTTCAGAAAAGCCCAGCAGAGGATGCCCGCTATTCCTGTTAATATCCAGTCCATGAATTTTACCTGGCAAGCCACGGGACAGGTAGGTACCAGGACCCTGAGAAGGAATAGAAAATGACTTTTTATAAGCCTTAAAAGGCCTTTACTCGACATAGAGCATGTATTAAAAAAAAATCCAACAAGGGAGAAGTTATCTGAGTCGTTGAGCAAATAAAGAACGGGGCCTCCTTGATTTTTGGTTACCTTCCAGGATAATCATGACTTTTCCAACAATGCTGAAAGGCCTAAGGCAGCCAGGTTGTTCCCTAAGGTGACCCCCTAAATGAACAACCTTGTTTTCTGGGGGTCCACCTGGAGTCACATTAAAAAAAAAACTTTTGGAAGGTGATCTGCCAATCATATTGATTAAACTTTGGGGGCATTACTTCGCTCAGGTTTTTAAGCATAAAATTTAAATTAATACCAAACTTAATCATCTTAATGCTAGGCATCTCATTATGCCTCTTGTTAATGTGTTGCACCTTTGACCTGTAAGTACATAGCTGGAAGGGACCCAAATTTAAAATCAAAAAGTTTGCCTAATATTGCATACTGGTTTTATAATATTGGTCCCAAAGTGATTATTCCGGAATTTTAAAAATGTAATTAAAATGCATTATATTTCAGAACAAGCATTAGTTAAATTCTCACTTTGGCATATATTAACCCCTAGATATTAACTGCCCAAAGATGCATAAATAAAGTCAGTCTATATAATAACTTTGCATTTTTTAAAAAAGGAAAAGGGATAGTTAAACTCCTATAACTTGGTATAAATTTTTTTGGTAGAAAACTTTTTGTCAGTGGCAAACTGTGATAAACTACTAATTTGATTGAAAATTGTGGAATGATTCACATCTAATGGCTCTTTAAGTGCCCTTATGCTCAGGTACATTTTATATCCAAAAATAATTACGTGGATTTTTTTAAAGAATCGTGAAAATGTTGACTAGCAATTTTAGATCCAATTATCATGTGCCCAGTCTATAAACTAACTAGTAAAACAAAGAATAAAAATACTCAAAGCTGAGAAAGATAAAGGGTTCGAACTGGACTAATTTAGAAAATATCAGGTCGTTTCACATCTGTCCTCTTTTTCCTCTCTTCCTCTGCGTCCACTCTCCTAAAATTCTCTCTTTCAGCTCTTGCTTTTCCTTCAAAGATACAGGTGTCTAACACATCTCTGTCCTACATCAAGCCCTTTCCCTCCTGGATCATCTTCTCCTCTTCAAAGATGTTCTAATAAAAGTGTATTGTTGGTGAATAGTGCCCAAAGTACCCCAGCAATTCAGCTCTTTCCCCTTTATTTCCTTTCTCTTTTAATTGAAATCCACCTACCCATCGTTACATGCAAACAACTTGGAAAAATGTCCCTTTAGATAGTATGAGGAAGAAGAGGAAAGGAAGCTCTCGTTCAATACCCTCCCACCCCACCCACCAAAACCAATCAATAAATAGTATTTCTTGAGGACTTACCAACTTTGGTGAGCACTGTACCAACAAAACAGTAGTTATCTGTCCTGAGATTTCGACATGTACGGTTTTGCTCTGGTTGGGAGTCCAGACCAGATACAGAATTACCTTGCTCTCCTACTGAAAGGCAGATTCTCATAATTTGCTGTAATGCAGATGTAGGAGGCTTTTAAATTGAAAATGGTCAGATTTTAATGAAAGTTCCTGTGGGGCTTGTAGATGTCTGCCGAATTCCTACCTACAGCCAAATGACCATTTGTCCTAGAAAACTGTACACTTCTTCCTTTTTAGTTTAGTACACATTCAAGACACTTGGTCCAAACTTTGAAAGTTGTTAATATTTTTTTTTGAAAGAGTCTTTTTCTTCAATGGGAACAAACTCTGCTCGACTAGAAGGTAGGAAAAAGGATTGGAAATGCTCTGTGGAAAAAGACCAATGCTTCCCAGTATTGCCTTTGCCTCTGTCATTTCCAAAGCACCTCTTGGAAAAATGTCATTTAGAGCCAAAAGCTGGGTCCTTAGGCAGTTTAAGAAGCTGTAAGTTCTCAAGAGAATGGTATCATTTGACCTAAAACACATCTTTCATATCGCACACTCTTGTTCACCTGGCAACCTCTAGAGTGGACTTCCACTGGAAGAAGTCACCTTGCATGGTGCGACTGTCTTTTTCAATCGTATTTATTGAGCGCTTACTGTGTGCAGAGCACTGTACTAAGCGCTTGGGAGGTACAAGTTGGCAACATATAGAGACGGTCCCTACCCAACAGTGGGCTCACAGTCTATTTGTGTATATTTATTTCATTTTGTTAATATGCTTTGTTCCCTTCTAGACTGTGAGCCCGCTGTTGGGTAGGGGCCATCTCTAGATGTTGCCAATTTGGAGTTCCCAAGCGCTTAGTACAGTGCTCTGCATACAGTAAACGCTCAATAAATACGATTGATTGATTGACTGATTAGAAGGGGGAGACAGAGAACAAAACATATTAACAAAATAAAATAAATAGAATAAATATGTCTTTTCCATAATCCCATCATGCACTAAGCCCTAATCCATCCTCTTCTCCCCAAAAACCCTCACCGTCCACTCCTGCCTCCCAAATCTTTCCCTACCCTCAAGATCTTTGCTCTGCCCCAAATGCCAGTGATGAGTGACTTCCTAGCCCAGAGGACTTTTTTAGGTGAGTGAGGCAGGGGAGGAGCAGTGGAAGATTGAAACTTCAAGTCATAATCTGGGCAGGATATTCCTGGAAAGGGCATGTTTTACTAATGCCATAATGGCTCTGGGAGACTCCATTTGCCAACCCTTCCCCTCCTCCCCTTCTCATGGACGTGGCCCATCCAAACTCCTTTTCCTCAACCTCCCCCGTCCTCTCCTGCACTTCCCTATTGCTCTCACCCGACCTCCTGGGAAGTGAGTCAATCAATCAATCAGTCGAGTGAAGCAGAATCAATCAATCCGTGGTATTTGAGCACTTACTGTGTGCTGAGCACCGTACCAAGCCCTTGGGAGAGTATAACAGAGTTGGTCAAAGAAGCAGCGTGGCTCAGTGGAAAGAGCCCGGGCTTTGGAGTCAGAGGTCATGGGTTCGAATCCCGACTCCACCACATGTCTGCTGTGTGACCTTGGGCAAGTCACTTAACTTCTGTGAGCCTCAGTTACCTCATCTGTAAAATGGGGATAAAGACTGTGAGCCCCACGTGGAACAACTTGATCACCTTGTATCCCCCCAGCGCTTAGAACAGTGCTCTGCACATAGTAAGCGCTATTTTAATAAGTGCCATCATTATTATTACAGTGAGCAGAAGACTACCTGCGAGGGCTGCTGGGAAACTCCATCTCTAGTAAATGCCCAGGGGCTAAGTTTGTAGATCTGTCCTGATAGAGAAGGATTCTCTTTTCTGTTTGCAACCCTTTAATGACTGTTAGGTGGCCATTTGGAAAACTATGCTTACCGCTCCCCTCGAAGGTGGGAATAAGAGCCCAGGTTGGTAGCCCATCTCTGTTGCTCACTAATTAGCCACTTTGGAGGGAAATTTCATTTGCCGCCTCAGATGCTCAAGGAAGAACTCCTGGAGCCGGGTGGTTTTTTCGATGCTGCAAGTATTTTCTGCTCCCTTTCCCCTTCGGCCACAAGGAAACCGGGAAGCCGTGAAATCTTTAATGTTTTAGGGTTGGCTTGAACAGGATGCTTGAGTTTGAGGAAGCAGAAGCAGCGTGGCCTAGGGACTAGAGCCCAGAGCCTGGGGGTCAGAGGACGTGGGTTCTAATCCTGGCCCTGCCACTTGTCTGTTGTGTGACCTTGGGCAAGTCGCTTCACTTCTCTGGGCCTTAGTTACCTCATTTGCAAAATGGGGATTAAGATTGTGAGCCCCGTGGGGGACAGTCTTTTAGACTGTGAGCCCAATGTTGGGTAGGGACTGTCTCTATATGTTGCCAGTTTGTACTTCCCAAGCGCTTAGTACAGTGCTCTGCACATAGTAAGCTCTCAATAAATATGATTGATGATGATGATGATGACAAGGTCTGTGTCCAACCTGATCAGCTAATAATAATAATAATAATAATAATAGCATTTATTAAGCACTTACTATGTGCAAAGCACTGTTCTAAGCGCTTGGGAGGTTACAAGGTGATCAGGTTGTCTCACGGGGGCAACCCCAGTGTTTAGAACAGTGCTGGATACATAGTAAGCGCTTATAAATACCATCACTATTATTAGAACTTTTGGCCTTGAGAGTGTGTCCACTGACTTGCCTCCTTATTGGTCCAGAGGGCCACTTGACTGACAGTTGTTGTCCAGGTTTGCCAGGATGCTGGAGTCACCTCTCTTCCCACTGCAAAATTTCTTGGCTTGTGAAAGCTCCGTAGTCGCTCTGTAGGTAAGGATCACGACTCAGGTGACATTCTTCTAGTTTTGTGACACGGCATTAATAGTTTGATCCCCAGTGCCCCCCACTTTCAACCCAACATATCAGCATTGTGCTCTTGAACTGAGTCCTATCCTAGGCAGGTTGAGGTAACAGGAAGCATGTTACACTATAGGAAGACCTCTCTGAAACAAGTCTCAAAGCTCTAGGCAGACAAGGAAGTGATGTAGCAGCACGGCGTAGCAGATAGACCACGGGTCCGGGAGTTCAGAAGGTCACGGGTTCTAATTCCAGCTCCACTACTTGCCTGCTGTGTGACCTTGGACAAGTCACTTCACATCTGTGCCTCAGTTCATCTGCAAAATGCAGATGGAGACTTTGAGCCCCACACGGGACAAGGGACCGTGTCCAACCCAATTTGCTTGTATCCACCCCAGCGCTTAGCACAGTGCCTGGCATGCAGTAAGGGCTTAGCAAATACCACAAGTATCATTATTATTATTATAGTTATTATTATCATGTCTCTTCCTCCCTTCAAAGCCCTACTGAGAGCTCACCTCCTCCAGGAGGCCTTCCCAGACTGAGCCCCCTACTTCCTCTCCCCCTTCTCCCCCTCCCCATCCCCCCGCCTTACTTCCTTCCCCTCCCCACAGCACCTGTATATATGTTTGTATGTATTTACTACTCTATTTAATTTGTACATATTTATTCTATTTATTTTATTTTGTTAATATGTTTTGTTGTCCATCTCCCCCTTCTAGACTGTGAGTCCACTGTTGGGTAGGGACCATCTCTATATGTTGCCGACTTGTACTTCCCAAGTGCTTAGTACAGTGCTCTGCACACAGTAGGCGCTCAATAAATATGATTGAATGAATGAATGAACTTCATCTGTAAAATTAGGATTGAGACTGTGAGTCCCACATGGGACAGGAACTGTGTCCAACCCGCTTTGCTTTTATCTTCCCCAGTGCTTAGTACAGTGCCTGGATTATAGTAAATGCTTAATAAATACCATTATTACTATGTACATGCAGAGGTTTGACGCTACATAGATTGGATGGATCAGATAGGATCCTGTGGGTTCCGCCTCTATGCCCTGGTGTGTTTCTGTTCAAACCTTATTTAATTGAAAGCTCGTCCTCTAGACTGTAAGGTCACTGTGGGCAGGGACTATGTCTCTTATATTGTTATATTGCGCTCTCCCCAAGCGCTTAGTACAGTGCTCCACACACAGTAAGTGCTCAATAAATGTGATCGACTGACTGCCAGCTCCTGGTTTCAGTTGAGAAACAGTGCAGGCTCTTGGAAAGAGCCATGGTCTGGGAGTTAATGTGACCCTGGGCAAATCGCTTAACTTCTCTGTGCCACCGTTTCCTTATGATGATGATGTTGATGGCATTTATTAAGCGCTTACTATATGCAAAGCACTGTTCTAAGCGCTGGGGAGGTTACAAGGTGATCAGGTTGTCCCTTGGGGGCTCACATGTCTTAATCCTCATTTTACAGATGAGGTAACTGAGGCACAGAGAAGTTAAGTGACTTGCCCAAAGTCACACAGCTGACAATTGGCAGAGTTGGAATTTGAACCCATGACCTCTGACTCCAAAGCCCGTGCTCTTTCCACTGAGCCACGCTGCTTATCAATATTCTCCCTTCCCATTAGACATGGGACGAGGATCATTTCCGATCTACTTTCACATTTTATCGATCCCAGTGCTTAGTGTAGTGATTGGCACTGGGTAAGCGCTTAAACACCGTGGGACTTTGCAATTAAGGAGCCTGAAATATCAGACCGAGCCTCCTCCCAGACAGTTGATCAATTCATCACATTTATTGAGCACTTAATGAAAATGGTTTTTGTTAAGCACTTACTATGTGCCAAACACTGTTCTAAGCGCTGAATGTGAGCAGAGCACTGTACTCGCACTTGGGAGAGTACAACACAGCAGAGTTGGTAGACACGCTTCTGCCATAAATGCCACTGACTGATTGCTTTCAAGTCAGTGGAGCTGAGGCTGTTTTATTTCCTCGATTTTGTGATATTTGAACAAGCAAATGAGTTCATTTCGAAGGGCGAGGAAAGAAGGTCAAAACGGTGGAATTCTCTGTTGATGCTCAAGAGGTTAGATGGATCATCATCATCATCATCAATCCTATTTATTGAGCGCTTACTGTGTGCAGAGCACTGTACTAAGCTCTTGGGAAGTACAAGCTGGTAACATATAGAGACAGTCCCTACCAAGCAGTGGGCTCACAGTCTAAAAGGGGGAGACAGAGAACAAAACCAAACATACTAACAAAATAAAATAAATAGAATAGATATGTACAAGTAAAATAAATAAATAAATAGAGTAATAAATATGTACAAACATATATACATACATACAGGTGCTGTGGGGAAGGGAAGGAGGTAAGATGGGTGGATGGATGTACAGCTGTTTCCTGGCCCCCCAAAATTTTTTTTAATAATATTCATTAAGCACTTACTATATGCCAGGCACTGTACTAAGCACTGGGGTAGATACCAGTTAATCAGGTTGCACACAGTCCCTGTCCCACTTAGGCCTCACAGTCTTAGTCCCCATTTAACAGATGAGATAACTGAGGCCCAGAGAAGTGACTTGACCAAGGTCACACAGCAGACAAGAGGCAGAGCTGGAACTACAACACAGGTCCTTATGACTCCCGGGCCCTTGCTGTAGCCGCTAAGCCACGATGCTTCTGAATTAGCCCCGTGCTGTTGTTCCGAGCTGAATCCTGCCTTTTCTTGCCGGGGTCACACGGGTCTGCGTGAAGAAAATCTATTCCAGGAGGTGGGAAGTCCACGCCGAGAAATAAAGCAGCCGTAACGCCCTTGGGCAATAGGAGAACTAACTGTAGAAGTAATGTTGGAATCACGCTTCAGTCCTTATAAATGGCGAGCAATACAGGAGCAATATCCATTCTGAGGAAAATCAGTCAATCGATCGTTCGTACTGAGTGCTTACTATGTGCAGAGCACTGAACTAAGCTCCTGGGAGAGTATAATAGTGCGGAATTAGAGGACACGTTCCTTGCCCGTAACGAGATTACAGTCTAGAAGGAAATCTGGATAATGTTAGAAACTCCTTCTCGAGTCCTTTAACTCCATAACAGCTTGGCCTAGTGGAAAGAGCACAGGACCAGGAGGAGTCAGAGGACCTGGGTTCTAAATCCGGCTCTGCCACTTGTCTGCTGTGTGACCTCGGGCAAGTCACTTCACTTCTCTAGGTCTCAGTTCTGTAAAATGGGTATTCATTCCTACTCCCTCCCACTTAGACCGTAAGCCCCATGTGGGACTGTTCCCGACCTGATGAGTTTATATCTGTCCCAACGCTTCGAACAGTGCTCAACCCCAAGTATGCACTTACCAAATATCATCGTTATCATTATTACTATTACAGCATCGATAATCCTGAGAAGGAGAAAGGTTTCAACCGTTAGAGATGAGCTACAAAGGGGTCTTGCCACATCTGGTTCCACAGTAATTTATGTGGCATATCTGTGGGTAAGGCACATTCATAAAGTGACGAGAGGAAATTACGCGGAGAACAAGAAAATCTGTCTCAGGAAGATCAAATTTACAGCTTCACCTCTCAACAAGTGGTCCAGGGGTCCTCTCGCATGTTCTGAGGCGGAGAGAACTGTTTTGAAAGCTCTCCCCCTTTTTTTCCCTCCTTTGACAAAATCAAAGCAAAACAACCGAGGGTGAATTTTAATTCAAATGCCTCCCCTTAATCTTCAAAGGAATTGCCAAACACCGTTAAACACCTCATTCCAACCTTGAAGTTATGGCAACACTTATTATTTTTTAAATTGCTTAATGCGTACTGTGCATGTTCTCCTCCCCCCGCACCCACCAACCCCCCAATGGAATTACGGCCGTTTTAGATGTTTCGGCCTCTGCAGTTGCGTAACTTGGCACTCCTGGGGTTTATATTAGTACCTTTGCTGCGGTTATATGTCACCAAACATAGGAAATGCCTCATTTTCTGACCTTTGTACCGCAATTTCAAAGCGGGAATGCGATTATGTTTACATACTGCGGACAGGACATTTTGAAAGGCGGCTCTCCTATCAAAAGCGCGGCTAAAAAAAAACCTCTATTGAGATTCTGTTCCACTGTGGTATTTTGCATCACGGTGTCGTAGACGTGCCACTGGGAATCAGTGCCGGGGAGAGCCCGGAGTCCCACTTCATTTGCTAAAACGGCATGTGCCAGACATCTGTCGTATCTGCTGATAGAAAACAGGAGTAGTTCTCAAGCGGCTGCCAGAAAGAAAGGTTTTATTGGTTAACCTCGATGAGTTACAAGGCACCTTGTAAGCTACATCTGGTTCCCTAGTAATTTACATGGCCTAAAATGCAAACTACACAATTACTCTTTTACGCAGGGAGGGAGAATTACAGAAAAAGAGCCCTGCTTGTTATTTTAGGGGTTTGCCCTTTGACTCTAGCCGAATTGCTTCAGTAGATGAAATAGAAAAAGGGAAGGTGAATTGCAGGAATAATAACAATAATAATAATAACAGTGGTACTTGTTAAACTCTTGTTAAATGGTTCTATGTGCCAGGCACTGCCCTTCAACACTGGGGTAGATACAAGTTAATCAGGTTGGACACAGTCCCCGTCCCACATGGGGCTCACATTCTCAATCCCCATTTGACAGATGAGGGAACTGAGGCACAGAAAAGTGATTTGCCCAACTTCTCACGGCAGACATGTGGAGGAGTTGGGATTAGAACTCAGGTCCTTCCGACTCCGAGGCCTGGGCTCCATCCTCTAAGCCTTATTGCTTCTAGGGAAAGGGAAGACTATTGGGGTAGCTGGGGGAATCATTGGTTGGGACTGTTCCTCATTTTCTATGTTTGGGAAATGCTGCCTATTATACTCAATTGTATTGCACTCTCCCAAGTGCTTAGCACAATGCCACGTGTTTTATTTTGTTGTCTGTCTTCCCCTTCTAGACTGTGAGGCCATTGTTGGGTAGGGACCGTCTCTATATGTTGCCGACTTGTACTTCTCAAGTGCTAGTGCAGTGCTCTGCACACAGTAAGCGCTGAATAAATACGATTAAATGAATGAAACGCTCTGCACCCAGTAAGCGCTCAATAAGTACCACTGATTGATTGACAGGGTGATTGGGAACTGAGCGTTTCCCTACGGAGTAGGCTGGGTTTGGGAAACGTTGTGATCAAGGCTACCTGATGAGCATGGGACTTCATGCTCGTTCTCCCCCCTTTTTAGAGTGTGAGTCCCATGACGGACAAGGGACTGTGTCCAACCGGATTATTTTGTATCTACCTCAGTGCTTAGTACAGTGGTTGGCACCCAGTAAACCCTTAAATACCTTTAATGTTATTGTTGCTGTGAAATAAATATCCCCTGGGCCTGGATTTTAGAGGGCAGCTTGTTTGGAAAGTAGTACCTCGGTCCTGTCTGCTCTCGCCTCTCCTCCTTTCCTGACCCCTATTTCTGGGGAGGTATCATTTAAGCAGAATTGCAACCTCAGGAGATTATCTGGGGTGGGGAGTCAGTCAGTCAACTGTATTTATTAAGCGCTTACTGTGTGCAGAGCACTGTACTAAGCGCTTGGGAGAGTATGGCATAACAATATAACAGAAGCATTCCCTGCCCACTACGAGCTTACAGTCCACGGGGAGAGACAGGCACCAATATTAATAAATTACAGATATATACATAAATGCTGTGGGAATGGGAAGCGGGATGAATAAAGGGAGCAAGTCCAGGCACCAATATAAATAAATTGCAGATATGTACATAAATGCTGTGGGAATGGGAAGGGGGTTGAATAAAGGGAAGCAAGTCAGGGTCATGCAGAAGGGAGTGGGAGAAGAGGAAAGGAGGGGTTAGGGAAGGCTTCTTGGAGGAGAAGCGCTTTCAATAAGGCTTTGAATGGGGGAAGAGGAATTGTCTGTCAGATTTGTGGAGGGAGGGCGTTCCAAGCCAGAGGCAGGATGTGGGCGAGGGGTTGGCAAGATAGATGAGATGGAGGTACAGTGAGAAGGTTGGTACTAGAGGAAAGAAGTGTGCGGGCTGGTGGTAGTAGGAGAGTAATGAGGTGAGGCAGGAGTGGATAAGGTGATTGAGTGCTTTAAAGCCGACAGGGAGGAGTTTCTGTTTGATGTGGAGGTGGATGGGCAACTATTGGAGGTTTTTGAGAAGTCAGGAGGTCGGGGCAGCTATGGTGCCACTCCCAGGACCACTGCCTGGCCTCAAACTGAGCCAGCCTGTGGCCAACAGCAGCAAAGCACACAGCTCGCAGGACGTGGCAGAGATGGAAGACGACTTCTACAAGGACGGTGTGCTTCGCTGACATTGCTTTGGAATTCAAAGCCTTGAACATACTATCTTGTATTTATGGAGTAACAAAGCAGCGTGGCCTAGTGGGTCTGGGAGTCGGACGGACTCGGGTTCTAATTCCGACTCTGTCACTCGTCAGCTGTGTGACTGGGGCAAAGTCACTTAACTTCTCTGCGCCTCGGTTACCTCAGCTGCAAAATGGGGATTGAGACTGGGAGCCCATGTGGGGACAGGGACTGGGTCCAACCTGATTTACTTGTATCCGCCCCGGCGCTTAGAACAGTGCCTTTCATTCATTCATTCAATCGAATTTCTTGGGCACTTTCTGTTTACAGAGCACTGTACTAAGCACTTGGGAGGGTAAGATATAACAATATGCACTTAGTAAGCACTTAACAAATGCCACAGGTATTTGACAACCAATTAGGTGCCTTCCCCTTCACACCCAGGGATGAAAATGTCTGAAACTTCTTGACAGTTCAGTTCTATCGTCACTTTCCTCTCTTCTCCCACCATTCCCTCATTGACATTTAACCTGACAGATCCCCAGGAAGGAATTACATTCCACTAGCTACTGGGAGGGTCTGTTGAGTGCGTTTCTTAAGCTTCATTTTTTTTTTTCAAAGCCTTTTGAAGTTGTTCGTCGGACTCAACAGATTGGACTGGAAGCGTGTGGTTGATGTGGCAATGGCCAGTAGCTTCCTCAACAGATTCCTTCAACAGCTGCTGAAATTGAATTGGGGGTGGGACCACTAACAGCATGGCCCAGAGGAAGGAGCTCAGGCCTGGAAATCAGAGGATGTGGGTTCTAATCCTGCCTCGTGGCCTTGGGCAAGTCACTTCACTTCTCTGTGGCTAAGTTACCTCATCTGTCAAATGGGGATTAATACTGTGAGCCCCATGTGGGAAAAGCACTGTGCCTGACCTGATTACCTTGTATCTATCCCAGTGCTTAGACCAGTGTTTGGCACATAGTAACGCTTAACAAATACCATATTTTATTATTATTATTCCCCATTAGAGATGGAGAATGGAAAGTTCCTTTGTCTCTGAGCCATTTCTGTCCAACCAGCCTGGTTGGGATCTCTCTGGTGGATAGTGTCTCCGAGAAGTGTCAAGCAATATCAATCAGTGCTGTGTGCAGAACGCTGTGCTAAACTCTTGGCAGAATACATGTATCCATTTGTTGTTCACGTCCTTACTCAGAGCTGACATTCCTTGGTCAAATGGTGATGCTATGATATTAATAATAATAATAATAATAACTATATTTGTTATATTTGTTAAGTACTTACTACAATAATAATAATAATGATGATGGCATTTATTATCATCAATCGTATTTATTGAGCGCTTACTGTGTGCAGAGCACTGTACTAAGTGCTTTATTAGTACTATTATTATTATTATTTAGTACTATTAGTACTATTATTACTAGTATTATTTAGTACTATTAGTACTATTATTTATTAAGCACTTACTATGTGCAAAGCACTGTTCTAAGCACTGGGGAGGTTACAAGGTGATCAGGTTGTCCCATGGGGGGCTCACAGGTCTTAATCCCCATTTTATAGATGAGGTAACTGAGGTGCAGAGGAGTTAAGTGACTTGCCCAAAGTCACACAGCTGACAATTGGCAGAGCTGGGATTTGAACCCACGACCTCTGACTCCAAAGCCCGGGCTCTTTTCCACTGAGCCACGCTGCTTCTATGCTGAAGCAGTTTGTCATTCCTTGGTCAAGTGGTGATGCTATGATATTATTATTAATAATAATAACTATATTTGTTAAGTACTTACTACAATAATAATAATAATGATGGCATTTATTAAGCACTTACTATGTGCAAAGCACTGTTCTAAGCACTGGGGAGGTTACAAGGTGATCAGGTTGTCCCATGGGGGGCTCACAGGTCTTAATCCCCATTTTATAGATGAGGTAACTGAGGCGCAGAGAAGTGAAGTGACTTGCCCAAAGTCACACAGCTGACAATTGGCGGAGCTGGGATTTGAACCCACGACCTCTGACTCCAAAGCCCGGGCTCTTTTCCACTGAGCCACGCTGCTTCTCCAACGCTACTATGTGCCCGGCACTGTACTAAGTGCTGGGGGGAAATACAAGCAAGTCGAATTGGACACAGGCCCTGCCTTACATCGGGCTCACAGTCGTAATCACCATTTTACAGATGAGGAAACTGAGGCCCAGAGGAATGAAGTGACTTGCCCAAGGACAGCAGACAAGCGGCAGAGCCGGAATGAGACCCAAAGTCTCCCCCGGCCCGTGGTCTATCCACTAAGCAGTGAAGCTTCTCTTCAGGGGCCGGTAGCTCTCTTTATTTCAATCAGTCACTGGTATTTATTGAGCGCTTAATTTCAGAGAACTTTACTAACCTCTTGGAAAATGCGTGTGTCCATTCAATTTTCACGTTCTTAGAGCTGATGTTCCTTGGTCCGAATGGATGCTACGATGTTGCTGCTGAGTGACCTGGGATTCAGAAGGACCTGGGTTCTAATCCCAGGTTTGCCACTTGTGTGCTACAAAACAGTCGCATAACTTCTCTGTCCCTCAGTTATCTCACCTGTAAAATGGGAATTAGGACCGAGAGCTCCGTGTGGGACATGGGCTGTGTCTAATCTGATCAGCTTGTATCTACCCCAGCACTTATTACAGTGCCTGGCACAAAGTAAGCCCTTAACTTGTGCTTCCCAAGCGCTTAGTACAGTGCTCTGCACACAGTAAGCGCTCAATAAATACGATTGATTGATTGATTAACAAATACCATATTTATTATTTTTATTATTTAAGTCAGAAGGATCTCGGGCCTAATCCCGTCTCCACCACTTGTCCATTGTGTGACTTCGTTCAAGTCACAATTCAATACAAATCAAGTCCGAATTGTGCTTTCCAAGTGCTTAGTACAGTGCTCTGCACACACTAAGCGCTCAATAAATAAGATTGAGTGAATGAATGAAGTCACCTTGCTTCTCTGTACCTCAGTTACCGCATCTGTGAAAAGGGGACAAAGACTGTGAGCACCATGTGCGACAGGGACTGCGTGGCTCAGTGGAAAGAGCAGAGGCTTAGGAGTCAGAGGTCATGGATTCAAATCCTGTCTCTGCCAATTGTCAGCTGTGTGACTTTGGGCAAGTCACTTCACTTCTCTGTGCCTCAGTTCCCCCATCTGTAAAATGGGAATTAAGACTGTGAGCCCCCCGTGGGACAACCTGATCACTTTGTAACCTCCCTAGTGCTTAGAACAGTGCTTTGCACATAGTAAGTGCTTAATAAATGCCATTATTATTATTATTATTATTCACTTGTATCTACCCCAGTGCTTAGTACAGTGCCTGGCACATAGTAAGCACTTCAAAAATGCCACAATTAGTAAGCACTTTGGTACCCTAGTCCCACAGAACTTATGTCCATATCCTTATAATCTCTACTCCTCCCCTATCTGTAATTTATTTTAATGTCTGTCTCCCACCCTAGACTGTAAGCTCCTTGTGAGCAGGGATTTACCAGCTCTATTATATTGTATTTTCCACAGTGCTTGGTTCAGTGCTCTGCATTCAGTAAGTATTCAGTCAATACCATTGATTAATTGATTGATTGACCAAAGAGGAAATCCCCCTATTGTTAGCTGAGCTAGTCAGACATTGAGAACACTGATTTGACATTGGGCCAAAAAACAATAATAATAATGGTATTTATAAAGCACTTGCTATGTGCCGGGCACTGTACTAAGCGCTGGTGTGGATACAAACAGTCTCCTCTTAGGTTCGTTAGGTTCCTTGGTTCAAATTCTTTTAACGTCGGGCTTAGGAAAGCTGAGGCGGTTACCTCTTTACTAGAAGATAACAAAGAAAGGCTGGGCTGGCAAGTGGAAATTATAGGTTTCTCTAGGCTGAAAGTTGAGGTTAAAACTGAATGGCTTAACTTCGTCTGCCCTGGAAGAAAAGATGATGGTAAAATGAAAATTGAGTAGGTATTATGAGATTTAGAGATTTCATGGTATTTGTTCTGTGCTTACTATGTGTCAATATTATTCTAAGCGCTGGGGTACCTACAAGTTGATGAGGGTGGACACAGTCCCTGTCTCACATGGGGCTCAGAGTTTAAGAAAGAGGGAGTAGGATTTAACCCCCATTTTTCAGTGGAGGAAACTGAGGCACAGAGAAGTGACTTGTCCAAGCTCACCCAGTGAGCCACTAATTGGGATTGGAACCCAGGTCCTCTGACTCCCACGCCTGTGCTCTTTCCACTAGGCCATGCTACTTTCATTCATTCATTCATTCAATCATATTTATTGAGCGCTTACTGTGTGCAGAGCACTGTGCTAAGCGCTTGGGAAGTGCAAGTTGGCAACAGATAGAGACGGTCCCTACCCAACAACGGGCTCGCAGTCTAGAAGGGGGAGACTCCAGCCCTGTTTACAAGAAACTTACATCCGGCGTATAGGATGCCTGTTTAGATCAGAAATCTTTCAGTTCAATCCATCATTACATCTCTCAGTGCCTCCATCGATAGCGACGCTCTGCCAACTGTCAGCTGTGTGACTTTGGGCCAGTCACTTAACTTCTCTGTGCCTCAGTTACCTCATTCTGGACTGTGAGCCCACTGTTGGGTAGGGACCGTCTCTATATGTTGCCAATTTGTACTTCTCAAGAGCTTAGTACAGTGCTCTGCACACAGTAAGCGCTCAATAAATACTATTGATTGATTGATTGGGGAAGCAGCGTGGCTCAGTGGAAAGAGCCCGGGCTTTGGAGTCAGAGGTCAGGGGTTCAAATCCCGGCTCCACCACTTGTCAGCTGGGTGACCTTGGGCAAGTCACTTCACTTCTCTGTGCCTCAGTTACCTCATCTGTAAGATGGGGATGAAGACTGTGAGCCCCCCATGGGACAACCTGATCACCTTGTAACCTCCCCAGCGCTTAGAACAGTGCTTGGCACCTAGTAAGCGCTTAACAAATGCCATTATTATTATTATTATTATTATTATTATTATTATTATTAATTGATCTGGAAAATGGGGATGAAGACTGTGGGCCCCACATGGGACAATCTGGTCACCTTGTATCCTCCCCAGCGCTTAGAACAGTGCTTTGCACATAGCAAGCGCTTAACAAATGCCATTATTATTATTATTATTATTATTACAGTGTGCAGAGCACTGTACTAAGCGCTTGGGACAGGTAGCCACATATTTTCCCAGCTGGGTTTCTAGAAACACCCTTGGGTGAAAGGTCAGTGAAGACCTTTAATTCCTGGCATTTGAAAATTCATGGGATTTTCTCATCGGCAGCAGGGATGGGTTTGAATCCCGGACTCCACCACATTTCTGCTGTGTGACCTTGGGCAAGTCACTTAACCTCTCTGAGCCTCAGTTCCCTCATCTGTAAACTGGGGATTAAGACTGTGAGCCCCACGTGGGATAGCTTGATCACCTTGTATCCCCCCGCAGCGCTTAGAACAGTGCTCTGCACACAGTAGGCGCTTAACAAATGCCGCCATTATTATTATTATTATTATTATTATTATTATTATTGTTGTTGTTGTTGTTGTTGTTATTGTTATTATTATTATTATTTAGGATTTTCTGCAAGTGAGTTGTCGAATGTAAAATCGCAGTGTTGTCATTTCCAGACGTGGCCAGCAGGTGGCAATGTTAAAGTTCAGAGTTGTCACCTCTCCATTCATATTTATTTATTTTTTAAATCAATCAATCAATCAATCAATCAATCAATCGTATTTATTGAGCGCTTACTGTGTGCAGAGCACTGTACTAAGCGCTTGGAAAGTACAAGTTGGCAACATATAGAGACAGTCCCTACCCAACAGTGGGCTCACATTTGTTAAGTGCTTACTAAGTGCCAGGCACTGTTCTAAGCGCTCGGGTAGATACAAGATCAGCAGCAGGGTCTAGTGGAAAGAGCACGGGTTTGGAAGTCAGAGGTCCTGGGTTCTAAACCCGGCTCTGCCAACCGCTTGCTGTGCGACCTCGGGCGACTCACCCAACATCTCTGGGCTGACAACTCCTCAACTGTAAAATGGGGCTAATGATGGCATTTATTAAGCGCTTGCTATGGGCAAAGCACTGTTCTAAGCGCTGGGGAGGTTACAAGGTGATCAGGTTGTCCCACAGGGGGCTCACAGTCAATCCTCATTTTACAGATGAGGGAACTGAGGCACGGAGAAGTGAAGTGACTTGCCCAAAGTCACCCAACTGACAAGTGGCAGAGCCGGGATTTGAACCCATGACCTCTGACTCCAAAGCCCGGGCTCTTTTCACTGAGCCACGCTGCTTCTCTAGTAGGGGATTAAATCCTACTTCCATCTATTTAGGCTGTGATTCCTTTGAGGGACAGGGACTGTGTCCAAGCTGACTGGGTTCTGGGTTCTACTGTGCCGCTTGTCTGCTGTGTGACCTTGGACAAGTCACTTTGCTTCTCTGGGCCTCAGTTCTCTCACCTGTAAAATGGAGGTTAAGACTGTGAGCCCCATGGGGGACAGGGATTGTGTCCAACCTGATTGTCTTGCATGAGAAGCAGCATGGCTCAGTGGAAAGAGCCCGGGCTTGGGAGTCAGAGGTCATGGGTTCTAATCCTGACACCGCCGCTTGTCAGCTGTGTGACTTTGGGCAAGTCACTTCACTTCTCTGTTACCTCATCTGTAAAATGGGGATGAAGACTGTGAGCCCCACGTGGAACAACCTGATCACCTTGTATCCTCCCCAGCGCTTAGAACAGTGCTTTGTACATAGTAAGCACTTAACAAATGCCACGATTATTATTATTATTATTACCCCAGTACTTAGTACAGGGCCTGGCACATAGTAAGTGCTTAACAGCGCTTAGAACAGCACTTAGCGTTCAGCGCTTAGAACAGTGCTTTGCACATAGTAAGCACTTAATAAATGCCATTATTATTATTATTAACAAATACCATTAAAAAAGCACCAAGTTGCCTCCTTTTGAATAAAAACACCCGCCTGTGCTTACTGTTAGAACTACAATAATGCTTGTTTACTGGCTTATAGAGCATCTTGTATACTTCCACAAGCGTGGAAGCTGAAAGGGTCGACAGTAGCCGATGAGAAGTTTCATAGCCTTTAGAGGACGTTCCAACAACTAAGCCTGGGATGAGAGACACAGTATTTATTATGCAGGGGGCTCTGACTTAATGCGGAGATTGAACATGTGGAATCAATAAAGATCTGATTCCGGGACCGTCACTGTTCGCTGCAGTTTTCACTTATGTAAGGTATTGATTATACTTTCATGAGATCATAATCAAAAGGTTGTTTTGGGGGGTAATGGTGTGTTAGAGAAGTTTTATCCTGAACTTCAAAGCTGTCCTCTGAGCCTTCAGAACAAAGACTTAGGGGTTTGAAGCATAGCCAAAATCAGGCTGAATGAGTTAATCAATTCCCCCTCCATTCAGGAACCGGATTAACCTGTGTCCTGGGAACTTTCTCTCCCCACATTAGTTCTCTGCTGCCCCTGAAAGATGACAGATGAGCGTGATTTAATTTGTCTGATTTTTTTTTTTTTGGATGGGGGGAGCAGTGGGAAGTAGCTAATTGAGTGTGAAGTCATATCGGTTTCATACCTCTTCTTTTAAGACTATCTTACTGTAAAGTCTGTAATACTGTAAGCTCATTCATTCATTCGTATTTATTGAGCGCTTACTGTGTGCAGAGCACTGTATTAAGCATTTGGTTCATCTGTTGTAGGCCAGAAATCAATCAATTGTATTTAGTGAGCGCTTATTGTGTGCAGAGAACTGTATTAAGCACTTGGGAGAGGACAATAGAACAGAGTTAGTAATGGTTCTACCAACTCTGTTCTATTGTCCTCTCCCAAGTGCTTGGCACAGTGCTCTGCTCAGGGCAAGTGCTCAATAAATGCAAATAAATAATTGATCGGTTTCATCCTGTGGTCCGTATGGTTCTTGATTCCAAGAACTGTGATGCCACCATTATTTGAGATCTTTCAGACAGTCAGGGTAATTGATTCAATAAAATCCAAGGGCTAAAATTTCAAATGCGTTAAAGTGTATTTAATTGATAAGGTGAAATGAGGAAAGTTAGCATCTCGCTTTAATAATGCTAGTCATATTGAATATAAACAAGGGTTAGATCATTGATATCATTAATAATAATAATAATAATGGCATTTGTTAAGCGCTTACTACGTGCAGAGCACTGTTCTAAGCGCTGGGAGGGATACAGTTGTCCCACATGGGGCTCACAGTCTTAATCCCCATTTGACAGATTAATCCACAACTTAATCCCCCTTTCCCTTAGACTGTGAGCCCCAGGTCTGATCCAAATGTGTCAGAGTGGATAATAATAATAATAATGATGGCATTTGTTAAGTGCTTACTATGTGCAAATGACATTTATTATGCTGTATCTACTGTCTCGGGGAACACAGAGACATAATCTCTGCCCTCAAGAAACTCACAGTTTAACAGGGAACACGTACTAGCTCCCTGCCCACAACAAGTTTACAGTCTAGACAGGTAGACCGACGTGAATATAAATAAATAAATGATGGATACGGACCTGAGTGCTGTGGGGCTGAGGGAGGGGTGAATAAAGGGCGCAAATCCAAGCGTGAGGCCGACGCAGAAGGGAGTGGGAAAAGAGAAAATGAGGGCGTAGTCTGGGAAGGCCTCTCGGAGGAGAGGTGCTTTCAATAAGGCTTTGAAGGTGGAGAGAGCGATCCTCTGTCGGATGTGAAGAAGGAGGGCATTCCAGGCCAGAGGCAGGACGTGGGGCCAGGGGTTAATGGAGAGATAGAAGAGATCACGGATCACTGAGTCCGTTGGCATTAGAGTAGCGAAGTGTGCGGGCTGGCTTGTAGTTGGAAATCAGGATGATAATAATAATAATAATAATAACAATTTTGGTATTTGTTAAGCCCTTACTATGTGCAAAGCACTGTTCTAAGCACTGGGGAGGATACAAGGTGATCAGGTTGTCCCTTGTGGGGCTCACAATCAATCCCCATTTTACAGATGAGGTCACTGAGGCCAGGAGAAGTGAAATGACTTGCCCAAAGTCACACAGCTGACAAGTGGCAGAGCCGGGATTTGAACCCATGACCTCTGACTCCCAAGCCCAGGCTCTTTCCACTGAGCCACGCTGCTTCTCTAAGATGGGAGGGGGCAAGTTGATTGAGTGCTTTAAAGCCTACGGTAATAGTAAATAGTAAACTCAGTACAGTGCTCTGAACCCAGTAAGCGCTCAAGAAATCCGATTGAATGGACAGTAAACACAAGTGGAGGCATCCAACAGAAACAATTAAATAAAAGGAAGTACACGGACTTGCAAAGGCAGTGGAAGACATTGGCAGGCGAGAATATTTACTGAGGAATGCCTAATGAAAGTCCCATTAGTTAGGAGCGGTTAGCCTCTCAGAATTGGTGCCTTTTAGGTAGGCAGGGTTTCTCCTATCTTCCCTTTAAGTTCCAATGTAATGGTTTAAAAGAAATATCCCACCACTTGGGGGAAATACGCAGAACCATTCAGATTTCCTGCCGGGTCTACACATCTAAGGAAGAAAAGTTAGCTTTCCATCTCTCACATGTTTGCTTAGTTAATGCGTAGGACGGAATGCATGACATCCACGCGGAGGACTGCTAATGCAAAAGGGCTGCTTGTCTGTCTTCGAGCCATCGGCTCTGCCTTTACTATGTCTCGGAGAAAGAACTGAGGTATGCTGAATACGCGGTCACAGTCTGATTCATCTTCTGCTTCTCGTTCTGTTTCTTCTCTGTTCTATACTTTCCAAGGTCTTAATACAGTGTATTGCCCCTCAGTGGGCATTTACTAGATACAGTGAATCAATCAATGGTATTTATTGAACACTTACTATGTGCAGAGCACTGTCCTGAGCGCTTGGGAGAGTATCCCCCCATCTTACCTCCCTCCCTTCCCCCAGCACCTGTATATATGTATATATGTTTGTACATATTTATTACTATTTATTTATTTAATTGACTTGTACATATCTATTCTATTTATTTTATTTTGTTAGTATGTTTGGTTTTGTTCTCTGTCTCCCCCTTTTAGACTGTGAGCCCGCTGTTGGGTAGGGACTGTCTCTATATGTTGCCAACTTGTACTTCCCAAGCGCTTAGTACAGTGCTCTGCACACAGTAAGCGCTCAATAAATACGATTGATTGATTGATTGATGTAATATAACTGAGTTGGCAGGCACATTCCCTGCCCACAGCGAGCTTACAGTCTAGAGGGGGTTATGACTACGCCTTTTTAAAAGCCAGGAATCAATCAATCAATCGTATTTATTGAGCGCTTACTGTGTGCAGAGCACTGGACTAAGCACTTGGGAAGTCCAAGTTGGCAAAATATAGAGACGGTCCCTACCCAACAGTGGGCTCACAGTCTAAAAGGCGGAGACAGGAGGAGGAAGAGGGATACGCTGCAGTCACATCTGAAGGGAGAGAAACATATCTACCCCAGTGCTTAGTGCACAGTGCTTGGCACATAGTAAATGCTTAACAAATACAACAGTTATTATTACTGGATTGTGAGCCCCATGTGGGACAGGGACTGCATCTCACCTGATTGACTTCTATCTACCCCAGCATTTAGAACAGGGCTTGACACAGAGTACGTGATTAGCAGATACTACGATTATTATTATATGACTGTGAGCCCCATGTGGGACAGTGACTGTGTCTGACACGATTGACTTGTGTCTACTGCAGGGTTTAGGACAGTATTTGACGTATAGTAAGCGCTTAACAAATTGCCATAATCGTCATAAGCAGTCACGAATACCACGATTATTATTATTCTTGTAATCCATTAGGCCTTCCCAGACTGCGCCCCCTCCTTCCTCTCCCCCTCATCCCCCATCCATCCCATCTCACCTCCTTCCCTTCCCCACAGCACCTGTATGCATGTTTGTACATATTTATTACTCTATTTATTTATTTATTTTACTTGTACTTATCTATTGTATTTATTTTATTTTGTTAATATGTTTGGTTTTGTTCTCTGTCTCCCCCTTCTAGACTGTGAGCCCACTGTTGGGTAGGGACTGTCTCTATATGTTGCCAGCTTGTACTTCCCGAGTGCTTAGTACAGTGCTCTGCACACAGTAAGTGCTCAATAAATACAATTGATTGATTGATTTATTGATTAGTATTAGGGGAAGCAGCATGGCTCAGTGGAAAGAGCCCGGGCTTTGGAGTCAGAGGTCATCGGTTCAAATCCCAGCTCTGCCACTTGTCAGCTGTGTGACTTTGGGCAAGTCACTTCACCTCTCTGGACCTCAGTTCTCTCATCTGAAAAATGGGGATGAAGACTGTGAGCCCCCCGTGGGACAACCTGATCACCTTGTAAACTCCCCAGCGCTTAGAACAATGCTTTGCACATAGTAAGCACTTAATAAATGCCATCACTATTAATATCATCAATAATATTGATTTTAAGTAAATATTATTAATGTTAGTAGTTTGTTTTAATGAATTATTTATTAGTATGGGCAGGGAATGTGTCTGTTTATTTTTATATTGTACTTTCCCAAGTCCTTAGTACAGTGCTCTGCACGCAGTAAAAGCTCAATAAATACGATTAAATGAATTTCAGTCGTTCAGTTCCTTCAAATGAATGAACTGACTGCTCTCAGTTACCCCAGCTCATGAAAGTCTGGGGCCACATGGAAAGTGAAGAGCACAGGAATCACATATCCTATCATTTTCTCATTTCTTTAACAATTCACACGTTTTCGGTGGCCTCAGCTGGGAGCTCCTTCCCAAGCCAGTTGTGGGCAGGAATGTCTGTTTGTTGTTCTATTGTACTCTCCCAAGCGCTTAATACAGTGCTTGGCACACAGCAAGCACTCAATAAATATGACTGTATGAATGAGGGAATGGGCCATGGGCAGAGGGCGTCTCTGATGAGGCCATCTCTCACCCAGGTACATTATTTAGACCTTGTTTCTCGTTACCCTCTCCCTCCCCTCTGTCCCTTCCCACACTCCCTCCCCTTCCTCTGTTATACTGTACTTTCCCAAGAGCTCAGTACAGTGTCTGCACATAGTAAGCACTCAATAAATACTATCGATTGACTGATTCTTCAGTTGCACCAGTTCTTTAAGGCTTTCCATCCCCCAGCTCTCCTGTATTTCCTCCTTCCATGGTTCAGTGGAAAAAGCACGGGCTTTGGAGTCAGAGATCATGGGTTCAAATCCCGGCTCTGCCAATTGTCAGCTGTGTGACTTTGGGCAAGTCACTTAACTTCTCTGTGCCTAAGTTACCTCATCTGCAAAATGGGGATTAAGACTGTGAGCCCCCCGTGGGGCAACCTGATCATGTTGTAACCTCCCCAGCGCTTAGAATAGTGCTTTGCACATAGTAAGTGCTTAATAAATGCCATTATTATTATTATTATTCCCATACCCTCTCCCCGCAACCTTAATCTGCTCACTGCCCCATTCCCGAGGCATTCTAACTTAACATGCTAGTGACCTACATTGGGTAACCTACCAGTGGTACTTATTGGTTGCTCACTGAGGGCAGAGCACTGTACTAAGCGCTTGGACGAGTACAATAGAAACATGATGCCTTACCCTTAAAGAGCCTGGGTAATGATCATTTAGCTCTGGAGCATTAATTTTTTTATGGTATTTGTTAAGCACTTATTAGGTATCAGGCACTGTACTAAGGACCAGGGCATAATTTTTTTTAATGGCATTTGTTTTGTGCTTGCTCTGTGTCAAGCACCGGGATTGGTACAAGTTAATCAGGTCGGACACAGTCCCTGTCCCCCATGGGGTTCACAGTCTTAATCCTCATTTTACAGAGAACTGAGGCACAGAGAAATGAAGTGACTTGCTCAAGGTCACACGGTGAATGTGGCGGAGCCAGTATTAGAACCCAGTTCCTCTGACTCCCAGTCGTGCTGCTTCTCTTGGGTCCGAAATTTACCTTTCACAGAATGGTTTGGGGCTTTCCTTGGTTCATTCATTCATTCAATCATATTTATGGGGCTCTTATTGTGTGCAAAGCACTGTACTACCCTCTTGGGAGAGTACAATACAGCAACAAAGACACATTCCCTGCCCACGGTGAGCTCACAGTCTAGAGGGGGAGACAGACACTAGTATACCCAAATAAATGAATAACACATATATAAATACACACATAAATGCTGTGTGGCTGGCAGGGTGGATAAATGAAGGGAGCCTGGGTGACTTAGAAGGGAGTGGGAGTAGAGGAGAGGAGGGCTTGGTCAGGGAAGGCTTCTCGGAGGAGAAGCCTCCATGGTGAGGTATTGGAGAGGAAATATGTATGTTCTTTGATGGTTGCAGAGATGAGAAAGAATTTCTACTTCAGAGTACCACCTGGGAGCACATAAAGAATGCTACGAACTGGGAGTTTTCCAATTAGAGCCATTTACAACCTGACATTATCCAAGACACGAAAACGCCTGGCAGAATGGACAAACTCCTTCTCAAACGAAGATTTTGTTTCTTTGCAAATGTTGGATTGGGGAGTTCACTTTTCCTGGCTCGGGATAAGTGTTCCATTCATATCCAGGGCTCAGAACGGGCTTGTTCAGAACGATCCCCGCCACTGAACTCTAACTTCTCCGGGAAAGATGCAGCATGGGTTAGCTCATAAGCGACATAACCCACCCTTTCCTCCGCGCTGTTCAAAGCTGTGGGTTTGATTTGTTTGGAAGGTCTGTGGCTCTTCTAACTAGCATCACTTTATGCCCCCCTGGAATCCGGCTCGGCCGCCAGCTCGTGAAATGTGAGCTTCGACCGTCCTCCACTCCATACCTAAGGATCATTCTGTTCAGAAATGGACTCGAGGGTATTTTGGAATTTGGGGGTCCCCACGCCGCAGAAAGTTCCTAACCATTTGCGTGTCTTCTTGTGTGGGGAAGTCCAGGATGCTGGGAGCCCTGGGTGGCTCTCTCGAAGAGGCCTGTGGCTCATTGAGTTGGAAGAGATTCCTTTTGGATCGAAAACGTATCCTGATATCGACTTCCAAGTCCTATGTCTCACCCTCAAGTAGAGAAACGTGGGATAGGTGGATCCTGGCCGAAGCACTGTACTAAGCGCTGGATCACCGATGCAACCAGTTCCATGGCATTGTTTATGTTCTTCTATGAGTGATTCCTCCCTTGAATGCAGTGTCTAATAGTTGATTTTTCCATGCATTTTGTTATAGGCTGAGTATTTTTATGAGTTCCTGTCCTTACGCTCACTGGATAAAGCCATTATGGGTAATCCAACTGTAAATATACCTCTGCTTGGATCAGTTCCTCACCAGGCATCAGGTGGGTGTTTATGTTTTGAATCAACCTTTCACTATCACTGAAGTTCAAACTCTTAAGCCACCTAGCATTCAGACCTCTGAAGGAGAAATTATCATTTTAAAATTATAAAAAAAATTCTGCACTGTCTATTTTCTCCCCATAATCATCTAAAAACATTTGTGACCTTGCTCCACAGCAATTACGTCCATATCCATAATTTATTTTTAATTTCTGTCTCCCCCTCTAGACTGTAAGCTCCTTGTGGGCAGGGAAAGTGTTGTACTATACTCTCCCAATGTCTTAGTACAATATTCTTCACACAATCAATGGTATTTACTGAGCACTTACTGTGTGTCAAGCACTTTACCTGGCACTTGGAAGAGTACCATCAATCGTATTTATTGAGCGCTTACTGTGTGCAGAGCACTGTATTAAGCACTTGATGAGTACCTATACATACAGTAAGCGTTCGTTAAATACCAGTCATTGATTGATTGAATTCATTAATTATGGTAATTATGAAACATCTAGAATTCTATTTATGTATTTTGACAATACTGATGCCTCTCTACTTGTTTTGTTGTCTTTCTCCCCCCTTCTAGACTGTGAGCCCGTTGTTGGGTAGGGATTGTCTGTATCTGTTGCCGAATTGTACTTTACAAGCACTTAGTACAGTGCTCTGCACACAGTAAGAACTCAATAAATACTATTCAATGAATGAATCAATCAACAATAATGCCAAGAACTCTTGTTCACACTGCATTTTATCTGCATTTTGGGCCCACTCATTCAGCTGTTTTTATTTATGGTATTTGTTAAACTTGCTTTGTGTCAAACACTATTCTAAGCCCTAGAGTAGATATAAGTGAACTAGGTTGGACACAGTCCCTGTCCCGCCTGGGGCTTGCAGGTCTGTAATTTTTCCCCATTGGTACCACATCCACCACCTAAAAGAGCTTACTTGTCTGCTGTGTGACCATGGGCAAGTCATTTAACTTCTCTGTGTCAAGTTACCCCATGGGGATTCAAGACCTGTGTTCCCTGTTACCTCATCTGTAAAATGGGGATTAAGACTATGGAAAGAGCACGGGCTTTGGAGTCAGTGGTCGTGGGTTCAAATCCCGGCTCCGCCAACTGTCAGCTGTGTGACTTTGGGCAAGTCACTTAACTTCTCTGCGCCTCAGTTCCCTCATCTGTAAAATGGGGATTGACTGTGAGCCCCTGTGGGACAACCTGATCACCCTGTAACCTCCCCAGCGCTTAGAACAGTGCTTTGCACATAGTAAGCACATAATAAATGCCATTATTATTATTATTATGAGCCCATGTGGGACAGGGACTGTGTCCAACTTGATTAGCTTGTGTCTACCCCAGCTGTTAGAAACTAGTAAGCGCTTAACAAATACCAACACTATTATTAATATTACCTGAAAACTTGGAGATTTCACATCATACACCCCTTTCCAGATATTTATGAAGACGTTAAACAAAACCACCCTGGCACCAATTCCTGGAGGATCTCAATGTTTACACTTCTCCACTCTGAAGACTGGGTTTTTACCCCTACTATTTGTTTCCTAGCTTTGAGCCACTTTTCTTAGCCTGACAAAACTTTCCCTCAACCCCACAGTAACTACTTTTTTAATACTACTTTTACTACTACTATTTTTTATTGCTTTGGGGGGGTGGGTGTCCTGTCAAAAAGCTTTTGAAAACCCTTAATTTAGTATGTCCACTGACTCTCTACTCATCACAGGCCCCTTGTTGACCCCTTCAGAGAACCTCAACAGAACTCCCTCTCTCTGTCCCTGTTTCCTCGGGTCTCTTTCTGTGATTGTCAATTTTTCCATGTCTCTGGGCTTCACCCTGAATTATAGTATTTGTTAAGTGCTTGCTACGTGCCAAGCAGTGTTCTAAATGCTGGGGTAGATACGATATATTCGGGTTGGATATGGTCCCTGTCCCATATGGGGCTCACAGTCTAAGTAGGAGGGAATGCAGGTCTTGAGTCCCCATTTCACAGTTGAGGAAACTGAGGCCTAGAGAAGGTAGTGACTTGCCCAAAGTCACACAGCGGACAAGTGGTGGAGCTGGGATGAGAATCCAAGTCCTCCAATTCCCAGGCCCATGCCCTTCCCATTAGACCACGCTGCTTCCCTTGTGTCTGCCTCTGCCTCCCTATAATCTCTATTCCTTCCCTCCTTGCTGTATCTATCTCTGATTTAGGTCTCTTTTTTGGTCTTTTGCTGCCTTCTCTCTCTGACTCTCACTTCTTTCCCTGTCTCAGTCCCTGCCTTTCCTTTTTTTTTTAATGGTATTTGTTAAGTTCGTACTATTCTAAGTGCTGCGGTAGACTCAAGCTAATCAGGTTGGACACACACAGTTTTGTTTTTTGGAATTAAAACATTTCTATTTATTTTGTTATGCAGGGGAAAGAGCATTCCCAGTGGTTTGGGGAATTATACTATAACAAAAATGGAAAAAGCCAAAATAGAGGAAGTTTTTTGTTGTCTGTCGTGGAGACTGAATGGCTAGCTTGCAAGCAGTAAGCTGCAGACTATTGCAGCCCAATTATCTGGAGAAAATAAAAGAGGATCATGAAAAACTTCTAAAGGAAACTGATTTACTCTGGCTTTGTGGCCTTTGCCCAAGCTTGGCATGGGTGAGATCTGGCATCCAGAAGTAAAGATGAAGAAAGAATTAAGAGACGCATGGTCGTTGCTTCTCCAGTTACTGTGGGAAATCATTTTTTCCAGTGGGTTGGGTGGGGGACAGTGGCCAGAAGTGGGGAGAGACGGGAGGAGGAGGAGGAAAGGAAGCGGGGGGGGTGATAAAATATCAGTTTAAGGAACCACAGCCTTAAGATATATTCTCTATTATTAACCTGGGTCAGGAGATGATCTCTCCTGATATAGCTCGATCTCCCACAACCCCAGAACCTGGTAGCCAGAATATTCTTGTTGAGAAGCGGTGTAGCCTAGTGGAAATAGCATGGGCTTGAGAGTCAGAGGACTTAAATTCTAGTCTGTGTGATTATCTGCCGTGTGACCTTGATCAAGTTACTTAACTTCTCTGAAGTAAAGAGAAGCAGCATGGCTCAGTGGAAAGAGCCTGGGCTTGGGAGTCGGAGGTCATGGGTTCTAATCCCGGCTCCGCCACTTGTCAGCTGTGTGACTCTGGTCAAGTCACTTCACTTGGCCTCAGTTACCTCATCGGTAAAATGGGGATTAAGACTGTGAGCCCCAAGTGGGACTACCTGATTACCTTGTGTCTACCCCAGCGCTTAGAACAGTGCTTGGCACATAGTAAGCGCTTAACAAATACCATTGTTATTATTATTATTATTATTATTCTCTGGCTTCAGTTTCCTCATCTGTAAAATGAGGATTCATTGCCTGTTCTCCTTCCTCCATGGACTGTGAGCTTTGGCGCTTAGAATAGTGCGACACACAGTAAGCAGTTATCAAGTATGATAATAATAACAGTAATAATGGTCTCCATATTAACAGCTTCCTGATAAATACATCAAAGTTGGCTCATCCCTGAAAGCAGTGAGTGTAGGTGAATATCTTTGCCTGACAACTTTAAATATCCAAACCTTTCTCACTTTTGCTGTTACCAAATAACAATCATTGTCCAGTGAGAGTCAGCTATTTGTTTTTTTTTTTACTGTCTGCTTCTCTTTCAGTTGTTCAAGTTGGATTTCCATGCCTTGGAAAACAAGATGGAGTGGCAGCCTTTGAAGTTACTGTAATTGTCATGAATTCTGAAGGCAACATTATCCTCCAAACCCCTCAGAACGCCATATTCTTCAAAACATGTCAACAAGGTAGAAAACTGTGATCACAGTAGAGTCTCAAAGTGTATCATGAATCGTCGAGTCAAAAGTGAACACGTATCTTTTTATTTTAGTGGTATTTGTTAAGCGCTACGTGGCAAGCACTGTTCTAACACTGGGGTAGATCCAAAGTAATGAGGTTGGACACAGTCCATGTCCCACATGAGACTCACAATCTTAATCCCTATTTTACAGATGAGGTAACTGAGTCCCAGAGAAGCGAAGTGACTTAACCAAGTTCAGTCACAGAAGACAACTGGCGGAGCCAGGATTAGAACTCATGTCCTTCACGCTCTAACCATTACACCATAATGCTTCTCAGTGTAGTGACTGTACTAAGCCCTTGGGAGAGTACAGCAGAACAGAGTATAATACAAGTGAACCTCCCCTCCTCCTCCTTAGAGGGACAGATTCCTGATAAATTAAAGCCGGTTGGGAAGAGTGGGCAAATCCAAAGAAAGGGTACCCAAGGGGTTGGGGGGAGTACGGGCACAAGACGTTACTGACATCAATCCCTTTCCCTCCCCTGTTGAGGGCATAGTCTCTGACGGTGCCAAAGGCCCAGATCTCAGGGAACAGCCCAGGAGTACAGTTTATCTTTCCCGTCTCATTCTGGTTCCTTCTGGTTCTTTAGAGGCAGGTCAGAAACTCTGATTGTGTGGTAGAGTCTTAGCTCCACAAAGAAGAGAATCGGGGAGAGGGACCTTTGTATTAAAGCAAAATGACTTTGGTATAAATCTTGCAGCACAGTTAATTAAATCACCCCTGCGCTCAGAGTCATGAAGAACGGCAAAGCTGCAGGAGCTCATAGAGCCCTTGCCAAGATCTACAAACTGGCAGAGGGTTTTTTCTTCTTGGGGGCCTCCAGAGGCTCTTGGAGACGCTGAGGAAAGCCCATGAGATATCGGAGATAATAATAATAATAATAATGGCAAATAACTATGTGCAAAGCACTGTTCTAAGCGCTGGGGGATGTCACCGCCTTCCAGAAGAAAGGGGAGAGAGGGGACGGTGGAAACTATTGTGCGTTCTCTTCGCTGTGACTGTGCACCCCAAAAGAAGACGTGAATATGAGAATGACGAAGAACTGCTTTTTTGACAAGGCTGAAGCAAACAGAAGTCCTTAACAGCCTCTATCTGGGACACTCTCCAATCATGTCTAATTCCCACCTTTGTATTCTCCCCCTCAGTGCTTTGCATAGTGATCTGCATATAGTAAGCACGGAAGAGAGGCCGTGAAGCCTAGTGGTAAGAGCACCGGCCTGGGAGTTGGAGGACCTGAGTTCTAACCCCAGTCTCGCCATTTGCCTGCTTTGTGACCTTCTGCAAGTCACTTCACTACTCCAAGCCTCAGTTCCCTCATCTGCAAAGGAGGGGTTCAATCCCAGTTTCCTTTCCACTAGGCCCTAGCCTGGAACTTCTGAAGCAATTTCACTACTGCTACCCTTGAGCCACATAGCATCCGATAGCAGGACTAGATTACCTGAATGAAGAAAGTAGCCTGGCCCAGTAGCTAGAACCTGAGAGCCAAAAAGACCTGGGTTCTAGTCCTGGCCCCGCCACCTGTCTGCTGTGTGTGACCTTGGAGAAGTCATTTAACGTCTCTGGGTCTCGGTTCCCTCATCTGTAAAATGGCAATCAAGACTATGAGCCCCATGTGGGACATGGACTGTGTCCAACCAGATTACCTCACATCCACCCCTGCGCTTAGAGCACTGCCTGCATAGAGTGTGCGCTTAACAAATACTAGAAAAAAGAAAGTTTGGGTGGGTGTAATTCTCCGAACTTTGAATTGTCATTTAGTGTTAATGATAAGTTTTCCTTCTGTTTGGTGAAGCTGAATGCCCAGGAGGGTGTAGGAACGGCGGCTCTTGTAACGAGAGACGTGTCTGTGATTGTCCCGACGGATTCTACGGGCCACACTGTGAGAAAGGTAATTGAACCAATTGTCCTCTCCCAAGCACTCAGTACAGTGCTCTGAACATAGTCAGGACTCAATAAATACTACTGATGATGATGATGATGAATAATACCGTGGATTTAAGGAAACTGTATGGCTGTACTGAATCCACTGTTGGCTGGTCACACCCCAGGGACTCATTGGAAATGGAAACTTTGCAACCTAATGTGTTTAGCCATTTAAATGGGCATCCAGGAAATTCCCGATAGCCCTCGAGAGACAATCAGTCAGTCAGTCAGTCATATTTAATGTGTGCTTACTATGTGCAGAGCACTCTACCAAGCACCTGGCAGAGTACAATATGGAAGAGTCGGTAGACATGTTCCCTGCCCAATCAATCATATTTATTGAGGGCTTAATGTGTGCAGAGCATTGTACTAAGCACTTGGAAGAGTGCAATAGAATTAGCGGGTACATTCCCTGCCTATATAGCGCTCATAACAAAGGGGTCCAAAAATGGCCCTCCTGCTTAGATTGTGAGCCCCATGTGGGACAGGAACTGTTTCCAACCTGATTAATACGCTAGTACTTGACACCTAGTGAATGCTTTACAAATATAATGATAATAATACCCTATTCACACCACATGCACCAACTATCCAATCAGCACAAATTTACAAAGGTAACATGACCATCTCTGAGACGTTCTTGTCATGTGAAGAAAACCTCTAGACAATACCACTATCTTCTCTATCACATAGGCCCGTAACCTCATTATTATCCTGGGCTCCTCTCTCTCACTCAACCCACATGTTCAGTCTGTCACCAAATCCTGTCAGTTCAACCTAAACAACATTACTAAAAAACTGCTACTACGCTGATCCAAACATTTATCCTATCCCTCCCTGATCAACCTCGTCGCCAACTTGGAAAGTGTCTGCCAACTCTGTTTTGTTCTCTCCCAAGTGCTTAGAACAGTGCTCTGCACAAAGTAAGCACTCAATAAATACCACTGATTGATTGAGTGATTGAAGTGAAGCTGAGTCTAATTGCTTGTTGGAACCGCTGCGGTGATTTGAAATGATTTTTCCCAAAGCTTTTCAAAACTATCCTGATTCCCAAATAAGAAATTCCAACATGGTACAAGATGGTTGTGAGCCTAATATTTGATAAAAATAATAAGTATTTCTTAAGCGTTCTGAGTCCAAAAAACAAAAAATTAAGAGACTCTTCTAAAGAAATAGTGCAGGAAATAACTGAAAAAATTAGATTTTCTTTTAAAGAAGAATCCAATTGGTACTTGGGAGAGTACACTACAACAGAGTTGGCAGACATGTTCCTTGTCCACAAGAAGCTTAGGGTCTTGTGGGGGAGACAGGCGTTAGAATAAACTATGGATATGTATATAAGTGCTGTAGGGCTGAGAGTGGGGTGAATATCAAGTGCTAAAAGGGCACAAAACCAAGTGCATAAACAATGCAGAAGGGAGAGGGAGTAGGGGAAAAGAGCGCTTAGTAGAATGTTTGTCACAAGGACTGTCCGATGAGCATTAATAATAATAATAATAATAATAATAATAATAATAATAATGGCATTTATTAAGCGCTTACTATGTGCAATTCTTAATCCTTAGGGAGGGCATTGAGGTGGCAGGGGGAGAATGACAGTTTTGCACTGAGGTTCAAGAGCACAGTTCCGCGGGAAATGATTTATAGTTGTAGAGGTTGTCCAAGTCTCAGTTATAGTAACACCATTGTAGTATACAGTCTCTGGCACTGAGTCCCGAGAGGAATTTCAGGGCAAAACCCCAGGATTTTATCCTTTGTAACCCAACACATCAAAAGGGAAAACCACATTGCTTGTACCACAAAAACACCAGTCCTCTATCTAGACTGCAAACTTGTTGCAGGCAGGGAACATATCTGTTATATTGTGATATTGTACTCTCCCATTTATTATTTATTTATTTCGTGGTATTTGTTAATCAATCAATCGTATTTATTGAGCACTTACTGTGTGCAGAGCACTGTACTAAGCGCTTGGGAAGTACAAGATGGCAACATATAAAGACAGTCCCTACCCAACATCATCATAATCAATCATATTTATTGAGCGCTTACTGTGTGCAGGACACTGTACTAAGCACTTGGGAAGTACAAATTGGCAACATATAGAGACAGTCCCTACCCAACAGTGGGCTCACAGTCTAAAAGGGGGAGACAGAGAACAAAACCAAACCTACTAACAAAATAAAATAAATAGAATAGATATGTACAAGTAAAATAAATAGAGTAATGAATATGTACAGGCATATATACATATATAAGCACTTACTATGTAACAAACACTGTTCTAAGCACCGGAGTAGATACCAATTATGTTGGACACAGTCCCAGTGGCACATACGGCTCCCAAACCCTTGGCACAGTGCTCTGGACATAGTAAACGCTCAATAAATACGACTGACTGCATTGCTCAGCTCCCGACAGGCACCTTCCCGGGATCCGAGTCATTGGAAACGTTTCAAGGGCTACGGTTTCCCTTTCCCAGTGTGGTGGCAGACCCAGATGGCCGGGCTTTAATCGCGGTTCTGTCGTCCCCCCAGCTCTGTGCCTGCCTCAGTGTCTGAATGGAGGATTGTGCGTGACTCCTGGTCTGTGCCTCTGCCCTCCCGGATTCTACGGCGCCAACTGTGACAAAGGTAATTGCTTGTCTTATGCCATCCTGTCGTCTCCGCCCCATAGCGACGCCATGGACGCGTCTCGTCTGTATTTGTACGGATTTAGTGCTCTATTTGACTTGTACCTATTGACTATTCTATTTCTTTTGTTAATGATAATAATAATAATGGCATTTATTAAGCGCTTTCTATGCGCAAAGCACTGTTCTAGGCCCTGGGAAGGTTGCAAGGTGATCAGGTTCTCCTTCAGGGGGCTCACAGTCTTAATCCCCATTTTACAGATGAGGGAACTGAGGCACAGGGAAGTGAAGCGACTTGCCCAAAGTCACACAGCTGACAATTGGCAGAGCCGGGGTTTGAACCCATGACCTCTGACTCCAAAGCCCGGGCTTTGGAGAAGCAGCGTGGCTCAAGAGAAGCAGCGTGGCTCAGTGGAAAGAGCCCAGGCTTTGGAGTCAGAGGTCATGGGTTCGAATTCTGGCTCCACCACAAGTCTGCTGTGTGACCTTGGGCAAGTCACTTCTCTGAGCCTCAGTTCCCTATCTGTAAAATTGGGGGTTAAGACTGTGAGCCCCACGTGGGACCACTTGATCACATTGTATCCCCCCCCAGCGCTTAGAACAGTGCTTTGCACATAGTAAGCGCTTAACAAATGCCGTCATCATCCTCATCTTTCCACTGAGCCACGCTGTGCACAGAGCTTTAATTCTATTTGTTCCGACGACTCTGACACCTGTCTACATGTTTTGTTGTCTGTCTCCCCCTTCTAGACTGCGAGCCCACTGCTGGGTAGGGACCGTCTCTATATGTTGCCAACTTGTACTTCCCAAGCTCTTAGTCCAGTGCTCTGCACACAGTAAGCGCTCAATAAATACGATTGAATGAATGAATCTCTCCCAGAACGCCCCACCTCCATCTGCAATTTTTTAGTAGTGGATCCATAGTTTTTTCATGGAAAAAATATGGAAATGCTTCTTCCAAACAGTAAATATGAGTCTCCGCCCTCTACTCTCTCCAATGCTGCTGCTGCCTAGTACGGGGGAGTTTTGACTTGTAGCAGATTGCCTTCCACTCAGTAGCCACTGCCCAAGATAGGAATAGAATGGATAGGCCTCTGCTCGACTATTCCTCCCATAGTTGAGACTGGTAGAGTACTGGAAACTCTCAGCGCGGCAAAGGTAACATATTTTGATTTGTTGTCCGTCTCCCCCTTCTAGACTGTGAGCCCGCTGTTGGGTAGGGACCGTCTCTATATGTTGCCAGCCTGGACTTCCCAAGCACTTAGTACAGTGCTCTGCACACAGTAAGCGCTCAATAAATACGATTGAATGAATGAATAAGTAGAAAAAAGGAACTAGCAGAGGGTCAGTAAGCTCTCTTTGGCATCCCCCTTACTCAGATTTGTGCTTCTTATTCCCCCCAACCTCAGCCCAACAGCCCTTATGGACATTTCCCCCTCTAGGCTTTAAGCTCGTTGTGGGCAAGGAACGTTACTGCTAATTCTGTTGTATTGTGTTCTCCCAAGTGCTTATTGCCAGCGCTCAATAAATGCGATGGATTGATCGGTTGATTGATATCCATTATTCTTTTCTATTAATGTGTCTCCTCCTCTAGAGAAGCAGCTTGGCTTGGGAGTCAGAGGACCTGGGTTCTAATCCTGGCTCTGCCATGTGTCTGCTGTGTGACCTTGGGCAAGTCACTTCACTGTCCCTCCGTTACCTCATCTGTAAAATGGGGATTCAATCCTACTCCCTCCTACTTAGACTCTGAGCCCCATGTGGGACAGGGATTGTGTCCAACCTGATTACCTTGAATCTCTTCCAGAGCTCAGAAAGTGTCTGGCACATAGTAAGCACTTAACAAATACCATTAACAACAACAACAACAATGAATACCGTATAATACATGTATTTTTTGTGGCATTTGTTAAGCGCTATGTTCCAGGAACTTTACTAGGCTCTGTGGTCAACAATAACTCTATTCAAGTCAGTCAATCATATTTATTGAGCACTTACTGTGTGCAGAGCACTGTACTAAGTGCTTGGGAAGTACAAGTTGGCAACATATAGAGACAGTCCCTACCCAACAGTGGGCTCACAGTCTAAAAGTGCTTAATAAAGTTTTCTGCACACAGTAAGCGCTCAATACACTTGATATTAATAATAATAAATTATGTTGGTATTTGTTAAGCTCTTACTATGTGCCAAGCATTGTTCTAAGTGCTGGAGGGGGGGGCTACAAGGTAATCAAGGTTGTCCCATGTGGGACTCACAGTCTTAATCCCCATTTTACAGATGAGGGAACTGAGGCACAGAGAAGTGAAGCGACTTGCCCAAAGTCACACAGCTGACAAGTGTCTACACCTGTCACCTGTCTACATGTTTTGCATTGTTTTGTATTGCTGTCTGTCTCCCCCTTCTAGACTGTGAGCCCGTTGTTGGATAGGGACCTTCTCTATATGCTGCTGACTTGTACTTCCCAAGCGCTTAGTACAGTGCTCTGCACACAGTAAGCAGTCAAGAAATACAATTGAATGAATAAATGAATGAAGTGACGGAGCCGGGATTAGATTAGATATTCACCCCACCCTCCACCCAGCAGCACTTCCTTACAGATCTGTAGTTTATTTAAATGTCCGTCTCTCCCTCTAGACTGTAAGCCCCTTGTGGGCAGGGAATGTGTCTACCAACTCAGTTGCATTGATTTTACCTGTACGTATCTATTCTATTTATTTTATTCTGTTAGTATGTTTGGTTTTGTTCTCTGTCTCCCCCTTCTAGACTGTGAGCCCACTGTTGGGTAGGGACTGTCTCTAGATGTTGCCAACTTGTACTTCCCAAGTGCTTAGTACAGTGCTCTGCACACAGTAAGCACTCAATAAATACGATTGATTGATTGATTCTCCCAAGCGCTAAAGACAGCGCTCTGCACACAGTAAGCACTCAATAAATACCACTGATTATGGTAACGTCCTGTTGCTTTTTTTTTTTTTCCAGCAAACTGCACAACGACCTGCTTTAACGGAGGAATTTGCTTCTACCTTGGCAAGTGTGCATGCCCTCCAGGGCTTGAGGGAAGCCAGTGTGAGATCAGTAAGTTCCGGCTCCTCACCATTTCACTGTTCCTCCGATCGGGAGGAGCGACATTTGTCCAGACAGTTGGCAGTAATTATTGTGACAGGCTTTGTTAAGGCACTGCGCTAAGTGCTGTGGTAGTTACAACACAACCAAATCGAATGCAGGTAAGGACCCACGTCGGGTTGACCGTCTGGGTGAGGAGGGGAAGGTGGGGGGCAGTTGTGGCGGCTCTGGACAAAGCCCCTTGGATGCTAGAGATGGAGCCCCTCTGCCTCAGTATTGAGGCCTAAGAGAATGAAATACACCTGGGCTTGGGATTGCCAGCCGTTGTCAAATCAATCAATTGTATTTATTGAGCGCTTACTGTGTGCAGAGCACTGTACTAAGCGCTTGGGAAGTACAAGTTGGCAACATAAATGTCAAATGCTTCTCTGAGTGGTTGCCTCCAGCCCCCTGCTTCACAGACCAGATCCAGCCCTAGGGAATCAATCAGTGGTATTTATTGATCAATTACGTCTGAGATGACAGTTCAACAGAGTTGATAGGCACATTCTAGACTGCGAGCCCACTGTTGGGTAGGGACCGTCTCTATATGTTGCCAGCTTGTACTTCCCAAGCGCTTAGTACAATGCTCTGCACACAGTAAGCGCTCAATAAATACAATTGATTGATTGATTTTCTGCCCACAAAGAGTTTACGGTCTAGAGGGATCATAGAGGCACTATTTTAGTGACCATCATCATCAGCAATAGTATTGATTAAGGGCTTCCAGGGTGCAGAGCACTAACTAGGTATTGGGAGAGTTTAGCACAACAGAGTTGGTATACACGTTCTCCGCCCACAAGGAGCCTACAGTCTAGGGGGATAGTAGGGAGCCATTTGCTACTTCCCTGCTGGGACAAGAAGGGCAGGCAAAGGCCTTGGGTTCTAATCCTGACTCTGCCACTTTCCTGCTGTGTGACCTTGGGCAAGTCTCTTAGCTTCTCTGGGCCTCAGTTTCCTCATCAGTAAAATAGGGGATTCAATACCTGAACCCCTTCCTACTTGGACCACGAGCTTCATCATTCAATCAGTGGTATTTATTGAACCCTTATCATGTACAGAACACTGTAATAAGCACTAAGGAGAGTAGAACAGAATAGAGTTGGTAGATATGTACTTCCCAAGTGCGTAGTACAGTGCTCTGCACACAGTAAGCACTCAATAAATACGATTGATTGATTGATTGATTGATATGTTCCCTGCCCACAGTGTGTTTACAGACTAGAGGGTGAGACAGACATTAAAATAAATTGCGGATATGTGCATAAGTGCTGTAGGGTGAATAAAGGGTACAAATCCAAGTGCAAGGGTGATGCAGCAGGGAGAATCATTCAGTCATATTTATTGAACACTTACTGTGTGCAAGGCACTGTACTAAGTGCTTGGGAGACTACTATACAGCACATTCCCTGCCCACAACGAGTTTATGGTCTAGAGACTGTAAGCCTCCGGCACACCAGGCAGATTGGGGCAGAGAAGGGATTGAGATGGAAGAAATTTGAAATAGTTGTATTGGTTATCTCTGAATATACGCAGTGGACCACTGAAGCACGTCTACCAAGGCCCTTTTAAAGTAGCAAAAGACATAATAGAAGACCGAGTTCCGCAGCTTACAAAAAGCCAACAGTTTTAGCTCTGTACAAAATGTTCCAGACCTGACTGGGGCTTCATCTCTGTTCTGGGATGGAGAGAGATCTGTGTTCTTTATCACCCTATTTCCCCCATCACCTCCTCAGTTACCTCTGGCCCAAGGTGGCGGGTCATCTTGTGGGGAGCACAGTGAAGAAAACAATTAGCAAGAACTACAGAGGCTTGAAGAAACAGAAAAGCTTTGGGCTTGAGATCAGAGGGAGGCTGCCTTTCACTGAAGCGTCTCAGAAGGAAATGAAACAGGCAAAAGAGGACTATCCATTTCTGAAATGAAACTGCATAAAAGCCGAAAGGAAATGAAGATGTGGGAGCATTCCAAAGCTTTTCTCTCCTCAATTGCTGAACCTTCATTTCATTGAGCCCCTTCCTTCCTCTCCCCCTCGTCCCCCTCTCCATCCCCCCCCATCTTACCTCCTTCCCTTCCCCACAGCACCTGTATATATGTATATATGTTTGTACATATTTGTTACTCTATTTATTTTACTTGTACATATCTATTCTATTTATTTTATTTTGTTAGTATGTTTGGTTTTGTTCTCTGTCTCCCCCTTTTAGACTGTGAGCCCACTATTGGGTAGGGACTGTCTCTATATGTTGCCAACTTGTACTTCCCAAGCGCTTAGTACAGTGCTCTGCACACAGTAAGTGCTCAATAAATACGATTGATGATGATGATGATGATGATTTCTAAAGTTTCTTGTGGGCAGGGAATGTGTCTACCCACTCTGCTACATGATATCTCCCAAACACTCTAGTAGAGTGCTCTAGACTGTAAAGTCACTGTGGGCAGGGAAAGTGCCTGCTATCTCTGTTGTGTTGCTGAATTGTACTTTCCAAGTGCTCTGCACACAGTAAACGCTCAGCAAATACGATTGAATTGAACGGAATAAATACCATTGATTGAGTGATTGCTGTGCACACAGTAAGCTCTCAATAATTATCATGGATTGATTGGTGATGGGAAACCCCCAAACTCTCATTTACTTGCACGCTTCTCTCTTTCAGGCAAATGCCATCAACCCTGTAGAAATGGAGGTAAATGTACAGGGAAAAATAAATGTAAGTGCTCCAAAGGTTACCAAGGAGATCTCTGTTCAAAACGTAAGTCCTAACTGTCCCCCATTATCTCTGTTATAAGATAATTAGCACCGCAGCCTTTCTTACATATCTTCTAGTCTTCCTTCATGAGTCCCAAGTATCTGAGTAGAACGTACTATAACTATTCTTCCCTGACATGTGTTTTTGCTTTATATGAGCTGACAGAGTGAGAGATAAAATCCACACTAGTCACAGAGCAACATGGCTCAGTGGAAAGAGTATGGGCTTTGGAGTCAGAGGTCATGGGTTCTAATCCCGTCTCCGCCACTTGTCAGCTGTGTGACTTCGGGCAAGTCACTTCACTTCTCTGGGCCTCAGTTACCTCATCTGTAAAATGGGGATTAAGACTGTGAGCCCCCCATGGGACAACCTGATCACCTTGTAACCTCCCCAGCACTTAGAATAGTGCATGGCACATAGTAAGCGCTTAATAAATGCCATCACTATTAAAACCCCAAATGTACAATTATGAGTTTCCTTAAGGCATTAAAGAACCCAGCATTAGGCAGGTGCTATTGAAAAATAAACATTTCCATTCTCATCCCTGACCTTCTCACCTCTATTTCTGATCCTTCTTTTCATTTCCAAAGCTCCTTGTGGGCAGGGAATGTACCTACCTGACTCATGTCAACCGATTGTCATCTTTCTGAGGGTCTTTCTCAGAACTCTCAGTTTAAATGAACTTAACATTGAATAATTACTTAAAAAGAAAAATAAAACCCACCAAATCCCAAACTAAAAACCCCGGGTAGGGCCAAAGGCTTACGGTTTCTGAGGAGCTTCAGGAAAAGTCGTTGTGCGATGCTTTCTGTGCGAGTCGGAGCACGGCTGATGGGGATCTCTTTTATTTTAGCCATCTGTGAGCCAGGCTGTGGAGCCCATGGAACCTGCATGGAGCCCAACAAATGCCAGTGTAAAGAAGGCTGGCATGGAAGACGTTGCAACAAAAGTGAGTGAGAACCCACATTTAGCTGGGGGTGCCGAGGTTTCCTGTAGGTCTCTGCCACTTTCCACTAGTTAAATCAGAAGAACAGAATCCTTGTCGTTCAGATCCATCTCCCAGTAACTGCTTAATTAGAGAAGCAGCGTGGCTTAGTGGCAAGAGTGCATTGCACATAGTAAGTGCTTAATAAATGCCATCATTATTAAAACCCCAAATGTACAATTATGAGCTTCCTTAAGTCATTAAAGAACCCAGAATTAGGCAGGTGCTATTGAAAAATAAACATTTCCATTCTTGTCGCTGACCTTCTCACCTCAATTTCTGATCCTTCTTTTCACCTGGCTTGGGAGTCAGAGGTCATTCATTCATTAAATCGTATTTATTGAGCACTTACTATGTGCAGAGCACTGTACTAAGCGCTTGGGAAGTACAAGTTGACAACATACAGAGACGGTCCCTACCCTACAATGGGCTCACAGTCTAGAAGGGGAGACTGACAACAAGACAAAACATGTGGACAGGTGTCAAGTCATCAGAATAAATAGAAATAAAGCTAGATGCACATCATTAACACAATAAAAAGAATAGTAAATATGTACAAGTAAAATAAATAGAGTAATAAATCCGTACAAACATATATACAGGTGCTGTGGGGAGGGGAAGGAGGTAGGGTGGTGGGGATGGGGAGGAGGAGAGGAAGGTCGTGGGTTCTAATAATAATGATGGTGTTTGTTAAGTGCCTATTATATGCCAAGCACTGTTCTAAGCACTGAGCACTAATCCTGGCTCCGCTACTTGCTGCTGTGTGACCTCGGGCAAGCCACTTAACTTCTCTGTGCCTCAGTTACATCTGTAAAATGGAGATTAAGACTTGTGAGCCCCATGTGGGACCATCTGATTACATTGTACCTACCCCAGCACTTAGAACAGTGCTTGGCACATAATAAGTGCTCAACAAATACTGTAATTATTATTATTATTAATCTCCCATTAAAATTCAAGAAGAGGCATGGCTGAGTGGAAAGAGGCAAGGGCCTAGGAGTTGGAAAACCTGGGTCCAAATGTTGGCTCTGCCACGTGTCTGCTCTGTGACCTTGGGTAAGTCATTTCTCAGTTCCCTCATCTGCAAAATAGGGATGCAATACCAGTTCTCCCTCCTACTTAGACTATGAGCCCTATGTGGGGCCTGATTATCTTGTATCTACCCCAGTCTGTAGCACAGTGCTTGGCACGTAGTAAGCGATTCAATACCACTATTATTAACAACAATAAATGTTTTTCTATTGAGTTTTGGTTCCGTTAGACAGTATGAGAAAGATGAGAAGGAAGCATAAACCTATTCATATGACATTAACATCTAGTTTGATTAGTCTAGCAATAATTAATAGTTCTGGTATTTGTTAGGCACTTAACTCTGTGCCAAACAGTGTTCTAGGTGTCGGGATAGTTAAAGGATAATCAGGTCAGAAACAGTCCCCATCCCACATGGAATCCCTAGCCTAAGTAGGAGGGAGAACAGGATTTGAATCCCCATTTTACCCATAAAGAAACTGAAGCACAGAGCAGGTAAGTGACTTGCCCAAGGTCCAAGAATAGGCAAGAATAGGCAGAGAAGCAGCATGGCTCAGTGGAAAGAGCATGGGCTTTGGAGTCAGAGGTCATGGGTTCAAATCCCGGCTCCGCCACTTGTCAGCTGTGTGACTTTGGGCAAGTCACTTCACTTCTCTGGGCCTCAGTGACCTGATCTGTGAAATGGCGATGAAGACTGTGAGCCCCACACCTGGGACAATCTGATCACCTTGTATTCTTCCAGTGCTTAGAACAGTGCTTGGCACGTAGTAAGCGCTTAATCAATCAATGGTATTTATTGCATGCTTACTGTGTGCAGAGCACTGTACTAAGCGCTTGGGAGAGTGCAGTTCAACAGTCAACAGAGGCGTTCCCTGCCCCCAACGAGCTCACAGTCTATTTAATAATAATAATGGCATTTGTTAAGCGCCCACTATGTGCTAAGCACTGTTCTAAACGCTGGGTTAGATACAAGGTAATGATGATGGTGGTATTTGTTAAGCGCTTACTATGTGCCAAGCAGCGTGGCTCAATCAATCAATCAATCGTATTTATTGAGCGCTTACTGTTTGCACAGCACTGTACTAGTAAGCGCTTAACAAATACCATCATTATTATTATTATTATTATTAAGTTCTCTGGGCTTCAGTTCCCTCATCTGTAAAATGGGGATCGACTGTGAGCCCCCCGTGAGACAACCCAATCACCCTGTAACCTCCCCAGCACCTAGAACAGTGTTCTGCACACAGTAAGCGCTTAACAAATACCATCACCATTATCATTATTATTAACTTCTCTGGGCCTCAGTTACCCCATCTGTAACAAATACCAACATTATTATCATTATTATTATTACCATATTCCTTCACCAAATAATGATTGCTCTGGGGTAGATACCAGGTAATCAGGTTGGGCACCATCCATGTCCCACGTGGGACTCGCAGTCTTGATCCCTATTTTACAGATGAGGTAAGCGAGGCCCAGAGAAGGGATGTGACTTGCCCAAGGTCATAAAGCAGACAAGGGGTGGAGGCGGGATTAGAACTTGGGACCCTCTGAGTCACAGGCCCATGTTCTATCCACTGGACCACACTGAATCTTTCCCGAGGTTAATCGTGCCTCTGCTATCTACTTGTTCAGGCGGGCTTTGTGGTTTGCAGTGGGACGGCTAGCAGCGTACCTCAAGTTTCCCTCTTCGTCATCCCCTTCTTCCTCAGCTGTGACTCCTATTTTTCAGGGTACGGAGCCCACCTCCTTCAAGCCCTGCGGCCAGTGAGCCCCAGACTCAGATCCCACCCACCTCCGCCGAAAAAGGCCGAAGAGAAGCAGGTTCCTCCCGAATCCAACTATGTCTGGTGATCTCTGACTTCCAAAACGATCTCCATTACACCACCTTCTTAGCCTACGGTAACCTTTCGAGTGTGGCGTGTTAAAATTCCGTTCATTGCAGTTGACGGTACTGGCCTGAATTTTATTAACCTTCCATTTTGAATCATCGAGTTGATATTTACGCTTCCTTTTTTAAGTTTTCTAGTTCTTCTGTAGCAGGATGATAGAGGCTTTCTTTCGGGGGGCGCTTTTGGACGGCTTTTGGCCCGTGGTTTCAGCGGAGTGAGTTAAAAACCTTTGCTTTTTTGATCTGGCCGCGGACCATGTCAGCAAAGAACAACGCATCGATAGCTCAGAGCTTCAGAGAGAGTGAGTTGGACCAAAAATGTCAATCCCAGCTAGTGTATGATTTACAAGACTCAAGTTTGGGACTCTTTCATGTATTCTTGCCATCACATATTTAGATCTTTATTTTGGGGTTTTTGTTTTTCAAACACTTCCTATTTAAAAAAAAATCAATATACAATATCTTGATCACGTGACTCCAGAGAACTGGGTATTAAGACTACATTGTCGGAGTGTCATTTAAACAATATAATATATTGTAAACGATAAAGTAGAACTCTAATGTAGGATCGTTTCACATTGGCTGGAGGCAATATAATATATTGTAAACAAAACACAGCTCTTAGAAGAGAAACTTTTTATAAAATAAAGGTGCTGCTTTAGTTTTCTGAACGTTGTTGTGTGTTGTCTTTACCTGGTTTTATGTAACGTGACTGTGTTGTGAGCAGTGAATAGAGCCTCTGAAGGGCCACAAAGGAAAAGGAAGGCAGCGGCGTAGAAAGTATAGCCTGATGGATAGAGCACGGGCCTGGGAATCTGAAGGATCCTGGGTTCCAATCCCGGCTCCACCGCCTGCCTGCTCTGTGATCTTGGGCAAGTCACGTCGCTTCTCTGGACCTTAGTTACCTCATCTGTAAAATGAGGATTAAATATTGTGCTTAGTGCAGTGCTCCGCACACAGTAAGCGCTCAATAAATGCAACTGAATGAATGAATGACTGTGAATTCCATATTCATTCAATCGTATTTATTGAGCGCTTACTGTGTGCGGAGCACTGTACTAAGCACTTGGGAAGTACAAGTTGGCAACATATAGAGACGGTCCCTACCCAACAACAGGCTCACAGTCTTTGGGACAGGAACTGTGTTAAACCCAATTTGCTCGTATCTATCCCAGAGCTAAGAACAGTGCCTGGCACATAGTAAGCCCTTAACAAATATCATTAAAAAAAGAGAGAAAATTTAGCCCCCGATTCTAGATTGTTCCTCACTGCCTGAGAGACTGCCTGCGACACCTGAAAGTATTGCTAAGTAAATCTCCAGCTTCAGATGGTAAGTAGAGGCTCACCATGGGAGAAAGATACTGCATCTAGAAGCCACCAGTAATGTAGAAACCAGGAATTGAGAGCACAGAGCAAACAGAATGAGAGATGTGAGTCCATCAGGATGGTACTAGCAGTAAGACATAAGTATTTGTCAGCTGAGAAATGACCTCATTTTATAAACTCAAGAGCGGTAACCAAAACTAGGCCTACGTAAACAGAGTTCGATCAGTGGTGTTTTTCCAAGCAATGCCTGCCCAATTTGACTTAGCAAATTGTTCCTCTAGACTGTAAGTTCCTTGTGGTCAGGGGGCATATCCACCACCTTCAGTATATTGTACTCTCCCAAGCCCTTAGTACAGTGCTAGGCACGCGGGAAGCTCTCAATAAATATGATTGATTGGATAATCGGAAGAAACTAGGAGCTGGAAGAATTTCTCTGCTTTTCAGTGCAACATTAGTGCAAGACAATATTCAAATTAGCCCATTATGCTTAGTTCAAGTCCCTTTTGAAATAGCACTGCAAATAGACTAGAATTAGAATGCAATAGAATGCAAAACTGCATTCTAAGTCCTACTTACACTGGCAGGGGGCAGCGAAATCACTCCACAAACCCTCCTTCATCAACCGGCGTCAATAACCGGAAGTCAATCCTGAAAAGACATCTTGAATAATCTAGGAATTGGAGACCTACATATAAAATGTCAAAGAGGGATTGACAGTGCAGCAGAGGATAAACCCCAGGAAGCAAAAGTTTTTATATCCAATGACTTGAGAGCAGAAAATGAAGACTGATAAACAGATTTGTCTAGTGGAAAGAACACACCACTGGATTTTAGAAGTGCTGCCTTTAATCCCAGCTCTACTAATCTGCCTGTGTGATGCTCGTTGTGGGCAAGGAATGTGTCTGTTTACTGTTATAGTGTACCCTCCCAAGCACTTAGTACAGTGTTCTGCACACCGTAATCGCTCAGTAAATACGACTGAACGAATCTTGGCCAAGTCACTGGACTTCTCTTTTCATCACACGTAAAATGAGGATTCAGTACCTGTTCTCCCTCGGACTGTGAGTTCCATGTGGGACAAAGTGCTCTAAAATACCCTCCTTTTAGATGCCTTATGCCGTTTCTTCTCTGTACTGAAGCAGTGTGTCCTAGTGGAAAGAACAAAGGCATGGGAATCAGAAGACCCGTGTTCTCATCCCGGCTCCACCACTTCCCTGCTGCGTGACCTTGGCAAGTCATTTCGCTTCTCTGTGTCTTGGTTTCCTCAACTGTAAAATGGGGGTTCAATATCTGTTCTCCCTCCTACATAGCCTGTGAGCCCTAATGGGATAGGGACTGTGTCCAACTTGTTTAACTTGTATCCACCCCAGCGCTTAGAACAGTGGTCGACATATAGTAAACGCTTAACAAATATCGCAAATAGTATTGTTGAATAAATCAGTTCAGAGTGGGGGTGATTTATTGACACCTCACTTCCTTGGGCAAGTCACTTTTCGGTGCCTCAGGTCCCTCATCTGTACAATAGGGATTACTAATAATAATTATGGTATTTGCTAAGTGCTTACTACGTGCCAGGCTACTGTGAGCCCCACGTGGGACAAGGACAGTGTCCAACCTGATGAGCTTGTACCTGCCCCAGCGCTTAGTACACTGCCTGGCGCATATTAAGTGCTTAACAAATTCTATTTAAAAAAATGTAACCTGATCAGATCAAAGCTACCAGGATTGTCCCGAAAGTGATTCATTCCTGTTCTCATCTCCGTCAGCCATCGTTCAATCACTTGTACATATCTATTCTATTTATTTTATTTTGTTAATATGTTTGGTTTTGTTCTCTGTCTCCCCCTTTTAGACTGTGAGCCCACTGTTGGGTAGGGACTGTCTCTATATGTTGCCAACTTGTACTTCCCAAGCGCTTAGTACAGTGCTCTGCACACAGTAAGTGCTCAATAAATACGATTGATGATGATGATTCAATTCATTCAATCGTATTTATTAATTGCTTACTGTGTGCAGAATACTAAGCACCTGGGAAAGTACAATGCAGTAATAAAGATTAACATTCCCTGCCCCATCATTGGCCTGAGAAGACAACCCTACATCTGGAGCCCGACCCTGGGAATCAGACTGGAATCTGGCAGGTGGGTAAATGATGAACACGGAATGGGCTCGTTTATTGATGTATTGCACTCTCCCTAGTGCTTAGTACAGTGCTCCGCACTCAATAAGAGCTCAAAAAAAATGATTGACTGACTAACCGATTGCCCAAGGAGGCTGCTGGGAGGTCACGGTTCAGCCATGTGCAGGGTAGAAAGTGATCCTGGAAGTTCCTGGCTTCGGTGAACCGATATCCTGTGGATTGAAGATCTTGAGTACCTGCCAGTGAAGAAAGAGAAGGTAGGAGACTGGTCACTCTCCGATTACAATCCGGCCCGCACACTTCGCTCCCCTAAAGTTAACTTTCTCACAGTACCTCCATCTCATCTATCTCACCACCAACCTCTCACCCACGTCCTGCTTCTGGCCTGGAACGTCCTGTCTCTGGCCTGGGATACCTTTCCTCCTCATATCCAGTGCTCTGCACACAGTAAGCGCTCAATAAATACAATTGAGTGAGAGTGACTCTTCTTTCTTCTAAGCCTTATTGAAGGCACATCTCCAGGAGACCTGCCCTGCCTAACCCTTTTCCTTTTCTCCAGCTCCCTTCTGCATCACCCTGACTTGCTGCCTTTATTCCTCCCTCCTCCCAGCCCCACAGCACTTACGTACATATCTGTCATTTATTTATTTGATTTACTAATCTCTGTCCCTCTCTCTAGACTGTAAGATTGTGGTGGGCATTGTACTCTCCTGAGCTCTTAATACAGTGGTCTGCACACAGTAAGCACTCAATAAATACGATCAACTGATTGACTATCTAGGAGCAGGATAGACACAAGATTGTGGTGGGCATTGTACTCTCCTGAGCTCTTAATACAGTGGTCTGCACACAGTAAGTGCTCAATAAATACGATTGATTGATTGATTGATAGAGACTGAGAAGGGAACAATTGTGAACCGGGTCCTGCGGAGGGGGAGCGAAGAAGCTAATTCTTCTTCTTCCCGTTTGATCCCCGGGCTGATTCGAGAGTCCACGGCCTCGGGAACGGTTGAACACGTCTGCCTGAAATGCTTGCCACGTTTCTCCTAGGTAATCGTGTCCCGGCCCCAAACCGAAGAAGGAAAAGGAGGACGAAGGGAAGATAATCTGTTACTTTGTGTTCCAACTCTGTCACAGGGGTTTGAACTTTAGCTGTACCAAGAGGGGAAAGGAATGTGTAGCTTATGGTTTGCAGCCTCGTAGGGAAAGAGATCTGTCAGAATTCTGTAATCAGTTTTAACCAGCAGGATAATTATGGGTTTATTCCAACTTGACCCTGATGTTCCTTATTGGAGGCCCAGAAGAGGTCTGGGGTACTTCAGAAACTCCCGCTTCCTCTTACCAGAAGGCACTGGGTGACAGGGTTGCAATTTCTAAAAGTTGCCGCAAGTGTCTCGTTGTGCTCCCCTAACACACCAAGCCAGACCTGCAAATCCATATTACATTCTTCCCCTTTGGGGAAAGATGAAAATCTTCCAATCGTTGACGTCCACACAGCTGGAAAACAGAGCTTTCTAAATCGGGCAAAGAAACTTCCAGCCCTAATCAAATGCCGTGTAGAACGGGCAGTGATCGTGGCGATTCCTTCAGTATTGTATTTCAGCGTGTGGCAGCGTGTCCTAATGAAAAGAGCACAGGTCTGGGTGTCGGAAGACTTGGATCCTAGTCCCAGTTCTGTCACGGGCCTGCTGTGGGACCTTGGGCAAGTCACTTCCCTTGTCTGGGCCTGTTACCTTATCTGTAAAATGGGGATAAAATGTCCGTTCTCCCTCCCTGTTAAAGTGTGAGTCCCGTGTGTGACAGGGACTGCTACCCGGTCAGATTATCATGTACCTGCCATAGTGCTTGGCAAATAGTGAATGCTTAATAAGTTACATCTTTCATTAGAGCACGGGCCTGGGAGACAGAAGTTCATTGATTCTAATTCCGCTGCCTGTCTGCTGTGTGATCTTGAGCAAGTCACTTCACTTCTCTTTGCCTCAGTTACCTCACCTGTAAAATGGGGATTGAGACTATAAGCCTCATGTGGGACATGGACTGTGTCCAACTTCATTGGCTCGTATGTACTCCAGTGCTTAGTACAGTGCCTGGCACATAGCAAGTTCTTAACAAATACCATTATTATTAACAAATATCATCATTATTATTCTTATTGTTGCGTGTAGTTACAGATATTGTTTTTCCTGTATAAGAAATGCCATATCCATGAGTGTGGCCAAGTGGTAAGAACACAGGCCTGAGAGTCAGAAGACCTGGGTTCTAATCCTGACTCTGCCACCTACCTGCTGTGTAACCTTGGGCAAGTCACTTTAGGAACGACCAAGCGAAGTCAAAAAGACTGATTTCATTCAATCATATTTATTGAGCACTTACTGTGTGCAGAGCGCAGTACTAAGCGCTTGGGAAGTACAAGTCGGCAACAAATAGAGACGGTCCCTACCCAACAATGGGCTCACAGTCTAGAATGGGGAGACAGACAACGAAACAAAACATGTAGACAGGTGTCAAAACCGTCAGAATAAATAGAATTATAGCTACATGCACATCACTGATAAAATAGAGTAGTGAATATGTACAAGTAAAATAAATAAATAAATCTGTAAAAATATATACAAGTGCTGCGGGGAGGGGATTTGATAGAAAAAACACAGAGATTTAATAGAGCTGCTTGCAGCAAAACAAAAATTGCAGCCAAAACACTTTATAGCATCTAATGATTGAGACATAAGTGAGGCTTCCAGAAACCTGTATGGCAGACAAACTAACCAAGTTAAGGAATGTGCATGACAGGTGGTGGGCAGTAGTAGTAATAATAATAGTAATAATGATAATAATTGTGGTATGTGGGCATGTCTGCCAACTCTGTTGTATTGTACTCTCCCAAGTGTTCAGTACAGTGCTCTACACATAGTAAGTGCTCAATAAATGCCATTGGTGATGACTTGTTAAGTACTTACTAAGTGCCAAGCATTGTGCTTCACTCTGAAATAGATTCAAGATAACCAGGTCAGGCACAGCTCTTGTCCCATATCTAAGTAGAAGGGAGAACAGGTATTGAATCCCCATTTTACGAATGAGGAAAACTAAAAACTAAAATAAAAATAAATAATGGCATTTATTAAGCTCTTACTATGTGCGAAGCACTGTTCTAAGTGCTGGGGAGGTTACAAGGTGATCAGGTTGTCCCACGGGGGGCTCACAGTCTTAATCCCCATTTTACAGATGAGTTAGCTGAGGCACAGAGAAGTTAAGTGGCTCGCCCAGAGTCACACAGCTGACAATTGTCAGAGCCGGGATTTGAGCCCACGACCTCTGTCTCCAAAGCCCGGGCTCTTTTCACTGAGCCACGCTGCTTCTCAGGACACTGAGAGACAGAAAATTTAAGTGACTTGGCCAAGGTCACCCAGCAGGAAAGCAGCAGAGCTGGGCTTAGAACCCAGGTCCTCTTACTTCCAGGCTTGTGCTCTTTCCACTAGGCAATTCTGCTTCCAAAGTGGAAGCAACACAAGGTTATGCCGACTGCCACCAAACCAAACTTTTCACACATCATTCAAGAAATATCACCCTCTTCATACTGTGACAAAATCCTGAAAAATTGGCTCCAGTCTCATTACAAAGAGGAAATCTCAAAGAGATGCCAAGAGGATATTAATTGTCTCCTAAACGTAGCCTTTACTTTTCAAAACGAGGCCCTGAAAAATACAGAAATCTACCAATATGTGAAGGCATGGCAACTGATCAGACTATTGAAGAAATCATTACTATAATAATAATAATAATGATAATAATGATAGCATTTATTAAGCGCTTACTATGTGCAAAGCACTGTTCTAAGCGCTGGGGAGGTTACAAGGTGATCAGGTTGTCCCACGAGGGGCTCACTGTCTTCATCCCCGTTTTACAGATGAGGTAACTGAGACCCAGAGAAGTGAAGTGACTTGCCCAAAGTCACACAGCTGACAAGTGGCGGAGCTGGGATTTGAACCCATGACCTCTGACTCCAAAGCCCAGGCTCTTTCCACTGAGCCATGTTGCTTCTCTATCATCACAGTCAGTATTTATTAAGCACATATTATGTCCTTGGGATCGTGAAATAGAAGTAGAATCATGGTCTGCCCTCCAAAAGCTTACAGTCTAATGCTAGAGTCACAAACAATGGCAAACCATCTGAATGCTATGGCATACCTGTGCTACACTAACAATAATAATAATTGCATTTAAGTGCTAACTACATGCTAAGCACTGGGATAGATACAAGATTATCATGTCCCACACGGGGCTCACAGTCAAAGTAGGAGGGAGAACAGATATTGAATCCCCACTTTTCAGATGAGGGAACTGAAGCATAGAGAGAAGCAGCGTGGCTCAGTGGAAAGAGCCCGGGCTTTGGAGTCAGAGGTCATGGGTTCAAATCTCAGCTCTGCCACTTAGCTGTGTGACTTTGGGCAAGTCACTTAACTTCTCTGTGCCTCAGTTACCTCATCTGTAAAATGGGGATGAAGACTGTGAGCACCCCGTGGGACAACCTGATCACCTTGTAACCTCCCCAGTGCTTAGAACAGTGCTTTGTATATAGTAAATGCTTAATAAATGCCATTATTATTATTATTATTATCTATCTGCCCAAAGTCACGTAGCAGGCAAGGGGCAGAGCCAGGATAACCCATGTCCCATGCCCAGACACTATCCACTAGGCAATGCTGCCTCTCTTTTTTAAACAAGTATAAGATGTCAACATAGATCCACACTACATACCAAGCATTGGACTAAGCACTGGCATGAACACAACATAACCATGAAGACACTGAACAATCCTGATCCCTGGGGAACTTCTTTCACATTTCCCCATCCCTCAAGGCCTATTTATTCCTGTTCTTTGTTTCTTATCTTGCAGCCAGTTTTCTCTCCATGACAGAACATTCCCTCCAATCCCCATGATTACTGCGTCTCAACTGAGTAATCTCCACACACTGCTGTGCGACATGAAAGGAAGGAAGGAAATATGTGGGCAATCAATGGAAGGGGGAGTCTGTGACATTTATATTTGGGCCAGGCAGCCTTGGATGGACCAGAGAGCTTGTGCAAAGAAACTAGCATTATTCCTCTTCTCCATCGCCCTGGCTCTAGACCTGAGCCCTCATTATTTTTGATTTTTCCCAGTTTCTTCAAACTGAGAGATACTGTACAGGTTAGGCACTCAATTCGATTCTCTGTTCAATCGTATTTACTGAGCGCTTACTGTGTGCAGAGCACTGTACTGTTTGGGAGAGTGAAATGCAACAATAAACAGACGCAGTCCCTGATCTCAATGAGCTTCAGAGAGAGAGAGAGAGAGACTGAATTCTCTCCCAAGGCAGAAATCTTCCCATTTTGAGTCTACCCTGGCCCTTCTGAGAGAACAGCAGAAAAACATAAGCAAACACTTTCCTAATACATTTTTCCCAACAGCATGCCCACAGCCTCAGTTGTCACGCCAAGGTTAACATGACAGCAGCAACATAAGGAACTTCATTCCATGGAGCTTCCATTAATCAATCCATCAACGGTATTTATTGAGCACTTACTATGTGCAGAGCATTGTGCTAAATGCTTGGGAAAGCACAGTACAACAGAGTCAAATCCAACCTGACTTCTGACAAAACACAAATACCCAGCATGGACTAGTGGATAGAGACCGGGCCTGGGAGTTCAGAGGACCTGGATCCCAATCCCTACTCCACCACTTCTCTGCTGGGTGACCTTGGGCAAGTCACTTAACTCCTCAGTTAGCCCACCTGTAAAATGGGGATCATGATTGTGAGCTCCACGGGGGACATAGATTGTGTCCAATCCGATTAGAATTCCCATCTGATTGGAAGCAGCGTGGCTCAGTGGAAAGAGCACGGGCTTTGGAGTCAGAGGTTGTGGGTTCAAATCCCGGCTCTGGCACTTATCAGCTGTGTGACCTTGGGCAAGTCACTTAACTTCTCTTGGCCTCAGTTCCCTCATCTGTAAAATGGGGATGAAGACTGAGAGCCCCACATGGGATAACCTGAATACCTTGTATCTACCCCAGTGCTTAGAACAGTGATTGGCACATAGTAAGTGCTTAACAAATACTATTATCATTAGCTTGTAATCTTCCCTAGCAGTGTGGTCTAGTAGGAAGAGCTTGGCCCTGGGAATCAGAGGATGTGGGTTCTAAACCCAACTCTGCCACATGTCTGCTGTGTGACCCTGGGCAAAGTCAGTTCACTTCTCTGTGCTGTAAAATGTTGATTAAGATTGTGAGCTCCATTTGGAACAGGGACTGTGCCCAACCTGATTGACTCATATCTACTCCTGCACTTAGAACAGTACTTGGCACATAGTAAGTGCTTAACAACCATTTTAATTATTATTAATAGTAGTAGTAGTACAGTGCCTGGCACATAATAAGCACTTATATACCATTAAAAAAAAAAACACTGACACGTTGTTTCAAACCACTGGATCTGGGGGCCAGGCAGGTAAAAATGCAGTTTGGGAGCTATAGCATGCATTTGCACCTCAACTGAGTGAGGCAGAAAACATTTTACTGGATAAAAGTGATGAACGTCTCTGGGGGCTCGTGGGAAAAGGAAAGGTATCTGATATTCACTGGCTGGGATTTCTCAGCAGGCAATCTGCAGTTTATCAGCTTGGCTGTCACCAGTAGTTCCAATAAATCAGCTGGAATCACTACAGAAGAATTTCTAATGGGGTCATGGAAACAATTTTGCCGGGAGAAAACAAATGATTAAAAGTCCATTACATTATCTAGGCAAACGAGGGCAAAAAAAAACTGCTTACGGCAGCCACAAAAATCACTACAAAATCCTGAAATGGTTGGGTAAGTGGACCCCCACCCCACCCAAACATACCCCAGACAAATAAAATATCCAATTTTAACGATCCTTTTAGGAAGCATTTTGAGGTGGGATGCAGTTGCTTAGAATATGAGAGAGAGAATTAAGTAGCCACCTTTGCAAGGAGCAACCCTGTTTGGACCTGAAATATCTGTATTTGGGGGCTCTGAGAACTCCTGTTGCAATCGATCAGTCATTGGTATTTATTGAGTGCTTACCGTGTGCAGAGGACTGTACCAAGCGCTTGGGAGAGTACAGTGTAACAATAAGCAGACACATTCCCTGCCCACAACAAGCTTACAGTCTAGAGGGTATCCTATTGTGTGAAGTTTTTTTTGAGATGCAGGAGCCTCAGCATTAGCTGCTGGCAGGACAGAGCTGTCAATGCAAACATCGTCAGAGCCGTGAGCACAAGTCTTTGCTGGAACATGAATTTAGCATTCTTCTGGAGCCAAGAACATGTTGAACTAACAGAGAGATGTACTCATTCGACCCCTGAACCTGTTTCCTTGAAGTCATAGACCTCTCCCACCCCCATAAAAATACCGCTGATTTCGGTTACATGTTTGGAAACCTCATCCACCCTTTCATTATTCTCGTTCCTAACAGGGGACCCATTCTCTTCTTGCCCCCGGTCCCCAGTTGCAAGCAAACATTTTCTCTATGTATTTGTTAGAAGCTTACTACGTGACAAGCACCGTTCTAAGCGCTTCAGTAGATACAAATAAATCGGGTTGGATAAAGTCCATGTCCCACATGGGGTTCATGGTCTTAATATCCATTTTACTGATGAGGGAAATGAGGCACAGAGAAGTTTTGGGTTTTTTTTTTTTTGTTTTTTAAATGGTATTAAGCGCTTACTAAATGCCAGAGACTGCACTAAGAACAGGGGTAGATACAAAATAATCAGTTTGGACACAGTCCCTGTCCCACATGAGGCTCACAGTCTTAATTCACTATTTTACAGATGACAGAAATAAAGCACAGAGAGGTGAACTGACTTCCCCAAAGTCACACGGCAGGCAGATGGCAGAGCCAGGATTAGAACCCAGTCCTTCTGACACCCAGGCTCCTGCTCTATCCATTAGACCATACTGCTTCTCTATGTGGGCCAAAATCAAGCTGGATTCCCAAGAGATTTGGTTGTACTTCCCTTCCATTTCAGAGGCTCAGAGTGATGAAATAGAATTTAAGTGGCCACCGCGTTCAGCTTTGGAAATAACCATTACTCCAGGTTTGAAAATAATAAATAGCAATAATAATTGTATTTGTTAAGTGCTTACAACACATGAAGTTCTGAGGTAGATAATACACTCAGATCAGACATGGTACCTGTCATAGATGGGGCTTATCAAATAAGGGGAAGAGAAAACAGGTAAAGGGGAGATGAAGAGGGAGAAAAAAATTTAATCCCCACTTCACAGATTTGAGAACTAGCATGGCCTAGTAGAAAGATCACAGGCCTGGGGGTCAGAAGGACCTGGCTTCTACTCCTAGGCCTGCTGGGTGATCTTGGGCAAATCACTTCACCTCTCTGGGCCTCATCTGTAAAACAGGGATTAAGACTGTGAGCCCCACGTATCATTACTATTATTATTAATTAGAGCACGGGATTTGGAGTCAGAGGTCAGGGGTTCATATCCCCGCTCCGCCACATATCAGCTGTGTGACTTTGGGCAAGTCACAACTTCCCTGTGCCTCAGTTCCCTCATCTGTAAAATGGGGATTAAGACTGTGAACCCCACGTGGGCCAACCTGATCACCTTGTAACCTCCCCAGCTCTTAGAACAGTACTTTGCACATAGTAAGTGCTTAATAAATGCCATTACTATTATTATTATATAATATGGACTGTGTCCGACCTGACTGTCTTATATCTACCCCAGCACTTAGTGCGGTGCCTGGCACATAGTAAGTGCTTAAATACCATTAAAAAAAAGATGAGAAAACCGAGGCACAGAGCAGTTAAGTGACTTGCCCAAGGTCATAGACAGATGGCAAGAGGTAAACCCAGATTAGAATCCAGGTCTCCTACAAAAGAGAGTCCTGGGCTCTTTTCACTAGGTCATGTTGCTCCAATTGAAGATGGAGCCAAACTATCAAGGAGGATTGATGGAAATCAGGTAAAGGTTCACAGAGACAGTTTATACATTTGCTTCTCTCTGCTATTTCCAGTCATCTGGGGCTATGAGTGATGCTTGTGTTTTCCTGACTGGACAGATGGTAAATAGGTGGGGGAGGTGAGAATGAGAATGGAAGTGAGAGAATGAGAAGCATGGGCCTGAGAGCCTGAAGACCTGGGTTCTAATCCCAGCTCTGTCACCAGCCTGCTGTGTGGCCTTGGGCAAGTCACTTCACTTCTTTGTGCCTCAGTTTCCTCAACTGTCAAATGCGGATTCAATACCTGCTCTCCCTCCTACTTAGACTGTGAACCGCACGTGGGACAGGAACTGTATCTGGCATGATTAACTTCCATCTATCCCAGTGCTTGACAGTGCTTGACACGTAGGAAGCACTGAACCAATATCATAAAAAAAAAATGGTCAGAAGGAGAGGGGAGTGTGGGAAATTGCCAAACCAGATTTGGGGGGTGTCAGGCAAACTTCCTGGTGTGGTGATTTTTCAAAGCCATTTATAAGACTGCTTTAGCCCTAATTTCATGCAGGACTACAGGGAATCTAACTCATGCTTAAAGACCACCTGAGAAAGAGACCTATTCAACAAAATACTGAATATTTGTTTATTTATATCAATGTCCCCACCCCCCTAGACTGTAAGCGCGTTGTGGGAAAGGAATTTGCCTGCTATATTATTGTACCATACAGTAAGCACATAGTAAATACAATTGACTGACTGACTCAAGGTAGAATTAGCAAGTGTCATGGGCTTTGAATGATAGACTGAAAAAGAAGGGAGACCATTTGTGGTTCCTAGGTGTTTAGGACAGCGCTGCGCACTCTCTAGATACCTATAATCAATTCCTCTGAATGAGTTCTAAGTCTTCAAAAAAGACTTCCAGACCGAGGCTCATCTATAATTCCTGACAAGAGATTCCATAATTGAGAACAATAATAATAATAATCATTCATATCTGACAGACAATACTCTCCCCATGTTCAAAGCCCTAAGTGGGACATTGATTGTGTCCAACCTGATTCAGTTGTATCTACTTAAGGTTCAGTGCCTGGCACATAGTAAGCACTTAAAGACCATTAAAAAAAAAAAAAAGATTTCCAAGGCAGGATAAACTAGGAAAAGGTAGAGAAGAGGAGGGAAATCAGGGCTGGAAGTGTAACTTTGGAAGTCTTCTGCAGAAAGCTAACAAGCACTTTGAGAACTTGAACATAAAGTGAGAAGATTTGTGGGTTCAAAACTGAATCTTAAGGAGAGAAGTCCAGTTGTGAGGGAGTAGAGACCTTGGTCTAGTGGAAAGAGCTTGGTCGTGGGAGTCAGAGAACATGGGTTCTAATCCTGCCTCTGCCTCATCTGCTGTGTACCTTGGGCAAGTCATTTCACTTCTCTGTGCCTCAGTTACCTCATCTGTAAAATAATGCGAGTCCATGTAGGACAAGGATTGCATCCAACCTGATTACCTTTTATCTACCCCAATGCTTAGAACAGTGCTTGGCACCTAGTAAGCACTTAACAAATACCACCATTATTATTAGAGAGGAAAAGTAGCCAGCAAAGGAAAATAAGCCGTGGTCAAAGGGATTTTTCCAAGAACCAGGAGGGTACCATGCCTGTCTACTAAGAATATCCAGGAGGTAAGAACACTCAGTCGTCATAAGTGGAGGGTTGAGATTAGTGTTCACTAAAAGAAGGTCATTAGAAAACTTGGGGAATGCAGTTTTGGCAGAGAAAAGATTGTGGAGGGGTGGGGAGGTCTATAAGAGAGCTGAAAGGGCTTTCTTGTGGAAGCAGCAAAATTTAGATAGAATATGAAGATGGGAGAACAAAGAGCTTCCATTAATCAGTGGTATTTACTGAGTGCTCACTGTGTGCAGACCACTGTACTAAGCACTTGGGAGAGTAATAACACTAACAATAATGGCATTTATTAAGTGCTTACTATGTGCAAAGCACTGTTCTAAGCACCGGGGAGGTTACAGGGTGATCAGGTTGTCCCACGGGGGGCTCACAGTCTTAATCCCCATTTTACAGATGAGGGAACTGAGGCACAGAGAAGTTAAGTGACTTGCCCAAAGTCACACAGCAGACGGTTGGCAGAGCCGGGATTTGAATCCATGACCTCTGACTCCAAAGCCGGTGCTCTTTCCAGTGAGCCACGCTGCGAGTACAGCACAATAGAGTTGGTAGACACCTTCCCTGCACACAGAGAGCTTACAGTCTAGTAGGGGAGACAGACATTAGAATAAATTACAGCTGGGGAAGCAGCAGTGTAAGGACACGGACATAAACTTTGTACTAACAGGCCAAATCGGAACCGTTTGATCCAATGCCAAGTACATGCAACGCGAGGGGCAAGGGGCAGAACTGCCAGGCTTAGAAGTCTCCTTCAGCTACTGAAGCATTTCACCCAAAGCCTTAGACACTTAGGCTATCTCTCCCCCTTATTTCCCAATTTCTGGGCCAGTTTCTCTAGTGATGTTGAAAGCCCTTTAAAGCGTTTCATTTTTTAGGCCTTTTGGAGTCTGTTTGAAACCCTCTTTCTTCTCCTCCCTTCTCACTCCCCCATCCCCATTAACAGCACACCCAGAAGGAGATGAAATGTCATTCCTAATAATAATAAGAAGAAGAAGAGCTGCAGTATTTCTTAAGCACTTACTATGTGCCTGGTTGGGGTAGATACAAGGTAATCAAGTCGGAAACAGTCCCTGTCCCACTTCAGGCTCACAGTCTTTATCCCCATTTTACAGATGGGGAAACTGAAGCACAGAGAAGTGAAGTGACTTGCCCAAGGTCATGCAGCAGACAAGTGGCAGAGTCAGGATTAGAACTCAGGTCCTTCTGACTCCCAAGCTTGTGCTTGGAAGTTCATTCTGCTTCCCCTAACCTGGCATCCTATGTCAAACATCGAACCTGATGGGTTGTTGAGTCAGAGATCATGGTTGGAGGGTTGGGGGGTGGGGGCAGGTGAAGTTGCCACCAATCAGCCACCCTGGGTCCATTTGGATGGATGCATTTTGGCTCCAGGGACATGAGTTGCTTTTCCCAGTGGTCAGCTTTCCCACTTCAACTGCATTTTAAGGGATGAAAGATTCAGCCATAGATGCCAGGTAGTTTAGAAACATGCTTCTGTTCCTGTGCTGGTAGAATTCACACCCCTTTGAGCTATCCTCTCTCCTAATCAATCAATCGTATTTGAATCAATCTCCTAATGAGTTCCGCTGACCCTATTTTCAAGGTAAGAGGTTGAATCGGCCTCCACTCACCTCCCCCACCCCCCTCAAATCTGGGGTTTTTTTTTCCCAGTTTTGGAGAAATCTTGTCTGCAGGTTCTAATCACAGGCTCTCTGCTAACCTGTGGTTGGTTTCCAAGACATTTGCAGAGGTCGTTTCAGGTTTTCCCCTCCAAGCCCGTTGCCAAACATTGGCTGGGATTTCCAGATTTCCCTCACCCAGATGTGCTTTGATCTGCAGTGTGAAGAACACCCCCAAGGTGTGAGCTAGTGGCCAGGTTTCCTTTTGGGGGAGGCCAAAGAGCAAGATCTAGGGAGTCAGAGGACCTGAGTTCTAATCTTGATTCCGCCACTTGTCTGTGTGACCTTGGGCAATTCACTTAACTTCTCTGGGCCTCATTTACCTCCTCTGTAGAAGGGGGATTAAATCCTCCTCCTTCTAACACAGTGCTTAGAACAGTGCTTGATAAATGGTAAGCGCTTAAGTACTGTAAAATTGAAAAAAAGTCAGAGGTTATCTGCTATTCTGACTTCAGATCATCCCCATCCATAAATACATTGCTGGAACTCCATGCCTCTGATCACAACGGGCAAAGTACTGAAGGGCCTGACATGACAATTAATCAGTGGTATTTATTGAGCCCTTTTTGTGCGCAGAGCACTGTACTAAGCACTTGGGAGAGTACAATAATGGAATTAGTAGACATGTTCCCTGCCCATAATGAGTTTACAGTACCTATGGAGACTATCCCCTCTCAGGATCACATCTGGAGAGCTGCCAGTACTCTACCAGTGATGGATACCGGAGGGAAAGTCAAGCAGAGGCCTGCCCATCCCATTCCTAGCTCGGGCAATGGCTAGCGAGTGGAAGGCAAACTGCTACAAGTCAAAACTCACCCGTGCTGGGCAGCAGCAGCATGGGAAAGAGTAGAGGGTGGAGACTCGAGTTTACTGCAGTGAGTGAGCAGTGAGTGAGTGAGCAGCAGCATGGCTCAGTGGAAAGAGCACGGGCTTTGGAGTCAGAGGTCATGGGTTCAAATTCCAGCTCCGCCACATCAGCTGTGTGACTTTGGGCAAGTCACTTAACTTCTCTGAGCTTCAGTTACCTCATCTGTAAAATGGGGATTAAGACTGTGAGCCCCACATGGGATGACCTGATCACCTTGTAACCTCCCTGTCGCTTAGAACAGTGATTTGCACATAGTAAGTGCTTAATAAATGCTATTATTATTACTGCGTGGAAGGAGGCAATGGCAAACCACGTCCATATTTTTACCAAGAAAACTCTATGGATACACTACCAGAAAGATTGCAGATGGCGAGTGGGGTGTTCTGGGAGAGATGTGTCCCTGGAGTTGCTATGCATTGGAAACAACTCGGCATAAGACAAGAGGAGAGGTGTTGGATTTGACATGACTGGAGGGGTTGTGAGTTAATCAATGAAGGCTTCCTGGGGTGGTGGCATTTTAGGAGGGTTTAGAAGATAGGGAAAGCCAGTCTAGCTAATTTGTGAAAGGAGAGAGAGTCCTAGGCCCGCAGTGGAAAAAGTGAGAGTGAGAGGTTTGGCGGTGCAGGCATACAACAAGAGATACAACAAGGTAAACTTGGGGAAAGCAAAGAGTGAGAGCCAGAGAGTAATGTGTGAAGGAGCTGTTTTGGTACAAGATAATCGAATAAGAGAGTCCCTGCCCAACACGGGGCTCATAACCTAATTCAGAGGATTTAATCCCCAGCTTACAGATGAGGTAGCCAAGGTACAGAGACGTGAAACGACTCAGCCAAGGTCACATGGCAGGTAAATGGCTGAATTGAGGTTAGAACCCAGGTCCTCCTCACTCCCACGCCTCTGCTCGTTCCTCCGGGCCATGCTGTTTCCTCTCATCCAGTCTGCAAAAGTTCCAGCAACTACTGCAGTTTGTCTTGGGGCCAGAGGCTTTGTCAGGCACTGTTAATCTCTAGCTTCCTCACCTAGGGCAGGATCATTGAGCATCTTATTTCCTTTCTGGGTAGACATCGCATCAAATCCCTTCTTCTAACTCGGATCCAACCACACAAGGAGTCAAACATCACTTCTAAACCCCAACAAAAACATATTGCTGAGTTTGCCTTTGTCTGAACCCAGCACACATGTTATGGACGTGCACAGTGAGAATCAGAAAGTCTGCTGGATGCTTCGTTCTTGTGCAAAGCTCAATTATGTGCCAGACAGATGAATAATTGAAGACCAAACGATTGGAGAAAAGCAGCTAGGTGCAGCTTTGAGTGAGCGTTTTCCTTGCCTGATTGATTTTCCAGAGTTCCAAAGACTCCCTTTTTCATTTCACAGGCCCACTTACCGGTTTTCCCTAGGAAATCCTTTCTTCGCACGTCTAGCTCCTGCAGGAAAGTTGATGCATGCAACACGGAGTGCCGCATTTCAACCTTAACTGGACTGCTTTATCAAGAAGAGATAAGAACAGGGACCATTTCACCAATTCATCCTGCGGAGAATGGTTTCTGTTACTGCTGTTTAAATTGGGCAGATGAAAGGGAAGGCGAGAGAGACAGGGGGCTTGCAGGATAGTGACAGAGGGTGAGTGGGACAGAGACAGGGGGTGACCAGAACCTTCACAACATCGCAAAAGTCTGCCCTTTCCTCTCCATCCAAACTCTTACCCCATTAATCCAAACACTTTTCCTATCCCAATTTGATTACTGCATCAGCCCCCTTGCTGACCTCTCTGTCTCCTATCAATCGTATTTATTGAGCGCTTACTGTGTAAAGAGCACTGTACTAAGTGCTTATGTCTCCTGTCTCTCCCCACTCCAGTCCATACTTTGCTGCTCAGATCTTTTTTTTTTTTTTTTTTTACAAAAACGTTCAGGCCCCTGTTTCCCCACTCCTCACCACTGGCTTTAAAGCACTCAATCACCTTGCCCCCTCCTACTTCACCACACTACTCTCCTACTACAACCCAGATGTCACACTTTGCACCTCGAGTGCTAATCTTCTCACTGTACTTCCATGTCTTTATCTCTCCACCAAGCTTTTGCCCTTGTCCTGCCTCTGGCCTGGAATGCCCTCCCTCTTCATATCTGATAGACAATTACTCCCACCCCATTCAAGCCTTATTGAAGGCACATCTCCTCTAAGAGGTCTTCCCTAAGCCTTCCTTTCCTCTTCTCCCACTCCCTTCTATGTCACCTTGATTTGCTCCCTTTATTCATCCTCCCTCCCAGCCCCATGGCACTTATGTACATATCTGTAACTGATTAAACTAACGTCTATCTCCCCATCTAGACTGTGAGCTCGCTGTGGGCAGGGAATGTGTCTGTTGTTATATCGTACTCTCCCAAGCTCTCAGTACAGTGCTTTGCACGCAGTAAGCACTCAGTAAGTACTATTGACTAACTGACATGGGGAGGCAGTGAGTGGGTCAGAGCCTGAGGGAGAGGGGGACAGAATGGGATGAAACAAATCTCTCAAAGACTATGTTTATCTCCTTAAAACTCAAGATGTTCAAACCAGAAAACATCAAACATTAGGGCCTGACAGTTTTTGCTATCTTCCAAGAGCATCTTTAGCATAACCAAACAGTGATAGCTGCCCACTTGTTTGAGCTTTGTTCAGAGCTGATTGATCAGATCAGGGTTGGTTAATCATGCAGTGTTGACTCCAATTAAGTCTCTATCTCTAAGTAGTTATTTCCGAGACCTCTGCTCTGGGGTTATGGATTGCAGTGTCTGTTGTGCCAGATTTCAGCAACATTAAGCACTTAATACAAGAAAATCAAGTTGTCACAGTTCCTGTCCCATGTGAGGCTCACTGGGAGGGAGTCTGGTATTGAAGTTCCTTTTTACAGAAGTGGAAACAGAGGCAAAAAGAACTGAAATGACTTGCCCAAGGTCACACAGCAGGTAAGTGGCAGAGCTGGGATTAGAATCTTGTGTACATATCTCTAATTTATCTGTTTATTTATTTGTATTAATGTCTGTGTTCCCCTCTAGACTGTAAGCTCACTGGGAGCAGGGAATGTATTTGTTTATTATTATATTGTACGCTCCCAAGCACTTAGTACAGGGCTTTGCACAAAGGAAGTGCTCAATAAATACAATTGATTGAATGAATTTAACCTAGGCCCTCCAACTCCCAGGCCTGTGTTCCTTCTACTAGGCCACATTGCTTCTCTTCTACTACTACCAAAACAACAAAAGGTGGTCTCTGGCCCAGAGCTGCCATACCATTTCTCCATCTAACCAATGCCATGCAGAAAAGTGTCCCTAAAGCAGTTTGTCCCACCACTTGGCATGGAAGAAATACCAGCTTGCCATATCCTCCCATTCTCCCACAGCTGCTGACTAGATTTTATAGGACAAAGTTGGCTTCCTTGGCAGCCTTGCATCCTCTGTTCTGGATAACTTTGACTCATTCTTTCCCAGCTGCTCCTTCCCTACTTACTTTAATGTCTTACTCCACCCTCCTTCCCTTTTGTAACTGAAGGTCTGTCCGACTCTGGATCCAGCCAGGGTTCTTAACAGCTAACACAAGGTCCAGAATTCAAAGCTAAGGACTCAACACTCTGTTGCTAGAGGTTTGGGAGCCTGTAGTTTGAGATCAGTCAATTGTGTTTATTGAGCTCTTATTGTGCACAAAGCACCGTAAAAAACCATTTGGGACAGTACAATATAATCAAGTTGGCAGACATGTTCTCTGCCTACATCATGTTTATGGTCTAAAGCCTTGAGGCTATAGTTTAGAGATCCATTCCTATCCTCTGCTGGGTGACCTTGGGAAAGTCATTTCACTTCTCTGTGCCTCACATACCTCATCTGTAAAGTGGTGATGAAGACTTTGAGCCCCACATGGGTCGTGGACTGTGTCCAACCTGATTAGCTTGTATCTACCCCAGCACTATGTATATTGCCTGGCCTGTACTAAGCACTTATCAAAGATCATAAAAAATTTCAAGAGGGGAAAAAAAATATCCAATCTGAGAAAAGAACCGAGACACACAAAATATCCTCAGAGACAGATACACTGAACTAGAATCAGAAACGTAAAGCCTCAGAACCAGTTTCAGTATTAGAACGGTTCCAGACATATCCAAAATTTATTTTACTGTGCATCTCCCCCTCTAGACTGTAAGCTCCTTGTGGGCAAGGAATATGTCTATCAATTTTGTACTATTATACCCTCCCAAGCACTTAGTACAGTGCTCTGCACCGAGTAACCAATAAATAAGATTGATTCATCCTAACTTCATTTCAAGACTTAATTGTTTGTTATCCTGCCTCTGGTCAGGGACTGTGCCTACCAACTCTTTTATTGTACCTCCCAAGCACTTAGTATAATGCCGTGCACGTAGTAAGCACTCAGTAAATACAATTTGATTGATGACTTTTGGAAGTTGAGTATAGACAATGTGTCTCTTCCAGAGTCTAGATCTCACAGTTAGAGAAGGGTAGAGAACATCACAGTGTGGTAGCTTCTCCCTCTAGGCTGTAAACTCATTCTGTTGGATTATACTCTGCTGAGCGTTCAGTACAGTGCTCTGCACATTATAGGCGCTCAGTAAATGCCATTGATTGATTGATTCAATTTGGTCTGAAGTGGAATGGTGGATTTGCTGGCTTTTTTATTTGTTTTCTCCTCCTTAATCAATGTACTTTGGTCAGCATGCTACCCAAGTAACAGAATTAATTAGTAGTAATAATGGTATTTGTTAAACATTTACTGTGTGCCGAACCCTGTACTAAGTGCTAGGATAGATACAAAATAATCAGAATGGATACAATTCCTGTCCCACATGGGGCTCACAGTCTAAGTAGGAGGGAATCAGATTTAATCCCCATTTTATAGATGAGGAAATTGAGGAACGGAGAAACTAAGTGACTGATTCTATTGCCACTAAGCCATGCTGCTTAGCAATTAAGTGCTTACTGTGTGCAGAGCACTATACTAAGCCCTTGGGTGAGTACAATAGAACAGAGTTGGTAGACAACTGCCCACAACAAGCTTGCAGTCCAAAGGGGGATAAGAGACGTTATGGTGATTTCCTACAGTGATTTCTTCAAATGTTGACTAGAGTTGGAAAGCAAATGAAACCAGCATTCTTTTCTTCAAAGATAATACTTGCCCTGGAGAGAGAAACATATACATGCCAGCCAAAATAGAACGTGTGTAGAATCAGCCTTCTCTGAAAATGCTCTGTCTTTTGTCAGCGTTGTTCAAGCTGATGTCTTTTAATGTGGGATTTTCACTGTTCGCTCATTTTTGGAATGTTAACATTCAGGGGATGCAGGCATTTTAAATATCATTTTAAAAACTAATAAGTGATTACTATGTACTGGTCACTGTACTAAGCTCTCTCCAATCACACTGGAAACAGTCCTTGTCCCATATGGGACTTCCCAGGCGCTTAGTACAGTGTTCTGCACACAGTAAGCGCTCAATAAATACAATTGATTGATTGATTGATATGGGGCTCACAATCTTTATCCCTATTTTACGGATGAGGTAACATCATCATCAATCGTATTTATTGAGCGCTTACTGTGTGCAGAACACTGTACTAAGCGCTTGGGAAGTACAAGTTGGCAACATATAGAGACAGTCCCTACCCAGCCGTGGGCTAACCGTCTAAAAGGGGGAGACAGAGAACAAAACCAAACATACTAACAAAATAAAATAAATAGAATAGATATGTACAAGTAAAATAAATAAATAGAGTAATAAATATGTACAAACATATATACATATATACAGGTGCTGTGGGGAAGGGAAGGAGGTAAGATGGGGGGATGGAGAGGGGGACGAGGGGGAGAGGAAGGAAGGGGCTCAGTCTGGGAAGGCCTCCTGGAGGAGGTGAGCTCTCAGTAGGGCCTTGAAGGGAGGGCACAGGTAACATGCACAGAGAGTGAAGTTTGCCCAAGGTCACACAGCAAATGGCAAAGTCGGGTTTAGAACCCAAGTCCTTCTGACTCCCAAGCCCGTGATCTGTCCAGTAGGCCACGCTGCTTCTTTAAATCTACCCTTAAACACCCTCTCTTTTTTAAAATACCATCCCTCTTCATGAAACTGTTTACTATTTCTGGTTACTCTTTAGAGTTTCAGTGACTCTCAGTCGTGTGAATAGACCAAGTGAGAGACTTTTTTTCAGTGGTCCAGATTACGGTGTTATGGTTCATGTCACTCTAATCATGGCTGGTTCAGTGTTTCCATTATATGCTTCCATTTGCAAGAACTTACAATGTGGCCTTGAAAATTGTAATGTGGCTGGCATACCGAAGCAGCCACAAAAACAAACTGAAATGTCCTTAGAAAGACTCCATTACCCCATTCCTGAGCCTTAAGAATCCATTTATAAGTAAATGTTAGCTTGGCCTGCTTCATTGGCCTCCTCTCTGGCATCTTCTCCGGATCTCTCTTTCCTCAGATACAGGCTGGGCAGTGGGATATTTTTAACTTTTTTCTTGAAAAGGGCCAATAGTCATGGACATGCCCAATAGAAGATTAGTGGAAGCTTTTGGGAGAAAGAAACAAAAGGCGCGGCCATTTTTTCCTCTTTCACAAACAAAAATTATTTTGGGGTGGGGTGGGAAGAATACTATTTAATGAAGCAGAAGGAACATGCTGAATCCCACAGAGTCACTCAAGAGACAGAAGGCTCAAAATATTACATTTCCTTCCCACCCTTACTGCCGCACAGAAGGGCTGAGATAGACTCTTCCACCCCTTCCACTCCAGGACCGAGTTAAGCATGGGATGGCAGCCCAGCATTCTCATCCCCTGGGAGTCAGAATGACTTGGGTCCTAATTCCAGCTCCACTGCATGTCTGCTGTGTGACCTTGAGAAAGTCACCACTTCTCTGGGCCTCAGTTACTTCATCTGTAAAATGGGGATTAATACTGTGATCCTCATGTAGGACAGAGACTGTGTGCAAACTGATTAACTTGCATAATAACTACAACAATGGAATTTGTTAAGCTCTTATTTTACGTCAGGCACTATACTAAGCGCTGGGGTGGATACAAGCAAATCGGATTGGGCATAGCCCCTGTCCCACACAAGGCCCACAGTTTTACTTCCCATTTTACAGGTGAGGCCCAGAGACGTGAAGTGACTTGTCCAAGTTTGCACAGCCGACATGTGAGGGAGCTGGGATTAGAACCCATGACCTTCTGACTCCAAGGCTTGAGCTCAATCTACTATGCAATGCTACTTCTCTTATCTACCCCATCACTTAGAATATTGCTCGGCACATAGTAAGCATTTAACAAGTACCTTAAGGATTATTATTATCTTCATCTATGATGTTCAAGTGGTTGTATTTGGGTTTCTGTGGATGACTCAAACAACAAACTCATTTTCCCTCAAGAACACAAGCCATTTTGCTGAGTGGGTTTCCATGGGAGGGAAACGTTGCCAAAGAACAGACACAGCTTTGGGGGCGAGGAGGTGTGGGAGAGTGGGAGGGACCTGCTAGCAGGATGCCCGGAGCCTCTGTTTCTAACTCCAATACCTCGAGACCACCCACAGGCAGGAAGGCAACGTTTGTGGCCTGAGGAATGAAGAATTCCTCTTTTTTTGAAGCGGGACCTTTCTGGAGGTTCCAAGAAAACAATCCGTTGGCCTGCCTGTCAACTGACGTGGCCTTTGATCATTGGCACTGGTGCTCTTCGGCCTGAAAGGGACCCATCCATTTCGTAGCAGATGAGGAACACAAACAGATCTAAATCAAAGGAGGGAGGTGATCCATTAGGAAGAGGAAATGCCAGAGAGAGGGCACGCTCTTCATTAAACATAAACCTCTGTTTCGGGGACTCTTCTTTGCCCTTGAAAACAAACCGCAGCTGCAAGAAAGCCACTGATCATGACAGCAGGAAAGGGTGGGAGGCTTTTTCAGGCTAAATGAGGAATTTGTATTTTCAATCACAACGTTTGGAGGGATGAGTTTAAAGAATGGTGGCCTATTCCTCCTGAAATCTTCTTCATAACCCTTCATCAGAGCATAATGGATGTTACTGCTTCTTTGTGTGGCCTCTGAGCTTCTTTAAAGAATGGGGAGGTAAATAATTCCAACATTTTGCTTTTAATTAATCAAAATATGTCTTTGATTTTTCTATTCTCAAGTTGCCAGAATGTGAGAGGGGGCTATGGTCTGGACCTAAAATGAACCAATGACCTAAAATGAACAGAAGGACCTGGGTTCTAATCCTGTCTCCTCCACTTATCTGCTGTGTGTTCTTGGGCAAGTCACTTGCCTCAGTTACCCCATCTGTAAAATGGGGATTAATTCTGTGAGCCCCATGTAGAACATAGACTGTGTTCAACCCAATTACTCAATAATTCCAGTGTCTGGAGCATACTAAGCGCTTAATACACAATTATTATTACATAGTAAGTGCTTAAGACCATGTTGTTAATTACAAAGTTTGGGTTGGATATTCAGAAAATAAAGATTTTTTTTTAATGGAATTTGTTAGGCACCGTTCTAAGCTCTGGGGTGGACACAAGGAATCAGGCCAGACACAGTCCCTGTTCCACATGGGGCTCACAGTCAAGTATGAAGGAGAACACCTATGAAATCCCCATTTTGTAGTTGAGTGCTATGGGGCTAGGATAGTAGAGTTTGTTTTCTAGCTCCTTGAGTGCCTTTTGGGAATAAAAATAGCACCAAATAGCTCATAATCCATCAGTTCTGCCTGCAAATAGGTTCAGCTGCCTCTTCAGCACCTGAGAAACCATACTGGGTTGCCAGCTAACTATAGAATTTTAATTTAAAGTTGTGAGGGGGCAGAGGGTGAGAGATATGCTACGAAAAAGCAAATTATGTGTTTGATTTGCTTAGCCATTTCAGTTTCCTTTGATTTGAAGTTTCTTCTGAAAATTTCGCCTCTGTTCTACTTAGAAGCCCCATATAATCACGAGAAACCTCCCTTGATTTAGAAATCAGCCATTTGGGGACTCTAATTAGAACAGGGAATTCTTTAATTTTAGAAAAATGTGAACTAAAGCTGCTTCAGCTTTATTTTTCAGAACAGAGGCGGTTTTTAAAGTTTATTCTGAGTCAATTAGAAAGAGCCAAATGGGTTCAGTCCTCCCCCCAGCCAACCCATAGAAAACAGCCAACTCCAGGCTTAACAAGAAGGATCAAAGAGTTGTTGGAAGTTCCACTCTTCCTTGTCAGTGAGTCCCAATCTTTCTGATGGTTTGTCGCTTTGGGTTTGTCTCTAAGTCTGGTTTCCTTTAGCCATCTGCAAAGGCCTGAGTTCTTGGCAACTGAACGTCCCCATCCTCTCTCTCTCAGAAATGGTTCTAGATTGTTGCCCTATCTCCTCATCCCTTCATCCCACTGGGTTCCACCCCAGAAATGCCCATTCTTGTCAATGACATCACTGGCGTCCAATGATCGATAATCTACAGGAACCAGCCAGAGAGCGATGCGATCTAAGCTATCATGAAACCTCCTGGAAATCCTTGTAACAATAAATAGCAGGGCAGATTCCCAAAGCCCCTCTCAGGAACATACCTGGATAGTTTCCAGTATTCTACCAGTCTTGGCTATGGGAGAAAGTGTGTTAAGGAGAGGCATAACCATTCCATTCCTAGCTTCTAGACTGTGAGCCCACTGTTGGGTAGGGACCGTCTCTATATGTTGCCAACTTGTACTTCCCAAGTGCTTAGTACAGTGCTCTGCACACAGTAAGTGCTCAATAAATACGATTGATTGATTGGGCAGTGGCTAGCCAGTGGAAGGCACTCTGCTCCAAGTCAAAACTCACCTGTGCTGGGCAGCAGTGACATGGAAGAGAACTGAGGGCAGCGACTCAAGTTTACGGCTCAGAAGAAGTCAATGGTAAATACTTGTGTATTTTTACCGAGAAACCTCTATGAATGCACTACGAGAACACTATCACCTGCAGATGGAGATGGGGTGTTCTGGGAGAGATGTGTCCACAGAGTTGCTATGGGTAAGAGACGACTCCATGGCATACAACAACACAAGATCCCAAAGAAAGGAAGTTCTCTTCTCCCAGAACTCATGCACTAGCATGGGCTAGTGGCAAGAGCACGGCTTGGGAGTTGGAGGCCCTGGGTTCTAATCTTGGCTCTGCCCCTTCTCTGCTGTGTGGCTGTGGACGTCAAGTCACTTCTCTGTGCTTCAGTTCCCTCATCTGTAGAGTGGGGATTAAGACTGTAATCACTATGTGGGACATGGACTATATCCAATCTGATAATCTTGGGTCTACCCCAGCACTTAGTAGAATGCCTGTCACCAAGTGCTTAATAAATACCACAGTTATTATTCTTATTGTTAAAAAATGAAAGAGTACAAACACCCCCTGAATTATCTATTTCTTCCTGATCCTATGCAGGTTAGGATTCTCCTCTCCCTTCCTCATTTATTTTTTTGATGGTATTTGTTAAGCACTTACTGTGTGTCAGGCACTATTCTAAACACTGCAGTAGACACAACCTAGTCACAAGCCCTCGTGGGGTTCACAGTCTTAATCCTCATTTGACAGACAAGGGAGCAGAGGCACAGAGAAGTTAAGTGGCTTACTTAAGGCCATACAGCAGACATTCATTCATTCAATCATATTTATTGAGTGCTTACTATGTGCAGAGCACTGTACTAAGCGCTTGGGAAGTACAAGTTGGCAACATATAGAGACAGTCCCTACCCAACAGCGGGCTCACTGTCTAAAAGGGGGAGACAGACAACAAAACATTTTAACAAAATAAAATAGTGTAAATATGTACAAGTAAAATAGAGTAATATATATAAACATATATACATATGTTTAATATGCGGCAAAATTGTGATTAGAACCCAGGTCCTTTCTCCCAGATCTGTGCTCGATCCACTAGGCAACACTGTTGCTCCACTTGAAAGCTGCCATAGAATTAATGCTGGAACATTGATGAAAAGCAAATGGAGAATGACCTTATCCAAATCAGTAAATCACTATTACTGAGAGCTTACTCTGTGCAGAGCAATGTACTCAGACACAATCTCTGCTTACAAGGAGCTTTGCAGTCTAGAGGGAGAGACAGACATTGAAATAAATTACAGATGGGGAATAGTAGAGTATAAGGTTATGTGCAGTGGGGCTGGAGTGAGTATCAGAGTGCTTTAGTCTGTTTCAAAGTGTCAAAGTCCTCTAGACTTTAATTCTAATTATACTGTACTCTCCCAAACACTTGTAGTACAGTGCTCTACACATAGTAAGTGCTCAATAAATACAATTGACTGATCAAACAGTACCCAGCCAAATGCGCAGGTGACAGAGGGGAAAATGGACAGAAGTGATGAGTACTCAATAAGGGAAGGCTTCTTGGAAGAGATGTGATTTTAGGGGAGTTTTGAAGGAGGGGAGAGTGGTGGTCTGTTGGATATGAAGGGGAGGGAATGCGGGGCCAGAGGGAGGATGTGCTCAAAGTCTTTGCAGTGAGATTGAGGTAAAGAGAATGGGTTGACATTAGAATGGAGTCTGTTGGTGGGATTGTAGTAGATTAGAGAGGTGTGGTAGGAGGGAGGGAGCTGATTGAATGAATTCTCATTGATTCCAAGCCTCACCTTGGGCAGTTTGAGGCAGAGTTTCCATAGAGCCGATAATAATAATGATGGTATTTGTTAAGCACTTAATATGTGCCAGGCACTGGGGAGGATACAAGCAAATTGGGTTGGACAGAATCCCCATCCCAGCCTCAATCCCCATTTTGCAGATGAGGTAATTGAAATGCAGAGAAGTGAAGTGACTTCCCCAAGGTCACACAGCAGACAAATGGCAGAGCCAGGTTTAGAGCCCATGACCTTCTGACTCCCAAGCCCTTGGTCCATCCAATGCACCGTGTTGCCTCATTTAATCAGCTAGTTACAGGGAATTCTGCTAGATGAAACATCAGCCTGATTTCACATTACATGAGTCTAGATTGGCTCTCCGCCGCTTGGAAACAGCATGGCCCAGTGGGCAGAATCACATTGGACAGTGTCCACAGACCCCTCCATATTCCCCCTTCCAGGAATGACTAAGGATAGGAAGTTCCCACAAAGCAAACCCCAATTCAGGCCACTGTCACCACCACCCCCTACATGATTCTTAGATAAACACCTAAACAGTAAGGGATCATTCAGGACCCAGCCATACTTTCTTCTTCCCAAACCCAGCTGCAGGAAGCTTAGAGGGGCTATACCTCCCTCCCCCTTCCTCAGCTTCTCCAAACACAACCCTCCAGCAACTGGGGGAGCCCCTCCACCCCACCCACACACTTCTACAGCCCACCCCGCACTCTCCACTCCTCTGCTGCTAATCTCCTCACCGTGCCTCATTCTCGCCTGTCCCGCCATTGACCCCTGGCCCACGTCATCCCCCGGGCCTGGAATGCCCTCCCTCTGCCCATCCACCAAGCTAGCTCTCTTCCTCCCTTCAAGGCCCTACTGAGAGCTCACCTCCTCCAGGAGGCCTTTCCAGACTGAGCCCCTTCCTTCCTCTTCCCCTCGTCCCCCTCTCCATCTCCCCCATCTTTCCTTCTTCCTTTCCCCACAGCACCTGTATATATGTTTGTACATATATTACAACATAAACATATATTTATTACTCTATTTATTTATCTTACTTGTACATATCTATTCTATTTATTTTATTTTCTTAGTATGTTTGGTTTTGTTCTCTGTCTCCCCCTTCTAGACTGTGAGCCCACTGTTGGGTAGGGACTGTCTCTATGTGTTGCCAACTTGTACTTCCCAAGCACTGAGTCCAGTACTCTGCACACAATAAGCACTCAATAAATATGATTGATTGATTCAAAATGTAGACCCCAGGATTCAACACCAACAACTCCTTATTAGAAAATTGTCATAATCTCAACTAGGTAACCAAAATGAAAGGCCTCCCACCCCAACCACCTTTCCCTTTCCTCTCCCAAGCTCCCCATCAGGGTTAGTTTTCCCTTTAACCCAGGATTTTTACTACTTTCCTGCAAACATCCAGGTACACAATCCTCTGATTCATTCCCTTCAGGCTCCTTCAGAGAATAACAACCCCACTCCCCTCAAGATTTCCAGATACCAAGGAGAACCTGCTGCTGCATCACATGATTTCTTTCCTCTTTCTCTGGGAAGACTTGATCCTGCCACCTCCTAGCCTCTGCATCCTCTCCTAAAAACCACCCCCGTCCGACTCTGATTTAAAAAGGCTGAGGGGCTTCTTCCTCACAGTTAATTAGCCCACACACCCTTTCCCACTCAGTTCCTGTGATTGGCTGTTTTCCAGGTGGGGGCCACAAACTAATCACCTGACATATAAGCCAATTTAAATTTGTTTTGTTCTCCCAAGGGCTGAGTACAGTGCTCTACACATAAGGAGTGCTCAGTAAATAGAATTGATTGATTGATTAGCTTGCCATAGGAGAGGAGGTACCCCAGGAGTAAGCTTTTATCTGTTCTATTCACTTCTGAGGTCGTTTGCAACACACACACACACACACACTTTTTGTGTGGGTCTAGCTTTAACCATAGTCAAAGTCACAAATTGCAATAATCTAGGTGGTTACAATCATAATGAGACAGAATCGTGAGTCTTTCCCCATATATTTGACTGCAAACCCTTGTTCGGGTTATTATACTATAAAATCTCTCAGATATTGTTCTGCCTTTAATAACCCTCCGGCGATGATTTTTTTTGCAACACGGTTACGGAATAATGCATTGGCATTGATTCTATTGATCTTATCTGCCGAAGAGAGAACAACAGGAAACGGACTTAAATTGCAGCAGGAGTCTTTCAAATTAAATACGAATTTTTTTCTGTGGTATTTTCTAAGCACTTACTATGTGTCCAGCCCAATATTGAGGGCTGGGGTAGATACAAGCTAATCAGGTTGGACACAGTCCAGGTCCCCCATGGGGCTGAGGGTCTTAATCGCCATTTTACAGATGAGGTAACAGAGGCACAGAGAAGTTAAGTGACTTGCCCAAGGTCACACAACAGACAAGGGATGGGGCCGGGACTAGAACGCATGTCCTTCCGATTTCTCGGCTCATGCTCTCTCCACTAGGCCACACTGCTTCCCACTAGACCGTGCTGCTTTCCTAGTGAGAATTACATTACATGAGTGATATAGTTAGCTATTATACAAATTATATTATTAGTGAGCTTGACCAACGGGGCAATCCAGCCTCACATTCTAACTCTCTGACTGTGCCCAAGGCACTTGGATGACCTTCTAATATCCCTAACATTTCCCTCTATTCCCTTGGTTTGCTCTCCAGTGACCCAGTATGGATCCCTGGTTCATCAGTTCATTTGAACCCTCCTTGGTATTTTTAGCCGCATAACTTCTTAGGGCAATTTCCTGATTAGGGGACTCAGCTATTATCCTGAAATGCTGAATTGGATTCCTGAGGGAGAGAGTGGACTTTTCATCTCTGGAAGTTGGTGACAAGGAATGAGAAGCCACATGAATCAGAAGGTTGTCAGTCAATCAATCAATTAATCGTATTTATTGAGCACTGCACTAAGCTCTTGGAAGAGTATAATACAACAGAGCAGGTAGATGTGTACCCTACCCACAATAAGCTTACAGTCTAGAGGGAGAGAGAGATATTAATAGGGTGAGAAAGATAACAATAATAATAATAATAATGGGTAGTATTTAAGTGCTTTACTGTGTGCCAGGCACTGTATTGAATGCTGGGGTACATGCATAATGACTGAGTCCCTGTCCCTCATAGGGTTCACAGTCTTAATCCCCATTTTACAGATGAGGAAACTGAGTCACAGAGAAGTTGCTCAAGGTCCCACAGGAGACAAGTGTCAGAGGCAGGTTTAAAACCCAGGTCCTTTTGACTCCCGGGACCATCTTTCTCCACTAGACCACACTGCTCCCATTAAGTAACCTAGTGACCCCACACAGTAATCAATAGCAAAACTTCCCAACCCCCACAATATTCTTCCTCCAGGAGGCTACAGGATTCTTTCAAGGAAAAAAGAAAAAGTGAGTTCCAAATGTCATGTGGTTCAGTGGTCATTTCAAAACCGGGTGAGCATTTAAATAGAATATACCAAAGATGCAGTTCGGCGTGTAAGACTAGTTTTTCAGATGATAACTTGAACTCCTAATTACTTGTTCTGTCCAGGAAATTTGGGTGCAAGTTTTTGTAAAGTTAGTCCCCTGTGTATAGACAATGCAGTTCACGGTGAAATGTTTGGCAAGAGGATTATAGAGTTACAGTAAGTGACTGCACATGACGTTTGTTCGTGGTTACAAATTAGATCCTTGTAGAACCTAGGGTCTTTAACTACAAAATGTTATCAAAATAAAGCCAAACACACAATAAATTCTTGATTTAGCTCAACTCCAATGTAAAATCTATCCCATATTTCCCATCCTAGCTCTGGTGGAGTTTTGTTTTTTTTTCAATCGTATTTGTTAAAAGCTTACTATGTGTTGAGAACTGTACTAAGTGCTGGGGTAAGTACAAGATAATCAGGTTGGACACTGTCCGTGTCTCTCATGGGGCTCACAGTCTTAATCCCTATTTTTTACAGATGAGGTAACTAAGGTGCGCAGGAGTGAAGTGACTTGCCCAAGGTCACACAGCAGACACATGACAGTGCTGGGATTAAAATCCAGGTTCTTCTGTCTCCCAAGCCTGTGCTTTATCCACTAGGCCGCGTTTCTTCTCCTAAAGCTACAGAAGATGAAAATCACCCTGTTGTCTTCATGATGTGATGCCTATTTACCAAGATCTGACTTCTTTAAGGCAAGTTGGTTGAGAAGAAGTGTGCTCCAGTAGAAAGATCACAGGCCTAGGAGTCCGAGGATTTGTGTTCTAATCCCAGCTCTGCCACATACCTGCTGTGTGACCTTGGGAAAATCACTTTATTTCTCTGTGCCTCAATGTCCTCAACTGTAAAATGGGAATTCAATATCTCCTCTCCTTCCTACTTAGACTGTGAACCCCAGGTGGGACAGGGACTGTGTCCAACCTGATTGTCTTGTAATAATAATAGTAATAATGATGGCATTTATTAAGCACTTACTATGTGTAAAGCACTGTTCTTTACAAGGTAACGAGGTGATCAGGTGAGTCCACGGGGGGCTCACCCAGTGCTTAGAACAATGCTTGGCACATAGTAAGTGCTCTACAAATATATTAAAAAAATGTTTGAGTGCTCAAGAGTGGTAAGGATGTTCTAGTCAAAGAAAATCATCACAGTTTTCCCCAGGTTCCAGCCACCCCATAATACCTACAACCCAGGCATACAACCACTGGAGTTTGATACCTAACCCCATGTTACTGCCACCAAAGGATAATAATACTAATAATTACAATTATTATTATTATATTTGTTAAGCACATACTATGTGCCAAGTACATAGCAGCCTGGCTCAGGGGAAAGAGCATGGGCTTTGGAGTCAGAGTTCACAGGTTCAAATTCCGGCTCTGCCAACTGTCAGCTGTGTGACTTTGGGCAAGTCACTTAACTTCTCTGGGCCTCAGCTACCTCATCTGTGAAATGGGGATTAAGACTGTGAGCCCCCCGTGGGACAACCTGATTACCTTTTAACCTCCCCAGCGCTTAGAACAGTGCTTTGCGCATAGCACATAATAAATGCCATAATTATTATTATTATAATTATTATTACTAAGCACTGGGGTAGACACAATATATTCAGGTTGGACACAGTCCTTATCCTATATGGGGCTTACAGTCTAAACAGAGGGAGCTACATACAACTCGGAGCTATAGACTTTGTGGTTTGACAACGTAACAATTGTAGGCATCATTGTAAATTGCCTCAGCAGATGGAAAAGTTATGCTCTCTCCACCACTAGCAAGGGTTTAGGGGTTAAGAAATATTGCATTATTTTAAAGAAAGATGGATTTATAAAAATGATTGAAGAAGACCCTGGTAGAGAGAGGAGTTCAAAGGTGAGTGGAGAGGGGTTTCAGAGGAGTTGGACTGCAAAGATATTTGTATGAAGGCAAGAAGAAGGCTACTGTTTAATCAATACCGGACAAATTCTTCGCCAAAGTTGAAAAAAAGACCACTGCAGTCAACATGCTTCTACTTTGGCAGCCTCCTACAGATAATTAGGCTACAACTCCCCGTTTAGTTAATGCTCTGATGCTAGGCTTTGAATTACTTCTACAAAGATTCAACTATAGTTTAATGGCGCTTAATAGAACAGTATAAAGCCTATAAAGGAATTTCATATTGTTTTTCCAGGGGCTTTGGGACAGAGGCCAATTTATAACATGAAAGTCTACAGGAAAACATACTCCGCAATATAGCCGTTCAATATACATCCACACGTTGAGGAACATGTCATGGCTGTGGCATGGGATAAGCCTGTACATTCGTCCCTCCATTATTCCAGAGCAGAGAACAGTCCAGCTTCTAAAAACAAACCACTGAATTTCGAGCCATTTCAGAAAATGAAAAGAAGATGGGAAGCAGCATGGCCTAGTGGAAAAAGCACGATCCTGGGAATCCTGGTTTCCAATTCTGGCTCCGCCACTTGTCCGCTGTGAGCCTGACCTTGGGCAAGTCACTCCACTTCTCTGTGCCTCAGTTACCTCAACTGTAAAATGGAGATTAAGACTGTGAGCCCCAAGTGGGACATGGACTATGGCTCACCTGATTAGCTTGTATCTGCCCCAGCGCCTGGTACAGTGTCTGACACATAGCAAAGGCTTAACAAATATGACTGAAAATAAAAAGTTTCAGAGCCCCCAGGTCTGGAGAAGCCCCGAAGAACTCAGGAGACATGTTCCAGGATGAAGCTGCCCAGGGAGGAAGAAGGGAATAAAGAAGGGAAGATGGGAAGACAGGAAAAAGGAGCCAGAGGATGGTGAAATGCAATCTCCTCAGCTTAGCTAATTAAATTTCTTCTTGGTGTGCTTAGCTAACTTTGGGGAGAGCTCTCACTAACCAGCATCTCTCAGTCTTGGAAACTCAGCCATTCTGAGGCAAGCGGTTTAAATGGTTCCCATGTTTGATATTCCTGGAACTACATTAAACACCCCTGAGTGAAAAATGCTGCCGAGGGATTCAGCCCAAAGCAGCATGGCTTAGTGGAAAAAGCACGGGCTTGGGAGTCAGAGGACGTGAGTTCTAATCCTGGCTCCGCCTCTTGCCGGCTGTGTGACCTTGGGCAAGCCACTTAACTTCTCTGTGCCTCAGTTACCTCAGCTGTAAAATGGGGATTAAGATGGTGAGACATCCTGATTACCTTGTATCTACCCCAGTAGGCTTAGAACAGTGCTTGGCACATAGTAAGTGCTTAACAAATACCATAATCATTAATTATTACTAGATATGAGTACTGCCAAGGAAGAAAGGAATACCATAGCTGCTCCAGCCAGCAGGGTTATTTCCCCAGAGTTTCCCCGCTCTCTCAGAACTGTTTGACTAGAGGGTTCACAAGCCCCTTTCCAAACGCTGGAATTGTGCAACCACTTTTTACCCTATTTCCCTTTCCCTTCCACACACCCTCAGGAGAGTTCCATGAAAGAAGAGAAGAAAAATGAATGACAAAAAAATCATTTTTGTTTTCAAGGAAAAAAAAATAAAAGAACCACACTAGGGGGTAATTCTTGAATCCACCATGATATTCCAACCTCACTATGAAACTCTGGCTGTCATTAGGTTAAAGACACCAGAAAAAGCACAGAGACTTTAATACAAGTAGGAGACTAGCTGGTGTGATGTCCCTTGAGAGGAACATCAATAATCAATTGTATTTACTGAGTGGTAATACTGCATTATCCTTCTGTCATCGGAACAGTTGGGAAGCTAAAGAAGGTTCAGGGAAGGGCAATCATGATGTTCAAGGGAATGGAATAACTTCCATATAAGAGTAGATGAGAGGGTCTACCGAAAGGGCTTAACACAGTGCTCTGCACATAGTAAAGCACTCAATAAATACCACTGGTGTTGATGAAAGAGGGGGCTTGATTGAAGGCTGGAAAACCAAGAAGGATGTGGACAAGACAAATGTGGATTTATTGTTCACCAAATCCCACAAGAGGATGAAGGGATCCCACTGAAAGAGGTAGGTTCAAAACAAAGGAAAATAACTCTTCCCATGGTGAGTGGTAAGCATGTGGAATTTGTTACCACATGAATTTGGGCCGGCTGAAAGAGGGGACTGGGTACATCCGCGGATGGGCCGTCTATAATGAGTTACTAAAGAGAAAGTCAGAGAGGGAAAGGAGAAAAATCAGTGATGATCAATGGCTCCTCTATAGATAATGATAATAATCATCATCATAATAATAGTAATGATAATAATAATTGTGCTTGCTAAGCACTTACAAATGCCAAGCACTGTTTTAAGTTGATCAGGTTGGACACAGTCCCTGTCCCGCATGAGGCTCAGAGTCTAAGTAGGAGGGAGTAAGATCGAATTTTACAGATGAGGTAACTGAAGCACAGAGAAGTTAAATGACTTGCCCACGGTCATACAGAAGGCCCATGGAAGAGCCAGAATTAGAACCCAGTTCCTCTGGCTCCAAGGCCCATGCTCTTTTCTCTAGGCCACGCTGCTTCCTAGATCTTAACATAGTTATCAAGGAAGGCAGCCATCTAGCTTCCAATTCCTCCAAATACTGTTGCATTGTTTGAGGCACACAGTAAGCGCTCAATAAATTCATTCACTCAATCATATTTATTGAGCGCTTACTGTGTGCAGTATTCATTTATTCATTCAATAAATATGATTGAATGAATGAATGAGGCAAGAGTTTCAAACAATACAATCCATTGGTCTGATCCAGTATGGCATTAACTTTTTATATGATAGTTGTTAAGCATGTACTATGTGGTAGACACTGTCCTGAACGTAGATACAAGCTAATCAGGTTGGACACAGTCCATGTCCCACAAGGGGCTCACAGTATTAATCCCCATTCTACAGATGAGGGAATTGAGGCCCAGAGAAGTGAAGTAACTTGCCCAAGTTCACACAGCAGACAAGTGGTAGATCCAGGATTAGAACTCAGCTTTTTATGACTCCCATGCTTTATCCACTAGACCGTGATGCTTCTGATGTGCCTTTAGAAATAGCACGGGGAAACCATTGGCTTTCTGGTCAACGTGGGAAAAGCATCTAGGAATTCTGAGGATCACAAGCTGAGCATGGATTGCTTTGTGATGCTACTTTTTTAACTTACCAAAGCAACTGATTTACTAACAGTCAAAAAGTTTAAGAAGAATCACTATACTGAGGATGTCACCCATTAGCTGTTTCCCACTGAAAACAGAACTGGAAGAAACAGCCTGTGCCCTAGTAGAAAGAGCACCGGACTTGGAGTCAGAAGACCTGGGTTCTACTTCCAACTCCGCCACTTGTCTGCTGTGTGACCTTGGTTAAGTCCCTTCATTTCTCTGGGCCTCAGTTACTTCATCCATAAAATGAGGATTAAGACTGTGAGCCCCATATGGGACAGGGACTGGGTCTGACCTGATCATCTTGTGTCTACCCCAGTGCTTAGAACAGTGCCAGGCACACAGAAAGTGCTTAACAAATACCATAATTATTATTATTATTGTTATCCTGAAGGCTAGGAGATTAAATAACTTGTGGCCGTGAAAAGTGTTAGATGCTAGATTGGGGTCATAGAAAACATTCTGGATGTTCATTCTTCAGGTGCCTTTGAAAACGGGCTACTTACTGATCAGGGAGGGTGCTTTTAGGGGTTGTACTGCCTAGTAGCAAGATTACAGGTGAATGAATCATTATCAAAAAGTATAAAGCTCCCCCAAATTCCTTTTGGCCCGCAACCCTTGGATTGATTGTCTGTGTGTGTGTGCCCATGCTTCTTCCTCTCTCAGCTTCTGCTGACAAAAAAAAAAATACAAAACACTCAAGTCCCCACAAACCCCAGGTTCCTGAAAACCAAACAAAAGGGGAGGAACAGGAAGGAGAGACGGGGACCACTGCCATCCCTGTTAGATCTTCAGATTAATTTTCCATGGACTCTGCCATCGGACTCCCATTTGGGAAAATGAGCTTTCCAAGCTGCTCCCCTGATTCTAGGAATCCTTTCCCTGAGAGGCATTCAGAAGGTGGGTCTGTCCTGCTATTCTTCTCCTCATGGTGAATCGCTGAGTTCTTTCTCAGCTGCTTCCCTCATCTGGCCCATTCCAACTCCATTCCTGATAGATTTCCGTTTCAATCTTTCAGTTGTATTTATTGAGAGCTTACTGTGTGCAGAACATTGTACTAAGCACTTGGGAGTGTATGATATAACAATAAGCAGACAAATTCCCTGCCCACAAGGCGATGTTGCTTTTTCTTTTCCAGAACAAATGACAGTCCTGACAGAAAGCAGCGTGGCCTAGTGAATAGAGCATGAGCCTGGGAGCCAGAAGGATCTGTGTTCTAATCCTGCTCTGCCACCTGTCTGCTGGGTGTCTTTGGGCAAATCAATTCACTTCTCTGGCCCTCAGTTACCTCATCTGTAAAATGGGGGTGAAGGCTGCTTTATCCCCATGTGGGACAGGGCGTGTGTCTAATCTGATTGGAGAAGCAGTGTAGCTCAGTGTAAACAGCACAGGCTTTGGAGTCAGAGGTCATGAGTTCAAATCCTGGCTCCACCAACTGTCAGCTGTGTGACTTTGGGCAAGTCACTTAACTTCTCCATGCCTCAGTTACCTCAACTGTAAAATGGGGATTAAAACCGTGAGCCTTCCGTGGGACAACCTGATCACCTTGTAACCTCCCCAGTGCTTAGAACAGTGCTCTGCACATAGTAAGTGCTTAACAAATACCATCATCATCATTATTATTATTATTATTATCTACCCTAGAGCTTATACAGTGCCTGGCACATAGTAAGTGCTTAACAAATGCCATTTAAAAAATATAAAAAGGAAAAGAACTTGTTTATCAATCGTATTTATTGAGTGCTTACTGTGTGCAGAGCACTGTGCTGTCTGGAGGAGTACAATATAACAGAGTTGACATGTTCCCTGGCCACAAGAAGATCCAGAACCGTTAGTGTCTGAAGCCTACACTGCAGATCTCCATTACTTCAGGAAAGTTCATTAAAAAACATCCATTTAGGATGAAGGATCAAAATAGGTGTTGGGTTGACAGCTTTGAGTTTAAACTAGACTATTTTGATCCTTCATCCCAAGTAGATATTTTTTAATGAACTTTCCTGAAGTAACAGAGAGCCGTAGTTGTAGGCTTCAGACACTAATGATTCTGGATTCCCCTGGTCCCTCTAGACCGTAAATTCACTGGGCAGGGAATGGGTCTACCAATTCTGTTACTTTGCACCCTCCCAAGCGCTTAGTACAGTGAGCACATACAGTAAGCGCTCAGTAAATATGATTGATTTATTGAGGGTAAGACCCTATCATCACGCTTCACCTAAAAAAGCCAATTTTCCCCTTTTGTCTCCTTTCTCCCACTTCCAACGTGGTGTAGAAAAGCTGTACCTTTAAGAAGACCAAAGAGGCTGTCCTGCTAAAAGTTAGTGGCTTCCCACATGATGACCCGAGCAATACCAAGATGGGTTTTGCGGGGTGAACTCTTTGAGTCCAGGATATAGATAGCAATACCGTAAAGATTGGACTTGTGGTCCTGTTCCTGTAAAATATAATTTTGTGAGAAAGTTTGGGGTGTTTTGGGGTTTTTTTGAGTGGGTGGGTCAGTCCAATCTCCCGGAAATATAATTACCATTCTTCTCTTCCACTTTGATCTAATCATCTCCTACAGGATTTAGTCTTATCGAATGTGTCTGAAGCTTATTTGGTCTATTCAGATAGCTGGAATACCAGCGCAGGTCTCATGAGGTGATTGGTACAGAAGCCAAACCAAGAGGGAATAATGAAAATAATAATAATAATCACTGTGGTATTTGTTAAGTGCTTACTGTATGCCAAGCACTCTACTAAGCACTGCAGTGGATACAAACAAATAGGATTGGACATGGTCCCTGTCCCACATGGGGCTCATAGTCTTAATTCCCATTTTTCAGATGAGGGAACTGAGGTCCAGAGAAGTAAAGTGACTTGCCCGAGGTCACACAGCAGACAAATGGCGGGGCCGGGATTAGAACCCATGGCCTTCTGACTCCAGCCATGAGGGAGAAGGGCCACAGCAAGGGGAAGAGTCTCCCATGTCATGGACAAAGGCCAGCGGAATGAGACATCCCCCTGGGACACACACATCCCACTGTGACACCCTTCCACATCACCTAAGGACTTGGGTCTTTTTGTTTTTATGGTATTTGTCGAGCACTTACCATCTGCCAGACACTGTACTGAGCGCTGGGGTGGGTACAACCTAATTGGGTGGGACCTAGTTCCTGTTCCACATGGGACCCCAGTCTTAATCCCCATTTTAAAGATGAGATAACTGAGGCCCAGAAAAGTGAAGTGACTTGCCCGAAGTCCCACAGCAGACAAGTAGCAGAGTCAGGATTCAGACTTAGGTCCTTCTGGGAGAAAAGGAAAGGAAGGTTTAGTCAGAAAAAGCCTCTTGGAGGAGATGTAAGGCTCTGAAGGAGGGGAAGAGTAATGTTCTGTTGGATATGAGGAAGGAGGGCATTCCAGGCCAGAGACAGCATCTGGGCAGGAGCTCGGCAGCAGAATAGTAGATATGGACGTACAGTGAGAAGGTAAGTATCAGAGGACCAGTATGTGAGCTGGGTTGTAGTAGGAGAAGAGTGAGGTGAGATGGAAGGAGGCAAGGTGATGGAGTGCTTTAAAGCCAAATTAAAATGCTTTAAAGTTCAGTACAGCTTCCCAATTTAGACAAGATGAATCAAACTGAGCCAAACACAACCATTCAGGTGTTTCCTTCCTTTTCTATTTTACAGCAGTGCTTGACACATAACAAGACCCTAAAAAAGACATAGTACTACCAATCTTCTCCTCTTCTTGTCACCCACTTTCCACTTTGAGTCTGCAAAGATCCAAACTCGAAGAAGGAGACCCCAACCGAAGAACAGTGGCAATCGTAACTTACTCCCTGCCTCGGACAGGGCTCAGAGAGTGGTCATCAACACTGCCCAAGGGAAAGTTGTGTCCATCCCTCCCAAAAGTGGGCAAGAGGCAAAAGACCCTTAGTGAACCCCAGGGGCTCGGCTGGAATCTGACAGCTTTGGTCCTTTCTGGCTGGTCCAAAAATCCACCCGGGATGTCTCCTTGTCCTAGACAAAAGAAATAAGATGATGACTTCTAAGTGGCTGGAAAAAATGGGTCACGTCTTGGCGGATGCTTAAGAAAATGAAGCTAATGTAAATATGATTGTGCAACCTTCTAGAGCTTAACAGCAAACATCTGCCCCCTTCTCGGAGCTCTGTATTTTGCCATTTCTTTTTCAATAAACTCTTTCAAGAGGACAGGTCCTCCTCACCTGAACCCTGGAAGAGCTTCTCTTCCGGGGGGAAGGCAGAAGATGCAGCCCTTAGGACTGAAAATTTTGTAGTCCACAACTCTGGCTCGCTTTGATCCTACTCAAGCGTACCTCAGAGCCGAAAGACCACCCACGGCAAAGATAAATAGCGCAACTTTCCATGTCCCCTTTCCAAAGCCTGTTATTCAAACCATACCAACTTGCCTAAAACCCTCGTCGTCCTTACTGTGCCTCTGAAATGACATTCAGCAGATATTCGCTTCCAAGCCCGTGCCTGGGAAGTTGAAAATTGGCTTTTAAATGTGATGAACTGCCCAGGATTCAACAGCAATTAAAGAAGAAAGCCTGAGGAAAGGGAGAAGCGGAAAGGGGAGAGGGAAAAACGGGGGTGGGTAGGATTCTCCGAATTTGGACCACGAGTCCTTCAGCTTTGAATGTTATTTATTAAAACCGCCAGTGCTGACAGGAAGAGGACTGAGAGTCTGCTTCTACTCTTCAGCTCTCCTGTTAGAGCTGATGTCCTAACCACGAATAACCCCGAAGCCCCCGAGACAGGCTCAAGGAGCAGGGTTTGTGTTGCCAATTTGTACTTCCCAAGTGCTTAGTACAGTGCTCTGCACATAGTAAGCGCTCAATAAATACGATTGATGATGATGATGATTTTCCTTCTTCTTCTCATTCTCTCCCCACCAACGGCCAAAATGATTCAGACACATCCCAGGGCAGAGTGAATGTGTGGGAGAATGGGAAGAGGGAAGCAATCTCAGAAGCTTAATGAACCTCTCGGGGCACCCAACTTTTCCAAACAATTTCCAGAATCCACCTATTCTGATGGTGACATCTATAAAATGGGGATTAAATCCTATGCCTTCCTACTTAGGCAATGAGCCCTGCGTAGGACAGGGAATGTGTCCAACCTGATTATCTACCCCAGGGCTTAGTACAGGTCTTGGCACACGGGAAGTGCTTAACATATACAATTGGTAGTAGCGTGGCTCAGTGGAAAGAGCACGGGTTTTGGAATCAGGGGTCCTGGGTTCGAATCCCGGCTCTGCCAATTGTCAGCTGTGTGACTTTGGGCAAGTCACTTCACTTCTCTGTGCCTCAGTTCCCTCATCTGTAAAATGGGGATTAAGACTGTGAGCCCCCCGTGGGACAACCTGATCTCCTTGTAACCTCCCCAGTGCTTAGAACAGTGCTTTGCACATAGTAAGTGCTTAATAAATGCCATTATTATTATTAGTAGTAGTAGTAGTAGTAGTAGTATTTTTTGGTATTAGTTAAGCACTTATTTTGTGTCAAATACTCTTCTAAGTCTTGGGGTAGGCACAGGTTAATTAATATTAATACCTGTTTACTATATTTATGCCTGCTTACTCGTTTTGAGATATATATATATATATATATATATATACATATATAATTATTTTTATTTACTTTGATGCTATTGTTGCCTGTTTACTTGTTTTGATGTCTGTTTCTCCCCTTCTAGACTGTGACCCCCCTGCGGGCAGGGATTGTCTCTCTTTGTTGCTGAATTGTACTTTCCAAGCACTTAGTACAGTGCTCTGCGCACAGTAAGTGTTCAATAAATATGATTGAATGAAGTCAGACGCAGTCCTTGTCCCACATGGGGATCCCAGTCTTAATCCTCATTTTACAGATAACTGAGATGCAGAGAAGTAAAGTGACTTACCCAAGGTCACACAGCATGGGGGTGACAGTCTAATTATCATTATGAGATTGTAGCCATCCTGTTCTTCAGAAGGGCTGTGAGAGTAGGTATCGGGCCATATTGCTTCTTCGGTGATGTGTTCAGTTGATGGCTTTTGTGGCTTACTGGATAGAGCACGGCCCTGGAGTAGGAAGGACGTGGGTTCTAATTCCAGCTCCTCCACTTGTCTGCTGTGTGACCATGAGCAAGTCATTTCACTTCTCTGTGTCTCAGTTATCCCATCTGTAAAATGGGGATTAAGACTGGGAGCTGCAGGGACTGTGTCCAACTTGATTTGCTTTTATCTTCTCCAGGGCTAAGTACAGTGCCTGGCACTTAGGAAATGCTTAACAAATACTACAATTATTATCATTATTATTACTATCCTCTCCTTCACTTTGCCTTCCCAGCACCGGCCTTGATTTACTTACCATTGCAGAGGGCTCTGTAAACTGCTTTTCTGTGGAGAACACAAGGTACCACGAGGTTCTTACGATGCAGTAATGATTTTGTCCTTGCCCTTCTTGCTTGGGCTCATCTCACTGAACTTCATTCATTGATTCATTGAGAAGCAGTGTGGCTCAGTGGAAAAGAGCCCGGGCTTTGGAGTCAAAGGTCATGGGTTCAAATCCCGGCTCCGCCAATTGTCAGCTGTGTGACTTTGGGCAAGTCACTTCACTTCTCTGGGCCTCAGTTACCTCATCTGTAAAATGGGGATGAAGACTGTGAGCCCCCTGCGGGACAATCTGATTACCTTGTAACCTCCCCAGCGCTTAGAACTGTGCTTTGCACATAGTAAGCGCTTAATAAATGCCATCATCATCATCATCATCATCATTGATTAACTCAACCATTGTACTGAGCGCTTATTGTGTGAAGACCACTGTACTAAGCACTTGGGAGCATACAATATGAGAAGCAACGTGGCTTAGTGGAAAGAGCACGGCCTTGGGAGTCAAATCCCTGCTCTGCCATTTGTCTGCTGTGTGACTTTGGGCAAGTCACTTAACTTCTCTGTGCCTCAGTTCCCTCATCTGTAAAGTGGGGATTAAGACTGTGAGCCCCACGTGGGACAACCTGATCACCTTGTATCTGCCCCAGGCGCTTAGGACAGTGCTTGGCACATAGTAAGTGCTTAACAAATGCCATTATTATTACTATTATAATTGCAATATAACAGTAAACAGACACATTCCCACCCCCACAACAAGCTTACCATCTAGATGGAGAGAAACACTGAACCATTCTCGGTGGCTTTGACTGACCGTGAAAAATGACTTGACGCCTGCGGAGAAGAGAGGGTCGGGGGGAAATGTCCATTTGCAGTTTACATTGAAGACGGAGCTCCTTGTTCCAACAGAGCTGCTGAAATGTTGACTGTGTACATTTTGCATAGGGCAGACTAAGAAAGTCCCCAAGGGAAAGGAATGATAGTTTGTGAACTCTTAACTTCTCTCGGCCTCAGTTACCTCATCCATAAAATGGGGGTGAAGACCGTGAGCCCCATGTGGGACAGGGACTCTGTCCAACCCGATTTACTTGCAACTAAACTTCGGTTCAGTGCCTGGCACATAGTAAGCGCTTAACAAATGCCATAAATAAAACAAAAATACACGTAGCCTTTAGCGTTTCTACAGCTATTTTGGACCATTATGTTCCATCCAAACAGCTCCAATTCTTGGGCTAGTTTGAAACGGTTTTATTGGATTACTACATCTCTAGGGGCCGGGTAATTTCAGAATAACGAACAACGCTTGAACTCTGTCTGTGAACATAATCAGGCCAATTACAACTCCAGATCTTGAGGTCTGAGACAATTCCCCACCCCTCAACTATCTGTGGCCACTGTAAAATTGGCCAAGTGCATTGCCCAAGTTAGAGAGAGGGTGATTTCTCCTCTCTCTAACCTAAAGGCTCAGGCTTATTGGCTAAGAGCCGAGGTAGGACAGTAGTGATCTCCGGGCCAATGTCTTGATACAGTGCCGCAAGCCAAATCCACCAGAACCAGACTGACCCTTTCCAACTATTCAACAATTTCAAGGATCAGAGGGTGTCTGACAGAGGTCCTAGCCAGCTCCACTTGGAATGGCAAACAAATGCTCCTAAGGGGATGCAATTATGATGGAAACTCTTCCTGTGGCCACCAGGAAAATCTACTTCACTTAGATTTCAAAGAGCAATTCATACATACGAGCAGCCTGGAAGAGCAGTAGCCTTGGATATCAGCCCTCCAAAAATGCCGAAGGACCAGGAATGCCCTCCCTCTTCATATCCCCCAGACAACTACTCTCTCCCAACTTCAAAGTCTTGTTCATGGCACATCCCTTCCAGAAGGTCTTCCCTGCCTAAGCCCTCATTTCTTCTTTTCCCACTCCCTTCTGCATCACCGTGATTTGCTCCCTTTATTCACCCCTCCCTCAGCCCCATGGCACTTGCATTCTTACAGATTCATAATTTACTTATTTATATTAATGTCTGTCTCCCCCTCTAGACTGTGAACTTCTTGTGAGAAGGGAATGTGTCTATCTACGCTGTTATATTGTACTCTCCCAAGTGCTTAGTACAGTGCTCTACACAAAATGAGGCTCAATAAAAATGATTGATTGATTCACTGATCAAAATGAAGGTGAGAAAGTCTGGTACTTTGAGTGCTGCTACAGAAAGTATAATAATAATAGTTAATCAATCAATTTATCAATGGTATGTAATGAGTGCTTGCTATATGCTGAGCACTGTTCTAAGCACTTGGTAGATTGTTGTTTTATTTATTTATTTTATTTATTTTATTTTGTTAGTATGTTTGGTTTTGTTCTCTGTCTCCCCCTTTTAGACTGTGAGCCCACTGGTGGGTAGTGACTGTCTCTATATGTTGCCAATTTGCACTTCCCAAGCGCTTAGTACAGTGCTCTGCACACAGTAAGCGCTCAATAAATACGATTGATGATGATGATGATGATGTTGTCTGTGTCCCCCTTCTAGACTATGAGCCCATTGTTGGGTAGGGACCGTCTCTATATGTTGCCAACTTGTACTTCCCAAGCGCTTAGTACAGTGCTCTGCACACAGTAAACGCTCAATAAATACGATTGATGAATGAATGAATACAATACAACAGAATTGGTTGACATTTTTCCATCCCACAGGAGCTTGCAATCTAGGATGGGGAGACAGATATTAAAATAAATTACAGATATGTTTATAAAAGTTCCATATGCCAAGCACTTTCTCTAAAAGCTGGGGTAGACACAAGCTGATCAGATAAATAATGTGTGGCTCATTTGTCCCCTTTTGCAAGTCCTCGACTCAAATTTCAAACGATCCTTTCGTCTGGACAAATGTCACAGGGAGGAACGGATACATTCCCGCGGGAGATAATCAGTCAGTTGAAGGTATTTATTTTGCATTTACTATGTTCAAAGCACTGCACCAAGAATTGGGAGAGTACGCTACAACAGGAGATATGTCTGACGAGCACATTTTAGGTCCTAAATGCAGCTCCCTTTGCTCTCCCCCCCTCTTCCCACCCCACAGCACTTGTGTGTATATGTTCATACCTATAATTCTATTTATTTATATGAATGTCCGTTTACTTGTTTTGATGTGTATTTATCTATAATTCTATTTATTTATACTGATGCGTGTTTACTTGTTCCGATGTCTGTCTCCCCACATCCAAACTGTAAGCCTGGTGTGGGCAGGGATTATCTCTCTTTATTGCAGAATTGTACTTTCCAAGTGCTTAGTACAGCGCTCTGCACACAGTAAGCACTCAATAAATACGATTAAATGCATGAATGAAGTTAAGAGCACAAAGTCAAGTTGGGGGTCCAGCCATGAAGTAGCAGCAGCCATCACAAGATGGAACCAATTGATATCTGTCGAGCGCTTACTGCGTGCAGAGCACTGTACTAAGCACTTGGGAGTGTGCAGCATAACAATGTAACAGATGCATTCCCTGCCCACAGTGGGCTTGCAGTCTAGAGGGGGACCAAGTAGGAACCCAGGAGAAAAGAAAAAGCTCCCACCCACCCAACTGACCACACACAGCTGGCTGTTCACCATCACCTGGGAGCAAATTCCTGGATTCATCCTCCCGTCTTCCTGATCCCATCTTTCCCACAAGCTCCCTCAGCCCTGTGTATTCATCCAATCCTTCACTGACTCACCCGTCTCTGTGATTTCAATGTCCGCTTCTTGTGGGCCGGGAACGTGTCTACCAACTCTGTTACACCGCACACTCCCAAGTGCTTAGTACAGTGAGACTGTAAGCTCATAGTGGGAAGGGGATGTGTGTGTTTATTGTTATATTGTACTCTCCCAAGAGCTTAGAACAGGGCTTTGCACACAGTAAGTGCTCACTAAATATAATTGAATGAATGAATGCTCTGCACGCCGTAAGCGCTCAATAAATACCACTGATTGATCGACTGTCTTCCCACTCTCAATTCTGGTCTATGCATTATTTCATTTCCACTGTCTCCCGAATTAACTATAAACTCCTTGAGGAGAGGGACTACATCTTCGACTTCCATTGTGAGATTTCCCCAAGTGCTTTAGTCGGCACACGATGCACTCAATCAATCAATCAATCGTATTTATTGAGCGCTTACTGTGTGCAGAGCACTGTACTAAGCACTTGGGAAGTACAAGGTGGCAACATATAGAGACAGTCCCTACCCAACAGTGGGCTCACAGTCTAGAAATGGTGTTGAAACTAGCAGTCCCTAGTTAGCAGTGAGGCACCAACAGAATGGGTTGTTTGGGGGGTTTGGGGTTTTTTTTTAATTTATTTATTCCCTAAACAGAACATAAACAAGACGACTGCTTTGTGATTCTGTGGACATCCTGTTTACATAGTGAGTGGAGAGTCTTTTTTTTTTTTTTTTACAAAAAAGCCCATAATTATGTTTATATGAATCCTAGAGTAGAATGCCAGGAGTCTTTGCCATGGAAGCTAATGCACACCCAATTACCCAAGGCTGCTGGCTGCAAATCGACGGACCATCTGTTTCTTGGGCAGAGACAAATTCCTTCATGAACTGCTATCAGCATTCCAGTGGTTCCCCTTTATTAGGCTGCCATTTGATCAAAGCTTGTTTTCTTTTCACACATTCTATGACGTCCTGTCCTATATACATGTCCTGTCCTGTGTAAATGTCTGGTGACGATTAACGGCATCCACCTCGGTTAAATAATAATCGGCTTCTTAGCTCAGGAGCAGCACGGCCTAGCAGAAACAGCACAGGATGTGGGAGTCAGAGGACCTGGGTTCTAATCCTGGCTTCATTGCGTATCTAATAATAATAATAATAATAGTAATAATAATAACGGCATTCATTAAGTGCTTACTATGTGCAAAGCACTGTTCTAAGCACTGGGGAGGTTACAAGATGATCAGGTTGTCCCACAGGGGGCTCACAGTCTTAATCCCCATTTTACGGTTGAGGGAACTGAGGCACAGAGAAGTTAAGTGACTTGCCCAAAGTCACACAGCTGACAATTGGCAGGGCTGGGATTTGAACCCATGACCTCTGACTCCAAAGCCCGGGCTTTTTCCACTGAGCCACGCTGCTTCTCTGTTGGTGAAAGTATCTGCTATGTGACCTTGGGAAGCTCATGGGTTTGAATCCCAACTCAGCCACTTGTCAGTTGTGTGACCTTGGGCAAGTCACTTAACTTCTCTGTGCCTCAGTCACTTCATCTGTAAAATGGGGATTAAGACTGTGAGCCCCACGTGGGACAACCTGATCACGTTGTATCCCCCCAAGCGCTTTAGAACAGTGCTTCACACATAGGAAGCGCTTAACAAATACCACCATTACTATTGTTGTTATTATTTAACTTCTCCATGCCTCAGTTCCCTCATCTGCCAAATGGGTTTCGATCATTCAGTCATATTTTAATCGTATTCATTGAGTGCTTATTGTATGCAGTGGCTCAGTGGAAAGAGCCCGGGCTTTGAAGTCAGAGGTCATGGGTTCAAATCCCGGCTCCGCCAACTGTCAGCTGTGTGACTTTGGGCAATCACTTAACTTCTCTGCACCTCAATTACCTCATCTGTAAAATGGGGATTAAAGCTGTGAGCCCCCCGGGGGACAACCTGATCACCTTGTAACCTCCCCAGCGCTTAGAACAGTGCTTTGCACATAGTAATCACTTAATAAATGCCATCATTCATGATCTTTTAGACTGTGAGCCCACTGTTGGGTAGCGACTGTCTCTATGTGTTGCCAACTTGTACTTCCCAAGCGCTTAGTACAGTGCTCTGCACACAGTAAACGCTCAATAAATACGATTGATGATGATGATGACTTGGGAGAGTACAATATAACAAAAAACAGACTCATTCCCTACCCACAGCGAGCTTGGGGTCTAGAAGAGGAGAACAGTCTCCTACTTAGATTGTGTGCCTCATGTGCGACCTGATTTTCTGGTACCTACCCCAGCGCTTAGTATAGTGCTTGGCACATAGTGAAAGCTTAACAAATGCCACATTTATCGCAGTAAAAGAGCAAGTGACCAGACCAAGCCCCAGACGATCTGAGGAGGGCTGATTGAAATGGATTGACATGTCCGAGATCACGAGGAAGGAGTTTATAGTCTCCCTCCATTAACCTTTCTTCTGCCTCAGTCGCCCCAACAATAAAATGAGGATGATAAGGTCAGCCTACTTCACAGCAACCCCTTGACCAAACCCTTTGAAAGTGTTCGAGAACAACATTCTCATTAGGCACTCTTCTTGAACAATCCCAGCTCAATTCGATCCTGCTGAAATCGAAGACGACAAGCATTACTGTTCTTTTGCACATTTTGCATTTCAACAGCATTAAAAGCGTTCGGCTGGAGCTGCCATCAATTTTACTGTTTATTGAAGAGCCGGAGAGGAGTGAAACACACGCAGTGAGACAACAGAAACTTCCAAACGCCGGTGCCAGTTGGCTATTAGACCAGAGTTTTGTCACAGAAACTTTAGTGGGGAAAATTTCAGACCAAAGTCTTACCACTTCCTCCTCTTTTAAATTGTTTTGACTGAGGTTTACAGTCAAAGCATGTGCACCAACAATATAAACGGGTGTACAAAACAGACCTCTCCATGAGTGTCATTTTACATTACAGGTAAATATGCTGTCCAAGAAGCGACATGGGCATAGTTGATAGAGCACGGGCCTGGGAATCGGAAGGTCATGGGTTCTAATCCTGGCTCTGCCACTTCTCTGTTGTGTAACCTTGTGTACCTTCATTTCTCTTTGCCTCAGTTGCCTCATCTGTAAAATGGGGATTGAGACTTTGAGCCCCATGAGGAACAGGGACTTGGCCAACCTGGTTTGCTTGTATCCACCCCAGTGCTTAGTGCAGTGCCGGCTACATCAATCAATCAATCAATCAATTGTATTTATTGAGCACTTACTGTGTGCAGAGCACTGTACTAAGCACTTGGGAAGTACAAGTTGGCAACATATAGAGACAGTCCCTACCCAACAGTGGGCTCACAGTCTATATGTAGTCTATATGTACTAGACTCACAGTCTATATGTAGCTCACAGTCTATATGTATTTATTTGATTTTGTTTTATTTATTTGATTTTGTTAGTATGTTTGGTTTTGTTCTCTGTCTCCCCCTTTTAGACTGTGAGCCCACTGTTGGGTAGGGACTGTCTCTATATGTTGCCAATTTGTACTTCCCAAGCGCTTAGTACAGTGCTCTGCACATAGTGAGCGCTCAATAAATACGCTTGATGATGATGATGATGATATGTAGCTCACAGGCTACATATAAGCGCTTAACAAATACCATTATTATTATTATAGGGAAAAACAATATTATACAGTTTTAATCCTGCGAGAGGGGTCAAATATTCTGCTCCAACTAGGAAAGGGTAATATCAGGCATTGTAGCATTCCTCCCAATTGATCCATCAATGGAATTTATTGAGCGCTTACTGTGTGCAGAGCACTGAACTGAGCGCCTGGGAGAGTGAAATACCATAGTGCTGGGAGACACAATTCCTGTCTACCAGGTAGAGGCCAAATTACAAAGCTGTGGAGGGAGAAGGAGATGGGGGGTGCCCTCACTATCCCCCCACCCATCCAAGTCAGTGCCTTTGACCTTACCTCACAAGTCACAAGCTGATGGGAAGTTTCAGAGGTGGGAGAGTCTCGGGTAGTTTTTTACAAAAATGCCAAAGCCGTCAATGGTGGAGAAAGGCACAGAACGGTAGCTTCCCAAGGAGATCACCCCCCCCCTTCTGCCCTACCTCCTTCCCCTCCCCACAGCACTTGTATATATGTACAATTTATTACTCTATTTTACTAGTACGTATTTACTACTCTATTAACGATGTGCATATAGCTATAATTCTATTTATTCTGACGGTTTTGACACCCGTCTACAGGTTTTGCTTTGTTGTCTGTCTCCCCCTTCTAGACCGTAAGCCTGTTGTTGGGTGGGGACCGCCTCTGTACGTTGCTGACTTCTACTTCCCAGGAGCTTAGTACAGTGCTCTGCACACCGTAAGCACTCAATAAATACAATCGAATGAATGAATGAATGAATGAGATGGCATTTACAGGGCATAACTGCCATCTTCCTCCCACCTGATCACCTTGTGTCCCCCCAGCGCTTAGAACAGTGCTTTGCACATAGTAAGCACTTAACAAATGCCATTATTATTATTATTATTATTACCCACAAGAATGAAGAAAAAGGGTGGGATGTGTGGAAAGGACTGGCTAAATCTACAAGAAGATTAAACAGAAGTATGTCCCAGTCTTCCAATCGATCAGTCAATCGATGGCATTTATTCATTCATACAATCAATCGTATTTATTGAGCACTTACTGTGTGCGGAGCTCGGTACTAAGCACTTGGGAAAGTAGAATACAACAATAAACAGACATATTCCTGGCCCGCAACAAGCCTAGTCTTGGGCACTTATTGTGTGCAGAGCACTGTAATGAATGCTTGGGAGAATACAACAGCGTTGGTAGACATATTCCCTGCCCGTGAGTTTAGAGTCTAGAGGGGAAGACAGACATAATATAAATACAGAATTTATAGATTTGCCCGTGCATTCTGTGAGGCTGAGGCGAGGGGGTGAAAAATACCAAATATCCAAGGGATAGTTGACCTTCCTTGAGCTCTGGAAGTGCAACTCTTTCATTTCATGCTCTGGTCCTTGTCTTTGAAACAAAACAAGCAGTGTAGCCTAGTGGAACGAGCACTGTGCTGGGAGTCAGAGGATCTGGGTTCTAATCCTGGCTCTGCTGGATGCTTGCTGTGTGACCTTGGGAAAGTCCCTTAACTTCCCCATGCCTGCGTTCTCCTGTTTTCCCTCCTACTTAGCCTGTGAGCTCCACGCGGAACAGGGACTGTAGCCAATCTAATTCATTTGTATATGCTCCAGTGCTTAGAACAGTGCTTGACACATAGTAAGGACTTAACAAATACCATTTAAAAAAAAATTCTTCACTCCAGATTGGTGGATTTTCCTGCAGGTAGCCTGCCCTCGTGGGTCAAAAGATATTCCAGCTAACTAAATCCTCTCATCAAGGGCTAGCAATGAAGATATAAACAGTTCTGCAGGAGATCTGGAAGAAAATTCCGGCAAACAAATGGGGCGGTGAATTCAAAAGGCTTTTATTTCTGGTTTTAGGAGCTATTAATCTCCCCATCCGTTTTTTTTCTTATGAATTTTTGTGAAGGCTTTAAAGCTTGCCATGGCATTTGAAGTAATTTAATTACCAACCACAAACTTCATCTTTTAATTTCTTTCTTATTTGTAATTATACAACTGTAATTAAAAGGTATTACCACTACAAATATAGTCTAGCAGAAAACATGGCCTGGCGTATTTACACTAGTCAAAAAACATATCTTCTGCTTTATTGTTATTTCTCCTTTGGTGTTGGGGTGGGAGTGGCGGTGGAGGGGAGGCAGGCGGAAGAAGGGATTGGTGCTTTTGTCATTATAACCTCAAATCCGTTCATCGAATTTCCTTTGTTCCTTAAAAAAAAAATCTGAATTTTCCCAACATTCTCCCCAATTCAACGTTCCCCAGTAATAGTTTCCATGTCAGCTTCTTGCCCACATCACAAGCACGTTCCGCTCAGGCTAACGAGCGAAATGCAAAAAGGTCCTAGGACCTTCCTCTCTGGCTCTTCGGGGACTCCAATTGAGTTTCGTCCTTTGGACGCAGAATTTTTCTCCCTCTGTGGCTTCCCTCTTCTCTCAAGCCACGTTACAAAACCCTGAGAGCCATGGATACAAAGCACCTTATTTATTATATTCCTCTGTCACTTATATCCATGCTTATCATACATATTTACTATTCTATTTATTTTGTTAAAGAGGTACATCTAGCTGTCTTTCTATTTGTTCTGACGACTTGACACCTGTCCACGTGTTTTGTTTTGTTGTCTGTCTCCCCCTTCTAGACTGTGAGTTGTTGGGTAGGGACCGTCTCTATATGTCGCCAACTTGTACTTCCCAAGCGCTTAGTACAGTGTTCTGCACACAGTAAGCGCTCAATAAATGCGATTGAACGAATATAGTGCTCTGCACACAGTAAGCGCTCAATGAATACGATTGAATGAATGAATAATAATAAAAATGATAGAATTTCATTCATTTAATCTTGTTTATTGAGCACTTACAGGGTGGAGAGCACTGTATTAAGCGCTTGGGAGAGTAAAATAGAACAATAAAAAGACACGTATGTGATTATTATGTTCCCCGCACTGTTCTTAGCACTGGGATAGATAAAGGCTATCAGTTTGGTTTTCAGTCTCTGTCCCTCATGGTGCTCACAGTCTTAATCCCCGGATGAGAGAATTGAGGAACAGAGAAGTGAAGCGACTGGCCCAATATCACACAGCAGACAAGTAATGGAGTCGGGATTAGAGTCCAGGTCCTTCTGATTCCCAGGCCCCTGCTCTATCCACTAGGCCATGCTGCTTCTCAGTGTCAATTATAGAGGTAATTATACTAAAGGCAGTTATTAAGCACTTACTACATGTTAAGTGCTAGGACAGATATGGGGCCTGTAATTGATCTTATCCCCATTTTACAGATGAGGAAACTGAGGTCTAGCTTGGTTAAATGACTCGCCCCGGGTCACACGGTGGTCCAGTGGTTAGATCTGGGATTTGAGCCCCTGTTTCCCAATCCCAGGCCTGGACTCTTTCCATTTCCATAGAGGAGCAGCATGGCCTAGTGGAAAGAGATCAAGATCTGGGAATCAGAGGAGCTTTTCAGATCAACGGGCCATTCAGAGGTTCTCGGGTAGTGTCAGCTTCAAACTATGAAACATCTGTAATATATGTTGCCAATTTGTACTTCCCAAGCGCTTAGTACAGTGCTCTGCACATAGTAAGTGCTCAATAAATACGATTGATAACGATGATGATGAAACCTAATGAAGATTTTATTACAGAAGGGTTAGAATTAGAATTGTCGCTTGAAGCCACAGGCGATTCCAGCACCATTAGGTAAATCGGCTCCTCACATCATCATCATCATCATCAATGGTATTTATTAAGCACTTTCTGTGAGCAGAGCACAGTGTTGAGAACTTGGAAGAGTATAATACAACAGACATGTTCCCCACCCACAGTGAGTTTACAGATTAGAGGGGGACACAGACATTCTCCCCCCCCCGCCCTCCCCTCCATCCCCCCATCTTACCTCCTTCCCTTCCCCACAGCACCTGTATATATGTATATATGTTTGCACATATTTATTACTCTATTTATTTATTTATTTATTTTACTTGTACATATCTATTCTATTCATTTTATTTTGTTAATATGTTTGGTTTTGTTCTCTGTCTCCCCCTTTTAGACTGTGAGCCCACTGCTGGGTAGGGACTGTCTCTATATGTTGCCAGCTTGCACTTCCCAAGTGCTTAGTACAGTGCTCTGCACACAGTAAGCGCTCAATAAATATGATTGACTGATTGATTGATTGATTGATATAAATAAATAATTTATAATGTATAGAAATTCATCAATCCTATTAGGTGCTTACTGTGGGCAGTAAGTACAGTGCTCTCACTGTACTAAGCACTTGGGAGAGTACAACAGAGTTGGTAGACAAGCAGCGTGGCTCAGTGGAAAGAGCCTGGGCTTTGGAGTCAGAGGTCATGGGTTCAAATCCCGGCTCCACCACTTGTCAGCTGTGTGACTTTGGGCAAGTCACTTAACTTCTCTGGGCCTCAGTTACCTCATCTGTAAAACGGGGATTAATTAAGACTGTGAGCCCCCCGTGGGACAACCTGATCACCTTGTAACCTCCCCAGTGCTTAGAACAGTGCTTTGCACATAGTAAGCGCTTAATAAATGCCATTATTATTATTATTATTATTATTATTATTCCCTGACCACAAAGAGCTCCCAGTCTAGAGAAAGAGACAGATATGGACATAAATAAATAAATTATGGATATGTAGGTTAAGTGCCATGGGACCGAGGAAGGGGTGAAGAAAGGGAGGAAATAAGGGTGATGCAGAAGGGAGGGGGGAAAGAGGAAATGAGGACTTAATCAGGAAAGGTGTCTTAGAGGAGATGTGCCTTCAATAAGGCTTTGAAGGTGGGGAGAGTAATTGTGGGCCAGATATGAGGAGGGAAGGCATTCCAGGGCAGAGGCAGAACGTGGGCGAGAGATCGGTGCTTACAGAAGCAGCGTGGCTCAGTGGAAAGAGCCCGGGCTTTGGAGTCAGAGGTCATGGGTTCAAATCCCGGCTCCGCCACTTGTCAGCTGGGTGACTTTGGGCAAGTCACTTCAAGGCTAGCAAGGCTAGCCCCTTCCTTCCTCTCCCCCTCATCCCCCTCTCCATCCCCCCATCTTACCTCCTTCCCTTCCCCACAGCACCTGTATATATGCTTGTACATATTTATTACTCTATTTATTTATTTATTTATTTTACTTGTACATATCTATTCTATTTATTTTATTTTGTTAGTATGTTTGGTTTTGTTCTCTGTCTCCCTCTTCTAGACTGTGAGCCCGTTGTTGGGTAGGGACTGCCTCTATACGTTGCCGACTTGTACTTCCCAAGCGCTTAGTACAGTGCTCTGCACACAGTAAGCGCTCAATAAATACGATTGATGATGATGATGACTTCACTTCTCTGGGCCTCAGTTCTCTCATCTGGAAAATGGGGATTAAGACTGTGAGCCCCCGCGTGGGACAACCTGATCACCTTGTAACCCCCCAGCGCTTAGAACACTGCTTTGCACAGAGTAAGCGCTTAACAAGTACCATCATTATTATTATTATTATTATCGGTGGTGAGATAGACGAGATCGAGCTCCAGAGAGTAGGTTGGCATTAGAGGAGCAAAGTGTGCAAGCTGCATATCTACGAGATATGCACACAGTAAGCGCTCAATAAATACGATTGATTGATTGAGAGTAGATATGCACATAAGTGCTGTACATATTAATTCTCTGCATTCTGAAAAGAATGTAAGGTCTATGTGTTACTAGATTTTAAGCTCCTTGAGGGCAGGGATGGTGTCTACTCACTCTTTAGTACTCTCTCAAGTGCTTAAGACTAAGCTCTGTGTAGAGTAGGTTATTAATAAACAATAATGAGGATGATAATATTAATAATAATAATAATGGCATTTATTAAGCACTTACTATGTGCAAAACACTGTTCTAAGCGCTGGGGAGGTTACAAGGTGATCTGGTTGTCCCACAGGGGGCTCACAGTCTTAATCCCCATTTTACAGATGAGGTAATTGAGGCACGGAGAAGTTAAGTGACTTGCCCAAAGTTCACACAGCTGACAATTGGCGGAACCGGGATTTGAACCCATGACCTCTGACTCCAAAGACCGGGCTCTTTCTACTGAGGATGATGATAACTGTAACATTAAGCATTTGCTATGTGCAAAGCACTGTTCTAAGCTATGGGGAGGTTACAAGGTGATCAGCTTGTCCCAAGGGGGGCTCACAGTCTTAATCCCCATTTTTCAGATGAGGTAACTGAGGCACAGAGAAGTGAAGTGACTTGCCTGAAGTCACACAGCTGACAACTGGCAGAGCCAGGATTTGAACCCATGACCTCTGACTCCAAAGCCCGTGCTGTTTCTACTGAGGATGATTAAGCATTTGCTATGTGCAGAGCACTGTACTAAGCGCTGGTGTAGATACAATATAATCAGATCCCATATGAAGCTCAAAGACTAAATAGCGGGGAGAACTGGGGTTGAATCCCCGCTTTGCAGACGAAGGAACTGAGGCACGGAGAAGTGAAGTGACTTGCCCAAGGTCTCACACAACAGACACAAGTGGTGAAGCTGGGATTAGAACTGAGCTGTGCTGTGCCTCAGTTCCCTCATCTGGAAAATGGGGATTTGATATCTGTTCTCTTTCCTACTTTGACTGTGAGCCTTGTGAGGGACGGGAACTGAATGTGACCTGATTATCTTGTATCTTCCCCACTGCTTAGAACGGGGCTTGACAGATAGTAAGTGCTTAACAAATACCATCATTATTACTCCATCGATCAGTGGTATCTTACTGGGAGACGGGCACTGTACTAAGCGCAAAGCCCCCAAGGAGCTTACAGTCCAGCAGGGAAGGCAGACATTAAGATAAATTATAGTTACAGGAAATAACCTAATAAAAGAATATATACATTAGTACAGTGTCCAGCACTTAGCACAGTGCCTACCACATAGTAAACACTTAACAAATACCATCATTATTATTTATAAGCGCTGTGGCGGGAAGCGAGTATAAGCGCTTAGAGAGTAATAATAATAATAATGATGGCATTTATAAAGAGCTTACTATGTGCAAAGCACTGTTCTAAGCACTGGGGAGGTTACAAGGTGATCAGATTGTCCCACAGGGGGCTCACAGTCTTAATCCCCATTTTACAGATGAGGGAACTGAGGCACAGAGAAGTTAAGTGACTTGCCCAAAGTCACACAGCTGACGTGGCGGAGCCGGGATTAGAACCCACGACCTCTGACTCCCAAGGCCATGCTCTTTCCACTGAGCCACGCTGCTTCTCTTAGCCACGCTGATCTGGGGTAGAAGTAAAATGTTTTTTTCCAAACTGACTGAAGAGCTGTAAGCAGAGAGAAACCATGAAAGCAGGGGCCTCTGATCCCATAGAAAAGCAACAAACTGGACCAGAAAAGCAGCATGGCCTAGAAGAAGGAGCCTGGAAGTCAAGAGACCTGGGTTCTAATCACAGCCCTACCACTTGCCTGCTGTGTGGCTTGGGAGAGTGACTTAACTCCTCTGTGCCCGTTTCCTCATCTGTAAAATGAGGATTCAATACCTGTCATCCCTCCCCTTTAGACTGTGGGCCTCATGTGGGATAGGGAATATGTCCAACCTGATCATCCCCCATCTATCCCAGCTTCTTTTTGAATGGTACTTATTAAGTATTTAATAATACTTAGGAGGCCTTCCCAGATTGAGCCCCTTCCTTCCTCTCCCCCTCGTCCCCCTCTCCATCCCCCCATCTTACCTCCTTCCCTTCCCCACAGCACCTGTATATATGTATATATGTTTGTACATATTTATTACTCTATTTATTTATTTATTTTACTTGTACATATCTATTCTATTTATTTTATTTTGTTAGTATGTTTGGTTTTGTTCTCTGTCTCCCCCTTTTAGACTGTGAGCCCACTGTTGGGTAGGGACTGTCTCTATATGTTGCCAACTTGTACTTCCCAAGCGCTTAGTACGGTGCTCTGCACACAGTAAGCGCTCAACAAATACGATTGATGATGATGATGAAGTATTTCCTATGGGCCAGGCATTATATTAAGCACTGGGGTAGATATGAGATAATCAGATTAGACACAGTCCATGTCCCCCAGGGGGCTCACAGCTTTAATCTCCATTTTACAGATGAGGCAACTGAGGCACAGAGAAGTGAAGTGACCCGCCCGCAGTCACACAGCCGACAAGTGGCGGAGTCAAGATTAGAACCCAGGTCCTTCTGACTCTTAGGCCCTTGACCCATCACATAAGTCTTGGCACCTAGTAACTGCTTAACAAATACCACAACATCAGTCTCAGGAGGCTTTGATTGAGTCCCCTGTGTGGGCTCAATCCTGTTCTTGAGTCGTGTCACCCTGGGGGCTTGTGGAGAGCACTGAGGCTGTCCATGTTTCTGGTGAGGTCACCTCTCTAGACTGTAAGCTTGTTGAGGACAGGGAATGCATCTGCTTCTCAACTGTGTGACTTTGGGCAAGTCACTTAACTTCTCTGGGCCTCAGTTACCACATCTGTAAAATGGGGATGAAGACTGCGAGCCCCACGTGGGACAACCTGATCACCTTGTATCCCCCCAGTGCTTAGGACAGCTCGCTCTCTTCCTCCCTTCAAGGCCCTACTGAGAGCTCACCTCCTCCAGGAGGCCTTCCCAGACTGAGCCCATTCCTTCCTCTCCCCCTCGTCCCCCTCTCCATCCCCCCATCTTACCTCCTTCCCTTCCCCACAGCACCTGTATATATGTATATATGTTTGTACATATTTATTACTCTATTTTACTTGTACATATCTACTCTATTTTATTTTGGTAGTATGTTTGGTTTTGTCTCCCCCTTTTAGACTGTGAGCCCACTGTTGGGTAGGGACTGTCTCTATATGTTGCCAATTTGTACTTCCCAAGCGCTTAGTACAGTGCTCTGCACACAGTAAGCACTCAATAAATATGATTGATGATGATGATAATGATGACAGTGCTTTGCACATAGTAAGTGCTTAACAAATGTCACTACTATTATTATTATGTTATACTCTCCCAAGCACTTAGTACAGTGCTCTGCAGAGCACACAGTAAGCACTCAATAAGACTGAAGTGAATCAATCAATCAATCGTATTGAGCGCTTACTGTGTGCAGAGCACTGTACTAAGCGCTTGGGAAGTACAAGTTGGCAACATATAGAGACAGTCCCTACCCAACAGTGGGCTCACAGTCTAGAGGTATGAAATTCAGCCGCACAGATGAGGAATCTGCTTCAGTGAGTCTGTTGAGAAGCAACCTGGATTTGGTTTTCCCTTTCGACATAAGAGCCATGTCGCTTCACACTGAAAATCTGTTCTCTTCGCAAACACAACCACTAATGCAAATTCCACCTGTCGAGCCGGGTCTTTGAACCCCGAGGTTTTCCTGAGTGATCCCAGCTGGGGCGTCCCTCCCTTCGGGATTTTATGAGCTGTAAGAAAGGGTACGTGGAGGTGTGGAATTTTCTTTCAAGGAGCGTAGCCGTCTTGTCCTCCCCATCTGGGGACATGTTTTTAAAGCTGGATTCAGAGGTTGCTGGAACCCTGATTACATTTCGTTTGTTCCTCTGCTCATTTGGAAAGTGGAAGTTCCACTTTATAAAACTAGAAAAGCCCGGTGATGGTGAAGTGAATCCAGGAGGGTGGATGGGGGTGATTTCACTTTAACAGCCAACTCTTCTCTTGTCTGAATAATAATAATAATAATGGCATTTAATTAAGCGCTTACTATGTGGAAAGCACTGTTGTAAGCGCTGGGGACGTTACAAGGTGATCGGGTTGTCCCTCGTGGGGCTCACAGTCTTAATCCCCATTTTACAGGTGAGGGAACTGAGGCCCAGAGAAGTGACTTCCCCAGTCACACAGCTGACAATTGGCGGAGCCGGGATTTGAACCCATGACCTCTGACTCCAAAGCCCGTGCTCTTTCCTACTGAGCCTAATGCGTGGCTTTTCTAATGGTCTTTGTTCAATACTTAACTATGTGCCAGGCACTGTACTGAGTGCTGACGTAGGTACGAGCTAATCAGGTTGGGCACAGTTCACGTCCCTCATGGGGTGCAAAGCCTTAATCCCCGTTTGACAGATGAGGGAACTGAGGCACTGAGAAGTGAAATGACTTGCCCAAAGTAACATGGCAGACAAGTGACAGTGCCTGGATTAGAACCCAGGTCCTCTTACTCCCAGGCCCGAGCATTTTCCACGAGGCCATGCTGCTTCTCTGTCTAAAGACGAACTTTAGGCTTCTGGATTAAAACCCAAGCAAGTTTCTTCCACAGATTGGGGTGCTGTTAGAGCACAGAAAAATGGTGTTTTTGTGTTTCTTCCCTTTCCTCCCCATCTGCCAGCTACAAACTACATTTTGACTCCTGCATCGTAAATCGAGGCCTCAAACGTCTTGTCGTTCACTTTCCCATAAACCTGAAGTATTCCAGTTATGTTATATGATTCCCATCCTGAATGTAAATTTCCTGTAGTTCAGTGGGGCCTCGTAGCAGGGGTAAAATGTCCACCTGCTTATTCTCTAGTCAATGAACACGGAACAGGTGAACCGAGAAGGAAATTTAAAGAAGATCAAACAATAAGTTCAAAAGAAAAGGCTAAGCCATCTGGAATTCCTCAATGCTGCCAATCACCAGTGCAAAGAGCAATGGTATTTTAAGTGGAGTGTCTTGTTTCCCCTTCTTTTCAAGTTGGGGGAACCTCAAATGAACAGCATGGCCTAGTGGATAGAGCATGGGCCTGGGGTCAGAAGCACCTGGGTTCTATTCCCGACTCTCCCACTTGTCAGCTGTGTGACCCTGGGCAAGTCACTTGACTTTGCTGTGCCTCAGTTACTTCATCTGTAAAATGGGGATTTAGACTGTGAGCCTCGTGTGGGACATGGACTGTGTCCAATCCGATCGGCTTGTACCTACCTCAGAGCTTAGTAGAGCACTTGGCATATAAAAAACGTTTAACAAATACCATTAATTAAAAAAAAAAAAAACCACCAGTTGGTGCTTTCTTAGATGGAAGCCTAATTGTCCCAAAGGGACTAATTAGACCATTGTAGGTTAAAGAAACCCAGGTTCAACTGGTAAAAGCATGCGTATTGTACTCTCCCAGTTGCTTAGTACAATGCTCTTCCCAAAGTAAGCATTCAATATATACCCTTGATTGAAAAAGAGTTCTACCTTGGTCTGAGAAACTTCCAAAAACCAAACAGAGCAGAGCACTCACTCCTTGCTCTCCACTAATGCTGCTTTGCCTCTCGCTGTAAAACATCAAGCCAAAGCAACAGAGCAAGGTTTGGATGAAATTAATTGGCTGTGTGGGACTTTGAAGTCTGGGCTAACCAACTCAGTTATATTATTATATTGTATTCCCCCAAGCACTCAGTGCAGTGCTCTGCACACAGTAAGCGCTCAGTAAATACCATTGATTGACTGATTAAAGCCTGTTTTGGGATTTAGATGACCACATCCTGTCTTTCAAAGGGTAAGATTCCCTCTCGGCCCAGATGTTAGATTAGAAGCCCCAGGTGAGACAGAGACCGGCTGACAAAATTTTCCGATATCAAGCACAGAGGAAATGCTTAACCACTACCATAATTTCAACCTCATCATCTAACAAGCGAGGGACTCTCAATCAATCAATCAGCTAATCGATGGTATTTATTGAGTGCTCTCAGTGTGCAGAGCACTGCACTAGTGCTCGGGAGAGTATGATAGAGTTGGTAGGCATCCAACTTACCATGAGCCCTCAAGCCCGCTTCTTCCTCTGGAAGGCTTCAGGAACAGCCTGAAGAAAGAAAAAGAGAAAAATGCTATCAGGGTGGGGCTGTATTCTCCCATTATGAGTTCCTGCATTATCGTGATTTTCCACAAAAAGAATGGGAGATTTTTTTTTGCACATCTGGTGACAGAGGATCATCTGGGTTAAGAGACTCAATTGATACGGTGCACTGAGTCTGTAGGAGAGCCAAGATGAGAAGCCAAGTTTTCTCCATTTACTACAGACAGTAGTAAGAGCACCTTTTCCTCTGCGAGAATGCAGACACACTAGCGTACCATCCTCTCTGTTCTTCCAATAATCGATCCACCCACACACTATTTATTGACCATTCACCATGGGCGGAACACCGTATTAAGCGCTTCGGAGAGTGCGGTGCAACAGAGTTGGCAGGCATGTTCCCTGCCCCAAACGAGCTTACAGTCTCTATAATAGTAGAGTATAAAGTCAACAAGAAATTCGCACGAGATCTTGTGCAATAAAAACACTCCACATGCTGGGATCGTTATGCCTAGGCTATTTTTAAGTTTAAAATGACATACATCTATCTTTCATTTGAAATATTTCTACTTGGGAAAAAAAAACCAGATTGCATTTATGGGAGCCATTCAAAAACGTGGACATAAATAAAAGCCCACACACCAAGGCCTGTTATTTTCACAGAGTGTCAGAAAGTATTTCATTGTAGTGGCTTCTCTTGAATGAGCGCCAGAGCCAGATTGGGAATTGGGGGGAAAAAAATCCAGCCACTCAGTTTCTTTAAAACAGATTTAAGCACATACTTCCATGCAACGGATGTACACACGTTTCTATCTTAATTAAAACCATAATTCACAACATACGGCCTGAAATCTGCTGCCCAACAGAGTTAATACTGCAATCGTGGAAACCGAAAAAGACTGCCCCATAAGTTTCTTGAAAACTGATGTTTAATATTTTGAGAGAAAAAGAATGCTTAAGGGATGCTCTTTAGATTGAATTCCTTAAGCAGGCCTTAGCTCAGAGACATGAAGTGACTTACTTGAAACACACAGAAGCAGGCAGAAGCTCTGGAAGTGGAACACGCACATCTTGACAACAGACACAGACCTGGTGATGGATATGAAAGGGAACAGTAGGTGATTTTCCTGGAATGGAATAAGCCCATTCATCAACGAACACAAACAACTGCCGTGCAGGAAACGCCAATTCTAGTCTCCAACTGGGTCCTGCCAACAGTAATTTGACCTGAAAGATCCAACATGCCCTAGAGGATAAAGCACAGGCTTGGGAGTCAGAAGGACTGGGGTTCTAATCCCAACTCCACCGTTGACTGTAAGCTTGCTGTGGGCAGGGAACTTGTCTTCTAAGTCATTCATTCGTTCACTGATAATACGATATCAATAAATACGGTTCAATAAATACGATTCATTCAATCGTATTTAGTGAGCGCTCACTGTGTGCAGAGCACTGTACTAAGCGCTTGAGAAGTGCAAGTTGGTAACATATGGAGACGGTCCCTACCCAATAGCGGGCTCACAGTCTAGAAGGGGGAGACAGACAACAAAACAACACATATTAACAAAATAAAATAGAGTAGTAAATATAATTCAGTTGTATTCTCCCCAGCATTTAGTACCATGCTCTGCATGTGGTGAGTGCTCAGTAAATTGATTGATTGACTATCTGCCATGTGATCTTGGGCTATAATAATGATGGCATTTATTAAGTGCTTACTATGTGCTAAGCACTGTTCTAAGTGCTGGCTAGTCACTTAACTTCCCTGTACCCTCTGTAAAATGGGGATTTCCCCTCTCAGCATCGCACCTTGAGAGTTTCCAGTACTCTACCAGTCTCTGCTATGGGAGGGAGAGTCAAGCAGAGACATACTCATTCCATTCCTAGCTTGGGCAGTGGCTAGCAAGCGGAAGGCAATCTGCCACAAGCCAAAACTCACCTGTGCTGGGCAGCAGCAGTATGGGAGAGAGTCGAAGGTGGAGACTCAGGTTTACTGTGTGGAAGAAGGCAATGGTAAACCACTTCCATATTTTTACCAAGAAAACTCTTATGGATACACTATCAGAACGATTGCAGGTGGAGGTGGGGTGTTCTGAGAGAGATGTGTCCATGGGTTGGAGACAACAGCATAATACAAGACAAAATGGAGATTAAGACTGTGTCCAACCTAGTTAGTTCAGATCTGCCCCAGCACCTAGTATATTGCCTGGAATGTAGTAAGCACTTAACAAATTCAATTTTTAAAAAATCCAGAGAGGGATTTACCCTGGTTTCATGGTGGAGCTTGGCTAGCAAAGATATTGCCTTTAGAAGCAAGAGAGGCTGTCCAACGACCACAACCTGATGTGAAATAGGGTCAATTCAACTGGAGCAAAATAATGAAGAAGACAAGAGGTCAGGCCACAAACTGAGATGGGCCGGGCAAAGCAGGCAAGCCAGTACAGTAATGATAATAATAATAATAATAATGGTACTTATTAAGTGCTTACTATGCAAGCACTGTTCTAAGCATTAGGGTAGATATAAGGTAATCAGGTAGGACACAGCCCCCGTCCCACTTGGGGTTCGCATTCTTAATCACCATTGTTCAGATGAGGTAACTGAGGCCCAGAGAAGTGAAGTGGCTTGCCCAAGTTCACACAGCAGACATGTGGTGGAGAGGGGATTAGAACCCAGTTTTTCTGACTCCCAAGCTCTATCCACTAAGCCACACTGCTTCTCAGTAGGGAGGTTCAGTCAATCAATGGTATCTATTGAGCGCCTTTTGTATGCGGAGCCCTGTACTAAACGCTCGAAAGGGAGTTACTAAATGCTTGAAAGGGAGTCCAGGAAGGGGATGCAAATAGCACCGGAAAGGGGAGAATGTTATAAATGGGGGGAATCGGTTCCTGAACCTCACTACAAGACCCAATTTTTACTAAAATGACCTAGGATTCCATTCTCAGTCCATAGCAGGCAAGTAATAGAACTGTTAGATTTGTGCATTTATATTGAATTAGAGATGTTGCACGACAGGGTAGCCAACTTTTAATTCATCGAAAGGGAAATGGATGTGATAGCCCTTCCATGGTGAGAGCCCTGTTTATGGCTTAGTGGACAGAGCACGGGCTTGTGAGTCAGAAAGACCTGGGTTCTAATTCTGCTCCACCACTTGCCTTCTGTGTGACTTTGGGCAAGTCACTTCACTTCTCTGGGCCTCAGTTACATCATCTGTAAAATGGGATTAAGACTGTGAGCCCCATGTGGAACAGGGACTGTGCCCAACTCAATCACCTTGTATCTATCTACCCCTGTGCTGTTCTTAGAACAGCACCTAGTAAGCACTTAACAAATACAATAATAATTATCATATTATTACCACGCCCACACAGCCCAGCCACGTTTAAACCATTTTCCTTTATTCTCTCTCCATCCCAGCTTTTAAAATTGATTCCCCGGCATGCCCCCTCTGACACTCTCCCCCACTTCTGGAGCAACCGCCATAAATGAGGCTAGTGATGCAAAGTTGGAAATGATATGCTGTAAAGGTGAAACGGTGTAAATTTACAAAGGTTTTGTGAATCATTTATCTTAACTCAAGGCAGCTTAAATCAAAGACTCTCCATATGCGTCTGTGTATATTTCTGTGTGTTGCAGGGAGAATTCATTTTTTGTTTACTGGATTTATTCAGTCAGTCAATCATAATTATTGAGCACTTACTGTGTACAGAGCACTGTACTAAGCGCTTGGGAGAGAACGATATAACTGACTCTGTGCTAAACACTGTGCTGAGCACTGGAGTAGAACTGAAATGATCAGATCTGGTGCCATCCCTGCCCGACTTGCGGCTTGCAATAGGAGAGAGAGAGAGAGAGAGAGACAGAGGAGATCTCTCATCTCCATTTCACAGATGAGGTAGATGAGGCCCAGAGAGGTCAAGTGACTTGGCTGAGGTCACACAAGCAGGCCAGAAGCAGAGCAGGGGTTAGTAAACGGGCCCTCTGAATCCCATTTTCTGTCCTTTCTAGTAGACCACACTACTAGACTACTAGACTAGACTAGACTACTAGACTACACTTCCCCTTTAGCATGAGATAACTTTGCACTTTGGCTGTTTGTAGTTGTCAGGGAAAGCTTCTCTGTCCTGGAATGTCCTTCTTCTCTCTCTCTCTCTCTTCCTCAGCCACACTAGTACTTCAGGACAACTGTCCTCCCAACTTCTCTGGAAGATTTCATGGTCCCTGATTGGAAGGGAGGCGTTCAAACAATAGGACACTAAAGAGGATGCATTTCAAGGGGTCAATGAGCACCGCCCCTGCCTCTGGCCGGACAGAGACCTATATTCTTTTTGGAAAGATTTTTCGGAAATGGATATCCCTCAGCTTCACCTAGGAATCTTTTCCAGTGTTTCACCACCCTGAAGGTCCATGTTTTTTCTTAAGCCGAACCGCAGTGGTTGTCGGCCACTGAGGGGGCTCATGTCAGTGTCTTTGTGATGAGTGTGAGAGGGGCGGCGGTTTAACAGTCTTCCTACAAACGACCAGCTCAGTGTACAACAATAAGCACTCAAGACTGCTGGTGGAGGTGACCGCCTCCGTATAACTAAGATGAATTATGAAATAGTATTACCTCACAATATCCCCTTTTCCCCACCCTATTCCCTTTCCTGGCATCAGCCAAGAGTCACTAGCTCACCCCAACCCAGCTTAAGGGAAGGAAATCCTTGCACCCTCATTTTCTGAAGAAAAATGCCGTGGAGTGATTGTCCATTTGAAAATCTCATTTTTATGCAACCCATTTCCCATTTGCGGACTTTGGGAGAAGAATGTGTGTGTGTGTGTGTGTGTGTGTGTGTGTGTGTGTGTGTGTGTGTGTGTGTGTGTGCGCGCGCGCACGCGCGCTCACATGCTCATGTGTGTTTGAGTGCATTTCTCCTCTCCAGGAGGGGAGGGTTAAAAATACCCCATGTTGAAAAAAATACAAACAAGCCTTTAATTTGGCACGAATCCCTCCTATGATTTCAGCTCAGCCAACCCCAGCAGCCCCTGGACAGAATTAGAATCAGACATAACAAAAACAAAATATAAAGGCCACTACTTCCAGACCATCTTGAGAGGAGGTGGAAAACAACCCCAATCATAAAACATATATGGAAACTCTGGTTTGAAAACCACACAATGGGGTGGACACACCCCACGCCCTATTCGGCCGCCAATATCTAGGGAAATATATTCCCTATACACAGCTACAGTACTACCTCTCAAAGTCTGGCTTAATACCGTTCATTTGGGGATTGGCAGGGGTAGACCTCAAGATGAGAGGAGGCAAGGATACACTCTAAACTCAGAAAGAGAAACAGCCCAGTGTTTGGCATCCATAAAACACAGTTGCACCCTTTCAGACGACGGCCAATAAAAGGGGACGTGCTCGTTTTTTCGGGCAGATTTTTGGACTGAGCTCCTGTGGGATGACATCACTATTTATAAATGGGAAACTCAGTTGTGTCACTCAATGAATCGCCTGTTTATGAATTGCTAACGAGCTTTTGAACCGGAGAAGATGGCTTTCTTCTCGCAGCCTTGGAATGGTAGCTCAGAGATGTTGCTTCCTGCAGTCCTGGAGTTGGCCAGAACCTGAGGGACTCTTTGGAAGAAGGAACCAAATAATTCCGGTATTTGTTAAGCCCTTACTATGTGCCAAGCCACTGTTCTAAGTGCTAGGGTAGATTCAAGCAAATCAGGATGGACACAGTCCCTGTTCAACCTGGGGCTCACAATCTTAATTCCCATTTTACAGATGAAGTAACTGAGGCCCATAGAAGTAAAGTGACTTATCCAAGTTCACACAGCTGACATGTGGCGGAAACAGGATTAGAACCCATGTCCTTCTGAGTCCCTGGCCCATGCTCATTAAACCGCGCTGCTTCTCAACACTGGACAGGTAGTCAGGAAATCTGGGTTCTAATCCTAATTCTGCCACTAATCTGCTATGTGACCTGGGATGAATCATTTCACTTCTCTGGGCCTCACTTCCCTCATCTGTAAAGTGGGGATTAAAAATCTGCTCTCCCTCTCCCTTAAACTGAGAGCTCCATGTGGGACAGGGACTGTATCTGACTTGATTATCTTGATATTAGCCCAGGACTCATTACAGTGCTTGGCACCTAAGAAGTGCGTAACAAATACCACAGTTATCTGTAAAATCATTATTATTACCACAATTACATTATTACCTTATGGCGGTGCAGGTACTCCCAATATAATGGCCTGTAAACTCTGCCATCTGCTGTACTTTCTAGAGCACAGTTTCAGCATAGAGCTCTCACTTCTGCCTGGCTACCTAGTAATAATAATAATACTTAAAGAAAATCATTGTGATATTGATTTAGAGCTTACTATGGGGCAAGAACTGTACTAAGCATGGGTCTAGCTGCAACAAAATCAATCCGTGTCTTACAGGGGACTCACAATCCAAAGGGGTGGGAGAACAGGTCATTTAAGGCCCATTTTACAGATGAGAACGCTGAGACTCAGAGAGGGTCACACAGCACATGTGGCAAAATTTTATTTTATTTTGTTAATATGTTTTGTTTTGTTGTCTGTCTCCCCCTTCTAGACTGTAAGCCCGCTGTTGGGTAGGGACCGTCTCTATATGTTGCCAACTTGTACTTCCCAAGCACTTAGTACAGTGCTCTGCACACAGTAAGCACTCAATAAATATGATTGAATGAATGAATGAATGAATCCCAAGCCCGGGCTTTCCCCACTAAGCCAAACAAGGGAACCTCATTCCTGTTTCAAGAACAGCGTCATGATAGAGTGGCCAGGACCCAGAGATTCCCCAAGTCCACTGACCAATCAAGCAATCCAGTCAATCAATCATATTTACTGTATGAAGAACACTGTACTAAGGGCTTGGGAGAGTACAATATAACAGATCTGGATGACATCTCCCTGCCCATAAGGATCTTACAATCTAGAGGGGGAGATGGACGGTAAAATAAATTACAGATACGTATTTAAGTGCTGTGGAGCTGAAGGTGGGATAAATAAAAGATGAAAATCCCAGAGCAAGGGTGATGCAGAAGGGACAGGGAGTAGGGGAAATGAGGGCTTAGTTGGAGAAGGCCTTCTGGAAGCATTGTGATTTTAAGAGGGCTTTGAAGGTGGGGAGAATGAAGGCCTGCCAGATATGAAATAATATTAATAATAATAATAGTAATAATAATAATGGCATTTGTTAAGCGATTACTATGTGCAAAGCACTGTTCAAAGCGCTGGCACTGTTCTAAGTGCGGAGGGCATTCCAGGCCAGAGGCAGGATGTGAGTGAGGGGCTGACAGTGAGATGGATGAGATTGAGGTACAGTGAGTAGAAACAGGGAGAAGAGAGAGAATTGGGCTCAATTATTCCAATACTGGAGTCTCTGCATTGCTCCAGAGAGATGCTTCTTTTCCAGTCTGGTGGCTCTCCTAACAATATATTTTCCTTCAGCTTCACCCCTGCACCAGACTTCATAAATCCCCTCTAAGATTTTTACACCTTTTAAATAACTCAGGTTACCAGGTCCCGCTTAAATCAGTACTTAGCTCTGCTGATTGCTTTAGTTCTTTTCATCTCTCCTCATAACTCATTCTCTCTTCCTCACTCTCCATCAGTTTTATGGCCCATCACCAAATTCTGTCCAATTTGTCTCCGTCTCTAGGGTGAGGAGGTCCAGATTATTAAGTGGTAACCCAAGAAGAGCATTTCAGGTGAGATTTCACATCATTTTCTTCTTTTCTTGTATCTCAAAGCTCCCTACATCACTGGTCTGTCCCCCCAGCCCCCGGCAACCACATCGTATTAGAAATTCCAAATTATTATTGATCCATTGCCATGCTTACATTCACACCTTCCCCAGGTCAATAATTTCCTGCGATTTCCATCTCTGTCATTAATAATAATGGTGGCATTTGTTATGCGCTTACTATGAGTGAAGCACCGTTCTAAACGCTGGGGTAGATAAAAGCTAATCAGATCCCTGACCCACACAGGGCTCGCGTCTTAATCCCCATTTTACAGATGAGGTAACTGAAGCACAGAGAAGTTAAGTGACTTGCCCAAGGTCACACTTAAAAACACCAAACAGTAACATGAGAAATTTAAATATGTACGAATAATGAAAGATTTTCAATTACTCTATTTGCGAATGGAGCACTAAAATTTTCCAGGTGTTATCTTTCACAGCCTACTGAGTGAAAAGGCAAGTTGAGGATCTGACTTTGTCAATGCTAAATAGATCTGTTGTCCTTATCTATAGTAATGTTAAATTGAAGTGGGCTTAATCACTCTGTTCAAAGGGAAGGAAGGAAAGGACTTAAGTAAAAGTGGACTTCATAGATACCCAAGTGAAAGAGCTCTACAAGTAATATCTCAAACTGTAAGCTCCGTGTGGGCAGGGAATGTGTCTGGCTATTGTTACATTCTACTCGCCCAAGTGTTCAATAAATACGATTGACTGACTAATGCCAATATTAAAATTCAATAGTGTTATGAGAAAGACCATTATAAGACGAGTGATTGTTCAGTATTGGAGTAGAATCAACTTTAGTTCCATTTAAAATGCTTCCATGTGGCAGTCAGCTGGCTTCAGTGACAATATCTCACTTACCCTTGACTTCAATTGTGTATTTCCTTTGTGGAAGAGATGGGTCAATGACAGAACATTGGTTTTAGGATTAGGAGAGAGAATAAAATGAAGAAATGCTGGCTTGAATGAGAGCTGTAATGCCATAGGTCTTTCCTGATGCTGCTTAGAAAGAATATTAGGGACAATTAGGGACAATTAGCTCTTTCTTTTTGATTACATAGTCTAACATCATTTCATGCCCACCCCGTTCCCCTTGAATAATAATAATAATAATGATTATGACATTTACCAAGCGCTTATTATGTTCTGGGGTAGACACAAGGTTATCGGATTGGGCACAGTCCTGTTCAACACAAGGCTGTCAATCTATTTTATCCCCATTTTCAAGGGAGGAAAACGAAGCCCAGAGAGGGTAAGCAATTTGCCCAATATCTGGCTTCCCATTTACCTCACTGCGGGCAGGGAACTCATCTCCCAACTCTGCTGTATTGTACCCTCTCCCAAGTACTTAATAAATAGTAGCCCTCGAAAGATACAATAGATGATGATGATGATGATAACTGTGGAATTTAAGCGCTTACTATGAGCCAGTCACAGTACTAAGCGCTGAGGTGGATACCGGCAAATCAGGTTGGACACAGTCCCTCCCTCTGTCCAGTCTCAATCCCCATTTTCCAGATGAGGTAACTGAGGCCCAGAGAAGTGAAGTGACTTACCCAAGGTCACATAGCAGACAAGTGGCAGAGTCGGGATTAGAACCCATGACCTTCTCGCTCCCAGGCCCGTGCTCTTAAAGGTGTCCCAGCCAGCCTACTTGTGATCCAATGGGGTCTGTCCAGAATCTCAGTTCAGGATGTTGGCAGGTGTGCAGAAGGAGTCAGACCTTGTCTCATTTCAAAGCACCCAAGGAGTTGAAGGTGCATTGTAAGACGTCCCATATCTACTGCTCCTCCCCTTTCCAAATGGGCTGCAGGAGAACCCTTCTGAATGCCTGCTTGGCCTCTTTGGTTCCCCTTCAAGCAAAAGAGGTCAAGAGGCCTTACCTGAGGAGATAATGGGAGAATGAATATATGTATTCCTATGAAACCAGCCAACTTTTCTGTTTTCTCTCTCTCTCTTGCTCGATCTCTCAAACATACAGAGACCTCATCCTCGTTTCCCCAGTTTAAATGGAGATTATGGGAGAATGGATGCATTCTCATGAAACCAGCCAACCTGTTTTTTCTCTCTCTCTTTCTCTCACCTCATCATCGCTCCCCCAATTTAAATAAGGATTGTGGAAGAATGAGTGTATTCTTATGAAGCCAGTCATCTTTTCTGTTTTCTCTTCCTCCTTCTCTCTCTCTCTCTCTCTCTCTCACACACACACACACACACACACACCTCATCCTCACTTCCCAAGTTTAAATGCAATATGTGGCCATCTGCTAATCGGGTGCCGATACATTCCCCACTGCCCGCGTACCATTGTGAAAATCTTGAGACACAGCTGAAGAACTCTCCAGATACTTGGACCCTGGTCAGAAAGTAGTGCGTGGAACACCACACACCTGAGCACACACAAGGAAGGAGGGAGATTATGTTGGGCCGAAGCTATGGTCAACGGTGGGCGGGGGAGATGTTTCCTCTCATAACAAGTGATCATGGAAAGAGAGGGCACGACAGGGCCCTGAGGGGACTTCATTTCCCTGCTCACGCCACAGAGTGTCATTTCCCCTCCTTCCCACAAAGACCTCAGCTTCCTTCTAGAAGCATATTGCTTACATCTCCCTCTTGGCTCTGACTCTGTGAGGAGAGACACCCGTGCTTTCCTCTGACTGTGAGGTGAGACCCCGTGTTATCCTCTTACTGTGAGGAAAGACCCCTGTGTTACCCTCTGACTCTGTGGGGAGAGACACCTGTGTTATCCTCTGACTTTGCGAGGAGAGACACCCGTGTTATCCTCTGACTCTGTGAGGAGTGACCCCTGAGCTGACTCTGTGAGGAGAGACACCCACGCTATCCTCCGACTCTAGAATCCAAAGTGGTAACAAGAGTTACTACTCTCCAGCCTAAACCTGGAGACTCTGAGCCTCTGTGTTGGGTAGGGACTGTCTCTATATGTTGCCAACTTGTACTTCCCAAGCGCTTAGTACAGTGCTCTGCACACAGTAAGCGCTCAATAAATACAATTGATGATGATGAGAGACACCCACTCTATCCTCCAACTCTAGAATCCAAAGTGGTAACAATAGTTACTACTCTCCAGCCTAAACCTGGAGACTGTGAGCCTCTGTGTTGGGTAGGGACTGTCTCTATATGTTGCCAACTTGTACTTCCCAAGCGCTTAGTACAGTGCTTTGCACACAGTAAGTGCTCAATAAATACAATTGATGATGATGATGATGATAAGAGACACCCACGCTATCCTCCGACTCTAGAATCCAAAGTGGTAACAATAGTTACTACTCTCCAGCCTAAACCTGGAGACTCTGAGCCTCTGTGTTGGGTAGGGAATGTCTCTATATGTTGCCAACTTGTACTTCCCAAGCGCTTAGTACAGTGCTCTGCACACAGTAAGCGCTCAATAAATACAATTGATGATGATGAGAGACACCCACTCTATCCTCCAACTCTAGAATCCAAAGTGGTAACAATAGTTACTACTCTCCAGCCTAAACCTGGAGACTCTGAGCCTCTGTGTTGGGTAGGGACTGTCTCTATATGTTGCCAACTTGTACTTCCCAAGCGCTTAGTACAGTGCTCTGCACACAGTAAGCGCTCAATAAATACAATTGATGATGATGATGATGATAAGAGACACCCACGCTATCCTCCGACTCTAGAATCCAAAGTGGTAACAATAGTTACTACTCTCCAGCCTAAACCTGGAGACTGTGAGCCTCTGTGTTGGGTAGGGACTGTCTCTATATGTTGCCAACTTGTACTTCCCAAGCGCTTAGTACAGTGCTCTGCACACAGTAAGCGCTCAATAAATACAATTGATGATGATGAGAGACACCCACTCTATCCTCCAACTCTAGAATCCAAAGTGGTAACAATAGTTACTACTCTCCAGCCTAAACCTGGAGACTCTGAGCCCACTGTTGGGTAGGGACTGTCTCTATATGTTGCCAACTTGTACTTCCCAAGCGCTTAGTACAGTGCTCTGCACACAGTAAGCGCTCAATAAATACGATTGATCGATTGATTAAACCCGGAGAACGAGCTCGTACTGGACAGCCCATGGCTCTCCGTGCCCCTCAGAGGACCAACCTGGGATGTGCCTGTCCTATCCTTTACCACTCTCCTAGTTTCACACTCATAACAGTCGCTCTTCCAGAATTACTTATGTCTAGATATTAATGTCTATCTCATCATCATCATCATCAATCGTATTTATTGAGCGCTTACTGTGTGCAGGGCACTGTACTAAGCGCTTGGGAAGTACAAGTTGGCAACATATAGAGACAGTCCCTACCCAACAGTGGGCTCACAGTCTAGAAGGGGGAGACAGAGAACAAAACAAAACATACTAACAAAATAAAATAAATAGAATAGCTATGTAAAAGTAAAATAAATAGAGTAATAAATACGTATCTCCCTCTCTATACGGTAAGCATATGGTGAGCAGGGACGTGGTTACTAATTCTGTTGTACTGTAGTCTCCCAAAGGCTTAGTACACTGCCCTGCCCATAGTAAGTGCTCAACAAATTCCGTTGATTGATTGATTGATCACTCAGTGGTATTCAGCGCTTACAGTGTGCGGGGCATTGTATTAAGCGCCTGGGAGAATACAAATACAATAATAATAATTATGATAATAGTAACTGTTGCATTTGTTAATTTCTCACTGTGTGCCAGGCACTGTACTAAGTGCTTGGGAGAGCACAAATGCAATAATAATTACAATTGTGGTATTTGTTAAACTCTTACTATGTGCCAGCCATTGTACTAAGTGCTTGGGAGAGCACAGATGCAATAATAATAATTGTGGTATTTGTTAAGCTCTTACTATGTGCCAGACACTGTACTGTGTGCCAGGCACTGTACTAAGTGCTTGGGAGAGCACAAATGCAATAATAATAACAATTGTGGTATTTGTTAAACTCTTACTATGTGCCAGGCACTGTACTAAGTGCTTGGGAGAGCACAGACGCAATAATAATAATTGTGGTATTTGTTAAGCTCTTACTATGTGCCAGACACTGTACTAAGTGCTTGGGAAAGCACAGATGCAATAATAATTACAATTGTGGTATTTGTTAAACTCTTATTATGTGCCAGGCACTGTACTAAGTGCTTGGGAGAGCACAGACGCAATAATAATAATTGTGGTATTTGTTAAGCTCTTACTATGTGCCAGACACCGTACTAAGTGCTTGGGAGAGCACAGACGCAATAATAATAACAATTGTGCTATTGGTTAAGCTCTTACTATGTGCCAGGCACTGTACTAAGCACTGGAGTGGATACAAGCAAATCAGGTTGGACACAGCCCCTATCCTACATGGAGCTTCCAGTCTCAATCCCATTTCACAGATGAGATAACTGAGACCCAGAGAAGTGAAGTGACTTGGCCAAGGTCACATAGCAGACAAGCGGTGGAGCCGGGATTAGAACCCACGACCTTCTGACTCCCAGGGGAGGTGGAACAGGAGGAGCGGGGTGGATTTAGTCACTTCACCCACAAGACCACCTCCTCACCTCTCCCTTATCATCATCATCATCATCAATCGTATTTATTGAGCACTTACTATGTGCAGAGCACTGTACTAAGCGCTTGGGAAGTACAAATTGGCAACATATAGAAGGTACTCAATATGAGTGCTAAGTTATATGGGTGCTTTAATGGTATTTAAGCACTCACTATGTACCAGACACCATACTAAGCGCTGAGATAGATACAAGCTAATCAGGCTGGACACAAATCAACGGCCCACATGGGGCTCACAGTCAAAACCCCCATTTTATAGATGATGGGACTGAGGCCCAGAGAAGTTAAGCGATTTGCCCAAAGTCACACAGCAGACAATTGGCGGAGCCAGGATTAATAATAATAATAATAATAATAATGGCATTTGTTAAGCACTTACTATGTGCAAAGCACTGTTCTAAGCTTTGGAGGGGGATACAAGGTGATCAGGTTGTCCCACGTGGGGCTCACAGTCTTAATCCCCATTTTACAGATGAGGTAACGGGCATAGAAAAGATAAGCCGCCAATTGTCAGCTGTGTGACTTTGGGCAAGTCACTTAACTTCTCTGTGCCTCAGTTACCTCATCTGTAAAATGGGGATGGAGACTGTGAGCCCCCCGGGGGACAACCTGATCACCTTGTAACCTCCCCAGCGCTTAGAACAGTGCTTTGCACATTTCTAGACTGTGAGTCCACTATTGGGTAGGGGCCGTCTCTATATGTTGCCGACTTGTACTTCCCAAGCGCTTAGTACAGTGCTCTGCACGCAGTAAGCGCTCAATAAATATGATTGAATGAATTGAACAGTAAGCGCTTAATAAATGCCATCATTATTATCATCATCATTATTATTAGGCCAGGCTGCTGAAGAATGGACGAAACACGATTTCCATCATAAACCCATCCACTGTTTTATGACATTTAATCCCACCTCTGCCACACGTCTGCTGCGTGACCTTGGGCAAGTCACTTCTCTGTGCCTCAGTCACCTCACCTGTAAAATGGGAAGTAAAAGTGTGAGCCCCACGTGGGACAACCTGATTACCCTGTGCCTACTCCAGCGCTTAGAACAGTGCTTGGCACATAGTAAGCGCTTAACAAATACCATCATTATTATTTAAGCCTTTACCATGTGCCAGGCACTGCCCTAAGCACTAAATGAGGCAGGTGGACGAAGTCCCTGTCCCACCTAGGGCTCGCGGTCTCAATCCCCATTTTACAGATGCGGTAACCGAGGCACAGAGACGTTGCCCAAGGTCCCACAGCTGACGGTGGAGGCTGGATTAGAACCCAGGTCCTTCTGACTCTCAGGCCTGTGTTCTACCCACTAGGCCGCACTGCCTCGATGAGGGTGTCGCTGCTGGAAAGCCAGCCGGGCCCCAAGGTATCCGTGGAGGAATAGTGCCATCTTGTGATCTGCCGCCGTGCCCACTGACCCTCCTGGAAAAGGGGGGTCCTCCCAACTACAACTCTGGAGAAACTCAGACACGAACCGAGTCCCATCTCTTCCTAATTCCAGCGCTTAGAACAGTGCCTGCTACATAGTAAGCATCTAACATATACCACGAAAACAAAAAAAAAAAGGAACATGGTGAAAGAGTAAAGAGTGTGGGCATGAGTCGGTGCAAACCATCACCACTACCACCCGAACAACTCAGTGAATGTCCTGTTACCTGCATCTGAGCACTGTTCACCCCAAAAGATACACTGCTGGTTGTCAGGGGCACATCCCGCCGGAAACAACCGCATCACCATTCATTCAGTACATTGAATCATATTTATTGAGCGCTTACCGTATGCGGACTACTGTACTAGAGAAGCAGCGTGGCTCAGTGGAAAGAGCCCGGGCTTGGGAGTCAGAGGTCATGGGTTCCAATCCCGACTCTGCCACTTGTCAGCTGTGTGACTCGGGGAGAGTCGCTTAACTTCTCTGTGCCTCGGTCCTCTCATCTGTAAAATGGACTGTGAGCCCCACGTGGGACAACCTGATTTTCTGGTATCCCCCCAGTGCTTAGAACAGTGCTTGGCACATAGTAGGTGCTTAACAAATACCATTATTATTATTATTATCATTATTACAGCACAACAGTAATCACACACATTCCCTGCCCATAACGAGTGTACAGTCTAGAGGGGGAGACTGACATTAGTAGAAATAAATAGAAATAAATAGTGATAGGGGGCTGGGAGAAGGGATGAATGAAGAGAGCAGGTCAGGGGGTCGCAGAAGGGAGTGGGAGAAGAGGAAAGGAGGGCTCAGTCAGGGAAGGCCTCCTGGAGGAGATGTGCTTTCAATAAGGCTACACAACGGCAATACGTCTTCCAACTTGAGGATGACTCTTCGAACACTTTTTAAGAAATAAAACTATATAGAGCCATCAATTTGCACAATTAAAAATTCAATTTTATTTAGCAGGACAGTCCAAGAGGTATTTAAGCAGGAAAAGTCCAATTTTTTTTTTCCCCACAAGGTCTTGACAAAAGACAGAAAATATTGTTACAACACAATCCGAAAGGGGGCACGGGAAAATTCACATGCTTACACACTGGGAATGTACACCATGAACAGGTCAAACTGCCGTCTGTCCAGTGATGTTTCCCATCCAAGTGGCCCCTGGTACATTCTCCCCGACTCTTGCTCAGACGCTTCACATCGACTTAATTTCTGTCTCAAGGTCCCAGATGAGAGGCACTACCCAACTAAAAGACAATCAGTCGTCTCCGTCCAGTTGCCCACAGCTGGGGGAGGCCAACTTCCATCTCCCAGCCCGACATGAAGGGCACAGTCTTAATCGCCATCTCCAAACCCATTTCTGCTTTTAGCTTCTCAGAAGCCCGTGCTTTGGTGTATCAAAGAGGCCTCTCGGCTTCCTTTGGTTCTACACGCTCGGGTGGGATGGATGCAAGACCAGTGAGAAGAATGCCGAGTAGCATGACCGGATCGCTCTGGGCTATGATTTGGAAATGACCCCAGATTCCAAGAAAAGCACTTTATGCAGAAATCCGTGATAAATACACTTTCCTTCAGAGCAGGAGCAGATAAGGGCATACCATTTCATGACGCCACAGCCAACTTATAAAGAGAATTTAGGCCGTTCATAGACTTAGATAAGAGGAGCAAAAAGAGGTAGCAGCAACATAAAGAGGTAAATTCCCAAGACAAGTGCTGTATCTGCACCAATAGAGCAGCAAAAATCAAGACATCTCTACCATTCCGGTTCTTCTGGGGCCTACACATAGTCCCCGACAAATCAGGTGATAAGTTGCAGGAGGGATTTTTGCCCGGAATATAGGCCTAGAGAGACTTGATATTCTATAAAGCAGGCAAGAAATTCTATTCGGGTAAGTTCGCATGGTAAGTATATTGCACAAGACACGCAGATTTTACTTCATTAAATCTACACTACAGAAGATTGGTTACTTGCGAGCCGGAATCACTCCAGTCTGAAACTCAGTAGCTACTTCAGTGTCCTGAATTTATTAGCCTAGATGATTTGGAGTAAGTGCTTAGTACAGTGCTCTGCACACAGTAAGTGCTCAATAAATACGATTGAATGAATGAATTGGGAGTCAGGGGGCAAACACGAACAAGTCAAGTGACCCCTGAGTTGATGAACCTTGGGAGGAGCCAAAAGGGACTTGAGAGCAAAAAGACTTGCAGTTAGAATTGAAAGTGGTCCAGGGTTTTGCCGAGGTCCAGTGACTCCCTGCTTCCTCGTCTCTGTCACCCACCTGCCCGAACCCCAACTTGCCGAAGAGAAGGGAGGAGAGAGACAGAATCTGTCAGTAACTGCATTTGTAATTGAATCATGGGGCTCCAAACCCACTAGTTCTGAGTCACCTACACAAGGGAGGAAGCAACGGGGAAAGAGACGCTTCGAGGCGGTGTGATTCTCGTCAAAATTTGGTGGATGGGAGGAAAACGTGTGTCACTAGCCTATAACTACTGAAACCTTGATCTTTTCTTTGGGGGATTCTTTGCTGGTCAAGCCCACATTGTCCACCTACTTTTCCAACACAATTGGTGCAGGCTGGCTGATTTTCTGTTCCTCTTTGAACAGAGATGCATTTTTACAATGGTATTTAAGCACTTACTATGTGCCAGGTATTCTACTAAACACTGGTAAATACAAGTTAATCAGGTTGGGTAGAGTCCCTGTCCCACTGAGGGCTCACAGTCTTCAACCCCATTTTACAGATGAGGTAACTGAGGCGCAGAAAAGTGAAGTGACTTGCCTAAGGTCACACGGCAGGCAAGTGACGGAGCGGGGATTAGAACCCAGGTCCTTGGACTCCAAGGCCCATGCTCTTTCCACTAGGCCATGCTGCTTTCCAAGCTGATTTGAGGCTCTCTGGTCTCAACCCTGTCCCATTTTGAAAAAAGTTTCTCTTCGAATTCTCTGAGTCTCTCTATCCCTAACCCTGGTAGGGAAATAGTCCTTCAAATCTTTGAGATCAATGAGTCTACGTTCCAAGATCTTACCTGCTTCCCACATCAGAGTAAAATGGATCTAAAAGTTATGTTGATTGATATGTATTTATCTTGAGGAATTACTGATTACTCTAGGGGTGGCTTGCCCTCCTGGAAAATGGGAATAAAACCACCTTCTCTCCCACTCAGGAGCAGTGAAGAAGAGTGAGAACACTTGAGAACACTTGGAACACCCTGGTGAAGTTAACTCGTGATAGCCAGCCAGTATTATAATGGCAAAATCAAAAAACCCAAGCACAAACATAGTTTATTTCATCCATGTTTGTAACCACATGATCCCACTTGGTTAATTCAGAATTTAAAAAGCCCTTTGAAAGCAAAGACTGATATTATTAAGGAATTGTTCCTTGGAAAGAAAAGTACTGAGCAGATGTTAAAATTCAATAAACCTAGTGGAAATGATCAAAATGCTATGAGAAAGAGAGTTGTTAGATTCCACCTCAACAGTTCATTAACGCAGCGTACTTCTCCATTCTTTGGCGTTTCAGAAGAGACCAGGCACCTCACCCAATGCCTTTTCCCGACTGAAAGGGGATGTATTTAAGTGACGACCGAAACAGAAACGGGAGGGCTCACGAAAGGTTTCCCCAGCTCTCGGACTGAAGAACGAAAACCACAGTCTTCACAGTAGCAGACGTGGCCATGAGACGATGAAGGAGATGAGTCTTTGCAGATTGAAAATGAATAAATCAGGAAAAACTGATCAAGGGCAATTTTGGTAACGGTTGCAAGCACGCAGGCAGGCAGGGGTGTGTGTGAAAGTGTGTGGATGAGTGTCGGGTGTGTGTGTGTGCGCGCGGGTGTGTGAAAAGAAGTGTCTGAGATGGGATAAGGAACAAGGAGGTGGGGGGATTAATGGTTCACAGTCTAGGCCTTCCTAAACTGCTCAGAATGAAAAGGTACGCACATACTTCACGCTCCCCCCCAGATTTCTTCTCCTCATTGACACTCACAATTTTCCCCCCATTTCCCCTAACTTATGGCCCTCGCGCATCTCTGCTATTCCCCCTCCCGTTCCGGGGGCCAAATTCCTCTCAACTAAATAGTCGCCCCCGTTGCCTCGGTCTCCCGCCTCCGTGGACGGAACATCAAACCCTCCAGGCAGTCCGGCCACTAAGGGCCGCAACACACCCAAGAAATGTCGAGGGGCCGGTGTGGAATCACCGCTTTTTAGTCCCGCCGTTGGCCCTGTTGAAGCTCCTGGTCATCTGGGGGAAGTGAACGGTCGGGGTCCTCTCCGTCGGGCCGTACAGCCCCAGGTTGCGTGCCGCGAGGGATTTTCTCAGCGGTTTGACGCTGGGGAAGGGGCTGAAGATGGGGGTCTTGGGGTGGTTGGGTTGCGGGGACTTGGCAGACAGACAGACGGACAGACCGGGTGACTCGGGGAAGAGCCCGGGGCAGGGCGGGGGATCCCGTGAGTCGGTGTTCTGATTCAGTTCCAGGGCCTTTAGCCTGAGCTGCACAGCCGCCACATTGGCACTGGTTTCTCGGGATCCTGGCTGGGGAGATTCCCTCTCCGAAGCCCCGACAGTCCTATCCCCAGAGCCTCCGTCTCCCTCTCCCGCTGGGATGTCGACTCCGCCAGGAGATTTGGCTGCTGCTCCCATGGATCTCCCGCCTTCGGGAAGGGCGGGTTTCCCACCTTCATTCTGCTCTTCTATGAGCCCCACGGTGTCCCCACAGCCCGGTTGGCCTTTAGCCCGGATGTTCTTTCTGTGAACTCGGATGTGCGCCCGCCACGGTGAGTTGAGCTTCGTTTTAAGATCTTCATAGGGGATGGGAGACATTTTGCCACCGGTGTGGCCTGGGATGTGGATGACGGCATTCTTAGCAGCCCTGTTCGTGGTTTTCATCTTCTTCCCTAAAAGAAGGTGGTTTATGACTGGAGAATGGTTTACCTGAGATGGGAGAAGACTGGTCACTGGCCCTTTATCTGAAAGAAATGCCAAAGTGCACATGAAATATGCCATAGTACCATAAATACCATAATAATAATAATAATGACATTTGTTAAGAGCTATGTGCCAGGCACCGTATTAAGCACTGGGGTGGATACAAGCAAATCACACTGGACACAATCCCTGTCCCACGTGGGGCTCACAGATGAAATCCCCATTGTATAGATGAGGTAACTGAGGCACAGAGAAGTGAAGTGACTTACCCAAGGTCACACAGCAGACAAATGGGATTAGAACCCATGACCTTCTGACTCCCAAGTCCACGCTCTATCCACTATGCCATATCAACGCAGGGTCTCCCTTCCTTTCTCTCTTCCTCCCTTTCCCTCTTCCTCCCTTTCCCTCGTCCTCTTTTTTTTTTACATACAATTCACCATCAAGGGAAATCTATTTTCCCATGTGCTTAGTACAGTGCTCTGCAGCCAATAAGCACTCAGTAAATATCACTGACTTACTGGTTGTTTTCCCCCTGAATGTCGTCAAGATCGCCTGACTTGTTACAGTAGAAGCTGAATTCTAATCCCAGATCGGCCACTTGTCTGCTGGGTAACCTTGGGCATGTCACTTCACTTCTCTGGGCCTCAGTTACCTCATCTGTAAAACGGGGATTCAGACTGTGAGTCCCAGTGGGGGACATGAACTGGGTCCAACCTGATTAGCTTGTATGTACCCCAGGGCTTAGTACAGTGCTTAGCACGTAGCAAATACCACAAAAATAATTATTCTATACATTCTAGAAGCCTTATTTTGTTATTCCTATCAGCTGAATACAGACTAATTCCTAGATCTGGCCTAGTGAAGAAAGCGTGGGCCGAAGAGTTCTAATCCCAGCTCCTCCACGTGCCTGCAGTATGATCTTGGATAAGTCACTTCACTCTTCTGCGCCCTCATCTGTAAAATGGGGATTAAGACTGTGAGTCTCATGTGGGACACGGACTGTGTCCAACCTGATTAGCTTGTTTCCACCCCATGTGCCTCAGTTACCTCATCCATAAAATGCAGATTCAATACCTGGTCTTCCCTCCCACTTAGACTGTGAGCCCCACATGGGACAGGGACTGCGTCCAGCCTGATTATCCAATATTTATTTTAGTGCTTAGTATAATGCTTGGCACGCAGTAAGCACTCAACAGATACCATCATCAATATAATGAAAAGAATAATCTATACGTTGCCGACTTGTACTTCCCAAGCTCTTAGTACAGTGCTCTGCACACAGTAAGTGCTCAATAAATATGATTGAATGAATGAACGAATGAAAAGGCAGTTTTGTGACTTAACTCAAAAGAGAATGAGAATCACTCAGTGAATTGGGGACTAGATTGAATTTGTCTCCTGCTGCTACTCACTTTCTGGACAACTTCCCTCTTGGCTTTAAATGACTCCAGGAGGGAAGGGGAACTACTGGCCGCTTTTTTGGCAGGGGGACAAGGGGTCAGAATGGTGACGAGGAAGGAAGAAAGGGTTTAAGAATGGTTAGTTAAGAACAGATTCATCATTTCTTGAGACTGTAAGACCTTAAGCTCCTTGAGAGTAAGCGCCCTACCAACTGTTATTGCAAGCGCCCGAGCACTTGGTAAAGTGCTCAATAAATGCCAGTCAGTATGTATTGAGTGCTCACCGTGTGCCGAGCCCTGTACTAAGCATGTGGGCGAGTACAATGTAACACTAAACAGATTGCCAAGATTGGTTCAGAGACAGATACAAGTCTTGATGGAACTTTGAATAGAAGTAGATCAAGTCTTTTCTTTTAAATGGTGTTTGTTAAGCGCTTACTATTTGCCCGGCACTGTACTAAAACCACAAGCTTACAGTCTACAGTCAGTCAATTGTATTTACTGAGCACTTACTCTGTGCCAAGCAATGTATTAGGCACTTGGGACAGTACAATAGGGCAAAGTAACAGACACATTCCCTGCCAACGAGGGAATGTTGGTTGGTTCTTGAGCTGCATGTTTAGCCGTGAGTCGCAATTTAAAAGGCACCGAAGTACTTGAAAATGGGTGGCTTTGCTATTTTAAAATACCGCAAGGATCTCCCCACTACAACGTTCTTCTTTTAGCAACTCTAACTGACCTGATTAGCGTGTATTTACCCCAGCGCTTAGTACAGTGCTGGGCAAATAGTAAGTGCTTAACAAATATCGTTAAAAAACAACAACTTGATCTACTTCAATTCAAAGTTCCATCAAGACTGGCATCTGACTCTGAACCAATCTTGGCAATACCTTCAATCTCAGGAGCATCTGTGTACCTGCCCCACTTCTGAGGAGAAAGAAATCCCCAGTGGAATAACCATGGAGACCGTAGAGAAGCAACCAGCTCTGAAACTCCTTAGATGGTTGTTTGTTCTATTGTTTAAAGTCACACACTCATTATTGGCACGTAATCATTTGAGCATGCATAGGTGATCGTGCTTCCATTTGTTCTGATCACCTTTTTGGGCCTGGAGAATTCACTAATATGCTTTACAAGACTTCCTTGGGGAAACTATTCTTTGTTTAAGCTCTCTTTTGCTTGACGCTATTTTCCCGGAACCAATTAAGGAATGTGCTAATCAGAAAGTTCTTGCAGAAAGGAATTAGACCATCTGTGGTGTACGCTTGGTTGACTGTTGAAGGGGAGAGAAAGGAAACCTTATAGACCAGGAAGAGAATGCAAATGGCTTGAGAGAAGTGATGGAAAAGTACTGCAAAAACAGCGTAATCACCATTTACCAAGTCTCTTGGCTATCCCAATCAGGGACAGTTAAACTATTCAGTGCTTCACTGAGGTATAATGTCAGTCTCTCTCTCTTTCTTCATGGCATTTGTTAAGTACTTACTATGTGCCAGGCATCATACTAAACGTTAAGGTAGACACAAGGTTGGACACAGTTCATGTGCCACATGGGGTTCACAGTTCCAAGGACAGTGTTCTATGCGCAGTAAGCACTCAATAAATATGATCGAATGAATAAATTTTACAGATGAGGTAACTGAGGCACAGAGAAGTGAAGTGACTTGCCCAACATCACACAGCAGACAACTGGTGGAGCCGGGACCAGACCCAAGGTCCTTCTGATTCCCAGGCCCGTGCTCTATCCATTAGGCCACACTACGTCTCTTAGTCTATTCAAGATAACTATAGTAATAATAATAATAGCATTTATTAAGCGCTTGCTATGTGCAAAGCACTGTTCTAAGTGCTGGAGAGGTTACAAGGTGATCAGGTTGTCCCACGGGGGCTCACAGTTTTAATACCATTTTCCAGATGAGGAAACTGAGGCACAGAGAAGTTAAGTGACTCGCCCAAAGTCACCCAGCTGACAAGTGGCAGAGCCGGGATTAGAACCCACGACCTCTGACTCCCAAGCCCGGGCTCTTTCCTCCGAACCACGCTGCTTCTCATAACGATATATGGCTGGGCAATGTCCTGATTTTAAGGAGAAGGACTGCTGACTAGGAACCTCAAAGGCCCTTTTTATTTTTAAAAAAAGGTATTTGTTAGCACTTACTAGGTGCCAGGCACTGTACTAAGTACTGGGGCAGACACAAGCTAATCAGACTGGACACAGTCCCTGTCCCACATAGGGTTCAGAGTCTCCATCCCAATTTGACAGATGAGGTAGCTGAGACACAGAGAAGTCAAGTGACTTGTCCAAGGTCACACAGCAGACAAGCGGCAGAGCCGAGATTAAAACCCAGGTCCTCTGAATCCCAGGCCTGTGCTCTTTCCACTCGGCCCCACTGTTTCAAATATGAAGCAGCCTTGAAAATATGGATACTGTTCTTAGTGGTTGGGGCAGTTCAGAACTCTGGACTCCCTTCTAGAGAAGTTTTGGTTTCCAAAGATATTTATCCTTCACTTCCAATAACTGTAGGACATGATCAATAATGGGTCTCTTGAAAACATCCCAAATTTTAACCTGTATGATTTTCATTCAACATGCTCTACTGTCCTCTCCCCAGCAACTAGCACAGTGCCCTGCTCGGAGTAAGCATTCAATACATACCACTGATTGATTGATCGATTGAAAATCAACATGACAAAACACAGATCTGAGAATTAACCTCATCAAATCATAAATTGGCACTGCCCACAGAATTAGAGAAATCAAAGTGTTTGCTGATCCTTGGAGAAGAGAACCTTCCCAGATGCATTTTACCACCACCACTCCTGTTTGAAACCACTGGTGCTTGGAAAGATCAGAACAATGGCTGCCAATGATAGATCGGGGCCACTTTTCATCACATTTGGTTTCTGGAGGACGGGGGAGCAGGTAGGATGGGGTAGCATTTAAGAAGAAGTCAGTCACTAGTTCTCAAGTCCAAGGATGGCACGGATTTGAATTTTGTATTCCCCAGGCATACACCGCAAACGCTATCTTGCGATACCATCCGCTTACTACAGTGCTCTGCACACAGTAAGCGCTCAATAAATACGAACTGAATGTATACCATCGGTCGGCTGATCTCTGGCACCTAAAACAGGCATAAGGTCTTTTTCTCCTCCAGAACCTAAAGCAAAATCATAAAATAAAAGTGATGTCGTGGCCGGAATTTGTTTCTGCGGCACCGGTGCCAATATTAATCAGTGACTGTAAACTCCCCTCTAGACTACAAGCTCGCTGTGGGCAGAGAACATGTCTATCAACTCTGTTGCACTGTACTCTCCCAAGCGCTTAGTACAGTGCTCTGCACATAGTAAGCACTGAATGGATACCGTTGATGGAATTACTTCTTGTTTCCCCAGGGAACTATTTGCTCTCCACCTGAGAGGCGAGCATTCAAGAAAGGATCCCCGTGCATTACCTGCTTTGATGTACACCTCATGAACCTGCTGCTGCTGCTTCTTCTTAATGCGCGAATACTGCCTCTTCAGCGCGTTGATGTCTGTCGTCATGCGTTCCATCATCATACTGTTAAAGACAGCGTGGTATTCCCCGCGACAGGCGTCGATGGCACCCGGGCTCAGTTCTGCGATGTTACTGGATCCCAGACTCTGCTCCCCACTCGGCTCTGGGACGGGACAAGGAGCAGGGAAGGGAGGAGGAAGGAAATGGAAATAATAACCATAATAATAATTAATAACAACAATTGCGGTGTTTGTTAAGTGCTTACAGTGTGCAAGCGCTGGGGTGGCTACGAGCAAATCCGGTTGGACACGGTCTCTGTCCCACGTGGGGCTCACGGTCTCAATCCTCATTTTACAGATGAGGTAACTGAAGCCCAGAGAAGTGAAGTGACTTGCTCAAGGTCACAGAGTAGACAAGTGGCGGATCAGCCCCATTCACCTTTGACCCTCAGAGAAGCTAAACCTTTCAGTCCACGTCTCTCCACTCCTCAGAAACCTCTGGTGGTTGCCGGTCCACTTTCGGAGCCGACAAAGTCCTCACCTTTAAAGTACTCAATCAGCTCTCTCCCTCCTATCTTATCTCACTGATTTCCTACTACTAATAATAGTAATTTTGGTATAAGGTAAGCGCTTACTATGTGCCAGCACTGTACTATATGAGTGTGAGCCCCACGTAGAGCAGGGACTGTGTCCGACCTGATTAACTCGTGCTTTCCCCACAGAAAGCGCTTTACAATCAATCAATCGTATTTATTGAGCGCTAACTGTGTGCAGAGCACCGTACTAAGCGCTTGGGAAGTACAAGTTGGCAACATATAGAGACAGTCCCTACCCAACAGTGGGCTCACAGTCTAAAAGGTGGGCTCACAGTCTAAAATGCATAAAATACAAATGCCATAATAACTATTATTATAGATTCAAGGTAACTGGATTGTACACAACTCTGTCCCACACTGGGCTCACGGTCTTAATCACCATTTTACAGAGGAGGTAACAGAGGCAGAGAGTAGTAGTGTATTGCCCAAACGGACACGTGGCAGAGCCAGGATTAGAACCCAGATCCTTCTAACTGTGATCAATCCACTAGGCCATGTGACTTCCTACTACAACCCAATCTGTACAATCCACTCCTCAATCTCATTTATCTCACCACCGACCCCTCGCTCACTTCTTCCCACTCTCCCATTAATACAGTGCTTTCTGCACACGACAAGCGCTCAGTAGATGCGATTGACTGACTGATTCTTGGCACATGCGTGCTTGAATAGATACCACATTTGTTACTAATAGTGTCACGATAATAATAATAATAATGTTTACTTTCTATCACCAGCACATATTTCCATTATACATTAATCTCATGGGAGTAATGGCTCCAGGAGTTTTAAATCTTGGAACAATCTTTCTTAAGGGAAAAAGCAAAGAGATTAAATTTTCCTTTCAATACTGAACAAAATTGAGCCTCTTCATTCTCAAGAGTACACATTTCTATAGTCAACTGCAAATAAAAATATCTCTAAAAACATAATGAATAATAGGAGGGTCTTTGGTTTATTACAACTTTAAATATAAAATAAGTTATATTAACTATGTAAAATAGACTCTATTCTCCTATGGCAGGGTGGGTACATTTTTTTTTTTTTTACACCCATTGCTAAAGAAACTTGCCTTGGAATCAGTGCTCACAACCACTTTCTTCCACCTCATTACTTTCTTTCCAGAGACATGGGCACTATCAGAAAACAGTATCCCTGTTAGGGAACTAACAGCATTTTATCCAAAACTCATAGGAAAAGCATGCGATATGAAGAACTGTGAGGGCAAATACATGTAAAATGCAAACTTGTGAGCTTTCTCTTGAAAACGTTTTTTTGAATTTTGCACCATTTTAACTTATCAACGGCTAATGGATCACCCAGTGGTTTTCTCCTCATGATTAAAACGGGTTACCTTTAATTGTTTTTTGATACTTCTGTAGTTCTGGAGCCAAAAGTCCACTGAAAGGCCCGAGACATCCCACTGCATTAGCTACAGCATCTTCATCATCTAAATCGTTTTCTTCATCACTGTCTCTGTTCCTACCAAGCCGCCTGGAGAGAGAGAGAGAAATTTTAAGAGGAAAGGGGTTGTTGCTTCCTCAGTAGCATCCATGAAATCCCTTCTCGTTCATATATGACAGACCAACGCTCTCCCCATCTTCAAAGACCTCCTAAAATCACATATCCTCCAAGAGGCCTTCCCCGACTAAATCCTCATTTCCCCTACTCCCTCTCCTTTCTGCTTTGCCTAAGCACTTGGATCTTACACCTTAAAGCACTTGATATTTACTCCTCCTGTAGCCCCACAGCACTTCCGTACACTCTGCCATTCCCCCATCAGTAATTTATTTCATAGTCTGTAGTTCTCTCTATAATCAAGCAATGGCATTTATTGAGTGCTTACTTTGTTCAGAGCACTATCCTAAGCACTTAGGAGAGTACAATCCAACGGAGTTGGTAAAGGGTGTCTACATGTTGGTAGAACATATCAAAGTTTAAAAGAGGAGACAGTTCCTGTGGTCAGGATTGTGCCTACCAACTCTGAGGTACTGTGTTTTCCCGAGTGTTTAGTACAGTGCTTGGCACATGGAAAGTGCCCAATAAATACCATCAAGCGATCAACTGAGTAATAGGTTGATTGTCCCCTTCAAATGCTGATTACAGTAGAGATATAGTTTCTCCACTTTATCACAAAATTGCGACCACACCAAGCCCCCTCGCTTAAATTTAAATGCTCTGCCCATTGTGCAGTGATCCATTTGGAGCCTGAAAATTCCTGTAAATTCCTGTAAATTTATTTTCCATTCAATGGGAGTGCATTACACATTCATGCAGCTCCTGTCCCCCTTGTCGCTGGCATTAGGGGGTGTTGATTCTTCATCAGTAATGACCCAGGAAGACCATTCAATTTTCTGCCCATTATAAAACCACTTACCCTGAGACTGAAGCTGACTTCACTGTGGCTGGGAATGGAGTGATGTTGTAGGTGTATTTCTCCCTTAGTTCTGTCAATTGTGGGAAGGGAAACTGAGCCATTGAATAAACAGTCTAAAACAAACAAAAAAAAAGATGCCTGGTTTTACAATGGTGTCTTCAAAGTCGTCTTTTTCTTTTGGTATTTGTTAAGCTAAGGCTGTGAGCGCCACTTGGGACAGAGAATGTATCCAACTTGATTATCTTTTATGTACCTGAGCCTCTATCTATCTCTACCTCAGTACAGTGCCTGGCACAAAGTACTTAAAAAAACCACAATTATTATTGATATTATTATTATTATATGCCAGGCACTGTTCTAAGTGCTGGGGTAGATACAAGGTAACCAGGTTGGCACTGTTTGGAGGAGGAGGAGGAGGAGGAGGATGGCACCTTACCCCAAGCACCGTGAGAAGGGTACTAGATTGTAGACTGAAAAGTCATTGTGGGTAGGGAATGTGTCTTTTTATAGCTATATTGTATTCCCAAGCGCTTAGTATAGTGCTCTGCACACAGGAAGCACTCAATAAATATGAATGAACAAAGCATGGAACAATGCAAAGAACCCTTAGTGGATATTTCTCCTTCCCCTCTTGTGCCTGGTTGGTTCTCCATTCCGCTGCCTCTATGATTGTCAAAATTAAAAGCAGCATGAAGAAGCAGCATGGCCTAGTGGAAAGAGCCCGGGCATACGAGTCAGAAAGACCTGGGTCCTAATCCCAGCTCTGCCGCGTGTCTGCTGTGTGACCTTGGGCAAGTGTCCCAGGGTGAATCAGGGTACCCACCATCTCGAGGTCAATCGTGACTGCCTGAGCCAGGCAAAACGGAACTTGGAAGCTCAAGGTGGGACACTGCACCCGCAAACCGAAACCACCAGATTGACAACCCAGTCCGGGAATACAGAAGGTGCTCCCTTGCCAATCAAATAAGCTATGGAGGAGTGGGGAGGGCGGAGAATGGATAAACTGAGGCCGGAAGCTGGAATACCCTACGATTACTGGTAATAAGCTCCAGCGGCCTCTGACCTTCCGGGTAGCGGGTTGAGACTTGCAACAGCCGGCTGTGTGTCACTGCTGCCCGAAGCTTGGAATACCCGCTCTGCCTGCACCGAGTGAGGAGCCGTGGGATGAGTGAGTATCCCGCTGAACGCTCGTGGGGCTGGAAGCTAGGGCGCTTCGTCACGGGTGTAGAACGAATAAATGGATTCCTCCCAAGAGGGAAGCATCTGTGGGTGGGTGCTCACTTGCCTCGCCATGTGCAAACAAGCCCTAAGTGAATTCCTCCCGGGTAGGGAGCGTTCGTGGGCGGGAGCTAGGTGTTTCGCCACACGCGAGTAATGCATAAGTATATTCTTCCCGGTAGGGAAGCTCTAATATCATTAAAAGGGAAGTTCAATTCGCCTTGCGGAATAAATTTTGTATAAACTCAGCCTTTCTGTCCCCAGTCTGTCTCTCTCACCTCACTGATTCCCAAATGAACCTATCCCCAGGTGATGGGTGAAAGCAAGTCACTTATCTTGTCTGTGCCTCAGTTCTCCTGTTCCCTCTCCTACTTAGACTATGAGCCCCAAGCGGGACAGGGACTATGCCCAACCTAATTTACTCGTACCTACCCCAGCACTTAGAACAGGGCTCTACGCATAGTAAATGCTTCATAAATACTGTAAAAAAAAAAAAAAGTGGGATATTGGCCAGTCCTATTAGCCTTTCCTGTGGTGCTGGGCCTAGGGATGCTTCCATTATTCTCTCCCATACAGAGGAAAATCTGCTGGCAATGGAAATCATTTAGACTCGGCTTCGGGTAGGATTAGAACACGGGGCCTCTGGCTCCCAGGCTTGGTCTCTTTATACCGGGCCATGCCACAATCAGAAATGTGGGGGCACAGTTGACTTTTCAGATTAAAATTTAAAATTTGAACGCCTGTCTCCTCTGCTAGACAGTCAACTCCTTAAGGGCAGGGATTGTGTCTACCAACTGTACTTTGCCAAGCACTTAGTACAATGCAGTGCTCAATAAATACCACTGATTGATAGAACACCATAAGAGCCCAGACCAAGCTTATACGGGGGAAAATCAGAAATGCCATTTTGTGAAATGCCATTTTGTAAAATGCTAAATAACACAGCTTTTACTACAGATGGCTAGTGACGAATGGTCTAGTTTTTGAATGTGAAAACAAAATCTGAGAGTTGATAAAGAAACCTAACAAGTACCACTGCTTTGGCGTCACATTTTAGATTTTGCTTCAATATGCTGATGCCAAAATAGCGTGTGGCTTCGAGGTCACCTATTTTCTACTTAGGAAGCTGCAGTCAAGAAGTATCTTCCAAAGTTCCCAAATATAAGCAAAGGGCAACAGAGAAGAAGCACGGCCTAATGAATAAAGTATAGCTTTGGGAGTCAGAGAACCTGGATTCTACTCCCGACTCCACCAATTGTCTGCTGGGTGACCTCGGGCAAGTCACTTCACTTCACTGTGCCTCAGTGACCTCATCTGTAAAATGGGGATTGAGACTGTGAGTCCCACACGGGGCAACCTGATTACCTTGTATCTACCCCAGTGCTTAGAACAGTGCCTGGCATATACTAAGTGCTTAACAAATGCCATAATGGAAGCAGCATGGCTCAGTGGAAAGAGCCCGGGCTTTGGAGTCAGAGGTCATGGGTTCAAATCCCAGCTCTGCCACTTGTCAGCTGTGTGACTTTGGGCAAGTCACTTAACTTCTCTGTGCCTCAGTTACCTCATCTGTAAAACGGGGATTAAAACTGTGAGCCCCCCGTGGGACAACCTGATCACCCTGTAACCTCCCCAGCGCTTAGAACAGTGCTTTGCACATAGTAAGCGCTTAATAAATGCCATTATTATTATTATTATTATTATAATTGTGATTATGCTCTGCGCTTCGGGTAACTCATCGATAAAATGGGAATTAAGACTGTGAACCCCAGGTGGGGCATGGACCGTGTCCAACCTGATTAGCTTGTATCTATCCCAGCGCTTAGTACAGTGAGTGGAACCTAGTGAGTGCTACCCAAATGCCCCCCCAAAAAAAGGTGCAACCACTCAAATGTCACTGACCAAAGCAGTGTACTGACCTGCATGAGTTCGTTGCTGTCGATTAGATTGTTCTCCAACATCTCCTGAGTCAGTCTTCCCATGGTACTGTAGAATTCATCGGCTGTTTCACAACACTCTATCTCCCTGTAACAATGCCATCAATCGGTCAATGAATCGATAGTGATCAGGTTGTCCCACGTGTGGCTCACAGTCTTAATCCCCATTTTACAGATGGGGTAACTGAGGCACAGTGAAGTGACTTGTCCAGAGTCACCCAGCTGATAACTGGCAGAGGTGGGATTAGAACCCATGACCTCTGATTCCCAAGCCCGGGCTCTTTCCACCGAGCCACGCTGCTTCTCTGTATGATGGCAGAGGTCACATTGACTACTGTAATAGACTGAGCCCCCTTTTTCCTCTCCCCCTCCCCCCCGCCTTACCTCCTTCCCCTCCCCACAGCACCTGTATATATGTTCGTACATATTTATTATTCTATTTCACTTGTACATATTTATTTTATTTTGTTAATATGTTTTGTTTTGTTGTCTGTCTCCCCCTTCTAGACTGTGAACCCGCTGTTGGGTAGGGACCGTCTCTATATGTTGCCAACTTGTACTTCCCAAGTGCTTAGTAAAGTGCTCTGCACACAGTAAGGGCTCAATAAATACGACTGAATGAATGAATGAATGAATGAATGATAGTATTTATCAAGCGCTCACTCTGTGCACAGCACTAAGCAAGCACTCGAGAGAGAGTACCAGAGAGTGAGCCCCAATAGGCTTACAATTGAGCAAGGGAGATGGTCATTAAAATACAATACAGATAGGGCTCCGCCCTCAAAAAGCTTACAATAAATTACAGGTAGGGGAAAGAACCGAGTTTTAAGATATGTTCGAAAGCACTACTTGGCTGGGGGGTTGGACAGGGTTGTTAGGGAAGGAGGGTCCCCAAGTGATTGCATAAAGATATCATTTCCAGAAGTTTGGCTATGTCATGAGGGACGACTTCTGAACTTTGGCGAGCCATACCACTCCAGGAATGGAAATGGGGCTGGGGGAGGGATGGGGAGGGCAGGGGCTGTCAATCCTCTACTTCCAAATTATCTCTAGGAGACAGGGAAAGGAAACAGGTTCCCCCTCATCCCCTGGAGATTTGGGGCCTCTAAGGCCACACCAAGCCAACTCCCACCTCTGGCCAAACACATCGTGGGCAGGGAACGTATCTACCAACTCTGTTCTATGGTATTCTCCCAAGCACTTAGTACAGTACAGTGACATTGATGGATTACTCATCCTTTTTCCTCCGTCGAGGCGAGGAGAGCCCCCTTGTTGTTTCAGATTTCCATGGCAACACACCAATGGTGAGAATTGCACCTCTCTCCCTCCATGACGGCTAAGTGACAAATTTTCAGCACGATATTTCAAAAAGGTTTATTTGGCGGTGATAATTGGAGCGGCACTATGGTAACCTCTCAGACCACAACGGGCAGTGGAAATCAATGCTCGTTATGGGGAGGGAACATGTCTGCTAATGCTGTTGTGCTGTACTCTCACAAGCGACTAGAACAGTGTCCTGCACATAGTAAGCGTTCAGTAAATATGATTGATTGACTGATGCATGTAAAAGACCAGTCTGACTGTAACTGGGCTTTTCTCTTTACTGATTTTCACATTAATATTTCTGCTTCCATTCCAGGAAAATCAAGTCAATCATTCATTCATTCATTCAATCATATTTATTGAGCACTTACTGTGTGCAGAGCACTGTACTAAGCGCTTGGTGAGTACAAGTTGGCAACATATAGAGACGGTCCCTACCCAACAGTGGGCTCTCAGTCTAGAAGTCTAGTCTAGTCAGTGTGCCCAAAGATAATCTCATACATTTACTTCTGACTTCAGCATCTTAGACAAAATATGCGAAATGGTTTTTGGTGTCTTTGGAATGGTAATCTTTTGTTTCCTATTAAATGCATTCATTCATTCAATCATATTTATTGAGTGCTTACTGTGTGCAAAGCACTGTACCAAGCACTTGGGAGAGTACCATACAACAAAAACAGAAACACTCCCCGCCCACAACGACATTCCTTTTCACATAAAGGAAAGGTAGTAATTCAGCCTAACCAAAGTCAATTATTTGGGTTTCAAACCAGATTCCAGTAGTCCAGGTTAAAATTACTGTTAAAGATAGAATCAGGGCTGAGTGGGTCATCTATTCTTCTCTGAAAGCTAGCCTACACATAAAGTTGAAAATGGGGAACTTCTCTGCAAATTACTGCATTATGTTTGTGTTGATCTTGTTTAGACAGAGTTCAAATACTGTTCATTCGATTCATGAAAAAGCCTACCGGATCAACATTCTCCAAAAATCACCTTTTTCTCAAATCTGCCCAATATTGCTAAAATCCTCCCTTTCCTCTCCATCCAAACTGCTACCACGTTAATACAATTGCTCACCCTATCCCACCTGGATTACTGCAAGAGCCTCCTTGCTGACTGCCCATCCCCTCTGCATCAAACAATCATCTTGCCCTCTCCTACCTCACCTCACTACTCTCTTTCTACAACCCAACCGGCTCTCTTTACCTGTCCAATGCTAACCTTCTCACTGTGCCACAATCTCATCTATAGCCGGTAATCCGTTCCTGAGCGATCAAGACTTTACTGTGGGATGAGGTTGTTTTTCACAACATTTCACAACCTCAGCTCTAGAAGACTCCACTGAAATGTGAAGGTGGTAGGTCAAAAACAAACAAAAGGAAATAATTCCTCACATAGTGGATGGCAAGCGTGTGGCGTTCCCTAACAAAGGAAACATCCGGAGGCTCAAGATGGGTTTGGATAAAGTCAGGAGATCCAGAATAAGTGATCAGAAGGACCATCGGGGATGGAAAGGGAAAAGGTAACAATGTTAGATGGTCCATCCTTATCCATGAGGCTGGAAGTCCAAGAATGCAACCCACCATCTAGTTCTTCCAAGAACTACTTGCCAAACATTGAACTAAGTGCCGGGGTACATACAAGAGACAAGAAAAGCAGTGTGGCCTACTGGAAAGACCATGGGCCTGCAAGTCAGAGGACCTGAATTCTAATCCCGCCTCCATCAGTTGTCCGCTGCCGTGACCCTCGGCAAGTCATTTCATTTTTCTGTGCCTCAGTTTCCTCATCTGCAAAATGGGGAGTCGATACCTGTTCTCCCTCCTACTTAGACTGTGAGCCCCATGCGGGACCTGATTATCTTGTCTCTACTCCAATAATTAGTGCAGTGTTTGGCACATAGTAAGCACTTAATATTATTATTATTATATGAGATAATCAGGTTGGACACAATCCCTGTCCCACATGGGGCTCACAGTCTAAATAGGAGGGAGTAGGATTGAATCCCCATTTTACAAAGGAGGAAACTGAGGCCAAGAGAAGTTAACTGAGGCCCAGGGCCCAGAGAATTTAACCAAACCTATATAAGTGACAGTGTTGGAATTAGAACCCAGGTCCTCTGACTCCTAGGCCTGTGCTCTTTCCACTCGGCCAGGCTGCTTCCCAACATTGCTTATGTTTGTAATGCTTGGTCTCAAATCAATAGGTGGGTTTCATGCCCTCCCTTTCTATGGTATTAGTGAGGCGCTTACTATGTGCCAGGCACTGTACTAAGCACTGGGGTAGATACAAGGTAATCAGGTGGGACACCGTTCACATCTGACATGGGGCTTACAGTCTTAATCCCCACTTTACAGATGAGGTAACTGAGGCTCAGAGAAGAAGTGACTTGCCCAAGGTCACCCAGAAGACAAGTGGCATCACCCGGATGAGAACCCAAATCCTTCTGCCTCCCAGGTGTTCTATCCAGTAGGGCACGTAACTTCTGAGGGCCTCATCCTTAACAAAATCTTACAGTATGAGAAGCAAAACTCACTTAAACCCTCTGACTTCCCGAATATTAAAAAAAAAAAAAATCACTTACTCTCCCAATTTTGCCCAGATAGCCAGTGATACCCTCAGGATGATTTCAGATCCTTCGAAGAAGACTGAATCCCAGATCTTTAAAACCGTGTGGCTAGGGAGGCATGTGGCAAAGAGAGTGAGGAACCACTGCATTGTGAAGACATTTGTAAGCGGGGGCTCATAACCACCTAGAAAAGAACAAATCTTTTAATCCTAAAAGACTGATCGATTCAAAGACACAGACGCACATGAAAATGGGCCCAATCTCATTTCCAGTTAGTCTCTGGCCCATCCTCCCTGCAAATGGCCCCACTTCTTTCTTTCTGAAATCCTCCCCCGGCCTTTTCGGCTCATCTTCCCGCTCCCGAAACGTCTGTCCCTGCCTATTTTGGGGTGAGCCTGGCTGTGCACAGACGTGTTAGTTGGAGGAACGAGAAAGGGAGATCATCTGCTAACCCTCTCTCCTTTCCCATTCAGCCTAGCCTCCATCCCTGAAAAGGAGAAGAAATGGCAGAGCCAAAGTGGAGGTTGTTCATTCATTCAATCGTATTTATAGAGCGCTCACTGCATGTAAAGCACTGTACTAAGTGCTTGGGAGAGTACAATATAAAAACAGATACATTCCTGTCCATACAGAGCTCACAGCCTAAAGGTTGTTTTGTAGGGTGGGTTCAGGGGAAATCTTGGGGTCCGCCCTGTGAAATATGGGCCGATGTTTTGAAGGAAGGATCCGGACAGGGTTGAAATCCTACGAGGTTTGGTCAGATACAAGACTTTAGGTGGAAAAAAGTCAGTAGAAGAGGGAGGAGTCAAGGTCAGACCAGTTGGTTGAGCCGAGAAAGAGCTACCAACATTTCCAAGGGCTTCTGTTCCCCAAGATTGAAGACGAGTTATATTAAAAAATGTCGTCTTCATCCGGATTTCTACCTGCAAGTTAGGACATTTGCTCTCAAGCATATGCTGCAATAAGTAATTATACTAATGGCAACTGTAAAGCGTTTACTGTATGCTGAGCACTGGGGTAGTTATAAGATAATCGGGCCCCCTACGGAGAATGGGTATAATAATAATAACTGCGCTATTTGTTAAGTGCTTACTAGGTGCCAGGCACTGTATTAAGCACTGGGGTAGATACAAGCTAACCAGGTTGGACACAGTCCCCGTCCCGCATGGGGCTTCCAAGTCTTATCCCTATTTTACAGATGAGGTAACTGAGGCCCAGAGAAGTGAAGTGACTCGTCCAAGGTCACCCAGCAGACAAGTGGCGGAGCGGGGATTAGAACCCAGGTCCTTCTAATTCCCAGGCCCATGCTCTAACCACTAAGCCACGTTGTTAAACCCCATTTTCAGAGGAGGAAACTGAGGCACAGAGGGAATGGAATGACTTGCCCAAGGTCACAGAGCGGAAAAGTGGTAGAGCCGGGAATAGATCTCAGATCCCCTGACTGATTTTTTACAGTCTATCTTGGATTCTTCCATAGGCTCCTAAATAGGAGATCCCCAAAAGAGCAACCAGTGTGATCTTTTTGGCCCTGAACCCTGACCCTGACTCTTAATGCAAGTTTTGACAAACAAGAAACTAATTTCCACACCACCTCAGTGTTCTTATTTTTCTGCACAGCTCAAAATGACTTTTTACGCAACTCTTCCCGATCCCAAATGTCCTGCTGTTCATGTCAAACTGAGTGTCCTGGGACCGTACAGAATCATGGCTCTAAGCCCCAAGCCTTTAAATAATTTGCGGCTTCCTGAAACTCTTCCAAAATACAACTATGTGACTGTGCTCATCAGCATCATCATCAGATTGGGCATAGCCCTTATCTTGTAGGGACTCGCAGTCTGAGAGGAAAATTGAATCAGTTATGATAATAATAAAATAATAACTGTGGCATTTGTTAAGCGCTATGTGCCAGGCACTGTACTAACTGCTGGGATGGATACAAGCAAATCGAACTGGGCACAGCCCCTCTCCCACCTGGGGCTCACAGTCTTAATCCCCATTTTACAGATGAGATGGCTGAGGCACAGATGAGTTAAGTGACTTGCCAAGGTCACACAGCGGAGAAGTGGCAGATGGGGATTAGAACCCACATCCGTTTCCTGCTGCATCCATACTCTATCCCCATTTTACAGATGAAGAAACCGAGTAACAGAGAGGATAAGTGACTTGTCCATGGTCACCCTGTGGGGACAGAGGATGGGGGGAGCATCTATAGTGGTCTCTCTTCCTTCTGGGTCATTCTGGCACTTGATTTTGTGCCCTTTATTCACCCCGCCTCAGCCCTAGAGCACTTAGGTACCCATCTGTAATTTATTTCAGTGTCCATCTCCCTCTCTAGATCTATAAGTTCCTTTTGGGCAGGGAACATGTTTACCAACCTGTTGTACTCTCCCAAGAGCTTAGTACAGTGCTCTGCATTCAGTAAGCTCTCAATAAATACCATCGATTGATCAACTGAGCCCTGCTCTATTGTAAGCAGTAGGGTTACACTTGAAAAACTAGGCAAGGCCGCCTGCCTTCAGGGAGTTTATAATCAAGGCCGCCAGCCTTCAGGGAGCTTTTAATCTACCGAGGGAGACAGGGAGAATGAACCTACGATCCACATAAATAAGTGCATATGTGCATATAAGCAAAGAATATTGTAAAAACTTAAGCTGGAGATAGCGCACAGTTTGACGACGCCTTCCTCGTGTCCGAGGATTCCTTGGGTTTCTTCTCACTCATTTCTTGAATAATAATATATACATTATATTATATTAATTGCTATTTTATTATGGTATTTGCCAAGTGCTTACTCTGTGTTCTAAGCACTGTTCTAAGTGCTGGGGGTATAGATAGAAGTTAATCTGGTTGGATACAGTTCCTAAGAGAGAGAATGGTACTGAATCATTTTACAGATGAGGATACTGAGGTACAAAGAAGTTAAGTAACTTGTCTAAGGTCACCCATCTAGCCATTGGCAGAGTCCTTCTGACTCCCTAGCAGGGGTTCTTTCCACTAGGCCACGCAGCTTCTCTGGGAGCATCAGTGGAAGAGTGAGGAGGATTCCCAAAGGGAAGAAAAAATAAAATAATGACGACATTTGGTAAGAGCTTACTATAAATCAATGATATTTATTGAGCACTTACTGTGTATAAAGTACTGTACTAAGGGCTTGGGAGTGCGCAATGCAAGAAAATAGACACAATTCCTGCCCACAGGGAGTTTATGCATTGTAGGAGGTCCTTACAGACTGGAATATTGTCTCCCCAAACTCACTCCAGTGCTCTGCGCACAATATGAGCTTAATATGAGTTTAGAGAAGCAACATGGCTTACTGGAAGGAGCCCGGGCTTGGGAATCAGAGGTCGTGAATTCTAATCCCGGCTCCACCATTTGTCAGCTGTATGACTTTGGGCAAGTCACTTAACTTCTCTGTGCCTCAGTTCCCTCAGCTGTAAAATGGGGATTAAGACTTTGAGCCCCATGTGGGACAACCTTGTATCTACCCCAGCGTTTAGAACAGTGCTTGGCACATAGTAAGTGCCTAACAAGTACCATCATTATTCTTATTATTAACAAATATTATTACTACTAGAGGCACAGAGCTTATTATGTGCAAAGCATTGGGCTAAGCACTGGGGTAGGTGCAAGATAAACAGATTGGACAAAATCTCTGTCCCACACAGGGCTCACAGTCTAAGAAAGAGGGAGAGGAAGTATTTTACCCCATTAAAGAAGCAGTATGGCTCAGTGGAAAGAGCGTGGGCTTGGGAGTCAGAGGTCATGGGTTCGAATCTCACCTCCCCCACATGTCTGCTGTGTGACCTTGGGCAAGTCACTTCACTTCTCTGTGCCTCAGTTCCCTCGTCTGTAAAATGGGGATTAAGACTGTGAGCCCCACATGGGACAACCTCATCTCCTTGTGTTCCCCCCAGTGCTTAGAACAGTGCTTTGCACATAGTACGCGCTTAACAAATACCAACATTATTATTATTATTAAAAGAATATAAAATTCTGAGTGGTTTTCATTTTCATCAGCCATCGCTGCTGCTGCCACACTGATCATTCTCGAGAAAGATATTGGTACAGATCTAGAATGGGTTGTGACAAACAAAGGTTTTTCTCTTAATCATAGCAAGTATCATCTCAGTGGGAGGAATTCTTAGGGGAGGAGTGGGCTGGGGCTTGGAATGAGAAGAAACATTCAGGATTTGTCACGGGGGGCGGTGAGTTGACCAACAAACAAGAAGCAGCGCTGTATAGAGGATAGACAAGTTGTTGCCAACTTGTACTTCCCAAGCGCTTAGTACAGTGCTCTGCACACAGTAAGCGCTCAAAAAATATGATTGATTGATTGATTGATTGATTGAGCATGGACCTGGGAGGATTGGATTCTAATCCCAGTTCTACCACGTACCCACTGTGTGACCTTGGGCAAATCATTTCACTTCTCTCATCTGTAAAATGGGGATTAAGACCGTGAGCCCCATGTGGGACACAGACCGTGTCCAACCTGATTAGCTTCTATCTACCCAAGCGCCTAGTACAATGCCTGACATGGTCAGCACTTAACAAATACCATTAAGAAACAAATAAAAAATTAGTAAACCTTACCCAAATAGACACCAGCTAAAAGCTAAAAGATCTGTATGACTCAAAGCCAATACCCAGGGGAAAACGATCTCAAAATCCACAACCAGTTCAGACAATAGAATGATGGGGACACGGCCTCTACCTCCACTTTCCCTGTTGGCAGTTCTCTGAAGGATGTCCAAGTGCTGGGATAATTCGGGAAGTTTCATTCTCAGGAGATCTCTGAAAACGGCCATGTCCACAGATAACGCCCGAAGGTTATTGACAAAGTAGCTTTCAGGAAGCACCTTGTCGATGAGGTAAATCATGATCTGAGAAAGAAACAGATTAGAGCTGGATCAAAGCGTTCCAACAGTTAGCCCAGTGAGCAAAAGTATGGCCGACAATCGGCTGAAAGACCCCAACCAATCATTCCGATGGTATTTACTGAGCGCTTGGGAGGGTATGATAAAGCAGAGGCGGTATAGACACATTCCCTGCCCACAGGGTTACAAACTTATTTAGCCAGTGGAAGCCAAAGTATTGCTATTGGCCGATGTTTCCAAGTTGGCCGCTCTTACAATTCTCAATTCTTCAAATAACTCTCAATTCTTCAAATCACCCCTCTTTTATATTGCTACTTAGGGTGACCAGAGACACCTCCAGGATATATGCTGGTAGTCGTTCTCTGATCACATCATTCCACCCACTTTATTTCAAAATCAGTGTGACTCAGGAAGTGGATATTATCCTGCAAATATTCCTTTAAATATTGACCTCAGTTCAGCATTTAGAAAAACACACTAAAATATAATATGACCTTCTGAGCATGCTTCCCCTTGCTTAATGCTCTACTCAAGTGATGAAGGAAATTGTAAAATCTCTCAAAATCGAGCTCGTATTTCTAGAAGTCATGAAGAGTGGAAGCATGTATCGGCTCGCCTGACTGACTCTGGTTGTTGTTTTCATACACTAACCTTCTCGAATTGAATGCAGAATTAAATCATGACAGAAACTTGACTAAATCTATTCATTCAATTCATTCAATCATATTTATTGAGCGCTTACTGTGTGCAGAGCACTGTACTAAGCGCTTGGGAAGTACAAGTTGGCAACATAGAGAGACGGTCCCTACCCAACAGTGGGCTCACAGTCTAGAAGGGGGAGGCAGAGAACAAAACAAAACATATTAACAAAATAAAATAAATAGAATATGTACAAATAAAATAGAGTAATAAATACGTACAAACATATACACAGGTGCTGAGGAGAGGGGAAGGAGGTAAGGCGGGGGGGGATGGAGAGGGGGAGGAATCCATCAATGAATGGTGTTTATGTAGCGCTCACTGTGTGCGGAGCTCGGTACTAAGCGCTTGGGAGAGAACACTACCACAGAGCTGAAAGACACATTCCCACATTCCCTGACCATGATGAGCTTACAGTCTAGAGGGGGAGACAGACATTAATATGAATCAGTAATTTGTAACAGTAAGTTATAATATGTAAACGGCCAGAAGGTGTAAAACACAGCAAAGAAACTGTTAATCTAATGCTGACAAAGAGGGGACATTCTCAAGAGTCCTTTCTCCAATCGTTTCTTTACATAGGATAAGTATTTGAAGTCTAATTAGCCCCAGCAGAAAAGGCATTACTGCACCAAAGTGTTTCTTCAATCGTTCCCTTTTAAAATCCAGTATAATTTTTATATTTTTGAACTGCACAGGACTAAGGCACTAAGACAAGGATGTTAACGCTGCAGGCATGACTCATTTCCTTTGGGACGATTAACAGTTTTTATATCTGAAAAGTTTCTCACCTTTGATTAGGCATTCTTTACAACTATGGATTGCCCATTTCTTCAATTAACCTGGCACTCTCAGAGAATCCGTGAGTACTTTCAGACCATAAATGGACCCACCATTTCCTCCCTCTCTTCCCTGTTCTCTCCAGAACTCATTTTAAAGACTTAATTCCTGTTTATGTAAGTGCCTGCAAACCCTGACTGCACTAAATTTCAGTGCCGACTTGCATCTGTGGATGGCACAATTTAGCTTTCGATTTAATGGGCGGAAAAGATTAAAGGGCCTTCCGGTGAATAAATAACCAACAAGCAACTAGAAATCTAAATTGTAACAGGCCGTACCTTATCATTCTACCGTCGCCTGCAGAATAGCATCAATAATACTCAGTTACTTTTTTGTCACGTTAGCTTACAGTGGAAAATATTCACAGCTCATTTTCTTCAATCCAACACCATCCCCCTACATTGTAAATTCCCTCTAGGTCGTAAGCTTGTTGTGATTAGGGAACGTGTCAACCAATCCTGTTATATTGTACTCATCCAAGCGCTTAGTACAGTACTCTGCATGCAAAAAGCGCTCAATGAGAGGATGTTGGAATCATTTTGAGCAAACTAGTTTGGGTTTAGGGGAGAGGGGAGTCCTGCCAATTCAGACTCCCCAGTATTACTGCAGTAGTGCTAAAACTAGAATTTGTTCGGGGAAATGAAGTCTTATGACCAGGGGATATTGGGTGACCTCTGGTATGCATTATCACGGCAGTCGGGCACACGGGCAAACTCCTAGAGAGGATTCACATGGATCGGTGTATGATGCGGTAACAGAAAGTATTCTGTGACGGTCAAAGTGTCTAGGCAAATGCCTGTCTAGTCTGTCTAGGCAAATGTCAGACTGTAAGCATCTACAAGGCCTGAATGTCTATTAGCTAAAACCCCTGAGTGTGTCTGTGTGGATATTTGAAATAGAGAGGTGGTCACTATCATCTCAATTCAATTGTATTTATTGAGCGCTTTCTGCGTGCAAAGCACTCATTATGTGTGAACCATTGTGCTAAGCGCTGGAGTGGATACAAGCAAATCTGGTCGGACACAGTCCATATCTCACATGGGGCTCACAGTATTAATCTCCACTTTATAGATGCGGTAACTGAGGTACAGAGGAGTGAAGTGACATGCCCAAGATCCTTCTGACTCCCAGCCCCGTGCTCTTTCCACTAGGCTACAAGAATCAGTGGACAGAGAACGTGTCTGCCAACTCGGTCATAGTGTACTCTCCCAATTGCTTAGTACAGTGCTCTGCACGTTCTAAGTGCTCAATAAATACCATTGATCAATTAATAATAATAATGGCATTTATTAAGCGCTTACTGTGTGCAAAACACCGTTCTAAGCGCTGGGGAGGTTACAAGGTGATCAGGTTGTCCCACGGGGGGCTTACAGTCTTACTCCCCATTTTACAGATGAGGTGACTGAGGCCCAGAAAAGTTAAGTGACTTGCCCAAAGTCACACAGCTGACAAGTGGCAGAGCCGGGGTTTGAACCCATGACCTCTGATTCCAAAGCCCGTGCTCTTTCCACCGAGCCACACTGCTTCTCGGATCAATTGACCCGATCCCTGCCCTCAAGGAGCTTAGATCCTAGCAGACGATGTCAGCCTCCACCCTCCCCTCAGGGAACCAGACTCACTTTGAGCGCATCCCCTTCGTTGCCTTCCATTACTTGCAAAATAAGCGCCGCCAGGATATTAAAGCCTTGACAGTAGCCGACAGCTTTGTTCCATCTGGCATATGCCAGCAGAACTCGTTTTAGTATCACTCTGTCTTGTTCTGCCTCTTGGCCACAGTAAGAACTACAGCCTGTTCGGTGAAGATCCTGAAGAGAGGGAAAAGCATAGCATAAGAACATCAACACACTGCCATTATTGGGTCAGACCAGTAATCCAGAGGGTCCTGTATCCTGTTTCCCAACACTGGTGACAGGATGCTTGAAAGAACAAGTGCTCTAATACGGCAATGGCGTTCCGGAAATTCCACTACCGCATACAAGAGTTTACACCAGCCTGCCAAAACTTCATCAGCTCTTCCCACATCCCCAAGGGATTTCAAAGTGTTCTGTTTGAGGCCACGGAGTATCAAGTACTGAAAGAAACATACTTGCCCAAGGTCTGACTGTAGGCTTAGCCTAATGTCTTCCAGACTCTGTATCTGGTGGGGGTTGAACCTTAAAACAATTGAGGTGTTTATAAAACGTCTACCTGTAAAGCCCTAAAACAGAACGGGTCAAATCCAGTTACATTTTCACAAGGCCCCCAATCTTATTCCCCACAAAAAATAGTTTCAAAATAGTTTCCCCAAGGTTTCATTTAATCTGGGACTATTTGATGGACTCGTTTGACAAATGCCCTTTCAGTTTTTCAAAATGCAAATGTTCTCATGAAAGACACAAAGGAAACGCTCTACTTCGTCGTTTTAAAAGAGGCTGAACATCAGAAAAATGTGGGCTAGAAGTGATTCAATTTAGCAGACTCAATTTCATGTTCATCCAACATTTTTCTAAAGCTCATTAGACAATGAAAATTGATACTTAATAAATGGTTGGTCTTGACAATGCATTCTATTATTTCTACAGAACTCTGCACCGAATCCAATGCTCAAGCCTCATAATAAGCAAACCTGGAAATTCCTCTTTGATATCAGAGAATAAAAAAGAGGTCAATCTTCATCTCAGATGCCCCAAAAAAGCATCATATTCAGCATAATGTATAATTTGCATGAGAAGGTAGGAACATTTGGTACATTTAAAATTTTAATACAAGGGAATTTCATTTAACTTCCAAATAGAGATGGCATTTTTTAGACAATTATTCCAAAACCGGTCTGCTACTACATTCTGGAACTTCAATAACATACAGGAAAATACACTCTGAACAAAATGATCACTGTTTCATTGCGAACGAGTTTAATGCAAAGTGGGAGAAGAGAACCAATATGTTAAATGGAGAGAGCTGGTGGAAAGGTTTGAGGCCAACAAAGGAGGAGTTGTGATGTGGAAGGAATCGTGCAGCCGTTGGACGATTTTTAAGGAGTGAAGTGACACGAGTGACATTTCAGGAAGGCAATCTGGGCTTGGAATTGGAAATGAAGGGGATAGAGACTGTTGGCGGAATGACCAGCAGGGAGACTGATAAATCAGCACGGTGTAGTGGATAGAGCCTGGGCGTCAGAAGGTCATGGATTCTAATCCTGACTCTGCCACTTGTCTGCTGCGTGACCTTGAGCAAGTCACTTCTCTGTGCCTCAGTTATCTCATCTGCAAAATGGGGATTGATACTGTGAGCCTCACATGGGACAGGGACAGTGCTGAGTTCGATTTGTTTGTATCTACCCCAGTGCTTAGTACAGTGCCTGGCACATAGTAAGTGCTTAACAAATACTGTCATTATTATTACTATTATTATTATATCAATCTAACCGTGTGATGTAAAGTGCCTTTAACCATTTATTCAATCGAATTTATTGGGTGCTTACTGTGTGCAAAACACTGTATTAAGCTCATTTGAAGGTACAAACTAACAATAAACAGACACATTCCCTGCCCGCAACAAGCTTTAAGTCTAGAGAACTAGGGTGGTGATTATTTGGAAGGAAAATAAGGGGTGGATTAGGGCAATGTTAAAAAGGAAGAGCTGGAAGGATTCAGCAGTTGATTGAATGAGAAAGTCGAAAGACAGTGAAGCAGAGAAGCAGCATGGCCTAGTGGATAGACCACGGGCCTGGAAGTTGGGAAGGACTTAGGTTCTAATCCCACCTCTGCCACTTGTTTGTTGTGTGACCCTGGGCTAGCCGTTTCACTTCTCTGTGCCTCAGTTACTTCGTCCGTAAAATGGCAATTAAGATTGCGAGCCCCACATGAAACACGGATTGTATCCAACCTGATTAAACTGTATCTACCCCAGTGCTTAGAACAGTGCCTGGCACATAGTAGGTGCTTAAAAAATACCATTAAAAAAAAAAAAGCAGCGTGATGTTTCGGTTGAACCCAAGGTTGTGGGCTTCTGGGAGTGGAAGCAGGAGGGTGGCTTCCACTCCCTACACTTATAAAAATGGAAGGTGGCTATTTCTGAATCACTCCTCTTCAAATATCTAATTGGCAGCCCTGACGAGAGAGTGAAAAAGTCATTTTGGTGTCCATCCTTTAATCCCCATCGCTGAAAAGAATGAACTAGAGCTTAATAAATGCCATAAAAAAAAAGAAAAAGGCAAAGCCAATCCACAAGACGGTTCTATTAACAGAGGCTTAACAATAGGAGCACAAGAGAAATAGTCGTAATAGCATTTATTAAGCACTGTGTGCAAAGCACTGTACTAATGTGTCTATCAACTCTGTTATATTGTACTCTCCAAGCACTTGGTACAGTGCTCTGCACACAGTAAGTGCTTAATAAATATGACTGATTGGGAGAGACTGCACACGAGGGAATTAGACTAAGTTCTGCACCAAAACACTAGTAACAGTAAAAGCTCCTTAAACTGTGCAGAGATGCAGTGAATTCCCTTATTATCATAATTATGGAATTTGCTAAAGCTTTACTCTATGTCAAGCAACTGTTCAAAGTCCTGGGACAGAGACAAGTTAATCAAGTCAGACAAAGTCCCTGCCCTACATGGGGCACACAGTTTAGGGAGGAAGGAGAACAGGGAATTTAATCCCCATTATACAGAGGAGGAAACTGAGGTGCTGAGAAGTGAAGCGACTTGCACAAGATCACACAACAGGCAAGCGACAGAGCTGGGATTAGAAACCAGGTGCTCTGAGTCCCAGGCCCATGCTCTTTCCACTAAGCCACGCTGCTTCCCAAATGTATTCCTCCCTTCTAAAGGTCCTCCCCTCTGCCATCCCCCTGCCATCTAGATTATGACCCCTATGGAGGGCAGGGGCTGTGGCTAACTTCACTTATTTGGAAAAGCACAGTATCAGGCCCAAAACAAGCACTCGATAAAGACCTTCACTGCTACACCTGGGAAACTTGAGATCTTCACTCCATAAGCAGAAATCACCATATCAGCTACAGATTTCCAATGCCCTCCCACAAAAAGCTGAATGAAAATGAGGCTTTTACCTTTACTATCTGTATTCCCATGGAATCATCATCGGGATTGCTTCTTTCATTGAATGCAAAACGCAGGGTTTTATCCCAGTCGATGGCGATACTGTGCAAATAGTGATCGGCCAAGGTGAGCCAAACCTACAGCAATGTCATCAGTGTCTGAGTCAAACGCACGTTCCGACTTTTCCTTATTGAGACAACAACCGTTCAAACAGCACACATTTAACGCGTACCAAACAGGCTCCCTTTGGATAGCCCGATGAAACAATTTTCTCTTACGGTACTTCATTAGGTCACGCAGGGACTCCTAATAATAATAATCGTGGTATTTGTTAAGGGCTTACTATGAGCCAAGTACTGTTCAAAGCGCTGAGGCAGATACAAGATAATCGGGTTGGACACAATCCTTGTCTCACAGTCTTAATCCTCATTTTACAGATGGGGTCACTGAGGCACAGGGAAGAGAAGTGACTTGCCCAAGGTCACAGAGCAGACATGTGGTGGAGCCGGGATTAGAACACAGATCTTCTGACTCTAAGGCCCAAGCTCTTTCCACTAGGCCACACTTCTTCCTAAACACTTATCTCCTGTTGTCTTTTTTAACGACGGCTTATTTTATGAAAAAACACTCCTCACCCAAATAAGGCAAAGCGGGCAGATATTAAGTTTATCCTGAAGCAATGTTCTAAGAAGATCTTTTCCATTTTGGGGGTCAGGACCCGGTTTTTCAGAGACCGCATTCAGTTCAAACCTCCAAAGCTAAACTTTCTTTCCGAAAATTCGGAATCCCCAAAATTATCTTTGAAAAAGAAAAGAATTGGCAATCTATACATACCTTCCTTCTCCACTCTTTCGGTATTCCTGTTGATAGTCTGGCTACTGCTTTGAGGGCATCGTACCACTGAGAACAAAGACGGAAGATGGGGAAAAAAGGAACCTATTACCCTAGTATCGAAACACACAAAAGGTTCACTGTTGATACTTGGTAATTGTTTTTACAGCTAATTATTGAGTGGATTGGTCGAAAGGACATAAAGATGTGAATTCTTGATGAGACATGGCCAGATACAGACTCACAAAATTTTAATTGCAATGAAAAGGTGGGCCTCTCAAACATATGAGTTGCAAGGATCGTTTTGGCAACGGAAACTAATACCCTTCCCTGCTGCGAAAGATAACAGTGGAAATAAAAGTTCAACTTTGTCGAACTAATAAAAGTTACCTGCTGAAAACCATTTTGACCTAAAGATGGCTCAAGAGTGAATTTCAACTTGGTGTCAACCCCTGCAAGAAAAACACACAATTTATGTTATTTGTTCTTTGTCATTTCTAACATAAAGATGTCAGTAGCAACCATCAGCCTCCCTGTCCCCCCAAAACCTTCAATCTCAGAGTCGTCTCTGATTCCTCGCTATCTTTAACCTCCACATTCTCGTTGCGGGCAGGGAAAGTATCGGTTATATTATTCTATTATACGCTCCCAAGTGCTTGGTATAGTGCTCTACAGAAAGTAAGCGCTCAATAAATATGATTGATTGATCGGTCGATTCAGCCTCTTGAATCCACTCCTTCTTTTCCCTTTAAATAGCCTTCACTGTGGGTCAAGTCCTCATCATTTCTCAGATTCCTGTAACAGTTTCTTCACTGGTCTCTCTGACTTCAAGTATTCCCAGCTTCCTCCAGTTAATTTTTCACCACCCTGAGCCATATGGTTCCATCAGCCAATGCTGGCCCTTAATAACTTATTTACACTGTTAATCAATCCATCCATCAGTGGTATTTACTGAGGGCTGTGTGCAGACCGCTATTCTAAGCGCTTGGGAGAGCACGATATGACAATATAACCAACACATCCCCTGCCCACAAAGAACTTACAGTCCTTAGCACTATGATTATATATCTGTTCACCTTCTTCATTTTGATCCTCTACATATAAATATTGTTACGTCTGTCACCCCGCCTTACAGTATTAGCTCCCTGTGGGTAAGGAACACGTCACTTTGTTATTTTGTACTCCCCAAGGGCCTGGTACAATGCATCGCACCAACGAGGCACTGGAAAAATGCTGCTACTGCTACTATTAATACTACTACTATGCTCTTCGAGCTGTTCTACCCTCCACAGCCTGCGTCATTACAAAAAGAGGAAGAAGAAGAAGATGACGAATGGCATTTGGCTAGCGCTTACTATGTGCCAACCACTGGGTTAGATACAATGCAGCAAGAAGCAGCATGGCCTAGTGGATAGAGCCTGGGCACGGGAATCAGAAGGAGCCGGCTTCTAATCCCGGCTCCATGTGGCTCCACCACTTGTCCGCTGTGTGATCTGGGACAAGTCACTCCACTTTTTAGGGCCTCAATGACCTCATCTATAAAAAATGGGGATTAAGACCGTGACCCCGATGTGGGACAGAGACCGTGTCCAACCTGATCGACTTGTATCTACCCCAGTGCTTAGTACAGTGTCTGGCACATAGTAAGGGCTAAACGAAAACTATAAAAATAAAAATCGGACACTGTCCCCATCCCACATTGCCATCACAGCATAAGGAGGAAGGAAGGCAGGAATTTAATCCCCATTTTTCAGATAAGGAAACTGAGGCACAGAGAAGTTAAGTGACTTGCCCGAGGTCACACAGCAGGCACATGTAGAGGTGGGATTAGAATCCTGGTCTCCTGACCACTGGTCCTAGGCTAGGCTGCTTTACTAAATGTGGTTTTCTTCATCTCTCTGCCCTCTGGAAAAATTCCTAATCAGGCTGCTTTACTAAATGTGGTTTTCTTCATCTCTCTGCCCTCTGGAAAAACTCCTACTGGCTACCTATTATCCTGCTCCTCAAGAAGAAACCTTAACCGTTGGTTATAAAGGCCCTCAACCAATCAATCAATCATATTTATTGAGCGCTTACTGTGTGCAGAGCACTGTACTAAGCGCTTGGGAAGTACAAGTTGGCAACATATAGACACAGTCCCTACCCAACAGTGGGCTCACAGTCTAGAAGGGGGAGACAGAGAACAAAACCAAACATATAAACAAAATAAAATAAATAGAATAGATATGTATCTGCTCTCTACAATTTACTAGCCCACTCTAGTCACCCCCTATTCCCGAGCCCATGCTTCAGATATCTCCCAAGAGAACCTTCCCACTGTCCCTCTCCCTCCCCTCTCCTGCCCCTTCCCCAGGCCCACCCCCTCCCTGGGAGTTCCTTACCCACCCCAACATTCAAATCCACCGCGGGTCTCCCCCATCGTCAGAGCATTCCTGAAATCCCACCTCCTTCAGGAGTCTCTCTCAGTCAATTGTCTCCCCTTAAGGTTTGATCCTTCTAATTACCTTCTTCTTACCTCCTTCCCTTCCCCACAGCACCTGTATATGTATATATGTTTGTACATATTTATTACTCTACTTATTTATTTTACTTGTACATATCTATTATATTTTATTTTGTTAATATGTTTGGTTTTGTTCTTTGTCTCCCCCTTCTAGACTGTGAGCCCACTGTTGGATAGGGACCGTCTCTATATGTTGTCAACATGTACTTCCCAAGCACTTAGTACAGTGCTCTGCACACAGTAAGCACTCAATAAATACGATTGATTGATTGATTACCACTTCAACACTTTACACTCTCATCACCTGTAGTATTTCCATAAACATTAATTTATATACTCTGCTATTGAAGCATTTTATTTATTCTTCTACCCATCTTTCCTCCTATCTGTAAATAACTTTGTGTTTGTCTTGCCCATTAGAAAGCAAGCTCCTTGAGGGGAGGGATTGGGTCCTTTACCTCTAGGGTACTCTCCCCTACATGCTTAGTACAGGGCTTTGCACACAGTAGGTGCTCAATAAACACTACTAATTGACTGGTGGGTGAATTTCATCTCATCAAAAATAAATACATAAAATAATGGGTTTACTGAATATGTGTTTGCTTAGTTATTCTAAATTTTAATAAGCCATTCCAGATGACGGCAACCAATATTCAATGCAATCATTCGTTCAGGGCGTTTTAGGATTTAAAAAAAGCAACTGTTTTGACAGTCCTACTCTATGTAGAATCCTCACACAGAATGTGCAATGAAAATTCAGGTTAAGTATGGGAAGAACTGAGGCCTAAATCAAGCTGATGCTGAATTACTAACTGATGCCTTGGATAAACCTCTGAATCACAGTTTCCACACCTCTGGATTGGAGATAATTTGGTAACTGGGGTTTGAGGATTAAATTCTTAATATCAGTAGGTCTTCGAAGATATATAGTGCCCTGTCAGTACTATGTGTAGTACTACAGACAAAGGATTATGGAGCACATTATGAGTAACAACAAATTAATCTTCTAAGCCCCTTGCAAACTGTTTCCTAACTTAAAAAAAATTTTTGAATGCCACAGAAGACATCACTTTGTGTGTGCCTGTGTGTGTGTGTATGAATACAGAGAGGGAGAGAGAGAGGGAGAGAGAGAGAGAGAGTTAGTTGTGCCTCGGCTCCCTCTCCTTTCTGCATCATCTATGCACTTGGTTCTGTGACCTTTGGGAATTTGATATTCATCCCACCCCAAACCCCACAGCACTTACGTACAAATCTTTGAATTACGTATTATGAAGCATTCACTTATATTAATGTTGTCTCCCCCTCTAGATTGTACGCTCATTATGGGCAAGGAACATGTCTTCTAATTCTTTTGAACTCTCCCAAACACTTAGTACAGTGCTCTGCACCTAGTAAGTGCTCAATAAATACCACTAATTGATTGATTGATGGTGAAATTCACCTATGAATGTGTGTGCAGCTTAAAAGACCATTGTGGAACCACCACCCCCAAAAACCAGGTAACAGCTATATTGTACATGCGTGTATACACACACATACACTCACACACAAACTGTGGCTCAGTGGAAAGAGCCTGGGCTTTGGAGTCAGAGGTCATGGGTTCAAATCCCAGCTCTGCCAACTGTCAGCTGTGTGACTTTGGGTAAGTCACTTCACTTCTCTGTGCCTCAGTTACCTCATCTGTAAAATGGGGATTAAAATTGTGAGCCCCCCGTGGGACAACCTGATCACCTTGTAACCTCCCCAGCACTTAGAACAGTGCTTTGCACATAGTAAGCGCTTAACAAATACCAACATTATTATTATTATGTTTGTGATTTGCAGCCCCTGGTTTCTGGCTTCTCTTCTGCCTCTTTTTGAAACTCCTTTCTTGATAGCACTTCACTCAAAGCTCAGTTTTCAGCTGAGATGCATCTTTGCTTTACTGAGTTCTTAACATATTTCCTTGCTTTCTGTTTCCTAACTTCTCCTGCCCACACAGTAGTCATTCATTCTTCTCCCAGGTTCCCACCCAAAACAGCTGAATTGAAGAGAATGTAGCCTCAAGGTTAGGAGACGGACTCCACTCCAGAACTTCATTGTTTTGTGACTTTTGTCCTGCCAGTTGATATTGAAAATGATCCATAAATGTCATCGGTCTCTAGACTGTAAACTCATTGTGGGCAGGAAATACATCTGTTTATTATTATATTGTACTCTCCCAAGCACTTAATACAGTGCTCTGCACACAAGTTAGCGCTCAATAAATACGATTGATTGAATGAACTGCTCAAGGAGCCAGATGTGGTACTCAGAACTCACAGCTTTCATAAAGGTTGGATACATATTTATTAATGGTTGTACATATTTATTACTCTATTTATTTATTTATTTTACTTTACATATCTACCCTATTTATTTTATTTTGTTAGTATGTTTGGTTTTGTTCTCTGTCTCCCTCTTTTAGACTGTGAGTCCACTGTTGGGTAGGGACTGTCTCTATATGTTGCCAATTTGTACTTTCCAAGCGCTTAGTACAGTGCTCTGCACATAGTAAGCGCTCAATAAATACGATTGATGATGATGATGATACCACTGCCGTTCTGTAGACCTTAAATTGGATCTAGAGTCAGGTACCATGCTCTGCATTATTTTAATCAACTGTTGAAAATACCCCTTAAAATTTCAAGAAGCTGTAAGGCTCTATGATTTAATGCCTAAGCGCTTGTTTCAGTAACAGTGGAAAAACTAGCCAATTGCTCTTGTTTAAATATGATTTTTATGATTAAGTTGTCAATCATCTAGTATTTGAAAAAAGAGCTACTCCTCTGTAGCCCAGAAGAGAGTGGTAAAAAGTTGGACTGGAAGGGGATTTAGAACAAGAGGAAATAACATTTGTGCTACTCATAAAACCAAGGCAAAATAAAGGATCTCACATAATAGCTTACCACTTTTTAATATCCTCGCTTCCCAAGAAAATGGTCCCCACCAGAAAAGTGGGATCTATTCTGTGCACCCTGGAATGAGCTGAAGGGAGTTGTGGTCTGATGAGTAAAAAGAAAATATGTTTTCACGTGTCGCATGTGATTTAAATTAGGGTCCTGCCTAATTTAGACTAGCATATTTTGACCAGTCTGAGGACCGAGACCGGTTCCCTATCCCATCAATGCGTTCTTAATGGTATTTATTATTTTCTATATATAATTATTATAATTGTGTTATTTGTTAAGCACTTACTACGTGCCAGGCATTGGCTCTACGTGCTCGTGTAGATACATGATAATCGGGTTGGACACAGCCCCTGTCCAACATAGGGCTCACAGTCTTAATCCCCATTTTACAGATGAGGGAACTGAGGCAAAGAGAAGTTAAGTGACTTGTCCAAGGTCATACAGCAGACAAGTGACAGAGCCGGCACTAGAACCCAGGTCGTCCTGACTCCCGGGTTGGTGCACTGTCCACTATGTCAAAGCTCCTACTATTTGTCAGGCACTGTACTAAGCGCTGGGGTAGGCACAAGATAATCAGGCTGCACACAATCCATCTCCCACGTTGGGCTCACAGTCTTAATACCCATTTTACAGAGGAGGTCACGGAGGTACAGAGAGGTTACGCGACTTGCCCAAGGTCACACTACAGACAACTGTTTCCCTCCCGGCACTCAGTACGGTGCTTTGAATATCTGCTCTTATTACTGCTCCGAAAATCCCTTCCAATCTGGTCCTTTTGATTCCTGTTATAAACAATAAAATAAACTCTCCTGTTTTACTGCTTAGGCAGACTGGTGCTGTCCCAAACCCTAAGTGCTGAAATGGAAATGTGGGCGCTAGTCTCTGGGGCCTTATTTTTAATAATAATAATGATGGCATTTATTAAGCGCTTACTAGGTGCAAAGCACTGTTCTAAGCGCTGGGGAGGATACAGGGTGATCAGGTTGTCCCACGGGGGGCTCACAGTCTTAATCCCCATTTGACAGATGAGGTAACCGAGGCACAGAGCGGTGAAGTGACTTGCCCAAAGTCACCCAGCTGACAATCAATCAATCGTATTTATTGAGCGCTTACTGTGTGCAGAGCACTGTACTGAGTGCTTGGGAAGTACAAGTTGGCAACATATAGAGACAGTCTCTACCCAGCAGTGGGCTCACAGTCTAGAAAGCGGCGGAGCCGGGATTAGAACCCATGACCTCCAACTCCCAAGCCCGGGCTCTTTCTACTGAGCCACGCAGCTTCCCATGAGTGACATTAATGACCATCATCATCAATCGTATTTATTGAGCGCTTACTATGTGCAGAGCACTGTACTAAGCGCTTGGGAAGTACAAATTGGCAACATATAGAGACAGTCCCTACCCAACAGTGGGCTCACAGTCTAAAAGGGGGAGACAGAGAACAAAACCAAACATACTAACAAAATAAAATAAATAGGATAGATATGTACAAGTAAAATAAATAAATAGAGTAATAAATATGTACAACCATATATACATATATACAGGTGTATACATATAATGTATACATATATGTATACAAATACATATAATGATATTTGTTATGTGCCTACTATGTGCTAGGCACTGTGCTAAAAGCTTGGCTAAATACAAGCTAATCAGGTTGGACACAGCCCACGTCACACACGGGGCTCGCAGTCTTAATCCCCATTTTACAGAGGAGGGAGCTGAGGCCCAGAGAAGTGAAATGACTTGCCCAAGGTCACACAGCAGCCAAGTGACGGAGCTGGGATTAGAACCCAGGTCCTCCTGACATCCAGGCCCGGGCTCTATCCATTAGGCCTCGCTGCCTTGCCTGTTAAAACAAAACAGATTCTCTTCCTGAGCCACTGAGAGTTGGCATATCTTCTGCCTGGTTGCTCCTTGTGAGTGCTGCAAGACTTTCAACTGGATGGTGAGAACTGAGGTTTCAATTACCCACCCGCCCCCCAGGCTGGTCTAGTCAACCAACAAATCCACAGTATTTACTGAACGCTCACTCTCCATCGTCTTTACTGAGCACCGACTATGTGCAGTGCACTGTACTGGGTGCTTAGAAGAACACAATTGGTAGACACGTCCCCTACCGCGAGGATTTTACAATCTAGAGGGTCTACAAGGAGGTACTGTCTACGCTGTGTGCCGAGCACTGTATTAAGCGCTTGGGAGAGTACAGTGGAGCTGGAAGACATAGGATCCCTGCTATCGAGCGGCGGCAACAGGCATCAGAATATATTTCAGGCCGAAGAAGCAACGGAGTATAAACATAGGTACACGAGTGATGTGGGGATGGTGTAAGGGCAGAGGAAGGGGTGCAAAGAAAAGGGGGTCTTTGTCAAGGCCAAACCCAAATGAAGAGCCATTTTTTGGTTGTTTTTTTTTGCTCTTTGCCCCCATTGAAGCGCTTAGTACAGTGCTCTGCACATAGTAAGCGCTCAATAAATACGATTGATGATGATTTCCCCACCCAAGCTGCACCTGGTCGCTTGAGTCCCTTTCCAGCTGAATAGGGCCCTGTTTGAGCGTTTATATATTTCTTCCCGTTGACCTTGGCCATTCTGGGGTCTGAAAAGCCCAACGCTTCGTTTTTCAAAGGGGATTTCGGGGAAGCCAGCCCAGAAGCCGGCCCGGGCCAGGTGGGTCTGCGCTTGGGGAGGGAAAAAGAGGAGGTTCATTCATTCAGTCGTATTTATTGAGCGCTTACTGTGTGCAGAGTACAGAGGAGGGTCGGAGGGTGGACATGGGACCAGTCACCCTGGAATGGGGCCTCCTCTTAGGGATGAGCTGAGGACTCGGGGGGCGTTCACAAACACACACACACACACCATCTCACATGTCCCAGAGCTTAGAACGGTGCTCCAGCACTTAGAACTTTGCACATAGTAAGCACTTAACTAATGCCATCATTATTATGTTCCATACATAGTCACATATGCTCTGCACACAGTAAGCGCTCAATAAATACGATTGCATGAATATGCCCTCTCTCTCTCTCTCTCTCAGTCCCTAGTGCTCCAGTCCAGTCCTTCCACAACAGGCGGACCCCTGTATTTTCCAAGCGCCTAGTGCAGTGCTCTGCACACAGTAGGCGCTCAATAAATATGACAATGAGCGAATGACCCCGGGAGTGGGTGGACCCGGGGGGATGGGTGGGTGGGGGAGGTGGACATCCTGGGTGGGGGAAGAGGGGAGGAGGACGTCCTGGGGAGAAGGGAGGGAGACCACCTGGGTGTCAGGGGGGAGAGGGACGTCTTGGGGAGGGAGACCACCTGGGTGCCGGGGGGAGAGGTGGACACCATGGGGAAGGGGAGGGAGACCACCCGGATCCCAGGGGGGAGAGGGGGACGGCCTGGGGAAGGGGAGGGAGACCACCTGAGTCCCGGGGAAGAGGTGGGCGTCCTGGGGAGGCGGAGGAAGACCACCTGGGGGTCGGGGGGGAGAGGGGGACGTCCTGGAGAGGGGGAGGGAGACCACCTGGGGGTCGGGGGGAGAGGGGGACGTCCTGGAGAGGAGGAGGGAGGCCACCTGGGGGTCGGGGGGAGGGAGAGGGGGACGTCCCGGGGAGGGGGAGGGAGACCACCTGGGGGTCGGGGGGAGGGAGAGGGGGACGTCCCGGGGAGGGGGAGGGAGACCACCTGGGGGTCGGGGGGAGGGAGAGGGGGACGTCCCGGGGAGGGGGAGGGAGACCACCTGGGGGTCGGGGGGAGAGGGGAACGTCCTGGAGAGGGGGAGGGAGACCACCTGGGGGTCGGGGGGAGGGAGATGGGGACGTCCTGGAGAGGGGGAGGGAGACCACCTGGGGGTCGGGGGGAGAGGGGGACGTCCCGGGGAGGGGGAGAGGGAGGGGGGGACCAGGTGGGTGTAGAGGGGAGGGGATGCCGGGGGTGTGAGGTTCGGGCGGGCTGCCTCACCGGGCTCCAGGGTGCAGAGCAGGCGGGGCGCGGTGCGGGCGATGCAGCTGCGCTTCTTGAGCACGTTGGTGAGGACGCCGCCCACGCCCCCCGAGGAGGAGGAGGAGGAGCAGCCCCCCGAGGAGGGGCCCCCCGCCGCCCGCCGCCCGCATCGCCCCCCGCGCCGCGCCCCCCCCGAACACGGCTCCTCTCTCATCCCGCCCTCGGGGGGGGGCCCGGGACGGGGGGACCCGGGGGGGGGGACCCGGGGGGAGACAGGAGGAGACGGGAGACAGAGGGGAGAGGAGGAGAGAGACGGAGGGGAGAGGAGGAGAGACAGGAGAGGAGAGAAAGGAGAGAGAGGGGAGTGACAGGGGAGGAGAGAAAGGAGAGACAGGAGAGGAGAGAAAAGAGAGACAGAGGGGAGAGGACAGAGAGGAGAGACAGAGGGGAGAGGAGAGAGGAGAGGAGACAGGAGAGAGGAGAGGAGAGAGAGGGGAGGAGAGGAGAGAGAGGAAGGAGGGGGAGAGACAGGGAAGAGGGGAGGAGGGGAGGGAGACAGGAGAGAGAGGAGAAGAGAGACGGGAGAAAGGAGAGTACATACAGGGGGAGAGGAGAGAGGAGAGAAAGGAGAGGAGATACAGTGGGGAGAGGACAGAGGACAGGAGAGGAGAAGAGAAGAGAAGAGAGGAGAGGAGAGACAGGGAAGGGGAGAGACGGGGAGAGGAAAGACAGAGGGAAGAGACAGGAGAGGAGCGAGGAGAGATAGAGGGGAGAGGAGAAAGGAGAGAAGAGAGGGGGGAGAGGAGAGGAGAGGAGGGAGAAGATGAAGGAGAGCAGAGGAAAGGAGAGAGGACGGAGGGAGAGGAGGGGGGAGGAGAAGCGGAGATGGAGGGGAGGGGAGGGGACGGGAGGGAGACGAGATGGGGAGGTGGAGGAGGGGAGAGGAGATGATGGGGAGGTGGAGGAAGGGAGGGGAGGGGAGACGAGAGGAGAGAGGAGGGAGCCGCTGCAGTGCAGAGATGGAGGGTCGGAGGGGAGGGGAGGGGAGGGGGCGGGGCGGGGCGGGCCGAGGGCTCCTCCCTCCTCCCACCCCCCAATGCCGCCCGACGGAGCGGGGCCCAGGCCCGGGCCGGCCCGGGATTCCTCACCGAACCACCACCGCACTGCTTAACCACCTGCTCCGGGCCGGCCACTGTGCTCAGCGCCGGGAGGGGCGGGATCGGGACAGCTAATCGGGTCAATAACCGTTCGCTGGCGGGGGGGGGGGGGTCCAACCAAATCGGGCTAATAGCAATTGCGGTATTTCTCCTGTGCCAGGCACTGTACTGAGCGCCGGGGTGGATCCAAGCTAACAGGGTCAATAATAATTGCGGTATTTGGTAAGCGCCTACTAGGTGTCAGGCACTACTGAGCGCCGGGGTGGAGCCAAGCTAATCGGGTTAATAATAATTGCGGTATTTGTTAAGCGCCTACTAGGTGCCAGGCACTGTACTGAGCGCCGGGGTGGATCCAAGATAACCGGGTAAATAATAATTAAGGTATCTGTTAAGCGCCTACTAGGTGCCAGGCACTGTACTGAGCACCGGGGTGGATCCAAGCTAATCGGGTTAATAATAATTGCGGTATTCGTTAAGCGCCTACTAGGTGCCAGGCACTGTACTGAGCGCCAGGGTGGATCCAAGCTAATCGGGTTAATAATAATTGCGGTATTCGTTAAGCGCCTACTAGGTGCCAGGCACTGTACTGAGCGCTGGGGTGGATGCCGGCAAATCAGGTTGGACACAGTCCCTGTCCCGTGTGGGGCTCACGGTCTCAATCCCCATTTTTCAGATGAGATAACTGAGGCACCGAGAAGTGAAGTGACTTCCCCACGGTCACACGGCAGACAAGTGGTGGAGCGGGGATTAGAATCCATGACCTTGTGACTCCCGGAACCACGGGCTGTGCTCTATCCCCTACACCGTGCTGCTTCTCCTCCTCTAGACTGCACGCTCGTTGTGGGTAGGGAATGTGTTTAGTTTTATTTTGAACTGTCCTAAGCGCTTAGTACAGTGCTCTGCACACAGTAAGCACTCAATAAAGACAACTGAAGGCCTGACTCACTCCCGCATACCCTCCCAGGCGTTTAGCACAGCGCTCCGCACACATTAAGAAGCGGCCTGGCTCAGTGGAAAGAGCACGGGCTTTGGAGTCAAGGGTCATGGGTTCAAATCCCAACTCTGCCAGTTGTCAGCTGGGTGACCTTGGGCAAGTCACTTAACTTCTCTGAGCCTCAGTGACCTCATCTGTAAGAAGACTGTGAGCCCCCCGTGGGACAACCTGATCTCCTTGTAACCTCCCCAGCGCTTAGAACAGTGCTTTGCACATAGTAAGCACTTAATAAATGCCATCATTATTATTAAGGCTCAATGAACACAGATGAACGTGTAAGTACCCCGAAACGATTGGATTGTAAGGGTTCCTGCTACTGCAACAACCAAAATGAAAGACTGGTTTTGTTCACATTGCGTATGAAAACCAGAACTGTCACGTCCACAGCACAGATATTGAACAGATGTAAACACACAAATACACTATTCCAATAATGCATGCTAAGCATTGGGTGACTAGAATGTGTGTGTGTGTGTGTGTGTGTGTGTGTGTGTGTGTGTGTGTGTGTGTGTTTTTTGGGGGAAGAGGGATGCTGTGGTGGTGTCTGAGGGTATCTGATGGCCAAAAACTGCAGAAGCAATCACCGCTGAGCGATTACGGTGAACGGAGGTTTGAATATCAGCATCTTGATCCCTCAATTTCCAGCCCTATCAATCAATCATTATGTACTGAGCACCTACTGCGTACAGGTTACTGTACCAAGCAATTGGGAGAGCTTAAAAGGGGCAGAAGACAGAATCCCTGCCCACAGGGAGCTTACATTCTGTCAAACTGGGTGCTCACTTTCACCAACAATGCTAAAAAATAAAGCCAATTTCTTTATGTCTCGGGGGAGCGGGAGGTGTCAAACTAGGGCATCCAAAAATGGTTCATGAAAACAATTATAATAATATTTAAGTCTTTACAATGTGCTAAGTACGGGGGTAAATACAAGATAACCTGATCCAACACGATCCCCCTCCCTCATGGGACTACGGGAAGGAAAACGGGTATTTAATACATATTTTACAGATTAGAAAATTGAGATTTGAGTGGACCTACCCGGCGGCACAGCAGACAAGCAGAGAAGCCGAGATTAGAATCTGGGCCTCCCGACTGACCTGATCGCCAGTCAAAGCTAGTCGGCTACCAAATTCAGTCTCGGGTTTACCCATAAGAGGCTGTGGGACCTCCTTCCCTGGAAAATTAGACTGGAATGATTTAATAGTAGTAGTGCATTCATTCAACTGTATTTATTGAGCACTTACTGTGTGCAGAGCGCTGTACTAAGCGCTTGGTGTAGCAGTAGTAATGAGCTAGACAATCTCTGTATGTTCCTTCCCAACTCAAAGATAACCACGACTACATTTTTACATTTTCCAGCCCAGACCTTCAGTATTAGACTGCTTCTTCACCCTAAAGTATTAAGTGTGACCTCAGGGTAACTCACGACCATAGGAGGCTCAGCAAAAAGATAAAGAAAACCTTGTTCAAATCCAGGAAGGTTGTGTGGGGATCTGAGAGAAGAGGAAAAAGCAAGGCAGAAGAAAAGGTCAGGCAGGATGATACACAGTCTGGATGGTTGCTATGGAAACTGCACACAGAGAAAAAACAATTTCACGTGCATGGTCATTTCAAAAATCAAACACACCCAAGAGTCACCATTATCCATTTTGGGATAGTGCGATGGGTTTAAAAAACCAAAATACCCAGCAGTTTCTAAGGTAACCTGTCTTTTAACTGTCATATTCTGAACTACTTTCACAAAATGGAAAAAAATGTCTGACATTTTCTGGGAGAACACATACATACTGTGATGATGTCAAATAGAGATGGGGTGGCTGTTGTTAAAAAAAAAATGGCTTTGGGTGAAATGTGACCCCAAGATGGAAAAGCAATGTCATCAGATGCAAGTGGACAGTTTTCACATTCACATAATGTGAAAAGGACTTGTGAACACAAGGGGTGGGGGAGAGAGAGAGAGATCTGTATCAGCAATCAAAAGCAATGTTTGATTTGCCTGGATATAAATTATATCTAAAGCAGTCCTACAGAAAATGTAATAAAAAATAAAACTTAAACCAACCACACACGAATGTAATACGATCTTAACTGATGGATAGCAGCACTGAAAAGTGAGCCAGAGAGTAAAAAATAGGTGAAAAGAGTGGATGGGATAAATTGGCAAGACACAGTTTTGTTCAGGGGTTATTCGAATTTCGGTTTGGTTGTTTTAGTGTCTACTTTAGAATATAAATTAAATAAATTTATTTAGTGTCAGTCTGCCCACTAGATTGTAATTCCCTGAAGGCAGGGATTGCGTTTACTAATTCTACTATGCTCTCCGGAAAGTTTAGTACAGCGCGCTGCACAAATTAAGTACTCAATGAATACACTGATTGAATTAGGCATAGTTCAGAGATGGGCTTTTGAGAAGCTGTTTTGTCAGAGTTCATTCATTCATTCATTCATTCAATCATTTATTGAGCGCTTACTGTGTGCAGAGCACTGTACTAAGCACTTGGGAAGTACAAGTCGGCAACATATAGAGGCGGTCCCTACCTAATAACTGGCTCACAGTCTAGAAGGGGGAGACAGACAACAAAACAAAACATGTAGACAGGTGTCAAAGCCGTCAGAATAAATAGAATAAATGCACAAGGAAGCTCAAAAAAAAAAAAAGATTGATAGACTTCCAGGTGGAAGGAAACATTTGCTGTCTGCTTTTGTGAAGGTGATTTTTTTAGAAGAAAACTCCGATTTGGGCCAGAATCTGTAGGGGATAAATGTGCTTAGTATAGTGCTCTGCACACAGTAAGCGCTCAATAAATACGATTGAATGAATGATGCTAATCAAACTAAACTTGGCAGCAGGGAGACAAGGCAAATATCGGAGAAGGATGGGCATCCCCAGTCTTACACTGAACCCCAATCCTGCCTCAGGAATCCTGACTTCAACGTGTCTGCTTGAGACTTTGCCTGCATTAAGCAAGGAAATGGATGGTATTTGGTGCGCAGTTACTGTGTACAATATAAAAATAAACAGACACATTCCCAGCCCACAGTGAGATTACAATCTAGAGAGGATCCCTGCCTTCAGAGAGTTTATAGCCGGGAGACAGACAAAAAAAAAAAAATAAGTTTAAGGTGGGGGAAGCAGCAAAGTTTAAAGTTATGTACATAAATGCCTAAATGCATAATCCTAACCCAGATTTTCAGCCCTAATTAATGCACGCAGAGCACTGCATTATGGAAGAGTAGGATAGTGAGTCTGAGCTGCATACAAACTAGTTGCGCCAGTTTTTGCTGCTGAGATCAAAATAGATCTGGCTATATTTTTTTTTTTCCAACTGACCACTGAACATGGAGCCAATGCTGGTGGTCAGAACTCCAAAGAAAATTTTCCTTTTCCTCTGATTACAGAAGGTTTATTATCAAGTGTCTCTGTGGCACCTTTAATTAAAGATAACAGCAGGTTTTATTTAGCAACTGAAAGTCATTCTTACTGAGTGTGAAGGAGCATGGGAGGGAAAAAAAAGGAAAAAAAAAACAGCAGAGGATGTTACCGGAAAAATTGCAAACACAAATAAAACAGGGACCGGTATAGCCAGGGTGCTATATTTTACAGCCTGGGAAAAGGTGCCAGTTTTCAAAATAAACATTTAGCTTAACTAAGTTGGCTGCTTTCTTCTTCATTGACTTGGCTGCAAGGAGAGAGATCAGGAGAGTATTTAAGCATGGGGGTCTGGGATCATTTGGAAATTGATTTAGAAGAATTTCACTGAAGCGGCATAGCCTAGTGGACAGAGTACGGGCCCGTGCATCAGAGGGACCTGGGTTCTAACCTCTGCTTCACCACTTGTCTGCTGTGTAACCTGGGGCAAATCGCTTCACTTCTCTGTGCCTCAGTTACCTCAACTGTAAAATGGGGAGACTGCATGCCCTGTACGGGACAGGGACTGTGTCCACCCCCGTGCTGAGAACAGTGCTTGACACATAGTAAGCGCTTAAAAAATACCATCCTTATTAACAAATAAGGCATAAAAGAAGGCCTGATTGGGTGGGAATATGGATACAATAGACCCTACAGGAAAAAAGAGAATTTATGAAAATGCTGCTTAGAACAGTACTTGACCATAGTAAGCGCTTAACAAATACCATCCTTATTAACAAAGAAGGCATAAAAGAAGGCTTGATTGGGTGGGAATACGGATGCAATAGACCCTACAGGAAAAAAGAGAATTTATGAAAATGCCAACACATTCGTGCTTTTATGACCTTTTTAAAGCCTGGGTGCTTCTGTCTGGCTCAGTGGTGGCGGAAGATCAGAAATGATTCCAATTCTTGAGAGGGGGATGGTGATGACTTGGATTAGCGATGAGGGAGGCTTAGGTGGATCACTTGATTACTCTTGCAGTCAATCAACCGTATTTATTGAGCGCTTAGCTGTGTGCAGAGCACTGTACTAAGTGTTTGGGAGCGTATAATATAACCATGTAGCACACGCGTTCCCCGCCCCCTTACTGTGTTCCTGGAAAGCTTGGAAGAGTAGGAAGCAGAGCTGGGAAGTCAGAAGAGTATGGGAGTACATCTGGGAGGCAGAAAGAGTAGGAAGTAGATCTGGGATTTACTGTTCCAAGCCTAATGGAAAGATCATGGGCTTGAGAGTTAGAGGCTCTGGTTTCTAATCCCAGCTCTGCCACTTGTCTGCTGGGTGACGTTGGGCGAGTCGCTTCACTTCTCTGGGCCTCAGTTCTATCTAATGCAAAACGGGGACTCAATCCCTGTTCTCCCTCCTCCTTAGACTGAGCCCCACGGGGGACCCGAAGATCTTCTCTCTGCTCCAGTGCTTTGAGTAGTGCTTGGCACATAGTGTGTGCTTAACAAATATCACTATTATTAATTATTAGTAATAGGAGAGTGGAAGAGTGCTAGATTTAAGGAGGGTTCCATGAGTTACCACTGTCCTCGAGGGCACTGAACAGCTACGGCAAAGCAGTCAATAATAATAATAATAATAATAATGAGATTTGTTAAGCACTTAACTATGTGCAAAGCACCGTTCTAAGCACTGGGGGGGCTACAAGGTGATCAGGTTGTCCCACGTGGGGCTCACAATCTTAATCCCCATTTTACAGATGAGGTAACTGAGGCCCAGAGAAGTTAAGTGCCCAAGGTCACACAGCTCACAGTTGGCGGAGCCGGGATTTGAACCCATGACTTCTGACTCCAAAGCCCATGTTCTTTACGCTGAGCCACAAAAGCCTGGAGTCCCATCCCCTCCTCTGCTACCTCCCAAGCCCAGTCGACTCAACACCACCGGTTGTTTCCACTGGGCTGGCGGTGGCAGTGACGGAGACAGCAGCAGAGCAGGGCAACTGCATACCAACAAGCGTGGCAACAGAGGGGAACTCCCCAATCAATAAATCAGGGGTATCTATGGAGCACTTACTATGTGTAGAATGCTGAACTGAACACTTGGGAGAGTCCAGTAGGACAGATTTGGCAGCCCTTCCCTCTCTTCTTCCTTTCCTTCCTCTCATCTCTCCTGATAATAATAATTACGGTATTTGTTAAGCACTTAATATGTGCCAAACACTGTTCTAAGCAATGGGGTAGATACAAGATAATCAGGTTGGACGCAGTCCCTGTCCCACGTGGGGCTCACAGTCTTAACCCCCATTTTACAGATAAGGTGATTGAGGCACAGAGAAGTGAAGTGACTTGCCCCAGGTCACACAGCAGACAAGCGGCAGAGCCGGGATTAGAATCCAGGTCCTTCTGATTCCCAGGCCTGGGCTCTATCCATCAGGCCACGCTGCTGCTCTTTCCCTTTCCCTCTTCCCCCCTCCCCTTTAAAACTCTATCTCCGAAATCTCTGGCCTTTCAATGCCATATAATCGGTACCCATCTGCCCCCTGCCCATCTCCATCAAATTCATCCATTTCTGCAGGGAGAAAATGGACCATCTTAAAATAAAAATCACCACCCACTCTCTTGATGCTAGAAATAGAGTTCTGCAGGGGAAAACTAACAACGAGGCCCCTTTCTGAATTCCCTCATCCCAGCTCTATAAGGGTTCTGTGATTCCAGGGGATGAAGGAGTTTGCACTGTTATCTAAAGTAGTCTTTGGATTAATTTCCACACCCAGCCATATCCTAACAGTCACTCTTAACGCTTATATATGCCATATGCTGTGTACACTTTCTATGTATCCATCTATTCCTCTCTGCATACTCCTATTACATCTTTGTTTTTCCTCCTGCTCCCACAATTCGTAACATTATTTCTGTCTGCCTGCTTCCCCCATGCGATTGAAGCTCTGTAAGAGCAGAGACCATGTTGTACTGTGCCTAGTATACTGCTTCGCATAGAACAGAAGCTCAATAAATATCAATTGCCTGGATTACGTCAACACAGAAGAACCTGAAATCTGTCAGAGCAGGGGAAGGTGTTGAATGATACCTTACTGGCCCAAGGTCGGATACCTTGTGAGAACCTGACTACCAGGAAATGACTAAGAATGACAGGAAGAGAGTCCGGTCAATGGGTATGAACCACACAAAAATGGGGACATTCAAATTCCACAGTGTACCTGAGAAAATGTGGAATTTAAAAGGGCAGAAAATACCAACTTGGTTATGGCAACAAGATTCGCCAGAAAGGACCCAGACCAAGAGCCTCAGGTAGCCTTACTCTCCGGGGCTACAGGGAGAAAGCAAAGCTTGCCCTAGTAGTGACTCTTGAGAACTGACCCCAAAAAACGATCCTTGTGACCGATGAGCTGCCTGAACAGATGGCTGGGTGCATTTTTAGAAAACTGTATGAATAAGACATTGGTCTCAGCCTCTTAGCGAATTTCCAAAATTTATGCCTTTTAAAGTGTCACAAATTGTAGGCATCATCTGTGCTCGGAGCTGGAGGCAAAAATAGGCCTAGTGAAATTCTCTAAATTCACATCTTTATCAGCACAGAAAGCACCTTTTTTAATGAAATCGACTATTTACCCTTTAAGTAGAGAGTTGTTGTTCATAATAAGAGATGCTGCCATATATAGCACTAACCTTCGACTCCCATACACATGGCAAGCAATAATTACCAGCCCAATCCTTCCTTTGAGCCAATTTACTGCAGGAATAAACATTGATTCAACTTCACAAATCATTCACATTTCCATCAGTTTGATTGTTTTCACACCTACTTTCAATTTCAAAGGATTAGCTGGGGGGGCGGGGGGGAACACTAACTCACTCTCATGTCATAAATTCAAGCAAACCTTAATTACCCAGCAGCTGTTCCCTTTGTGAGATCACAGCCAGCTTCTGCCATGAGCTCAGGTGAGCGGCAGGACTTCTCTCACCTGTTTTATTTTTCCAGGGCTTGCCCAACATGTCTTTTAAGAATGTTCCAGTTCTGCCCTTTAAAAAGCCCTGTCCCTTCCTGTGTTGTAGGGCAGACATTCACTGGGCACTTCTCCCATCCCCTCTTGAATACTGCACCTGCTTCCTTTTAGACTGTGAGCCCATCTTTTAGACTGTGAGCCCACTGTCGGGTAGGGACTGTCTCTATATGTTGCCAACTTGTACTTCCCAAGCGCTTAGTACAGTGCTCTGCACACAGTAAGCGCTCAGTAAATACGATTGATTGATTCCTGGCCGACCTCCCGGCCTCCGGCCTCTCCGCACCCCAGTTCATATTTCACTCGGCTGCACGGATCGTTTATCAACAAAAACGTTCAGTCCATGTCTCCCCACTCCCCAAGAACCTCCAATGGCCACTCATCTAATAATAATAATGATGATGGCATTTATTAAGCACTTGTGTGCAAAGCACTGTTCTAAGCGCTGGGGAGGTTACAAGGTGATCAGGCTGTCCCACATGGGGCTCACAGTCTTCATCCCCATTTTACAGATGAGGGAACTGAGGCCCAGAGAAGTTAAGTGACTTGCCCGAAGTCACACAGTTGACAAGTGGCGGAGCTGGGATTTGAACCCATGACCTCTGACTCCAAAGCCCAGGCTTTTTCCACTGAGCCACGCTGCTTCTCTGCATGCTCTACCTCAGCATCAAACAAAAACTCCTTACCCTCGGCTTTAAAGCACTCAATCCCGTTGCCCCATCCTGCCTCACCTCACTAATCTCCTACTACAGCCCAGCAGGCACACTTTACTTACTCCTCTAGCTCCGACATTCACTGTACCCTGATCTCATCTAACCCATCACCAAAACCCTTCAGTGCTAAGCGCTTAGTACAGTGCTCTGCACACAGTAAGCGCTCCATAAATACGACTGAATGAATGGAACTCTGAAGGTGCTCTGCTTCCTTCCTCTCCCCCTCGTCCCCCTCTCCATCCCCCTCATCTTACCCCCTTCCCTTCCCCACAGCACCTGTATATATGTATATATGTTTGTACATATTTATTACTCTATTTATTTTACTTGTACATATCTATCCTATTTATTTTATTTTGTTAGTAGGTTTGGTTTTGTTCTCTGTCTACCCCTTTTAGACGGTTAGCCCACTGTTGGGTAGGGACTGTCTCTATATGTTGCCAATTTGGACTTCCCAAGCGCTTAGTACAGTGCTCTGCACATAGTAAGCGCTCAATAAATACGATTGATGATGACTGATGGAACTCCCTCCCCTTCCACACATACCAGACCACCACTCTTTCCACCTTCAACCATTCCACATCTGCTCCAAGAGCCCTTCCCCATTTAAGGTCTCTTTTCCCCCAGCTTGCTCTCCCTTCTGGGTTGTCTATTTATTTGGATCTGTGACCTTTGGACATTTGATATTTGCCTCAGCCCCAGGGCACTTTGTTTGTACACATCTTTGTAGGTTATAAATTATTTATTCATATTAATGGCTGTCTCCCCAGCTAGACTGTAAGCTTGCTATGGGCAGGGAATGTGTCTACTAATTCTGTTTGTACTCTTCCAAGCGCTTAACTGGAGAAGCAGCATGGCCTAGTGGATACCGCACGAGCTTGGGAGTCACAAGGACCTGGGTTCTAGCCCTGGCTCAGCTATTTGTCTGCTGCGAGACTTTGGACAAGTCATTTAACAGCTCCGTTCCTCAGTTACCTCATCTGTAAAACGGGGATTAAGACTGTGAGTCCTATGTGGCACAAGGATTGTTTCTAACCCGATTTGCTTGTATCTACTCCAGTGCCTAGAACAGTGTCTGGCTCATAGTAAGTGCTTAATACCACAATTATTGTTACTGATTGATTGACAGTCTTTTAGACTGTGAGCCCACTGTTGGGTAGGGACTGTCTCTATATGTTGCCAATTTGTACTTCCCAAGCGCTTAGTACAGTGCTCTGCACATAGTAAGCGCTCAATAAATACGATTGATGATGATGATGACTGATAGCAGGGGAATCAATCAATATTTTGATCAGTGGTATTTATTGAGCGCTTACTGTGTGAGGGGCACGGTACTAAACAACTGGGAGCGTACAATAAAACAGAGTTAGAGAACCTGCTACCTGCTCCCAAGGAGCTCGCAGTCTAGAGGGAAATCCAAACTTCCTGGAAAGGGGAATCCAGGTCCGGTACCTTTTGAGGTAATTTAATCAAGAGGGTCAATTTACAGTACTGACAATACAACAGAGTGGGTCGACAAATTCTAGACTTCTAGACTGTGAGTCCGTTGTCTTTTAGACTGTGAGCCCATTGTTGGGTAGGGATCGTCTCTATATGTTGCCAACTTGTACTGCCCAAGCGCTTAGTACAGTGCTCTGCAAACGGTAAGCGCTCAATAAATACGACTGAATGAATGACAAATTCCCTGACCACAGCGAGTTTATAGCTAGAGGGGAGACAGCCTTTATATACATTAAATTTAAACACTATTGTTATATTATTAATAATGTAACTATATGTACTCATCCTACGCTGGAACCAGCTTTAAGGGAGTTGTGGCCAGGCTGCTGAGTTGCTGATCATTCTCTATGATTTTCTCCTTGCGTGTCTCCTGCTCAGCCCCTTAGGAAACACACCCACACACCTCAGTGTGAAAGTAATTAACTGGAAACAGCTGCTCCTCTGCAGCACCTATCCTTAAAGAATATTTCTCAGGCCTCTGTGACGTCTTGGGTTATTCTTAGCCAACTAGCAATGGGGCAAATAGAGCTTTCCAGTCCTCGGGTTAAGAGGATCTAGGCTAACTGGGCTTATGCCTGAGGAAAAGGAAATATAATAATAATGATAGTATTTGTTAAGCGCTTACTACGTGCACAGCACTGTTCCAAGCGCTGGGGAGGTTAGAAGGTGGTCAGGTTGTCCCACGGGGGGCTCACAGTTTTAATCCCCATTTTCCAGATGAGGGAACTGGCACACATAAGTGAAGTGACTTGCCCAAAGTCACACAGCTGACAGTTGGCAGAGTCGGGATTTGAACCCATGACCTCTGACTCCAAAGCCCGGGATCTTTCCACTGACTGGATTCTCCATGGCGGGTTAAAGGGTCTGGCTGGCCAGGCCTGGAAATAATAATAAAAAAAATTATAATAAATTGTGGTATTTGCTAAGCGCTTACTATGTGCCAGGCACTGTACTAAGCACTGGGGTGGATTCATTCATTCATTCAATCGTATTTATTGAGCGCTTACTGTGTGCAGAGCACTGTACTAAGCGCTTGGGATACAAGCCAATTTGGTTGCATAAAGTCTCTGTCTCACAGGGGGCTCACAGTCTTAATCCCCATTTTACAGAGGAGGTAACTGAGGCCCAGAGAAGTTAAACGAGTTGCCCAAGGTCACACAGTAGATAAGAGCTGGGGCCAGAATTAGAACCCAGGTCCTTCTGATTCCCGGGCCCCTAACTCTATCCACTAGGCCATGCTGCCTCTCTTCCTGAGGTCTTCCTCCACCCCCTCCTATCACAATCTTCATCATCACACTGTGTACCGGGCACTGCACTAAGCGCTTGGGAGAACACAACGCAACAGAGTTAGTCAACACATTCCCTGCCCACAACAAGCTTATAGTCTAGAGGGGAGACAGACACGGATATAAATAAATAATTTATGATGTGCAATTTAAATATATGTCCATGTCATACATTGGAACCCGCTTTAAGGGAGTTATGGGCAGGGGAACGTGTCTACAACTCTGTACTTAGTACAGTGTTCTGCACACAGTAAGCGCTCAATAAAAGTGATTGATTCTAATCCTGGCTCTGCCAGCTGTCTGCTGTGTGACCTTGGGCAAGTCACTCAACTTCTCTATGTTTCAGTTACCTCATCTGTAAAAAATGGGAATTAAGACTGTGAGCTCCACATGGGACAGGGATTGTGTCCAACCTGACTTGCTTGTATCCACCCCAGCACTTGGTATAGTGCTTGACGCATAGAAAACACTTAACAAATGTCATTATTATTGCTATAAGAATAAGTTACCTATTCTCCCTCCCCATTAGACTGTGAGCTCCGTGTGGGACATGGACTGTGTCCAACCTGATTTGCTTGTATCCACCCCAGCACTTTGTACAATGCTTGGCACATAATTAGTGCTTAGCAAATAACACTATTATTATTATTATCAAAAGAATAAGATACCTAATCTCCCACCCCATTAGACTGTGAGTCCTATGTGGGCTAGCAATGGTGCCCTACCTGATTATTTGGCATCTTCTCCAGTGCTTAGTAATAATAATAATAATGGTGGTATTTGTTAAGTGCTTATTCATTCATTCATTCATTAAATCATATTTATTCAGCGCTTACTGTGTGCAGAGCACTGTACTAAGCGCTTGGGAAGTACAAGTTGGCAACATATAGAGACGGTCCCTATCCAACAATGGGCTCACAGTCTAGAAGGGGGAGATGTGCTAAGCACTGTTCTAAGTGCTGGGGTAGATACAAGGTAATCAGGTTGTCCCACATGGGGCTCACAGTCTTAATCCCCATTTTACAGAGGAGGGAACTGAGGCACAGAGAAGTTAAGTGACTTGCGCAAGGTCACACAGCAGACGAGTGGGGGAGTGCCCATAAGGAGTTTGCAGTCTGGAGGGGGTATATAGGCATTGATGTAAATACATTATGGATATAATAATAATAATAATGGTATTTGTTATGTGCTTACTACGTGCGAAGCACTGTTCTAAGCGCTGGGGGGATACAAGGTGAGAAGCAGCGTGGCTCAGTGGAAAGAGCCCGGTCTTGGGAGCCGGAGGTCATGGGTTCAAATCCCGGCTCCACCAATTGTCAGCTGTGTGACTTTGAGCAAGTCACAACTTCTCTGTGCCTCAGTTACCTCATCTGTAAAATGGGGATGAAGACTGTGAGCCCCACGTGGGACAACCTGATAATAATAATAATAATAATAATAATAATAATAATAATAATGATGGCATTTGTTAAGCGCTTACTATGTGCAAAGCACTGTTCTAAGTGCTGGGGGGGGATACAACGTGATCAAGTTGTCCCACGTGGGGCTCACAGTCTTAATCCCCATTTTTACAGATGAGGGAACTGAGGCTCAGAGAAGTTAAGTGACTTGCCCAAGGTCACACAGCAGACTTGTGGTGGAGCCGGGATTCGAACCCATGACCTCTGACTACAAAGCCCGGGCTCTTTCCACTGAGCCACGCTGCTTCTGATAATAATGATGTTAGTATTGGTTAGCTAATAATGTTAGCATTTGTTAAGTGCTTACTATGTGTCAAACGCTGTTCTAAGCGCTGAGGGAGATACAAGGTAATCAGGTTGTCCCACGGGGGGCTCACAGTCTTTATCCCCATTTTACAGATGAGGTAACTGAGGCACTGAGAAGTTAAGTGACTTGCCCACGGTCACACAGCTGACAAGCGGCAGAGCCGGGATCAGACCCCACGACCTCTGACTCCCAAGCCCGGGCTCTTTCCACTGAGCCACCCTGCTTCTCACCTTGTATCCCCCCAGCGCTTAGAACAGTGCTTCGCACGTAGTAAGCACGTAACAAATACCATTATTATTATTATTATTATATCCATAATGTATTTATATCAATGCCTATATCCCCCTCCAGACTGCAAACTCCTTCTGGGCAGGGGATGTTCTCTGTTGTTCTCCCAAGCGCTTAGTACAGTGCTCTGCAATACAGTAAGCGCTCAATAAATACCACTGATGGACTGATTGTACTGTAGTTTGGACACTTCGACGCTAAGAAAAGTGGAAGATCTCCCTCTGCTGGCCTCTTTTCTGTATTTCTCTATTTTCTGTATTTCTGTATTTCACATTTTTGCCCTATTTGGCCATAATTCAATCAATTGTATTTACTGAGCACCTACTGAGTGCAGGGCGCTGAACTAAGCATCTGGGAAAGTGCAAGACAACAAAGTTAGTAGACACTCCAGGTGCCCACAACGAGCTCTCCTTCTAGAGGGGAGCTAAATGGCCTCAATGTCAGAATAAGATGTTAATTTTGGATCAGACAAAACTCATAACATTTGACTCAGGTGTGTTTATATGGGTCAAATAACTCTGGAAGTCCAAAATTCTAGGAAAACTCACGGTAGATTTCTACGTTAAACCCTTCTCTGCTGCTTCTAACTAAAGCAAAAAGGATTTTTTTTGAGAGAGAAGCAGTGCGGCCTAAAGGATAGAGCATAGGCCTGGGAGGGAGAAAGACCTGGGTTCTTATCCTGGCTCCATCACCTATCTGCTGTGTGGCCTTGGATTAGCCGCTTAACTTCTCTGCACCCCAGTTACCTCATCTGTAAAATGGGGATTAAGGCTGCGAGCCCCATGTGGGACAGGGGCTGTGTCCAACCCAGCACTTAGTACAGTTCCTGGCACATAGTAAGTGCTTAAATACTAGGCCACGCTGCTTCTATCTTCTCTGCCCTCATGTGTCTCCCAAAATAGTAGAGTAAAACCCAGCCATGATCAGGAAAGGGATCTCAGACTTCCCTACTTCCATGAGGGCAGGGAACGCGTCCCACCACCTCTGTTGTATTCTCCCGAGCTCTCGGTTCAGCACAGAGTAGGCACTCAAATAAATACCACCGACTGATTGATATAGTCAGTCTTTCATTCAGGAGTCTGGGGAGGGGACAAGATCAAATGGCCCCCACCGGCTTGGCAGGGACCACAGGTGATGAAGGGCACACCTTGAGCCCCATTTTGGATTCTGATCCAGAGCTAAAAGCCCTGAAAATGCACGACACCAAAAGTCTACTGTGTTTCCAGATTTATAAAGCTTTTATTCACTGGACCTGGATCTCATCTTTTTCGTAGACGACCCCTCACCCCTCCATCCTGCCTCTGGCCTGGAATGCTTTCCCTCCTCAAATCCAACAGACAATTACTCTCTTCCTGCTCCAAAGCCTTACTGAAGAGACATCTCCGCCAAGAGGCCTTCCCTGACTAAGCCCTCCTTTCCTCGTCTTCCACTCCCTTTCGGGTCACCCTGACTTACTCCCTTTATTCACCCCCCTCCCGCCCCCAGCCCCACGGCACTTACAATAGCGAATCACTGAAAACACACGTAACCACATTTTCCTCTGCAAGTTCTGGTTAAACAATTACAGTCCATTTTTACCAGCAAGTGGGCTTTGATTCATGTCTTCACAAATACAACAAAACAGACCGCTTCTCACTCTAGGGAATTACGGGTGGTCGAAGAAGCACTTCTTTCTAACCATCGGCAAGGTCAATGTGGCCAGTGGAAATGGCCCCTGGTCGTTATTCTATCTCAAAATTACCAATGATCAAAAGCAGGAGTAAGGGCCATTTCTTCTCTTGCACGTAAATCAATCAATCATATTTACTGGGTGCTTACTATGCACAGAGCACTGTACTAAGCGCTTGGGAGCCTATGATACAACAGATTTAGCAGGCATATGCCCTGATCGTAATGAGTTTACAGTCTAGAGGATTATATATGGGCAATGCAAAGTTCTGAGTGGCAGTTTAAATACTCTAAAACTAAGAAACAGATTAAAAAGCCAGAATTCTTAAAATAAGTTGGGTGTTGGACACATTTCAAGAAAAAGGCACTTACATGCTTTTCAGCCAATTATTCTGAACAACCTGAGAAGTGAGATAACCTAATGTTATCCCGGTTAACAATTTCTCCTACTTGTGGTCTCCGAGAAGATTTCTTCCCACCCTCTGTTTTCTGTTCCACCCTCTTGCTCTGCGATTCACCCCCTCTTTGCCTTTCAAAACTGGAGCCAGGTACCTGGGGACACTGACAGTTGGGCAAAGAGATGGACCCTCTAAGAAGCCATAAATTAAGCGCTTAGTACAGTGCTCTGCACACAGTAAGCGCTCAATAAATATGATTGATGATAAATTGCTTTAGGGAAGGGTAGAAAAGAAGAAAGACCCCTAATGGGAAACTGAACCCAAAGGAACAGAACACAAATCCTTCAAACTCCAAAAATCAAACTGTCTGTTGTCTGAAATTTGCTAACCCCTGATAGTAATGTTTCGTTAAAAACTACAGAAACCCATATCTGCAAATGCACCCACAGATGCCATCATGTGTGTAAAATATGCCATTTTTTTTTAACAAAAAGGCTACCTTTCACATGCACTTGGAAGCTACTACAAGGCATTCCTATTAAATGCACCAATCATGCTTATAAGTTACTGTACCTGGACATAATGTCCTGTCACGCTGCATGTCATAAGATACAAAAAAAAGCAAACAGGGAAATGTTAGCCACAGAAAGAAATTGAAATTAACCCATGGAGAAAGATTAAAATTAACCAGTGATAAACTTTTACATCCGGCATTTAGCACCAAATTCTTGGAATTAATTGGTAACTACTTTGGCATTTTACCCACACCCACTGCAGATCTACTTATTGTAAGGTCAATACCCAAGAAAACAGAAATCATTTTCAGAACAAAATCAAAAGACCGCTAGAACAAAGAAACATTTTTCACGTCTATTTCTTATTCCGGGTAGCACATTCATCTGGACATTAAAAGAAAAAGATTCACAGGAATGGTCTGCAGCGGGGATGTAAGTTGAGTAAGGGCTATTTGCTTCCGAAACAATTCAAGATCCATTTGGACAGCCTCTTAGCGAGACGACTAAGCAGACAGAGTCTGCGTCCTTATTACGAGTTTTTGCAGTGCTGCTACTGGAAAAGCTGTGGGCTCTAAAGATTTCAGCTTCGGCTGTTAAATCAAATGCTCTCTGAAAAAAAACTAAACACTAGGATTCTAAGGGCCGGCAAGAGATCGCACTTACATCGTTTTTGGGACACTGCCTGTAGACAGGCAGTTAAGACATCGCAATTTTTCTGCACTTTATGAAGGAGTCGATCTTTCTGCTTTAACTGCCGAAGCACCTTTGCGGACTGAACATTGATTCTGGACTTCAGCTCTTGAAGGATAATCCTCAGCTCGCCGGCATCTGTCAATAAATACAAAGGTAGTTTGTTGAACAGTTTCAGGAACGCTAATTCAAACCTCCTATTTTTCTACGGTATTTAAGGGCTTATTATGTGCCTGGCACTGTACCAAGCGCTGGGGTAGATACGAGATTGGATACAGTCCATGTTTCAAAAATGGTTCCGTCTTAATCCCCATTTTATAGAAAAGGTAACTGAGGCATAGAGAAGTGAAGTGACCAGTCCAAGGTCATACATCAGACAAGTGGAAGATCTGGGATTAGGGTCCTTCTGATTCCCAGGCCCGTGTTCTATCCATTGGACCACCTACTTCTCTGTGGAGAAAATAGCCATGCACAGTCATTCGGTGAAGACATTTTCCATCTCTGTTGAAAACATCACCACCTTCCTGTCCCAGAAGCCCACGGTTTTGGTGTCGTCTTCATCTCTTCACTGTCTTTCAGCTCTCATTTTCCATCAGCTGGATTCTGCCTCCAACACATTTCCTGGATTTATCCCTTTCCCTCTCCTCAAAGAGCCGCCACTCTGGTTCAAGCTCCCAATACGTCGCCGTTAGATGACCATGTCGTCATTGGTCTCCTAGCCTCCAGCCTCTCTTTCTCTCAGTGCATTCTTCAAGGGCATGCCCAGATCATCTTTTCAAAACGTCACTCAGCACACATCTCTATTCCTCCAAAACCTCCAATGGCTGCCCATCTCCCTCGGCACAAAACCACAAACTCCTTACCACTGGGACAGAGGGTCTTCACCAACTTTCTCCTTGACAGATCAACTCCCTTCATCTGCCACTCTCCAGTTTGGACTCTTTGTTCTCCTAAGATCTCCACCTGACTCTTTTTAATGGGAACTAAGTGCCTACTCTGTACCAAGCCCTGGGGTAGATACAAGTTAATCAGGTTGGACAGAGTTCCCGTCCCACATGGGCAGCCACAGTCTTAATCCCCATTTTACCGATGAGGGAACTGAGGCACGGGGATGTGACTTGCCCAAGGTCAGACAGCAGACAAGTGGCAGAGCTGGGATTAGAACTCAGGTCCTTCTGACTAGTCTCGTGCTCTACCCACTAAGCTACGCTGCTAACCGCATTCTGTGGTTGATCCTCAGACCTCTGATCCCTTGCTCACGCTATTTCCTCACTCTGAAACCCCCTCTGCTCCAAAATCTGCCAGATCCTAACCCTCCCCAGCAACAAAGCCCTCCTAAAACCCTCCCCTCCTCAAGAAGCCTTCCCCGATTAATTCCCAAACTCCAAATTGGATTAATCCATCACCCACCCTTATCGTTTGCGAATGATTTACCCATCCTCACCACTTGTGTTCATTTGTACTTCCCTTTGTAATAAGAATAATAATAATAGTGGCATTTGTTCATTGTGTCAAGCACTGTACTAAGCACTGGGGTAGATATAATAAATTGGACAAAGTCTCTGACCTACACAGGGCTCACAGTCTAAGGTGGAGGAAAAACAGGTATTTTTTTTTAGGATCTGCCAGATCCTAACCCTCCCCAGCAACAAAGCCCTCCTAAAATCCTCCCCTCCTCAAGAAGTCTTCCCCGATTAATTCCCAAACTCCAAACTGGATTAATCCATCACCCACCCTTATCGTTTGCGAATGATTTACCCATCCTCACCACTTGTGTTCATCTGTACTTCCCTTTGTAATAATAATAATAATAATAGTGGCATTTGTTGTCAAGCACTGTACTAAGCACAGCAGATACAGCACAGCACAGCAGCACAGCAGCGGTAGATATAATAAATTGGACAAAGTCTCTGACCTACACAGGGCTCACAGTCTAAGGTGGAGGAAAAACAGGTATTTAATCCGCATTTCACAGATGAGGGAACTGGGCCGTAGAGAATTGATTTGCCCCAGGTCACAGAGCAGGCAAGTGGCAGATCCGGGATTAGAACCAAAGTCCTTAGACGCCCAGCCCCAGGCTCTTTCCTCGAGGCCATGCCGCTTGTACGTTCAATTATTTATTCTGATATTTATCCTGGCACGTTCACTCGCTACCTATTTTATCCTCGTTCTTCCTCCTGCTCCCACTATTTCTAAATCATTTTTGTCTTTCTCCCCCATTAGAATGTAAGCTTCTTGTGGGCAGGAAACACATATTTTGCTTCTGTTGTACTTTCCTAAGAGCTTGGTACAGAGCTGCACAATCAGTATAAGTGCTCAGTACGCTGACTTAGAGATAAGCACTCATTTACCCCCAAAGGAGAAAAATCCTCAAGATAATCCTTACACTGGGGGCCCAGAAACAGTGATTTTCCTAAGTAAACATCAAAGAAAAAAACCACTCTCCCTCTTCCATCACCACAGTAACATCTGGGCCTGTATTTACCTTTCAACAGAGAGTTCCATGGAAAACATTTTGCCCCTTTAATAGACTATGTCACGAAGTTTACTCCAGAAACATAATTTTTCAAGGTTCCCGAATTAATCTCGACACTAAGTTTCTACAGACACAAAAGGACCCCAAATTAACAAGGACAGACACACTCTGCTTGTAAACGAATAACTTGAAGGAGGAAATATCATCTAATGAAAAGTCCACAAATGTTGTGGGACTGGTTTGGGTTACTTTTTAACAGGTTATTTCAGTAGCATATGAGTGAATCATCACTATCACATATGGGGGGAAAAAAAACTTCCAAAGAGGCAGAGCAATGGACATTGGGGAAACAGCAGAAGATAGGTCAGCCAGAGAGACAGCAAATATATTTTGTCATGTACTTAAAGGCATTACAACTAGCTGCGTGTGTATGTGCTTCATTCATTCATTCAATCGTATTTATTGAGCGCCTACTGCGTGCAGAGCACTGTACTAAGCGCTTGGGAAGTACAAGTTGGCAAGATATAGAGACGGTCCCTACCCAACAACGGGCTCACAGCCTAGAAGGGGGAGACAGACAACAAAACAAAACATGTGGACAGGTGTCACGTCATCAGAATGAACAGAAGTAAAGCTAGATGCACATCATTAACAAAATAATTAGAATAGTAAATATGTACAAGTAAAATAGAGTAACAAATCTGTTTGTGGTGGAAAAGACCAACACAAGACCACCAATCTCACTTGTGTCCTTTACTTTGCCGTGTTGGGATGACGATGATGGTATCTGTTAAGCGCTTATTATGTGCCAGGCACCGTGCTAAGCGCAGGGTGGATACAAGCAAAATTGGGTCGGACATAGTCCCTGTCCCACATAGGGTTTACGGTCTTAATCTCCATTTTACAGATAATGTCACTGAGGCACAGAGAAGTGAAGTGACTTACCCAAGGCCACACAGCAGACAAGTGGCAGAGATGGGATTAGATCCCTGGACCCTCATGAGTCCCAGGCCTGTGGTCTATGCTCACAGCCACGACTGACTTTAGAATTTGGGGAAATTTGGGGAAGTTTGGGGTGTGACAGGGCTCTGGAGGGTAGATTAGATAGTGGCACGCTGAGATCCCTAAAAATCCTCCTTACTTCCAGATCCGTTGGTCTCTCTACTTTTGGGTTGTTGTTTTGGTTCCTTTGCATTTATATTACTTCATCTCTCCCAGTGCATCTTATTGCCAAACCTTAACAAATGCCTTTCTCTTAACAAAAACCATCATCAGATACCAACATCATCCGTATCTAAACTTCAAAACCTTTTCCTGGAAATGGATTTTGGCCCTAAGGGATGTGAAAATTGTCAACAGGCCTGGCAAGCTTTAGAATATGGCAACCAAGAGCAGGGTTCTGCACACAGAAAATGCGTAATAAATACTACTACTTGCTACTACGCCATTGTGTTTATTGCTCACAGTGACTGATCTTAAGTTGGCTTTGGTCACTTTGACCCATGATCCTCATTACTTGAATTTTCTTCAAACCTTTGTTGTTCTGAAGCCCCTGACTGATTTGGCAAAGCAGCCTACAGTCATTTGCGTGTTTTCTTGAATGTGGGGGTCCCAAGACACCCCAGGTGGGACAAGGGACTATTTCCCACCTGATTAGCTTGTATCTTCCCCAGTGCTTAGTACAGTAATCAATCAATCAATCGTATTTATTGAGCGCTTTCTGTGTGCAGAGCACTGTACTAAGCGCTTGGGAAGTACAAGTTGGCAACATATAGAGACAGTCCCTACCCAACAGTGGGCTCACAGTCTAGAAGTGAAGTACATAGTAAGCGCTTGAGAAATACCATAATCATCATTATTAGTATTAGCAATCCCTAAAGAACTTGTCTCTTAGACGCGGGATGATGCTTAGCATCTGTTTAACTGGAAGAGTTTCCCCAGGGGGATGGAAACTCTAGAATGGAAGCTCACTGTGGGCAGGGAATATGTCTGTATTGTACTCTTCCAAGTGATTAGTACAGTGCTCTGCACATAGTAAGCGCTCAATGAATACTATTAGCGATGAAGCAAGTTCTTACTCCTGTACCCAAGCCCTTTCTTGAATCCACCAGTATGGCTGTAAAAAATAAAAATGAACAGGGCTGGGATCACCCTGCCATCTTGCTTTACGCCTAGGCATCAGACCAAGCCCCCCTAATCATGCTATCGTGAAGCAAGCTCAGAATCTTAATGAACTTTCCAGGACTCCCATTTTCTCCCCTCTTTCCTCCTCTCCCCTTGCCCAAGGTATTTGGTAAGCGCTTACTAAGTTCAAGCCACTATTCTAAAGCACGGGGGTAGATACAAGGCTGTCAGGGTGGACACAGCCCATGTCCCACACGGGGCTTACAGTCTTCATCCCCATTTTACAGATGAGGTGACTGAGGCCCAGAGAAGTGACTCGCCCAAGGTCACACAGCAGACAAGTGCCATTTACTAAGCATTTCCCAGACTCCGGACCTAGTGGGAGCCTCAAACGCTTTCATGAAGTCTATGAAAAGCATAGAGGTCTTCATGCTCCCTGGTGTTTCTCTTCTGAGAAGGAAAGCAGCATGGTGTGGAGAATACAGCCCCGGCCTGGAGTCCGAAAGTCAAGAGTTCTAATCCCAGCTCTGCCACTTGTCTGCTGTGTGGCCTTGGGCAAATCACTTCACTTCTCTGGGCCTCAGTTACCTCATCCGTAAAATGGTGATTAAGACTGTGAGCCTCATGTGGGACAAGGACTGAGTCCAACCCGATTTTGCTTGTATCCACCCCAGTGCTTAGTACAAGTGCCTGGGACATAGTAAGCGCTTAACAAATACCATAAAAATAAAAATTTAAATGTACACGGCTATCTCCCCCTTTTAGACTGTGAGCCCACTGTTGGGTAGGGACTGTCTCTATATGTTGCCGATTTGTACTTCCCAAGCGCTTAGTACAGTGCTCTGCACATAGTAAGTGCTCAATAAATACGATTGATGATGATGATGATGATGATGATTCTGTTTGCTGTACCACCACTGAACTCTAAGTCACACAGCGATTTTAAGATAAGATCGCCATGGCTTTTCTTAGTTTTTTGAATGATGTTTGTTAAGAGCTTACTAGGCAGGCACCATACAAAGCCCTGAGGTAGATGAAAACTGAAAAAGTTGGACACAGTCCATGTCCCACATGGGGCTCACAGTCTTAATCCCCATTTTAGAGATGAGGTAAACGAGACCCGGAGGGAGTGAAGTGACTTTCCCAAGGTCACCCGGCAGATGTGGTAGAGCCAGGATTAGGTCCCAGGTCCTTCTGGCTCCCGGGGTCCTGCTGTTTCCACTAGGCCATGCTGCTTCTCTTTCAGCGATAAGTCCGGAAAGAGGCAGGGCCTAGTGGAAAGAGCACAGGCGTGGGAGTCAGAAGGCCTGGATTCTAATCCTGGTCCCGCCAGTTACCTCCTGTGTGACCTTGAGCAAGTCACTTACCATCTCTACGGCTCGATTTCCTCATCTGTAAAACGAGGGTTCAATACCCGTTCTCCCTCCTAGACTATGAGCCCCACACGGAACAGGGACTGTGTCTGATCTGATTAACTTGTATCTACCCCAGTGCTTAGAATAGTGCTTGAAATGAACTTACTGCTTAATCAATACCCACTTGGTGCTCACAGACTCCTTCATACCTTTCTACGAACTAAGCTGTAGAACTGGCCTTAGGACCTGTGTTCCTTAAAATCCAATTTCCCAACATTCCTCCTCCAAGAGGAAGTTACAGTTAAAACAATATCCCCAAGACTTTCCATGGCAGTTAAAATGGACTCTAAGCTTTAGGGATCACCTCTCAGAATCATAACTTCGGTTCAACAGGCTTGGCCGGAGTCTGGGGGAATTGTACAGATCCTGTATCCTCTTGGCTCAAAGAACCCGAAACTCAGGAACCGGCCAAAAGCCCACCGAAAATGAAACAGTACGCTCGTGGCTATCGCCCAAGGCCAGAGAGAGCCGGGGGAGGGAAAGACATTTGTAACAATGACCTGGAAAAAAAAAAATCTTCACTAGGAAACCAGAGAGGGAAATCAAACCCTGTGTACCCGGATTCCAGAAAGCTGACTGGTTTACTCATTTCCTGTTAAATGTTTCTGGCACCAGTGAAATTGATTTTACAATCAAGAGACAGGAGTCTTTGTATTCTGCTCCGTTCTCCCAGGCTCCCAGACTTAAACCAAGGACATTAGCGGGAAGAAATGCCATGGTTGCCGCGTGATTTGTTATCCACACAGCGAGCTTCATTCGGCTATCTGGGGGCTCGGTGTTTTCGAGGCAGCAAAAATCTGTAATAACTTTATTAGGTTGAGGTCAGTTTCCTGGTAAACTGCCAAGAAAAACTAATTCGGGACAGAGCTCTACCTTGCTTTTCTCCAGGATTTTAATGACAACCAATGGGAAATTTCCACAACTCCCTTTCCCTCCCTCCACCTTAAACCAAACTTTCACACCCCCGAAACCAAAGCCGCAAAGAACCTGAACTGTAAGGAAACCTGCAATTTTCCTGAGAAGCGGCATGGCCTTGTGGAAAGAGCACTGGCCTGGGCTTCAGACCTGTTTTCTAATCCCAGCTGTGCCAGTATGCCTGCTGGGTGGCCTTGGGCAAGTCACTTACTTTCTCTGTGTCAGTTCCTTCATCTGCAAAATGGGTAATCAATACCGGTTCTGCCTCCTACTTAGACTATGAGACCCACGTAAACCTGATTATCTTGTATCTACCCCAGCGTTACGTACGTGTTTGACACATAGCAAGCATTTAAAAAAACCACAATCATTACTTCTTCACAGGGTTGTAAGGGCAACAGTGAGATAAATAGTGGGAGAGTCCTTAGGTAATAAAAGCAGCCTAAAAAGTAAGGTATTATTAAACTAAAATAAAGACAGAAAGGGGTAGTGAGGAATCAAGACAACTCTTCACAAACAAATGCATTATAAACAGCATGGCCTTGTGGAGAAGTTCATTGTGAGCAGGGAATGTGTCTACTTATTGTTATATTACACTCTCCCAAATGTTTAGTATAGTGGTTTGCATACTGTAAGCGTTCAATAAATACGATTGAATGAATGGATGGATGGATGGTTAGAGCACGGGTCTGGGAATCAGAAGGGCCTGGGTTCTAATCCCAGCTCTGCCACTTTTCAGCTGTGTGGCTTGGGAAAGTCACTTAACATCTCTGTGCCTCAGTTCCCTCATCTATAAAATGGGGATTAAGAATGTGAGCCCTATGTGGGACAGGGACTGTGTCCAACCTGATTATCTTGTATCAACTCCAGTGCTTGGAACAATGCCTGTCCCAGAGTAGGCACTTAATAAATACCATTATTATTAAAGCCACCCAGCCTGGCTTTCTCTCATTCTGAATGCTCCTTGCCCCCCAAGGAGACCTCTACATAAGGGAGATGGGGGCGAGTCTTTTAGACTGTGAGCCCACTGTTGGGTAGGGACTGTCTCTATATGTTGCCAATCTGTACTTCCCAAGCGCTTAGTACAGTGCTCTGCACATAATAAGTGCTCAATAAATACAATTGATGATGATGATGAGTGAGTCTGGGACTGTGCCAAAATCCATTTCAATTTCAAGAGGGGCAGGGAATGTGTCTATGATACAGGGTCCTCTCCCAAATGCTAAGTACAGAGCTCTGCACACAGTAAGCACTCAATAAATACGACTGATCGACTGAGTAGCGGGTTCAAGAACCAGATCAGAAAACTCTGTTTTAACTAACCTACTCGCTCAATCTCGCCTATCTCACCCCAGTCCTGCCTCTAGCTTGGAACTGCCTCCCGCCTTTAAATCCGATAGACCACCACTCCCCCCATGTTCAAAGCCTTATTCGAAATACATCTCCTCCAGGAGGCCTTCCCTGACTACGTCCTCATTCCCTCTTATCGCACTCCCTTCTAAGTCTCCCTCGCACTTGGATTTGAATCCTTATTCACCCCGCCACGGCCCCACGACGCTGATGTACATATCAGTAATTTATTTCTTTTATGCCTGTCTCCCCCTCTAGCCTGTAAGCTCCTTGTGATCAGGGAGCGTGTCTTCCAACTTTGCTATAGTGTACTCTCCCAAGTGCTTAGTACAGGGCTCTGCACACGGGAAGCGCTCAATAAATACTACTGATTGATTGCTGAACTGGAAATAAATACTATTGATTGATTGCTAAACTGGTCAGCAGCCTTCTCCTCCCTGCATCGCCCCAGGGGGATGCTTTTCCCACCTCCACCTGCCCCAAATCCTCCCAGAGAGGCAGATGAAAGGGCAACTGAAACACAGGTTGGGGGATAGAGCAAGGACTTGGGAGTCTGATGGTCGTGGGTTCTAATCCTGCCTCCACCACTTGTCTGCTGTGTGGCCTGGGGAAAGTCACTTCCCTTCTCTGGGCCTCAGTTCCCTCATCTGTAAAATGGGGATTGAGACTGTGAGCCTCACGGGGGACAGGGACTGTGTCCAACCTAATATGCCGTATCTACCCCAGCGCTTAGTGCAGTGCTTGGCACATAGTAATTGCTTAACAAATACCACAATTGTTATTATTATGGAAAGAGCCCGGGCTTGGGAGTCAGAGGTCATGGGTTCGAATCCCAGCTCTGCCACTTGTCAGCTGTGTGACTTTGGGCAAGCCACTTCACCTCTCTGGGCCTCTGTGACCTCATCTGTAAAATGGGGATGAAGACTGTGAGCCCCAAGTGGGACGGCCCATTGACCTTGTACCTACCCCAACTGTCAGTTGTGTGACTTTGGGCAAGTCACTTAACTTCTCTGAGCCTCAGTTATCTCATCTGTAAAATGGGGATTAAGACTGTGAGCACCACGTGGGACAACTTGATCACCTTGCATCCCCCCCGGCGCTTAGAACAGTGCTCTGCACATAGTAAGTGCTTAACAAATGCCATCATTATTATTAATAATAATAATAAATATGATTCAATGAATGAATACAAATGCCACCGTTATTAGTATTATTACCCCAGTGCTTAGAACAGTGCTCATCATCAATCAATTGTATTTTTTGAGCGCTTACTGTGTGCAGAGCACTGGACTAAGCGCTTGGGAAGTACAAGTTGGCAACATACACAGCCAGTCCCTACCCAACTGTGCTCGGCACATAGTAAGCGCTCAACAAGTACCATCATCATCATTATTATTATTAGGAGACATAGACGAGTGGTGTGGGGCGGAGTGATGGATGGTGAGGGGGTGGGAAGGCCTCTGGGAGGAGGTGGGTCCGAAGTTGGGGGGGCCAGGGGCTGACCTTTGCGTCGCAGGGCGAGGAGGCCCAGATGGGCCTGGGCCTGGCGGTCCCGCAGCGGGCGGGAGGAGGCTCCGGAGCCGGCCGACGCCTCGGGGGAGCTGTCGGCGCTGGCCCGGCCGCCGCGGACCCCCGGCCCGCCCCCCGCCCCCCCTTCCTGCTCCTCCCGCTGCTCCTGCTCCTCCTCCTCCTCCTCCTCCTCGGCGCAGCTGTACAGCTCGGTCAGCAGCCCGCTCACCAGGGACAGCGCCAGGCTCCCCCGGCGCCCGGCCCCCAAACCCGGATCCCCCTTCTTCTGCTCCCCCAAACCCCGCTCTCCCCTCCGCAGGCCCTGCCGCTCCTGCTCCCCCAAACCCGGCTCTCCCCTCCCCAGCCCCTCCCGCTCCTGCTCCCCCAAATCCGGGACCTCCCTCTCCGGCTCCCCCCTCTTCTGCTCCCCCCACTCTAGCTGTCCCCTCCGCAGGCCCTCCCGCTCCTGCTCCCCCCAACCCGGCTCTCCCCTCCCCAGGCCCTCCCGCTCCTGCTCCCCCAAATCCGGGACCTCCCTCTCCGGCTCCCCCCAACCCGGTTCCCCCCTCTTCTGCTCCCCCAAACCCGGCTCTCCCCTCCCCTGGCCCTCCCGCTCCTGCTCCCCCCAACCCGGCTCTCCCCTCCCCAGGCCCTCCCGCTCCTGCTCCCCCAAATCTGGGACCTCCCTCTCCGGCTCCCCGCAACCCGGTTCCCCCCTCTTCTGCTCCCCCCAACCCGGCTCTCCCCTCCCCAGGCCCTCCCGCTCCTGCGCCCCCAAACCTGGCTCCCCTCTCTTCTGCTCCCCCGAACCCGGCTCTCCCCTCCCCAGCCCCTCCCGCTCCTGCTCCCCCAAACCTGGCTCTCCCCTCCCCAGCCCCTCCCGCTCCTGCTCCCCCAAATCCGGGACCTCCCTCTCCGGCTCCCCCCTCTTCTGCTCCCCCCAACCCGGCTCTCCCCTCCGCAGGCCCTCCCGCTCCAGCTCCCCCCTCCCCGGCTCCCCCGTCTTCTGCTCCCCCAAACGTAGCTGGGCCCCCCCCGGGCTCCCCAATCCCGTACCCCCGCGCCCCCGCCGGGCCCGCATGTCCGGCCCGCAGCCCCGCACACCTGCGCCAGGTGACGGGGGGGCGTGGTCTGGGCCAATGAACGGGCGGGGCCCGATCAGGGGGCGCGGTCTGGGCCAATGAATGGGCGGGGCCCGACCTAGGGGGGTGGTCTGGGCCAATGAACGGGCGTGGCTCCATTTGGGGGCGCGGTCTGGGCCAATGAATGGGCGGGGCCCGATCTGTGGGCGTGGCATGGTCCGGGGAAGTGGGCGTGGTCTGGGCCAATGAATGGGCGGGGCCTGACCCTGGGGGCGGGGCCTGAGCAGAGGTGTTATTATTATTATTGTTATTATTATTATCAAATACCATTTTTTTAAAAAAGTGGCTGAGGCGGGATTAGACCCCACATCCTCTGACTCCCAGGGCGGGGCTCTAACCGATAAGGTCACACTGCTTCCCTTGCCTGGCTCTCAAGTCTCCCACCTCTGACCCCCACCCCCAGGATTTTCCTTATTTCCCAGGCTTGGAAACCTCCCTCCCAGCTGGGCCAGTCATCATCATCATCATCATCAATCGTATTTATTGAGCGCTTACTATGTGCAGAGCACTGTACTAAGCGCTTGGGAAGTACAAATTGGCAACATATAGAGACAGTCCCTACCCAATATTGGGCTCATAGTCTAAAAGGGGGAGACAGAGAACAAAACTAAACATACTAACAAAATAAAATAAATAGAATAGATATATACAAGTAAAATAAATAGAGTGATAAATATGCACAAACATATATACATATATACAGGTGCTGTGGGGAAGGGAAGGAGGTAAGATGGGGGGATGGAGAGGGGGACGAGGGGGAGAGAGTCAACAGTCAACAGTCCTCCCCATCTCCAAAGTCCCTCTAAAAGAACACCTCCTCCAGGTCTTCTAGACTGTGAGCCCACTGTTGGGTAGGGACCATCTCTAGATGTTGCCAACTTGTACTTCCCAGGCGCTTAGTCCAGTGCTCTGCACACAGTAAGCGCTCAATAAATACGATTGAATGAATGAATGAATGAAGTCTTCCTTGAATAATCCATAGCACCCTAGCCACATGATCCCAACAACAGCCATCCTTAGCATATGTTTATTTAATTTCTCCGTTTGGTATTTACAAGAAGATGTCATGGCTCAGTGGAAAGAGCCCGGGCTTGGGAGTCAGAGGTCGTGGGTTCTAATTCCAGCTCCACCGCTTGTCAGCTGGGTGACTTTGGCCAAGTCACTTCACTTCTCTGGGCCTCAGTGACCTCCTCTGCAAAATGGGGATGAAGACTGTGAGCCCCACGTGGAACAACCAGATCACCTTGTATCTCCCCCAGTGCTTAAAGCAGTGCTTGGCACATAGTAAGCGCTTAACAAATGCCATCATTATGTCATCTATTGTATCCTGTGTTTATTATTTCCTGTTATAGTTCTGTTCTTCCTTCTCCCAGTCGTTCAATCAGAGATATTTATTGAGTGCTTACTGTGTGCAATCAATCAATCAATGGTATTTATTCATTCATTCAATCATATTTATTGAGCGCTTACCGTTTGCAGAGCAATCAATCAATGGTATTTATTTATTCATTCATTCAATCATTTATTGAGCGCTTACTGTGTGTAAAGCACTGCACTAAGCGCTTGGGAAGTACAAATCGGCAACATCTTACCGTGCGCAGAGCAATCAACCAATCAATGGTATTTATTGAGCGCTTACTGCGTGCAGAGCACTGTACTAAGCACTTGGGAGAGTACAACAGAGTTGGTCCACACATTCCCTACCCACAGACTGTGAGCCCATTGTTGGGTGGGGACCGTCTCTATATGTTGCCGACTTGTACTTCCCAAGCGCTTAGTACAGTGCTCTACACACAGTAAGTGCTCAATAAATATGATTGAATGAATGAATGAACTACTGTGAGCCCACTGTTGGGTAGGGACCGTCTCTAGATGTTGCCGACTTGTACTTCCCAAGCGCTTAGTACAGTGTTCTGCACACAGTAAGCGCTCAATAAATACGATTGAATGAATGAACTAGAACTTGGGAGATTACCCGGTATCTAGCCCAGGGCTTAGGACAGTGTTGTGGGCAGGGAACGTGTTTGTAAAATGGGGATTAAGACTGAGAGCCCCATGTGGGACAGGGACTGTGTCCAACCTGATTAACTTATATCCACCCCAGCGCTCAGTACAGTGCCTGGAACATAGGAAGCGCTTAAATACCATAAAGAGGAAAGAAAAAGTGATCTTAAGGGGAGTTGTATATGGGAGCAGGGACGCTCTTGCCAACTGAACAATTCCAGTCTCGGACCAGAGGATCGAAGAGAGAGATGAGAATTATTTTTCTCTGCCCAAGCATTCTGTGCAGAATAAACAGGACGTAAAAGGGAACAGTACAAACCATGCGGCAAAAGCGAAAGAAGAATCAAACCACGGAATCAGGTCACGGTGACCCAACCTAAAAGCAACAGCAGAATAATGAGCAAACAATAAACGAAGAAACAAAATACACTCCAGGGACCAAAAAGCACAATAGACTGGAGTCTAAGGGCAACAAGGACAAGTTGCAGATGATAATAATAATAATAATTGCGGTATTTGTTAAGCGCTTACTATGTGCCAGGCACTGTACACAGCGCCGGGGTAGCTACAAGAAGAAGAAGAAGCTACAGAGAAGCAGCGTGACTCAGTGGAAAGAGCCCGGGCTTGGGTTCAAATCCCGGCTCCACGCTTGTCAGCTGTGTGGCTTTGGGCAAGTCACTTCACTTCTCTGTGCCTCAGTTACCTCATCTGTAAAGTGGGGATGAAGACTGTGAGCCCCACGAGGGACAACCTGATTACCTTGTATCTACTTCAGAGCTTAGAACAGCGCTTTGCACATAGTAGGCGCTTAACAAATGCCTCCATCGTTATTATTATTTACAAGGTCATTGAGTTGGACACAGTCCCCGTCCCACATAAGGCTCAGAGTCCTAATCCCCACTTTACGGATGAGGTAACCGAGGCCCAGAGAATTGAAGCGACTTGCCCTAGGTCACGCAGCAGACAGGTGGCGGAGCCGGGATTAGAACCCAGGTCCTTGTGACTCTCGGGCCCGGGCTCTGTCCGCTAAGCACGCCGCTTCTGAAGGGACAAATGAACGCCATCGGAGAAAAGCGGTACAATGCGTGAGGGATCAGAACACGATGTCCAGGGAAGCAGAAGGATATCACAACTGTGATCTCAGCATAGCTATGGCCATTTAATCATCATCAATCGTATTTATTGAGCGCTTACTATGTGCAGAGCACTGTACTAAGCGCTTGGGAAGTCCAAATTGGCAACATATAGAGACAGTCCCTACCCAACAGTGGGCTCACAGTCTAAAAGATTTAATTTAATTATTTAATAATAATAATTATGGTATTTGTTAAGCGTTTAACTATGCGCCAGGGCCGATGGCCATAGTCCGGTTTGGGAGATAGTCTCTGCTGTTATTATTTTTGTGGTATTGGTTTGGGTGATTACTAAGTTTCAAGCACTGTTCATCATCATCATCAATCGTATTTATTGAGCGCTTACTATGTGCAGAGCACTGTAGTAAGCGCTTGGGAAGTCCAAATTGGCAACATATAGAGACGGTCCCTACCCAACAGTGGGCTCACAGTCTAGAAGGGGGAGACAGAGAACAAAACCAAACATACTAACAAAATAAAATAAATAGAATAGATATGTACAAATAAAAGAGAGTAAAAAAAAAGAAAAAAAAGCAATGAGCCAAACAGATGGCTCCGCGCGGGTTACCATCTTATAGGAGTATTTTTCCACTGTGCGGAGCGTGTCTTGGGTCTCGTTCCATCCTCCGATGGAGGAGATGCAGTCATTGAGGGCGACCACCCCGAGGTAGGCCCGCCTCGTCCCCATCGGGGGAAGAGCAGACCAGCGTTTGGAGAGGGGGTCGTAAACTTCGGCGGATCGCAGCTCTACTCCTTCGTTGCTGATGCCCCCGATCACGTAAATTAAACCTCGCATCTCACAACACCCAGAATAGTAACGAGGCACAACCATGCTGCCTACGATTTCCCAGGTGTCTTCTTCGGGATCAAACCGCTCGATAGTGTTCCCTATCTCCGCTCCGATCCAGCCACCCAGAGCGTAGATAGCGCTGTAACACACACACACACGCCTAATCCGCATCGAGGATGGTTCATGGAAGCCACCGTGGTCCACTGCTTAGTTACGGGATCGTAGCACTCTGTGCAGTCAAAGATCATGGAATCCTAAGTGCTAAGTTCTAAGTGCCGATGAGGTAAACGGGTCCAAGTTTGAATCAAGCTGTTTGTGTCAACGGGACACGGTCTCGTCTATGTCGCCGCCAACCTCTCGCCCACGTCCTGGCTCTGGCCTGGAATGCCCTCAGACAACGACTCTCCCCACCTTCAAAGCCTTATCGAAAGCACACCTCCTCCAAGAGGCCCTCCCTAAACCCTCTTTTCCTTTTCTTCCACTCCCTTCTGCGTCCCCCTGACTTGCTCTCTTTATCCACCCCCCCTCCCAGCCCCACGGCACTTGTGTATATATCCGTAATTCATTTATTTATAGTGTCTGTCTCCCCCGGCAGACTGTAAGCTTGTTGTGGGCGGAAGAATGTGTCTGTTATTATAGTGTACTCTCCCAGGTGCTTAGCACAGTGCTCTGCATCATCATCATCAATCGTATTTATTGAGCGCTTACTATGTGCAGAGCACTGTACTAAGCGCTTGGGAAGTACAAATTGGCAACATATAGAGACAGTCCCTACCCAACAGTGGGCTCACAGTCTAAAAGGGGGAGACAGAGAACAAAACCAAACATACTAACAAAATAAAATAAATAGGATAGATATGTACAAGTAAAATAAATAAATAGAGTAATAAATATGTACAAACATATATACATATATACACACAAGTGCTCAATAAATGCACACAAGTGCTCAATAAATACACTTGATTGATTGATTAACTGAACTTGTGTGATCTTGTGGATGAATGCAAAACAGGGCAAGTTCTCCCCGCTGCTTTATTCCCTCTCTCTCCCCTCACTGTCTGTCTTTCTCTAGAAAACAAAGGAGGATCCCCCATTTTGGTGCTACTTTTGCGGTTTACTCCTCCTCCCTTCAAGGCCCTGCTGAGAGCTCACCTCCTCCAGGAGGCCTTCCCAGACTGAGCCCCTTCCTTCCTCTCCCCCTCGTCCCCCTCTCCATCTTACCTCCTTCCCTTCCCCACAGCACCTGTATATATGTATATATGGTTGTACATATTTATTACTCTATTTATTTATTTTACTTGTACATTTCTATCCTATTTATTTTCTTTTGTTGGTATGTTTGGTTCTGTTCTCTGTCTCCCCCTTTTAGACTGTGAGCCCACTGTTGGGTAGGGACTGTCTCTATGTGTTGCCAATTTGGACTTCCCAAGCGCTTAGTACAGTGCTCTGCACACAGTGAGCGCTCAATCAATATGATTGATTGATTCGGCTGGGGGGGGGTCACGTGACGGTGCGGCCCGGCCCACGTGACGGCAGGCGCGGCTCGCGGCCGGGGACCTGCGCGCGCCGCTCCCGGCCCCCGCGCGCGCACGCGCGCTCCCCTCGGGGTGGGAGGGGGAGTCACGTGACTGTCCGCCCGCGGCTCACGTGACAGCGCGCGCGCCTCCGTCGTCGCGCGGCCGGGCCCGTCCCCTCAGAGGCCGCGCGATGGCCGCCATGGCGGGTCCGCCCGCCGTCTCGTCGTCCTTCTCCTCCTCCTCTCGCCGCCGCCGGTCCCCCCCGGTGCCTCCGGTGCTGCTGCTGCTGTTACTGCCGGGCTTGTGCCTGCCGTGCGGCGGGGCCGGGCCCGGGGGATCCGCCCGGAGCCCCAACGTGCTGCTGCTCCTCACCGACGACCAGGACTCGCTGCTGGGCGGCATGGTAACCCCCTCCCCGCGGGCACCCGCGGCGCGCCCACGGACAGACCCGCGGGAGCGCGCATGCGCGCGCACGCGCGGCGGGGGTTAGTGCTGTCATCATCAATCGTATCTATTGAGCGCTTACTGTGTGCAGAGCGCTGGACTAAGCGCTTGGGAAGGACAGATTGGCAACATAATCAATCAATCAATCGTATTTATTGAGCGCTTACTATGTGCAGAGCGCTGGACTAAGCGCTTGGAAAGTAAAAATTGGCAACATATCAATCAATCGTATTTATTGAGCGCTTACTATGTGCAGAGCGCTGGACTAAGCGCTTGGGAAGGACAGATTGGCAACATAATCAATCAGTCAATCGTATTGAGCGCTTACTATGTGCAGAGCGCTGGACTAAGCGCTTGGGAAGGACAAATTGGCAACATAATCAATCAATCAGTCGTATTTATTGAGCGCTTACTATGTGCAGAGCACTGGACTAAGCGCTTGGGAAGGACAAATTGGCAACATATCAATCCATCAATCGTATTTATTGAGCGCTTACTATGTGCAGAGCGCCGGACTAAGCGCTTGGGAAGGACAAATTGGCAACATAATCAATCCTATTTATTGAGCGCTTAGTATGTGCAGAGCACTGGACTAAGCGCTTGGGAAGGACAAATTGGCAACATATCAATCCATCAATCGTATTTATTGAGCGCTTACTATGCGCAGAGCGCTGGACTAAGCGCTTGGGAAGGACAGATTGGCAACATAATCAATCAGTCAATCGTATTGAGCGCTTACTATGTGCAGAGCGCTGGACTAAGCGCTTGGGAAGGACAAATTGGCAACATAATCAATCAATCAGTCGTATTTATTGAGCGCTTACTATGTGCAGAGCACTGGACTAAGCGCTTGGGAAGGACAAATTGGCAACATATCAATCCATCAATCGTATTTATTGAGCGCTTACTATGTGCAGAGCGCCGGACTAAGCGCTTGGGAAGGACAAATTGGCAACATAATCAATCCTATTTATTGAGCGCTTAGTATGTGCAGAGCACTGGACTAAGCGCTTGGGAAGGACAAATTGGCAACATATCAATCCATCAATCGTATTTATTGAGCGCTTACTATGCGCAGAGCGCTGGACTAAGCGCTTGGGAAGGACAGATTGGCAACATATCAATCAATCGTATTTATTGAGCGCTTACTATGTGCAGAGCACTGGACTAAGCGCTTGGGAAGGACAAATTGGCAACATAATCAATCAATCAGTCGTATTTATTGAGCGCTTACTATGCGCAGAGCGCTGGACTAAGCGCTTGGGAAGGACAAATTGGCAACATAATCAATCAATCAGTCGTATTTATTGAGCGCTTACTATGCGCAGAGCGCTGGACTAAGCGCTTGGGAAGGACAAATTGGCAACATATCAATCCATCAATCGTATTTATTGAGCGCTTACTATGCGCAGAGCACTGGACTAAGCGCTTGGGAAGGACAAATTGGCAACATAATCAATCCATCAATCGTATTTATTGAGCGCTTACTATGTGCAGAGCGCCGGACTAAGCGCTTGGGAAGGACAAATTGGCAACATAATCAATCAATCAATCGTATTTATTGAGCGCTTACTATGTGCAGAGCGCCGGACTAAGCGCTTGGGAAGGACAAATTGGCAACATAATCAATCAATCGTATTTATTGAGCGCTTACTATGTGCAGAGCACTGGACTAAGCGCTTGGGAAGGACAAATTGGCAACATAATCAATCAATCGTATTTATTGAGCGCTTACTGTGTGCAGAGCACTGGACTAAGCGCTTGGGAAGGACAAATTGGCAACATAATCAATCCATCAATCGTATTTATTGAGCGCTTAGTATGTGCAGAGCACTGGACTAAGCGCTTGGGCAGTCCAAGTTGGCAACATCTAGAGACGGTCCCTACCCAACAGTGGGCTCACAGTCTAGAAGGGGGAGACGAAACCGAACATACTAACAAAATAAAATAAATAGGATAGATGGGTACAAGTAAAATAAATAGAGTAATAAATATGTACAACTATATATACAGGTGCTGTGGGGAAGGGAAGGAGGTAAGATGGGGGGGATGGAGGGGGGACGAGGGGAAGGAAGGGGCTGAGTGTGGGAAGGCCTCCTGGAGGAGGTGAGCTCTCAGCAGGGCCTTGAAGGGAGGAAGAGAGCGAGCTTGGCGGATGGGCAGAGGGATTGGGGGCATTCCAGGCCCGGGGGATTTATTGAGCGCTTACTATGTGCAGAGCGCCGTACTAAGCGCTTGTAGCTAGTGCTCTCCCCCTGCTCCGTCTAGTGCTATCCCCCCGAACCGCCTAGGGCTATCGCCCCCTACCCCGACTAGGGTTGTTGCCCCCATGCTCAGTCTACTACTACCACCCCCCCTGCTCCGCCTAATGCTGTACCCCCCGCTCCCTCTGGTGCTATCATCAATCGTATTTATTGAGCGCTTACTACGTGCAGAGCACTGTACTAAGCGCTTGTAGCTAGTGCTCTCCCCCTGCTCCGTCTAGTGCTATCCCCCCGAACCGCCTAGGGCTGTCGCCCCCTGCCCCGACTAGGGTTGTTGCCCCCATGCTCAGTCTACTACCCCCCCCCCCCGCTCCGCCTACTGCTATCCACCCCGCCTAATGCTGTCCCCCCCCTAGTGCTGTCATCATCAATCGTATTGAGCGCTTACTATGTGCAGAGCGCCGTACTAAGCGCTTGTAGCTAGTGCTCTCCCCCTGCTCCGTTTAGTGCTCTCCCCCCGAACCGGCTAGGGCTGTCGCCCCCTGCCCCGACTAGGGTTGTTGCCCCCATGCTCAGTCTACTACTACCCCCCCCCCCCAGCTCTGCCTAGTGCTATCCACCCCGCCTAATGCTGTCCCCCCCCCCAAGTGCTGTCATCATCAATCGTATTGAGCGCTTACTATGTGCAGAGCACTGTACTAAGCGCTTGTAGCTAGTGCTCTCCCCCTGCTCCGTCTAGTGCTATCCCCCCAAACCGCCTAGGGCTGTCGCCCCCTGCCCCGACTAGGGTTGTTGCCCCCATGCTCAGTCTACTACCCCCCCCCCCCCGCTCCGCCTACTGCTATCCACCCCGCCTAATGCTGTCCCCCCCCTTAGTGCTGTCATCATCAATCATATTTATTGAGCGCTTACTATGTGCAGAGCACTGTATTAAGCGCTTGTAGCTAGTGCTCTCCCCCTGCTCCGTCTAGTGCTCTCCCCCCGAACCGGCTAGGGCTGTCGCCCCCTGCCCCGACTAGGGTTGTTGCCCCCATGCTCAGTCTACTACCCCCCCCCCGCTCCGCCTACTGCTATCCACCCCGCCTAATGCTGTCCCCCCCCCCCCGCTCCCTCTAGTGCTGTCATCATCAATCGTATTGAGCGCTTACTATGTGCAGAGCACTGTACTAAGCCTTTGGGTAGGGCCAGGTAAATTGCAGGTCTCTCTTAATCAGTGGTATTTGTTGAGCACTTAACATGTGCAGAGCACTGGACTAAGCACTTGGGAGAGTGCCATATAATAGGTTTGGTAGACATGTCCACTGCCCACAACAAGCTCACAGCCTAGAGGGGAAGACAGACATTAATAAAGATCCTTTTTAGATACACAGATTAAGTTCTGTGGGGCATCTCTAGAGTGGGGAGATGATTTGGCTATAAGACAGGTCATCGTTTCAGTTAATCAGTAGGAACAGGTGTAACGGTTGCTGCTGTCTCCTAGTAGTTGATCCTCCTTTATTTCCCTCACCTATCGAGATTCTTCTAGAAAACCATGATCTAACTCACTTTCTTGGGGAGAAGTACCTTTTTGTCATATGTCACTATCATGTTAATTTTTTTTTGCCCCCTTATTGCTAATCTGATGATGGAGATGCTCTCAGATACCATCGATTGATTTATCTTCAAATTAGTGAGGTATTTACACTGTAGTTCAAGACCATAAAATGCACCTGTCCAGGATCATGTTGCTACTATGGTGTTTCTGGCAGGGCAGCCATGAGTAAGCGACTTCAAAACGGAGGCGGAGAGGAAAGTTCATTAGGAAAGCCTTAGTGTCTAGCAAGAACCTAGCCTCAGACTTGGGGCAAATAAATAGTCCTTAAAGTTCCACCTTAGGCTCGGTGGTTTTTGTTTTGATTCCCACAAGGTTGCTTAACAGCGAGGAGAAATGTGCATAGAGTTGCCATTTAGATAAATCCATTGAAAAGCTGATGTCTGTAGCGTCCCTTAATGGATAATTCTTCTCTTACAGACACCACTAAAGAAGACCAAGGCCCTTATTGGAGATATGGGGATGAGCTTTTCCAGTGCTGTAAGTGATTTGTTTTTCCTTTGCAACTAATTAAAACTGACATCTCGAGAATAGATAATAATAATAATATGTCTTTGGGGCCAGGCTCTAGGCTACTGACTAGACATAACAGCAAGAAGGACAATCACCATTTTAAGGTATTTGGCCTCAGACTGTAATCTTCAGCCGTAAAGGAAGTGAACAAGAAAGCCATAGTGCAGGTCAAAAATAGAACATCAGTGGGAATCGTTTGTTCATCGTATGATTTAACCTTGATTTTGCAGCTATGAAAATGGATTCCAGTGAAGCATTTTTTTCTTGTAAAGTATCCTGCTTTTAAGTAGCATATCTTACCAAATTTTTGTTGCTTAATATCAGGCAGAATTAAATCCTGGGAATTGAGCATTTTCTCCTTCTTTATCATCTCATTATTGTATCCCAGCTCATCTATAACCAGTTGTGTTACGTATTCCTCTGCCATATGGTACTATTTGATCCAGGTTAGTATTAACTATTAAAAAGAACCACAATTTCCCCCGGCAGCCTATTGTGTAAGTTAATTGACCATTTAACCAGTTTTTACACCAGTATATTCTGTTTAGACTCAGAGTCCCATGTGGCCCAGGACTGTGTCCAATCTGATTACCCTGTATCTCCCCCAGTGCTTAGTACAGTGCCTGGTATGTAGTAAAGTGCTGAAATATCACTGTTATTAGCCATTTACTAACTTGATCCAGATAGTGAGTATATAGCCAAAGTTGTATCCCTGCCCTGTATCCAGCTGGAGGTGTGGTATAATTGACAGTTCCATCAAGTCCGGGGACTGCTAACTGATCAGATTAGAAAAACCTGGAGTCAGCAGCAGGGGTGAGTGAGTGCAATTTGAAACTGAAGCAACAGACCAGACATCAGCTGTGGTTGTTAACAGGGTGGGACAGGCTGGGGGAGGGGACACGTTGAGCGTAAACTCCTCCATAAGGGATCAGCTGTCCCAGCCCCGGGGTTTAGCTTCCCAAACCTTATTATCCCCCTCAATTCAGCGTAATCTTTCTGGAGCTGACCAGGCTAGCCCCTGTCTCCACTGACGACGCATCCAACAGAATCATATGGAAAAACTTCTCTCCAAAACTGCCAATGAGTAACTCAGGCTGGGATGAATTTACTCCATGTTGATTGGGAACCCTATGTAGAGTTTTCACTCTTGACTGTAGGTTCATTGTGGGTAGGGAATGTGCATTTATTGTTATATTGTACTCTCCCAGGCACATAGTGCAGTGCTTTGCACATAATAAGCACTCAATAAAGACCATTGAATGAGCGAATGAAGAGAGGGCATATCAAAAAAAAAAAGAATCAACCAGAGACTTGGGTTTCTGGGAAAGGAAAAAGAAGCACTCAGGTTACAAGTGTTAAGTGTGTACAGTGAGTCTGATTATGTAATGCTAGAAGGGTCAGATACTGTTCAAGAATTTTTTCTGAAGTGAGTTGCAGGGTCAGATATCATACTGCTGTCCAGAAATTTCAGAAAGAACCAGAATCTTCCATTTCCTGTCCCCGACCATATCTCAACACCAGTTATAGTTTAGGAAAATTGGAAGTCTTCAGGAAGGTGTCACACCTGAAGGCAATTTGCACTCAATCACATCTGACTCGTTAGTCTCTTCCCCCCAACCTTCTTTATCCAGGTGCTGGAAATCCAGTTTCAGAAGCAAGATCTCCAGTGTAGCTTTATCTTCCTGCTTGTGTTCCTTCTGTAGTATGTGCCAAGCGCTCTGTGCTGTCCTAGTAGAGCCAGCATCCTGACAGGGAAATATCCGCACAACCATCACGTCGTCAACAACACCTTGGAAGGAAACTGTAGCAGCAGATCTTGGCAGAAGATTCAGGAGCCAAACACCTTCCCGGCCATTCTCAGATCGGCGTGTGGATACCAGACATTTTTTGCTGGAAAGTATTTAAATGAGGTAACGTGTCTTTATATGCTGTTTGTTATGGTATTTGTTAAACACTTACTCTGTGTCAGACACTCTTCTAAAGCACTGGGGTAGGTACAAGTTAATTAGGTTGGACACAGTCCTTGTCCCTCGTGGGGCTCACGGTCTTAAGTGAATGGGAAAGTAAAACAGGTCAGGTCTCAGAGGGTCTAAAATCGCTTGCTCGTCAGTGTGTCCTGCATTTTCTTGTGTTAATTAAGCCAGCAGGGCACAGACACTTGCTCGATGCATAGGTTTGTGGGATCCATTGACCTTCCCGTAGGTAATTCTCTTCCTGCTCCTCCTTTTCTTCGTGCTCCCGGGTGACCTACGGCTGATTTGGCTAATGTCCCATTGGCACCTTTCACTTGTTTCAGTTTCTCCTTATTTTTTACATACAACAATAATAGTAATTATTATATTTGGCACAAGTATGTATCTATCACTGTACTAAGCCCCGGGGTAGATCCAGATTCATCCGGTCCCACATGGGGCTCACATTTGAAGTAGGAGGGAGCACAGGTATTGAATCCCCATTTTGCAGATGAGGGAACTGAGGCCCAGAGAAGTCACGTGACTTGCTCAAAGTCACACCGCAGGTATGTGGCAGAGCCAGGATTAGAATCTAGGTCTTCTGATTCCCAGGCTTGTGCTTTTTCCACTAGGCCACGCTGCTTCTTAGACTAGATTTTAAACTACCCCCACCAGCCTGACTGTAAATCCTCGTCTACCAACTCTAGTGTATTGTACCCTCCCAAACTCTTAGTGCAGTCCTCTGCAATCAGTCCATCGTATTTATTGAGCGCTTACTGTGTGCAGAGCAGTGTACCAAGCACTTGGGAGTACAGTATACCAGACATGGTCCCTTGCTCACAACGAGCCTCTTGTGGGACAGGGACTGCGTCCGACCTGATTAACTTGTATCTACCCAAGCTCTTAGAACAGTGCTCGGCATATAGTAAGCATTTAACAAGTGCCATGATCATTCTTATTGTCTTATGCCTGTTCCCCGGCGGCCACCTCCGATCAAGACTGTTGTCTGACTTCTGGACTTGCTTTTCAGTACGGTGCCGAGGGTGCGGGAGGATTGGAGCATGTACCCCCAGGGTGGAGTTACTGGTTCGCTTTGGTAAGTGGCAGAGTAATCGGTTGCAAACCTAGTTACTCTCCCCAGTGGGGAGCATTGCACAAATATCCCTTCAAAGTTCAATAGTAAAATGATCATCCCCACTAAGGCTAATTCGGGTGAGGCCAAGGGGCCGGGGTGGGGAGAGAGAGAGAGAATATGAATGAATATGTGGGATGTCAAATCAGATGGAGTTAGGCTTAGCAGATCCTGCCTGATCTTGTTCCCCTTCGTTACTCTAATCAGTTTCTACTTCGTTCGGATCGTCTGTTTTGATGTAATTGCACAGCAGGCTCAGTGTGCTTTCTTTTACCTGGGGCCTTATTTTTAGTAAAACTTATGAGGCAAGTTAATCTAGCGATAAGCCCTTGCCTGTTAATTTTCTTAATGGAAAATCTGGAGTCATTGAAAAGGTTTCTCTTACGGAACACTAAAGCTGATTCACTTTAGGGCTTTATTAAACTGGCGGGACAAACTTCAACACTGTGCTGTAATGGAACTTTAGCGCATTGCATTCGGTTGCGTAAAGACTTAAAAGTAGCTATCCTTTTTCCGTTTTATGCCTCCGTTACTATTTACACAGATCGGATAGGCAGCCGTCTTCAAAATTTCATTAGGGTACTCTCTGAACCATGTCAACTTGATTTGTTGTTCTGGTTTTCTTAGGAGAAGAACTCTAAATACTACAATTATACTCTCTCAATCAACGGGAAGGCCCGGAAACATGGTGAAAACTACAGTCAAGACTACCTGACTGATGTCCTGGTGAGTCAGTCAGTCATATTTGTTCAGCGTTTTCTGTGTGCAGAGCACTGTACTAAAACGCTTGGGAGAGGACAGCATAATAGTAACAGATATATTCACCGCCCACAATGAGCTTACAGTCTAGAGGGGGAGACAGATGTTAATATAAATAAATACATTACAGGTATGTACGTAAAAGCTGTGGAACTGGGAGGGGGGATAAATAAAGGGAGCAAGTCAGGGTAATGAGCTGTCTCATTCATTCATTCAATCATATGTATTGAGTGCTTACTGTGCAGAGCACTGTACTAAGTCCTTGGGAAGTACAAGTCAGTCTGTGATCTTCACTATATTTTGCTCTTGATTTGGACAAGCCCTGGTGGTTCACACATGTTCTGTGCCGCAAATAGTGCGAACTTTGAGAAAGTAGAAAGTGGAGTTTTTGTTTAGTTTAATCCTGGTGAGTGGAGTTGTTACTTGACTATGATTTGGACATAATCTTCAAGTGGCACCCGATAAAATGCATGTAGAGTGTAAGCACCTTGAGAGTACTTACCGCCAAAGTTTGGGAAGCCCGTAGCACATTTCCGGACATCGAATGAGTCCTCCAGTAAATATTTGAACTTTAGAGTGGATACTCAAACGGCTGACTTTGGGGGTGCTGGCTCTTTGTGTCTTAGGCAAATGTTTCCTTGGACTTCCTGGACTACAGATCAAACTCTGAACCTTTCTTCATGATGATCTCAATGCCTGCTCCTCACTCCCCGTGGATAGCAGCCCCCCAGTACGAAAAGAGCTTCCAGAACGTCAACGCTCCAAGAAATAGCAACTTCAACATCCACGGGAAGGTAGGGCCCCAAAAACAGTGACCTCGTGGGTCAAGGGAAATGTCCTTCTCATATTAGTGATTGGAAATGGAGTTCCACACTTGCCTGGTGAATTCCTTCAAGTCCACTAAATCTGCTCTTGCTTTCGGGGCCATAGAGTCAGTCATCAGAGTTTTCCAGCTCATCCCTAGAGCTGAAAATGGAACCACTTCTTCCAGTTCAGGTTCCATCCAAACCAAATTTGTTATCATGTCAAGCATTGTGACTTCTCTCCCTGATGGTGTTTTAAAGTAATAAAGAGCAAAATCTCGGCTACAGCTCCTTAGCAATTTTTGCTTCGAATCCCAAGCAGGCGACTCCTCGAATTTCCAAACCAGTGATTACACAGCTAAAAAGCTTTCCCCTCGCAAGCTTTTAAGACTTCATTCCACCACTGAGCATACTGTATATGTCAGAAGAATCGTGTTCTGAGATGGGCAAAGCATTTTCGTCTCAGAACATATGGGTGCTTCTCATGGGAGACTGCCAGGTCGTTTTCTCTGTTTTTGTTGAAAGGGAGAAGTTGACCTCTAGAAAAATCAAGTGACTTTCCTAGGATTGTGCAACAAATCCATTGTGGAGTCAGGCCTAGGATTTTGCAACAAATCTGTTGGGGAGTCAGGCCTAGGTGGCAGACTCTTGAAACAATGTTCTGCCTGATTTCTGTGCTTTGTTTCTGGGTAGAAGAAAAGCATTTAGAAATACCAGACTTTTGAAGAGGAGTGCTTTTATGTCTAGCCATCTTTGGCTCATGGGGCAAATCTCCAGTTGATGGATTATCCAGGCACCAGGCTTCCTCTTTTGTCCTCTGCCGCCCGTCTTGCAGCCTCTCTGCTTTTGTTTCTTTGAAAGAGTATGCTTTCGTACGTGACACATCTTGGAAATGGAGCTCATTATTTCAGTCCTTGGTGATCATAATGGTACTAAATTTGAGGAGGCTCAAACTACGGACTTTTGGGTTCTCCAACCTCTCTGTACCTTTCCCCTCCCTTTACCATGAGTAATAGAAAACTGTTTTGTCCTTCAAAAAAATGGCAAATACTCAAGTTTACTTGCCTCCAGTTCCTTAACCGCTTGGCTAGGTGTATTCTGTAACTAGCAGAGTTACTGCTAGGTACAGAATACTTGTAGACTCAGAGTCCACATGCCCACATAGTTTTTAGGTTGGGGTTTCTTTTTAAATGAGCGTAAAGCAAAAAGTGTCAAAACGTGACTTTGGAGAACGTTTATCCAGCTTTAAGTTGGTTTATATGGACCAAACATTGTACCTAAAAATCAGTGTTTTCAGATTGGTGAGTGCCTTCCTGTTTCCTCTGGTTTCTCTTGCTTGAGCCAGACTCTAGGAATAGCTTAGGCTTCCTCCTCACAGAGTTGCTGAAGGAGACCGGTTGGACGTTTACCTCTCTTGCCTGCTCACTCAAAGGTAGAGGTGGAAATAATGACATTTGTTAAGTGCTGGGGTAGATACAAGGAAATCCAGTCACTTATAGTCTCTGTCCCAGATGGGGGTCTCAGTTTGAGTGGGAGAGCAGGGCTTTTATCCCCATTTTACAGATGAGGAAATGGCGGAGATGAGGAAAGTAGTCACCCTAAAATCACACCTGTCTTTATAAAGTCCTTGTTCTGTGATCCTCCCATTGTTATTCCCAACCACCTCTAATAGTGGCTTCTAGGGTAAGGAAACAAGCCCTTTCTTTTCAAGGTTATTGAGGGGAATTCAGGACACCCTGATTGGGGTTGGTTTGTTTTTAATAGAAGCAGCAGCAGGGCAGAGAAGCAGCATGGCTCAATGGAAAGAGCACGGGCTTGGGACTCAGAGGTCATGGGTTCAAATCCCGGCTCCGCCAGTTGTCAGCTGTGACTTTGGGCAAGTCACTTAACTTCTCAGGGCCTGTTACCTCATCTGTAGAATGGGGGTTAAGACTGTGAGCCCCCCGAGGGGCAACCTGATCACCTTGTAACCTCTCCAGCGCTTAGAACAGTGCTTTGCACATAAGCGCTTAATAAATGCCATTATTATTATTATTATTATTATTATTATTATTATTATTATTATTATTCAAGCTAATCAGTTTGGACACAGTCCTAAAGCACAGGTCTGGGAATCAGAGGACGTGGGTTCTAATCCTGGCTTCTCCATGACTGCTGTGTGACCTTGGGCAAGTCACTTAACTTTGCTGTGCCTCAATTCCCTCATCTGGAAATTGGGGAGTAAGACTGTGAGCCCCAAGTGAGACAGGGACTGTGTCCACTCTGATTCTCTTAGATCCACCCCAGTGCTTAGAAAAGTGCTTGGCACATAGCACGTGCTTAACTAATACCACAGTTGTTGTTGTTAATAAGAGGAAGGTACCCCTCTGCCACTTAAAGGAGAATAGGAATGGGTGACCATGGTGGGAGGGGTTGCCTGCTATAGAGGAGACCTGCTTTTTCTTTTTCTCTAAATAAGACATGGCTTGGGGACGGTGGGGGAGAGAGGTTTAGGTGGAGGCTCACCACAGATTATGCCAGAAATGCAACATCAGCGAGATGCCTTTATCTGAGGAACTTTAAACCCAGGTCTGCCGCTTAGTCAAATCCTAGGCCTTCACTGTTCACTGAGCGGAAATCACCACGCTTTTTCATAGGTTGCTGTAATAGCTCATTTGCTCCCCGGTAACTTTTTTTTTTCCTTAATTTTAGAACAAGCATTGGCTAATTAGGCAAGCCAAGACCCCGATGACTAATTCTTCGATTCAGTTTTTAGATGATGCATTTAGGAAAAGGTAGGAACCGCTGCTTTACATTTTTATAGTACCAGTTGGGGAAATTCAAAATACTTATACCAGCTGTTGAAACCCCTCTGAAATTAGAGGTAGCCAGTACTAATAGGGGTTTTCAGGAACTTAGAGGTGAGATTTGGGGATGTGGGAGGCAAGACTAGAGAATGGAAATGAGGTGTACGAGAGAGAACGGGGAAGGAGGAATTACTTCACTTTGGCATGAGGACCGAAAAAAGTAACTCGCCCTGTTTCCCGAGCTCTGAGTTTTGTGGAGTACCCTGTAAAACTGGCTAAGAGTTGGTGGGAGAGAGGAACTTAACAACTTCCTCTTGTTGGTCATTTGAGACCCTGCATACATACTCAGAAATAGTCACTCAGATGCCGGGGAGCGCGTCTACCGACTCTGTTATATTGTATTCTCCCAAGCACTTAGTACAGTGCTCTGGGCACAGTAACCGCTCAGTAAATACAGTTGCTGCTTCATCACTGCATCCAAGCCACCCTCTTGGGGCTCCACATCGGGGAGGCTTTCCCCCTCTCTCGTGACATCATAAGAGCCAGTTTTCTGAATCATTTCACACACAGGCACGAGAGCACACACGTGGGCTCACAAACACATGTATGCACACGCCTGCATCCACACGCATACACAGAACTAGGGAGTAGAACCATCCATCTGCACATTGAAATTTTGCTAGGGAAATGAAGGAAAATTAAATGAGTAGTGAACGACAGAGCAGTTCTGGCCAGGCTCAAGTGCAAATCCTATGAGCCGAGCGCACCGTGAATCAATTCTAAAAGAAACTTGCCTTAGGGAAAATCAGTTCAACCGGGACTTTGTTATAAAGGTAAGGGGAGAGTAAACCCGTGCGGGTAGGGTGTAGGAATTTGAGGGCCTTTCCAGATTCATAGTATGACTTTCGCCCTTGGGTATTGGAAGCCATCAGGTGATCTCACAGTACATCATTAAGGGAAAATACTGACTTTACCCTTGGTCAAGAAACTCCTAGCTTCAATCTAAAGAGGCTCCTTGGGCAAGGCATGGGTCTCACGTACGAACACTTCAATTCCTTGAGCAGCACAGAATGTTTAGGCCTTAAAATTTTCCAAAATATGCTCAAAGTCTCTTTCAGGAGTATTTTAAAGATTTCAAGTGGAGTGGGAGACTAATGGAGAGGTTCTTTGTTCTGGATTAAGATCTAGTTGTGGCTATCCCCCCCAGTGATGTAGAGTAGTTTGAGGGTTGTAAAATACCGAATCCAGCTTAAAGCGGATCTGAGCCTGGACTTGTCAACTGGAAAAAAAAAAAAATGACGGCACTGATATCCTTGTTTGAAAAACCCATCTGTTGGAGTTTTATTGTGATAGGATTTTGTAGTAGACACTGCAGTGTTTTAAGCACTTCCCTTCACCTCCGTTCAAGTACTGCTGCTCACCCTGGCTGGTGCTCTTAATTCAATAGCTCAAAGCAAAACAAAATAGAAATAGATTTGACTAATTGAAAAGTCACGATGCAGTGACGTGATAGAATAAGGAAACCAAAGATCTTGTATCACATGTTCTTATATACACTGTATATATGCTATTTCTAGACCGTGAGCCCACTTCTAGACTGTGAGCCCACTGTTGGGTAGGGACCGTCTCTATATGTTACCAACTTGTACCTCCCAAGCGCTTAGTACAGTGCTCTGCACACAGTAAGCGCTCAATAAATATGATTGAATGAATGAAAAGAAAAGAACCATGTGCTAACAAACTAGAGACCTGTTATCTTTGCTAAATGTTACGCTCTAAGGCCGAATTGAAGTGGACTTTATTCACTCCGTTAGTCATTCAGAGTACTTAAAGGGAGGTGAAGGGAAGTGCTTAAAACATTGCAGCGTCTACTACAGAATCCTATCACAAAGAAACTCCAACAGATGGGTTTTTCAAACAGGGATATCAGTACTGTCATTTGTTTTTTTTTCCCCCCCAGCAATGATGTAGAGTAGTTTTAGGGTTGTAAAATATCGAATCCAGCTTAAAGCGGATCTGAGCCTGGTCTTGTCAACTGACGACGGAAGCTTCCAATGAATTGGTCTGAAGCAATTCATGACGAGTCTTAACTCTTGGGGAAGTTCAGATCTTCTTGTGCTCTCTGCTACCACGTGCCTGGTGGTCTCTGCTTTAAGAAGTGCTCAAGAAACTCTCTTCTATCTTGCTCTGAGGTGGAGAACTCTGCTGTCGGTTGATGATCTGGTAGAAAAATTAGTGAAGAGGCTGGATTTCCGTGGAGAGCTGAACAACACTTTCATTTTTTATACTTCAGACAATGGCTACCACACAGGTTTGGGACGGAATTTTGTATTGTGACTTTTTTCCCCCGTCTTTCTTCCCTTTTTTAAAAAACAGTACCCGGGCCCTTGCAGAGACGAAGGCTTCTTTACTTAATCTGAATCACGAGTCATCCGCCTGCTCTTTTGCTATCATGTCTTGGCCCATTCCTCCCCAAAAGTTTATGGTTGTTGGGTATAATTCCTCCTTTCCTGTCTACAAAATATTTCCACTTGAATGGAAAGGAGCACACACGGTTTGTCATGCTCCAGTTCTGTCTTGTCGTGTGCTTTGTAATAGGCCCAGGAACAACTAAATATGACAGGATCAAAGGGGTTAGAGGCTTCTTTGGGGTTTAGGATCATTCAGTTTAAGTGAAAGGTCTGGATCTGTAATGATCTTTTGTAGCAAATCCCCACAGTTGCTTTCCGAGTGGAATGAGGGACTTCTTGTAAACAGATCCTTTTAGTGACTTGGTTTTTTTTTTGTGTGTGTGTGTTTCTTTTAGGGCAGTTTTCTTTGCCGATAGACAAACGGCAGCTGTATGAGTTCGACATTAAAGTTCCCTTGCTGGTTCGAGGACCTGGAATCAGACCAAATCAGACAAACAAGGTAAGCTCTTCTACTAGGGTTTCTAAATGACCGTTCTCTAAAAGAGTTAGGCCTCAGAACCCAGGAGGCCCCCGAGACAGGTAGGGCCAACTTTTCACATTAGTTGATGAACAGGCATGGTCTTTCCAGGATTTGATCGTGTTTACCTCTGCTTTAGGTCTCTTTGGCCCACCTTTTCACCACCTTGCCTACCCAACTATACCTGTCTGAAGGATTCTCGCGTCTGGGTTGCTCTTAGAGCTTTTACATTTTCTCACATTCCTGCTTCATAAAACCAGATATGCCCCATTCTGCAATAACCTGGGGTTGCATTCTTGCTAAGGACGGCTAGAGTTGTAGCTCACAACTGGGCCAGCTGCCATGCCCCACGCACACAATAGTTTCTTCCAACACTGCACATACGTTACCAGAAAGGCGTGTCCTAGTTTTGGTATCATAGTTATCCAGAATGCTTCATGGAAACGTGTTCTGGCATCACTGGGTGTGTTTGGATTGCTCTCTCACCAAACTCTCTATAATATCAGTAATGTGAAGCGTTAACGTGTGTTGCGGCTGTGATTAAGCTGGAGGTGTGCAGGGCCATGAGAATTGGCAGGTTGTCCCTAAGTGGTTTGTAATTTGTGAAAACACTCTTGTTCAATGCCATAAACTCTTCGAAGGTAGGGACGCTGTCTCTTCTCTAATACGTCCCCAAGAGCCCAGTGCAGTCCTTTGCTCATATTTGGTATTGAGTAAAAACAGACAGTGATGGAAACTGTGTCTGACTCATAAATTGACTTCTCCATTGTTCAAGGGACAGTGTTGAAATGTTTGAAATTTTTCATTAACCTTTGGGGAGTTTGGGTGACTTTGATCTTTAAAGAAACTTCTTTCAGGAGAGGGAGGTGGGGAGGTTGAATCGGGTAAAACCCTGAAATCCATACCCTTACATGTAGGATGCCAGGTAGAATATAATTTGGGGGCAACCCTTCTGCCGATCCTACTATTTAGGAAGTTAAACTTGGCTGCCTTTAATGTGTAGGCTGACCGCATGTCTTTGTCTGTCTGGGTCAGTTGATAGGAAATGATCTTTTAAACCCACATGTCCCAGAAATGGAGGTTTAGGGAACTCACTGCAGAAATCCACTTACAATTTACAAGCGTATGTATGTGGAACCCTCTACATTACATCTTGGAGAAGATGTAATTCCCCACCCATAATGAGCTTAAAGTCTAAAGGGGGACACAGACATTAATATAGATGAGGAATTTATAACATCTAGTTTTCAGGTATGTACATAAGTGCTGTGGGGCTGAGGGAGGGGCCAATTTACAATATCCAAAGGTCACAAATCCCGGTTTATAGATGACGCAGAAGGGAGAAGGGAGCTGGGAAAAGGAGGGCTTAAGCGGCAAAGGCCTCTTGGAGGAGATGTTGACCTTTCAATAACAGTATGTCAGACCAGTTCAGTTGATTTTCCAACTGACTCTCCTCTTTGCCCTCCCTTGGGGTGAGTTCAGAGCCAGAACTGTCTTCTGCAGGACGACTCCAAATGTAACTGAAGCTGAACTCCTCACTGTCCCACCTAAGCCCCATCCTCCCCCGTCTTTCTCATCACCGTAGATAGGATCACTCTCTTCCCTATCTCATGAGCCCGGGACTGTGGTCCTCAGCTCTTTCATTTCACCCACATATTCAGTCTGCCCCCAAATCCTGTCGGTTCTATCTTCACAACATGGCTAATATGCCACACTTTACTCTCCATTGAAACTTCCACCACGCCAGTTGTAGCACTTATCCTGTCCCACCTCGATTACTGCATCAGTTTCCTTGTTCACCTCCTTGTCCCACTCGAGCCCGTACTCACAATGCTGCCCGGATCATTTTTCTACAAAAAGGTTCAGTTCAAGTCTCCCTGTTCCTCAAGGACCTCCAGTGGTTTGTTCATTCATTCAGTCAGGCGTATTTATTGAGCACTTACTGTGTGCAGAGCACTGTACTAAGCACTTGGAAAGTACAATTCGGCAACAGATAGAGAGAATCCCTACCCAAAAATGGGCTCAAAGTCTAGAAGGGGGGAGACAGACAACAAAACAAAACAAGTAGACAGGCATCGATATCCACTTGTGCATCAAGCAGGAACCCCTTACCATCGGCTTTAAAGCACTCAATCAGCTCACCCCCTGTCCCCGCACCTTAGCAGACTGATCTCCTAATACAGCCCGGCCCATACGCTTTGCTCCTCCAGTGCCAGCTTGCTCACTGGGCCTCAGCCTTGCCTGTCTTGCTGCCAGTCCCTTTCCCACATCCTCCCCCTATCCTGGAACTCTCCCTCTCCACATATGCCAAGCCACCACACTCCCCACCTTCAAAGCATTTCCACTTAAGCCCTCTTTTTCCCGGCTCCTTCTCCCTTCAATGTTGTCTATACACTTGGATCCGTGACCCTCGGGCATTTGATATTTGCCCCACCCAAGCCCCCCTGCACTTATGGACACATCTGTAAATAATACATTAAAAATTACTCATTTATATTAATGTCTGTCTCCCTCTCTAGACTGTGAGCTCATTGTGGGCAGGGGATTACAACTTCTCCAAGAGGCCTTCCCCAATTAGGCCCTCATTTTTTCTTCTCCCACTCCCTTCTGTGTTCATTTATGCACTTGAATATGTACCCCTTAAGCGCTTGATACTCTACCCTCAGCCCCACAGCACTTATGTATAGATCCTTAATTTACTTTAACGCCTGTCTCCATCTCTAGACTGTAAACTGGTGAGCAGGAAAGTCTACCAATTCCACCATACAGTACTCTCCCGAGCACTTAGTATAGGGCTCTTCACACAGTAAGCGCTTAATAAACACCATTGATTTAATGAGTCCACAACCTAGGGCAAAACCAGTAAATTGGCAGGAGTTTCAGGATACTGCTGTTAAATGAATAGTTTTCTGGCTTCTCGCTACCCGAGTCGAGCTGCCTGTATTCAGCAGTTGGGATGTTAAGGCGCATATCCAGCAAGGAAGGACCTGACCCCAGCAAATCAAGCAGGGGAGGTCTGTTAGCATCAAAAAGTCTACAATTTTAATATTTATCAGCCATCTTTTTTAAATCCCCCTGCCAACTGTTAGATCTTTGTGGAGAGGGACAATCATCACCATCAGTGGTATTTTCTTGAACACTTATAATGTGCAGAGCACTCTCCTAAGCACTTGGGAGAGTACAGTACAACAGTTGACTGCCCATGACATCTTTCATTTATTACACAATGGTTTTGAGCGCTTACTATGTGCTGAGCACTGTACTAATCTCTTGGGAGAGTACTGTGCAAAAGAATTAGTGGACATGTTCCCTGCCCACATAGTGTGCTATATTCCTAAATCCAAGTGCCATTCACAAAGGAAGTTCTCAACAAATTTTAATAATAATCACATTGTTTGTTTCTTGGAAGATGCCAAGATCCAAAGCCTCTTTGCCTTCCAGCTTTTTTTTTGCCTGAAGGTGGCCCTTTACCCCATCATAACTGCACCAGGCTGGAAGCTTATATATGGAGCTCTCTTGCCCCAACTTCATTTCTTTGGAAAATACTTCGTTGTGCCAGTCTCTCTCAGGCTCAAAATAACCAGATTCCCAGGACTAAATCAGACTTCAGGATTTTCCAGGAGCCTATATTTGGTCAGGAATTTGGTACGCTCACCCGTCGCATGGTTTTTTTCCTTTTCAAACCTCGCCATTTGGTGAAAAAAAATTATTCCATTTTAAGTGTTCTTTGAAGAACTTATTTAGCATGGAGATAGGTTGCCTTTAATTTTTCTCCTGGCTGCGTGCCGATCTCATAATCAAAAGGTTCTAAAGTGCAGTCTGAACGAAGGCAGCACGGAAACAAGACACGTTCAGTAATAATCCTTTCAAACAGAAAGTCCCGAAGCAATTTTCATCCAAGGAGAGACATTCTTCTGCCTTTCCGGCTTGTCACCCTGCTGGTTTGTCACTGCTCTCGTTCGTCCTCTTTCTCTTGTTTGAGTGGAAGCTACTTTTGAGACCACCAAGAATCAATCAGTGTTATTTACTGCAGAACATTGTAGTAAGCTCTTGGGAGAGCACAGTACAACGGAGTTAGCAGACACATTCCCTGCCCGTAACGAGCTTACAGTGTAGGGGCCCAGAAACCTCAGATCACTGAGAATCAAATCAGTCAGTGGTATTTATTAAGCGCTTAGTTTGTGCAGAGCATTGTCCTAAGCGCTTGGGAGAGTACGATACATCAGAAACCTTTTTGAAGACCTACGGCGAGAGTTGTTAGCCAAGTTCTCAGGTGTGCAGCCCATTCCTTGGCATAGCATTTTTTTTATTGCAAGTCACTAGGCACCACGTCCTACTCAGTCAAAGGAGAAGGACTTTAAGATGCTTTTAGTACCTTAATCCGACCTTCTTGTTCCCTAGATGCTTATTGCAAACATCGACTTGGGGCCCACTATTTTGGACATTGCAGGTTATGACCTGAACAAGACACAGATGGACGGGATGTCATTGTTGCCACTGCTGGTAAGTGGATGAGCCAGCTGAGTAATGAAAGTGGGACTAAATTCAAAGGCGATAGTGGTGATCGGCTTACAGGGCTTGTAGTAATCTGCTTCTTCCAAGTTCCTTTCAAATTGAGGCAATCTAGGTATAAAATCCTTGTTCTGATCCTTTAAACTGTAAACTTACTGTGGGTGGGAAATGTGTCTGTTACATTGTACTCTCCCAAGCGCTAAGTACAGTGCTCTGCATACAGTAAGCGCTCACTAAATGCAGTTGATTGATTCCCCTGTTCAATTCTCCAGGCAACTTTTAGTGGCCCCTGGGAGTGTGTAAAAGCTAACTTTTTGAATTCTCAATTCCCGCCTCCCTCCACCCCCCTTTTTGGCTTCCTTACTCCTGCTCAGAAGTTGAGCCGGGAGCCTTTCCCTATGTGAAGTCTCATCTTGGCCTTGCCGGGGATTTGTAGGGATTCAGCCACTGCAGCTCCATTTCTTCATCCTCGAGAAGGAAGCGTGTCTAATTTGCGCATGATGTGCGAGTCACTAAAGTTGTGGGCTTTAAACATTCAAAGAGACCATGTAAATGTCCCAAATAATACTTGTCAGTCCTCACAAAGCTGCAGTTTGTGTAGCCTGCTTCTGCCAAAGGGATTCATGCTTTATGACAGTTGGAGTAAGTTTTGTGCCAGCTTTTTTTTTTTTAAATGTTTAAGCTCTTATTATGAGCCCAGGCCCTGTACTAAGCACTGAGGTAGATACAAACCAATCAGGTTGGATACCATCTATGTTCCACATGGGATTTACAGTCTTAATCCCCATTTTACGGATGAAGTGACTTGCCCAAGCTCACACAAAAGACATGGCAGACCTGGGATCGGAGCCCAGGTTGTCTGATTCCCAAGCCCTTGCTCTTTCCACTAGGCCAGGCTGCTTCTCAGCATGTTGAGAGAAGTTGCCCAAGTACCCTCTCATGATGAGTGACAAAGTGAACCGTTTCTTTTCCAGAGGGACAAACAGAACGTGACTTGGAGATCAGATGTCCTGGTCGAGTACCAAGGAGAAGGTTACAATGGCACCAATCCAACCTGCCCCACCCTGGGCCCCGGAGTCACCGTGAGTAGAATCCCTTGGGTTTCAGTTGAGCTCCAGCACAGGCTGGTGTCAGCCCAGAAATGTCTCAAAAGTCTCTCCATCCGTTGACAGCATTGTTTCCCCGATTGTGTGTGCGAGGATGCCTACAACAACACGTACGCCTGCGTGAGGACAATGTCTGCCTCCTGGGACCTGCAGTATTGTGAATTCGATGACCAGGAGGTGAGATGGCTTCCCCTCAACCGCCGGGCTCTGGTTCAAACCCCATAGAGAGTATTCATTTTGTAGCCATCTCTTCAGAAGAGAATAGTTCATTTCCCCAGCCAATTTAGCTGTGGTTAATCACTAGCCAAGCAAGATTTCGCCCCTCTTAACTAAGTCTTCCCAGGCCCTCCATCACATCTGCGATTCGCCCTTACCCCCAGCCCACCACGACTCAGTCCTTTTCAGAGCCAAGCCCACGGCTCGCGGAAGCCCTGTGCCCCAGACTTTATACGGGGGCCGAGGAGAGAGCCATTGTCTGTCAGTCAGTCGTATTTATTGAGCGCTTACTGTGTGCTGAGCGCTAGGGAGAGTGCAGTATAACAGACACATTCCCTGTCCACAAAGAGCTTACAGTCTAGAGGACTGTGTGTGGAAAAACCAAGTCCAGATGCAGTAAGTAGCCAGGCCCAAATCTCTGTGGGGCTTTCTAATGCCCTGATCTCTCCCTGCCCTGAGAACTTCCCTTGCATTTGGATGGTCATTAGGCAGGTAGAACTGCTGAGAGGGGTTTGCTCCTATGAGGCCCTCTGCTAACTCTTCCTGGACTGTGGACTCTCCTTTCTCTCCTCCCTCTTGCTGTTCCTCCAGCCTGGAACTCCCACCCCCATCATCTGCCAGAGCACAGCTCTCCTCAGCTTTAAAGCCTTTCTAAAGCCTGCCCACTCCAGGAAACCTTCCCTATTTCATTCACAACACCCGCCCTTGGCATTGGTGTCCTTTTTTTTTTTTTAACTTCATCTAAAGCACTGAAACACATGTGTATATTTGTGTTTATGCCTCTGCATTCAAGCATGTTTTCAGTGGTTTCATCTGGATGCATTTGTTTTGCTCCTGGCTTATACTTATTCTTCAATCCTTTGCTGTCTGTTAAAAAAAATTGTAATTTGCATACTCTGTTAGATTGTTGTTTGAAGACAGGGCTCTTGTTATCATTGTGTTCTCCCAAAGCCTCAGTAAAGTTGTCTTGTGTTTTGTAATAAATGCCCCTGAAACAAAGCAGTGGCCCTGCCATTGTGGAAAAAGGCAGTCACTGAAGGATGGAGACTGCTCGGCCATAAGTAGTTTTTATTGAATATGGGCTGTGGGCAGAGCATGCGGGAGAGGTCGATCTAGGAGCTAAAACTTATGAACAAACAAGGACCTGAAGGCCATGGAAAGCCCACCCCAATACTCTCTACCAGGAAGCACGAAGGGGTGGGCTGACCAGCCCCTTAAATGAAGGTTCAGGGGTGAGGGCGGGGGAATGGACCGCCATCCGAAAGTGATCTTGAAGTGATTTGTGGAGGGGGGAGTTGATAAGGGCGGGTGTGAATGAATCAGGGTTGGCAGGTGTTGGGGGTAGAAGTTCCAGGTTGAAGGAAAGGAGAGTCTACAGTTGAGGAACAGTTGGCAGGGAATCTTAGAGGGGCAAGACTCGGTCCGAGTGACTCCACCCTTACCCCTCACACCCCCCAAGCTGACTATCTTTAATGGGCTCCGTCATGCAGGTGTTCGTGGAAGTCTACAACCTGACGGCCGACCCTCACCAGATTGAGAACATTGCTAAAACCATAGATCCCGAACTCTTAGGGAAGATGAACTACCGGTTAATGATGCTGCAGTCCTGCTCGGGATCAACCTGTCGCACGCCGGGGGTTTTTGACCCAGGGTAAGCCCGCATCTTCCTCTCGCCTGGCCCGCCTTTGGCTACGGGGTGTTCGTGCTTGGAGTCCAGGCCTTGAGGCAACTAGGGTAATGTGAGTTCTCTGTTTGAGAAAAGTAATAATAATAATTGTGGTATTTGTTAAGCGTTTACTATCCGCCAGACACTGTTCTAAGCGCTGGGGAAGATGCAAGGTAATCGGGTTAGGCATAGTCATTGTTCCACATAGGGCTCACAGTCTTAATCCCCATTTGACAGATGAGGGAACTGAGGCACAGAGAAGTGACTTGCCCAGGTCACACAGACAAGGGGCAGAGGCCAGATTAGAACCCAGGTTCTTCTGACTTCCAGGCCAGTGCTGCTTCTCAAAAAGTAGCAATAGTAGGTATCTACTGAGTAAACAAAAGAAAGAATATAGTAGTCCAGTAAACGTCACAGCCCTAGGTCCGATGTGAAATTAGGGACCGAAAATTTAGTTCAGTTGTCGGGCTCGGTTCCCCCATTATAGCTGGAAGCATTTGAGGGGAAAAAGCAGCACGGGCTAGTGGAAAATGGGCTGGGAAGACGTGGGACCTGAGGTCTAATTCCGGCTTGGCCACTTGTCTGCCTTGGGACCTGGGACAAGTGACTTCTCAGGGTCTCAGTTTTCCTCATCTGTAAAATGGGGATTAAGACCGGGAGCCTTGTGGGACAGGATTAGCTTGTATCTACCCCAGTGCTTAGTACAGTGCTCGGCCCATAATAAGAACTTATCCAGTACCATTTAAAAAAAAACACTTAAACACCAAAGTTAATAAGAGAAAGGAAGGTTACTTTCAAGAGCGTTCAGCCAAACCCCCTCCGCTGTTTCTGAGGGGAAGCCCGGACCACAAGCCTGAGGAAGAAGACGGCGCAGGCCCGGTTTACAGAACGCTCCCTTTTCTCTTGCAGGTATAGATTTGACCCCCGACTCATGTTCAGCAATCACGGCAGGGTCCGGACGCGCAGATTTTCGAAACAGTCCTTGTAGCCGCCCCGCCCCAGCCTCCTCCTCCTCCTCCCGAGCCTCGCCGTGGGATCCCTGTGCACATCTCTCTGATGGAAGTGATTGTAGTGGGTCTGTGTGTAGCTAATCTGCAAGACCACGCCCGAAAGAGTTTCTCCACCGGCTTTTCGTCTTGAAAGTCCTGTGTGAAACCGACCTAATGAGCTGGCTGCCTTGTGCAATATGTGTATTTTCAACTGTGAACTTTAATTCTCAACACGGAGAGCTGCGGGCTAATCTGTGGTTGGTTATTTTGGTTTGGGGTTTTTTTTTTTTTTTCCAACTGTCTAGCACTTCGCGGCTTTTCTAAATAACCTCCCCACCCTGGTTACGGCGGGGTGGGGGTCTCTCTTTTGAGGACCTTTTGGATCTGCCCTTTGGTTTTTACCCACTGAAGCCTGAGTTTTCAAACCGGTTTAGGTGGACTAGGCAGCCGGCAGTGATTGGATGTGCTAGTTGATCTCGGAGGGAATGGGCGTGGAGACTCGGAGCCCTCCTAGCAGAAGTGCTAGCCTGGATCCAGGGAGTTGAGTACGATGGCCCTCAGATCCTTCAGAATTGAAGCCCCTGATTTAAAACCAGTGCCGGGGTCTCCAGGCTGTAAAGCGATATTGCGGATGAAACTCCGTTTGTCATGCGGCCACATCAAGGATCGTGATGGTCCAGTAGTTCGTTGAGATCCCAGGCGAATAACTTGGGGCTTAAGGTGAGCAGGTAGATGGTAAAGACGAGTGACCGGCAGGGTCACACCTGGGTCAGAAGCGTCGAGGGCCGAGGTTGCTTTGAGTGGCCTTCCAGAGAATGGTTCATCCAGTTTCTCTCTCGTGTGCTGCATGGTCCAAAACAGTCAGCCCCCTGCCTAGGCAGTTACTGTTTGCTCCGGTCTTCATTTTGAAATGGCCGTTCGCTCTCCTCAGCCACGAGGCCACACGAAACTCCCACTCGTCAGCGTTTCCAACTTGAGTCAGGGGACCGATGACCTGACCAGGTGCTCTTCTCCTTCCAGGAGAAGGTGACCCGTGTCTGGCCCTTGGGTGGCTGGCTCAGCCAGTAAATGATTTCAGCTTTATTCTTTCTGTAGGCAGAACATACCTTTGAGCTTTGTTTTCACTAGTATCCAAGTAGGCTGCGTTTTTTACCTGTTTGCCTGAAGGGTTCCTTTAATTCATCTTATCTCCACTCACCTCCTGGAGGGACAGGGGAGTGGTTCCCCATAAAGTGATGAAATTGGAACTCGGGCAGATAAACTAACACCTCTGCCCAGTGCACTAAGGTACCTTGTTCCCAGCCTACAAGGAAGAAAAAAAAAAAAGAAAGAAGCAACTCCTGAGGGTAGCAGTTTGCACCAGGCAGCCTGGAAGAAAGATTTCAATCATCTCAGGTAAACCCGAACATTCAAAACACGGGTCCCGTGGTTGGTTTCTCTCTGCGTCGTCGGTGTTCCTAGAGTTGAACCATGGGCTCCATCTGTCCACGTGCTCGCTGTTGAAAATGAAACCAAAGTCATTCTTTTAGAGAGGATCTGACTTCCCCACGGAGCTGCTGAGCTCAAGCTTCCAGTGCAAGGTGCGGAAAATTGGTCCTAAAGTTGCTGATCACCAGTGGCCTTTGCTCCGGGCAGGTGTTGGCCGTCTCTCCTTCCTCTTTCCCACCCTTGGGGCGGGGCTGAGATTTATTTTAATTCTCCATCCAGGCCAAAACAAAACAAGGAAACTCTCATTTGCACCTTAATTCCAAATTAGCTCTGTCCCTCTCCAGAGCAAAGTGTGGGGTCTTGATCTGTTTTAAGGAGGTTCCTTCCCCCCTTTAAGTGGCTCTGTTGCACCTGCCCATTATTTAAGAGCCCTCCCTCAGAAACATTTCATTAGGCTATTTTTTTTTAATGTGTCGAGAGACCATTTGGGCTTCAAAATGAGCACAGCGTTCTCTCCAGAACCCCCCCCCGTGACACGAGAGGTAGAGGAAGTTGAAACTTACTCCCGTTGCAGCGGAGCCGCCTCGGGGAGGCCAGAACCCCGGGTCAGTGCTTGAGGAGACACCGAGACTGACCCTGCCGAGTTGTCGGAGGGCAGCGGCGGACAGCCGCCCTTCCAAGCAAAGGTGATTTGTGGCCCCGTGTCGTCTGCATTACTTATTCCCGGATCTGTCCCTCTGCCCTTTTTGTCTCATCTCAGTTGTTGGTTTAGAAAGTGCCCTTCCAAGGACCCTGTTCACTGCTGCACTTTTCAATGAATTAAAAACTATTTCTGTGTCTAACTTGTACCCGCATCATCTTTGGGCATTTGGTTTTCACCTCCCCCTCAGCCCCACTGCACTTTATGTACATATCTTTAAATTCTTTTGTTCTTTGTTCCCCTCTAGACTGTGTTGTGGGCAGGGAACGTGTCTACCAACTCTCTTGTACCCTCCCACACGCTCAGTACAGTGCTGGGCACACAGTAAGTACTCAGTGAATACCAGTGATTTATTGATTGCCCCAAGGCCGCAGGTCTCCTCAGAAATGTCACCCTGCAAAGCCCAAAGGAGGGGACATCCGTGACTTCAGAAATTCCACCCTGAAGTCATCTTGTCCTTTCCTTGCTGTAAAGCCCACTGCAGCCTGGCCTGGAGGGAAAGGACAAAGGAGGAGGAGGGTGGTGGGGGAAAGGAGGTGTGTGTTTGCAGTGTAAGTTCTTGGGAATTTGTGAACTCACCTTAACCTTCCCTATAGACTCTGAGCTCATTGTGGGCAGGGAACCTGTCTACCCACTCTGTTTTATTGCCCTCTCCCAAGCTCTTAGCACAGTGCTCTGCACACAGTAAGCGCTCAGCAGATACCATTCGAATGATTCCCTTAAGCACCTTGGTTTAGAACATCCCCCATTTGTGGGGTGAGGTGCATTTTTCTTCTCTCATGAGCTGAACTCAATAAATAGTAATAGGACTGATTGACAAACCTGGATCTCTTTTCAGATTGCTGTGCCTACATTAATTCAATCATATTTATTAAGCATTTAAAGTGAGCAGGGAAATGTACTAAGCGCTTGGGAAATTGCAATACAACAATCAACAGTGACAATCCCCACCCAAGATGAGCTTAAAGTCTAGAAGGGCGGAAAGACAGTCATCAGTACAGATAAATCATATTACAGAGGTATACGTAAGTGCTGTGGGGCAGGGAAGCGGGGAAGAGCAAAGGGAGTGGGAGATGAGGAAAAGTGAGGCTTAGTCTGGGAAGGCCCCTGACAGGCACTAGGTAAACACTACTAATTGAGCGATTGGATTTTGCGGCCACGACACCAAGGGCCGACATGGATCTGTAGTTACGGTGGCTTATGATGAATGATTCTTCCTTCCTCTTAGATCCACTACACTGAACTCCTTGCAGTGAATCTAGTCCCCTTGGGCAGACCACCACTTTGAAAAAGAAACTTCGCTTGCAGCAGATACTGTGGCCCGCCCACTGTTATTGGTCAAAGGGACCTCACAGGCTGCAGTTCCCTCTGGCCCCTTCCAGCCTCAAGGAAGGGTTGCCACCGCTGAGATTTCCAAAATCTGCTGAGAAGCGGCTCATTCAGACTTGAAAGCTCTTACCAGTGGCGTGGAGGTAAGCCTCAGTGGACCCCCCCTCCCAGCGCCTCCTCTAACCTCTCCCTCAAACCTACCAGGGAAAGGGAAGCCCCACAGTCTGCCAGCACAATCTGCTTCGAGCAGGGAGGGAGGAGTCTAGACTGTAAGCTTGCCTCTCTAGACTGTAACATTGTTAGGGGCAGGGAACGTGTCTGCTAATTCTCTTGTATTGCACCCTCCCAAGCGCTCAGTACAGTGTTTAATAACTACGATCGATCTATTGAGGAGTCAGGATGCCTTAGTGAGGAGCAGCATGGCCTAGTGGAAACCGTGAACGTGGGAGCCGGAGGACCTCGGTTCTTTTCCCAGCTCCACCATTTCCCTGCTGCGTGATGACCTTGGGCAAGTCACTTAACTTCTCTGGGCCTCAGCTTCCTCCTCTGCAAAACAGGGATTCTGTAAGTCCTCCCTCCTACTTAAACTGAGCCCTATAATGGTGCCTGATAGCATTGTATGTATCCAGTACTTGGAACAGGGCTTGGCACAGAGAAAGCGCTTAAATACCACAATTAATACTATTATTATTACCTGATAAGTACAGTACCTGGCACATAATAATAATAATAATAATAATGGCATTTGTTAAGCGCTTACTATGTGCAGAGCACTGTTCTAAGCGCTGGGGGTGGAGACAAGGTGATTAAGTTGTCCCACCTGGGGCTCAAGTCTTAATCCCCATTTTACAGATGAGGTAACTGAGGCTCAGAGAAGTTAAGTGACTTGCCCAAGGTCACACAGCAGACATGTGGCGGAGTTGGGATTCAAACCCATAGCCTCTGACCCCAAAGCCCGTGCTCTTTCCACCGAGCCACAAAAACCATTATTATTGGTATTATTATTATTAATAATAACTTTGCTTTACCTTTTTCCTCACCTGTAAAATGGAGATTCAATGCTTGTTCTCCCTCATTGATAATGCAGGGACTCTGTCCAAGCTGATCATCTCAGATCTACCCCAGCGCTTGACATACAGTAAGACCACCATAATACTACTAATAATTATTGCTTTTCTTGAGCTCTTGGGAGATCTCCATAAGGGGCTTAAACCAGCACTTTGAAAACTGTAACTACTGGCTGATCTAAAAACAGTAGCACCTCCCTAAGGAGAACGGTTACCCGCTTCAGGCTGCTTAATTAAGCCTGGGCTATTTCTGATGTAGGATTTCCTCCAGGGCCAGTTCAGTGAGCAAAGCAAGATGAAAAGTCTTCTGCTGGTCTGCACTCTCCCCCTAAGAAAGGGCAAAGCAAAATAGCTTGGGTAGAATTCTCTCCAGGCTCAGCCCAGCCCCCAGGAGCTGCTTTATCTGCAGATTTTGGCAGATCTGTTTCTGTTTTAGGGGACAGAGCCTTATTAAAAGCTCGTCTCCTCCAAGAGGCCCTCCCCGATTAAGCCCTCCCTTCCTCTTCTCCCACTCCTTTCTGAGTCAGCTTTGCACTTGGATTTGCAACCTTTATTCTTCACCTCTTCCTCAACCCCAGAGTATTTAGGTATATATCTGTAATTCTTATTACTGTCTTCCCTACTAGAATGTAAGCTCATTGTGGGGAGGGAACGTGCCTACCAGCTGTTATATTGTACTCTCCCAAGCGCTTAGGACAGTGCTCTGCACACAGTCAGCACTCAAATACAATTGACTGGCAAGCTTTTCAGTCACCAGAGCTGCAGAGAGTGGATTCTGCTAGCTCCAAAGGCAACGAGGGAAAACTAACTGTACCTGAATGAGTTCTCCAGTCCCGTTTCCTTGGATAACCTCATTATGACTCTTGGCCCCATTCACCTAGAAAAACAATCAGTCATTGATGTTTGAGCACTTACTGTACCATACAGTACAATAGCAATAATAATTGTGGCACTTAAGCTCTTATTCATTCATTCAGTCGTATTTATTGAGCGCTTACTGTGTGCAGAGCACTGGACTAAGCGCTTGTGTCTTACTGTGTCTCAAGCTCTGTTCTAAGAGCCAGGGTAGATACAAAGTAATCAGGTTGGACACAGTCCCTGTCCCACGTGGGGCTCAGTCTTAATCCCCATTTTGTGATGAGGTGAACAAGGCAGAGAGAAGTTAAGTGAGTAGATTGAGGTGGGAGGAGAGAGACATTAAAATAAATTACGAATGGCTATGTACGTAGCGTGTGGTGGGAGGAGAATGGTGGTGAAAGTCAAAGTGCATATGGGGACATTCAGACCCAAATGCATAGGCAGTGCAGAAGGGAGGGAGAGTAAGATGAAGAGATGAAGTTAGTCAGGGAAGGCTTACTGGAGGCGGTGATGCTCCCAGTATTGTTCCCAGTGAAGGAGGAGCCATGAACTGGTCTCTTCTGAGCAGGCTTCTCCATATGTTACCAACTGGTACTTCCCAAGCGCTTAGTACAGTGCTCTGCACACGGTAAGCGCTCAATAAATACGATCGATTGATTCTGAGCAGCCACAGAAAAATTCTATATCCTCTGTACTTCATCACATCCGGAACAGATTCCTCCTGTACTTCGTGATTCTGTTTTTTTAAGAAGAATTCCCTCCAGTTCAGCAGCTCCTTTTTCGGCCTACGGCTCTCCCAATCCCTCCACCTCCAGTGGAGTTTCAAGAGCGTCCGTCGGTCGTATTTATTAACAGAGTGTGTGGGTTGAACTTCCTTGGTCGTCAGCCCCGAGGAGCGGGCTGCTTCACACCACGGGCTGCTTCTGATCCTGGACCTACAGCCCAGAACCACGGACGCTTACCTCCAACTGGGGCGGAGCAAGAGGTGAGCGTGTTCCATTTTAAAAGACAGGTGCTGGGGCCCTACTACAAGGCAATTGATCCTGATACGACTGCAGCGTTGCCTCTGTGCTGCACCATCTGCTGAGCGAAGTGCTACCCGAGTGCCCACAGGCCAAACCCTTTCCACTTGAACCCGAGAAGGTAAGAAGCGGCGCGGCTTCGTGGATAGAGCCCGGGCGTCAGAAAGATCTGGGTTCGAAAATCCCGGCTCTGACGCTTGTCTGCCGTGTAACCGTGGGCGAGTCGCTTCACTTCTCAGTGCCTCGGTTGCGTCAGCTGAGACTGCTGAACCCCGTGTGGGGCAGGGACTGTGTCCAAACTGGTTAGCCTGTATCTCCTCCGGGGCTTAGTACAGTGCCTTGCACATAGTAAACGCTTAACAGACAGCATCAAAAACAAACAAACGAGAGAAAAGCAAGAGAAACCAAAGCAGTGCAGCAAGTGGGGGGCGAGGTACGGCCCCCCTGGAGATGAGCATTCCAGGTTTTAATTCTTCCCACCCCCAGCTGGCCCGGTACAACCCCTCACCCCGGCCCCTGCACATAAAACCCTACAAAAACCAAGTTGTGACAACTGCAACTTTAATAATGGAGTCAATCTGCCGTTTCAGAAATAATTTTTAAGGGGAAAAGAATCTTCCCTATAAAAATAAAATTAAATGTCAAAATTATAAATAGTAGAACTAATTTATCTTCTACAATTTAAAATGCTTCCCAGCATGACCGCATCATTTAAACATCTTCCCTGTACCATCAACTGTTGAATAGAAAATAGCACTACGGCAAAGCTCTGACGGCTTAATTTAATAAAAACAATCACTTGTAAAACCGAAACCCTTCTGGTCATACATGACCTCTATCTCTGTGACATAAAAAAAAGCTGCTGAAGAAACCAGTGTGAGAGAAAAATCTGTCTCAAGCACTAACTAGGAATAGTTTTTAAAACTACTTAAAGCTTAAATAGTTTTAAAAGGTTTTCCAAATAACGTAGTGCGTAAAACAATGAGGTTGCTGGCTTAAAATAAATGAGATTACCCATTTACAACCTACTTCAAGTAAAAATCAAAAATTCACAGATACTCAAACTACCACTTTTAAACTCTTAACAGTGTTGAAATCTGGAAGAAAAAAAAAATTCCTGAAATACAAAATTGAATTCAACTGGGATGGCTGACTCAGATTAAGTGGAGCAGAACAAGAGCCATCACAGGCTGCAGGATGAGTGATCCAACCATTACTTAAAATACAGAAGCATTCCCTGAACTGAATGGCAAAGTCGCTAGAAACCTTCAACCATGCACTACGTAGTTACATGCAAACTGAACAAACAAGATATGCCATGCTTTATCTTAGCCTTAATTTCAATTTTCCTTAACAGCTTAAAGTTATGATTGTCACCTTTAAGGTGTGGAGCACTGCATAGAAACAACAAAATGATCTGGAAAAGGTCTAAAACCTCAGCTGTCAGCAGTTGATACAGGAAACAAGGAAAGGCACAGTTCACTTCGACCCCCAGAACTGAAACACCTTGGAGATTCAGAACAAATCCATTAGGTGTCAAAGTGTTCACAATTCCTTGGGAATTTATTTAAAAAATGGCTTTTAGAACAATCTCTTTAACCTCTCTTAGACTTTTGCACATTTCTCCCCCCCAACCCTTTTTGCTTTGATGGCCTGAAGCGATTCCAGCCTCGTTTCTGCAAAGTAGCTATTGCACACCCATTTCTTTGGTTGCTTGGAACACGCTTCTACTGCTTGAAATAAATATTTCTGGGAGAATGACGGTGCCACTCCCAGCTAGGGGCGGACTCCTCCATCTCTCCCTTCCCCATCACGCTGCTGGCGGAGGTCTAGGGGACCAGACGATCACGCTCCGTCCCCGTCCGACAGTTAAAATAAAAGCAGCCGCCGCAGAGGGAGAGGGGAGAGAGGTTCAAGCTTTGGGACTGCTTAGAAGAGCCCAAGATTTCACTCCTCCTCGCTCAACCTTAGCTGAAGTTCCTGATCTGCCATCGCCTTTCTTCCCTCTTCCCCCTGGCGCGAGGACCTCATCGATCCTGGAAGGCTGCCTGCGGGCTGGGAGAAGATGCTCCTCACGGGTGTTGCCGGGAGAAGCTCTCCAACCGCCCCGCTCCCCGAGTGTTTCGGGTGTGAGCTCGGCCCCCTCTTCCTCGGCCTCCGCCACCCATCTAGCGGATCTCCCCATCCGTCTCCCTGCTCTACCTTTCTTTACGACTTGCTCTACCCTCTCTTCCTTCCCACCCGTTCACACCCTGCCCGCAAGATCCCAGGTCCCTTAGTCTTTTTGCTCACGCGATGCAGGGCTGTCGGCGGGTCTTGGGTGCGAGAGTCCCCCACAGACTCTTCTTGAAGCTCGTCTGAACGCGGCCGGCTGGTCCGGGCTCAGGCCAGAAGCCGTCATCACGGAACACCACGAACTAAACGAGGGTGACGAGCCCCACAGCGCGTGCGATTTGAAGGATCCTCCGGCTCTTATCTAACGGCTCTGTCCTGAGCGCACACCTTAAAAAGCCTCCCCCGGCCGAAGCAGGTGGGGGCGGTTACACGTAGCAAGCTGGCGGAGTCCCGGAGACACGGATGCAGGGAACCCCCACTATTAGGTTTTTGGGGCCAAGCCTAAAGATGAGGAGGTACCCTGGCATGACAAGACTGGAAAGTCACCTGTTTGAACAAAGAGTCCACTGGCTGCTGTTCTGTTGGGTGGACGGAGCGTGCTACGTTCATTCCCGGTAGCCTGCGTTTTCCCTGAGGTTCCTTTGGTTCTTAACCAGGTTTCCACACTTCGCTGAGGGCTTCTTCAAGTTTATGTCTGTAAGCTGCGTATCGCCTTTTTACTCCCTGCAGTTGCTCATCTTCTTCTTTGTCGAGAATCCGCAAGAAATTCTGTAGCTCTGGTAAGCTAAAGGCTTCCCACTGGAAGTGGAAAAAAAAAACCCAAAACTTCGCTTAGCAATCAGACAAGATGAGGAAGGGTGAGATTTCCCCCCTTGTAAGCTCCTCTGAAGCAGAAACCATGTCTTTTATGTGGTGTAGAGCACACTGACTGAGGTTTTTGTAATCTCAAAAGCTTAGATTGATTTTTCAATAGCACTAATTAGCATTCCCTGAACTCTAATGTGAGGGACAATATCATCCCCCTGGATTTGCACCCCATCAGTGCTGTTTGAGCATTTTCTGTGTGCTAAGCCTTGGGAAAGTAGGAGTTGGTAAATACGATTCCTGACCCCAAAAAGTTTACCCGTTGAAGGACATTGAAATAAATCACAGAACGGGCAAATGGTAGAAATAACCACTATCCAGATAATATAAATGATGATCCAAACTGCCACTTATCGTGACAGGTAGAGATACCACATTTAGTCACATAGTTCCCTCTTGAGCCAACCTTCCCCCCAGATAAGGACCGCGTCTAATCCCCACCTGTGTATTCTTTCCTAGTGCTTAGTACAGTGCTCTGTACACAGGCACCTAATAAATACTATTACTGCTCTTGAAAACAGCGTGGCTTGGTGGAAAGAGCACAAGCCCGAGAGTCAGAGGCCCTGGGTTCTAATCTCAGCCCCACCATTTACCTTCCGTGTGACCCCGGGCGAGTCACTTCACTTTTCGGTGCCTCAGTTCCCTCATCTGCAAAATGAGGACTCGATACCTGGTCTCCTTCCTTCTTAGACTGTGAACTCCGTGTGGAACCCGATGATCTTAGATCTACCCCAGTGCTTGGCACATAATAAGCCCTGAAATAACTGCAATTTCTCTCCCTATTTTGCAAAGCAAGGGCAGCGATACCGGCTGTGATAGGAAGGGGAAAGGAGCCAGAAGGGGTTAACAGGCTCACAGTTAAGGGGGAAATTTCTTCTTTGAAATGTCCCCTAACAAGACATAGATACCAGGCTACAGAGGGGAGGGAGGGATTACAAAGTAAGAGACAAATGCAATCTCGGAGGCCCTCTTCCCTTCTCTGGAATTCCCCTTGTAGTGTTCTCTCGCTTGTTTCCAGATTGGGGAAACCTAAGCAAACACACTAGGCCCCAAGTGCACAGTGGAGGAAATAGGATTTTCAAATACCAAAAAACACAAGCGCATAGAACAGATCTTGGCAAAAAATAAGCACTTAACAAATGCCATTATTATTACTATTTAGCGATGATCAGATTTTTTTTTCTTAATAGACTGTGTTAGGTGCTCTATGCCAAGCTCTATTCTAAGCGTTGAGGTAAATGCAAGCTAGTCAGGTTGGCTGCAGTCCATGTCCCAAATGGGGCTCAGTCTTAATCCCTATGTTACAGATAAGAGAACATGTAGCAACCACATAGGGTAGGCAAATGCCGAGTGTGGAATGCACTCATGGATAGTAAAATAGGGAAGAAAAACGGTCAGTCCAGCGACATTAGAAGGGGAAGAAAGATACTTGGTGTTTAGGAAGTACTGAGAAGCATTCTCTGTGGTTAGAGCACATGCCTGGGAGTCAAAAGGAACTGGGTTCTCATCCCGACTCCACCACTTGTGTACTTCATGGTCTTGGACAAGTCACTTCACTTGTCTGTGCCTCAGTTACTTCATCTAAAAAATAGGATAAAAATTGAGATCCCCTGGGACAAGTCATTTCACTTGTCTGTGCCTCAGTTACTTCATCTGCAAAATGGGATAAAAATTGAGATCCCCTGGGACAAGTCATTTCACTTGTCTGTGCCTCAGTTACTTCATCTGCAAAATGGGATAAAAACTGAGATCCCCATGTGGGACATGGACTGCGTCCAAGCTGATCTGCTTGTATCTACCCCAGCGCTTAGTGCAGTGGCACATAGCGCTTAAACGCCATTAAAAAAAAAGACAGAAAGAAGGCGCTGCAGAAGTGATTTCTTGGCCCCTAAACATTCTCAGAAATGAATTACTAGCTGGGTTTGCTGCTCCCTCCTTTAAAATAAATGCAGTGGGAGACACTATGGAAAGAGACTGCTAGTGTAGTCATCTGTGAGGGGGAAAAATTCACCCTCGGTGCTGAGAGCAAATAAAATTTCCAACCCACGGCTCACCTTCCCCACGGGAAGGTCTGGAACAAGTGAGAGACGGTAATCAGTCCCGCGCTGTGGTGGTCGAGCCGGCCGAGGCCACATCCCGTCCCCCTGCCCGCCCCCGCAAGAGTCCCTGCGTCGGAAAGCAGCGCTTACCTCTCCGGTCTCATGCTCCCGCAGGACAAAACTGAGCGTGTCGGTCCTGGGCCCGGCCACCAAGCGCAGGTAGAGGGGGTGTTCTCGGTCCGAAAGCTTGCAAGCGTAAACTGCCCGGGGAAACAACAGGCAGGCCCGTTTATCGTCGTCATCATCATCATCAATCGTATTTATTGAGCGCTTACTATGTGCAGAGCACTGTACTAAGCGCTTGGGAAGTACAAATTGGCAACATGTAGAGACAGTCCCTACGCAACAGTGGGCTCACAGTCTAAAAGTTTTTCCACAGACGGTCGGCCTCGAGAACTAAGACGGACTCGGCCAGCCTTCTTTCCTCCTCACCCGCGATCAAAGCGGGAGGGACACGAGGCTGCGCTGTACGTTCCGCAACAGGCCCCCAAGGGTTTGGTTTTGGGTTTTTTTTTTTTTTATGGTATTTGTTAAGCATTTACTATGTGCCAGGAAATGTGCTAAATGGTGGTGTACATACCACAGGTTGGACACAGCCCCCGTCCCACACGGGGCTCACAGTCTTCACCCCCATTTTACAGATGAGGGGGCCGAGGACCCGAGAGGTGACCTGCTCAAGGTCACGCGGCAGAACTGGGGATTAGAACTCGGGTCCTAGGGACTCTCAGGCCTGTGCTCTATCCACCAGGCCACGCTGCTTCTCAGAGTGGCTCCTGGGGTTGTTTCTAAAAGGGACACAGGTGCACTCATCGGGCTGAACTCTGCATGGCCCCCGGCCCTGGCGGGGGGCTGGAATCTTTGAGCCACAAGGGCCCTCGTGGAGTTTTTTATTACCATGTGCAAAGCACTGTTCTAAGCGCTGGGGAGGATACAGGGTGATCAGGTTGTCCCACGTGGGGCTCACAGTCTGAATCCCCATTTTACAGATGAGGTAACTGAGGCCCAGAGAAGTTAAGTGACTTGCCCAAAGTCACACAGCTGACAATCGGCGGAGAGCCCATGCTCTTCTCCACTGAGCCACGCTGCTTCTCTACCTACCTGGAGTTCACCTAGCCCAGACTTCTGCCTCCCTCCAAGCCGTTTAAGATAGCACTTATGCTGGAAGTCTGGGCAGAACGTCACAATTAGCCCCTAGCAATAAAACGGCATGTGGAATAAGATCATTTTAGCCCAGAATCCAAATGAAAATAGTGCTTTTGGCCTAGAATCCGAATGCAAATGAAAAAAGTAGTACTTTTAGCCCAGAATCCGAATGCAAATGAAAAAAAGTAGTACCAAAATACACAATGGCACAGAATCTGTCAATCGTATTTGAACGCTTACTTGACTCGGTGACTAAACTGTACCACTGCACCGAGGTTAAAAGAGCGGAAAGCACTTTAAATGAAGGAAGCTCTAGCCCCTTTGAGGGGATCCACAGCAGGCCGGTTCTTGGGTATTAAACCACCTCAAAGACAAATAAATCTCCCAGCCTGTTAATATTTAGCCGGGTATCTGCTGCGACAAACTAAACAGTGCATTATTGATTATTTAAGTTGGAGAATCCTAGACTACATTTTGTGTGGGTATAAACAGATACACAGCCATAAAAAGCATGACGCTAGACGGAGTGTTTGAGATGGAAGAAGGGCCAGGATCACATTTCAAATGGATCCATCACCGTCTGACTGAACAGCTGAAATGCAGTGAGAGGGAAAAGGTGGTGAGATGAAAATGCCACTTCAGACTCTCCTTTTACATTCTGCTGCTACTTTAATACGTACTCAAAATTCAGCTTATAAATAGCAACAAAGCTCCCCCCTAACTGCAGTAGCCGTCAGCCCACTATTATTATTGTTATTATTCTGACCATCACCCCCAGCCTTAAAATCATTCTCCTGCAGTTTTCTCTGCTGGTCTCCAGAAGAAATTTTAAAATAAGACTAGCAGGGTGGTTTATGAATCTACATACACCCCATTGGTTAAATCAGCCCTTGCAATAACAAATTTATTGCTCCGCCGCTACTGAGCCCAATATGGGACAGGGACTGTGTCCAACCTGGTTTCCTTGAATTTACCCCAGGTTCAGTACAGCGCCTGGCGCATAGGAAGCACTTAATAGATACCACTATTACTATTCTCAATCTGTGCCCCAAACATTCCCCGCCCCTAATAAACCATAAATGGACCCACTGGAATACCTCTGTTACTTTCTGTCTGCTCGACTGATATTCCTGTCACCCGTCACCTAGACTGTGAGCCCCTCGAGGGACAGGGTCCACGTCTGATCCTTTCCAGTGTTCAGTCTGGTGCTCTGCAGGCAGTGAGCGCTTAATATATACTATTTCTACTACATGTCCCACACAGTACCCTACTGTACCAAATACAACTGAACCACACAACGGCAAATTAGCTACGCAGGCCGGGTGCGGGATGCAAACTGCCGGCACCGAGTGAGCTCGTTGGCGGCGGCAGGGAACGCGTCTGTTATTGTATGGTCCTCTCTCAAGTGCTCAGTACAGTGCTCTGCACACAGTAAGCACTCAGTAATTACCATCGAATGAAGGCCTTTTGTGGCGAAATAGAAGACTGTCTGGAATTGAATAAAATCGAGGCAGTAAGATACAACAGGTGAAAATTTCTCCTCTCGTCCGGACATAGACATATATAAAGAAACAATCGTCCCTTAGCTGAGGTAGGTACAACGGAATGCAATACCTTTTCACCCCAAGAGGTAAAACACCTCTCCACTCCCCCACCACGGGCACTTGCGTTTTTTCCGACCCTGCGCCGTGTCCAGACAGACGCACGTCCCCAGAAGAACGTACCCTGCAGCCATTTCCCAGCCAACAAACTATTGTGTTTGTTTTATGGTATTTGTTAAGCGCTCGCTATGTGTCAAGCGCTGTTCTCAGTGCTGGGATGGGGATTCAATCCCCATTTTACAGTCGAGGAACCTGAGGCACGGAGAAATGACTTGCCCAGGGTCACACAATAAGCAACGGCCGGAGCGGAATTAGAACCCAGATCCTCCGACTCCCAAGGCCGTGCTCTTTCCACTAGGCCACGCTGCTTCTTTGTTCTTTCGGGGGAGTCAGGACATACAACACACACACACACAAGGGGAAACACACTTTGCGGCAGGTTGGGATGCGATTCTAATGCAAGCAACAGTATAGCGCCAAAGGCAAGGGCAGATTCATCGCGGACGCGGCCTACCTTGATCTTCCCTGTGACAGCGTTTATAAAGTGCAAACTTGGTAGGGTGATCGACGACGAGGAACTTTCTGAGCAGCGCTTCGATGACTTCCCGCACGGTGTTGGTGCTGCTGATGTGGAGCGTGTTCATGCAGCCGTCGGGACTGAGAGCGGGGGTCCCGGGGCTCGGGGGGCTCCGGGGGCTCCGGACCGTCACGGGCCTGCAGAGGTCGAGCTGAACTTTGATGAAGCCAGTGTAGCTCCCGTTGGAATTCTGCAACGGAACGACGGGATGCGTATTTTTAGTCAAACGATTCACTTGACTCCGGCGCTTAGGACGGTGCTCCACACCTAGTAATCAATCGTATTTATTGAGCGCTTACTGTGTGCAGAGCACTGTACTAAGTGCTTGGGAAGTACAAGTTGGCAACATATACAGTCCCTACCCAACAGTGGGCTCAGTAAGCGCTTAAATACCACTGGAAAAAGCGCACGAACGACTCTTAATAGTTGTTTAGCGCTTACTCCGTGCGATGCGCTCTTCTAAACGCTGGCGTCAATAAAAGTTAATCAGGTTGGACACAGTCCCTGTCCCACGTGGGGCTCACGCTCGTAATCCCCATTTCTCCACTAGAGAAGCAGCGTGGCTTAGACTGTGAGCCCACTGTTGGGTAGGGACCGTGTCTATATGTTGCCAGCTTGTACTTCCCAAGCGCTTAGTACAGTGCTCGGCACACAGTAAGCGCTCAATAAATACGACTGATTGATTGATTGGAAAGAGCCCGGGCTTTGGAGTCAGAGGTGATGGGTTCAAATCCCAGCTCCGCCACTTGTCAGCTGTGTGACTCTGGGCGAGTCACTTCACTTCTCTGGGCCTCACTTCCCTCATCTGGAAAACGGGGATGAAGACTGGGAGCCCCCCCGCGGGACAACCTCATCACCTTGCACCTTAGAACGGTGCTTTGCACATAGTAAGCGCTTAATAAATGCCATTATTATTATTTGACAGATGAGGTGACTGAGGCACGGAGAAGTGACTTGCCCAGGGCCACCCAGCCAGACACGTGGAGGAGCTGGGATTCGAACCCAGATCCTTCTGAATCCTAGGTCACGCTGCTTCCCTGCATCTCAAATGTTGCCAATTTGTACTTCCCAAGCACTTAGTACAGTGCTCTGCACATAGTAAGTGCTCAATAAATACGATTGTTGATGATGATGATGATGATCTCACCACTTTCGGTGTCAAGAAGCAACCCTCTCACCTCACCAGCTGGAGAGCAGATGTCGACTCCCTCAAGAGCCTTTTTCTTTCTCTTTCTTTTTCTCTCCCTCAGTCTGTCCTTGAGGAATGGTGGTGGTGGGGGCTGGGGGGTAGCAGACGCTCAGACCACCCCCCTCCAGGCACTGTCTGGCGGGCAGATGTGGAGGCGAAGGCAAACCCACACCACTTTCCGAGGCCCTAAAAGCTGCCAGCCACGCCGCAAAGGGAACCAAAACCAGCCTCGCCGGGTACAGCGCCCTGAAGTTAAGGAGCACCACCAGGGGACGAGTATTGGAGAAAAAAAGGCCACCAGAAAAAGGGAAAAAAAGAAAATGAGAAGGCAAGGGGGATGAAGAAAACCAGAGGAAAAAAATGCTAAACCACCCAGGAGTTTTGACTGAGCCCTGGCGGCCTTCCGGGAGGCTACCATACTAACATCTCTTTAATAATAATAATGGCTTTTATTAAGCGCTTACTATGTGCAAAGCACCGTTCCCGTTTAAAATACTGGCAGGGCACGGTTGTTTTGGCACCTAGAGCGGAAAGTGTAAGAATTAAGTTATGATCTCAGGCTGCAACAGGAAAAGCCTTGGGTGTTGAACGCAATCGCTCCCGGGTGGAATTTTCGCTTCACTAAGAATCTCACCCTTAAAAAAGAAGAATTATTCAAAAGGGGCAGGAAAAGGATTCTCTTCCGTAACTTGAGGAACTCGACACAGAAGCAGCAGGGCTTTAGTGGAAAGAGCGTGGGCTTGGGAGGGAGAAGGCCTAGCTCCGTCACTTACCTGCTCAGCCAGCAAGTACTCGGTAGATGCAGGATTAGAACCCAGGTTCTCTGACCCCCACGGCCGTGCTCTTTCCAATAGGTTAGTCTGCTTCCCAAATATATAGATGAGAAGTAGCATGGCTCAGTGAAAAGAGCCCGGGCTGGGGAGTCGGAGGTCACGGGTTCAAATCTCAGCTCCGCCACTTGTCACCTCTTCCAGGAGGCCTTCCCAGAATGAGCCCCCTCCTTCCTCTCCCCCTCATCCCCCTCTCCATCCCCCCCATCTTACCTCCTTCCCTTCCCCACAGCACCTGTATATATGTATATATGTTTGTACATATTTACTACTCTATTTTACTCGTACATATCTATTCTATTTATTTTATTTTGTTAATATGTTTGGTTTTGTTCTCTGTGTCCCCCTTCTAGACTGTAAGCCCACTGTTGGGTAGGGACCGTCCCTATATGTTGCCAACTTGTACTTCCCAAGCGCTTAGTACAGTGCTCTGCACACAGTAAGCACTCAATAAATACAATTGATTGATTGATTGTCAGCTGTATGACTTTGGGCAAGTCACTTCACTTCTCTGTGCCTCAGTTACCTCATCTGTAAAATGGGGATTAAGACTGTGAGCCCCACCTGGGACAACCTGATCACCTTGTATCCTCCCCAGCGCTTAGAACAGTGCTTTGCACATAGTAAGTGCTTAACAAATACCAAAATTATATATATATATATATTTACATATTTCACTTTATTCATTTTTGCATACTCAAGGTTACTAATTGAAGCTTTGCTTTTCCTCCTCCTCCTCCCACTACCTGAAAACCATTTATCCCTGCTTGTTTTGGGTTGTTTTTTTTTAATGGTACTTGTTAAGCGCTTACTCTATGCCAGGCACTGTACTAAGTGCTGGGGTAGATCAAGTTAATCAGGTTGGACACACTCCCTGTCCCACATAGGGCTCCCAGTCTCAATCCCCATTTTCCTGATGCGGTAACTGAGGCACAGAGGAGTGAAGTGACTTGCCCAGAGTCGCACATCAAGTAAGTGGTGGAGCCGGGATTAGAACCCAGGTCCGTGCTCTGTCAGGCCACAATCAATCAATCATATTTATTGAGGGCTTACTGTGGGCAGAGCACTGTACTAAGCGCTTGGGAAGTACAAGTTGGCAACATATATTTATATAAAACACACAGTTTGTCTCCCCCATTAGACTATTAGCCCTTGACTTGAGGAGAGGGATCATGTTTTAAGTGTCCTGTAGGCAATTCTGTTGTCCTCTCCAAAGCCCTTAGTATACACTGCTCTGCACACAGTAGGTGCTCAACAAATATTACTCACTGTTCTCGAAAGATGCTTATTTTTTTGATTCATGGGAATGAGTAACTGGATGATTTATGAGTCTGGAAGCATACGTCGTTCATATGCATTCCGATCCTCCGGAACTCCAAAATGTGGCCACTCATCTATTGCAATTTTCAACTAGGCGAGATGAAATGGTCTGCAGTCTTGTTACAGACTGAGCTACCATCTGTTAACCCGGCAGGCACTGGCTATTTTCTCTCAAAATGTCTTTGATCACAGAGTACCCTTTCAAAATCCATTTCTTGAGGCTTCATTAGAGGATGTGATGCAATTTAACAAGTCCAACTTTGAAACTGCGGTCTAATGGAAAGACCACGAGACCCGGGTTCTAATCCTGACTCTGCCACTGGTCTGCTGCATGTCCCCGGGCAAGTCACAAGCTCCATTTCCTCATCAGTAAAAATGGGAGAAGGTACCTGTTCTCCTTGCCTCTTTGATAATAATAATAATAATAATAATAATAATGATGGCAGAGAAGCAGCGTGGCTCAGTGGAAAGAGCCCGGGCTTTGGAGTCAGAGGTCATGGGTTCAAATTCCGGCTCCACCACTTATCAGCTGTGTGACTTTGGGCAAGTCACTTAACTTCTCTGGGCCTCAGTTACCTCATCTGTAAAATGGGGATGAAGAGTGTGAGCCCCCGTGGGACAACCTGATCACCTTGTTAACCTCCCCAGCGCTTAGAACAGTGCTTTGCATATAGTAAGCGCTTAATAAACACTATCATTATTATTATTTGTTAAGCGCTTACTATGTGCAAAGCACTGTTCTTTGTACTTATCCCAATACAGAGTTGCAGTACTTAGCCCATAGTATGTATTTAATACCATTCTTATTGTTATATAATAATAATAATAATGGCATTTATTAAGTGCTTACTATGTGCAAAGCACTGTTCTAAGCGCTGGAGTTTACAAGGTGATCAGGTTGTCCCACGGGGGGCTCACAGTCTTAATCCCCATTTCACAGATGAGGGAACTGAGGCACAGAGAAGTGAAGCGACTTGCCCAAAGTCACACAGCTAAGTGGCGGAGCTAGGATTTGAACCCATGACCTCTGACTCCAAAGCCCGGGCTCTTTCCACTGAGCCACGCTGCTTGTTTCTAGATACTATAACACTAGATATTGTTATATATTATTATCAGTATTGCTATTATATCAATTTTAAGGGGCCCAGTTTATTGCGGCACCCAGACGTTCAGATGTTCAACTCCTATGAATTATGCCCGATCTTAAAAAACTAACTCGTACAAGATAGTGGTGGTATCTGTTAAGCGCTTACTGTGTGCAAAGCACTGTTCTAAGCGCTGGGGGGGATACAAGGTGATCAGGTTGTCCCACTTGGGGCTCACAGTCTTCATCTCCATTTTACAGATGAGGTAACAGGCACAGAGAAGTTAAGTGGCTTGCCCAAGGTCACACAGCTGACAAGTGGCGGAGCCGGGATTCAAACCCATGACCTGACTCCAAAGCCCGGGCTCTTTCCACTGAGCCACGCTGCTTCCATGATGCGGACTGCATTTCGTTTCCAATCTGAAAATCCAGCCCACGCGGGGGTGCTTACCAAAGTCATCTTCAGTTTGTCGGTAACGGCTAAATTGTAGCTTTGGACCTTCTCTTTGATTTCTTCTTGGCTGAGATAACTGTGGGTTTCTCTCTCTCTCTCAGCATCCTACAATTGAAGCAAACCAAAGCACGTTTTTAGCAATCTTGAAGGGTGGGGGGAAGAAAAAAAAAATCACACAGAGGGGCCCCCGCCTTTAGGTCCATTCCAAGCAACTGATAATCCTCCCTCACCGAATTCCCAGGTCCGGGCCGCAGGGCCGCTTTGGGATGCGGAGGATTTCCCCGCTGAGGTGTCAGATATGCTGCTTTCAAAAGATTACCGTTGCACCCGAAAAACACACCGGCAGAGGTGGAATGCCTCAATCTGCTCTTGCTGAAGCCGAGGCAGGGTTGGGGGGGTTGGGGAGTAGCATGCAGTGTTTACTGAGTGTTTACTGTGCGCAGAGCAATCAATCAATCACATTTATTGAGCGCTTAGGGTTGGGGAGTAGCATGAAAAATCAGCCCCCCCAACAGAAGACCAGCTGCAGATTCCTCTCCCCTTCCACTCCGCACTTGGCAATGCCCATTACATGCATTCGTTCGACTCCAGATTCAGTCAATAGTATTTACTGAGTGTTCACTGTGCGCAGAGCAATCAATCGTATTTATTGAGTGCTTAGGGTTGGGGAGTGGCATGAAAAATCAGCCCCCCTAACAGAAGACCAGCTGCAGATTCCTTTCCCCTTCCACTCCGCACTTGGCAATGCCCATTACATGCATTCCTTCGACTCCACATTCAGTCTATAGTACTTACTGAGTGTTTACTGTGCACAGAGCAATCAATCAATCGTATTTATTGAGCACTTAGGGTTGGGGAGTAGCATGAAAAATCAGCCCCCCAACAGAAGGCCAGCTGCAGAGTCCTCTCCCCTTCCACTCCGCACTTGGCAATGCCCATTACATGCATTCCTTCGACTCCAGATTCAGTCTATAGTATTTACTGAGCGTTTCCTGTGCACAGAGCAATCAATCATATTTATTGAGCGCTTAGGGTTGGGGAGTAGCATGAAAAATCAGCCCCCCTAACAGAAGACCAGCTGCAGATTCCTCTCCCCTTCCACTCCGCACTTGGCAATGCCCATTACATGCATTCCTTCGACTCCAGATTCGGTCAATTGTATTTACTGAGCGTTTACTGTGCGCAGAGCAATCAATCGTATTTATTGGGCGCTTACTGTGTGCAGAGCACTGTACTAAGCGCTTGGGAAGTACAAGTTGGCAACATCTAGAGCACTGTACTAAGCGCTTGGGAGAGGACACTATAACAATATAAAAGATACATTCCCTGCCCAGAAAGAGCTTACAGTCTATAGCCTCAAAACTTTATCTATTTATTTATACATTCATTCATTCAATCGTATTTATTGAGCGCTTACTGTGTGCAGAGCACTGTACTAAGCACTCGGGAAGTACAGGTTGGCAACACAGAGAGACGGTCCCTACCCAACAGCGGGCTCACAGTCTAGAAAGGGGAGACAGAGAACAAAACATATTAACAAAATAAAATCATATTTATTCTATTTATTTTATTTTGTTAATATGTTTTGTTTTGTTCTCTGTCTCCCCCTTCTAGACTGTGAGCTCGCTGTTGGGTAGAGACCGTCTCTCTATGTTGCTAACTTGGACTTCCCAAGCGCTTAGTACAGTGCTCTGCACACAGTAAGTGCTCAATAAATACGATTGAATGAATGAAAATAATAATGACGGTATTTGTTAAGCGCGCAGAGCAATCATATTTATTGAGCGCTTACTGTGTGCAGAGCACTGTACTAAGCGCTTGGGAAGTACAAGTTGGCAACACATAGAGCACTGTACTAAGTGCTTGGGCGAGGACACTATAACAATATAAAAGATACGTTCCCTGCCCAGAATGAGCTTACAGTCTATAGCCTCAAAACTTTCTCTATCTATACATATTTATTCTATTTTATTTTGTTAATATGTTTTGCTTTGTTCTCTGTCTCCCCCTTCCAGACTGTGAGCCCACTGTAGGGTAGGGACTGTCTCTAGATGTTGCCAACTTGTACTTCCCAAGCGCTTAGTACAGTGCTCTGCACACAGTAAGCACTCAATAAATATGATTGAATGAATGAATGAAGTAATAATAATAATAATGGTATTTGTTAAGCGCTTACTATGTGCAAAGCACTGTTCTAAGCACACAAGGTGATCAGGTTGTCCCACAGGGGGCTCCCAGTCTTCATCCCCATTTTACAGATGAGGTCACTGAGGCACAGAGAAGTGAAGTGACTTGCCCAAAGTCACCCAGCTGACAAGTGGCGGAGCCTGGATTTGAACCCATGACCTCTGACTCCAAAGCCCGGGCTCCTTCCACCGAGCCACGCTGCTTCAATGAATGAATGAAAGCCATCACAAGCCCACCTGGGCTAACTCTTTGGCAAGTGCTCTAGGCACCGAATCTAGAAGAGAAATTGAGGAGAAAATAAATGAAGTTACGCAGAGCAGAGACAGTTCATTCAAGTCCTCCAAAGAAATTCATTCATTCTATCGTATTGATTGAGCGCTTACTGGGTGCAAAGCACTGTACTAAGCGCTTGGGAACTATAAGTTGGCAACCTATAGAGACGGTGCCCACCCAACAACGGGCTCGCAGTCTAGAAGGGGGAGACAGGCAACAAAACATGTGGACAGGTGTCAAGTCACCAGAATAAATAAAGATAAAGCTAGATGCACATCATTAACAAAATTAATAGAATAGTAAATATGTGCAAGTAAAATAGAGTAATAAATCTGTACAAACATATATACAGGTGCTGTGGGGAGGGGAAGGAAGGAGGAGGTAGAAATGGCTACCGACTATTGAACGTGGCTGATCAGACCCACCTCTCCTTGCCACCCCCTGCTAATATTTGCACGCTCTAACCAAACGCCTTAATATTGCATTTGTTTCCCATCCACTTGCTGCAGCAAACCAGTGTTATAAATACTCTTGGAAGCGCTACTTACTCCTGGCTCCAACACCATATATAGTATAGAGGAGTTCTTACTACTTTCAGCTTTCAGGCGCTGAGATCCCAAAAGGCTGACTTAAAATCCCTTACTTCTGAAGGGAGAAGTACAGTGTTCTGCCAACCGAAAGCGCTCAATAAATACCACTGATCAATCATCAATCAATCGTATTTACTGAGCGCTTACTATGTGCAGAGCACTGTACTAAGCGCTTGGGAAGTACAAATTGGCAACATATAGAGACAGTCCCTACCCAACAGTGGGCTCACAGTCTAAAACAGTGGGCTCACAATCAATGGTATTTACTGAGCACTTATTACAGAAGCAGCGTGGCTCAGTGGAAAGGGCCCGGGCTTTGGAGTCAGAGGTCGTGGGTTCAAATCCCAGCTCCGCCACTTGTCAGCTGTGTGACGGTGGGCAAGTCGCTTCACTTCTCTGGGCCTCAGCTCCCTCATCTGTAAAATGGGGATGAAGACTGTGAGCCCCTCGTGGGACAACCTGATTACCTTGTATCTACCCCAGCGCTTAGAACAGTGCTTTGCACATGGTAAGCACGTAACAAATGCCAACATTATTATTATTATTATTATTACAGAAGCAGCGTAGCACAGTGGAAAGGGCACGGGCTTTGGAGTCAGAGGTCATGGGTTCAATTGTCAGCGGTGTGACGTTGGGCAAGTCACTTCACTTCTCTGGGCCTCAGTTCCCTCATCTGTAAAATGGGGATGAAAACTGTGAGCCCCTCGTGGGACAACCTGATTACCTTGTATCTACCCCAGCGCTTAGAACAGTGCTTTGCACATAGTAAGCGCGTAACAAATGCCAACATTATTATTATTATTATTATTACAGAAGCAGCGTAGCACAGTGGAAAGGGCACGGGCTTTGGAGTCAGAGGTCATGGGTTCAATTGTCAGCTGTGTGACTTTGGGCAAGTCGCTTCACTTCTCTGGGCCTCAGCTCCCTCATCTGTAAAATGGGGATGAAGACTGTGAGCCCCTTGTGGGACAACCTGATTACCTTGTATCTACCCCAGCGCTTAGAACAGTGCTTTGCACATAGTAAGCGCGTAACAAATGCCAACATTATTATTATTATTACAGAAGCAGCATAGCACAGTGGAAAGGGCCCGGGCTTTGGAGTCAGAGGTCATGGGTTCAATTGTCAGCTGTGTGACGTTGGGCAAGTCACTTCACTTCTCTGGGCCTCAGCTCCCTCATCTGTAAAATGGGGATGAAGACTATGAGCCCCTCGTGGGACAACCTGATTACCTTGTATCTACCCCAGCGCTTAGAACAGTGCTTTGCACATAGTAAGCGCATAACAAATGCCAACATTATTATTATTATTATTATTATTATTACAGAAGCAGCGTAGCACAGTGGAAAGGGCCCGGGCTTTGGAGTCAGAGGTCATGGGTTCAATTGTCAGCTGTGTGACTTTGGGCAAGTCACTTCACTTCTCCATGCCTCAGTTCCCTCATCTGTAAAATGGGGATTAAGACTGGGGGCCCCACGTGAGACAACCTGATCACCTTGTATCCTCCCCTAGCACTTAGAACAGTGCTTTGCATATAGTAAGCACTTAACAAATACCATCATTATTATGTGCAGGGCACTGTACTAAGCGCTTGGGGGGCAAATAACACCACAGAATTAGCTAGCACGTTCAGGGCTCATAATGAGCTCAAGGTCTCAAGGGGGAAAGGGGATCGATCGATTGATTTGAGCACAACCTCGTCCACTAGATAAGGGTCAGTATTTAGGACAATGCTCTGGTTGAGAGAAAATATAACCAATCAATCGTATTTATTGAGCGCTTACCGTGTGCAGAGCACTGTACTAAGCGCTAAGAAAATACAAGCCAGTCAGTCGATCGTATTTCTTGAGCACTTATTGTGTGCAGAGCACTGTACTAAGCGCTAAGAAAATACAAGCCAGTCAGTCGATCGTATTTCTTGAGCGCTTACTGTGTGCAGAGCAGCATACTAAGTGCTTGAGAGAGTACAATATAACAAGCAGACACATTCCCTGCCCACGACGAGTTTACAGTCTTGCCTGCTGGGTACCTTTGGCCAAATCACTGAACTTCTCTGGGCCTCAGTTTCCTCAGCTGCAAAATGGGGATCCAACACCTCTTCTCCCTCCTGTTTAAGACTGGTAGCCCCATATGGGACAGGGATTTATCCGACCTAATTGATTTATAGCTACCCCAGCACTTTAGAACAGTGTTTGCCACCAAGTGCTTTGCAAGTACCGTGAAAGAAACTGGTAGGGGAAAATAAGTTTGGCCAATGGCTAGGGACTGCAATTTACCATCTGCCCTTTGGCTTGCACTTCATCCCAGGGGAAGCCCACTGTTGGGTAGGGACTGTCTCTATATGTTGCCAATTTGTACTTCCCAAGCGCTTAGTACAGTGCTCTGCACATAGTAAGCGCTCAATAAATACGATTGATGATGATGATGAAGCAGCAAATAGCTGGAGGGAGGGGTGTGGGCTTAATCCCTGCTCCACACCCATCTTTGATTGATTACTCTGTGTGCAGGGCCCCCTTCGGTTTTATTCCCGTGATTCCCCAACTGCTCTCTTCCTTCCCCTCCAAGCCAACTCGCTCTCCCTCTCCCATTCATTCAATCAATCAATCGTATTTATTGAGCGCTTACTATGTGCAGAGCACTGTACTAAGCGCTTGGGAAGTACAGATTGGCAACACATGGAGACAGTCCCTACCCAACAGTGGGCTCACAGTCTAAAAGGGGGAGACAGAGAACAAAACCAAACATATTAACAAAATAAAATAAATAGAATAAACCTCCACCCCCTGGTTCCCTCCTTCCCTGAATCTTTCACACCACACGGCCAACCCCAAAAATCGAAACCTTCCTGAAAATCCCACCCCCTCCATTTAATGACACACAATCCCAAATCACAGATAGCCATCCGCCGCCTTTGGCGTGTGCACTTAGTTCGTTCATCAATTCAATCTTATTTTTTGAGAGGCAGCGTGGTTTAGTGGAAAGAGCATGGGCTTGGGAGTCAGAGGTCGTGGATTCTAATCCCCACTCTGCCGCTAATCAGCTGTGTGAGACTCTGGGCCTCAGTTACCTCATCTGTAAAATGGGGATGTCTGTAAATCCCACATGGGACAAACTGATTACCTTGTATCTATTCCAGCGCTTAGAACAGTGCTTGGCACATAGTAAGTGCTTAACAAATCAATCAATCGTATTTGAGCGCTTACTGTGTGCAGAGCACTGTACTAAGCGCTTGGGAAGTACAAGTTGGCAACATATAGAGATGGTCCGTACCCAGCAGTGGGCTCACAGTCTAGAAACAAATACCATACTATTATTACTACAAGCCCCATGTGGGACAGGGACTGTGCACAACTCGATTAGTTTTGTATCTGCCCCCGCACTTAGTACAGAGTCTGCCATATAGTAAGCACTTAAAAAAAAAACCCATAAGTTAAAAAAACAACAACCTCCAGTGATGAAATGTTAGTTTTCACAGGGCTACTATTCATGAAGTCTCCCTTCTCTCTCTCACTGGGAGCCGGGGTTCCTGCCTTTTGAAAATCGGCTCATAGCAAATGAGCACTAGCAGTGACTATTATTAGCATGAATTTGATGGCCCGGTGACCACCCATTTTTGCTCACCTTGAATATTTGCACTTATTTTTTTTTTTTTTTACCCGCAGCGGATTGGAGGACCCACTGAAAAGTTTCCTTGCACAAGACTGTTACAGCTAAAGGAGTGAGTGATGAAGCGAAGGGGTGAGAGAGAGAGGAGGCAGACAGGAGAACGCTTGGAAAAAAAATAATTAACCTCCCACAGAGCCAAATCAAACAGTCTCCCTTTTGAGCGGGGCAGGTTCTGAGGAGTCATTTCTGCTCTGCTCAGCTATTTTTGACCTTAAAAGTACTGTCTGCAGCTCAGTCCAGCTTTTGATGCACGTATTGGTTGTTGGGTTTTTGGTTTTTTGGCTGGGGGTCGGGGGGGCCTTAAATGGTATTTTGTGAAGTGCTTACTATGTGCCAAGCACTATACTAAGCTCTGGGGTAGATACATACTGTCTGCAGCTCAGTCCAGCTTTTGATGCACATATTGGTTGTTGGGTTTTTGTTTATTTCGGGGGGGGGGGGGGGGGCCTTAAATGGTATTTTGCGAAGTGCTTACTATGTGCCAAGCACTATACTAAGCTCTGGGGCAGATACAACCTTATCAGGTTGGACACAGTCCCCGTCCCACATGGGGCTCACTGTTAGTCCCCATGATAATTTCCAGATGAGGTAACTGAAGCCCAGAGAAGTGAAGTGACTTGCCCAGGGTCACCCAGCAGACTCCCACGCTGCTGGTGTTGACAAGCTGAGGCGCCAAGCCCGTTTATCTTTGTGCAGAAGTCCGGCAGGTTGGCATTTAGTTGTGGTATTTGTTAAGTGCTTACTACGTGCCCGGCACTGTACTATGTGCTGACACCTGAGTGCTGGGCTGGTTTTTGGGGTGGCCAAAAGGGAAGGATGGGACACCAAGTTAGAGGCCTCTTTTCAGGCTCGGGGTAACAGCCTTTTCACTTGATGTCACGGTATCTTTCTTATCGATCGGGACTGGTTTGGCTGACAGTTCTTCCACCACAGCCGGGAAGAATCCAACGGCCACAGGCCCGGGTCCTGAGCCATGGGGATCGGGAATGGTCACAGCCATCAAAATGACAATCCACAGCTTCGCCCCCAGAATTTTTCCCATGTCCCCCTTGGCCTAGTGGAAAGATTCCATAGACGACCTGAGTTCTAATCCTGGCTGTAAAATGAGGATTAACTACCTGCTCTCCGTTATTCAGTCAATTCAGTCGTATTTATTGAGCACTTAGTGTGTACAGGGTACTGGACTAAGTGCTTGGAAGGTACAATTCAGCGACAAATAGAGACAGTCCCTGCCCACAACAGGCTCACAGTCTAGAAGGGGGGGAGACAGACATCAAAACAAGGAAACAGGCATCGATAGCATCAATATAGAGTTATAGATGTATACGCATCATTAATATAAAGAAATAGAATAACTATGTACATATATACACAAGTGTATAGAGAAGCAGCGTGGCTCAGTGGAAAGAGCAGGGGCTTTGGAGTCAGAGGTCATGAGTTCAAATCCCAGCTCTGCCAACTGTCAACCGTGTGACTTTGGGCAAGTCACTCAACTTCTCTGTGCCTCAGTTACCTCATCTGTAAAATGGGGATTATGACTGTGAGCCCCCCCCCATGGGACAACCTGATCACCTTGTAACCTCCCCAGCGCTTAGAACAGTGCTTTGCACATAGTAAGCGCTTAATAAATGCCATCGTTATTATTATTATTACGTTGTAAGCTCCTTGTGGGCGGGGAGCGTGTCTACCAGCTCTGTACTCTCCCAAGCGCATAATGCAGTGCTCTGAACACAGCAGACACTCAATAAATGCCATCAGAGAAGCAGCTTGTCCTAGTGGATAGGGCACGGACTTGAGAGTCAGAAGGACCTGAGTTCTAATCCCGGCTCCACCAACTGTCTGCTGTGGGACCTTGGGAAAGCCACTTGGCTTCTCTGTGCCCGGTTCCCTCATCGGTAAAATGGGGATGAAGACTGTGAGCCCCATGTGGGACAGGGGACAGTGACCACCTGATTTGCTTGAATCTAACCCAGCCCTTAGAGCAGTGTCCGGCCTATAGTAAGCGCTTAAATACCACAATTATTGATTAATTCATTCATTCAATTGTATTTATTCAGCACTTACTGTGTGCAGAGCACTGAACTAAGCGCTTGGGAAGTACAAGTCGGCACCATATGGAGACAGTCCCTACCCAACAACGGGGCTCACAGTCTAGAAGGGGGAGACAGACAACAAAAGAAAACAGGTAGACAGGTGTGCTGCCCACTGCCAGGGGCTATCTAGGCTATAACCCTAGAAGTCCTCCTCCAGGAGGCCTTCCCAGACTGAGCCCCTTCCTTCCTCTCCCCCTCATCCCCCCTCCATCCCCCCATCTTACCTCCTTCTCTGCCCCACAGCACCTGTATATATGTATATGTTTGTACATATTTATTACTCTATTTATTGATTGATTTTACTTGTACATATCTATTCTATTTATTTTATTTTGTTAGTATGTTTGGTTTTGTTCTCTGTCTCCCCCTTTTAGACTGTGAGCCCACTGTTGGATAGGGACTGTCTCTATATGTTGCTAACTTGTACTTCCCAAGCGCTTAGTACAGTGCTCTGCACACAGTAAGTGCTCAATAAATACAATTAATTGATTCTAGGCTTCTAGACTGTGAGCCCATTTTTGGGTAGGGACCGTCTCTATATGTTGCTAACTTGTACTTCCCAAGCGCTTAGTACAGTGCTCTGCACACAGTAAGCGCTCAATAAATACGACTGAATGAATGAATGGAAAGAGTGAAAAATGATGGGATGGGGGGAAATAATCGATCAATCAATGGAATTTATTGAGCACTTACTATGTGCAGAAAACTGTCCTAAGCATTTGGAAGAGTACGGCCCAACAGAAGTAGCAGACTTGCTCCCAGTCCATAATAAGTTTACAATATGATGAAAGATTTTCTTGAATGCTTCTGCCAGGTTAACAGCATATGGGCTCTTCCCTACATTATCTGTTAAGCACTTACTAGATGCCAGACACTGTACTAAGCGCTGGAGTTAGGCAAGCTAATTGGGTTGGGCACAGTCCCTGTCCCATGTAGGGCTCAGAGTCTTATTCCCCATTTGACCACTTGTCAGCTGTGTGACTCTGGACAAGTCACCTAACCTCTCTGTGCCTCGGTTCCCTCATCTGTAAAATGGGGATTAAGACTGTGAGCCCCATGTGGGACAACCCTGATTACCTTGTAAACCCCCCCCCCCCCCCCAGGTGCTTAGAACAGTGCTTGGCACATGGTAAGCACTTAAACACCAACATTATTATTATGAGGTGACTGAGGCCCAGAGAAGCAAAGTGACTTCCCCAAGGTCCCACAGCAGACAAGGGGCAGAGCCAGAATTAAAATCCAGGTCCTTCTGACTCCTAGGCTCGTACCAGACCCCAGAATAATAATAATAATAATAACAATGGTATTTGTTAAGCACTTACTATGTGCAAAGCACTGTTCTAAGAGCTGAGGAGGTTACAAGGTGATCAGGTTGTCCCACAGGGGGCTCACAGTTTTAATCCCCATTTGACAGATGAGGGAACTGAGGCCCAGAGGAGTGAAGTGACTTGCCCCAAGTCACACAGCTGACAGACCTGGGTTCCAACCCGGCTCCACTACTTACCTGCTGCGGTACCTTGGGCAAGGTGCTTCACTTCTCTGTGCCTCCGTTTCCTCAACTGGAAAATGCGGGTTCAATACTTGGTCTCCCTCCTACTTGGGCTGTGAGCCCCATGTGGGACAGGGACTGTGTCCAACCCGATTAGCCTGGTGAACCTGTATCTACCCGGGTGCTTACAATACTGCTTGACACATAGTAAGTGCTTAACAAGTACCATTAAAAAAGACAGGTGGTGGGAGAAGCAAAAAACAGTATTCCCAGAACTACATACACTTTAAGCAAAAAAAAAGGTCCCCCAGGCCCCCCAATCCAAGATGCTTCTAAAATGTATTATTTATAAAAACAAGCTAATGATTTGCAGATCAGGTTAAAGTTTTATCTGGGTTTACCATGACCTCACTCTTCAAGGCCCCCCCTCCTCCCGCCCTGCGGCCCAGTTACAAATTCGGTCATACCCTATAAGGCTGTTTTTTTAAAACAACTGGGTTGGCTGCCAACACTCAAACAGCAGCCCTCCTGTTTAGGCTGGGAAATCCAACTTGGAAGAGGGCTCTGGCTGAGGGGCCCCGGGAGGCACCCCAACTGATGGGTTGCGGGGGGGTGCTAAATCTCTTTTTCATGGGTTTCCCAAAAGCGACACTTGATACACGTTCTTGGTTTCTGAAGGGAGACGTGTTTCACAAGAGGCAAGCAGAACAGATAAACGAGTGAGGTCAGACTTTAAAGCAACCAAAGGGAAAAAAGAAAAAATGTGGCAGCAAAGCCAGTCAGTCTGCTCTCTTCCCCCACCCCGGCTCTGCGGAAGGGGCACACAATAAGCCCTTAACAAATACCATAATAATAATAAGAATTATTATTATTAGAAACATCCCTGTGCAGGGGGGTGCATGGAATTAATCATTCTGGAGCTGTGAACCTCCAAGGTTTTTTGACAAGCAGCATGGCCTAGTGGGTAGAACACAGGCCTGGGGCCCAGAAGGACCTGGGTTCTAATCCCAGCTCCGCCACTTGTCTGCTGTGGGACCTTGGGTCAGTCACTTCACTTCCCTGGGCCTCGGTTACCTCATCTGGAAAATGGGGATTAAGGCTGGGAGCGCCACAGGAGATGTGGACCGTGCCAAGCCCCATTAGCTTGTATCGACCCCAGAGCTTAGTCATAGTGCCTCGGGAACACACTAAGCGCTTCACAAATGCCGGGAAAGAAAAGAAGGAAGGAAAGGAAGGAAGGAAAGGATGGAAAAGGAGGATAGACAGTCAGAAAGGAAGGAAAGTAGGTTTTAGAAAGAAGGCTAAACTTCCCTCTAATGCTAGCCTGTTCTGTTACTAATGAATTAAAGGGGATAAGACTTCCTTGGACTGGATGAGGTGGGGGGGGGGGGGGTCTGTCTGCTGTGCAACCTTGGGCAAGTCACAACCTCTCTGGCCATCATTTTCCTCATCTGGAAAATGGGAATTAAATCCTACTACCTTCTTAGGCTGGGAGTCCCACATGGGACAGGGACTGTGTCCAACCTGATGATATTGTAGCAACTCCAGTGCTTAGAAGAGTGCTTGGCAGACATTAAGTGCTTAACAACTACCATCATTATTATTATTATTATTATTAAAAGGGGTGGGGGGAGCTGATGAATGGGGGCTTGCAACACAGGCATGGGGCGTGAGTGGGCTGTTTACTGAGGAAGACTAGGCCTGAAAACTGAAGTCTCTGTAGATGGTCCCTATGGGGGCTTGAGAGCTCTGGGCCGCCCAGGGCTGATTATAAAATAGGAAGGAGTTTTCAGAGAAGTCCTAACCGCTAAAAATCCCCCCTGCTTGTTCCTTGTCTCTGCTTATATCACCATATTATATGCTGGACTTTTTCTATTATTTTCCATGCCGGCCTGCGGACTTCTGCCCTCTCACAGCTCCACTGCATCCCATACAGTTTTAGACTGTGAGCCCACTGTTGGGTAGGGACTGTCTCTATATGTTGCCAACTTGTACTTCCCAAGCGCTTAGTACAGTGCTCTGCACACAGTAAACGCTCAATAAATATGATTGATTGATAACCGTATCTGTCCACCCGCGGCCCCCGCATCGCCCCTCCTATGTCCTTGTCCTGCTGCATTCCCCCTCCCTGTTGAGCAGATCGCTTCAAGCCCAAGCTGCCCAGGACTCACTTTAACTCTCTGTACTCTCCCAAGCGCTTAGTACAGTGCCCTGCCCACAGTAAGCACTCAATAAATACGACTGACTGACTCTGAGCCTCAGTTTCCTCACCTATAAAATAGGGATTCGATGCCTCCCCTTCCTCTTAGATTTGAGCTCCAAGGGAGACAGGCGTTGAGTCTGATCTGATTGTACTCCAGTGTTCAGCACAGTGCTGAGCACATAGTAAGCATGCTTAACAAGTACCACTAGTATCATCATCATCCTCAACACACAGGACCGGGGCAGGGTAGGTGGGGAGGGGGGTGAGAGTATCTCCTTGTCTTCCCCATTGTGACTCTGAGCGATTCCACCCCCTCTAGACAGTAAGTTTGTTGTGGACAGCCCAGTTTTTTTGTTGTGTTGTACTTTTCCAAGCGCTTAGTACACAGTGCTCTGCACACAGTAAGCACTCAATAAATATGGCTGAATGACTCAGATGGAGACAGTTCACTCAATCGTATTTATTGAGTGCTTACTGTGTGCAGAGCACTGTATTAAGCGCTTGGGAAGTACAAGTTGGCAACATATCAACCCCTCAGTGATATTTCAGTGCTTACTGTGTGCAGATCACTATACTAAGCAGTTGGAAGAATACAAAGCAACAGAGTTGGTTGATGAGGATGATCATGTCACTTGTTAAGCACTTACTGCGTGCCAAGCACTGTTCAAAGCGCTGGGGTAGATCCAAGTCAATCAGGTTGGTCACAGTCCCTGTCGCACACTCAATCCCCATTTTCCAGATGAGGTGACTGAGGCCCAGAGAAGTGAAGTGACTTGCTCAAGGTCACATAGGCAGACATGTGGCAGAGCTAGGATTGGGACCCAGGTCCTTTTGACTCCCAGATCTGAGCTCTGTCCACTAAGTCACGCTGTTTCTAGATACATTCCCTGCCCACAGGGATCTTGGGGAAGGGGGTGCTGGGGCAGGAGAAGATTTAAAAAAAGGTAGTAATAATAATAATAATGGCATTTATTAAACGCTTACTATGTGCAAAGCACTGTTCTAAGCGCTGGGGAGGTTACAAGGTGATCAGGTTGTCCCTTGGGGGGCTCACAGTCTTAATCCTCATTTTACAGATGAGGTAACAGAGGCACAGAGAAGTTAAGTGACTTGCCCAAAGTCACACAGCTGACAGTTGGCGGAGCAGGGATTTGAACCCATGACCTCTGACTCCAAAGCCCGGGCTCTCTCCGCTGAGCCACGCTGCTTCTCTAGTAGGAGGAAAAGCCAGGCAGAGGACAGAGCAGGCCAGGCAGGGAAGGGTCCCGGGGTATGGATGTGGGTGTGAAGAGAGTTGGGCAAGCAGAGAAAAATGAATTAAAAGGCTTCCCTAGAAGACAAGAGGAGTGACAGGAAGGATTGCAATGTCCCATTACTTCTGGGCAACGTAAGCCGACACCGGGCTAAAGCACCTGTATATATGTATATATGCTTGTACATATTTATTACTCTATTTATTTATTTATTTTACTTGTACATATCTATCCTATTTATTTTATTTTGTTAGTATGTTTGGTTTTGTTCTCTGTCTCCCCCTTTTAGACTGTGAGCCCGCTGTTGGGTAGGGACTGTCTCTATATGTTGCCAATTTGTACTTCCCAAGCGCTTAGTACAGTGCTCTGCACATAGTAAGCGCTCAATAAATACGATTGATGATGATGATGAAACCCTTCCTACTAAGACCTCATGAAATTACTCTTCCAACATCCCAACCCCCTGGCTTCTCTTTCTGTCTTGCCTTCTAGTTTCGTCACCTCCAGAAGTACAGGGACACTGAACCAAACAAAGCCGTTGAATCTGCTAGGCGTCACGGCCAGGGATTCGGTCCCCAAAATGCCATAAATTTCAGAAGTCGGAGACCACTTAATCGTTTTTTGGGCTGCACTGATTTCCCAAGGACTAGCTAAGAAGCTTAAACTTCGTGAACAAAGTCTCTCCCCAAAGCTACCAATAAGGAAAAAAAATCAGTCCGATCAGGCCCGATACATCTAACCACGTTGAAGTAAAAGGGAACCCCACAATCAATTAATGATATTTACTGAGTGCTTTGTAAGTGGTGTGCAGTTAAGCACTTGGGAAAGCACAAAGCAATAGAGTCGGTTGACTCAATTCCTGCCCAGGAGGAGCTTACGGTCTACAGGGGGAAGTTGGTCCTAAAGAGGCAAATACCAGAATCCTGTATGTGGAAAGCTACATGAAAATGATCATAATTAATAATAATTATGGTATTTAAGCACTTTCTATGGGCAAAGCACTATTCTAAGCACTGGGGTAGATACAGGGTAATCAGGTTGGACACAGTCCCTGTCCCACATGGGGCTCGCAGTCTTAATCCCCATTTTACAAACGAGGCAGCTGAGGCACAGAGAAGTGAAGTGACTTGCCCAAGGTCACACGGCAGACAAGTGGCAGGGCCAGGATTAGAACCCACGTCCTCTGACTCCCAAGCCTATGCTCAACGCCCCTAGGCCATGCTCTAAACGCTACGATGAATCACGCTTTACGGGGAGGAACCCAGTTTGGCCAAAATCAAACAAGGCTTAAAACTTGCCGGAGAAAAAGCATCACCTGAATCGGTGGCATGTTTATAAACAAAAGCTCTCCAGATGCCCCGGGGACGAGCTTGCCGGATTTTTTTTTTTTTTTTAAGATTAGTAATAAATTAAAAAGCATCTTTGTTCTCAAGAGGGAAGAATGTGTTGATCCGGTTACCAGAGTTCAAATGCTCCTCTGGCCCTTTTCAAAACAGGCGTTTCCTCCACCGTATACACAGGAAACCCAAGCCACAAGGAAATGTACTGTTGCTCCACCTTTCCTTAGACAGACTCACGTTCTTGAAGCCACACGGCTCTTCACAGCACCTCAGCCGGTGTTTCCGTTTGATTGCGGGACAGGGCAACGAGCGGCTTTTTTCCCCTCAAGAAGAAATCTCGGGGACTGGCTTAAACGCAAGGGCGAATTTAAATGGAGAGCCAGGAAGAAAGAGAAACACACGAGACTACGGGACACTGATACACCACCGTATACATGGTAGTGGCAATAACGGCATTTACTAAGCACCCACTAGGTTCATTCGTTCATTTAATCGCATTTCTGGAGTGCTTACTGTGTGCAGAGCACTGTACTAAGCACTTGGAAAGTACATTACAGCAACAGAGTGCTGCCCACAACGGGCTTGCAGTCTAGAGAGGGAGGGAGACAGAAATCAAAACAAGTAAACAGGCATCAATAGAAATAGAATTAAAGAACTATAACACAAAGAGGAGCAGTGTGGGCCTAATGGTCTGGGAGAAGGACCTGGGTTCTAATCCAGTTTCCAACCCTTGTCTGCTGTATGACCTTGGACAAGTCACTTCACTTCTCTGGGCCTCAGTTACCTCATCTGTAAAATGGAGGTTAAGACTGAGAGTCCCATATGGGACATGAACTGGGTCCAATCTGATTAGCTTCTATCTACCCCAGTGCTTCGTACAGTGCTTGGCATGTAGTAAGCACTTAAATACCATTTAAAAAAAAAAAGGGAGTTAGCATCGGCCAGGTCTGTGTCAAAAACTGCCAAGACATGAATCAAACAGAAAGTGAAAAGAGGGAAGGCCCACAAAAACAGTCTCCATTTCCGGATGTATAGTTCTTTAGTTCACTCTTGTCCTTCACTGTATCCCCTGGAGTGTAGTTATCTAAAACCACAATTTCTCAGAGTAGAAACTGCATTTTCCCATACATCTGAAGAAACACTTAAACAAGCATTAGGTTGCATGTCCAAAGAGCCAATATCAGCTCGCTCAGTGAGAAAGAAATGGGAGTTTCCCTTTGATGTTTCTCCTACAGCGATGGCTAAACCATCAAAAGCTTTCTGGAAAAATGGAAGGTAGTTTGGGCATTCTCAGCATCGAGAACAGGGATCTAGTTTTAAACCAGCCCTTGAAAAATGGGTGCCTGAAGGGCCATCCTAACTCATTCAAGCATTGACTTCCAAATGAATTCCAGGTGGGGCGAAACAGTTTTGTGAGAAGATTAATGGGAAATTCCCTTTACAGTTTGGATCATCATTTTTTTAACCAATTGCTATTAAATATAATCACCCCAGTAACTGAGATTCTTTCTATCCCATTGCTAAAAGCCCCATCTTTCCCTAAAACACTGGGAAGACTATTGCTGTCAGCAGGAAAGCTGGCTTTCTCCCTACAGGACAGGGACAACCCAATCATCTATTTACTTTATTAATAACAATGGTAATGGTATTTATTAAGCACTCACTATGTGCCAAGCCCCATAATCACATCCCACATGGGGCTCACTGTCTAAAGAGGAGGGAGAGCAGGTACTGAATCCCCATTTTAAAAAAAAAAGCACTGAAAATTTACAGCTTCAAACTTGAAGAAGGCAAAGATATGGGTTTAAATAAGACAATGATCTTACCTCCTTCCCTTCCCCACGGCACCTGTACATATGTTTGTACATATTTATTACCCTATTTATTTATTTACTTGTACATATCTATTCTACTTATTTTATTTTGTTAGTATGTTTGGTTTTGTTCTCTGTCTCCCCCTTTCAGACTGTGAGCCCACTGTTGGGTAGGGACTGTCTCTATATGTTGCCAACTTGTACTTCCCAAGCGCTTAGTACAGTGCTCTGCACACAGTAAGCACTCAAAATATGATTGATTGATTTTACAGATGAGGAAACTGATGCACAGATGTGAAATGACTTGCCCGAGGTCACTGCAGCAGCAAGGAAGCCAGGATTAGGGCCCAGGTCCTCTGTCTCCCAGGCAGGCCCTCTTTTTACCAGGTCAGGCTGCTTCCTTGAGATAACAGCTTGAGATAGGCTAGACTCCACTGTTGAAAACAGAGGAACAGAAACGGGACTGTCTGGGAGCTTCTCCCACTATTTTAACAATTAACGAAATTGGCTAATTGTCATGTAATTTATGCCCCTATTCTTCAGGGTATATGCAGGTAAAGCATTTTGCAACTAAGAAGAATCCAACCTCACCCCCAAAGGCAGACCCAAACACCAAGTAAATGTTCTAAGCACTGTTCAGGGCTTAGAACAGTGCTTTACACATAGTAAGCGCTTAATAAATGCCATTATTATTATTATTATTAAGTAGATGCAATTCAAATGAGCTCCTAACAGACTAGAGACACAAGGGGTTGACAAAGGATCAGAACATTATTCTATTCTACTACTAGCCAGGAGTCAGCCAGTCATTCTATTGCATTTCTTGAGCACTTGAGGTGTGGGAGCACTGTACTAAGCACTGGGGAGAGTACAATATAACAACAGCAGACACAGTCCCTGCTTACAACAAAGCTTACAGCCTACAGCAATCTTCATTCCTGAACCTTTAAGTCCTTGATATTCACCCCACCCTCAGCCCCACAGCACTTATGTGCTTGGCCTTAATGTACTCATTTGTAGTAATGTTTGTCTTCCCCTCTAGACAGTAAGGTTGTTGTGGTCAGGTCACCTTTCTACCAACTCTGTTGTACGGTATTCTCCCAAGAGCATACAACAGTGCTCTGCCCCCAGTAAGCGCTCAATAAATACTAACGATTGACTGATTAGATTTTGAAGGTTGCTTCAGTGCAGTTTAAGGGATCAAACCAAATATTCAAGCCTGCGATTTTGTGTGCGCAATGTGGTGAGGACAGAGAGAGAGAGAGAGAGAGAGACAAAGTGTGTGTGTTTGTGTGCGTCACACATTCACTCACAGGTGAACCTCACCGTCAGTGGGGTCGTCTTAAATGAGAAAGACAAGTATGTATGTGTGTGCTAAAAATGTATCAAATCCATGACCAGCAATATATCCAGGAACTCAAACTTGAGAGAAATACATTTGTACAGTGCAAGATTAAAACAAACCCATGAACATAACTCATTCCGCGCCCGCGCCCGTCCCCGGGTCTCTTATTTGCAAGGGCTCAGGACTCAAGAGCAGGAAGTACTCGACTTTTGGAAGAAGGGGTCAGTGTATCTCAGGGCCCTGCAGTTCCTATTCACACTTTTACTGACATAGGAACTCTAAAAACCCCTTGCAACCTACAGGAGGGGAACAATTAAGTAGAGAAAGAACAGTGCTCTTGCTCTTAGCTCTGAGAAGTTACGTTAAGCAAGTCCTCTGCACTGTCTTCTTGACAACGGCGGGGAAGGAGAAGGAGCTTTAGCCATAAAGTAACACAATCCCTTCTAATAATAATATTAATAATAATAATGGTATTTGTTAAGCACTTCCTATGTGCAAAGCACTGTTCTAAGCGCTGGGATGGATACAAGGTGATCAGGTTGTCCCACGTGGGGCTCACAGTCTTGGTCCCCATTTTACAGATGAGGGAACTGAGGCCCAGAGAAGTGAAGTGATATGCCCAAAGTCACACAACTGACAAGTGGTGGAGCTGGGATTCGAACCCACGACCTCTGACACCCAAGCCCGGGCTCTTTCCACTAAGCCACGCTGCTTGCCTTTTGCCTGTGGAGGCTCCTCCATGCCCCAAGACGATGGCAGATGTTGCTTGCCACCCCGGCACACCATAACCTCGAGATGAGCTGTGTGGGTACCTACGGGTGCACCCTGGCAGGCTCAAAACCACCAAGAGTTTGGATGTTTCCACAAAACGACTGGTGGATTTGTGAGCTCCCACAGCAGCCAGGAGGAGTTCAGCTTGCTTCTTTCTCGGAGGGCGGACACGGAGGGGGCAGTATTTGTTAAGCACATACTCTATGCCAGGCACTGTACTAGGCGCTGGGGTAGATACAAGATAAACGGGTTGGACCCAATCCCTGTCCAACGCAGGGCTCACAGTATTGACCCCCATTCTGCAGATGAGGTAACTGAGCAACAGAGAAGTGAAGTGACTTGCCTAAGGTCACACAGCAGAACACAGGTCCTCCCACTCTCACCACGTGCTGTTTTTCCTAGGTCACGCTGCTTCTTCTTATTGCGGGGTCTCATCCCTACACCCACAACAAGGCCCAAACCATGCCTCCGGGGCAACATATTGCAGGAAATACCAAGTCTGTTGCATTGTATTCTCCCAAGGGCTTAATACAGTGCTCTGCACGCAGTAAACACTCAATAATTACCTCTGATTGAAAACCAAAATACAGTAATAATAATAAGGATGGCATTTGTTAAGTGCTTACTATGTGCCAAGCACTGTTCTATGCACTGGGGGGGGGGGGATACAAGGTAATCAGGTTGCCCCACAGGGGGCTCACAGTCTTAATCCCCATTTTACAGATGAGGTAACTGAGGCCCAGAGAAGTGAAGTGACTTGCCCAAAGTCACACAGTTTTGGATTTCAAGCATCTCCCCTTGCCTTTCTGAGCCAGATATTCACCCTCTTTCACTTCCCCTTCCCCCTCTCTCTTCCTTCTTTTGCCTTCAGCTTTTGTCCCCCCCCACCCCCTTTGTTATAGTATTTGTTAAGTGCTTACTATGTCTCAAACACTGTTCTAAGCCCTGGGGTAGATACAACTTAATTGGGTTGGAGAGTCCCTGTCCCACATGGGGCTCACCATTTAAGTATGTGGGAGAACAAGAGAAATGAGACCCGGAGAAGTGAAGTGACTTGCCCAAGGTCACACAGCAGGCAATTGGCCGAGTCGGGATTAGAACCCAGGTCCTCTTACTCCCAGGCGCCATGCTCTTTCTAGGCCATGCTGCTTCTCACGCTCCCCTCCTCCTTCAATGTGTATTTTTTTTTTCCACCATCTACCTATGAGCATCTCCGAAGATGAGAATTCAGTCAGGGGGCCAGCCAAGCTTTCCTGCTGTCAAATGGGGTGACGTTTTTTTTTTTTGAGCAGATTTCAGCCTGACTTTGCTAGTAAACATCCTATATCATGAACAGGTCACAGTGACTTGACCTGTCAATCAGGTCTCCTGCTGCAATCAGCACCGCGGATTCAAGGTAACCCACAGGAGTACACTGGTTGTTTCGACACTTTCTTAAAAAATGCACCTGACACTATCGCTGGTGAGTGAATCTGAACCTTCTGATTTGTTTTCTGGGTGCCTGGAGTGATTTACGGTTCTTTTTTCTATGAAAGAAGAAAATAAAATGTTTGAAAAGAAGGGCTTGCGAACGGCAAAACAAGATTTTTCAAGCTAAGAACTAATTATGGTCACATCTCCTCCGAGAGCCCTTCCCGGATTAAGCCCTCTTTTCCCTGGCTCCTCCCTTCTGCATCATCTATGTACTTGAATCTGTGACCTTTGGACATTGGATATTCACCCCACCCCCATATCTCTAAATTATATATTTTAAATTATTTATTTATATTAATGTCTGTCTCCCCCTCTAAACTGTAAGCTTGATATGGGCAAGAAATGTTCTCCCAAGTGCTTAGTACAGTGCTCTGCGCACAGTTAAGTGCTCAATACCCTGATTCATTCATTCATTCAATCGTATTTATTGAGCGCTTACTGTGTGCAGAGCACTGTATTAAGTGCTTGGGAAGTCCAAGTTGGCAACATATAGAGATGGTCCCTACCCAACGGTGGGCTCACAGTCTAGAAGGGGGAGACAGAGAACAAAACATATTAACAAAATAAAATAAATACCTTGGCTAAACCTCAGTGAAAAAGAAAAAAAAATGGGTTCATGTCTTAAAAAAGGATGTCCATAAAAAAAATGCTTGTGTATTTCTAGGGAAAGCAAAGTACAAAGTAAATACTGTAATGTAGTGAAAGGAAAGGGTATTAACTTCTCAGCTAATCATCTGTAAAACAGAGGAGGCCCATGTGTTTTAAAGCAGTAAGATTTGAGATCAATTTAAGTCCTCCAAAGAATGCAAAGCCAGACACCCTGTCACAATTCAACCACAAAGAAAGCAGGAAAACAAACACCAGGACCAGAAAGGTACCCACACACCACAGTCTTCTGGGCAAATTAAAATGGAAATGGGTGGGAAAGGAGACAAGAATTACAGCCCTTTTGGTTAAAGTTTTGCCAGAATGTCAATTTAAAAATGATTCTTTTCATGGTATTTCTTAAGGCATACCAATGCCTCAAGCACTGGCCTCTGTACAAAGGTAATCAGATCCGAAACAGTCCCTCTTTGTCCCACAGGGGCTCACAGTCTAAATCGAAGGAATGAGGATTTAACCCCCATTTTACAGATGAGATAACTGAGGCCCAGAAAAGGAAAGTGACTTGCCCAAGATCACACAGCAGGCAAACGACAGAGCCAGGATTAGAATCTGGTCCTCCGACTCCCAAGCCTGTGCTCCGTCCTCTAGGACGCAGGTGGCTTAGCGGAAAGAGCCCGGGCTTGGGAGTCAGAGGTCGTGGGTTCTAATCCCCCCCCTCTGCTGCTTGTCAGCTGTGTGACTTTGGGTGAGTCACTTAACTTCTCTGTGCCTAAATTACCTCATCTGTAAAATGGGAGTTAAACCTGTGAGCCCCACGTGGACCAACCGGACAGCCTTGTAGAGAAGCAGCGTGGCTCAGTGGAAAGAGCCCAGGCTTTGGAGTCAGAGGTCATGGGTTCAAATCCCGGCTCCGCCAATTGTCAGCTGTGTGACTGGGGAAGTCACTTCTCTGGGCCTCAGTTCCCTCATCTGTAAAATGGGGATTAAGACTGTGAGCCCCCCGTGGGACAACTTGATCACCTTGTAACCTCCCCAGCGCTTACAACAGTGCTCTGCACATAGTACTGAGAGCTCACCTCCTCCAGGAGGCCTTCCCAGACTGAGCCCCTTCCTTCCTCTCCCCCTCGTCCATCCCCCCATCTTACCTCCTTCCCTTCCCCACAGCACCTGTATATATGTATATATGTTTGTACATATTTATTACTCTATTTATTTTACTTGTACCTATCTATTCTATTTATTTTATTTTGTTAGTATGTTTGGTTTTGTTCTCTGTCTCCCCCTTCTAGACTGTGAGCCCACTGTTGGGTAGGGACTGTCTCTATATGTTGCCAGCTTGTACTTCCCAAGCGCTTAGTCCAGTGCTCTGCACACAGTAAGCGCTCAATAAATACGATTGATTGATTGATAGTAAGCGCTTAATAAATGCCATCATTATTATTATTATTATATCTACCCCAGTGCTTCGAACAGTGCTTGGCGTATAGTGAGCACTTAAATACCATAATTATTATTATCACAGCCCCTTATATTATCTAAACTGTGAACTTGTCTCCGACCCATGGACACATCTCTCCCAGAACGCTCCACCTCCACCTGCAATCACTGATAGTGTATCTGTAGAGTTTTCTTGGTAAAAATACAGAAGTGGTTTACCATTCCCTCCTTCCGGGCAGTAAACTTGATTCTCCACCCTCGACTCTCTCCCTCGCCGCTGCTGCCCAGCACGGGTGAGTTTTGACTTATGGCAGACGGCCTTCTACTCGCTAGCCACTGGCCAAGCTGGGAATGGAATGGACAGGCCTCTGTTTGACTCTCCCTCCAGTAGCCCAGGCTGATAGAGGACTGGAAACTCTCCAGGAGCAATCCTGAGAGGGGATAAAAACCCCTAGGACAGATAATATGCAGATCACTGCAAGACCAAGGTCAATAACTATACCTAATAAATCACCTATCTTCAAAGGAGAGGGAAGCATACCCAGATGTTTAATGCACACCCTCCTTTAAAATGGGACTCTACTAATAGAGGAGTAAGAACTGCTGCTCAACTCCCTGGCGAAGCAAATTAATTTAGAACTATGAACCATACAGACGTAGATTTGCGAGCTTATTCTACATCTGCCACAATAATTATCGCTGTCCCTACAGGTATTAAAATCTTCCCGTCTGCCTCAACAGAGTGGACACCAGTGCCTCGATTTCACCTGTCTCGCTACCAACCCCTAGCCTTCTAGACTGTGAGCCCGTTGTTGGGTAGGGACCGTCTCTATAGTCATTCATTCAATCGTATTTATTGAACGCTTTACTGTGTGCAGAGCACTGTACTAAGCGCTTGGGAAGTACAGTTTGGCAACATATAGAGACGGTCCCTACCCAACAGTGGGCTCACAGTCTAGAAGGGGGAGACAGAGAACAAAACAAACCATATTAACAGAATAAAATAAATAGAATAAATATGTACAAGTAAAATAAATAGAGTAATAAATACGTGCAAACATATATACATATATACTCTATATGTTGCCGATTTGTTCTTCCCAAGCACTTGGTATTGTGCTGTGCACACAGTAAGCGGTCAATAAATGATTGAATGAATGAATGTCCTGCCTCTGGCCTGGAACACTCTTACTCCTCAAATCCGACAAATTACTCTCCCTGCCTTCAAAGCCTTATTGAAGGTACATCTCCTCCAAGAGGCCTTCCCTGACTAAGCCCCATTTTCCCTCATTTCCCACTCTCCCTTCTGCATCGCCCTGACTTTGTTCCCTTGTGCTTTTCCCCCTCCCAGCCCCCCAGCCCTAATGCACATATCTGCAATTTTATTTACTTGTATTGATATCTACCTCCCAGCCTCTAGACTGTAAGCTTGTTGTGGGCAGGGAATGTCACTGTTTGAGAAGCAGCATGGCTTAGTGGAAAGAGCCCGTTGCCAACCTGTACTTCCCAAGCGCTTAGTACAGTGCTCTGCACACAGTAAGCGCTCAATAAATACGATTGATTGATTGGGAGTCGGAGGACGTGGGTTCTAATCCCAGCTTCGCCACTTAGTTGTGTGATCATGGGCAAGCCACTTCTCTGTGCCTCTGTTATCTCATCTGTAAAATGGGGATTAAGAGCCCTACATGGGACAATCTGATTACCTTGTATCTACCCCAGTGTTTAGAACAGTGCTTGGCACACAGTAAGCGCTTAACAAATACCATAATAATAATTATTATTATTGTTGTTGTTGTACTGTACTTTCCAAAGCACTTAGCACAGTGCTGTGCACACGGTAAGCACTCAAATACACTTGAAGGAATGAGTGAGTGAACACTAAAGCCTGAATGAATTCACCGGGCCACAGGGGCTCCCCAGATTCAGTCTAAATTAAGCTGCACTGTGAAAAAGGATCCCTCCTACCCGGAAGGAGATGCCTTCTCATCACAAGCATCTCCCCAGAGCGGGGCCTGCAAAGGATGTCTGGCGAACGGCCCCAGCAGCTCTGACTTTCCAGTATGTTTCCTTAGCAGCTGGAGATTACTCGGTCTGCCCTGGTATTTCTTTTGAAATCGGCCGCTGAACAGTTTGAGTCGAGTCAGCAGAAGTAAAAAAAAAAATAATAATTCTGGGAGGGCTCTCGGAAGTGTCCCAGGCTGGGATCCGGCTGGGATATGGCATCTCTAAAGGAAGCCACTCCCTGAATGCCCACACCCCTCAAATGTTAGCAAACTTCCCAGCTGTGAAGTTCCCAGGGGTTGTCTGACTGACGAAAGGCCTTCTTTCTTCTGGTGTGGCCAAAATTTATGGATTTTTTTTTTTTTAAGTCTAGTCCCTGGAAGCCTTCGGTGGTCAATATGCAGCGTGGCTTAGTGGATAGAGCCTGGGCCTGAGAGTCTAATCTCCTCCCCGTGCCTCGTTCTCGCTTGTCCCGCCATCGACCCCCAGCCCACGTCATCCCCGGGGCCTGGAATGCCCTCCCTCTGCCCATCCGCCAAGCTCGCTCTCTTCCTCCCTTCAAGGCCCTACTGAGAGCTCACCTCCTCCAGGAGGCCTTCCCAGACTGAGCCCCTTCCTTCCTCTCCCCCTCGTCCCCCTCTCCATCCCCCCCATCTTACCTCCTTCCCTTCCCCACAGCACCTGTACATATGTATATATGTTTGTACATATTTATTACTCTATTTATTTTACTTGTACATATCTACTCTATTTTATTTTGTTAGTATGCTTGGTTTTGTTCTCTGTCTCCCCCTTTTAGACTGTGAGCCCACTGTTGGGTAGGGACTGTCTCTATATGTTGCCAACTTGTACTTCCCAAGCGCTTAGTACAGTGCTCTGCACACAGTAAGCGCTCAATAAATACGATTGATGATGATGATGAGAGTCAGAAGAACCTGGGTTCTAATCCCGGCTCCACCACGTCTGCTATGTGACCCTGAGCAAGTCACTTAACTTCTCTGGGCCTCGGTTACCTCGTCAGTAAAACGGGGATTAAGAGTGTTAGCCCCATGCGGGACAGGGACTGTGTCCCACCTGATTAACTTGAATCTACCCCAGTGCTTACAACAGTGCTTGACACATAGTAAGCACTTAATAAATACCTTAACTATTATTTCCTCACTTTGGGCTTCAAGGCTGTCCATCACCTCGCCCCCTCCTCCCTCACCTCCCTTCTCTCCTTCTCCAGCCCGGCCCGCACCCTCCACTCCTCTGCCGCTAACCTCCTCACTGGGCCTCGTTCTCACCCATCCCACCGTCGTCCCCCGGCCCACGTCCTCCCCGTGGCCTGGAATGCCCTCCCTCCGCACATCCGCCAAGCGAGCTCTCTTCCTCCCTTCAAAGCCCTACTGAGAGCTCACCTCCTTCAGGAGGCCTTCCCAGACTGAGCCCCCTTTTTCCTCTCCTCCTCCTCCCCATGGCCCTGCCCTAACTCCTTCCCCTCCCCACAGCACCTGTATATATGTACAGATTTATTACTCTATTTTACTTGTATTTACTATTCTATTTATTTTGTTAATGATGTGCATTTAGCTTTAATTCTATTTATTCTGACAACTTGACCCCTGTCCACATGTTTTGTTTTGTTGTCTGTCTCCCCCTTCTAGACAGTGAGCCCGTTGTTGGGTAGGGACCGTCTCTATGTCACCAACTTGTACTTCTCAAGCGCTTAGTACAGTGCTCTGCACACAGTAAGTGCTCAATAAATACGACTGAATGAATGAATTTCACACTGTAAAGTTTCACTCCAGACTGATATTTCCTAAGGGCTGTCACCTGCCCTCTACCTCTAGACTGTAAGCTCCTTGTGGGCAGGGAACATGCCTACCGACTCTGTTGCACTGTACTTTCCCAAGCTCTTAGTACAGTTTATGCACACACTAAGCACTTAGAAAATGCCACTCATTGATTTCCTTGCTCCCAAACACCACGGGCCTCAACAATTGGTCGGGTTTTTTTGTAACCTCCCAAGAGAGCAAGAACACAAAACCATGCCTACAGTCACACTTGACCTATTCCCTGCTTTTTTTGCTTTTTTTAAATTGTATTCATTAAGCACTTACACACCCAACACTGTTCTGAGCACTGGGGTAGGTAAATAATTAGATCTGACACAGTCCCTGTCCCACATGGAGTTCACAGAAGGAGAAGGGAGAACTGGTATCCCCATTTTACAGTTGAGGAAACTGAGGCAAAGAGAAGTGGCAAAGCCGGAATTAGAACCCAGGTCCGTGCTTTCTCCACTAGGCCATGCTGCTTCTCTACAAGGTCTTTGCTATTATTTGTCTCTGACTGCAGATTTTGGGAATAGCTTTACTTAAAACTAAAAGTGAAGACTTTTGGGAGCAAGGGAATCAATCAATCACTGGAGCAGGAGCCAGGAGGGTGAGGGCTTTTTAGATTTAAAGCATAATTCAGGACAAACTGATGTCTGCCCTCACTGCACTGACAAGGTTAAAAGAAAATTCATTCAAATGCTTAACAACAGAGGCCTACTTGCCTTGAAGCTGTTCAATTTGACTCAATTAGAAATTAATTTGGACTTTTAATATTGTCAGAAACCTTTGAAGAAGATGGATAATGGAGCTGGTTAGCATCAGAGATGCCACCTTCTCCTCCTCTGTCCAATCCCCTGACTGAGGTGCTTTAAATAGTTAAACCATTGCAGGGGGTGGGGAGGTGGGGGAGAAGAGGGGAGAGGATATGACACCTCACTCTTTCTGGACTGGGGATGGAGAAGGGGAGGGAAAAGTGTTGGCTTTGATATTTAAAAATTAAGTTACTTTCCATGAAGGGAGGGAGAGATGTGCAGAGGGAGACAGACCCAAAGAAAAAGACTCAGACAGAGAGAAAGAGCCCCAGAAAAACAGACCCAGAGAGAGGAAACAGACCCACAGAGAGAGGAAACAGACCCTCAGAGAGAAACAGACCCACAGAGAGAAACAGACCCACAGAGAGAAACAGACCCACAGAGAGAAACAGACCCACAGAGAGACACAGATTGAATAAAGAGATGGGTAATTTCTGGTACAGGTTTGTATTTAGCAAAGCTCGTACAGTACCACTTCTATTAATGGGTTCTTCCGCATTTTCTAAGGTTCCCCTCCAAAATAAAGAGGAAGTAAACTAGTATTGTTCCTTTCAAATTTCACAAAAATAAAAAATAAAAAAAAAGCAGAAGTTTACCCTGACTGAAGGTGGCTGACAGAAGGGTTTGCTGCTTCTAAGGAGTCCCGCTGAAAAGGACAGGAGAGCAAAGCTGCTTCCCTTAGAATCTTGGAAACTCATAGGAAGTTGAAGGACAGCAGAAATCGTACAGAGCTCTGCAGACAGTAAGCGCTCCATAAATAAAATCGATTGATTGAGACAATATAACAGAGTCAATAGACACTTTCCCTGCCCATAGCAAGCGTACAGTCTAGAGGGGGAACGTTTCCTGTTCAGTTTACTCGAAGTCTTTTCAATATTAAGGCCTTTTCTACAAAGCTCACTTTCACAGGACTGGAGAAGCAGTGAGGCCCAGTGGAGAGGTCACGGATCTGGGAATCAGAAGACCTGCGGTTCTAATCCCCACTCTGGCACTTGTCTGATGTGTGAACTTGAGCAAGTGACTTTACTTCTCTGTGCCTCAGTCACCTCCTCGATAAACTGGGGATTAAATCCTTCTCCCTCTGACCGTCAGCCCTATGTGGGACAGGGACTGTGTCCAATGTGTTTACCTTGTATCTACCCCAGCGCTTAGAACAGTGCTTGACCCATAGGAAGTGCTTAATTACCATAAAAAGCATAAAAACTGGCTGAAGGGAAAAGTGCAATTGGAGTTTACAAGGACACAATTAGAAACTTAGAGATGTCTACCATTTTCAAGTTAGAGCACTTAAAAATCAATCTGTGGTATTTACTGAGCGCTTACTGGGTGCAGAGCCCTGAACTAAGCACTTGGGAGAGCAAAACATAATAAAAGTTGATAGGCAAGTTCTCTGCCCACAAAATGCTGACAACACCTACAAGTCAACATTGTATCCCACAATCCATACGTTAATGAAAAAGGGCATTGGGGTAACTGGGCTTTAAAAAACAAAGAAACTAATTCCTCTTGCTCCTAAACCCCTCCAAGGTCAAAAACCATCACACAACCACAGAAAATTTCAAAGGCTCATTAATCATCAATCGTATTTATTGAGCGCTTACTATGTGCAGAGCACTGTACTAAGCGCTTAATACCAGCAGTAGGGGAGTCCTGAGGAAGTTAAATTAATGATCAAGTATTAGCCTTATTTGGGAGATTTACTGTTGGACTGATAATATGGAATGGCTTTTTTACAAATTTTTTTTACTGGTTTTTCTAGTAAGCTTCAATATCTCATTATTATTGTGCCATAAAGGAAGTACGCAATATGAGGAAGTCTTACAACATTTTTTTTGTGTGATTTGAAAATCACTTCTAAGCGTGAGTGGTAGAAGTGAAACCATGAAAATACTGGGTTGGGGGGAGGACAAAACATGGTCTAGTCCTGATTTTTCCTATAATTTTTATGAAAAGGGACAGCTGGGGGAAAAGAAAAAAAATCAGATTTGTTTCCTGTCATTCTCACCTTATTTTCTCTAAAACCTTTCGTCCACCGTATTTGATTTCTTGAAATGTGCTACCCAAAAAGAGGGCAAATAGACTGTAAGCCCCATCTCTAGACTGTAAACTCATTGTCAGCAGGGAATGTGTCTGTTTATTCTTACATTGTACTCTCCCAAGAGTTTAGTGCGGAGCTTTGCACAGACTAAGCGCTCAATGAATACGACTGAGTGAAATAGGAGAGTGTTATGGTACTTAATTTTTTTTGGGGGGGGGGGAGTGGTTAGTTTTATCCAGCACCTTTCCCACCAGATGCAGCAATCCACAGCTGCCTCTCTTTCCTACCATGACCTTCTTATAGACAGGGAGCACAGCTAACAGAATTTGCTTATGGTGATCAAAAACAGCAGCTGGTCAGTACTTACCCAACCCTAAAACTTTGGCTCCAGATTTTACAGTATTCAGACTTTCACATTAAATTAATGAGCGCAACAGTTAATTTACACACAAAGTAATGAAGTAGTTTGGCCCAGTGGATACAGCTTGGGCCTGGGAATCACAAGGACCTATGTTTGTACATATTTATTACTCTATCTTACTTGTACATATCTGTCCTATTTATTTTATTTTGTTAGTATGTTTGGTTTTGTTCCGTCTCCCCCTTTTAGACTGTGAGCCCGCAGTTGGGTACGGACTGTCTCTGTGTGTTGCCGACTTGTACTTCCCAAGCGCTTAGTACAGTGCTCTGCACACAGTAAGCGCTCAATAAATACGATTGATTGATTGACCTGGATTCTAATCCCCTCTCCACCACTGTCTGCTGGGTGAGTCAATTCACTTCATCCAGGCGCATGAATGGACATTAAGTGAGGGCCCGAAACAGGGTGTCTGATGGAAGAACCTACAGCCTGACCCTAAAGGGTGCGGCCACCTTTTTCTGTCAACCCTGTTTTCGGACTCCTTTTTACAGTTCTCCCAAATCTGGTCCGGGACTGTGGATTATGAATTAAATCTGTGACGAACTACAGAAAGAGTTAAACAGAGGGTAGCCACAGTAAGCCTTAAACCACATGGAAAGCAGAGGGACAAAGGCCCCAGGCGGACGAACTTCTGAAGACAACCAGGGAGAGGGAGAGCGAGAGAGGAAGAGAGAGATTGGGGGCAGGCCTGGTATGACCTTCGGGCAGCGTGGCCTAATGGAAAGAGCCCGGGGTTGGGAGTCAGAGGTCATGGGTTCAAATCCCAGCTCTGCCAATTGTCGGCTGTGTGACCTTGGGCAAGTCACAGCTTCCCTGGGCCCCATCTGTAAAATGGGGATTAAGACTGTGAGCCGGCCATGAGCCAGCCATGGGACAACCTGATCACCTTGTATCTACCCCAGCGCTTAGAACAGTGCTTCGAACATAGTAAGTGCTTAACAAATGTCATTATTATTATTATTTAACCTCCCAGGGCCTCAATCTCCTCATCTGTGTTATGGGGAGCAAACATGGTTCCTCCCAGCCCCTTAGACTAATGAGCCTTGTGTGGGACAAGAACTCTGACTGATGGAATCGTCTCTGTATCTAGCCCAGTGCTGGGGCACACATCAACTGCTTAATATTACTTTACTAGCACAGTGCTTGGCATACTGTGTTTGATTAATGCTTAATGTTCAGTGCTTACAACAGTGCTTTGCACATAGTAAGCGCTTAATAAATGCCATCATTATTATTAATAAATACCATGACTATTATTTTATCTCCTGCTCTTTTAGCCTTGCTTTGATTTTTCAAATCTGCCCTTAGCTTCAGAAATAAAACTAGGAACCCTTGGGAATCGCTCCACCGTAACATCCCATAGTATCAAAAAGTACTGTCTGGCTGGAGCGGGTTCATTCATTCAATCGTACTTATTGGGCGCCTACTGTGTGCAGAGCACTGTACTAAGCGCTTGGGAAGTACAATTCGCCAACAGATAGAGACAATACCTACCCAACAACGGGCTCATGGTCTTAGAAAGGGGGAGACAAACAACCAAGTAAAACAAGTAGACAGATATCGGTGTCAATATGGACAGGATTAAAGATATATACACACCATTAATAAAATAAAAAGAATAATAAAACAATAAATATGTACAAATATGCACAAGTGCTGTGGGGCGGGGAGAGGGGTAGAGCAGAGGGAGGGAGTAGGGGTGATGGGGAGGTTACTTCCTTCCCAGCTCCCGGCAGGGCACTGCATCAGTAAGATGAGATTGGGTAGGATCATTTATCAAAATGACTTCCTTGCAATGTAAAAGAATGTAAATGCTTACTCATAAAACCATAAAAAGCCAGCTGCATGTCCTGTCATAATTGACCATAAGACCGAAGGTGCTCCACTGGCAAAGTCAGAAAATGATAGGACAGTGAGTGAGGAGTCACATCCGTTGCTTTGGCCAAAGACAACCAGCTGAGGTCACGAGCACAATACGCCTCTGCAAAATTGGGAAGTGCCCAAAAAGCCCTAATGGAGCCACCAAGACTCAAAACTGACTCTTGCACTGATAACCCGTGTCCCCGACAAAATTCAATTTGGTTGCCGCCATGTCTTCTACTAATCAATCAGTCAACATCAATCGTATTTATTGAGCGCTTACTGTGTGCAGAGCACTGTACTAGTATTTATTGAGCACTTACTGCGTGAAGAGCACTGTACTAAGTGCTGGGGGGGATACAATACAACTCACTATACCGGTCACTGCCCAATTACTTTCAGGTCCCTAAAGAGTGACTTGAATTCATTCATCCAATCGTATTTATTGAGCACGTGGGAAGTACAAGTCAGCACCATATAGAGATGGTCCCTACCCAACAACGGGCTCACAGTCTAGAAGAACGTACATCTCCAATCTGGGATGTTCACGGAGGGTTTATTCATTCATTCATTAGTATTTACTGAGCGCTTACTGTGTGCAGAGCACTGTACTAAGCACTTGGGAAGTACAACAGGGCAACAAATAGAGACAATGCCTGCCCACAACGGTTTATCGGCAGACACAGAATTTATCCTTAGTTGCTTCTCCCAAGGGCAGTGAGGAAACCCCAAGGGCCCCTGCTTAAAAAAAAAACCTCTGTTGAGTGGTATATACTGAGCGTTTACTGTGTGTAGAGCACTGTACCAAGCGTTTGGGAGAGTATACTCTAACAGCGTGGGCAAACACATTCTCTGCCCATAAACAGTTTACAATCTAGACCAATGCAAAGTCCTCCCTTCTGCCAGCACAAGATACAAACCTGGAGCACATGGTCGTTCAGAAAAGTAAAAGCGCATTTACTGTAAATTGTCAGGTTGCTTTACGATTTTATAATCCTCTGTGCCATAGAGAAAGTCCGAAGGGACACGGTGGAAACTGATAACATCTGCCTGCTAACAGCCATCCTGGCAAGAACCAGAACACAAAGGCCAATTGAGTGGGATGAAAGGTAGGATTAAAAAGCAGTAAAATCCTCCCGGAATGACTGCCCAGGAGGGATGGGAATGGAGGCAATCACTCTGATTGCCCAATTAGTTCTGCTGCTGGCCATCATATACCATTTTTCATTTCCTTCCTTTGTAAACCCCTGCTATGTCGTAAAATCCTTACAGGTGGGGATGGTGTCTACTTCCTCTGCTACGCCCTCCCAGGCGTTTAGTACAGTGCCATGCACCCAGTAAGCGGCTCAGTACCACCGAATGGTTGATTTGTCTTAAGGCTCTGGAAATCCTTTTGCTCTCCATCAGTTCGGAGGAGACACACACCAGTTAAGAACCTATAGAGGCGGACGATGTTCAAAAGAAGCAGCGTGGCTCCGTGGAAAAGAGCACGGACTTTGGAGTCAGAGGTCATGGGTTCAAATCCCAGCTCTGCCAATTGTTAGCTGTGTGACTGTGGGCAAGTCACTTAACTTCTCTGAGCCTCGGTTACCTCATCTGTAAAATGGGGATTAAGACTGTGAGCCCCCCGTGGGACAACCAATCACCTTGTAACCTCTCCAGCGCTTAGAACAGTGCTCTGCACATAGTAAGCGCTTAATAAATGCCGTTATTATTATTAAAATGGAGAATTGGAAATTCTGGCATTGTACTTAGAAAAAAAAAATCAAGGCCCCACCTGTTTGGAAAGCCGGATTGCAGGGGAGTAAGAAGGCCCCCTGGTTCCTTTGGGGGGCCCTACTGGGAGGCCTAAGGAGATCTGGGATGCCAAACCAAGGGTCAGAAATGGGATCCTTGGTCCCAGAGGTAAAACACACCTCACTTGACAGTTTGTGATGAAAACAGAAGGGAACATTTTTTCCACAACAGCAGTCTCCTCTGGTACAACCCTGCCCACAAGTTGGCCTAATGATGACCACAGTGATCTCCCCAAAACATTAGTTTCTTCAAACAACCCCCTGGTTATAGGAGAAATCTCTTGGGTCCCGAGGATTTCCCTTCTAGTTTAAAAGGAAACAATTCTGTCAGTGGCTTTCAACACAGGGTTGGGGGGCTGATCTAACTGGGCCTGTTCACTTAAACACTATTGAGAGCTGTAATAATAATAATAATTATGGTATTTGTTAAGCACTTACTGTAGGCCAAGCACTGTTCTAAGCGCTGGGCGCTTAAGAACAGGTATTAAATCCCCATTTTACAGAGGAGGAAACTGAGGCCCGGGAAGTTAAGTGGCTTGCCCAAGGTCATACAACAGGCAAACGGTGGAGGCGGGATTAGAACCCAGGTCCTCCGACTCCCAGGCTCACGCTTGTTCCACGAGGCCACTTTGCTTCCCTAACCGTAGTCAATGGGAACGGGCCACTGCTCCAGTGTATGCTCAAATCAAACTTCGGCTGGCCTTACGGTGACTCAATGTGGACTCGAGCTTTTTGCCATTGACCTCGGGTCTCGAATTCTCCAAACCCTCTCTTATCCAGACCCAGGAGGCCGCTCTCCTGCCCCCAGTTGAAACGCTCCATCTTCTCACCCTCAAACCTCACCTCTGGAGATGAGCATCTGGAGCAAAGACATTCCCTTCTGCAGGCCTAGGCCTGTCTACAGGGGCTCAAGCATTTTGAAGACCAGACCCACGTGGTCACTGTCCCTCTCCTGGAGGGGATCTGAACCCCATTTGTGAGAACCAACGTGGCCTAGTGGATAGAGTATGGGCATAATAATAATAATGGCATTTGTTAAGTGCTTACTATGTGTGAAGCACTGTTCTAAGCACTGGGGGGAGATACAGGGTGATCAGTTTGTCCCACGTGGGGCTCACAGTCTCAATCCCCATTTTACAGATGAGGTAGAGAAGTTAAGTGACTTGCCTAAAGTCACACAGCTGACAAGTAGTGGAGCCGGGATTAGAACTGCTGCTTCTCCTAATGAGAGTCAGAAGGATCTGGGTTCTAATCCTGCTCTGCCACTTCATAATAATAATAAGTGGTATTTCTTAAGTGTTTACTATGTGCCAAGCACTACTCTAAAAGTTGGCATAGATACAAGATAATCAGGTTGTCCCATGTGGGGTTTACAGTCTTAATCCCCATTATAAAGATGAGGTAACAGGCACAGAGAAGCTAAGTGGCTCGCCCAAGATGACCCAGCAGACAAAAAGAGGAGCCGGGATTAGAACCCACATAATCTGACTCCCAAACCCGGGCTCTTTCCACTAACACGCTGCTCCACTTGTCTGCTGTGTGACCTTGGGCAAGTCATTTAACAACTCTGTGCCTCAGCTCCCTCACCTGTAAAATGGGGATGAAGACTGTGAGCCCCAGGCGGGACATGGACTGGGTCCAACCTAACCAACTTTTATCTACACTAGAGCTTAGAACAATGCCAGACACACAGTCAGCTCTTAACGAATACCATTAAAAGAATAATAATAACCTGTCGCCCCGTGGTATGTTTAATACACTTAGCTGATGGGGCAATCACTGCCCATTTCACTGCCAGGGTTTAAATCTGAAACCCAGGTGTTGCGGAGAGTTTTAACGGCCTAACATCACCCCACTGCCTTTCCACAGCTTCCCACTTCCTCCATAGGTTGTAGGCGGCTAAAGAAAAATCAGCGGCAGGTATTTTAAGCTTTTTGGCCAGGTCTCCAACTAGTGGGTCACCTCGTGGGAGAGCAAAGAGTTTTAAACTGCAGCAAAGGAGCAACTTCCTGAGTGAGTGGGTGAATTATTGTGAAACAGGCTGACAATGAGGGCTCAAGACTCCTCACCCTTACAGACCACCCCCGAAAGACAACCACTTTTTAACTTTTTTTATGGCCTCTGTTAAGCACTTTACTACATGCCAGGCACTGTTTTAAGCCTCTAAACTCTAAGTTCATTGTGGGCAGAGAACGGGGTCTGTTATACTGTACTTGAGAAGCAGGACAGCATAATTGATAAGAGACCAGGCCTGGGAGTTGGAAGGTCATGGGTTCTAATCCCTGCTCCACCACTTGTCTGCTGTGTGAACTTGGGCAAGTCACTTTACTTGTGGGACAGGGATTATGTTCAACCCGATTACCTTGTATCTACCCCTGCACTTAGTACGGTGCCTGGCACACAGTAATCGCCTAACAAATGCCATAAGAAAATAATGTCCCAATGGCATGACACCATTTCTCCTGCTTGTCACAATTTGGAGGTGCCTTTTTCTTTGAAATACCCTAACATGAGCCCTCCCAAAAATGGAGTCTCACTCTTGGAAGCCAAGCTAGATGCCATTTTTTTTTATGTAGGCAGCTTGTTTTTTACTTTTATTACATGTTTCGTTGCTTATTTTTACCCACATAAAAATGGTTCACTTATTTCTTAGGGGTCTGTTACTTTCACAGTCAAATCAATGTTTCTTCTCACAGCTGAAGTCATTAGAGATTTATGAGCTCCAACAGGAAAGGAGCAACGGTTTCATTCTGGAGAAACTTTGAAGTCTTGTTTATCAGCTGTGACTATTCAATCCAACATTTCACTTCCTATAATCAACCTTCTGGCTGATACAAATAATTACATTCCTGCCCATCTCCGAATAACACACACACACACTCTCTCTCACTCTCGGTCTCTCTCTCTGGGAGTTTAACATTAAAATCAGATACAAATAAATTCATAAATCACCTTCGTCCTAAAAAAATACTGCTATACACCCATTCCCCCAGTTTCCAAAGTGACTTCAGAGTGTGGGAGAAAGAGTAGTTGTGTTTACTGAGAACAGAAAGGGTTGCTAAGATAATATCAACAATCGTATTTCATAACCCCCTCCCCAGCACAACAACATGTTGGTGATGTTTGGCTTTAAGGTTCAGTATGCTAGAAGACATCTGGGCAATCACAATCTTTTGGGCAGGAATGAACAGAGTGGCCAATTCCTCTGCCTTCTTGCCCAGAACTGATGCTCCGAATGATTCTGGGGAGATGAGCTGTTCAACCAAATCCTCAAGAATCCAAATCCTCAAGACTCGGGAGAACATCAATTAGGAAGAATGCTTTACTTTAGGCTCCAATTTAAAGCAGATAACCGCAAGGCAAGTGACCCACTCGCTTCGCTTTCCATACAAGTAACATGGCCTAGTGGAAAGAGCATGAGCCTGTGAATCAGAGGACCTGGGTTCTAATCCCCGGGTGCTCTGCCAATTGCTTGCTGTGTGACATTAGGCAAGTTACTTCACTTCTCTGGGCCTCGAGATTCTCCTGTTCTTCCTCGTACTTAGACTGTGAGCCCCATGCAAGACAGGGACTGTGTATACTCATTAAATTGTACTGGCCCCAGCACTTAGAACAGTAATTGACACATAGTAGGCGCATAACAAATGCCATAAAAAAACCCTACAAAACCTTATAATAATTTGAATCCTCTAACGGAAATTAGATGAGCACATTTCACACCAGGTGTACATTGTCGCAAAAACCGATCTACTTGGATGGAGAGATGCTCAGGAACTACTAAGCTCTATCCTAACCTGACATATTATCACTCTTTTACATGAGTGACAATCAATACAAATAGTAGTGTCTTGGAAAGCTCCTCTGGCTTATCTTGAACTTGGTTCCCTGACGCCCTAGATAGAGTTCCTACGGGAGTCTGTGGGAACAAAGCTTTAATAAATAAAGAAATAAATCTATTTTCACCTGCTTCACAATTCTCTTTTATTCCAAGTGGTTCATTTTTCCCTAATGCATCTACCTTGTCACCATTTCTGATTTATTATATGTAAGTTGATAGCACACATTTTTCAGAAAACCAGGACATGACTGAGAAGGCATTTTTGGGAAAACCAAGAAGCAGCATGGCCTAATGGATGGAATATGGGCCTGGGAATGACCAGGGTTCTAATTCCAAATCTGCCCTGGGAGTCAGAAAGACCTGGATTCTAACCCCCCCACTCCGCCACTAGTTTGCTGCGTGACCTTGGACAAGGCACCTCACTTCTCTGTGCTTCAGTTTCCTCATCCGTAAAATGAGGATTAAGGCTGTGACCCCAAGTGGGACAGGGACTGTGTCCAACCTGATTAGTTTGTACCTACCCCAGCAGTGCCTGGCACATAGTAAGTACCTAAAAAAATACTGTTAAAAAAAAAAGTGGCAGGGTCAAGATTAAGACCTGGATTTCCTGACTCTAAGTCTTATGTTTCACCTCAACGGTTTTTCAAATGGCCCTCCAGCCAAATAATTGCTCCCCAAGGGAGCAATTCCTTCGCCAGGGACATAATGGAAGGAAGAGGGTGACCTATTGGACATGGAAGCTAGGTCTGGATTTCACTCACTCAATCGTATTTATTGAACGCTTACTGTGGGCAGAGCACTGTACTACGTGTTTGGGAGACAAATACTACTGCAGTATGTGTGTGAGCACTTAATTCTCTTTAATCATGACCCATCAAGTTAAAAAAAAAAACTTTCTTTTTTTTCAGTACCACTCAGATCAACCAATGGTATTTCCTGAGCATTTACTGTGGGGCTAGTGCTGTACTAAGCACTTGGGAGAGTACAATACAATAGAGCCAGTAGACACGTTTCCTGCCCTTAATGAGCCTATAATCTAGTGGGGGATACAGACATTAAAAAATAAATTACAGCTAGGAAAAGCAGCAGAGTACAAGGATGTGTGCAATAAGGTGAGTATCAAAGTCCTAAAGTGGTACAGACCTAAGTGCAACAGGGTGGGGAGATAAGACATTGGGGAAGGCTTCTTGGAGGAGGGGTGATTTTATTAGGGAAGATGGGGAGAGTGGTGGTCCGTCGGACACGAAGGGGGAGGCCAGAGGGGAGGAGATGAGCAAGGGATCGGCAGCGAGAGAGACAAGACTGAGGTTCCGTGAGAAGGTCGACATTGGAGGAGCAAAGTGTGCCGCTGGACTGGGAGATTAGTGACGTTAGGTAGGAAGCCGGGGGATAGGTAAACAGTCCACATTAAGAAAGCAAATCTTAGCCCAAATCTTTGGACTGTGCTTCAAAGCACTTTTAAATTCCTTCCCCCAAATTCAAAACTGCCCTGAAGAGCTTAGCTAATCAGATCCCACGATTGGTTGCATCACCTAATGCCCGCTGCCTCATTTTGAAGAGCTAAATTTGTTTCCGCCCAGGATTCGTACGACGGACTGAAACCCAGAGGTGCAAACCTTCAAAGTCCGCTGTTCTGAGTAGAAATGCTAACAAAACTCTTAGCAGAGGCAGCCTGAAATTGAACACTAATGAAAACCAGAAACCCTCGGTGACGCAACTCCCAGACCATAAGGCGTAGAGGGATCAGCCCGCTGTCTGGGGAAGCGAGCAGCCCCCTGAGGAAAGGAAATAAGGCCACAGATGGACTGCACGTGGTCACTGGGGCTCGCAGGCGCTCTAATCCATATTCCCGCAAAGACACCCGCACAGAGAACGGGGAAAAGCAGCATGGCCTAGTGGATAGAGCATGGGCCTGGCTTCTAAAACACTGGACCCGCCGCTTGCCTGCTGTGTGACTTTGGGCAAGCCACTTCACTTCTCTGTGTCTCCATTACCTCGTCTGTAAAATGGGAATTAAATCCCCCTCCCTCTGATAAGCATCAAACCAGATGATCTCTCTACCCCATAGTGTGTGCTTAACAAGTACCATAAAAAAGAGGAAGGAAAAAGAACCAACTTCATTCATTCATTCAATCGTATTTATTGAGCGCTTACTGTGCGCAGATGACTGTACTAAGCGCTTGGAAAGTACAATTCGGCAACAGATATTGACACTCCCTACCCAACAATGGACTCACAGTCTACAAGGGGGAGACAGACAACTTCCTCTGGACCGTAAGCTCATTGTGGGCAGGGAATGTGTCTGCCAACTCTGTTGCACTACAATCTCCCAAGCGTCTAGTACAGTGCTCTATACACATTAAGTGCTCAATCATCATCATCATCATCAATCGTATTTATTGAGCGCTTACTATGTGCAGAGCACTGTACTAAGCGCTTGGGAAGTACAGATTGGCAACATATAGAGACAGTCCCTACCCAACAGTGGGCTCACAGTCTAAAAGGGGGAGACAGAGAACAAAACCAAACATACTAACAAAATAAAATAAAAATAAAATAAAATAAATTAAATACCACTGATTGATTGATTCAGCATAAGAGGTCTTTAAAAACAGAATCTTTAGACAATGCTACCTTCAGACCCTCGTTTCACATATTTTCCTTCTGTGAACTAGCTGGAAGCAAATTAGAAGTTGGGAAAGGTGACATATTTGTTGACTAGGAAGCTGCCTATTTATGTTATTAAGAAATACAAATGAGAGGCCAGTGAGGAAGTGCCCTGGAAACTGAACCTCCAAAGTCATTCAATTCTTTACCGAAGCCCTGAACAGGTCAAATAGGGCCCAGTGGTAGTGTGATCTTCTCCACAGACAACTGGTCGGAGATCACCGAGTTTATTTCATTGAAACGGGGCCACCAAAAGAACTGTCTACATTTTGAACCATTACTTAGGCCAGCTTTAAACCCGGGCCCTGTTAATGAAATATTCCATTACCGCACTGCAACTCTCTTCCACTCTTCAAACTCCCCGACTAGCTTTAAAATCCTAATAAACTTCAATGAGAAGAGGATATATGGCACACGGCTTCGGGGCTACATTAAGCATGTGTTTAATAATGAGAATCCATCTTCTGCTGGAACAAAAGCCTCCTTAAAGAACCAGAAAAGGGGTCTACATTAAGTGTTTCCAGATCACCAGGAAAGAATTAGAACAAGGCCAGTTGAGAGGTTAACTCAAAATGGCAACAAAATACACACACCATGCTGCAAAGCAACAAGAACTGTTTTCAAATTTCAAGTAAGTCGCCTCACGAAGCATAACTGGAGCACGTAAAATATTCATGGTCACCTTAACCTGACAAGAAATGATGCTGTTTTTCCAACTCCGCAGATTATCTCTTTTCTGAAATTTGAAAACACTCAGTGGTCCAGGTGTCATTCGCTGGAAACAAAACTGAGGCTTTTCCATTTTCAACTTTGCAGGGACAATAAACTGAGATGAGCTTCAACTGTACTTGCAAAGACACAGAATTCACTCTTCTCCAGCTCCCTCTAATCAAATTTCACAGGACCATTGTCCTTTCACAAAGTCCCACTGAAATCAATCCATCGATTGTATTTACTGAGCTTACTGGGTGCAGAGCGCTGTGCTACAGAAGCAGCGTGGCTCAGTAGAAAGCCCGGGCTTGAGAGTCTTCTAGACTGTTGGGTAGGGACCGTCTCTATATGTTGCCAACTTGTACTTCCCAAGCGCTTAGTACAGTGCTCTGCACACAGTAAGCGCTCCATAAATACGACTGAATGAATGAACGAGTCAGAGGTCATGGGTTCTAATCCCGGCTCCACCGCCTGTCTGCTGTGTGACTTTGGGCAAATCACTTTTCTGTGCCTCGGTTCCCTCATCTGTAAAACGGGGATGAAGACTGTGAGCCCCATGTGGGACAACCTGATTACCTCGTATCCCCCCCAGCGCCTAGAACAGTGCTTCACACATAGTAAGTGCTTAACAAATACCGTCATTATTATTATTTCTAGTTGCTTGGGTGAGTACAATATCAATCGATAGTATTTACTGAGCGCTTACTGTGTGCAGAGCACTGTGCTAAGTGTTTGGGAGAGTACAATACCAATCAACAGTATTTATTGAGCGCTTACTGCTTGCGGCACACTGAACAAAGCATTTGGGAGAGTTCAATACAACAGAGTACTTAGACCGTGAGCCCCACGTTGGACAGGGGCTGTGTCCAACCTAATTAACTTGTATCCAGCCCAGTGCTTAGAAGAGTGTTTGAAACATATTAAGTGCTTAATACCGTAAAAAACAGAGTTGGTAAATACGTTCCCTGCCTACAAAGAGCTTACAGTCTAGGAGTTATATTAAAATGCTTTATTGTACAGATATGGTATACGTGTGTGTGCATTATGTGTGGGTGTCTATGTGTGTGTATACATGTTGGTGTGTCTATACATGTGTGAGTGTGTTTATAATAAATGTGTACATGGAGTTGTACTGAAATGAATGTTGCAGTCCAACCCTCATGCCTAATAAAGTGCTAAACCTTTACTGGATACTCAGAAAATGACTGGGAACACATGTAAACCATATTTTTATTCTCAAAGCATTCTTTTCCACTGGGACCCCCCATTCAGTTCATTGTACTGGCCTAATAATAAGGCTCTGTTGTTTATTACTACAACAGCTAGGCATCCTCAGAACCTCACTGGTGGGATACAATGAACAAAAAACAGCCTATCCACTAGGCCAGGCTCCTTCTCCACAATTATTATTACTAAAAAGTCTGGGTGTGAAAGAGGTACATAAGGGTGGTCAAATTGATGCCTTTGAAAATGGACTCTCGGCAAGAATACCACAGACAGGGTTCCTTTATAAGTTAAGGTTCCACCACATAGAGAGTTTTCTTCTAATTAAGCAAAGCCTTTGAATGGATATTTGTAGCTAATTTCAGGCCAACTCATTTGGGAGCACTTCGCACCTATTGTTTCCTTGTTCTTCATTTCTGCCGAGGTTCTCTATTTTAAACAATCAATTTACATTATTTTTCCTCAGTGCTTTAATGCCAACAATTTATCGGTATGACATGGGGATTTAGGAAAGAATAAGTGATATGCACCTAATTTTCAACCTCCGGGTTGCATTTCTGTAACTATTTCAGAAGTTCCAACAGGGATTAGCCTTTAAGACTAACACCTTGGAATGGTTTTTCTAAAAATGCCTGCCTGGGGCCACTGAAAAGGTGGATAAAAGACGAAGGGCTCAGACTGCCTGCCATAAAAAACACTTCAGATTTTAATATATTATGGGCTCATTTGATCTGGTTTAAAAAAAAATGAGGGTGGACAGCCTGTGACAGAGTTTTAGGGTTAAAATCCTGTTTATTGCGTGTAAAATGAGTAGTGTACGCGTACTCTGAAATTTGAGCTATACTGTGCAATACACTAGCCAGTCAAACAGGAGGTCAGTGCACATCCTAAAAATTTCCTGGAGCTAAAAGTACCATCTGGCAGAAAAAATACTTAAAAAAGGGGAAAAAGGGGTGGGGCTAAAGGTTTCCCCAGCTGGTAACATTAACGCTCACTAAGGAACACATCAAAGTACACTCCATTTGCCATAATGCGCTTTCAATATATGAGAGGAACATTTTCTGGGCTCAACAAGCCTTAGTATCGAAGAATCTCATGGGTAAGCACCTCAGTGCTCGTCTCTATACTGTAAATTCGTGCGGGCGGGGAACGGGTCTGGTACGACTCGGTGGAAGAATTAGGGAATATTCTCCTACAGCACGAGTCTGTTCTGATACGACGCAATCGGAAAGTCGGAAGAAACGACTGCACGGATACATGTTGTATTAGTCAAGTGATGTGGCCTGATGGATAGAGCGCAGGCCTGGGAATCAGAAGGATCTGGGTTCTCTTCTGCTGTGTGACCCTGGGGAAATCACTTTGCTTCTGTGGGCCTCAGTTCCCTCATCTGTGAAATGGGGATTAAGACTGTGAGTCCCATGTGGACTCCCTTCTAGACTGTGAGCCCGTTGCTGGGTAGGGACCGTCTCTATATGTTGCTAACTTGTACTTCCCAAGTGCTTAGTACAGTGCTCTCCACACAGTAAATGCTCAAAAATACGACAATGAATGAATGAATGAATGTGGAGACATGGACTGTGTCCAACCTGATTTAGCTTCAAGAGGTTAGAACAGTGCCTGGCACATAGTAAGCGCTTAAATACCTTTTTTTTTTTTAAAAAAAGTGGGCTGTTGCTATGCTTTCCAGTCTCCTCTTCAGCCTTATTGTACGATACACATCTACCCCATAACCCAATACGTAGTACGCACACAATGAGCTCTCAGTAAATACGATTGAATGAATAATTCCCACTGAATCAACAGGTTTGTTCCCATTACTCAATTTTCCCACAACGTGAGGTTCCCAAACCCCAGGTTATAAGAAAACTTCCTGTGCATTCCTTGGCATAAAATAACCGCTTAACAAATACAATAAATACTAAGGTAGTGAGTCAGTCCATGATGAAGTTGGAAACAACTGGATTAGATGACTATCGCCCTTTCTAATCACAACTTTCTAACAAGACAGTGAGTTTATGTAAAGCACGGAAAATACTTCATCTTTCTTGGAGGGTGGAGTTTCTGGGGGATGTTCAATTCTACTACTGCTGTTAACTGACAAGAATTTCAGAATTTAGTTTATTTGAGGGAAAACAGGTTAGCTCCCAGTAACCACTGGGGTTGTAATTGGAATACTGATCTTTAATTTACAAAGATCCTGTAAATCAGAAGTCATCTGAATAATCGGTTGTTTCTTCAGGGAACGCAAAAGTCAAGATTCTCCGCCCCTGTGGGAAGGGAGATGGGGAAGTGAGAATGTAGAGCTTTGTTAGCGATGATTTTCTAATGTTGTAACTGGCAGAGTAATAACAAAAGTATTCTCCCCTAAGTGATGTCAGCCTGTAACACATTAATCATTTCAAAATACCTATGTGTATGCGCTTAGTCATTCAATCGTATTTATTGAGCGCTGTACTAAGTGCTTGGTCCTTCCTTGGGTAAAAAGAGAATTTAGCAAAACAACTTGATGTTCAAGTTAACCATGGAATGGTTCACGCATCCACCCTCTAAAATATTCTTATGACTACCGCAGAATGGCATCCAAGGATAGTCTGCTGCAAAGGACTGTGGAATGCTTGAAAATCTAAAATCCTATCCGCTAATCAACTATCGTTCGAATAATGAATTGCTCTCAGAGCAGAGTAAGGGAGTTCTTGTACAGAAGCCCATTTCTCAGGTAGAGTTGTGCTTGTTTATCAATCAACCGTATTTATTGAACGCTTACTGTGTGCCCAGCACTGCACTAAGTGCTTGGGAGGGGACAGTGTAAGAATTGGTAGACGCAATGAGTTTACAGTCCAGAAGGAAATAAGAGATTTCAAATGCAAAAGAACATTCTCCATCCAAGGACTAAATTTAGAAAACTCCATGCTCCACTCCAAATTAACAAAGTTATTTCCCCTCAACCAACAGATGGGGAATCCAGAGGTCATCGAAGTCAAAAATTCAATTCATTCTTCCTGTCTACAATTCTCCAGTCCTCCCCTTCTCACTACCTTCCCCTGTGAAGCATCTGGAGAAAGACCAAAAGTGTTGCGTTGCAGAATTATTCCATTATTCTTAGCTGACGGAATCAGGTGGCATTCCTGTATTGAGCAATCATCATCACCAATCGTATTTATTGAGCGCTTACTGTGTGCAGAGCACTGTACTAAGCGCTTAATCATCACTATCATAAATACTAATCATCACATAGATCATCCCTGGCTCCTCTCATTTTAGCCCTGTGCGGAGAGGGAAGGGGCTGGGTGAAGGCCGTAGTGTGGCCTAGTGGGAATCAATCAATCAATCATATTTATTGAGCGCTTACTGTGTGCAGAGCACTGTACTAAGCGCTTGGGAACTACAAGTCGGCAACACATAGAGACAGTCCCTACCCAACAGCGGGCTCACAGTCCAGAAGAAGAGACCGGGCCTGCGAATCAGAGGATGTGGGGCCTAATCCCGGCTCCCCGACTTGCCTGCTGTTTAACAAAGGGTGAGTCACTTCACTTCTCTGTGCCTCAGTTACCTCATCTATAAAATGGGGCCTAAGACTGTGAGCTCATCTCTGGACTACAAGCTTGTTATGGGCAGGGAACATATCTACCGACTCTGTTGCACTGTACGCTCCCAAGTACTATTTTACTTGTACATATTTACTATTCTATTTATTTTATTAATACGTTTTGTCTGTCTCCCCCTTCTAGACTGTGAGCCCGCTGTTGGGTAGGGACCGTCTCTATTTGTTGCCAACTTGTACTTCCCAAGCGCTTAGTACAGTGCTCTGCACACAGTAAGCGCTCAATAAATACGATTGAATGAATGCAGTGCTCTGTAATAATAATAATAATAATGATGGCATTTATTAAGCGCTTACTATGTGCAAAGCACTGTTCTAAGCGCTGACACACTAAGTAAATGCCATTGACAATGCGCTGTGTTCAACCTGATTATCTTGCATTTAACCCCAGCATTTAGTACAGTGCCAGACCCATAGAAAGCACCTTCAATATCATTTTTTAAAAACCACCACACATTAAGATACCTGTCGGCCTTCCAAGCTCTGTTATGCAATAGGCACCTATCTGGCATAAAGAGTCTGAGGAGACAGAACAGAAAGGAATTTGTCGTAGCAGGACAGAGACAATGTCTACGAACTCCATTGTTCTTTTCCGCGTTCAACTATCCTGGTCATGAATTCATGCTGATATAAGGAAACTAGCTCTAGATGATAATAATACTAATAATGACATTTGTTAAGCGCTTACTATGTGCAAAGCACTGTTCTAAGCGCGGGGGAGGTTACAAGGTGATCAGGTTGTCCCACGAGGGGCTCACAGTCTTGACCCCTATTTTACAGATGAGGGAACTGAGGCCCAGAGAAGTTGTGTGACCTTGGGCAAGGCACTTAACAGACATGTGGCGGAGCCGGGATTCGAACCCATGACCTCTGACTCCAAAGCCTGAGCTCTTTCCACTGAGCCACGCTGCTTCTCTAATTTAAACTTCAACTTGGTAACGGAAGCCGTGGGAGCGGATGGGTTCCCCAGGAGAGTGGATGGAGATGGCATATACAAGAGGACCCAGAACTGAGCTCGGTAAGTGGGTGGGAGGTAGAGGACAAACCCAAAAGACAGAGACTGAGGAAGGAAACACACGGACGATGCGACTAAGACTGAGTATGGACATGCCTTGGAACACAACCAATTCTTCTCATCCACAAGTGTAGCTGAGTTATCATGAAATCATCAGCTCTTTGGCCAAATGTTGGAGAATAAGGGACGAGGCCCCAGAGTTCCCTGGAACCAGACTGTGCGTGATTCGCAGGGTGGGCACGGTGGACAGTCTACAAGAGAGGTTCTCAAAACAAGATTTTAGGGTCAAGCGTTGTCATTTCTCCCCCCAACCCACCCATCTTAAGGGACCATGCCTTCTCACCCCTTAATCACGAGTGGAATTTACATGCTAGACTGTGGGCCCTCTGTTGGGTAGGGACCGTCTCTATATGTTGCCAACTTGTACTTCCCAAGTCCTTAGTACAGTGCTCTGCACACAGTAAGCGCTCAATAAATACGATTGATGATGATGATGATGCTAGAATTAAGATGAACACACCCCACTCTAAAATACATTGAATTTGGCCTGAACACGGGGTTTTGAGGGTGCGTGCCACCTCTTAAAAATTGAGGCGCTCAAGCAAAAGGGATTGAAACTGCTGTCAGCGATTGCCCAGAATCATTTTTTTTTTTTGCTCCCCAAGAATGTTTACAGTAGAGCAAGGAGCAACTGCCAAAGTATAAAAAGACTAAGTGACATTACTGGATATTTTTAGCTTTTCTTTTCATAAACCTTTTTTTTTTCCTTCTTGTTTATTCCCCAAAAGCAAATCCAACCTTCCTGGATTTAAGGAATGAGAGAGAAAGAAGTCAGAAAAAGATCTGTCGTTCGTGAAAACGATCGATTGTGAGTTTTCTCCTGGGAAAGCGGAGCTAAAAGAGCACTATCACATGATCTGATGAGACGGGTCACATTTGCCAAGCATGTGAACTTCGGGTGGGGGATGCCTATTTGAAAACAAACAAAGAAAAAACCAAGAAAAAGCCCTCAGGCAAGTGGAGATTGGATAGACTCTTCTGTCTGTCTTGGGCATGAGAGTTCTGATAGATTCTACTGTCTCATCCCGACAAGAAGTGTCCCTGCTGGGGCACAGATAAGGTACAGTGGGCAAGTAGGGGGGCAGAGGCACCCCACTCGGCTAAATCTTTGCCCACGACAGCCAGTGACCAGGCCGATTAGGACCTGGGCCCGGATCCCAGCTCCATCACTGGTCTGCTGAGTAACCTTGGGCAAGTCACGTCACTTCTCTGTGCTTCAGTTACCTCATCTGTAAAATGGGGATTAATCAATCAATCAATCAATCGTATTTATTGAGCGCTTACTGTGTGCAGAGCACTGTACTAAGCGCTTGGGAAGTACAAGTTGGCAACATATAGAGACAGTCCCTACTCAACAGTGGGCTCACAGTTTGCCGGGCGTGCAGCCAAGAAGATCACTCTTCATTCATTCAGTCGCATTTATTGAGTGCTTACTGTGTGCAGAGCACTGTACTAAGCGCTTGGGAAGTATAATCGGTGGTATTTATTGAGCGCTTACTGTGTGCGGAGCACAGCTGGAAGACAGGATCCCTGCCCTCGAGGAGCTTCCACTTCCTTCACCTATGGGGACGGGCGACGGAACTGAAAACCTTACTGAAATGTAGGTGGATTACATAAATGTTTTCCTATTTAGCAACTTCTCTGATGTATAAGAAAACCGGTATGAAAGTGGTTTCTCATGGACCAATGGAGAAAAAGCACATTTGTAATAATTATAGTATTTAGGCGCTTACAATGTGCCTGGCACTGTACTAAGCCCTGGGGTGGATACGAGCAAATTGGGTTGGCCACAGTCCCTGTCCCATGTGGAGTTCACAGTCTCAATCCCCATTTTACAGGTGAAGTCAAGGAGGCACAGAGAAATAAAGTGACTTGCCCAAGGTCACACAATGGACAAGTGGCGGAGCCAGGATTAGAACCCATTACCTTCTGACCAGAGACAGGCCTTAACTTAATTTAAACAACTGCATATAGAAGGTCACCCAGTTATATCTGCACTTACATATATGAAAGGGAAGCATTATCAGGCTCAAAAATTCAAGTCAATATTCACAATTTTATTTTTCTTTTACTTGTCCACTGGTTTCTAAGTTACTGATTTCTGTATACACTGAATAAGACTCAAGCATCTAACTTCTCAGTCCTGGATGAAGACACTTTGAAATGAATAGAGCTGAAGAAAGGTAACTCCCTGGTTATTTCACTTACCAACCCTGCTATCGGAATTTTATTGGTCAAGTTAAACGCTTTGAAACATGAGTGCCCCTAAAACATTCAGAAACGCTATAACCTTTTCCCCTTTTAGCAAAAGGGAACTTATACATCACATGCCTTTCTGATCCTCTCTTTTTGTAACCTGAAAAAGGGGAAATAAACACTGCAGTGACCTTAGGAGGCAAAAGTTCTGAGAACAGAGACATTTCATCAGAGAGTTAAAATGTTGGGCAAACATTGGATCTTTTACTGCTAAGCATTTCAGCTATTAAACACCTGAAGGGAAGCTAATCAATTGAATACTGAACACGTGCCTGCCTGCCTACCACATGGAGTGAAAGGCATACTATCCTCAGAGTTGGACATCTGTAAACAATAATTGTGCTATTTACTCATCAAGCAGTGGTACTTACTGAGAGCTTATGTGCAGAGCCCCACGTGGGACAACCTGATCACCTTATATCTCCCCCCCCCAGCACTTAGAACAGTGCTTTGCACATGGTAAGCACTTAACAAATGCCATTATTACATTACAGAGCACTGTACTAAGCGCTTGGGACACTACAATGCCACAGAACTAGAGGACTTATTCCCTGCTTAAGAGCTGTACTAAGCGCTGGGGTACATACAATATAAGCATATCAGACAGAATCCCTGTCCCACACTGGGCTCATGGTCTAAGGGGGAGGGAGAACCCATATCTATCCCCCCCCTTTCTGTGCCCCCCATTATTTTTTTTTTACAGATAAGGAAATTATGACACCGGGAAGTTATCTGTCCAAGGTCACATGGCAGGCAAGTACAAGAGCTGGGATTAGAACCCAGGTCTCCTGAAGCCTAGGTCCACGCGTTTTTTTCCACCAGGACGCGTTGCTTCTCTAATCACTCTGCACAAGTCTCCTGAAACCTAGGTCCACGTGTTTTTTTTCCACCAGGACACGTTGCTTCTTTATTTAATCACACTGCACAAGTCTCCCCACTCCTTTGCACAGAGTAAGTGCTTAAAAAATGCCATTATTATTATTATTATTACCAACACAGTGTACTGTCCAGCCCCAAATGCTTCCTCCAGTGCTCTGCACACAGTAAGCGCTCAATAACTACCATTGATTGAGAGAGAAATATCCGGGGGGGGGAGCAAGAAAGAGGCTACGGAGGGGAGAGTTGCAATTAGCGGTGAAGGGAAGCGGTGGGGGGAGGAAGGAAAGGGAGAAGTGACCATAAGAAAGTGGACCCATGGCCATCTGGAAAGAGAGATCTACCGTTTCCGGAAAAGCCCCCGATCGGCTCCTGAAGTTAAAGGTGCCCTCTGTGAAAGGCCAGGGGTCACTTGACCCCAGAAGTCATCAAAACGGGGGGCATGGCCTCTGCTCACTGGGCCCTCTCGTTAATCAACCACTTCCTGAATGTTGGAAATTTCTGGATTTTTGTTGGGGTTTTTTTGCTGGTGAAGGGGAAGTTTTTTTGTTTGACCGTCACCAGTCGAAACTCGCCTTAGCCTGGACACTCTGTTTTGTCTTAAATGGCTGAACGACTCACAACCCACAAGGGTGACCCACCATGGAGCTTTTACCAATGGGCTCTGTTGAAGAGGCTGGACTGCTGAGGGCTCCAGAGCTGTTGGGAGCAGAACTCTTTTATTACCGGTCCACATCCCTCTACCCTTAGAACTTGGAACAGTACTTTGCACATTGTAAGCGTTTAATAAATGCCATCATTAATTAGTTCATTACCCACCTCCCCACACCCCCCAGCTGGCAGAACTGATTTCTGCGACCCGTGGCAGCGATCAAGTCAAAATAGCACGGGGCCACCAAGAAAAAGAGACGGAATCTAAATCTGAATATCAGACATCCACACCCCCCCCCACCACCAAAAAAATAAGTGATTTTTTTTTAACCTCAACCTCTTGCATTTTTTTTTCTATCAATGTCTCCGGTTAGTCGATCGTATTTATTGAGCGCTTACTGTGGGCAGAGTACTGTACTGAGTGCTTATGGGTGCAGGGCACTGTACTAAGCGCTTTTCTGTGTGTAGCGTGGCTCGGTGGAAAGGGCTCGGGCTTTGGAGTCGGAGGTCATGGGTTCAAATCTCTGCTCCGCCAATTGTCAGCTGTGTGACTTTGGACAAGTCACTTAACTTCTCTGGGCCTCAGTTACCTCATCTGTAAAACGGGGGTGAAGACTGTGAGCCCCCCGTGGGACAACCTGATCACCTTGTAGTGCTTTGCACATGGTAAGCACTTAATAAATGCCATCATTATTATTATTATTATTACTAAGCGCTTTCTGTGGGGAGAGCACTGTACTAAGTGCTTACTGCATGCAGACCACTGTACTAACCACTCACTGTGTGTAGAGTACTGTACTAAGCGCTTACTGTGTGCAGACCACTAAGCACTTGGGAGAATACACTAGAATATAACAGATGGACGATGTGGTGAGAAACGTTGCCAACTGGGGGTGGGGGGAAGGGGAGGGGGCTGCATGGTGACCCCTCAGGGTCAGCCCAGCTGGGCAAAGCCCCTCTCCCCATCTATGGGATGTAATAATAATACCTGTGGTATTTGTTAGACACTTACTACGTGCCAGGTGGCACTGTACTAAGTGCCGGGGTGGTTACAAGATCATCAGTCCCCGTTCCACGTGGGGCTTCCCAGTCTTCGGCCCCATTTAGAAGGTGAGGGATGCGGAGCACTGTTTATTTTATTTTGTTAGTACGTTTGGTTTTGTTCTCTGTCTTCCCCTTTTAGACTGTGAGCCCACTGTTGGGTAGGGACTGTCTCTAGATGTTGCCAATTTGTACTTCCCAAGCGCTTAGTACAGTGCTCTGCACATAGTAAGCGCTCATTAAATACGATTGATGATGATGATGATAAGCGCTTGGGAAAGCACACCACAGTAATAAAGAGGGACAATCCCTGCCCACAACGAGTCTGGGCCCAGGGAAGTGAAGTGACTTGCCCGGAGTCACCCAGCTGACAAGTGGCGGAGGCAGGATGAGAACTAAGCACTGTACTAAGCACTGGGGCAGATACAGACTAGCCAGGTTGGACCCAAGCCGGGTCCCACGTGGCAGTCGCAGTCTTAATCCCCCAATTTACAGATCAACTCACCGAGTCCCAGAGAAGTGAAATGGCTTGCCCAAAGTCACACAACTGACAAGTGGCCTCCCTCTGCCCATCTGCCAAGCTAGCTCTCTTCCTCCCTTCAAGGCCCTATTGAGAGCTCACCTCCTCCAGGAGGCCTTCCCAGACTGAGCCCCTTCCTTCCTCTCCCCCCTCCATCCCCCCTTCTTACCTCCTTCCCTTTGTACTTCCCAAGTGCTTAGTACAGTGCTCTGCACATAGTAAGCGCTCAATAAATACAATTGATGATGATGATGATGAAGTGGCGGAGGCGGGATTAGAACCCAGGTCCTCCTGACGTCCAGGCCCGGGCTTTTTCCAACTAGTTATTATGTACCAGACACTGTACTAAGCACTGGGGCAGACATACGGTAACCAGGTCGGACCCAAACCGCGTCCGTGGCACTCACAGTCTTAATCCTCATTTTACAGGGAGACTGAGTCCCAGAGAAGTGAAATGACTTGCCCCAAATCACGCAACTGACAAGTGGCGGAGCCGGCATTAAAACCCACGACCTCCGGACTCCTAGGCCCGGGCTCTTTCCAATCACTTACTATGTGCCAGACACTGTACTAAGCACTGGGGCAGATATACAATAACCAGATTGGACCCAAACCGTGTCCCACGTGGCACTCACAGTCTTAATCCTCATTTTACAGAGAGACTGAGTCCCAGAGAAGTGAAATGACTTGCCCAAATCACACAACAGACAAGTGGAGGTGGCGGGATTAGAACCCACGACCTCTGGACTCCCAGGCCCAAGCTCTTTCCAATCACTTACTATGTGCCAGACACTGTACTAAGCACTGGGGCAGATATACAATAACCAGGTTGGCCCCAAACCGTGTCCCACGTGGCACTCACAGTCTTAATCCTCATTTTACAGAGAGACTGAGTCCCAGAGAAGCGAAATGACTTGCCCAAATCACAAAACAGACAAGTGGCGGAGGCGGGATTAGAACCCACGACCCCTGGACTCTCAGGCCCAAGCTCTTTCCAATCACTTACTATGTGCCAGACACTGTACTAAGCACTGGGGCAGATACACAATAACCAGGTTGGACCCAAACCGTGTCCCACGTGGCACTCACAGTCTTAATCCCCCATTTTACAGATAAACTAACTGTGGCCCGGAGAGGTGCCGTGACTCGCCCAAGGTCACCCGGCAGAGGCGGGGCGGGATTAGAACCCAGGTCCTCCCGACTCCGGGCTCTAGCCCCTAATCCGCGCTCTTTCTTAGTGTTGTCCCCAGCGGTTCGCGCAGTGAGCACTCGATTAAATTCATTCATTCATCCACTCAATCGTATCTATTGAGCGCTGACCGTGTGCAGAGCACTGTACTAAGCGCTTGGGAAGGACAAGTTGGCAACATATAGAGGCGGTCCCTATCCAACGACGGGCTCACGGTCTAGAAGGATTACACGAGTAATTATTAAATAATGAAGAATTATTATATGAATAATAAATTCACTCATTCATTCAATCGTATTGATAGAGCGCTTACTGTGTACAGAGCACTGTACTAAGCGCTTGGGAAGGAGGACAAGTTGGCAACATAGTGAGACGGCCCCTACCCAACAATGGGTTCACGGTCCAGAAGAATGAAATGAATAGTTATTAAATTATGAAGAATTATTATATGAACAATAATTCATTCAATCAAATTGATTGAGCGCTTACTGTGTGCAGAGCACTGTACTAAGCGCTTGGGAAGTCCAAATTGGCAACATATAGAGACGGTCTCTACCCAAAAACGGGCTCACGGTCTAGATGGATTAAATTGTAAAGAATTATTATATGAATAATAATTCATTCAATCGTATTGATTGAGCGCTTACTGTGTGCGGAGCACTGTACTAGGCGCTTGGGAAGTACAAGTTGGCAACATATCGAGACGGTCCCTACCCCAACAATGGGCTCACAGTCCAGAAGAATGAAAAGAATTATTAAATAATGAAGAATTATTATACGAATAATAATTCATTCAGATTGATTGAGCGCTTACTGCGTGCGGAGCACTGTACTAGGCGCTTGGGAAGTCCAAGCTGGCAACATATAGAGACGGCCTCTACCCAACAACAGGCTCACAGTCCAGAAGAATGAAATGAAGAATTATTAAATAATGAAGAATTATTATACGAATAATAATTCATTCGAATTGATTGAGCGCTTACTGCGCGCGGAGCACTGTACTAGGCGCTTGGGAAGTCCAAGTTGGCAACATATAGAGACGGTCCCTACCCAAAAACGGGCTCACGGTCTAGATGGATTAAATGAGTAATGATTAAACTGTACAGAATTATTATATGAATAATAATTCATTCAATCGTATTGATTGAGCGCTTACTGTGTGCGGAGCACTGTACTAGGCGCTTGGGAAGTCCAAGTTATCAACATATAGAGACGGCCTCTACCCAACAACAGGCTCACAGTCCAGAAGAATGAAATGAAGAATTATTAAATAATGAAGAATTATTATACGAATAATTCATTCAAATTGATTGAGCGCTTACTGCGTGCGGAGCACTGTACTAGGCGCTCGGGAAGTCCAAGTTGGCAACATATAGAGACGGCCTCTACCCAACAACGGGCTCACAGTCCAGAAGAATGAAAAGAATAATTATTAAATAATGAAGAATTATTATATGAATAACAATTCATTCAGATTGAGCGCTTACTGCGTACAGAGCACTGTACTAGGCGCTTGGGAAGTCCAAGTTGGCAACGTGGCGAGACGGCCTCTACCCCAAAACGGGCTCACGGTGTAGAGGGATTAAATGAGTATTTTACTCATTTAAATAAATGAAGTAAGTAAAGTATAAGTAAAAACAGAGTTTTTACTCTATTTATTTAATTTATTTCTACATATCTATTCTATCTTATTTTGTTAGTATGTTTGGTTTTGTTCTCTGTCTCCCCCTTTTCGACTGTGAGCCCACTGTTGGGTAGGGACCGTCTCTAGATGTTGCCAATTTGTACTTCCCAAGCGCTTAGTACAGTGCTCTGCACATAGTAAGCGCTCAATAAATACGATTGATGATGATGAGTAATTATTAAATTGTGAAGAATTATTAAATGACTAATAATGATTGCACTCACTCTCCCGAGCGCTTAGGGCAGCGCTGTGCGCGCGGTAAGCGCTCAGTAAAGCCGAAGGGAGGGAGGGGATTGTTGCCAACTCGTCGTTCCGAAGCGCTTAGTGCAGTGGCCCGCCCCCGGTAAGCGCTCAGTCAGTGGCAGGAGTGAATGAATGCACCCGGGGTGCGTACTGACCGCGGGGAGGTGCCGGGCCTTGGCGGGGCCCCCGGGCCTGCGGAACAGCGAGGTGCGGGCGGTGAAGAAGAAGTCGTCGGCGATGGGGTCCTCCTCCTCCAGGCTGCTGTAGCCGCTGCTCATCCTGCCGCCGGAGCCCCGCCGGACCCAGCGGAGCCCCGCCGCCCCAGCGGCCCCGGGAGCCGGAGGAGCCGGAGGCGCGGGAGCCCTCCACCCACTCCGCCCGCCCGCCCGACTGGCCCGCCTGGCCCGCCCTCTCCCCACTCTTAACCCCGCCCCTCCCTCGCCCCGACCAATCCCCTGCCGCCCCGCACCTTTCCGGCCACGCCCACTCCTCATTAGTCCCGCCCCGACCAATCCCCATTCACCACTCCCCATTCGCTCCGCCCCCTCCCTCTCCCCGACCAATCCCCTGTCGCCTCGCCCCTTTACGGGCCCCGCCCACCCCACCCCTCTTAGCCCCGCCCTCTCCCCATTCGCCCCCCTCCCTCTCCCCGACCAATCCCCTGTCGCCTCGCCCCTTTACGGCCCCGCCCACCCCACCCCTCTTAGCCCCGCCCCCTCCCCGACAAATCCCCGGTCGCCCCGCCCCTTTACGGGCCCCGCCCACTCCCCCTCTTAGCCCCGCTCACTCCCCATTCGCTCCGCCCCCTCCCTCTCCCCGACCAATCCCCACTCGCCCCGCCCCTTTCCGGCCCCACCCACTCCCCATTCGCTCCGCCCCCTCTCCCCCAACCAATCCCCTGTCGTCCCGCCCCCTACTCGCTCTTAGCCCCGCCCATCCCCCATTCGGCCCGCCCCTTTCCGGCCCCGCCCACTCCCCATTCGCTCCGCCCCCTCCCTCTCCCCAACCAATCCCCCGTTGCCCAGCACCTTTACGGCCCCGCCCACTCCCTCCCCCACTCTTAGCCCCGCCCACTCCCCCCCCACTCTTAGCCCCGCCCACTCCCCCATTCGCTCCGACCAATCCCCATTCGCTCCGCCCCTTTGCGGCCCCGCCCAGTCCCCCATTCGCTCCGCCCCTTCCTCACCCTGACCAATCCCCACTCGCCCCGCCCACCATCCCCACTCTTAGCCCCGCCCACTCATAGTGCTAGCCCCGCCCCTTCCTTGCCCCGCCCAATCCCCCTTCGCCCCGCCCACCCCCCCCCCACACTTAGCCCCGCCCCTTTCTCGACCCGCCCACTCTCCACTGGCCCCGCCCCTTCTCAGACCCCGCCCACTCCCCATTCGCCCCCCCCCCCCCGATGATGATGGCATATAAGAAGAAGAAGAAGAAGAAGAAGAAGAATGGCATTTATTAAGCGCTTACTATGTGCAAAGCACTGTTCTAAGCGCTGGGGAGGTTACAAGGTGATCGGGTTGTCCCACGGGGGGCTCAAAGTCTTTAATCCCCATTTTCCAGATAAGGTAACCGAGGCACAGAGAAGTGAGGTGGCTTGCCCAAAGTCACACAGCTGACGATGGAGCCGGGGTTTGAACCCATGACCTCTGACTCCAAATCCCTTGCTCTTTCCACTGAGCCACGCTGCTTCTCTTACTACATGCAAAGCACTGCCCTCAGCGCTGGGGTAGATACAAGGTAATCAAGTTGTCCCACGTGGGGCTCACAGACTTAATCCCCATTTTCCAGATGAGGTAACTGAGGCACAGAGAAGTGAAGTGACTTGCCCAAAGTCACACAGCTGACAAGTGGCGGAGCCAGGATTTGAACCCATGACCTCTGACTCCAAAGCCCGGGCTCTTTCCACTGAGCCACACTGCTTCTGCCTTATTCATTTAATCAATCAATCGTATTTATTCATTCATTCATTCAATCGTATTTATTGAGCGCTTACTGTGCACAGAGCACCAGTGCTAGGGTGGATATAAGCAATAATAATGCTTAATAATAATAATAATGATGGTATTTGTTAAGCGCTTACTACGTGACCAGCCCTGTTCTAAGCGCTGGGAGAGATACAAGGTAAGCAGGTTGGTCACTATCCCCGTCCTATGCGGGACTCACATTGTACCAAGCACTAGAGTGGATATAAGCAATATAAACAGATCAGATCCAGCGCTTAGAACAGTGCTTTGCACATAGTAAGCGCTTAATAAATGCCATCATTATCATTATTAATATTATTACCCAGGGGGACATAAGGAGAGGGAGAACAGGTGACTAATCCCTATATTGCAGGTGAGGAAACTGAGGCACAGAGACGTTACGTGACTTGCCCAAGGACTCACAGCAGGCAAGTGGCAGAGCCAGGAATAAGATGCAGGTCATCAAGACCATTCTCTACGGGCTGGAGTTTGTGAGTTGGGACGGCCCTGGTCCTTGTTCATTTCATTTTTCTTACCAGTTATTTAATCTTCTGCAAATTCCTTTCTTTAAGAGTCCAGGTAGAAACAGACTTTCTTGTATCTAGGTTGCTGATGAAAAGGGATAAAAAGTTGCCTTCACAAAGGACGAATACTAAAAATAATCCTTTAGAGAAACACCAGCTCTTTAGAAAATCAGTCAAAGGATGAGCAAGCGGAGCTAAAAGATCTAAAAGCTTCCTGACCAAACAACACGAATGTATAAGTGAGGGAAATACGGATTTATTGGTGAATGAAGATGAAGTCCCCCAACCTGCCATTCTATCATCATGTTTTTAGCCGGATCTTGGAATAAGAGGCAGCCTTGTGTGTGGATTAATGTTGTCTTTCTTGAAAAAGGAAGAGGAAAAACAAAAACAATAGGAAGACCAGGACGGATCTCATTCCCTAAGGGTAGGATAACCCCCTCAGAGCTGGCTGAATTTTTCAATTGAATTCTGAAGTGAAAATAATTCAGAGCAAGTCTCACAAAGGTGGTTCTTTAAATTCCCGTCTTAAAACCTGGTTTGGAGGGTATGGTGTTCTCAGAGAAGTTTTACAGTGGTAATTTCTATGGAAAAAAGTGCTGCCGTAGATTGTGTTAACCAGAAAGTCCGTCTTAGCGTTAAAGGGAAGTGGGGGTAGGGAAAATAAGTAAGCAAAGTAAGCAAATTAATGCAAATCAGCTTCGCTTTTAAAAGAGGTTATTGCCAAGTTTAGGGCAAGTGGGACTGTATTTATTGTATTTATTTTATTAATATGGTTGGTTTTGTTCTCTGTCTCCCCCTTCTAGACTGTGAGCCCACTGTTGGGTAGGGACTGTCTCTATATGTTGCCAACTTGTACTTCCCAAGCGCTTAGTCCAGTGCTGTGCACACAGTAAGCGCTCAATAAATACGATTAATTGATTGATTGATTGATTGAGTCGGGGTGACTGGGGAGAAAGCCCGTTCCATTTGGTCGGGCTCCAGGGCAGCTTTTGGTGGGGATTGGGGGCTGCAGCACTGGCAGCTAATTATTTTGTCAGGTTTTGGGGGGTGTGGGGGGCCCTGAGCTTCAGCCCTTTGAACCCCAGCGCTAATCCAACCTGGTTCCGTCCCTCTCCTATCCTCATCATCATCATCAATCGTATTTATTGAGCGCTTACTGTGTGCACAGCACTGTACTAAGCGCTTGGGAAGTACAAGTTGGCAACATATAGAGACAGTCCCTACCCAACAGTGGGCTCACAGTTTAAAAAATCCTCCTCCTCCAACCCTAACTGCAACCGGGAACAAGGGGATGACATTTAGGAAATGCTCGCCATTATATGGAAAAAAAAAAAAAATCAGGGAAAAAATCCACCTAATCAAATGATCTGAGGGAAGTGGTGGAAGGAAGTGTGGTCACTGTGGATATTTAAAAATAGGGCCCTGGGGGAATTGTCTAAACTGGCTGGGATTTCTCCATCTTTAAAGTCCAAACGAACTTTTATGATAGTTGTGTGTTTGGCCTTTATTTGGTTTTCCATCTCACTTCAAAATAATACCGAATTTTATTACTCTATTTATTTATTTATTTTACTTATACATATCTATTCTATTTATTTTATTTTGTTAATATGTTTGGTTTTGTTCTCTGTCTCCCCCTTCTAGACTGTGAGCCCGCTGTTGGGTAGGGGCTGTCTCTATATGTTGCCAACTTGTACTTCCCAAGCGCTTAGTACAGTGCTCTGCACACAGTAAGCACTCAATAAATATGATTGATTGATTGATTGATTGAATAAATGTGCTACCAAGTAATGGAGAAGAATAGAGATTGTTTAGGAGCAGACGTGCTGAAAGGAATCTTCTTAGGTCTCCTTAAGGTGGTTCAAATTTGGTCTGAGGGAACGATCTCTCATTGTTAAACCACATAAAAGTGCAGAGAAGGAGAAAGAGAAAAAGATATCCCTGTAAACAGATGATCTTTTCCATCATTAGGTTTGCCAGCATGATTATACTTGCAGCTGCTTGCTAGAAAATACAGAAAATTTCCTTTCTAAGCATTCCAAGGATTTGGTTACAGCTGTTGTTGGTTATTTTCCCTCAAATTCAGTTTGAAGGAAAATATACTATGTACCTGAGAGGCAGCATGACCTAGTGAAAAGAGCACGGGCTCGGGAGTCAGAAGACCTGGGTTCTAATCCCAGCTCCGCCGCTTGTCTGCTGGGTGACCTTGGGCAAGTCACCTCACTTCTCTGTTCCTCAGTTACCTCATCTGTAAAGTGGGGACTAAGATCGTGACCCCCAGGTAAGACCTGGACTGTGTCCAACCCGATTAGCTTGTACCTACCCCTGTGCTCTATACAGTGTCTGGCACATAGTAAGCACTTAACAAACACCACTAAAAAGAAAAATGTTTTCAACTTGTCGTATCTCTCAACCGTGATCTTTTTGCCCTTCAAAGGAAGTCCACCTTGCCAATGCTTTTTCCAGTACTGAGGAGTTACTGAGGCCTTCCCAGACTGAGCCCCCCATCCCTCCCACCTTACCTCCTTCCCCTCCCCACAGCACCTGTATATATGTATATATATTTGTACGTATTTATTACTCTATTTATTTTATTTGTACATATTTATTCTATTTATTTTATTTTGTTAGTATGGTTTGTTTTGTTCTCTGTCTCCCCCTTCTAGACTGTGAGCCCGCTGTTGGGTAGGGACCGCCTCTAGATGTTGCCAACTTGGACTTCCCAAGCGCTTAGTCCAGTGCTCTGCACACAGTAAGCGCTCAATAAATATGATTGAATGAATGAAAGAAGGCTACAGAACGTACGTAACCTGACATGAGTTCTTTTCCGCTCAAACCACGATAGGGGTCAACAGTTTGGTGAATCTGCACGAGACCCAATTTTCCCCCATGGTTGAGCAGTGCTATCAACAGTTGTCATCGATCAATCATATTTACTGAGCGCTTACTGCGTGCGCAGAATGCTGCACTATGTACTTGCAAGAGTAAAATAGAATTGGAATGTTCCCTGCCCACAATGAGCTTACAGTCTAGTGGTCCGCCATCAGCTCCTTCCAATCCATCCCCAAGTATTTCCGGGATGCCAGCTTCCTTACTACTTCCAGCCACTCCTCGCTTCCTTCTAGCCCACACTCTGCTGTCCAGATTATCTTCCTAAAATGCCATTCAATGGCACGTCTCTCCATTCCTCATGAACCTCCAGTGACTACCTCTTCCTTTCTACATCACACATTCATTCAATCATATTTATTACTACTAATAATAATAATGATGGCATTTGTTAAGTGCTTACTATGTGCAAAGCACTGTTCTAAGTGCTGGAGGGGGATACAAGGTGATCAGGTTCTCCCACATGGGGCTCACAGTCTTAATCCCCATTTTACAATGAGGTAACTGAGGCACGGGGAAGTTAAGTGACTTGCCCAAGGTCACCCAGCTGACAATTGGTGGAGCCAAGGATTTGAACCTATGACCTCTAACTCCCAAGCCCGTGCTCTTTCCATTGAGCCATGCTGCTTCTCTATTTATCGAGCACTTACTGTGTGCAGAGCACTGTACTAAGAGCTTGGAAAGTACAATTCAGCGACAAAATAGAGGCAATCCCTACCCAACAACAGGCTTACAGTCTAGAAACTTCTGAGTCCACTATCTTCTTTAGCTAGGCCCCAGCCTGCACTTCATCATCATCATCATCAATCGTATTTATTGAACGCTTACTATGTGCAGAGCACTGTACTAAGCGCTTGGGAAGTACAAATTGGCAACATATAGAGACAGTCCCTACCCAACAGTGGGCTTGTCTCTTTTAAGCTATACCTAGGCTTTAGATGCTAGGCTCATAGCCTTTCATCATCAATCGTACTTATTGAGCGCTTACTGTGTGCAGAGCACTGTACTAAGCGCTTGGGAAGTACAAATTGGCAACATATAGAGACAGTCCCTACCCAACAGTGCGCTCACAGTCTTTCCCCTGAAGGGAACCAGATCACCTTGGAAAGTCTCCTGAAAATCCACCTCCTGCATTCCTCCCCTTCCTGGTCATATCCCATAACCACCCCAGTATCTGCATAAATGCGACTTTATTTCTTTTATTTCTCATTTCTCATTGTACCTACAGTTTCCTTTTCATTTCCATTGTATGTGTAAAATCTGTGTCTTCCTACCTCTCCCGTTAGATTGTACGCTCCTCGAGGACAGGGACCACATCTTCTATTTTTGTGGTGCTTAGTACAGTGCTCTGCACACAGTAAGTGCTCAATATGTATATATATATATATGTATATATGTTTGTACATATTTATTACTCTATTTATTTTACTTGTACATATCTATTCTATTTATTTTATTTTGTTAGTATGTTTGGCTTTGTTCCCTGTCTCCCCCTTTTAGACTGTGAGCCCACTGTTGGGTAGGGACTGTCTCTATATGTTGCCAACTTGGACTTCCCAAGCGCTTAGTACAGTGCTCTGCACACAGTAAGCGCTCAATAAATATGACTGATTGATTGATTGATTATGTGATGTTGATTGATTAATCGTGGCCTATTCCTCAACCCCTAATGCGGTGCTCTGGACATAGTCTGCACTTAGGAGCCTCTGGGCTGTAAGGCCAATATAGGCCGGGAACGGGTCTGCTAATTCTGTTGTATTCTCTCAAGTGCTTAGTACAGTGCTCTGCACACAGTAAGTACTCAATCAATAGCATTGATTGATTGATTGATTGATCACAAGTACTATTGGAAGGAATTAGAGGATCTGGGTTGTAATACTGTATTTTACGGCTCTGATCCACTTAAGAGGTTTTTAACATCAATCGAAACTTCCATTCAGCCTTTCACCTACAGGGAAGAGTGGAGGGATGTTGTGACCCTAGCCAAGTCACTTCTCTGTACCTCAGTTTTCGCAACTGTAAAATGGGGATTCACTACTTAGATTGCGAGCCCCATGTGAGACAAGGACTGTATCCAACTTGATTAATTTGTATCTACCAGTGCCCAGCGCTTATAACATGATTGTCACATAGTAAGTGCTTAACAAATACCAATAAATCAATTAAAAAAAATAATGATGATGATACGTAGTCCTAGAAATTCAGTTGGCTTGCGAGGTAGGGTTCCTAGGACTTGTATTGTTGGGTTGTTTTTTTTGGTGGTATTTGTTAAGCACTCATTATGTCTCAGGCACTGTACTACGCACTAAAGTACAAGATAATCAGGCTGGGCACAGTCCATGTCCCACATGGGGCTCACAGCCCCATTTTACAGATGAGGAGACTGAGGCGCTGAGAAGTGACGTGACTTGCCCAGGGTCACACAGCAGACAAGTGGCGGAGCCAGGAATAGAGCCCAGGTTCTTCTGACTCCCAGGCTGGGCTGTTCCCACTAGGCCACTCAATTTCCAAATAAAGAAGGGTATTCCATCTAATTTTAAACCACACCCTGAATCTCTCTCCCACTAAGTACACACTAGGGTTAGCAACACATCATCCCTCCACCCTGCCCTGTAGGTAAAGGCTGAATGGAAGTTTTGTTAGATGTTAAGAACCTCTTAAGTGGATCAGAGCCATAAAATACTTGCTCGGCTGTCAGGACAGGCCTTGTGTGATCAGAGCTTTAAGACCCAACAAGGATATCAGAGGCAGGTACCAAAGATTACCTTTCCATCTTCAAAGCACTATGCAAATCTTATGACGGAGTCTAAGGCGGTCATTAGCCCAATTTGTTGATAGATAAATGTGGGGCCTGAGCATAATGATAATCATTTGCACTTAGTACTGTCTTCCCAAGTATACAGAACACTTGCACATGCTATTTGTTCACGCTATAGCTCTCTGAAGCAGGGGGAGACGGGTGTTATTTTCTCCTTTTTACAGTGGGAAACTGAGGCACGGAGACATTAAAAGGTCACAGTGTGAGTCAATGGGTGGAGTTGGCCAGACCCTTGTCTTCTGATATACACCCTGCTGATTTTCACAAGATTGAAGAGACATTTAGCACAGCGCTGGAATTAAAATTCAGAATTATTGGTCTCAGTTTTATACTTCAAGGAGAGGGAAAGATGTGACGGTGATCTTTGATTCTAATTGTACCAATATTGAATATTATGGAACCTTGGGGCCTGTGGCTACTGGAAATCAAGAGAAGTAGTGTGGCCTGATGGAAAGAGCTCTGCCACTTACCTGTATGTGACCACTTAATTTCTCTGTGCCTCAGTTACCTCATCTGTAAACTGGGGATTAAGAGTGTGAGCCCCATGTGGGACAGGGACTGTGTCCACCTTGATGAGCTTGTATCTACCCCAGGGTTTAGAACAGTGCTTGGTACAGAGTAAGTGCTTAACAAGTACCATCATTATTCATTATGGTTTAGCTGCACTCTTACAGATTTGCTTTTAAAGTATTGTGCAATCATTTCATTATTCAATCACAATATTCCCCAAATCAAAAACAATACCTTGGGCCCATTTTCCAGCACTTAACAAGTCATTCACGCAACTGTATTTATTGAGCGTTAACTGGGTGCAAAACGCTGTATTAAGCGCTTAGAGGGGAAGCTGCTCTAAGCCCCCTGTTACTGTATCTACTAGACTACATAGCCCTCTTATCCCATAGTTCTTGATAGCACTACCCCAAATTTTATCTCTGTTCTGTTTTTTCTTTCATTGTTCCCTCTTTTCCTTTAATATGGGCATGTATCGGAAGACTATCCCCTTTCTTCCCGGGATCAAAATAATAATAACAATTGTGGTGTTCATTAAATGCTTTCTTTGTACTAAGGAACTTACCAAGCACCGGGAAAGACTCAATATACGCAGGTCCCCGTCCCATATGGGGTTCACAGTCTAAGGTGGGAGGAAGAACAGGTATTTCATCCCTGCTTTACAGAGGAGGAAACTGAGGCCCAGAGAAGTGACGTGACTTGCTCAGAGCAGGCAAGTGATGGAGCCAGGTCTAAAAATCAGGTCGCCTGACTGCTAAGCCCGTGCTCTTTCTACTGGGCCACGCTTCTCAAAATTGCCGTACTGGTTTGCTAAAGGAATTTCTGTAATTGTGGAACTCACGTGATGCAGCCTGGGGAATTTCTATGCACAGTACAGCTCACACCACGGTGACAAAATACCATTTGTCTGAGCGCGGGCCTTTTTAACCCAGACTAAAATAGAAACGGTACGGAGTCTATTTTCTTCATGCAGATGTTCGACGAGCTTGGTGCACTGACTTTGACGTTTTAAGTACAGAAGCCGCAACTGTGGAAAGCTCAGCATGCTTGTGAATACCAACAAAATGCCACGCCTGTGTAGCGCAATTTAATTCCCCACATCTGTCCCAGGGCAGCAGTGAAAGGGAGGAAGGGAGTCTAGATGAAGAAATCAGGTTGAACTGAGCTGGTGAAAGGATATCCCTTCCAGACCACTGGTATGTTAATTCGCTAGAAATGATGCATCACATTTATTTTGGGACTTGGGTTTAGATCAAATAGTCTACTGTCCATCTGGACATTTTGCATTCTGCAGTGACAAAGGGAGAGTCCAATATAACAATAAAGGTCTCTTCCCCGGGAGAGAAATTAGTCATTCATAACACCTGTGGTTTTTGAGGGTGTTTTTTTTAAATGGCTTTTGTTAAAATGCTTACTATGTACCAGGCACTGTACTGACCACCACACAAGACACAAGATAATTGGGTTGGACAGAGTCCCTGTCCCACATGGGGCTCACAGTCTTAATCCCCATTTGACAGATGAGGTGACTGAGGCACAGGAAAGTTAAGCGACTTGCTCAAGGCCCATAGCAAGCATTCTTTGTTTATTACTCTTACTTATTCATTTAGTTTGGGTTGCCTTTTTATTTTTACTTAATTTTATTTTCAACATTTTTCCCTCTTGTTCCTATTAGTCTTCATGTTTGAAGACAAGCTCTTGGCAAATAATAATAATAATAATAATAATAATAATAATAATAATAATAATAATAATGATAAATAGTATTAGTCTTTTAGACTGTGAGCCCACTGTTGGGTAGGGACTGTCTCTATATGTTGCCAACTTGTACTTCCCAAGTGCTTAGTACAGTGCTCTACACACAGTAAGTGCTCAATAAATACAATTGATTGATTGATTGATTGATTAAATGCTTACTATGTGCCAGTAGTCTTCATGTGTGAAGATGAGCTCTTGGCAAATAATAATAATGGTACTTGTTAAATGCTTACTGCGTGCCAGGCCCTGTACTAATCGCTGCGGTGGATATAAGCAAATCGGATTGGATACAGACCCTATTCATTCATTAAATCATATTTATTCAGCGCTTACTGTGTGCAGAGCACTGTACTAAGCGCTTGGGAAGTACAAGTTGGCAACATAGAGAGACGGTCCCTATCCCCTGTGGGGCTCACAATCGCAATCCCCATTTTACAGATGAGGGAACTGAGGCCCAGGGAAGTGAAGTGACTTGCCCGAGGTCACACAGCCAACAAGTGGCAGAGCCAGGGTTAGAACCCACGACCTTCTGACTCCCAAGTTCATAGTCTACTACGCATGCTGCTTCTCTAGTACCCTGCATACCTTAGGTGCTCAATAAATATTATATTAAATAATAAACATCTCTTCCAAAAGACCTTCCCTGTTTAATCTCTCATCTCCCCACTCTATTCCCCATTTTATAGTCACCTAAGCACTTGTGTATCCCCCAACTACTCAGGTATTCACTCTCCCTCCCCGCTGCTACACCATAGCGTTTATGTACATATTCCCCCTCTAGACTGTAATCTCATTGCGGGTAGGGACTGGGTCTTCCGACTCGGTTACACTGTATCATCATCATCATCAATCGTATTTATTGAGCGCTTACTGTGTGCACAGCACTGTACTAAGCGCTTGGGAAGTACAAATTGGCAACATATAGAGACAGTCCCTGCCCAACAGTGGGCTCACAGTCTAAAAGGGGGAGACAGAGAACAAAACCAAAAATACTAACAAAATAAAATAAATAGAATAGATATGTACAAGTAAAATAAATAAATGAATAAATAGAGTAATAAATATGTACAAACATAAACATATATACAGGTGCTGTGGGGAAGGGAAGGAGGTAAGATGGGGGGGATGGAGAGGGGGACGAGGGGGAGAGGAGGGAAGGGGCTCAGTCTGGGAAGGCCTCCTGGAGGAGGTGAGCCCTCAGCAGGGCCTTGAAGGCCTTGTACTCTCCCAAGCTTCTAGTACACTGCTCAGCACACAATAAGCGCTCAATAAATACGACTGTTGGATTGATAGTCTTTAACTCCGTTGCTCCCCGTCCCACACACCTATAACTGATTTTAGTGTCTGTCTCCTCCACTTGATTGAAAACTCCTCGAGGGCAGGGCTCACATCTACTAATTCTGTTGTGGTCTCCCCAGGGCTTAGGGCAGCGCTCTGCACACAGTAAGCACTCAATAAATATGCTCGATGGATTGCTGAACTACAGGGGCACTTTTTTTATTTGAATGGCATTTATTAAGCACTTACTACATGCAAAGCACTGTTTGAATGGCATTTTTTAAGCACTTACTACGCGCAAAGCCCTGTTCTAAGCGCTGGGGAGGTTACAAGTCAATCAGGATGTCCCTCAGGGGGCTCACAGTCTTAATCCCCAATCTACAGATAAAGTAATCTTAATCCCCAATTTACAGATAAGGTAACTGAGGCCCAGAGAAGTTAAGTGACTTACCCAAAGTCACACAGCTGACAACTGGCAGAGCCGGCATTTGAACCCATGACCTCTGACTCCAAAGTCCGGGCTCTTGCTGAGTCCTCTAAACCGGTTTCTTCTGTGGGGTTGGGGAAGCACTTCAGTTTTTCACAATTCCTACCGGCTGTACAATGCTCGCTTTTGTTGTGTAAAAAAAAATACCCAAACGGCAACAGGAAACCCGCTCTGCAGGCCAGAGGTGACAAAGATCCAAAGCTCCGTCTGCTTCTAAATACAGCCGTCCTTGGGCATGAGATGCTTTAAAATAATTAGCCAAACATCGAGGTAACTTTACAAGGTAGGTCGCTCACAGGACTGGACAGAAAAGAGTTACAGATTTAACCTAAAGGCCTAAGCAATATAATTCCTGGGACAGATCAAATATCCACCTTGGGTCACCCATTATGAAACACTCAGACTTGAATTCCTCCAAACCTTTCTTGACTCTACTGATCTTGTCAACATGCCCAACTTGCTGTGGTAACATATTCCAAATGCTTCCAACCCACAGAGTGATTGGATTCCAATAATAATAATTATTATCATAAATGGGGGTATTTGTCAAGCTCTTCATTCATTCATTCATTCAATCGTATTTATTGAGCGCTTACTGTGTGCAGAGCACTAAGCACTTGGGAAGTACAAGTCAGCAACATATAGAGACGGCCCCTACCCAACAACGGGCTTACAGTCTAGAAGGGGGAGACAGGCAACCAAACAAAACATGTAGACGGGTGTCAAAATCATCAGAACAAATAGAATTATAGCTCTATGCACATCATTAACAAAATAAATAGAATAGTAAATATGTACAAGTAAAATAAATAGAGTAATAAATCTGGACAAATATATACAAGTGCAGTCACAGGCAGCTTGAACACTTCTTTTAGACTGTGAGCCCACTGTTGGGTAGGGACTGTCTCTATGTGTTGCCAATTTGTACTTCCCAAGCGCTTAGTACAGTGCTCTGCACATAGTAAGCGCTCAATAAATACGATTGATTGATTGATTGATTCTTCCTCCCGTGGACGCCAGGGCTTTTTGTCCATGGTCACACAGCAGACAAGTGGTTAAGCCGGGAATAAAACCTCTTATTATACGCCAAGTCCTGGGGCAGAGGCAGGATAATCAGGTCCCTCATGGGGCTCACAGAATAAGCAGGAGCGAGAACAGATATTGAATCCCCATTTTGTAGATGAGGGAACTGAGGCACAGAGCAGTTAAGTGACTTACCCAAGGTCACACAACAGGTACATGGAGGAACTGGGATTAGAACCCGGGGCCTCTGACTCCCAAGCCTGTGCTCTTTCCGCTAGGCCAAGCTGCTTCCTTCGTTTATCTGAAGCTCCCGCCCTCAGGGTTCAGTGGGGGCCTCCTTATTCATTTCCAATTTGTACTTCCCAAGCGCTTAGTACAGTGCTCTGCACATAGTAAGTGCTCAATAAATACGATTGATGATGATGATGATTTCATTCAGTCATATTTATTGAGCGCTTACAGCGTGCAGAGCACTGTACTAAGAGCTTGGAAAGTACAATTCGGCAAGAAATAGAGACAATCCCTACCCAACAACGGGCTCACAGCATTTTTGTGCAATTCTTTACATTACTTATTATAAATTACTTAATAATAATAATAATAATGGCATTTATTAAGCGCTTACTATGTGCAAAGCACTGTTCTAAGCGCTGGAGAGGTTACAAGGTGATCAGGTTGTCCCCCGGGGGGCTCACAGTCTTAATCCCCATTTTCCAGATGAGGGAACTGAGGCGCAGAGAAGTGAAGTGACTTGCCCAAAGTCACACAGCTGACAATAATAATAATAATAATAATAACGATAGCATTTATTAAGCGCTTACTATGTGCAAAGCACTGTTCTAAGCGCTGGGGAGGTTACAAGGTGATCAGGTTGTCCCACGGGGGGGCTCACAGTCTTAACCCCCATTTTCCAGATGAGGGAACTGAGGCCCAGGGAAGTGAAGTGACTTGCTCAAAGTCACACAGTTGACAATAATAATAATAATAGTAATAACGATAGCATTTATTAAGCGCTTACTATGTGCAAAGCACTGTTCTAAGCACTGGGGAGGTTACAAGGTGATCAGGTTGTCCCACGGGGGGGCTCACAGTCTTAACCCCCATTTTCCAGATGAGGCAACTGAGGCCCAGAGAAGTGAAGTGACGTGCCCAAAGTCACACAGCTGGCTATTGGCAGAGCCGGGATTTGAACCCATGACCTCTGACTCCAAAGCCCGGGCTCTTTCCACTGAGCCACGCTGACAAGTGGCGGAGCGGGACTTGAACCCACGACCTCTGACTCCAAAGCCTGTGCTCTACTTATTCTTATTATTGTTTTTCTCCCTCTCTAGACTGTAAGCTCATTATGGGCAGGAAACGTGTCTGCTAATTTTGTTGTGTTGTACTCTACCAAACACCCGATACAGTGCTCTGCTCATAGTAAGCCCTAAATAAATATGGTTGATGATGATAATAAGAATGTTGATCAATCAATAGTATTTATTGAGCGCTTACTGTGTGCAGAGCACTGTACTAAGCGCTTGGGAAGTACGAGTTGGCAACATATAGAGACGGTCCCTGCCCAACAGTGGGCTCACAATCCCTCTAGACTGTAAACTCCTTGTGGGCAGGAAACGTGCCTAACTACTATGTTATAATGTACTCTCCCAAGTGCTTACTACGGCACTCTGCACACAGTAAGCGATCAATAAATCTGATTAGGAATCAGGTCGAACAAGTTCCTTTCCTACACAGGGCTCAGAGCCTAAGGGAGAGAACAGGTATCTTACCCCCACTGTACAGATGAAGAAACTGAGGCCCAGAGAAGTGAAATGATTTGTCGGAGGTCCCAGAGCAGGCAAGTGGGGGCGAGAAGCAGCGTGGTGTAAGAGAAGCAGCGTGGTATAATGGATACAGGCAGCCCTGGGAGCCATAAGGTCATGGGTTCTAATCCCGGCTCCATCACTTCTGTGCGATGTGACCTTGGACAAGTCACTTCAGTTCTCTGGGCCTCACAAGTCACTTCACTTCTCCGGGCCTCAGTTACCTCATCTGTAAAAAACGGGGATTAAGAGTGTGGGACATTAACTTGTATCTACCCCGGTGCTTGGCACATAGTAACTACTTAACAACTACCATAATTATGTCTCTATATGTTGCCAGCTTGTACTTCCCAAGTGCTTAGTACAGTGCTCTGCACACAGTAAGTGCTCAGTACGATTGATTGATTGATTGATACAGGCAGCCCTGGGAGTCATAAGGTCATGGGTTCTAATCCCAGCTCCATCACTTCTGTGCGATGTGACCTTGGACAAGTCACTTCACTTCTCTGGGCCTCACAAGTCACTTCACTTCTCCGGGCCTCAGTTACCTCATCTGTAAAAAACGGGGATTAAGAGTGTGGGACATTAACTTGTATCTACCCCGGTGCTTGGCACATAGTAACTACTTAACAACTACCATAATTATGTCTCTATGTGTTGCCAGCTTGTACTTCCCAAGCGCTTAGTACAGTGCTCTGCACACAGTAAGCGCTCAATATGATTGATTGATTGATACAGGCAGCCCTGGGAGTCATAAGGTCATGGGTTCTAATCCCGGCTTCATCACTTCTGTGCAATGTAACCTTGGACAAGTCACTTCACTTCTCTGGGCCTCACAAGTCACTTCAATTCTCCGGGCCTCAGTTACCTCATCTGTAAAAAACGGGGATTAAGAGTGTGGGACATTAACTTGTATCTACCCCGGTGCTTCGCCATAGTAACTACTTAACAAGTACCATAATTATGTCTCTAGATGTTGCCAACTTGTACTTCCCAAGCGCTTTGTACAGTGCTCTGCACACAGTAAGCGCTCAATAAATACGATTGATTGATTGATTGATACAGGCAGCCCTGGGAGTCATAAGGTCATGGGTTCTAATCCCAGCTCCATCACTTCTGTGCAATGTGACCTTGGACAAGTCACTTCACTTCTCTGGGACTCACAAGTCACTTCACTTCTCTGGGCCTCAGTTACCTCATCTGTAAAAAACGGGGATTAAGAGTGTGGGACATTAACTTGTATCTACCTCAGTGCTTGGCACATAGTAACTACTTAACAACTACCATAATTATGTCTCTATGTGTTGCCAGCTTGTACTTCCCAAGCGCTTAGTACAGTGCTCTGCACACAGTAAGCGCTCACTAAATACGATTGATTGATTGATACAGGCAGCCCTGGGAGTCATAAGGTCATGGGTTCTAATCCTGGCTCCATCACTTCTGTGCAATGTGACCTTGGACAAGTCACTTTGCTTCTCTGGGCCTCAGTTACCTCATCTGTAAAAAACGGGGATTAAGAGTGTGGGACATTAACTTGCATCTACCCCGGTGCTTGGCACATAGTAACTACTTAACAAGTACCATAATTATGTCTCTATATGTTGCCAACTTGTACTTCCCAAGCGCTTAGTACAGTGCTCTGCACACAGTAAGCACTCAATAAATACGATTGATTGGTTGATTGATACAGGCAGCCCTGGGAGTCATAAGGTCATGGGTTCTAATTCCGGCTCCATCACTTCTGTGCAATGTGACCTTGGACAAGTCGCTTCACTTCTCTGGGCCTCAGTTACCTCATCTGTAAAAAAACGGGGATTAAGAGTGTGGGACATTAACTTGTATCTACCCCGGTGCTTGGCACATAGTAACTACTTAACAAGTACCATAATTATGCCTCTATATGTTGCCAACTTGTACTTCCCAAGCGCTTAGTACAGTGCTCTGCACACAGTAAGCGCTCAATACGATTGATTGATACAGGCAGCCCTGGGAGTCGTAAGGTCATGGGTTCTAATCCCGGCTCCATCACTTCTGTGCAATGTGACCTTGGACAAGTCACTTCACTTCTCTGGGCCTCACAAGTCACTTCACTTCTCCGGGCCTCAGTTACCTCATCTGTAAAAAACGGGGATTAAGAGTGTGGGACATTAACTTGCATCTACCCCGGTGCTTGGCACATAGTAACTACTTAACAAGTACCATAATTATGTCTCTATATGTTGCCAACTTGTACTTCCCAAGCGCTTAGTACAGTGCTCTGCACACAGTAAGCGCTCAATAAATACGATTGATTGGTTGATTGATACAGGCAGCCCTGGGAGTCATAAGGTCATGGGTTCTAATTCCGGCTCCATCACTTCTGTGCAATGTGACCTTGGACAAGTCACTTCACTTCGCCTCAGTTACCTCACCTGTAAAAAACGGGGATTAAGAGTGTGGGACATTAACTTGCATCTACCCCAGTGCTTGGCACATAGTAACTACTTAACAAGTACCATAATTATGTCTCTAGATGTTGCCAGCTTGTACTTCCCAAGCGCTTAGTACAGTGCTCTGCACACAGTAAGTGCTCAATAAATACGATTGATTGATTAGTCTTATTATTATTACTCCTTCCGCTCCTTAGACTGTGAACTCCATTTGGGACAGGGACTGTGCCTGGCCTGATTATCACATGTAATAATAACGGCATTTATTAAGCACGTACCATGTGCAAAGCACTGTTCTATGCGCTGGGGGGGGTACAAGGTAATCAGGTTGTCCTACTGGGGGCTCACAGTCTTCACCCCCCTTTTACAGATGAGGTAATTGAGGCACAGAGAAGTGAAGTGACTTGCCCAAGGTCACACAGCAAACACCTGGCAGAGCAGGGATTGGAACCCTCATATCAATCCCCACACTTAGCATTTAGTAGTGCTTAACAAATAACATAATTATAAATCATGGGCTGCAGGTAAGTTGCTCTTTGCCAGGGAGGGAAGCTTTTTAAGAAGGTGCAGAGTTGTAATTTGGCTCCAACAGATCTTTTTTGAGCTTATGTTCCCCGACCCAGACGGTTTTAATAGGGGGAAAGGGCCCGGGTTCCCTTGTCCTCCTCCTCCATCAGTGTTTCCCTGCTGGGCACGTTGTAATTACGCTTGACTTTTCCAGCCAAAAGGAGTAATGCAGGTTCAATTTCTGCCCTGTTATTAGCAAACGAGACTAGGAAAGCCTCTGCCGCCAGTTATCAGAACCGTCTAGACCATGAAACAGAACAGATGATCTGATAACCAGTAAATTTCTGCCCATTGACCTGTCCGCGTTCTTTTTTTTTTTTGGAGCCAGGGATCTCTATCCTTTCATATAGCAAGCCCAGCCCGCACCCTCCGCTCCTCCGCCGCTCACCTCCTCACCGTACCTCGTTCTCGCCTGTCCTGCCGTCGACCCCCGGCCCATGTCCTCCCCCTGGCCTGGAATGCCCTCCCTCTGCCCATCCGCCAAGCTCGCTCTCTTCCTCCCTTCAAAGCCCTACTGAGAGCTCACCTCCTCCAGGAGGCCTTCCCAGACTGAGCCCCCTTTTTCCTCTCATCATCAATCGTATTTATTGAGTGCTTACTGTGTGCTCTCCTCCTCCCCATCACCCCTGCCCTACCTCCTTCCCCTCCCCACGGCACCTGTATATATGTTTGTACAGATTTATTACTCTATTTTACTTTTACTATTCTATTTATTTTATTAATAATGTATATATAGCTATAATTCTATTTATTCTGATGGTATTGACACCTGTCTACTTGTTTTGCCGTTTGTCTCCCCCTTCTAGACTGTGAGCCCGCTGTTGGGTAGGGACCGTCACCATTTGTTGCCAACTTGTGCTTCCCAAGCGCTTAGTACAGTGCTCTGCACACAGTAAGCGCTCAATAAATATGACTGAATGAATGCATGAATGAAATACACACGGACAAAGCAAGAGTAAGAGAAATAAGCAGGGAGATCAATAGAAAATGATCCATTTCCCAATTTAAATCGGCATTTGAGGCACTCATTGTGCTGAAGTGAGAAACGGTGTGGCCTAGTGGATATAGACCTGGGTTTGAATTCCTCTCCACCACTGCTGGGAGATCTTGGTTGAGTCACCCGATTTCTGGGTGACTTGGTTTCCTCAGCTGCAAAATGGGAATTCAATACCAGTTCTCCTTCCTACTTGTATTGTGAACACTTTGTGGGAAAAGGACTGTATCCGGCCTGATTAACTTGTATCTACCCCAGCTTGACGCATGGTAAGCGCTTAACAATACCATTAAAAAAACCAATCAAGGGTATTTATTGAGTGCTTACTTTATGCAGAGCACTTTATTAAAAGTACTTGGGAGAGTCCTTCCAAATCAAGATTTCCATGAATCTCTCCCCCAGGTGTCTCTGATAGGGCGGTCATTCATAATAAATGCCATCATCATTAATATAATTATTATTACATTATTAATATTAACATTAATGATAATGGTTGTATTTGTTAAGCTCTTACTGTGTGCAAAGCACTTTACTAAAAGTACTTGGGAGAGTCCTTCCAAATCAAGATTTCCATGAATCTCTCCCCCAGGTGTCTCTGATAGGGCGGTCATTCATAATAAATGCCATCATCATCATCATCATTATTAATATAATTATTATTATATTATTAGTATTAACATTAATGATAATGATTGTATTTGTTAAGCTCTTACTGTGTGCAAAGCACTGTTCTGAGCGCTGGGGAGGTTACAAGGTGATCAGGTTGTCCCAGAGGGGACTCAGTCTTCATCCCCATTTTACAGATGAGATAACTGAGGCACAGAGAAGTGAAGCGACTTGCCCAAAGTCACACAGCTGACAGTTGGTGGTGCCAGGATTTGAACCCATGGCCTCTGACTCCAAAGCCCGGGCTCTTTCCACTGAGCCACGCTGCTCAGTTATGGAAACAGCTGAAACAATCAATCCATCCATTTTAGCTATTGAGCGCTTACTGTACTAAGTGCCTGCGAGAATACGATATAAGCAGCATGGCCTAGTAGATGGAACACGTGCCTGGGAGTCGGAAGGACCTGGGTTCTAATCCCAGTCCTGCCGCCTGCCTGTTGTATGACCGTGGGCAAGTCACTTCACTTCTCTGCACCTCATTTACCTCCAGGAAAAAATGGGGATTAAAATTGTGAGCCCCCAGGTGGGCCGTGGATGGACTGTGTCCCTAATGATTAGCTTATATCTAGCCTAGCACTTAGTACAGTGCCTGACACGTAGTAAGCGCTGAACAAATGCCATTTTAAAAAATAACAATATAACAGAGTCCATTCATTCATTCATTCAATCGTATTTATTGAGCGCTTACTGTGTGCAGAGCACTGTACTAAGCGCTTGGGAAGTACAAGTTGGCAACATATAGAGACTGTAGAAACAATTCCCTGCCTAAACAAAGCTGTTTAATGCAAAAGAGAAACTACAGCTAAGGGTACTGAGTGTTTCCTCGTACCGCCAGAAGACACGGGGGCCGTGAAAAACAAAAAGCGCCGAGTTAATCTGACTCCTAAATTCCTGCTCTTCCCCTTCTCTTGGAAACATTATCCAACCTCAGCTTCCCTGACACTGTCCTGTCTCCTGGTTCTCCTACTACCTCTCTGGCCGCTCATTTTCAGTCTTTTCCCCGGGCTCCTCCTCTGCCTCCCACTCCCTAACTGAGGGTCTTCCTCAAGGCTCAGTTTTAGGTCCCTTTCTATATTTTCCATGTATTAATACACATCTCCATAATTAATGCACATTAATATGTCTCCCCCTCTAAACTGTAAGCTCGCTGTGGGCAGGTAACATGTCTGTCAACTCAGAGTGTACTCTCACAAGTGCTCAGTATAGTACTCTAGAACAGTGCTTGGCCCATAGTAAGCGCTTAACAAATGCCGTCATTATTATTATTATTACTCGGCACAAAGTAAAGCACTCGGTAAATATGATTTTCAATAATTGATAGTATATATTAAGCACTTACTATGTGTCAAGCACTGGGATAGCTACAACGTGGGGCTCGTGGCTTTAATCCCCATTTTACAAATGAGGTAACTGAGGCACAGAGAATTTAAGTGACTTGCCCGAAGTCACACAGCAGACAAGTGGCGGAGCCGGGATTAGAACCTTGGGTCCCTTTCTATTTTCCATGTATTAATATACATCTCCATAATTAATGTACATTAATACGTCTCCCCCTCTAAACTGTAAGCTCGCTGTGGGCAGGTAACATGTCTGTCAACTCAGAGTGTACTCTCACAAGTGCTCAGTATAGTACTCCAGAACAGTGCTTGGCACATAGTAAGCGCTTAACAAATGCCGTCATTATTATCATTATTACTCGGCACAAAGTAAAGCACTCGGTAAATATGATTTTCAATAATTAATGGTATGTATTAAGCACTTACTATGTGTCAAGCACTGGGGTAGCTACAACGTGGGGCTCGTGGCTTTAATCCCCATTTTACAAACGAGGTAACTGAGGCACAGAGAAGTTAAGTGACTTGCCCGAGGTCACACAGCAGACAAGTGGCGGAGCCGGGATTAGAACCTTAGGTCCCTGTCTATTTTCCATGTATTAATATACATCTCCATAATTTATGTATACTAATATGTCTCCCCCTCTAAACTGTAAGCTCACTGTGGGCAGGTAACATGTCTGTCAACTCAGAGTGTACTCTCACAAGTGCTCAGTATAGTACTCTGCACAAAGTAAAGCACTCGGTAAATATGATTTTCAATAATTAATGGTATATGTTAAGCACTTACTATGTGTCAAGCACTGGGGTAGCTACAACATGGGGCTCGTGGCTTTAATCCCCATTTTACAAACAAGGTAACTGAGGCACAGAGAAGTTAAGTGACTTGCCCGAGGTCACACAGCAGACAAGTGGCGGAGCCGGGATTAGAACCTTGGGTCCCTTTCTATTTTCCATGTATTAATATACATCCCATAATTTATGTATATTAATATGTCTCCCCCTCTAAACTGTAAGCTCACTGTGGGCAGGTAACATGCCTGTCAACTCAGAGTGTACTCTCACAAGTGCTCAGTATAGTACTCTGCACAAAGTAAAGCACTCGGTAAATATCATCATCATCATCAATCTTATTTATTGAGCGCTTACTGTGTGCAAAGCACTGTACTAAGCACTTGGGAAGTACAAATTGGCAACATATAGAGACAGTCCCTACCCAACAGAGGGCTCACAGTCTAAAAGGGGGAGACAGAGCACAAAACCATACTAACAAAATAAAATAAATAGAATAGATATGTACAAGCAAAATAAATAAATAAATAAATAGAGTAATAAATTTGTACAAACATATATACATATATACAGGTGCTGTGGGGAAGGGAAGGAGGTAAGATGTGGGAGATGGAGAGGGGGACGAGGGGGAGAGGAAGAAAGGGGCTCAGTCTGGGAAGGCCTCCTGGAGGAGGTGAGCTCTCAGCAGGGCCTTGAAGGGAGGAAGAGAGCGAGCTTGGCGGATGGGCAGAGGGATTGGGGGCATTCCAGGCCCGGGGGATGATGTGGGCCGGGGGTCGATGGCGGGACAGGCGAGACAGGCATAATTAATGGTATATATTAAGCACTTACTATGTGTCAAGCACTGGGGTAGCTACAACGTGGGGCTCGTAGTTTTAATCCCCATTTTACAAATGAGGTAACTGAGGCACAGAGAAGTTAAGTGACTTGCCCGAGGTCACACAGCAGACAGGTGGGATTAGAACCCACGTCCTCTTATTTCCAAGCCCACGCTGTTGCCATTAAGCCACACACCAGGCCACGCTGCTTCTCTTTTGCGATTGTGGTGTCCTCTGGAAGAAGACTGTCCTTCTTATCCCAGGAACCCCTTCGGAGTTTAGCCACTGCCCCAAGTCAATCCAGGGCATCAGATTTTCCCGCATAATGAAGATCTCCGAGGAGCAATTTCCCAAGTGGCTTAAGAAGTCAGTTAGGCAGCTCCGCTGAAATGAGGGCAGTTTAATTATATGTTAAACATCAGGAGAACTTGATTTTCCAGTCTTGCCAGTTCACCTCAACCCTAACTCTTCAGTTTTACTCACCCTGGCTTGGCCTGGTGGAAAGGCCACAGGTCGGGGAATCAGGAGATCTGGGCTCTAATTCCCACTCCACACTTGCGACCTTGGGTAAGTCATTTCACTTCTCTGTCCCTCAGCTTTCTCATCAATAATGGGAATTAAATACCTGACCTCTCTCCCATTTAAGACAGTGAGCCCCTCTCTTAGGGGTCTGACCTGATTATCTTGTACCTGTGTCAGTGCTATTTTATTTTGTTAGTACGTTTGGTTTTGTCTCCCCCTTTTAGACCGTGAGCCCACTGTTGGGTAGGGACTGTCTCTATATGCTGCCAATTTGGACTTCCCAAGCGCTTAGTACAGTGCTCTGCACACAGTAAGCGCTCAACAAATACGATTGATGATGATGATGTTGATGCTTAGTAGAGTGCTTGTCTCATAGTGGCAATAACTGTGGTACCACAATTATTATTATTGCTGTTAGAGAAGCAGCTTGGAGTAATAACAATGATGGCATTTATTAAGCGCTTACTATGTGCAAAGCACTGTTCTGAGCGCTGGGGAGGTTACGAGGTGATCAGGTTGTCCCACGGGGGGGCTCACGGTCTTCATCCCCATTTTACAGATGAGGTAACTGAGGCACAGAGAAGTGACTTGCCCAAGGTCACACAGCCGGGATTTGAACCCATGACCTCTGACTCCAAAGTCCGTGCTCTTTCCACTGGAATCTAGAAGGACATGGATTCCAATCCTGGCTCGCCCCACTTGTATGCTATGACTTGCTGTGCAAGTCACTTAACTTCTCCATGCTTTAGTTTCTTCATCTGTAAAACAGGGTTAAAATACCAGCTCTTAATCGTGACATTTATTAAGCTCTCACTGAGTGTCAAGTGCTAAACTAAGTTCTGGGCTAGAACCAAAATAAGCAGGTTGGACACAGTCCTTGTCCCACAGGAGGCTCACAGTCTAACTTGGAGGGAGTAGGACTTAATCCCCATTTTACACAGGAGACCCAGAGACGTTAAATGACTTACCCAAGGTCACAAAGCAGCAAGTGGCAGAGCTGGGATTAGAACCCAGGTTCTGCTGCTCTTTCTCTCTCGGGCTGTAAGGCTCAAGTGCGACAAGGGCCATGTCTAATCGGATTAGCTTGTATCCACCCCAGTGCTTAACACATTGTTAGAATTTAATAGAAGCCATTTTTGCTGGTAACAGTTATCTGCGGCAGCATCTATCAGTAGTTCTCTGGCCTGTTTGGGTGGGTGGGATCAAGCTCATCGCGTTCCTTTGGTCTCACAGTGCGAACTCCATCACAGGAACTCTGCCTTCTGTGTTATTTTGGGATTTCAACCTCGTGATTAGCAGGCTGGTGGGCCTTGGGGGAGAATGGGTCTGCCTCCTTCCTACCACGAGGCTCCTCCCGCCGCAGGAGGCCGGGTTTACAGGCGGCTGGATTCTTTTCTGAGGCTGGATTCTCTGGATTAGGTTCCTCAGATCCTCTGCGTGAGTGCCAAACATTGAAAGTCAGAGAACACAAGTTCTTCAAAAAGCTTCTTTCATCTAGTACAATGAGTGGGTGTGAGAACAGACACACACCCCACCACCACTACTCTCCCCCTTAAAGTCAATAAGAATGATGGGGGCTCCATGGTCCAACCCTTAGGATTGATTTAATTCACTAGCTGGCCCCCACCTCACCAAGTAATTAATCCACAAGAGCATTTTGGTTCCCATTTTTGTGTAACTGCCAAAAATTACGCCCTATTCTCTTTCTTAATGGTATTTGTTAGACACTTAGTATGCATCAAGCACTGTCCTAAGAGCTGGGGTAGATACAAGTTAATCAGGTCACACACAGTCCCTGTACCACACAGGGATCAGAATATAAGTAGAAGGGAGGACAGGTATTGAATCCCCTTTTTGCAGTTGACGAAATTGCGGCCCAATGAAATCCAGTGACTTGCCCAAGGTCACACAACAGGTAAGAACTGGAGCCGGGATTAGAATCCAGGTTCTCTGGCTCCCAGGCTTGAGCTATATCCATTAGGCCACCCTCCTCTGCACCCATGTTGTTCCCACAAAATAGGGATATTAGATCCTGTTTGGTTGGCACCCTCTCAGAAAGATGCCAAGTGTGGTGGATGTCCCATGGCTTGGGCATTTAACAATCGCCGTGTTAGGATACAGACACACTGATTAACATTTTATTCCCCGAGGAGCAGACATTTACTCCACAGACCTTTTGTTTCCCGGCTCTCGATCTAATTTTAATCCATAACTACACTTCACTCCTTCCTCTTAGTTGAGGATGAAACCTAATTATTAAACTGGGTGGGCTCTTAATCTTCAAGGTGCTTGGTCGTAACCCAGGAACAACTTAAAAGAACGGGAGTATTTGCACTCAAAAGCAGTCTGGAGTGTGGGCCAAGATTGTGAGATAGCAAGAGCAAACTACAGCTGGAAGATCTTGCAGATAACAGCACAGGGGAAGCTGAACAAAAAAGGTAAGGGAGTAAACTCAAAAAATTCCACTGAAAGAAATTAAAGGCGGAAAGCAAAGACGGTAGAGAGTCGCAGCAGTTTTATTTACATTATGTCCAACTTGCAGCCACACCCAGGAAAGGGAAAAACAGCATCATTTTAAGCCACAAGCTTTTAAAGAACTAACTTGAGAAACAGGATAATCTAAGCTTTTTCATTTGTTTTTTTTAGTAGGACTGTCTTCAGAAACTGAGCACGGCCTAGTGGATACAGCACGGGCCTCAGAGTCAGAAAAGCCAGGTTTCTAATCCCGGCTCTGTCACTTGTCTGCTGCCATTTGGGCAAGTCGCTTAACGTCTCCGGGCCTCAGCTACTTCGTCTGTAAAATGGGAATAAACAGCGTGAGCCCCATGTGGGACATGGACTGCGTCCAACCTGATTAGCTTGTATCTACCCCACTGCTTAGTACGGTGCCTGGCACATGGTAAGTGTTTGATACAATAAAAAAAAAAGGAAATTCATCTAATATCTCTGCAAGACACAGCTGCTTATGGTTTGATACCTTTGCCCCAAGTTAGAGGCGTCCTATGTTTCTTATGACAGAGAGACCCAGCCATTATAATATGATATGTTATCCGAGGTTATAGAAACAATAACAGTAATAATGGTGTTCATTAAGCGCTTACTATGTGCCAAGCACTATTTTAAGCGCTGGAGTAGATACAAGGTAATCAGGTGGTCCCTTGTGGGACTCACAATCTTAATCCCCATTTTACAGATGGGGTAACTGAGACACAGAGAAGTGAAGTGACTCGCCTAAAGTCACACTGCTAACAAGTGGCGGAGCCAGGATTAGAACCCACGACCTCTGATTCCCAGGCCTGGGCTCTTTCATCATCATCATCATCAATCGTATTTATTGAGCGCTTACTATGTGCAGAGCACTGTACTAAGCGCTTGGGAAGTACAAATTGGCAACATATAGAGACAGTCCCTACCCAACAGTGGGCTCACAGTCTAAAAGGGGGAGACAGAGAACAAAACCAAACATACTAACAAAATAAAATAAATAGAATAGATATGTACAAGTAAAATAGAGTAATCAATATGTACAAACATATATACACTTTCCACTAAGTCATGCTGCTTCTCTGTTCCGCTTCTCTAAAATCCCATGTTACACACAACAGGGAGACACAGCCAGTATGATCTGATACCTTTCCCCAGGTTCCAGACATACCATGATATGTACAACCCAGGGAGAAAATCAGTATTGTCTGAAACCCTGGAGATCCACTGCACCACTGCAAAATACCAAAATATGTTTTTTCCAACACCAGCCAAAATTAAGATTAAAGTAAGAAGCACTGGATCCATTTTTTAAAAAGCAGATGAATTTATAAAAATGATTGAAGACCACCCTAGTGAAGAGAAGAGTTCAAAGGAGTTGGCCTGCTACAAGGCACTTTTTGAAGACAAGAAGAAGGCTGCGATACCATCTAAATTGGACATATTCTTCCCTAAAATTGAAAAACCATAACCACAGACAGCAGATCCATATCACACTGCAACTCATTTAGCTAAAATTTTGAGGCTTAACCAAGATCAAACAATAGTTCAGTGTGGCTTAATGTAATGATATATACGATATAAAGCAATTTCATCTTATTTTTCCGGATTTTGAAATAGGAGCAGCTTGGGTTAGTCGGAAAGAGCCCAGGCCTGGGAATCAGAGCACTCGGGATCTAATCATGGCTCTGCCACTTGCCTGCAGTGTGACCTTGAGTAAGTCACTTAACTTCTCTGTGCCTCAGTTTCTTCAACTGTACAATGGGGACTCGGTTCTTGGACTGCGAGCCCCTTGTGGGACAAGGACGGTGTCCAACTTGATTATCTTGTATCTCCCCCAGCGCTTAGAACAGTGCTTGCCACATAGCAAGTGCTTAACAAATATCATTAAAAAAAAGGGAAATTATAATGTGAGTCTAGGGGAAAATGTTTCAATCAATCAGTGGTGTTTATTAAGTGTTTACTATGTGCAGAGCATTGAAATAAGTGATTGGGAGACTACAACAGAAGCAGCATTCATTCTTTCAGTCAGTCATATTTACTGAACACTTCCTAAGTGCAAAGCACTGTACAAAGTGCTTGGGGCAGACACATTCCCTGCCCGTAAGGGGGTTCTCAAGTTAGAGCCGTTTATTATACATTCCCCCTTTCTACATTTGTATGTGGATTTTGATGCAATTGATGTTTGTCTACTTGTTTTGTTTTCTGTCTCCCCCTTCTAGACTGTGAGCCCATTGTTGTGTAGGAATACGAGTCATTCATTCAATCGTATTTATTGAGCGCTTACTGTGTGCGGAGCACTGTACTATCCCGGAGAGATCTTTGCTTTGGGGAGTTTAGCAAACCAAAAGCTAATGTCTGAGCCCCATCTGCTGGTTTTGTTGCAGCCGAAAATTCAGTCAGATAATACAGTCTCCTGTATTAAAATCTCAAGGGAGTTGAAAATAACCCTTTGGAGAGAATGTCTTGCTGCTGTTTGGAATAGGCAGTTCCATAGGCACCAGCTATGGGGTTGGCTCCCCTAAGGAAGGAATTTTACTGTATATATGTATATATGTTTGTACATATTTATTACTCTATTTATTCATTTATCTTACTTTTACATATCTATTCTATTTATTTTATTTTGTCAGTATGCTCGGTTTTGTTCTCTGTCTCCCCCTTCTAGACTGTGAGCCCGCTGTTGGGTAGGGACCGTCTCTATGTGTTGCCGACTTGGACTTCCCAAGCGCTTAGTACAGTGCTCTGCACACAGTAAGCGCTCAATAAATACGATTGATTGATTGATGGATTTAAATAAAACACCAGAGCATGGCCCAGTGGAAAGAGCTTGCGCCTGGGAGTCAAAGGACCTGGGTTCCAATCCCACTCTGCCACTTGTCTGCTGTGTGACCTTGGACAAATAACACCTTTTCGGGGCCTCAGTTCCCTCACCTGTAAAATAGGGATTAAGACTGTGAGCCCTATGTGGGACAGGGACTGTGTCCAATCTGATTTGCCTGTATCCACCCCAGCGCTTAGCACAGTGCCTGTCACGTTGTAAGCACTGAACAAATACTTTTTGAAAAGAAAAAAGAAATAGGGTATGTTCCGATTTTGGAGTTGAAACACTGCATCCTGTTAGCTCAGCACTGAGAGGATCAGGGTAAGGTACATTCTGTGATATTTGGAATCACAGCTTCTACCTAGGTGTTGAATTCAGAGCGCCGACGGTATAAATAACGGTGAGGATTCTCTGAAGCTGGAAACCAGGAGTTTGGTTCACCCCGAGACACAGATAGCGCTTAGTACAGTGCTCTGCACACAGTAAGCGCTCAATAAATACGATTGATGATAAAGAACACTCAATTCCCTCCATCTGGGTGAGAGACCGAGCTACTCAAAGCCAAGGCCTCACAACCACCGAACGTTCCTACCTGACGGTTCCTGTTGCTCGAATCTGCCCCTTCTAACAGACGGATGCAATCTTGTGGTTTCCTTCTTTTCTGACGATCAGGAGGTACCAAGTTTCGACGGTGAGGGCGGCTCACATATCTACCCTCTGAGAGAAACGTACAATCAATCAAACAATCACTCAAACAAATTTATTGAGCATTTACTGTGCGCAGCTCTTGGGAGATTACAACACAACAGTATAACCAACCTAGTCTCTGACCACAACGTGCTTGATGTTAGACAAGTAGTGGGGAGATGGTGCTTTATTTTTTTTTATAAGCACCAGGATATGTTGGACAGCAAATTGTCACGACATAATAATATCACTTGGTACCTTGTTCCGCACACAGTAAACTCTCAATAAATACAATTGATTAATAATAGTACTTATTTGACAGTTAATATCATTGCCCTCCTGGTGAAAAGCACACCTCAACTCTGACTTTAAACATGACAGTTCTATAGTCCAACGTGAATCAAAACATTGCAGCAACAAACAAATCTCAGTCTCCCATCCAATTAGTAACTTCCACCAAGAGCAGAGAATCTTGCAGCGTGGCTCAGTGTGGAAAGAGCACGGGTTCGGGAATCAGAGGTCATGGGTTCTAATCCCGCCTCCGGCATTTGTCAGCTGTGTGACTTTGGGCAGGTGACTTAACTTCTCTGTGCTTCAGTTACCTCATCTGTAAAATGGGGATGAGGACTGCGAGCCCCACGTGTGACAACCTGAATACCTTGTTTCTCCTCCAGTGCTTAGAACAGTGCTTGGCAATCAATCAATCATATTTATTGAGCGCTTACTGTGTGCAGAGCACTGTACTAAGCGCTTGGGAAGTACAAGTTGGCAACATATAGAGACAGTCCCTACCCAACAGTGGGCTCACAGTCTAAAAGGGGGAGACAGAGAACAAAACCAAACATACTAACAAAATAAAATAAATAGAATAGATATGCACAAATAAATAGAGTAATAAATATGTACAAACATATAGGTGCTGTGGGGAAGGGAAGGAGGTAAGATGGGGAGGATGGAGAGGGGGACGAGGAGAGGAAGGAAGGGGCTCAGTCTGGGAAGGCCTCCTGGAGGAGGTGAGCTCTCAGTAGGGCCTTGAAGGGAGGAAGTAAGCACATAGTAAGCACTTAACAAATGTCATCATCATTATTATTATTATTATTATTTATTATTTACCTGAGACTTGCGTTTTCCTCACTTGCTTCTTGATTTTGCCTGAGAGTTTGATCATGGCCAATCCCATCACACCGTGCCTGCCACCCGAGGCGGATAAATCCTACAAGTTTATAGAAAGCTGCAAAATGCAAAACTTTAGTAAGCAACTTCCCTAAAGCAGAACGAGCAGACTCCGCGAATAGCCCAGCCCTGACTGCCCTCCTTGGGCTTAAATGCCTTCTGTTTCCCGGGAACCACCTTTAGGGATGACTGGGTCAAATTTGCCTCTCAAATAGAAGCAGCGTGGCTCAGTAGAAAGAGCCCGGGCTTTGGAGTCAGAGGTCATGGGTTCAAATCCCAGCTCGCCAATTGTCAGCTGTGTGACTTTGGGCAAGTCACTTAACTTCTCTGTGCCTCAGTTCCCTCACCTGGAAAGTGAGGATGAAGATTGTGAGCCCCTTGTGGGACAACCTGATCACCTTGTAACCTCCCCAGTGCTTAGAACAGTGCTTCACACATAGTAAGTGCTTAATAAATGCTATTATTATTATTATTATTATTATTATTATTATTAAATAGGTTCCCATAGCCCAGAAACTTCATCAGGAGGGCATAGGGACTGAGCTAATCAGCCACCTACCACAACACGGCGAATCTTCTGGGGTGTAGATGGGATGAGAACTTGGTGGTGAGGAAGGGACGCCCTGGTGTTGTATTGTACTCTCCCAAGCCCTTAGTACAGTGCTCTGCACACAGTAAGCACTCAATAAATACAATTGACTGACCAGCCAAATGTGGAAAGAGTGAGTGTAAAATGCTGGGAACAAGCATAGATTGGACTCAGTTCTCTGGGAAAGGAAGACATTGATTTTTTTTATGGTATTTTAAGTGCTTATTATGTGTCAAGTACTTTTCTAAGAGCTGGATAAATATAAGCTAGTTAGATTGGACACAGTCCACGTCCCACATGGGGCTCACAGTCTTAATCCCCACTTTACTGATGAGGCAACTGAGATATAGAGAAATGAAGTGACTTGCCCAAAATCACACAGGAGACAAACGATGGAGAACCCAGGCCTTCTGTCTCCCAGGCCTGTTCTGTTTCCACTAGGCCCTGCTGCTTCTCATGCAGAACAAATCGGGTTCTCAGGGAAAAGGACCATCTTCACTCTAGTTAAAAGGATCTTAAAACCCACCTGTGCTAGGCAGCAGCGACATGGGAAAGTGACTTTTGACTTGTAGCAGATGGCCTTCCACTCGCTAGCCACTGGCCAAGCTAGGAATGGAACGGACAGGCCTCTGCTTGACTCTCCCTCCCGTAGCCGAGACTGGTAGAGTATTGGAAACTCTCCGGGTGCCATCCTGAGAGGGTGAGCCACACTAGCGGCATGTAAAAAGCCAAGCCTGCTTCCAGACCCTGATATCCTCAAAAACCTCCAATGGCTACCGATCAATCTGCACATCAGGCAGAAACTCCTCACCCTGGGCTTCAAGGCTGTCCATCACCTCGCCCCCTCCTACCTCACCTCCCTTCTCTCCTTCTCCAGCCCAGCCCGCACCCTCCGCTCCTCCACCACTAATCTCCTCACTGTACCTCGCTCTCGCCTGTCCCGCCATCGACCCCGGCCCACGTCATCCCCCGGGCCTGGAATGCCCTCCCTCTGCCCATCCGCCAAGCTAGATCTCTTCCTCCCTTCAAGGCCCTGCTGAGAGCTCACCTCCTCCAGGAAGCCTTCCCAGACTGAGCCCCTTCTTTCCTCTCCCCCTCGTCCCCCTCTTCATCCCCCCGTCTTACCTCCTTCCCTTCCCCACAGCACCTGTATATATGTACATATGGTTGTACATATTTATTACTCTATTTATTTATTTATTTATTTATTTATTTTACTTGTACATTTCTATCCTACTTATTTTATTTTGTTGGTATGTTTGGTTCTGTTCTCTGTCTCCCCCTTTTAGACTGCGAGCCCACTGTTGGGTAGGGACTGTCTCTATGTGATGCCAATTTGTACTTCCCAAGCGCTTAGTACAGTGCTCTGCACATAGTAAGCGCTCAATAAATACGATTGATTGATTGATATCGTTGCCGAGCCCCTCGCCCGGCCCAATCCGACGGAGACCTCGGAGAACCAGACCTCCCTCCCCACCGGACTGGCTCCCTCCCCCTGCCCCGAGGGGATCCTACCCCCAGGATGTGGGGGATGTGTCAAATTCAAAAGGCAGCCTGACTTAGCGGCTAAAGCTCGGGCCTAGGTGTCGGAAAGACCTGGGTTCTAATCCTGGCTCCGCCACTTGTATGTAGGGTGAGCTTGGGCAAGCCACTTCGCTTCTCTGTGCCTTGGTTCCCTCATCTCCAGCGCTTAATACAGTGCCCAGCTCTTAGTATGGTGCCTGGCACGTAGTAAGCGCTTAACAAATACCAAAATTATGATCTGTAATGTGGGGATTAAGACTCTGAGCCCCATGTGAGAGAGACTGTGTCCAACCTGATTAGTTTGTGTCTGATTAGTTTGGAAGCAGCGTGGCTCAGTGGAAAGAGCTCGGGCTTTGGAGTTCCCCTTCTAGACTGTGAGCCCGTTGTTGGGTAGGGACCACCTCTATATGTTGCCAACTTGTACTTCCCAAGTGCTTAGTACAGTGCTCTGCACACAGTAAGCGCTCAATAAATACGACTGAATGAATGAGTCAGAGGTCACGGGTTCAAATCCTGGCTCTGCCACTTATCAGCCGCGTGACTTTGGGCAAGTCACTTAACTTCTCTGTGCCTCAGTTACCTCATCTGTAAAATGGTGATTAAGACTGTGAGCCCCACGTGGGACAACCTGATCACCTTGTAACCTCCCCAGCGCTTAAAACAGTGTGCTTTGCACATAGTAAGCACTTATGCCGTTATTATTATTATTACCCCAGTGTTTAGTGCACTGCCTTGTACAGAGTAAGCGTTCACCAAATACCATTAGAAAAATTTTTGAAAAAGGGGATCCTACCCCCAGGATGTGGGGGATGTGTCAAATTCGAAAAGCAGCCTGACCTAGTGGCTAAAGCTCGGGCCTAGGAGTCAGAAGGACCTGGGTTCTAATCCTGGCTCCGCCACTTGTATGTAGGGTGGTCTTGGGCAAGCCACTTCGCTTCTCTGTGCCTTGGTTCCCTCATCTCCAGCGCTTATACAGTGCTTAGTCATTACAAGCGGACCTCTACCCTTTAAGCAGGATGAACAGAGCAGGCACCGGCAACCAAAACACTTCTGTCAGTGCCATCGTTGTGCCGTCCACTCTAGGACTGTAACCAACCCCATCTCCACCCGCTAGCTCTGTGCCAGCAGGAGATGACTGGTGGAAACGCCCCAAGGACCCTGGAGGAACTGGCCCAGAAAGAACAGCAGCAGCAATAGAAAACGATGACTAAAATTGTGATGCTCTCCTCTGTGGATGGCTCATTTTCTGGGATCACCCTTGGGATCCGGGTTAGCGTTCCGGCCGGCCAGGGACAAGGGCGGCTGAGTGCCGGCTGCGGTTCTTCCACTTGTCTCCTCCCCAGGCTGCTTCAGCCTCCTCCAAGCTGGGTGCTTCCAAGTGAGCATGACCCTCTCTGGGCCCGAAGCCACGAGGGAGGTCCTTCCTGGCCGTCTCTGCCTCCCTCTGCCTTTCCCTCAGTGTTCATCCCTCCTGGCCAGTGTTTTCTGAGAGAGGAGTCAGGAATGGATTTATTAATTGTGGCCTTTGCCTTAGTCATTTAAATAATAATAATAACGGCATTTATTATTAACAGTGCAAAGCACTGTTCTAAGCACTGGGGAGGTTACAAGGTGATCAGGTTGTCCCATGGGGGACTCATAGTCTTAGTCTTAATCCCTATTTTACAGATGAGGTAACTGAGGCACAGAGAAATTAAGTGACATGTCCAAAGTCACACAGCTGACAATTGGCAGAGCTGGGATATGCACCCACAACCTCTGACTCCAAAGCCCGCGCTCTTTCCACTGAGCCACGGAAATCTTTTCATCCAATTCTTCCCTCGCCTGCCGAGTAAGGACCTGGGGGGAATTTGCTTCTCTTCCCATTTGATTTTAAACTCCTTGATGATGGTACCTACCAACAGCATTATACGCTTCTGAGTCAGTACAGCACTCTGCACACAGTAAGTGTTTAGAAAGTACCAGATTGCTTATAAAATGCCACGTGGTGTCTGAGAGCCATTTCAGAGAGCACAAGTGCCGTTTGCCTGCACTTGTCTACCCTCCTCCCCCACCAATTATAGCCATGTGGGTAGCAAAAGGTCAAACTGTGTAGAAGGGATTCTTTCAGGAAGGCGTCAGCCAGGATTAGCATCTCTGAGCTGGGAGAGACCGAGAGGTCACAACACCCACTTCCCTGCTTTCCCGCAGGAATAGACTTTCCAATAAATGCTAAGCCCCAACACATTGTTTCCGTTTGTTCTGGATCAATAAATATTTATCCGGATCAATCTTCCTGAGCACCACGGCCGATAACTTGATGCTAGGAAGCACTTTGGATTACGAATATGGACAACTGTGACCCAAGTACATTTTCCGCATTTTTTTCTCTCTCCCCGGCCTGAATTTGCTGAGTTAATGAGCTGGTGGAGACCTGACTTTAGCTTAAAATGCTCCACACAGACTCAGCCATAAATACAATTCAGCATTTGGAAAGGAGGATAATAATAATAATAATGTTGGCATTTGTTAAGCGCTTACTATGTGCAAAGCACTGTAAGATCTTCATGAGTATTCACCTGATTTAGTTGTTTGCAAAGGCCTTAACTCTCCTTTTCTTTCCAGTTTACCCTCAGGAATTTTGGAAGTGAAAGCAGAAAAAAAAAACCCAAAACCTGCTGGCTTGTTTTTGTTTTTACAGCAGTCCAATTTCCTTAGAAAAGGTCATTTTCTGATTCCAAACAGGTTTGCTGCCTTCCCAGGTTTTCTTCCACTCTGGATAATCAAGTCAAAGAATGGCAGCTTTCGAAAGGTTCGCTCGAGGGCTCTACAAATGAAAGGGATTGTGTTTACCAACTGTACTGAATTTACCAACTGTATTGAAGCAGTGTGGCCCAGTGGCAAGAGCCTGGGCTTGGGAGTTAGAGGTCATGGGTTCTAATCCCGGCTCTGCCACAGGGCAAGTCACTTCTCTGTGCCTCTCATCTGTAAAATGGGGATTGACTGTGAGCCCCATGTGGGACCACCTGATCACCTTGTATCCCCCCCGCAGTGCTTAGAACAGAGCTTTGCACATAGTAAGCGCTTAATACCATCATTATTATTATCGAACTCTCCCCAGCGCTGATTCCAGTGCTCTGCACACAGTAAGCACTCAGTGAATTCCACTGATTGACTGAAAACAAAACACAAAAACCCTTCTGTTACTGTAGTAAGAAAAGAGTCTCTGAGGCATCTTTCAGCCTGACTTACCACCAGTCTGGTTCTCCTTTTCTTGCGCGGGTTGGAGGTTGGCTTCGGGGGGCTGTGGGGGAGGCAGTCACGGCGTCGGGCTATCTTCCTGACAGTTTGGGCAAGGGCATGCCTTGCGGCCATGCTTGTAGCCGAGAGTCCTCCGTGGCGACATCAGGAAGCAGCGAGGATGGAGGAGGGAGTCCGGGGGCACCCACACACGGCCCGCCGGCTGGGAGAGCAACCTCAGCCCCAGTGGCTCCTAGCCACCTGTTAGCCCTAAATCCTTCCACTGCCGTTCCTCCGTTCTGTCCTTGGAACTGTATTAATAGACGCGCTTTTTAAAGAAATATCTGTCTGCCTCCGTAACTCTAACCTGAGGGAACACTTGACAATTTCCAAAGCAAAGACATTCTTTTCACCGAGGCGCCTGATCTGTTTGTTTTGCTCCCAGGGCAGCTTCTCCTCTTCCTATCTAACCTCGATAATCTCTCACTACACTCCAACCTGCGGTCTTCTACCTCGCCACTGACGCCTGGCTTATGTCTTCCTTCTTTCCTGGAACTCCTTTCCCCTCGATATCCCACGGACCACCACTCTCTCCCTCTTCAAAGCCCTACTAAAATCCTAACTCCACCAAGAGGTCTTCTCTAAGCCTCACTCTCCTGTTTGCCCCCCTTTATGCCACCTATGTAGGGGTCTGTACCCCATAAGCAGGTACATTGTGAAGGTGTACATTGTGAAGGGTATATTGTGAAGGAATATCAAGGTGAATTGATATTCACCTCGGCTCCATTTCCACCTGCAATTCGTTTTAATGTCTGTCTGCCCCTCCAGTGTGTAAGCTCCTTAATAATAATAACCACAGTATTTGTTAAGCACTTACTTTGTGCCAGGCACTGTTTTAAGCAATGGGGTAGATACAAGCAAATCAGGTTGGACGCTGTCTCTGTCCCATGTGGGGCTCACAGCCTCAATCCCCATTTTACAGACGAGGTAACTGAGGTTCGGAGAGATGAAGTGACTTGCCCAAGGTCACACAGCAGACAAGCGGCACAGCTGGGATTAAGGGAGCGTGTCTGCCAGCTCTATTGTACTGTACTCTCCCCAATGTTTAGTACACTACTCTGCACACCTTAAGCGCTTAATAAATACCATTGGCATTAGGATGCTATTCAAGTCAGACTGAGAGCCCCATGTGGGACAGGGACTGTGTCCAACCTAACTTGTCTCTATCCCAGCGCTTAGAACAGTGTTTGACACATAGTAAGCACTTAAATACTATTTTTTAAAAATCACCAAAAAAATCAGTTGCAGGGCCTGTTTAATCCAGCAGTAGTATTATTAAGCACCTTCACTGGGCAGAGCTTGGGAGAGTAGGACAGTTTGAAGTCATGATCCCTGCCCTCAAGGAGCTTACCATGTAGCAAATTTAGTTTAAGGTAGAGCAGGCCTGGCTCTCCATTCTGAGTGCTCAGTATGCTATGCTATTCCTCAGCTGGGGCAGGGAGTAGGAAAACAGCTGACATGAAATGACAGGCTCCAATCAATCAATCAATCATATTTATTGAGCGCTTACTGTGTGCAGAGCACTGTACTAAGCGCTTGGGAAGCACAAATTGGCAACATATAGAGACAGTCCCTACCCAACAGTGGGCTCACAGTCTAAAAGGGGGAGACAGAGAACAAAACCAAACATACCAACAAAATAAAATAAATAGAAAACCTTACCACTCCCACAGTTCAATGGAAATGGAAATACATAAGGTTCAGAGGGGATATCAAAACGAAGAACCACTGCGGAGTAGAGCGTGGGCCTGGGAATCAGGAGGTCGTGAGTTTTAACCTCCGCTCTGCCACTTCTCTGAAATGTGAGACATTGGGCAAGTCACTTCACTCCTCTGTGCCTCAGTTATCTGTAAAATGGGATTAAGACCGTGAGCCCCATGTGGGACACAGGGACTGTGTCCAACCTTACTACCTTGTATCTACCCCAGCACTTAGAACAGTACCTGGTATACAGTAAGCGCTTAACAAATGCCATAAAAAAGGAGAGGTGCTGACAATTTTTTTTCAAGAAAAATGATAGTTATCAGTAAGCAAGATCGAACGATCAGCTGAACGATCGTTGGTGAGAGAGGCACAGAGGGCCAAGTCGAACAGTCGAGTCGCCAGATCTCTTCCTCTGGGTAACCCAACGCTACCCAACTTTCTCTCCTACCTGCCCGCCTCTAGCAACGTGTGTCAAATCCAAGCAAAACGCAGGGGTGCAGTTGGTCTAAAATGCAGCCATGGAGTAAACAGTCCTTTAATGCTTCCTGTCTCTGGTTACTCATTTTGGAAACCACTTCATGGAAAAAAAATGAACTGTTCGCATATTTAATAGCAGTACAATTTACAGTGGACGCACCTGTATATACAAATTAATGCCCATGTAAGAACAATCAATATACTCAGATTATGGGAAGTGTTTTGATGCTGTGGTTGTGTAAATAAAGCCATTCACTCGTGCCTTTATTTCTACAATGAATACACTGAATGTTACAATTTCCCAATACAATACATTCTTTTATTCAAAATATAATTCTAATTCAATTTCAAATTTAAAAAAACTTGCTTTGCTTTCTAATATTATTCTTGGCAGTCAGGTTATTTACTCTCCAGAAACCAAAGCTAATCTATCTAGCTAGCTATATATATATAGAGAGAGAGAGAGTGAGAGAGAAAACTTCTTGATAGAAATAATGAGTAAAAAAAAAAAACACTCCATCGGGCAGGAGCATGAGACAAGTTCTGAAACCAAAATAGTTACTTTTAAGGAGTAATTTATAAATTATTTGTTTTTCAAAATAACTGTATCGAGCTTGTACCCTGGTGTTTACAAGACAGATGAAACAGCCAAATGATTTCTTCCAAGGTAAATAAGATTTCTCTCATGTAAACAATTCTCATATCTATAACTTCACTTAAAATGAGCACAATTACTGGGGGGCTTTAAATAAATTCAGAGGGAAGTTAAAGAACGTAAAGAAATTTTTACAATTTTGGCACTCTGTTTTTTTCAAATGAATGTTTTAAATATTCTGAAGAAAACCGAGTTCTGTATTTCTGTGGCCAAAAGAGGGGATGATTTCTTTTTTTCTTTTCACAGAAAGCACTGTTGTGATTCTGCGGAGGATTTCATCCTAAAGTTAACTGATACTTTTTTCAGTGTGGACAGGGACTTGGGACCACAGGATATTGAAAATAAAGCTACCAGACAGAAACTCACTGACTCCCACTCTCCTTTTAAAGTCTGTGAGCTTGTATGCTACTGAAATAAGTAATACATACTTATTATATGTATTATACTTATACATACGCTCAATTTCTGCTCTCGGGGGCACTTAGAAACAGTCTAACAAATCCATTTCCTTGACCCCCGAAGTTGCAGCTGAAGATCTCAATAGCCCCAAATACTCTCAAAAATACTTCTCTGGTTTTGAAAAGACACCAAGCCAAAATACCTTCAGTGCAGATTCAGGCCGCCTACAAATTCTCTTGCAAGAAACTAAAGACAGATGTGACTTACCCAGGTCAGCAAATAACGGCAGCTGAGAAATCAGAATATCAGCATGTTTTTTGAGATGCTTTGCCCGCGTTCACTGAGGTAAATACCGTCACTTTGATTATAAATGTCAAAAGTTAAATTACCTTTCGATAGCAGCCCAAAACGTATATTTTTATGTATTTACAGCAATGTACACATTTACATCCTTGTGTCAACCCCGAATGACTGAGACATGCACCTCCCAGCAGAGTCATTCTCGCAGCTAATGACACAGAATTATATTTTTGTGCAAAGTGAATCATTTTTCTTTAGTTCTTCAGAAAGCTACAGACAATCGACATTCCTCAGGCCACCATCCATAGTCAGGGCACCAAATCTAAAAGTACGGAAAAACAAAACACACCCCCAGATAGAAGAGATTTAAAGAGTTGATTATAAATGCCTTCGTGGGAAAAAGAAGTGTCCATATAACTCTGAGGAATACTGTTTATTTCACAATTGAACATAAAACAATTGTGGCTTATTTATTCCCTCGACTTAGATTTCTGTGAACTCATGGAAAACACGTAAGAGTCTAAATGTCCCCTCTAGACTGCAAGCTCGTTAAGGGCAGGGAATGTGTCTACTAATTCAGTTGAACTGTACTCTCCCAAGTGCTCCATACAATGCTCTGCACATAGCAAGCGCTCAATTAATACCACTGACTGACTGACTGATCATAGGTTGCCTTTTTTGGCCTGTAAATTGTCGAGCAAACATTTTGCAAGTTAAAAAAAAGGACTGCCATTTTAAAATGTTTTCAACAAACCTTCAAAGATTGCTTGATATGGCAATCTCCGTTTTACAGACGAGGAAACCGGAGCTTAAAGAAATTAAAGGAATCACTCACGATACGATCCCGTATGGTGGTGGCAAACTGAATTCAAACATAATAACAGTAATAATACTTGTGGTATTTGTTAAGCGATTACTTATGGGCCAGGTGCTGTACTAAGCACTGGGGTAGATACAAGGTAATGGGCTAGAAACAGTCCTTGTTTCACAGAGGGTTCACAGTTTTAACCCCCATTTTACAGATGAGGTAACTGAGGCACAGAGAAATTAAGTGACTTGCCCAGGGTTACACAGCAGACAAGTGGTGGAGCTGGAATTAGAACTCAGGTCCTCCTGACTCTTAGGCCCGTGCTGTTCCTCCCTCCAATGAACCATGAGGCCTCTACAAACAATATCATATACACAAATTGGGCTAAAGAAATACCTACCTCTCTAAGATATGATTATTTTCAGCAAGCTCCTTAACAACACCCTCCATCTCTTCCTTCAGTTTCTTCATACTGGGAAACAAAAAAAAAACCAAAACAGTTCTTCACTAAATTCAGAACAGATTAACTTGCTTTCCCCCCATTTTAAAAACTGAAATCAGCCAATATAATTTCCTTGACTTCTGAGACATACTGGAGTTTTAAATCGTGCAGCGAGGATTACGGTAAACACAAATTTCTCAGCAAACGAAAATGTACTATTTCATTATGAACTTCTTACCCAAGAGTCATTTCCACCAGGGTGTTAGAACTTGGATAAATTGGGTTCATGGTATGTTTGATGCCACTGGAAGCTGCAAACATTTTCTGAGGCAGAGTTTCCTGTAACTGCAATGTTGAAATGTTACAAGACTGAGAGGCCCAATAGGCCGACCAAAACTACCGTATGGCTTCCTACGGTTTTTAGGTCTGAAGTTATTAATACGCTTCACATTTTACAGATTCCCTCTTGCTAAGGGTTAGGGTTAGAATTACTGTCGTTAAAAAGTGACACACCAGAGCTTACTGACACCTAGTCCTCAAAACTCAGTGTATGCAATGTTCACTTTGATTCTAAAATATGTAATGCTGATTACAGTACCTTTAGGTACTTAAAAATGGTGAGTCAAAGCAGGAACTCTGACCACTATCAGCACTGAATGTATTGATCGAAAAGACGCATCCTCCTCTACGCTGTAAACTTGCTTTGGGCAGGGAAAGCTCCTTGTGGGCAGGGACTGTGTCTGTTGGCTATCATACTGTACTCTCCCAAACCCTGAGTACAGTGCTCTGCACACAGTAAGCGCTCAATAAATATGACTGAAAGAATGAATCAAAGTCCTAGCTTTTCTGGTCCTCAATAAATACATCTGATTGACTGACTTATTTTCCTAAACGTTGCCTTTCGGAACCTGAGGATAGCTTGTGTTCTCGAACATCTTATGAAAAATACAGCTGACATTTACTGTGTTGTTTCTTCTGTATTCAATGCCAATGTAAACACTCTGAGATGCTAACTTTAATCCAGTATCTTTGGAAAAAACAGCTGTTTCCTGGGAAAAGACATGAGGTTTGTACCTCATTAGTGTAGTCCTGGTATTTTGATACCTCTTCTTCGATATCAAAACACTGGTTAGTCAGGGTCAATAACTGTTTCCTTAGATGAAGCATCTTTCTGAAAGCCAAAATAAGTGCCTTTGTAAGTAAAGATATCAAAATGAGATGCCTTAATGTACATGTAAAATTGTGCAAGCAACAAAAGCAAGTTTATTACCTCATCCATTCCTCTGCCTTGTCCAAAAATGCTTCATATTTTTCAATGCATTCATCTGTAAATTGGGACATGGCTTTGGTTGCATGATAGTACAGCTTCTGCCTGTAATTTGCAAATAATCAGTGAACATTTATGTTGTAGCTTCCACAAACTTTTCTACACCAAACTTCACAACTGAAACTTCTGAATTACACAAAAGAAATAACACCAAAATTGTAGGAAAACACAACCACAAATACCCAGGACACCTTTCAAGCAAGACTACCTACCTCAACCAATTAACATATCTAAAGCTTTCAGCATTTTTTATTTTTCTCATGGGAAGTCAGGAGGCCAGGGGCCTCAAACCTGGAAAAATCAAGATAAGGAAGAAACTACTCCCTCAAAAGTACACAGGAACTCAACCTGTAAATCTGAAACAATACTTGTTTCCTTCAGCAAGTTTCCTAAGGAATTTGGCAGGCAGAAGTAGGAATGAGCTGAGCTCTATTCTTATCTTCATTTGGACTCATCAGGTGACTTTAGGCAAGTCTCTTTAGACCAGTTTTGTCAACTGTTGAGAAGGAAGAGTGATAGTGCCTCACCTACTTTCATTCAATCGCATTTACTGAGAGCTTACTGCGTGCACAGCACTGCATTAAGTGTTACGGACAGAACAATGTAAACAGACATTCCCTGCCCATACCAAGCTTACAATCTAGAGGGGAAGAATACTTCAGAGGAGTCTTACTTCTGAGAAGACGGAGTATGGTGGATTAGAGGCTCCATAAATATATCAGCATCAACATCATCAATGGCATTTACTGAGTACCTAATGTACACTAAGTGCTTGGGAGAGAGTCCAGTACAACAGATTTGGTACATGCTATGATACTAAGGTTATCAACTCCACCTTGAAGGCTCTCAGCTACCATCACTCACAGTCATCAAGTCAAACACAGGTTTTGGCTTTCAGATACATTGTTTGCTTTCGCTCCTCTGACTGAAAGCATAAGTCCGTATGATTGCCCTTTGTGAGGCAATTTTACGGCATCTTCCCTATTCACCGAGAAGCCCTGTGTTAGCCCTGCTGCCTGCCAGTGGCCAAACAGATTCCAAGTGGACTAGACTGTAAGCTCCATGTGGGTCGGGAACGTGTCTGCCAACTCTGTTGCATATTACTTTCCCAAATGCTTAGTACAGTGCTCTGCGCACACAGTAAATGCTTAATAAACACCACTGATTGACTGCTTGCTTGACAAGAGCTGCCCGACTCTCACACCCCTAAGAAGAGAAGAGAAGGAGGCAAGCAGGAATTCATTTCCACTTCCTCTGTCTCCACCGTTTTTTCTTCTCCTTTAGTCTCCATTAAGGAGTGGGGTGCTGAGTTCACTCACAGCCCTCACTTGAGCTTGTTCGTGGGTTTCCCCACTCACCCAACTAACGAGCGAGACTCAGCACTGGGCAAATGGAAATTCTGCCAGTGGGCTGTGAGAAAAATAATGACCTCCAATTTGTAGAGCACTTATTTTCCCAAAGCAAGGTTACGATATTTATCTCCAATTGTTCTAAGGACACGGCTGTGTGGTAGGGAGAGAGACAGGTGTTGCTCTCCCCATTCCTCTAGACCGTAAGCTTATCATGGGCAGGGAATATATCTGCTAATTCTGTAGTATCGTACTCTCCCAAGTGCTTAATAGAGTGTTCTTCTTATAGTAAGTGCTCAAAAAATAACACTGATCGATTTACAGAGGAGAAAACTGAGGTGTACAGAGATTGATCAGCCCAAAGTCCTACAGTGGATCAAGAGCTGAGACTACAATCCAGATCCTCTAACTCCCAGACTTGTGCCTCTTCCATTAGGCGCTTTAAGGTAATCGTTCTAAGCAGCTGTTTTTATTCTGTTTTATTCAGCACTGTTTTATTCCCAAAAGAATTCTGTTCAGCTCATCAAATTTAATTTCATTTTCTCACAACTCCTATTAGATACATCAAAAAAATTAAATAACCCAAAGTGCAAAGGATTTGTACACTTACTTGTCAAATTTGTGGATCTGCTCTTCGTTATAAGCCAACCCTAGGATGAGACGTTGTCACAAAATGATTAATTCTGTAAATTAGCTATGAAATCATATTGTAGAATTCCTTTGCCTATGAATACCAATAGGTAAGGTTACCCCTTTCACAAGATCGGTCACAAGAATAATATATCGCTTTTAAGTCACTGAAGCCCTTTGTCCCCATTGGATTACACCAATAGAAAGCAGCTAAAGAAAATTCACTACTAATCATTGTGAGGGGCGCCTGCTTTTCTTTGTGAGGAGGGAGAGACAGACTGTCTCTCTCTTCAAGGGCACAGTTTCCATCCTTCCTGAGCCTCCAGTGGAGACTCAAAAAGTTCCTCATTATGCTGAAGTCCAGTGGGGCCCCAAGAACCACTTCGTGACCCCAACAGATGGCCGAACCCCCACAATTTTGGGGCCAGGTGAGAGGTGGAGGACAGAGAGAGAGGGAAGCCCCTAGTTGGTCCCAGATTGAAGGGATTTGGTAGGGGGCAAGAGGAGCCCCTGCCAGGCTGCCTGGTAGTGAAAATTCTCCTCACCTCAGGTGGGATGGGAATTGGGCCTAAAGTCATAGCTTTAGGTCTCTTCATGGGTCTCTCTTTTCTTCACATCCACTGTCTTCACCCACTCATCCCCAGATCATACTCTCTGTTCCCACCCAGGTACCATGACTGAGCTTCACTCTTTGACTGTCCACTGTTCACGCCTTCCTTTGCCTTCAAGGGGTTTATTGAGCATCTACTGTGTGCAGAGCCCTGAACTGAGCATTTGAGAAGAGCTTCCGTCTAAGGGGGGAGGCAAGCAAGCAGACTACATACAGCGGGAAGAGGAAAATATAGACGTAACTGATAACAGCAAAAATATGGAGAAAATGGGGAACTGATTAAATAAATGGCACACGCATATCGAGAGATACTTAAGTTCCAGGATGGCTGTTGGGATGTCATGTCCCAAGGAGAAAATCCCTTGGGGAATGCCACCTGAAAGGAGAGGCTTCTTAGGAGGGCCCTGAATGAGGCCTGGAAGATTTGAAGGGGGAGCAAGTCCCAGGTAGAAAGAAAGGTGCCCTGAAATCACATTCTGACACCCAAGTTGCTAGAACAAACAATAACAATAATGGCATGTATTAAGTGCTTACTATGTGCAAAGCACTGTTCTAAGCATCGCGGGGGGATTACAAGATGATCAGGTTGTCCCATGGGGGGCTCAAAGTCTTTATCCCCATTTTACAGATGAGGTAACTGAGGCCCAGAGAAGTTAAGTGACTCGCCCAAAGTCACACAGCTGACAACTGGCAGAGCCAGGATTTGAACCCATGATCTCTGACTCCAAAGCCCGTGCTCTTTCCACTGAGCCCCACTGCTTCTCCAAACAACAATTCAACGAACAATTAAAATTACTAATATGTACTTACTACGTTCCGCTTTGTCTTTTTTGAACTGATGGTAGATCTCCGTGATGCAATTTAGCAGGACTTGGAGCCTTTCTATACTAATCAGAGGGAAAAAAGACAACAAAACCCCCCCCAAAAAAATCACTCTTGCCAGTGTGACCACACAATGAAGAGTTCAGATTCTGAAAGAGTGTGCCCGGTTCCTTACTTACTTTCGGTCTTTGGGATGACTCCCTTCCTGATTTGCCCAGGTGTCTGCCAGCAAGCCACCGGGGGACAATTTGCTTTTGATATCCTGAAGACTGGTCTCTATTGTTCCCCGAGAACTAGAAAGCTGCAACAGAAGAACAGGTCAGCACTGGATTGCCAAAACTCACAAACGACAATTACAGAAGACTGTAGCCTATATTGTCTCTCTCTTGTCAAGGTAACTCCAAGGTCAGGGGAGAGATTTCTATCTGTAAACATAATGATGGTGGGCCAATTTAATCATTCCACTATTCAGATTTATGTTTATTCAATCCCTGTTCTGCCTCCTACTTCAAACTTAGATTCCCATGTGGACAGGATTGTATCCACCTTATAAACTTCTATCTACCCCAGCGCTTAGAACAGAACACACAGTAAGAACTTAACAAATATTATTATTTAAAAGGAAAAAAAAGTGAGGTTTCTGAAATTTCACAGAAGAGGAAATTGAAGCAGTTAATGACCTGATATTTTTCCAGATAATTTCAAGATTAGAAAAACTTTCAAATTCATTATATGTTTACTTCAGAGCAATGGCCTACTGGATGAAAGGGGAGTCAGAAGACCTGGGTTCTAATCTCAGCTCTCCCCTTTGCTTGCTATGTGACCATGGGCAAGTCACTTCATTTCTTTGTGCCTCAGTCCCCTCATCTGTAAAAAGGGGATGCAATTCCTGTTCTCCTTCCCCCTCAGACTGTGAGCCCCATGTGGGAATAGGACTGTGTCTAACCTGATGATCTCCTAACCACTCCAGTGCTAAGGGCCTTACCACAAAGTGTTTAACAAATACCACAACAATTATTATGCTGAATATCCTTCATTCATTCATTCCTTCAATCGTATTTATTGAGCGCTTACTGTGTGCAGAGCACTGTACTAAGCGCTTGGGAAGTACAAGTTGGCAACATATAGAGACGGTCCCTAACCAACAGCGGGTTCACAGTCTAGAAGGGGGAACTGTACATTTGTACAATTGTACACTGATTGCACAATTAATTGTACATTTGATTTCACTCCTACTAAAGTCCACCTTTTTGAATAATAATACTATTAGCAATGATAACAAATAATTGCAGTATTTGTTAGGTGCTTACCATGTGCCAGGCACTCTGCTAAGCACTGAGGTAGATACAAGCTTAATCAGATTGGACACAGTCCCTGTTCCTCATAGGGCTCACAGTCTCAATCCCCGTTTTACAGAGGAGGTAACTGAGGCACAGAGAAGTGAAGTGACTTACCCAAGGTCACAGAGCAGACTAGTGGCAGAGCCGGGATTAGAACCCAAGTCCTTTTGACTTCCACCAGGCCTGTGCTCTATCCAGTAGGCCACACTGGTCAAGGGCGACAGTAGAGACTCAAGTTTTTACTCCGTGGAAGAAGGCAAAGGTAAACCACTTCCAAATCTTTACCAAGAAAACTCCACGGTTACATATACCAGAATGACTTTATGACAAAAGATGCAATGTTCTGAAAAGGGTATGACCACAGAGTCCCCCTGGCTCGGAAATGACTCAACGGCATTTGAAGACGAGGTCTTTAGCTAAGATAAAATGACTCTGAAATTGAGGGCTGTTATAGACTGGAAAAGGTTACAGAAACTTCACTTCTGGTAAACTTTAAAAACGGGAAGGTAGCAACGTATCCAAAGTGATTTAGGAATCATTTTGCCTAGGATGGAAGATGAATGGACTAGGTGACCTCTTCAGTAACTTTCGTGGTTACACAGCAGTAGGAATCATCACTTACTCTCAATAATTTAGTTTGGATGTCAGAAATTTCACCAAGCTCTGCACTTTCCAAGTTGATCTGCATCAGTTTTTCATATCTGTACAAAGAAAACAAGTATGTTCCAAAGAAAAAATAGAAATCAAAATCAAATTTTACTCAATACTTCTATTAAAAAGATTATATTTTTACACCGATAACACAGAGCTACAAAATTCTACAGCCCTTTTAAAGAAAGCTTTGTCCCTTTGCTACATACAGGAAGAAGGTAACTTCACATAGCTCAACAAAGAAATAAAATGGACAATTTATCAGGCTCATCCTTGAGTCAGCACCTGGGGCCTAAACTAATTTATTGGTGCCAGGAGTAGCAGTGAAAAGCAGCTCGAAATGAGAGTGGCCCATAAAATCCCGGAGCAGAAACAATCTCAATCATTCCCTTGACATCAAGGTTCTAGAAATACTTTAGATGCCAACTTATCAGGCGACTCTTCATTCTTCAGTTTCAGAGTTTTAATTGTCATCAAACCATTAGGGTGGAAATGGGATGTGTTTTCCTTTTACACTCTACACTCGTTCTCAAACAAGACCTCTGAAGAGAGACCCCTGATCAGTCCTCCAGAGTCCCCTAATATTCCCCCTACCTGTCCTCCCTTCTACATTGACTACGCACTCGGTTGTGTATGCCTTAAAAACTTTGAAAGCCCCCGGCACTTTGTAAATGTCCTTAAACTCTACTATTTCCCCTACATGTAAAATCTATTATAACGTCTGTCTCTTCTGTAAGTGGTCAAGCGCCATGTGGACAGGGATCACGGTGACCAACTCTGTTATACCGGACTCTGTCAAGCGCTTAGATATAGTATTCTGCACACAGCAAGCTCTTAATACCATGGATTGATTGACTGATTTCAATTCACAGATAACACCAGGTTTGGAGCCCTCTCTCAAAGAAAGATGCATAAACATGTCTGTATTGGAGTCCGTCAAAGATAGCTAAGTCAAACGTCACAGTGAAAACCACCGACAGCAAAGAAGTGAGTCTACTTACACTTTCAGAGTTTTCTCGATGTTCCTGATACAGAAATCCAGTGTGATGACGACCTCTGTTTTTTTGTGCACTGTCTCATTGTAATCCTCTCTGATTAGCTCACTGGAAATAATATCAGTCATATTAGCCTCAAAGAAACTATTCACTGTTTCTTTCCATTTATAGAAACACCAGCTGCCAGTAGAAGTGCTGATCTTGCAGATCAATTTACATACAGTTTGTAAGTTTTCTAACATCATCCCTGGGATACGTGAAATCTGATTCTGACTTTCAGAAGGAAATTACTGAAAATCAGTGGTACTTAGTATTCCCAGTACACTTAACTCTTGTAATTCATCTAATATTTTAAAATTTAATTGCTTATTAACTTGGAGTATGCGTAAAACATGAAAGAATACATATTCCACATATATTTATTTAAGCTTCAATCATACACTTCCATAATTTGAATTCCCTATTTAAGTTTTTTCATTCAGTCTTCTGATACTTAGGAAAATTAAGAGGGTTTCTAAGAAATCACACATTAGGTAACAGACTAAAGAAAGTGAACCTAATCACATTTTTTTTTCCTGCCCAATGCCTTACAATAGACTATGAAAGCTACTTATTTCTTTTTATTTGGATAGAGGAAAAGGAAACAAAAGGTTTCACAGAACAAGTTAAAAGAAATAAATAAAAGGAAAACTAGTGTTCTCAGAACCTAACTAAACCTAACTTCCCAAAAGTCAATAGGATTACTTCTTAGAAGAGAAATGGATGTGGAAGAATCCTACATAAAAGTTTTGTAAGCAGACTTCTTAGGAAGGTTTTTCTCAGTGACGAAACACCAAAATATTTTGACAATGGCTTGCAACCAGTTCGAGAACCTTCTGGGCCTTTTGAAAGCAATCCTTGAGACTAGATTTTTAAAAAGCAACCTCCCTTCAATCCTGCTCTTGCATATACTTATTGGTAATTCTCGTTATTCCCACCTCGTTTTCTGAGGCCAAACAGAGAACTATAGACACAGAAAAGAAGGGTTTTGCTTGCAACTTTAAAAAAAAAATCAGATCACAATTGCCTTAAATATAATATCATGTCCCACCCAGAGGGGCTACCAGTCATACAGATTGCTTTTTCAAATTACCTGCTCTGCCTTAAGTTCACTTACTTCCTATGTTGGCTAGCTAGTACCTTGAGGTTCCCAAGATGAAAAACATACCCAAATTTCAATCAATTACTTACATTAACCATCGAACTCCCTTTCTCATCAATTCCTGGTAAAGCAGCAAGGTACTGGCGACTCTACAGGCATAACATACAACACCTGTTACTGCCTGACGGAGAAACAAACAATGTCAGTGCTAATTTGCTGCTGTTTTGCCCCCGTTCTTTTATTTATGATATTCGTTAAATGCTCACTATGTGCCAAACACAGTACTAAGTGCTGCGGTAGATAAAAGCAAATCATGTCCATGTCCCACAAGAGGCTCACAGTCGTAATCCCCATTTTACAGGTGAGATAACTGAGGCACAGAACGTAAATGACTTGCCCAAGGTCACACAGCAGATGATAGCGGTGTGGCCATGAAATACGGCTTTTCAACACAAAGTTTTCAAGCTTACGTATCAATAGAAGGAATTTAAAAAGCAGATGAAACATGGACACCTATAAGTCTGGACATGGACACCTATAAGTCAGGATTATATTTATAATATAAATTATTATTATGATTGAAGGGGAGAAACAAATCAAAATTAAGACCACTTCCCTCATATTTTAACAATCACTGAATCTTTACATAACCACTAACAGGGAAAACAGAGTAATAATTACATTCCCAATAAAATAGCTCAGAAAACGGAACACCAGTGTTTTGGTACAGGGGTAATGAGAAACGCACAACTCTGAAAATAATCAAATTAGATTTTTGTAAAGTTGTCTAGGCTTTCATTTTGCCCTGCTATTTGGATGCATACAGAAAAGGACATTCTTTAGAAAAATGCTGCCAATTTTGGTTCTGATTTCATACGGTATTAACCAGTATCTACTTAATATTCAAATACTAACCTTAGCGACACTGGCATCACCATCCAAGTCATATCGAGGATGTACTTTAGGGAGTGAAACTGAAATATGAAATAAATATTACTTAGCCATTTGGCACCAGAACCTAAATCCTACGTACCCACTTATACCGACAGCATAACTCTGTTCTATTGTACTCTCAAGTGCTTCGTACAGTGCTCTGCACACAGTAGGTGCTCAATAAATATGACGGATTGACCCACTTCTAGGAGAAATGCTTTCACTGGGAAAAGTGACTTGTTTTAAATTGTATGCTGTCTAGCCCAGTAGTTCAGCAAATAAAGATCAAGCATGCCCACTCATGGGATATTTTTCCACGTACTTCCAATATATCTGAAAATGAACAACTTTTAAAACGGTATTTGTTAAGTGCATATAATGTGTCTCAGTACTGGGGTCGACCCCACTTAATTAGATTGGACACAGGCTGGCCCATGTGGAGCTCAGTCAAGTAGGAGGGAAAAGAGATCTCTAAAGAAGTTTAGGTTCCATTTATATCACTGCATGGCCTTGTTAATTCAGGTAAACACCTCTTTTTTAAAAATATAAATCAATTTCTTTGAGGCCTAGGACGTACATGATCTGGAAAAGGTAATTTACAAAACGAGCAAGTGGCCTGAAGATGTTAATCCCTCTAAAAAGTGAATATGTCCCCTAGTCACTAGACAGCTTAAACTCAACGATTTTTCCAATCCGCAGTCTCAACTTTTCCCAGTGCAACATTTATCCTGCTCCTCATTTTAAAGTAGTTCTGTAGGTGGTATTTTTTCCACCTTCATTAACTTATAAAAAAGGATGAAGGACTAAAACTAATTCTAAATAGCTGAGGCACACGTTCAAAGAACAGTCACCTTTACTTTTGAGCACCTGTCTACACCTCTGTCTCCCCCTTTTAGACTGTGAGCCCACTGTTGGGTAGGGACTGTCTCTATATGTTGCCAACTTGTACTTCCCAAGCGCTTAGTACAGTGCTCTGCACACAGTAAGCGCTCAATAAACACGATTGATGATGATGCATGCTTTGTTTTGTTGTCTGTCTTCCCCTCCTAGGCTGTGAGCCCGTTGTTGGGTAGGGACCGTCTCTATATGTTGCTGACTTGTACTTCCCAAGCACTTACTACAGTGCTCTGCACACAGTAAGCGCTCAATAAATACGACAATGAATGAATGAATGAACAAATTTTGTTTCCAACTACAGAGTTTTTTCTAACGAACCACCCCTGTACGTACTTTTTTCGTAGATTAGTCCTACGGTGCTCATGGGTTCCCGGCTCACGATAATGATGGGATTTTCCTCTGAGGTTTTAGGGAAATGCTGTGCCAGTCTCCCAGGTTCGAGCACTAACCGCCGGCCTTCGTAGATCAGTTCTTGATTTGGGGAAAGAATCTTGGTCTGTTTGTAGACCAATTCGTGGAAAACGGCAGCACTGTCAGGGGAAACCACAAGGACATTTGACCTGAAAACAAATCATCTCAATATTGAGTAAGACGCATTTGGGATCAAGTTTTGAGATGCACTTGAGAAAGGAGCGTGGCTTAGTGGATAAAGCATGGGCCCGGGAGACAGAAGGACCTGGGTTCTAATCCTGGCTTCACCACTTGTCATGTGTGTGACTCTGAGCAAGTCACTTCTCTGTGCCTTCCACAAGGCACTTCTGCTGCTTCTCATCCCAATGAAGGATGAAGACAGAGAGGATGATTGTTGGCTATCCAGTACACGTACCAGCAACTTTCACTGGAATGTTAACATTTCTGCTTTTTACCCATGAAGTACTTTACCCATAAAGTGTGTTTTTTTTTAACTAAAATTCCAAACAGAATGAGCCAACTTTTGAAGAAAATTAACACTGGAGAGTCCTCTCTTCACAACAACATGAAGATTTAGGAAAGAGGAAGAAATCATTTTTATTTAGACAAAAAAACCCAACGCTCCTTTAGTGGGTACAGAGGTTGTAAAATAATACATCATCATCATCATCATTATCAATCGTATTTATTGAGCGCTTACTATGTGCAGAGCACTGTACTAAGCGCTTGGGAAGTACAAATTGGCAACACACAGAGACAGTCCCTACCCAACAGTGGGCTCACAGTCTAAAAGGGGGAGATATATATATAAGGGGGAGATATACATATGAAGAGAGAATGCCAGAGTTATGACTTACGTGTTATAACTATGAATATATATCTTGTGTGCCGTCATTTGTTGAAGTGAAAACACATGAATTATAATCCGGTGGAGAATGTCGCTTGTTTCAGCGAAAAACTGGTCAAACCCCCAGCATTTTTCCTGATCTGCCTCAAGAATGTTTGCCAGTACAGGTGTAAGGAGAGCCTGTAAACCTCTAAAGGAAAAAAAAGCAAAGAAAAAAGTCAACTCCAAGATGGATGTTCAGATTTTAATACAGAGAAGCAGCATGGCTTAGTGAAAAGAGAATGGGGCTGGGAAGTCAGAGAACCCGGGTTCTAATCCTGCTTCCATCACTAGTCTGCTCTGTGGCCTTGGGCAAGTCACTCACCTTCTCCATGCCTCAATTTCCTCCTCTTAGAACATGAGGAAGGGTAAAAGCAATATCCCCTACTCAGATGACACAGTATAAGCACAAAAACAACAACAAAAAAAACAGTATTTTGTCTCCAACTCTGATGAGAGTGGGGTAGATCATCTCCCACCAATTCCTATTATTTATTTCCCTCAGTCCAATTCCTCAGCATGCCGAGATTCTCAGTTTTCCAGCTTGGACTATGAAAACTACCCGTTCTCCCTCTTACTTAGATTGTGAGCCCTGTGTGGGACACAGACTGTGTGCAACCTGATTTTGTCATATCTACCTTAGCGCTTAGAGCATGGACCCAAGTCTCCTACCTCTCCAGCCCATGCTCTTTCCACTCTGCCATGCCACTTCTTCCACATAATAATGATGGCATTTGTTAAGCGCTTACTACGTGCAAAGCACTGTTCTAAGCACTGTGGAGGATACAAGGTAATCAGGTTGTCCCACGTGGGGCTCACAGTCTTAATCCCCATTTTCCACATGAGGTCACTGAGGCACAGAGAAGTTAACTGACTTGCCCGAAGTCACACAGCTGACAAGCGGCGGAGCCGGGATCTGAACCCATGACCTCTGACTCCCAAGCCCATGCTCTTTCCACTGAGCCACGCTGCTTCTCTGATGACAAGATGTCACAAGACGACAGGTCTTACTCACCCCCATAATGTTAGACTACTTGAAATAGAAAATTTAGATTTTCAGCCTGAATTTTTTTATTAAACCATGCCTAAGTAAAATGGCTGACCAGGAAGTTCTACCACTTGATTCCTTGGGGAATACTAAATACTTGATACGACTTGGCTTTACTCGTAATTACGAAACTATGCATTTTGAAAATCCAAATCTGAAGAGAATCTGAGAGTTGCTCTGGCAGAGGGTGGGTGGTCCTTGTTTTCAATTCGAAGTATGGGTGAGAAGTGACAGGAAAGGTAGGGGAAAAATGGGGAAGGGGAGAGAAAGTATGATGTGTAGAAAGTAAAAATGTGCTGAAAACACACAAAAGGCAAGCACTTCAAGGATCTTGTGGTAAATATATGAAATTTACTACCTCTGAGAATTATGTAGATTGAAAGCATAAGTAGGTTCATGAGGGTTCTGAATATTTATGGGCAAGTGGTCCATAAAGGAGTTCTAAAAAGGAATTTATGGAAATTAGGTATTTATTACGATGGCTATTGCTTGTTTTATTGTACTTGTGTCAAACACTGTTCTAAGCACTTGGGGTACATACTTGTCAATTAGGTCAGGCACAGTCCCTGTCCCATGGGGGGTTCACAATCTTAAGTAAGAGGGAGAACAGATATTGAATCCCTTTTTACAGCTGAGGAAACTGAGGCCCAGAAAAGTTAAGTGACTTGCCCAAGGTCACAAAGCAAGCAAATGGCCGAGCAATTGGCCGAGTCAGGATTAGAATCCAGGCCCCCTGACTCCCATTCATTCATTCCTTCAATCAATCGTATTTATTTAGCACTTACTGTGTGCAGAGCACTGTACTAAGTGCTTGGGAAGTAGAGGTTGGCAACATATAGAGACGGTCCCTACCCAACAGTGGGCTCACAGTCTAGAAGGGGGAGACAGAGAACAAAACATATTAACAAAATAAAATAAATAGAATATGTACAAGTAAAATAAATAGAGTAATAAATACGTACAAACATATATACATATATACAGGTGCTGTGGGGAAGGGAAGGAGGTAAGGCGGGGGGGGATGGAGGGGGGCACATGCCCGGCACATGCTCTTTCCACTAGGTCACGTTGTTTGTCTACTGGGGAGGGCCATCATCACATCTTCCTCCAAACATCCCACTGCCACTGTCACAGATGGAAAACTTAGGCTGGATGGGACTGTTGGCCTGATCCCAAAATGACCCAAATATTGATTATATTTTAACCTCTGGAACAGAGGGCCAATATGCTCTTTCAAATCAGGGGCATCTATTGAGCACTTACTATGTAAAGATAACCGTACTAAGCTCTGAGTACAGTACAGAGCTGGAAGACACGTTCCTTGCCCACAATGAGTTTATGATTTCTTTGGATACAAGGGTAGGGAGAATAAGAAGAACAAAGTATCCCTACTGCAATTACTGCAGATTCCTGGAACACACAGGGAAGGCTGAAAGAAATATCCCCGAGGCAGATGACACAATATAAGCACAAAAACAAACAAAAAAACAGTATTTTGGCTCCAACCCTGATGAAAGTGGGGTAAATCAGCTCCCACCAATTCCTATTATTTATTTCCCTCAGCCCAATTCCTTAGGTAGATCAGGATTCTCATTTTTCCAGCTGGGGCTCCTAGCCGGGACGGTGATAAAATCGCCGGGGAGAGAAATTTCATTCATTCAATCGTATTTATCGAGTGCTTACTGTGTGCAGAGCACTGTACTAAGCGCTTGGAAACTACAATTTGGCAACAGATAGAGACAATCCCTACCTGACAACGGGCTCACAGTCTAGAAGTCATCTCGCCTGTCAACCCTGGGGAAGGGTGGGGAGGAATCACGGTCAGACTGAGGCCACAGAAGGCAAAGTTGTTACTGCTGCTCGTGCCGTATGAAGTTGTCATGGAAGGAGAGTAAACATGTATGAAGAAGCACATGTGTAAAACAAGACAGGGGCCATCAGCCAGTGGTGGAGGAAGAAAAGGGCCTATGGTTTAACAGCCTATGGGGAAGAACGGACAGAAGAGGGTAGGGTGGAAAAGGGAAAAGAGAGGGGCTGAAGGTGTTGGTTACCGCTTCCCATCACTGTTCAGCTCCCGAGACTGTAAGCTCGTTGTGAGCAGGGAATGTGTCTGCCAACTGTGTCGGGATGCACTCTCCCAAGCGCTTAGGCCAGTGCTCTGCACAAAGCGAGTTCTGAATAAATACCATGGATTCATTCATTCAGTCGTATTTATTGAGCACTTACTGTGTGCAGAGCACTGACAATGACGACTCAGCTAAGGGTCACAGGGAGGCTGTGGACACAGCCCCTGCTTTCTGACACTTTGAGAGTTATCGCTAACTCTGCATCGGAGCGGGAGAGAGCAGCTTGCTCAATTTGGAGCTCTTCTCTAGCAGGAGGCAGGAGGAACACGATGTTCAGTACTGCAGAATTTATTTTACAGATTTCCAGTTGAGAAATTCAGGAGTAGGCTCAATCAATTAAAATCCCTACAGGAGACAAACTGTTAGAGAGAACATGAAAAAGAAAAACCCTCCAACACACTTACCTAGAGAGGTTACAAGAAATAGGCATATCCCCACTCCAGTCAATTGGCCCGTTCTCTGCCTTTTGGACTCCAGATATTGCACCAGAAGGTTTCCCGGTAATTATTTTATACCTATGAGATATTAAAAGCAAATCAAAATAAAGCCGTTCACATGGTTTACGGTCTGTTCTATAATGTGGGAGGTGCTTTTCTGAAGGGCACTGTAGGAAGGAGAAAATGCGTACTAACAAATCAGTCCTTTATTGATATGTGAGCCCCCCTGAAAGGAGAGGAACCAGATCCAATTCCCACCTACGTATTCTTTCCCAGTGCTTAGTAACTGCCCTAATCAAAGTAAGCGTTTAATAAATATGTGGGCCAGGAACGTGTCTACCAACTCTGCCGCACTGTACTCTCCCAAGCACTTAATACAATGCTCTGCATCAAGTAAGCACCCAATAAATACCATTGCCTGAAAAATACTAGTACTCCAAGTAGGTGAATGCTAGAGCTCTGTGAAAATGTCCCCTCCAACACGCAAGGGGAAATTAATGTTTTGGGCAAAATGATTTGGCAATAGATTCGGGCACCACATGACAGCGGCAATATTTTCCTAGGCCTAAGGCAGAAAACTGAGTCTGCAGGGAGGAAGCCAGATGCTAAATTAAAATCAAATCTGTGAAAATTAAAGCTGTAAGCGGCAGCCCGGAAAGACAAGGATTCACTGTCACTGAAGTGTTTATATCATTTACAAAATGAATGGGTTCTAATCTCGGCTCTGGTGCTTGTCAGCTGTGTGATCTTGGGCAAGTCACTTAACTTCTTTGGGCCTCAGTTACCACATCTGTAAAATGGGGATTAAGGCTGTGAGCCCCACATGGGACAACCTGATCACCCTGTATCCTCCCCGGCGCTTAGAACAGTGCTTCGCACATAGTAAGTGCTTAACAAATGCCATTATTATTAGTATTATTAATAGTATCAACACCATCGCCATTTACTGAGTGCTTTCTGTGTGCAGGGTACTGTACTAAGCGCTTGGGAGGGCACAATACAAAAGAGTTGGTAGATACATGCCCTGCCCACAACAAGCTTACAGTTAGAGGGGAAGCTAGACCTTAATATAATTTACAACAATAACAAATACATGCTCAGCATGTTAAAAGCTCTGGAATGGGCCACTGGTGCAATACTTGTGGCCTGAATGTTCATTTTTCAATAGCTCTTCTCGCATTACTGCATCCTTGTTAGAAACCAATGAGCTGAAGCAAACACAATGGTTCATGAACAGGTTCTTAACTGTTCATTCTGTTGTGCTGTACTCTCTGAAGTGCTTCGTAGGATGCCCTGCGCACACTAAGTGCTCAATAAATACACCTGATGGACTGATTAAGAGTTTTAGAGAAAAAAAAAATCAATAACCTACTCACATTACTTCCTTGTTCCTCCGAGGTCCTTCAAAAGGCCGGAAGGGTAAGGCTCCCGTGGCAGCGTGGTAAAATGTCACCCCAATGCTCCAAAGGTCCACTGTTGCTCCGTACTTCTTCTGGTGATCTTTCCTCAGTACTGCCCGCTCATACATGTCAGGGTGCTCACCAAGGAATGGAATAAGAGACGCACAAACTTGAGAAATGCTGCGGCACATTCCAGCCCTTATCACCATTTCTTATGTGCTTAACAAGATGTCGAATGCTTCCAAAATTTAATTATGGGTAGCCCTCTGTTTTACGGTATTTGTTGTGTGTGATTCATTCATTCATTCAATCGTATTTATTGAGCGCTTACTGTGTGCAGAGCACTGTACTGTATCAAACACTGTCCTAAGTGCTAAAAGAACAATGCCAACAGCGTTGTGCCACTGAAAGCCAAAATGGACGCTTTCACAACTGAATTTAGCTAAAGAAGTATCACAACTGGGGCACTGAACATTTTAAGGAAATGACTGAGGTTTGACCGAGAGATGAAAGCAACGACAGTAATGATCCGTGGCTTACCAGATATTCTTCGGTGCCATAGAGGGAAACAAACTGCTCGTCGTCTTCTAATTCTCTAGCGGCACCAAAATCGGTCAGTTTGTACACTGACTGTCCGTCTTCTCCTATAACACGCATGATATTGCCTGGCTTGATATCTCGGTGTACTATCCCATTCTCTCGGAGATGGTTCATTCCTCCAACTTCAAATATAAGTCAAAGAAGGCTTCATGCAGATAATTACACAGAATGTGCCCACCTCTCCCCATATGGCCACCAAGAAAAAACAAATACTGGCAATTTATTCAAAACCAAGATGGGCAATAATAGTCTTGTTCCCCCTCATCGCCTTCTTACCTCCTTCCCTTCCCCACAGCACCTGTATATATGTATATATATTTGTACGTATTTATTACTCTATTTACTCATTTATTTTACTTGTACATATCTATTCTATTTATTTTATTTTGTTAATATGTTTGGTTTCGTTCTCTGTCTCCCCCTTCTAGACTGTGAGCCCACTGTTGGGTAGGGACTGTCTCTATATGTTGCCAACTTGTACTTCCCAAGTGCTTAGTACAGTGCTCTGCATCATCATCATCATAAATCGTATTTATTGAGCGCTTACTGTGTGCTCTGCACACAGTAAGCGCTCAATAAATACGACTGATTGATTGATTGACCATTTTCATTTCTCTCTTCAGTCTTGGATAGTTTTAAATGTCCATACGTTTTGAGGACGGTATCAGATCAAGTCATGGGGGAAGAAAAACAACCAAAATAAATGGGAAAAAACCTCCCACCACAAGGTGAAATTCAGTAGGGACAAGAGCATGGAGGGAGGACACGTGAGGCCAAAAAAAAAAAAAAAAGGATGATAAAGAAAAACTGGTTGGAGAAAAGCGCTAGGTATAAATTGGAGGGTCAGAGAAGTTAACTGAATTGTCCAAGGTGACCTAGCAGACAACTGGTAGAGCTGGGATTAGAACCCAGGTCCTCTGACTCTCGGGCCGATGCTCTTTCCAGTAGTCCAAGATGCTTCTCCAAGGGGGCAGATAAGTTAGGACATCAGGGAGGGCCCTGACACCAATGACAGGGAAGACATTAAAATTAAAAGCAGAACATTCCACATACCCACATCTCTCAACACGATTAAAAACTCAGACTCTGGCAGTCCATAGGCATTCAATGGTTCTTCTAAAACGGTGTATAAACTTCCGTATGGACAAAATTCCATAACAAGCACTTTGTGTCTTGTGGTGGTCTGAAAAAAAGAAACACACGAGTGTTTGCGATGAGCTAAACACGCAAAAAGACTGCAAGACGCGACTTTAATAAAACGGGTTCTTTAACTTGTGTATTATTGTATTGGATGATTCTTCTGAAAAGAAGCTGTGTCTTAAAAAGCTGAGTATAAAAGGCACACAATAATCTCTTGATAGCGTTGTGAGATAGTTCCTGAAAGTTTGGCATTTTAGATCATACTCTGCACAGTACTTGATCCAAATATGCCTGGCAAGATTTTAAAGACAAAAGCATTTTGAAACATAGTTAATCATATGGGAAAATGGGTATTGTGTATGAGGGCTGGGAACATTTTCCAGGAAAAACGGTAACAACTACTCACCTCTTCTTCGATAGCAAATAATTTGACGATGTTTTTGTGATTCAGTTTCTTTAGCACTTCAAACTCTCTCATCTGAACGTCCATGGGACGAAGAAAACTTATGCTATTGAATACTTTGACGGCAAATAAGTCACCTGTTTTCTATAAGGAGGGAGAGAAATATTTTGGTCACCCATTACAGTATAAAAAAATTGGCAAAAATATTTCTAAATATTTTTAGATTTGTTCTTTTTATTTTCCCAAAAGGCACTAAACTGTTAAAGAAAGAGATCCTCTATCATCTAACGCTGAAGCTATTTAATTGAGGAGAAATTATGCTCCCCAGAACCCCACATTCCAAATATATTTTCTATGGATTATCCTTGCTTCGGGAACACAACCTCACAAGCGACCTCAGGAAAATGGAACAAAACCTATTTTTAAAATAAGGCAGTTAAACAGAGTCCATCTGGCTGGGAAGTGCATGCTGAGATTTTGCAACAGTTTTCTTTTTAAGGCTCATGAGGAGTTTAAACATGTACCCAACCTTCCGGAGAGTGGGCATGTTCTTTGAAATATTGAAAATACTGAGAGCAAAACTATACCACAAAAATCAAAGCCCAACAATAGGAACTTTGAGTCCTCTGGAAGAAAGGACACTATATAAATCCAGAGCAATAATTAATGCATAGATCTGTCTCTAGCAGAAAGCAACAGCTCATTTTTCAGTGACTTAACTTTAACTACAATAATACCCATGGATTCTCAGAAGCAAAGAGTATATTACACAGGTTCTGTTTCCTTCCCGGTCAAATGCTAACTTTAAATTTCTAAATTAAAGGCAGTGAGATTCTCCCCATTTTCTTTCAAAATTCAAGGACGGCATTTTGCACGTTTCTTGGAAAATGTGTGAATATTTCCAGGGGATGAACAGGCCCTAAAATCTAGGAAAAACAAGAGCAGGAAGAAATCAATTGTATTTTTTGAGTGCTTACTGTGTACAGAGTATTGTACTAAGCACTTAGGAGAGTACAATATAACTGAGTTATTAAACATCTTTCCTGCCATCAAGCTTACAGGCTAGAGGAGGAGAAAACTTTCATTTGAAAATAATCATCATTAGCCTGGATTTCAAACACTAGCATATTTTAAGAGCAGTGGGTCATGGCCCAACCCTTACAAGTTACAGAAACTAAATCACGCTTACTACAAGATGAAGAAATAGAAAGTGAAACTAATTGGTCTCTATCAGCAGGTCAAGTGAAAACTGCAGAAATTAAACAGGCATAAAGAGGAGAAAAATGGGAGTTTAACAATATGGAAAACTCAGTCTGGAATAAACTTGGATAAAGCATGGGCCTGGGAGTTGGAAGGACCTGGGTTCTAAACCTAGCTCTGCCACTTGTCTGTTGTGTGACTATGGGCAAGTCACTTCACTTCTCTGTGCCTCAGCTACCTCATCTGTAAAATGGGGATTCATAATAATAATAATAATAATAATGGCATTTATTAAGCGCTTACTATGTGCAAAGCACTGTACTAAGCGCTGGGGAGGTTACAAGGTGATCAGGTTGTCCCATGGGGGGGCTCACTGCCTTAATCCCCATTTTACAGATGTGGTAACTGAGGCCCAGAGAAGTGAAGTGACTTGCCCAAAGTCACACAGCTGACAATTGGTGGAGCCAGTATTTGAACCCATGACCGCTGACTCCAAAGCCCGAGCTCTTTCCACTGCGCCACGCTGCTTCTCTTAGGACTGTGAGCCCCATGTGGGAAAGAGACTGTGCCTAACTAATCTTGTATCTACCCCAGCGCTTAGTACAGTACCTCGCACACAATAAGTGCTTAACAAATACTACGATAATAATAATAACTACTATTATTATTCCTAACTGTTGGTGTCTACGGGACTGTTCTGAATCGCCTTCTTTTCTCACTTTCCACTCCTCCACTCAGAGAGTCTGGCCACTCCAATGGTTTCAGCTACCACCTCTACTGAACGACTTCCAAATCTACCTCACCAGCTTCGACCCCTCACCAATCAATCAATCGTATTTACTGAGCGCTTACTGTGTGCAGAGCACTGTACTAAGCGCTTGGGAAGTACAAGTTGGCAACATATAGAGACGGTCCCTACCCAACAGTGGGCTCACAGTCTAGAAGACTCTGGATTTTCGGTGCCATCTTGATTAAGTGAGATTACGTCTCAAACTGGACTCCCCGTCTTCCCTCGCAAATGCACTCATCCTCTTAGCTTTCCCCTCACACTCAATCAATCAATCAATCAATCGCATTTATTGAGCGCTATGTGCAGAGCACTGTACTAAGCGCTTGGGAAGTACAAATTGGCAACACATAGAGACAGTCCCTACCCAACAGTGGGTTCACAGTCTAAAAGGCTCACACTCGACAATACCACCACCTCCCTGAAAAACCCACAACTTTGCCGTCCTTGACTCTTGCTGACTTTCACCCCTCACATTCGGACCATTGCTAAATTTTGCCAGTTCTCCCCAGTGATTCCTTGGTTCACCCTTTCCTCTTTACCCCAATGGCCATTAATAAATACGACTGATTAATTCTGGCCCGCACGCTGTGCCTTACTCTGTCTTGGACGCCTCTTGCTCAGGCCCTGACAAGCAGTAGAGAGTGAAGAGAGAGTAGAGGTGTGTATAGCAGTAACCACAAGCCATCTGAAGCTGTTATTATATCAGAGGATACGTAAAGTTGGTGTTTTATTGGTTCTGTATGATAACTAAACAGCACACTACAATGAATGCAACTAAACACAGGAAGCAGAGTTCTGCATACACCATTCTAATACAGTTAACCCAGACAAAACAACAACTGCTACATCCAGGCATGAGTTGCTACACAATAACGACACCTATGACTTTGAGAAGGCTTATTGAAAGCCTCCGGATTTTAAATTTCCATTTGAACTAACCTTATGTCGCCCACGAAAGACATTTGCAGTAGCCCCTTGCCCTAGAATATCAGACAGGAGCCAGAGATGATTTGACGTGCTCTGCATCTTTGCTTGGTTGGGTGATCCACTTGAAATACTAAGAAAAATAAAACGTTACCTTTGGTACAAAAAAAAAAGGGCCTCTATTTTAGGGGAAGAATATGTGTATACAAGCAAACATAAAAAGCCTTCACAATTTAAGAATTTTGTAGATGCTAACAAAGTGGGTGGGGGGGGAGCTTTCCCCTCACCTCAAAAAGTTTCCAAAATATTTGTCAGCTTTCTTCCTATTCCAGTCCAAATGGACAGGCATCAGAATCAATCAATCAATCAATCAATTGTATTTATTGAGCGCTTACTATGTGCAGAGCACTGTACTAAGCGCTTGGGAAGTACAAATTGGCATCACATAGAGACAGTCCCTACCCAACAGTGGGCTCACAGTCTAAAAGGGGGAGACAGAGAACAGAACCAAACATACCAACAAAATAAAATAAGTAGGATAGAAATGTACAAGTAAAATAAATAAATAAATAAATAAATAAATAGAGTAATAAATATGTACAACCATATATACATATATACAGGTGCTGTGGGGAAGGGAAGGAGGTAAGACGGGGGGATGGAGAGGGGGACGAGGGGGAGAGGAAAGAAGGGGCTCAGTCTGGGAAGGCCTCAGAAGAGAGGATCATCTTTAAAAATCAATATGCATACCGACCATATAAAAATATAAATTCAAAATCCCCAACGGCAGACTTTACAACTAAAATGCCTCTATACCCATAGCTCAGAATGTTCTCTTTGATAGCAAACCGTGGATTTTTTTTTAAAGTATTTGTTAAGCACTTACTCTGTGCCAGGCACTGTACTAAGCACTAAGATACGAGCTAATCAGGTTGGACCCAGTTCAAATCCCACACAATAGTTTTAATCCCTGTTTTACAGATGAAGGAGTTTAGGCCCAGAGAAGAGAAGTGACTTACCCAAGGTCACACTGCAGACAAGTGGCAGAGCCAAAATTAGAACCCATGTTTCGACTCACAGGCCTGTGGTTCTTCCCACTATGCTTCCCATAGTTTCAATTTCGGTGCCCTAACCAAAGCACTGAAAACCCTGCTGGGTGACCATTTGACATCTAAGTACAATAATTACTTCCTCTTTGGTTTCTCTCTCATAAAATGAGGTAAATACACCATTTAATAAGGGTCCACATGTATTCTCCAAGAGTTTGTGCTAACCAGCGGTATTTGTACACACAGAAAAAACTACTGAGGAAGATTTGAGTTATATATAGTTACCATCCAAGAAGGCTGCTCAAAAATAAGAACATAAATATCATATTGAGTCAGACCAATGATCCAACTTGGCATTTTGGAGAGTGGCAACCGTTTTTCCGTTCTCCTCTTCCCGGTAATTTATTTTGTTTCTGCCTTCCTCACTAGATTGTAAACTCCTTGAAGGACTGTGTCTTCTAACTACTGTACTCTCCAAATTTTTAAAGTGCTCTGCACACATGAAGCGCTGAATAACTTGGAGGAACTGTGTTATGATTGCCCCTCTGAGACCCAAACGATACTCGTGGGATTTAAATAACATTAAATAATAACATTTAAATCACACTTGCAGATTCTACAATATCATGACACTCTTTGAGCCTGACAAGCTCCTCTGAAAAGTGCAAGAAATGCCATGATTGACATTACTTAGGCTTTCCTCGGGTTCCTCTTTAATCTGACATGTACTTCAACGCACTTCAGTTTTCTTTGTGACTAGGCCAAATTCTTAAAAATCATATATCACCGCTAACCTGAGAGGCAGCAGTACACTCCCAAACCCTTAGAAATATATAAATTGAAGGGCAAATTTCAGTGTGGCCTAGTGGCAAGAGAATGGGGACCCTGGCCTGCTGTGTGCCCTTGTCATTTAATCGCCCCATGCCTCAGTTTCCCCATGTGCAAAATGGGGATAGGATTCCTACTCTCCTTCATTCTTAGACTGTCTCATGTGGGACAGGGACGGTGTCCAATCTAATTAGCTTGTGAATCCGTGTCTATATGTTGCCGACTTGTACTTCCCAAGCACTTAGTACAGTGCTCTGCACAAAGTAAGCGCTCAATAAATACGGTTGATCGAATGAATGAATGAATAAATGACTGAAATTTTGTACATATTTATTACTCTATTTTACTTGTACATATTCTATTTATTTTATTTTGTAAATATGTTTTGTTGTCTGCCTCCCCCTTCTAGACTGTGAGCCCGCTGTTGGGTAGGGGCCGTGTCTATATGTTGCCGACTTGTACTTCCCAAGCGCTTAGTACAGTGCTCTGCACACAGTAGGCGCTCAATAAATACGGTTGATCGAATACCCCAGCGTTTAGTACAGCATTGAGAAGTAGCAAGGCTCAGTAGCAAAACTGAGCCCCCTCCTTCCTCTCCCCCTCCTCCCCATCTCCATCCCCCCCACCTTACCTCCTTCCCCTCCCCACAGCACCTGTATATATGTATGTATGTTTGTATGTATTTATTACTCTATTTTATTTGTACATATTTATTCTATTTATTTTGTCAATATGTTTGGTTTTGTTCTCTGTCTCCCCCTTCTAGACTGTGAGCCCACTGTTGGGTAGGGACCGTCTCTATATGTTGCCAACTTGTACCTCCCAAGCACTTAGTCCAGTGCTCTGCACACAGTAAGCGCTCAATAAATACGATTGAATGAATGAAAAAGAGCATGGGTTTGGGAGTCAGAGGACATGGGCTCTAATCCCACCTCCGCCACTTGTCTGCTGTGTGCCTTTGGGCAAGTTATTTCACTTCTCTGGTCCTCAGTTACCTCATCTGTAAAATGGTGATTCAGATTTTGAGCCCCACCTGGGACAACCTGATATCCTTGTATCCCCCCCAGAACTTAGAACAGTGGCTGCCACATAATAATAATAATAATAATAATAATGGCATGCATTAATTTAACTGTATTTATTGAGTGCTGTGTGCAAAGCACTGTACTAAGCGCATGGAAAGTACAATTCATCAACCAATAGAGATAATCACTACCCAACAACGGGCTCACAGTCTAGAAGATTAAGTGCTTACTATGTGCCAAGCACTGTTCTAAGCGCCTGGGGAGATACTAGGCTTAACAAATTCGTTCACTATTATTATCATTAACAAATCCCATCGTTATTATTATTATCTTGACAGTGCCCGGCACACAGTAAGGGCTTAACAAGCACCATTAATAGTAGTACCATGACTCAGTGGAAAGAGCCCGGGCTTGCGAGTCAGAGGTCATGGGTTCCGCTGCTTGTCAGCTGTATGACTTTGGGCGAGTCACTTCACTTCTCTGGGCCTCAGTGACCTCATCTGTAAGCCCCATGGGGGACAACTTGATCACCTTGTATCCCTCCCCAGTGCTTAGAACAGTGCTTTGCACATAGTAAGCGCTTAACCTCATCTGTAAAATGGGGATTAAGACTGGGAGCCCCCCGTGGGACAACCTGATCACCTTGTATTCCCCCCCCCAGCGCTTAGAACAGTGCTTTGCACTTAGTAAGCGCTTAACAAATACCATCAACCTCATCTGTAAAATGGGGATTAAGACTGGGAGCCCCACGTGGGACAACCTGATCACCTTGTATCCCCCCCAGCGTTTAGAACAGTGCTTTGCACATAGTAAGCGCTTAACAAATACCAACATTATTATTATTATTATTATTAAGGCCTTCCCAGACTGAGCCCCCTTTTTCCTCTCCCCATCCCCCCCCGCCCTACCTCCTTCCCCTCTCCACAGCACCTGCATATATTTGTACAGATTACTCTATTTTACCTGTACATACTTACTACTCTATTTCTTAATGAGGTGCATATCAATCGTATTTATTGAGCGCTTACTAATATAGCTATATTAATAGCTAATATAATATTATATAATATATATTATATAATAAATATATAATATTATAGCTAATAGCTACTAATATAGCTATATAGAGCATATAGCTATAATTCCTTTTATTCTGACTGTTTTGACACCTATGCGTTTTGTTTTGTTGTCTGTCTCCCCCTTCCAGACTGGGAGCCCATTGTGGGGTAGGGACCGTCTCTAGATGTTTGCAACTTGTGCTAGACAAGCGCTTAGTACAGTGCCCTGCACGCAGTAAGCGCTCAATAAAGGCGACTGAATGAATCATCATCATCATCAATCGCATTTATTGAGCGCTTACTACGTGCAGAGCACTGTACTAAGCGCTTGGGAAGTACAAATTGGCAACGTCTAGAGACGGTCCCTACCCAACAGTGGGCTCACAGTCTAAAAGGGGGAGCCAGAGAACGAAACCAAACATACTAACAAAATAAAATAAATAGAATAGATATGTACAAGTAAAATAAATAAATAAATAGAGTAATAAATATGTGCAAACATATATACATAATGAATGAATGAAATCATGAGTGAATGAATGAGGAGGGCCAAGCAAAGGCGACCTGTTGACCCCGGGCCGCCCCCACCTCAGACGCAGGCCTGAGGCCCTGCCCTTTGCCCCCTGACCTTTGACCCCGGCCGGGGGCCCCGCTCACCGTGGCCGCCTCCTCCCTGAGGCCCGCAGGCTTGGCTGGGCCTCCCCGCGCGCCGACCCACTTCCGGTTCAGCGAGCGGCCGCCCAGGCGTCACGTGACCGCCCCGCCCCTGCGCGTGCGTCAGCGCTCCCCCTCCTCGTCCCTCCCGGCCCCTGCGCACGCGCAAGCGCGTCGGCGCTCCTCTCCTCACCGGCCCCTGCGCACGCGCGTCGGCGCTCCTCGCCTCACCGGCCCCTGCGCACGCGCGTCGGCGCTCCTCGCCTCACCCACCCGGCTCCTGCGCACGCGCGTCAGGGCTCCTCTCCTCACCCCCCCACCCCGTTCCGGCCCCTGCGCACGCGCGTTAGCACTCCTCTCCTCATCCCCCCACTCACGGCCCCTGCGCATGCGCACGCGTCAGCGCAGCGTGGCTCAGTGCGTAGAGCCCGGGCTTTGGAGTCAGAGGTCATGGGTTCAAATTCCTGCTCCGCCAATTGTCAGCTGTGTGACTTTGGGCAAGTCGCTTCACTTCTCTGGGCCTCTGTTACGTCATCTGGAAAATGGGGATGAAGACTGTGAGCCCCCCGTGGGACAACCTGATCACCTCTCCAGCGCTTAGAACAGTGATTTGCACATAGTAAGCGCTTAATAAATGCCATTATTATTATTATCCCCCCCCCACCGCCGGCCCTTGCGCACGCGCGTCAGCGCTCCTCTCTTCATCCCCCCCCCCGCCTCTGCGCACGCGCGTCAGCTCTTCTCTCCTCATCATCATCAATCGTATTTATTGAGCGCTTACTATGTGCAGAGCACTGTACTAAGCGCTTGGGAAGTACAAATTGGCAACATCTAGAGACAGTCCCTGCCCAACAGTGGGCTCACAGTCTAAAAGGGGGAGACAGAGAACGAAACCAAACATACTAACAAAATAAAATAAATAGGATAGATATGTACAAGTAAAATAAATAAATAAATGGAGTAATAAATATGTACAAACATATATAGGTAATGGGTTCAAATCCCTGCTCCACCAATTGTCAGCTGTGTGACTTTGGGCAAGTCACTTCACTGGGCCTCAGTTACCTCATCTGGAAAATGGGGATGAAGACTGTGAGCCCCCCGTGGGACAACCTGATCACCTTGTAACCTCTCCAGCGCTTAGAACAGTGCTTTGCATAGTAAGCGCTTAATAAATGCCATTATTATTATTATTATTCCCCCCCCCCCCACGGCCCTTGCGCACGCGCATCAGCGCTCCTCTCCTCATACCCCCGCCACTGCGCACGCGCGTCAGCGCTTCTCTTCTAACCCCCCCGCTCCTGCGCATGCGCGCTCGTCTCTCCCGCCCTCCGCGCGCGCGGCCGCCTCGCCCTGCCTCATCGCGTGCGCGGCCGCTTCGTCCTCCCTCATCGCGCGCGCGCGCGCTCTTTCATTCATTCATTCATTCAGTCAGTCATTCAGTCATTCAATCGTATTTATTGGGCGCTTACTTTGCGCAGAGCACTGTACTAAGCGCTTGGGAAGTCCAAGTTGGCAACATCTAGAGACGGTCCCTACCCAACAGCGGGCTCACAGTCTGGAAAGGGGAGACAGACAACAAAATAAAACATGTGGACAGGTGTCAAGTTGTCAGAATAAGTAGAAGTAAAGCTAGATGCACATCATTAACAAAATAAATAGAATAGTAAATACGTACAAGTAAAATAGAGTAATAAATCTGTACAAACATATATGCAGGTGCTGTGGAGAGGGGAAGGAGAATCAATAATCCTCCTTACTGAGCGCTTACTAAGGGCAGAGCACTGTACTAAGCGCCTGGACAATCCAATTCTGCAACAGAGACAGTCCCTACCCAACAACGGGCTCACAGGCTAGAAGGCGGGGGGTGACTCTCCCTCATCCCCTCAGGCCGCCATGCTCTTCCCCCCGTAGATCTGCATGGTTTAGGGAATCAGCGTGGCTCAGTGGAAAAGAGCCCGGGCTTTGGAGTCAGAGGTCACGGGTTCGAATTCCACTCCGCCACTTGTCAGTTGGGTGACTTTGGGCAAGTCACTTCACTTCTCTGGGCCTCAGTTCCCTCATCTATAAAATGGGGATTAAGACTGTGAGCCCCCTGTGGGACAACCTGATCACCTTGTAACCTCCCCAGGGCTTAGAACGGTGCTCTGCTCATAGTAAGCACTGAATAAATGCCATCATTATTATTATTAGGGGACAGAGCCCAGGCCTTGGAGTCAGGTCATGGGTGCTAATCAATCAATCAATCAATCAATCAATCAATCGTATTTATTGAGCGCTTACTATGTGCAGAGCACTGTACTAAGCGCTTGGGAAGTACAAATTGGCATCACATAGAGACAGTCCCTACCCGATAGTGGGCTCACAGTCTAAAAGGGGGAGACAGAGAACAGAACCAAACATACCAACAAAATAAAATAAGTAGGATAGAAATGTACTCTGCCATTTACCTGCCCTGTGGCCTTGGTCAAGTCACTTCACTTCCCTGGGCCTCAGTTACCTCAGCTGTAAAATCCCCATTTTGAGGACTGGGAGCCCCATGTCTTGGGCAATAATAATAATGCTGGTATTTGTTAAGCACTTACTATGTGCCAAGAACTGCTCTAAGCACTGGGTAATTAGGTTGTCCCACATGGGGCTCACAATCTTAATCCCCATTTTACAGATGAAGTGACTGAGGCACGGAGAAGTTAAGTGACTTGCCCAAAGTCACACAGCTGACAAGTGGCAGAGCTGGGATTAGAACCCATGACCTCTGACTTCCAAGCCCGGGCTCTTTCCACTAAACCACTCTGCTTCTCTGGGCCTCAGTTACCTCAAATGTAAAATGGGGATGAAGACTGGGAGCTCCATGCAGGACAGGGACTGTGTCCAATCAGATTTTCCCGTATCCACCCCGGCACTTAGTACGGTGCCTGGCACATAGTAAGCACTTAACAAACATTACAATTATTATCAATGCAGCCACCATCCGGGTCATTCAGTCCTGCTGTGTCTGCTGACTTTTCCTCCCCACCCCCATTTCGTTAAGCGCTTACTATGTGGCAAGCACTGTACTAAGCGCTGGGGTAGATACAAATTGGACCAAGTCCCTGTGCCCCACCTATGGGGCAGGAACTCTGCCTAATCTGATTATCTCGTATCTACTGCAGTTGGTTAATACCATGGTTAGCACACTGTATGTACTGTGCCAGGCACTGTACTAAGCGTTGAGGTAGATACAAATGTCCCACAAGGGGCACACAGTCTTAATCCCGCTTTTACAGATAAGGTAACAGGCACAGATACATTGAGTGATTTACCCAAGGCCACACAGCAGACAAGTGACAGATCAGGATTAGAACTCAGGTTCTTTGACTCACAAGCCCATGCTCTTTCTACTAGACCACGTTGCTTCCCCTAATGCTCCTAATTTAGGTAGACGAATTGTAAATACACAGCGAGAGCAGGAAGAAAAATAGTTTGGGGACAGTAGGAGTTTGGGAAAATGAATAAATGGAGTCTGAATCAATCTATGGGATACATACGTGAGAAAGATAGCTATTGCAATGACAAGGGTCAGGGAAAGGACTCCTGGAAGAGGTGAGTGTTAAGAGGGCAAGATGTAGTCTAGCAGATAAATATGGTATTTATGCATTTACTATATGCCAGGCACTGGGGCAGATACAAGATAATTGAGTTGGATACAGACCCTGTCCCAGATGAGACTCATGGGACTCCCAGACTTAGTCACCTCATCTGGAAAATGGGAACTGAGGCCCAAAATGCAGGTCCTTCTGATTTCGAGGCCCGTGCTTTACCCACTAAGCCACGTTGCTTCTCTAACTTGTGTCTGAAACCGAAAGATAGCAGTTCCAGCACAGCAGAGAGGGGCATTTTGGGGTGGCAAACTCTCAACACCTCTCTCCTGCTACCTCTCTCAAAAGAATAGCAAAAACAATTATTCCATCTCTACTTTGGCTGAGAGCAACTGATAGGAATCATCACACTACCATGATAAAAGATAAATATGCTAAATATTTGCCACCCACCACCATGCTGCTGACAAAAAAATCTAGTTCCCTTTACCCATCCATAGTCCTTCTCTTTTAGCTACTTTCCCTAGTGCACAAATTCTGTGCTTTGAGCCTGTTTCTGGAAATTACATGCTCTATAGTGGTAGGATGTGGAGCTGGACTGGAGAAGAAATGGGATCCTTAACAAGAAATAAAGGCCCTCAAGGAATGTGGGCAGGGAATGGATCTACCAACTGTTACATATTGCACTCTTCCAAGTACTTAGTACAGTGCTCTGCACGCAGAAAGCACTCAATAAATATGACATTGAATTGAGGCGACCAATTATTTTTCATCCCAGAGGTGGTCTGATCTCCTCCTATACTGAAATGCTACTCAGATTAATAGGTTTGAGGACCTCTGATCTGAGGCAGTGAAAGACATACAAACAGGCATCGCAGATTTCACTACATAAAATTTATTCTTTTTTTTTTATAAAAATGTATAACCAGCTCCTTTTAAATCAATTCCTTTATGAAACCAATCTTTTATAGGATAAACACTTTAGCATTAAGATTGCTTTTCAAGAAAGCTCATAGCTATCTACAAACAAAAACTAGTTCTGATTGCTTTATTTACCTGTATTTTATATGTGCATCTGTGAGGAAAAATGACATTCAGATCTCTAATATTTTTGCTCAATTTTAAAAAAATGTACACAGTTTAGCCTTCGCTATGATCTTGGGAGGGACATGTTCACTAACATTTCAAAAAAAAACAAAAAACCCAAAAAACTGAAGCTATTTTGACAGCATTCTTGTAGTTTTTACAGCACTAAAAAAATTACAAAATAAAGTCTCAATAGGCAGGCAGGCAACTTCTCACGTTGTCCCACACCTATACCTAGATCAACACTGAAAGCCAGTTTTATCCATTGTACAGAAAAAGAGGCTAAACTATGTACTATTGTAAGCACAAAAACTTAAAAGGATCACCAACGTGAATGGCACAAAGAAGAGCATCGGTATAAATTAGAGTTCCTGATGGGGCAACTGGGTATTGGGATTTCCAGGCTGTTCCTCAGGGCTTTGCTCTCTGGAAGAATACCTGTTAATTAAAGGTGTACACGTGAATTAGTATATAAAGTCACGAAATTGATCCCAATGCAGATTTCAGAACCTCACTCTTAATTAAGGACAACCGATTTTTCACCCTCTACAAGCCCAGGATCACTACAGCCCAGAACGTTGTCATTTCCCTGGGGCGGCAATATGGCAGCGGCTCAAATCCCCCCAAAACATAACCCCTATGTAAACTTAAGGCAAAGACATTTCTGTCCACTGATGCCAATGATCGAAACTAGATAACCTGAAACGGTAATTAGTCAGAATGCTGATTCCCAGTGTTCGGAATAATTCCGGATATCAAAGACAAAATCTCTCAGATCCATTAAGGAGGAGCTTCACACACTATGATAATGGCAATGCGTAAATGGATGTGTATCCCACAGAAATCTGCCAACTGAAATTCAACAACAGCAAGATCTCTCTTGCAATACACCTAAAAATCGCTCATTCATTAAAGTTGGATTTAAAGTCTTCATTCCTCCTACATAGGAGATAAAAAACAGCACTGAAGAGAAACTAGTGTTTGACTTTTTCCCGGATTCTCAGGTTTTCTGGATATAAACAAATCCACTAGTACCAGTTGCTAGGCAAGATATGTCTTTTCCCAAAAGTATACGCTATTTTCCAAGTCCCGTTCTTCCTGCTACTTTAGATTGTGAGCCCCCTGTGGGACCTGATTACCTTGAATCTGTCCCAGGGCTTAATACAGCGCTTGGCACATAGCAAGCACATAATAATAACAACAATAATTGGGGTATTTGCTACGTCCTAAGACGGAAAGAAAAATTTCAGTCCTGGGATGCACACACAAAATGGGGAAAAATAGCAGTCCTCTTCCAAGTTTCTCTTCCCAGTAATTTAGATGTTCTGTCTCTAAATTCTCGCCACACCTACCTGTCCCCTTTACCCACTTAAAAAACAAAAAAACTAATGCACAAACATATGTATTCAAGAGCCTCCCAGATGAACCCAAAATTAGTAACTCAGATTTCACCTCTTCCTCTCTCCCAGCTCTGGGTCGAGCAAAATGCAAAGCCAAAGGGTTTTGCACACTTTTGCCAAACACACCGGAAAGGAGAGAAAGGTCCCAAGTTCAGGGACATTTAAAGTATTCATTCATTCAATCGTATTTATTGAGTGCTTACTGTGTGCAGAGCACTGTCCTAAGCGCTTCCTAGTAGGTAAAGCAGTGTTCGGTTCCACTACTGTTGCAGTAGACAAAATGTGGAAAAGGTGGTCGCTGGATCCTGAAAACTACAAAGTCTCTGAAAAATGATTTACTGGGCGACAGTAGGAGTGTCTTACCTTTAAGTAATTTTTAAAGACTTTAGCATCGGGTTGCTGAAGAGCTTGGCAAAACTCCTGAGGAAAAAGGGTTAAAAAATCAGAGTCTTTGTGTTAACTGTGCCATGCGACTCTAGGCAACAAACTGCTGGATTTGGGGCTGGGATATTAAAAACGAGGCAGAGGGGCTGCAATCTCCTTTGACTGTGGCCCCAAATCATCACCCCTCATGACTGAGAAGAGGGGCCTGGGTACTTATTTATTCATATTAATGTCTGTCTCCCCCTCTAGACTGTAAACTCATTAGGGGCAGGGAAGGTGTCTGCTAATTTTGTTGTATTGTATTCTTCTCAAGTGCTCAGTATAGTGCTCTGCACATAGTAAGCACTCAATAGATCCCACTGATTGATTGACTGGACAAGCTCCTTGAGGGCAGGGATTTATCTACTGAATCTATGTTATTTTCCCAAGCACTTAGTACAGTACTCTGCACAGATTAAGTGCTCAATAAATACCTCTGATTGAGAGGTATCGCTATTAATTATTATAATTATTAATTATAATCGCTAATTATTAATAATTAGTGCTATTATACCATTACTTTCTAGTCCTTACATAAGCAGATCCATAGTTTATTGAGAAAACAGGCATATTTCAAACTTCAGGAACCTGGAGGTGCAAACTACATTCTGGGTAAGCTATGCTGAAATACCCAGTCAGGGTGCTGCCCAGGACTTACCTAAGCTCCCATTAAGCCAGCCTTTAAAAAAGTTTTGAAATCCATTTATAATAAAAACGATACATTAAAATTCTGAACAAGAACATTTTTGGACAGATGGCATGACAACGCCTCGTTCCGCTATAAACTGAGCTTATCTTCAAAGAATATTAAGTGCTCAGCACAAGAACATTAGGCATTAAGTGGACTCTACACCGATGTTTCAAGCTCACCAACTGACTAGTCATATTCGTTTTTATAATTTTATTTGGGGTGTTTTAACCGATCTGACTGCTAATGTAACAGTGAGATGCCTTGGCTTTTTAAAAAATCAAATAATACCCAGTGCCGATTTGAAAGATATTCACATTGAATTTGCTGAAAATGTTCTTACCTGGATTATTTCAGGAGCTACCTGCAGGGATGGTAGGTATTCCTGTTGAAGATACTGAATACATTCTGGGCCCTGAAAATGGAATAAACTGTAAATGGACTATGTGCTCAAGATAGAAATGCTTTCTAAAACCAAGCCCGTCAGTATACACTACACAGATAATCGAGTTTTGTATTAATGAATCCATGAATGGTTCAAGCAAATCCTAGGGTATCCCAGTATCCTTCAAGGGAGCCGCTCCCTGGAGCAAGATTCTGCAGCTGCCTTCAAACCGCTCTCTTTCCTCTCATGCTTCTGTCACCATCGGTGGTGTGGAAAGTAGGGTGTACCTAAGATGGTGGCAACGGGAAAACCCTTAAGAATAGCAATGGTAGGGGAGAAGGCTCTTCCCCCACTGATGGAAACTCAACAACTCAATCGGGAGCAACAGCAAGTTATCTTCCCGGACTCCAAACAAAGAGGACACTGGGCCGTAGGGCTTGGAGAAAAGATGACCCCTGGTATCCCACTAATGAATTTCACAGTGGGGAATTGGGCTGTGATGGGTTTCCCACCTTGCTCATTTAGCCCCAAGTAGATTCCGACAGTGTGGCTGGCGACCAGAAATGTTTCTGATTTTGGAAACTCCATAACCTCCAGTTTTTCCCATTTAATCCTGGCAGGGTTGAGCCAGACTGGCCTCCTCAGGCCTGCTCCGTACACGAGCTCAGCTCGAGGACGTGGCTCTCCTAGGTAAGACTGGTGCCGCCTGCCCAATTAGCCACTGCTCCGCAGCGAGGCGGGCCCAGAAAATCCAAAATGTGGATACTCCACAGCTACATTATCCAGAGTTTATCACTGATTCAGAATTTCCAACTGGGAGGAGAGACCAAGGACTTTACCCCCTAAAAAAATGGGCTCCTAGATAGACCACCAAAACCAAAGATGGCTTATTACCATGACCTAGGCATCACTGGATAGGTGCCATGGGATTTGCCGAGTTAACTGAAGAAGGGAGGAGGTTCTTAAAGAGATTTAAGTCTAAAGATACCACCACTTCCATTCTGCAGAAGACTGAAAGAAAACCCCCAAGTTTCCTTTTCCATGTGTTAGTTTGAGGATTCCCTTCGGTAAAAGAATTTGACAACAAATAATCCCACTTTGGAGCCAGGCTTAAAACTGGAAAGCAGGAATTCTCAACCTGCTGCTCCAAACTACCAATTTACAGAGAGGGAAGTTGGGGAACAACGGAGAAAAAAGAAAGAAAAAAAAAAAGTAGTAAAAACCAAACAGAGGAGAGAGAATTTGATAGGTAAAGTTTTGTCTCAAATCCAGATGCATCCAAAATTAACACGAAGCACCAAATTATACAGATCGTCAGAAATAAAAGGACGAGGTTGGGGAGGGGGAAGTTGGACAGTGGCCGTGCTCGCCAACAGCCTCCGGGGAAGAAGTTTAGAATCTCGTCTTAAGGAAACCTCCAGAACGCAGAAGGGATTGTCGATGGGTTGAGGTTTCAAATCTTTCCAGAAGCAGTCATTTCCACTGACCTTGTTATATAGTAAGAAAAGCACTTCTGCCTTCACGGCCATTTGGAAGTTTGGCTGGAAGCTGTTCTCTCTGGGCTTGAAAGAGATTTGGGATTGAATATCCAACCATGACTAAAACCTTGATTTTTGACCCAAAGGCAAGCTGCTGAATGTACTGGGATTGGAATGTATTTCTAATGCCTTACCCTTTTGAGATGAATTGTTTTCAGTGTCACTGCACATTCTGATAAAGCCTGTGGAGAAGAAATTCATAATGAACCAGGTGGCTCGAACGCTAGGAATCAACCCTTAATTACCCAGGATCACACTGCCCATGTCGTACTACCCACCGATATTCTGCTAATCGGTAACGAAGTCTGTTGGTATATGGAGTAAGAGAGAGACTGTACAACTGAAAACACCAATTTTCCCAAGATGTTGGTCACCCCCATAAGCACCCATGTGATCTGAAGGCTTTCTAATTTATTCCACCAGTCGATCATATTTATTAATGGGTGCACAACACTGTAATAATTAGAATAATGATTTTGGTATTTGTTAAGCACTTACTATGTGCAAAGCACTGTTCTAAGCGCTAGGGAGGATACAAGGTGATCAGGTTGTCCCATGTGAGGCTCACAATCTTAATCCCCATTTTACAGATGAAAGCGCTTGGGAGAGTATACTACAACAGAGTTGGTATCAATAGACCCCAAGGATGTTCTCCAGAGGAGGCTGGCAAGATTGAGCCAAAGAAGAGAGATTCTCATTTTCTCTGTGGAGGCCATTGGGATCAGAGCAACAGAGGTCCAAGGGGCCTCGGGAGACTAAGAAAAACTCGTTTGAAAGGACCTTCACCTTAGAGTTGTTGGTCCTAAAGCTGAGAGAGTGGGTCAGAGACAGGGCCTGGTGACTTACTGAATCACTCTAGTGCCCTGCAGAAAAGCTCTGGTACAAGTTCTTGGCCCGATTTACCCCTGCCCCTAAAAGCACGGGATACCTCGTTGCTTACCAAAACAGTCTGGGCATCTGTCAGATCAAAGGTTTGTTTCAAAGGTGCTAGGAAACATGCGGAGACAATGTGCTTGTAAACAAAATCGGCAAATCCCACCGGTCCATCTTTGCCCCCTGCCAAGAAATAATTCAGATCTTAAAAAAAAAATACTTTTCCAGATGGGTTAATTGGACACCTGTCATAAATGCTAATAAACCACCTTACCCCATAGTTCCACCAGCTTTGAGAGAATGATAAAGCATGTTTTCTGTGCAATGGGATCTGGATAGTCGACAGCTCCTTGGATGATTGTAACCAATACACGCTCCACATTCTCTGCACCTGCAAAGATGCCAACGAATTAGTTTTGGTCAGGTTTCCCAAAACGCAAGGAGTCAGATTTTTAGTTTACGTCATTCCTGGTTTCTGAGCGATAGGGCGGAAAACAGTACATCGGCTGTTCAAAAGGTAAAAGACCCTCAGATTGAAGTGAACTTTCAAAAGTATTATCAAGTTGCATTTACGTGGATATCTAAAATATCCAAACCCATAATAATCTGGAAAAGCAAGCATTTAATTGTTGTACATTCTTGAGTGCTTACTGTGTGCACAGTCTGACATGTTCCTTGCCAACAAGGAGCTTACAGTCTAGAGGGGGAGTCAGACATTAACATACCTTATGGATATGTTCATAAGTGCAGTGAGGCTGAGGGTGGGGTGAATATCAAGTGCTTAAAGGGTACAGAACCAAATGCATAGGCGACACAAGAGGGAATAGGGGAAATGAAGACTTGACTGGGAATGGCCTCTTGGATATGTGATTTTGGTACGGCTTTGAAAGTGGGGAGAGTGGTGGTTTGTCAGATAGAGAGGGGGGTAGGCGAGAAGTTCCAGGCCAGAGAGAGAAAGAGAGTAGGCAAGGGTTCGGCAGCCAAGACGAGATCGAGGAACATTGAGTAGGTCGGTGTGAGGGGAGTGAAGTGTGCTTGCTGGATTGTAATAAGGAACCAGGAAGGTGAGATAGGAAGGGGAAAGCAGATGAGGGCCTTACAGCCAACTGTGAGGAGTTTCAGTTTGAGGTAGAGGTGGATGGGCAACCACTGGAGGTTTTTGAGGAGTGGGGAGAGACATGGTCTGAATGACGGTCTTTTTAGAAAAATTATCCGGGCAGCAGAGTGAAATACAGACAAGAGTAGGGAGAGACAGGTCAGCAAGGAGGCTGATTCTGTAGTCAAAGTGTGATAAGATCAGCATGGTAGGAGTTTGGATGGAGACGAAAGGGTAGGCTTTAGAGATGTTGGCTGAAATGAGTGCCACTGAAAACAACTTCTGCATTTGTTTTCTGAACCCACAGCCCAATGTTAATTTGCGTCTCCACAAAACCACCACTCCTTCCACCCATGGGAGCTGCACGTCTAAGATTCTCTCAGATAAAATTAAACAAAGCTCTTCGCGACTGTCCGCTTCCTCAAATCGGGAACCCTGGGCAAATGACTCTAACGGAAGAGTTTAACTAGAGTTAGTCACTGTCTTATCCCAAACGTTTTTCCAATTAGCTTCCTCACCTTGATTAGCTATGACTTCGCTCATCCCACTGCCAGTGACAGTCTGCAGGAAAGCAAAGTAACTCCTCCGCAGCATTTGCTTTTCTAAAGCAGCGGACTGGTCGTTGTCTTCTGCTGGACGGAGTAATACTTCAAAAATAGCACAGAGCAAGGGCATGAACATTTGTTGCAAAAACGGGGACACCTGGGTCTGGGAAAGAGACACAGACATTACTACTTGCCAGCCAAAGACAACATTAATTCTAGGAGGAAAAAAAAAGCAGTGATTTTTCAACTCCCAAGGCTGTTAGCCATTTTTCCTGTCCAGCTGAAAAGAGTTTTAGGGTTCAAGCTTAAACAGCTCAATGTTCAATAAGCAATCATTTCCTGAGAACTTCTTGATTGCCCTTTTTTTAGGGACCCCATAATTCATTGGAATTCGACTCGTGGCCAGTGGCTTTAACGCAGTTTATACGCAGGACATGGATTGTCACCTTCGAGTCCCGTCTTTTTCACTACCCCTTTTCGGCTCGTCTACTGAGGGTCGCTGGAAGTCAGACAGCTTGCTCATTTCAGCAGCTCCCGCAATAGGATTTCAATTCAAGTTAAACCTCAATCATTCGGGCCCAAAAGGTGATCACATTTTTGTTATCGGCCCTGCTTGGTATTCAGGTGTTTCTCGGACTTGTGTAGGTTTTGTTTGATGCTGGGTTCCCAGGCTTAGATTCTCAAAAGGGACTTCTTATTTCCATGGTGACATGGAGCCTATGCCCAAAACCTGAGAGTAAATTAGAGCTGTTAAGTGATGCATGCTTGCCTTGGAAATGCTAATTGTTGGAAAGAGTTAAGGTCCCTCCTAAAATGCCTAGCTTCCAAAAGAGGAGTAAACACCAACACTGTAAAATTGAAGAATAGAAGCACAGGGGCCTAGTGGAAAGAGCAAGGACCTTGGAGTAAGGGGACCTGGGATATAATCCCGGCTCTGCCAGATGCTTGCTGTCTGACCTTGGGCAAGTCACTTCAATTCTCTGGGCGTCAGTTCTCCTGTTCTTCCTCCTACTTAGACAGTGGGTCCCCATTTTACTGTTGAAGAAAGAGAGGCACAGAGAAGCCAAGTGGCTTGCTCAAGGTCACACCGCAGGCGAGTAGTGGAGCCGGGATTAGAACGCAACCCAGCATGGGGCTGGGGACTGGGTTCAATTTAACTTGTACCTATCACAGCACTTAAGAACAGTGTTTGACAAGTAGTAAGCAATTAAATACCATTTAAAAAATCGAGCTTACTTGCTTGGCAAAAAACACCCACCATTCAGCCTTTCAGGATAAATCCAGCTCGATGTTTGTCTTTGTGACCACGACTATTTCATGCCCACTGTCAGTACTTTTCTTATCAGCCATTAGTTGGTGGATGAAGTAACCTTATTAGGGTAACTCGGGCCCCAAAATGTCCCCATTTCCACCTCTGGATCCAGCCAGCTGGGACCTGGCTAGCACTGGACTTAGAGGTTCATCTCTTGAACGACCAGTCGGGCCTCAACTCCTCCTTCCCCGTGTGGGGAAACAGCAGGAAGTGTGAAGGGGGTGGTTGGCGACTGAAAGCCATCTTTCCTGAGACGGGATCTCCCAGGTATATTTTCAGTTTGAGGCTGTTCACTCCACCAACGGCGGTGGAAACAAGGACAAAAAACAAAGCCTAAGAAGTCCTCTCGACAGTGAACTCATTGTGGGCAGGGAACGTGTCTGCTAACTCTGTTGCATTGCACTCTCCTGAGCATTTAGTTCAGTGCTCTGCACACAGAAGGCACTCGAATACCACCGACGGAGTGATGTACGTGGCCTAATGGGTGTTGGGCAGTTCTGGGAATTCAGAGGCCTGAGTTCTAATCCCGGCTCCGCTACTTGCTTGTGGTGTGACCTTGAGCAAACCACTTGGCTTCTCTGTGCCTCGGTTTCTTCAACTGTAAAATGGGGATGCTACACTTCTCCTCCCGCTACCTTGACTGTGAGCCGCAGGGAGCGCAGTGATTGCCCAACCTGATCGTACTAAACCCAGCTGGCAATTCATTCATTCATTCAGTCGTATTTACTGAGCGCTTACTCTGTGCAGAGCACTGTACTAAGCGCTTGGTAAGTACAAGTTGACAACATATAGAGATGGTCCCTACCCAACAGTGGGCTCACAGTCTAGAAGGGGGAGCAGAGAACAAAACATATTAACAAAATAAAATAAATAGAATATGTACAAATAAAATAAATAAGAGTAATAAATACATACAAACATATACATATATGCAGGTGCTGTGGGGAGGGGAAGGAGGTAAGGCAGGGGGGATGGAGACGGGGAGGAGGGGGAGAGGAAGGAGGAGGCTCAGTCTGGGAAGGCCTCCTGGAGGAGGTAGTTAGCACGGTGCTCAACAAATACCATTAGAAGAACATCCCTTTCGTCTTATACAAATCGAGTACCTTGAACTTGGCCGTGATCTGATTAATGAGGGGAATGAATTCCTGCAGGTCCTTTGCTTCACAATCTTTGAGCATGTGCTCTGAGGCAGAAGGGATGAAAGGGAGGACCTCTTCCTCTAGGCAAATGATCATGCGGTGGAGAAAAGTGCGGACGCCACTTCTGAGAGCCTCCTTCTGCAGAGGGCAACTGAGAGCCGGCAGGAATGTCTGCAGGCAGTCCAGGTAGACTTCGCAACAGCCGCACTGCTTCACGGTCTGTTTATTGCTGAAAGCTTTGCTGGTTCGGCTGTGTGGAGGAAATACACGCCATCAATAGCTACCCGCTCGTCCACAGACGGGGGTGTCCCATAAACAGGTTACAGGGACTGCTGCTCAACAGAGCATTCCTCCTTCTCCTAAAGCTCCGTGAATACACTGTCTTATGTGAATACACTGTCCTATTTTGGTCACCTGGTGACTACTAATACTGGCAGTCCTCGGGGAGTGGTTCGGGAGCTCATAGGCCCTAGGGAAGACGGGGACCATCCTTTTTCTAGGTTAAAAAATATAAGTGATGGCCTGCTGGCAATGCAATAAAATACCTTTAGGTTATTAATCAAAACGCAGAGCTCTACAGAAAATTTCCTCCTTACCACCCCAACAATCACTTCTAATCCCGTCGAATTTACACACGTCCTCAGCATTTGTATCTATCTGTGCATTCAATTAGTTATACCACTTCATTTGTATTTTTGAGCGCTTACTCTGGGCACAGCACTGAACTAAGAACTCCCAGAAACTAACATTAAACCAAACAATGGTATTTATTGAACACTTATGTGCAGAGCACTGTACTAAGCATGTGAGAGACTACAATACAACAGAATTAGTGGACAAGTTCTCTGCCCATAAAAGCTTACAGTCTAGAGGGGAAGACAGAGAGGGGAACATAACTTGTGCTTCTCTTGTACTTTCCCATGTGCTTAGTTCAGTTCACCACGCTGTGTGTGCTCAATAAATACCAAAACTACTATTATCTTTATAAGCACAGAGAGAGTAGATGATTCACAACTTTATTCTTGTAATCTGGTCAAACTTGCTACACCAGAGGAAACCATTAACAGTCAATCAATCACCCAATCAAGGATGCTTACTGAGTGCTCACTATGTGCTAAGCACCGTACTAAGTGCTTGGGAGGGTATAACAGAATTAACAGACATGTCCCCTGCCCTTAACGAGCTTATGGTCTAGAGGGGGAAACAGACGTTAATAGTAATAAAGACGCTATTTACCAAGCACAATTCCCTAAAACCTCTGGTTAACTTAGAAAATCATCTTTAGGTAGATCCAAAAATAAGCTTTCATACTAAAAAGAATGCCAGGGGTTCACTCACCTGGCAAATCCAACTGCGTGGTTGAGACAGTCTGCTAAAACTGCCTGCCTTTCCTCATCTTGTGACAGCATCAGCTTTTCTAACAGAATTTTAAACTTCTCCATAAGCGGAGTCAATAGATTCCTCAGCAAGGCTTGCTTCCTTTCTGCCGGGTATTCACTGTTAACGATTAGCACTCCAGCCGTCTCATACATAAACAGTTGATCATCGCTGCTCAACAAAGACTGGTAACCGTTCTCCTAGAATGAGATTTATTTTTGTCAACCAAAATAAAACCAGGCGGACTAAATCTGGAAGGAATTAGATGATTTTTTAAAAAACTGGGCCTGCCTAAATTACGTGTGACTGTCCAACCGAGTGCTTTGATTATGATACTCATACTTCCTTTGGGAAAAAAAATAAATAGAACCTTTGGAGGCTGAACAGTTTTTAGTTAATGAAAACGGGTGTGACACTTTCAAAAGAAGCTGATTCTACCCCGAGAGAGCAAACTGGTCAACCACACGGCAGAGCATTTCAGCTGTGTGTGTAACAAGGGTCCCCTCGGGGCAGAAGAGAATCAAAGAGATTTTGTGTCTAGGCCTGAAGTGCTACAATTGGTTGGGAAACAGCACCATTTTGATGTTTCCAAGAGGGCAGGAATGTGTCTGCTACGCTGTACTCTCCCAAGTGCTTAACACAGTGCTCTGCACAGCATACGTGCTCCAATATCATTGATTGATAATAGGAATCTGCCAGCAAACCCACTTCTGGTGAAAAGCTTGAATTTACATCATCCCCATCCCTGAAGTAATCTGGGGATCTATCAGAAGAATCTGACAGCCACACAAAACGGCTTCAAAGGAAGCTCTCTTATATTGCTTCTCTCCATTTTGGCCATTTCTAGAGACCCACCATGAAGGGGCACGTTAGCACTGGAGTGAGGAGGAAAGAAAGGGTAAAAAAGAGGAAAGAATGGGAAGCAGTGTGGCCTAATGGAAAGTGCAAGGCCCTGGGTTCTAATCCCAGCTCTGCCGCTTCGTTGGCCGTGCGATCTTGGTCAAGATGCAACTTCTCTGGGCCTCAGTTACCTCATCTGTAAAATGGGGATTAAATCCTCCTCTCTCCAACCTAGTCCGTGAGCTCCATGTGGGATAGGGTCTGTATCCAACCTATCTTACTTCTATCTACTCCAGCACTTAAAAAAAAAAAAGTATTTGGCCATACTGCTTCCCTTTGTACAGTGTCTGGCACATAGTATGTGCTAACCATAGAAAAAGTGTGTGTGTGTGGGGGGGATCAGCAGAACTGAAGGATTTGGGGAGAAATAGAAGCAAGGGGACAGGGATAATTTTAGCTCCCCAGAATGAAATCTCTCCCAGTCTCCCTCAGCCCTGGATGCTGATAGGAGGAAACACAGTCTGGAAGCCAACATTTACTCTTTAATAGAACAAAATGCTAATCCACCTTTAAATGAATGGTACAGTCATTCACCAATGCCCATAAAGCTTTGGTTTTATGCAGGAATTATTCTGAACAGCTGGATCTTAACTTGAGAAATACGGGTGGGGATTTTGAGGGTTACCAAAGTGTTTTTCCCACTCCCGGCTCCCGGGAGTTTACTGGAGATAAAAATTATAGGATGCCATGCTGATTGTCTGAGCCTTGAACCCTAAAAGTGTCATTAAAACCTAGATTGACTCTAGTGGCTACAATTTGGGATACTCACAGGTGGAGAAAGCTCTAGAAGGTCTTGTATTCTGTTCAGAATGTCTTCAATGAATGCATTCATTTGTTTACTGCAGAAAAAAATCAATCATATTTACTGAGCGCTTAGAGCACTGTACTAAGTGCCTGGGAGAGTACAACAATTAGTAAACACTACCCCTGCCCATAACGAGCTTTCAGTCTAGAAGGGGAGACAGACATTAATATGAATAAATAATTTATAACATGCAATCTAAAGATATGCCCATAAGTGCTGATAGGTGGGTAGGGTGAAAAGGAAAAGAAGAAAATTCCTCAAATGCTTGGAAAGAGGGTTGGAAGGTTAAAGGTTTAATGTATGAATCCGGATTCAGGAAACCCTGTTCTTACTTAAGCTTTAAATTTTAATAAGATTCAGTGACCCCACATTTTTGTCACATCAAATTGTCATCTTAGGCAGTCAGTGGTTCACAAGTCTTGACTGAACTTCTCCTCAAAAGGATTTTTCAAACGCCGTCTAAGCTCACACGGCTCAGCACAGATTGATTGGGGATGAACAGAAGTAGCATAAGGAACGATCCCTAAAGAGTACAGCTGGGAAGCCCTAGACCAGGTGATCTTTCCAGGATTTTCCCAGCTCTATGAGTCCATCAGGAAAAAATGCATTACTCCATGTTGTAATACAGCCTGTAACTAAAGCTACATACCAATAGCGGGGCACTTCACTCAATTAAATGGAATATGGTGGGTTGGCAGGGACACCTGGGATATCTGAACTGTATTTTCCAAGAGCTTAGTACAGTGCTCTGCACACAGTAAGTGCTCAATAAATACTATTGAATGAATAATGGCCCCACAGAGTCAAGGTGCGCAGCATAGCCTGGTGGAAACAGCAAGAGCCTAGGAGTCAAAGGACCCGGGTTCTAATCCTGGCTCTGCCACCCGTCCGCTGTGTGACCTTGGGCAAGTCACTTAACATCTCTATGCTTCATTTTGCAAATGAGGATTAAATTGTACTCCTTCCCACCTTGACTGTGAGCCCCATAAGGGACAGGGACTGTAACCAACCCACTTATCCTGTACTTAGCCCAACACTTAGAACAGCGCTTAGCCTATAGTAAGTGCTTAGCAAATACCCTAAGTATTATTATTATCCTGCCATATGGGACACTGTGGGGAGAAAATTTTTTTCTAGGATGAAAGGAGTCCTGCTAATAACTTGGTTACTGAGCATGGACGTGAAAGGCAAGGAGAAAAGTTCAAGGATTTGGACTGTTCTATGAAGCAGTACTGGTTGACAGGCAGGGAAGAACCGTTCAGACGTAGAAAGAAAAACATCTGGTCCAAGCCAATGATCTTTTACCTACCCCAGCACTTAGTACAGTGCCTGGCACATAGTAAGCGCTTAAACAAACACCACAATTATTATTATTATTAGTGAAGAGAGCAACAGATTGGAAATTAGATTCCTGTCCCAGCTCTGCTGCTGGCTTTCGGATGACCTTGGTGCAAGAAACCTCTCTTGGTCTGTTTCCTTATCTGTAAAACGGGAATAAGGTATGGGCCCTCCCTTCCTCTTAGATTGTGAGCCCTGTGTGGAACAGTGAGTCTGGGTTGATAATTGTCTATCTTCCTTGGTCTTTAGTACAAAGAAAGTTCTTAATATCGCTGTTATATTACGAAAAAGGCAGCTTACAAAAATGAAGTCAACCCCAAAGGATCTTTGTTGGAAAATGGGACCAAATCTAAGATTTTTCAGAGGAGAATTCAACCTGTCCTTTCTCAAAGGTTAACTTTCAATGTTCATAATAATTGTGGTACTTATTAAGCACTTAAAGGCAGTTTACAAAAATGAAGTCAATCCCAAAGGATCTTTGTTGGAAAATGGGACCAAATCTAAGATTTTTTCAAAAGAGAATTCAACCTGTCCTTTCTCAAAGGTTAACTTTCAATGTTAATAATAATTGTGGTACTTATTAAGCACTTACAAGCTGAGCATTTTTACTAACTGTTAGGATAGATCCAAGATAGGTTGGACCCCATCCCACAGGAGGCTCCCCAATCTAACGGGAAGGAAGAACAAACTGAAAACCCAGAAGCAATGTGGCCTAGAAGAAAGAGCACAGGCTTGGGAGTCAGAAAACCTGGGTTCTAATCCTGGCTCTGCCACATATCTACAGTGTAACTTTGGGCAGTCATCTAAATTCTCTTGCCTCAGTTATCCCATCTGTAAAGTGAGGGCTAAATCCTCCCACTTAGCCTGTGAGCCCCATGCGGGACAGGGACTGTGTCCAACCAGATTAATTTGTAACTATCCCAGTGTCTGGCACATAATTAGCACTTAACAAGTACCATAATTATTATAGATAATAATAATAATGGCATTTATTAAGCGCTAACTATGTGCAAAGCACCGTTCTAAGCGCTGGGTGGTTACAAGGTGATCAGGTTGTCCCACAGGGGGCTCACAGTCAACCCCCATTTTACAGATGAGGGAACTGAGGCCCAGAGAAGTTAAGTGACTTGAATTTAGCTAGTTCCCCCAGGGGCCACTGAAACAGAGCTATAAACAAGGCAGACTTACTTGAGTGACTTGACAAATCTAGAAAAAAGGTAAGCTGTCCGGCTTCGTACTTTTGGAGTAGAATGGCGCAGACCCCTGTGATCCAAGAATGCCATCTAGGAGAAAAATGAAAGTTCACCAACTGGGAAAAAACCCAAACGTATTTTCAATCAAATAGATAGAAAACGGTTCTAGTGAAACTCTGGCAGTCCTGCCAGGGATGGTAAACCAAGCCGGGCTGGGCCCCGGCACTCGAGAACTGTTTGTCAGTCGGTCCCACCGGCCACCTGCGCCAGATTTTAAACTGTTTCTGGCACCAGGTCCGGGTGCCCCCACTCCAAAATCCTGCACCATCACCTTGGGGTACCTTTCCCCCCACCCCAAGAGGTCTCTTTTGTCCATCCCCTGCTCGTCCCAGGAGGCTGGGGTCCTCCAGGGCCTGAGATGAGGGCCCAGATCGCTCAGCGGGAGAGGGGGCGGCTATCACAGGACAACTGCATTGTACTTTCCATTGCGGGTCACCCGCACCTTGCCCTCGGTTCAGTTCATAGTACTTACTGAGGACCTACTCTATGCAGGACATGTACTGAGTTCTTGGGACATATAACAGATGAAGGAGACACGGTTTCTGTCCACAGGGAGCTTATAATCTAGGTGGGGAGACAGGCCTCAAGCAATTTACATTTAGGTGGAAGAAGCGCTCACATGGTTTAGTAAGTAAAACATCTATATAAAGGTGAGTACCAGTAGAGAAGTGGTGCAAAAGCCCTGAGATGAGAGAAGGGGGTATGTGACTTGGGCAGATGAAAAATGAAAATGTGGAATGCTTCACAGACCTGTGTGTCATTTGGACCTTGTAATAATAATAATAATAATGTTGGTATTTGTTAAGTGCTTACTATGTGCCAAGCACTATTCTAAGCACTGGGAGGGATACACTGTAATCAAGGTTGTCCCATGTGGGGCTCACAGTCAATCCCCATTTTACAGATGAGGGAACTGAGGCACAGAGAAGTTAAGTGACCTGCCCAAAGTCACACAGCTGACAAGTGACGGAGCCGGGATTAGAACCCATGACCTCTGACTCCCAAGCCTCTGCTCTTTCCACTGAGCCACGCTGCTTCTGAAAGCACAGATTAGAAGCGATTTCTCCAGGCACCTTACCCATTAGTTTAATTGGGATAGATAAGCTTTGGGAAATTACATATGAGTGATCATACTTACTAGAACACATGGAATGTGCTGAGGTTCAACGGCAAAGAATTTTTCATATCGGACCACGGTTTCAAAGAACTCCAGTGTCACCGATGTGTGCTGATAGGCACTAACGCCAGATGTTACCAACTGCAGAACAGAGGAAAAGAATTAAGAGGGCAAACACGTATTTACCGTTTTAAGATGTTATAATTGACACTGATATTTTCATAACTAAAACCAAACCGACAAATACGTTTCGTGCCATTTACAATCAAAAGGCCTCCATTAGTCTAGAGGATAATAATAAAAAAAAAATTTAGGTTATTTATAGTATACTTACCGTTCGCATCATATCCTGCAAAGCACTAGCTTTTGAAACATCACCTGAGAAGTGAGCACCATGGGAAACGGGAAGAGCTTCTGCCAACATATAGAGCAATCTTATTGCTACTTCTACTTCCATAAACCTTGTAGCCTGCCAATTCCTGCCAAAAATATAAGCACTGTTAACAGAGTCTCATATAGTCATTGACCGCAAATGAGAAGCAGTGTGGCTGAAAGGAAAGACCATGGGCCACTTGTCTGCTCTGTGGTCTTGGGCAAGTCACTTCACTTCTCTGTACCTCAGTTACTTCATCTGTAGAATGGGCATTAAGACTGCGAGCCCCACTTGGGACGTGTAGGGGTTCAACCTGATTATCGTGTACCTACCCCAGAGCTCAGTATAGCACCTCACACATAATGCTTAACACATACTATTAAAAAACTGCATATTGATACTGCGTATTTCTATGAAATAACCTGGGTTGAAAGGTTGATAGTTTTTTTTTTTATTAAAAGCAATCCTGAAAGCTGAATACGCTGATAGAAAATACTCCAAGTGAGCCCACTGTTGGGTAGGGACTGTCTCTATATGTTGCCAATTTGTACTTCCCAAGTGCTTAGTACAGTGCTCTGCACATAGTAAGAGCTCAATAAATATGATTGATGATGATGATGATACATGTTTGATGATTTCATCACCATCATCATCATCATTCTAGACTGTGAGCCCACTGTTGGGTAGGGACCGTCTCTATGTGTTGCCAACTTGTACTTCCCAAGTGCTTAGGACAGTGCTCTGCACACAGTAAGCGCTCAATACTGTGCGATTGACTGATTGATTGATCAGTATTTACTAAGTGCCTACTATGTGGAAGACACAGTCCCTTTTCTTGAGGAGTCTACAGAATATTAAGGGACATAACTTCCTTCCATTAATGCCAAGATATATCCATGGAAAATAGACTGGCAAAAATTTTCAACTTATTTATAAGGCTTCATCAATTCTTTCCAAGTACATGAGCATTTTTCAGATACTCAGAGTGAAAATTTAACATGCTTAATTTTTAACTCAGTACAAGGAAATCCTTAGACTGATGCCACAATTGGTTCCTGAAAACTCTGTGAAGTTAGAACACAAAATTCAGAGTCATTTTTCTTACAGGAACAATGTTTAAATGAGGGAATGGCTCTGGAATCCCTGTTTTTTGGGGGTTTTTTTAACCACAGTTCCCCACAACTGCACACTTAGTCAATCATCAATAACAGAATTACACTGATGTGTTGTGTTTAGCGTATTGGCGAGGCAACTGCTTAAAAACACTATTTCTAAAACTATTCCAGCTAGGTGGAGATAACTCTTCCTAGTGCATGTCTTGCCAACTCTGTTGCATTGTACTCTCCCAACTGCTTAGTACAGTGCTCTGCACATAGTAAGTGCTCAAATAATACCATTGATGATAACTATACAAGGCCTTTGAGAGGAAAAACACACCACACCAAGACCACTTTAACACTCCTAGGTTCAGCAGACAGAAACATGAAGGATGCAATCTTTCTCAGAGCAGAACAAAAATCCACGACTTACTGTAATGTAGTGCTAAAAACTCTGCGGACAGAAGCCAACAATAACTCGGGGGAGACTTGAGCAAGCCTGTCCAACAATAATTTCAACTGTTTTCTATATTCCACAAACATTGCTTCATCTTCACCCTGCAACACATTGATCAAACCTACGTTTAGAAGTATTTCCAAAACACCAAAACAACTGCAAACACTTTAAGCACTGTTGTATTTAAAAGAAAAACTAAATGAGTCTCCTGATTTTTCTCATTAGACTTCCTTTTCTCCACTGGTTCCCCCTACAAAGGGAGCTGCTGTTTTTCCCAACAGAAAAGGTCGTTTCCTTTTCTACTGTAAATACAATTCAAACAGGCTAACATTGGTGTTTGTTATCATTATTCTCAAGAGAGAAGAATTCTAGACAGTTAATGTGTAAATTCTGCTCTTCATAGGTCAATCCTCACCCCCTCTATCTGATAAGCCTCCTGAGCCACTTCTGTAATTTAGGAGGCATTAAAATGCATCACCAATGAGCTAAGTCAAATTGCTACCATATTTACTCACTTTAACCTTGCAGTTTAATATAGCATGTGGAGTTTCAAAAACATGAAGTAGCATTCAAACTTGAACAGGACTCAGCAATCTTCCTGCTAGCAAACATTCAGTTGGAACAGTGTTTTCAGGAGAGATTTCTAAAAATGGGATCACCACTTCCATAGAAACCAAAACACTGTACCTCATTGTCAAAGTTATATTCCTCATCATAGGTCAGTTTTTTCATCACTGCCAACATGATCGCCTGTAACAAAGTTAAGGAATGACATTTCTTTCAGCACGGTGTCCACTTGGATCAAATCAACTTGAATTATGTCAAAGATTTACATAGCCAAAGTTTCATCACGGGTTTAGAAAAATGACAGACAAAAGAGAGACAACACTTCAGACCCGAAAGCAATGATTTCTTACCTCGACATTAGCTTTTTGTTGATCAGAGAGCACAGCAAGCTGAAATGAGAATTGGACTGTTAGTAAATCAGTAGGTTTTCTAAAATCACAATTTGCCCATCAAAACATCACTCCCTGTTTGTACAAAGTAGAAATTTCACAGGAAACAGGAAATTCAGTTCAACATTATAAGTGCCTGAATGCTACGCTGTCGGCTCTACAGAATTTAACTATAAAAGTTCCCGTTTCTTAATGCCCCAATTTTGTTAAATTATTTAAAAAAACTGCGAGGGAAGCAATGTCAAAGAGTTAAATTCATTCATTCATTCGATCGTATTTACGCCAAAACACGGAACTTGGAATCTGTGCTATGGAAAGACAGATAGGAGGCAAAATAAAGGTTGTCCCAGGCCCGGATCTTTTAGTGAGCAAGGTTTCAGTCTGGAGAGGAGGTCAAATTTTAAGACGACCCCCCTTTTTTTTTTAGTCCCGGCCCACGTGGGGTGAGTGGCATATCTCTAAAAAGGGTTGCTGAAATATCGAGGGTGTCGCTAAAGGTTGTTGCTGCCCCATCAGCCATTGCACAACCAACAATCTCAATTGGGAATAGAAAATGTGCATTAGTAGACTGTGAGCCCACTGTTGGGTAGGGACTGTCTCTATATGTTGCCAATTTGTACTTCCCAAGCGCTTAGTACAGTGCTCCGCACATAGTAAGCACTCAGTAAATACGATTGATGATGATGATTAGTAAGCTCGCTGTAGGCAGGAAACCTAAACTACCAACTCTGTTGTACTGAACTCTCCCGAACCCTTAGTACGGTCCTCTGCAAAAAGTAAGGACTCAAATACCACGGAATGGTTTAGTTTTTTCAGACAAATGTGAATACGGCACACGCAAAATTACTACATAACGAATAAGAAGTCTACCTGTTTCAAGATGTGAAGATAGTCGTAACAAAATCCGATAATATTCGAAGAAATGTCATCATCTTCATGGATCAGAAGTTGTAGCATCAGAGCCACTTTTGCTTCAATGGCTTGTAAAGTCTCCTGTGCATTTTTCATATCTCCATTCTTCACTAATTTTGTCCAGCTGACTATCAGCGACTGCCCCATTCCGTTTACCAGCTTAGAAAATCTGGCTAGAAAGTCTACGTCCTCCTCCTATAGAAATTTACAGGATCGTTGATTGAAAAGGAGGGAAAAAAAATATAAGTGGAAAATCCTGGTGGCCATCATCATCAATTTAATTTGGAGAAGATCCTGGAGGCTGAGAGGCACCGCCCAATCTAAAGAGGTGTGAGGACTCTTCAGGAAATTGTGGACACATTTACGTCCACTTATTTTCCAGCATAATTAGCAAACTTTTTGTTGGCTGTTTCGGGAAATACACCAATGTTCAGGAATCGGAACTGTCCCTACTAACCTTGCAGGCTTCCTTGGCCCCAAACTCACCCCACCCTGCTCATTTTGGATACTTGAACTGCCCCCACTCAGAATGGAGCATGGTCAGAGCAGTCAGCTCAGCACCCACAGCATTCGGCTACTTGGGGTAAAAATGTCCCAAGTAGGATGCCGGGACATGCCTCTTCTTCTTCCAACCCCCAGTTCTCCTCCCTGTCGTGGAGAAGGAAGGGAAAACCTAGAAAAGTGTCCCGATTTTGAACAAAAACAACCTGGACAGTCTTGTTAGAACCACACTATGTTCCTCTAAAAACTCATTTCCACACATCTGGTGTTCCAGTATAATTAAAAGAGGCTTATCACTTATTTAGTGGCCAGTGTGGGAAAAATTAACCTTCAAGGAATTTATGACTGTTCTCAGATCACACTTTTCACCACGCTGCAAATTAGTGAGCCAAGTGCCAAATACAACAAAACTTTCTGATTAGGCCAAAGGATTACCCCTCTGGTGCTTTTACTTTGACTATTTAAGGCGTTAGATGTACGCGTTCACGAACAGACTATCTAAAAGTTATTTCCCCTGTTGCAGAGTCTGTCAAGAGGTTCTTGAAAATAAGCTCAACTGTGACCTGAAATGTCGCAAATGAAAAACGTCATGATGAATTTGGATATGTCTATCCAACTTAAAAGCAGAGGCAGGACCTTACTAACCTGGTCAATGCTGAAGAGCCCCGCAGACTGTAAAACTCGACATAGTGATTCCACTAGTTTTGTTTTATCGATCGGGTCCATCCCCTTATTTACAATTTCGAACAGGCAGTCACATGCTTCCTCCCGGAGCACTTCTATCGACATGTGACCTAGCAGCATATTTATAAACCTGCAGGGGTAAAAGGGATATTAGGAAGCTTACCCGGGTTTTCAATGGCAAAGCCTAAAAGACTCCGCATTAAGTCACATCTCCTCCGAGAGGCCTTCCCCGATTAAGCCCACCTTTCCCTGGCTCGCTCTCCCTTCTGCATCATCTATGCACGTGGATCTGTGACCTTTAGACAATCGATAATCACCCCGCCCCTAACACTTAGGTACATATCTTTAAATTATACACTATCAATTATTTATTCATACTAATAATGTCTGTCTCCTTTCTAGGCTGTAAACTCGTTATGGGCAGGGGACGTGTCTGCTAATGCTGTTGTACTGTACTCTCCTAAGCGCTTAATACAGTGCTCTGAACCCCATAAGCACTCAATAAATGCCACTGGTTGACTGATGGTAGTTTCTCCAAATTATTTTTCCCATCTTTTCACTGATAAAAACGTATGACATGCCATTCCTGTCAGCGTGCTGTGGGCAGGGACGTGTCTGCTAATTCTGTGGTACCGTATTCTCTCAAGCATTTAGTCCAGTGCTCTGCACCTTGTAAGCGTTCAATAAATACCACGGTGATGATGATGACAACTCCTAGGCCAGGACAACTGTCACCGTCACTGGTCACTGTTGAGACCACAGTACCCCCCAACCCTGTGTTTGAGTTCCCGGCAGTGATGACGAGACGCAGAGGGGCTTTATGTGCTAGCGGCCCCAGCTAAAAGTTGGCTCAGGAAAAAGGGGACGAACTTACCTATCGTTGGCTATCAGGGTCAAGTCTATCCAAGAGACGTAAGCCCCAACTACTTCAAGGCACTGGCACGTCACCTCCGAATTAGTATACTGATAATTTTGCAAGATTTGGTACCATGATTCCACTAGATTTGGAATGCACTGCTCCCGCATGGTGTCTTTTATTAAGGTGTTCCTACGGGCCTCCTAGAAGAAAAAACGAAGAGAAACGAACACCAAAGCTCATTTAAGGGAAGAGGGTCGAACTCCAAAACAGTAGTCATCTACCGATATGTTGTCATATTGCCATTTGAGTTTAGTAACAGTAATAGCATTTACTAAGTTCTTACTGCGTGCAGAGCAAGGTACTAAGCAGGGAAAGTGTATACTAGTGGGAATTAAACCAGGGATCTGTCCCTCAAGGAACTCACAATCTCTGAATTTATAGATTGTCACAATAATAATAGCAGCATTTGTTAGGTGCTTACTATATGCCAGGCACTGTACTAAGCACTGAGGTAGATGCAAAGTAATGGGATTGGACACAGTCCATGTCCTGCTTAGGATTCATGGTCTTAATGCCTATTTTACTGAGGCACTGAGAAGAGAAGTGACTTGCCCATGGTCACAAAACAGATGAGTGGGGGGGTCTGGGATTAAAACCCGGCTCCTTCTGAATCCCAGGCCTGGCCTCTATCAACTGGGCCATGATACACTCTTCACTGTCAGATTTCTCTGGATCCCTAACAATATGCTTTCTGTAACTGAAGGCTAATAGTTAACAGAATTCACAGTGCTATCTTTCCTACTTATCAGCCCCAAGCCCCATGTCCTGCAATTCTTTGCATTTCCTCTTTCCTTTCTCCACAGAAAGGAATTCAATTTCCTATTAAAACAGGCCCCTCTATTATTTTTCCAAAAGAGATTTCGGAATGGAAGCAATAAGAAAGAACTGATTTAAGGGCACCTTAAAAGTCGGTGCCTTTTTATGGCTAATAAATTTGTGCCTCAAGACTTATCTTGCATATTGTTATAACTTTCAGCCCTCTTTCTGGGTTGTAATTGCCATTTTCTCTATGTAATAAAAGACTTCAAGAAAGCTACACGAACAAACCATACAGCCTCATGTCCTTAGGTTAAAGATTAGTCAGTGATTCATTCATTCATTCAATCGTATTTATTGAGCGCTTACTGTGTGCAGATAACTGTACTAAGCGTTTGGGAAGTACAAGTTGGCAACATATAGAGACCCAACAGTGGGCTCACAGTCTAGAAGGGGGAGACTGAGAACAAAACAAAACATATTAACAAAATAAAATAAATAGAATAAACATGTACAAATAAAATAGAGTAATAAATATGTACATCATCATCATCAATCGTATTTACTGAGCGTTTACTATGTGCAGAGCACTGTACTAAACGCTTGGGAAGTACAAATTGGCAACATATAGAGACAGTCCCTACCCAACAGTGGGCTCACAGTCTAAAAGGGGGAGACAGAGAACAAAACCAAACATACTAACAAAATAAAATAAATAGAATAGATATGTACAAGTGGAATAAATAGAGTAATAAATATGTACAAACATATATACATATACAGACCCACTCCTGGATACTTAAATTGGGGGCAGATGGTCTGACCCAATTTGAGGAGTTCTAGAAAGGATGAGAACAAGCTGCAGGGCAAAGGGAACGACAGTTCAGAAAGCAGAACATGGAATGAAGCAAAGCGAGGAGACAAAGCCCTCTTCAACTCTCCTGCTCCTGGAAAGTGGGGTGCTTATCATAGTCACCGGAAATATCTAAACACTGGTCCCCTGGTTTTTCTGCACAAGCCCAAGGAGTTCAGGCAGATCGATTGAAAATGGGCACTCTATCCAAAGTAGGCAATCTATCCACTTAAATATCCTTTTCTGCTGGGTAACGTTTTCAAGTACTTGTGTGAAAAATTGAAACATGTAAACGCGCTTAAAATACCTTCCCACACTGCAGTCGGAAAGCCAGGCTGAGTCACGGAGGGAGGAAGGAGGGGGCAGGAGAGCTCAAATAAAATGGTGGCTGTCCCGTTCTTCCTTTCCCAACGGTTTCCTGGCCCCTTGCCTTCCCTCTAGACTAAGTTCCTTGAGGGCAGAGATCCTATCTAACAACTGCATTATATTGTACTCCCCAAGCCTGCCTCTGATTTCTGACAGCCTCTGGGGGTGGGCCATGGGGGAGTGTGTAAATAGAAGCAGTAGCAGTGTGACCCAGTGGAAAGAGCCCGGGCTTGGGAGTCAGAGGTCACGGCAGACACTTGTCAGCTGTCTGACTTTAGGCAAGTCACTTTACCTCCCTGGGCCTCAGTTACCTCATCTTTAAAATGGGGATTAAGAATTGTGAGCCCCACGTGGGACAACCTGATTACCGTGTATCTACCCCAGCGCTTAGAACAGTGCCTGGCACACAGTAACCGCATAACAAATACCGCCATCATTATTATTAAATACACACAAAGTTTTCCCAGGAGGGAAAAAAAAGAGATGCAAAATACTGAATAAAACCTGGCTGCTTTTAAATCGGTATTATGGAAAGCATATTGTAGTCTACAACACAAGTGGCAAAGCAATGTCAGATGGACTGCAGTTCAACATCGTCATCATCGTCATCATCATCAATCGTATTTATTGAGCGCTTACTGTGTGCAGAGCACTGTACTAAGCGCTTGGGAAGTACAAATTGGCAACATACAGAGACAGTCCCTGCCCAACAGTGGGCTCACAGTCTAAAAGGGGGAGACAAAGAACAAAACCAAACATACTAACAAAATAAAATAAATAGAACATCAAATGCTTTAAGGATTACAAGAAAAGTTACTTGCCTCTGAGGTATGAACCACATCCCGGGCCACCAACTCTGCATCAATGGCCATGAGAATGCGCAGATAAAGGTCCACTCCTCGTGGGTTTAGGTCCACTACTGACAGAATATCAAAAAAATACTTGGGCCATTTAGTGAGGTACTCGGTAACGAACAGCAAAGAGAACACTTGGGCTGCTTTGTTACGGATGAAGGTTTTCTCCGGTTGGGCATTCAGCATCTGCGGGGGGGAACAGAGAAATGAAATACCAACTGGACACAATCGCGACTGCACCATCAAGGGGCGAAAATGAAATATCACAAGTGCTTTGTCTAGCTTCTTTTTCACTGTTATCAAGGAAGCAGATAAAATGGAAAACACACCAAAAGCATCCTTCCAAAACACTGCTCCAGATGGCCTTGTGGAAAGAGCACGGGCCTGACAGTCACAGGTCCTGGGTTCTAATCCCACTTCTTCCGATTGCTAGCTGTGTGATCTTGGGGAAGTCACTCGACTTCTCTGTGCCTCAGTTTCCCCAACTTTAAAATGCTTAAATACCTGCTCTTCCTCTTATACTGTGAGCCAAAGCAGCTTAGCTTAGTAGGATAGAGCACGGGCCTTGGAGTCGGAAGGCCGTTGGTCCCAATCCCAGCTCTGCACTTTGCTGTGTAATCTTGGGCAAGTCACTTCTCTGTGCCTCAATTCCCTCCTCTTTAAAATGGGGATTCAGACTGTGAGCCCCATGTGGGACAGGGACTGTGTCCAATCCAAATTGCTTGGATCTACCCCAGTGCTTAGTACAAGGCCTGGCACATAGCAGGTGCTTAACAAACACTGCAATTATATTATTACTAGTATTACTATTATGCGGGACAGGGACGGTGTCCACCCTGATTAACTTGTATCTATCCCAGCGATTAGAAAGGTGCTCGAAACACAATGAGCACTTAAATACACTAATATTAACAATGATAACGTGAGGAAGGGCAGAAAAATCATGTACATCTGAGCTCCAACCTCAAATGGACGGCCAGCACTTCTTTTGGGGGAAGCTACGGCTTTCACCCTTTGCCTCAGTCCCATATGCAAGGTTTCTTGTGAGGTATTTTCACTAAATTAGTTTGAGTTTCAAAATTTCTTTACAGTTTCAGTCAGAAGCCTCCTGGTAAAAAGAAATCTATAGTTTTACATCCTATACACTATGGGGGACTAATGTTTTAAAACCTCATTTCTCATTTACGAACGCCTCACACAAAATATTTTCACTGCTGAAGCAAGCCGAATGCTGAAATTGAATTCTGCTCCCTGAAGAACACTAGAACACATGTCTAGGTGAAAGATTGGAAATTAAATCAAAAAAGGAGTTCAAAACTTGAAATTCAACAGGCTTAACCTAGGTGGACGTGGACAAAGTACAGTACTCTGCACACTCTAGGGACAAGGACGGTGTCAAATTCCAACCTGTGTATTTTCTACCAGCGCTTAGTACAGTACTCTGCACATAGTAGGCACTTAAACAACACCAGACACTGCAAGAAGCAAACAGCCTCGAGAGGACTATAAAATCCTTTGGTCTTTTCACTCTCCAAAGCTTTAAAACACACAAGCGTACAAACACCTTTGGAGGTAAGCTGGTTTTGGGCAGGGAACTTGTCTGCCAACTCTGCTGTACTGTACTCTCCCAAGCGCTTAGTACAGTGCTCTGCACATAGAAAAAGTTCAACAAGTGCCACTGATGATGATGCAGGTGTTCCTCTTTGATAATGAGATAGTGATAATGGAATAGCTCCTTTAGTGAGGACAGAAAGAACAGCTATGGACAGTTTGAAATACTACAGCAATCGAAACAGAAACTTTTAATCAACAGGAATTTTCCCAACAAATAAGCTGACTGTCTCTCACATATCAATCACTAAGACAAATTGATTTTAATCTCAATTTTTTTCTAACACTGCACTAGTCAAAGTGAGAAACTGAAATATTGTAATACTAGATTATGTTTAAACGTTTTCTTTTATATCCAGGAGACTTTTGGTGAGGAAAAAAAAACGGGGGTTAACACCCAAATAGGAGCTCGAATATTTAATGCTTTTAATGTTACTGAATGTCGAATTTCAAAACCCATGAATGAAAATTAAGCTCTTCGGTGGGACTTTACCTGAGCTTGAAGCCACGTTATGAGAGTTTCTCTAATAAGCTGCTGCTGTCCTGCTGTAAGTTCTGAATATCTGAAAAAGTAAATAAATTATTGAATTACAACATTATAGTCAATCAAGGCATCCCGGATCGTGCCTACAAACTATTTTATTGTGCTTTCCCATGTGCTTAGTATAGTGTTCTGCACATGGTAAGCGCTCAACACCACTGACTGAACAACTTCACTCTCTTTTGGAAATGAGTTTTTTCTTAAATGGTAATGGTTACATACTTAGCATGTGCCAGGCACTATACTATGCGCTGGGGTAGATACAAGCTAATCAGGTTGGACGCAGTCCATGTCCCACATGGGGTTCAGTCTTAATCCCCAGGAAACTTAATCCTAGGAAACTGAGGCCTAGGGAAATGAAATAACTTGCCCAAGATCACAAAGCAGACAAGTGGGAGAGCTGGGGATTAGAATCCAGGTCTTCTGACGCTCAGACCCAAACTCATTCCACCAGGCCATGCTGCTTGCCTCAAAAGCTTCCTTTTTGAGGTCAAGTGCTTAGTACAGTGCTCTGCACACAGTAAGCACTCAATAAATACGACTGATTGATTAAAACCACCTTTCCACAAACTTACACCTGCCAACTTCACTCCCCCTCGCTCTACATCATTAACTCTATGGATCTGCGATTGCTATGGGTCTCCCGTTCCAAAAACCATAATCTCCTTTCCAACGCCAACAAAAATGTTCAGTTGGCAGTGGTCAAACAAATTTGTTTGGAAGCTCATTTGTGTTTATTTCTAGTTTCAAAGTATCTTTTAAAAAGATTTAACTTTTGTCATTTTGGTATGTGCATCCATAGAGTTTTCTTGGTAAAGATATGGAATTGGTTTACCATTGTCTTCTTCCGCGCAGTAAAAACTTGAGTCCCCATTTAGATCACTTGATCATCCGCCTTTGACTCTTTCCCGTGTCGCGGCCGCCCGGCACAGGTGAATCGACTTTGATGCTTCGGCTTAGACCTTTCCACTGTGGGCACGCTACATGCTACAAGCAGCATGGTGTAATGAGCAGGGCCCGGGCTTGGGAGTCAGAAGGTCGAGGGTTCTAATTCCAGCTCTGCCACTTGTCTGCTCTGTGACCTTGGGCAAGTCACTCCGCTTCTATGGGCCTCGGTTACCTCGTCTGTAAAATGGGGCTCGAGACTGTGAGCCCCATGTGGGACAGGTACCGTGTCCAACCCGATTTGCTTGTATCCACCCCAGCGCTTAATACAGTGCCTGGCACCCAGTAAGTGCTTAATGAATACCGTAATTAACATTATTACAACCACAGTTCAACTTGAACTCTAGGAAACTCGCTTCCTTGTCAGACTTCCCTTTCTAGCTGGGGAGTCTCTTCAATGCCCCCAAATGTTTGGATTTAACCACTCTAAAACCCTAACAGCGCCCACCCAAACGTGCAGTCACGGGTCAGGGCTTCAAGACATGATGAAAGGACTAAAACGCAGACTGCTGCGGTATTGCTCAGCATTGTAGTGTCCCAGATGTATTGTACTTTCCCAAGCGCTTAGTACACTGCTCTGCACACAGTAAGCCCTTAGTAAATATGAGTGACGACAATGACAATTAGGGTATTTGTTAAGCACTTAACAAAGCCCTGGGGTGGATACAACAAAGAAACAATCCCTGCCAAAGCTTCCTTTTAAAATAGTATTGAGACAATCTATTTCTAGAGTAGTTGTCAGACTGTTTGAACATCACTTTAAGTCATTCCCCAGATTCACGCTGTGTGATATGACATAACTGCTTAATGACAAAGTTATGGAAGCCCCTCAAAGGGTCATCGGACACTTAACAAGCCAATGACAGAAGCAAGATGAGGCATCAGAGTGCTCTCCACCCTAATTTTCAGTTCTGCTAAATGAGCTACTTGTCCATCTCTGATTAGACTGATTGACCCAAGTGGCAACAGCTTATGAGGCTGGCATTCTCATTCAACTCCTTGGCAGTCACGAAAAGAATCCACTTCTCACTTGAATTTAATTTGATGTTCCAAGACTTGAAAGCAGAAGAACTTGATGTGATCATCGCTGGAAAAGACAAGGGACACAAAGTGAAGATTCAGACTAACAATATAGCAAGTTTTTGTTATCCACCGGGCTAATAAATGCAAACTACCACTCCATGTAAAACAAATGTTTCAGTGATCTCTTTCAGATGAAATCTAATGTTCATTCTTCTGTTCAATTCCGCCTTGACCCCTCTGCTGCTTGGTTACCATCCTCTTCGAGAAACTTTGCCTTTGGATTTAAAGAAACACTTGTGGTTCTCCACCTTCCCTGATGGCTCCATTTTGGTTTGCCTTTTTTTTTAAAAAGATATTTGTTAAGCAATTATGTGCCAGGCACGGTACTGAGCATTAGGGTAGATACAAGCTAATTAGGTTGGACACAGTCCCTGGCCCTCATAGGGCTCACAGTCTTCATTCTATCTACAGATGTGGTAACTGTGGCACAGAGAAGTGAAGTGACTTGCCCAAGATCACAGAGCAGACAAATGGTGGAGCCAGGGTTAGAAGCCAGGTCCTGTCTGACGCCCAGGCCCCTTCCCCTAGGTCACAGTTGGCTCACTTTTCCTCTTTCCATGTTTCTGCACAGTTGGTTATCAAAAATACTACAAATACCACCGTGGATGAGCCTGTGGACATCCTTTATTCTGGACCCTCAATCCTTCCTGTTTTACACTTCACTGTGTGAGAGAGTTCAGGAACTCACAAGTTGAAACAGCACCTCTATACAAATGTCTCCCACATCTTCCAAACTGGCAACGTAGGTATTTTCCTTGATTCCTTGCTCTCTTGCAACAATTCCACCCAGTCTGTTGCTCAATCATGTTGTTTTTCCCCCCGCTATAATTGTTTTTTCCTGGATCCATCCCTTCTCTCTACTCTATCACCCTCCTTATTCATTTCCCTGCCTTCAGCTTAGGCTCCAGTCTCTACTTCCCTCTGGCTCTGTGGATTGTTTTCCAATTACTGGCTCAACATCCTTCCTCTAGTCTGGAATTCCTTTTCATGGAATCCACCAGACGCCCCTCTCTTCAAACCCTTTTGAAATCTCACCCAGTCCAAGAGGCTTCTCCCCAATAGGCTTTTCTCCTCCCTGATTCAGATCCTCCCTATTATCACCTCAGCACTTTTGTTCTAATTACTTCCCACTGCACTTCTGTTTATATCATTTTACATACTCTACTCTTTAAGCACTTCTTCCTCTTTATGAATTACTTTACATGCATCCCCCTCTAGATTGAAAGCTTTCATTCAGGGACCGTGTCCAACTTGATTAGCTCGAAACCTGCCCTAGCACTTAGTACAGTAACTGGCACATAATAAGCACTTAACAAATACCATAAAATAATTAAAGTGAAATTAAATTAAAGGTCTATGAGAGTTAGGCAAAATAATGTATTGTAATTACCTATATGTCCTTTGGGCCAGAGCTTCTGCGCACAACTGCCAGGCATCCGGGGAAATCTTTAACTGTTCAAAATAGGCCAGTGCCTGCAACACGCCGAAAAAGAGAAAAATGAAAGAAAAAAGAAAAAGGTGAACATTCACTGTTTCCAAGCCAAAAACCTAAGAGGCAATATTTGAAATCACGCTATCCAGTGGCAGACAACCGCGATTCAGTTTTCATTACACCCTAACCCTATCTGCCCTCCCTTCAGAGCATCTTCTTCAAAATTAAAAATTCAAACAATGAGGTCATGAAGAAGTTCAGAATTACCTATTTCCATGCCAAAAATATTCTGAGTGCTTCCCGAAGTGGCAGTACAGGTGAAAGTGGAATATAAAAAACATTCAGGGCATAGGATATTGAAAACATTATCTGATTAATTTTCTTGCTGGGTTAGGGTTTGGGATGTTATATAGGAGAGTGACTTTATCCTTTAATATGCAGTCTGCATTGTTGTTCCTAGAGAGGACAAGACTGAGGTCATTTAATTAAGTGTCAAAACAACCCCTCGATGTGCACAATTGATATGTATTGCTTTGTACACAAAACCACAGAAAGTTATGGTGACTTTGGTCAAAGCTACCTTGACCAACCCCATGCCAGAAGGCAGGAAATCTCATCCAAAGCAAAACTATGGTTCTTTGAAATAATAGATTGGTAAAAGATAGACTAAACACCTCAAGCAGCAGGAAAGAACCCTTGAGTTATTTCTAGCGTGAGGTTTGCCTTAATTTTTCTGCTAACTACCCAACGCCCAGGGTCTAGGAATGGGAAGTACAAGTTGGCAACGTATTCATTCATTCAATCGCATTTATTGAGCGCTTTATTGAGTGCGGTAGCCTCGTCTCTAGCTGGTGAGAAATGGGAGAGGGGGTTTTGGAGACAGAGGAGGAAGCGAGAAAGACACCCCTCCGTTCTTCTATAAAGTGGGAGCTGGGTTCTTGCTTTACTAAAAACTCCCATTTTAATGCTCACAGTGCACGGCTTGGCAAGCAGCCGGTACCTCTGTCATTCGTATTTATTGAGCGCTTACTGTGTGCAGAACACAGTACTGAGCTCTTGGGAGAGGACAATACAACAACAGACACAGTCCCTGCCAGAAGACCGTTCCCCAATTCTGTCACGTTCCCTCCAAAATGGGCAGTGGAAGCGTGTGCAATGGCATATTGAGCGTGTCTCCATCATCATCATCAATCGTATTTATTGAGCGCTTACTATGTGCAGACCACTGTACTAAGCGTCTCCATCAATCGATCAGTTGTGCTTTCTGTGTGCACAGCACAGTACCTCCTTCTACCTCACACTTCAGAAAGTTCACAGTTCTTGAAAGCCTTCTAATTACCATCGTGGGTAGAGAATATGTCTACGGACTGTTAAAACGTATTCTCCCAAGCGCTTAGTAGTGCTCTGCACACTACCTGTATATCCTGTATATATGCTTGTACATATTTATTACTCTACTTATTTATTTATTTTACTTGTACATATCTATTCTATTTATTTTATTTTGTTAGTACGTTTGGTTTTGTTCTCTGTCTCCCCCTTTTAGACTGTGAGCCCACTGTTGGGGAGGGACTGTATATGTTGCCAACTTGTACTTCCCAAGCGCTTAGTACAGTGCTCTGCACACAGTAAGCGCTCAATAAATACGATTGATGATGATGATGATGATATACGTTTGTATGTATTTATTACTCTAATTATTTATTTTATTTGTACATATTTATTCTATTTATTTTATTTTGTTAATATGTTTTGTCTTGTTGTCCGTCTCCCCCTTCTAGACTGTGAGCCCGCTGTTGGGTAGGGGCCGTCTCTATATGTTGCCAACTTGGACTTCTCAAGCGCTTAGTATGGTGCTCTGCACACAGTAAGCGCTCAATAAATACGGTTGAATGAATGAAATGAATGATAAGGACCACTGATTAACTGAAGCCTGCACTTGCTCGTTGTAACTGTCACGACTCTTCCATCAGCCCACGGTGCTAATTTTGGTTAATCTGAAAGCAACCTCATCATAAAAAGCATACCGGGTTTACCAGTGACCTTAAATTAATCGAGAAGACAACAGAACCTCATTCCATTTCATTTTACAGAAACGAGAAGCCTAGTGATTGGCAGAGAAGCAGCGTGGCTCAGTGGAAAGAGCCCGGGCTTTGGAGTCAGAGGTCACAGGTTCAAATCCTGGCTCCACCAATTGTCAGCTGTGACTTTGGGCAAGTCACTTCTCTGTGCCTCAGTTCCCTCATCTGTAAAACGGGGATTAGGACTGTGAGCCCCCCGTGGGACAACCTGATCACCTTGTAACTTCCCCAGCAGTTAGAACAGTGCTTTGCACATAGTAAGCGCTTACTAAATGCCATTAAAAAAATGTCTCTCTTTCTCATACACACATACATACACAGTTCTTTTCTGGTTCAGCCCCGCATAGAGAAGCTCAAGCTATAGGATGGCCGCCCCTACCCAAGACCTTCTGCCCCAATCGCACAGTGAAGACGCTCTCGTTACGGAAGAACCGCGTGCGCCAGTTCGTGACAGTTATTCAGTTAAGTCGAAATAAGTCGGACAACCCCTGTCGGGATCCTGAAAGCAGAAATGGGTCATTTTCCACGCGTACGTTAGATGCTGAACTGGATGTGAGCTTTGTTCTTAACTTAATCAATCAATCGTATTTATTGAGCGCTTACTGTGTGCAGAGCACTGTACTAAGCGCTTGGGAAGTACAAGTCGGCAACAAATAGAGACTGTCCCTACCCAACAGTGGGCTCACAGTCTAAGAGTCACAGTCTAAACTTAACCTGAAGATTAAACTGAAACGAGGCTCTGCAAGCGGAATTCATTCATTCAACCGTATTTATTGAGTGCTTACTGTGTGCAGAGCACTGTACTAAGCACTTGGGAAGTACAAGTTGGCAACATATAGAGACGGTCCCTATCCCCTCCCCATCCCCCCCGGCCTTACCTCCTTCCCCTCCCCACAGCACCTGTATATATGTATATATGTTTGTACATATTTATTACTCCATTTATTTATTTATTTTATTTGTACATATTTATTCCATTTATTTTATTTTGTTAATATGCTTTGTTGTCTGTCTCCCCCTTCTAGACTGTGAGCCCACTGTTGGGTAGGGACCGTCTCTGTATGTTGCCAACTTGTACTTCCCAAGCGCTCAATACAGTGCTCTGCACACAGTAAGCGCTCAATAAATGTGATTGAATGAATGAATGAATATGTTGCCAACTTGTACTTTCCAAGCACTTAGTAGAGTGCTCTGCACACAGTAAGCGCTCAATAAATATGATTGAATGAATGAATGAATGAACAGCGGGCTCACAGTCTAGAAGGGGGAGCCAGACAACAAAACAAAACATATTAACCGAATAAAATAAATAGAATAAATATGTACAAATAAAACAAATAAATAGAGTAATAAATATATAGAGTAACAAACATATATACATATATACAGGTAAATGATAGTATAAATAGAGTAACAAACGTATATACATGTAAATGATATATACAGGTTTCTGCATCTGAAATGATGCAGAAACCTGGAAAATAATCGTTCAGAGTAGTTAAGCAAATTTCACTCACCCTTTGTCTGAAGTCAGCATCGGCATTTGGATTTAACCCTAAAAGGGCCTGTTCATCCATGCCTGCTGCTATACTCCGAGGTCCTTAATTTTAATGAACTTGCCCGCTACTCCTCCAATAGAAGCCACAAACATCTGCACACACAAAAAAAGTCAGAATTAAAAGAAGAACAGTACTGATTGCAACCGACTATTTTCCAAAACATAAAAATGGGTTGAGCTTATTGCCACAGTGAACGATTTTTACCCAATTAGCCTTAAAAAGAGTTCTTGGCAAGCGACGAGACCAGAAATGGTCTTCTAAACATTTTTCCATTTTTTCCCCAGAGGGTGGGAAGGCCCTGAGATTTGACACGCAAAATCCTGCCCTGCCTGAATTTGAACCCAGGTCGTCTTAAGTCCCAAGCCCACGCTCTATCCGCCAAGTCAGGCTGCTGGAGTCCATCCCACCTACACACTACACTCTGGATCAATCACCTTGTAATCTCCCCAGCGCTTAGAACAGTGCTTTGCACATAGTAAGCGCTTAACAAATACCATCGTTATTATTATTATTATCTTCCTCTGGGCTACGCTACTCCCCGCCTCCAAAACCTCAAACCATTGGGTGTAAGACTCTCCCTTCCAGCTGTCTCTTCTTACCTATATAAAGCGCTTAGTACAGTGCTCTGCACACAGTAAGCGCTCAATAAATACGATTGATTGATTATATAAAGCCACTTTTTTCAGGAAACCTCTCCCAATTCGCCCACACCTCCAGTCAGCCATTCTAGCACTGTGAGCCCACTGTTGGGTAGGGACTGTCTCTATGTGTTGCCAATTTGTACTTCCCAAGCGCTTAGTACAGTGCTCTGCACATAGTAAGCGCCCAATAAATACGATTGATTGATTGATTGATTCTAGCACTTCGGCATATACTAATCACCTTAGATTGATGGCCAACGTCCCTGACGCTCAGCGCTATATTCTTCCCCAGCGCTTCGGACGACACTTTGCACGGAGTAAGTGCTCAGTAAACCCTACTCCTACTATTTAAGTGCTTCCTATGTGCCAAGCGCTCGGCTAAGTGAGAGAAAATCAGGTCGGACACAGTCCCTTTTCCACACAGGTTTTTAATCCCCAGTTTCCGGAGGAGGAAACTGAGGCCCAGAGAACTTGCCCGAGGTCACACCACAGGAGAGTGGTTGGGAAGCAGCGTGGCTCAAGGGAAAGAGCCCGGGCTTTGGAGTCAGAGGTCACGGGTTCAAATCCCAGCTCCGCCGACTGTCAGCTGCGTGACCTTGGGCAAGTCACTTCACTTCTCTGGGCCTCAGTTACCTCATCTGGAAAACGGGGATTAAAACTGTGAGCCCCTCATGGGACAACCTGATCACCTTGTAAACTCCCCAGCGCTTAGAACAGTACTTTGCACATAGTAAGATGGTAACAAATGATGGTAACAAATACCATTATTATTATTATTATTATTATTATTATTATTATTATTATTACAGCTGGAACCCAGGTCTCCTGATTCCCAGAACCATGTTCGTTTGATGGTACTTGTTAAGCGCTTACTATGTTCATTCATTCAATCGTATTTATTGAGCGCTTACTGTGTGCAGAGCACTGTACTAAGCACTTAATGTGTCAAACACTGTTCTAAGTGCTGGGGTATATATAAGTACCTGTACATATGTTTGTACATATTTATTACTCTATTTATTTATTTAGCTTGTACATATCTATTCTATTTATTTTATTTTGTTAACATGTTTGGTTTTGTTCTCTGTCTCTTTATTTATTTTACTTGTACATATCTATTCTACTTATTTTATTTTGTTAACATGTTTGGTTTTGTTCTCTGTCTCTATTTATTTATTTATTTTACTTGTACATATCTATTCTATTTATTTTATTTTGTTAACATGTTTGGTTTTGTTCTCTGTCTCTATTTATTTATTTATTTTACTTGTACATATCTATTCTATTTATTTTATTTTGTTAACATGTTTGGTTTTGTTCTCTGTCTCTATTTATTTATTTATTTTACTTGTACATATCTATTCTATTTATTTTATTTTGTTAATATGTTTGGTTTTGTTCTCTGTCTCCCCCTCCTAGACTGTGAGCCCACTGTTGGGTAGGGACTGTCTCTAGATGTTGCCAACTTGTACTTCCCAAGCGCTTAGTACAGTCCTCTGCACTCAGTAAGCGCTCAATAAATACGACTGATTGATTGGGGTAGGTACAATTCAATTAGGTCAGACGCAGTCCCTTGTCCCACGTGGGGGCTCACAGTCTTAAGTAGGAAGGAGAACAGGTACTGAACCCCCATTTTACAGTTGAGGAAGCTGAGGCACAGAGAAGTGAAGTGACTTGCCACGGGTCACACGGCAAGCAAACACCAGCGTCAGGATTAGAACCCAGGTCCTCCATCTCCCAGGCCCGAACTCTTTCCACTAGGCCGCGCTGCTTCTCTTACTAATCAATCAATTGTATTTATTGAGCGCTTACTGTGTGCAGAGCACTGTACTAAGCGCTTGGGAAGTACAAGTTGGCAACATCTAGAGACGGTCCCTACCCAACAGCGGGCTCACAGTCTAGAAGGGGGAGACGGACAACAAAACCAAACATATTAACAAAATAAAATAAATAGAATACTACTATCTTACTACTACTGCGTACTTTGGATTAATTTCCTTTTCATTCATTCATTCATTCAATTGTATTTATTGAGCGCTTACTGTGTGCAGAGCACTGTACTAAGCGCTTGGGAAGTACAGGTTGGCAACATATAGAGATGGTCCCTACCCAACAGCGGGCTCACAGTCTAGAAGGGGGAGACGGACAACAAAACCAAACATATTAACAAAATAAAATAGAATACTACTATCTTACTACTACTGTGTACTTTGAATTAATTTCCTTTTCATTCATTCAATTGTATTTATTGAGCACTTACTGTGTGCAGAGCACTGTACTAAGCGCTTGGGAAGTACAGGTTGGCAACATCTAGAGACGGTCCCTACCCAACAGTGGGCTCACAGTCTACAAGGGGAAGACGGACAACAAAACAAAACATATTAACAAAATAAAATAAATAGAATAAATATGTACAAATAAAATAAATAGAGTAATAAATATGTACAACCTTTTGTTTCCGTCATTTCTGAATGGACTACGCTATGCTTGCATCTTCTATTTGAGCTTGAATAAAAACACGGGGTACAAATGACCCAAATCGGCCTGTTAAAGACGGAAAACATCAGCACATAAAGATATCGATGTACGAGCCCCCATTTGGGTAGGGACCGTCCCTATATGTTGCCAACTTGGACTTCCCAAGCGCTTAGTACAGTGCTCTGCGCACAGTAAGTGCTCGATAAATACGATTGAATAAATGAATGATTACTAAATTCAAAGGCGTAAAATGATTTTGACATAATTGCGCAAGGAAAGCTCATTTCAGGGCAACTCTTGTCGGTCAATTAAGAACAGGGTAGTTCTGTGGTTGGGAACCCAATTACCCCCTCCAAAAAAAATTAAAATTAAAAGAGGAAGAGCCAACTCACCCTCTCTGTAACAGGAATTAAAATTCTTTTGATCCCTCTGTGGTTATTCTGTCGCAAGTGTTTCTGCTCTCATTTCTGGGTGCCAGTCTAATTAAATGCGTGTTTCTCACTAAGAACTAATTACTGGTTTCCCAAGTACTGTTCTTGTTTTTCTGGTTATAGGTATATGTCTCAGGGGTTGCCAACCACGCCAGAACGGGAGAAGGGCAGAAGGTGGTACTAGACACCAATCAATCGTATTTATTGAGCGCTTACTGTGTGCAGAGCACTGTACTAAGCGCTTGGGAAGGACAAGTTGCAAACGTATAGAGACGGTCCCTACCCAACAGTGGGCTCCCAGTCTAGAAGGGGGAGACAGAGAACAAAACCAAACGTATTACAAAATAAAATAAATAGAAATGGAGAGAGAGAAACAGAGAGGGGGCAGAGAGACAGGGAAAGAGAGGGAGAAATGGAGAGAGAAACAGAGAGGGGGCAGAGAAACAGACAAAGAGAGGAAGAAATAGAGAAATCAATCAATCAATCGTATTTATTGAGCGCTTACTGTGTGCAGAGCACTGGACTAAGCGCTTGGGAAGTAATGAAGAAATGGATTTCATCTGCGTTTGCCAAGAATGAACGCGTCTGGAATGGGCAAGCAGGTTATGTTGGAAGGGAGTGTGAACTATCCTGGGATGAAAAGCAGCAAGGCCTCATGGAAAAAGCACGGGCCTGGGAATCATTCATTCATTCAATCGTATTTAGTGAGCGCTTACTGTGTGCAGAGCACTGGACTAAGCGCTTGGGAAGTACAATCAATCGATCAATCGTATTTATGGAGCGCTTACTGTGTGCAGAGCACCGGACTAAGCGCTTGGGAAGTCCAATCAATCGATCAATCGTATTTATGGAGCGCTTACTGTGTGCAGAGCACTGTCCTAAGCGCTTGGGAAGTCCAATCAATCGATCAATCGTATTTATGGAGCGCTTACTGTGTGCAGAGCACTGGACTAAGCGCTTGGGAAGTAATGAAGAAATGGATTTCATCTGCGTTTGCCAAGAATGAACACGTCTGGAATGGGCAAGCAGGTTATGTTGGAAGGGAGTGTGAACTATCCTGGGATGAAAAGCAGCAAGGCCTAATGGAAAAAGCACGGGCCTGGGAATCATTCATTCATTCAATCGCATTTATTGAGCGCTTACTGTGTGCAGAGCACTGTCCTAAGCGCTTGGGAAGTCCAATCAATCGATCAATCGCATTTATGGAGCGCTTACTGTGTGCAGAGCACTGGACTAAGCGCTTGGGAAGTCCAATCAATCGATCAATCGTATTTATGGAGCGCTTACTGTGTGCAGAGCACTGTCCTAAGCGCTTGGGAAGTCCAATCAATCGATCAATCGTATTTATGGAGCGCTTACTGTGTGCAGAGCACTGGACTAAGCGCTTGGGAAGTAATGAAGAAATGGATTTCATCCGCGTTTGCCAAGAATGAACACGTCTGGAATGAGCAAGCAGGTTATGTTGGAAGGGAGTGTGAACTATCCTGGGATGAAAAGCAGCAAGGCCTCATGGAAAAAGCACAGGCCTGGGAATCATTCATTCATTCAATCGCATTTATTGAGCGCTTACTGTGTGCAGAGCACTGGACTAAGCGCTTGGGAAGTCCAATCAATCGATCAATCGCATTTATGGAGCGCTTACTGTGTGCAGAGCACTGTCCTAAGCGCTTGGGAAGTCCAATCAATCGATCAATCGCATTTATGGAGCGCTTACTGTGTGCAGAGCACTGTCCTAAGCGCTTGGGAAGTCCAATCAATCGATCAATCGTATTTATGGAGCGCTTACTGTGTGCAGAGCACTGTCCTAAGCGCTTGGGAAGTCCAATCAATCGATCAATCGTATTTATGGAGCGCTTACTGTGTGCAGAGCACTGGACTAAGCGCTTGGGAAGTAATGAAGAAATGGATTTCATCCGCGTTTGCCAAGAATGAACACGTCTGGAATGGGCAAGCAGGTTATGTTGGAAGGGAGTGTGAACTATCCTGGGATGAAAAGCAGCAAGGCCTCATGGAAAAAGCACAGGCCTGGGAATCATTCATTCATTCAATCGCATTTATTGAGCGCTTACTGTGTGCAGAGCACTGGACTAAGCGCTTGGGAAGTCCAATCAATCGATCAATCGTATTTATGGAGCACTTACTGTGTGCAGAGCACTGGACTAAGCGCTTGGGAAGTCCAATCAATCGATCAATCGTATTTATGGAGCGCTTACTGTGTGCAGAGCACTGGACTAAGCGCTTGGAAAGTCCAATCAATCGATCAATCGTATTTATGGAGCGCTTACTGTGTGCAGAGCACTGGACTAAGCGCTTGGGAAGTCCAAGTTGGCAACGTCTAGAGACGGTCCCTACCCAACAGTGGGCTCACAGTCTAAAAGGGGGAGATGGAGAACAAAACCAAACATACTAACAAAATAAAATAAATAGACTAAATATGTACAAATAGAGTAATAAATACGTACAAACATATATACAGGTGCTGTGGGGAGGGGAAGGAGGTAAGGCGGGGGGAGGGGGAGAGGAAGGAGGGGGCTCAGTCTGGGAAGGCCTCCTGGAGGAGGTGAGCTCTCAGTAGAGCTTTGAATCAATCAATCAATCGTATTTATTGAGCGCTTACTGTGTGCACTTTACTAAGCGCTTGGGAAGTACAAGTTGGCAACATATAGAGACAGTCCCTACCCAACAGTGGGCTCACAGTCGAAAAGTCTCTTTGAAGGGAGGGAGATACATCACTTCTCTGGGCCTCAGTTTCCTCATCTGCAATATGGGGGTTCAATACCCGTTCTCCCTCCTGCTTAGACTGCAAAGTGTGTCCGATCTGAGAAACGGCGTGGCTTGGCGGAAGGAGCCCGGGCTCGGGAGTCAGAGGTCGTGGGTTCTAATCCCGCCGCCGCCACTTGTCAGCTGGGTGACTTTGGGCAAGCCACGTAACTTCTCGGGGCCTCAGTTCCCTCATCTGGAAAACGGGGATTAAGACTGCGAGCCCCACGTGGGACAACCTGATTACCCTGTATTTCATTCATTCATCCAATCATATTTATTGAGCGCTTACTGTGTGCAGAGCACTGTGCTAAGCGCTTGGGGAGTCCAAGTTGGCAACATCTAGAGACGGTCCCTACCCAACAACGGGCTCACAGTCTAGAAGGGGGAGAAAGTTCTTCATTCGTTCATTCATTCAATTGTATTTATTGAGCACTTACTGTGAGCAGAGCACTGTACTAAGCGCTTGGGAAGTACAAGTTAGCAACATTCATTCAATCGTATTTATTGAGCGCTTATTGTGTGCACAGCACTGTACTAAGCGCTTGGGAAGTACAAGTTGGCAACATATAGAGACAGTGCTGTACTTACCTTAGAGCTTAGAACAGTGCTTGGCACACAGTAAATGCTTAACAAATACCATTATTATTCATTCATTCACTCAATTGTATTTATTGAGCGCTTACTGTGTGCAGAGCACTGTACTAAGCGCTTGGGAAGTCCAAGTTGGCAACAAATAGAGACAGTCCCTACCCAACAATGGGCTCACAGTCTAGAAGGGGGAGAAAGTTCTTCATTCGTTCATTCATTCAATCGTATTTATTGAGCACTTACTGTGAGCAGAGCACTGTACTAAGCGCTTGGGAAGTACAAGTTAGCAACATTCATTCAATCGTATTTATTGAGCGCTTATTGTGTGCACAGCACTGTACTAAGCGCTTGGGAAGTACAAGTTGGCAACATATAGAGACAGTGCTGTACTTACCTTAGAGCTTAGAACAGTGCTTGGCACACAGTAAATGCTTAACAAATACCATCATTATTCATTCATTCACTCAATTGTATTTATTGAGCGCTTACTGTGTGCAGAGCACTGTACTAAGCGCTTGGGAAGTCCAAGTTGGCAACAAATAGAGACAGTCCCTACCCAACAATGGGCTCACAGTCTAGAAGGGGGAGAAAGTTCTTCATTCGTTCATTCATTCAATCGTATTTATTGAGCACTTACCGTGAGCAGAGCACTGTACTAAGCGCTTGGGAAGTACAAGTTAGCAACATTCATTCAATCGTATTTATTGAGCGCTTATTGTGTGCACAGCACTGTACTAAGCGCTTGGGAAGTACAAGTTGGCAACGTATAGAGACAGTGCTGTACTTACCTTAGAGCTTAGAACAGTGCTTGGCACATAGTAAATGCTTAACAAATACCATCATTATTCATTCATTCACTCAATTGTATTTATTGAGCGCTTACTGTGTGCAGAGCACTGTACTAAGCGCTTGGGAAGTCCAAGTTGGCAACAAATAGAGACGGTCCCTACCCAACAACGGGCTCACAGTCTAGAAGGGGGGGAAGAGCCTAGAAGGGGGAGAAAGTTATTCATTCATTCATCCATTCAATCCTATTTACTAAGCACTTACTGTGTGCAGAGCACTGTAGTAAGCGCTTGCGAAGTACAAGTTTGCAACATTCACTCATTCCTTCAGTTGCACTCATTGAGCGCTCACTGTGTGCGGAGCACTGTACTAAGCGCTTGGGAAGTCCAAGTTGGCAACATCTAGAGATGGTCCCTACCCGACAGTGGGCTCACAGTCTAGAAGGGGGAGACAGACAGCAAAACAAAACATACTAACAAAATAAAATAAATAGAATAAACGTGTACAAGTAAAATAAATAATATGTATATATATATATATTTATATACACACACACACACACACATATATTTATATATCTAAAGAATGTGGGCCTGCCCTCACCCTCCCCATCACGCGGTGGTGACTGCCCAAGGCCTCCGGGTCCCTGCCTGGGGCGGATGGACTCTCCCAAGCGCTTAGTACAGTGCTCTGCACATAGTAAGCGCTCAATAACTACCAATAATTGCTAACTGGGGTCGGCGCTCGAGGGATGGAGTGTGAGTGTGTTGTGTGTGTGGGGGGGGCGGATGGGGACTATTGGACTCTCCCAGGCGCTTAGCACAGTGCTCTGCACATAGTAAGCGCTCAATACATACCAGTCAGTGCTGGCTAAGTGGGGTTGGGGGGCTGGGGATGGGGAAAAGTGTGTGTGTGTGTGTGTGTGTGTGTGTGTGTTTGTGTGTCAGGGGAGGGAGCATGGGAACTGTTGGGCTCTCCCAGGCGCTTAGCACAGTGCCCTGCACATAGTAAACGCTCGACAATTACCAATGATTGATAACTGGGGTTGGAAAAGAGAGTGTGTGTGTGTGTGTGTGTGTGTGTGTGTGTGTGTGTGTTGGGGGGGTGGATGAGGGCTGTTGGGCTCTCCCAGGCGCTTAGCACAGTGCCCTGCACATAGTGAGCGCTCAGTAAGTACCAATGATTGATAACCAGGGGACTGTCTCTATATGTTGCCAATTTGTACTTCCCAAGCGCTTAGTACAGTGCTCTGTACATAGTAAGCGCTCAATAAATACGATTGATGATAACCAGGGTCGGAGGGCAGGGGATGGGGCACAATGTGTGTGGGAGTGTGTGTGTTGCGGGGGGGGGGGGGAGGGAGGGGACTTTTGGGCTCTCCAAAGTGCTCAGCACAGTGCCCTGCACATAGTGAGCGCTCAGTAAATACCAATGACTTATAACGGGGGGCTGGGGATGGGGCAGAGTGTGTGTGTGTGTGTGTGTGTTTCTGGGGGGCCGGCGGCAGATGAGGACTGTTGGGCGCTTAGCACAGTGCTCTGCACCTAGTGAGCGCTCAATAAATACCAATCAATAATTGCTAAACGTGGTCGGGGGGCAGGGCACAGTGTGTTTGTGAGGGTGTGTGTGTGTCGAGGGGAAGACGGATGGGGACCGTTGGGCTCCCCCAGGAGCTTAGCACAGTGCACCGCACCTAGTGGGCGCTCAATAAGTACCACTCAATAATTGCTAAACGTGGTCGGGGGATGGGGCACAGTGTGTTTGTGAGTGTGTGTGTGTCGAGGGGAAGGCGGATAGGGACCGTTGGGCTCCCCCAGGCGCTCAGCACACCGCTCCGCACCTAGTGGGCGCTCAATAAGTACCACTCAATAATTGCTAAACCAGGTCGGGGGCGGGGCACAGTGTGTTTGTGAGTGTGTGAGAGAGTGTGTGTGTGTGTGTGTGTGTGTGTGTGTGTGTGTGTGTGTGTGTGTGTCGAGGGGAAGGCGTATGGGGACCGTTGGGCTCCCCCAGGCGCTTAACACAGTGCACCGACCGCACCTAGTGGGCGCTCAGTAAGTACCACTCAATAATTGCTAAACGTGGTGGGGGGGCGGGCACAGTGCGTTTGTGAGTGTGGATGTGTCGGGGGGGGGGGGGGGGAGGCGGATGGGGACCGTTGGGCTCCCCCAGGCGCTTAGCACAGTGCTCTGCACCTAGTGGGCGCTCAGTAAGTACCAATCAATAGTTGCTAAACGCGGTCGTGGGGGGGCCACAGTGTGTTTGTGAGTGAGTGTGAGTGTGTGTGTGTGTGTGTGTGTGTGCGCGCGCGTTGAGGGGAAGGCGGATGGGGACTGTTGGGCTCCCCCAGGCGCTTAGCACAGTGCTCTGTACCTAGTGGGCGCTCAATAAGTACCAATCAATAATTGCTAATCGTGGTCGGGGGGCGGGGCACAGTGTGTGTGTGAGTGAGTGTGTGTGTGTGTGTGTGTGTGTGTCGAGGGGAAGGCGGATGGGGACTGTTGGGCTCCCCCGGGCGCTTAGCACAGTGCACCGCACCTAGTGGGCGCTCAATAAGTACCACTCAATAACTGCTAAACGTGGGTGGGGGGGCGGGGGATGGGGCACAGTGTGTGTGTGTGTGTGTGTGTGTGTGTGTGTCGAGGGGAAGGCGGATGGGGACCGTTGGGCTCCCCGAGGCGCTCAGCACACTGCTCTGCACCTAGTGGGCGCTCAATAAGTACCACTCAATTGCTAAATGTGGTCGGGGGGCGGGGCACAGTGTGTGTGTGTGTGTGTGTGTGTGTGTGTGTGTGTGTGTGTGTGTGTGAGTGTGTGTCGAGGGGAAGGAGGATGGGAACCGTTGGGCTCCCCCAGGCGCTTAGCACAGTGCTCTGCACCTAGTGGGCGCTCAATAAGTACCACTCAATAATTGCTAAACGTGGGTGGGGGGCGGGGGATGGGGCACAGTGTGTGTGTGTGTGTGTGTGTGTCGGGGGGGAGGCGGATGGGGACTGCTGGGCTCCCCCAGGCGCTCAGTACACTGCTCTGTACCTAGTGGGCGCTCAATAAGTACCAATCAATAATTGCTAACAGGGGTCGGAGGGCGGGGGATGGGACACAGTGTGTGTGTGTGTGTGTGTGTGTCGAGGGGAAGGCGGATGGAGACCGCTGGGCTCCCCCAGGCGCTCAGCACACTGCTCCGCACCTAGTGGGCGCTCAATAAGTACCAATCAATAATTGTTAAACGTGGGCGGGGGGCGGGGGATGGGGCACAGTGTGTTTGTGACTGTGTGTGTGTCGGGGGGGAGGCGGATGGGGACTGCTGGGCTCCTCCAGGCGCTCAGTACACTGCTCTGTACCTAGTGGGCGCTCAATAAGTACCAATCAATAATTGCTAACAGGGGTCGGAGGGCGGGGGATGGGACACAGTGTGTGTGTGTGTGTGTGTGTGTGTGTGTCGAGGGGAAGGCGGATGGGGACGGTTGGTGTCCCCGAGGCGCTCAGCACAGTGCTCCGCACACAGTGGGCGCTCAATAAGTAGCCACCCGCGCTTACCTTCCCGTTCAGTCCATCCGGCGGCGGCGGTGGCGGCGCCCGCGCATGCGCGCGCCGGTGAGCGTGCGTTGGGAGGGGAGGAGGGACGCGCGCATGCGCGGGCGGCGAAGGAGGGGGGCGCGCGCATGCGCGCGCAGCGGGTCCAGCGTGGCTGCCGGGGAGGGGGTCACCTCCCACCCCGGAAGCGGAAGCGCCGCTCGAGCACGCGCTCGCAACCCGGCGACACCGCCCGCCGCCTACAACTCCCGGCGGCCGTCGCTTCAGAACGTCAGTGCGCACGCGCGCACACGCCTCCCTCCACGTGAGACGAGGCACCGCCCCCCCCCACGAGGTGCATGCCGGGACGCCCGGCCCTGTGCGCGCCGCGTGGCCTTCTGGGATTTGTAGTCAAGGACGCCTCATTTTTAGGGTATGTAATCATAACAATGATCTTATTAATGATTATAATAATAATGGCATTTGTTAAGCTCCTGATATGTGCCAACCCTGTTCTAAGCGCCGGGGTAGATAGATACAGTAGGCATATGGGTTTGCTGGGTGTCTATATGGACTGTCTTATAATAATAATAGTAATAATAATAATAATAGTAGTAATAATAATGACATTCATTAAGCGCTTACTATGTGCAAAGCACTGTCCTAAGCGCTGGGACTGTCTTATAACTATAATAATGAAAATGAACGCATTTATTAAGCGCTTACTATGTGCAAAGCACTGTTCTAAGCGCTGACACTGCCTAATAATGATAATAATGATAATGGCATTTATTAAGCGCTTACTATGTGCAAAGCACTGTTCTAAGCGCTGGGACTGATAATAATAATAATAATAATAATAATAATGGCATTTATTAAACGCTTACTGTGTGCAAAGCACTGTTCTAAGCACTGGGACTGTCTTATTATAATAATAATAATGAGGGCATTTATTAAGTGCTTACTATGTACAAAGCACTGTTCTAAGCGCTGGGACTGCCTTATAATAATAATGAGGGCATTTATTAAGCGCTTCCTATGTGCAAAGCACTGTTCTAAGCGCCGGGACTGTAATAATAATAATAATTATAATAACAATAATGGCATTTATTAAGCGCTTACTATGTGCAAAGCACTGTTCTAAGCTCTGGGACTGATAATAATAATAATAATGGCATTTATTAAGCGCTTACTATGTGCAAAGCACTGTTCTAAGCAATGGGACTGTCTTATAGTAATAATAATGATGGCATTTGTTAAGCGCGTACTATGTACAAAGCACTGTTCTAAGCGCTGGGACTGCCTTTTATACTAATAATAATAATGATGGCATTTATTAAGCGCTTTCTATGTGCAAAGCACTGTTCTAAGCGCTGGGACTGTCTTATAATAATAATAATAATGATAATGGCATTTATTAAGCGCTTACTATCTGCAAAGCACTGTTCTAAGCGCTGGAACTGTCTTATACTAATAATAATAATAATAATAATAATAATGGCATTTATGGAGCGCTTACTATGTGTAAAGCACTGTTCTAAGTGCTGGGACTATCTTATAATAATAATAATAATAATAATAATGGCATTTATTAAGCCATGTGCGTGGTTCAGTGGAAAGAGCTTGGGCTTTGGAGTCAGAGGTCGTGGGTTCAAATCCCTGCTCTGCCACTTGTCAGCTGTGTGACTTTGGGCAAGTCACTTCACTTCTCTGGGCCTCAGTTCCCTCATCTGGAAAATGGGGATGAAGACCGTGAGCCCCCCCGTGGGACAACCTGATCACCTTGTAACCTCCCCAGCGCTTAGAACAGTGCTTTGCATATAGTAAGCGCTTAATAAATTCCATCATTATTATTATTATTTGTCAGCTGTGTGTCTTCGGGCAAGTCACTTCAATTCTCTGGGCCTCAGTTCCCTGATCTGTAAAATGGGGATGAAGACTGTGAGTCCCCCCGTGGGACAACCTGATCACCTTGTAACCTTCCCAGCGCTTAGAACAGTGCTTTGCACATAGTAAGCGCTTAATAAATGCCATTATTATTATTATTATCACTTGTCAGCTGTGTGACTTCTGGCAAGTCACTTAACTTCTCTGTGCCTCAGTTACCTCATCTGTAAAATAGGAATGAAGACTGTGAGCCCCCCATGGGACAACCTGATCACCTTGTAACCTCCCCAGCGCTTATAACAGTGCTTTGCACATAGTAAGCGCTTAATAAATGCCATCATTATTATTATTATTATGACTGATTTTTTTTTGGCCAGCGGTGGTGCAATACCACAATAGCCAGGAGGTGGCAGCAGAGCTCTAGTTCATTCATTCATTCATTCATTCATTCATTCAATCAATTGTATTTATTGAGCGCTCACTGTGTGCAGAGCACTGGACTAAGCGCTTGGGAAGTCCAAGTTGGCAACATCTAGAGACGGTCCCTACCCAACAGCGGGCTCACGGTCTAGAAGGGGGAGACAGAGAACAAAACCAAACATATTAACAAAATAAAATAAACAGAATAAATATGTACAAATAAAATAAATAAATAGAGTAATCAATCAATCAATCAATCATATTTATTGAGCGCTTACAGTGTGCAGAGCACTGTACTAAGCGCTTGGGAAGTACAAGTTGGCAACATATAGAGACTGTCCTTACCCAACAGTGGGCTCACAGTCTAGAAGGGGGAGACAGACAACAAAACCAAACATATTAATGAAATAAAATAAATAGAATAAATATGTACAAATAAAATAAATAGAGTAATCAATCAATCAATCATATTTATTGAGCGCTTACTGTGTGCAGAGCAGTGTACTAAGCGCTTGGGAAGTACAAGTCGGCAACATATAGAGATGGTCCTTACCCAACAATGGGCTCACAGTCTAGAAGGGGGAAGGCAGAGAACAAAACCAAACGTATTAACAAAATAAAATAAATAGAATAGATATGTACAAATAAAATAAATAAATAGAGTAATCAATCAATCAACCAATCATATTTATTGAGCGGTTACTGTGTGCAGAGCACTGTACTAAGTGCTTGGGAAGTACAAGTTGGCAACATATAGAGATGTTCCCTACCCAACAGCGGGCTCACAGTCTAGAAGGGGGAGACAGAGAACAAAAGAAAACATATTAACACAATAAAATAAATATGCACAAATAAAATAAATAAATAAATAATCAATCAATCGATCATATTTATTGAGCACTTACAGTGTGCAGAGCACTGTACTAAGCGCTTGGGAAGTACAAGTTGGAAACATCTAGAGACGGTCCCTACCCAACAGTGGGCTCACGGTCTAGAAGGGGGAGACAGACAACACAAACCAAACATATTAAACAAAATAAAATAAATAGAATAAATACGTACAAATAAAATAAATAAATAGAGTAATCAATCAATCATATTTATTGAGCGCTTACTGTGTGCAGAGCATTGTACTAAGCGCTTGGGAAGTACAAGTTGGCAACATCTAGAGAGGGTCCCTACCCAACAGCGGGCTCACGGTCTAGAAGGGGGAAGGCAGAGAACAAAACCAAACATATTAACAAAATAAAATAAATAGAATAAATATGTACAAATAAAATAAATAGAGTAATCAATCAATCAATTTATTGAGCGCTTACTGTTTGCAGAGCACTGTACTAAGCGCTTGGGAAGTACAAGTTGGCAACATATAGAGACTGTCCTTACCCAACAGTGGGCTCACAGTCTCGAAGGGGGAAGACAGAGAACAAAACCAAACATATTAACAAAATAAAATAAATAGAATAAATATGTACAAATAAAATAAATAAATTAATAGAGTAATCAATCAATCAATCATATTTATTGAGCGCTTACTGTGTGCAGAGCACTGTACTAAGCGCTTGGGAAGTACAAGTTGGCAACATATAGAGACGGTCCCTACCCAACAGCGGCCTCACGGTCTAGAAGGGGGAGACAGAGAACAAAAGAAAACATATTAACAAAATAAAATAAATATGCACAAATAAAATAAATAAATAATCCATCAATCAATCATATTTATGGAGCGCTTACAGTGTGCAGAGCACTATACTAAGTGCTTGGGAAGTACAAGTTGGCAACATATAGAGACGGTCCCTACTCAACAGTGGGCTCCCGGTCTAGAAGGGGGAGACAGAGAACAAAAGAAAGCATATTAACAAAATAAAATAAATATGCACAAATAAAATAAATAAATAAATAATCAATCAATCAACCATATTTATGGAGCGCTTACAGTGTGCAGAGCACTATACTAAGCGCTTGGGAAGTACAAGTTGGCAACATATAGAGACAGTCCCTACCCAACAGTGGGCTCACAGTCTGGAAAGGGGAGACAGACAACAAAACCGAATATATTAACAAAATAAAATAAATAGAATAAATATGTACAAATAAAATAAATTAATAGAGTAATCAATCAATCATATTTATTGAGCACTTACTGTGTGCAGAGCACTGTACTAAGCGCTTGGGAAGCTTGGGAACATATTAACAAAATAAAATAAATAGAATAAATATGTGAAAATAAAATAAAATAAAATAACAAAATAAAATAAATAGAATAAATATGTACAAATAAAATAAATAGAGTAACAAAATAAAATAAATAGAATTGATATGTACAAGTAAAATAAATAAATGAATAGAGTAATAAATACGAACAAACATATATGCATATATACAGGTGCTGTGGGGAGGGGAAGGAGGTAAGGTGAGGGGGAGGACGGGGAGAGGAAGGAGGGGGCTCAGTCTGGGAAGGCCTCCTGGAGGAGGTGAGCTCTCAGTTAGGGCTTTGAAGGGAGGAAGAGAGCTAGCTTGGCGGATGGGCAGAGGCATTGGGGGCATTCCAGGCCCGGGGGAGGACGTGGGCCGGGGGGCGACGACAAGAGAGATGAGATCGAGGAACAGTAAGGAGGTTAGCATCAGAGGAGCGAAGTATACGGGTTGAGTAGAAGGAGAATAGTAAGGAGGGGGCAAGGTGATGGACAACTTTAAAGCCAATGGTGAGGAGTTTTTGTTTGATGTGGAGGTGGTTGGGCTGTCACTGGGGGGTCCTTGAGGAGGGGGGTAACAAGTCCTGAATTTATTTATTTATTTTACTTGTACATATCTATTCTATTTATTTTATTTTGTGAGTATGTTTGGTTTTCTCTCCCCCTTTTAGACTGTGAGCCCACTGTCGGGCAGGGACTGTCTCTAGATGCTGCCAATTTGGACTTCCCAAGCGCTTGGTACAGTGCTCTGCACCCAGTAAGCGCTCCATAAATACGATTGATGAGGATGATGAACGTTTTTGTAGAAAAATGATCCGGGCAGCAGAGTGAGGTGTGGACTGGAGCGGGGAGAGACGGAAGACGGGGAGGTCGGCAAGGAGGCTGAAGCAGTAATCCGGGCGGGATAAGAGGAATAATCTTATTTTACCTCCTTCCGTTCCCCACAGCACTTGTGTATATGTATATATGTTTGTACATATTTATTACTCTATTTATTTATTTATTTTACTTGTACATATCTATTCTATTTATTTTATTTTGTTAGTATGTTTGGTTCTGTTCTCTGTCTCCCCCTTTGAGACTGTGAGCCCACTGTTGGGTAGGGACTGTCTCTATATGTTGCCAACTTGTACTTCCCGAGCGCTTAGTACAGTGCTCTGCACACAGTAAGCGCTCAATAAATACGATCGATGATTACTTTATTTATTTATTTTACTCGTACATATCTATTCTATTTATTTTATTTTGTTAGTATGTTTGGTTCTGTCCTCTGTCTCCCCCTTTTAGACTGTGAGCCCACTGTTGGGTAGGGACTGTCTCTATATGTTGCCAATTTGTACTTCCCAAGCACTTAGTACAGTGGTCTGCACACAGTAAGCGCTCAATAAATACGATTGATGATTACTTTATTTTACTTGTACATATCTATTCTATTTTATTTTGTTAGTATGCTTGGTTCTGTTCTCTGTCTCCCCCTTTTAGACAGTGAGCCCACTGTTGGGTAGGGACTGTCTCTATATGTTGCCAACTTGTACTTCCCAAGCGCTTAGTACAGTGCTCTGCACACAGTAAGCGCTCAATAAATACGATTGATTGATTGATTAAGCAATATTGTAAATACTCTAAACCTTGACTCAGTGTTTCACCTACAAAATCTTTGTCTACCGTAGTTTTCCAGCGCTTAAAAGGAGTCCTGCAAGGGGCTAATTGTCTAATTCCCAGGTGTGTATTCTTTCCTAGTGTTGAGTATAATGCTGTGCACACGGTAGGTGCTCAATAATTGGTCAAACAGTGTGGCCTAGTGGATAAATTTGTACTTCCCAAGCGCTTAGTACAGTGCTCTACATATAGTAAGCGCTCAATAAATACGATTGATGATGATGATGATGATGATAAAGCATGGGCGGAGTCAGAAGGGCCTGGGTTCTAATCCCGGCTCTGCCATTTATCTGCTGTTTGACCTTGGGTAAGTCACTTCTCTGTGCCTCAGTGACCTCATCTGTAAAATGGGGATGAAGAAGTGCTTCATCCCCTTTCCAGCGCTTATAAGGAGTCCTGCAAGGGGCTAATTGTCTAATTCCCAGGTGTGTATTCTTTCCTAGTGTTCAGTACAATGCTCTGCACACAATAAGTGCTCAATAATTGGGCAAGCAATGTGGCCTAGTGGATGAAGCACGGGCGGAGTCAGAAGGACCTGGGTTCTAATCCCGGCTCTGCCATTTATCTGCTGTTTGACCTTGGGTAAGTCACTTCTCTGTGCCTCAGTGACCTCATCTGTAAAATGGGGACGAAGAAGTGCTTCATCCCCTTTCCAGCGCTTATAAGGAGTCCTGCAAGGGGCTAATTGTCTAATTCCCAGGTGTGTATTCTTTCCTAGTGTTGAGTACAATGCTCTGCACACAATAAGTGCTCAATAATTGGCTTAGTAATAATTGGCTTAATTAAGCGCTTAGTACAGTGCTCTGCACATAGTAAGCGCTCAATAAATACGATTGATGAATAATTGGGCAAACAGTGTGGCCTAGTGAATAAAGCACGGGTGGAGTCAGAAGGACCTGGGTTCTAATTCCGGCTCTGCCATTTATCTGCTGTTTGACCTTGGGTAAGTCACTTCTCTGTGCCTCAGCGACCTCATCTGTAAAATGGGGATGAAGACTGGGAGCCCCATATGGGACACGGATGGGGCATGGATTGTGTCCAACCTGGTTAGCTTGTGTCTACATAGCGTTCAACAAATACCATTAAAAAATGTAAATACTATTACATGTAAATTACTCTGAGCATTCCAGCTTGTCTAGCATCATAGCTTAGAAAGTATGCAATATTGTGGTTTTGCTGGTGCACTGATGTGTGACATTTTTGTACCATTTCTCCTGTAATCGAGGACTTTCGGTTTCGTCCCCACAGAGCACTTTCTTCACCCAAAGAGAGGAACACATTTGGCTATCTGTAAAGATTTCCGTTTCAAAGGTACTGATAATAATGATGGCATTTATTAAGCGCTTACTATGTGCAAAGCACTGCTCTAAGCACTGGGGAATTACAAGGTGATCAGGTTGTCCCACGGGAGGCTCACAGTCTTAATCCCCAGTTTACAGGTGAGGTAACTGAGGCACAGAGAAGTTAGGCGACTTGCCCAGAGTCACACAGCTGACAATTGGCGGTGCCGGGATTTGAACCCACGACCTCTGACTCCAAAGCCTGTGCTGTTACCACTGAGCCACGATACTGCGAATGCCCTAAACAGTGATCCACAGTGAAAATTACTTTTTTCTCCTTACTGCAGAATTGCCGAGACTTGGAGAATTACGTCTTGTCTAGAGAGGGAGATGCAGGGATAATCATCATCATCATCAATCGTATTTTATTGAGCGCTTACTGTAATCAGTCAATCAGTGGTATTTATCGAGTGCTTACTGTTTGCAGAGCACTGTATTAAGCTCTCCTAACCGCAAGGAGCTGAGTGTATTTTGTTGCTCTGTGTTTTTGTTGCAGTGTCATCATCGTCATCAATCGTATTTATTGAGCGCTTACTGTGTGCAGAGCGCTGTACTAAGCGCTTGGGAAGTACAAATTGGCAACACATAGAGACAGTCCCTACCCAACAGTGGGCTCACAGTCTAAAAGGGGGAGACAAAACCATACTAACAAAAGAAAATAAATAGAATAGATATGTACAAGTAAAATAAATAGAGTAATAAATATGTACAAACATATATACATATATACAGGTGCTGTGGGGAAGGGAAGGAGGTAAGATGGGGGGATGGAGAGGGGGACGAGGGGGAGAGGAAGGAAGGGGCTCAGTTTGGGAAAAATATGGAACGCTTCATGAATTTGCGTGTCATCCTTGCGCAGGGGCTATGCTAATCTTCTCTGTATCATTCCAAATTTTAGTATATGTGCTGCCGAGAAGGGGATGCAATAATAATAATTGCGGCGTTTTTAAAGTGCTTACTATGGGCCACTGTACTAAGCGCTTGGAAAGTACAAATTGGCAACATCTAGAGACAGTCCCTACCCAACAGTGGGCTCACAGTCTAAAAGGGGGAGACAAAACCAAACATACTAACAAAATAAAATAAATAGAATAGATACGTACAAGTAAAATAAATAAATAAATAGAGTAATAAATATGTACAAACATAGATACATATATACAGGTGCTGTGGGGAAGGGAAGGAGGTAAGATGGGGGGATGGAGGGGGGACGAGGGGGAGAGGAAGGAAGGGGCTCAGTCTGGGAAAAATATGGAACGCTTCATGAATTTGCGCAGGGGCAATAATAATAATTGCAGCGTTTTTAAAGTGCTTACTATGAGCCACTGTACTAAGCGGTGGAATACATACAAGATAGCCAAGTCCCTCACGGGTCTCACAGTCTAAATAGGAGGGAGAACAGGTTTTGAATCCCCATTTTGCGGTTAAGGAGACTGAGGCCCAGTGAAGTTGAGAGACCTGCCTTAAATCACACAGCAGCTTAATGGTGGCACCGTGATTAGAACCCAGGTCCTCTGACTCCCGTGTTTGTGATCTTTCTACTGCTGCTCACTTTCTCACCTTCCCACAGTGACATCGCTGTGTATAATATGCTTAGAAGCAGAGACATTTCGGGTCCACTTTCTTCACACATTGCAGGGATTTTGCTATTTGTGAAGATTTCAGCCTGGTAGGCCATGTCGCACATTCTCACATACGTCACATATGTTTGTACATATTTATTACTCTATTTATTTATCTTATACATATCTATCCTATTTATTTTATTTTGTCAGTATGTTTGGTTTTGTTCTCTGTCTCCCCCTTCTAGACTGTGAGCCCGCTGTTGGGTAGGGACCGCTCTGACCACCAGCCCCTTCCTTCCTCTCCCCCTCATCCCCCTCTCCATCCCCCCATCTTACCTCCTTCCCCACAGCACCTGTATACATGTATATATGTTTGTACATATTTATTACTCTATTTACTAATTTTACTTGTACCTATCTATTCTATTTATTTTATTTTGTTAGTATGTTTGGTTTTGTTCTCTGTCTCCCCCTTTTAGACTGTGAGCCCACTGTTGGGTAGGGACTGTCTCTATATGTTGCCAATTTGGACTTCCCAAGCGCTTAGTACAGTGCTCTGCACATAGTAAGCGCTCAATAAATATAATTGATGATGATGATGATTGTCTCTATGTGTTGCCGACTTGTACTTCCCAAGCGCTTAGTACAGTGCTCTGCACACAGTAAGCGCTCAATAAATACGATTGATTGATTGATTCTCAAAATGTCGCACACCTCACCTACCTATTGTAGAACCCTAGTACCTGCCTGAGTTTTTCTTAACAATAATAATAATGGTATTTTTAAGCGCTTACTATGTGCCAAGCACTGTTCCAAGCATTGGGGTAGTTACAAGGTAATCAGGTTGTCCCACGTGGGGCTCACAGTCTTAATCCCCATTTTACAGATGAGGTAACTAATCAATCAATCAATCGTGTTTATTGAGCGCTTATTGTGTGCAGAGCACTGTACTAAGCGCTTGGGAAGTACAAGTTGGCAACATATAGAGACAGTCCCTACCCAACAGTGGGCTCACAGTCTAAAACTAAGGCACAGAGAACTGAAGTGGCTTGCCGAAGGTCACACAGCAGACAAGTGGCAGAGCCGGGATTAGAACCCACGTCCTCTGACTCCCAAGCCCGGGCTCTTTCCACTGAGCCACACTGCTTCTCCTCATAAGGGAAGCAGCAGGACATTGTGGAAAAAGAGTCACGGCCTAAGCTATGTGACCTTGGGCCAATCATTTCACTTCTCTGAGCCTCAGTCGCCTCATCCATTCATTCAATCGTATTTATTGAGCGCTTACTGTGTGCAGAGCACTGGACTAAGCGCTTGGGAAGTCCAAGTTGGCAGCATATAGAGACAGTCCCTACCCAACAGCGGGCTCACAGGCTAGTCCAGTGCTCTGCACATAGTTGATTTGTTGTCTGTCTCCCCCTTCTAGACTGTGAGCCCACTGTTGGGTAGGGACCGTCTCTATATGTTGCCAACTTGTACTTCCCAAGCGCTTAGTCCAGTGCTCTGCACACAGTAAGCGCTCAATAAATACGATTGAATGAATGAATGAATATGTTTCAGATTCATCACTATTTTACTTGTACATATTTACTATTCTATTAATTTTATTTTGTTAATATGTGTTGTTTTGTTATCTGTCTCCCCCTTCTGTGAGCCCGTTGTTGGGTAGGGACCATCTCTAGATGTTGCCAACTTGCACTTCCCAAGCGCTTAGTACAGTGCTCTGCACACAGTAAGCGCTCAATAAATACGATTGAATGAATGAATGAATATGTTTCAGATTTATCACTCTATTTTACTTGTACATATTCTACTATTCTATTTTATTTAGTTAGTATGTTTGGTTTTGTTCTCTGTCTCCCCCTTTTAGACTGTGAGCCCACTGTTGGGTAGGGACTGTCTCTATATGTTGCCAACTTGTACTTCCCAAGCGCTTAGTCCAGTGCTCTGCACACAGTAAGCGCTCAATAAATACGATTGAATGAATGAAAGAATGAATATGTTTCAGATTTATCACTCTATTTTACTTGCACATAATTACTATTCTATTTATTTTATTTTGTTAATATGTGTTGTTTTGTCGTCTGTCTCCCCATTCTAGACTGTGAGCCCACTGATGGGTAGGGACCGTCTCTATATGTTTCCGACCTGTACATATTTACTACTCTATTTATTTATTTTACTTGTACATATCTATTCTGTTTATTTTATTTTGTTAATATGTTTAGTTTTGTTCTCTGTCTCCCCCTTCTAGACTCTGAGCCCACTGATGGGTAGGGACCATCTCTATATGTTACCGACTTGTACATATTTATTACTCTATTTATTTATTTTACTTTTACATATCTATTCTATTTATTTTATTTTGTTAATATGTTTGGTTTTGTTGTCTGTCTCCCCTTTCTAGACTGTGAGCCCACTGTTGGGTAGGGACCATCTCTATATGTTGCCGACTTGTACGTATTTATTACTCTATTTATTTATTTATTTATTTTACTTGTACATATCTATTCTATTTATTTTATTTTGTTAATATGTTTGGTTTTGTTCTCTGTCTCCCCCTTCTAGACTGTGAGCCCACTGTTGGGTAGGGACCCTCTCTACATGTTGCCAACTTGTACTTTCCAAGCGCTTAGTACAGTGCTCTGCACACTGTAAGTGCTCAATAAATATGATTAAATGAATGAATGAATATGTTTCAGATTTATTACTCTATTTTACTTGTACATATTTACTATTCTATTTATTTTATTTTGTTAGTATGTTTTGTTTTGTTGTCTGTCTCCCCCTTTTAGACTATGAGCCCGTTGTTGGGTAGGGACCGTCTCTAGATGTTGCCAACTTGGACTTCCCAAGCGCTTAGTCCAGTGCTCTGCACACAGTAAGCGCTCAATAAATACGATTGAATGAATATGTTTCAGATTTATCACTCTATTTTACTTGTACATATTTACTATTCTATTTATTTTATTTTGTTAATATGTGTTTTGTCGTCTGTCTCCCCCTTCTAGACTGTGAGCCTGCTGTTGTGTAGGGATTGTCTCTATATGTTGCCGACTTGTACTCCCAAGCGCTTAGTATAGTGCTCTGCACACAATAAGCGCTCTCAATAAATACGATTGAATGAATGAATGAATAGTAAGCTCTCAATAAATACGATTGATAGAGAAGCAGCGTGGCTCCGTGGAAAGAGCCAGGGCTTTGGAGTCAGAGGTCATGGGTTCAAATCCCGGCTCCGCCAACTGTCAGCTGTGTGACTTTGGGCAAGTCACTTAACCTCTCTGTGCCTCAGTTCCCTCATCTGTAAAATGGGGAAGAAGACTGTGAGCCCCCCGTGGGACAACCTTATCACCTTGTAACCTCCCCAGCGCTTAGAACAGTGCTTTGCACATAGTGAGCGCTTAATAAATGCCATTATTATTATTATTATTGAATGAATAAAATGGGGATTAGGACTGTGAGCCCCAAGGGGGATAGGGTCATCATCATCATCATCAATCGTATTTATTGAGCGCTTACTGTGTGCAGAGCACCGTACTAAGCGCTTGGGAAGTACAAATTGGCAACATCTAGAGACGGTCCCTACCCAACAGTGGGCTCACAGTCTAAAAGGGGGAGACAAAACCAGACTAACAAAATAAAATAAACCTGATTACTTTGTATCTATCCCAGCGCTTAAAACAGTGACTGGCCCAGCGGCTTAGAACAGTGTTCAGCGCTTAAAACAGGGCTTGGCACATAGTAAGCGATTAATAAGTACCGTTATTATTATAGAAGCAATTAACTAAAACCTTTGTTTTTTTTAAAGAAAAGATGCGAGGCCCAGTTTGAATTGTTCAACCGCTGCCGCCTGTGGCCGCAAGAGGGCAGTAGAGGAGCCTGGGCGCGGGGTAGTGCTGCCCCCGTGTGGCTCCGCGCTGCTATGACCGCCTAATAATAATAATAATAATAATAATAATAATAATAATAATAATAATAATAATAGCATTTATTCATTCATTCACTCAATCGTATTTATTGAGCGCTTACTGCGTGCAGAGCACTGTACTAAGCGCTTGGGAAGTCCAAGTCGGCAACACATAGAGACGGTCCCTACCCAACAGTGGGCTCACAGTCTGGAAGGGGGAGACAGACAACAAAACCAAACATATTAACAAAATAAATAGAAGAAATATGTACAAGTCAAATAGAGTAATAAATATGTACAAGCATATTAGAATAAATATGTACGTCAAATAAATAGAGTAATAAATACGTACAAGCATATTAGAATAAATATGTACAAGTCAAATAGAGTAATAAATACGTACAAGCATATTAGAATAAATATGTACAAGTCAAATAAATAGAGTAATAAATACGTACAAGCATATTAGAAGAAATATGTACAAGTCAAATAGAGTAATAAATACGTACAAGCATATTAGAAGAAATATGTACAAGTCAAATAAATAGAGTAATAAATACGTACAAGCATATTAGAATAAATATGTACAAGTCAAATAGAGTAATAAATACGTACAAGCATATTAGAATAAATATGTACAAGTCAAATAAATAGAGTAATAACTACGTACAAGCATATTAGAATAAATATGTACAGGTCAAATAAATAGAGTAATAAATACGTGCAAGCATTTTAGAATAAATATGTACAAGTCAAATAAATAGAGTAATAAATACGTACAAGCATATTAGAATAAATATGTAGAAGTCAAATAAATAGGGTAATAAATACGTACAAGCATTTTAGAATAAATATGTACAAGTTAAATAAATAGAGTAATAAATACGTACAAGCATATTAGAATAAATATGTACAAGTCAAATAAATAGAGTAATAAATACATACAAGCATATATACAGGTGCTGTGGGGAGGGGAAGGAGGTGAGGCTGGGGGGATGGGGAGGGGGAGGATTGATTATTCTATTTTACTGGTACATATTTACTATTCTATTTATTTTGTTAATGATGTGCCTGTAGCTTTCATTCTGTTTGTTCTGATGACTTGACACCTGTCCACATGTTTTGTTTTGTTGTCTGTCTCCCCCTTCTAGACTGTGAGCCTGCTGTTGGGTAGGGACCATGTCTATATGTTGCCAACTTGTACTTCCCAAGTGCTTAGTGCAGTGCTGTGCACACAGTAAGCGCTCAATAAATACGATTGATTGATTGTACTTCCCAAGCGCTTAGTCCAGTGCTCTGCACACAGTAAGCGCTCAGTAAATACGATTGAATGAATGAATGAAGTGACTTGCCCAAAGTCACACAGCTGACAACTGCGCAGCTGGGATTTGAACCCGTGACCTCTGACTCCAAAGCCCGGGCTCTTTCATCATCATCATCATCAATCGTATTTATTGAGCGCTATGTGCAGAGCACTGTACTAAGCGCTTGGGAAGTACAAATTGGTAACATACAGAGACAGTCCCTACCCAACGGTGAGCTCACAGTCTAAAAGAATAATAATGATGGCATTTATTAAGCTCTTACTATGTGCAAAGCACTGTTCTAAACGCTGGGGAGGTTACAAGGTGATCAGGTTGTCCCACGCGGGGCTCACAGTCTTAATCCCCATTTGACAGATGAGGGAACTGAGGCCCAGAGAAGTGAAGTGACTTGCCCGAAGTCACACAGCTGACAATTGGCGGAGCCGGGATTTGAACCCACGACCTCTGACTCCAAAGCCCGGGCTCTTTTCCACTGAGCCACGCTGTTGGCAACAATAATAATGGCATTTGTTAAGCGCTTACTATGTGCCAAGCACTGTTCTAAGCGCTGGGGGGGATACAAGGTGATCAGGTTGTCCCACGGGGGGCTCACAGTCATAATCCCCGTTTTACAGATGAGGTAACTGAGGCTCAGAGAAGTTAAGGGACTTGCCCAAGATCACACAGCAGACGTGGTGGAGCCGGGATTCGAACCCATGACCTCTGACTCCAAAGCCTGGGCTCTTTCCACTGAGCCACGCTTCTTCTCTATCTACCCCTGTATCTACTACCCCAGCGCTTAGAACAGTGCTTGGCACATAGTAAGCGCTTAATAAATAGTATTATTGTTATTATTGTTATGATGATGATGATGATTAGCCCAGGCCTGAGGATGGTGGCCCCGCGGGTGTTATGATGGAAAGTGGCCACGAGGGGGCGACCTCAGTCCAGGGACGGTCGTGTTTCCTGCTCATCTTTGAGTGTGGCCAAGCAGAGACTTGGGCCAGAGGTCTGGGCCAATCAATCAATCAATCAATCGTATTTATTGAGCGCTTCCTGTGTGCAGAACACTGGACTAAGCGCTTGGGAAGTACAAGTTGGCAACGTATAGAGACAGTCCCTACCCAACAGTGGGCTCACAGTCTAAAAGGGGGAGACGGAGAACAAAACCAAACATACTAATAAAATAAAATAAATAGGATAGATATGTACAAGTAAAATAAATAAATAAATAAATAGAGTAATAAATATGTACAAACAGAGATACATATATACAGGTGCTGTGGGGAAGGGAAGGAGGTAAGATGGGGGGGAGGGAGGAAGGGGCTCAGTCTGGAAAGGCCTCCTGGAGGAGGTGAGCTCTCAGTAGGGCCTTGAAGGGAGGAAGAGAGCTAGCTTGGCGGATGGGCAGGGGGATTGGGGGCATTCCAGGCCCGGGGGATGACGTGGGCCTGGAGCAGAGACTTGGGCCAGAGGCCTGGAGCAGAGACTTGGGGCAGAGGCCTGGGGCAGACATGTTAGGAGAGGCCTGGAGCACAGACTTGGGGCATAGACTGGAGCAGACATGTGGGGAGAGGCCTGGAGCAGAGACTTGGGACAGAGGTCTGGGGCAGACATGTGGGGAGATGCCTGGAGCAGAGACATGGGCCAGTGGTTTGGGGCAGACATGTGGGGAGAGGCCTGAAGCAGAGACATGGGCCAGTGGTCTGGGGCAGACATGTGGGGAGAGGCCTGAAGCAGAGACATGGGCCAGTGGTCTGGGGCAGACATGTGGGGAGAGGCCTGGAGCAGAGATTTGGGACAGAGGTCTGGGGCAGACATGTGGGGAGAGGCCTGGAGCAGAGACTTGGGACAGAGGTCTGGGGCAGACATGTGGGGAGAGGCCTGGAGCAGAGACTTGGGCCAGTGGTCTGGGGCAGACATGTGGGGAGAGGCCTGGAGCAGAGACTTGGGGCAGAGGTCTGGGGCAGACATGTGGGGAGAGGCCTGGAGCAGAGACTTGGGGCAGAGGTCTGGGGCAGACATGTGGGGAGAGGCCTGGAGCAGAGACTTGGGGCAGAGGTCTGGGGCAGACATGTGGGGAGAGGACTGGAGGAGAGACTTGGGACAGATACCTGGGGTAGAGGCCTGGAACAAAGATGTGGGGAGAGGCCTGAAGATGTGGGTAGAGGCCTGGAACAGAGATGTGGGGAGAGGCCTGGAGCAGAGACTTGGGGCAGAGTCCTGGGGCAGACATGTGGGAAGAGGCCTGAAGCAGAGACTTGGGGCAGAGACCTGGAGCAGACATGTGGGGAGAAGCTTGGAGCAGAGACTTGGGGCAGAGACCTGGGGTAGAGGCCTGGAACAGAGGTGTGGGGAGAGGCCTGGAGCAGAGACATGGGCCAGTGGTCTGGGGCAGATATGTGGGGAGAGGCCTGGAGCAGAGACTTGGGGCAGAGACCTGGGGCAGACATATGGGGAGAGGACTGGAGGAGAGACTTGGGGCAGAGACCTGGGGTAGAGACCTGGAACAGAGATGTGGGGAGAGGTCTGGAGCAGAGACTTGGGGCAGACGTGGGGAGAGGCCTGGAGCAGAGACTTGAGACAGAGACCTGGGGTAGAGACCTGGAACAGAGATGTGGGGAGAGGCCTGGAGCAGAGATTTGGGCCAGAGACCTGGGGCAGACATGTGGGGAGAGGACTGGAGCAGAGACTTGGGGCAGAGGCCTGGAGCAGACATGTGGGGAGAGGCCTGGAGCAGAGACTTGGGGCAGAGGCCTAGGGTAGAGGCCTGGAGCAGAGATCTAGGGAGAGGCCTGGAGCAGAGACTTGGGGTGGAGACTTGGAGTAGAGAACTGGAACAAAAATGTGGGGAAAGGCCTGTAACTGAGGCTTGGAGCAGACATGTGGGGAGAGGCCTGGAGCAGAGACTTGGGGCAGAGGTCTGGGGCAAGGCCTGAAGTAGAGCTGGAGTAGAGGCCTGGAGCCCAGACCTGAGCCAGAGGCCTGGGATGGAAGCCTGGAGCAGAGGTCTGGGACAGAGAGCTGGGGCAGAGGCTGGCGGGGAGACGTCTGGAGCAGAAATTTGGGGCAGAGACCTGGGCCAGAGCCCTGGAAGAGAGACCCAGGGCAGAGGCCTGGGACAGAGATCTGAGCCAGAGACCTGGGACTGAGGCCTGGAGTAGAAGCCTGGCGTAAAGACCTGGGGCAGAGCCCTGAGGTAGAGACCTGGGACAGATATTTGAGTAGCAGCGTGGCTCAGTGGAAAGAGCCCGGGCTTGGGAGTCAGAGGTCGTGGGTTCTAATTCTGGGTCTGCCACATATCAGCCGTGTGACCTCGGGCAAATCACTTAAATTCTCTGTGTCTCAGTTCCCTCATCTGTAAAATGGGGATTAAGACTGTGAGCTCCACGTGGGACCACCTGATTACCTTGTATCTACCCCAGTGCTTAGAACGATGGTCTGCTTATAGTAAGCGCTTAACAAATACCATTATTATTATTATTATGTATATATGTTTGTCCATATTTATTACTCTATTTATTTATTTATTTTACTTGTACATATCTATTCTATTTATTTTATTTTGTTAGTATGTTTGGTTCTGTCCTCTGTCTCCCCCTTTTAGACTGTGAGCCCAATGTTGGGTAGGGACTGTCTCTATGTGTTGCCAATTTGTACTTCCCAAGCGCTTAGTACAGTGCTCTGCACATAGTAAGCGCTCAGTAAATATGATTGATTGATTGATTGATTATTATTAGGTCTGGGGAAGAGGTTTGAGTAGAGGCCTGGAGCAGTGGCCTGGAACAGTGGTCTGGGGTTGTGGGGAAGGGATGTAAGAAGGAAGGGAATGGCAGGAACATACGGGCCTCGCCGGGTGCCCTGCGTCCTACCCTATCTGAAGTGGCACCAACTTAGACTGCCATGCTGAACTGGCTGCTGGCAGCCTTGTCCCCTCATGCCCAGCCCTGCCTCTTCTGCATCCCTGGTGAGACCCGGGGAAACCGAGGCCCAGAGAGGAGCTTCTGCCCACCCTCGCCGCTCGCCCCCCGGCCCCCGATCCCGCACAGCTTGGGGTGGAGTTTCGGTTTGGAAACGGACACTCTCAGAATAACTACGGGGTGACTTTCAGTCAGGTAAAAAGCAGGTTTTATCTTCACGATTCACAGTTGCCCAGCCGGTATCTCCTCCTTCCTGGCTTTGGCCGGTGACGCAAACAGCGAACAAACTGTGGCTACCTCGCTCCTTGTCGGGCTAACAATAGCCCCCGAACTCGGCACAGTGCAGTTTCATCTTCCAACGCACTTCAACGTCCTCTCATCTCATTTTCTCCCAGCAGGCAGGGGCCGGCATCAAACCAACTCCCCTCCGGGGGGAAACGGAGCCTCAGAGAGGTTAGGTGACTTTTGTGAAGTCGCCCAGCAGGCCAGGGACAGAGTTGGAATTGGAGCTGGGGTCCAGATTCCCTGCCTCCCTACCCTGCCACGTTAGAGCAACTCCTCAGCGGTTGGATTTCACAGTCCCTCAAAAAATTAAAGGGATTGGAGGGCCCGTTTGGAGGAAGCCTCTTCCCTCATAAGCAGCAGTAACTGATTCATGGAGCCTCAGGAAATTCCAGACATTATACAGAAGGAGAGGGGATTAGGGGGAGATATCAATGAACTAATCAATCGGTGGTATTTATTTGTTGGGGACAGGGAACATATCGGCCAACTCTGTCGTATTGCACTCTCTCCAGTGCTTACTACGGTGCTCAGCATCTAGTAAGTGCTCAATAAATACCATTGATGATGAGAAGCAGCCTGGGAGTCAGAAGGACCTGGGTTCTAATCCTGTGAACTTGGGTCAATCACTTCATTTCTCTGTTCCTTACTTACCTCCTCTATAAAATGGGGATTAAGACAGTGAGCCCTGTGTGGGCTAGGGATTGTGACTAACCCAATTCACTTGTATCTACTTCAGTGCTTAATATAGTGCTTGGCATGTAACAAATACCAATCAATCAATCATATTTATTGAGCGCTTACTGTGTGCAGAGCACTGGACTAAGCGCTTTTGAAGTACAAGTTGGCAACATATAGAGACAGTCCCTACCCAGCAGTGGGCTCACAGTCTAAAAGGGGGAAATGATTTATTTTACCATTTTACCAAATGATTTATTGAGCCCTTACCCTGCACAGAGCACTGTACTAAGGACTTGGGAAAGTACAATAAATTCCCCCGGAAACAATATCTGTCATAGTGATAGTAGTAGCAGCAGCAGCGGTAACAGGACGTTGTAATAATAATAATAATAATGATAGCATTTATTAAGCACTTACTATGTACAAAGCACTGTTCTAAGCGCTGGAGGGGTTACAAGGTGATCAGGTTGTCCCACGGGGGGCTCACAGTCTTAATCGCCATTTTCCAGATGAGGTAACTGAGGCCCAGAGAAGTGAGGTGACCTGCCCAAAGTCACACAGCAGACAAGTGGCGGAGCCGGGATTTGAACCCATGACCTCTGCCTCCAAAGCCCGGGCTCTTTCCGCTGAGCCACGCTGCTTCAGCCACAGTAGAGGTGCACTGGTAGTAATGACGGTATTTGTTAAGCGCTTACTCTGTGCCAAGCGCTGTTCTAGTAGTAGTTGTAATCGTAGTGGTGGTAATTGTTTTTCTTACCCATTTCATTCCTAGCTTGGGCAAGTGGAGGGCAATCTGCTACAAGTCAAAACTCAGCGGCGCTGGGCAGCAGCAGCATGGGAGAGAGATGAGGGTGGTTTACTGTGCGGAAGGAGGTGGTGGTAAACCACTTCCATATTTTTACCAAGAAAACTCTATGGATCCTCTACCAGAATAATAATAATAATAATGATGGTATTTGTTAAGCACTTACTATGTGCAAAGTACTGTTCTAAGCGCTGGGGAGGTTACAAGGTGATCAGGTTGTCCCATGGGGGGCTCGCAGTTTTAATCCCCATTTTACAGATGAGGGAACTGAGGCCCAGAGAAGTTCAGTGGCTTGCCCAAAGTCACGCAGCTGGGATTTGAACCCATGACCTCTGACTCCAAAGCCCACGCTCTTTTCATTGAGCCATGCTGCTTCCCGATGATGATGATGATGATGATGATGAAGAATGATTGCCGTTGGAGGTGGGGTGTAGCGGGAGAGATGAGTCGGAGAAGCAGCGTGGTTTAGTAGAAAGAGCGTGGGCTTGGGAATCAGAGGTCATGGGTTCGAATCCAGCCTCTGCCGCTTAACAGCTGTGAGCCCACTGTTGGGTAGGGACCGTCTCTATATGTTGCCAACTTGTACTTCCCAAGCGCTTAGTACAGTGCTCTGCACACAGTAAGCGCTCAATAAATACAATGGATGAATGAATGAATGACTTTGGGCGAGTCACTTAGCTTCTCTGGGCCTCGGTTACCTCATCTGTAAAATGGGGATGAGGACTGCGAGCCCCACGTGGGACAACCTGAATACCTTGTATCTACCCCAGCGCTTGGAACCGTGCTTGGCACATTAGTAAGCGCTTAACAAATACTATCATTATTATTATTATGTGTCCGTGGCGTCACTGTGGGTCAGAGACGATTCAGTAGCATAAGACAATTTACACTCTGCGGAGTTGGTAGTGGTAGTAGTTGTAATAGTAGTAGTAGGAGAAGCAGCGTGGCTCAATGGAAAGGGCCCAGGCTTTGGAGTCAGAGGTTATGGGTTCAAATCCCGGCTTCTCCAATTGTCAGCTGTGTGACTTCGGGCAAGTCACTTCACTTCTCTGGTCCTATAGATGAGGAAACTGAAAATTATTTTACTTGTACATATCTATTCTATTTATTTTATTTTGTTAGTATGTTTGGTTTTGTTCTCTGTCTCCCCCTTTTAGACTGTGAGCCCACTGTTGGGTAGGGACTGTCTCTATGTGTTGCCAATTTGTACTTCCCAAGCGCTTAGTACAGTGCTCTGCACATAGTAAGCGCTCAATAAATACGATTGATGATGATGAAAATGAAGATGAAGACTGTGAGCCCCCCGTGGGACAACCTGATCACCTTGTAACCTCCCCAGCGCTTAGAACAGTGCTTTGCACATAGTATGCACTTAATAAATGCCATTATTATTATTATTATTAATAGAGAAGTAGTGTGGCCTAGTAGACAGAGCACGGGCCTGGGAGTTAGAAGGACCTGGGTTCTAATCCTGACTCCTCCACATGTCTGCTGGGTAACGCTGGGCAAAGTCGCTTCACTTCTCTGTGCCTCAGTTACCTCGTTTCGAAAGTGGGGATTAAGGCTGTGAGCCCCACTGGGGGCAGGGACTATGTCCAACCCAATTTGCTGGTTTCCACCCCAGAGCATAGTACAGTGCCTGGCACATAGTAAGCACTTAACGAATACCAAATTATTATGGTATTAGTAGCAGTAGTAGTGGTGGAAAAAGTGCAGTAGTAACAACATTTAGCATTTACTGAGCTCCCACTTAGGAGGGTGCATTGTTCTGGGCATCTGGAAAGTACGCAATAACCAAGTGATGTGTTCCCGCCCCACATTTCTCTTCCACTCTAATGGGGAAGACAAATATTTACAGCCAGCGAGGTCCAAGATGAATAAATAATGTAGACATATACACCTGAGTGATCAGGAGAGTATAAATATGTTCAAAAGTGCTGTGATTTGCTGAAGGGATGCTAGGGCCCTCTACCCTTTAGTCTGTAAGCTGCTTCGTCTTTTATGGTATTTGTTAAGTGTTTACTAAGTGCCAGGCACCGTACTAAGCACTGGGGTAGAAACAAGATGATCAGATTAGACACAGTCCACGTCCCACATGGGGCTCGCAGTCTCAATTCTCATTTTACAGACGAGGGAACCGAGGCACTGAGAAGCGAAGTGACTTGTCCGAGGTCACACAGCCGACAAGTAGAGGAGCCGGGTTTAGAAACCAGGTCCTTCTGACAACCAGGCCCGGTCTATCTCCACCAGTCTATCAATCAATCAATCAATCGTATTTATTGAGCGCTTACTGTGTGCAGAGCACTGCACTAAGCGCTTGGGAAGTACAAGTTGGCAACATCTAGAGACAGTCCCTACCCAACAGTGGGCTCACAGTCGAAAAGGGGGAGACAGAGAACAAAACCAAACATACTAACAAAATAAAATAAATAGAATAGATATGTACAAGTAAAATAAATAGAGTCTAGCGAGATCTGGGTTCTAATCCCTGCTCCGCCACTTTTCTGCTGGGTGATCTCGGACAAGCTGCTTCACTTCTCTGGGCCTTAGTTACCCCGTCTGTAAAATGGGGGTTAAAACTGTGAGCCCCATGTGGGACATGGACTGTGTCCAACCTCATTAACTGGTATCCACCCCAGCACTTAGTACAGTGCCTGGCATATAGTGATATTATAACAGGTACTATAAAAAAAAATAGCCCAGGACCAGAGATGGAGTAAAGCCACTTTGAGCTGCTGGATCCTGAGAGGGGGTGTAAGGGTCACACAGGGTCATGAGTGGAGGGACTGTGGGGGAGACTGGACAGTGGGAATGCAGGAGAAGCAGCGTGGCCTAAGAGTCAGAAGATCATGGGTTCTAAACCCATCTCCACCACCCATCCGCTGTGTGGCCTTAGGCAAGTTGCTTTACTTCTCTGTGCCTCCGTTACCTCATCTGTGAAATGGGGCTTAAAACCGTGAGCCCTACGTGGGACAGGGACTGTGTCCAACCTGGCTACCTTCATTCATTCACTCGTATTTATTGAGCGCTTACTGTGTGCAGAGCACTGTACTAAGCGCTTGGGAAGTACAAGTTGGCAACATATAGAGACAGTCCCTACCCAACAGGGGGCTCACAGTCTAAAAGGGGGAGACAGAGAACAAAACCAAACATACTAACAAAATAAAATTAATAGACTAGATATGTACAAGTAAAATAAATAAATAAATAAATAAATAGAGTAATAAATATGTACAAACATATATACAGGTGTGTACAAACATATATACATATACACAGATGTAAATACCCTTGTAAAAAAAGCATTTACCCACAGTAAATGCATAATAAATATGATTGACTGATGATTGCTTGGCCTGGCAAGGGACTATGGGATCGAGCTGAGGATCACAGCGCTATGAGCCTTAATCCATGTTGACCTTAAGCACACCTCCTCTCCATGGCCAATTGATACCCAAGATTAGGCCTGGGGCTGGCTTCCTGGAGGGAGGGAGGAAGGAAGGGAAGGAAGGGAGCAAAGGAGACCTTTCCAGACTAAGCCCCCCTTTTTCTCATCTCCCCCTCCCGTCATTGTCACTTTGACTCGCTCCCTTTGCTCTCCCCCCCTCTCTCCACCCCACAGCACTTTTGTATATATGTCTATATCTCTAATTCTGTTTATTTACATCGATGCCTGTCTACTCATTTTGACGTTTGTCTTCCCCCTTCTAGACTGGAAGCCCAGTGTGGGCAGAGATTGTCTCTCTTGCTGAACTGTGCTTTCCAAGTGCTTAGTACAGTGATCTGCACATGGTTAGCGCTCAGTAAATACAACTGAATGAATGAATGAAAAAGAAGGAAAGAAGGAGGGAATGGGAGAGAGAGGAAATGAAGTGTGCATGTGTGTGGGACGGTGAGGGGGGTGCTTATCTGTCCAGGGGATTGAGATCCCCTTTCCCCAGCCCCCTGGTCGTGTGTTTCTGCCAAATTGTCCATTTGTATATCTTTGCCGACGGGAGAAAGCCATCCCTGCCTCAACTGCTAGCAGCTCCCCTATCAGACAGGGACCTTGGAAATCTCTTGCCAACCATTTCCTTCCATTCCATAGATAGACACACAACTACACACCCTCTGCTCCCGGAGGCTGTCGGCTGAGAGGCAGTCTTTTTCCAAGGGGAATTCCGGGAGGAAGGGACAGATGAGATGGGACCCTCGGATTGATGAGTGGAGATAAAGACCCTGGGGATTGTCACCCCCCCACCCCCTGGACCCACTTTCCCTGCTGGGGGGGTTGGGGGTGGGAGGAGATAGAGAAAAGAGAGGGTCAAGCAGGCTCGTGGGGCGGATGTAGTCCCACACTTTTCTCTTCAATCCACTTTTTCAGCTTCAATTCAATCTCCCCAGCCCTGAAGAGAATCAGTCTGGGTCAGGGAAAGGGCCGGGAAAGGTCGAGCTTTAGAACAGTGCTTGATCCATTATAATAATGATGGCATTTATTAACCACTTACTATGTGCAAAGCACTGTTCTAAGCACTGGGGAGGTTACAAGGTGATCAGGTTGTCCCACAGGGGGCTCACAGTCTTAATCCCCATTTTACAGATGAGGGAACTGAGGCGCAGAGAAGTGAGGTGACTTGCCCAAAGTCACACAGTTGACAATTGGCAGAGCTGGGATTTGAACCCATGACCTCTGACTCCAAAGCCCGGGCTCTTTCCACTGAGCCACGCTGACCCATTGTAATCATTTAACAAATATAATAATAATGCTGCTGCTGATGATAGTGGATACATCCAACCAAGAAGCCCATCTGCCTAAGTCCACTGCTTCCACGGCCTCATGTTCATTGTTGCAGCTTTTCTGGATGGTTTGTGACTGTGACTCCTGGAGGATTTGGTCTCAGCTGGACCCAGGAGACCAGGATTACCGTTACTGAATGCCGGTTGATATTATTATGTTTTTATTAAGCACTTACCACGTGCAGAGCTCTGTACTAAGCGCTGGGAGAGAATTCCCAGGTGAGAATCGGATATGGTCCCAGTCCATTGGGAGGGACTCACAATTTAATAATAAGAAGGAGGAGAAGGAGCTAGCGACAGGCACATAAGGAGAGAATTTCCCGGAACCCATCAGGGCCAGCGGAGAGTCACCACAGGAGGGGAAACTGAGGCCTCAAACCTTAGGGAGGATTCCTGGAAGGGTCTCTCACCTAGTCCCAGGGCCCAGACAAATACACAGTCACGTGAATGTGACTGCAGATGTCACTGGAAGCTGATTCCTCCCCAGCCCCTGAATTAGCCCTCCCCGACTCCTCACTCATCTAGCGCTGCACCTGCCCAGCCGAGCGGCCCCCTGCCACCCGGAGCCCATGCAAATCCCCCCGGCCTGCTGGGCGCTGGCCCCCGACTCTCGGTTTCAGGAGCTGCGAGAGGTCTGGACCCGTCGGTCTCCCCCCGGCCCGGTCCAGGGCAGCACCTGCTCGGAGCATTTTTAGAAACCAATTTGCAAACTTGGAGGAGCGAGGAGAAACGCAACCGAGAGGAGCTGCTGGGGGCAGAGGGTGGCCAGGTGGGGTGGATCGATGGGGCAGGGGGGTGGGGGTGGGGGGGAGGCCAGAGCCTTGGGGTCTCGGTGGGGTCCCCCTATGACCTTGGAGGGCTGAGGAGCTGAGAGGGGAGGGCATCACCAGCAGCCCAGCCCCGACCCTCTCTCTACTACCCCATGCCTAGCACCCTCTGGTTCCCCTTAAAACCCCCCTCACCTCCCCAGCCCCCTCCCCAAAACTCTACAGCTCACCTCAAGACCCCCTCCTTATCTCCACAGCCCCCTCCCCAGCCCCATCTGGTTCCCCTGGAAACCCTCTTCATCTCCCCAGCCCCCTCCAGTTTCCCTAAAAGCCCTCCTCATCTCTCCATCCCCCTCCCCAAAACTCTACAACTCACCTCGAGACCCCCTCCTTATCTCCACAGCCCCCTCCCCAGCCCCATCTGGTTCCCCTGGAAACCCTCTTCATCTCCCCAGCCCCCTCCAGTTTCCCTAAAAGCCCTCCTCATCTCTCCAACCCCCTCCCCAAAACTCTACAACTCACCTCGAGACCCCCTCCTTATCTCCACAGCCCCCTCCCCAGCCCCATCTGGTTCCCCTGGAAACCCTCTTCATCTCCCCAGCCCCCTCCAGTTTCCCTAAAAGCCCTCCTCATCTCTCCAACCCCCTCCCCAAAACTCTACAACTCACCTCGAGACCCCCTCCTTATCTCCACAGCCCCCTCCCCAGCCCCACCTGGTTCCCCTGGAAACCCTCTTCATCTCCCCAGCCCCCTCCAGTTTCCCTCAAAGCCCTCCTCATCTCTCCAACCCCCTTCCCAAAACTCTACAGCTCACCTCAAGACCCCCTCCTTATCTCCACAGCCCCCTCCCCAGCCCCATCTGGTTCCCCTGGAAACCCTCTTCATCTCCCCAGCCCCCTCCAGTTTCCCTCAAAGCCCTCCTCATCTCTCCAACCCCCTCCCCAAAACCCGAGGGTTCTCCTCCAGACCCTCCTCATCTGTCCAGCTTGCTCCGACTCTCCTCGAAATCCTCCTCATCCCCCCCAGCACTCTCCCCGAAGGAGGGAGAAGAAGAGGGCTCAGGGGAAGGGAAGGGATTAAAGATGTTTGTATTTAAACTGTAAGCTGGTTGTGGGCAGGGGATGCGTCTACCAACTCTGTAGTATTGTTATATTGTACTCTTATATATTGCGCTTTAGTGCTTATAAACTGTTATATTGTATATGTGCCCTGCACACAGTAAGTACTCAATAAATACGATTGATTGATTGACTTGTTTGTAAGCTTGTTGTGGCCAGGAAACGTGTCTACCAACTCTATTTTACTCCCCCAAGGGCCTAGTACAGTGCTCCACACAAAGTAAGTGCTCAAAAAATACCACTGATTGATTGATTAACTGATTAAAAGAGATCTGGGAACCAGAAAGCCCCAGCTCCTCTCCCTCCTGGGCCCTGAGTGGCAGGGCCTCAGCAGAGCTCTGTATTGGACACCTATTGGGTGCAAAGCCTATTCTGAGCTCTGACTATGGGCAAAGCGCCTCCTCACCCTTAATTTAATTGAATAATGGCATTTATTAAGCGCTTACTATGTGCAAAGCACTGTTCTAAAGCTCTGGGGGGGGCGGTTACGAGGCGATCAGGTTGTCCCACGGGGGGCTCACGGTCTTAATTCCCATTTTACAGATGAGTTAACTGAGGCCCATTGAAGTTAAGTGACTTGCCCAAAGTCACACAGCAGGCAAGTGGTGGAGTCGGGATTGGAACCCGTGACCTCTGACTCCAAAACCCGGGCTCTTTCCATTGAGCCACGCTGCTTCTCCAGGCCCTTGGCTGAAACTTTCCCCCACCTCCCTCCATAAACGCCAGACCACCACTCTCCTCACCTTCAAAGCATTATTAAGGTCACATCTCTTCCAAAAGGCTTTTCCCGACAAAGCCCTCTTTTCCCTGGCTCCATATCCCCCTTACCTTATCTCTTTGATCGCCTGCTCCAGCCCAGCCCCGACTCTTTCCTGCTCTAGCTCCAATTTTTTGGCCGTGCCCGATCTCATCCTTCTCACCACTGACCCCTCTCCCAAATTCTCCCCTTAGCCTGGAAATCCCTTCCACACCTCATATGCCAGACCACCACTCTCCTCCTTCAAAGCCTTTTTCGGGTCACACCTCCTCCAAGAGGCCTTCCCTGCTTAAGCCCTCTTTCCCCTGTCTCCCTCTTCTTTCCTTTTTTAAAATGGTATTTGTTAATAATAATAATAATAATGATGATGGCATTTGTTAAGCGCTTACTATGTGCAAAGCACTGTTCTAAGGTGCAAGGTGATGAGGTTGTCCCACGGGGGGCTCACAGTCTTCATCCCCATTCTACAGATGAGGGAACTGAGGCCCAGAGAAGTGAAGTGACTTGCCCAAAGTCACACAGCTGACAGTTGGCAAAGCCGGGATTTGAACCCACGACCACCCCTCTCCCAAATTCTCCTCTTATCCTGAAAATCCCTTCCACACCTCATATGCCAGACCACCACTCTCCTCCTTCAAAGCCTTTTTCGGGTCACACCTCCTCCAAGAGGCCTTCCCTGCTTAAGCCCTCTTTCCCCTGTCTCCCTCTTCTTTCCTTTTTTTAAATGGTATTTGTTAATAATAATAATAATAATGGCATTTGTTAAGCGCTTACTATGTGCAAAGCACTGTTCTAAGGTGCAAGGTGACGAGGTTGTCCCACGGGGGGCTCGCGGTCTTCATCCCCATTTTACAGATGAGGGAACTGAGGCCCAGAGAAGTGAGGTGACTTGCCCAAAGTCACACAGCTGACAGTTGGCGGAGCCGGGATTTGAACCCACGACCTGTGACTCTTTCCACTGAGTCACGCTGCTTCTACTATGTGCCAGGCACCGTACTAAGCGCTGAGGTGGATACAAGCAAATCGGGTTGGACCCAGTCTGTGTCCCACATGGGGCTCACAGTCTCAATCCCCGTTTTACAGATGAAGTAACCGAGGCACAAGGAAGTTAAATGACTTGCCCAAGGTCCCACAGCAGACAAGTGGGGAAGCCAGGATTAGAACTCATGTCCTTCTGACTCGCGGGCCTGTAGTCTATCCACTAGGCCACTCTGCTTCTCCTTCTGAGTCATCTATGTGCTTGCATCTGTGACCTTTGACCATATGTTGCCAACTTGTACTTCCCAAGCGCTTAGTACAGTGCTCTGCACACAGTAAGCGCTCAATAAATACGATTGATGATGATGATGATTTGATATTCTCCGCACCCTCAACTTCACTGCACTCAGGTACACGTCTATAAATTATACAGTATCAATTATTTCTTTTTATTAATGTCTGTCCCCCCTCTAGATTCTATAAAAAGGGAACATATTTACCAACCCTGTTGTAGAGAAGCAGCGCGGCTCAGTGGAAAGAGCACAGGCTTTGGAGTCAGAGGTCGTGCGTTCAAATCCCGGCTCCGCCAATTAATAATGATAGCATTTATTAAGCGCTTACTATGTGCAAAGCACTGTTCTAAGTGCTGGGGAGGTTACAAGGTGATCAGGTTGTCCCACAGGGGCTCACAGTCTTCATCCCCATTTTACAGTTGAGGGAACTGAGGCGCAGAGAAGTTAAAAGACTTGCCCAAAGTCACACAGCTGACAAGTCATCATCATCATCAATCGTATTTATTGAGCGCTTACTATGTGCAGAGCACTGTACTAAGCGCTTGGGAAGTACAAATTGGCAACATATAGAGACAGTCCCTACCCAACAGTGGGCTCACAGTCTAAAAGGGGAAGAGAGAACAAAACCAAACATACTAACAAAATAAAATAAATAGAATAGATATGTACAAGTAAAATAAATAAATAAATAAATAGAGCCGGGATTTGAACCCGTGACCTCTGACTCCAAAGCCCGGGTTCTTTCCACTGAGCCACGCTGCTTCTTCACTGCTGCTTGTCAACTGTGTGACTTTGGGCAAGTCACTTCACTTCTCAGTTACCTCATCTGTAAAATGGGGATTAAAGACTGTGAGTCCCCCGTGGGACAACCTGATCACTTTGTAACCTCCCCGGCGCTTAGAACAGTGCTTTGTTGCCAACTTGTACTTCCCAAGTGCTTAGTACAGTGCTCTGCACACAGTAAGCGCTCAATAAATCCGACTGAATGAATATATAGTAAGCGCTTAAAAAGTGCCATTATTATTATTTTTATTATTACTCACCCAAGCACTTAGCACAGTGCTCTGTACATGGTAGGTGCTCAGTAAATACCCTTTTTTTAATGGCATTTGTTAAGGGCTTACTATGTGCAAAGCACTGTTCTAAGCACTGGGGGGATACAATGTGATCAAGTTGTCCCACGTAGGGCTCACAGTCTTAATCCCCATTTTTACAGATGAGGTAACTGAGGCTCAGAGAAGTTAAGTGACTTGCCCAAGGTCACACAGCAGACTTGCGGTGGAGCCGGGATTCGAACCCACGACCTCTGACTCCAAAGCCCGGGCTTTTTTCCACTGAGCCACGCCGCTTGCTTCAACCCTTGGTTGAGAGGTTGTTGTGTGCTGAGTGCTATACTGAGTGGCTACTGTGCTTTGGTGTCTTCTGGGTGTTTGGGAGCTGTGCTGGACACCTATTGTGTGCAGAGCACTGAGTTGAGCCCGTGTCACTTGTGGGCTTGAAATAAAAGAAAAAGATACCATCCCCTGCTCTCATGAGGCTTATAATCTCTGGCGAGAGTGACCATGGCAGAGCTAGACAGGCCTCGAGGAGGTGAGGTGTTGCTTCAATCCATCAATCATTTGTATTTATTGAGTGCCAGCTGTGTGCAGACCACTCTGCTAAGCGCTTGGGAGAGTACAATCCAATTTCCCAATAGACTGGATCAATCGGTCAATCAATCGTATTTATTGAGCGCTACTGTGTGCAGAGCACTGTACTAAGCGCTTGGGAAGTCCAAGTCGGCAACATCTAGAGACGGTCCCTACCCAACAGCGGGCTCACAGTCTAAAAGGGGGAGACGGAGAACAAAACCAAACATACTAACAAAATCAAATAAATAGAATAGATATATACAAGCAAAATAAATAAATAGAGTAATAAATATGTACAAACGTATATACATATATACAGGTGCTGTGGGGAAGGGAAGGAGGTAAGATGGGGGGGGAGGGAAGGAGGTAAGATGGGGGGGATCATTCAGTACCATCACTTGGAGCTGATAGACACAGATCAATCAATCAATCAATCGTATTTATTGAGCGCTTACTGTGTGCAGAGCACTGTACTAAGCGCTTGGGAAGGACAAGTTGGCAACATATAGAGACGGTCCCTACCCAACAGTGGGCTCACAGTCTACTACAACCCAGCCTACCCACTTCGCTCCTCTAATGCTAACCTTCTCACTATCAACGCCTTGCCCACATCCTGCCTCGGGCCTGGAATTCCCTTCCAGATGCCATGCCTTCTTTATTTTTTTAAACGGCGTTTGTTTAGTGCTTACTATGCTCCAGACACTGTACTAAGCACTGGGGTAGATACGAGATAATCAGGTCGGACACAGTCCATGCCCCACGGGGGGCTCACGGTCTTAATCACCACGTTACAGATGAGTGAGCTGAGACAGAGAGAAGTTAAGTGACTTGCCCAAGGTCACCCAGCAGACAAGCGGCGGAGTCGGGATTAGAACCCAAGTCCTCCGACTCCCTCTGTGCTCTACCCACTAGGCCACGCTGCTTCTCCTGACTGGTTCGAGCTGGGGAAGAGGAGGAGGGAACTGTTTTCAGCCCCAATCTGACTGACTGACCCTTTGAGGAGGGTTTGTGGATGTTTGGAAAACTTTTGAGTGTGAATATTGAAAGGGTTTAATTTTCAAAAATATTTCCAGAATTGAATTGTACTTTCCAAGCGCTCAGTACAGTGCTCTGCGCACGGTAAGCGCTCAAGAAATACGATTGAATGAATGAATGAATGAATGGAGAAGCAGCGTGGCTCAGTGGAAAGAGCCCTGGCTTGGGAGTCAGAGGTCATGGGTTCTAATCCCGGCTCTGCCACTTGCCTGCTGTGTGACTTTGGGCAAGTCTCTTCACTTCTCTGGGCCTCAGTTACCTCATCTGTAAAATGGGGATTGAGACTGTGAGCCCCATGTGGGACAACTTGATTACCTTGTAACCCCCCAGTGCTTAGAAAAGTTCTTTGCACATAGTAAGCGCTTAACAAATGCCATTATTATTATTATTATGTGTTGGGGGGGGACAGGGCATGGGGGGTACGTGTATGTGAATCATCATCATCATCAATCGTATTTATTGAGCGCTTACTGTGTGCAGAGCACTGTATTAAGCGCTTGGGAAGTACAAGTTGGCAACATATAGAGACAGTCCCTACCCAACAGTGGGCTCACAGTCTAAAAGGGGGAGACAGAGAACAAAACCAAACATACTAACAAAATAAAATAAATAGAATAGATATGTACAAGTAAAATAAATAAATAAATAAATAGAGTAACAAATATGTACAAACATATATACATATATACAGGTGCTGTGGGGAAGGGAAGGAGGTAAGATGCAGGGGTGGAGAGGGGGACGAGGGGGAGAGGAAGGAAGGGGCTCAGTCTGGGAAGGCCTGTGAATGTGTGTGAGTGTATGTGAATATCCGTTAATCATATTTATTGAGCATTTACTGTGTGCAGAGCACTGTACTAAGCACTTGAGAAGGTAAAATAAAACCAAGTTGGTAGACACAGTCCCATATGTAGGTCTTCATTTTTTTTTTTGGGTGTGTGTGAGCATATTTGTGGAATTGAGTGTCTCCATCAATCAATCAATCGTATTTATTGAGCGCTTACTGTGTGCAGAGCACTGTACTAAGCGCTTGGGAAGGACAAGTCAGCAACACATAGAGACAGTCCCTACCCAACAGCGGGCTCACAGTCTAGAAGTCTCCATGATAATTATAGTATGTGCAGCGTTTATTAAGCATTTACCCTAGGACAAGTTCTGTGCTAAGCACTTTGGGGGCTAGAAGAAAATCAGATCAGACAGTCTAGATCCCCCTTGAGATAGAAAGAAGAGCAGGGGTATTTGTATGTATTTATTACTCTATTTTATTTGTACATATTTATTCTATTTATTTTATTTTGTTAATATGTTTTGTTTTGTTCTCTGTCTCCCCCTTCTAGACTGTGAGCCCACTGTTGGGTAGGGACCGTCTCTATCTGTTGCCGACTTGTACTTCCCAAGCGCTTAGTACAGTGCTCTGCACACAGTAAGCGCTCAATAAATACGATTGAATGAATGAATGAATGAATCCTCATTTTACAGATGGCTTAACAGAGGCCCAGTGAAGTTAAGTCTTGCAACTTAGGTTGCAAGCGAGCTAGGTGTCGAACCCAGGTTCCCCAACACCCAGACCTGCGCCCTTGTCGCTAGGCCACACTGCCTCCTCTGTGTCTGTGTGTTTGTGTGCGTCTGCCTGTGTAGACGGACAAGCACTCAGGAAACTGATGAGGAAACTGAGGCACAAAGAACTTAAATGACTTAACCAAGGTCAAAAACAGGCAGGTGGCAGAGCCAGAATTAGAACACGGATCTTCTGACTCCCAAGCCCATGGTTTTTCCGTAAGGCCATACGTGTCAGTATTCAACTCCGTATGTGTGTTTGTGTGTGTTTCTGTGTCAACATTTCCAAAAAACACAGGCCTCAGGAAAAACAATCCCGTCTGTGCTGCCTGTTGGACTTCAAAGCTAAAATGTTTTTTATGGTCAGAGTAGCATGCGAGAGGAGGTACATATTTATTCTATTTATTTTATTCTATTCTATATTACCTGTATATATGTATATATGTTTGTACATATTTGTTACTCTATTTATTTATTTATTTTACTTGTACATATCTATTCTATTTATTTTGTTTTGTTAGTATGTTTGGTTTTGTTCTCTGTCTCCCCCTTTTAGACTGTGAGCCCACTGTTGGGTAGGGACTGTCTCTATATGGTGCCAACTTGGACCTCCCAAGCGCTTAGTACAGTGCTCTGCACACAGTAAGCGCTCAATAAATACGATTGATGATGGTGATTATTATTATTTATTCTATTTATTTTATTTATTTATTTTTAATTAATTTTGTTAATATGTTTTGTTTTGTTCTCTGTCTCCCCCTTCTAGCCTGTGAGCCCACTGTTGGGTAGGGACTGTCTCTATATGTTGCCAACTTGTACTTCCCAAGCGCTTAGTACAGTGCTCTGCACACAGTAAGCGCTCAATAAATACAATTGATGATGATGATTTATTCTATTTCATTTATTTATTTATTTATTTGTTTTTAATTAATTTTGTTAATATGTTTTGTTTTGTTCTCTGTCTCCCCCTTCTAGCCTGTGAGCCCACTGTTGGGTAGGGACCGTCTCTATATGTTGCCAACTTGTACTTCCCAAGCACTTAGTACAGTGCTCTACACACAGTAAGCGCTCAATAAATATGATTGAATGAATGAATGAACATTTGTGCATCCATTTGTGAGTTTGTGTTTGTATCTTGTATCCACGTGGGTCTGTGTGTTAGCAGTTTTGTGTGTTTATGTCTGTGTCTACATCTGGGTGTGACCATCTGTAGGTGTGTGTGTGTGTGTTTGGGTGCGTGTATGTGTAAAAGTAATAATAATGATGGTATTTGTTAAGCGCTTACACTGTGCCAAGCACTGTTCTAAGCACTGGGGTAGATACAGGATAATCAGGTTGTCCCACATGGGGCTCACAATCTTCATCCCCATTTTCCAGATAAGGTAACTGAGGCACAGAGAAGTGAAGTGACTTGCCCAAGGTCACACAGCAGAAACGTGGCAGAGGTGGGATTAGAACCCATGTCCTCTGGTTCCCAAGCCCGCACTCTTTCCATTAAGCTATGCTGCGTAGTTGCCTGTGTTTCTGTGAGGGTCTGTGTGTATATGTGTGACTATGTGGCTGTGACTGTTTGTGTGCAGTGTGAGTGTGTCTCTGTGATTGTGTGCCTATTTCTGTGTGTACCGGGTGCACCTGTCTCTGTGCATATGTGTTTGTACTTGTGTGTTCCCATGGGTTTCTGTACATACCGCTGTGTACCTGTGAATATGTCTGTCAATGTTTAGGCGCAGGGGTCTCTGCCTGAGTGGACCCTCTATCAGGGTATCTAAATGTGTGTTAATGTGAGTCTGTGATTGTGATTATTCTATTTTATTTTGTTAGTATGTTTGGTTTTGTTCTCTGTCTCCCCCTTTTAGACTGTGAGCCCACTGTTGGGTAGGTACTGTCTCTATATGTTGCCAATTTGTACTTCCCAAGCGCTTAGTACAGTGCTCTGCACACAGTAAGCGCTCAATAAATACAATTGATGATGATGATGATGATGACTGGGTGGGTGTGCCTGTGGGTATCTGTCTTGTTTGTGTGTTTCTCTGAGTCTGTGTGCCTCTGTTTTGTTGGCGTGTTTATCCATGCATGTGTGTCTCTTTTTAAGTGTCTTTGTCTGTGTGTGTGTGTGTGTGTGTGTGTGTGTGTGTGTGTGTGTGTGTGTGTGTGTGTGTGTGTGTGTGTGTGATTGGACACCGGGGAGGCTGAGCTGGATCCAGGACACCCGGGGCCCATCCCAAAGTGGCCCAGCCTGGGAGCTTAAATTTCCCCTTCCACCGTGATGCCTATCACCCAGCCACCACTTAATTGGGTCCATTTCAATCAATCAGTCAATCAATCAATCAATCGTATTTATTGAGCACTTACTGTGTGCAGAGCACTGTACTAAGCACTTGGGAAGTCCAAGTGGGCAACATATAGAGACGGTCCCTACCCAACAGTGGGCTCACAGTCTAAAAATTTCTTAAGGTTGTAGTGTGAGTGCGAGTGAATGAATGTGGACAGGCACAGGTCTACCTGTGATGAGATACGCCAGTGGATATATGACAATGTGTGTTATTGAGTCAGTGTGTGTGTGTGTGTTTTGTGCCCATTCGTACCCAGGCCTGCCTGCATTGGGATATGTACCCCACAGCACTTATGTACATATCCATCATTTATTTATTCATATTCATGTCTGCTTCCCCCTCTAGACTGAGAGCTCGTTGTGGGCCGGAATGTGTCTATTTGTTGTGATATTGTACTCTCCAAATAATAATAATAATAATAATGATAATAATAATAATAATAATAATAATAATAATGGCATTTGTTAGGCGCTTACTATGTACAAAGCACTGTTCTAAGTGCTGGGGAGGATACAAAGTGATCAGGTTGTCCCACGTGGGGCTCACAATCTTAATCCCCATTTTACAGATGAGGGAGCTGAGGCACAGAGAGGCAATATGGTTGATTCATATGTTATATTTCATGTGTCGTGTGACGTTTTAGGGACTACGTGTGAGAAGGGGTTTGTTCATTCATTCATTCAGTCGTATTTATTGATGATATGTGTGTATGTGTGTGTGAGTCTGGGGGCCTGACTGGGTCTGGCTTGCCCAAAGTCACACAGCTGACAATTGGTAGAGATGGGATTTGAACCCATGACCTGTGTGTGCCTGTTAATCACCCTGCTGATGCCAGACACCCGCCTATATGTTTTCTTTTGTTGCCTGTCTCCCCCTTCTAGACTGTGAGCCCGTTGTTGGGTAGGGACCGTCTCTAGATGTTGCCGACTTGTACTTCCCAAGTACAGTGCTCAGCACACAGTAAGCGCTCAATAAATACGATTGAATGACTGACCTTTGGACTCCCAAGCCCAAGCTCTTTCAAAGCGCTTACTATAGTGCTTTACACACAGGAAGAGCTCAGTATACGCGATTGAATGAATAAATGAACTCTGTTATACTGAACTCTCCCAAGAGCTTAGTATAGTGCTCTCCACACGATAAGTGCCCACTGATCGATCGGTTGATTCATATGTGATATTTCATGTGTCGTGTGATGTTTCAGGGACTGCGTGTGAGAAGGGGTTTGTTCATTCATGCCTTCAATCGTATTTATTGATGATATGTGTGTATGCGTGTGTGAGCCTGGGGTCTGACTGGGGTGGGCCTGAGAGGAAGGTGGGGTGGGTGTCCTTCTGGGTTTCCAGTGGACTGTGAGCCCACTGTTGGGTAGGGACTGTCTCTATATGTTGCCAACTTGGACTTCCCAAGCGCTTAGTACAGTGCTCTGCACATAGTAAGCGCTCAATAAATACGATTGATGATGATGATTTACTGTGTGTATGTGTGTGTGAGTCTGGGGTCTGACTGGGGTGGGCCTGAGAGGAAGGTGGGGTGAGTGTCCTTCTGGGTTTCCAGTGGACTGTGAGCCCACTGTTGGGTAGGGACTGTCTCTATATGTTGCCAACTTGGACTTCCCAACGCTTAGTACAGTGCTCTGCACACAGTAAGCGCTCAATAAATACGATTGATTGATTGATTGATTGACTGAGGTGGTTTCACCCCTGCTTTCTGCACCCCCACCCACCGCTTTCTGCTTCCCAGCACAAGTCCTGGAAATACCCCTGCTACGCACAGGTCTGCAGCTGCAGAAAGTCCCAGCTGCTCCGGGGCCGGAGACCGTGCTCTAGTGTGGAAACCAGTTGCCCCTCTATCGATTCAATCAATCAATCAATCGATGATAGCTATTGAGCGCTTACTATGTGCAGAGCACTGTACTTCGTCCTTGGGAGAGGACAATACAACAGAATTAGCAGGCCCGCAAGAAGATCGCACTCAGTCGTGCTACACTTTCTCCCCGTTGGGGTAATTGCTGCTTGAGCCTCGGCTACATTCTCATGCGGAACTTGATCATAATAATAATAACTGTGGTATCTGTTAAACGCTTATTTTGTGCCAGGCACTGTACTAAGCGCTGGGGTGGATACAAGCAAATCGGGTGGGACACAGCCCCTGTCCCACACTCTTAATCACCATTGAGTGATTAAAAAATAAACTGTTAAAAAATAAACTGTTAGAGCAGCAGCGTGGCCTAGAGGATAGAGGCTTTGGAGTCAGAGGTCAGGGGTTCAAATCCAGGCTCGGGCAAGTCACTTGACTTCTCTGTGCCTCAGTTCCCTCATCTGTAAAATGGGAATTAAGACTGTGAGCCCCACGTGGGACAACCAGATCACCTTGTATCCCCCCAGCACTTACTATGCACAAAGTAAGCACTTAACAAATACCATCATTATTATTATTATTAACACGGGCCTGGAAATCAGAAGGACCGGGGTACTAGTCCCAGCTCCACCACTTGTATGCTGAGTGACCTTGGGCAAGTCACTTAACTTTTCTGTGCCTCAGTGAACTTTTCTATAAAATGGGGATTGAGTCTGTGCCCCATGTGGGACAGAGACTGTGTCCAACCTGATTAGCTTGTGTCTACCCCAGTTCTTAGAACAGTGCCTGACACACAGTAAGCACTTACCAAGTGCCCTTTAAAAAACAAAAAAAACCCTCAAATCCTGAAAAGTACACTTTTATTTCTCTGGTTTTCTTCTCTAACTTGCCATTGTGCACTTGATCACTTCAGATCCCTGCCTCTGAGAACATCTTCATCCCGGCTCTTGCGTAATATAGCAACCCCAAAAGCTAATTTTGATTGCAATTCCCAGTTCTTGATTTCAATTATTACCATTATTAATATTATTATTAAGTGCCGTCGAGTCATTTCCAATTCATAGCAACTCCATGGATATACTTTCTCCCGAACATCCTGTCCTCTACCATAATCTGCAACCTCTCTAATGGTTCTCCCATTGTTGTTATGGTCTCTATCTTGATTTCAAAGGCTTCCTGTATTCTGCTGTGGAAATCCAACTCTGGGCTCTGAAAATTCTTGGACTAAGCGCTGCAGCAGTCATTTGACTCCTGGCATTTGAAAAAAAAATTCTTTTTCTTTTCTTCAGAAACTGTGATTCTGACCCTTCACAGGTTTTGCTTGAACGGGACTATCAATTCATCAGGAGTATTTATTGAGGGCCTACTGTGTGCGGAGCACTGTACTAACTGCTTGGGAGAGTACAATATAACAGAGTTGGTAGACACGTTCCCTGCCCACAAGAAGCTCACAGTCTAGGGTGGGGAGACATCGAGATCTAGATATACACAGAAGTTCTGCGGGGCTGAGGGTGGGTTGACTATTAAGAGAAGCAGCGTGGCTCAGTGGAAGGAGCCCAGGCTTTGGAGTCAGAGGTCATGGGTTCAAATCCCGGCTCTGCCAACTGTCAGCTGTGTGATTTTGGGCAAGTCACTTAACTTCTCTGCGCCTCAGTTCCCTCATCTGTAAAATGGGGATTAAGACTGTGAGCCCCCACCCTGGGACAACCTGATCACCTTGTAACCTCCCCAGTGCTTAGAACAGCGCTTTGCACATAGTAAGCACTTAATAAATGCCATTATTATTATTAGTATGTTGCTTAAAGGGTATAGAACCAAGTGCAAGGGTAACTCAGAAGGGAGAGGGAGAGGGGGGAACTAGGAAAGGCCTCTTCTTTCTTTCTCTCCACTATCATGTTGGTTTTCATTTTGGCATAAATGCCCAACCGTAGCCGCATCCTTTTGTCACCTGATAATGATAATAATAATGATGATGTTGATAATGTCTTTAAGCTCTTATTACATGCCAAGCACTGTACTAAGTGCTGGGTACTTACGAGACATAGTCTGGACACACCCCACATGGGCTAACAGACGAAGAAGAAGAGAGAGTGCATATTTTATCTCTGTTTTAGCAATGAGGCAACTGAGATGTTAAGTAACTTGTCCAAGGTCACACAGCAGACCAGTGGCAGAGCTAGGACTAGAACTTAGGTCTCCTGATTTCCAGGCCATTCCCTTTCCCTTAGGTCACACTGCTACTCCTGCTCAGGATCAGCTTATTCAAACTGTGAATAATTTCTTCGGTCACCTTTTCTGCATACCCCACACCTGACATCACTCTTCATAGAAAAAAGCACTTTCCGTGGGCCATGTCAGCTCTTGTTGGCCCCATTTCTTTATCCACTGGGGAATTTCTCTGGCTGAGGGTGGGTAGCTTTCGAAAACCATTCCAAGGTTGGGGCCTACTGGTGTCCTCCCCTCAGGAAATCGGACCAAAGGAGCAGGCTGGAAATGCAGTAAGACTGCTCAATCTAGACAGCAGGAAGAACTTCCTGATGAGAGGAATGGGACATGGGAATGGGTGATTGAATGATGATGGGGGAATCTCTGCCCCTGAAGATCTTAGAGAAGCAGTAGGGCACAGTGGCTAGAGCACGGGCTTGGAAGTCAGAAGGACGTGGTACTAATCCTGGCTCAACTACATGTCTGCTGTGTGACCTTGGGTAAGTCACTTAACTTCTCTAAGCCTGAGTTACCTCATCTGCAAAATTAGGTTTAAGAGTGTGAGCACCATGTGGGACAGGAACTGCGCCCAACGTGATTAACTTGTATCTACCCAAGTGCTTAGAACAGTGCTTGGCACATAGTAAGCACCTAACAAGCACCATTATTATTATTATCTTAGGGGCAATGTTGCCTGGAAGCTGAGGGATGTACTAGGATGTACTGAAGGGCTTCAGTTTTGGAGAACTCTTAATGAACAAGATGGTCTTGTTTGCTTCACAATTCCCTTTCACAGCAGACATCGTGTGTGTGTGTGTGTGCACACGCAGACATATGCACATGCGTGCCTGGGTGTCTGTATAACAGATTGCATGTGTGGGTCTGGTTGTCTTTGTGCCTGTGTGTACATGATTGTGGTTCTAAACACAGGGATTCTGGATATATGGATGGTGTGTGTTTGTGTGTGTGTGTGTGTGTGTGTGGTCTATGTATCTATGAGACAGTATACCTGTAAGTTTGTGTTACTACATGTGTGATTATATGCCTGTTTGCGTGTATGGACTGATGACTGAGTGACCCATGCTGGGTCATGGGAAAGGAATATAGGTGAAGAGATTGTGAGCCCCATGTGGGACAGGGCCTGTGTCCAACCTGATTAACTTGTATCTTCCCTAGTGCTTAGAAAAGCGCTTTGCACAGAGTAAGCACTTAACAACTACCATAATTGTTATTAATGAATTAACTAATCATTTATTATTATTATTATTATTGAGAAGGGAAAGTTAGGGGCTATGGATGGTCTACCCACAAGGGCAACCAGCACCCATTTGCTCCCGGCATGCCGGTGCCCTTTCAGAGACAGAATCCTGGGCTGGATGGACCATGGGGCTGTCCCAAGATGGTATCACTTAGGGGCTGTCAATCAATCAATCAATCAATCGTATTTATTGAGCGCTTACTGTGTGCAGAGCACTGTACTAAGCACTTGGGAAGTACAAGTTGGCAACATATAGAGACGGTCCCTACCCAACAGTGGGCTCACAGTCTAAAAGGGGGAGACAGAGAACAAAACCAAACATACTAACAAAATAAAATAAATAGAATAGATATGTACAAGTAAAATAAATAAATATGTACAAACATATATACATATATACAGGTGCTGTGGGGAAGGGAAGGAGGTAAGATGGGGGGATGGAGAGGGGGACGAGGGGGAGAGGAAGGAAGGGGCTCAGTCTGGGAAGGCCTCCTGGAGTAGGTGAGCTCTGTCGAGTGGAGGCACGTGGGAATGAAGTGATCGCTGTAGACCACCAACCCCTGGTCCCAGAGAGAGCAGAGAAGGAGAATCAGGGAACTGGGCAAGCAGTATTCACAGCCGACTGTTCCTGATGCCCCCTGGAAACCCCTCACCCACCACAGGCCTCCCTTGACCGAGAGCAGGAAAGGTGCCAATGTCCTGGGTCTGGAGCCACCCCCTACCTTGGCCTGCTCAGGGGAACGGTTAAATGTCCCCGTAGACCGTTAATGCTGAATCCCACTCTATTCTAGCCTTCTAAAGGAAGTGGGACAGAGGGAAGGGGAGAAGTGTCAGGAATGGGGAGAGAAAAGGGCTGAGGGACAGGTCTCCATGGAAGACCAAGAGAGGTAGCAGAAGCTGGCCCCCTCATTGCTAGAATGAGACCAGGGGGCCATAAGCTTTGGACTCCGTGCAGTTCCACCTCTTCCTCCTTCCCCGACTCCACGTCTCCATAGTCAGGGACTAATATCGCCCACAACCTCACATTGTATGCGATCATGTCCGTTGGACTCTATTGGACTCTCCCAAGCGCTTAGTAACAGGGCTCTGCCCACAGTAAGTGCTCAGTAAATACCACCGATTGATTGATCTCTCCCACATGGGGTCTGATCAGCCCCAGTGGGTCGGGGGGAGAGAACGAGACCCCCCCAGATCCGCACTACATAATCGGGAGTCGGGGGGCGGGGGTCTAGGTGCTCATGAGGGTGCCCTCGGAAAGATGGCGGGCAACTTGGAAAACAGGGTTCGGGTCTCACACAGCCGGAGATTGTTTTGGTCAAAGTCAGCCATTCGGATCTCTATGCAAATGGGGTTGGGTTTCTGGTGAAAAACAAGAAGTTTTCTCATGGCCACGAATAGAAACACAGCTGCGCCTCCTCATTACGGGGCTGCCCAACCCCTCCTCCTCCTCTCCTGGCCCATTTCCCCCTCCACCCACTACCTGCTTCCCTCCATCTTCCATCTAATTCTTCTGAACCTGATTCCTCTTCCTACTCCATTTTGGTCTTTCCTCTTCCCACCCCAAGGCAGGCACGTCATGGATGGGGAGGGGGCGTTCAGGGGCTGGCTTGGCTTCAGCGCAGTGCCTGTCTGCTTTGCAGAGCGGTTCCAGTTCTTCAAAATGACTACTGGCTCTCCAAAATGGCCACCTGATCTCTGGGGCCTGGGCCTGTTGGGGCCAGTGGGCCCATGAGGGGACTGGTGGGACAGGCCTGCCGTGGGTATTAGGTGAGTGGTGGGGAGGAGGGAATCCTCTAGCAACAAGCCACGACACTGAAATTCCGTCATGGCTCTGGCTTCTGCCCACATTACAACCAACACGCTATCCCTTAGCCCATCAAGAGAAGCAGCGTGGCTCAGTGGAAAGAGCACAGGCTTCGGAGTCAGAGGTCATGGGTTCAAATCCCGGCTCCGCCACTTGTCAGCTGTGTGACTTTGGGCAAGTCACTTAATTTCTCTGGGCCTCAGTTACCTCATCTGTAAAATGGGGATTAAGACTGTGAGCCCCCCGTGGGGCAATCTCATCACCTTGTAACCTCCCCAGCGCTTAGAACGGTGCTTTACACATAGTAAGCGCTTAATAAATGCCATCATTATTATTATTATTATCACTACTTGTTCGATTGGTGGGGCTTTGGAGGGGTGGATTGGCTACTGTGGGACATTCGGAACTTTTTAGAGGAAGTTTGAAAGGAGACACACTCAAGACTAGCTATATTTTATGGTGTTTATTACATGCTTACTATGTCCAGACACCCGTCTACATGTTTTGTTTTGTTGTCTGTCTCCCCCTTCTAGACTGTGAGCCCGTTGTTGGGTAAGGACCGTCTCTATATGTTGCCGACCTGTACTTCCCTAGGGCTTAGTACGGTGCTCAGCACACAGTAAGCGCTCAATAAATACGATTGAATGAATGAATTACAACCAACACACTATCCCTTAGCCCATCAAGTTATGTGGCAGGAGGATAAATCACTATCTGTTCGATTGGTGGGGCTTTGGAGGGGTGGATTGGCTACTGTGGGACATTCGGAACTTTTTAGAGGAAGTTTGAAAGGAGATGCACTCAAGACTAGCTATATTTTATGGTGTTTATTACATGCTTACTATGTCCGGACACCCGTCTACATGTTTTGTTTTGTCGTCTGTCTCCCCCTTCTAGACTGTGAGCCCGTTGTTGGGTAGGGACCATCTCCATATGTTGCCGACCTGTACTTCCCAAGTGCTTAGTACGGTGCTCAGCACACAGTAAGCGCTCAATAAATACGATTGAATGAATGAATTACAACCAACACACTAGCCCTTAGCCCATCAAGGTATGTGGCAGGAGGATAAATCACTACCTGTTCGATTGGTGGGGCTTTGGAGGGGTGGATTGGCTACTGTGGGAAGTTTGAAAGGAGACACACTCAAGACTAGCTATATTTTATGGTGTTTATTACATGCTTACTATGTCCAGACACCCGTCTACATGTTTTGTTTTGTTGTCTGTCTCCCCCTTCTAGACTGTGAGCCCGTTGTTGGGTAGGGACCGTCTCTATATGTTGCCAAGTTGTACTTCCCAAGCGCTTAGTACAGTGCTCAGCACACAGTAAGCGCTCAATAAATACGATTGAATGAATGAATGAATGAATGAGTGCCAAGCACTGTACTAAGCACTGGGGTAGACACAAGTTAGTTTGGACACAGTCCATGTCCCACAAGGGGCTCACAGTATTATCAATCAATCAATCGTATTGATTGAGCGCTTACTGTGTGCAGAGCACTGTACTGAGCGCTTGGGAAGTACAAGTTGACAACACATACCCAACAGTGGGCTCACATGTGAGCTCTGGACTGTAAGCTCATTACGGGCAGGGAACGTGTCTGCTAATTCGGTTGTATTGTACTCTCCCAAGTGTTTAGAACAGTTTCCTACCCATAGTAAGCTCTCAATAAATACCGTTGATTAGTTAATCCTCACTTCACAGATAAGGTCACTGAGGCACAGAGAAGTTAAATGGTCACACAGCAGACGAGTGGCAGAGCCGAGATTAGAACTCAGGTCCTCTGACTCCCAGACTTGCGCTCTTTCCACTAGGCCATACTGCTCACTCTGCCCTGATGGCTGCAGACACTTGGTATTAAATCAAATCAATTGTATTTATTGAGCGCTTACTGTGTGCAGAGCACTGTACTAAGCGCTTGAGAAGTACAAGTTGGCAACACATAGAGACAGTCCCTACCCAACAGTGGGCTCACAGTCTATTACTTTCCCACTCAACCATTTGACCCTGACAATGGGCACCTATGGTGCTTGTCCTGTTTCCATCTCTAGACTATCTGCTAATTCTGTTGTTTTGTACTCTCCCAAGCGCTTAGTACAGTGCCCTGAACATAGTAAGAGCTCAATAAATACCACTGATGGATTGATTGTCCTGCGCACCTCCCAGAGTCATCTGTTTGCGAGGAATAATAAAAATAATAGTGTTTGTTAACCACTTAGTATGTACCAAGAGAAGCAGCGTGGCTCAGTGGGAACAGCCTGGGCTTGGGAGCCAGAGGTCGTGGGTTCTAATCCCGGCTCTGCCACTTGTCTGCTGTGTGACTTTGGACAAGTCACTTCACTTCTCCGTGCCTCAGTTCCCTCATCTGTAAAATGGGGATTAAGACTGTGAGCCCCTCGTGGGACGACCTAGTCACCTTGTATCCCCCCCAGCGCTTAGAACAGTGCTTTGCACACAATAAGCACTTAACAAATACCACCATTATTATTATTATTATTATTATTATTATTATTATTACCAAGCCCCATACTTAACACTGAGGTAGACACAAGATTACCAGGTAAAACCCAGTCCCTGTCCCACATGGAGCTTATATTCTAAGAACGAGAAAAGCCATTGAATCCCCAGATGAAGAACCTGAAGCACAGAGCAGTTAAGTGACTCGCCCAAGATCACACAGCAGGCCGGTAACAGGGCTGGGATTAGAACCCAGGTCCTCCTACGCCCAGACCTGTGCTCTAACCACTAGACCACGCCGCTTCTCCACTCACGCTTCCTTCCCCGGTCAGTCGATGGGGTTCACGGCCTAGATTAAGGGGTGAGCAAAGTGCAAGCCACGGGTCACCCCCAGTTCTGCAGCTCACTCTATCCTTCCACTGCTCAGTCCAGCAGAAGTCAAAATATTAATACCGTCGTCGCACAAGGAAATACCCCTCGCAAGCTTACTTACGTGTTTGTAGGTTTTGTACGCTTGGTGAAAATGATTCTTTATGCAATGAAGGTGTGATTGTTTGGGTAGGGGATTGTGTTGGTTGGTGATTGGGAAGAGCACAGGTTTTGGAGTCAGAGGTCATGGGTTCAAATCCCGGCTCTGCCAATTGTCAGCTGGGTGACTTTGGACTTTGTAACTGTGTGACTTAACTTCTCTGTGCCTCAGTTCCCTCATCTGTAAAACGGGGATTAAGAGAGTGAGCCCCCTGTGGGACAACCTGATTGCCTTGTAAGCTCCCCAGCGCTTAAACTGTGCTTTGCACGTAGTAAGCGCTAAATAAATGCCATCATTATTATTATTATTACTAGGAGTCAGAGGACATGAGGTTTTTATTTAAGTATCAGTATTTTTTATGGTATTTGTTAAGCATTTACTATGTGCCAGGCACTGTATCTACTGGGGTAGATACAAGATCATCAGGATGGACACAGTCCCTGTCGCATAAAGGGATCACAGTTTTAATCCCCATTTTACAGATGACGTAACTGAGGATCAGGGAAATTAAGTGATTTGTCCAAGGCCACAGAGCAGACAAGCGGTGGGAACGGGGATTAGAATCCAGGTCCTCTGGCTCCTAAATCTGTGCCCTTTCCACTAGGCCACTCTGATTCCCACTCTGCCACTCCAGGCTCTGTCACATGCCTGCTGTGTGACTTTGGGCAAGTCGCTTCACTTCTCTGTGCCTCTTTTCCCTCATCTGTCAAGTGGGGATTCAATAGAGAGCTTTTTGTGGGCGAGGGATTGTGTCTGACCTGATAAGTCACTTCACTTCTCTGGGCCTCAGTTCCCTCATCTGTAAAATGGGGATGAAGACCGTGAGCCCCCCGTGGGACAACCTGATCACCTTGTAACCTCCCCAGTGCTTAGAACAGTGCTTTGCACATAGTAAGCGTTTAATAAATGCCATCATTGTTATCATTATTATTATAATCTTGTATCTTCCCCATCGCTTAGAAGAGTGTTTGACAAATACCAATCCCAAGCGCTTAGTACAGTGCTCTGCACACAGTAAGCGCTCAATGAATACGATTGAATGAACGAATGAATGAAATACCACAATTATTATTATTATTAGGCACTGCAGATTCTCTGCAGCTGTGACTGAAGCTTGTGACCTGGCCCTGTATCATGGCTATGGGGCTCCCACCAGGTTTTCGTGCTCCCGGTAATGACTGCGTAAAGAACACTCCACATGGTGCTTACTTTGTGCAGAGCACTGCATTAAGCAATGACTGGGTAAAGAGCACTGCGCTTGCTGCTTATTGTGTGCAGAGCTCTGTACTGAGCAATGACTAGGTAAAGAGCACTGCTCTGGGTGCTTACTGATTGCAGAGCACTGTACTGAGGAATGAGTGGGTGAAGAGCATTGCCCTGGGTGCTTACTGTGCACAGAATCTTTGCTTATATTGTAATAATAATAATAATAATGATGGTATTTGTTAAGCGCTTACTATGTGCCAAGCACTGTTCTGAGGTTACAAGGTCATCAGGTTGTCCCACATGGGGCTCAAAGTCTTAATCCCCAGTTTACAAATGAGGTAACTGAGGCCTCTCCATCCGCCCCATCTTACCTCCTTCCCTTCCCCACAGCACCTGTATATATGTATATATGTTTGTACATCTTTATTACTCTATTTATTTATTTATTTTACTTGTACATACCTATTCTATTTATTTTATTTTGTTAGTATGTTTGGTTTTGTTCTCCGTCTCCCCCTTTTAGACTGTGAGCCCACTGTTGGGTAGGGACTGTCTCTATATGTCGCCAACTTGGACTTCCCAAGCGCTTAGTCCAGTGCTCTGCACACAGTAAGCGCTCAATAAATACAATTGATTGATTGATATTAAGTGACTTGCCCATAGTCACACAGCTGACAAGTGGCGGAGTCAGGATTAGAACCCACGACCTCTGCCTCCCAAGCCCGGGCTCTTTCCCTTCCCTTGTGGAGTTGACAATCTAGGAAAATGCTCGAGATAGGAGAGAAACTCCTTGTGGGGAGAGATCATGCCTGTTATATTGTACTCTCCCAAGAACTTAGCATAATATAAGCACTCAGTAAATACCATTGATTAATTGATTGACTTTAACCTCTCTCCCGCATCTGGCTGGACAAGGTTAGTCCGGGGGTACACTGGACAGGCTTTTGTGGGATTTCTCTCAGGTGCTTAGTACATTGCTCTGCACAGAGTAAGTGCTCAATGAATACGATTGAGTGAAAATACTATTGATATTGATTTTGGGCCCAAGGAAGAGGCCAAGGAGGAGTGGGAGGAAATGAGCAGAGTAGTTTGGCAGACTACCAAACATACTCACTGACAGACAGACACTCACCAATACCCAGCCACTTTAGAGGCCCAGAGACACCAGAACAAAGTGACCCGAAGACCCACGGAAGTCTAGGCACACGGCAACATAATAATAATAATACTAATGGTGGCATTTGTTAAGTGCTTATTATGTGCCGAGCACTGTTCTAAGCCCTGGGGTAGATACAAGGTTATCAGGTTGCCCCACGCGGGGCTCACAGTCTTCATCCCCGTTTCACAGATGACGTAACTGAGGCCCAGAGAAGTCAAGTGACTTGCCCAAAGTGACACAGCTGACAAGTGGCGGAGGCGGGATTAGAACCCACGACCTCTGACTCCCAAGCCCCGGCTCTTTCCACTGAGCCACGCACCAGCGGGGCTGGAAAATACAGACGCCGGCTGACTCACCGATCTGAGAATTTACGCGGGAGCCCTGATCACGAACACTAGATCGTTGTTACTCAGGAGACCTGGGGGCTCAGTCTCAGTCTCACAGACCTACACACACACACACACACACACACTCTCTCTCTCTCTCTCTCTCTCTCTCTCTCTCTCTCTCTCTCTCTCTCTTTCCCGGCATGCAGTCACCCACATAGGCAATTGGCCCCACAGAGACTCACAGAATCAATCAATTGTATTTATTGAATGCTTGTTGTGTGCAGAGCACTGCACTAAATGCTTGCAGAGAGTACAATATAGCAGAATGGGTAGATGCCTTCCTTAGAACAGCCAAACAAGTACCCAAGTTCATGAGCTCTCAGGGAAGAGACATCACACACACACACAAACACACAATCAGATACAGGCCCACAGGCACTCAGACGTACACACAGGCTCATAGATACTTATAATAAACAGAAAGACAGACCTACACACAAGCACCAGAAGGACTCTGCCAGGCTCAGAGACACAAAGTCAGGAATTTATCCACGCTAGCTGACACATGGACATAGAGATGCACAGACAAACAGATTCACAACACACAGATCTGGGCGAACACCCCCACAGATGCATAAGCAGCAGACACAAACACAAAGACACGGACACTCAGCTCATCATCATCATCAATCGTATTTATTGAGCGCTTACTATGTGCAGAGCACTGTACTAAGCGCTTGGGAAGTACAAATTGGCAACATATAGAGACAGTCCCTACCCAACAGTGGGCTCACAGTCTAAAAAGCTGACACACATTCACTGATATACAATCATTCAATCAATCAGTGGTATTTGTTGAGCACTTACTTTGTGCAGCACGCTGGACTAAGCACCTCCAGAGCTTAGAACAGTGCTTTGCACATAGTAAGCGCTTACTAAACGCCCTTTCTTCCCCTCCCCCATCTTACCTCCTTCCCTTCCCCACAGCACCTGTATATATGTGTATATGTTTGTACATATTTATTACTCTATTTATTTATTTATTTATTTTACCTGTACTTATCTATTCTATTTATTTTATTTTGTTAGTATGTTTGGTTTTGTTCTCTGTCTCCCCCTTTTAGACTGTGAGCCCACTGTTGGGTAGGGACCGTCTCTATATGTTGCCAACTTGTACTTCCCAAGCGCTTAGTACAGTGCTCTGCACACAGTAAGCGCTCAATAAATACGATTGATTGATTGATTGATTGCCATCATTATTACAATAGAACAGACATGTACCCTGCCCATAATGAGCTTCCAGTCTAGAGGGAGAGACAGACATCAATACACAGATAGGGAAGAAGTCAAAAAGGTGCACAACTGTATTTTCATAGATAATAAAAATTATGGTAATTGTTAAGTGCTCACTATGTGTCAAGCACTGTTCTAAGGGCTGGGGTAGATACAAGTTAAGCAGGTTGGACACAGTCCCCGTCCCACAGGGGGCTCATACTCTTAATCCCCATTTCACAGATGAGGTAACTGAGGTCCAGAGAAGTGAAGTGACTTGCCCAAGGTCACACAGCGGACAAGCGGCAGAGCCAGGATTAGAACCCAGGGCCTCTGACGCCCAGGCCCAGGCTCTATCCACTGGGCCACGATGCTTCAATGGGCAAAGTATGTAAGAGTGATTCTCGTGGGTCATCCCCTCGTGGATGCAATCTCACTTTCTTACTAAAGGACGCTTCAATCAATCGTATTTATTGAGCGCTTACTGTGTGCAGAGCAATGTACTAAGCGCTTGGGAAGTACAAGTCGGCAACACATAGAGACAGCCCCTACCCAACAGCGGGCTCACAGTCTAGAAGGGGACGCTTCTGCTGTGTTCCCCTAGTACTTCAGCTCTCTTCCACATTTGCCTGGGATGGATTAATTTATCATCATCATCATCAGTCATATTTATTGAGAGCTTACTGTGTGCAGAGCACTGTACTAAGCGCTTGGGAAGTACAAGTTGGCAACATATAGAGACAGTCCCTATCCAACAGTGGGCTCACAGTCTACCGGTGTTATTATTTTTACCTACTCAAACACTTTTCTAGTTATGCTAGTCCCCCCAATTCCCAGCCCCATTAGACTGGAAACTCCTTGAAGGCAGAGTGAAGGTTTCTGAAGCCCCAAGTAGAGTGCCGTCGCCACAGTGGGTGTCCAATACAGTGCAAAACACATTCTAAATGATTTATTCTTCTTAATGCCTGTCTCCCCCTCTAGATGCAGGTCCTTGTGACTCCCTTATCCCTAGGCCACGCTGCTATACATTCCAGAAACGGATAAGGGGACAAGGAAGGCTCATGGGATGCATATGGAAATAATAATAATAATAATAACAATAATAATAATAATAATAATAATGTTGGTATTTGGTAAGCACTTACTATGTGCCGAGCACTGTTCTAATTGCTGGAGTAGATACAGGGTAATCAGGTTGTCCCACGTGGGGCTCACAGTCTTAATGGAAAGAGAACGGGCTTTGGAGTCAGAGGTTATGGGTTCAAATCCCGGTCCCGCCAACTGTCAGTTGTGTGACTTTGGGCAAGTCACTTAACTTCTCTGTGCCTCAGTTCCCTCATCTGTAAAATGGGGATTAAGACTGAAAGCCCCCCGTGGGGCAACCCGATCACCTTGTACCACCCCAGTGCTTAGAATAGTGCTGTGCACATAGCAAGCGCTTAATAAATGCCATTATTATTATTATTATAATTATTAATCTTCATTTTCCAGATGAGGTCACTGAGGCACCGAGAAGTGAAGTGATTTGACCAAAGTCACACAGCTGAGAACGTGGAGTGGGTAGATTAGGCCCTGCAGCCTGGTCCGGGGCTGGGCCTGTGTTTGGGCCCGGGCTGGGCCTTTGTTGGACTTGTTTTGGGTCTGTGGTCGGCTCAGTGGAAAGAGCCCGGGCTTTGGAGTCAGAAGTCACGGGTTCAAATCCCGGCTCCGCCACTTGTCAGCTGCGTGACTTTGGGCAAGTCATTTAACTTCTCTGTGCCTCAGTTCCCTCATCTGTAAAATGGGGATGGAGACCGTGAGCCCCCCGTGGGACAACCTGATCACCTTGTAACCTCCCCGGCGCTTAGAACAGTGCTTGGCACAGAGTAAGCACTTAACAAATACCCAAATTATTATTATTATTAAGACGAGGCCTGGGTCTGGGCCCGGGCCTTTGCTGGGCCTCTGCTCATTCCCGTGCCGGACCTCTTCTTGGGCCCGGACTGGGTCTGGGCCGGGCTTGTCAATCAATCAATCAATCAATCGTATTTATTGAGCGCTTACTATGTGCAGAGCACTGTACTAAGCGCTTGGGAAGTCCTCAGGTTTGGGCTCGACCCTGAGCGCGGTCCTCTTCCGAGGCTGTGTTGGGTCCCACGCTGCACCTGTGCTGGGTCCGCTTCTGAGCCCGGGCTCCGGCCAGGGGGAGGATGGTGTTGACGCTTCTCTTACTCTCATTCTTACACCGTCCCGGCCCGAAACCCCCAGAATGGAAACCGCGTTGGGGGGTGAGTCAGATCTGCCCGACCGGGAATTGGTTGGGGCCGCCCAGGTGCTGCGAGGAGCCTCACCTGCCTCTCTGGACCCGAAACCCGGAGCCGAGTCTCGGGTTCGGTTCTCGGTCCCCCCGGGCCCCTGCTTGGGACTGCGTCACTTGCCCGGCCGCTGCAGGTGGAGAGGGTGACCACCCCCCACCAGATACACACACACACAATCAATCAATCAATCAATCGTATTTATTGAGCGCTTCCTATGTGCAGAGCACTGTACTAAGCGCTTGGGAAGTACAAATTGGCAACACATAGAGACAGTCCCTACCCAACAGTGGGCTCATAGTCTAAAAGGGGGAGACAGAGAACAAAACCAAACGTACCAACAAAATAAAATGAATAGGATAGAAATGTACAAGTAAAATAAATAAATAGAGTAATAAATATGTGCAACCATATATACATATATACAGGTGCTGTGGGGAAGGGAAGGAGGTAAGATGGGGGGATGGAGAGGGGGACGAGGGGGAGAGGAAGGAAGGGGCTCAGTCTGGGAAGGCCTCCTGGAGGAGGTGAGCTCTCAGCAGGGCCTTGAAGGGAGGAAGAGAGCTAGCTTGGCGGAGGGGCAGAGGGATTGGGGGCATTCCAGGCCCGGGGGATGACGTGGGCCGGGGGTCGATGGCAGGACAGGCGAGAACGAGGCCTAACGGTGAGGAGATTAGCGGTGGAGGAGCGGAGGGTGCAGGGTGGGCTGGAGAAGGAGAGAAGGGAGGTGAGGTAGGAGGGGGCGAGGGGATGGATGGACAGCCTTGAAGCCCAGGGTGAGGAGTTTCTGCCTGATGCGCAGATTGATTGGTAGCCACTGGAGATTTTTGAGGAGGGGAGTAATATGCCCAGAGCGTTTCTGGACAAAGATAATCTGGGCAGCAGCATGAAGTATGGTGCTTCACACACACGCACACCTTCCTGAAACACTAAGTTGGTGTATCGCTTCACCCCCTACCCCAAATCCTCCCCTCTCTCACCTCCTGCTGCTGTCACCCCACCCCTGCCCCCCCATCCCACTGCGCATGAGCTTTCTGTCACGGTCTCTCTTCCCTGGTCTTCCCACCTCCAGCCAGGAATTTTCTTTTAAAGGCCTTTGTTAAGCACTTACTACGTGCCAGGCGCTATACTAGGCGCTGGGGTAGATACAAGCTAATCAAGGTGGACACAGTCCGCGTCCCACGTGGGGCTCACAGTCTGAATCTCCACTGTACAGATGAGGAAACTGAGGCACAGAGAAATGAATTGACTTGCTCAGGGTCACACAGCAGAGAGGTGGTTGAGCTGGGATTCGAATCCAGGTCCTCCTGAGTTCCAGGCCTGTGCTCTATCCATTAGGGAACACTGCTTCTTCCTATTCCCACCTCCATACCCCTCCCAACAAACTGCTGTCCTCCGGGAGGCTTCCCTTGACCCCCTTGTCCCAGCAGGACCAATGGTCGCACCCCAAGTGATGTGCAAAGATGCTGATCTTTATTTGTGTGAGAAGAAATAACGAAATAATAAATAATAAATAAAGAAATGATCTTTATTTATTAGAGAAGCAGCATGGCTCAGTGGAAAGAGCACGGGCTTTGGAGTCGGAGATCATGGGTTCGAATCCCAACTCTGCCACATGTCTGCTGTGTGATCTTGGGCAAGTCACTTCACTTTTCTGGGCCTCAGTTCCCTCATCTGTAAAATGGGGATTAAGACTGTGAGCCCCACGTGGGACAACCTGATCACCCTGTATCCTCCCCAGCGCTTAGAACAGTGCTTTGCACATAGTAAGCGCTTAACAAATGCCAATTATTATTATTATTATTATTATTATTGTGTGGACGAAGGTGTGTCTGGCGAGGGCATAGCTGGAGGCCTGGGAGTGTGTGTATGCCTGTGTCGGTGTGTGAATTGGTGTGTCCAGATATCCTTATTTTATTCTTTTACAGCATTTTTTAAACGCTTGCTACGTGCCAGGCACTGAATAAGCTCTGGGGTAGATTCAAGCTAATCAGGTTGGACTCAGTCCATATCCCATATGGGGCTCACCAGTCTTAATCCCCATTTTGCAGATGAGGTAACTGAGGCATGGAGAAGTTAAATGCTCCCCAGAGATCACATAGCAGACAGGCGGCGGAGCCGGGATAGGTATAGGTGACTCTGTGTGTGTAGATTGATTCATTCATTCAATCATATTTAATGAGCGCTTACTGTGTGCAGAGCACTGTCCTAAGCGCTTGGGAAGTACAAGTCGGCCATATATAGGGACGGTCTCACAGTCTGGAAGGGGGAGACAGACGACAGATGTGGTGGATGTGGCACTGGGGGCAGTTGTGTATCCAGTTATGTGTGTGTGTCTATGTGTGGCTTAGTCCAGTGCTCTGCACACAGTAAGCGCTCAATAAATACGATTGAATGAATGCATGAGTGTGCGTGTGTATCTGCTTGAGTGGTGGGCATGTGTGTGTATTGTTTGTGTGTATAGCTAGTACGGTGGGGGTGGGCACCTGTGTTTGGGGCATTTTTGTATATGTGCGTGTCGGTGTGTGAGGGTTGTTTATCTGCCCAGGGGTGTGTGTGAGGTTAATTGTGTTAGCCACATTAGCCTGAGTAGTCCAGTGCTCTGCACACAGTAAGCGCTCAATAAATATGATTGAATGAATGCATGAGTGTGCGTGTGTATCTGCTTGAGTGGTGGGCATGTGTGTGTATTGTTTGTGTGTATAGGTATTACGGTGGGGGTGGGCACCTGTGTTTTGGGCGTTTTTGTATATGTGCGTGTCGGTGTGTGAGGGTTGTTTGTCTGCCCAGGGTTGTGTGTGAGGTTAATTGTGTTAGCCACATTAGCCTGAGGTCCTCCGGAGGGATTGATTCGGTGAGGATCACAGCTGCCAGGCTGGTGACGTGGGATTCATTGATGTGGGATGTGGGACCTGTATATATGTATATATGTTTGTACATATTTATTACCCTATTTATTTACTTGTACATATCTATTCTATTTATTTTATTTTGTTAGTATGTTTGGTTTTGTTCTCTGTCTCCCCCTTCTAGACTGTGAGCCCACTGTTGGGTAGGGACTGTCTCTATATGTTGCCAATTTGTCCTTCCCAAGCACTTAGTACAGTGCTCTGCACATAGTAAGCGCTCAATAAATACGATTGATGATGATGATGACTCACAGCGGGTTGACAAAGGAGTAAGAAGGCCCCGGAGCAAGGGGCCCCCTTGTTGGACCCCTGTCCCTTCTGCTGAGAGGTCTCACCCCCGGCCCCAGACCCAGGGCTGTGGGGGAATTTGGATCCATAAGCGCTTAGTACAGTGCTCTGCACATAGTAAGCGCTCAATAAATACGATTGATGATCCATAGCTGGTGTGCTGGGAATGACGCCTGGGCAGAGAGGGAGGGGAAAGGAAATGGGACTAGTTAAATACTATTATTCTTTATATAACATAGAAATGTAACAATATATATATATATATAATTGTAGTATTTGTTAATAATAATAATAATGTTGGTCTTTGTTAAGCGCTTACTATGTGCAAAGCACTGTTCTAAGCGCTGGGGGGAATACAAGGAGATGAGGTTGTCCCATGTGGGGCTCACAGTCTTCATCCCCATTTTACAGTTGAGGGAACTGAGGCCCAGGGCAGTGAAGTGACTTGCCCAAGGTCACACAGCAGACAAGTGGGGGAGGCGGGACTCGAACCCATAATAATGGTGGTATCGGTTAAGTACTTACTATGTGCCAAGCACTGTGGGAGGTTACAAGGTAATAACTGTAGTATTTGTTAGGCACTTACTATGTAATAATAATAATAATGGTGGTATTTGTTAAGAGCTCACTATGTGCCAAGCACCGTGGGAGGTTACAAGGTAATCAGGTTGTCCCCCATGGGGCTCACAGTCTTCACCCCCATTTTGCAGATGAGGGAACTGAGGCCCAGAGAATTGAAGTGACTTGCCCAAGGTCACACAGCAGACAAGTAGCGGAACTGGGATTTGAACCCATGACCTTATATAATAATAATAATAATGGTGGTATTTGTTAAGCGCTTACTGTGTGTCAAGGACTGTGGGAGGTTACAAGGTAATAATTGTAGTATTTGTTAAGCACTTACTATATAATAATAATAATGGTGGTATTTGTTAAGCACTTACTATGTGCCAAGCACTGTGGGAGGTTACAAGGTAATCAGGTTGTCCCACATGGGGCTCACAGTCTTCACCCCCATTTATAGATGAGGGAACTGAGGCACAGAGAAGTGAAGTGACTTGACCAAGGTCACATAGCACACAAGTGGCAGAGCTCGGATTTGAACCCATGACCTCTGACTCCAAAACCCGGGCTCTTTCCATTGAGCCACGCTGCTTCTCTATTCTCTAATATTGTTGTGTGGTCCTCTCCCAAGCGCTCAGTACAGTGCCCTGCTCAATAAATAGAATTTATTTATTTATTTATTATTGATTGACTGCTCCAGCCAGGGCCTGATTCAGAGACTTTACGGTGGCTTCCCGTCCCTGGGTGTGAGTGTGTGAGAGGGTGTGTCCAAGTGTGTGCTATGGGTGGCATGACAGCTGCTTTCTCGCCTCCCCACCACATGTCCGCTGTGTGACCTTGGGCAAGTCACTTCACTTCTCTGGGCCTCAGTTCCCTCATCTGTAAAATGGGGATTAAGACTGTGACCTTGGGCAATTCACTTCACTTCTCTGGGCCTCAGTTCCCTCATCTGTAAAATGGGGATTAAGACTGTGACCTTGGGCAAGTCACTTCAATTCTCTGGGCTTCAGTTCCCCCATCTGTAAAATGGGGATTAAGACTGTGACCTTGGGCAAGTCACTTCACTTCTCTGGGCTTCAGTTCCCTCATCTGTAAAATGGGGATTAGGACTGTGAGCCCCACGTGGGACAACCTCATCTCCTCATATCCCCCCTGGGCGCTTAGAACAGTGCTCTGCACCTAGTAAGCGCTTAACAAATATTAACATTATTATTATTATTATTATTATTATTATTATTCTCACTCTTAGGCTGACAGAGCCCCCCTACCCCCCACCTTCCCCCTGTAGAAGTCACCCTGTCCACCCCCCTGCCTCCAGGCATGACTGTGCCTCCAATCAGTCAATCAATCAATCAATCGGATTTATTGAGCGCTTACTGTGTGCAGAGCACTGTACTAAGCGCTTGGCAACATATAGAGACAGTCCCTACCCAACAGTGGGCTCACAGTCTAAAAGTGGAAGTCTCCACATCCCAGAAGCTAAGGTCTTCCCTGTGTTGAGAGATCTCCAGGGAAGGAGGATTGGCTTCTCTCAGCCATCCCTTCACACTCCTCACATTTCTTACCACCAGGAAGTTCTTCCTTGAGTCACACCCAAGTCCCTCCAGCTGTTTTTTTTTTTAATGGAATTTATTAAGCGCTTACTATGTGCAAAGCACTGTTCTAAGCGCTGAGGAGGATACAAGGTGATCAGGTTGTCCCACATGGGGCTCACAGTCTTCATCCCCATTTTACAGATGAGGTCACTGAGGCACAGAGAAGTGAAGTGACTTGCCCAAAGTCACACAGCTGACAATTGGCGGAGCCGGGATTTGAACCCATGACCTCTGACTCCAAAGCCCAGGCTCTTTCCACTGAGCCACGCTGCTTCTCCCCTTGGCGCTTCAGTGAGAGAGTAGGTGGACACCACTCCACCCCCATCCCGCCTGGATGAGCTTGGGAGACGGGACCTCACTCTGCTGCCCCAGAAGGTGACGGGATCTGAGCCGGAACAGTCGATCAGTCAATCCATCGATCGTGGATTCGGGAATTCACTGAACTGATGGAGAGGTTGTGGGGTTTGCGTTGGGCACGTGAAACGACGGAACCTGGGAGCCAGTCTGAGAATGACGGAGGCTCCGGCTCCCGGCCCAGGGCTCAGTGATCTGCTAATTCTGTTGTCCTGTACGCTCCCAAGCGCTTAGTATAGTGCTCTGCACATAGAAAGGGCTCGATAAATATCATTGATTGATTGTTTGATTGCTCTGCACGCCCGTTTTTGGGTAGGAACCGTCTCTCTACGTTGCCGACTTGTACTTCCCAAGCGCTCAGTCCAGTGCTCTGCACATAGTAAGTGCTCAATAAATACGATTGAATGAATTCAATAAATACCGTTGATTGATTGATTGTGGGGCTGGCTGGGGCTAGGGACTAGGGCAGGCCCAGTCCCCCCCCCCCACCCCACCCAACCCTGGAGTCTTCTGGGCCACATTCATCCAAAGGAGGAGCACTGTGTCCTACTGGAAAGAAGGAGCAGGGGCCTGAGAGACAGGGGATGTCGTTCGCCTGCTGTGTGACCTGGAGTAAGTCCCTTAACTTCTCTTGGCCTCAGTTTCCTTCCCTGTAAAATGGGGACTCACTACCTGTTCTCCCCACCTCCCTCCTTCCCAAGCGCTCTTGTACTTCCCAAGCGCTTAGTACAGTGCTCTGCACACAGTAAGCACTCAATAAATACGATTGATGATGATGATGATGACATTTATTAAGCACTCACTATGTGCCAAGCACTGTTCTAAGCGCTGGGGAGGTTACAAGGTGATCAGGTTGTCCCACGGGGGGCTCACAGTCTTCATCCCAGCGCTTTGCACATAGTAAGCGCTTAATAAATGCCATTATTATTATCCCCATTTTACAGATGAGGGAATTGAGGCCCAGAGAAGTGAAGTGACTTGCCCAAAGTCACACAGCTGACAACTGGCAGAGCAGGGATTTGAACCCATGACCTCTGACTCCAGAGCCGGTGCTCTTTTCCACTGAGCCACGCTGCTTCTTAGGTTGTGAGGCCTCTGTAGGATAGAGACTGTGTCCAATCCGTTTATCTGATATCTGCCCAGCGCTTGTTACAGTGCTTGGCACATAGTAAGTGCTTAATGAATAGCACAATTATTATCATCAGGTGGCAGTTCTGTACCTTGGGCAGCTCTTGGAGACTGGGGCCATCAGGTGCCCAGGGGCGGGGGTAGAGAAGCAGTGTGGCCTAGTGGGTTGAACACAGCCCTGGAAGTCATAAGGATGTGGATTCCACTCCCGGCTCTGCCCCTTGTTTGCTGTGTGACCTTAGGCAAGTCACTTCACTTCTCTGGGCCTCAGTTCCCTCATTTGTAAAATGAGGATGAAGACTGGGAGCCCCACGGGGGAGGTGGACTTTGTCCAACTTGATTAGCTGGTAACTACCCAGGGCTTAGCACATCGTAAACGCTTAACAAATGCCATTAAAAAAAAGAGGTGGGAGGGCAAGGGTGGGGTCACCTGTGGGAAACCTGACTAGGAGGATGGGGAGAATCAGGGTAGCATGGGGAAATGGACCCAGAATGGGACCGGTAGAGGCCTGGGGGGTATTGAGGAGAGCTGGGACAGTTGGTTGGAAAGGGATAAGCCCAGAAAACCTGTGAAAAGCCCTCCTCTGTCAAGCAAACCACCCCCTGAGACCTCCCCTGGCTTCCTCTTCTGCTCCAGACACACTGCGCTGGTAAGGAGGGATCCAGACGGGAGGCAGAAGGCCGGTTCTCCCACCCTAGACCATAAGCTCCTCGTGGGCAGGGATCACGCCTGCCAACTACTCAAACGCTCAGCCAGCGCCCTGCACACCGTAAGCTCTCAATGAATACTATTGATCGATTGGCTCCTGGAGTTTGGAGTTGCAGGTAAGACTGTGGACACCGTCTCCCCCAACTCCCTGCTTCCAGCAGCGTGGTGTGGTGGAGAAAGCGCAGTCCTGGGAGTCATGGATTCTAATCCCAGTTCTGCCACTTGTCCGCTGTGTGACCTGGGGAAAGTCACTTAACTTCTCTGTGCCTCAGTTACCGCATCTCTAACTGAGAGACTGTGGACCCCACATAGGAGAAGCAGCGTGGCTCAGTGAAAAGAGCCCGGGTTTTGGAGTCAGAGGTCATGGGTTCAAATCCTGACTCCACCACATGACGGCTGTGTGACCTTGGGCAAGTCACTTAACTTCTCTGAGCCTCAGTTACCTCATCTGTAAAATGGGGATTGATTGTGAGCCCCACGTGGGGCAACTTGATCACCTTGTATCCCCCCCAGCACTTAGAACAGTGCTTTGCACATAGTAAGCGCTTAACAAATGCCATCATTATTATTATTATTATTATTATAGGACAGGGATGGTGTCTAACCCAATTTGCTTGAATCCACCCCAGCACTTAGTACAGTGCCTGGCACATAGTAAGCGCTTTACAAATACCATAATTATTATTATTGTTATTCCAGCCCCAGAGAGAAGCCTCTGGAGTCAGGGCCCGAGAGGAAAAAGGCAGAATCTCTGGCTGTTTATTATGTAGATAAAGCAGGGATGCAGGATACCGCGTAATGGTGGAGGGTTAGGAGGGCCCGGAGAGTATCTCCTGGGGACTGTCGCGTCCCTTGACGAACAGTGGAGGAGGCAGGGAGAGGAACAGGATGTCACTGGCCCTTGCAAAGGCCCTTGAGTCTTGCAAAGCCTATCTTCCCTCCCCCTTGTCTCCAGGGATGGGAGTGTTGGCTGGTCTGACATGATCTGATGGTCTCATCTTGGAATGCTCCACTCCCATCAGACACCCAGGGAGAAGAGGGTGAGATCCCGGATCCCAGGACTCCTGCTTGTGCCCCCAGGGTTGGGGGTGAAGAGGAGAAGGGTCACTTCACCTGTGGGCCCAAGTGGGAGAGAGAGGGAGAGAGAGAGATAGAGAGAGAGATGAGTTAAATGGGTCAGAGACACAAAATAATCACCAATTTTCACACTGATATATCAATCAATAAATCAATGAAATTGATTAAGCACTTACGATGTGCAGAGCACCGTACGAACTGCTTGAGAGAGTAGAATTCAACAGAGTTGGTAGATTTGTTCCCTGCGTTCAAGCAGCTTACAGACTAGATAGATTGTATAAGCAGGCATACAGAAATCAAGCCATCTGCCTATCAGTCAATTTATCTGATTGCCAGTCTCTCTGGCTGTTTACCAGCCTGACTGACAGTTTCGCTTCCCTGATGGTCTGATTATCAGTTTTCCTGAGGAACTAACTGATGATGCATTCCAAGTTGGTGCATCGAGAAGCAGCGTGGCTCAGTGGAAAGAGCTCGGGCTTTGGAGTCAGAGGTCATGGGTTCAAATCCCGGCTCCTCCAAATGTCAGCTGTGTGACTTTGGGCAAGTCACTTAACTTCTCTGTGCCTCAGTTCCCTCATCTGTAAAATGGGGATGAAGACTGTGAGCCCCCAGTGGGACAACCTGATCACCTTGTAACCTCCCCAGCCCTTAGCACAGTGCTTTGCACATAGTAAGTGCTTAATAAATGCCATTATTATTATTATTATCTGCCTAATTGACAGTCTGTCTGACCGTTTGGCTGTCTAGTGATCCGTCTGCTGCACGATTGTCAGGCTGCTGTCAGTCTGTTTGACAGGCCACCTATCTGACTGTCCATCTGCCCATCTGTCTGTCTTCCTGTCTGACATATTGTGGTCTGTTTGCCTGGGTGATTTTCAGCGAGCCAGTCAGTCCCGTGTGCCCAGAAACACAAAAGCCGCCCCCACCCACCATCTTTCTCCCACACCATCTACCCGCACAACAGAGGCCAGAAATTGTCACTGAAATGAGGAGAAGAAACTCAGCCAGAGAAAGAGGCAGCAGAGTTCAGAGACCCAGAAAGATGAAGGTTATGGACGTAAGCTCGTTGTGGGCAGGGAATGTGTCTAACAATTCTGTTGTAGTCTCCCAAGCGCTTACTGCAGGGCTCTGCATACAGTAAGCTCTCAATAAATACCACTGATTGATTATGGAGTCCCGAAAGAGACAGATACTCAGAGATCGAATAGCACATCATCAGCGCTTTCCCGTTGATTATTACCGAACGTGCAACTCACTTGACCCGGCCCCATCTGGGCCCAGGACCCCCTCCTCATGACCAAGACCCCACCCGCCAATAGCCGGTCCCCCTCTGAGGGTCCTCACCCTCAATATTTGATGGGCGACAGAGGCTTCACCTTGAAGAGCGTCACTGTTGTGCTGTAGAACAAGCTGAGTAGGAACAGGGTAAGGAAGGTGACTGACGTGGGCCACAGCGTGGACTCCTGGTCTGTTTCCTCCACTCCTCCCTCATCCACCACTGGTAACTCCGGGAATAAACAGCAGGCCACCGTGGTCGGACAGTAGCATTCAGGTCCTGGAGATTCCGGGATGGCCAGAGTACAGTTATTATATCTCAGATGCACTGTGGAAACCCGCGGCGGCACGATCAGGCAAGACAGGTGGGAGGTAAAGTCTGGGCACCCAGACTGGCCTGGCTACCCAGAGTCAGGGGGTCGACTGATTCCAAAAACTTCCAGTTGTTTGAGTGGGAGGGCACCCGGGCTCAAGGAGGGCTGTGTGGAGAAGCCAGCATTCCTTGGATTCAGGCCACAGACTGCTTAGTCGTCACTGGGCCTCACTTTCCCCCTGTCTCCCATCAGGCCTGCCCTCCACCCCTGTACCCCATGGTCTGGGGGGGGAGGAATGATCCTGGCAGTGAGAAGAGGGAGCTAATTGATCCAAGATCCTTCGAGAGGCCAATCAGGAAAGATGCACCCTTTCCCACCTCCCCCCAACCCAGAGCACCCCTGGATAGTCGAGTGACCTGGGGAGAGGGGGAGAAGGTGGGGCAGGGACAAATATCCCTCCATTGTCCCCCATAGGGGCAGAAGGGGCTCTCCTCGGACGGAGGAGCCGCAGTCTCTCTCCACCAAACTCCCTCTCTTCACTTTCTGGAAGTTCTTTCTTTTGTCTAACCTCAGCCCTTTCAGCTGAAGTTCTGGCCCACTTTTTTGGCCTCAAGGGAGATGAAGGCGGCTGGCTGATGAACCCCCAAGAAGCCCCAGGGTGGGAGAGAGAGGAAGAAAAAGCCAGACAAAAAGGACCAATTCAGCCCCTGAATAAACCTTGGCCTGTGGGCAGTTCTGTTCCAAACAATGAGGGAAAGACACCACAGAGCGGAAGACACCGCAGAGCGGAAGATGGGACAGAGAAGGGCAACTGGGGTGATCAAGGGGAGGGAGAAGGTGTTAAAACAGTAGAGACGGAAAGGACCAGGGCTCTGGAAGTCTGGAGAAGAGTAGACAGAGAGAGGACGGGATTACAGGTGGCAGGATCAGGGAGGGGATGCCCAGGGTGAACACACAGCTATTTTCAAAATTCCACCCCGCCAAGGCAAGGGGCTTCAGGGGGGCATGTTCAAAACAAGTTCAAGGAGCTATTTCTTCACCTTTGGGGGATTCCTACAGGAAGCTGGGCAGCTGAAAGCATCAGCGGATTATTCAAGAGGGGTTTTTTATGGTATTTGTTAAGTTCAGTGCTCTGCACACAGTAAGCACTCAATAAATAAGATTGAATGAATGTACCGAGCACTGTACTATAAGTGATGGGGAAGGTACAGGTTAATCAGGTTGAACACAATCCCTGTCCCTGTCCCATGTAGAACTCACAGTTTCAATCCCAAGCACTTAGTACAATGCTCTGCATACAGTAAATGCTCAATAAATACCATTGAATGAATGAATGAATCCCCATTTTACAGATAACTGACTGTGCTGGATGACTGAAAGGTCATCTAGGGGGCTTTTGGACCCCTCCACGAGGGCAAACAAACACCTGGGTGTCCCTGTCGGAGTGAGAGTCCCAAACTAGACTGTGGAACTGAACCAATGCAGGTGTTGCTGGTACCCTGTAGGTCTGATAATAATAATAGCAGCACATTCAATGTGCAAAGTGCCTTTATTTTCCTACAGCACTTTTCTACCAGTGATCCTACTTTTTATGGCATTTGTTAAGCACTTATTGTGTGCCAGGCACTGTACTAAGCACGGGGTAGATACAAGCTAATCAGGTTGGACGCAGCCCATGTCCCACGTGGAGCTCACAGCATTAATCTCCATTTTACAGTTGAGGGAACTGAGGCACAGAGAAGTGAAGTGACATGCAGCAGACAGGTGGCAGAGCTGGGATTAGAAGCCAAATACAGGGCCTGTGCTCTACCCGCTAGCCAATGATGCTTTTCTAATTTTTTATATTTATGCCCCCAACATCCCCGTGAGGCAGGAATTTTGCATCCTCATTTTACAGATGAGGAAATTGAGGCCCAAAGAGACTAAGTGACTCTCCTCAGGTCACCCAGCCGGCCAGGGATACAGCAGGGGCTGGAATTCCGGTCCTCTAACTGCCAGCCCCTTGCTCTTTCCACCAGACCACACTACCGGTGTTCTGTTCAGGTTGGAGCTAAAGAATAGCTTGCTCGGCTGAAGGACTCTGAGAGTCCCTCATGATTCCTTCTCTCCTCAGGACCCCCAAGTCCAATCCACACTGCAGCCTCACACCTGACCCGAGATCCTCTCAGTGTTTCAGAGCCAGGGAAAGAAAGGAGACTCTAGTACTCTCACTCCCCACCCCGCCACACACAAAGCATCCTCCCAGGGTATGGAGGTTGGTCCCAGCTTAGTACCTGGGGAATAGATCCCCCTCCCTAGGGGAGATATCCTCAGGGGGGAATGGAAGGAGTTGGCTACAATGTCATCCACTGATTGGAGTGCCCCGTTCTGGGGTCACCGACCAGAGAGGGTCAGGGCCCCGAGAGTGGCTGGCCAGTTCATGGCTGGATCTGGAGGGGAGAGGGAGGCCTAGGATGGAGCAGGGGTGTCATGGGGCAGGAGGAGGACCAGAGGCTGGGATCCAGACCTGGTCTTATGGACAGAGCTGATTCTGTTGGGGAGCTAGAGGACGGGGCAGGGGGTTCTGGCTTTGGAGCTGACCTGCCTGTCCCAGGCTTGGCTCCCTCTGTCTCCTGCTCTGCTATCCTTCCCTCTCCTCCTCTCCTTGGCTTTTGGGCCCCAGACAAAAGCTCCTCAAGGAAGAGGCAGAGCTGGCCCAGGGTGGTGGGGTCTGGGGTCGCTCCCTCCTTCCCTCCCTCCCCGGGCAGCTTGGCAGGGGAGTCCCTGTGGGCTTAGGGCTTGGGGAGGAGAAAGAGCTTGGGCTGACTTGGTATGGGAGGCACGGGGAGGATTGGTGGTGCCAGGAATAGGGGTGGGTGGCAGCTGAGGATTGGACAGTTCCACCAGATTGTGTGTGTGTGTGTGTGTGTGTGTGTGTGTGTGTGTGTGTGTGTGTGTGTGTGTGTTTGGGATTGGGGGACAGGGGACAGTGGGTACTGAGTCATAGGGCCCATAAAGAGAACCCGGGAACTTGAGTAAAATGATGAAAGTTTACCCTCCCTCCCACAGACTCTGTGTGTGTGTGTTTGTGTGTGTGTGTGTGTGTGTGTGTGTGTGTGTTTGGGAATGGGGGACAGAGAACAGTGGGGGCTGAGCAAGAGGACTAATAGGGAGATCCTCAGTACTGAAAGGGAACCTGAGTAACACCATCAAAGTTTACTCTTTCTTCCCTAGGGTTGGGCTTGCGTGCGTGCGTGCATATGTGTGTGTGTGTGTATGTGTACACCTGGAAACCACGTGGTGTTGGGGGTGTTTGGAGTCAGGGAATGGAGCTACGGGGAGACCTCCATTTCCTGCCACAGGCCTGACCATAAAGTGGCAGGTCCTCCACTCCCTTCTCCTTCCTGCACCCCCGGCCACCCACGGCCCTTCCCATAGGAGGCCGTCCCAGAGAAGGGGTCTGTCCTCTGCCCCTATAACCCCAGGCAGCTTTGCTCCCAAGTTGGGGGGCCTGGGGAGGGGTCTCTGAGGGCTCAGAATTGCTTTGCCTATGCAATGGAGTTTGGGGCGCTTGAGCTCAGAGCGGCTGGGATGTGGTGTTGGCCCCTGTGTCCGCCCCTGGACCTGCGTCCTCCACTGAAGATGGAACAAGACAACTGGGGCTTAAATGGGGGTTTAAACGGGGGTAGTATGTAGCTTTAGCCCATGGAGGTTGTATGGTTTGTGTGTGTACGTGTGTGTGTGTGTGTTTCATGGCCAGGCTTTTACATGCTGGCCCTGCAGCTGGAGAGTGGGAAGGGGAGGCACAGAGGGGCCGGAGAAACGGTTTCCGGACGAGGAAAAAACGGTGCCTGGGTAGGCTAAGGGGACTGGGCTTCTTAAGGCAAGGAAGAGAAGGCTTGAGGGTCCTCAGGCCTGTGTAGGGCTCTTTTATCTTTCACAGAGCTGGAGCCCGACTGTTTGCCTTTTCCACCAAATACCAAGCGAGAGGAACCAAACTTTCAGTGTAGCATGAGGAGTGCGGGCTAGATAGCAGAAAGAACTCTCCCGCAGCGAGTGAGCATTGAGAGAAACAGGAGACAGAGAGGGAGGGAAGTGGGGAATTCCTCTCCAGGTTATTTTTAGAGCAAGAGAGATGCCATCGCCAGCTATGGACTGCTCTCCCAGCATTTAGTTGAGTGCTCTGCACATAATAATAATAATAATGTTGATGATGGCATTTGTTAAGCGCTTACTATGTGCAAAACACTGTTCTAAGCGCTAATATACTATTACTACGACTATCATCCGACCGATGGCAAAGGCGCAGCGCCCCTGTCAGTGCCTAAGGCGGACTGGGACTCAGGCCCCCGGACGGGACACAGACACCGAGGCCGGGGACGGGACTTTCCGAGTGCATCATGGTTTATTGAGCAGGTGACTCGTGCAGGTCTCCCCGCCCCACCAACCGTGGGCAATAATGGACAGAGAGCAGGGTCAAGGAAGGGGGGTGTGAGGGGGTGTGTGGAAGTGGCCGGGGCGAGGTGGCGGGGAGGGGGAACGGGCCAGGCCACTCCTTAGTAACAGGTGCTGGCCGCGTCGGACATGACCACGGTCAGATTGACCGTGCTGGGTTTACCGGTGGACTGGTCGAAGGTTTTCTGGGTGAAGTTGAGGGGCAGGGACTCGTGGCCCACCACGCAGGAGAAGTTCTCCCCACTTTTCCAGGAGGAAGTCTGGACGCGGAGGGTGCTATACAGGAAGAACGTGGGGGAGCCCTCGCTGATCTCCTGCTGGGGGGTGCCGGTCACATAGTCCGTCCTGGGCACCTCCTGACCCCCCTTCATCCATTTCACCAGCAGTTCCCTGGGGCTGAAGCCCCTCACCAGGCAGGTCAGGGTGGCCATCTCATTCAGGGCCAGCTCCTCGGAGGTAGGGGGAAGCAGGTGGACCGCGGGCCGGATCAGGGGGCCTAGGCACAGAGAGCAGAGGCAGAGCGGGTCAGGGGGAGAAGGAAGGAGACCCACCCGGGGAGGAGAGCTCCAGTCCTCCAAGGGCACATGGGCCTGGGAATCAGGAGCCTCGAATGTTAATCCCAGCTCTGACATTTGCCTGCTGGGTGACCTTGGGCAACTCACTTCTCTTCTCTGTGCTTCGGTGTCTTCATCTGTTGATGATGGCATTTGTTAAGCGCTTACTATGTGCGAAGCACTGTTCTCCCTCCCTCTTAGGTTGTGAGCCTCACGGTGGACAGGGACTGCGCCTGACCTGATTATCCAGTGCTTAGTACAGTGTTTGGTTCGTATTAAGTGTTCCACGAATACCACAGTTATTATTTTTACCCAGTTGGCTTGTAAGGTTTGGACCTCTCTCGGTCTCTCTCTCTTCCAGGCTCTAGTCTCTGTCTCTTTCCACTTCCCGATCTCCCCCACCTCCTTTTCATAGAGACGTTGGTTTCCACGACCCCAACGGGGTGGGACTGGTCCCTGCCCTTTGACCCCGCTCACTCTCTTCCTCGCCTCCATCCCCCCGGCCCCCATCGGAGCCTGGCCGGGGTCTCTTACCAGAAGTCTTGGCGATGGTTTTGGTGATGGGCTCGCGCAGTTCCGGGTGGGTCACGGTGCAGGAGAAGCTGTGTCCCTGCATCCACTCGTCCGTGCAGACCTCCAGGGTGCTGGTGATGGTGTACTTGCCTTGGCCGTCTCTCACCGCCGGGCCCCTGACGGGCTTGGCGGTCACGGAGGGCGGTGCGCTCCAGGAGAAGTTTGCCCCTTGAACGTTGGCCACCCCGGTCAGTTCGCAGGTCAGGTTGGCCCCTTTGTCGAGGAACAGGCTTTCCAGGGACGGGGGCAGCAGGGATACACTCACAGTTGGGCAGGGATCCGGGCAGACATCTATAGTTTGAAAAACGGAAAGGGTACATTAATCCCTGCTGTCTATATCACGGTCCAGTGAAGCTACTATGTTTGCCATTGGGTCTCTTGCTCAGGTGCCCTCGACAGTGCCCTGGCCTGTCCTTCTTCTGCCCTCAGCTGGTAACCAGCCCGTCTAGCAAGCCCTCCCTTGGCTCCTTCTGCCCGCAGCTTCTTCAGGGCACCTCAATCGTTCGATCGTATTTATTGAGTGCTCACTGTGTGCGAAGCACTGTTCTCCCTCCCTCTTAGGCCGCGAGCCTCACGGTGGACAGGGACGGTGTCTGACCTGATTATCTTGTGCTTAGTACAGTGTTTGGGAGAGCGCAAGGCGACAATCAACAGACACATTCCCTGCCCCCATCGAGCGTTTACTGGGTGCAGAACACTGTACTAGTTGCTTAGAATAATAATAATAATAACGGTGGCATTTGTTAAGTGCTTACTATGTGCAAAGCACTGTTCTAAGCGCTGGGGGGGGATGCAAGGTGATCAGATTGTCCCACGTGGGGCTCACAGTCTTAATCCTCATTTTACAGATGTGGTAACTGAGGCCCAGAGAAGTTAAGTGACTTGCCCAAGGTCACACAGCAGACATGTGGCGGAGCCGGGATTCAAACCCATGACCTCTGATTCCACTGAGCCACACTGCTTCTCTTCTACTTCTCTTCTACGTCTCTTCTACTTAGAAAAGTACAGTGCAGTAGGGCTGGTTGAGATTAACCCTGCCCTGAAGGGGCTTCCAGTCTACTGTGTGTGGAGCACTAAACTAAGTGCATGGGGGAGTCCGATAGGGTAAGTTTCCTCTTCTTCCACTCCCTCTGTGTCACCCTGATTTGCTCCCCTTATTCATCTCTCCCTCAGCCCCACAGCACTCACGTACATATCGATAATGTATTTACTTATGTTATCGTCTGTCTCCCCCACTGAGCCGTAAGCTCACTGTGGGCAAGGAATGGGCCTACTCTGTTATATTGCTATATTGTACTCTCCCAAGTGCTTAGTATAGTATTCTGCACACAGTAAGTGCTCAATAAATACGATTGATGGATCGATTGATTGATAAGTAGACACACTCCACTCATGGGAGAGTTCAATAGACACACTCCCTGCTCTCTCAGCGCTTGCAGTCCATTTTCTTTCTGCTTTTCGGATGAGGGCCAGTCAGAACAGAAAGGGGAAGTGATGAACTCGGAAATCTTTGGGTGGAGAATCTCTCCAAGGAGCTAGACGTGCCGCCTAGGGGGTTGGCACAGTGATCCCCCGCGACCCCAGTGAGGGAGACTACCTAGAACCCTCCGGGGAGGATGGAAGAATGGAAAGTGTTGGACCACCCCAACCCCTGTCACCCCACCAGACACACCTGGATTCTTCCTTTTACAATCCACGTTGGCCGTTCTGCTGCTCCCGTAGTGGTTCACGTTGCACTGGTAGACCTTGCTTTCAGGGCACTGGTCAGCCGGGAGGACGAGCAGGCTGCTCAAAACGTAGTAACCACTGGACTCCAGCACGGCAGGGAAGGTCCTGGCTGTGGACCCGTCCTTGTTCTGGTTGTTCCAGGTCACTTCCACCGGCTCAGGGAAGTAGCCCGTGACCAGGCAGCCGATGGACACTGGGTCTCCGGAGTTGGACTGGTAGGCACTCAGGGGGAAGACGGTCGGTGAGGTCTTTGTCGCTGGAACACAGAAAGTCAGGGGGTTGTCAGGGTGGATTCCGCGGGCACAGATACATCGGAGGGGGACTGGGGGCGGGAGGGATGGAGGAGACTGGGAAGGGAGAGGAGGAGCAGGGGAGGGAGAGATGGAGGAGTTAGAGAAAGGGAGGAGGAGCGGGGGTGGGAGGGATGCAGAGGGAGGCAGAGGAGGAGAGAGGGGGCAGGATGAGTGGAAGATGGGTCCAAGGCCCTGGAAGATGGAAACAAGTCCACGGGCCTGGCCTGGACATTTGGATGGGCCTAGCTCCCTGGGAGCCTGGGAAGCCAAACTCAACACACACAGCTGGCCGGCAGCCCATATCTTCATGTAACCTAGTGACCTAGTGGAAAGAGCACAGGCCTAGGAGTCCAAGGACCTCAGTTCGAATCCCAACACTGCCAATTGCTTGCTGCGTGACCTTGGATTACTTAACTTTTCTGTGCCTCAGTTCCCTCAACTGTAAAGTGGAGATCATTATTATTATTATTGTTAAATACCCGTTATCCCTCCTACTTAGACTGTGAGCCCCATGTGGGACAGGGACCGTGTCTGAACTAATTAACTTATACTTACCCCAACTCTTGGAACAATGTTTGAAGCACAGTAAACTCTTAACAAATACCATAAAACTCCTCTCCCTCGTCTTCCCCATTGGAGACTCTAAGAGCGGCAAAGCCCGGACCCCACAGGAGGTCCCAAGGGAAGCTGGGTTCACTGACTCAGCCACCCTCGGGCCAAAGTGGTGTTCTGTCCGGTGTCCAGGGAGTTGAGGGGGGCAAGAGCAGGATCGTGGCTCAATGGAAAGAGCCCGGGCTTTGGAGTCAGAGGTCATGGGTTCAAATCCCGGCTCCCCCAACTGTCAGCTGCGTGACTTTGGGCAAGTCACCTCACTTCTCTGTGCCTCAGTTCCCTCATCTGTAAAATAGGGATTAAAACTGTGAGCCCCTGGTGGGACAACCTGATCACCTTGTAACCTCCCCAGCGCTTAGAACAGTGCTTTGCACATAGTAAGCGCTTAACAAATACCATTATTATTATTATTATTATGGTGGCAGGGAAGGAAGGGAGAAGAGAAGAGAAGCAGCGTGGCTCAGTGGGGAAGTGCACGGGTTTTGGAGTCAGAGATCATGGGTTCAAATCCCGGCTCTGCCACTTGTTAGCTGGGTGATTTTGGGCAAGTCACTTAACTTTTCTGTGCCTCAGTTCCCTCATCTGTAAAATGGGGATGAAGACTGCGAGCCCCACGTGGGACAACCTCATCACCTTGTATCACCCCGGCGCTTAGAACAGTGCTTTGCACATAGTAAGCGCTTAATAAATGCCATTAAAAAAAAAAAAAGGGGGAGGAGTCCTAAAAACGATCAGCCAAACTGATGCCTCATCTCCCTTCATTCCCTACCTCATCTGCTCGGTCTCAACACTCCCCCGTGGCTCCAGCCAAACCCCGTGGCTTCAGCCCAAACAGGACTGGTTGGAATTGCATCTGTCTTACTGACGGTCAGCTCCGCAAATCCAGTTCATCCCTGCCCAGGCCCACCCCCAGCCCAGCCCAGTCCCATGGGTGTGGGATTCTGGTACCCGCAGACAACGTTGGAAGAAATCAAGGGACTGACTGCCCTGGCCAGGATTAGCAGTCTAGTCTGTGAGCAGGCACTAACTGGGTGCCCAGCCCGGCTGTCCATCCTGGGCAGTGCCAGCCTCGTCTGAGGGAGGCAGTGGGGTGGGGCCTGATGGGGAAAGGGAGGGGGGGGAGGAGGGGGACACCAGGCTAAAGGGCCACCAGGTGGCAGATTGTCCCCGGGGGCCATGCCAACCCACTAATAATAATAATGTTGGTATTTGATAAGCGCTTACTATGTGCCAAGCACTGTTCTAAGCGCTGGGAAGGATAAAAGGTGATCAGGTTGTCCCACGGGGGGCTCCAGTCTTCACCCCAATTTTCCAGATGAGGGAACTGAGGCACAGAGAATAATGATAATAATAATAATAATAATAATAATAATAATAATAATAATAGCATTTAGTAAGCGCTTATTATGTTCAAGGCACCGTTCTAAGCGCTGGGGAGATTACAAGGTGATCAGGTTGTCCCACGGGGAGCTCACAGTCTTGATCCCCCTTTTACAGATGAGGTAACTGAGGCCCAGAGGAGTGAAGTGGCTTGCCCAAAGTCACACAGCTGACAAGTGGCCGAGCGGGGATTCGAACCCAAGGAGGGGTGGGGGTGGGCCCGGGCAGGGCTGAACTGGATTTGGGGAGCTGACCGTCAGTAAGACAGATTCAATTCCAACCAGTCCTGTTTGGGGTGAAGCCACGGGGTTTGGCTGAAGCCACGGGGGAGTGTTGAGACCGAGCAGATGAGGTAGGGAATGAAGGGAGATGAGGCATCCGTTTGGCTGATCGCTTTTAGGACTCCTCCCTTCCTTCCCTGCCCCCATAATAATAATGGTAAGCACTCTTTACACTGAGCCGCGCTGCTTCTGGAGGGTAAGAGGCCTTTCCTGGGTATGGAGGGGCATCATGAGGAAGCAGCGTGGCTCGGTGGAAAGAGCCCGGGCTTTGGAGTCAGAGGTTATCGGTTCAAATCCCGGCTCCACCACTCGTCAGCTGTGTGACTTTGGGCAAGTCACTTCACTTCTCTGGGCCTCAGTTCCCTCATCTGTAAAATGGGGATTAAGACTGTGAGCCCCCGTGGGACAACCTGATCACCTTGTAAACTCCCCAGTGCTTAGAACAGTGCTTTGCACATAGTAAGCGCTTAATAAATGCCATTATTATTATTATTATTATTATTATTATTATTATTATTATTATTATGAAACAGGGGAATACCCCAACAGGAAATCCCCGGTCTTTAACGAGGGGCCGCTTCCCGCTAGCCCAGAAACTCCGTGAGAGAGGCCTGGGCTGAGGAGGCAGGGAGCAGGGAGACCCCAAAAGTCACAAAAAGTCAGGCCAACCAGGGGCTCCTGGCCATGGAGAGGGGCAGACAGATAAGGACCCCTCAGGAAAGGAGACGGCAATGGCAGACGCTCTGCTCAGGAAGCCCTGAGTCTGGGCCTCTCCCCTCCTTGATTGTTACCGGTCTGCTGGCTATTTCCCCACATGTCGGGACTCCCGTCCCTCCACTCTCCTCTCTCAGAGAGGGGCTGAGACTTGCTCAGGACTCTGACGTGAGGAAACCTGGGTGACCCCCACACCCCAGAGACCAGAGTGAATGGCTCCTTCCTGGAGATAGAGAGATGCCACTCCAGCCCCGTCTCCAAACTCTGCTCGTGAAAGTTCAGTCCCTGGCCCACCTACACCGACTTCTGCACCTCCCTGACCCGGCCCCTCTCAGATGGGCTTCTTTATGGGTGCCCTTCCGTGGGTGCCCTCTGGGTCCCTCTCGGCCTCCTCCCAGCCTCCTGGCCTCACCTCTGAGCTGGAGGGTAGTGGGATAGATTCCAGGCTGAACCACTGGGCCCCCTGGTCACCCTGGGGCTGCTCCACCAGGAGGGGAGGTCACGGAAGGCCTCCCACCCGATCCCGGGGACCCTCACTCCTCTCCTTGGGGACTGTAAGCAGCAACCTTTACCAATGCAGGGGTTTGTTCAAGGCCTTCTGGAGACTTAATCTCTGAAATTGCCACTGCCACCGAACAGATTCTTCCAGCTTCTCTGTCTCTCCCCTTAATCTAGTCTTCCCTGGCTTCCTCACCCTGCGGCCTCCCCCAGTACTATCCCCTCCTTAAGCTCACCCCTTCTTCCTTCTCTCCAGCAACTCCCCACAAACTCCCACCCCTGTCCAGCCCACCTCTGTTCTCTACCCCCAACCCTGTCCTGGCTCCCCCACCTTCCCACTCTTGCCTGCTCCCCCTCACCAACCCCTAAATTCTCTTCTCCAGGCGCTCCCCCCAAACCCCCAACACCTGCCTGGTCCCCCGTGCAGTTTCCTAGCCCAGTCCATCGCTGTGCTCCCCCAACTTTGCACTCCTGCCTGCTTCCCCCAAAGAACCCCTAATTTCTCTTCTCCAGAAGCTCCCCTAAACTGTCATGCTCACCCATTCCCCCTTTCAGTTTTCTAGCCCAGTCCATCTCCATTTCTCCACCCCCCTAACTGGTCCCCCCAGCTCCCTTTAGCCAGGCCCAGCCCTGCAAGGGTCCCCCCTCCCCTCCGCCAGGAATCCATGCCATCTAGAAGAGCCTCAGTCCACTTCCCCCCAGGTCTGCTCCTCATTCAGCACAACCCTGGGCTCCTCAGAGGTTTCCATGCCTTTCCCCTCACTCTCCCTGCTGCCTCCTTCCCCTGAGCTCAATCCTCACCCAGGGTTTCTGGTCAGATCTCCAGTTCAACTCCCCAGCTCTGACCCAAGTAGCTCAGAAAAGCCCCTCTTCCTCCCCCCTGCTTCTGCTAAACCTTACAGAAATATCCTCAGCCCCTCCTGCTCTAGCTCTGCTCTGCCCTCCCCTGTCCCCTGGGGCTTCACCCAGTGAGGTGCCACCATAACTCTGCTCCCCCTGCCTTCTCTCAGGACCCCCCCTGGGCTGCCAACACCAGGTATGCCCTTCTCCCTGGCCCCGTGTGGTCTGGGCAAGTCAGGGAAATGTTGCTGGGCTCTTTGCAGTCCTCCTTCACCTATTTCAGGTGGCTGGAACCCTGACAGAGCTCCTTAGCCCACCCAGCTCTGCCCAGGACTCCCAATTTTTCCTTGCCATTCCCCAACTCTCTCCTGCTCCTCCCACCTCAATTCTATGTTTTCTTCTTTCCAAACTCTGCCTCGCTTAACCTGCCTTCGCCATCTCCCTGGCTCTTCTGCCTCTCTTATCACTCCATAGCTCTCCACCACTCTTCTCTGCCCCCTTCATCTCTCTCAGCTCTCCCAGCCTTCCCATATCTTCCGGTTCTCTGCAGCCTCTCTCGTTCTCCCAGAGCTCTCCATCTCTCCCAGCTCTCCACTGCTGTCCTCGCTCTCTCTTCCTCTTCCAGCTCTTCCCAGCTCCCCACTGCTCTCCTATCTTTCCTCTTCTCTCCCAGCTCTTCTCTGCTCTCCTCATCTATCTCACCTCTCCCTAGATCCCCTGCTCTTTTCATCTATCCCAGTTCTCCCCTGCTCTCCCCAGCCTACACCTGCTTTCCCAAATTTCTCCATCTTTCCCAGCACTCTACTCTCCACAACTCTTCTAGCCCCAGCTTCTCTCCCAGATCTCACTAGCTCTCTCCTGCTCCTCTTATTTATCCCAGATCCCCCTCTGCTCTCCCCTGATCTCCCAGCTCTCCCCTCTCTCCAAGTTCTTCCTACCTCTCCCCAGCTCTCCTCATCTATCTCAGATCCCCCCTGCTCTCCCCTGATCTCCCAGCTCTCTCTAGCTTACCCCAGCTCTCCCAGCTCTTCCTAGCTCTCCCCAGCTCTCCCCAGCTTTCCCCAACTCTCCTAGCTATCCCTAGCTCTCCCTGGCTCTCCCTAACTTTCCCAGCTTTTCCTAGTTCTCCCCAGCTCTCCCCTGCTCTCCTCATCTATCCCAGATCCCCTCTGCTCTCCAACTCCCAGCTCTCCTTAGCCCACCCCAGATCTCCAAGCCCTTCCTAGCTCTCCCCAGATCTCCCCAGTGCTCCCCAGCTCTCCTCAGCTCTCCTCAGCTCTCCCCAACTCTCCCAGCTCTCCCCAGCTCTCCCTGGCACTCCCCAACTCTCCCAGCTCTTCCTAGCTCTTGCCAACTCTCCCCTGCTCCCCTCATCTATCCCAGATCCCATCTACTCTCCCATGATCTTCCAGCTCTCCTTAGCTCACCCCAGCTCCCCACAACTCTCCCAGCTCTCCCCAGCTTTCCCCAGCTTTCCCTAATTCTCCCAGCTCTTCTAGCTCCCCCCAGCTCTCCCCAGCTCTCCTCATCTATCCCAGATCCCACCTGCTCTCTCATGATCTCCCAGCTCTCCTTAGCTCACCCCAGCTCTCCAAGCTCTTCCTAGTTCTCCCCAGCTCTCCCTGGCTCTCCCCAACTCTCCCAGCTCTTCCTAGCTATTCCCTGCTCTCCTCACCTACTCCAGATCCCCCATGCTCTCCCCTGATCTTCCAGCTCTCCTTAGCTCACCCCAGATCTCCAAGCTCTTCCTAGCTCTCCCCCAGCTCTCCCAGCTCTTCCTAGCTATTCCCTGCTCTCCTCACCTACTCCAGATCCCCCATGCTCTCCCCTGATCTTCCAGCTCTCCTTAGCTCACCCCAGCTCTCCAAGCTCCTCCTAGCTCTCCCCAGCTCTCCCTGGCTCTCCCCCACTCTCCCAGCTCTTCCTAGCTATTCCCTGCTCTCCTCACCTACTCCAGATCCCCCATGCTCGCCCCTATCTTTCAGCTCTCCTTAGCTCACCCCAGCTCTCCCAGCTCTCCCTAGCTCTCCTCAACTCTTCTTTGCTCTCTTCATCTATATGAGTTTCCTGTTGTGCTCCCCTACTCTCCCAGTTCTCCCCAGCTCTTCCCACCTCTCTCTCAGCTCTCCCTAGCTATTCCTTGCTCTCCTTACCTACTCCAGATCCCCCATGCTCTCCCCCATCTTCCAGCTCTCCTTAGCTCACCCCAGCTCTCTAAGCTCTTCCTAGCTCTCCCCAACTCTTCCAACTCTTCCTAGCTATTCCCTGCTCTCCTCACCTACTCCAGATCCCCCATGCTCTCCCCTGATCTTCCAGCTCTCCTTAGCCCACCCCAGCTCCCCAAGCTCTTCCTAGCTCTCCCCAGCTCTCCCCCACTCTCCCAGCTCTTCCTAGCTATTCCCTGCTCTCCTCACCTACTCCAGATCCCCCATGCTCTCCCCGATGTTCCAGCTCTCCTTAGCTCACCCCAGCTCTCTAAGTTCTTCCTAGCTCTCCCCAGCTCTCCCAGCTCTCCCTAGCTCTCCCCAACTCTTCTTTGCTCTCTTCATCTATATGAGCTTCCCGTTGTTCTCCCCTGCTCTCCCAGTTCTCCCCAGCTCTTCCCACCTCTCCCCTGCTCTCCACTTCTCTCAGCTCTCCCATCTCTCCTAGCCTTCCTCCTTTATTCCCCAATTTTTCCTTTTCTCCCAGCTCTATTTCCAACTCTCCTCTGCTGTCCATACTCTCGCTCTCTCTTTTCCTCTATTCTCCCCCATGTTTCTTGCTCACCCATCTCTTCTACACCTCCCAGTTTCACATCATTCCTCTTGATTTCTCCTTTGCCTTTCCACGCATCTTCTCCTCCTCAGCTCTCCCCCATTTTCTCTCTGTTCTGGGGGAAAGAAGATGAGGAATGAGGCAGACCCTTATCCACAGGCATCTGGCAAGTGCCCAGGGGTGCCCAGCCCTGTTCCAGCCCACTCCCCTCACCGGTTCTGGCCAGAGCTGGGCTGTGCCTCCCTGCTGCTCTGCCAGCTGCTACCTGGGCTACTCTATTTCTGGTCCAGCCCTACCAGAGCCCTGGGCTTGTTCTCTTCAATATGGCTGAAGCTTGGGGCTTTCCAACTCTCCCACTCCCTGTTCTCTTCATCTCAGCCCTCCCACACTCCCCTGCAGGCTCTGCTGTCCATTCCAGCCCTCCCCACTGTTCCTCTGCAAGCTCTACTCTCCATCTCAATCCTTCCCTACTCCCCCACAGGCTCTGCTCTCCATCTCATCCCTTTCCCCCGCTCCCCTGCAGCCTCTGCTGTCCATCTCATTCATTTCCCCTGCTAGCCTGCTGCCTCTGCTCGCCATCTCAGCCCTTCCCCCCCGCCCCACTTGCAGGCTCTGCCCTCCATCTCAGCCCTTCCCCCCCCGCTCCCCTGCTGCCTCTGCTGTCCATCCCAGCCCTCCCCCTGCTCCCCTGCTGCCTCTGCTGTCCATCCCAGCCCTCCCCCTGCTCCCCTGTTGCCTCTGCCCTCCATCTCAGCCCTCCTCTCTGCTCCCCTGCATCCTCTACTCTCCATCTCAGCCCTCCCCACTGCTCCTCTACAACCTCTGCTCTCCACCTCAGCCCCCTCCTCTCACTCCCCTGCAGGCTCTGCCCTCCATCTCAGTGCTTCCCCAACTCCCCTGCTGCCTCTGCTCACCATCTCAGCCCTTCTCTTCACTACCCTGCAGCCTCTGCCCTCCATCTCAGCCCTCCTCTGTGCTCCCCTGCATCCTCTACTCCCCATCTCAGCCCTCCCCCCTGCTCCTCTACAACCCTCCACCTCAGCCCTCTCCTCTCACTCCCCTGCAGGCTCTTCCCTCCATCTCAGCCCTTCCCCCTGCTCCCCTGCAGCCTCTGGTCTCCATCTTGGCTCTGCCCTCCACCTTGTGCCCGTTCCCACCCTCAGATCCCCCAGGGTCTATGGGAGCAAGCAGAGCCTGGTTACCTGTGCCGTCCCCAGGTCCCAGCCCAAGTCCCCCCTGGAATGGGGCGAGGACCCCCGTGGCCATGCATCCTGAGGGTCAGAGATCTATGCCCCATCCTGGGCTGAGCGCAGGGTCGTCTCCGGCTCCCTCCTCCCCGGGTCTGACTGGGAAGACCACTGGTCACTCTCACTATTCTTTCTAACCTTGGTCTCACCTCCTGACGTCACCATCTGTCTGGTCTGTGGTTCTGGTGGGTTCTGCTCTGACCAGGTGTTGGGGCCGTGGGCCCTTGTTTGTAACCACATGGGCCTCCCCGAGACCAAGACAAAGGGGAAGAGGGGAGACAGCGGTGTGCGGTGGAAGAACAGAGACCCACAAAGAGTGGGAGAGACCGAGGCAGGGAGGAAGAGAGGGGAGGAGGGAGAACACCTAGCACAGAGAAGATCTAGAACCCAAGAGGTGGTCCAGGACTGAAGCAGAGCCCGGTTGCAGGGTAGTGGCTGGAAAGGAAAGTAGCTGAGGAAGCCGGATGAGGCAGTAGGAGGCCAGGGCAGAGCAGGAGCTGGGGAGGGCGAGGCGGACCAGAAGGCCCCAAAGGACAAGATGGAGCTTCTGGAAGAAGATGGAGTCTCTAGGGGCACCGGTGAGGAGAAAGCATAATAATAATAGTAATAATTGTGGTATTTGTCAAATGCTTACTATGTGTCAAACACTGTACTTAGCACTGGGGAAGACACAAGATAATCAGGTCAGACACCATCCCTGTCCCACAAGGGCTCACAGTTTAAGAGGGAGGGAGAAAAGATATTGAATCCCCATTTGACTCTTGAGGAAACTGAGGCATGGAGAAGTTAAGGGACTTGCCCAAGGTCACACAGAAGGTGTGGCAGATCTGAGAGTAGAATCCAGGTCTTCTGACTTCCACGCCCCTGTGCTTCTGCTAGGCCACACAACTTCTCTAGAGTATAGGGAAATGGTTCCATGGGTCACAGAGAGGGTGCTGGGAGTAGTACACATGGTATTTATTAAGCACTTACTGTCAGGTGGGAATTAGATGCAGACCCTGCCCCCTTGGGGGGCTCACAATCTAGGGTCTAGCCCATATATAACATAAGAAGGAATCCCCTTCCCACCAGGTGTGGTGGGATCCACCTCCCACACCCGGCATGCATAGACTTTGCACTGTGATGAGGCTCCACCGCTCCCTCAGCCCCACAGCACTTATGTATCTATCCATAATTTGTTTATCTGTATCAACGTCTGCCTCCCCTTCTAGACTGGAAGCTCCTTGTGGGCAGGGAACATGTCTACCAACTTTGTTAGATTGTACTTTCCCAAGCGCTTAGTACAGGGGTCCACATAGCATGAGCACTCAATCAAAGGGATTGGTTGATTGCTAGGAAGCGGGAGATAATGAGAGGGAAGGAGACTTTTCTGGGGAGAAGCCAGCAGGGCTTAGAAGAGGCAGGCAGGCTTGGAGAGCTGATGGCAGAAAGGATGAATTTAGGTATCTTCAGGACAGCTTGGGAAGCCATCAACAGTAAACCCAGGGCCACCTTGGAGTTGTACCCCAGCCCAGAGCCGATCCACGATGCCCACACACCAGGCTGCTGGGAGCGGGGCTCAGATTCCCAGGCCATTTGCAGTTTTCCTAAGAAGAGGGAGGACAAGCTGTGAGGGGTGACTGAATTTGGAGTTTCCCTGGGTTGGAGGAAGAGGGCTTTGGGCCTCCATCTAAGGTTTTCAGCCCCATCCCACATCAACAGTCAGTGTCCCAGGGGGGCCAGTTTTGTGTGGGCCGGGTGATGGGGCTCCAGGAAACATCTGCTCTTCTTTCCTCCAGGGAGGGGTGAGGGGTGGGAGGGCGCAACTCCATTCCCCTCCTGGCCACACTCCCAGGCCCGGCCTGAAATGACTCAGCCAGAGCTGCAGGAGCCACAACTGCCGCCCTGCTTCTTCTTCCCACTCTCGCTCTCTCTCACTGCCACCCAGAAGGACCTCAGGGGGGTCCTGCTCCCCTCTGCACCAGCTCAAGCTGAGTCATGGATCTCTAGGAGGTGTTGGTGAACTCACACCGCGCCCCAGATCTCTGGGGCCACGGGTCAGCTGCCCTGCCCTGAACTGAAGACAGAACAGGAGCAAATAGATGGATGTGGCAGCTGGAATAATAACAATGATACTGATTAAGCATACAATAATAATTATAATTGTGGTATTTGTTAAGCGCTTACTATGTGCCAGGCACTGTACTACGCACTGGGGTGGATACAAGCAATTCAGGTTGGACACAGCCGGCGTTGGGGCTAGCAGTCTTTATTCTCATTTCACAGATGAGATAACTGAGGCCCAGAGAAGTGATGTGACTTGACTAAGGTCACGCAGCAGACAAGTGGCGGAGGCAGGATTAGAACCCGTGACCTGGTGACTCCTAGGCCCGTGCTTTATCCACCACGCCACGCTACTTCTCACAAGTTATTCATTCATTCATTCATTCAGTCATATTTATTGAGCGCTTACTGTGTGCAGAGCACTGTACCAAGCGCTTGGGAAGTCCAAGTTGGCAACATATAGAGACGGTCCCTACCCAACAGCGGGCTCACAGTCTAGAAGGGGGAGACAGACAACAAGACCAAACATATTAACAAAATGAAATAAATAGAATAAATATGTACAAATAAGATAAACTTTTAGACTGTGAGCCCACTGTTGGGTAGGGACTGTCTCTATATGTTCCCAACTTGTACTTCCCAGGCGCTTAGTACAGTGCTCTGCACACAGTAAGCACTCAATAAATCCGATTGATGATGATGATGATAAATAAATAGAGTAATAAATCCGTACAAACATATATACATATATACAGGTGGCGTGGGGAGGGGAAGGAGGTAAGGCTGGGGGGATGGGGAGGGAGAGGAGGGGGAGAGGAAGGAGGGGGCTCAGTCTGTACGTTGGATGTTGAACCTGTCCCACATGGGGTTCACAGTCTAATCGGGAGGGATTCGATTTAGATCTAAAGGAGAAGTGTGGGGAATGAGACACTGGGGTGAGTGACGGAGGGCAATTCTGGGGTCTCCCCAGGGATGCCCAGTTTGAGCTGTCGCCACTTTATGTGACAGTTGAGTGCCTCCTGACCCTACCAACCTATCAGAAACTTAGTCTGATGGCAGATCTTCCTACCCTTGAACACGGCCTCAAGTACTAGATTTCAAAGGACCAGACTTGCAATTCAGTCTTGGTTCCCTCCAACAGTGAAAGAGAAAGAGCTACCCACACATCTTTTACTATATCTATTCACCTATCCAGACTGTAAGCTTGTTGTGGGCAGGGAATATGTCTTTTATTGTTATATTGTACTCTCCCAAGCATGTAATACAATGCTTTGTACATAGTAAGCGCTCAATAAATGTGTTAGAATGAATGAATTTATGTATCTATCAGAGATAGATAGTTGTAGATATATATTTATGTATATCGTGGCTTGGTGGACAGAGCACGGGCTTGGGTGTCAGAGGTCGTGGGTTCAAATCCCTGCTCCTCCACTTGTCAGCTGTGTGACTTCGGGCAAGTCACTTAGCTTCTCTGTGCCTCAGTGACCTCATCTGTAAAATGGGGATTAAGACTGTGAGCCCCATTTGGGACAACCTACTTACCTTGTATCTACTCCAGCACTTAGAACAGTGCTTGGCACATAGTAAGCACTTAACAAGTACTATAATTATTATTATTATTGGATCATATTAGACGATGACACTTCTGATAGAGAAGTATACCTGTAAGTGTATGTGTGTGGCTGAAGACTGTAGCATCTCAACTGCCTCTAGACTGTAAGCTTGTTGTGGGCAGGGAATGTGTCTACCACTTCTGTTTAATTGTACTCTCCCGAGCATTTAGTGCAGTGCTCCGCCTACAGTTAAGTGCTCAATAAATACAATTGGTTGATTGATTTTAGAGACCTTCCCTGATTAAGCCCTCTTTCCCCCAACTCTCTCTCCCTTCTTCATCCCCTACGAACTTGGATCTGTGACCTTTGAGCATTTGAAATTCACCCCACCCTCAACCCCACAGCGCTTCCATTACTGATTTATATTAATGTCTGTCTTCCCCTCTAGGCTGTAAGCCCATTGTGGGCAGGGGCCGTGTCTGCTCTGTTGTACTGTACTCTCCCAAGCTCTTAGTAGAGTACTCTACACATAGTAAGTGCTCAACAAATCCACAGTTCCAGCCATATTGGGCACAAAAAATTTTCATCCTTATTGTATTGTTATGCTCAATGTTTTCAGGTCTTGGTGCTGTTTTCTTTTCTGCCTCTTTGTCTTTCTTTCCATGTGAAGATTTTGCTCAAAGGAATGGCAGTGGGCCATTCATTAATTCATTCATTCAATCATATTTATTGAGCACTTACTGTGTGCAGAGCACTGTACTAAGCCCTTGGGAAGTACAAGTCGGCAATATATAGCAACGGTCCCTACCCAATAATGGGCTCACAGTCTAGAAGACCATGCTTGTTGGTCTTCTGGTGAGGTCCCAATTTCACCTCTCCATACAGCAGCTGTTGAGGTAACACACACACACACACACACACACACACACACACACACCCCCGCCCCCCTCCCCCCAATTCTGATGTTGCCATTTAATCTGGGCAGACCCACTTATGATGGCATCTGGGATGTTTCTGGTCAAAACACCTCCAAGGCTCTCAGCTGAATCTGTGTCAAGGTGATCCATAGGTTCCAATCAATCAATTAATTAGTCAATCAAGCGTATTTATTTGCTTTGTGCAATGCACTGCTCTGAGCCACTGGGAAAGTGCAATACAATACAGAGTTTCACCAGCCAGGACTTTCCCTAGCCCAAATCCGTGAGTTTTTGTGAGATCCCGAGGACCTCAAAGTCAGCCAAACCTTGATGAATGTTTCCCAGCTGTAGTCCCAGAAGTCTCAGAATTACCTAGAATTCCCTGCCACCACCCAGGGCCCCTGGGACACAAAGGACACGGGAACACCATTTTCTACGGGTAGAGGGATCAAAGCACTTTACTAAGCTTTACTCCATGAACACGAGGTCAAAGGTAAACCAGCATCGAACCAGCTTCAACATCAGTGGCCTGCTCTCTCTTGGTGTTTCCGCTGCTACAGTCCGGGAGTCTGACAGGATTGAAGTGCCACTCAGACTGCTGTGGCCCGTCTCCTCTGCCGTGAGCTCTCTCTCCTGTGATTTCTCTCCTAGCCCCACTCCTGGCAGCTCCCCAGCCTCAGAACAATGTCCTTATTGACCCGTTTCTGGGTCCGGTCCCCTGTCCCGAGTCCTAAATTGTCATTAGTTCAGTGTCTGGCATTATCCGACAGTACAGCCGGTGCGGGGGACGCCCAGCCCCTCCGGGACAGCCTCCTCATCTTTCGCCCAGATGCCCACTGCTGACAGGGGGCACTTAGGAACTTTTGAATTTCACAATGTTATGCCTGCTGTGTGATCTTGGGAAAGTCCCTTAACTTCTCTGCGCTTTAGTTTCTTTATCTGTAACATGGGGATTCAGTACCTCTCCTCCCTTCTACTTAGACTCTGAGTCCTGTGTGGGACAGGGACTGTGTCCCACCTGATTATTTTGTATTTTCCAATAATTACTGCTTAACAGTAAAATCATTATTATTATCATAATGATAATATTAGTAATAAATGTTTCTCCCTTCCCTCCGCCCCTCCCGTTCTTCCCGAGTTGTTATAATAATAATTATGGTACTTGTTAAATGCTTACTCTGTGCCAAGCACTATTCTAAGAACTGGGAAAGATACGAGTTAATCTGGTTGAAAACAGTCCCTGTCCCACATGGGATTCACACCCTTAATCCGCATTTTGCAGCTGAGGTAACTGAGGCACAGAGAGTTGTCCAAGTCTCCCCCTTCTAGACTGTGAGCCCGTTGTTGGGTAGGGACCATTTCTACATGTTGCCAACTTGTACTTTCCAAGCACTTAGTACAGTGCTCCGCACACAGTAAGCGCTCAATAAATATGATTGAATGAATAACAGACTTGTGGTGGAGCCAGGATTAGAACCCAGGTCGTTCTGACTCGCAGCCTGTACCCTAGCCACTAAACTGCACAGATACTAAATAGGTATTTTTCCAGTCCAGGTTCCTTAACAAAATGACGCAAACTTCACAGTCTGTTCATTCCCCAAATTCCAATCATCATCATCATCAATCGTATTTATTGAGCGCTTACTATGTGCAGAGCACTGTACTAAGCGCTTGGGAAGTACAAATTGGCAACATACAGAGACGGTCCCTACCCAACAGTGGGCTGCTGGAGAAGCAGAATTGGGTCTTTCAATAGCCCAATCACCTGGACTAGTTGACTCATTAGCTTCCTTCCATCTGTCTGTCTGCTATCCTGATTCCTACAAAATGTCATGCTTCGGGGGAGAGAAGGGCAGGGACGGGACAGAGAGAATCCTTAGTCATTGGGGAAGGGAATGTGTCTACCAGCTCTGACGCCCAAATGCTTAGTAGAGTGCTCTGCACAGAGAGTAAGCACTCAATAAATATGACCCTGCAGGGTGTCATGAGGGGTCATTCTGCCCGTCCCCTGTGTCTGGAGGACAGGATGGTCCCTCCCTTAGCTCCAGAGACAAAAGCTTCTCCTGCTTTTAGGCCTGGGCCTACATCACAATCGTCAGCTGTGTGACTTTGGGCAAGTCACTTACCTCAGTTACCTCATCTGTAAAATGGGGATTAAGACTTGTGAGCCCTCCATGGGACAACCTGATCACCTTGTACCTCCCCAGCGCTTAGAACAGTGCTTTGCATGTAGTAAGCGCTTAATAAATGCCATCATTCTTATTAGCATTATCACAGACTCCAAGAAGGAGCCCTTTTATCAGCTTTGAGATAAAGCTGTGGTTTGTGGCCCAGAGTTGGGGAGAGTTTGGGAGAAAGCCCTGTCTATGTCTAAGGGATTCCTGTCTGTGGTTATGCGGTCACCTCAGATAGGTCTAGAAGCGCAGTGGATTGTAGGAAAGGGAAATGCCCCTGGGCTTCTGTCTCACCCCTCCATCTGCATTTTCCAAGTTTCCTCTCTTGCTGTGCCAACAGAGAAGGTAGGAAAGGCAGGGTGACCGGGCTCCGTGGGAGAGCCCCATGGAGTCTGGTCACCCCAAATGTGCCGCTTCTCCCGCACAGCAAGGGAGCAGAGGCTGGTGCTCTGGATGTGGAGGCAAGGCCCTCGAGCCCCGATACGGGTTGGAGAGGGGATGTCCATCCTGTTGGCGCCATGTTGCATTGTGAGGAGAGAGGCAGAGCGTCCTTCCCAGTCTTAGAAAAAACCTCTGTGGTGGTGGGGAGAGAGAAGATTGCGGAGAATCCAACGTCTGCATGGAGAGAAATTTCCTTTTAGGGCTGGAGGGAAGATTGGGTGGGAGATGACTATCCTGGGGGCTGCTCCATCCCAGAGCCGGACGGCGGGGCACGGCCAGGAGGGACGGGGATGGCTGGAGACGGAACTAGGCTTCTTGCTGGATCATGTTCTTGTAGTCGTGGACATTGGACTGCTTTAGCTGCAGCACCATGGCGAAGATCCACTTCACCTGAATGCGGAGTCAGAGAAGAGGGTCAGAACCAGAGGGGCAAGGGGAAAGGCAGGCAGGGAGGGGCAAGGCAGAGGAACGTCCTGGAGAGAGGCCAGAGGGGAATTTGTGGAGGGACCCACCATCTCCAGGAAGGTAGAAGGCTGGAGCAGGTGGTCTGAGGGAGCATCTCAAGTTTCAACCCACCCGGCATCATCACAGTTCCCAAAGACCTTTCCTCCTCTTCCCCCTCCTCCTCTCCACTCTCTCCGTTCCCCTGGAGCAGGCTCACTGGGGAAATTGGTGATAGGGGGAGGGAGACAGCTTCCTTTAAAAGGAAAGGTTCCCAGGGGCACGGGGGAATTCTGCAAATTAGCATTTCTTTTGATGTTGAATGTGTGGCAGTGATAGTATCCTTATTGGCAGTGGGAAGAAACTCAAGTCTGTGAGCCGAGTGTGGGACAGCGGCTGTGTCCAACCTGATTATCTTGTTTCTATCCCAGCGCTTAGTACTAAGCTTGGCACATAGAAAGCGCATAACAAAAACAATAATAATAATGATAATATTACTACTACTACTAATAAAAGGTTGCACATACAGCGAAAGGGAGATCATTGGAAAGAGCAGCCAGTTAATATTGTACTGAATGAGGGTTCAGTGTACAAATCTGAAACTGAGATTTCAAGCAGTTAGTACAGTGCTCTGCACACAGTAAGCGCTCACTAAATACGATTGAATGAATGAGATTTTACTTTTATTTTCATTGAAATGACAAAGCCCAAATGTGCCAGCGCTATCAACTGCCAAGCCCAGAGATGCCAGGCCCATGAGCTGTCATTTACAGAGGTCCAAGGTCGATGATTTGCCAATCCTAGATGTGACGGGTTTATAAACTATCAAGCCTAGAGGTTCCAAGTCACGGAAAGGCTAAATTCAGAAGTTCCATTTATATAATAATAATAATGGTATTTGTTAAGCGCTTACTATGTGCCAGGCACTGTTCTAGGCACTGGGGTAGATACAAGGTCATCAGGTTGTCCCACGTGGGTCTCACAGTCTTAATCCCCATTTTACAGATGAGGTCACTGAGGCACCGAGAAGTTAAGTGGCTTACCCAAGGTCACACAGCAGGCAAGTGGCAGAGCCTGGATTAGAACCCAAGTCCTCTGATTCCCAAGCCCGTGCGCTTGCCACTAAGCCACGCTGCTTCTCTATGCACTGTCAATCCACAAACTGTTAAATTCAGAGGTGCCAGGGCTATGATTCGCAGATCCCAGAAGTGACAATAGGTTTATGACTTGCAGATCCAGGGGTGGCAATAGTTCCATGATTTGCAAATCCCCAAAGTGCCAGGTCTATGATGTTCCCATGCCAGAGATGCCAAGTCTATGATTTGCAAACCCCAAAGGTGCCAGGTTTATGATTTACAGATGCCAGAAGTGGCAACAGGTCTATGTCTCGCAGATCTCAGAGGGTCAGGCCTATGTCTTGCCAAATCAAGTCTATGATTTACAGGTGCCAGAGTGCCAGGGCTATGGACCGTAAACTTTTAGGACCCAGGCCCTGGCTGACATTAAGCAATGATGGCCAAATGGGCAATTCTAGGTAAGAGGAGACTCAAATGGACTGAAACTAGAAAAGGGTGTTGGCCAAGAAGCTGGGAGGACAGGTATTGAATCCCCACTTTACGGATGAAGAAACCGATGACAGCGGGCCAGAAGTGGCTCTTCTGGTGAGCAGTATTATTCAAGTCCATTGCACCTTGTGGGAGTAGGTGCCTTGAAGTGGCCCTGGGACTCCTGTTGGCAGAGAATCCCTGGTGTGGATTCTGGGGTGCTGGCCCCCATCAAGCGCCCCTGGAGCGGGCATGTAGCTGGCTCCCGGTCCTCTCACCTTGAACAGGGTGACCGTGGCACTGTAGCCCACGCTGAGGAGGAAGAGGGTGATGAAGACATAGATGGTGGTCCACAGCCCATCCAGCTCCTCATTCTCCGCCTCCGAACAGTCATCTTCTCGGATCAGATCTGCAGGGAGGGAGGGAGCAGATAGTTATCGCGTCTTCCATGTCTGGAGCCTCCTGAAACCCCTGCCCTGGCCCCCCTCCAGTGCGCACCCTAGTTCAAGCCAGCTCAGGAAGGGTGTGTCTTTGTTTTCTGTCACCTGGAGAGTTGGGATGGGGCTCCTCGCCTACCGAGTCCCTTCTCTTGCCCCTTCTCCCACATCTCTGCCCGAGTTCTCGGACTGATGCCCGGACTAGTCACCTAACCCTAATGGGCCTGCAGCTGTTGCTCGCTCTCTCTCCCTGAGGTAGCTGGAAGCCAGTCAGCCAAGGTGGGGGCGAGGGCGGAGGAGCGTCTGTGCAGTTCTAGTGCACATTGATACCGTTATCTCTTGCCTCCTCCCTTTCTATTCTCAATCCCAAAGAACAGAGGGGGTTGGGGTTGGAGGAAAGCTACCCAATTTCCAGACCCCCAGAGACCCTCAGACATCTTTGCCGACTGACCCCTGTTTCTCCCCCACCTCCATCCCCCAGTTTTCTGCCTGTCCTGGGGGGTTCCCTGGGTTCACTCCCCAGCCAGCTGGGAGGTGACTTAATAATAATAATAATGATGATGGCATTTATTAAGTGCTTACTTTGTGCAAAGCACGGTTCTAAGCGCTGGGGAGGTTACAAGGTGATCAGGCTGTCCCACATGGGGCTCACAGTCTTAATCCCCATTTTACAAATGAGGTAACTGAGGCGCAGAGAAGTGAAGTGACTTGCCCAGAGTCACACAGCTGACAGTTGGCGGAGCCGGGGTTTGAACCCGTGACCTCTGACTCCAAAGCCCGGGCTCTTTCCACTGAGCCAAGGAGGAGATGGTTTTGGTCAGTGCTGGCCTTGGACAGGGCAGGAGTCAGAATCTATTTCCCATTACCTGACAGCATTCCCATAACCAGGAGTCCTGAGGTTGCGGGGGGTTCTCAAGGGCCCTGCTGCTTCCAACTCCTAGCTAGGACTCCTGGGTCGCTGCGGCTCTGTGTCTGGAGATGATGCTCTCAGACAACCCTTCCAGCAGCTTCCCAGCAGCCCTGGACTCAGGGGTCCACAGCTGCATGATGTAGAGGAGTAGCATGGTGTAGTGGATAGAGAATGGGCCAGGCAGACAGAAGGTCTTGGGGGTCTAATGCCAGCTCTGCCACTTGTCTGCTGGGTGGGACCGGTCACTAAACTTCTCTGAGCCCCAGTTACCTCATCTGTAAAATGGGGATTAAGACGGTGAGCCCCATGTCGGGCAGGGACTCTGTCCGACCCGATTTGCTTGAATCCACCCCAGCACTTAGTACAGTGCCTGGCCCAGAGTAAGCATTTAACAAATACCACAAGTATTCTCGCTATTTTTGGAAACCAGCACTGAAATGACCCAATTTGCTGATTCCTCTTTCCCCCTCTTCCTATCCCAGCCAACGTTATAGGTCTACTGGTTCTGTCTTGGACCGTGATTCCTCCTAGGAGTGACCCAGCAGACCTGGCTTGGTTGGGGGTGTGGGGCAATGGAGTCCCAGAAGGGAGGTCTCTCCCCTTTCCCTGTCTGCCCAGGGCTGGGACTTTCCCCATTTTCCCTCTTCCATAAGGGAGACCAGGCTGCCGGGTCCCATCTGGGCCCTAGAGGCTTGAGGTCAGCTGTGAGATGGAGTGAAAACATGGCACCCTCTCTATGAATCCCCCACTGATGAACGAACCTCATCTGCTAATTCTGTTGGATTGTACTCTCCCAAGCGTTTAGTACAGTGGTCTGCACATAGTAAAACACTCCATAAATACTAGTGACGAGAGGGGCCGTGGCCGGGGGAATGGATTGAATCTCCCATCAAGGGAATCTGTGGCTGGGCCTGTTATTGCGTTTGAGTGGGGGCTTTTTAATTATTTTCTTGTGGTACCTGTTAAGTGCTTACTATGTGTCAGGTACTGTTCTGAGCACTGTTCAAGCTAATCAGAGTGGACACATCTATATCCCACATGGGGCTCACAGTCTTAATCCCCATTTTACAGATGAGGTAACTGAGGCACAGAGTTTGGTTGTGACCAGAGGAATCACAAGTGTTGACCACGACTGGGAGATTTGTAAGACCAGATGGCCGGGGGCTGAGGGTTTAGGATTATTTTTTATAATAATATTTGTTAACTAGTTGCTATGTGCCAGGCACTGTTCTAAGCACCGGGGCAGATACAAAGTAATCAGGTTGGACACAGTCCACGGTCCACATGGGGCTCACAGTCATTCATTCAATCGTATTTATTGAGCGCTTATTGTGTGCAGAGCACTGTACTAAGCGCTTGGGAAGTCCAAGTTGTCAACATCTAGAGACGGTCCCTACCCAACAGTGGGCTCACAGTCTAGAAGGGGGAGACAGAGAACAAAACAAAACATATTAACAAAATAAAATAAAGTCTTAATCCCCATTTCACAGATGATGTCATTGAGGCGCAGAGAAATGAAGTGACTCGCCCAAGGTCACTCAGTAGACAAATGGCAGAGCCAGGATCAGTACCCAGGACCTTCCGATTCCCAGGTCTGTAGTCTACCTTCTAGGCCACACTGCTTTTCAAGTCCCCTTCCTGTTCTTACCACCACATTCCAGCCTCCTGGACCTGGAGTCCAGTGAAGGAGACAGAGACCTTCGGCTGACCTTGTGTGTGGGCTTGGGTGTGTGTGAAGATGTGTGGGAGTGGGTATGTATAGGTGTATGCGTTGTGCACATCAGTATGCATGTGCATGGGAAAGTATGCATGTTAGCGTACATGCACATGTCAGCATGCTAGTGTGTGTAGTTCCTCGCCACTTCCTGTACCATCCCAGAAGTGGCTCCATGTCGGGTGCCTGAGGCCCGGTGTTCTGGGGTGGTGGTGTTCCCAAGGCCGCTCGAGGCGGGAGGCCAAGTGAAGCTGAGGAGTATGTGCATTTGTGTGTTCAGGTGGGTGGTTTCTCCTCCACTTTCTGTCCCACCCCAGAAGTGGCTGCGTCTCCGGTGTTCCAGGACCTTGGTGTTCCCAGGTCTTTCAGAGGCAGGGATCAGAGTGAACCGGGGGTGTATGTGTGGTGGAGAAGAGCCTCCCTGTGAACGCCCAAGTTGGGGTCGGGAGTCCCACTGAAAAGGGGTTGGGGTGTGCCTGCTTTGAAAGGAGCAAGGCTGTTGGTTCCTAGCTGGGGTGGACTTTGGAGGCTCTAGGAAAGCTCAATTTCTCAAGGGAAGGAGGACAGTTTCCAGGGAAACCTCTCGAAAGATCCTGGGAGTGTGTCTGGAATGTGGTCTGCATTTTCCAGGTTGGAAGTTTCATCACGGGGTCCGTGTGACTGAAGGTTTGTCAGTGTGCATGTGCCGATTTTGCATGTGTGCAACCACTTGTGTGCCTAAATATATATGTTTTTAAATGAGGACATTTACTGAGCACTTACTATGTGCCAAACGCTATGCTATGCACTGGGACAGAGAAAAGATGATCAGATTAGATGGTCTCTGTCCCACGGGTGGTGGTAGCCATGTGAATGGATGTATATTTGTGCATGAAAATGATCTGAATGTGTGCATGCAGTGGCATACCTGTGTGTGCTTGTGTAGCTGTGTGTACTGTCTGGTCATCTCTTTCCCTTAGTGGAAAGAGCCCGGGCTTGGGAGCCAGAGGGTGCGGGTTCTAATCCCGGCTCTGCCACTTTTCCGCTGTGTGACCTTGGGCAAGCCACTTAGCTTCTCTGCACCTCAGTTCCCTCATCTGTCAAATGGGGATTAAGACTGTGAGCCCCACATGGGACAACCTGCTGACCTTGTATCTACCCCAGCGCTTAGAACAGTGCTTGGTGCATAGTGAGCACTTAACAAATACCACAATTATTATAAGCGCTCTGCACGCAGTAAGCGCTCAATAAATACGATTGAATGACTATGGGTTTCTCCCTCGGATTCCGGGAGTGAGATATTGCCTTTGGGTAGGCTGGACGGATTTGAGCTTGGAAGCAGACCCGCGCCAGGCTGAGGGGACGGGGGTGGGCGGGAAGCTGACAACCTATTAGACCGTCAGCTCTTTGTGGGCAGCGACCACGTCTACCAGCTCTATCGTACCATGGTCTCCCAAATGCTTAGTCCAGGGCTCTGTACTAAGCGCTTAGTACAGTGCTCTGCACACAGTAAGAGCTCAATAAATACGATCGATTGATTGCACACAGTATGTCCGATGGATTGGTTGGATGGGAAGAGGGTGGGGGGATGGTTAACGCTTCTTGGTTGTTATAGGCGGGAGTGGGACCTCCCCAAGTTGCAGCTCTGACTGAATCCTCGCCTGGCCTGAAATAACCTTTCCCCTCTCCCCGGCTTCCCATCAGCTCCTCAGCCCTTAACTCCTCAGGGCCTCCACAGCTCTCCAGCTCAGCAAAGAAAGACACACTCGCCCTGGCCACCCTCAGGCTCCCCTTGAACTCTGCCCATCATCCCTCTCTCCCTTTCCCCCTCCCACACCGTTCGACCCGGCTTCTGTGGCCGGGGACCTCTGGCAAGGCAGACACAGCAAAAACAGTCCAGTCCCGTGGGGTTGAGCTTGGCACTGAGGTGTTTATTGAAGGCTCTGGGCTGCTTCCAGGTTGGGGGAGGGGGCGGAGTGGGGGTCTGTACACACAGGTCACCTCCGCCCCCCCATTCCTGGGGAGACAGAGGGAGGGATCGGGGCCAGGAGACACAGCAGAGCAGGGAGAACAAATGGGTGGGGTGGGTGGGAGCAGAAGGCACGGTCAGTTACCGGATGGGTGCTGGAATTTGCGTTCAGTCTTGCGGGAAGGCAAGGCCTCATGGACGACTTGGCAGGTGTAGGAAGAGCTAACTTCCCAGTCGGACCGGTTGATGGCCAGCCGGCTGTAGAGGAAGTAGGCGGGATCCGGGCCTTGGTCCTTGAGGGGCTTTGAGGTCTGGTACCGCTCGGTGGGGAGCTCCTCATTGTTGAGGAGCCACTGAACGCTGACATCATGGGGGTAGAAGCCCTTGACCAGGCAAGTAAGGCTGACGGAGCCCCCAAGGTCCACTTCCTCTTGGGGCGGGGAGAGGGCATACACTTCGGGAGCCAAACGTTTGCCTGGTGGCGAAGAGAACACAGAAGAGTCAGGGTGGAGAACAAGGTGGTATGGTGGAAAGACAACTGGCCTAGGAGTTAGAGGACCTGGGTTCTAATTCCGGCTCCGCCACTTGCCTGCCTTGGGCTCTGGGGCAAGTCACTTCACTTCTCCATGCCTCAGTTCTCTCATGTGCAAAATGGGGATTATATCCTACTCTCCCTCCTACTTAGACTGTAAGCCTCATGTGGGACTAGGACAGTGCCCAACATGATCTTCTTGTCTCTACTCCAGTGCATGGCACAGAATAAGTGCTTAACAAATGCCATGATTGTTGTTATTATCTGGAGAGTCCACGGGGGTGCAGGTTGCCTCACCCAGGCCTCTGCCTCTTCTGGGACATCAGTGAATCAATCAATCAATCTGTGGTATTTATTGAGCACTTACTGAGTTCAGAGCACTGTACTAACAGAGTCAATAGAAATGCTCCCTGGCTACAATGAGCTGACAGTCTAGAGAAGAGCTGACAGTCTAGAGACGGTCCATGGTCTAGAGTTTAGAGTCCACGATCCAGAGACAGTCTAGAGTACTGTTCCCACACCTGCCCAGCCAGACCGAGATCTCTGATGGTGAGAGGTTCCCCCAAGAAAGAGCTATTCTCATTGACTAACCTCCCCGGGTCCAGGGTAAATGAGGCATTTCAGGCCTCTTCCTTCACCGATATGAGGCCTGTTGCAGTCTGTAAGTCAGTCAGTTGTATTTATTGAGCAATTACTGTGTGCAGAGCACTGTGTTAAGCACTTAGGAGAGTATAATATCACAACATATCGTAATATCACACAGTCTACCCTCAGTCTTTCCTTCTCCAGAAGGAGCAGTCCCAGGCCCTGACCTAGAAGGAGGTGGAATGGCATTGGGGGCTCTGAGAGGGGGTGCTCGGGGAAGGGAGGGAGGGAAGGGAGGGCCCTTACCTGGGCTTTTTGTCACGGTCCTGACGATGGGGGCAGGTAGGTCTGGGTGTGTCACACTGCAGGTGTACAGTTCGCCCTCAACCCAGTCCTGAACTGTCACAGGGACCGTGCTGATGAAGCTCATGGTGCCGTTGAAGTGCTTTTGCTCCTCAAAGGATTCGCTGCTCAGCGGAGTACCACTCTCCCGGGACCAGGTGACCTCCAAGCCATTGGTGTTGACCAGGTCGACGACCAGACAGGACAGTTTGGGGGACTTGGAGACGTAGAGGTCCCTGGGGCTTGGTGGGGTCAGAAAGACGTTGATGCCACGGGGGTCTGAATCTGGGGAGAGTCAGGGTTGGGGGGAAGGAGAGAGGCTCAGAACCCAAGCAGGCGCAGGGAAATTCTGGCTTAGAGCCATTCATCCATCCATCCATCCATCCATCCATCCCTTCATCCATCCACCCATCCGTCCTTCCTTCCATCCATCTGTGGTATTTACAGGGCGCTTACCGTGAGCAGAGCACTGTGCTGAATGCTTAGGAGAGTACAATACAACAGAGTTGGTAGGCCCACTCCCTCCCTTCAAGGAGCAGCAGCACGTCACCACCACCGAATGTAGAGTGTTGGTTAGGCCGCAGCTGTGGGGGTCTCTGTGGCTCAGGCCGTTGGACTCTCAGCTGGGAGAACTCCAAAAATCTGCTCCTCTAGCCAAAGTGCCTTTTATGTCATGCTTATATTTATGGACGTCTATCCCCATCCTCACCATTTACGGTCGTATCCTTATATTTTTCCCTCACGCGCCCGTCCTCAGCCCCCTTTTCCTGCCACTTCTTAGACTGTTGAGCCCTTTGAGGGCCCGAGACCCTGTCTAATGCCCACACCCGTGTGACTTCCCAGAGGTCAGTACAGAGCGTTGCACGCAGCACGCACTTTGTAGTAGTAATAGTATTTCAGCAGAGCATTGCCCAAGAGCTGGGAAAGAGGACACAGTCGGGCACTCAACATGAACCCGGACCTTCGAGGGACTCACGGTCTATGAACGACTAGTATGGCTAAGCAGACCCCAGACCTGCTATTGAACTTCCACACGCTTCTCCCAGCTGGGCCAACCCTGGTAGAGGGAAAGGCCTGGGACCACCTCCCCCTTCCTCCCCGCCAGCCGGGACTCATCGGCTCTCTCCCCGCCCGTCCATCAGCACCACATGGGGAGAGCAGCGTGGCCCGAGGGCAGAATACCTGCACACTTCCTGGCACTGTCTTGGTAGGTTTTGTGGTCGGTCAGGTGGGTGACCTGGCAGGTGAAGGTCTGGCCGGTCAGCCACTGCTCCTGGGTGATGTTGACCTCGCTATGGGAGGAGAAACTCCTGTTGCCCTCTCTCTTGGGGGGAGCCGTGTAGGGGAAGAGGTTTTCGGCCTTCTGCCCATCCACCAGCCAGTCTACCAGGATGCCCGCTGGCGAGTAGCCAGTGATGACGCACAGCAACTCGATGGTCGCCTGAGAGTCCCCGCGGGGGTCGCAGGACGAATGGAACAACTTCACGGTCGGTGGGATCGGTTCCCTGGAGCAGTCTGAAGATGATAATAGTAACAATAATAATAACGGTATTTGTTAAGCACTCGCTATGTGTCCAGCACTGTTTCTAAGCACTGGGGCAGATACACATTAATCAGGTTGGACATAGCCCCTGTCCCACAAGGGGCTCACAGTCTTCATCCCCATTTTACAGGTGAGGTAACTGAGGCACAGAGAAGTTAAGTGACCTGCCCTAGGTCACACTGCAGACTTGTGGTGGAGGTGGGATTAGAACTCAGGTCCTTCTGATTTCCAGCCCATGCTCTTATCCGCTAGGGCAAGAGAACCAAGAACCGCACCAAGGTCATGTGGGAGATGGGGAGGAATGGCCCCTGTTCTTCAAGATCTCCTCAGAAAGCATGTGACCACCCATCTTTCTGTCTCCAGGTAGCTTGGCTGGAAGTCCCCCCAGTTGCAGTTTAATACCATTTTCAGTTAATACTAATCATGATAAGGGCTAGAAACTTGGTAGGTGTCAAGCGCTGTGATAAGTGCTGGGGTAGATAGACTGCAATCAGGTTAGGCACCGTCCCTGTCCCACTTGGTGGTTATGGTCTAAGGGGGAGGGAGCATAGGTATTTCATCCCCATTTTACAGATGAGGAAGTTGTGGCACAGAGGAGCTAAACAACCGGCTCAAAGTCTCTCAGTAGGAATATGGAGGAGGCTGGGATTAGAACCCAGGTTTTCTGACTCCTAGTTCTTTCCACTAGGCCACACTCCTTCTTGGTCCCTGGAAGAAGCAAGGTCACTTGTTTGGACCTTAGGAGAGATAAGGAATGGAGTCTCGTCCTGGTCACCAGGGCAGTTCTCTTTCAGGAGCCCTATCTAAGCTTACTCCAGGCTCTCCATCTCTTTCTCATTCTTTTCATGAGCTCAGACTATGAGCCCCATGTGGGACAGGGACTGTGTCCAACCTGGTTACCTCGTATCTACCCCAGCGCTTAGGACAATAAGCGTGTAACAAATATGATGATGTTAATGTTATTGATAATAATATTATAATATTAATAATCGGGATCTCTAGGTCTCTTTGCATCAGTCTCACTGCATTGCCTCCTGGATTTAAATCTCTCTATCTCTTTCCATCTCTGTCTCTCCTTTCTGTCCCCATTTCTTTTTTTGTTTGTCTGTCTGCCTCTTTTTCTTCCTAATTCTATTCTCCAGTTCTTTTTTTTTCTTTCAACTGGTGCACTGGCTCTGCCTCGCCTTGGCTCTGTCCTCAGTCCCCCCGGACTGCGGACCCCTTCAGGCCCCTGTTCCCCCCCTCCTACCTGAATAGACCTCTGTGTTGATCTTCGTTTTGGTGGCCGTCTGCTCTACATTGCAGGTGAAGGTCTGGGATTGCCAGCTGTCTTGGCTCACGGTGACGTGGCTGCTCGTCGTGTAGAGTCCGCTTCGGCTGTCCCAGACTGACGGTAAAGTTGTGACGCCCTTGACCAAGTCTCCAGAGTTCCAGCGCACGACCACCGGTTCGGGAATATAGTCAGCGACGAGGCAGCCCAGGGTGACTCCTGAGGAGTCGGTGCCATCACAGCAGGGCACCAGGGGGAAGACTGAAGGGGCTTTGCTAGAGACTGGAAGGAAAGAGGAGGCAGAGAAGGGTTACGGGCAGTCCAACTTTTAAGGCCTCTTCCCAGCAAGCCCTCTGCGGCCCTGCTGGACAAGAAGCCAGCCCTGAGAGGAAGGAGGGTTGAGGCACCAGAGCAGAAAGACTGATCTCTGCTAAGGAGCAATTAATCACTCGATGGTAGTTACTGAGCCCTTACTGTGGTCAGAGCACAGTATTAAGTGCTTGGGGAAGAACAACAGACTAGGTAGATGTGAAGGTCTCTATCCTCAAGGCGCTTACAGTCTACAAGACATCCCATTATGCCCCAGGCCCACCCCTCCTTCAGTCTGCCCCATGCTCCTCAGTCTTAGAGATTCCAGTAAGACCTGTTCCAAAACCCAGGAGAGCAGCCAGGTCTACCTCCCTCAGCATGCTCACCAGGTCAGGTAGAGACTCGTCTCCAACACAGTGCAGTAATCAACCTGACACCTTCAGCACCCTCCCAAATCGGGACTTGGTGGCCACAGAGAACATGTTCTGCTCTCCAGCCCGTTTGTACACCTCTGACCACTGCCTCTTTCTGCCCAGTCTCTGGACAGACTCTCAGTGGGCCTACTGGCCCTGGAGATTCCCCCTTCTCCCCTTCCTGGAACCTCCAGACCCTACTGTCAATCAATCAATAATAGCAATAATAATGATGGCATTTATTAAGCGCTTGCTATGTGTAAAGCACTGTTCTAAGCGCTGGGGAGGTTACAAGGTGATCAGGTTGTCCCACGGGGGCTCACAGTCTTAATCCCCATTTTACAGATGAGGTAACTGAGGCACAGAGAAGTGATGTGACTTGCCCAAAGTCACACAGGTGACAGTTGGCCAACACGGGATTTGAACCCATGACCTCTGACTCCAAAGCCCGTGCTCTTTCCACTGAGCCATGCTGCTTCTCTATCAATCAAACCATCAGTGGGTATAACGAGTGCTTACTGTGTGTGTAGGGCACTGAACTAAGCACTTGTCACTGGGGGAAGGCTGAGTCCTGACAGGCCAAAGGTTGAAACAGAACCCCCACCAAAAAAAAACCCTTCCCTGACCTCTGACCACCTCTCCCCACCCCAGCAGTACCCAGACCCCTATCTGTTTTCTCAGTCACACCCCCTGGCAGCCCCAGGCCCACTCGATTCTGTATCTTGTCACCCCGAGTAACGCTCCTCTCCCTCCCAGTTGCTGGTCACTTTCCTGCCCAAGGCCTGGACCATAGTGACCACTGGATTGTGCCTCACACCTTCCTTCCAGATTTCCCTGCCCAACACCGCACTTTTTCCTAAAGGCTGCCCCAGCTCAGCGCAGGCCCAGCTCAGCCCCGCCTCGGCTCCAACCTCGGCTAAAATGCTTAGTACAGCGCTAAGCGCTCAGTAGAGTGCTCTGCCCACAGTAAGTGCTCCATAAATACGATTGCACATTGCCAAGATCCGCCCTTTCCTCTCCATCCAAACCGCTACCCTGCTCATTCAAGCTCTCATCCTATCCCGTCTGGACTACTGCACTAGCCTTCTCTCTGATCTCCCATCCTCGTGTCTCTCTCCACTTCAATCCATACTTCATGCTGCTGCCCGGATTATCTTTGTCCAGAAACGCTCTGGACATATTACTCCCCTCCTCAAAAACCTCCAATGGCTACCGATCAATCTGCGCATCAGGCAGAAACTCCTCACCCTGGGCTTCAAGGCTCTCCATCGCCTCGCCCCCTCCTACCTCACCTCCCTTCTCTCCTTCTACTGCCCAGCCCGCACCCTCCGCTCCTCCACCACTAATCTCCTCACTGTACCTCGCTCTCGCCTGTCCCGCCATCGACCCCCGGCCCACGTCATCCCCCGGGCCTGGAATGCCCTCCCTCTGCCCATCCGCCAAGCTAGCTCTCTTCCTCCCTTCAAGGCCCTGCTGAGAGCTCACCTCCTCCAGGAGGCCTTCCCAGACTGAGCCCCTTCCTTCCTCTCCCCCTCGTCCCCCTCTCCATCCCCCCGTCTTACCTCCTTCCCTTCCCCACAGCACCTGTATATATGTATATATGGTTGTACATATTTATTACTCTATTTATTTATTTATTTATTTATTTTACTTGTACATTTCTATCCTACTTATTTTATTTTGTTGGTATGTTTGGTTCTGTTCTCTGTCTCCCCCTTTTAGACTGTGAGCCCACTGTTGGGTAGGGACTGTCTCTATGTGATGCCAATTTGTACTTCCCAAGCGCTTAGTACAGTGCTCTGCACATAGTAAGCGCTCAATAAATACGATTGATTGATTGATTGATTGCATGACTGATCTCAAGTCAGCTCCAATCTTAGCTCAGCTCCAGCCCCAACTCCTACCCCAGCTGAGTTCAGCTCCACCTCAGCTTTGTCTCCGGCCTCAGCGTCCCCCCCAGCTCAGCTCAAACTTAACTCCAAGCCCTGCTCCAACCCAGCCCCAGCTCAGATCAGCTCAGCTCCTATTCCAGCTCAGTTCAGCTCCACTTCCAGCCCTGGCCCAACTCCGACCCCAATCTCCACTCCAGCCTCCGTTCTAATAATCATAATAATAATGACATTTGTTAAGCTTCTACTGTATGCCAGGCACCGTACCTAGCTCTGGGACGGAGACAAGCAAATTGGTGTGGACACAGTCCCACATGGGGCTCGCGGTCTTGATGCCCATTTGACAGATGAGGTAACTGAGGCACAGAGAAGCGACTTGCCCAAAGTCGCAGAGCCGGCCGTGCCGCTTCTCGCAACAGCTCCCCTCTGCCCCAGCTGAGCTCCAATTCCAGCTCCTACCCTAAGCTCTACTCCAGTCTCAGTTCCTAATAATAATAATAATAATGATGATGGCATTTATTAAGTGCTTAGTATGTGCAAAGCACTGTTCTAAGCGCTGGGGAGGATACAAGGTGATCAGGTTGTCCCACCGGGGGCTCACAGTCTTCATAGAGAAGCAGCGTGGCTCAGTGGAAAGAGCACGGGCTTTGGAGTCAGAGGTCATGGGTTCGAATCCCGGCTCCGCCACATGTCTGCTGTATGACCTTGGGCAAGTCACTTAACTTCTCTGCACCTCAGTTACCTCATCTGTAAAATGGGGATGATGTCTGTGAGCCCCACGCGGGACAACCTGATCACCTTGTATCGCCCCAAGGCTTAGAATAGTGCTTTGTTCACAGTAAGCACTTAACAAATGCCATTGTTATTATTATTATCCCCATTTTCCAGATGAGGTAACTGAGGCCCAGAGAAGTGAAGTGACTTGCCCAAAGTCACACAGCTGACAAGTGGTGGAGTCGGGATTTGAACCCATGACCTCTGACTCCAAAGCCCGGGCTCTTTCCACTGAGCCACGCTGCTTCTCTGCTTTTCCTGCCCCAGCTCAACTCCATCCCCAGTTCTTACCCAACCCCAGCTGAGCCCCAGCTCCAGCCTCAGTTCCTGTTGCGCCCTTGCTCAGGACTTAGGCCCAGCTCAGCTGGAGCACCAACTCCTACCCGGCTTAGCTCGGCCCCACCGCAGCAATAACCCCGGCCCTGGCTCCTACACCCCACTCCAGCTCAACCCCAGCTCCCACCTTTCCCCAGCTCAGCTCCAGCCCCGGCTCCAGGCCCAGCTTCTCCCCCAGGTCAGCTCCTTTCCAACCCCAGCTCAGCTCCACCCTCAGCTCTTACCCCTGCTCAGCTCCAGCCCCAGTCTCAGCTCAGCCCTACTTCAGCTCAACCTCAGCTCCTACCCTATCACAGCTCCAACCCCAGTCGCAGTTCAACTCCATCCCCAGCTTCTACCCTACCCCAGCTCAACCTCAGTTCCCACACCACCTTGAATCCAGCCCCAGCCCAGCTCCCTCCCAGCTCCTACCCAACCTCAACTCCAGCCCAGCCAGCTATTACTCTACCCCCAGCTCAACTCCATCCCCAGCTCCTATCATACCCCAGCTCAGCTTCGGCCCCAGCTACTCCCTTACCCCAGCTCAGCCTCGGCTTCTACCCCGCCTCAACTCCAGCCCCAGTCCCTCATACCCCAGCTCAGCTCCAGCCCCAGCTCAGCCTCACTTTAGCTCAGCCTCAGCTTCTACCCCAGCTCAACTCCAGCCCCAGCTCAGCTCCCTCCCAGCTCCTCCCAGCCTCAATTCCAGCGCCAGCCCCGGCTCAGCTCCACCCCAGCTCCTACCCTACCCCCAGCTCAGCCCTAATTCAGCTCAACCTCAGCTCTTACCCTATCAAGCTCCAACCCCAGCCCCAGCTCAACTCCATCCCCAGCTCCTATCCTACCCCAGCTCAGCCCCAGATCCTATCCTGCCTCAGCTCCAGCCCCAGCTACTACCTTACCCTAGCTCAGCCTCGGCTTCTACCCTATCTCAACTCCAGCCCCAGCTCAGCTCCCTCCCAGCTCCTCCCAGCCTCAACTCCAGCCTCAGCCCCAGCTCAGCTCCATCCCAGCTCCTACCCTACCCCCAGCTCAGCCCTACTTCAGCTCAACCCCCGCTCCTACCCTATCACAGCTCCAACTCCACCCCCAGCTCAACTCCATCCCCAGCTCCTATCCGACTCCAGCTCAGGCCCAGCTCCTCTCCTGCCTCAGCTTCAGCCCCAGCTACTACCCTACCCCAGCTCAGCCTCACCTTAGTTGGGCCTCAGCTTCTACCCCACCTCAACTCCAGCCCCAGCTCAGCTCCACCCCAGCTGCAACCCTACCCCCAGATCAGCCCTATTTCAGCTCCTCAGCTCCTACCACACCTCAGCTCCAGCCCCAGCCCTAGCTCAAATCCATCCCCATCTTCTACCCTACCCCAGCTCAGCCCCAGCTTCTGTCCTTCCTCAGCTCCAGCCCCAGCTACTACTGTACCCCCCAGCTCAGTCCTATTTCAACTCAACCTCAGGTCCTACACCAGCTCAGCTTCAGCCCCAACTACGACCCCACCCCAGCTCAGCCTCAGCTTCTACCCCACCTCAACTCCAGCCCCAGCTCAGCTCCCTCCCAGCTCCTCCCAACCTCAACTCCAGCCCCAGCCCCAGCTTAGCTCAACCCCAGCTCCTACCCTATCCCCAGCTCAGCCCTATTTCAGCTCAACCTCAGCTCCTACCCCAGCTCAGCTTCAGCCCCAACTACTACCCCACCCCAGCTCAGCCTCAGCTTCTACCGCACCTCAACTCCAGCCCCAGTCCCGGTCAGCTCCCTCCCAGCTCCTCCCAACCTCAACCCCAGCCCCAGCTCCAGCTTAGCTCAACCCCAGCTCCTCCCCTACCCCCAGCTCAGCCCTATTTCAGCTCAACCTCAGCTCCTACCACACCTCAGCTCCAGCCACAGTCCCAGCTCAGCTCCATCCCAGCTCCTAGCCTACCCCAGCTCAGCTCCAGTTCCTATCCTGCCTCAGATCCTCAGCTCTGGCCCCAGCCTCTCCTCAGCTCTGACCCCAGCTCAACCCCAGCTCCAACCCCGGCTCAGCTCCAGCCCCTGCTCAGCTTCGATCCCAGTTAAGCTCCTGCCGCAGCTCCTCCTTCACCCTGGCTCAGCCCTCCGGCCCCAGCTCCTATGCTAGCTCAGCTCAGTCCCACCTCAGCTCCAGACCCATCTCCAGCCTCAGCTTCAGCCCCAGCCCCTATGGCATCCCAGCTCAGCCCTAGCTCTTACTCAATTTCAGCTCCAGCCCGCCGTCATCCTCAGCCCTTATCCCACCACCTCCACCTCAGCTTCGTCCCCAGTTTCTACCCAACCCCAGAACCATCCCTAGCTCCAGCCTCAGCTCAGCTCCAGCCCCAGCTCCTACCCTACCTCAGCTCTGGTCTCCCGTTACCTCCGGCCTCACCTCAGCTCCAGCCCCAGCCCCTATGCCAGCTCAACTCGGTCTCACGTCGGTTCCAACTCCACCTCAGCTCCAGCCCCTGTCCCTACCCCATTCCAGCTCAGCCCTAGCTCCTATCCCACCTCAGCTCCAACTCCAGCTCAGCCCCAGCTCCAGTCCCAGCTCCAACCCCAGTTAGCTCTGGGCCCAGACTGCTCAGCTCCACCCTAGCTACTATCTCACCTCAGCTCCAGCCCCCACCCCTATGCCATCCCAGCTCAGTTCCAACTCCTACCCAACCTTTGCTCCAGCTCACCTTCATTCTCATCACTTACCCCGTTCCAGCTCAGCCCCAGCTTCAGCCCCAACTCAGCTCCAGCTCAGCTTCAGATCAGTTCTCTCCCCAGCTCTACCCCACCTCAGCTTCAATTCCAGCTCAGCTCCAGCCCCAGCCCCTACGCCATCCCTGCTCAGTCCCAGCTCCTACCCAACCTTTGCTCCAGCTCACCTTCATTCTCATCACCTACCCCATCCCAGCTCAGCCCCAGCTCCAGCCCAGCTTCAGATCAGCTCTCTCCCCAGCTCCTACCCCTCCTCAGCTTCAATTCCAGCTCAGCTCCAGCCCCAGCCCCTACACCATCCCAGCTCAGTCCTAGCTCTTACCCAACCTTTGCTCCAGCTCACCTTCATTCTCATCACCTACCCCATCCCAGCTCAGCCCCAGCTCCAGCCCCAGCTCAGTTCCAGCTCAGCTTCATCTCCAGTTCCTACCAAACCCCAGCTCCAACCCCACCCCAGTTCAGCCCCATCTACTACCCCACTTCAGCTCAGGCCCCGGCTCCTAACCTACCTCAGCTCCAGCCCCAGCTCAGCTTCAGATCAGCTCTCTCCCCAGCTCCTACCCCACCTCAGCTTCAATTCCAGCTCAGCTCCAGGCTCAGCTCCTACACCTTCCCAGCTCAGCCCTAGCTCCTACCCAACCTCAGCTCCGGCTCAGCTTCATCCCCACTTTCTACCTCACCCCAGCTCAGCCCCAGCTCCAGCCCTAGCTAGCTGTGGGCCCAGCCTACCTCTGGGCCCAGCTTACCTCCAGATTTACCTCAGCTCCAACCCCAGGTCAGGTCCAGCCCCTGGCCCAGCTGAGCTCCAATCCCAGCTCCTACCCCACCTAGTCTCCATCCCAGTTCTTCCTCCGCCGGCTCAGCTCCAGATCCACCTACTCCCAGCTCCAGTCCCATCCCCAGCCTCAAATAAGCTCCAACCCCAGCTCTAATCCAGAACCAAACTAGCTCCAGGCTCAGCTCTAGTTCAGAACCAATTCAGTTCTGGCTCTAGCCTCCATTTCTGCTCCCAGCTCAATTCCAGCCCCTAATCCAATCCCAGCTCCAGTCTAGCCCCAGTTTCAACCGCAAGTCTGCCCCAGCCCGGCTCCACCTGGTCTTAGACTCAGCCTGGCACCAGCTCCATCCCGAGCCCAGTCCTACTTCCCGTCTCAGCCCAAATGCAGCCTCAGCCTCCAGCTGCTGCTCATCTCTGCTTCGATGCCCCCTCCCCAACCCAGCCCCAGCATCGACACCACTCGAGTTCAGTGTGACTCATCATGGTGCAGCCAAGCACTTCCTCACTCCCGTTTCTGCTTCTGCTCCTGTCCAGCCCCACATGGACCCCAGCCTCATTCACCTGAAGAGGAACCAGCCCTGGTTCCAGGGTTTCTCATTCCCTCTGCCCTCTCCCCTGCTATTATACCCCTTCCTCCTTGCCTCCCCAGACACTCCCAACCCTGGGCCTGTTGGGGTCACCTCCATCCCTGACACCTCAATCCCCTCCCTGCTTCAAAAGGTGTTACCGGTGCACAAAAGGCCCTGGAGGTGATCTCCTCCTTGGATGGAGAGGGGAACCAGGTATCCTGGATCCCAGGCCCTGGCCCCAGTTGCCCCTTCCTCAAGGAGAGTCTGTCCGGGACTCTCGCTCACCTGCTCTGGGAGCATCCCCATGGCTGGCAGATTCAGACATCTTCCTCTTCTCTCTCAAGGTGGAGAGAACCAGTTGGGAAGGCGGGGGCTTCTCTAAGCCGGGCTGATTCCATGCTGATTCCACGTGGAATCAGCATGGAATTCCATGCTGATTCCACCCTAGGGCTCCTGCTTCTCCAGAGCTCTGGCCTGGTACCCTGGGGCTGGGCTGGTACCCCAGAGATCCCAGGGTTGAGATGTTCTCTGCTTTCCCACAGCTCTGCGTTAGTACCCCTGGAGATCCCGGGGCTGGGATGGTCTCTGCTTCTCCGCAGCTTTAGGCAACCCCAGGGACTCGGGACTGGAGGGGTTGCTGGTGCCTGCCCACCTGACTCCCTCCACCCTGCTGCCTCTGGGAGGGAGTTTCCCAGAACAATAGGCTGCAGCTTGTTACCATCATTGTTATTTTTACCTTCCAGGGAAGAGGCAGTAAGGAGGGGGCAGATGTCTCTGCCTCAGTGCCCCCGAGGCTAAAAATGGGATTGAAACAGCTGCCAGGCAGGAGGGACTCTGTCCCGCAGTTCCCTTTTTGTCTCTTCTTTTCTGGGGGTTTTGTGGCGGAGGAAGACGAGGAGAAGGAGGAGGAGAAGGAGAAGGATGTGAACGAGGGTACTGCAGGCTCTGGATTGCCCTGGGAGGAGCTGCCTGTGGTGGTGGGATCTGGTGGACGTAGTCCTCCTGAAAAGGGGAGCAATGGGAGTTGGGATGGGAGAAAACTAGAAGGGGCAATCTTTCTTTTCAGCTCCGCCTGTTTGTAAATGTGTGCGTGCATGTGTGTGTGTGTGATGGAGAAAGAAGCAGTGTGGCCTACAGGAAAAAGCACAGACCTGAGAGCCAGATGACCTGGGGTCTAATCCCTGCTCCCCGACTTGCCTATTGTGTGTGACCTTAGACCGGTCATGTCTCCTCTGTACATCCATTTCCTCATCTGTTAAATGGGAGTTCAATCCCTCTTCTAGATCCTTATTTACATAATTAACCCCATGTGGGACAGGGACTGTGTCCAACCTGATTATCTTGTATCTGCAGCACTGCTTAGGGAAGAAACATGGCCTAATGGAGAAAGCAGGTCCCTGGGAGTGAGAAGGACCTGCATTCTAATCCTTGCTCTGTCACTTGTCTGCTCTGTGACCCTGGGCAAGTCACTTAACTTCTCTATGCCTTGGTTACCTCATCTGTAAAATGGGTTTTAAGACTGCGAGCCCCAAGTGGGACAGGGACTGTGTCTAATCTGATTAGTTTGCCTCTACCTCAGCACTTAGAACAGTGCTTGACACATAGTAAGTGCTTTAAAATGCCATCATTATGATCACTATTATTATTACTACAGGGTTGGTCATAGAGTAAGCACTTAACAAATGCCACAATTATTATTATTACAAAGAGATGGGGGGAGGGAGGTTCAGACTGCAGGCCCTGGCCACTTCCAACACTGGGATTAAACTGGGATATGTGGAGACCTGGGGCTTCTCTCCTTGACTATCCCTCCCTCACTGACTGGAGGGTGGGAGAGGGTATTCCAGCTTGCAGGGCACAGAAGTAAGTTCCCTCCTCCATTGAGGAGGGTCTACTGACAAGATGGAAGTCCCAGTTGAGAACGAGGACTGCGAGAATGATTCAGAGTCCAGGCTGAGGCTATGCCATGATGCTGAGAACAGCCATTAATCAGAGAATGGCATTTGTTTCATGAGAACTAGCCAGGTACAAGGTCAGTATCACAACACTAAGAGTGTGATACTGATCTCCGGTCTAAAAGAGCTCACGGAGTCAGGAGATGTGAGTTAAACCTTCTCCTTCACTGGGCCTATCAGGTGTTGGGTTTTAGAGAAGCAGCATGGCCTAGGGGAAAGAGCACAGAGCTGGGAATCAGAAGGCCTGAGTTCTCATCCCAGATCCTCCACATGTGTGACCTTGGGCAAGTCACTTCACCTCTCTCTGTGGTTCAGTTACCTCATCTATTTCTCTGTCTCCCCCTTTTAGACTGTGTGCCCACTGTTGGGTAGGGACTGTCTCTATATGTTGCCAATTTGTACTTCCCAAGCACTTAGTACAGTGCTCTGCACATAGTAAGCGCCCAATAAATACGATTGATGATGATGATGATGATAAAATAGGGATTAAGGCTGAGAGATCCATGTGGGACATGGACTGTGTCTGACCTGATTACTTTGTATCTACCCCAGCATTTAGAAGAGTGCCTGGTACATAGTAAGCACTTAGCAATTACCATAATATTAATAATAATAATAACAAATTCCGGTTAAAAAAAATCAGGCAATGAGTTGTGTTGGTTTTTCAAAACTGCTTAGAGGCAGAAGTGACGTTGCTTCTCTGCCCTTGGGGTCAAAGTATTTTGCCATCATCATGGGCCTCACTGTGGGCAGGGATTGTCACTCTTTATTGTTGTATTGTACTTTCTCAAGTGCTTGCTACACTGCTCTGCACACAGTAAGCACTTAATAAATAATTATAACAATGATGGTATTTGTTAAGCGCTTACTATGTGCAAAGCACTGTTCTAAGTGCTGGGGAGGTTACAAGCTGATCAGGTTGTCCCACGGGGGGCTCACAGTTTTAATCCCCATTTTACAGATGAGGTAAGTGAGGCCCAGAGAAGTGAAGTGACTTGCCCAAAGTCACACAACTGACAGTTGGCGGAGCTGGGATTTGAACCCATGACCATTTAATTCAATTCAAATACAATTCAATGAATGAATACAGTGATCTACGCAAAGTAGCACCCAAAAAATACCACTGATTGATTCTCCAGCTTGACAGAATATAACAAAGGAAAGGAAGCTAGAGGCTAGACTGTGCACTCGTTGAGGGGCAGGGAATATGCCTGATATATTGTACTCACCCAAGCGCTTAATGCAGTGCTCTGAACTCAGTAAGTGCTCAATAATTATGATCGATTGGTTGATTGAAAGCTGCTATGGGGCTTCGGGTGGACTTCTCACAGGAGTTACAACATCGGACAAGGTGGTGGCTGCGGTGATTTCAATGCCTGAGTTGGTAGCGATGCCCAAATGTGGGAAAAAGCCATCGGCTCACATGATACTGGTGGTCTCTGTCTCACGGGCTTCTCCTCTGCCTCCCACCCCCTAACTGTGAGAGTCCCTCAAGGCTCAGTTCGGGGTCTCCTTCTATTTTCCATCTTTACCCAGTCTCTTGGAGTACTCATTTGCTGTCATGGCTTCAACTACCTGCCTGTCTGCCAATGATTCCCAAATTTATCTCTCCAGTCCTGCAATCTTTCATCCTGCCTTGAAGACATCTCTACTTGAATGCCCCACCAACCCCTCAAACTAAACATGTCCAGAACAGAACTTCTTATCTTTCCACCCAACTCTATCCTCCCCATGACTTCCTCATCACTGGAGATGAGTTCCATCTTCCCTGCCTCACAAGCCTGTGACCATGACATTATCTTTGACTCCTCTCTCATTCAACCCACATATTCAGTCTGTCACCAAATCCTGTGGCTTGTACCTTGGCAACATTGCTAAAATCTGCCCTTTCCTTTCCAACCAAACGGCGACCGTGTTGATCCAAGCACTTATCCTATCCCACCTTGATACCGCATCAGCCTCCTTGCTAAATCTCCCTGCCTCCTCTCCCTCCTCGTTCCAGTCCATATTTACCTCTGCTGCCCAGATCATTTTTCTTAAAGAATGTACAGTCCATCTTCTTCTCATTCCTCAAGAACCTCCATTGGTTGCCCATCCACCTCCATATCAATTAGAAACTGCTAACCGTTGGCTTTAAAGCACTCAATCACCTTGGCCCCTCTTATTTGACCTTGCCAATATCCTATTACAACCCAGTCCTCACACTTCAATCCCCTAACACCAACCTATTCACTGTACCTCGATTTTGTCTACCTTGCTGCCAACCCTTCATCCACATCCTGCCAATGGCCTGGAATTTCCTCCCTCTTCATGTCCAACAGACCACACTTTCCCCACCTTAAAAGCCTTATTAAAATCACATCTCCAAGAGGCCTTCCCCAAATATGCCCTCATTTCTCCCACTCCCTCTCCTTGCACTTGGGTCTGTACCCTATGTTTACCCCACCCTCAGCCCTGTGTACTTATCTGTAATTTATTTTAATGTCTGTCTTCCCCTCTGGACTGTAAGCTCCTTTTGAGCAGGGAATTCATCTACTAAGTCTGTTATATTGTACCCTTCCATACTTAATGCAGTGCTCTGCACAGTAAGTTAATAAGACTGATTGATTTGTGCAGTGCTTTGCACACAATAAGCACTTAACAACTGCTATTACTACTACCACTATCCATTTCCCCTCCACCCTGTTCTTCCCCACAGCCGACCACACTCTCCACCCAATTCTGCTAAGCTGGCTCCTCAGAGTGCAGAGCATGGTACTAAGCAGAGAAGCAGCATGGCTCAGTGGAAAGAGCATGGGCTTTGGAGTCAGAGGTCATGAGTTCAAATCTCAGCTCCACCAACTGTCAGCTGTGTGACTTTGGGCTAGTCACTTCACTTCTCTGGGCCTCAGTGACCTCATCTGGAAAATGGGGATGAAGACTGTAAGCCCCCCGTGGGACAACCTGATCACCTTGTAACCTCCCCAGTGCTTAGAACAGTGCTTTGCACATAGTAACTTCTTAATAAATGCCATTATTATTATTATTGTTCACTTGGCAGACTTCCTCAGCTTTCTCTGTTCACTAACCTGGTCCTCTCCATCCTCAGTTCCCCAGCTCCTCTAAGGGTGCATCTGTCTTGCCATCAGGCCGGGGTGTTCCATGGGTAGTGAAGACAAACTCAGGGATCAGATCAAGGAGTTCAGAGTGGGCCCAGCTGGATAAGGGGATTGTGGATAAGGGGACAATAAGGATTGTGAAGAGGCGTTGCAATCTTTCATCTTGAGGAAGAGAACGTTATGGCTTTCTCAATAATACTGTCTATCTCAATAATAATGATGGTATTTGTTAAGCGCCTACTTCGTGCCAAGCACTGTACTAAACACTGAGCTAGATACAAGATAATCAGGTTGGACACAGTCCCTGTTCCACATGAGGCTCACAGACTAAGTGGGAGGGAGAACAGGTTTTGAATCCCATTTTTACATGTGAGGGGAAAGCAAGGCCCAGAGGAGTCAAGCAGCATGGCCTCGTAGAAGTAGCACAAGCTTGGGAGCCAGAGGGCCTGGGTTCTAATGCGGACTCTGCCACGTGCCTGCTGTGTGATCCTGGGAAAGTCACTTAACTTCTCTCTGCCTCAGTTTCCTTAACTCTAAAATGGGGATTCAATGCCAATTCCCCCTTCTACTTGACTGTAACCCCATGTGGGACAGGCCTGTATCTGGCCTGATTAACTTGTATCTACTCCAGTGTTAGAACAGTGCTCGACACTTAGTGCTTAACAAATACCACCCCCCCCCCCCAAAAAAAAAACAAACCAGTGACTTGTCTAAGGTCACACAGCAGGCAAGTAGTAGAGCCAATATTAAAATCCAGATCCTCTTACTCCCAGGTCTGGGCTCTTTCCACTGAAGCCAGGGGCCTTCCCAAGTCTCTTAAGGGTCATTATCCAGGATGAGCACTTGCTGTTCTCCTCTTCATTGACAACAGGACCAGGGCAAATGCCCTGGAGCTGCAGTAGGAGATATTTGGAATAGACAGAGGAAAAGCCTTTGAAATGGCAAAGGAGAGAGGCTGTCAGCCATCCGAGTCTTGACACTTAGAGTATCTCCTCTTCCTGGGATGGGTTGTCTTCAGTCCCTGTCTGAAGTCAGCGAGATGGACTTGGGATTGCTTTTATAGCCTACAGAGTCTCAGATCAGTTTCAAGGAAAGTGATTTCTAGTTTACTGCCTCTTCTGATGGGCCTTTCACTTCCTCTTCTTGCTCCTATTCCCAACAGGGATTTCCGAGTGGCGTTTCCATTCCATTTTCATTCCAGTCCTGATCCGAGGAACCACGTGTGGTGAGTGATGGGGTGGGAAGGATGAGTTTTGTACGTGTGTATGCATGTGCGCACACAAGTGAGAAAGAGAGAGAGAGAGAGTGTGTGTGTGTGTGTGTGTGTGTGTGTGTGTGTGTGTGTGTGTGTGTGTTGGTGGGGGGTGGTACCTGCTTTCTCAAGTGAGCATGGAGTTGATCTCAGATGGTGGCTGTTCGCATCCCATAAATACACACCCAGAATCCAGTCCTGCAAGGATGGGGCAGATTCCCTCTCTTGTCTCCCCATGGGAGTGGTAGGGGGAACGTGTCTGCTGTGTGACCTTGGGCAAGTCACTTCACTTCTCTGTGCCTCAGCTATCTCATCTGTAAAATGGGGGATTGAGACTGTGAGCCCTGTGTGGGACAGTTACTGTGTACAACCTGATTTGCTTGTACCCGTCCCAGAGCTTAGTACAGTGCCTGGTGCACAGTAAGCTCTTAAGAAGCAGAAATTTGGACATTTGGTATTCACAGCATCCTCAGCCCCACATATCTATAAAATATTTATTAATATTAATGTCTTTCTCCTCTCTAGACTGTAAGCTCATTGAGGGCAGGAAACATGCCTACTAACTCACTATTGAGTGCTTATTGTGTGTGGTGCCTTGTACTAAGCGCTCAGGAAGGTACAGTAATAATAATAACGATGATATTTGTTAAGTGCTTACTATGTGCCAAGCACTGTTCTAAGCACTGGGGTAGATACAAGATAAGCAGGCTGTCCCATGTGGGACTCATGGTCTTAATCCCCGTTTTCCAGATGAGGTAACTGAGGCACAGAGAAGTTAAGTGACTTGCCCAAAGTCACACAGCTGACAAGTGGTGGAGTCGGGATTAGAACCCACGACCTCTGGCTCCCAAGCCTGGGCTCTTTCCACTGAGCCACGCTGCTTCTCGAACAGGGTTAGCAGAAACGTTCCCTGCCCACAGTGTAGTCCAGGGAGCGAAAACCATCTTCTCAGTTTGGCCTAGTGCAGTCCCATGTCCCAAGCCCTCAGGGACCCTCGCAGGGTGGGCTCCCAGGATCGGGGGCCAGAGCTGAGAGGGGTCCACAGAGTGTGATGGTTCTGGGACCTGATGGGTCCTGGGGGTCCCGGTATGAGTTATGTTGCTCAATTGTTCTGGGTTAGTCCCAGAGATGGGGCAGAATGGGTGGAGAGTCTTGTTCCCATGTAATGAGGAAAGAAAGAGGGGGTACAGAGTCTGGCCCACCCGAGGAGACCCAAATCCATGAGCTGCAACAGCTTTTGGTCTCTGCTGCTCGGTGCTCGCTGGAAGCAGCTGCATACAGCCTTTTGATCCTTCTTTCCAGCCCCTTCCCATTCTCATTTCTTTCTAGCCCCTTGCCAGTCTCATTTCTCTCCAGCCCTTTCGCCATTTTAATTTCTTTCCGGCCCCTTTGCCATTCTGATTTCTTTCCAGCCCCTTCCCAATCTGATTTCTTCCCATCCCCTTGCCAGGCTGATTTTTTTCTTGTCCCTTCTTACCCTGATTTCTTTCCAATGCTTTGCCAGTCTGATTTCTTTCCAGCTCTTTGTCATTCTAATTTCTCCCTGGCCCTTTGCCATTCTAATTTCTTTCTTGCGCCTTGCCAGTCTGATTTCCTTCTGGACCCTTGGCAGTCTCATTTCTTTTAGGGTCCTTGCCAGCCTCATTTCTTTCCAGCCCTTTTGCCATTTTATCTTCTTTCCGGCCCCTTTGCCATTCTGATTTTTTCTGGCTCCTTGCCAGTGTCATTTCCTTTGGGCCCCTTACCAGTTTCATTTCTTTCTGGCCCCTTACCAATCTGATTTCCTTCCAGCCCCTTGCCAGGCTGATTTTTTTTCTGGTTCCTTGTTACCCTGATTTCTTTCCGACGCTTTGCCAGTCTGCAGTCTGATTTCTTTCCAGCTCTTTGCCATTCTGATTTCTTCCTGGCCCCTTGCCAATCTGATTTCCTTCCAGCCCCTTGCCAGGCTGATTTTTTTCTGGTCTCTTGTTACTCTGATTTCTTTCTGATGCTTTGCCATTCTGATTTCTTCCTGGCCCCTTGCCAGTCTGATTTCTTTCTGGTTCCTTGCCAGTCTCATTTCTTTCCAGCTCTTTTATTTATTTCCAGACGCTTTGCCATTCTGATTCCTTTCTGGCCACTTGGCCAGTTTCATTTCTTTCTGGCCACTTGCCAGTCTGATTTTTTTCTGGCCCCTTGTTATTCTGATTTCTTTCCAATGCTTTGCCAGCTTGATTTTTGTTCTAGGTCTTTGCCATTCTGATTTCGTTCTGGTCCCCTGCCAGTTTCATTTCTTTCTGGCCTCTTTCCAATCTGACTGCTTTCCAGCTTTTCGCCATTCTAGTTTCTTCCTGGATGCTCGCTAGTCTCATTTCCTTCCAGCTATTTTCATTTCGTTTCTTTCTGGACCCTTGTCAGGTTGATTTCTTCCTGGCCTCTTGCCACTCTGATTTCTTTCTGGTGCTTTTTTCCTTCCAGCCACTTGCCAGTTTCACTTTCTTTCTGGACCCTTGTCAGGTTGATTTCTTCCTGGCCTCTTGCCACTCTGATTTCTTTCTGGTGCTTTACTGATCTGATTTCTTTCCAGCTCTATTACATTCTGATTTCTTTCTGGCCCCTTGCCAGCCTGATTTCTTTTCAGCTCCTTGCCAGTCTCATTTCTTTACTGTCCCTTGCCAGTCTCATTTCTGCGAGGGAGGGAGGTGTACACCCCTGTAACGTGGACCCACAGTGAAGTGGATGATGCATTTCCCCAGGAAAGGAGAGAGATGGGAATTCCTGGCGTAATCTGCCCATTGCAGCCGATTCCCCTTGTAGGGAGTAGGGTTGTCTGGTCACTGGGTTCAATCCATCACTCTACTCCCTGACCCCACTGAGTTACAGTTCAAAATGGAGGGACTGTGGTTTCTGGGTTCTGCCCGCCGCCCCCCAACTCCGAGCCAGGGCTCTGAGCCCTCGGCAGATGTAGCCCTGAGGTAAACAGCCCCAGCCCAGCTGGGTGCCCAGTCATCCCTGTACCTGGGCCAGCACGGCTCGAGGTGGGATGATGCGTGGATCACTCAGTCTGAGAACTCTCAGTTCCCATTTCTGGGTTTCCACGATGCTACAGCCAAGGCCACGGGGCACTTCACCTGGCCTAGCTGGGGCCCAAAGTCTCTGCACCCAACACTGACCAGAGATTGCTAATGCCCGTGGCTCACTAGGGACAGCCTTAGGGCTGGAGAAGCAGTACGGCCATAGGGGAAAGAAGGCCTCAGGGGACCAGGGTTCTAATCCTGGACCCATCACTTACATGCTGTGTGACCTTGGGCAAAGCACTTCATTTCTCTCTGACTTGGTTTCCTCATCTGCAAAATGGAGATTAAATATATGCTCCCCCCTCCATTTAGGCTGTGAGCCCCATGAGGGACAGGGACTGTGTCCGACCCCAGTGCTTAGTACAGTGCTTGCCACAAAGTAAGCGCTAACAAGTAGTAGAGAAGCAGCATGGCTCAGTGGAAACAGCCTGGCCTTGGGAGTCAGAGGTCGAGGGTTCAAATCCCGGCTCCGCCAATTGTCAGCTGTGTGACTTCGAGCAAGTCACTTAACTTCTCTGGGCCTCAGTTACCTCATCTGTAAAATGGGGATTAAGGCTGTAAACCCCACATGGGACAACCTAATCACATTATATCCTCCCCAACGTTTAGAACAGTGCTTTTCACATAGTAAGCGCTTAACAAATGCCATTATTATTATTATTATTTGCCTGCAATGGGAGTGAAGTAGCCTTGGAACTCTGGGCTGCTGGTGATTCCTTGATTTGCCACTCCTACCTCCAAACCTCAGTCCCTACTCCAGGATTACTTTGCAGCTTCTTTCTCTGGTCTGCTCCATTTCCTCCCCTTTCCCAGGAGCAGCTCCTCTCCTCTGACAGCCCCGAGCTGGGATGGACCTCAAGAACTCCCCCTCAAGGCCTCAGAATTACCCCTGCTTGGAACCCCAGACGGGGAAGTCAGAGACTCCCGGCCCCTAGGCTGGAGGATGGAAAGTAAGGACACAGAGAGGGGTGGTAGGCTTGGGAAGGAGAGATTTTTATTGAGTATAGCCTGGGACCCTCCATGTCCCGCAAGGGCCCAAGACCAGTCATTGTCCAGGGAGCTGGGTGGAGGTTAGAGGGGAGAGCATTGAGGAAGATCCGGCTCAGACCTTCAACCCCCTCCCCACATACTTTGCAGCTAGCTGTGCCTGGGCCCCTAAGAGGGCCCAAAAAATGTTCTCCACTGAGCAGGGTAGCAGCAGCAGTGGGCTGGGGGAGGATGGAGACCCCTCTTTTCTGGGGGCTGGCTGAGGAGAAAAAGAACCAATATGGAAGACGACTGATCGAGGACTGGGGGCATCCTCTCTTCCGGGTTGTCCGGGGCTGACAAACTGTAACAGCTCGGGTCCGCCTCTACGTGGGAGGGGGGATCCCAATGCTCCAGTCTTGGGGACCGCAGTGACTGGGGCCCTTATCTCACCTGTGAATGCAGAAGGAAGGGAGTTAGTGGGCGTTCTCCGACAGACAGGCTTCCCCCTCCCTGCCTTCAGGTGGGAAGCACAATTCCCAGAGCCTGCTGGGGGATGGAAAGTCTGGGGGCGAGCTTCAGCTAATGGAGTCCTCTTCAGCCCATGAGAAATCAATGAGAAGGAGGTGTCTGGGATGCAGTTGTTATATTGTTATACTGTACTCTCCCAAGCACTTAGTACAGCGCTCTGCACACAGTAAGCGCTCAACAAATATGACTGAATGAATGACTTGAATGAATGAGTGAGCTGTGCCTTGGAAAGGCCAAGGAATATCCCATTGGATAGATTTAGTGGCCCAGGGCTTAGGATCAGAGTCCCTTGCTCCTGGCTCGGCCCTGGTCCAAATCCACACCCAAGGCCCCTCGGCTTCATTGTCTTCTCACTCACCCTTCAGCCAAGCCCAGGGTAGAGCCGGTCCTCTAGGGATGACCCCAGCCATGCCCCCTGAGCCTAGGGCCTTGGACATTCCCCCACCCCAAGAAAGACCTGGGTCTTGGGCCTGGACATCACCTTGCAGAGAGTCACTGTGCTGCTGTAGAAGAGGCTGATCAGGAACAGGGTGAAGAAGGTGATGGACATGTGCCAGAGTTTGGCCTCCTGGACGTTGTCTTCCGGGTCCTCCTCGATCACTATGGGGCCTGCTGAGACACACCCGGAATGCCGGCTCAGCCACTCCCAGACCGAGGCGAATCGTGCTGGTGGAGTCTTGGGGCTGGGATGGGGTCACTGAGCTCAACTCCCCATCTGTCAACTGTCCCCCAACCCCCTCCCGCCCTCCCACACCATTTCTGCTGTTGAATATCCTCTAGACTGTAAGCTCGTTGAGGGCAGTCAGTCAGTCAATCGTATTTATCGAGTGCTGACTGTGTGCAGAGCACTGTACTGAGGGCTTGGGAGAGTACAACGTGGCTCAGTGGAAAGAGCACGGGTTTGGGAGTCAGAGGTCATGTGTTCAAGTCCTGGCTCTGCCAACTGTCAGCTGTGTGACTTTGGGCAAGTCACTTAACTTCTCTGGGCCTCAGTTACCTTATCTGTAAAATGGGGATTTAGACTGTGAGCCCTACGTGGGACAACCTGATCACCTTGTATCCTCCCCAGTGCTTAGAACAGTGCTTTGCACATAGTAAGTGCTTAACAAATGCCATCATTATTATTCCAGTGCTTAGAACAGTGCTTTGCACATAGTAAGCACTTAATAAATTCATTCATTCATTCCATCGTATTTATTGAGTGCTTACTGTGTGCAGAGCACTGTACTAAGCGCTTGGGAAGTACAATTTGGCAACATATAGAGACGGTCCCTACCCAACAGCGGGCTCACAGTCTAGAAGGGGGAGACAGACAACAAAACAAAACATATTAACAAAATAAAATAAATAGAATAAATATGTACAAATAAAATAGAGTAATAAATGCCATTATTACTATTATTATTATTACAATACAATCATAAACAAACACATTGCCTGCCAAAAAGAATGTATTCATCAACTCTATTATGTTGTACTCTCCCAAGCACTTAGCACAGTGCTCTGCTCACAGTAAGTGCTCAATAAATGCAATGGCTTGATTGATTGAAATGCCCTTGATTCCAAGAATGGTAATAACAACAATAATGGTACTTGTTAAGTGCCGATTATGTGCCAAGTGCGGAAGTAGATACACTAAAATCAGATGAGACTTAGACCCTTCCCACAAGGGGCTCGCAGTCCAATGAGGAGGGAGAACAGGTATTTCATTCCCATTTCACAGATTAGGAAATGGAGGCAGAGAGAAGCCAAGTGACTTGCCCCAGGTGACCCAGTAGGCAAGTGATCAATCCTGGAAAGCAGGTATCCTGATTCCCAGTGCCACACACAACATTGTAACTTAGAGTACACAGTGCTCCGTACACAGTAACAGTAATAATAATTGTGGTATTTGTTAAGTGTTTACTACGTACCAAGCACTAATGATCCCCACATGGGGATCACATTCTAAGTAGGAGTGAGCACAGGTATTGAATCACCATTTTGCAGATGAGGGAACAGAGGCTCGGAGAAATTAAATTACTTGCCTAAGGTCACCCGGGAGGTAGGTGGTAGAGCTGGGATTAGAACCCAGGTCCTCTGACTCCTAGGCCTGTGCTCTTCCAGTGCTTAGAACAGTGATCTGCACATAGTAAGCACTTAACAATGCCATCATTGCACCCAGCACAGCCTTCTCCATACTATAGGTGCCCAATATAGTGCTTTAATTGCACTAGGTATGAAGCAGCGTGGCTCAGTGGAAAAGAGCCCGGGCTTTGGAGTCAGAGGTCACTTGTTCTAATTCCAGCTCCACCAATTGTCAGCTGTGTGACTTTGGGCAAGTCACTTAACTTCTCTCTGCCTCAGGTACCTCATCTGTAAAATGGGGATTAAGACTGTGAGCCCCCCATGGGACAACCTGATCACCTTGTAACCTCCCCAGCGCTTAGAACAGTGCTTTGCACATAGTATGCGCTTAATAAATGCCATCATTATTATTATTATTGTAAGACAGTCCTCCATATACACTAGACACCCAGCAAAACCATATGCCTAATGTAGGTGTCCAGTACAGTGCTCTTCACACAGTAGGGACACAGTATAGGTCTTTGCACCCTCAGAACTCTAGCCAGGGGATAGAATGGAGGGGTGAGCAGTTACTCCTGGTCCCCTTCTTTCCCTGGTAGGTGGAGGAGGAGGTAATAAGGAGAGGGTGTTGGGAAGGGAGAGGGTTAGGAAGGATGAAAAAGAAGAGTGACATTTGGCAAGTCAAATCTCCACTGAACTCATTCTAGGAGTCTGTCCCTCAAGCAGCTCACAAGTGAACTGAGAAGAACGCAAGTCAAATACATACTCAGACGTATGTGCTCAGTTTTGCTGTCTGTCTCCCCCTTCTAGACTGTGAGCCCATTGTTGGGTTGGGACTGTCTCTCTATGTTGCCGAATTGTACTTTCCAAGCACTTAGTATAGTGCTCTGCACACAGTAAGGGCTCAATAAATACGATTGAATGAATTGAATGAATGAACAATGATAGAGAATGGCTTGAAAAGCCCAATAATGACAGCGAAGGTTGGGTGAGGTTTGGAGAGTTTGATAATGCAGAAATCTGAAATATTGTAATCATTATGGTATGTATCAGGAGTTGCTATGCGCCAAGCACTGTGCCAGTAGGTATTGGATCTGAAACAGTTCTGGTCCCTCGTTGGGCTCCACTTCAACAGGGAGGGAGAGTGAGTATGCTTCTCCCATTATACAGATGAGAAACCTGGGAATGGTTAAGTGACTTGGCCAAGATCACACAGCAGATCAGTGGCAGAGCTGGGACAATGACTCGCATTCCCAACTCCCCATCCTGTGCTATTTCCACCAGCCCAGCAGTGGCTGGTAACCACTACAATTACCAAACAGCCAAGGCTCCTTGCTAGAGATGAACTGATGATACTCACCTGGGGGATGCCCAATCATCTATTCTTAACAAGGACAAGTCAGCTGGCTCAGTCTTCAGAGCTAGCAGCCAATAGAAATCAGGCTGCGGTGAATAAAACTGGAACAATGGCCACAGTCTTTATCCTGTCCTTCCATGGGCTGGCTGGTCAGAGGTGATGTCCAGAGGACACTGGGTATGGGGCTACTTGGGTCACATTTTGGGCCTACTGGCCTTTTGGGTCAAGCTTCTTGTGGGTTGATGTGTTTGAAGCTGCTTGTTATAGGGCAGAATGAGGTGCTGCAAGAAGTAGGGTTTCCTGCTGCCTGGTTAAAGATGGGCAAGATTGGAGAGAAGGTGAGAAAGTGGGAATCCTGGTGAATTGGAATCCAACATTGGTCTTCGGAGAACAGGCCTGGAAGTTTCACAAGGGCCTTCTTCTACTGCTCCTGGGGGCCTGTTCTGGTGTTTGTTCTATTGTGGCGGTGCACAGAGGGAGAGCCCCTGCGAGTGAGTTCCCCAACACAGCACCTAAGTCTAGGGTTTCTGAGTCTCTGCCTGAGAGCCCCTGGTAGGGCCCCAAGTCCTAGCCTGAGCTTGGCCCAATCCTGCAGTTGGGGATGACCAGAAGTAACACAGTGAGGTGGTCGATGTTGACTATGGTCCAACTTGGGCTGGCAGCTGGAAGAATTTTTTCCCCTTTAACAACCTCCCTGTGGGAGTTCTTAACTTCTGGACATCTGGTGATTCAGCAGAAGATGGCTGGCATATAATAATAGAGGCATTTGTTAAGTATTTACTATGTGTCAACCTCTATACTGAGCATTGGGGTAGACATGAGATCATCAGGTCCCACAAGGGGCTTACAGATTAAGTTGGAGGAAGAACAGGTGTCAAATCCACAAATTAGGCAAGCTAACTGACTTATTCAAGGTCAGCAGAAGAGTGGTGTGGCTGGGATTAGAAACCCTGTCTTCTGACTCACTCTGATTCCACCAGCCACATTGCTTCTCTAGCTCCAAATACTTTGCACATCAGAGGGTGATGGTGGAAAGTGCCCACTCTCTTCCTGTGGAGTGGGATGGGAGCGAAGGGAGGGCAAGGCATATTGGCTGGAGAGGTGATGGGGGGGGGGCTATGTATCACCCAGCAGTGGGGTGGGAAGAGCCTAATCAATCAATGGTATAGTGGGTGGGGTGCAATAAATCAAGGCTGAAGATAATATTAGCAATGGCATTTATTAAGTGCTTACTATGTGCAAAGCACTGTTCTAAGTGCTGGGGAGGATACCAGGTGATCAGGTTGTCCCACAGGGGGCTCCCAGTCTTCATCCCCATTTTACAAATGAGGTAACTGAGGCATAGTGAAATGACTTGCCCAAAGTCACGCAGCTGACAAGTGGCAGAGCCAGAATTTGAACCCATGACCTCTGACTCCAAAGCCCGGGCTCTTTCCACTGAGCCACGCAGGATCTGAGGTAACCCCCAGGCTCCAAGCTTAGAAGGGATAAACAGGACCACTGTATCTAAGGGGAAGTTGCTCCCATTATCTCTGCTCTGGAATGAACTTCTGGCAGCCTAGGGCCTGAGTGGGGGGGCAGAGAGAGCTCAGTCTACTTCCCAGCCTTCCCAGAGGTCTCCTGGCCCCAGAGTGGGCACAAGACTAAGCTATGAGGTTTGTGTGGGTGGGAAATGGGTCTTGGGGAGGGTTGGGATCTGGGCTTTCTGGATCTGGTCAGGGGTGCTCCTATTCACCCAAGGCCCAGGTCAGGACTGTAACACCACTGCAAGAATTCCACTACCTCACTCCCTTGCAAACATGACTATTGGGGACTAAGCACTCCTGGGTGCCAGGGTAGGTCTCGTTGGGGTCATGCTGTGTTTGCTCCCTGAGAGCCCCTCCTGTACCCCCATCCCCTGGATATGGAGACTGTAAGCCTCATTTGGGATAGGGACTGTGTCCAACCCAGTTTGCCCGTATCCATTCCAGCACTTAATAAAGTGCCTGGCACATAGTAAATGCTTAATACCACAGTTATTAGTGGGTGAGGGGTATGATGAGCTGAGGGAGAGCCCTTCTCTATTGGGAACCAGCGGAGAGCCAAATGGGCTTGAACATAGGTTGGCCCCAGCTGGAGAAAGGCCCTAAAGGGAGAAACCCGTGACCCATCCTTGATTCCTGAAGGCAGCCCTGGAGACTCCATAGAACACTGGCCTAGGAGTCAGAAGCTCATGGGTTCTAATCCTGACTCCACCACTTGTCTGCTGTGTGACCTTGGACAAGTCACTTCACTTTCCTGGGCCTCAGTTCCCTCATCTGTTAAAAAAACAGGGATTAAGAGCGTGGGTCTCAAGTGGGACAGGGACTGTGTCCAACCTGATTCACTTATATCTACCCCAGTGCTTAGAACAGTACTTGGCACATAGTAAGCACTTAAGAAGTACCATAATTATTGTTAATATTACTCAAGCCAGCCAGTCTGGTGGGGGGGGGGGGGAGCGGAGGGACAGTCCCCAAAGGAGACTGTGGAATGGGGCATGCTGGACGCTGTCGGGACAGAGACACTGAAATTGGGGATGGGGCTTTCCTGGTGCATCATGGTTTATTGAGTAGGCGACTCATGCAGGTCCCCCGGACAGAGAATGGGGGCTGAGGCGAGGGAGGCGGAGGGGGGCTGGGGCTTAGTAACAGGTGCCAGCGGTGTCAGACATGACCAGGGACACGTTGACGGTACTGGGTTTGCCAGTGGAGTGGTCGATGGTTTTCTGGGTGAAGTTGAGGGGCAGGGCCTCGTGGCCCACCACGCAGGAGTATTTCTCCCCATCTTTCCATTCGGAGGTCAGGACGCGGAGGGTGCTGTACAGGAAGAACGTGCTGGCGGAGCCCTCGCTGACCTCCCGCTCTGGGGAACTGGTCACGTAGTTCTCCTGGGACACCTCCTGTCCCCCCTTCAACCACTTCACCAGCAGGTCGGGGGGGTTGAAGCCCCTCACCAGGCAGGTCAGGGTGGCCATCTCATTCAGGGCCAGCTCCTCGGCGGAGGGGGGCAGCAGGTGGACCGTGGGCCGGTTCAGGGGGCCTGGTGAAAGGGATGGGGTGAGGTCGAGGCTGGGTGGTGCCCAGGCTTCCAGCTGCTGTTTTGCAGGTGAGCGGTGGCTCCCCTTTGGTTGCTGGGTGCGGGGAGACCCCCCACAGAATCAGATGCACCTGGAGCGGTCATTGTTAGCCGGCCTTCCAAGCATGAGGCTGTCACCCGGGCACAGACCCCTGGCACCAGTTGACCCACTGGGCCTGGAATGCCACTCTGCCCCGAGCCCCCTCCCCTTTCAGCAAGTATTCTCCCAGCCACCCACATCCTGCCTTCATGGAAGTCCATGGATGACAGTTTTCCTTCTGCTACATCTCCAGATTCAATATAGGCCTTCTGTTTCCTTTATTCTACTGCTCTTTCTGCCTGTTTCAAGCTCTCATCTTCCTCTGCTCCTATCTTGGTCTCTCTGGGTCTCAGTCTCCCTTTTTGTCTCTGAGTGTCTCTCTCCTGTTCTTCTCTGCTTCCTCCCAGGCTCCTGTTCCCTCTCTCAGCCAGGGGCAGTTTGGAGTCTATCAGGTGGATTTGATGGGGTAATAGTATTGATTACTGGGATCAGACCGTAACCAGGGCAGCAGCCAGGATGCAATGGAATCCAGCCACAAGCAGCCCCACCCTCTGCCACTGATGCCAGCGGGGAGCTCATCCTCTCAGTGCAGAAGGGCATGGTCCCTTTATCTTATAACCAAAGATATTTACTGAGCGCTTACTATGTGCAGAGCACTGAACTAAGTGCTTAGGGGAATATACTGTAGTAGTTGGAACTGATCCTGGCCTTAGTATCTTAGGAGGATACTCAGAAGCCTAGTATCTTCCCATCCCCAGCAAAACGACTTCTGGGATGGTAGTCCTAGGAATGGAATGCCACCCTAAAGCACGAGCCTAGGAGTCAGAAGAACCTGGGTTCTAATCCTGGCGCCACTACATGCCTACTGTGTGACCTTGGGCAAGTCATTTCACTTCTTTGGGCCTCAGTTACCTCACCTGTAAAATGGGGATTAAGACTGTGAGCCCCCTGTGGAACGGGGACTGTGTCCAACCTGATTAACTTGTATCTACCCTAGTGCTTAATACTGTGCTTGGCACATAGTGAGCATTTAACAAGTATCAACATTATTATTATCTTATTGAATAACAATATCAGGGCTACATATCCCAGAGACACATGGGGCTGAATGCATCCCCTGACCCACACCTGATCCTGTCAGCCTTGGCCTGAATAAATATCACTGATGGAGAGATCTGGTTATGTCCCGAGGTGCTCTCCTCCCCAAGTCTTCAATCCTCATCTCCTTTGTTCTGTTGTGACACCGGGCAACTCACCTGGTTGTTTGGTGATGGTTTGGGTGATCGGTGACATGTCTGGATGGGTCACGGTGCAGGTGAATTTATCTCTCCGATTCCACTCCTCAGCACAGATCTCCAGGACGCTGGCCAAGCTGTATGTGCCGTCCTCCTCCTGCACGGGATTCCCCATGGTGGCTTGGGAGGGGTCTCCGTTGGGGCGGGTCCAGGTGAAGGTGGTCCCTCGGGGGTCTCCCAGGCCCCTGAGCACGCAGGTCAGATTGGCTCCTTTCCCCAGGAACAGCCCTTCCAGGGAAGGGGGGTGCAGGAGCACTTTGGGAGAGCATTTGCAACACTGCGGTATGGCTAAGAAGCAAGAAAACAGAATCAAATGATTTCCTGTTCTCCTCTGGGTGGTCCCACTTGGGGCATTCTGGGATTGAAGGGGGCTGCCCTGGTCCCACCCCTGAACACCTGGCAATTCATGGTTTTGCAGGAGAAGCAGATAGAGAATCAGAGAGGGTTGGGCACTTGCCTAAGAACACACAGCTCACTGAAGGCCCATTAGGCATTAGTGTGCAGCTCTGCTACAATTCTGCCTCCCCATTGTATACACATTCACCCTTCCTTTGAGGTGATGGAAGACAATATGAGAGTGTGAGAGAGTGAGTGTGCTTGTATGTATATGAGGCGGGGAGGGTGGCTCCAAATTCTGGAGCCGAATTTGGACCCTTGAAAGTGAGAATGCCTTATCCACTAGACTGTAAACTCCTTGGGCGCAGGGAACGTGTTTACCAACTTGGGTGTACTGGACACCCCCAAGCGCTTAATCCAGTGCTTTGCACACAGTAAGTGCTCAATGACTACCATTGACTGATCGATTGATTGTTCCAATCTAGCTGTGAAAACCTCTTGTATCCGGAGAAGCAGCATGGGTCAGTGGAAAAGAGCTCAGGCTCTGGAGTCAGAGGTCATGGGTTCAAACCCCGGCTCCGCCAACTGTCACCTGGGTGACTTTGGGCAAGTCACTTAACTTCTCTGTGCCTGTTACCTCATCTGTAAAACGGGGATTAAAACTGTGAGGCCCCGTGGGTCAACCTGATCACCTTGTAACCTCCCCAGCGCTTTGAACAGTGCTTTGCACATAGTAAGTGCTTAACAAATGCCATTATTATTATTATGTGGGAGACCCCCCCCCCCCCGAGCCCTCAGGATGGTGGCCTTACCCCCACCCCCCACCCCCTTGAGGAAGGGGCCCCCAAAGTCGTACGTGGGCACGTCACATTGGCTGTGGCTGTCAGGTCCTTGTAAATGGCAGTGCAGTGGAACTCCTTGTCCAGCGGGCACTGCGAGGAGAGCATGGTGAGCTGGCTGATGAAGCTGAAGCCGCCATTGGTAGTCTGGATGGAGTCGTAGGTTTGGGTGAAGGAAGAAGCCAGGTCACTGTCCCAGTAAACCTCCCCTGGCTTTGGGAAGAGCCCTTTGACCAGGCAGGCAACCACCACGGGGTCATGGTTCTCCGAACCACAAGTTTCCAGGGGAAACACAACGGGAGGAGACTGCGGACTGACTGAAAGACACAAACGTGGTCGTCTGCCCAGTGAGCTGGAGGTTGTGAAAAATCAATAATAGTAATCATAATAATGATGGCATTTATTAAGCAATTACTATGTGCAAAGCACCGTTCTACAATAATAATAATCATAATAATGATGGCATTTATTAAGCAATTACTATGTGCAAAGCGCCGTTCTAAGCGCTGGGGAGGTTACAGGGTGATCCACTTGTCCCACAGAGGGCTCACAGTCTTAATCCCCGTTTTACAGATGAGTTAACTGAGGCTCAGAGAAGTTAATTGACTTGCCCAAAGTCACACAGCTGACAATTGGTGGAGTGGGATTTGAACCCATAACCTCTGACTCCAAAGCCCATGCTTTTTTCCACTGAGCCACGCTGCAGCCTGGCCTAGAAGACATACCATGGGCCTAGGAGTCAGGAGGCCTGGGTTCTACTCCCAGCTCCACCACTTACCTGCTGTGTGACTTTGGGCAAGTCACTTAACTTCTCTGTGCCTCAGTTTTCTCATCTGTAAAATGCGGATGAAGACTGTGAGCCCCACAGGGGACATGGTCTATATCCAACCTGATTATCTTGTCTCTGTCCCAGTGCTTAGTACGGTGTCTGGCAAATAGTAAGCTCTTAACAAATACCATTTGAAAATAGAAAGGCAGGAGACCATCACACTTCTCCATGGGAGGCAGTGTGGCCGAATGGAGAGCACCCGGGAAGCAGAGGACCTGGGTTCTAGTCTCAGCTCCGTTACGTCCCCGACGACTGACCTTGGACAGACCACTTTACTTCTTAATGCTTCGGTTTCTGCACTGTAAAATGGTGATTCAGTGACTGCTCGTCCTCCACCTTAGACAGTGAGCCCCACGTGGGACGACAGGGACTGTGTTCGATCTGACCATCTCATATTTATCCCAGTGCTTGGAACTTAGTAAGTGCTTAACAAACACCACAATTAGTATTGATAATTTGCTGCTTTTCACCGGCTACTCTCAGCTCCCTTGGCCCTGATGTCACACAATTGGTACAAGCTTGTAGTTGACCCTCTGTTGGCTTCTGGGATTTAGGGTACGTGTCCCCCTCCCCAAATGGACCCCAAAGCTCCGCCACCCAATGGCCCTGGGTTCTGCACCTCCCGTCCCTCCCACCAATTCCAGCACCACTGATCCATCTGATCCCCTTATGTCTAGATTTTGTGCTCCTCCCCACCTCACTATCCTTGGAACTTCCCTCACCTGATGTCCCTTTGCTCCGATCCCCTGAACTGCTTCACCAACCCCACAGTCCTATGCATCCTTGTAACGTTTTTTTCCCTGCTTCTATTGTCCTGCACCCTATCCTGTTCTCTCTCTCTCTCAGTTCTCCTTCTAGCCGTGGCACTGCACTCTGCCCCTCTACTCATCTTGTGTCTTGCTGCATCTTCCAGTATCCCCCTTGCCCCTCCTATGCTACCCATTCCTATCATCTCTCTGCACAATATCCACTGGGCTCACCCCACTCCCGAGGTCATGTTCCCCATTATTGAGCTCAGAGTCATCCAGCTTCTACTGTCGGCTACTCTGCTCCCCTTCCATACCCAGAAATCCTCCATCCAGGTGCCCTGTAGGGTGCCCTCACTCTCTGTACCCCAACCCAATGGCCCTGTGCTCTGCCCTGAAATTCATCCTAATCTCTTGCCCTCATCCTCTGAGCTTTATCCCCCATTAGCCCCCGACGCTTCCCATTTCTGTGGCCTTGGACTCCATTTCCTCACCACTGGCCTCAGAACTCCTGCCTCTTGCCTGTCTCCCAGCCTCTCCAACTATCCCTCAGCCCTTCTTCTCCCCACAGCTCTGAGATCTGCCACCCCCACTGGCCCCAAGGTGGTGAGCTCTGTCCCCTCACACCGTCCCCAGGATGGTGAGCTCTGCCCCCTCCTCACTGTCCCCAGGGTGATGAGCTTTGCCCCACTACACTGTCCCCGGGACACTGAGTTCTGCTTTCCTCCCCCACTGCCACCAGGGTGGAAAGCTCTGCCCATCTCCTCCCACCTCCGACTGTCCCCAGGGCACTGAACTCTGTCCCACGATGCTCTCCCCTCCCCCCCCCCCCCCCCCCCCCCCCCCCGCTGCCCCATCCATTCTCCTCAGGGCAGTGAGTTCTGCCCCCTGACACTATCCCCAGGGAAGGGAGCTTTGCCCCACCTACCACTGTCTCCAAGTTGGTGAGCTCTGCCCCCCTTGCCCTGTATCTTGTCTTCCCCATCTCCATCCCTCTCCTCCTTTACCATGCTCCCAGCCCTTTACTTGCTCCACTCTCCCAAGAAGCCTCTCCCTTCCCAAGAGTCTGGCCCTCTAGTCTTTCCCCATTGACCCAGCTCTGAGCTCTGGCTCCATTACCATGCCCAGGCCCCAACACCCTGTACTCAGAATCCCATTCCCTGATCCTGGGCTATGCCTTTCTCTAGACCGTCCCCAACATCTCCCAGTCCCCCTAGCTTTGAGCTGTTTCCCTAAGATCACCCCCTCCCTAATTTCCCCCTAATTTCCCCCACTCCAACCTCCTTGGCACCATGGGAGTTGATCTCCCATCCCCTCCACAGATTGTCAGTGTGCTGAACACCCTCCATGCCTCCATATTGTGATCCTGTTATACCCTGCCTTGTCCCTTTAGCTCTCCAGTCTCCATTGCCCTACTGTGACACCAAATATTCCCCCAATTAACCCTGATTCTGTTCTCTGGGCCTGACTCCTGGCTGTGCACTGCCCTCTGTCCCCATAGCTCCAAGCTCTGCAGAACTTCCCCGGTTACCTGCTCCCTCATCTGGGGGTCTGATCCCTCCCAGATTCTTTCCCAGGGATTCCCCCTACCCCAGTCCCCCATGTCTCTGAGATTTTTTTCTTCCCGTCTCCATTCCCAGATCTCCCCTCTTCCCCACACTGATCCAGAGGTTGCCCCCCATGGCATCAATTCTGCCCTCTGTACCTTGCCTCCGGGGCCCCTCCCACCTTCACTTTTATGGCCCACCCTTGATTTTTGTGGCCCAGTAAGTTTACCTCTCCTCACACAATCCCCAGCCTCTCCCTCTCCCCACTGGTTGGTGCTCTGTTCCCTTCTCCCCCCAAATCCCCAGGCCTCTTCCTACCCTCCAGCCTAGGTGCTACTCCCCTCTCCTCACTGCCTGAGATTCTGTCCTCTCCTTCTCCAACATCCCTAAGCCCCTTTCTGGCCTAGAGCCTAAGGGATATTCCCCTCACTCCACCACCCGGGGCTCTGCTCCTTCTCCCCCAACTTTTCCGGGCCCCTTTTTGCCCTCCAGCCTTGGGGGCTACTCCCCTCTCCCCACCGCCTGAGACTCTCCTCCTCTCCCAACTCTCTCATGCCCCTTCCTGCTACTCCTCTACCCAAAAGCTCCCTACTCTGAGCTCTGAATTCCCAGCCCCTTCCTCAGAGCTTCCCCAGTCTCCAGTGCCACCCTCTCAGCCTTTTGGCTGCTTCCAATGCTTCCCCAGTTCCTGTGCCTAACATGGAGCCCCCAGGCCTCTCCCACTTTCCTGTATACTGCCTCCAGAACCATGTTTATTCCCTCACCAGTGCTAGCCCCCTTCCTGCATGGCCCCAGGCCCACACAGCCATCCCCCTGTGCTCTGATGCTCCCAATCTCCCTGGTTCCATCACTTTGGGTTCTGCTCTCCCAAGGCTCCTCCAGTTCCTCCTCCCAGTTCCACAGCTCTTTGCACTGCCCTCTCCATTATCCCAATTTTCTCTTGCCCTCGCAGCTCTTGGCTGGGCTCCAACATTTTAAGTTGACTTCACACAGGTTCTCCACAATCCTCTATACTTATTCCCTCACCTTCTCTGGGCCCTGGCCCAGGACCTCTCTGCTCCTCTCCCCTCCATTCCCCTCATCACCTCCCTGCTCCTTCCCAACAGAAGACCATTCCCCCTCCATTTTCCCCAAATGTTGCTCTCTTGTCCAGAAATCCCTTGCTTTGCTCTCACCTTTCTCCTCTGATGAGATCTGTCCTGCTGCAATTCAGGGATCTTGGTCCACACCTACTCCACTCTCTTCCTGTGCCCTTTCCCCGCTCCTCCCCATGCTCCCCTCCCCTCTGCCCCTGCACTTACTCTGGCTCTTTGGGATGGAGGGAAGCACCTTCATCCTGGTCATCTGTCTTAGAGCTGCCTCAGTGACTTGTTCCCCTACCTTGCTGTCTGCCTGAATGTCGCTCTTTCTCTGGCTCCCTCAACTCTCCTGCCATTGTCCAGTTCCCAGAGCAGCGAGCTGTGGGCAGTGGCTCTGACTCTCCCTGCATCCTTCTCTCTGAGTCCAAGGCCGAGTGAGAAGGGGCGGGAAGGCGGGGGGCTGTGGCCACTCCCTGGGCAGAGGGGAACCTCTTGATGTCAGGTGTCTTTCACTTGTGGTTCTGGCGGGTTCTGGCTGCGGTAGGTGCCGTCCCGGACTCAGCTTCTTGCTGGATCTTTGTGTGTAACTAATGAGTTTGACTGTGAGACTGGGGGTTCTCTGCTTCCAGGCAGCTTCTTCAAGAAACCAACTCATGTCCTGATCCTGGAATTCCCAGGGACCCCTTCCCCAACTCAAACCATCACTTGGCCTCTTTTCCTCCGGCCACATGGGGCTCAGGTCATTCCCAGGGGGAGAGGGTCTCCTAGAAATGCCCCCGGAGATGGTGGCCCCAGGCTCTCTAAACTCTAAGCTCGTTACGGGCAGGGAAAGTGTCTCCTAATTCTGCCACATCATACTCTCCCACGTGTTTAGTACAGTGCTGTGCACGTATAAACTCTAAATAAATGGCTCTTGGGGGCAGGGAACGTGTCTGTTTATGGGATTGTACTCTCCCAAGCACTTAGTAAAGTGCTCTGCACACAGTAAGTACTCAGTAAATACAATTGAATGAATGAATAAATTCCAGTGACTGATTGTAAGCTTCCTGTGGGCAGGGAACATATTTACCAACTGTCATGTAGTACTCTCCCAAGCACTTAGTACAGTGTTCTGCACACAGTAAATGCTTAATACATACCACTGACGGATTGCTCCCAGGCTCACGGCCCCTCCCAACAGTTAGCCATCCTCAAAGTTTGGCCACATCCACTGAACGGCTTATTGTTGTCTCTAGGGTTCTGTGTCAACGGTGGCTTCAAATTCCACTCTAATGCCTGATCATTTCTCCATCTGGGCTGTTCAGAGAACTCTAGTGCTGGAAGGGGACTTTGCGAGGCTAACAGGTCCAGCCCTCTGTCTCCAAGATGGTGAATGAATATTGACAGGTATCTATAATCAAGACGCAAGGCAGGAAGGTGTGTGATCCCAAGTTCTCATGGGGAAATCTCAACACCCCCTCCTGCAAGGTCCGCAGATTCTCCATTCTCCTCTCCTTCCAGGAACATGGATCATCTTCTTGAAGCATCACTCAGCTCTCCTCAAAACTCTCCTCTCTCCTCTCCTCAAAGCTCTCTAATAACTCCCTGTGTCCCTTCACAGCCAACAAAAACTCCAACCCATCATCCTCAAGGCACTCCATCAACTAAGAGAAGCAGCATGACCTAGTGGAAGGAACACGGGATTGGGAGTCAGAGGAGCTGCGTTCTAATCCCGGCTCTGCCAATTGCTTGCTGTGTGACCTCGGGCAAGTCACTTAACTTCTTCATGCCTCATTTCTCTTGCTTTCCCTTGTACTTAGACTGTAAGCCCCAAGTGGGACAGAGACAGTGTTTCTGTTCCTGAGGTTAATCAATGACGATTGATCAGTAGCACTTCATGGGCATTTATTGTGTGATGAGCACTGTCCTAAGTGATTGGGAGGATGCTCTCTGTCCCAGCTCCTCTTCCTACACTCTGCTCCAGTGCTCCATCCTGGCTCTGTTTCTGCCCCTGCTTCATCCCTCTGATTTCATGTGCTCTTGGATTCTGCCACTGCCACCATGACTTTTAGCCTATTTTGTCTAATTTTTTTTAATGGCATTTGTTAACCATTTACTATGTGCCAGGCACTGTACTAAGTGTTGGTGTAGTTACATACTAATCAGGTTGGACGCAGTCCATGTCCCACATGGGGCTCATGGTCAATCCCCATTTTACAGATGAGGTAACTAAGGCCACAAAGCAGACAAGTGGCAGAGCCAGGATTAGAACTCAGGCTGTTCTGACTCTCAGACCTGCTTTTCAGTCTATTTGATAATTAATCAATCAGTCATATTCATTAAGCACTTACTGTGTGCAGAGCACTGTATTAAGCACTTGGGAGAGTACAATATAGCAGAATTGGTAGGCCTGTTCCCTTCCCACAGTGAGCTTACCGTCTAGAGGGGGAGGCAGCATTAATATAAATAAATAAATCACAGATATGTACATAAGTGCTATGGGGCTGAGTCAGTGGTGAATAAAGAGGGAAAATCCAAAGTGTTGTGTTTGTGTGTTAAAGTTTCATCAAAATTGAAGTGTCTGTCTTCAATCTCTTCTTCCCACTTAAGCTTTTAGATTGTGAGCCCCATAAGGTAAAGGGACAGTGTTTAATTCCCAGCTGTGTGTTTCTCCCAGCACTTAGTACAACACTCTGCGCACGGTAAATGCTTAATAAATACTATGCTACTATTACTACTACTACTACTACTACAATAGAGTTAGTGGATATAAGCCTTGCCCTCAAGGAGCTTAAACTTGAGAGGGGGAGATAGGCACTAAAGTACATTGATGAGGATCAGGATAATTACTTAGTAATAGGAGTAGTAGTAGTAGTTGTTGTTGTTGTTGTTGTTGTACTAGTGATAGTAGTAGTAAGAGTTGTGGATGCGGTAGTTGAATTTATTGAGCACACAGTTGGTTCAATGCAGAGTACTAGGTGCTTGAAGTACATAACCAAAGAGACACATTCCATGCCCACAAGGAGCTTACACTTTAATAGATATAACAATATTTACAAATAGAGTAGTCAAGATAATTGAATGCACAACTGAGTGCACTTTGGAAATGCTTATCCAAAAGTTTTGAGGATGAGTATAAGCAAGCTCATAAGTTCTAGATCTGGATGATGGGTTTATATGACTTAGGGATCTGACAATTAGGGAAGTCTTGCTGGAGTACGTGAAGTGAGGCTTCTTTGATTTGGGGAGGAAGGGAGTCCCAAGCCAGGGAACAGAGTGGAAGGAGGTGAGAATAGCTAAAAAGTTGGCTTGGGAGTAAGAAAGAGAGCAAGGTGGAGAGTAGTGAGAGAAAAGAGCAGAAAACTAAGGCTGTGTCAAACACTGCTCTAAGTGCTGTGTCTTTTCTTGTCTTATGCTGTGGAGTCGTTTCCAACCCATAGTGACTCCATGGACATGTCTCTCCCAGATTACTCTACTTCCTTCTGCAATTGTTCTGATAGTATATAGATACAGGTTAATTAGGTTGGACACAGTCCCTGTCCTGCATGGGGCTCACAGTCTAATTAGGAGGGAGAACAGAACTGAGAAACAGAGCAGTTAAGTGATTTGCCCTAGGTCACACAGCAAGTAATTAGCAGAGCTGGGATTGGAACCCAGGTCCTCTGACTCCCAAGCCCGTGCTCTTTTCACTAAGCCATGCTGCTTTTCTTAGTCGGCAGAGAGTCTTGAGGCCAACAGGAAGGAGTTTTTGTTTGCTGTGGAGGGACACAGGGAGCCATTAGAGAGTTTTGAGGAGAGGAGAAATGTGGGCTAAATGACACTTTAAGAAGATGATCTATGTTCCTGGCCAAAGCAGGAGTCTGGAGAACCTGCAGACCTTGTGGGAGAGGATGTGGAAATCTCCTCATGAAACCTTAGTCATACATCTTTCTGTTTTGCTTCTGGAATGTTAGACATCTGCCAATATTCTCACCCAAACTCACAGAATTTCCCTTGGGGATGACTCAGATCTAGGGCCTTTAATCTGTGAGTGGGGAATGGGGAGAGGGAAGACCACCTGAGAACCTGGTCCCTACAGACCTAGGGAGGGTGGGCCCTTGGCCCTCTGGGCAGAAGGTCACAGGGCCTGAGGGTCACGGGGGCTGAGAGCACAGAGGCCTCAGGAAACATCTGCCACTGCTGCTGTTCTTTCTCCAGAGCAAGTCCAGGGTCCAAACAGCAGTGAGTCCGGGGGCCCTCCGTGCACTGAGCTGAGCCTCCAGGCCTCGGCCCCCAGTGAAATGACTCAGACAGACCCCAAACACACCTGCCCCTCTGTGGTCCCTCACTGACCCAGACTTGATGAGGAACTGAAACCATTCACCAGCTGATTCTAGGCCACCAGCCTAAATCCACAATAGAACTCTTAAGTCCTTGCACTCTCAAAAAGTCTCTCTGAATCAATCAATAAATCAATGGTATTTATTGAGCAACTATGTACAGAATATCATACTAAGCGCTTGGGAGAGTTCAGTACAACAGAATTACTAGACATATTTCCTGTCCAAAACAAGCTTACTGTCTAGAGAGTGAACTCAAGGTATAACCCAACCCTGCGAAGCAGTGTGGCTGAGTTGAAAGAACATAGGTCTGGGAATCAGGAGGCCAGGTTTCTAATCCTGGTTCTGTCACTTCTCTGCTATGTGACCTTGGGGAAGTCTCTTAACTTCTTTGTACCTCAGTTTACCTCAACTATAAAATGAGGATTCAACACCTTCTCTCCCTCCAACTTAGACTGTAAGCTCCATGTGGGACTAGGACTGTGTCCTACATGATTAACTTGTATGTACCCCAGTACTATGGAACTCTCTTCAGAGAACTGGGATTCCAGAAGCCAGAAGTTACAGTTTTGAAAATGCAACTATAGATTTCACTTTTACAAAGAGCAGTGAGAAAAAACGATTGTCATTTCACGACTCTCAGACTATCTTCTGTCTCTAAGATGGTGTGAACAGAACTGTCGTAAGTTCCTGGTAGCAGGATGGGTGGAGAAGAAGGGGAGGTTCTTGTCTACCTGGAGATCCTCTCATCTTACTGAGGAAGTAGCAGAGCAGTCAACCACAGTGAAAATAATAGGAAATATGGAAGGAGTTAAGGTTGCTGCAGCTGGAAATTAGAAAGAAGAAATACAGAAGGCTTTTCTGGATGAAAATCAGTCCCTTTTCAGCTGATTTCCAAAAGAAAGATGAGCCTCCAGATGCACAATCCATGTATTCCAGGATTGTTGGTTCAACTTATTTTTACCCCACCCTCTGACTCTCTTAGGAATCCTTGATCCATTTTGACAAGTGCTTGCCCTTGACTCAGTCTCTCCATCTCACATACTTGCCTTGCTGGAATCCATTTCTGGTGTCTGAGTTTCTCGAGTCCTGGATGATGGCTGAGTTGGTTTGAATATCCAGGCAAGGAGGACAGGGGCTGATAGGCATCAGTGGTGTTTGCAGGGCTATGGAGGAACCATACGGGGCCAATCTTGGGCTAATTCGCTGTTTGAGTCAAGAAATGACCAAGGAAGTCCAAGACTGCCTAGGGAGAGACTGAGAGTGCTCAGCTCAGTTTTTTTTTTAGGAGGGAGGTAGTCTTTTCTTTCAAGGTGTTGTGTTGGTCATTGTAAACCATTCCAAGAGTTAGAAACTTGGGATGAATGGCAATTGGTCTGCCCATTAATGGCAATTATATTCAGGCCGCCTCTTACCTAACAGAGCATAACTATAATGTGATTCCATTATATTTTCTGCCCACAGCAGCACTTAATAAATACAACCATGGTTGGTGAAGGGTAATGAATGTTGAACAATGGGTGATGATGATATAACCAGAATAATGAAAGACCTGGTCCAGGGATGGTTTGGAAGAGAGGGAACTGAGAGGGAGAGGGATACAGAGAAAGGCGCCTGTAGCCACATACTGGATTTTAAATGTTATTTATTGCCACTGAGGACAGGGATGAAAAACCAAGGAACATATACAATATGAGCATTATTATAGCAGACCATCCTTGTTGGTAGGAGTTCGGGGAGATTGATCCATCAGTAGTTCAGGAGTATTGATTAACTGCTTGCTCTGTGCAGAGCCCTGAAGGAGGTGTGAATAGGAGTAGTCTAAGAACATGTATAAAAATCTTTAATTTTAGCTGAGTGAATGCCCAGTGTCTACTGCTTGTTGCCCAACTGAACCGTCTCTGCTCTATTCTCTGAGCCAGCCCATCTCTGGTCCTGGCCCCAGACCCACTCTCCAATCAACAAACCATATTTATTGAGCACTTACTATATGCAGATCACTGTGCTAAGCTCTTGGGAGAGCAAGATATAACAGAATTAGCAGACATGTTCCCTGGGCAAAATGTGCTTATAGTATAGAGGGGGAGGCAGATATTAATATGAATAAATCCCCATTCCAAGTCAGTTGCCACTTGCTCCCCATTCTGTTTCCACACTCTGCTGACTGTTTCATCACACTCATCCTTTTTCTTCCTCCATTTTGCTCTGCTCATCATTTTGCCCCCTACTTCAATAGCTATCCGGTCTCTTCTGCTTTATTAAGCCCGTAAGTTAACGAAACCTCATTCCATTCTGCTCTCCTCCTCACTTGACTCCCTCCTCACCCTGCTGTGCTCCAGCTGGGTGGGGCTGTGCCAGTAAAGAAGCAGTGTGGGCTAGTGGATAGAGCTCAGGCCTAGGAATCAGAAGAACCTGCTGGATTCTAATCCCAGCTCTGCCACTTGTCCAATGTGTGACCTTGGGCAAGTCACTTCCCTTCTCTGTGCCTCGTTACCTCATCTGTAAAATGGGGATTAAGACTAGGAGCCCCATGTGGGACTGGGACCGTGTCCATCCCAAATTGCTCGTGTCCATCCCAGTGCTCAGTACAGCGCCTGGCACATAGTAAGAGCTTAACAAATACTGCAATTATTATTATCATTTTGGTGAGCAGGCCAAGAGCTGCCCCCTCTCAGGGTCGCACCTGAAGAGTTTCCAGTACTCTACCAGTCTCGGCTATAGTAGGGGGAGTCAAGCAAAAGACCTACCCTTTCCATTTCTAGCTTGGGCAGTAGCTACTGAGTGGAAGGCAATCTGCTACAAGTCAAAACTCACCCATGCTGGGCACCAGCGGCATGGGAGAGAGTTGAGGAAGAAGACTTGAGTTTACTGTGTGGAAGTCGGCAATGGTAAACCATTTCCGTATTTTTACCAAGAAAACTCTCTGGATATACTACCAGAATGATTACATATGGAGACCAGGGTGTTCTGGGAGAGATGTGTCCGTGGTGTCACTATGGGTCGGAAACGACTCGACGGCATAAAACAAGACCAAGAGCCAGGGATAGTGGGAAAAAGGGTGGTTCAAAAGGTGTGAAATTGACATCTAGTTCCTCATGACCTGTGGTCTTTGAAAGGGCCTCCAGGCTTCCCATGAGATCCGTGACTGTTCCCAAGGTGATGATGGTGGACTTTGGAGGGGTGAAGACTTGGAATTCACATCGTCAGGTCAGTCCACCTTCATATTCCCAGTGATCAGCGGGGAACAGTGGCTCAGTGACCTTGGAGTCACAGTCCTCCCTTTTCTCCTGCTGAAAGGGGCGTGTTAGCACTTAGTCTCTTCCTCCAGGTTCTGGGTCTTCCCCTTTCCCTCCAACAGACAGTTAGACATCTAGATGCAGATGTACAAGATCAGCACGACAGTGCAACATGTAAACCCATAACTGGTGGCACACGGAAACCAGTCAGCTAGATTGACTGACGGGGTCATCGCAAGGGGCATGGCCGAGCATAGGGAGAACACTGGGAATGGGAGAGCTGATGCAGGGGTTTCTCCGGGTGGGGTTAGGTCCAGTGTGGCAGTCCCCATGAGCAATGAGTTTTGTGGGATTCAAGCCAGTCCCGGAAGACATTTTCCATTGTTCCACCAGGCTTCAGAATCGGCTGGACCCACCCCCTCTCTACCCCACGAGGAGGGACCAATGATGGGATTTCAGACGGAGACTGACGCTTCTTCCTTTCTCACCCCTCACAGTTTGAGGAAAGCCTCCAGGTGGAGCTCCTCCAGGAGGAGAGAGGAGGTGCTGGAAGATTCCTTTTCCAATTAAGTTTTTGCTGTTGTCGATAAGTGTCAGGAAGAGTCAGACTGGGGTGTCCCTGAACCCTGTCTTCCCAGAAGCTGCAGGGGTGAGAGGAGGCCACACTAGGCCCCTTGATCGATCATGTTCCGGTAATCGGGGAGCATCTGTGGCTTCAGGTCCACAACCGTGGAGAAGATCCATTTCACCTGTCGAGGAAACAGCGAGGAGGTTATAAGGCTCTACCAGGGTCATAGAAGAGAGGTCCAGGCTGAATCACTGGAGGAAAAGTTAGCGATGGAGTGGGCACTACTAAGTGCTTGGGAGAGTACAATATAATGGTGTACTCCCTTGAGTGTTTAGTCCAGTGCTCTGCACGCAGTAAGCACTCGAGAAATACCACTGATTGATCTGGAGACTTTAGTGCTCAGTTAATAGGTAGACACTCCCTTACTTGCTCTGCACATAAGAAGTGCTTAAATACCATAATTATTATCATTATTGAGTACCATGGGAATTGGAAGATGGCCCCAAACTAAAAACAGCTCAACTCTCCCTGAAATGTAGGACCCCTTTCTACTATACTAGAGTGTTGAACACTACATACTTAACTAACACTCTTTTTTGACTCCTTTCTTTCCCCACTCCATCCATACCTCACTCTGGAACCCAGATCATTCTTCTAAAAAAAAATTCAGCCCATGTTTCTCCACTCCTCAAGAACTTCCAGAGGTTGCCCACCTACACCTGCATCAAACAAAAAGGCCTTACCATAGGTTTTGAAGAATTCAATCACCTCTCTGATTTCCTACTACAACCCAGAATGCTCACTTCACTCTTCAGACACCAACCTACAGACGGTAACTCGATCTCATCTAGCTCACAGTAGGCTTCTCGCCCCCATTCTGTCTCTGGTCTGGAACTCCCTCCTCTTTCGTCTCCAACAGACCACCCCTCTCCTCACCTTCAAATCCTTATTAAAATCACATCTCCTACAAGAGGCCTTCCTTAACAAAGTCCTCATTTCCCCTACTCTCTTTCCCTTCTGTGTCACCCTTGCACAGGTAGGTACCATTTATTCACCCCACCCTCAGTCCCACAGTACTTATGTATTATGTATTTGTAATTTGTTTTAACGTTTGTCTCTCCCTGTAATCTGCAAGTTTGTTGTGGGCAGGGAACATGCCTCTGTTATATTGTACTCTCCCAAGCACTTAGTATAGTGCTCTGCACTCACTAAGTGCTTAATAAATATGATTGATTGATTGATCAAGGCCTGAGAGTTTCAAGGATCTGCATGATCACCACTCAGGGTCAGAAATGGTGACTGAGGAAAGCTCAGACTGAGGTAATGGTGAATGAGGTGGAGTACCCTCAATGGTTTAAACTGCAACCTGAAAACCAACAGAGTCTCTCATACAGGGGAGAGGAAAGCCCTGAAAGTTAAAGACAGCTAAATGAACCCCTTACATCCCCTTAGGCCAGAGTCCATCCCACAACCCCAGCTGTCACTCTTATCGCCAGAAGACAGGGCGTGTGAGTTAGGGAGAAGGAGGGGAGGGGAGTCTGTGGACCTCACCTTGAAAAGGGTGACTGTGGCACTGTAACACACGCTGAGGAAAAACAGGGTGATGAAGACAGAGATGGTGGTCCATAGCCCTTCGAGCTCTTCGTCTCCAGCCTCAGTGCAGTTCTCATCCAGAATCAGCTCTGTGAGGAAGGGAAAAAGAGAAGGCAATCGGGGTCAGGTTCCTGCTTGCCCCATGACTCTACGGGGCCATGGGAGATGGGTGAGGTTGGGTTTCATCTGGAATGAGGGGTAATCCCAAGGACACTATAAACAGGGAATGGTGCACACCACTCAACTGCCCTACCACTGTCCAGCCCCGGAGAAGGTCTGTGTCTACAGTAACCCCTGAGGTCCGGTTTGCAAGGGTCCGGCCTGGGCTTCCCTGAGGGTGTCAGCCCTGGTTCACAGAGGCCCCGGTGGCCTGGTCTGGCACCAAAGACTTGGGAAGACCATGTGATTCCTGGGCCAGTCCAGACACCACAGGGAGAAAGACACCACGTATGCCACAGCCAGCTTCAAGCCAGCCCATCTCTGAGTCCTCAAGGCCCAGGATCTGTCAGAGTCAGAATTCACCGCCAACAGAAACAGGCACTACAGATCAGTCTGGATTACCCAATCAAGCCCCAGGCCTGAGGGGTCTGCAAGTACTGGCCTGACACGGGAACTGCCAAGAAGTTACCAGGCGGTAATGGTCTTTGGGTGTTTTGTTTTGGGTTACTAGTAATACAAACTGTCCCCTTCACTAGAGCGTCCCCTCTTGCTGGAGGCTTGTGGGCAGAGGAAGGGTGTTGGTTCTCATCATAATGGTGGGATAATTTCTTCCCTGTTGTACATCCCACTGCCCTTGGTGGGGTCAGAGTGCGATCACTCCCCAGAAGGCAACTTCTGGAGAGGACAGGGTCCCAGAGCAGATCAGGTGTTGACTGACTCCCGATAGTTTGGGAGTCCCATAGGCATCCCTGGAAGGACAACAGCCTATATCCCACCCAGACTCTCTGGGACCCCAGGGCTCCCATCCAGACATCTCCACAGCCCAGGGGAGGGTGGGTAAGGCCCCTCTCCCCAGCAATAGTCCAAATCCTATTTGGAAGTGGCTCAGGAGCAACAAGGACAGAGTGGAATGGAGATGGGGTGGAGAGAGAAAGGGAATGGTGAAGGGGCAGGACAAGGAGAGGATCCAATCAAGATGGGAAGGATAGGATTTCTAGAATTGATCTCTGGGGAGACTTTAGGCTCCCATTCTCTCTGGGAAAAGGCAGAGGAGGAGTAGGGAAGCTGAGGATTTTTACCTTAGAAGACCTCAGGGAGATGACCCATTGCTGGGTATAGGGGCAGCTAAGTGTGATCAGGGAAGATGACTTTTTTCTTCTCCAGGGAGAGGACTGGGCAAGGTAGGAGAACTTCATCTCCTCTCTAGGCTGATGTTTGCTGGCTTGTGGAGGATTAGCATAGGACCTCTGGAGAGGGTCCTGAGCAACTCTTAAGGGTGCAGGCCAGTGCTGAGCTCCATAGTTAATGCCCAGATCTGAGCTTTTCACTCTTAAATGCCCAATCCTTCATCCCCAGTCATGACAAAGTATCATGGACCAAAGTATGGGATAAGGATAAGAGGGTAAGGGGCTCAATAAGGGAGTGGGTGTGAGGTGATTTAGGGTAAGCTGATTTGAAAGTGTAAATTCACACTGTCTGTTTGTTTACCACCGCAGCCCAGAACAGTCCTCTACTCTGGTTCCTTCCACACTTTAGTGGGTTCTGGGGCCAATGAGCAAAGCAGCAAAGAGACACAGGTACTCGGTCTCCATTGGCTTGATACATTGACACAAAGGGACTAGAGGCACAAAATCAAGGTTTCAACATGCGTGTGGGAGTTCATGTGTGGTTTGTGGGAGTGTATGGATGTGCTAGTGTGTGCGCTAGTGAGAAACAAAGTTCACAAACTTGTGTGAGAATGCTTCGTGACCGATTTCTCGAAGTGTATTTTGCTGGAAGTGTAGATGGACTTGACTCGGTATAAGACTCCTTATGTGTGGGTTTGTGTCTCAATACGAAAACTATCTGAGTCCCTGGGGCGATGTAGTGTCCAGGCAGTTCAGGTGAATGTATGGCAGAAAGGAGGGGCACAAGAGTGATGCAGAGCAAGTAGGTGAATCAGTAAGGTCACCCATCGGGAGGGGATGGAGAGTGTACCTAGGCCTGTAGATGGGACTGTGTGGAGGGCAACTGGCCATGCTGACTCTGCCCCTTCATCCCTACTTCCTGCAGGGGCCTCAGATAGAGGTTTTCCCCAGTTGCAACTGATTCAATATCTCCTAGCAGCAGAGTAGACAGGAAGGTGTTAGTTAAGCAGAAGTGTGAGAGCCGGGGGAACTACGGGAATTTCACCTCATGTTCTCCCAGAGGGGCGAGGGCTAGATGACCCAGGCCAGATCTCAGTCTGAGGGCTTCAGGCTGCCCCCTGTGCGGGAAGGAGTGGACTGTGGACCGCGTGGTCAGTCATCACTGTCCACAGCCAAAACTTCCCCGTGGCTCCATCCAGGAGAACATGGAGCTCAGGGCTTCATCTGCCCAGACCCTCTCTCTAGCCACCTTCCTGAATTTCCACATCCTCCATGCTGCCCTAGCTACCATCAGCAGAGAGGAGACTTGGTTCTGCCCATCCAGTCCAGGTCCCTGGGAGAGGCAGGGGTCGGGTGTGGGGGGTGTCTCTGAAGACCTCCACCCCTAGAGGAAGACATTGCCCCAAGGGTCTGAGTCACCCAAGCAGGGGCAGGGCAGTTTCACGCACCATAGAGATGGAGCCAAGTTGCCCGTGCCAAGAGAGATGGAGTCCCTGTCCCTGCCCTCCCTGCCCCCACTCTGGTCAGCCCAGTCACCCCACAAGGGACCGATCCCCCTTCTCTTTCCGTGGTGGCCCCAGGAAGAACCAGTCCAGACATGCTGTGTTTCAGGTGTGGCGGTGGGGTGTTTATTATCATGCTTTAGGGTCACGGGAGGAATTTACATGGGGAATTCTCCTCGTTTTGGACCCCAAGGACCCGGAGTGGGGGTGGAAGGGGTGGGGGACAAGCACAGACAGCAGATGGGGAAGCGGGAGCCGGGCTGGTCCTGGGTCAGGAGGAGATGCAGGTGGGGTAAGAGGATGGGGTTTCTCGATGTTCTAAGCAGCTCTCATTTACCAGTATTTTTGGATACCGTCTTCTGCAGAAATTTCTGGGGCAGGGCCTCGTGCTTCACTGAGCAGGTATAGGTCCTTCCTCTCTGCCAATCTGCCTTCTGCACATCAAGCTTGCTGTACATGAAGAAGGTACTCCCATGCATCTGTGGCAGGGTGCTGGCATAGTCTGCCTCAGGTACCGGTTTGTCATCTTGTAGCCACTCGACGGTGATTGATTCGGGGTAGTAGTCCAAGATCATACAGGTGAGGCTGAAAGTGTCTTTGTTCAACTCATCTCGGTGAGGTGAGTAGACATAGGCCTCCGGAGCCTTGCGTGTGCCTTGAGGAGAGGAAGAAACAGAAGAATTTAACAGTAGCCCCAGTCACTCCACGGCATCCAGTGGGACTGAGAGTCTCTAGGCTAAAGTTTTGAGGGCCTTAGAGCTGTGAGAGGACTCAGGGAACCACCCAAAATATAGGGGTGGGTGGATTGTCTTCTCTGGCCCATGGGAGATTGAGCCTCTGCTGGGAGGGAGCATCAGATTCGTTGTGGATTTCAAAGTCCTTGTCAAATCAGTCAATCAATCAATCCATGAGTGGACTTTATTGATTGATTAGCATGTGCTAAACAATGTAATAAGCACTTGGGAGAGTACAATACAGCAGAGTTGGAAGACACTTTTCATGCCTCCAATGAGTCTACAGTCTAGAGGGGGCTAAGAATGCCCTGGAATGATGCCTTCTCTTGGAAAGAGTTTCCACAGGCCACTGTACTAGCTCCCTCCAACAGTTGGGAAAATACATCAACCCCCAGCTTCCTTCACACCTGTGAGTATCGTTCAACCCTTAAGGGTGATTTATTTCGTCTTCTCATCCCTTCCCAGGGAGTTCTTATCTTTCATGAGTTGAAGATTTCTAGACTGTGAGCCCACTGTTGGGTAAGGACCGTCTCTATATGTTGCCAACTTGTACTTCCCAGGCGCTTAGTACAGTGCTCTGCACACAGTAAGCGCTCAATAAATACGTTTGAATGAATGAATGAATGAAGATAAGAATCTATTCTATTCAGTTGTGACATCAAGTTCTCCACCCTCTGCCCTCTCCTGCCCCTCTGAAGTCCAGCCTGGGGTTTCAACCTCCCCTGACTCAGCGTCCCGGTCTCAGGTTAGGGGAGGAGCTCTAAATTGAATTTTCTAGTGCAGAGAGCAACCATCTACTTACCTGCGGTATGGGAGATCGTCTTCATGACTGGCGATGGAAAATTTTTGTGCTGCACTTTGCATTTGAATACTTTCTGGTCCAGCCAATCCTTGCTGGACACCTCCCGCTCACTGACAAAACGATAGGTGCCATTCCTCTGTTCCTTGGGTGGTGGTTCTACACTTCCTGACTTGGGAAGTTCCTTGTCACCTTGGTACCAAGTGACAACAGGGTTTTCATCTTTGTCTTCGAAGCCGAGATCCACAACAACACAGGTGACCTTAGGGGTGCCGGTCACAGAGAGGAAGTCCTTGGGTTTGGGAGGAAATATGAATACAGCAGGACCACCTGGGCCTGGAGGACAGAAATTAAGAGAAGGGAGTGGATGGGATACACAGTGAACAGGGTCTTTCGGTTTCAGTTGCAATGTTGACCCTCACCGGCCTCTCCTTCTAGACCATGAAGAAAGACCAAGGGATGTGGAGTCAGGGGATCGGAGTTCTAGTCCCAACCCCATCTCTTGTCTGCTGTGTGTCCTTGGGCAGGTCACATAAATCCTCAGGGCTTCAGTTTCCTCATCTGTAAAATGGGAATATAATACCTCTTCTCCCTCCCTCATAGATTCAAGGGCTTAGTACAGTGCCGTGCACACAGTGAGCTCTCAGTAAAAATGATGGATTGATTTAGGGTCCCCAGGGACTGACTCTCTTGCTTCTCCCCCAGCACTTAGCACGGTGCTTGGCACATAGTCAACTCTTCATAAATACTGCCACCATTATCATCATCTTCATCATCATATCCATCCGTAACCTCTCCTCAGTCTTTTAGAGCTCTGCCCTCCACAGTGAGAGGAGTCACAGCACATTCACTCACTTTCTCTTCAAATTCCTGCAGTTAGAACTTGAAGCTCCACACAGATCTCTTGTCAGTCCAACTTCTGTCCCTAGCCCTTCTGGAATTCCTGAGAGCTTCAGAGGTAAATTGAAATGGAGCAGCTGACTTTACCCTGAGATTTCTGCTCATATGGTGCCCCCAATTCTAGAGAGTACCACTCTCCAGCCTCAACTTTTCTCCTGATATCACTCAGCAGGTCAAAATGATGGGGATAATCATTGTGGCACTTGTTAAGTGCTTACTATATGTCAAGCACTGTGCTAAGCTCTGGGGGAGAGTCTAGATAATCAAATCCCACATGGGGCTCATAGTATAATAATAATAATAATAATGACATTTGTTAAGTGCTTACTATGTGCAAAGCACTGTTATAAGCGCTGGGGAGGATACAAGGTGATCTGGTTGTCCCCTGTGGGGCTCACAGTCTTCATCCCCATTTTACAGATGAGGGAACTGAGGCACAGAGAAGTGAAGTGACTTGCCCAAAGACACACAGCTGACAATTGGCGGAGCCAGGATTTGAACCCACGACCTCTGACTCCCAAGCCCGTGCTCTTTCTGTTGAGTCACGCTGCTTCTCTATAAGTATAGTATAAGTAGGAGAACAGATATTGAATCCTCATTTGACAGTTGAGGTAACTGAGGCACAGAGAAGTTAAGTGACTTGCTCAAGGACATACAGCAGGTATGTGATGGAGTTGGGATTAGAACCCAGGTCCTCTGACTCCCAGGGCCCTGCACTTTCAACTAGGCCACACTGATCCCTTAGGAAGCAAAGGTTTTGTAGACTTACTTGGGCATGGAAGCTGTGTATCAGTTCTTCTGTGTTCTGCAAACAGAAAAGGAGATCAGTATTCATTCCAAGTGTGAAGAAAATAGCAAGGAGTTCAAAAACGTTTATGGCCCATTTAAAAGAATAGGCTACTAGAATGTCACACCCTTATTTTCATTGTATCCATGGCCTCTTCCGCCCCATCCCACCACATATATGCAGTTCCTGTCATAAAACGAGATTTCACCAAGGTATTCAGGCTGGTCTTCCTCTTGCATTGACACTGTAAGTCCCTTCCTGAACTGGGATTCCTCCAGCCTCATAACTCCCAACCCTCTTCCATGCTCCCTTTCTGCTGGAAGGGGTGGATACCAGCAGCCTCGAAGGTGAGGGGTGGAGGGAAGGCGGCTGTCTTACCGACTGTCTTTGCGATTTTGGTCTTGCTGGCTGGGTGCTCCACATTGCAAGTGAATGACTCAGACTGCCATTTATCTGCAGGGACGGTGAGCTGGGTGCTGCGGGTGTAGAGGCCCGTGGACTGGAGGACAGCGGGGAAGGTTTTGGAGCTGCTGCTGAAGGCTGCCGGGCTCCAGTTGATGTTCAGTGGCTCTGGGGAGTAGCCGGTCACCAGGCAGCCCACGGCCACCTGGGAGAGGTGTTCTTCTTTGCAGCTGGGAGTCAAGGGGAAGACGGATGGGGGCACGGTCCCAGCTGGAAGGCAAGAACAGGGGTTAAGTTTGGGCCATCACACACATACGCACGCACATACATGCACATACCGTATATTCCAACAACCAGTCAAATGAGAAGCAGTGTGGTCCAATGGAAAGACCACGGGTCTGGGACCCAGAGAACCTCGGTACTAATCCCAGCTCTGCCACTTGTCGGCTGTGTGACTTTGGGCAAATCACTTTTCTTCTCTGCACCTCAGTTACCTCATCTGTAAAATGGGGATTAAGACTGTGAGCCCCAAGTGGCCCATGGACCGTGTCCAACCTGATTATCTTGAACCTACCCCAGTGCTTAGTACAATGCCATTATAAATTATGTCAGTGCCAATATATCATTATAGAAAGATGGGATGGGCAAGTTACCCAGAAGAGGACGAAGAGGGGCGATTCTCCCAATTCCCTAGAGGGCAAACCTAACTTCATACTTTCTCAGCACCCCCATCTGATGGCTCTGTAATTTATTTATTTTATCCATGATGTATTTGTTTATATTAATGTCTGTCTCCCCCTCTATACTTTAAGCCCATTGTGGGCAGGGGATGTGTCTACCAACTCTGTCATATTGTCATATGGTCTTCTTCCAAATGCTTAGCACAGTTCTCTGCACTTGTGTCAATTAATACTATTGATTGATTGATTAAGAGCCCCTTCCCCTCCCTCCCCCCCGGTTGGATTTGCTTGGGGCAATGTTGTGGTCCCCCTCCCCACCCCATTCTCCTACACTGCTGCAGGACATCCTGCTTTCTTCTCCTCGGAACCCCCGATCTGCTGCGAAGAAGGCCTGAGTACCGGTCAGAAGCTCAGTGGGAACAGCAGCATTTGAGGGTGAGTCAAGTGCACTGCGGTTTGGGGTAGGGGATGGGGAAACAGGGCTGAGAGGGATGACGAGGATGAGGACTGCAGGACTGACTTTGGCTCCCAGGCCCGGTAGGTGACCAGCTGACCGGGGGGTAGTCCAAACTGGTTGGTCTGCCCCCCTTTACGGCCCAGTCTGGCTAAAGGGGAAGGGGTTCTAAACTAAGGGATTCACAAGAAGACTCACAGTGCCTGGCCCTGTGGATTCAGAGAAGGGGTCTCAATGGGGCCCTAACAGAGCAGACCACCCGGTTCTGACACCCCCCAGAGAGGGAAAGACCATCAGGTTCCAGGGGCTGCAGAGACAGACATACAATTGGACTACCTGCCCATCCCCTCACCAGAGTCGTCGCCAGAGCCCAGAGGATCTGATTGGGCCTCAGCAACCGGAAAGTCCTGTCCAACGGCAGCATAAATCATGCTACCCCCCCACCCCACCCCCCACCTGCTGCTGGACAGCTCAGCCCCTGGGCCTCCTCCAGAAATCCACCAGCTCCACATTCATACCTACTGCCAGCTCGCCCCCTTGGCCCTTCTCACCATACTCTGCTCCTGGGTGTTCCAGGTCAGCTGAGCCATTTTGCCCTTGGTAACTCAACTCAACCGCCGTGTCTCATATGATTATCCCGTATGTACCCCGGTGCTTAGTACGGTGTTAGTGGGTACTTCACAAACACTGCAACGAGCCACATATCTCTTGCCAGGTCAACTTCTCTGCTGAAGCCTAGCTCATCTCCTTTCTCCCTCCCAGTTCACCTCCTCTGCCTCACACCAGCCTGTCTGTGCTTTCCCCCTGCCCGTTCGGACCTGTATCCCCATTTCCCTAAGATAAGCTCTTTGACCCACTGACATTCCTGCCTCTGTACCACTCACCAGCTCACTTCTGCTAGCCCGTCTCCCCTGCCAGCTCAGCTTCTGCAGAGCCTGCCATTTTCCTCCTGCTAGTTCGCACTCTGTACCCTCTCCCAGCTTAGCTTCTCTACCCCATCTCCAGCTCGGGTCTGAATCATCTTCCAGTTCAGCTCATCTACACCCAGCTAACTCAACTCTGTCCCACTGCCCAGCTTCGCTCCTCTGCTCGCTGACCTCATGCCAGCTCAGTTATTTTGCCTTCTGCAGGCTCATCTCCTCTGCACCCTGCCTGTTCTGCTCTTGGTCCCCCTGCTAACTCAGTCCCTCTGTTCCTTACCCACTGAGCTCCTGTCCACGCTTTCAGCTCAGGTCATCTGCCTTATAGCAGCTCAGCTCCTGTATCTCCTGCCATTTCACCTCTGTGCTCCCCTATTAGCTCAGCTCCTATAGCCACTTTTAACTCTGCTTCCTGGCCAGCTCAGCTTTTGTATTTCCTTCCAACTCAGTTCTTCTGCCCTGTGTCAATTCAGGTACTGTGCCAGCTCTCAGGTTAGCCCCCACATCTCCCCACATCAGCAACTCTGCCTGTGCCAGCTCAGCTCCTGTACCCTCTCCCAGCTCTGATCCTGGGCCTCCTGCCAGTTCAACTCCTGTGCACTTAGCTAGTTCCGCTCCCATACCTCTCCCAGCTTAGCTGCTAGGCCTCCTGCCTGCTCATCTCCTGCACCTGCTCCAGCTCAACTGCTATGCCTCCTGCCAGTTCTGTTCCTATACCTGCTCCTTTCTCAGCTTCTAGCTCTAGCTCTGTTACCATCTCCCAGCTCACCTCTGGTACCAGCTCTCAGCTCAGCTCCCGTGCCCTCTGCCAGCTCTGTTCCAGTACCTCCAGCCAGCTCTACTCCTGTATCTGTTCCTAGCTCAGCTGCTGGTACCTCCTGCCAGCTCAGCTCCTGTACCTGATACCAACTCAGCTCCTGTACCTGGTCCTAGCTCAGCTACGGTACTACCTCGCTGCTCTGATCTGGTATCTTCTGTCATTTAATAATAATAATAATAATAATAATAATAATAATGGTGGCATTTGTTAAGCACTTACTATGTGCCAAGCACTGTTCTAAGTGCTGGGGTAGATACAAGGTAATCAGGTTGTCCCACATGGGGCTCACAGTCCCAATCCCCATTTTACAGATGAGGGAACAGAGGCACAGAGAAGTTAAGTGACTTGCCCACGGTCACACAGCAGACAGGTGGCAGAGTCAGGATTAGAACCCTCTGACTCCCAAGCCCGGGCTCTTTCCACTGAGCCACGCTGCTTCTCTTTCACCTCCTGTCCCTACTCTTGGCTCAGTACAGTACTAACTCCCAGATCTGCTCCGGTCACAGCTTCTAGCTCAGCTCCGGCACCTCCTGTCTGCTCCTACCTCAGCTATGGTACCAGCTCCCAGTTCTGCCCTGGTTCCAGCTCCCAGATAACTGGTCATACCTTCTGCCAGCTCTCTCCAGGACCAGCTTCCAGCTCATCCAAGGTCCCAGCTCAGCTCAGCTGCAATGCCCCCTGCCAGCTCATCTCCTGAACCAGCTCCCATCTGGTACCTTCTGCTAGCTCTGCTCTTTTAGCTGCTCCTAGCTCAGCTCTTGTGCCTCCTGCCAATTCTGCTTCTGGGTACTCAGCTAGGGTACTAGCTTCCAGGTCTGCTCTGGTATCAGCTCCCATCTCAGCTCCTGTGTCCCCTGCCAGTCATCTCCTGAACCTGCTCTTATCTCTGCTCCATTACCTCCTGCCAGTTCTGCTCCTGTACCGGCTCCTAGCTCAGCTATGGTACTAGCTCCCAGCTCTGCTCTGGTACCAGCTTCAAAGGCCCCTGCCAACTCATCTGACTGAGCCCCCTTTTTCCTCTCCTCCTCCCCATCCCCACAGCCCTACCTCCTTCCCCTCCCCACAGCACCTGTGTATACATTTTTACAGATTTATTACTCTATTTTACTTGTACATATTTACTGTTCTAATTATTTTGTTAATGATGTGCATCTAGCTTTACTTCTATTTATTCTGATGATGTGACACCTGTCCACGTTTTGTTTTGTTGTCTGTCTCCCCCTTCTAGACTGTGAGCCTGTTGGTTTGTAGGGACCATCTCTATATCTTGCCAACTTGTACTTCCCAAGCGCTTAGTACAGTGCTCTGCACGCAGTAAGCACTCAATAAATACAATCAAATGAATGAATGAATCTCCTGAACCTGCTCCTGTTTCTGTTCCGTTATCTCCTGCCTGCTCTGATCCTACACCTCCTCCTCCCTCAGCTATGGCACTGGTTCTGGCTCTGACAGCTCTGCTCCTGTACCAGCTTCTAGCTCAGCTCCTGTATTAGCTTCCAGTGCTGCTCCCAGGTTACCTGTGGTACCTCCTGCCAGCTTGGCTTCGGCACCAACTCCCAGCTCTGCTCTGGTAGCAGCTCCTAGCTCAGCTCAGCTGGTATGCTCCCTTCCAGCTCACCTCCTGAACCTACTCATCTCTCTGCTCCAGTACCAGCTTCTAGCTCGGCTACAATACCTGCTCCCAGCTCAGCCTACCTGCTATGCCCCCTGCTTGCTTATCTCTTTAACCCACTCCCCATTCTGCTATGGTACCTCCTGCCACCTTGGCTCCTTACTCAGCTAGGTACTAGCTCTCAGGTCTGCTCAGGTACCAGCTCCTAGCTTAGCTCTGTGCAATGCCCCCTGCTAGCTCATCTCCTGAACCTGCTCCCACCTCAGCTCTGTTACATCCTGCCAGCTCAGCTCCCAGATTTGCTCCTGTGCCCTGAGTCAGTTCAGTTTCTGTACCAGCTTGTAGCTCAGCTCTGTTGCATCCTGCCAGCTCAGCTCTGCTACCTTCCCTCAGATCAGGTCCAAGCTCCCAACCGGTTCAACACCTGTACTTGTTCCCAGCTCAGCGCTGGTACCAGCTTTCATTTCTGCTCCTCTACCCTCTTCCAGCTCAGTTTCTGAACCTGCCTCAGCTCTGCTCCTGTACCCACTGCCAGCTCAGCTCCCATACCTGTTTTCAGCCCAGCTCCTGTGCCCCTTCCCAGCTCAGCTCCTGTGCCTCCTGCTCTCAGCTATACTCCTGTACCTCCTGCCAGCTCAGCCCCAGTACCTGATCCCAGCTCAGCTCAAGTTCTACTCCTCTGCCCGCTGCCTGCTCAGCTCCCAAACCTGCTCCCTGCCCTGCCCCTGTACCTCCTGCCAGCTCAGCTCCAATACCTGCTCCCAGCTCTGCTCCGGTTCCTCCTGCCAGCTCTGCTCCTGTTCCTGCTCCCAGCTCAGCTCCTGTACCGTCTGCTGGCTCAGTGATCATTCCTGTTCCTACCTTAGCTCCGGATCCTGCTTCCAGCATCTAGTTCTGCTCCCATGCCCCCTGCCAGCTCAACTCCTGAACCTGCTCCCTGCTCTGTTCCTGTACCTTCTGCCAGCCTAGCTCCCATTCCTGCTTCCAGGTCAGCTCCTGTGCCCCCTCCCAGCTTAGCTCTAGTACCTGCTCCTAGCTCAGCTCCACCTCCTGCTCCCAGCTCAGCTCCTGTACCTCCTGCCAGCTCAACTCCCCTTCCTGCACCTAGCTCAGCTCTGGCTCCTGCTCCCAGCTTCCAGTTCTACTCCAGTGCCCCCTGCCAGCTCAGCTCCTGAACCTGCTCCCCACTCTGTTCCTGCACCCCCTGCCAGTCAACCCCATTCCTGCTTCCAGCTCAGCTCCTGTGCCCCTCCGAGCTCAGCTCCGGCTCCTGCTCCCAGCTCTGCTCCTGTTCCTCCTGCCAACTCGGTGTCCATTCCTGCTCTCAGCTCAGCTCCTGTGCCCCCTCCCAGCTCAGCTGCAGCTCCTGCTCTCAGCTCTGCTCCTGTTCCTCCTACCAGTTCAGCTCCAATTCCAGCTTCCAGTTCTGCTCTCATGCCCCCTGGCCAGCTCAGCTCCTGAACCTGTTCCCCACTCTGTTCCTGTACCCACTCCCAGCTCAGCTCCAATCTCTGCTCCCAGCTCTGTTCCTACTCCCAGCTCAGCTCCTGTACCTTCTGCCAGCTCAGCTCTCATTCCTGTTCCTAGCTCAGCTCAGGCTCCTGCTTCCAGCTTCTAGTTCTGCTCCCATGCCCCCTGCCAACTCAGCTCCTGAACCTGCTCCCTGCTCTGTTCCTGTACCTCCTGCCAGCTCAGCCTCCATTCCTGCTTCCAGCTCAGCTCCAGTACCTGCTCCTAGCTAAGTTCCAGCTCCTGCTCCCAGCTTCCAGTTCTGTTCCTCTGCCCCCACCAGCTCTGCTCCTCAACCTGCTCCCCACTCTGTTCCTGCACCTCCTGCCAGCTCAGCCCCCATTCTTGCTTCCAGCTCAGCTCTACTACCTGCTCCCAGTTCAGCTCCAGCTCCTGCTCCCAGCTCTGCTCCTGTTCTTCCTGCCAGCTCAGTTCCAGTTTCAGCTTCCAGTCCTACTCCCGTGCCCCCTGGTCAGCTCAGCTCCTGAACTTGTTCTGCACTTTGTTCCTGTAACCCCTCCCAGCTCAGCTCCAAACCCTGCTCCCAGCTCAGCTCCTGTACTTTCTGCCAGCTCAGCTCTCATTCCTGTTCCTAGCTCAGCTCTGGCTCCTGCTTCCAGCTTCTAGTTCTGCTCCCATGACCCCTGCCAGCTCAGCTCCTGAACCTGCTCCCTACTCTGTTCCTGTACCTCCTGCCAGCTCAGCTCCCATTCCTGCTTCCAGCTCAACTCCTGTGCCCCTCCCAGCTCTGCTGTAGTACCTGTTCCTATCTCAGCTCTACCTCCTGCTCCTAGCTCAGCTCCTGTACTTTCTGCTAGCTCGGCTCCCATTCCTGCACCTAGCTCAGCTCTAGCTCCTGCTCCCAGCTTCCAGTTCTACTCCAGTGCCCCCTACCAGCTCAGCTCCTGAACCTGCTCCCCACTCTGTTCCTGCACCCCCTGCCAGTTCAACCCCATTCCTGCTTCCAGCTCAGCTCCTGTGCCCCTCCCAGCTCAGCTCCAGCTCCTGCTCCCAGCTCTGCTCCTGTTCCTCCTGCCAACTCGGTGTCCATTCCTGCTCTCAGCTCAGCTCCTGTGCCCCCTCCCAGCTCAGCTCCAGCTCCTGCTCCCAGCTCTGCTCCTGTTCCTCCTGCCAGTTCAGCTCCAATTCCAGCTTCCAGTTCTGCTCCCATGCCCCCTGGCCAGCTCAGCTCCTGAACCTGTTCCCCCCTCTGTTCCTGTACCCACTCCCAGCTCAGCTCCAATCTCTGCTCCCAGCTCTGTTCCTACTCCCAGCTCAGCTCCTGTACCTTCTGCCAGCTCAGCTCTCATTCCTGTTCCTAGCTCAGCTCAGGCTCCTGCTTCCAGCTTCTAGTTCTGCTCCCATGCCCCCTGCCAACTCAGCTCCTGAACCTGCTCCCTGCTCTGTTCCTGTACCTCCTGCCAGCTCAGCCTCCATTCCTGCTTCCAGCTCAGCTCCAGTACCTGCTCCTAGCTAAGTTCCAGCTCCTGCTCCCAGCTTCCAGTTCTGTTCCTCTGCCCCCACCAGCTCTGCTCCTCAACCTGCTCCCCACTCTGTTCCTGCACCTCCTGCCAGCTCAGCCCCCATTCTTGCTTCCAGCTCAGCTCTACTACCTGCTCCCAATTCAGCTCCAGCTCCTGCTCCCAGCTCTGCTCCTGTTCTTCCTGCCAGCTCAGTTCCAGTTTCAGCTTCCAGTCCTACTCCCATGCCCCCTGGTCAGTTCAGCTCCTGAACTTGTTCCGCACTTTGTTCCTGTAACTCCTCCCAGCTCAGCTCCTGTACTTTCTGCCAGCTCAGCTCTCATTCCTGTTCCTAGCTCAGCTCTGGCTCCTGCTTCCTGCTTCTAGTTCTGCTCCCATGACCCCTGCCAGCTCAGCTCCTGAACCTGCTCCCTACTCTGTTCCTGTACCTCCTGCCAGCTCAGCTCCCATTCCTGCTTCCAGATCAACTCCTGTCTCCCTGCTCTGCTCTAGTACCTGCTCCTAGCTCAGCTCCACCTCCTGCTCCCAGTTCAGCTCCTGTATTTTCTGCCAGCTCGGCTCCCATTCCTGTTCCTAGCTCAGCTCTGGCTCCTGCTTCCAGCTTCTAGTTCTGCTTCCATGACCCCTGCCAGCTCAGCTCCTGAACCTGCTCCCGACTCTGTTCCTGTACCTCCTGCCAGCTCAGCTCCCATTCCTGCTTCCAGATCAACTCCTGTCCCCCAGCTCTGCTCTAGTACCTGCTCCTAGCTCAGCTCCACCTCCTGCTCCCAGTTCAGCTCCTGTATTTTCTGCCAGCTCGGCTCCCATTCCTGTTCCTAGCTCAGCTCTGGCTCCTGCTTCCAGCTTCTAGTTCTGCTTCCATGACCCCTCCCAGCTCAGCTCCTGAACCTGCTCCCTACTCTGTTCCTGTACCTCCTGCCAGCTCAGCTCCCATTCCTGCTTCCAGCTCAACTCCTGTGCCCCTCCCAGCTCTGCTGTAGTACCTCTTCCTAGCTCAGCTCCACCTCCTGCTCCCAGCTCAGCTGCTGTACTTTCTGCTAGCTCGGCTCCCATTCCTGCACCTAGCTCAGCTCTGGCTCCTGCTCCCAGCTTCCAGTTCTACTCCAGTGCCCGCTGCCAGCTCAGCTCCTGAACCTGCTCCCCACTCTGTTCCTGCACCTCCTGCCAGCTCAGCCCCCATTCTTGCTTCTAGCTCAGCTCTAGTACCTGCTCCCAGCTCTGTTCCTATTCCTGCTCCCAGCTCTGCTCCTGTTCCTCCTGCCAACTCGGTATCCATTCCTGCTGTCAGCTCAGCTCCTGTGCCCCCTCCCAGCTCAGCTCCAGCTCCTGCTCCCAGCTCTGCTTCTGTTCCTCCTGCCAGCTCAGCTCCAATTCCAGCTTCCATTTCTGCTCCCATGCCCCCTGGCCAGCTCAGCTCCTGAACCTGTTCCCCACTCTGTTCCTATACCCCCTCCCAGCTCAGCGCCAATCTCTGCTCCCAGCTCTGTTCCTGTTCCTGCTCCCAGCTCAGCTCCTGTACCTTCTGCCAGCTCAGCTCCTGTACCTTCTGCCAGCTCAGCTCTCATTCCTGTTCCTAGCTCAGCTTCGGCTCCTGCTTCCAGCTTCTAGTTCTGCTCCCATGCCCCCTGCCAGCTCAGCTCCTGAACCTGCTCCCTGCTCTGTTCCTGTACCTCCTGCCAGCTCAGCTCCCATTCCTGCTTCCAGCTCAGCTCCAGTACCTGCTCCTAGCTAAGCTCCAGCTCCTGCTCCCAGGTTCCAGTTCTGCTTCTCTGCCCCCACCAGCTCTGCTCTTCAAAGTGCTCACCACTCTGTTCCTGCACCCCCTGCCAGCTCAGCCCCCATTCTTGCTTCCAGCTCAGCTCTATTACCTGCTCCCAGCTCTGCTCCTGTTCCTCCTGCCAGCTCAGTGTCCAGCCCTGCTCTCAGCTCACCTCTTATGCCCCCCCCCCCCCCACCTGCTCGGCTCCAGCTCCTGCTCCCAGCTCTGCTCCTGTTCCTCCCACCAGCTCAGCTCCAGTTTCAGCTTCCAGTTCTGTTCCTCTGCCCCCGTCAGCTCAACTCCCAAACCTGCTTCCAACTGTTCCTGTACCTCCTGCCAGCTCAGCTCCCATTCCTGCTTCCAGCTCAGCTCATGTGCCCCCTCCCAGTACAGCTCCAGGACCTGCTCCTGGCTCAGCTCCTGCTCCTGGCTCTGCTCCTATTCCTCCTGCCAGTTCAGCTCCCATTCCTGCTTCCAGCTCAGCTCCTCAACCTGCTTCTAGCTTAGCTCCAACTTGTGCTTCCAGCTCTGCTCCTGCACCTCTTCTCAGCTCAGCTACAGTACCGCCTTCCAGTTCTGTTCCTTTGCCCGTTAGCAGCTCATCTCCTGAATCTGCTCCCGGCTCTGTTCCTGTACCACCTGTCAGCTCATTCCTGCTTCCAGCTCAGTTCCTGTCCCAGATTCCAAGTCAGCTTCCATCCCAGCTTCCAGCTCTACTACTGCCAGTTCAGCTCTGGTATCAGTTCCTCTATCAGCTCCCAATTCTGCTCTTCCCTTTGAGATTTGAGGACCTATTTCTGCTTCCAACTCTGCTCCTGTACCTGCTCCAAGTTCAGCTCCTGTGCTCCCTGCCAGTTCACTTCCTGAACCTACTTCCAGCTCTGTTCTTCTTCCCCCTGCCAGTTCAGCACCGGTGCTAGCTCCCCACTCTGCTCTGGTACCTCCTTCCAGCTCAGCATGTGTCACTGTTCCGACTCAGCTCCTGTGGCCCCGCCAGCTCAGCCCTTTGCCCAGGGCCAGCCAAACCTCTGTGTCCATGCCAGCTCAGTTTGTGTGTCTGATGCAGACCCAGTCTCTGTTCCTACAGCCAGTTTAGCTCCCATTCTGGCAGTCTTCTCATGGACCTCTCTCTCAGTCCTGGCTTCCCACTGCAGCTCAAATCCCACCCCTTTCTTAACCCCAGAGAAAGCCCAACTTGCCTGGGTTGACCCAGCCTAGCTTTCATTCCCCACTCCTCCATCCCTGTTAGCTTACCTTTTTCTCAGCTCTTGGCTCTCCATGAAGCATTCCCCAGTTAGCCCAATTCCTCCAGCGAGTCACAGTGGCTCAAGCGGTTTCACTGCTCAGTGCTCAGGACTGGAGGAGAAGATGATGGATCCTCCTGTCTCTCTGCTGGGAAGTCCCTGGCCCCCACATCCACTGGGCCATTACTGGCTCCCTGTGTGCTCACCCCCATGAAGGAGGTCTCGCTTTCTCCATCCCTGCTCCTCCTCCTTCACCCTAATGCCAGAAGCAGGACCTGCTCCCAGAAGTGCACATTCTCACCTAAACACATGCTCTTTGTCCTGACTGCCTCTTGACAATGCTCCACTTTTGTTTTCCTCAAACCAGGAGCCTTCCACACAGCATCTCCCCACACTCCCTGACACAGGCTATATTCTCAGAAAGGAGCAGAACTCCAGAGGTCTGGTTCTCTGTCTAACACTAGTCCCTCCAGCCCCAGATGGAATCTGAATTTTCTTTCTCCCCAGGAAGTGATAATCCTTTTCCCTAAGGCAGAAGGATAAAAACCAAACCTGGTCCTTTCTGGAGAGTCGTGAACCTGAGAGATCATCCTGCTTGAGGAGGACTCTTCTGGGAGGCTGAATGGAGGGTGGAGTTATGCTGTACACTGCTTCTCCGCTGGTTCCCAAAGGTGGTCTCTGTCCCCACAGCCCCATGATCTCTCCACGTGATTCACACCACCTTTCTCTGCTTCATCACGTTCTTACATCATTACCGTTCTCACTTCCTTGGAGTCAACGGCAAACCTGAACAGAGATTACAGCAATTGTCCCCAGCCCTAAATATGGCTTTGAAACCCGGGTGGTGGCATTTCAATCTGGGCAGTTCCCTTTTTCTTTTGGGGTTATCCCCAGGGGAATTGACTGTGAGCTGAGGCTGAGAAGACTATAGCTCTGCAGGGCTAAGAGGCGGTGCAGCCTGCAGGCCCAGGGCTCCAGGAGGAGATATGGACACATCCTCACCACCCCCCTCTCCACCTCTGCACCTACCTCGAAAGGCCTCAGCAGTGGAGAGGAGACACAGGCCATCGTCCCCTCCCTTGAGGGCCCCTGCAGGAAATGGACCCCTGGACCCCGCTCCAGAGGCATCGCTGACCAGTTCCAGGCGAGATCGAAGACCTGCCTCCTTCACATGGGTTCTCAGTCCTTAAGTCTCCAAACCAAAGCTTGCCAGCTGTCTTCAATATTAGGAAATATTGATAGAAAGGTCAAGAAGGATTTCAATAGATTAAATCATGATAGGATCTGCTTGGATATTAAAGGGAGGATTTGGGGATGTTAGAAGGACCCTCTTATGCTGGGCTAGACAATCAAGAATCATAGCCCTTATTATAGTGCTCTGCACACAGTAGGTGCTCAATAGTCATTTATTCAATAAATCAATCATTCATTTGTATTTATTGAGCACTTACGGTGCAGACCACTGTAATAATAATGATAATGATGGCATTTATTAAGCGCTTACTATGTGCAAAGCACTGTTCTAAGCACTAAGGACATTACAAGGTGATCAGGTTGTCCCACGGGGGGCTCACAGTCTTAATCCCCATTTTACAGATGAAGTAACTGAGGCTCAGAGAAGTTAAGTGACTTTCCCAAGGTCACACAGCCGACAATTGGTGGAACTGTGATTTTAAACCATGACCTCTGACTTCAAAGCCCATGCTCTTTCCACTGAGCCATGCTGCTTCTCATGTACCTCTCTGTACTAAACACTTGGGAGAGTACACTATAACAATAAACAAACGTATTCCCTGCCTAAAGCCAGTTTACAGTCTAGACGAAGAGAGAGACATTAACATAAATAAATAGATTACAGATATATACATAAGTGCAGTGGAGCTGGGAGGGGAAGTGACGAATAAAGGGAGCAAGAGAGGAGCAAAAGGGAGTGGGAGAAGTGAAAAGCAGTGGGCTTAGTTAGGGAATAAATACCTGTGATTGACAGCAACATTGAACTGAAAGGGGCTTTGGAAAAATCTTCTGATAATAACAATAATTCTGGTTTTTGTTAAGTGCTTACTATGTGCCAAGCGCTGTACTAAGCACTGGGGTAGGTATAAGATAATCAGATTCCACATGGGGCTCACAGTCAAAGTAGGAGAGAGAATAGTTACTGAATCTCCATTTAGCAGGTGAGGGACCTGTGGCACAGAGGAAGTGAAATGACTTTCCCAAGGCCACACAGCAGGAAAGTGGTGGATACAAGATTAGAACCAGGTCCTCTTTCTCCCAGCCCCATGCTCATTCCACTAAGCCATGCTGCTTCTCAATCAATATTCAATCAGTGATATTTATTGAGAGCTACACTGGGTGTGGAGTACTGTACTAAGTGCTTGGGAGAGTACAATACAATGGAGTTGATAGACATGATGTTTTGTTCTCAAGGAATTTCCAATCTAGTGGTTCTCAGGTTTGATTCCTTGAGTCCTGTGTCTCACTAATGGTCCTGGCATCAGGAAGAATGTGGAGAAAGTAGAAAAGGTACAGAGTAAAGCAACAGGGATTCTCTCTGCAAGGCTCCAAACTTTGGGAGCTCTGGAAAACAGTAAGTCCTCAATAAGTACATTTGAATGAATGAATGAGTGAGTGAGTGAATAGAGGTGTGTGTGTGTGAGAGCAGGACACTCATCTCAGGCTGAGGGATGGGGAGAAGGCCTGGTAAGAGAAAGATGGCCCTTGAGAGCCATCTCAGCAGAGAGCTATTTCTGTAAATATTAGTGGAGCACTTCAGAGTCTCATCCATCATTTTGTGGTGATGCATCCAGATGTCTCTATTCCCTTACCTGTTTTCACCCTTCGACTTTCCTTGGTTTGTCTTGGCAAGTCTGTCTTAGGGGATTCATAATTTTAGGAAAGTCTCCTTGAGTTTGATTCCCACTTAATATTCCAATGACTTTATCTTTCCTTCGAATAGCTCCATTAATAATGATCATGACACTCATTAAGACTGAACTATATACCAAACTTTGTACTAAGCACTGGGGTAGATTCAAGTTCTCTGATCAGAGACACTGTCCCATATGGGGCTTGTAGTCTAAAAGGGAGAAAGAACAGGTATTTTAATCCTCATTTTACAGACGAGAGAATTGAGGCACAGAGAAGTTAAGCTATAGAAGCAGCATGAACTAGTGGAAAGAGCACAGGCCTGAAAGCCCGAGGATCTGGGTCCTAATTCCTGCTGCACCACTTGACTGCTGTGTGACCTTGGGCAAGTCAAATAATAAAAATAATAATAATTGTGGTATTTGTTAAAAGCTTACTATGTGCCAAACACTGTACTAAACACTGGGGTAGATAAAAGGTAATTAGCTTAGACTTTGTCTCAGTCCCAAAAGGGGATTCAATATATATCTAAATAGCATTACTTTCTTTCTCCAACTTAGACTGAGTGCCCTTAATAAATACCATTGATTGAGTTAGTGGTAGTAAGTGCTAACAAATGTTATTATTATTATTATTATTATTATTATTATTATTATTATTATTATTATTATTATTATCATTATGTGACTTGCCCAAGGTCACACAGCAGGCTAGTGGAAGAACTCAAACTTGAATCCAGTTCTCTTGGCTCTCGGTCCCGTGTTCTTTCCTTGAAGCCATGCTGTCTTCCCCGTTGTTTAGCTAAGTTTCATCCCAGAGTTATCCCCATCAAATTGATATGTGTGGAGTAAATGTAAATAAAACCACCAGAGAGATTATATTATGTTAGACAAGTGGTTCATCTAGACTTTTTCACTTTCTTTGACAGGATGAAAGTGATGCTTGAAAGAACAGTATGAGGTGAGTTTTCTTGGATAACCATACTCATGGTAAAGGAGATACTATCCAACTTCTCCATGTTGCGGCAATTAGAGGAGGGTTATTTGTCATTATCAGAGATTTAGGGAAGTTTGGGATTGCAAAAAGCAGATTTGAAATCTGAAATGGGCCCTTCAAGTAAAAGGAACGATCTTGATGTGCGCATAATGAGGAGTGGATGGTTGGTTTGAGCCAATGACCTTTCATTTTGGGATCAGTTCATCAGTTCCCAGTTCTGGGGTGGTGAGCCTGAAGCATTAATAGGAATGTCTGAAGCAATCAATCTATAACTCCCACCGCAAATTATAGGCTTCTGGAAAACCTTTGTTGTTCAGATTCCACCAGTTCAAACATTGCCTTAGTAGCGGCTCTCCTCTGACTGGTTCCCTCAGGCAGGCTCTGACTGAGAAGGAGCACGGCCTAATGGATAGACCACAGTCCTGGGAGTCAGAAAGACCTGGGTTCAAATCTCAGCTCAACCACTTGCCTAGTTTGTGACTTTGGGCAAGTCACGTAATTTCTCTATGCCTCAATTACCTCATCTATAAAATGGGGATTAAAACTGTGAGCCCTTTGTGAGACAGGGACTGTGTCTAACCCAGTTACCTTGTATCTACTCCAGCACTTAGTACAGAGCCTGGCACATAGTAAGTGCTTAACAAATACACAATTATCTTTTTCTTTCTTTCTTTCTTTCTTTCTTTCTTTCTTTCTTTCTTTCTTTCTTTCTTTCTTTCTTTCTTTCTTTCTTCCTTCCTTCCTTCCTTCCTTCCTTCCTTCCTTCCTTCCTTCCTTCCTTCCTTCCTTCCTTCCTTCCTCTCTCTCTCTCTCTTTCTCTCTCTCTCTCTCTCTCTCTCCTGCCCACCCTCTCCCTCCCTCCTTCCTTCCTTCCTTCCTTCCTTCCTTCCTTCCTTCCTTCCTTCCTTCCTTCCTTCCTTTCTCTCTCTCACTCTCTCTCTTCCTTCCTTCCGTCTGTCTGTTCTTCCTTCTTTCCTTCTTCTTTCTTCCTTTCTTTCTCTCTTTCCTTTCTTATAAAGAACAGCTTGCTCCCCTTTCACCCCTCCTCCCAACCCCCAATTCCTTTCTTAGGCTGATATCTGTTTTTTTTCCTGGAGCAGGGCTGGTGAGATAGTTGAAAATCTACAACTGGAACCTGGGCATTAGGATTCCTGGGTTCTATTTGAGGTTTTGCCATTGATTTGCCTGATGACCTCTGCAAAAGTTAGTGGAGGAGCAAGGATATTATATAATCCAGGTCTCTTGACTTCCCTATTTTATTTTAATCCCTATTTTATTGATAAGGAAACTGGAAGGTACACATGCACATGTACATACACAAGTAAAGTCCTTGACTAGAGGGAGGAAAGATGGAGAGTGTCTGTCATCAGATAGAATTTCCTTCAGGGGATGACATCCTTCTTTTTTATGATTCATTCAATTGTATTTATTGAGCGCTTACTGTGTGCAGAGCACTGTACAAAGCGCTTGATATTTGTTAAGTGCTTATTATGTGCCAGGTACTGTACTAAACGCTGGGGTAGATACAAGATAATCAGGTTGGACACAGTCCATGTCCCAAAGGAGGCTCACAGGGCTAATCCTTGTTTTACAGATGAGGTAACTGAGGCACAGAGAAATGAAGTAACTTGTCCAAGGTCATACAGCAGACAAGTGACAAAGCTGAGATTAGAACTCAGATCCTTCCTACTCCCAAGACCGTGCTGTATCCACTAGGCCATACTGCTTCTGCAGGCTGCTTCTTAACTGCAGGCTTTTTGATATCTAAATTCCCACATGAGTACCAATTGGGTGAGTGTGCATTTTTTGTGGTATTTTACCAATTCTGCCTTTTTATGTTCAAAAATGTTCTACCTAGCTGAGGTTAACAGGAAAGAAACAAAGTGAGATACGAGGACAGACAAAGTTTTTGGTCCACAGATCCTCTTGAAATTGTAGGTTGTCCTGGGCTACACCCAACCTACTAGTTCTGTCCATCCTGCACAGGAAGTGAATAATTGAAGTTTGCATAATTGAAATTCCATTTCTTTGCACTGCTTCTTCTGTCTATGTTCTTTATTTGGGCATCTTCTTCTGTCAATGTTCTTTATTTGGGCATCTACCACCCTGTTTGCCACAGAGTTTAAAATGAATCGCCCCACACCCAAAAACTGAGCCTGAGCTTTTGGGTGAGAGAAGCAGGGAATGATTCATTCATCCCTAAATCAGTTTAAGCCCTTAATCTTGGGGTTTCCCACCAACTGAGCTGCTTACAATTTTAATGTTTGTTTTATGCAATCTCTTTTTTCCCTGCGGTTTTACCATCTCTGGGCCTTAATGTAATTTATGGAGGGAGCCAAAAAGCAATGAAAGAAGCTATGTTCTTGTGATATGTATTGGGTATTTACATTTTCACTCAAAAAGCAAGGAATTTACCCAAGACTAGAGGTTTGGGCTAGGCTAATAAACACATATGGGGCGTTTATTAGGACTGAATCTCTGAATCACCAGTGGGTCTCCAGCATACACTGTGGTAAGAACATCACTACCAGGAGAAAGAAGCCACCATTGCTGAATTAAGTCTTATGGTATTCATAAAAGGTTTTAGGGGGCAATTATGGGCTGGGTTGAATCTTACTGTGAAATGTTCAGAAAGGAGAAAAACAAAGCCTCTTTTTTTTTAAGTGCTCACTATATGCCAGGCACTATACTAAGCGCTGGGGTAGGTTCAAAATCATCAGGTTGGACACAGTCCTTGTCTTTGTCCCACATGGAGCTCATTCATTCATTCAATCGCATTTATTGAGCGCTTACTGTGTGCAGAGCACTGTACTAAGCGCTTGAAACGTACAAGCTCACTGTCTTCCTGCTTGGATATCATTAGGACAAAGTTCCAACAACCTCAAGAATTGAACAAAGAGCTACTGACTAACAGCGTAACAGCAGTACTTGGAGTCATGTCTCCTGACTCCCAGAATTTATTAAGTCTTCATTTTACTAATGAGGAAACTGAAACTCTTCCTCTCTTCCCCCACCCAACCCCTCTGTTTGAACTACAGGTAAACTTTGCCCCAGCCACTCAGTCGATCAATCAAGCAATTACTAGTACTTATTGAAGATTTTGTGCAGGCCCTGGATTAATGCTTGAGAGTTAAGAGTTAACAATAGAGTTAAATAGACATAATCTCTGCCCCCAGTGAGTGAGGAAGTTAGACACTAAAATAAATTGCAGGCTGGGGAAACAAGGAGATTAAAGACGCCTATAGAGTGATAAGGGAGAGGGTGGGGCAGGGGATTTCTTCCATCTGGGGCTGCTCAGTTGAGAGAGCCCTGTCACCTTCCTTTAGAGGAAGCCTCCGGTTAGGGCAGACCCCTGCCCTGACCATTGTCCTGCTCAATGGCTCTAATAAGGTGAAAACAAAACAAAAGAAAAACCACCCAAATCCACCAGAAAACAAGATAAAAAGACGTGGTTTAGTGGATAGAGCAGGGTCCTGGGAAACTGAGTTCTAATCCCGGCTCCGCCACATGTCAGCTGTGTGACCTTGGGAAAGTCACTTCCCTTCTCTGTGCCTCAGCTACCTCATCTGTAAAATGGGGATTAAGAGTGTGAACCCCACATGGGACAGGGACTGGGTCCAACCTGATCAACTTGTGTCTACCCCAACACTTAGAACAGTGCTTGACACATAATATGCACTCTGTTATAGAGAAGCAACGTGGCTCAGTGGAAAGAGCCCGGGCTTTGGAGTCAGAGATCATAGGTTCAAATCCTGGCTCTGCCAAGTGTCAGCTGTGTGACTTTGGGCAAGTCACTTAACTTTTCTGTGCCTGTTACCTCATCTGTAAAATGGAGATTAAGACTGAGAGCACCCCATGGGACAACCTGATCACCTTGTAACCTCCCCAGCGCTTAGAACAGTGCTTTGCATGTAGTAAGTGCTTAATAAATGCCATTAAAAGAAAAAGCACTTAAGTACCATTATTATGTTTCATGCCCTTTTCCACCCAAGCAGGGCTGTTCAGAGTCCAAAGTTCGGACAGCCGGAAAAACCATGAGTCCCAACCCCAGGGTTCTAAAATTTTCAGAAGACCTTGAGGCTGCAGCATCCTCTGTGCCATCGCCAGGGAGAAGCAGGGTAATAATAATGATGATGGCATTTATTAAGCACTTGCTATGTGCAAAGCACTGTTCTAAGTGCTGGGGAGGTTACAAGATGATCAGGTTGTCCCACGGGGGGCTCACAGTCTTCATCCCCATTTTACAGATGAGGTAACTGAGGCACAGAGAAGAATGGTGGATGCTGGGCGATCTCCCAGGGGTGTGGGGAGGGGGCGTTACCTGGCAGCTTTTCCCCCTCTTTCCCACAAATACCACTGGCAAATGTCAGGCGGTGATCCCGCCCTGCTTCTCTTTCCTTATTCTGCTCTGCGCCCCATCTGAGCCTTAATACGCTTGAGAAATCAATCAATCAATCAATCGTATTTATTGAGCACTTACTGTGTGCAGAGCACTGTACTAGCGCTTGGGAAGTACAAGTTGGCAACATATAGAGACAGTCCCTACCCAAGAGTGGGCTCACAGTCTAAAAGACAGTGTGCTCACAGTCTAAAAAAGAGACTAGTCACTTTGTAAGCTGCCTTGAAAATGGTCAGTCGGTGGAGAATTCAACCAGTAGGAGAATCTCTCTGCTCCCCATCTGATTGGCTTCCTGGTGCTGCTCAATATGTAGGGCAGGGGTTGCAGTTGAGTGCGTAAGTACAAGCTTGCCACAGTGGTGCTGCGGTAGTTGTTGGGGAAGTATCCCTGCTGGGAATCTTGGGTAGAAAGAACTAGGAGCCTGGATGGCCAAAGTTTAGAAAAATGACATCAGATCATCTCCACCTTTCGTATCCCAGAGGAAAAGAGAATCCATGAGGGTTCCCACAACAGGTCTGTCCCATCGCTTATGTATGTACCTGGAATTTATTTATGTATTTATTTATTTATAGTAACGTCTATCTCCTCCTCTAGAATGCACGCTCACTGTGGTCAGGGAATGTGCCTGTTTATTGCCATATCGTATTGTCTCAAGTGCTTAGTACCATGCTTTGCACGCAATAAGAGCTCTATAAATATGATTGATTGAATGAATGAATCAGAGGTGCTAAAAATGCTGGAAAGGAGACACTTCTCACTCAAAGGAGGTTTAAGCAGAAATGGAAAACATGGCCTCTCAGAACAGGTTGTCTTGGTGAGTGTGCCTTTTGAGTTACGTTAGTGGAAGGATCTACCGCTTAATTTAAACATGAAACGGAAGCAACAAAATGCAGGAGGGTGAGATGGAAAATAATGGGAAAGGTGATAAAGACAATAAATGTATTTCCACAGGTAAAAAAGTGCAGCTTATTTGACATACACAAAGGGTAGCCTTCTGGCCCATTCAGCATGGCCACCATCCTTGCACAGAGTCCCTGCCCTCCCCTGACTGACATTGTGCATGCATGGCAGTCATATTGTTTTCCTCTCCCCTTCTGCTAAAATAAAAAGCATCTCTGTCATGTGGCTTGTTGGTGTTTCCATGTGTTTATTTAGGCAGCTGATCTGGTTGGCGGGATGGTTCAGTGACATGGGACGGGGGTAAAGGGATGGTGTTGAGGAGGATATGGAGTCTGCGGGGGCCCCATCCCTGCCCACCAACCTCATCTTGGTACTAACTGTGGAGTGTTTTAGCCCCTAGGACCCTGCAGTGTCCACCCTGCCGGCCCAGCCCTGAGTGCCAGGAGATGTTCTGGAGGGGAGTTGATGGTGCCAAGGGTTCAGGACTTCCTCTGTGAACCCGGAGTGGCCCTTCTGCCCAGAGTAGGTCTGGGGTCAGGGAGCATATAGTGGACCGACAGGGAGGGATGGGCAGTCTGGCATTAACTGCACACTGATTTGTAATTCCCAGAACAGCATGGCAGCGGGGGACCCAGTGAAGCGCCGACAGGGTCCGGAGCCCTGGAGAGTGGGCATTCACAGCTGGGCCAATGGGGAGAAGCAAAGGCTTGGGAACTGTCCCTCCCTGTGACTAAGAGATTTTCCCCACCTCCTGTGGGCATTTTCAGGGAAGGGGCTGACTGGTGGCCCTTCCCCTGGATGCAGCAGAAGCTGTGGGTGGGTAGGAATGGAAAACTTTCCTTGGCATCCTCCTGCTCCCATTCCCTGCTGCCCAGACCTGGAACCTCCCCTTCCTCTCAGGGCTCAGCGGGTGTCCAGCAGCTGCCCAGGACCAGGGGGAGCGGCCCGGGGCTACTGTCAGGGTTACAGAAACTACTTCTTGCTTGCTGTACTGAGAGTGCAATGTGATGACATATCACGGTGTGCCATAAGGCATCACCAGGTCACGTGACAGGGGCCGGCCAAGTGGATTCTTGCATCCAGGCATCCAAATGCCTGAAGCTGGCTTTGGTTTCAGAAGCCATTTTTTTCCTTTTTAAAAAATGGAATAGTTTAAGGAGTTATGACTCGCCAGGAACAGTATTAAGCGCTAGGGTGGATACAAGATAATTAGGTTGGACACAGTTCATATCCTACCTTGGGCTCACAGTCTTAATCCCCATTTTACAGATGAGATTACTGAGGCCCAGAGAAGTGAAGCAACTTGCCCAAGGACACACAGCTTGTAAGTGGCAGAACCAGGATTAGAATCTAGGTCCTCTGACTCTCAGGTATGTGCCCTTTCCACTAGGTTATGCTACTTCTCAAGTCACACAAGACATCAGATCTGGCTGAACTCGCCCCACCCCATGAGGAGAGACCAAGGATCAATGGCGGATGGAGACCCAACACTTCTTCCTTTCTCACCCTTTATGGTTTGAGGAAAGCCTCCAGGGTGAGCACCTCCAGGAAGAGAGAGGAGGTTCTGGAATATTCCTCTTACGATGAAGTTTTTGCTGTTGTTGCAAAGTGCTGGGAAGAGCAAGGTTGGGGAATGCCCAGAAGCTTGCGGGGGTGAGAGGAGGCCACACTAGGCCGCATGATCAATCATGTTCTGGTAGTTGGGAAGCATTTGCGGCTTCAACTGCACCACCGAGGTGTAAATCCATTTCACCTGTCGAGGGACACAGCGGGGATTATTTATCAGGCTTCACCAGGGTTCAGACAAGCTGTAGAATAGAGGTCCAGGCAGGATCACTGGAGGGAATGTTAGGGATGGAAGGGGCAGAATGAAGGACATCGGATGGTCTGTCCCTACCCATGAGGATGAGCCTCCAGGAGGACCGTCAGCTATGGTAGACACTTAAATAAACCCCACTCTCAGGAGGGAAAGGAGAAGCCCAGGAGGAGAGTTACTCCTAAGTACTCCTACTTCAGGAAGTTTAATTGGGGCTGGTACTAAAGTCTCTTATGCTGCTTTATTTTATTTTTTTGATGGCTCTTATTAAGCATTTACTATGTGCCTAACACATTATTATTATTATTATTAATCATCAGTGGTATTCACCCCACCCTCTGCCTGAAGCACTTTTGTACATATTTACAAATGATATATTATAAATTATTTATTTCTATTATATCTGTTCCCCCCTCTAGATTGTGAACTCCATGTGTACAGGGAGCATGGCTAGCAACTCTGTTGTATTATACTTTCCCAAAGGCTTCGTACAGTGCTCTGCACACAGTAAGCGCTTAATATATATCATTTATTATTTGGTTGATTAGAAGGTGGATTGTCCCCTGTGAAGGAAACTGTAACGTGGAAACCAATGGAGTCTCTCATATGGGGTTGGTGATTGGGGGTGGGGGGAGGAAAGCCCCTGTAAGTTAAAGATGGACAGGGAGACCACTCGGGCCCCTGAGGTCAGAACCCGTCCCAAACCCCAAGTAATGTCACTCTTACTGAAAGAAGGCAGGGGGTGAGAGGTAGACAGAGGGGGAGGAGGGGAGTCTGTGCCCTCACCTTGAACAGGGTGATCGTGGCACTGTAGCCCACGCTGAGGAAGAAGAGGGTGATGAAGACACAGATGGTGGTCCATAGCCCTTCGATTTCCTCGTCTCCAGCCTCGGTGCAGTTCTCATCCAGAATCAGCCCTGTGAGGAGGGGAAAGAAACAAGGAGGTAAGGTCAGGATTCTGCTTGCCCCATTACACTGCAGGTCCATGGGAGGCATAAGAGGTTGGCGCTCAATTGGAGGGAGGGACAATCTCAAAGATACTGGAAACAGTGGCTGGCATACACCACTCAACTTCCCTACCCCTGCCCAGCCCCAGAGAAGGTCTTTGTCTATGATAACCCACTGGGATCAGATCTGCCTGGGTCGGGCCTGGGCTTCCCTGAGAGTGTCTGCACTGGTTTAGAGAGGCCCTGGATGGGCTGGTCTGGCATCAGAGGCCTGGGAAGATTATGCGATTCCTGGGCCAGTCCAGGTCCCATGGGGACAAACAGCACTACGTGTCCCAGTCAGCCTCAAACCCATCCATCTCTGAGTTCTCAAGGCCAAGGGTCTACTAGGGACAGAATTCACTGCCAACAGGAGCAGAACTGTCCCCTCCCAACTTCACAGGACAGCCTACAGGGAAACCAGTGGATAACAACCACTGCTGTTCTGCTTTGGGTTCCAAGACATAGAGATGGTACAGTTGCCTTCAGTAATCACTCCACCCATTATGGCGAAGGGGGCAGAGCATGGAAAGGATCCAATCAGGATGGGAGGGATCCCTGCTCCAGGCTCCTATTTTCTCTGAGGAAGGCAGAGGAGAAGTAGGAGAGCAGAGGACTCCTCTCTTGGAAGCTCTCAGGTATATGACCCATTTCTGGGGGTAAGGGCAGATAAGCATGACTAGGGAAGATCACTTTTGTGTTCTCCAGTGAGAGGACTGGGCTGGACAGTGGATCTCCAGTTCCTCTCCAGGCTGATGTTTGCTGACATCTAGAGGGTTAAGGTCCTGGGCAGTTCTTGAGGGTCCAGGCAAGGGCCGAGCTCCCATCCCAAATCTGAACTTTTTAATCTGTCACTACCATTCCTTCACCCCCAGCCATGATAAAGTGTCATGAACAAAAGCCTGGGGTAAGATGGGATGGGGATGGGAGGATGAGGAGGGAAATAAGGGAGTGAGAGTGTGGTGGCTTGGGGTGAAATAGGTTGAGAGTGTAAATTCACATCCTCAAGGCCCATGGGCTTGGAGAGTCTTGGCTTCTCTTCCTGAAGGTTGAGATGCTCAGGTCTGTGTGTCCTCCATATGACATCTTAGAGCAGGACTCTAGCCTGGATCCTTCCATGCCCCAATGTGTTCAGGACCAATGACCATAGCAGCAAAGGAAAGGAACACAGATTCTCTGTCTCCACTGGGATGGCTCATTGGCCCAAAGGGAGAGGAGACCCGATCTCAAGGTTTCAAAGTGAGTGAGAGTGGGTGTGAGTATGTATTTATAGTTTGGGGATGACCCTGTTCATGTGTGTGTGTTTGTGAGTGTGCTAGCAAAAGACATAAAGGGAGACAGTGTAAGTTCATAAGCGCTTAGTACAGTGCAAGTGCTTAGTACAGTGCTCTGCACACCATAAATGCTCAATAAATACGATTGAATGAATGAATGAGGCTGTGTGAGAATAGTTATGAGTAATTTCCTGAAGTGTATTTTCTGGAAGTGTAGATGGACGTGACTTTGTCTAAGACTATATATGTGTGGCTTGGTGTCTCAATATGAAGACTATCTAAGTTCCTGGGGTAGTGTGCCCAGGCAGTCCGCCTGTCTGTATGGAAGAAGGGTGGGGTATGAGAGTGATGCAGAGCAGGTCGGTGGGTCAGTAAGGTCACTTGGGTTCTGGGAGGGGATGGACAGGGTACCTAGGTGGGATTGTGAGGAGGGCAGCTGGCCATGTTGACCCTGTCCCTGACCCTTCATCCTGAGTTCCTACAGGAGTTCTCTTCAGCAGTGAAGCATTCAGCTTCTCCCAGCAGCAGAACAACAGGCAGATGCCATGGCAGGAGTCAGGGGAACCATGGGAATTTCACCTCACATGTTCCCAGAGGAGTGAGGCCTAGAAAGACCAGGCCAGGTCACAGTCAGAGGGCTCCAGGCTGACCTCTGTATGGGAGGGGGTGGACTGTGGATGGTGTGGTCAGTCAGGCCTGTCCACAGCCAAGGCTTCCTCACGGCTCCATCTGAGCAGACCCTCTCCCTAGTTGCCTTCCTGAATTTCCCCATCCTCCACGCTGCCCTAGCTACCATAAGCAGAGAAGAAATTTGATTCTGCCCACCCAGTCTAGGTCCCTGGGCGAGGCAGGGGTCAGGCAAAGGGGTCACTGAAGACCTTCACCCCTAGGGAAAGACAATGTTCCAAGGGGATGAGTCATCTAGCAGGGACAGGATAGTTTCACCCACCATGGAGATGGAGTCAAGTTACCTGGACAAAGAGAGATGGTGTCCCTGCCCCTCACCTCCCTGCCCCTGGTCTGGTCACCCCAGTCACCCCACGGAGGAATGTTCCCCCTCTCTTCCCACGATGACCCCAGGAAGAACCAGTCCAGACGTGCCATGTTTCAGATGTGGCAGTGGGGGATTTATTATAATGCTTTGGGATCATGGATGGAATTTACATGGGGAATTCCCCTCTTTTGGGGCCCCAGCCACCCGGAGTGGGTGAGAGAGTCAGCATAAGCAGCAGATGGGAAAACAGGAACAGGGCTCGTCCTGGGTCAGGAGGAGATGCGAATGGGGCAGGAGGACGTTCTAATCAGCTCTCATTTACCAGTATTTTTGGATACCGTCTTTTGCAGTGTGTCCGACCGGGAGTCGTGGTACACGAAGCAGGAGAAGGAGTCTCCTCTTTCCCAATCTGTCTTCGTCACAGTAAGCTTGCTATACAGGAAGTAGGAGCCGTTTCGGTATTGGGGTGGGGTGGTAGAGTACTCTTCCTCCTTCATTAGTTTGCCTTTATGTTGCCACGTGATGGATATATCTTGGGGTAAGAAGCCATTGACCAGGCAGGAGATGCTCACAGAGTCCTTGATCAGCTCCTCCGGGTGTGGTGGGAAGACATAGGCCTCTGGGGTTTTACGTTTGGTATCTTCAGAAAAGGACAAAACACATGAATTAAGTAGGATCCCCGTCACTCCACAGCATCCGGTGGGACTGACTGAGAGTCTCTGGGCCTCGGGCCTGAGGATCCCAGATCTGTGAGAGAAGACAAGGTGGCCACCTGAAATACAGGGATGGATGGATCTTCTTCTCTTGCCCAGGGGGTGGATTGAGTCTCTGCTTGGAGGCATTGGATATGGTGAGGATCGTAAGACCCTTAGCTAAGAACAACTAGGAATGATGCTTTCTCTCGGGAAGAGTTTTCAGAGGCCAGTGTGTCCACTCCTTAAAACGTCGGAAAAATATGCCAACCTCCAGATTTTCTTTTGTCTGCAAATATTGTTCCCAGGGAGTTTTCATCTTCCATGACTTGAAAACGTTTTTATTTCACTCTCCAAATCATTGGTATTTGATACTTACTATGTACAGAACACTGTACTTAGCGCTTGGGAGAGTACAAGGTAATTAGCAGACACGTTCCCTGACCATAATGAGCTTACAGTCCGAGCATGGCATAGTGGATAGAGCATGGGCCTGGGAATCAGAAGGTCAGGGGTTCTAATCTTGACTCTACCACTTGTCTGCTGCATGGTCTTGGGCAAATCACTTCACTTCTCTATGCCTCAGTTACTTCAGCTGTAAAAAGGGGATTGAGTCTGTGAGCCCGACATGGGACAGGAACTGTGTCCAATGTCGTTTGCTTGTATCTACCCCAAGTACAGTGCCTGGCATATCGTAAGCACTTAACGAATACCACAATTACTGTTATTGTTATTATTATTATCCTACTTTATCAGCTGTGACATCATATGCTGCACCCTCTGTCTCAAACTGCCCCTCTGAGGCCCTTTCAGGGGTGTCCAGCCCTCAGCCTGCCTTAACTCAAGTCCTGTTCTCAGGGGAAAGAGAGAAGCTGTAAATTGGGTAGCATGAAAAGCAGGCATCTACTTACTTTTATCATGGGAGATTGATTTTTTCAACGATGTTGGAAATAATTTGTGTTCCACTTCACATCTGAACTCTGAATCACTCTTCCAGTCCTCGGGGGTCACTGACAGCTTACTGGAAACACGTGTGCCATTCCATATTGTATCTGATGACATCTGTGCCTTTTGCGAGTTGGGAAACAGTGTTCCATTTTTGTACCACTTTATTTTAGCATCTTTTTCCTCATCCCTGAGACCAGTGGCCACACAGATGATCGTGGGTTGGCCGCCTTCAGAGAGGAAGTCCTTGGGTCTTGGAGGGACTAGGAACACTGCAGGTCCGCATAAAACTGGAGGGCAAAAATTAGAATCAGCTACCCAATCCTGGGTGTTAGGAGTTGATGTGGATCATGAAGAACTGGATCCTTCAGTCAATCAATCAATCAACCAATCAATCATAATTATTGAGAGCTTACAGTGTGCAGTGCACTGTACTAAGTGCTTGGGAGAGTACAAAATAACAGAGTCGGTAGACACGTTCCCTGACCACAACGAGCTTGCAGTCCAGAGGGGTGAATGGTTGTGCCTCCACCTCAACTTCTGGATATCCATCTGTAATTTCTCATTGTGGGAAGGGAATGTATCTGTTTTATTGTTGTGTTGTACTCTCCCAAGCACTTCATAGAGTGCCCTGCACACAGTAAGCGCTCAATAAATATGATTGATCTATTGGAACTATGAGGGGAACCAAGGCTCATTCACATTCTCTCTCAGTTTCTGCATTTTGATCCAGGGGCCTTCAGCTCCTTTCCCAAACCAGCATCCCATCAGCTCAACCTCTGTCCTCAGCCCTTCTTCAGACCCTGAGAGCACCAGAAATGGAGCACCTGTCTGTACCTGGAGATTTCGGCTCAGATGGTGCTCCTAAATCTGGAACGCATCTAGAATAGATTCAGAAGACCTCAACCTTTCTCCTACCATTTCTCAGCAGGGCAGAAAGAAGAGGAGCAAGGGTTTGTAGACTTACCTGGGCATGAATTTGATCCAGGAAATCTAGGTCCTGCAAAAGGAAGAAGAGATCAATAGTCATTCAGACTGAAGAAAATATTGAAGAGATAAAAATTGCTTAGAAGAATTTAATTTAATTTAAAAGAAGAGGGCACTGGAATTTCACATCTAGGTTTTAAATGGGTCCATGGCTTTTTCCTCCCTTTCCCACCACATGTAATAATAATAATAATAATGATGGCATTTATTAAGCGCTTACTATGTGCAAAGCACTGTACTAAGCGCTGGGGAGGTTACAAGGTGATCAGGTTGTCCCATGGGGGGCTCGCAGTCTTAATCCCCATTTTACAGATGAGGTAACTGAGGCCCAGAGAAGTTAAGTGACTTGCCCAAAGTCACACAGCTGACAGTTGGCGGAGCCTGAATTTGAACCCATGACCTCTGACTCCAAAGCCCGGGCTCTTTTCCACTGAGCCACGCTGCTTCTCTAAGCGCTTGGAGAGTATAATTCAGCAATAAAGAGCAACCATCCCTGCCCTCAAAGGGTAGGTCCTGCCATGAACCGACATTTCACTTAGGCTTTCAGGCGGTTTTTCCTCATGCACTGATGTGGTATGTCTTGTCCTGAATTGGAACACTACCAGCCTCTTGTTTCCCAACCCTCCCCACCTTCAAAGCCTTATTGAAGGCACATCTCCTCCCACAAGCCTTCCCTGACTAAGCCCTCGTTTCCTTTTTCCCCACTCCCTTCTGCGTCACCCTGATTTGCTCCATTTTTTCACCCCTCCCATAGCCCTACAGCACTTTATGTACATATCCTTAATTTATTTCTCTATGTTAATGTCTGTGTCTCTCTCTAGCCTGTAAGCTCGTTGTGGCCAGGGAACATGCATCTACCAACTCTATTATATTGTTATATTGCACTCTCCCAAGCACTTAGTACAGAACTCTGCACACAGTAAGCACTCAATAAATATGATTCATTGATTGACTGATACCCTCTTCCATTACCCCTTTCTGTGGGGGAGGATGGACCCCACCCCCCTTTCTATGACCCCCACCACCTCCCCCAGGGCAGGGGGCAGTTGTCTTACCGACTGTTTTTTGGACGTTGCTGCTGGTGGCAGGGTGCTCCACACTGCAAGTGAACAACTCGCCACACCAATTATCTTCAGGGACGGTGATTTGGCTACTGAGGGTGTATAGGCCCTCAGGCTGCAGAACAGCAGGGAAGGTTTGGGAGTTGCTGCTGAAGGTCTCCGGGCTCCACTTGACATTCACCGGTTCTGGAAAGTAGCCGGTCACCAGGCAGCCCAAGGTCACCTCGGAGAGGTTTTTCTCCTTGCGGCTGGGAATCAAGGGGTAGACAGACGGGGACACTTTCACAGCTGAAAGGCAAAAACAGGGGTTAAGCTGGGACATTTCACACACATGCATGTTTTGACAACCCCAGGTGACCTCTGGTAGCTGAGATCCAACCGCTACTTGTCCTTTTCCCTAGTGGGCTGGCAAGCAGACGGAGCAGTTTAACAAGGAGACTCCTGGACCTGCCTTGGGGATGTGCTTAGAACAGAACACCGAAGCTGCGGCTGCTATCCTGAAGCCCCAGATGGGCAAATAAGTTTCATCGCTGGTGCTTTTCTGCCAGGAGAAGACATTCCTTCAAAACTGACTTAGAATGGAGAGACCCATCCAAAGTATTCAGGTATGTGATGACTCTGTGTCCTTCGAAGGTAAGTCTATGGACTTGGGGGAACCGCCAGGACTGAATTAGTATGATCTGTTTATTGATCAGCATTTGGGGATCAGGCTGGCCAATTATGTGACCCCCTCAGGGCCTGATGGCATTTGAAAATCATAGTTGTCCCACATACTTGTTCAGTGGGAATGGACCAGTCTTCGAGCAACACAGGGTCAGGTGGGATGGTGTTGTTCCTCCAGAGTTAATAACAATGACCCTAATCATAATCATATGATAATAATTCTTATTATTACAGTATTTCTGAAGTTTGCAGTATTGTGCTGAGTGTTACTAAGCATTGGGGTAAATGACAGATAATCAGATTGGACCCAACCCCTATCCCACATAGGGCTCACAGTCCAAGAACAAATATCAGATCCCCATTTTAATAATAACAATGATAATAACAACAACAGTAATAATAATAATAATAATAGTGTTTGTTAAACACTTACTATGTGCCAAACACTGGGATCAATACAAGGTGATCAGTTTGGATACAGTCCCTGTTCCACATAGGGCTCACAGTCTAAGTAGGAGGCAAGATTTAATCCACATTTTACAGAAGAGGGAACTGAGGCTCAGAGAGGTTAAATGACTTGCCCAAGGTAACACAGTAGGCAAGTGATACAGTGGGAGTCAAGGGGCCTAGTCTGCATGGACCACCCTGTACCAGTGCTTAGAACAGTGCTTTGCACATAGTAAGCGCTTAACAAATACCATTATTATTATTACTAGCCTCTTCCCCCACAGAATGGCAGTCAGCTCAGGAATCAGATGGGCAAGTTCTTACAGAGGAGGAGGAGGAGAGGTTCTCCCAACTCCCTAGGGCGGAAGTATAATTTCACGCTTTCCTCAGTGGCTGGGTGGGAGCCCCTCACCCTGCCTTGGGTGGATTTGACTGGGAGAGCGGCATGGAGGTCAAGATGACCAGGAGGTGACCAGAATGGTGGGGGGTCTCCAGACTCTAGAATCCAGTCAGGCTGAAGATGCAAGGGAAGCACTGACCCAAGCCGAGGCGCTGAGCCGGGTGGGGTGAGCTTTCTCCTTAGAGACATGTGTGGGGGAGAAGGAAACAGCTGGAAGGAAACTGGCAGTGGGAGGTGAGTTCTGGGGTGAAAGAATGGGTGGCCTCTCTCTCCAGTCGTGCCTCACGCTGAACCCTGAGCTTAGAAACCCTAGTGTCCACTGCCTTGAGACTCGCGCAGCCTCCATCTAGGGTTGGCTGAGGCCCTTGTGATGTGGAAACTGAAGGATTACTGGAACAAAGTACCTGGACTCCTGAGGATTCATAGAGAGAAATCAATGTCTCATTGGGGCTTCAACAGGATGGGGTCACAGGGGCCTAATTTCCCAGGGAGATGTCAGTATTCACAGTTCAGGGGCTGCAGGGATGGGTATATAGCTGCCTCCTCCATCCTGCCTGCACCAGAGCGAGGTTTCAGATTGCCCAGATGGCTGACCCGATGTCGTTTCAGGACTGGAAAGTCCCATCCAGCAGAAGCATGCCACCCCCAAAACTGCTGCTGGGCAGCTCAGCTCCTGGACTTCCTCCAGGATCTGCCAGCTTCACACTCATGCATGCTCCCTGCTAACTTATCCCCTTGGCTTTCTTTACTAGGCTCTGGTTGGGGGCACAAGTCCCTTGTTGCCCCCGGCAATGTGTAAACCCTTTCTCTGCTTTGGCTGAGCCTCTGATGTCCTTTGCTAATGACTACCGTGCCCTCTGCCAACCCTGCATTCCTGATTCTGGTCAGCTCAGGTCCAGTGCCCTCTCAGATCAGCATATGGCTGCTCTACCAACTGAAGTCTGGAGCCCTGGATGGCTAAAGTCTGTGTGTGATCCTGATAGCCCATTTCCTCCACCAGTGAGCATTTGTTCCAAACTGTAACACCACACCCCTCCTAACTGCTAATGAGAAGCAACATGGCCTAGTGGATAGAGCCCAGGGCTGGGAGTCAGTAGGACTTGGGTTCTAATCATAGCTCTGCCACTTGTCTGCTGTGTGACCTTGGGCAAGTCACTTAACTTCTCTGAGCCTCGGTTACCTCATCTGTAAAATGGGGATTAAGATTGTGAGCCCCCTGTGGGAAATGGGCTTGGTCCAACCTAACTAGCTTGTTTCTACCCTAGCACTTAGTACAGTGCCTGGTGCAAAGTAAGTGCTTGACAAATACCATAAAAAAATCCCCAAACAAAAAAGTTGACCATAGTTCAATACCTAAGTCAGTTTCTCTTCTTCCTACCATCACCCAGCCTGTGATGTCCACTAGTTCACCTCCTGTATCCCCTCCAGTTCAGCTTTGCTACCCACTACCAATTCAGCTTCAGTGTTCTCTGCCAGTTCAGGTCCAGTAACTCCCAGCAGCTCAGCTTCTGTAACCCTCAACACCTGAACTCCTCTTAGCAGCTCAGCACCCATCAGCTCTTATCCCTTAGCTTCTTCCAGCTCGGCTCCCTTAGGTCCTAGCAGATCATCTTCCACAGTCGCTAGCAGCACAGTTCTTCTAAACCCTAGCTGCTCAGCTCCCATAGCTCCAACAGTTCAGCTCCCATAGCTTCTAGCAGCTCAATTCCCATAACCCCTAGCATTTAAACTCCCAAAGTACCTAGCAGCTCAGCTACCACAAAACATGATCTCACATAATAATAATAATGATGGCATTTGTTAAGTGCTTACTATGTGTAAAGCACTGTTCTAAGCACGGGGTTGGGGGGTGGGGATACAAGGTGATCAGATTGTCCCACGTGGGGCTCACAGTCTTAATCCCCGTTTTACAGATGAGGTAACTGAGGCTCAGAGAAGTTAAGTGACTTGCCCAAGGTCACACAGCAGACATGTGGTGGAGCCAGGATTTGACTCCAAAGCCCGTGCTCTTTCCACTGAACCACGCTGCTTCTCTATCTAGCTCACATTCATTCATTCAATCATATTTATTGAGTGCTTACTATGTGCAGAGCACTGTACTAAGCACTTAGCACTGTACTAAGTGCTTAGCACTATACTATAGTACCTACCAGCTCAGCTCCCCTAAGCCTTGAGAGCTCAGCTCTCATAGCCTTTATCTGCTCAGCTCCCATAACCCCTAGCTCTAGTAGCTCAATGTTCATAGACTCTATTAGCTCAGCTCACAAAGCCGCTAGCCACTCAGTTCCCTTATCCTCCAGTAGCTCACCTCCCATAGCTCCAACCTGCTCAGCTCCACCAGCCCCCACAGACTCTGTTCCCATGTCTCCTTCCAGCTTGGCTCCCATAGCCCCTAGCCTCTCAGTCCCCTAATCCCAAGCGGGTCAATTTCCATAGCTTCCAACAAACTCAGCTTCCGTAACTCCTACCAGCTCACTTCCCTAGCAGCTCAGCTCAAGTATCCCCTAGCTGCTCTGTTCCCATAGCCCCTAGCGTCTCAGCTCCTCTAGCCCCTAAAACCTCTAATGCCATAAATCTCTAGGCTCTCAGCTCCCCTAGCCCCTAGAATTGCAGATTTTCAGTTCTTAACAGCTCAGCTTCCATGATCCTTCCTGCTCAGCCCTAACATCTCAGCTCTGATAACCCATAGGAGCTCAGCTCCTGTAGGTCATAGCCACTCATCTCCCAAAACCTCCCGTAGTTCAGCATCGATAGCTCCTACCAGCTCAGTTCCCATAGCTTCTAGCAGCTCAACGACTCTAGGCCAATCAACTCAGCTCCCATAGCATCTAGCCACTCAGTTTGCGTAGCTTCCAGCAGCTCATCTTCCATAGCTCCTAGCCCCTCAGTTCTCTTAGCCCCTAGCTCAGATTCAGTAGCTTCTATCGGCTCCGCTCCCCAGCCCATAGGTTTTCAGCTCCACTTGTCCCTAGCAGCTCAGCTTCTGGAATCCCATCACTAGTTCCTATCAGGTCAGCTCCAGTAACCCCTAGCTGCTCATCACCTCTAGCTATTTGCCCCTTAGCTCCCCTAGCCCCTAGTAGCTCAGATTCCTTAGCTCTTACCACCTCAGCTTCCATAACTCTACCAGCTCAGCTTCCCTATTCATTCAGTCATATTTATTGAGCACTTATTGTGTGCCCTCAGCAGGTCATCTCCCATAGATCCTAGCACCCCAGCTGTGTAAGCTCTAGCAGCTCAGCTCCCATGACCCATAGCCCCTAGCCCCTCAGCTCCCCTGGCCCCGAGCAGCTCAGATTCCATAGCCCCTACCTGCTCAGCTCCCCTGGCAACCCAGCTCCTGTAGCCCAGAGCCACTTAGCCCTATCCCTAGCCCTACCAACCCTACCAGCTCAGCTCCCCTAGCAGCTCAGCTCCTGTAGGCCAGAGCTGCTCATCTCTCCTAGTCCCTAGAGCTCAGATTTCATAACCCCTAGCAGCTCAGCACCCCTAGCCCCTAGAAGCTCAGCTCCCACAGCCCCTAGCCCTTGGTCTCTTAGGTCTTAGCCCTACCATTTCAAGCTCCCCTAGTATCCCAGCTCTCCTAGCCCTTAGCAGTCTAAATTCCATAACCCCTACCAGCTCAGCTTCCCTTTTCCATAGTGGCTCAGCTTCCACAGTATATAGCAGCTCAACCCTCCTAGCTCCTACCAGTTCAGCTTTTGTAAGCCCTACGAGATCACCTCCTCTATCCCCTAGCAGCTCAGCTCCCATAACCCATAGCTCCTAGCCCCTCGGCTCTCCTGACCCCAAGCTGCTCAGATTCCATAACCCCTACCTGCTCAGCTCCCCTGGCAACCCAGCTCCTGTAGCCCAGAGCCACTTAGCCCTATCCCTAGTCCTACCAGCCCTACCAGCTCAGCTCCCCTAGCAGCTCAGTCCCTGTAGGCCAGAGCTGCTCAGCTCTCCTAGTCTCTACAGCTCAAATTTCATAACCCCTAGCAGCTCAGCACCCCTAGGTCCTAGAAGCTCAGCTCCCACAGCCCCTAGCCCTTGGCCTCTTAGGTCTTAGCCCTACCATCTCAAGCTCCCCTAGTATCCCAGCTCTCCTAGCCCCAACAGTCTAAATTCCATAACCCCTACCAGCTCAGCTTCCCTTTTCCATAGTGGCTCAGCTCCCACAGTATATAGCAGCTCAACCCTCCTATCTCCTACCAATTCAGCTTCTGTAAGCCCTACGAGATCACCTCCTCTATCCCCTAGCAGCTCAGCCCCCATAACCCATAGCTCCTAGCCCCTTGGCTCCCCTGACCCCAAGCTGCTCAGATTCCATAACCCCTACCTGCTCAGCTCCCTTGGCAACCCAGCTCTTGTAGCCCAGAGCCACTTAGCCTTATCCCCAGTCCTACCAGCCCTACCAGCTCAGCTCCCCTAGCAGCTCAGTCCCTGTAGGCCAGAGCTGCTCAGCTCTCCTAGTCTCTACAGCTCAAATTTCATAACCCCTAGCAGCTCAGCACCCCTAGGTCCTAGAAGCTCAGCTCCCACAGCCCCTAGCCCTTGGCCTCTTAGGTCTTAGCCCTACCATCTCAAGCTCCCCTAGTATCCTAGCTCTCCTAGCCCCTAGCAGTCCAAATTCTATAACCCCTACCTGCTCAGCTCCCCTGGCAACCCAGCTCCTGTAGCCCAGAGCCACTTAGCCCTATCCCTAGCCCTACCAGCCCTACCAGCTCAACTCCTGTAGACCAGAGCTGCTCAGCTCTCCTAATGCTTAGAGCTCAGATTTCATAACCCCTAGCAGCTCAGCTCCCCTACCCCCTCCCAGTTTAGCTTCCATAATCCATAGTGGCTCAGCTTCCACAATATTTAGCAGCTCAACTCTATTAGCTCCTACCAGTTCAGCTCCTCTAGTCTCTAGCAGCTCAGTCCTCATAGCCCATAGTGCCTCAGCTCATCTAGCCCCTAGCAGCTCAGATTCTGTAGTTGCTACCAGCTCAACTTCTGTAACCTCTACCAGCTCAGCTCCCCTAGCCCCAGGAGCTGAGCTTAGGCTGTTGCCACTCATCTCCCAAAATCTACAGCACTTCAATTCCCTTAGCTCCTACCAGCTCTTCTTTTGTAGTCTCATATTCCCTAGTAGCTCATCTTCCGAAGACCCTAACAGCTCAGCTCCCGTATCCTCCAGTAGCAGCTCAGCTCCCATAGCCCCAAACCCCCCAACTCCTCCCAGATTCTAGCAGCTCAGATTAGCTTCCCCAGCCCCTAGCAGCTCATTAATCATAGCTCCTGCCAACGCAGCCTCTGTAACTCCTTCTAGCTCAACTCCCACAGATCCTAGCAGCTCAGGAACCATAGCTTCCATTGTCTCTAATGGCATTGCCTCTAGTAGCTCCTATAACCTCAACTCCGGTAGCCCCTAGCTGCTCAGCTCCCATAGGCACTTACTATGTGCCAAGCACTGTTCTAAGCGCTGGGGTAGATACAAGGTAATCAGGGTTGTCCCACGTGGGGCTCGCAGTCTTCATCCCCATTTTCCAGATGAGGTAACTAAGGCACAGAGAAGTTAAGTGACTTACCCAAGGTCACACAGCTGACGAGTGGCAGAGCAGGGATTAGAACCCATGACTTCCAAGCCCGTGCTCTTTCCACTGAGCCACAATGCTCAGCTTCCATAACTCTTACCAGCTCAGCTCCCATAGCCCCCAACACTCAGCTCCTGTAGCTTGTAGCTAATCAGCTCCCATAGTTTCCAGCAGCTCAGCTCCAATAACCCCTAATCTTTTAGCTCCCAAAGTCCCTAACCATTGAGCTTCCATAGGTCCTATCATCTCACATTTCATAGCCCATAACCACTCAGTTACTCATAGCCTCTAGCTGCTTAACTCCTGTAGCACCTACCAGCTCAGAGGTCATAATAATAATAATAATATTTGTTAAGCGCTTGCTATGTGTTGAGCACTGTTCTAAGCGCTGAGGGGGGGATACAAGGTGATCAGGTTGTCCCACGTGGGGCTCACAGTCTTAATCCCCATTTGACAGATGAGGGAACTGAGGCCCAAAGAAGCTAAGTGATGCCCAAAGTCACACAGCTGACAAGTGGCAGAGCCGGGATTAGAACGCATGCCCTCTGACTCTCAAGCCCAGGCTCTTTCCACTGAGCCACACTGCTTCTCTATGTAGCCCCTACCTCCTCAGCTTCCCTAACCTCTAGCATCTCACCTCCCATAGCACCTAGTAGCTCTGTTCCGATAGGCCCTAGCAGCTTAATTCTAGACTCCATACAATAATTTATTACTAATAGCTCAGCTTCCACTCCTTCCCCTGCTAGTTCAGCTATTTCCTACCTCCCACTTAGATCCTTTTCCTATTAGATGCTGCCCCTGCACTACCCACCAGTTCAACTCTTCTAGCTTCTCCTAGCTGTGTTCCTCTATCCCCTATCAACTCTCCTCCTGTATTCTCCACCAGGTAAACAGCTTCTCTTTCCTCTGTCAACTCAGCTCCTGTTCTTTCTGCCAATTAACCTCCTCTTATTCCAACGACTTGAGCTTCTGCAATCCCTTCCCATTTACTTTCTGCACCCTCTCCCCAGTTCAGCTCTTCTCCCCACTGATAAGAATCCAGCTCTTGCACTCCCCAACAACTCATGAAACCCACCCTTTCCTCTCCATCCAAACTGCTACCATGTTAATTCAAGCACTTATCCTATCCCACCTTGATTACTGCATCAGCCTCCTTGCTGGCCTCCCTGCCTCCTGTCTTTCCTCACTCCAGTCCATACTTCACTCTGCTGCTCGGATCATTTTCCTAAAAAAAGTTCAGGCCCCGTTACCCCATTCCTCAAGAAACTTCAATGGTTGCCCATCCACTGCCGCATCAAAGTAAAACTCCTCACCATTGGCTTCAAAGCACTAGATCAACTTGCCCCATCTTACCTCACCTCTCTACTCTCCTACTACAACCCAGCCCACACACTTTGCTCCTCTAATTCTAACCTTCACATTGGAACCCGCTTTGGTCTATCTCACGGCTGACCTCTCACCCACGTCCTACCTCTGTCTTGGAACGCCCTTCTTCCTAATGTCCAATGGACAATTACTCTCTCCTTCTTCTATGCCTTATTGAAGTCACATCTCCTCCAAGAGGCCTTCCCTGAGTGAACCCTCCTCTCCTCTTCTCTCACTCCCTTCTGCATTGCCCTGACTTGCTTCCTTTATTCATTCCCTTTCCCAGCCCCACAGCACTTATGTACATATCTGTAATTTATTTATTTATTTATTTATATTAATGTCTCCCCCTCTAGACTGTAACCTCATTATGGGCAGGGGATTTGTCTGTTTATTGTTATATTGTACTCTCCCAAGTGCTTAGTACAGTGCTCTGCACATAGTAAGCGCTCAATAAATATGGTTGACTGATTGATAGCTCATCTTGTTTCACCACTCAGTGCTCTGTGCTGGAGGAGAAGATGATGAATACTATGCCCTCTCTGTTGGGCAGTCCCGGAGATCCCCACCTCCATGAGGTCTCGCTTCCTCCATCCCTGCTTCCCTTCCTGACCCTAATGCCAACAGCAGGTTCTGCTCCCAGACAGGCACACCCTCACCCAAACATGTGCTCTTTGCTCTGAATTCCCCTTGGCAGTGCCCCTGTTCTTCCTAAACCAGAAGGCTTCCACACAGCATCTCCCAACACTGCTGTTTCCCGACACAGGTTTTCTTAGAAAGGAACACAGCTCAGGAGGTCGGGCTCTCTGTCTAACACTACTCCCTCCAGCCCCAGATGGTATCTGTCTCTTCTTTGTCCTCAGGAAATGATATCCTTTTCCCTAAAGTAGAAGGATAAAAACCAAACCTGGTCTTTTCTGGAGCGTCATGAGCCTGAGAGATGATCCCGCTTGAGAAGGACTCATCAGGGGGCTGGGTGGAGAATGGAGTTGAGCCTCCCGCTTCTCTGCTGGTCCCCACGTCACAGCTTAACCCATTTCTCTGCTTCCATTTCCCTAATGCCTCTCCACCAGCAATTCACACCACCTTCTTCTACTTCATCACTCTTCTTACGTCATACCATTCTCCTTTCCTTGGGGACAACAACAAGCCTGAACAGAGATTACAGTAATTTTTCAGCTTCGAGAGTCCCAGCACTAAATATGGGTTTGAAACCTGAGTGGGAGCATTTCAGTCTGGGCATTTCCCTTTTTCTCTCAGCGTTATGCCCAGGGGAATTGCCTGAGAGCTGAGACTATGAAGGCTAGGTTTCTTCAGGGCAGGGGGTGGCAAAGCTGGTATGCTCAGGGCTCCAGAAGGAGATATGGGCATATCCTTGCCAACCCCCTCTCTCACTCTGCATCCACCTTGATTGGCCTTGGCAGTGTGGGAGGGGAGGGGAGGTAACTGGAGGAAATGGTCCCTCTGGACTCTGTCCTAAAGGCATCGCTGACCAATCCCAGACAAGATCTGCCAATTGTCAGCTGTGTGACTTTGGGCAAGTCAATTAACTTCTCTGTGCCTCAGTTCCCTCATCTGTACAATGGGGATGAAGACTGTGAACCACCTGTGGCACAACCTGATTGCCTTGTAGCCTCCCCAGCGCTTAGAACAGTGCTTTGCATATAGTAAGCACTTAATAAATGCCATTATTATTATTATTATTTTTATTACCAGGGACTTATCTCCCAGTGAAGTAAGGCTCTTAAGAGAGCGAGTGCTGGTTTTAGGTTGAAGGGAAAGTTGAATCACTGAGACTTGTCTTTAAATTTTAAAAGAAACCGAGCCATGGTGGTTGTTCTCTGGGGGTTCATCAACCTTCCAGGGTCCAGGGAATGCCCAGGGTGACTGTTGGTCCTGGCCCCTGACAAAGCTGACCAACAGAGGAGGACCCATGCCTGATGCAGAGACCAGACTCATTTCCAGAGGTTCAAGAGCAGTTCGGTCCATGATGGGTCACTAGAAGGAAAATTTGGGATGGCGAGAGAAAAAGTGTAGGATGTTTAATGACACTAGTAATACTATTGATCCAGCTCAAAGCCCTGTATGAAATGTTGGGAAAGAATACACAGGTTGGGGTGAGACACATCTCTGGACTTCAGAAGCTTCATTCCTTAGTTTTCAAATATCTTGGTGCCATTGACACAGAAGGGATCCTGGACTGGAAGGTCCATGGGTCTGACCCAGTAATAGTAATACTACTACTAATAATGTATAATAACATTATTATAATGTTATAATATTATTATTATATATATGTTTTATATATATATAATAGCATTATAATAAAAATAATAATATTTGTTAAGAGCTTACTATGTGCCAAGCACTGTTTTGAGCACTGGGGTAGATACAAGATAATCAGGTTATCCCACATGGAGCTCACAGTCTTAATCCCCATTTTACAGATGAGGTAACTGAGGCACAGAGAAGTTAAGTGACTTTCCCGAAGTCACACAGTTGATCAGTGGCAGAGCTGGGAATAGAACCCTCAACCTCTGACTTCCAAGCCTGTGCTGCTAAAAGCAGTATGTACTATGGGTAAATCAAAGTGAATTATAAACAAAATTTCATTCCTCCCTGATTGTTCTATGAAAGAGACTTTGATCATCAATCCCTTCCCATTATAGAGGGCTGGAAGAACATTCTCTTCCCAAGTGTTCCCCAAGCTGACCCATGGAGAGGGGGCAGTCTGGAATCCAGGTCTGATGCTGGACCAGACCGAGATACCTACTTGAGGTCAAGGCCCCGGGGGATCCCCGTGGGTATATAAATGGAAACTGGACACGTCTACAATTTCTCTCTTCCAGGAGGACAGCGGGCTCCAGACGTGTACCCACTGTATTCAGGGTGTAGAAGCTCCGCCCCAGCAGAGGACAGGGTGGCATTAGTCTGCTTAGCAATGAATTTTTCCCCGGATGGATTGGATTTCACCTGGAGCATCAAAGATGATGTGAAGAACTTTCCATCCATCCAAAAGACTGACTCAACATACATGAAGAGCAGCCAGCTCACCCTCTCAGCCTCAGAGTGGGCCTCTCAGCCACCCACTTGCACGGTGGAACACAACAAAGTCCAGAAAAGCGTCGAGTTTAAACTCCAAGGTGAGCCACCCTGGTGGACTGGAAATAACTGCTGCTTTTCCCCACTGGAGGGACCTGAGACATGGCAGCAAGAAGGGTTGGGGTCCTGGGAGGTAGATTGCCCAGAAGAAGAATCCGATGTTGGGATGGGGAGGGTGGCAGAGGAGAAAAATTGTTTCAATCAATCAATCAATCAATCGTATTTATTGAGCGCTTACTATGTGCAGAGCACTGTACTAAGCGCTTGGGAAGTACAAATTGGCAACACATAGAGACAGTCCCTACCCAACAGTGGGCTCACAGTCTAAAAGGGGGAGACAGAGAACAGAACCAAACATACCAACAAAATAAAATAAATAGGATAGAAATGTACAAGTAAAATAAATAAATAAATAAATAAATAGAGTAATAAATATGTACAACCATATATACATATATACAGGTGCTGTGGGGAAGGGAAGGAGGTAAGATGGGGTTTCCCCAAATGGCCAGTGACATCAGGAGACTCCAAACTCCTGATCAGTAAAGAGCTTTCTCAGCAACCTCCGGTCTCCTCCCTGAATGCCAGAAGACCTGGTGCTGCCACTGCACTCCCCTTGTCAGACCAGCTCTCTCCTCCTGACCGCCTGCTCCTGTCTGTCCTCCATCAATCCCTTGTCTCTCTCTCCCTCTTTCCAGACCAAAGGATGAGCCCACCCAGTGTGTATCTCTTTTGCCCATCCTGCACTGGCACCTCGGAGAGTGGCACTGTGGAACTCATCTGCCTGCTGCTGCATTTCAAGCCCAACTCCTCAGAGGTGCAGTGGCTGTTGAATGGGGAGGAGTCGACCAAACTCGAGCCCAACCACTTCTCTGCCACCGACCAGGATGGCTCTTTCATGGTCCACAGCCTCCTGAGAGTGTCCAGTTCGAGCTGGGAGGGCGGGGAAACGTTCACCTGTAGGGTCACACACCCTGCCCTGAAGGAAGGCCCGGAGCTCGTCAACATCAGCAAGTGCTCAGGTGGGTAGGGCCCAACTCCAGAATGACTTATGGGAGTAGCTCTCTCCACTCTCCCTCTAGACTGTAAGCTCATGATAGGCAGGGAATGTGTCTTTTTATTGCTACATTGTACTCTCCCAAGCCCTTAGTACAGTGTTCTAAAAAAGTAAATGCTCAATAAACATGATTGACTGTCTGACTGGCAGTCAATCAATCAATTAACGGTACTGATTGAGTTCTTACTTTGTGCAGGGCACTACACTAAACCCTCGGGAGAGTACAATAGAGTTTGTAGGCAGAATACTTGCCTCTCCTTCTGAGTCCTCCCTCTTTTCCTGTGCTTTGCAGCCTGTCTCAGCCATGTCACTGCGTTGACCCTCTACCTCTTTGCACCCTCCTATGATGAGCTGGTCAGCGGGGATGGGAAGGGCTATGTGACCTGCCTCGTGCTGGGCTATGACTTAGCCAGCGTCCACATCAGCTGGCAAGTGAATGGACTTGGCAGTGATGGCCAGACTGGGGTCACAAGGCGTGAAAGCAATGGAATGGAGAGCAGGATGAGCACCCAGCCCATCTCACTGGCTGACTGGAAGATTGGAAAGAGGTACATCTGCAGAGCCAAGCACCCTTGCATGAAGGAAGTCACTCAGGAGCTGTCCACGTTCAACCCCAGTGAGTAAATGGGAGATCAGAGGGATGATTGCCATCGAGATTGCTGGTTACTGCAGCCTCGGTTCCTACTGCTGATTCCCCAAACCCTTCCGCCCTAGAACTAGGGCTCCCAGAGAGTTCTCCTTCTTCTCCCTCTCTGGAATCAGAGCCTATGGCCAAATGCCTTCCCTGATACTGATCAGGACAGTGAGAGGAGATGGGCCGTTCTCTGCCTTGGGTTTACCTAATCTCTCCCAGGATTTAACATTTTCATATGTGATATGGATGGAGAATATGTAGCAAAACCTTCAAATTTGTGGATAGATTATGTCCAATTTGGTACTTAACAAATTCTTAGCACTACAGTTAATCCCATGACACAGATTCTCAATCAATAAATTTCAGAACGAAAGCTTACACACTGACCTATTAGGAAATATTAGGGATGTTAGAAGGGTCAAGAAGGACTTAAACAGATTCATACATGATACGATCAGCTTGGGCATTAGAGGGACAAGTTAGGGATATCAGAATCCCATCCTTAACCATGAGACTTCATGGTTCTTCAAAGCTATCCTGCTCCTTGTCTTTGGGCAGAAGAACGGCAAAACACCACCTTTTGATCCCCTTGTGTTTGTACCTGACCAATGTATCAAAATCTTGTTAATTTTCATCCCTGAGGGCCCTATCCTCAATTTTCAGGTGACCCAATTCCTGAAAGACGATCTGTCTTTGTCACTTTCAATTCCATTCCAGTCCTCCCACGTGTGGAAGATCATCCCCATTACATCCAACTTAGAGTGAAGAGCGCCAGCAGATGTGGGATCAGTTTCCAGGGGTGAATAACCCTGCCTGCCTTCCCCAATGGGGACCACCCTATCTCCACCCAATATGGCATCAGCTTTCAAGTGTGAACAACTCTATCCACTTCAACTCTTCTAGGTGAAAATTCACCCTCTAGACTGTAAACTCGTTGTGGACAGGAAATGTGTCTACCAACTCTGTTGTTGTATTGTACTCTCCCAAGAGTTAGTGTAGTACTCTGCATCCAGTAAATGCTCAGTAAATACCATGGATGGATTCAGTGATTTATCTTCCCCAGCGTGAACAACCTCATCAGATATAGAATCACCTCTTCTCTCAATTCTATAAATCTGATGTACATACTCTTGATATCATCATCTCAATTCTTCTCATTTCACTGGTGAAGACTGTTGAGGAAATAATGGGCCAAACACATGAAACTCAAGACGGGTTTTATTTCAAGTTGCTAAAGCTTGCAATCAATACAGGTAACAAAGGAGCTGGCTTTAAAAAAAATGTAAATCATTTGCCTTTCAGCGTTATTTCTGTTAGAAAGGTGAGCCCGGAAAGACATAATCAGTGGATTCCAGAGTAGAGATAAGAAGGTAACCCTCTGACTCTCCAGAGAATCCTCACCCTATTTCCATCAATGCCTGGTCTTGGCTCAGTCTCTCCATTTTGATCAAAATTATGCTTTTTCCCACCCACAGACCACCTATTCCAGGGTGAGACCATCCATTCTTGAGGGGGCTGAAGTTGAAAGGGACACAGGCTGTAGTTTGTAAGCTTTCTGTAGACTGTAAGCTTGTTGTGGGCAGGGAGCATATCTACCAGATCCCAGGAAACCCTAACAGTTGGCCCCACCAGCTGGCCAGGTTCCCCAGGTAATGGAAAGGTGTAAAGGGTGTCGGTGCCTCAGTTTCCTCATCTGTAAAATGGGGATTTAATAACTGTCCTCCCTCCTATTTAGATTGTTAGGCTCCATATTGGACAAAGACTGTACGACCTGATTATCTTGCTTAGTACGGTAGTTGGCACATAGGAGCGCTTAACAAATGCAGCAATTATTATTACGCTCTAGTGGGAAGTGAAGTAGTGAGGGACTCAGCTCTTCGATGTCCATTCCTATTACTCCTACCCAACAAGCAGGCTCTTCTGAGCATCGATTCAGTCTTAGAAGGGAACACGTCTCATCGGATGGCTGGCTTCTTTCATCTCAACTACCACTTGGTCCCTCCGGAGGATGGTGAGAAGTAATCCTCTGCAAGGATGCTTCCAAGATGCAGGAAAGTCCTGTCCCCGAGGGCTCCATGAGTGGGACAAAGAGGGAGGGCTCAGTGGGGAACAGGTCAGGTCTCCCCTGCAATGGAGGTAGGGGCGGCAAGAGGGTGTCCATCCCGCTGGCTCCGTGTTGTGCCTTGGGTAGAGAGGTTCCATCCTAGATGCAGGCAGAGCTCTGGGCTGACTCTGTTTTGGGGAGAAAGAGTATACGCTGGGGGACCTAAATTTTGGCCAGGGAAAAGCTTCGGCTGCTGTTGGGGATGTGCTGGGGGAATGCCCCATTGAAAGTCCACCCAGCAGTTCCAGGTGGAGGGTGAAGGCCTCCTTAGGCACCCGAAAGCATCATGTTCCTATAGTTGTGAATGCTTCTGGTCTGTTTTATTTGCATCATCGAAGAGAAGAGCCACCTCACCTGGCAACAAAAACAAAGATAGGGCTGCATGGCGTAGGGTGGGGACTCTGAGGTCACAACTCTAGCTCTTCAGCTCCCAGAGAAGATGGTGGCCTTAAGCTTCAACAACAAAAAAACACAACTTTCTTTTTGTTTTCCTGCTGTTTCCCCTGATTGACTGATTGAGTAGAGAAGCAGGGTGGATTAGTGGAAAGAGCTCGGGCTTGGGAGTCAGAGGTCGTGGATTCTAATTCCAACTCTGCCACTTGTTAGCTGTGTGGCTTTGGGCAAGTCGCTTAACTTCTCTGTGCCTCAGTTACCTCATCTGTAAAATGGAGTTTAAGACTGTGAACCCCACGTGGGACAAACTGATTACCTTTTATCTACCCCAGCACTTAGAACAGTGCTCAAATGCTTAGTACAGTGCTCCGCACACAGTAAGCACTCAATAAATACGATTGAATGAATGAATGCTCGGCACATAGCAAGCGTGTAACAAATACCATCGTTATTATTATTGTATCTACCCCAGAACAGTGGCTGGCACATAGTAAGTGCTTAATAAATGCCATTATTATTATTAATAATGAATAAATAATTACGATTGATGATGATGATGATGATTATTATTAATCCCAAATCTGCCACTTATCTGCTGTGTGACCCAGAGCAAGTCACTTAACCTCTCATGCCTCAGTTTCCTCATCTGCAAACTGGGGATTCAATGCCTGTTCTCTCTCCTACTTGGACTGTCAGCCCCATGTGGGACCTAATTACCTTGTTTCTATCCCAGCACTTAGTACAGTGCATGATACATAGCGCTTAGCAAATACCGCAGTTATTATTATTATTATTAATAATAATATTGGCATTTATAAAGCACTTACTATGTGCAAAGCACTGTTCTAACCACTGGGGAGGTTACAAGGTGATCAGGTTGCCCCACAGGGGGCTCACAGTCTTAATCCCCATTTTACAGATGAGGTACTGAGGCACAGAGAAGTTAAGTGACTTGCCCAAAGTCACACAGCTGACAATTGGCAGAGCCGGGATTTGAACCTATGACCTCTGACTCCAAAGCGCGGGCTCTTTCCACTGAGCCATGCTGCTTCTCCACCCACACATGCACAGCCACAAGGCAATGGTTATCTGGGGAAGCATGGAAGTGGAAACAGTCACAGGTGGAAATGAAGGGAGATAACAAGGCTGAGTCTCTCACCTTGACAAGAGTGATGGTAGCGCTGTAACACACGGTGAGGAGGAAGAGAGTGATGAAGGTGGAGATGGTAGTCCACAGACCACCTAGTTCTCCTTCGCCAGCCTCAGTGCAATTTTCTCCCGGAATCAGCCCTGGAATAATGAAGCAAGAGACATGGAGTGAAGCTTTTTCCATCCCATAGAAAAAAAAAAGAGCTCAGCAACTCAACCCACCATTACTAGCTTTCCCTTTGGGTGAGCTGTCTGGACTGAGTCACTGGAGGGAGAGTCAGGGATGGAGAGTGAAGCTTTGGGAGGGTTGGATCGCCCATCCCTAGTTGAGAGGCTAGGTGCTTGGCACATAGTAAGCTCTTAACAACTACAATGATAATAATAATAATAATAATAATAATAATAATTAATAATAATAACAAGAGCAACCATTACACAGCTCCTCCAAAAAGTTTGGGTGCTGCTGATGGAGAAGAATCTTGGGCTGGATGAAAGTCTGACCCTTCAGTGGCTTTACTTACTTTGGCATTTGTATTAGGAAAGAGAGGAGTGGAGATTGAATTTCCCCTCCTGATTTCTTGTCATAAAAGAGCTCATTATCTTCTGTCACAGTCTCACCCCACTAAGCCCCTTAAATCTCTTTCTAAAGATCCTTAATTAACCTTCTCATCTTCAAACACCACAAGCACACCCACTAGAAGACCCAGAAGAATGAACAAAGATTTGGCAGGATGAGGAAAAGGATCAATTTTATCTTTTGAATTGTCTTCCAAATATCTGCCTGGGACATTCGTCCTACCCACCTCTGAATGTACCCATATTGAAAATCAGAAGCCACAATAAAGCAGGTTTTTAATCCTTTCAGACAAAGATCCTCCAAAGAACCTCCAAGGGGCATCAATAGAGGGCTCTGAATATGATAAGGATGGTGGTGTTTGTAATGGTAATGGTCTAATCTTGTGACCCTCTGGTTGGAGATCAGGTGCCAAGGGTTAGGAGTGGAAGGGATTATTGGGCAGAACCAGCAATTCTGGTCCCTCCACCTCCCCTGAGGAAATCCATTCCGGGAAGTTCAGTTTGGTTTCAACTATGGATTCCACTTCTGTCTTTTCAGTCACTAGGGACTTGGGTGACAGAGAGAGGAGAATGGAGATTCTCTGTGTGGTCACGCTGGACTGCCATCTCCTTTCATCCAAAGCTCACCCAGAGGGACAGTTCCACCCAAGAGAGTTCTGGAGGGCTGCCAAAGTGGAAGGAGTGTGGCCTAGTGGCTAGAGCAAAGGCCTAAGAGTCGGAGGGACCCGAGTTTTCCCTGTCTTGTGTCAGCTTTGGACAGAGAGATTGGCAGAAGGTCGAGAGGAGAGAAGAATGTGAAAACCAAGAGATTGGACAAGATCCAACTATGATCGGGCGATGAGAGAGGAGAGCAGGTGCTGGAAAAGGGAGCTAGAGGCAGATTTAGAGGCTGTTAGGTTAACTAGTTTGGATGTTGGAGTAGCTGCATGGCTTAGTGGAAGAAACATAGACCTGAAAGTCAGAGGACCTGGGTTCTAATCCTAGACCTGTCACTTGTCTGTTGGCTGACCTTGGGCAAGTCACTTAACTTCTTTGAGCCTCAGTTCCCTCATCCACATAATAGGAATTCAATCCTTTTTCTCTCTCCTACTTTGACTGTGAGCCCCACATGGGAACTGATTTTCAGTGCAGTGCTTTACCCACAGTGAATGTTTAACAAATACCATTATTATTATTATTATTTGAGAAGCAACATGGCCTACTACATACAGCAAGGGCATAGAAGTCAGAAGGACCTGGGTTCTAATCCCAACTCTGCTGCTTGTTTGCTGTGTGACCTTGGGCAAGTCACTTCACTTCTCTGTGCCTCAGTTACCTCACCAGTAAAATGGGGATTAAGACTGTGATCCCTTGGTGGAGCAGGACTGTGTCCAAACTGATTAGCTTGTATTTACCCCAGGGCTTAGTACAATAAGCGCTTGACAAATGCCATGAAACGAATTAGAAGGGAAGTATGAAAATTAAATCCCTACAAGAATTTGTATGCACAGAAATGGACGTGAAGATATCCTCATCCCAAAGGGTCATGAAAAAGGTCTGGAAAAGAAGACCAAGAGGGGGAAGATCTGAAGGGGAGAAATCCTGGAAAAACACCAGCCCTGTGGACCACCCTTCTAATTGGAGGTGAGACACAAGCACAAGGTAGTTTGACAAAGGTCAGTGGCAGTTTCTTTTCGGTCTCACTTTTCTCTTTTTTAACCTTTGTGCTTAGGCACTTGTTCTCCTCTCTTGTGGTCACCAGATGTTTAATTCTATCGCACTGTCCCCGGGGATTAGAAATAATAATAACTATGCTATTTGTTAAGCACCTACAATGGGCCAAGCACTGTACTAAGCACTGGAGTAGATACAAGAAAATCAGAACAAATCCAGTCCCTGTCCCACATAGGGCTCACTGTTTAAAAGAGCAGGAAGAACAGGTATTTCACCTTCGAGCTGTGGAAACTGAGGCACAGAGCAGTTAAGAGACTTGCCCAAAGTCACCCAGCAGGCAAGTAGAAGAACTGGCATTAGAAACTTTCCACTTGGCCCTGCTTCTTCTCACAAGGTGCTTTCAGTACAGTAGTCTGCACCTAGTAAGGGCTCAATAAATACCAATGATTGAGCACTAAGCTGCTGTGAATCCTGCAGTGACCGTGATTCTGCCCTCTCAGTTGTATTTACTGAGCGCTTACTGTGTATTAAGCACTTGGGGAAGTACAATATAATTGAGTTGGTAGACACATTTTCTGCTCACAACAAGCTTACAGTCCAGAAGATTTCCCTGAATAGCATCTATTCTTTCCTTGCCTCTCTGTGGAGGGTTCTAGACTTCACTTCTTCCCTGCATTCTCCCTTCTGGACTCCTGACCCTTGTGAATAAATTAAGACTCTAAGGTCTGTTTCCCTCCCTCATGCCTTGAAGAGCCTAAAGAGCTTCAGCTCTGTTCAGTGAAACTGTTATAGTTTCACATTTCCTTTCTAGAGCTGGCTCGATCACTTCAGGAATGAAGGAGAAGGTTGGGGGCATGAAAGGGAGGTTTGGACCAAGCTAGGAAGTCTTACTCCCTAGAATACAGGTCTGTGCTTGATCTCAGAGTGAAAGTGACTCAGAACTCTCTTCAAACCAAGGTGTGTGTGTGTATGTTTGTGCTCCATGAGTGTGTACGTGGTTGAATACGTGGATGTGTTCATTTGCGCATGTTAACGTGTCTGTACATCTCGTAAGCAGGTGTTTGCTTGTGTAAGTGTGTGCGTTTGTGTGTTTGTGAGCATATGCGTGTATGAGTATGTATATGTATGTATAGGAAGCCCCTATGTGGCCATCTGAATCACTAGTGGCCTTTTTCTGAGCTTATGGGTGTGTGCATGTATTCCTGTGAGTGTCTGAGTTCACTTGTGCATGGCTTTGATGCTTGTATGAGGGTCATTGAGTGTGTCAAACTCTTTTGGGTATTCCATTCTGTGTCCATTGTAGCTGCCATGATTAAGGGTTTACCGCTCTCTGTTAGAACAGTAATCATCATGATAATAATGGTTTCTGTTAAGTGCTTACTATAACTCAAGCACTGTAATAAACACTAGGATAGGTACAAGATGATCATTTCCTACATGGGGTTCAAAGTCTAATTAGAAGGGAGAACAGATATTCAGTCTCTACTTTGCAGATGAGGGTGTGCAGAGAAGTTAAGTGATTTGCTCAGGGTCACACAACAGCTAAGTAGCAGAGCCGGGATGAGAATCAAGTCACTTAACGTCTTTATGCTTCAGTTACCTCATCTGTAAAATGGGGATTAAGACTGTGACCTTAATGTGGATGAGGATTGTGTCCAACTTGATTAGCTTGTATCCACCCCAGCTCATAGAGCAGTGTCTGGCACATGGTAAGTGCTTAACAAGTACCACAATTAGTATTATCACTTAATCCTTCTGGTTCTTTGTCCACAGCATTTCTCTCCCCACAAATGGCCATCATCCTGGTCAAAGTTCTCATCTCATGACCAGACTACTGGATCAATCTCCAGCCTCCCAGGTTCCATCCCTCCCAGTCTTTACCACATCAATCGATCAGTGGTATTTACTGAGCGCTTACTGTGTGCAGAGGTCTATACTAAGTGCTTGGGAAAGTTGGTAGGCATGTTCCCTGCCCACAGTGAACTTATAATTTAGAGGGTTACCACATGCAAGTGTAGTACGGACCAAGCTCCCTGAGGGTAGAGATTGTTTCTACTCACTCTATTGTACTCTTCCAAATGCTTAGTACAGTGCTCTGCAAACAGTAAGCACCCAGTAAGTACCACTGATTGATTTATTGCTGCTTTATTGGTTTTGCTAAAATGTTGTTCAATACCCACCTCTCCACTACTCAAAAACCTCTAATGATGATGATGGTATTTGTTAAGTGCTTACTATGTGCAAAGAACTGTTCTAAGCTCTGGGGAGTATACAAGGTGATCAGGTTGTCAAACGTGGGGTTCAGAGTCTTAATCTCCATTTTACAGATGGGGCAACTGAGGCACGGGGAAGCTAAGTGACCTGCCCAAAGTCACACAGCTGACAAGTGTATGCCAATTGTTGCCAAATTGCACTTTCCAAGCACTTAGCACAGTGCTTTGCACCCTGTTAGCGCTCCATAAATACGATTGAATGAATGAATGAAAAGTGGCGGAGTCAGGATTAGAACTCACAACCCCTGAGTCCCAAGCCCATGCTCTTTCCACTACTCATGTCCCCTTACACTAAGCTGAAAGACATTTCTTACCCCTCATTACACTTTTTGCCAAGCTAATCTTCTAATTATATCTCAGATGTGGCTCTCTAGCCTCCAATCAACCAATCAGTGATATTTACTGAGCACTAACAATGTACAGAGCTCTGTACTAAACACTTGAGAGAGTACAATGGAGTTAGTAGGCATGATCCCTGCCCTCCAGGAGTTTACAATCTAGTGGACCCCTTGCTCACCTCATGTGCCCTACAACTTCAAGTCAACCAGACCAAGAACCTCCCCATTTTCTAAGTCCTCTGAAGTCCCACTCCTCCAGGAAGTCTTCCCAGATAAATTATTTCCCAATTTGCTTCAATCCCACAACCACCCTTAGCATTTATCTGTGTACGCTTGCATACACGGGCTTTGGAGTCAGAGGTCATGGGTTCGAATCCTGGCTCCACCACATGTCTGCTGTATGACCTTGGGCAAATCACTTAACTTCTCTGAGCCTGTTACCTCATCTGTAAAAATGGGGATTAAGACTGTGAGCCCCACGTGGGACAACTTGATCACAATTTATCCCCCCCAATGCTTAGAACAGTGCTTTGCACATAGTAAGTGCTTAAGAAATACCATCATTATTATTATAACTATGTCTGCTATGAATGCTATTTATTCATTTATTTCATCTTTCCTCACTCTTGTCACTAACAGATGTACTATTTTTTGAAAAAAAGGTATTTGTTAAATGCTTACTATATGACAGGCACTGTACTAAATGCTAGGGTAGATTTCTTCCTCCTACTGGTGCAATTTGTAAACAACTTGGGCCTGCCTGTTGCATTATCATTATTATTTTTAGGCACTTACTATGATAATTAATAATAATAATTGTGGTATTTGTTAAGCACTTACTATGTGCCTCTACAAAGTGCTGGGGTGGATCCAAACAAATCGTGTTGGACACAGTCCCTGTCCCACATGGGGCTCACAATCTCAATCCCCATTTTACAGATGAGGCAACTGAGGCCCAGAGAAGTGAACTGACTGGCCCAAGGTCACACAGCAGATAAGTGGTGGAGCCGGGACTAGAACCACTACACCATGTAGCTTCTCATACTACATATATCTATATCTATCTATATATATATATATAGATATGGATATAGATACATACGTATACACTGTTCTTAGCCAGATTGTAACTCCATTAAGTCAGGGAACATGTCTTTTTTTCATTTGTTGTACCCTCCCAAGAATTTAGTACTGTTCATAATAGGGGCCATTGAATGATTGATGGATTGATTGGAGACATGTGACATATCTCAATTAATCAATCAATCAATCGTATTTATTGAGCACTTACTGTGTGCAGAGCACTGTACTAAGCGCTTGGGAAGTACAAGTTGGCAACATATAGAGACAGTCCCTACCCAACAGTGGGCTCACAGTCTAGAAGGGGGAGACAGAGAACAAAACCAAACATATTAACAAAATAAAATAAATAGAATAGATATGTACAAGTAAAATAAATAAATAAATAAATAAAGTAATAAATATGTACAAACATATATACAGGTGCTGTGGGGAGGGGAAGGAGGTAAGATGGGGGGATGGAAAGGGGGACGAGGGGGGAGAGGTAGGAGGGGGCTCAGTCTGGGAAGGCCTCCTGGAGGAGGTGAGCTCTCAGTTGGGCCTTGAAGAGAGGAAGAGAGCTAGCTTAGCGGATGTGGGGAGGGAGGGCATTCCAGGCCAGGGGGATGACGTGGGCCGGGGGTCGACGGCGGGACAGGCGAGAACCAGGCACGGTGATGAGATTGGTGGCAGAGGAGCGGAGGGTGCGGGCTGGACTGTAGAAGGAGAGAAGGGAGGTGAGGTAGGAGGGGGAGAGGTGATGGACAGCCTTGAAGCAGAAGGTGAGGAGTTTCTGCCTGATACATAGATTGATTGGTAGCCACTGGAGATTTTTGAGGAGGGGAGTAACATGCCCAGAGTGTTTCTGGACAAAGACAATCCGGGCAGCAGCAAGAAGTACGGATTGAAGTGGGGAAAGACACGAGGATGGGAGATCAGAGAGAAGGCTGATGCAGTAGTCCAGACGGGATAGGATGAGAGCTTGAACAAGCAGGGTAGTGGTTTGGATGGAGAGGAAAGGGCAGATCTTGGCAATGTTGCGGAGCTGAGACCGGCAGGTTTTGGTGACGGCTTGGATGTGAGGGGTGAATGAGAGAGCGGAGTCGAGGAAGACACCAAGGTTGCAGGCTTGTGAGACGGGAAGGATGGTAGTGCCGTCAACAGTGATGGGAATAGTCAGGGAGAGGGCAGGGTTTGGGAGGGAAGACAAGGAGTTCAGTCTTGGACATGTTGAGTTTTAGGTGGCGGGCAGACATCCAGATGGAGATGTCCTGAAGGCAGGAGGAGATGCAAGCCTGGAGGGAGGGGGAGAGAGCAGGAGCAGAGATGTAGATTTGGGTGTCATCAGTGTAGAGATGATAGTTGAAGCTGTGGGAGTGAATGAGGTCACCAAGGGAGAGAGTGTAGATCGAGAACAGAAGGGGACCAAGAACTGGACCTTGGGGAACCCCCACAGTAAGGGGATGGGAGGGGGAGAAAAAGTTTTATTGATTTTGATATACACATTAGATCAGAGTACAAACAGAAGGCACCTGGAAGTGGGTAACACCTAGGGTAGCACCTGAGGTATTTTCATCAACATTTACGAAGTGTATATAGTGGAGACTGTTCCAGGCATCTGAACCAGAACCCTGATGTTTACAGGATGTTGCACTGGGCTCCCACTATGTGCACAACTCTGTGTCCTGGTGCCAACTTTGCGCAGACAGCTGGAATGGTAATGTAAGGTACAGACAGTAATCAATAGAGACAACTTCTCTCAAGAATGATATGATCTAGAGAGATGGATTATAATCAGTTTTGGTGGGGTCTTTGATTCCTTTCTCACACTCTCACTCCCTGCCAGGTTTTCTTCAAATATCAAAGATATTTCTTTGATCCACCTCTCCCTCTGCACTCTTATGAATACCATCATGGTTAAAACCTTGCTCAGTTCCTGGCAGGATTACTTTCTGGTCTTTTTGTCTCAGGCTTCTGCTATCTTCAGACTCTCCTGCAAGTACTTTCTTAAATTGTCATTTGGAGCATATCATTTCCCTTCTCGAAATCCACCAATGAGTACCCATTTTTCCTTTCACATACAAGTCACTTCACTTCTCTGTGCCTGTTACCTCATCTATAAAATGGGGATTAAGACTGTGAGCCCCATGTGGGACAACCTAATCACCTTGTAACCTCCCCAGTGCTTAGAACAGTGCTTTGCACATAGTAAGTGCTTAATAAATGCCATCATTATTATACAACAAACATTTTTAAGCGTCTTCCTCTGCATTAAAGAAATTTTTTCAAATGGTACTGAAGTGCTAAACACTGAACTAAGCGGTGGGGTACCTACAAGGTAATCATGATGGACACAGTACCTGTCTCACGTGGGGCTCACGGTCTAAGTAGGAAGGAGTAGGATCTAGTCCACATTTTACAGTTGAGGTAACTGAGGCTAAGGTAAGTTAAGTGATTCACCCAAGGTCACACATCAAGTAAGTGGTGGATCTGGGCTTAGAGCCCAGGTCCTCTTACTTTCACTCTTACTCCCTCTCACTTCAAGTCACACATTTTATTGAGCTGTCCATTATCGAGTTCCTCTTTCTTTTTTACCATTTATTTCTACGTTCTTATTCTTCTGCTTATGGTTTATTTGGCATTTTCTATGATTATCTCCCTGGTAAGATCATAAACTCCTTGAAGGCAGGTTCTAGGTGTCTTGCTTCTATTGCACTTTCAGAAGCACCTGGTCTAATGCTCTACACACAGTAGGCATCCAGTACAGTGATAGAAGATGGTGCTGACTAAAAGCTGTTGTTGCTCTTAATGATCTGGTCTCTCCCATCCACATCCACATTTTTTATGGTACTCATTAAGCGCTTACCATGTGCAATGCACTGTACTAAGAGCTGGGGTAGATACGAGATAATCAGCATGGACACAGTCCTTGTCCCACATGGAGCTCACAGTCTAAGTTGGAGGGAAGAAGGATTTAATCCTTGCTTTACAGATGAGGTAACTGAGGCACACGGAGAAGCTAAGTGGCTTGTCCAAGTGACAGAGCCGGGATTAGAACTCCGACTCTCAGGCTCAAGCTTTTTCCAGACGGCCATACTGCTTCTCTAGTCAGTCAATCAGTCAGGAGTTCAGTCCAGCTGGCACTCCAGGAGCAATAGCTGGAAAACCAAAAGAGCTTTTATCTCGAAGCCTAAGGCCGGTCTCTGCCCAAGTAGTCCTGACTCAGGTGGGTCCAGGTTGATTTCTCCATCTTCCCAGGTTGGCCTGGGCCTGGTGGTTAACTGGTGGATCCAACCCAGAACCAAGTGCTGGGTTTACATGCCCCATCCTTGTACAAGCTACCTGACGAGCTAATACAGAACGGGACAACAGCTCAATAAGAGATCCTCTGTCCGGTTGATTTCCTCTGAGGTGACATGCCACCACTCCTGGTGGCCTGCACCGTGGTCTAGTGGATACAGCACAGACCTAGAAATCAGAAGGACTTGGGTTCTAATCCTGGTTCCACCGCCCGTCGGCTGTATGACCTTGGGCAAGTCACTTTGCTTCTCTGCCTCATGGGGATTAGGACAGTGAGCTCCATGTGGGAGATGGACTCCAGTGCTAGTACCCCAGTACCCCAGTGCTAGTACAGTGTCTGGCACATATTAAGAGCTTAAAAGAAATCCAGTCCCTCCTATGGCTAAGGGGGGTCCTCTCAATGAACACTGCGGCAGTCTTCCTGCCAATAGCAGCTGAGGCTGATCCCTCGTGCAGAGAACCAGGAAAGGGTTTTCAGAGCCTGGGGTCTGTAGACCGAAGAGTGAAAAAAGCCTGGGGTGTCCACAGGAAATGGGACTGTAGACCTGACTAAAGAAAACCTTTGCTACCAGTCCACTACAGGACCTTATCCAGTTATAGGAAAGAGTTAGAACCACACATGGATTTGCATACAGTTTACATAAATCTACATCAACTCTCCATTTTCAGCCAATTTTCTGGCTATCATATCATGATTGTGCCCACCAAAGCCGTCATCTTCGGATCTCCTCTCCTTGTGTCTTCATAACAGTCACTAATCAATCAATCAATGGTATTTATTGAGCACCTACGGTGTGCAGAACCCTGTAGTAAGCTCTTGGCAGAGTGCAGTAAAGTAGTACAGATCCCCTACAGCTACAGCTGAGGGGGGATCCCAGGAGTCTGGAAAGCAGGGGAGGAAGTTGGTGTAATTATTTATTCATATTAATGTCTGTCTCCCCATCTAGACTGCAAGCTTGTTGCGAGCAGGGAATGTATCTGTTTATTGTTGTACTGTATTCTCCCAAGCGCTTAGTAGAGTGCTCTGCACACAGTAAACACTCAGTAGGTATGATTGTCTTACAAATATGATTGACTGACTGACTGACTGACTGATTGGTGGTACCCAGATTGGCCTCTAAAGAAAGCAACATGATTTAGTGGAAAGAGCACAGGCTGGGAGTCACAGGAGATGGGTTCTAATGGTGGCTCTGCCACATGTCTGCTGTGTGACCCTGGACAATTCACTTAACTTCTCTGTGCCTCAGTTACCTCATCTGTAAAATGAGAATCAAGACTGTGACCTCCATGTGGGATTGTGTCCAACCTGATTACCTTATATCTACCCCCGTCCTTAGAACAGTTCTTGGTACATAGTAAATGCTTAATGAATACCACAATTATTATTATTACTATTATTATTATTACTACAGCTGAGGCTCCTGTGGATGCTGGCCTTGGGCAGGCACCTAAGATCCTGTTTGTCTCCCAGTGGAGGTTCTCCAGAGATTCCTATGGACCAGACTTTTTTTCATGGTATGTGTTAATAATAATAATAATGATAATTGTGATATTTGTTAAGTGCTTACTATGAGTCAGGCACTGTACAAAGCATTGCTGTGGATACAAGTAAATTGGTTTGGACACAGCCCCTTTCCCACATGAGGCTCACAATCTTCTTCATCCCCATTTTACAGATGAGGCAACTGAGGCACAGAGAAGTGAAGTGACTTGCCTAAGGTAGTGCAGTGGAGAGGTGGAAGAGCTGGGATTAGAACCTAGGTCCTTCTGATTCCCAGGCCCATGCTCTGTCTACTAAGCCATGCTGCTCCTCTAAAACTTACTATGCACCAGGCAACGTATTAAGCACTGGGGTAGACATAAGCAAATCAGGTTGGACACAGGGGTCCAATGGGGTAGGGGTGGGGAGAGCTACCTTGAGAATGAGCACTATAGATTAAAGCAGTCTGGCCTACTGGGAAAAGCACAGGCCTAGGAGTAGGTAGACCTGGGTTCTAATCCCAAATCTCCCACATGCCCATTCATTCATTCATTCATTCAATTGTATTTATTGAGCAGGGCACTGTACTAAGCCCTTGGGAAGTACAAGTTGGAAACATATAGAGGTGGTCCCTACTCAACAACGGGCTCCCAGTCTAGAAGGCGTGGCCAAGGGCAGCAAGTTCCATGGGGTTCACAGTCTTATTTTACAGGTAAGGTAACTGAGGCACAGAGAAGTGAAGTGAATTGCCCAAGGTTACCTAGCAGACAAGTGGCAGACTGGGGATTAGAACCCAGGTCCTTCCGACTCCCAATCTCATGGTCTTTATACTGGACCACGAGTGACAGGGCTTCTCCCTGAGGCTGCTTTCCCCCAGAGTGAGGCTGGGCCCATTGCACTTCAGGTCCTTGGATTTAGCCTAATAATAATAATGATGATGATGGCATTTATTAAGCTTTTACTATGTCCAAAGCACTGTTCTAAGTGCTGGGGAAGTTACAAGGTGATCAGGTTGTCCCATGGGGGGCTCACAGTCTTAATCCCTATTTTACAGATGAGGGAACTGAGGCACAGGGAAGTTAAATGACTTGCCCAGAGTCACATAGCTGACAAGTGGCAGAGCTGGGGTTTGAACCCATGACCTCTGACTCCAAAGCCCGGGCTCTTTCCACCGAGCCATGCTGCTTCAAGAGAGTCCCAGGTCTTGGAGGCTGCAGCGGCACACTGATCCAGCATGGTTTCTCCTCCTCTAGGCTGGAAATTCATTGTATGCAGGAACGTGTCTACCAACTCTGTTATAGTGTACTCTCCCAAGTGCTCAGTACAGTGCTGTGCCAACAGTAAGCACTCAATAAATGCCATTGATTGATTGATTGATTGACCGGAGTGAGGGGAATGGAGTCCTGAGGGGCATTGGGTCAAGCTGTCATTCTGATTTCTCTGAAGACAGCTTTTCTCCCTGAAATCCCCTCTTCCCTTGCCTGCATGTGCAGAAGAAAGTGGACGCCTGGTGGGCAAAGAAATGTCTTCTCTGCTTACACCTCCCCCTTCCAACCTCTCTCCTCATTTATCCCAGCTTGTGGGCCCCTGGGATCTGACTCCTCCTCTCCAGGTGGCTGTTGGAAGAAGATGAAGACCCTTGGAAGGCAAGGGACATCTCCAGGGAGGTTGCGGACTCCCAAAGACTAAAACTAGGGCCTGCAGTTTAGTTCTCCTGGGGGCCTGGGACCCCCCTAGAAGGAGTGTGATTCCCCAGACCCTGTGAACAAAGGGGGGCCCCTGAGCAGGGGAAAGTGGACGTTAGCCTGGTTTCCTCGCCACGGTGACGGGGAAGAAGTTGAGGTGAGATCACAAGGGGCACATCTGGCTTTGAAACTGGACGATGCAATCCTTGTGGTTAAAAACCAACGTCATCGGCCGCTTGATTTAGGGGCAGAGAGAACGCGTGTGTCCTGTTTATCGCCACAGCTGGAAACAGATGTGGCCACCGGTTGGGGCCTTTCTGGCCAGAACTGACCCTTTCCAGGGAACAGCAGGGACACGGTTGGTCTGCCAGGCGTGAAGTGGAAACGCCTGGCCCGGGTTTCGGCGTCATGACTTAGCTGAAAAAAGACCCTGTGGGTTTGATGGCGGTGAGGCCAGAAAACGGACAGTGAGGGGAGGGGAAGCATGAAAACAGTTTTGCTTTGAATGAGGTGGGGGTGGGGAGCGCTACCATGAGCATGAGCATTACAGCCTAAAGCAGCGAGACCTATTTGAAAAAGCACAGGTTTAAGAGTCAGGAGACCTGGGTTCTAATCCCAAATCCCCCACTAGCCTGCTGGGTGACCATGGGCAGCAAGTCACTTTTCTTCGCTTAATTGTGGTATTTATTAAATATTTACTATGAGCCAGGCATTGTACTAAGCGCTAGGGTAGACACAAGGTAATTGGGTTGGGCACAGTCCTTGTCCCACATTCATTCATTCAATCGTATTTATTGAGTGCATACTGTGTGCAGAGTACTGTACTAAGTGCTTGGAAAGTACAATTCAGCAACAAAGAGAGACAACCTCTGCCCACACCAGCAGCCTCAATCCACATTTTACAGATGAGGGAACTGAGGCACAGTGAAGTGTCTTGACCGAAATCACATAGCAGACAAGTGGTGGAGCTGGATTAGAACCCATGCCTTTTGATTTCCCAGGCCCAGGTTCTATTTACTAGGCCACTCTTCTTCCCTAGTCTCCTCAGGTGTAAAATGGGGATGAAATACCTATTCTCCCTCTTTCTTAGCCAGTGAGCCCCATTTGGGAAATGGTCTCTGATGTGATTACAAGGTAGTGACATAGGCTAGCGGAAAGAGAATGGGCCCATTAGTCAGAGGACCTAGATTCTAATCCCAGCTCTATCATATACCTTGGTAAAGTCACTTCATTTTTCTGTGCCTCAGTTCCTTCATTGGCAAAGTGGAGATACAATACCTATTCTCCCTCCTATTTAGACTGTGAACCCCATGTGTGACCTGCTTGGCATATAGTAAGTGCTTAACAAATACTGCAATTATTATTTTTGCATTATATCTAACCCAGTGTTTAGTACAGTGCTTGGCAAATAGCAAACGTTTAACAAATTATTATTATTATTATTGTTAGTAATGTTATTATTGTATTTATCCCTGCTCACTCTCCCATCCCCTTCAACTTTGAGCCCCATGTGAGACAGAGACTGTGTCTAATCAGATTGTATTGTAGTTACCCTAGTGCTTGGCACAGGTTTTTGACACACAGCAAGAGCTTAAGAATGACTTTAATAATAATAGCAATAGCCTAAGAGAACCAGATGAATAGAGTTACATTTGGAAACTAGTAGCTTACAAGTTTCCCTCCAATGGTGAGAGCAGAGTAAGCAGTTATTCTTGAGAGAAAGAGGGGTTAAAGTTGCTCAAAACCAAAAAAAATTAAACTTTCTGTTAGAAGACATTTGGGTAACAGTAGTTATGTGGAGGAAAGGAACAGATTTTCTGAAATTCTTCATCAGAGTTCAATGTGAGAAGCAGCAGTTCCTGGAGGATAGAGTACTGGCCCAGGAGTCAGAGTACCTAAATTCTAATCCCAGCTCTGCCATTTGACTGCTGTGTAGCCTTGGGCAAGTCAATTAACTTCTCTGTGCCCCAGTTACTTCATCTGTAAAATGGAGATTAAGACTGCGAGCCCCACATGGGACATGGACTATCCAACCTGATTAGCTTGAATAAACCCCAGCCCTTAGTGCAGTGCCTGGCACATAATATGTGCTGAACAAATATCATAAAAAATTAGGGCTTTGCTTAGGTGCAAAGTTGAGTGGTCCAGGTTAGGATACTTGAAGGAAAATTAAGGATGTGAAAGGAGAATCCTCTGGGTGCCATCATCAGAAATCAAATTCTGGACTGGATAGACCATGAGACTGACCCCCTGATGGCATGTCTTATGTTTCAAAGCTCATCATGGGCTTGGAACATGTCTATCTATTTTGCTATATTGCATTCTCCCAAGGGCTCACACCATGCAGTAAGTGCTCTATCAATATGTTTGATTGACTGATTAATTGATTGTCTCCCACAGGGGTGACAAGCTTGGTGAATTAAGGGTGGGTGACCTGTTGGGTACTCAAGATCTCCTTCTCCGGGGTAGGTGCTCACTTTCCACTTGAGAATGGGTTTCTGGTATTCCTGAACTGCCTCAGAGTTGCTCAGTCATTAAAAGATTTAAAGCAGTCAGCCAGAAGTGAGCTGAGCCTTTATGTGGGAGACGAGTGGCATTAGCCAGAAAAGGCAAATGGAATAGAGCAGAGGGAAAAGCAAAGTGGAAATAAGAGGTCAGTATTGGGCCTGGGCAAGGCATGGGGGCAGAGTGTTAAAGATTAGGGTAGTATGAGGGAAGGGCACGGAAGTAGGGTAGTAGACAGAGATCAAGATGGTATGAGGGAAGGGAACTGAGGCAGAGTGGTAAATGGGGCAGGGTGGTATAGGGCAGAATGGCAGACAGAGACCAGGGGGGTGTGGGTAAAGAGAACTGAGAGTACTGGAGAAGTCAGAGATGACAGTGCGGGGCCTGACAGTGAACAACAAAGAGTCAAAGGGTAATGGGCAATTCCAACTCAGGGGGAGGGGATGAGTGGGAGGGGGGTGAGTGAATCCAAGCCTTCACAGAAGGGTGATATGAATCGGAGGCTGCTCAGTGAATGGTGGAATTCCCACCATAGTAGAGTCTCACACAGTCCTCTGCCTTCACACAGCCCTGTCCCAACCCCACCCCTGAAACGGGGTGAGGAAAGGAAGAGAGCAGGAGGGGTGGAAATGGCAGGAGATAATGGAGTCTCTGGGCAAAGGAGACAAGGGAAGAGAATGTTGTCGGGGGGGGGGGAGAGGGGAAGTTAGAGGCGAGGAAGAAAAGGAACGTGCTGGAATAGGGAAAGGGAGAGAGGAAGACGGTAATGTTGAGCCAGTTGGTGTTGTGGGTGGAAGGTAGGTGCTGGGATTCATTCATTCATTCAATCGTATTTATTGAACACTTATTATTTATTGAGCACTTATTGTGTGCAGAGCACTCTAGAGTTGAAGAGAAGAAAAGAAATGGTGTAACCCAGAGAGTTGTAAGGATGTAGCATGAAGCACACTCGAGCAAGGCCAGTCTAGTGCAGGGAGACTGCTGGTTCTCATCCATGCCTGGGATATAGGTTCTCTGACCCCCTGGACTAGTGAAACAATGTCCTATAGTGCATTGCTGCAGGTCCTGTCCTAAAAGAGCCTGACTCATTACCTCATTTATGGTACTCGTTAAGTAATTATTATGTGCAAAGCAATGGGATATATACTAGATAATCAGGTTGTACAAAGTCCTTGTCCTACAGTCTAAGTAGGAGCTGGAGAAAGATTTAATTCCCATTTTACAGATGAAGAAATTGAGACACAGAGAAGTAAAATGACTCATCCAAGTAGAAACAGACTCGCACAGCAGACAAGTGGTGGAGCCAAGATTAGAACTTAGATTCTCTGAATCCCAGGGTGGGTTTTTTCCACTAGGCCACACTGCTTTTGGGGAATAAATGTTTAGGGAGCACCAATGGTGTTTTGGGGGATGCGTACCCACAGATATGCAAGCAGAAGTCTTTTTTTCTTGCTTTGCCGGTCCTTTGGGTTAGTAGGTTGGGCTTTTTGAGAAAAAACCAAGGACCCAATGCAGCCACTACAACTGAGCTGCCATTGCTGCCGCTTCCAAGTCCTGGGCCACCATTTCTGGGTCCTCCTGGGATCTCAGCTGCTTCATTGCAGAGGGCAAGAAGATACGGAGTGGCCTAGTGGAAAGAGGGTGAGCCTGAGAGTCAGAGGAGTCAGAGGACATCCCAGCTCTGCAGCTCACCTTCACCTGCTGTATGACCTTGGGCCAGTCATTTAACTTCTTTGTATCTCAGATTCCTCATCTGTAACCTGATGATTAAATACCTGTTCTTCCCACCACTTAGACTGTGAGCTCCATGGGAAACAGTCTTTGTCTGATGTGATTATCTTGTATCTACTCCAGTGCTTAGAACAGTGCTTGGTACATAGTATGTGCTTTATACAACGATTATGTATGGTGGTGCGGTAAGGGTGTGGAGCAGGGGACCCGGACTAGAACCATGATGGACCTAGGATGACCTGGGGTGTGTGTGGGGTGTGAAGAATTCAGAGCAGCCAGTCTAGAGAAATAGGGCAAGGGTCAGGGGATGAACTTGTCTGGAGACCCTTCTGCAAGATTAAAAAGGTGAAGAGTCATTAATGGCTAAAGCAGATTTGATTTTTCATTTAACTATGTGGATTATAGCTCTACAGATTCATGGGAGATAAAATTGGTCCCTCAAACTGCTGCCTCTCTCTTCCACCAAAGACTGGAGTCTCCCTTACCCTTTTTTACGCTTACAATATGTCACACACTATACTAAGAGCTGGGATAGACAGAGGCTAATGATGTTAGACACAGTCCACATTCCACATGGGGCTCACAGTCTTATTCCCCATTTTACAGATGAGATAACTGAGGTATTGGGAAATGAAGTGACTTGCCCAAGGTCACACAACAGACAAGTGACGGAGCTGGGATTAGAATGCAGATCTTTCTGACTCCCAGTCCTGTGCTCTATCCATTAGGTCATGCCACTTCTCAGCCTGGAAGCTTAATTCCTCCTGTGTGACACTTGGGTCAAAGATGACCGATTGGGGGTTTCTGAAGTATCCCTCTTTTGTTGCAGTGACAATGCACATCTAAGTGTCAAGAAGGAGATACCTCAATTTCTCCTTCCACTGGGGTTGAGCAGTGGGACTTAGAGATGAGGGGAGATATTTTAGAGTCAGGCCTTCCACAACTGAGCCTTCATTCCCTCTTCTCCCTCTTTCTTCGGTGTCACCCTTGCACTTATATTTGCAAGCTTTATTCACCTTTCCTTCAGCCCCACAGCACTTACATACGTATCTGTATCTAAATTAATGTCTGTCTTCCCCTCCAGATTGTAAGCTCACTGTGGGCAGGAAACATGTTTATTGTCTCTGTTATACTGTACTCTCCCAAAAACTTAATACTGTGCTCTGCACAAGGTAAGGGCTCAATAAATATGATTGATTGATCTTAAATTTAAGGAGCTGTCTTTAAATCTAGGGTTCCCTTGATTTGGGAACACGAGGCATTCCAAGGATGAAGGGGGTCACAAAGTAGGGGTACTCTTTGCTCCTAAGGACATCCCGGAATGGTTTGTGCACTCCTGACCGCCAACTCATAACAGATTACTCCTTCTGGACATATAAAGAGTTCAGATATCTCTAGGCAAGTCACTTGACTTCTCTGGACCTCATTTACTTCATCTGAAAAATGGGGATTCTGTGAGCCCCATGTGGGACAGGGATTGGGTCCAACCTGATTAACTTGTTTCTCCCCCAGTTCATAGAAGAGTGCTTGACACATAGTAAGCACTTAACAAGTACTACTATCATTATTATTATTATTATTGTTAATCCACTGTCCCTGGTACAAGCTTATCAGGTTGGACAAAGTCCTTGTCCCAAGTGAGCAGTTTTAATCCCCATTTATAAACGAAGTAACTGAGACACAGAGAAGTGAAGTGACTTGCCCAAAGTCACACAGCAGACAAGTGTCAGAGCTGGGATTAGAATTTAGGTCCTTTTGACTCCAAAGGTCCATGCTCTATTCATTAAGGTATGCTGCTTCTCAAGGGTATATCTGAGGTAACTCTTCTCCGAGTTATCTTCTGTGGCCTGACTCGGGCTCTCCTGTACTTGATCCACACTTCCTACCTCTCCCTTCCTTCTCTTTTACTGTTAACTTGACGTCAAGCCCTACTCAGTTCAAAAAAGGAAGATGGCACAGCCTGAATGAAAATGGAAGCTTTATTGTGAAGTAAATACTGACAGGCAGCTCTTAAGCTCATAGAGAGGACACCCCAACCCAAGACGGTGGACAGAAAACAGCACCCGGGGTTTAGATATGTTAGGGTGAACGTTACAGCAGGATGGTCCAGGTGATCCCCTGAAGGACAATGCTTTGGAACAGAACTTGGCTCCGGTCATTCTTGTCCCCACCTCAGTAGTCAGTGGAAATGGCCCTGGAAGTGATCAGCAGGTGGGTTTGTGGGTGGATCGGGGCCTAGGCTGATCACCTGAGTGGCTCGAAGCAGGCAGGACAGGGACCTTTGATCTGAGCAGCTTCTAGGGGATGGATAAAAGGGGAGAGTGGTCAATGTATAAAAGAGTCCATTTAGAGTAGTGTGGGGGCCAGGGTCCAAGAAGGTGACGGGGTAGGAAGGAGCAGGATGCTAGAGATTACAGTGGTTCAGCAGCTGTGGGGAGTACGATGATTTGGATTTGGGATCAGAGTTGGGTGGGGTCAATTGGAGGCAGAGTGAGAGGGTAGTGGAAGGGAATCTGTGGTCAGCAAAGCAACTGGATGGGTAGGAGGACCGAGACTCTAAATGGACGCCAAGCACAACAGGTCCAGGATTTGCAGGATTGAAGACAGGCTGATTCCTGTCAGTCTTGACTCATAACTCGGCCTCCTCTCTGCACATCTGGGAGGAGCAACTTCATTCACTAGTTTGTACAATCTCAGGCTCAGGAGGAAAACCAACTGGAGGAAGCCAAGTAGAATATTTCTTCTGTGACGAGAAGGTTATTCCCCCACGGCTTCCTCACTGGTGGGCATAGGATTATTTCACCTGTAAAAGGAACAACATTCATGAGAGTCTGTGTTGAAGGAGCTGGGGCGGGATGAGAGCCATTTGATTTTAGATTGACCACTGACATTCAATCACCAATCTTCCCTCTGCTATCCTCTCTCTCCACCCGCTACAACCGAGCCTGAATACTCTCTAATTCTTCTAACTCTTCACTCTTCTAACTCCAACATAGTCACTGTGGCTCAATCTCTTGCTCAAATACTTCCCCCTTCCACCTGCAACTCCCTGCTCCTTTATATCTGACAGACCACCACTCTCTCCATCTCAAAGACCTACTAAAATCGCATCTCCCCCAGGAGACCTTGCCTGACTAATATCTCATCTCTCTGCCTAATTTCCCCCATTACTGCCACTACAAGACTTCCACAGCACCTATACACTTGATTCATCAACCCACAAACATTTAGGTAGGTGTTTTTAAGCTCTGCTGCTTCCCCTTACCTGTGGTTACTTTTGGTGTCTTATCTCCCCAGCTAGGGCAGGGATCATATCTACTAACTCTATTGTACTTTCCCAAATGCCTAGTACCATGGTCTCCACTTAATAAGCTCTCAATAAATACTTCTGTTATGTATTCCTAAGGATCTGAGGGACTTTTCTACTGAAAAAAGCCTTTAAAAACACATCTACTCTGTGCCTAGTGGATAGACCTCGGGCCTGGGAATCAGAAGGTCCTGGGTTCTAATCCCAGATCTGCCACTTGTCTGCTGTGTGACCTTGGGCAAGTCACTTAACTTCTCTGTGTCTCAGTTACCTCATCTGTAAAATGAGGATTAAGACGGTGGCCCCATGTGTCCAATCAAATTACCTTGTATCTACCCCAGCACTTAGTACAGTGCTTGACACATATGAAACGCTTAACAAATACCACAATTATTATTATTATTACCATGAGCAGAGAGGCAAAGACTGTAAGGACTCTAGGTCCAAAATTACAGGCCTTAGACTTTTCTTCCCATATCAGGGGCTCCAGTTCTGGGGATTCTTAGGTGAAGCTTCAGTAAGGCTAGAAATTTCACAATTTTGCAATGTCAGATTTCTTGCCCACAGCAGTTTCTACATCCCTAGTTTGAACCTCACTCATTTTTGAGTCAGTCAGTCAACTGTATTTATTGAGTTCTTACTGTGTGCATAGCACTGTATTAAGGGCTCAGGAGAATACATTTCCTGCCCACAATGAGCTTACTTCCAGTTAATTTCCCAGCTCCTTGAGCTTCCTCATCCCTTCACTCAACTCCACTCATGAATTTATTTAGATCCTTCTTAGCCCTGTATGTGTAGGTCCACATTATTTATTTTTGACCTCTCTAGTTCTAAAAATCTTTGTGCTTGCCTCCTTTGCTGAAGTATAAGCTGCTTGAAAGCAAGGAACATGTCGCCTAAGCTCACTGTGGGCAGGGAATGACTCTATCAGCGCTTGGAACAGTGCTTGACACATAGTAAGCACATAACAAATACCACTATTAAAAATACCATTATTATTATTATCAACTCTATTATATTGAACTCTCTCCCAAGCATTTAGTACAGTGCTGTGTGTATAGAGTGCTCAAAAATACCACTGATTTATTCTGTACTTCCTAGGTACTTAGACAGTTACTCTCCCCCACTTCAAAGCCTTACTGAAGTCACATCTCCTCCAAGGGGCCTTTACCTCCTTTCCTGTTCTCCCTTTCCCTTCTTTGTCACCCTGACTTGTTCCCTTCATTCACCGCCCCCCGTCACAGCCCCACAGCACTTACGTACATGTCTGTAATTTATTTATTTCTATTAATGTCTGTCTCCCCATCTAGACTGTAATTCATGGTGGGCAGAGAATTGTCTGTATTGTACTTTCCCAAGCGTTTAGTACAGTGTTCTGCCCACAGTAAGCATTCAAGAAATATGCTTGACTGAGTGATTGACTAATACAGTGCACTGGATCAAGGGGGCACTCATTACATGCTACAAGGACATTGAGTTTGTTTGGGACATTTGGTGGGAGTGATTCAGTCCCTCCCCTGGTCGCCTCTCCCAGCTCTCCCCAGTGGTAGGGACAGAGTCCAGATTTACCTTGATGAAGGTGACGAAGCCACTGTACAGCAGAGTAAGGAGGAAGAGGGCTACGAATGTGGACACGGTGGGCCATACGTTGTTGGACTCATCCAGCTCGGTGTAGTCATCATTGTTCTCGTCTTTGAAGGTGAAATCTATCACTCTCTGCTCTATGGGGAGAAAACAGCATCCAGGTCAAGAGAGGTCCTATTAAAGTCATCCCTCCCCTGTTCAGGAGCCTGAGTCTTCTGGAGGGTGGTCTAGTGAAAAGCGCACAGATCTAGGAGTCAGAGGACCTAGGTTCTAATCCCTGCCCCCCTGTTTGTCTGCTGTGTGACCTTGGAAAAATCACTTCTCTAGGCCTCAATTTTTTCATCTGTAAAATAGGGATTACACTCCCTCTGACTTGGACTTGTCCCATATGGCACAGGGATTATGTCTGATTGTATTAACTTGGAACAACATGGTAGTTTGATGATGTCCATGGCCTTCTGCTCCTTGGTTTCCAACCCCCAGTAAAATGAGGCAATGATGGAGAAAGCCGCCAGAACTTTAGGACACTGAGGAGCTGGAGGGATTGTGTGCTTTCCCAGAGGGAGCACATACCAAGGACTCAACCTCCAGTGTAGACTGTCTGAGATGGGTTTGGGATCGACCCTCTTAATGCGTGCCCAAAGACACCATCCACATAGGTTCCAAAGCTCTATCTTTTGGAGAAAGCCACATCAAGTCTCTGTGGGACCAAGGCTAGATGCTTTGTGTTTGGGATCTTGATCAATCCATCATATTTTTGAGTGCTTATTGTATACAGAGCAGTATACTAAGGGCTTGGGAGAGTACAATATAGCAGAGTTTCGTATGATTGTTATTATGGTATTTGTTAAGTCAAGCACTGTTCTAAATACTGGATAGATACAAGTCAATACAATCTGACATAGTCCTTGTACCACAGTCTAAGTAGGAGGGAGAACAGACATTAAATTCCCATTTTAACAAATGAGGAAACTGAAGCTCAGTGAAGTTAAATTTCTTACCCAGGGTTACGCGGCAGGCAACTGGCAGAGCCGGGATTAAACCCAGGGCCTCTGACTCCTAGACACTTGCTCCTTCCACTTGACCACGCTGTTCCCTGCTCTAGAAATGAGCACAAGTCTTGGGTAGGCACAAAAGGCCAAGACGTCAATAATAATGTCTGGAGTTATTTGTTAATTCAATTCAATTGGATTTATTGAGCATTTACTGAGTAAAGAGCACTGTACCATGTGTTTGGGAGAGTGCAATATAACAATAAATAGACACATTCCCTGCCCACAGTGAGTTTACAGTCTAGAAGACTGTAAAGTGCTTACTATGTGCCAAGCCCTGGGGGTAGATACAAGATAAGCAGATTGGACATAGTCCCTGTCCCACTTGGGACTCACAGTCTAAATAGGAGAGAATATAAATTTAATGCCCCTTTTACTGATGAGGAAACTGAGAAATGGAGAAGTCAAAGGTCCCACAGCAGGCAAGTGGCAGAACCGTGAGCAAAACCTGGATATTCTGACTCCGAAGCCTATGCTCTTACCATTAGACTGCCCAACTTCAACACAGGCCTGAAACACCAACCACAGAATTAAATTGTAAGCTCCTTGAGGTCAGGGAGCATGTAGGCTCACTGTACTGAACCCTCCCTAGGGCTTAGTATAGTCTTCTGCTCACAGTAGGTGCTCAGTAAATGCTATTGTTGTGCCCCAGTAGGTTAGAAAGTTGTCCAGAAAGAAGGCAAGCCAATTGGAAAAGGATCCACACCACACAAATCTATCCCCTTCCGAGACACCAAAGAGCAACTCCTCTTAGTTGTAGAATTCCTCTTCTTGGTGGAGGATTGTAGAAAAGAAAGGAAACGATGAGCAAAAAACTCTTAGGTGGCAGGCTAGTCACTTTAATATGGCAAGAAATACACCAGGAAAGCTGGTAGTAGAGCACGGGGACCCGATGCATACAGTTGGAGCCCCAAAGTGGAGCCGGGAAGCAGTTTTGGTGGGAGGGAAACACAGAACAAGCCAATGGGGACATGGACCGGGGTCCAGGGAAAGGAAGCGGGCCAGAGGGCGGGAAGCCAGGTAGGGGCAAGGGGAGGGGAATGCCGAGCTGGGTTTTACCAGAATAGGTGCTGGCGTTTCGGATTAGGATCCCTCTGCGGGAGATGTGGAACACCTGACAGTTGTAGCGGGTCCCGGCCATCCATCGGCTCTTCGGGATCTCCAGCTTGCTGACCGCCGAGCACCTCCGGCTCTGGTGGTCGCAGCTTGGGTCCTGGCTCTGGGCGGCTTGGGTTTCCAATGTCGCACTGCCCTCCTGCCATTGCACCAGGATGCTGGCTGGGTAGAAGTCTTTGATTAGGCAGACCAGGGTGAGAGAGGGACTCATCTCCTCTATTGGTGGTGGGAAGAGGTAAACTCTGGGGGCCTTAACAGGACCTGGTGAAGAGAAGAAGAGTTCAGTAAGAGGAAGTCAGAGCCATATAGGAATGGTGAGGATAATAATAATAATAATAATAATAAAAATAATGAGTGGTATTCGTTAATTTGTTATTTCTGGGTACCAAGCATGGGGAAGATACAAGCTAATCAGATTGTATGCAATCCCTGGTTCACCCAGGGTTCACGGTCTCAGAGGGAGGGAGAACAGGTATTTAATACCCATTTTATAGATGAGGAAATGGAGTCCCGTGAAGGTAAGAGACTTGCCCAAGGTCACACAGCAGGTAAGTGGCAGGAGTGGAATTAGAACCTGGGTCTCCTGACTCCTGTCCTGGGCTCTCTCCCCTGGGCCTCACTGATTAGAAGTCTTTTCAGGCACCCTGCTGAGATGGAAAATGAGCCTTCAAAAAGACTGTCTGCCTGCAGGGCAGAAAGGCAGAAAGAGCAGCTTCAGACTATCCAGTTGTCCCCTACCCTTCCCTATGGTCCTGGTTTCCTCCCTACCCCCCAAATAAAGAAGGATCAGAGCCAAACAGTCCCACTGCTCAAGGCGTCTCTCTTGGTGTAGAATGACAATGAATAATGTGGAGCAGTATTGAGCTCCTACTAATACCTCTCTATTTCCCGGCTCTCCTCGGAGTGCAAAGCGGCCACTCTCCAAAGAATAATGGTGCCAAGAGTTGGGCCCCAACTCTCTCTATTCCAGAACACATCACCTACTGTAGCTGAATGCAGCCATGATTCCAAGCACTCTGGACCCTGGAGCTGCCTGTGTGACTAGGGGTACCTGGATTTCTTTTTGAAGTGAGGTAGTAATAGTAATAATAATAACAATATTGGAACTCGTGAAGTGCTTACTATGTGCCAAGCTCTGTTCTAAGCGCTGGCCTAGATACTAGTTAATCAGGTTGGAAGCAGTTCCTGTCCCACATGAGGCTCACACTCTTAATCACCATTTTGCAGATGAGGTAACTGAGGCCCAGAGAGGTTAAGTGACTTGCCCAAGGTCAAACAGCAGACATGTGGTGGAGGCAGGATTAGAATCCAGGTCCTAATGACTCCCAGGCCTGTGCTCTATCTAGTAAGTCATGCTGCTTTTCAAATACCAGGCACTGGGGTGCATTATTTTTAACTTGGACTCCTCTCCTCAGGGGGCCAGCACTCCCTTATAGACAGATTCCAACTGAGAAAATGTGAACATAGCTCCTTGCTCTACGTTTTGCCGGGATTTTGCTAATATCTACCTGTGCAACATCATCTTCAGCCCAGGATTCTCCCTCCAACTGCAGCACCAAGAACCTGGGGGTTGAATTAAACTTTGAGTTTACCTAAATTCTTCCATGAACTTATTTAACTTATTCTTGAATCTATTAGTATTTTCTGCCTCCCTAGGGAACTTGATCAATCAATAAATCAACTGGATGGGAACCACTGAGACTCTCCCAGCTAGATTGGGATATACGATCACCCTGTCCCAGTTGAACTCACCAGGGATATGAGTGATGTTGAGCCTCAGTTCACTCTGGCCATCCTTGACCAGGCAGTTGAAGGATTCTGTGCTGTTCCAGACACTGAAATTGACTTTCAACTGGCTGAGGAGCCAGCTGCTCCCGTTGGGGAATTTCTCCTTTTGGTTCTCCACTGTCTCCAAAGCAGCCAGCTCCCCTTCTGCCGTCCACTCCACACTCGCGTTGAACATGTCGGTCACGCACGTCAGCACCACCGTCCCATTCTGCAACAACCACTCGAAGGACGGGGGTAGGGTGTGGGCGGTGGGACTCCTGGCCGGACACTCTGTGGGAGACAGAGTCTGTTAGGGCCATTGTTCTGGGGGTTGGAGGCTGACGGAGGTTGCCCCCTGACTCTTTCTACCCTACCGGGGTTCCCTTCCCCTTGCCTAGCTGGGGGTCCAGATTCTCTTGGACTTTTCAATCTTCATGCCCACACGGGGAAGGCCCACGGCAGAGAATCCGTGCACTGTGGGGTTGAGCAGCCTAATATACCTGTGAGACAGTCATGTCTGTCTATTTTACAGATGAGGTAACAGAGGCGCCGAGTCAACAAGTGATGTTGTCCCAGGTCAGTTGGCCCAACAGCCTTGAACCCGACAAGGTAAATGAAGTTTTCCCTCAATCGATTGATCATTTTTAATGAGTGCTTACTTTGTGCAGAGCACTGTATTTAGTACTGTCAGAACATAAAGGCAAGAAATGCCTTCTTCTTCCATAGTTCCCAGTGCAATGTAAGTATGTGTATGTGTGCACACAAATGTGGGTGTGTATACGTGTGCTGTCTTTATTATTATTATTATGGTATTTGTTAAGCATATACTATATGTGTATATTTATATCAGGCACTGTTCTAAGTGCTGCCTGTAGCAGTTATTATTATTATTATTAATAACAATAATAATTATATTTATTAAGCACTTACTATATTATAATGATGGTATTTAAGCGCTTACCAAGTGTCAAGCACTGTTCTAACCACCGAATGTCAAGTCCTGTACTAAGCACCAGGGTAGATAGAAGATAATCAATTCCCCACATGGAGCTCACAGTCTAAACAGGAGGGAGAACAGGCATACAGGTTAATCAGTGTCAGACACAGTACCTGTCCCACTTGGAACTTTCTCTAAGTAGGAGGGACAACAGGCAGCAAATCCCCATTATATAGATGAGGAAATTGAGGCACAGAGATGTTAAGTGACAACTGGCAGAGACAGGACTAGAACCCAGTTCCTCTGCATCCCAGGCCCATGCTCTTTCCACTAGTCGACACTGCTCCTGAGTAGACCCGATCCCTGCCCACAAAGAGATTTCATAAATAATTTTCCTCTAGATTATATGCTCATTGTGGGCAGGGAGCCTGTCTTTTCTTCCCTTTGTCGGTCCACCCACCCCTGATTGCCTAGGCTGACTGAGGGGAACCGTGGAGAGGTTCAGAATGCTTACGGGTGGAGGTCAGCTCCCTCCTCACGGCGGCCCTCTCCGAGCTGTGGTTCACCACACAGGTGTAAGTCTCCGGCAGGGTCCACTCCTCCAGACTGAGCAGCAAGGCACAACTCTGCTGGAACATGCCATTGCCCAGAGCCTTGCTGGGGAGGGAATCGCTGCAGCGGCGCTCCTGACCTCTCACCTCCCACTTCATGTCAATGTCCTTGGGGCGGAAGTCAGTGGCAAGGCAGACCAGCTTCTCCCAACTATTCCCGGAGGGCTCGTGGAATGCGGTGACCAGGGGCTGGGCTGGTTCCAGGAAATCTGAAATCAAGGAGTGGTTGAGCATGGCTGGGGAAGAGTCATGGGGGATTTGGAGAGGAGAGATCTTGGAGAGAGGAGGCCACGCAGAGCAGAATGGGGAGGAGTGGCGGAACCGAGGTGGACAGTGGCTGTAGAGAGTTAACTGAGAGCATTGTGATTCTCCCCAGCACGGTGGGGACTCGGGGTATCACGACCCTGGAGAAGTCGCAGCCCAGTGCCACCCAGTTATGTCACACAATGACTTTGCATCACGACTGCACCATGATGCCACACCATGATACCATTCCGTAATGCCAAATCGTGACTCCACACCATGAGATCCCTCCATAATGTCACACTGTGATGCCACACCATGACACCATAACATGACACTGCATCAAGATGCCGCACCATAATGATGTTCCATAACAACTCACACTGATGTCATACCATGAGGCCACACCATGATGTCTCAACATGACCTGGCACCATGACGCCTTTCCACAATGCCACACCATGATGCCATATCATGACACCACTCTGTGACGTCGCACCATGACACCACACTACAGTGCTGCACCGTGTCACCACAACATGACGCAGTACCAAGATGCTGCACCACGTTGACATGTCACAGTCACATGCCATAACATCACATCATGAGGCCATACCATGACTCCACACCATGATGCCCCATCATTGTGCCACTCAGTGATGGCAAAGCATGATCATCACATTGGGACCAACAGGTCACAATATTCCAGGCTCAACTAGACAGAAAAATGCCAAGCTGGTGTGGCTTTACTGGACAAGGCCCCGCCTCCCCTGTAGGAGTCTGCGATTCCCGCGAGGGCTGAGAAGGTTGGATCCATCCGAGCCCGTCTCCAGGGAATCAGATGCTCCAGCTGCCTGTGAGGCCAAGGAGACTGGATGACTGATCCCACAGGGACCGACTTACCAAACACTCCGTTCCTGCTGATGTTGAGCATGCTAGGGGAGGACGCGTGCCCAACCATGCAGGTATACGTGGAGGCAACGTGCACCTGAGAGGCTGGTATTCTCAGAAGGCTCTGGGTTGAATACATGGTATTCCCAGGCTGGGCAAAGGGGGCCGTGGTGGTGAACCAGGAGGGGCTGACACTCGTCTCGTTCTCCCGCCATGTAAGGAAGATCTCAGCTGGGGAGAAGTTGGAGACCTCACACAAGAGCCAAGCGGAGGCCTCAGACGAGGGCTGAGGGAAGCTCGGGTGCAGTACGTGGATGGAAAGCTTCCTGGGAGGGTCAGCACCTGGGCGGGAGGGGAAGAACCATGTGATTGTAAATGTTGCTTGCCTTGGAGGTCAGGAACAGATTGTCGAAACTGGGGGCTGAAAAATATCCCAGGGTTCATTTGGCCCCTCCCGCCTTCAGTCAGGAGGGCATCTGACACTATCAGGTCCACGGGATGGGAAGTCAAACTATGGAGAGCAGGGCAGTGCTTGCTGGCTCACAGAGGGATATGCTGTTGGCCATTTCTTCCTTTGTCAAAGGGGACTCAGCATACGGGCTAACACCCGCACGGCCACCCTGGGGCCACTCCCATAACCCAGGCAGGCTGGCACCTGAGCGAAAGCCCAGGTGGACAGGAGGCAGCATCTAAGGGTGACTCAGGTGGAGACCCAGAGTCCATAGTCCAGATGGTTCTGGGAATACCCCAAATCCTGGAGCCAATGGCCTGCATGCTGCAGTCATGCGCAGATGGTGATCCTGGGGCTTGGCCCATCTAGGCTGAGTTGTTAAGCTTCTTGGTGCGGAAACCAGCCATAGTGTGACTCAGGCTCACCATCTGACATTGTGTGGGGGGGTCACACCTCTGGGGCTACCCCTGGGGCTGTGCATGGAAGATACTTTAGCACAGGCAAGGTGCTGCCCTAGGGCTTGCTGGGAGCTGTCATACTCTCTGAATGACAGAGGTGGGGAGCCAGATGCCCTGACTTTCTGTAGATCCAATATGGATCCCAATAAGAGCCAGAGAAGTAGAGGTGTCCTGCGTGTCCCCCTTCCTTCCAGGGGATTGGGCCAGGCCAGGTCTCTGCCAACAGTGCCTGATGAAGAGAGACTCAGCCTTCCGGGTTGGCACCAAATCTAACCTCCGGGATGTTCTTGCTCTGGGCTGGAGGTCTACTGGGTGAGGGGTTGGGGACCAGGAGGCCCCGGGGAGCTTGGGCCCCTGGCCTAGGCAGCTTGGCCCTACCCTCTCCAGCAAGGTCTCACCTCTGAGTGGTTGGAGGGTCCCCTCTCGGGGGGCAAACAGGCAGCGGTGGGACACCCTGCAGAGGACGGTGTGAGCGGCTTCCCAGTCGGTCCGGGAGAGGTTCAGGTGGCCGTGGAGGCTTTGGGTGCCATTGTCATGCGTCACTAGGGCTCTTACTCTGGGGCTTCCGGCCAGGGGCTTTTTATCCACTTCCCAGGTCAGTGTGGCCTGGTCCAGCTGGTAGCCCACCACCAGGCAGGTCAGAAACGCTTCCGCCCGGAGCACCAAGCCTTCCAGGGGTGGGGGCAGGAGGTAGAGAGTGGGCTGGGGGGTGCTGTCCTGGCAGACTGTGGGAGAACAGTGAGGAAAGAAAGCTCCATTGGCAAGTCGGCCGATCCCGGTTGCACCTTTCCCTGCTGGGCTTCGTGTCTGGTGCCTCCTCCTCTCTGAGGCCCATCGTCAAGTGAAGCGACTGAGCTGGGGTGGGGAGCCGTCCCGAGGGAGTGGGGGTCCAGTGCCCGGGTGGAGGGAGGGAGGGTCTCACCTGCACACTTGCTCAGGCGTTTTTGCTGGGTGGCTCCAGCGTGGCTGACCCGGCAGGTGAACTCAGCCAGCTGGTTCCACTGGGCGTTGGGCACCGAGAGCTCCAGGCTGGCGCTGTACCGGCCATCCCGACCCCGGGTGACGGTCTGGCTCAACCTCGACTGCTCCTGCCCTCTCACCAGCCAGCGGATCTCAGCTCCCGCGGGAAAGAAGTTGCTGGCGGAGCAGAGGAAGACACTGGTCTCGGCTCCCGGGGCATTGCAAGCAGGATGGCCAGTGATGGACACCTCTGGGGCCCTGGAGAGAGTCCACTCTGCAGAGGGAAATAGGGGATTGAGAGCCACGCGGGACCCTTCCAGGTAAGGAGGCCCAGGAGAATGGAAGGGCCTCAGGGGGTGGGGAGAGGGAGAACTTGGGTTCTGTCCAAAAGTACACACTCCAGCCACCAGCCAGGACACTGCTCTCGTGTTCTGTGCAGGGTCGAACAGATTGGACACCAGGGCCCTTTAAGAAGTATTGGCTTTACTTGTGGTTTCGGTCATTGAGTTCCCTCCTCGACTGCCTGCCCTAGTCCTCTTGTGAGTTGTTCTCTCTTTGTCTGTCCTGGATCCACACTGTCATTTTTTTAAATAGTACTTGTTAAGCACTTACTGTGAGCCAGGCACTGTACTAAGCACTGGAGTAGATACAAGATAATCAGGTCAGTCACAGTTTCTGCCCCACGTGAGTTTCCCAGTCTAGGTTGTAGGGAGGAGGATTTAATCCCCATTTTACAGATGAGGTAACAGAGACATAGGGTTATTAAGTGATTTGCCTAAGATCACACAGCTGGCATTTGGCAGAGCCAAGATTAGAACTGATTACCAGGCTCATGCTCTTTCCACTAGGTCATGCTGCTCCTGGGCCCTCCACTCCACTAGAGATGGCTCTTCAGGGTCTCTGGTGGCTCTGGCAGCCTTTTTTTCTCAGTGCCTGATCAACTGCTTCCTCTCCTTGCCTCGCCACCCCCTGTCTCCTCAGTCCTGCCTCCTTTGTTTCCTGGGCCTCCCAGTTTGGCTCTTCCCTGATGAGAGTTGAGCCTTGACGAAGCCCCACTGGGCCCCATGTGGTCCAGGGCCGGGACCCCTCCTTCCTCCTCCTCCTGACAATGGGCTAGGAGTTAGGGCTGTTGGAGGTGTTCCTTTGCTCTTCGCCACCCTTCCGGTGGGCTCTGGGCAATTGTTCTTGTTCTCCCGCTGTCCGTGGCATTCCCTTCAGGAATGACCTTTCCCCAACATCACTATCAACATCATCATTGTCATTATCACCGTTGTAGCCATCTTCATCAGCAGCATCATCATCTGCGGCAACGGGCAGCGATGCCTGACTGCCTGCCGAGTGTAGAGATGTCAGTTCTGCCGCAGTACATGATTTTGCCACACATCTTGGGTAGAAAGCTTAGATAATTAGTGGAGCCCACCCGGTCAGGGGGGTGGGTGCCATGGTGTTGGAGGAAATGATCCGTCCTCATGCCCGTGTTGGAATTCTCCTTTAGGGCTTGCGAGAGAAGGCAATTCCTGTATTCTAAGAGAACTGGCTGTCAGTTCTACTGGATAGAGAATGGTACACTGGGTGTCCACTGAATCCAGAGCTCTGTACTGGGCAACCATTTCATGCAGAGCTTTGCAGTGGCCCCTCACTATACAAAGAGCAATATGCTGAGTGCCTACTCCTGCCAAGTACTGCAATGGGCACTTATTGTGGACAGATCACTGCACTTGAAGCTTGAGAGCATACCACATCTCCTAGCCCCTGCAAGGGGATACCCTTAGAAAGCTGCCTTCTGCAGTATCCAAATTCCTCCCTCAGCCTTCCATTTCCAGGTCTCCTGGGGAGGAGCGGTACCTGGAAAGAGACCAGATTTCAGGGTCTAGGTGGAGAGTCCAGAAGTGACAAAGGAGAAAGGTAAAGCCAGCTCAGAATGGGATGACTCACCTGGATGTCAGGAAGTGTCCACAAGCCAAGGGGCACCAGAAAGAGGCACGGGTCCAGCCAAGGGATCACACCTGAGCCCCTGGACTGTGACTGTTAGCCCAGGAGCTGAGAGGGTCTGAGAGCTGGGAATCTCAGTGCTTTAAGAATCTCTGTGCTCCCGCTTGAAACGGGCTTCGGGAGCACTTTGAACGGCTTTTCCTCTGCCCAAGCAGCAACCTTACCATCCTCTTGGCTAGGGCAGAATGGATCCGGGCTGACTCCAGTGTTCCAGGAGGGAGAATGGTGCTGCTGGTCAGGGGGGTCTGGTCACACTAAGAGGTGTCAGGCTTCTGGCTTCCAGTGACAGTGATGCTCGACATCTCTATCAGCCTCTCTGGCAGTCACAGATGCAGTAGGTACTTCCTCTGCCCCCTGTGTCAACCATGGTCTCCCCCTGACCACTATCCAGCTCTGATCCTGTCAGTCCACTGCATAGCTGGAGCCACTTACCCATTTTTTAACTGGTATTCGTTAAGCGCTTACTCTATGCCAGGCACTGTGTTAAGCTCTGGGGTAGAAATAAGCTGATCAGGTTGGAGACAAACCATATAATAATAATAATAGCATTTATTAAGCACTTACTATGTGCAAAGCACTGTTCTAAGAGCTGAGGAGGTTACAAGGTGATTTTATAGTGAGGTTTATAGTCTTAATCCCCATTAATCCCCATTTTACAGATGAGGGGGGAACTGAGTCCCAGAGAAGTTAAGTGACTTGCCCAAGGTCACACAGTTGACAAGAAGTGGAGTAGGATTAGAACTTAGATCCTTCTGACTCCCAAGCCTGGGTTTTTCCAGTAGGCCACGCTACTTCTATTTACACACATCCTGAGTACTTTTCTATATATGTGATTCAGTGGTGTATATAATTACTCACTTGGATAAGCTCCTTGAAGGCAGGAAATGAGTCACTTTCTTGTTTTGCTCTTCCCAAGTGTTTACTACAGTGCATTGCACCCACTGGGTGCTCAATAAATGCTGCTGCTGCTACTTCTAATACTACTATGTGATTTTCATCAGAAGAAGCACTGTAGCACAATGAGTTAAGTTGTAGTCCACCCTGGAATGCTTTTTCTAAGCGCTGAGGTAGATGCAAGGTAATTGGGTTGGACACAGTCCCTGTCCCATACAGGGCTCAAAGTCTTAATCTCTACTTTACAGATGAGGTAACTGAGGCACAGAGAAGTGAAGTTACACAAGGTCACACAGCTGATAAGTGGTGTAGCCGGGATTAGAATCCGGGTGTTCTGATTTCCAGGCTCTTTCCACTAGACCATGCTGCTTCCCACCCAACTTCCCTCCAATTTAGGTTTGGGACCACGGGACATTGAGGGATCTGAGCAAGGAGTTAATCTTGGTCACAATGATGGGGTGGGTCAGGAATTTGTACGTATCACAAGTATATTTTTCTGTTGGCAAAAACAACAAGACCCTTTGGAACCCAGAAGTATCCTTCCCCTTTTCTTCCCCAACTCCAACCTCAGGCCCCTATTAATGATTTCAAACCATCATGTACCAAGGAAACATATGTATAGACTTGGAGAATGTCAGTCTTGAAAGAAGGTACTGGAAAGGTCTCATTCAAACAGATAACCCACCCACGGCATTGGTACTTTCTTTATGTATGCTTTGGGCAGGGGTCATGTCTACTGACTTAATAGTACTGTACTCTCCTAAATGCATAGTACAACGCTCTACGATTAATAGCATTCATTGAGTGCTTACTGTATGCAGACCATTGTTCTAAGCCCTTTAGAGAATACAGAACAATAGTGTTGGTAGATATGTTCCTTGCCCACAGGGAGCTTATGCACAATAAATGCTCACTAAATGCCATTGGTTGGCTAAATGATTGATTGCTGATTTTTCTAGACAGGCTCTATTCCAGCTACTGTAAGCTCGTGGGCAGGAATGTGCCTGCCAACTCTGTTTTATTGTACTCTCCCAAGCGTTTAGAGCAGGGCTCTGCATATTGAAAGCACTCTATAAATACCATTGAATTTAAAAAATGGTGCCTAGAGTGAGAACCACAAATTTCCAAAATTTTCCAGTTAGAATAGTTTTCACTCACTCCAAGGGCAGAGTTTCTGTCACACAGAAGCCCAGGAAAGACCTTGGGACAGAGTAGGGTCATTCCAAAAACTGGTTAGACTTCATGCCTTTAGTTGACCTCAGACCAACCCCCCATTCCTTCCACCATCGCGTGGGGAAGATGGAGTACTCAGTCCTGGTGCTAATACAACCGTAACCATTTTTGGTGTCATATGTTCAAGGGTTCTTAAAGATAGTAAACACCTGTACCCCGCCATCACCCAGTAAGGAGTTCCCCCCGACCTTTACTCAACTGCCAAAACTACTTCTCTCTTCCGGTTTGGAAATCAGAGTCTAGAAATTGTGTCCCAATTTCCCAATTTGGACTAGCCCAACCCAGGAAGCCGAGTCTGTTTCTAGGATGCCCAGGCCATGGTGGAGTTTCAGGGGATGAGCTTTATGGGGATTGGTGGTGTCTTGTGTGACATCACTGTGGGGTGGCAGGATTTGAGTATTGCTCCTCCCACTCTCCTCTGGACAAGTGACCTTTTTTTTTAAATAGCATTTATTAAGCACTTACTACATGCCATTCACTGTTCTAAGTACTGGTGTACGTACAAGGTAATTGGGTTAGACTCAGTCCCCATCCCACATGGAGATCACACTATTGCACCCATTATACGGATGAGGTAACTGAGGCACAGAGTAGTTAAGTGGCTTGCCTAAGATCACGCACTAGACAAGTGGTAGAGTTAGGATTAGGCACTTCTGACTTGCAAGCCCTTGCTCTATCCACTAGGCCATGATGCTCCTGCACTTCCCCAACAAGTCCACTATCCAATCAGTGTTGAGCACTTACTGCTTGTGGAGCACTTTACTAAGCCATGGAAAGAGCACGGGCTTTGGAGTCAGAGGTCACGGGTTCAAATCCCGGCTCCACCAACTGTCAGCTGTGTGACGTTGGGCAAGTCACTTCACTTCTCTGTGCCTCAGTTACCTCATCTGAAAAATGGGGATTAAAAACTGTGAGCCCCCCGTGGGACAACCTGATCACCTTGTAACTCCCCAGTGCTTAGAACAGTGCTTTGCACATAGGAAGCACTTCACAAATTCCATTATCATTATTATTATTAGTATTACAATACAATATAGATGGTAGACTTTATCTCTGTACTCAAAGAGCTTCATCGGGCAAGTCCCAGAATGCCATGAGCGCTGGTGTGACCTCATTCCTGGGGTATGACAAACACTGCACCCAGAACTCTTGCAGTACACTCAGCAGAGTTCCGTAGATTTTCACGGCCCACACCAGACCTGTTAAAAATTCACGAGTCCCCCCAGTCAGTGAATCAATCAATCCATCCTGTTGGTTTGACCTTAATTTTGTTTAGGCCTGTGATTCAGGGTCAACTCACTCGTCCCAAATGCACCCCCCACACACCCCTCACCCCCACCATGGAGTGGTTCGTTAAGGGATGGAAGGAGGGGAGGGAAGGGCTGGCTCAGAGGTTGCAGGGTCCGGATAACCACACTCACCAAATGAAACCTTGTTGGAGCGAATGGGCTGGTTTGCAGACGGATGCTTCACGACACAGGTGTAGGCCCCTCCGCTCTCCCCGGGGCCCACACGCAGGAGGCTGTACGTGGAGAAGGCCTCGTTGCCGGTGGCCACCACGGGCTCACTGCTGTACAGGGCCCTGGGGAGGGAGTGGTTGTTGTTCTCCCAGCTGATGCTGAGCTCTTTGGGATAGAAACCTCGGATGTTGCAGAGCAGAGTCGGTTGGTCTTCCCCTCCTGGGGAATCTTCTGAGAAAACCCGAGAGACGGACACTGAGGGCTTCTTTGTGTGGGTGTCTGAGAGGGAGTGAGAAGAGAGGGCAAAATGGTGGCTCTTTGTGAGGGTTGGAAGCTGCCTAGACGGGCTGAGAGCCGCAGGCCCCTTGCTCTCTTAGGGGAACAGGAGGTAGGGGCGTGAAGCAGCAGGCAATGGCCCCCATAATGTCCCACCGCCCAGCAAACCAACGCCCAACATGGTTCTGCCAAAGCCTGGACTGACTGTTACCCCTGAGCCTTTGTTTACTTCCTCCTTTTGTTCATCTCCCCTCACATTCCCACAACACTTATGTACATATCTGTAATTTATTTATTTATTTATGTATATTAATGTCCGATTCCCCCTCTAGACTATGAGCTTGTTGTGGGCAGGGACTGTGTCTGCTTATCGTTATATTGTACTCTCCCAAGCGTTTAGTACTGTGCTTTGCACAGAGTAAGCACTCAATAAATACGATTGAATAAATGAATGAATAAATGAATCCTCTGACCCAGTCTCATGCCCAGTGGCCCAGATGTCTCCCCTGGCCAAAAAGTCAATTGAATCTGCTAGTTCCCCACATTATCTTTCCCTCTCCACATGCAGCCTGAATTCTCCATGCCGGGAGCACTCCAACCTCAGTCCTGGGTCCTTCAGGTCATTTATTTATTCATTCATTCAATTGCATATGTTGAGCGCTTGTTGTGTGCAGATTACTGTACTAAGCACTTGTGAGAGTATGATACAATAAACAGACACATTCCCTGTCCACAACGAGCTTGCAGTCTAGAGTGGGAGAGAGAGACATTAATATAAACAAATAAATTGCAGATATATATATATATATATATATATACATGAGTACTGTGGGGCTGGGAGGGAGGAATGTTGCCAATTTGTACTTCCCAAGCACTTAGTACAATGCTCTGCACATAGTAAGCGCTCAATAAATACGATTGATGATGACAAAGGGAGCAAGTCAGGGCAACACAGGAGAAGAAGCTCAGCCCTGGATCACCCCTTGGTGAAGGCGTCTTCCCAGATCAGATGCCCTTACCTGACTTGAGGGGTTCACCCTACTTGCAAACCCTGGATCCTCACCCTGATTTCCCAATCCTGACTCCCCACCCTGACTCCGCCAAGTGTCTGTTTCATGGTTTCACTTCTGGTGACTATGGGAGAGTCCTCCCCGATCCCATCCTGGGAGAGATAGGGCAAAGCAAAGGGAGAACGTGTCCCATCTCCTCTCACTGTCTTGATCAGTATCAGGGAAGGCAGATGGGCAGATGGGCCCTGGGCTCCTGCTCCAGAGAGGGTGGAGGAGAAGGAGAACTCTCTGAAAGCCCCAGTTCATTGGGACTGCCATCCCGACGGCAGTCATTCCTCTGATCTCCCATTTACTCACTGGGGTCGAACGTGGACAGCTCCTGAGTGACTTCCTTCAGGCAAAAGTGCTTGGCTTTGCAGGTGTACCTCTTTCCGGTCATCCAGTCAGCCAGTGAGATGGTATGGGTGCTTGTCCTGCTCTCCGTTCCGTTGCTTTCATGCCTTGTGACCTCATTCTGGCCGTTACTGTGAAGTCCATTCACTTGCCAGCTGATGTGGACACTGGCTAAGTCGTAGCCCAGCACGAGGCAGGTCACGTGGCCCTTCCCATCCCCACTGACCAGCTCATCGTAGGAGGGTCCAAAAAGGTAGAGGGTCATCGCAGTGGCATGGCTGAAACAGGCTGCAAAGCACAGGGAGAGGGGGAGGACTCAGAGGGAGAGGCAAGTATCCTGCCTACAAACTCTACTGTACTCTCCCGAGGGCTTACTGCAGTGCTCTACACATAGTAAGCATTCAATCAGGACCGTTGATTGATTGATTGACTGCCAGTCAGACAGTCAATCAGGTTTATTGAGCACTTACTGGGTGCAGAACACTGTACTAAGGGCTTGGGAGAGTACAATATAGCAATAAACAGACACATTCCCTGCCTATTACGGGTTTACAGTCTAGCGGGGGATTGGAGAGAGCTGCTCCCGTAAGTCATTCTGGAGTTGGGCCCTACCCACCCTGAGCCCCATTGGGGACTCTGAGGAGGGAAGAACCCGAGGAGGAGAAGGGGGAGTGAGGGACAACAGGAAGCTGATCAGAAGGACAGTCCCTGCAGCGGCCTCCGCACCTGAGCACTTGCTGATGTTGACGAGCTCCGGGCCTTCCTTCAGGGCAGGGTGTGTGACCCTACAGGTGTACGTTTCCCCGCCCTCCCAGCTCGAACTGGACACTCTCAGGAGGCTGTGGACCATGAAAGAGCCATCCTGGTCGGTGGCAGAGAAGTGGTTGGGCTCGAGTTTGGTCGATTCCTTCCCATTCAACAGCCACTGCACCTCTGAGGAGTTGGGCTTGAAATGCAGCAACAGGCAGATGAGTTCCACAGTGCCACCCTCCGAGGTGCCAGTGCAGGATGGGGGAAAGAGATGCACACTGGGTGGGCTCATCCTTCGGTCTGGAGAGAGGGAGAGAGAGAGACAGGGGATTGATGGAGAGATGGAGGATAGACAGGAGCAGGCGGGCTGGTCTGACGAGGGGAGTGGAATGGCAGCACCAGGTCTTCTGGCATTCAGGGAGGTGACCGGAGTGTGCTGAGAAAGCTCTTTACTGATCAGGAGTTTGGAGTCTCCCGATGTCACTGGCCATTTGGGTCAATAAATACAATTGAATGAATGAATTTGGGGCAACAGTTTGTCTCCTCTGCCACCCTCCTCATCCCAACATCGGGTTCCTCTTCTGGGCAATCTACCTCCCAGGACCTTCCTGCTGCCATGTCTCAGGTCCCTCCAGTGGGGAAAAGCAGCAGTTATTTCCAGTCCACCAGGGTGGCTCACCTTGGAGTTTAAACTTGACGCTTTTCTGGACTTTGTTGTGTTCCACCGTGCAAGTGGGTGGCTGAGAGGCCCACTCTGAGGCTGAGAGGGTGAGCTGGCTGCTCTTCATGTATGTTGAGTCAGTCTTTTGGATGGATGGAAAGTTCTTCACATCATCTTTGATGCTCCAGGTGAAATCCAATCCATCCGGGGAAAAGTTCGTTGCTAAGCAGACTAATGCCACCTTGTCCTCCGTTGGAGTGCGGCTTCTACACCCTGAATACAGTGGGTACACGTCTGGAGCCCGCTGTCCTACTGGAAGAGAGAAATTATAGACATGTCCAGTTTCCATTTAGATACCCACAGGGATCCCCCTGGGCCTTGACCTAGGATGTGGGTTCTTATCCCGGATCCACCACTTGTCTGCTGTGTGACCTTGGGCAAGTCGCTTCACTTCTCTGGGACTCAGTTACCTCATCTGTAAAATGGGGATTAAGATTGTGAGCCCCACGTGAGACAACCTGATTACCTTGTGTCTACCCCAGCACTTAGAACAGTGCTTGGCATATTGTAAACGCTTAACAAATACCATAATAATAATAATAAATAGGTAGCTTGGTCTGGTCCTGCATGAAGCCTGGTTTCCAGCTTGACCCCTCTCCATGGATAAGCTTGGGGAAACCTTGGGAAGAGAACATTTCTCTAGCCTCCCATAATGGAAAGGGATCGATGAACAAAGTCTCTTTCAAGGACCCGAGAGGTTTATTATTCTGTAAAATGGGGATTAAGACATGGACTGGGTCCAACTTGATTAGCTTGTATCTACCCCAGTGCTTAGTACAGTGTCTGGCATATAGTAAGCAGTTGACAAATACTATTAAAAAAAATTAAGACAGTATTTTGAGCTTGATCAATACTATTACTACTTCCATCTAACATCCTTCACTTTCTCTCTCACCACCCCTAACTTTTCCACTAGTAACCCATCATGCGCCCAACTCCCCTTGAACTGCTGGAACTTTTCTGTCTTCACAAACTCCTGTGGTAACAAATTGTTTGTGCTCAACCACACTGGTGTAGACATGTTTCCTGTTGTCTTTTTTGAACCTCCCACCTTCAAGCTCCAGTGATTGTCCCTTATCCTTGGGACTTGGGATTTGGCTAATTACAATTCCATATTCAACTAGTCCATACCCTCCATGATTTTCATCCATCATGATTTTGTTCGGTCACCTCAATCACGTCCCATTTCTCAACAATCATCTTTCTAGACTGACGACTCCTATCCCTTTCAGTTTGCCATCTTGAGTCTCTTGATCATAGCGGTTACCCATCTCTGTCCCTCCACCAGCTCATTTGGAACTGTAATGCCATAGACTGCCCTCTCAGTGGCCCTGGCATGGTTGTCCTACAGTTTGATTTGGTTGGTTGCTGAACCTCTCATTTCTTTTCTTGCCATGTTACAGGGCCTCTGGAAGTGTTATTTTCATTGCTGTTCATCTCATGTTGGATTTATGGGGTGTGCCTTGAAAATTTCTCCTTGACTTCTCTCTCTCCCCACACACCACCTTTCTCTAGGGATGACAAATCAGAAATATTTTCTCCAAATGACAGATGGCAGCCGGCCAAGCCTGTGAGGTTTGGTCTCCAAATTCTTTTCTCCAAGATGGTTCCATTCTAAATCCTTACCAATCGACTAACAGGTTACCAAATCCATATTGCCTGTAGAGATAGAACAACATTCCAGTGGAAATCCAAGTTTTGAACCCAGCCCCAAAGGGCTTTCCCTCATCAGGAGGAGAATACTGTCCTTTTGCTCCAGGCTCAGCAAAGTCTTTTGTACTCTTTTCCCCTATTCAGCAGAAAAATATTTCAGTAGAAGCAAATTCAGAGTCTTGATACCAAGAGTCCCATTGGGGAAGCAGAGACTCAGTCCAACCTTCAAGCTCTGAGGTTGGGGATAGGTCTCATCTAGGGTATTGACTGCATCAATACTATTTGGTCACAGCAAGTATTGAATTCACCTTAGAGGTGATAGGCTGCCCAACCCAGTCCTCCACACCCTCTTCACTCTACCGCTTTTCAATGCATCAGAAGGATCAGATGGAAATTTTCTGAACCACTGCCCTAGCCTCCAATCGCTTCCCCATCCAAGGACCAAAGCCACTGGCTTCACCAGTTTGCCTTCCCAGCATTCACCATAACTACTAACTCCCAGAAAGCACCACAGTGGAGAATTCAACAGGAACTGAGTCATTTAAGTGGATCCAGTTCTTTGTCTAAATGGGAAATTTCCCCCCCAGATCTGTTCCTCATTGTCCATTGGAAGAAAACCATTGTCTCTCTCCAAAGGGAACCAAAGCAAGGAGGCACTTCCAGGAGGCCATGGTGGCCCAGATTGCCCTGAAAATTGCCCTCAATTGGTTGTCTTGTCAATGGTCAGGTTACTGATCTGAACCAACTGAGGGCGGCCTTGAAGCCACCAGAGAAAGGAAAGATGGACCAGGAAGAGATGGGGATTGGCTAATAGCGTGTGGAGAAATGGCCAAATATACCAATGATGGGCCCATCAATCCCCTTCACCTTGGCAAGGTGTAAAAAATGAGTATTGATAGGAGACTCAGGGGCTTCATACACTGGATCACTTTTGATTTGCTCCCTTGTTTCATGATCATATCAAATGAAGTCCTAGTGCTTAGAACAGTGCTTTGCACATAGTAAGCACTTAATAAATGACATTATTATTATTATTATTGTTGTTATTATTATTATTATTATTAAATGAAGACTTTGATAAAGAAGAACCCTCTCCTTCCCCAGGTCTGGCAGATCTGTCTGCTCCTGAGTGATAAAACATCAAGAAAATGTATTTATTTATTCCGTAATTATCCTGAAATTTATTTTAGTACCTGTCTCCCCCACTAGACTACAAGCTCTCTGAGGTCAGGGATCATGTCTACTCACTCTATTGTACTCTCCCAAGTCCTTTAGTCCAGTGCTCTCTGCACAGAGTAAACACTCAATAAATACTACTGACTAAGTTGATTGACTGACAAACCTAATGCCAGGGAGGAGCTCCTAAGAAATTTAGAGCTAAGGGGCAGAAACCAATCAATGGTATTTATTGAGCACTTATTATGTGCAGAGCACTGTACTAAGCACTTGAGAGTGCAATACAACAGAATTAGCGAGCACGTTCCCTGCCCATTATGAGCTTACACTTTAAAGGGCTGTAGACCAGTAGAACAAATGTCTCTCCTCCAGACTGGAGGGAAGTGAGAAAACCAGTGTTGCCAGTTGCTACTATTTCTGCTTCTGAATCAGGGATTGCTAACACAATGGACAAGTGCTATGAGTGCCTAGTTGTTTTAAATAAACTTGTATACAGGTTGGTATCCATAGTTTATTGCCTCACTGTTCATACTCCTCCATAAGTAAGCCAACATTATTCTTACAGATCTTGGAACCCCCTTAATCACCTCTCAAATCCCAGTCCCATGTGTCTCAGTTGAAATTTAAGGGTGAACAGCCGAGAGGAGTCAGGAAACATTTTGATTTTACTGAAGGACTCATGAGAAAGTTATTGTGGTGTCCATGTAATATACATCTTTATTTCAAGATAACACAATATACAAGGCACACAAATAATGGAAGACTGAGATGAACAGTTGAACAACATTGGCCTTTAATGCCGTTAGCTATTAACATGCATTGCATTAGGTCGAGAAAGATATGCTTTATCCTCTTAGAGCTCGAAGTTGCAGAAGAGAAGACTCGGGATTATTACAGACAGTTTAACTTAATATAGAAGAAGTGAGACAAGAGAACAAAATGAAAGCCAGGTGGTAGAGATACAGTCCATACTCCTGGTCTTCTACTGTGTACAGGAGGCAACACAGAGGTCAATCTGACCTGAGATATTCCTTTAGGAAATTCTTTCTTTTGGTCCAATCTCTTTTGTTCCAGGCGATCTTCCTGGTGAAATCATTTGACCTATAAATGATATTGCAATGCATGGATTATTTCCATTTTATTTTAAGAGGATGGGGAATATACACTGAGCAGTCTGTGAAGGGGTATTTGAAGACAGGACTGGGAAAGCGAGATGGATTCCGGGAGAACTTTGATGATTGCTCCCCTCAGGCAAGAGGAAACAGGAGCAATGAAACCCCAAGGACAATTTATTGGGTGGAAATGGCTGGGATCATGGAGCTCAGAAGCTGTCATCAGCCACCTCTGAAAAACACACTTTCTTTTACTTTCTACTCCTCTGCTGATTCCTCCATATTGATTTTCCCCGCCAGGTATAATACTGACAAGTGCTTGCCATCCTCTGTGCAATTGACTAAAGTCTAATCAAAGGGTAAACGTGAGTCTCATCCATCTAAATTTCCCAAAGGGGAGCAACATCACCCAAGGGTGGAGGATGTGAGGGCAGGTGCTTTTGGGGGGTAGAGGTGTGAGGGTGTGTTGGGTTGAAACCCCCCCTTGATTTAATTTCTCATTACCTTGAACAGGGTGACTGTTGTGCTGTAGAAGAGGCTCAGGAGGAAGAGGACAATGAAGGTCGAAGCCGTGGTCCACAGGTTTTCGAACCCCTCTTCCTCGGCATTCACTTCACCTTCTAGAATTGAATGATACAGATAACAAAGGTTCAGTGGGGGTTTGGACTCACTGGGTTTACAAAGGACATATGGACTTGGACTCTCCCACTGGGGGTGGGGGGAAGGGAAGGGAGGGGATTAAAGTGGCCAGATCTGCAAAGGGAAAGTAAAAGTAGAAGTAGCATGGCCTCGTGGGTAGAGCACAGGCCTGGGAGTTAGAAGGATCTGGATTCTAATCCTGGCTCTGCCACTTGTCTGCTGTGTGACCTAGGACAACCACTTAACTTCTCTGTGCCTCAGTTATCTCATCTATAAAATGGGGATTTAGACTGTGAGACACAGACTGTGTCCAGCCTGAATAGCTGGACACTCAGCTAATATACACTCAGTACAACACCTGACACATAGTAAGCACTTAACAAATAGCATTTTTTTAAAAAAAGGTGGAAAAATGGGAACAAAAGCCCACACATTTCTGGATGGTGCTTGTGGTAACCGTCTCATTTTCAACCAGAGGAAAAGGATACTGGCTGCTAACATTTTCTGTAACCAGTCAGTATAGAATAGGTGAAAAGTAGCAGCAAATGGAGGTCATATGTGGTATTTCCTTTCTCTGGTGCACAGACTCCTTAATACAGTGCTGTGCATATAGTATGCTCTCAATAAATACCATTAATTAATTGATTGAAGACCAGTAGCACTGGACAACAAGGAGCAGTTCCTACTAATGTTAGCTCAGAGTCCAAGTTAGACTCACTGTGGGCAAATTTGCCTCAGAAATGGAACCTTCCATGATGAAAGTCCTTCTGGATATGTGACTGCCCCAATCAGACTTGATCTTGACTTGGAAAATAGCTGGGTCTAGGTCTCTGAGGGTTTGAGAGGGTTGGGAAGTCAGCCCACCATTTTCATTTGTCTACAGATAAAATGGAATTTCAAAATTTACGTCTGTTCTGTGCTGCATTCGAGATGGCAAAGAATAGGGTAAGAAAGAAAAAGAGACGGAGCAAGGAAGATGAGAACGAACATAAGGTATGTATGTATTTATGTACGTGTGAGGGAGAAAGGCATTTACGGGAACTATCAGGTATGAGTTGGGAATGCAGTTGGGAATGTGCAGACGTGTGTGCCCCAAGGATTGGTGGATAAGGAAAACCGATGCCGGTGGCTTTCCCAACCCTAAAATCTATATCACTTGCACAGCTCAGAAAATACTACCTTAGAGTTGCAGAGTTGTAGAGCTTGAGTTCTATTTAGTGCTACTCTAGATCTCATTTAAGCATCAGTGATGGAGGTTGAGGGAGGGTTAGCAAAAAGGACCATGGTGGTGGCAGGGGAAGAGGTTGTTGGAAAAGATATGGGGAGTTTTGGGGAAGACGACCAGCAAGAGATTCAGCCAATGGAAACCCAGTTCTGCTTTTCCTTTCAGAGGACCTTGCCAAGGTGGAGCAAACTGTTCATGGGGAATCTCCCTAAACATCCCTTTATCCTTCCAACCTTCTTACTGAATTGGAAGAAAAACAGGATTCCCTATGTTGGGCTTCTCCACAGATGTTACACCTCAGAGTGTTCCAAAACTCTCTCTCTCTCTGTCTTCCAGTCTCTCAACTCTACACTGCGGGGAGCATCATCCTGGCTTTGTAAGTGGAATTGATGGGTGTGATCTCCCCAAATGGGAGAGGCAGGGGAAGGAGCTTACAGCTTAATGGCTCAGATGCTCCTTTCTGAGCCTTTCAGCAGCAGAAGAGAATTCTGATCTAAGATCCCAAGAATGGGAGAGAAGGGGAGAGGAGGGATCAGATGGGGAACCAAAGTCATAGGTCACTCAGAGACTTTGATCGTGAGGTGGATGCTTTAGTCCAATAAGACCTCTTCTCTTTGGTAGATTTACATAAGGTTTTATACAACCACACCATTTTATGGGAATCAGCTGGAATGTTGCTCAAGGTTGTGGAGTGGATAAGAAAGAACAGCCTGGGTTTATATAGCTAACTACGATAAATCTGGTGCCAGGGATCAAGAGTTGGAACACTTGGCATTTTAAAAACTTGGAGATCTGGAGATCTCCAAATTGGACTGGATTTCTATTCATAGTTCACCTTAAGAATAGGGAAGAGTAGGGTAATATATATATATATATACATATATATATTTTATTTTAGATATATATATCTATTTGAGATGAGTTTAGTGTAATTCAGTCCTCCCAGGAAAAGGCAGGAGAGAGGTGGCTAAAGATGATTCTAGAAGAGACTAATGATTTCAAAAGCTTATGGAGAATTTAAAGCCCTCAAAGGGAGTTGGATTCTTTTATACTGAAATGTTTCCATCTGTTATGCAAATGCTCTCAGGCTTCACTGCTTTCCACTGAGGACTCAGAGATCCTGTTCCTTATACAGCCTCCAAGACTCTGGGAGTAGGGAAAGACTAGGATTTGAGCTTTTTTGGGAGTGTGCATTTTATCAACTGGACTGTTTGGTTTCATCACCAAAGTTACTTAGCCGCAAGGCAATGCTCATTATTTTAGGAGCCCCAGCGATTCGAGACTGGCCGTGGGGGTCTTATGACCTCGTAATCACTCCCTGGAGCAAGTCTCCTTGGGAGGACATTGTCTAGTTGCCTTCTGGCATCTGGAAGAAGAGTCACCAATTTGACATAGAGGCAATCTGGAGTCAGTTTTGACACGGGCCTGTGTCACTATTGCTCCGTTCAAGATCTCCAATCTCCCGCTCTCCAACCCTGGAGGCATCTGTTCCTCCACGTTGAGTAGGGCAAGAATCGACTTAGATCAGGACTCTCTTCCACACTCAGGGCACATTCATCTGAGAATGGGAGCAAGGGCCAGTCCCTTCCAGCAAGGGGGGTGACAAGTGTGATCCTATAGGAGAAATGAACTATGGCACCAACCCTGGCTCCTGCTCAAAGCAAAGTTGGGTAATGCCAACTGATACCCTGAACAGAGGTTCTGTAAAATGAGGGACTTGGGCCACTTTCCCCCATTGTTCTGGTAGGCCTGGGGGCTGAGGGAAGCCCAAGATGTGTTTTGTTTCCACTGCCACAAAAGCAGCATTGTTAGAATTTGGTACAAGTCGCCTGTCTTAGTCCTTCCATAGAGGAGCTTGGTCATCTCTGACTGAGTGCTTGGTGATCCAGGGGGAGTGCATAGACATTCATTACTCTACAGTCTCTGGAGTTTGTGCATGTGTATCCAAGTCCGGGCCATGTTGAGTCAGTTGTATGGGATGTCTCCGCTGTGTCAATTTTCATGTGGTGTGCGTGCATGAAGAAGAAGAGTAAAATGGTTCAAAGTTGCGGAGCCATTGAAGGGAAATGAAGCATGTGTGCATGTTTCCCACTTGGACTGGAAAAGGAAAAGAGATCCATGGAGGAGGAAGAGGAGGAGCCAGGAAGAGAGTGAGGGGGGTAAGGCCAAAGAGCAGAGGTAGAGAGGTGGTGTACAAACACCATCATTATAGAACAAGGAATGCAGCACAAACAGAAGGCTCTGGAGGTATTCAAACAGCCTCTTGGTTGAAATTGATTTTTTTTTATTTCTGATTTTGATCAAAGGCAGCCAACTTTTCCCCATTCTAATGACATCATTCTCTTATATACACAACTGGGGATTCAGTGTCCTCAGCGGCCCCCAGAATCCACCTTATAAGTGAGCTGAGGGGAAATTAAGGAAGTCAGGGATAAAGCAGGGGCGATGGGCAGAGGTCGCTGGGGGAACCACGGGCAGCTAGTAGCAGGTGTTGGCTGTGTCGGACATCACGAGGGAGACATTGATGTGGGTGGGTTTACCGGTGGACTTGTCCACGGTCCTCTCCATCACGTACAGGGGCAGGGCCTCGTGCACGACGATGCAGGTGAAAGAGTCCCCGGCACTCCACTCCTCCTCAGCCACAGTCAGGATGCTGTAGGCGAAGTGCAGGTTGGGGCTCTGGGGCTCGGGCACGGGGGCGCTGACAGTGTATTTGTCCTGGGGCACCGGCTGGCCCTTATGCAGCCACTGGACCATCACGTCGGCCGGGGAGAAGGCCTTCACCAGGCAGGAGAGGGTGACCGACTCTCGTAGGCTGAGCTGATCAGAGGCAGGGGGGAAGATGTACACAGATGGGGAGTGGAGATTCACCTCTGTGGAGGAGAGAGACAGGACATGGTCAGCTGGGCTACACACAACTCCCCATTTCCAGCGGCGAGGGCAGAGTGGCAAGGAGGGTGTCTCTGGGGCCAGCGTTCCTCCTGGGGCTTGCAGTGAACTAAGCAGGACCTACCTGCCTGGCACCCTGCAGGGGAGTCTGGGGGAGGTAGACCTGCTGGCTTCTTGGGGAATCTTCCCAGCTCAGAGAGGAGGTAGCTGGTTCTGGGCTTGGCAACAGGAGTCCAATTTACTCTCCATTGTAGCGGTTGGGCAGATCAAGGAGTGGGGAAAGGAATAGCTGGCCTTGACTGAGCTGTCCCCTGTAAAGACTTTCAGACTCGTAGGGGCCCCTAAGAGTTACTCAATCAACAGCTCCACCTGCCACTTGGCACAGGGGAAGCTGCCTCATGCCAGAGGGTGCCAGGGGGCCAATGGAGTCCAGCTCGCCCCTGAATGACCCCATGGAGTACTGAGGGATGGCTGCATAGGACCTGGAGTAGGGAGAGAGAGGGGGGCCCTTACCCTTCTGCTTGGAGATGTGGGAGCTCTGGGGAGCTGGGAGGTCCGCATGGGACACAGTGCACGTGAACCTCTTCCCGGACTGCCAGTCTTCAGCACAGACTGAGGCCTCTCCTTTGGCACTGAAGGTGCCATCAGGCTGGATTTTGGACACGGTGGTTTTGGTAGCCAGCTCCTTTCCGTCATATTGAACCCAGACGATGGACAGGCTGTCAGAAGTGGACATGCCGGTGACCAAGCACTCCAGCTTGGCGGACTTGGTGGTGAAGATGCTGGCAAAGGAAGGTGGGGTGGTGGAGACCTTGATGGATCCTGATTGTCCTGCATGGAAGGAAGAGTCAGATTTAGTCTCCAAAAGGATGGGAGATCAGGTTAAGAATGTTTCCTTAGGTAAGAGAATAGTCGTGAACATGTCTGGCCAGAAACTCATGTTTGGGATTCTCTTTCCAGCAGGACCAGTGCATTCAAGGACCAATCTGCCATTTGCTCCCTTCTCTGAACAGCCAAGATTTTAAATTTTTGCTGTTCAAGAGCTGCTGCCTCTTTCCCACAGTCCATGGAGACTCAGCAAGGACTCCTTCCCCTGTCATTTCCTCAGTAAACATTAGTGACAGCACAGATTTTGCCCAGTGTTTTCCTGGGATAGTGCTGTTCCCCCCAGGTGGGATGGGAAGGATTTAGGGGTTTTTTTTTTGCAGGGGAGGATTGGTATTTGTTAAGCACTTATTATGTGCCAGAGACTGTATTAAACATTGGGGTAGATACGAGTTCATTTATTCAATCAATCGTATTTATTGAGTGCTTACTGTGTGCAGAGCACTGTACTAAGCGCTTGGGAAGTACAAGTCGGCAACATATAGAGATGGTCCCTACCCAACAACGTGCTCACAGTCTAGAAGTTAATCAGGTTGGTCATAGTCCATGTCCCACATGGGGCATGGTTCATAGTCTTAATCTCCATTTTACAGTTGAGGGAACTGAGGCACAAAGAAGTTGAGTGACTTGCCCAAGGTCTCACAGAAGACAAGTGGCAAAGCCAAGATTAAAACCCAGGTCCTTCTGACTCCCTGGCTCTTGCTCTATCCACTAGTCCAGGCTGCTTCTCCCGTTCAGTTCAGAGAATAACACATTCAGAGTTCCAAGACAAGTTGGAATCAATGTGGAAGATTCCTCCATCTGGGCTAGTCTGGGCTGCTAGTTTGACCACCTTGACTTCCCCGACCCCTGGTGGCCCTGGGGTCCTGGCTGAGCTCAGATTTCCCAGAGGAGATTTTCAAGCCATAGACTCTGGGCCTGGCCATTACTGTTTCTGGACCCTGGAGTCCCGGTATCAGTCTGGAAATGGGGGCAATAGGAGCCAGGGGCCCCTCGAGAGGCAGAGAAAAGCGTGGTGGGACTGGCTGTTCTGCTCTTACCCCGCAAACCAAGTGAGAAGCTCTGGTGCATGGCAACTTACCACCACCGCACTTGTACGACGCGTTCCTCATCTCAATGAAGTGGGTGTTCGGGTGTTCCACTACACAGGTGAAGTCAGTGGCCTTGAACCAGTCGGTGTCGCTCACCGTCAGGGAGCTGGAGAGTTGGTAGGCTTTGGAACCCTCGAGTGTGGGGCCCTCGGTGATGAAGCCATCCTTGAGCAGCTCCCCGTTCTTCAGCCACTTGAGGGAAATTTCCTTGGGGCTGAAGTGCTTGGCCTGACAGATGATGGTGCCCTCCAGTTCGGGACCAAGGAATTCTTCCCGAGTGGGTATGTGGAGGCTCACATTGGGCCTGCTGGGCGGGTTGACTGAGTTGGGAAACAAGCCGGGGAAGGAGAGGAGAGTTAGGCCTCAGGGATCATGCGGTCACTAACAGAAAAGAGAAATTCTAATCTCTTGACATTATGGAGCTGAAAGGGTCTCCCAGGGGTCCCCTGGGTTGGTCCCCTCGCTCCGAATGGCTGAATGACTGCTTGAAGGGTGGGATGTCTTGACCCCTCTACCACCTTGGACTTCCCTTGGGAAAGGGTCTGTCCTGTTCCCATGCCCCGCAGTCTCAGAGTCCTATGAGGGATTTCCTCAGGCCAGAGGAATTTTGTTGTGAAGAAAGCTGACACAGAGGATTCCCTAGACAATGGGTCATCCTTTCGGGGTTTATGGACTCTGCTCCCTCTGAGGACTGAACTGCCGCTCACTAGAGAGGGTGGAGGGGCAGGGTGGGGATTCAACACCCCAGGAGGTTTTGTAACTGGAGCAGCTGGGGTACATAGATAGAATTTTCTCGGGTATTCCCCTGTGATGATCCCAGAACCTACCGATTCTGTCTCTCGGGACCCTTGTCTTTGATGCCTTTCCCTGGCCTGGTGGGAGAAAGTAGGAAAGGGTGTGTCACAACCAGCCCCTGGAGAGCTAAGATACGCCATTTCAGTGGGTCCAGGCGGTCAACCCCCCTGACAGCCTCGGGTGTTCTCTCCATTTTACTGAACCGGTCCCCTGGATGGGCAGGGAGAGATGGACACAGCCCCTCTGTCTAGGTAAGGTAAGTGACCGTGTCGCAACCCTTACCTCTGATGGGCACTTGGATTTCCTTGTTCCCCGCGGCATGCTTAGCCTTGCAGAACACGAAGTCATCCTGCCCCATCATGACTTCGGTGGCAGAGATCGTCATCTGGGAGGTGGTGGAATAGGTTTGTCCACTAAGGACCGTCGGGTAGTTTATGAATTTCTCAGTCCCCACAGTGGTTTTGTTCTTGAAGTCCCAGGAGAGGGTGATGGAGTTGGGCAGGAAGTTCTTGGCCAGGCACCCCACAGCCAGTGAGCTTTCTTGGTTTAGGGTACCCCCACAGGAGGGGACGAGAGGGAAGAGAAGTGGGGCTTGTTGTGAAGCTGAGAATGGAGAAAAGAGGGGCCGGGTCAAAGGAGCAAGAGGAGAGAGCTGAATCGATGTTAGAATACGAACCCTTGATGCTTGCTGGAGACACTTGGTGGGCTTTCCTGGGTGAAGGGACAGCATCCTCTCACCTCGTGTGGGAGTTTGCTCTTTGGAGATCACTGCTCACTCTGAATATTTGACACCTGTGTCATAGGCCAGACCAAGATCCTTTGGGCAGGGAGCAATGGTGCAGCCCCGGGTCATTCAGCCACCGTCCATCACACCCCCGAAGGATGACTTCCCGTCGAGCCGGGCAACACCACTGGAGGTAATGCAGGGAAGTCTGCAGGGGTCTCACATAAACTTCACATGGCAGGAAGACAGGCCTCTTTCCAGGCTGAGCCTATTTCCCTCACAGGGACCTTGTCCTCCTGCCTGGGAAGCCCAAAACACCCACTGCCCACAAACTTGCAGGACCAAATCCCTCTGCCTGACTCCGCTGCTCAGACAAGCGGAGTAGTCCCCCAATTGTGAAAATTTTCCCTGAAATGAAGCGGGTCTGGGCCGGGGACCAGGGGCCAGGAGCCAGCCCGGGCTGGTGTAGAGAAGGCAACATTACCAGGTGAGACCAGAGGAATTCTCAGGTTTGCACTGGGCAGACACCCAGACCCAGAAGTCGAGGGCAGGGAAGCCTGGTTTGGAGCAAGGGGCCTGTCTTGGAGAGAACCCCGGGCCTGGCAACAGCCAGAGCAGGCATATGACAGTGATGCCAGTCCAGGGATGTGAGGAGGGGAAAGGATCGAGTGCCTGCCTGTTCGGGCACACGGGCCCCTCCAGGGAAACCGTGCTGGAAAGATTCAGTTGTGAGCCTGGATCTTCCAGGAGATGTGGCAGAACTAAACCCACAGGGACACCAAGATGGAAACAGGGGAGCCGTAGGACACAAAAATCAGTTTCGAACACACGGCCTCGATGAAAGAAATTCACAGCAAACCCCATCCGGCTCTGCACCCCCTTGCCCCAGCCGCACCCAAGTCAGAGCTATCCTACAGCCCCCAGGTCCATGTCCGGTGCGGGTTAGCTCTCGGCTGGTCAGGCGGCTCGGCCTGGCTTTAGCCAACTCCCTCAGCACGAGGCGCCAGCCTTGGCTAAACTCAGCCCCAGTTTAACTCATGAGGACCAGGCCCAGCCCCCGTCTAGCCCACGACCCCAGCTCAATCCATAAGAAACTATAAGAGCTTGTTATGGGCAGGGAATGTGTTGGTTTATTGTTCTAGTGCACTCTCCCAAGCGCTTAATACAGCACACAGTAAGCGCTTAATAAATATAATTGAAGGAATGAATGGATGTAGAGTATTGGGGTGGCCTGTCAGGCCCAGGTCTGCCCATATGGACCATGATGGGTCCCAGCACAGCCTCCCCAAGTTTGTTCCTTAGGGATCACAGCTTCGAGCTCTCTTGGTTCAGGTCAGACCGGCCTCAGCTCAGCTCAGTTCAACTCAGGCCTGCCTCGGCTCGGCCAGTTTGACTCAACCCAGATCAGCTCTGCTCCAACTCAGTATTGGTTGTCAGCACCAGCTCAGGCCTGGCTCACCTTCAGCTCAAACTTGCCCCATTTGCAGCTCAACTCAGCTCTGGCTCAGCTCATCTCTGTCCCAGCTCAGCTCAGCCCAGTTCTGGCTCTCCTGCTCAGATCTGCCTCAGCTCAGCTCCAGCTTAATCCTGTTTGCCCTCAGCTTCAGTTCATCTCTGGCTCGGTACAAGTTCATCCCCTGCTCAGATCCAGGTCAGCTCATCCCTGCCCAGCTCGGCTTACCTCAGTTGTAGCTCACTCACCTCTGTCCCAGCTCAACTCCAGATCAGCTACAGATCAGCTCAGCCTCTCCTGCTCAGCTTACTTCAGCCCTAGCTCAGTTTCAGTTCAGCTCAGCCCCAGCTCAAGACCACCTCAGCCTCACCTCAACTCACCTCAGCCTCCCGTCAACTCCTGCTCAATCCTGGTTCAGCTCCAGTTCAGCTCCAGCTCAGCCCTGGCTCAGCTTAACCTGCCCAGTTCACCTCCACCCTGGTTTGGCCCTGTTTCTGCTCTAGCTTATCCCAAACTCACCTCAGATCAGCTCAGTCTTCCCAGCTCAGGTCTGCCTGCCAGCTTCACCCCCAGCTCAGGCCTGGCTCAGTTCAGCTCCAGGTCAGCTACAGCACAGGTCTGCCTGTCCAGCTCAGCTCAGCTTTAGTTCCACCCCAGCACAGACCCAGCTCAATCTAATTACTGCCAGATCCCCTCAGCCCTGCCTCAACTACAGCCCATCTCTACCCCAGATCAGCTCGGCTCAACCTGCCCGGCTCACCTCGGCACTGGTTCCGTCCTGGCTCAGTTCCAGCTCGGCCCTGGTTCTGCCCTAGCTCAGCTCAGCCCAGCACAGGTCTAGCACAGCTTCAGCTCAGCACTGGCCTGAGCTCAGCCCTGGATTGGATCTGCTCAGACCCAGCTCAGCCCACGATGAGCTCCAGCTCCCAGTCTGCCCAGTTCACCTCTGCCCTGGATCAGCTCAGACACAGGTTAGCTCATCTCAGATCCGGCTCAGCTCCATCTTAGGCTGGCTCAGCTCCAGCTCCAGTTCAGCTCCAGCTCAGCTTTGCCTACCCAGCTCAGCTCATCCCACATCTAGCTCGGCGCCGGCTCAGCCCCAGCTCCAGCTCAACTTTGCCTATCCAGTTCAGCTCAGCCCCAGCTTAGGTCTGGCTCAGATCAGCTCTGACTCCAGTTCAGCCACGACTAATCTCTGCTTACCCAACTCAGCTCACCTCACCTCCAGTTCAGCTACAGCTCAGCTCTGTGTGCCCAGTTCAGTTCACCCAACCTCCTGCTCAACTCTAGCTCATCCCCAGCTCCAGTTCAGCTCTAGCTCAGCTCTGCCTGCCCAACTCAGCTCACCCCTGCTTCAGCTCCTGCTCAGCCTCAGCTCAGCCCCAGCTCCATCTCAGCTCTGCCGGTCCAGCTCAGCTCACTTCACCCCCATCTCAGCTCAGCCCCAGCTCCAGTATAGCTATAGCTCAACTCCGTGTGCCCAGCTCAGCTCACCTCACCCCAGCTCACCTCCAGCTCATCCCTGGTTCAGCTCAGCCCTAGCTCCAGTTCTGCCCCAGCTCTGACTGCCCAGCTCAGCTCACCTCACCCCCGGCTCAGCTCCGGCTCAGCTCCAGATCAGGCCTGGCTCAGCTCAGCCCCAATTCCAATTCAGCTACAGCTCAGCTCTGCCTGCCCAGCTCAGCTTGTCCGACCCCCGGCTCAGCCCCAGCTCGGCTACAGCTCAGCTCTGTATACCCAGCTCAGCTCACCCATCTCGGCTCAGCTCCGGCTCAGCCACAGCTCAGGCCTGGCTCAGCTCAGTCCCAGCTCCAGTTCAGCTACAGCTCAGCTCTGCCTGCCCAGCTCAGCGCACCCCCAGCTCAGTTCCAGCTCAGCCCCAGCTCCAGTTCAGCTCCAGTTCAGCTCTGTGTGCCCAGCTCAGCTCAACTCACCCCCTGCTCAGCTCCAGCTCAGCCCCGGCTCCTGTTCAGCTACAGCTCAACTCTGCCTGCCCAGCTCAGCTCAGATCACCCCTGGCTCAGCTCCAGCTTCAGTTCAGCTACAGCTCAGCTCTGTGTGCCCAGCTCAGTTCAGCTCACCCCTGGCTCAGCTCCAGCTCAGCCCCAGCTCCAGTTCAGCTCCAGTTCAGCTCTGTGTGCCCAGCTCAGCTCTGCTCACCCCTGGCTCAGCCCCAGCTCTAGTTCAGCTACAGTTCAGCTCTTTGTGCCCAGCTCAGCTCACCTCACCCCCTCACTCAGCTCACCTCACCCCAGGCTCAGCTCCAGCTCAACCACAGCTCCAGTTCAGCTACAGCTCAGCTCTGCCTGCCCAGCTCAGCTCAGCTCACCCCTGGCTCAGCTCCAGCTCCAGTTCAGCTCCAGCTCAGCTCTGCCTGCCCAGCTCAGCTCAGCTCACCCCCAGCTCAGCTCCAGCTCAGCCCCAGCTACAGCTCAGCTCTGCCTGCCCAGCTCAGCTCAGCTCACCCCTGGCTCAGCCCCAGCTCAGCCCCAGCTTCAGTTCAGCTACAGCTCAGCACTGTGTGCCCAGCCTAGCTCAGCTCCCGCTCAGACCCAGCTACAGCTCAGCTCAGCTCACCCGCAGCTCAGCTCACCTCACCTCCAGCTCCGCTCCTGCTCAACCCCAGCTCCAGTTCAGCCCCAGCTCCAGTTCAGCTACAACTCAGCTCTGCCTGCCCAGCTCAGCTTGCCCGACCTCCGGCTCAGCCCCAGCTCGGCTACAGCTCAGTTCTGTATACCCAGCTCAGCTCATCCATCTCGGCTCAGCTCCGGCTCAGCCGCAGCTCAGGCCTGGCTCAGCTCAGCCCCAGCTCCAGTTCAGCTACAGCTCAGCTCTGTGTGCTCAGCTCAGCTCAGCTCAGCTTACCCCTGGCTCAGCTCCAGCTCCAGTTCAGCTACAGCTCAGCTCTGTGTGCCCAGCTCAGCTCACCGCACCCCTGGCTTAGCTCCCACTCAGCCCCAGCTACAGCTCAGCTCAGCTCACCCCCAGCTCAGCTCACCTCACCCCCAGCTCAGCTCCAGCTCAACCCCAGCTCCAGTTAGGCTACAACTCAGCTCTGCCTGCCCAGCTCAGCTTGTCTGACCTCCGGCTCAGCCCCAGCTTGGCTACAGCTCAGTTCTGTATACCCAGCTCAGCTCATCCATCTCGGCTCAGCTCCGGCTCAGCCCCAGCTCCAGCTCAGCTCTGCCTGCCCAGCTCAGCTCAGCTCACCCCTGGCTCAGCTGCAGCTCCAGTTCAGCTCTGTGTGCCCAGCTCAGCTCAGCTCACCCCTGGCTCAGCTCCAGCTCAGCCCCAGCTCCAGCTCAGCTCTGCCTGCCCAGCTTAGCTCAGCTCACCCCCGGCTCAGCTCCAGCTCAGCCCCAGCTCCAGTTCAGCTACAGCTCAGCTTTATGTGCCCAGCTCAGCTCACCTCACCCCTGGCTCAGCTCCCGCTCAGCCCCAGCTACAGCTCAGCTCAGTTCACCCCCGGCTCAGCTCCAGCTCAACCCCAGCTCCAGTTCAGCTCCAGCTCAGCCCCAGCTCCAGTTCAGCTACGGCTCAGTTCTGTGTGCCCAGCTCAGCTTAGCTCACCCCTGGCTCAGCTCCAGCTCAGCCCCAGCTACAGCTCAGCTCTGCCTGCCCAGCTCAGCTCAGCTCACCTCCGGCTCAGCCCCAGCTCCAGTTCAGCTCCAGTTCAGCTCTGTGTGCCCAGCTCAGCTCACCTCACCCCCGGCTCAGCTCCAGCTCAGTGCTAGCTCCAGTTCAGCTCCAGTTCAGCTCTGTGTGCCCAGCTCAGCTCAGCTCCCCCCGGCTCAGCTCCAGCTCAGCCCTAGCTATGGCTCAGCTCTGCCAAGCCAGCCCAGCTCACCCCTGGCTCAGCCCCAGCTCAGGCCTGGCTCAGCTCAGCCCCAGCTCCAGTTCAGCTACAGCTCAGCTCTGCCTGCCCAGTTCAGCTCACCTCTTCCCCAGCTCAGCTCCAGCTCAGCCCCAGCTCCAGTTCAGCTTTTCCTACCCAGCTCAGCTCAGCCCCAGCTCAGCTCAGCTCACCCCCGGCTCAGCCCCAGCTCCAGTTCAGCTACAGCTCAACTCTGCATGCCCAGCTCAGCACACCCGACCTCCGGCTCAGCTCTGGCTCAGCTCCAGTTCCAGTTCAGCTTAAGCTCAGCTCAATTCTCCTCACCCCGGGCTCAGCTCTAGCTCAATCCCAGCTCCAATTCAGCTACAGCTCAGCTCTGGCTGCCCAGCTCAGCTCACCTCACCCGTGGCTCAGCTCTGGCTCAACCCCAGCCCCAGTTTAGCTACAGCTCAGCTCTGTTCACCCAGCTCAGCTCACCTCACCCCCAGCTCAGCTCCGGTGCAGCCGCAGCTCAGCTACAGATCAGCTCTGCCCTACCCAGCTCAGCTCACCCCACACCCGGCTCAGCTCTGGCTCAGCCCCAGCTCAGGGCTGGCTCAGCTCTGGCTCAGCTCCAGCTCCACCTGCCCAGTTCACCTCAGCCCTGATTCTGTCCAGATTCAACTCCAGCTAAGTTCAGCCCTGGCATAGCTCCATCTTAGCTCAGCTCAGCCCCAGCTCCACACCAGCTCTGCCCTGGTTTAGCTCTGGCTCAGCTCCCTTTCCACCTGCCCAGCTCACCTCAGCCCTGATTCTATCCTGGCTTATCTCCAGCTCAGCTCAGCCCTGGCTCAGCTCCTGTTTAGCTCAGCTCAGTCCCGGGCTCAGCTCTGGCTCAGCTCCCATTCGGCTCCCGCTCCTCCCGCCCAGCTCACTTCAGTCCAGGCGTATCTTCAGCTCAGCTCAGCCCCAGCTCTGCGCTGGTTCAGCTTCAACTCGGCTCCAGTGCAGCTCAACCCCAGCCTCATCCCAACTCAGGTCCAGCTCAGTTTAGTTCTGGCTCAGCCCCAACTCTGTTCAACCTCTGCTCATCTCAGGTCTGGCTCAGATCAGTCCTGGCTCAGCTCAACTTAGTCCCAGCGCAAGCCCCAGATCATCTCCAGCTCAGTTGCAACTGTACCCGCTGAGCCTGATCCATAGGGACCAGCCCTGGTTTGGCTCAACCCCAGTTCCAACCTCTGTCGACCATCTCTGTCAGCCACATACATGCCTGTTCTGTAATGGCCATGCCACCATTTGGCTCTGCTTGCCATCCTGCAATCTCACTAGCCACTGACCAACCAACTCATCACATCTACAGAGGCTCAAAATGAAATCATTCTACACAGGCCAGCCCAGTACATTTGATTCCCTGAAGCCCGAGTACTCAGAGACCTGAAACTCAATATCTCTGCCCACTCTTCTGGATCTGAGCGCAAACTTTTCTAAAAATAGCCAAATCTGAAAAATTCTAAAATCACCTTTAAAATTTAAAAATTTCTCAAAATTATATTTTTCAATAAATAGAAGAAATAATGCCCAATCTTTTCTGAATAACTAGTTCAGGAAAGTCAGATTTGAAGTATATTAATGCAGAGGTCTGCCCTGCAAAACTTCCATTCCTTTAAAGTTCGATTACAATTCTTCCTCTTTTTAATCATCGTGGAGACATTTAGTCTCTTAATTTTACCTCTAAAATATAAATGTTGTAAGTTCTAAATAGTTGTGGAACTGTAAAGGCATTAATATCTAAGAGTTAGGGTTATAAATTGCTTATTTATACAAAACATTTCAAATTAGGATTAAAACACATTAAAAATTTGACTCACCACTTTTTCCAAAAATCTGAGGTCAGTATAGATAAATCAACTTATATTCACCTTAAATTTAAATTCAACTTTAAATTCACGGTTAAACTACATTTACATTTAAAGAAAAATAAATTTTTTGAAAAAAATCACTTACAAAGTGAAAACGTTTGGCCTCAACTTATAATATTATATAGAAATAAAAGTTCACAGCAAGTGCTGCTTTCTTACCGGTTCTGTCCCCAGTTCATAGCCCGATTAATCTCCAAAATGCCCTGCAGGTATTTCTTGATTTTCATGAGGCTCTTCCAATTTCATTTTTTTTTAGCCCCGGTCGTTGAAATTCTCAAGTTATCTGGTTAGTGTTGTCTTACATTCTCTAAGCATTTCACAACCTTGCACCAGTCTCTTAGTTGGTTAAGAAACATCTCATGAATCCACATAGCTAAACCCCTACACTCCCAAATAGAATTAGCTCTGTACAAGAGCACGACTGATTGAAGTGGGTCAGGATACAAACATGACCAAATCAAAAAGAAAAATAGAAAAAAAATAATTTCATTCAAGAAAGAAGCTGGCTCACTTACTTTGAAATAAATGTATCCATTTTCACAAAATTCTTAAAGTTAAAAAAAATTCATTTTTGGCCTTTAAATTTCCATTGCATTAGTGAAAACTGCTTTTCTTTGGGAAAATAAAAGTTTAGTTTCTTTGAAGGATGGAGATTTTGCTCTGAGTTATCTTGCATTTTCATTGAAGAAAGCATAACTTTGCTTTAAAGCCTAACAGAGATCATTTAAAAATTCCATTCCAGAAGATTGTAAAACTGTACATTCATTTTTCAACATCTAAAGTAATTTTTTAAATTTAAAACATAAATGGCCTAATCTGTTAATCTCAAAGAAAAAAAAAAACTATGTACGGTATTTTCAATAATCCAAACTGAATAAAATTTTAAAGAAATAAAGATAATTAGATCAACAAGATAATATTTGGGGGAAAACACTTCTAATTTTAAATATAAAATGATAAAAAAGAAGCATCTATCTGTTGATTTAAAATTCTTTAAACACTTCCCTGCTAGGTAGAAAACTTTAGTTGTAAAACATAATTGAAATTCAATTCATTTTAAAATAAAACCATCTCATCTCTAAACGCTCAGTCAGCCTTGCAAGCTTTTTCTTTCTTTTTTAAGACATGTAAATTATCCAGGTGGTGTTTTGCTCAGTGGAACATTTTCCGCTATTTCGGTCCATGCAAAACGGGTCTATGCAAAACCGCCTCTTGTTTTCCACAACCCCAAATTAATCATGTTTCTGTCTTCCCAGAATAGATTCAGAAAATGGACTGTTTCCTGCCACCTGCCTCTCCAGACCCCTGAGCACCCCTGGCCTCAGGGGACAACATGGTAACTCCACCCATGGCCACCATCTTTGTTCTACCTCAACAGACTAAGGTTTGAAATAAGTTCTTTCTTGTTTTATATTTAATAAATAAAACACAGTTAACTAAAACTCTATCTACTACTGCCTAGAACTTGGTGGAATCCCAAGATGACAATTTGTTATCCCTGCCACACTTACGAAATGACTGAAAAATATTTGAAGAAATAGTTCCAATTCAACATTTTGAGTTTGAGAACTTTAGTTTTGGAGTTGATTTTAACATCATCCCTGAAGATCTCTCTCCTCTCTCTGTCTCTTTCTTTCTCTACTAATTATTTTTCACAAAAAACAATGTTTTAGCATTTTTTCCCTGAAGCTAGTTCAAATCGCCCGTTTGTTGCCCATTTGTACTTCCCAAGCACTTAGTACAGTGCCCTGCATACAGCAAGCGCTCAATAAATGTGATTGAATGAATGAATCATCAATCGTATTTATTGAGTGCTTACTGTGTGCAGAGTGAAATCTAAATGCAATTAGATCACTATTAGTGGATCAATTGCTTTATCACCAATATCAATTTAGAACAATAAACCAAAATTGAGAATCTCGTGGTGCTGAAACCTTCACTAAGAGCATCTAAGCCACTGCATTGACATCCAGATCAGAGACTCATCATCCCATTTGAAATTTCTAATCACCCCAAACTGATCTGACCATAAAATCCCTCTCCGAAATCCAACTACAAAATCTGACTCACGGAATGCCTTCCCCATATATTTTGATCTCTTAAAAGCGCACTTTGAGATATCATGCAGCTAGAACTGACTTACACTATAAATGATGATACATAAATATGAGACCACATTTTATCTGCATCACATAATTAATCTGTCCTGACCTAAACAATGCTACGCACCAAATTTTCTCACATATCCCTTCTGAGAATTCTTGACAGATAGCCTTAAAAATGCCCAGTCCAAGTGACCACTTTACCTATCTGGTCCCTAACAGATCAGGTCTAAGATTTCCAACTTCACTAGAGTGCAAATTGTCTAACTGATCCCACCGAAAAGACTTATTCTCATCCATACCTCTGCATTACTTCATGAGCCAAAAGTCCCTCACTTTTCAGAGGATTAAGTCTTAATTGCAGTTTAAGATCATAAAACAAACATCCCACCAGCTCAATCTCTCTGTCCTATCCCAGCCTCTGACCACAGGAAGAATTTGGAATACCAGAAATGCACTTTCCGCTGAAAGCCAAGTCTGCTTTTCAAGAGAATCTCTTAAAAAATGTTCCAGGAAGGTGGTTTCAGTCAAAAACCCAAACGTTTACCAGATTATCACCCCCCAAATCTCCCAGTTCCCCCACCCCAGAAGCCTAGTCTCCCCATCAAACTCCCCAGCCTGACCCAAATTCAAGCCCTGAGAAAAAGATTAAATGGGAAAGAAAAATGAAAATCTGGGAGCAGATTGATTACCTGAGGAGACGGTCACCATGGTTCCTTGACCCCATGCATCCATACCATAGTCACAATGGATAAATTCATCATTCCGTCTTACAAAAACCAGGAGCCCCCCCCAAGACTACCCAGAAGAAAGAACTTTTTGGCTGAGAAACTGATTTCAAATCAGAGAGAATAATGCCTGCTGTTGGCTCAGGATTGCTAGATCACATGTGTCTATAGATCTGTACTAAAGGCACAGAAATAAACTGGCACAGAGCTCTCTGTTGGCACACATGTAACAAGATCTCATGTTCCAGTTATTAACCAGAGATAAGTAAAATGCCCTGATTCTTGAATCTGCCATTTTTCAGAAAAAGGAGAAATAATTTAGCCTCGTTGCCTGCCTGTGTCTGAATAAGCGGTCCTGGTATAAAGGAGTCTGACACAAATATGACTGAAAATTAACAACTCATCCTATTTCGTTAAGGCTGAATGAAAGGTCCTCACATCTCCTCCAAAATGAAGGACAAATCAAATACATTTGATACTGCATTAGGTGAATTCAGATTTTTTCCCTAAGAGACTCAGAAATCTGAGGCTGGGAATCTTCAGGGTTTGGGGGACCCAGGACTGAAGAAAAATATTAAAAATTGGGGGGACTGGTACACCCACAATCTTCCAAACACGGAGCCAAAGAGCACAAAGACCTGTTCCAGTTGGACTGCAAAACCAAGGTTTTGAAAAGAAAATTCAGCCTTGGTCTCCGGCTCTGTAATGGCCGGAGAGAAATCCCCTTTCCCCGGCCCCCTACCCTGCTTCCCAGAACGCCTTCAATCACTCATTCTGAGACACCCCCACCCCAAACATACACATTTCTCTGACTTTTCCCCAAAACAAAAGGAGTCCTGGCCAAGAAAAGCTGGAAGCTGGGAATTCTTACCTGAGGAGACGGTCACCATGGTGCCTTTGCCCCAGTGCTCCAACCGGTTGTCACAATGGGGTGAGTCACAATGGGAGCTTGGCAATAACTGCCTTTTGTCCCCTTGAATTGGGGATCTGGGGACTTAGGGCCATTCCCCAACTGTGGCTTCATTGGGGACCCCAAGGCCAGGACTCATCAAGCCCCGGACTGACCACAGAAGGAGGTGGTCATGTAATCCAGTGAGATTCTCCCAAATCCCCCAAAATCAAAGAAAAAGGAAAGCTGACTGATGGGAAAGGTTCCTGCCTCTGGCCCCTCCATGGACCCCCAGGCCAGTCCTGTCCCCTCTGGAAATTGAGTACAAAGTTTCCATCCAGGTTTCTTAAAAAAAAAGCCAATTTTCCACCACGCTGATGGGAGAAGGGCAGTCGAGTTTTCTTACCTGAGGAGACAGTCACCATGGTCCCTTGGCCCCAGATATCAAAGTAGTCACATTGGCTCAGGTGCCTTCACCCGGCATACAAAAACCCTAACCCTGGACCCTGATCAGCCTCTAAGAATGCTTCTTGCATTGCCCCCATCTCAGAAGTGAGTGACTCGTTTGGTCCAAAATGTCCCAAAACAAACACCCCAATAAAGATACCTCGGCCGAGTCCTGTGCCCCGAGGGGCCGGCTTCCCAAAGCAGGGCAACACCGATGATATGACCTGACATCTGCACTGAAAAGTCTAGTGATCTCCCCTAAACCTGTCCAAAACCTAAGATGGAAATTGGAATTCAAAAAGGAAGAAGTTCTTGACCCATGGGCCTGACCCCAAATCCCCCCACCTCAGGGGTCCAGGCAGGACCATCCAGGTAAACGGCGCTGCTGGCAGAAGTCTCCGCCAGAGACCAAAGACAGAGAAGAGAGGTCATTTTCTTACCTGAGGAGACCGTCACCATGGTCCCTTTGCCCCAGTACCCATAAGCATTGCCACAGGGTCACAGTTCCCACACAAGGCTACACACAAACCTTGAGGTGGGGGTCTCTGAGGGAAGGCTGGGTCCCAGGGACCCAGCCCCGCAGGCAGTCTCCCCCAAAACAACCTCTCCATCTAGCCAAACTGCTAATTTCTGACATTTGGACCCTCACCCCAAAACCTTCACAAGCAAATCAGACTACATTTTTATGGGAGCAACACACCAGGACAGGGGCAAAAGAGAGGGATTACCTGAGGAGACAGTGACCATGGTGCCTTGGCCCCAGTAATCCAAGTAGTCATAGTCACAGTGATGGACTCCCTCGGTTCTGAGCCACAAAAACCCGAAGGAAATCTGTCCATAATTAGGAGCCTGACTCTTGGTCCTCTCCCCATTCTTATTCTCCCATTTCTAAATCTACCATTGGGCTTTCTGGTCTTGTGTCCCAGCCTGACCCCAGAGAGTGAGATCACCAAGGGTGGGAATCCAGGAGAAAAAGTGGCCGTCAGCCCCAAAGGAAAAGGAGGGAGAAAAATTTACCTGAGGAGATGGTGACCATGGTGCCTTGGCCCCAGTGCTCGAAAGCATAGTAGTCACACTGACAGATCCCCATGTTTCTGAGGCACAAAAACTCATAGGAAACCTCAATCTGTCCCTGCCTAGTAATTTGACCCTCTCCACCATATCCCCATTCCCGGACTCTCTGCCCTTGTATCCCAGTCTGAGTCCAGAGAGGCCAGACTACCAGGGCTGGGAATCCAGGGGGAAAGGTAGACATTTTCCCCAGACTCCAGAGAAGAAGACAGGAAGAAAATTTACCTGAGGAGACGGTGACCATGGTGCCGTGGCCCCAGTACTGTAAGTCATTGTAGTCACAGTGACAGACCTCTCATGTTTCTGAGGCACAAAACCCCACCGAAACCTCAATTTACCCCTGCCTAGGAATTTGACTTTCTCCATCATATCTCTATTTTCATTCTCCTGTCTCATCTACCACTGGACTCTCTGCTCTGGCATCCCCGTCTGATTCCAGAGAGGACAGACTGCCGGGGCTGGGAAACCAGGGGGAAAGGCAGCCGTTACCCTGGTAGAAGAAGATAGGAGAAATATTTTACCTGAGGAGACAGTGACCATGGTGCCTTGGCCCCAATATCCAAAGATATTGGAGTCACAGTGACAGACCCCCGTGGTTCTGAGGCACAAAAACCCACAGAAAACCTCAATCCATCCCTGTCTAAGAATCTGACTATCTCAATCATCTCCCCATTCTCAGTCTCCTGTTTCATCTACCACTCTCTGTCCTTTAGTCCGAGCCTGAACCCGGAGAGTTCAGACTGCCGGGATGGGGAATCGAGGCAGAAAGGCAGCCGTTAACCCCGGAGAAGAAGACACGAGGAAAACTTACCTGAGGAGACAGTGACCATGGTGCCTTGGCCCCAGTACACATTGATAGACCCCCATGTTTCCAAGGTACAAGAACCCCTAGGAAACCTCAATCCTTTCCTGACTAGGAATCTGACTCTCTCAGTCCTTTTCTCATTCTCATTCTCCCACCTCATCTGTCACTGGAATCTCTCCTCTTCCTGGCCCAGCTGGACCCCACAGAGTCCTGTAGATCAGACCACCAAGGCTGAGAAACCAGAAGGAAAGACAGCCATTATCCCTGGTGGAGAAGATGGGAGGAAAACTTACCTGAGGAGACAGTGACCATGGTGCCTTGGCCCCAGTTCTCGAAGTACCAGTACCACAGAGATCACTTTTCCAGTCCTCTCCTGCAAAAATCCTGGCTTCTGTTTCCACTCCTCCCCAGCTGAAGTCTCGACTGATGGGAGTCCCCTGCCATCCCAGCCCCTTCTGCCTTGTTCCATGGAGACTCTGCTAAGGTTGATGAGCTCACCCAGTGCCCACTGGGTCATGCCAACAGCCTAGGATGAGGGTGGCATCCCTCCAGATTCCTGAAGCCCCATGACCCCGTCCTCAAAGTGAAAGATGAGCTTCTTCTCCTCAAAACAGCCCTGACCAGTCCGTGACTCCCCAGTTTGGTTGCCATCAACTCCTTTCCCTGTCCCTAAGCAGGGCTGGGCTAAACCCACACCAGTACCTACAGAACTTTCAGTCTCCAGGAGAAGAAGTGTCTGCATCCTTCCAAAGTCTTGTATTTCTGACTCTCCCTCTATTCGCTGCCTGGAAGTTCTTTCCAGTACCTAACTTCAATCTTTCGGTGCTGCAGTGAGAAACAGTGGAAAAAGCACAGTCCTGGGAGTCAGAGGACCTGGGTTCTAAACCCAGCTCCACCACTTACCTGCTGTATGACTTTAGGCAAGTCACTTAACTTTTTTGTGCCTCAGTTCCTCATCTGCAAAATGAGGATTCAATACCTGTTTCTCTCTGTACTAAGACTGTGACACCTGATTACCTTGTGTCTACTCCAGGGCTTAGTACAGTGCTTGACTTATAGTAAGGAGTTCATAAATATCACAATTATTATTATTAATTTTTATTATTGCTTCCCCTCATTTCCTCTTAGTCCAGACTCACTGGGGATGGAGATCAACTGTGGGGGAGGGGAAATCAATCAATTGTATTTATTGTGTGCTTACTGTTTGCCAAGCACTGTACTTGAGAGTACAGCACAACAGTGTAACAGCGTAACAGACATTCCCTGCGCACAACAAGCTTACAGTCTATTGAAAGCTAAAGCTGATGTCACTGAGGTCCACACAGACTTGATGTGTACAGCATCTGATGTGGCAGGCCCCCATCCCACCTCTGAGACCAGATCTCAGCCCCCACAATCACCTGAGGAATTTCCAGGAAGGAAGGGCAGAGCCCTGAGTCATAACGGGCCCATAAGGAGCAGAGCTGATGGTTCTGCATCAGCGAATTGGCCCTGCATGAGGAAAATGCAGAGTCCCAGGGGTCTGGGCTGGGTGGGTACTGGCTGGGGCAACATAGCTCCCTCAGAGCCTCGAGGGCTGAGGGCTTTCCAATGAATTCCAGACTCGGGGTGGGGATTCTGGATGAGCAGGCCCCTCTACATACCCTTCCTGTTCCAGGTTCCTGAGCCATTTTGCTGGAGGGGTTGCCAGAGCCCAATGGACAGACAAACATTTCCCAGCCTGGGACATCAACCTGGGGAAAATTTACTCCTGGAAACAACTGGAATCCCAACCCCAGAAATCAGGAATTCTATCTCTGGAAATCAAGAATTCCACCTCCAGAGATTGGAAAATCCATCCCAAAATACCCCAAATTTGTCTCTGGAAGCAGTAGTTGCAGAGACAATTCCCACCAGTGACCTCAGAAGAAGAAGAAGAAGAAGAAAAGCGGACATGGGATAAGAAAGGGAAAACCTAACCCAATGACATTCTCTCCAAATTACCAAGCCAAGGCCAGCCCTAAATTCACCTGCCCTCCCTGTCTACCCTGCATTGAACATGGTGGTCTTTCATCAGATGCAATACAGAACTCCCTCCTGTCAGTCCCAGAGCCCATCAGGACCCAGAGCTGGGGTCCTGGGCCATGGCTTTTGGAAATAGGATGTCTTTTTCTAGAATCCCCAGAAGCTCATTCATCCCTCATGGCCAGGAGGGAGGAATGGCAGCCTGGTTACCCGCTGGACTGTTTTTGATGGCAAGAATCAAGATAAACACTTGATTGGCCAGGGGACAACAATCTCCAGCATCTGTCATAAGGCCAGAAATTTGGGCATGGGGAACCAGTGCCTCTGGGATGGTTAGGGAAGACTGGGTTGGGTGAGCCAGTCGGTCCAGTGTCTTCCAGCCCAAGAGCTCACAGCTGAGTGCTGCCAGAGCATCCTCCCTACCAACCCCCCCAATCTTTGGGCCTGAGAAGGGCATCAGCCTGGGAGGTAGGGAAGTCCTCGAGAATTCTCTCAACCAATAAAGGCTTTCCCCTAGAAGGCCCATCCCTGTCCTTCCTCTCTCCCTGGACAGCACCCCACTGAGGTTGAATGTGAGTCTGGTAGCCGTTCTTTCCAGACTGCTCATCCTGCTGTTTCCTTGGGCAGATGGGCATCACCCAAACACAGGCACTCCTGTAGGAAGGCTGGCTCAGAGGAGTTGCATGGATGATCATTCTGCAACAAGGAGCACTGGGAGAGGCCTGGTGCCTGGGGAGCACTGAATCTGACAAACTTCCAGTGTGCCCTAGAACACCTCAGACATGGAGGCCACCCAAATAATCAGTGGTATTTACTGAGCACTTACTGGGTGCTAGGCACTGTACAAAGCACTTGGGAGAGCACAATAGTAGCAAGGTGCATATGCCATGCCCTCGAAGAGCTTACAGTGTAATGGGGAGACTGACCAAGTGATTTACTGAGAATGAAACCTGGAGGATAAAGCAGGAAGCAGTAGAAACACATAACGATGAAAGAGTTAAAAACATAACCTATTTACTGAGTGCAGGGCACTATACTAAGAGCTTGGGAGAGTGCAATATAAAAGAATTGGTAGATGCACTCCCTGAGCTTGGGAGAGTACAATATAACAGAGTTGATAGACATATTCCCTGCCCATACTGAGCTTACAGTCTAGAGGGGGAGAAAGACCTTAATATAAATAAATACATTGTGGATGTGTAGGTAAGTGCTGTGCAGCTGAGAGAGGGTTAAATAAAGGGAACAAATCAGGGTGACACACAAGAGATAGGGAGAAGAGGAAATGAGGGCTTAGGTAGGGAAGACCTCTTGGAGGAGATGTGCCTTCTATAAGACTTTGAAGGCGGGGAGACTAATTGCTAGATATGAAGAGGGAGGGCATTCCGGGTCAGAGGCAGGACATGAGAGAGAGGTCGGCGACAAGATTAACAAAATCGAGGTGCAGTGAGTAGGTTGACATTAGAGGAATGAAGTGTGTGGGCTGGGTTGCAGTAGGAGAGTGGCAAGGTGAGGTAGGAGGGGGCAAGCTGATTGAGTGCTTTAAAGCCAATGGTAAGGAGTTTCTGTTTGGTGTGGAGGTAGATGGGCAACTACTGGAGTTTTATGGAGAGGGGGGAAATATGGACTGGATGTTTTTGTAGAAAAATGATCTGAACAGCAGACTGAAGTATGGACTGTAGTGGGGCGAGAGAGGAGGCAGGGAGCAAGGACTGTAAGCAAGACTGTAAAACTGTAAGCAAGACTGTAAGCAAGGAGGCTGATATGATAATCAAGGCGGGATTGGATAAGTGCTTGGATTAATATGGTAGCAGTTTGGATGGAGAGGAAAGGGCAGATTTTAGAGATGTTGTGAAGGTTGAACCAACAAGATTTAGTGATTGATTGAATATGTGGGTTGACTGAGAGAAATGAGTCAAGGATAACACCAAGGTTACGGGCTTGAGACAGGAAGGATGGTGGTGCTGTCTACAGAGATGGGAAAGTCAAGCGTTCTCTTTAGGACATGTTGAGTTTGAGGTTCCAACAGGACATCCATATAGATATGTCTTGAAGGCCGGAAGAAGTGTGATACTCCAGAGAGGGAGAGAGATCAAGGCTGGAGATGTAGAAAGGCGATAGTTGAAGCCATGTGAGCAAATGAGATCTCCAAAGGAGTGAGTGTAGATGGAGAAAAGATGGGGACCCAGAGCTGACCCTTGAAGGATTCCCACAGTTAGGGGGTGAGAAGCAGAAGAGGAGCTCGTTAAAGAATGAAGAGCTTGAGAGACAAGAGGAGACCAAGAGAGGACGGTGTCAGTGAAGCCAAGGTTGGATAATGTTTTTAGAGAAGAGGGTGGTTGACAGTGTCAAAAGCAGCTGAGAGGTTGAGGAGGAGTAGAATGGAGTAGAGGTCATTGGATTTGTCAAGAAGAAGGTGATTTGTGACCCTTGAGAGGGTGATTTCTGTGGAGTAAAGGGGAGAGAAGCCCGATTGGAGGGGGTCAAAGAGTAAATTGGAGAAGAAGAACTTGAGACACTGAGTGTAATCAACTTGCTGGAGGAGTTTGAAGGGGACTGGTAGGAGGGAGATCGGGTGATAACTGGAGGGAACCATGGGGTCAAAGGAGGATATTTTTAGGATAGGAGAGACATGAGTATGCTTGAAAGATGTGAGATGAATGTACAGATTAGCACATAAATAAAACATATAAAAGAATGAAAGTGTCTCTATGTATAAGATTGCAAGTTTGAAATTGAGTTTGCAAGTGCTACTAGTGGGTGTTGGGCATGTAAACTAATAAGGAAACTTTCCTGGAGGAGGTGGGCTTTTAAGAGGAGTTTAAAGTGGTGAGACATCTTTCTGAAGCAGGCTTGCATGGACATGACCTTGACACCTCCATTTATAAATGGGGACTCAGGGATCCAAGAGTTTCACTCATCCTATGACGATGATACTACTATTAATAGTAATGATGGTATTTGTTAAGCACTTATTATGTGTCAAACATTGTACTGAGCACTGGAGTAGCTAGAAGATAATCAGATCGGACACAGTCCAAGTCCCGAACAGAGTTGATAGTCCAAGGTGGAGGAAGAACAGGATATATTCCCCATTTAACAGATGAGGAAAAAGAGGCACAGAGAAGTTAAGTGACTTTCCCAAGATCACACAGCATTCAAGTTGAGGATCTGGGACTAGAATCCAAGTTCTCTGACTCTCAAGTCAGGGCTCATGCTACTAGGCTGTTCCCCAGTGAGTGACTGGCAGTGTTGGATCTGGGTGAGGGATTTTGATAATAATAATAATAATAATAATTGTAGTAGTAATAATAAAAAGCCAATATACTAAGAACTAGAGTGGATAAAAGGTATTCAGATCGGACATAGTACCTATCCCAACCAGAGTTCACATTCTAAGTGTGAGACAGAACAGATATTGAATTTCCATTTCCCAGATGAGGAAACTGGGGCACAAGGAAGTTAAATGATTTGACCAGCATCACACAGGAGGCAAGGGGCAGGGCTCCAGGGACCCTAGTTTCTTGTGTCCAGACTGGACAGCCTTCTGAGGGACCAGAGATCTCCAGCCCCCGCTTGAATCCCTTCTTCTTGTGACAACAATGAGATCCATCTCTCAAACCCCAAGAGGACTTGAGCACCACCAGCCAACCACTCATGCCACTGGGGCAGGAAACATCTGCCCTTTCCTCTTGCAGAATAGTTGCTTCCTGCCCCTTAGACCACAGTCCTGGGGAGGGGGAGGTAGGGTCCACCATAAATCTCTTCAGTCTCAGTTTTAGAAAGACTAATGATACTCAGGCAACGGCAAGGGAAATACAAGGGAGAGAGATAAGTATGCAGAGAGCTAGGTCATAAATACCATAACTTGAAGATAATGAATTCCCCAAACGGCCAAGGACTCATTCATTCATTCAACTGTATTTATTGAGTGCTTACTGTGTACAGAGTACAATACACAATTAACTGACACATTCCCTGCCCACAGTAAGCTGACAGTATAGGTAGGGTCGGGGCTTTTGGAGGGGAACTCACGGTCCAACCTCCCCATCACCTCCATTTCCATGTCAATATTAACAGTATGTACTGAGTGCTTATTTTATGAAGAGAACTATACTGAACCTCAGCATGTTCTGTGCTGGAAACCCACTGAGTGCAGAAAGTTGACTGACTGCTTACTAGGGGCACGGTACTGTCTTGGGTGTCTACTATCCACTGAACCATTTATCAGGTACCTACTAAGTACCTACTGAGTGAAGAACACTGTGCTGGGTTACTGCTGGGGGCAGAGAACTGACTAGTTTTCAAATCGCTGCACCATCATCCATGAGGAACTATGACGATTTCATGAAGAAAGGTCCTGTGAGACTTCATTCTGTCTTCTCTCTCATGAGACAATAAATAACATGATCACTGGTTCTGTCTCCAGTGGAAAGCAGCATGGTCTAATAGAAAGAGCACAGGCCTGGGTGTCAGAGGACCTGGGTTCTAATTCCAGCTCCACCACTTGTCAGCTGTGTGACCTTTACTTCTCTGGGCCTCACTTACTGCATATGTAAAATGGGGATTAAGATTGTGAGCTCCAGGTGAGACAGGGACTGTATCCATTATCTTTTATGAACCCCAGCACTTAATACAGTGTCTGGCACATGGTAAGCTCTTAAATACCATTTAAGTAAAATGTTGGTTCATACTTCAGACCTTTCCACCATAGAGGAAAAGAACCTCAAAGAGTCATCATAACAATGTGGTGCTAGAAGCCCTTGTCGATACACACCCCTTATACGCAGATCTGGAGTGATTTGGAAGGTTAGAGTCATAAGGGATTGAGGGGGTGAAAATCAGAGAATTCAAGTTCCATGGGGGAACCAGCAATGTGAATTTACCTACTCTCCTACTTCAAAATGGAGAGTTTAATTCCTCCAACCTCATCTTTCCCAATTGCCTCTGGCCCCCATGACATTGATTTCCCCACCCTTGCTAACTGCTACCACTCTAAGTCTCTGTAACTCTACAGATTTCTCCCACCCGTCCCTGATTTCCTCCCTCTCCTTACCACTGGCCCTAGTACTCCCTTCCTATCATCATGCCCTTCAGTTTTCACTTCCTACTTGCTGTGGTTTATGTTTATCAACCTCTTTTTCCTTCCTTTCCTTGATTCTTTCTCCCTCTTCTTCTTTCTATCACTGCTCCCTTTGCCTCCATTTCTCTCCTGCCACTCCAGCTCTAATGCTACTGTGTTAAGCAATTAAGACAATAAACATATGGAATTGAAGATGGAGGTGTCTTTTTCCCTCATGTCAAGGCTTCATGGGTCCTGTCAGTCACTGATGGCTGGCACTTGGAAAGAGATACCATGAGCTGCTCAGCTTGTAAGGAAACTCAAAGCTCTCAGTACTTGAGACCACATGCCCTGTCCTCAAGGACCACCTGAAAGGGATTTTACAGCTTTCCTGCCACAAGGTGCTGGCAAATCTATTCCAAGCCCCATTAATCACTAATCTGGGCAGGGCTGAATCACCTGGGCTCACTTGATGATGACGTCAGTTGGGCCTCAGCCAATTCCAGCTAAGGATTGGGCCCCAAAAGGTCAGAAGGGGTTTAAAATAGAAAGAATCAGATGCTCTCCCCACCTTTATTGCTCCAACAGGAAAAAAAGGTATGCTACAGAAGAGAAAAAGATAAGTGGCTATTGTTAGGTTTGGGGATAGCCCTGGCTGATTAAAGGATAAATACCAGACTAGGATTATTTTGTAGTTAACCAGGTTTTTGTTTCTAAAGTCTCTCTTAATAGTGTTATTATACAGATTGAGAGACTTAGAGATTCTGCCTTGGGTGTTTCTGTACTTTTAGTGAATATTTGTGTTTCTGTTATAAAGAAGTAGGTCAATGGTACCTATATGTGTAAGAGTCTTCTAATTTTAGGGGAGATAATGCTGTTTGTTTGGGAGAGGGGCTGTGGTAAAAGAAACTGGCTTTCATTCTCAATCAACAGTGGAATCCCAAGCAGTCTAGTATACTGCTGTACCCTCCCTCTATCCTCTACCAAAGCTTTCTGTGTTTCTTGCAGACTCATGTCCATCAGAGAAGTGACAGTGATTTAACTGGACAGTATCCCAGAACATTAGGTGGGGCTAAATGGACCTGAATAATCATCATCATAATGGCATTTATTAAGTGTTTACTATGTGCAAAGCACTGTTCTAAGCACTGGGAGATTACAAGGTGATCAGGTTGTCCCGTGGGGGGCTCACAGTCTTAATCCCCATTTTTACAGATGTGGGAACTGAGGCACAGAGAAGTTAAGTGACTTGCCCAAAGTCACACAGCTGACAACTGGCAGAGTCTGGATTTGAACCCATGACCTGACTCCAAAGCCTGTGCTCTTTCCACTGAGCCATGCTGCTTCTCAGTCATGTAAGTGAAGTCACATGAACATCCTCCTTTTCTCTGGGAAAGCTGGGATCAGGAAGTAATCTATTTTGTTAAGCATTTATAGCCTGGGAAAGGGTAGGTAACACAGTTCTGGAGTTACAGGGATGGTGGTGGTACCTCTGTACTGATCTGACTGCAAGTGGAGCAAAATTAGTAGTTTCCAAATTCATCACTCTGTAATTTCAAAATGCCATCTTTATGGATTCTGGTGTCAGTAAAATCTCCCCCTAAAGTGACAGGGTTTCCACTTTACTTTCTGGGGTTGGAGTACTATTATAGTTCTTCAGGGTTAGACCTATGCAAGGATACAAGTAGTACCAACCTACTTTCCAAGAGAAGCACTGTTGCCTAATACATAGAGAACAGACCAGAGAGGAAGGACCTGGGTTCTAGTTTTTGCTCCACCACTTCTTTATGTGATTTGGGCAAGTCACAACTTCTCTGTGCCTCAGTTATCTCCTCTGTAAAATGGGGATTAAGACTGTGAGCCCCCATGTGGGACAGGGACTGTATTCAACGTGATTAGCTTGTATCTATCCCGGTGCTTAATACAGTGCCTGGCATTTTATGGTTTAAATACCATAAAAAAAAGGACTTTGCTAAACAGGAACCCCTGGGCCTCTCCCCATCTGGTATCTTAAACTGTGAACTCCTTGAGAGCAGTGATCATGTGTCATGTTTCCCCAGTCCTCTCCCAATAATTTAAGTTCTCAGCACTCAGGTGCTTAGTGAATACCACTGAGTGATTGAAGCTGATGGGGGAGTATTTCAGCAGATTATGCACTTTGACATTCTCCCCAGCCTAACTGCCAAGGCTGTTGTGTCTGAAGTTGTTTGGGGGAAGCAGAAGGTTTCTGCCCAACTGATCTTGGGGTGGGGTAAGGTTTAGGTTTGTAGGAGTGTACATATTTATTACTCTATTTATTTATTTATTTTACTTGTACATTTCTATCCTATTTATTTTATTTTGTTGGTATGTTTGGTTCTGTTCTCTGTCTCCCCCCTTTTAGACTGTGAGCCCACTGTTGGGTAGGGACTGTCTCTGTGTTGCCAATTTGTACTTCCCAAGCGCTTAGTACAGTGCTCTGCACATACTAAGCGCTCAATAAATACGATTGATTGATTGATTGAGTGTTGGGGAGGGTCCCATCATTTAGTGTTTACTGCTCCTGATGTGGGGTGTCCTCTGTTTTTAGTTTAAACTAGAACTGCCTCACTATTGCCTTTTGAACTGTGTAAACAGGGCACCTCTTTGGCTTGTGGCTTATAATGCTCCTTCTCTACATACCACCAGTCCCCTCACCCTCTGCCTGAATTGAAAGGGAGAACAACTGGCCTAAAAACAATCAGAGCCCATCTTAGGCTTGGGGTACAGTTATTCGATCCCTCCTCAGTGGCAAGTTTAGCAGAGAACCTAGCAGAAATAGAGCAATCTTCTGGCTTTGAGAGGCTTATGAATTTAAAATTCTGTAAGGCCAAAGCAAATGCTTCTCCACTTTGGGCTGAAGGATCCCCAGCTCCATCTCCACCACCTCTAACCTTTCATCAACTCCACATCTTTCCTCTGACCCTTCTTTGCTTCCAGCTCCCTAGTTTGCTGGTGATGGTAACTTTGGAGGAGACCAGGTTTGAGCACAGGGGAGAATGGGAAAGAAGAACTTGGTTTTCTTGGTCATGAAGATTTCTAGAGCCCCAGACGTCCCCTCCTCAGAATGCAGCTCCACTGCTGCCTAAGGGGAAGTAGAGGAGGTGAACACACAGGAAGGAGTGTTTCCTGCCTAAATAGCCAGGCAGGAAGGGGCCTTCTACCAAGCCCAACTTTAGTGTCAGAGAATTTCAACCATGCAGGATGATGGAGAGAGTTCAGGTAAGCGGCTGCAGCTTGACTGGGGAAGGGGAAGATACTAAGCCTGCTCAGCTTTTTGGTTGGGGAATATTTGGGGAGATTAAAATAATCTCTAATTGCTGTGAGCTCACCTCAGGACTTTCACTGACCTAGGAATTGGCAGATTCCCCTGACTTTCCCTATCTCACTTCCTGACTCAACTACTTTGTCACAGGCACCTCTTCTCCCTTCATACTAATACATCCTTGCTTTCTCCTGGGTTCTCGGGAGCATCAACCCTCTGCTCCCCTCCAGGCTCCTCTTGGAGGAAGGTTTGCTTCAGGTTTTGGATAGGAGCTCAGCCACTGTGGGTACCAGCTCCCGCTATATTGTAGCACAGTGATACACTTCAGAGCAACATCTTTCTGGGATGTTCCCAGTTCTCCACCGGCTCACGGCCCTGAATTCTGGTGGAGATGTAGGTCATCCCTTTCAAGAGTTCAAGCTCCAATTCCATTCTTGATTGGTGGTTCAAAACTGTCAGAATCGTGGTCCTTCCTTACTTTGTGATGAGCCCAAGGCTGGGAGCTCATAAATTTGAGCTCTGATGGTTTCTGGGGAATCAGAGGCGTGGAGTTCTCTATAGCCTGGGAAAGCAGAGTCAAGAAGATTGGAGATTAGCTTTAGGGGAGACTTGAAGCTCCCCTGAATCAGGGCTGAATCGACCAAAATGTTGGGGCTCTAGTAAGATTCACTAAAGCCATCTGCCCTACTACTCCCTGGGAGCAGAGAGCTGAAGGAAATTCCTTGTGTGTCCTCTGGGGTTCTTAAGGGAGTCTAGTGAAGGGAGAGTCTGAGCTAACTCTTTACTTTTATCATTCTGGAGAGGTAGATGTCTTTGTCTTTTCTCCTCCAGATTTTTACCTCCCCCAAGTCCAGGGATCAAAACAGCCTAGGTATACCCTGGTTTCTGCTCTGAGGCCCATCACTGTGGGAGTAGTCAGCATTTAGCACAGTGCTAAGCTCCCAGACAATATCTTCAGGGAGAGTGAGATTAAATGGGGCAAGGAAAGGTATGGGCTCAGGGGTGCCTTCAGAGGAAATAGAAAGAAAAACCAGTGGTGTGGGGATTCTGAAGGTGAGAGAAGTCACAGCTGTTTCTCCAAATGGTCATTTGGACTGGCGGCCTTGGCCCCCATTCCCTAGGGACCTTCTCTGTAACCTGGCCCTTGATGCCCAGTTCAAAACAGCCTCCATCAGGGAACATTTTCCATTCCCTGTTGTGACCATGTAAGTGGTGTCAGGTGTTCTTCCTGGCTGGGAGAATGGTGGGGACCCCTCTTCCAGAGAGCAGGTGAGAACCCCAGGTTGGTGTTGGGGGGTGGATGGGCTGGGGACATTCAGGTCCAGGGAGGACTAGACTGTAATCTCACTGTGAGTAGGGAATGTGTCTGTGAACTCTGTTGCACTGAACTCTCCCAAGTGCTTTGTACAGTGTTCTGCCCTCAGCAAATGTTGGACAAATACCATTGATTGACACCTTGGGGCAGAAATGGAAATGATCCTGGAAGAATCAGCATAGGGTAGTTCTTATCCTAGGTCCCCCACTTATCTATGTGACCCTGAACAGGACACTTCTCTGTGCCTCAGTCTTCTCATCTGTAAAATGGGGATTCAATACCTGTTCTTTCTCCGACTTAGACTGTGAGCTTCATGTGAGATAGGGACTGTGTCCAACCCAATTAACGTGCATCCATCCTAGTACTTTGTACAGTACTTGGCACATAGTAAGTACTTAACAAATATCACTATTATTATTATTATTATTATCATCATTATAATTATTTTTGCTCCAGGAGACTATCCCATCTGTCTCCCATCAGAGACTCTAGCTACTGCATGTAGAGGTCAGGATGGAGCAGCAGTACCCAGAAACACAGGGGTCTGGTGGGGTGGGATTGGGGGGAGGCTTGCTGGCTCTGCTATTTGCCTGCGTTGTGATTTTGGGAAAGTTGTTTAACATTTCTGGGCCTCAGTTTCTTCATCTGTAGAGTGGGGATGAGCCCTGTGTAGGGCAGAGACTGTTTTATGTGGTTATCTTGTATCTATCACTACATTTGGCACATAGTGTTTAATAAATTCCATAATTGGAGGCTGGTGGTGGTGGTGGTTGGAGTGGGTGGGCCTGGATGGCTCAGTCTGTGACTCAACTCTCCTAATTTTTCCCTGTAATGCCCAGGTTTTTCCACAAATGATCTACGGCTAGCAGGCTAGGGCCAGTTTATCAAGGTGATTGACACCCATTCTAAAATCCCCTCTCCTGGCTGTGATATGATGTGATAAGCCCACATCACAGACCCCAAAGAGGCTGTCTCTGAAGGAGACATTGGAGCTGTGCAGAGGGATGGTGAGGGATGGGCTGCATGGGGCCATGGGAGCCCCTGTATCTCTAGAACACTACTATTCTGTCCAGGTCACTCAAGAACACTATAGAATTGTCTCTGCCAAAATTTTCATACAGGATAGAGGCAAATGCATGATCTGGTGGAAAGAGCTCTAGATTTGGAGTTAGGCAACCCAGGTTCTGAGCCCAGCTCTGCTGCTTGCCTGTGATGTGAACTTGGGCCAGCTGCTTAACTCCTCTGGGACTCAGTTTCCTCAAACAGGCCCGTGCGGGGGAGGGGCTGTCTGAGCTGACTATCTTGTGTCTAGCACAGTGCTTGACAAGTAGTAAGCCTGTAATAAATACCATTGTTGGGGGTGCAAAGGGTGTAACTCTAGGGGAGAGGGACCCAAGTACATAGGTGACCCAAGAGAGAGGGAAAACAAGGGGTGGAGATGAGGTTTACTCAGGGAAAGCTTTCTGAAGATGTGATTTCAGAGGGATATGAAAATAAGTAGAGTGGTGGTCTTTCGGATGTGAAAATGGGGAGAGTTCCGGAATGGAAGGAGGATATGAGCAAGAGGTCATTAGTGAGAAAAACCCCATGGGATTGTGGTCTCTCTCCAGGGAGAAACAGCTGAATTTCAGCCCCAGGTAGCTCAGGACTCTGTCCTCTCCTCACTCCTCTTCCAGAGGGCACAGAAGAGGAGGAAATGAGGAAACTGGAACTGTGGGGATGCCCAGGACTTTGATCCAAAATATCTGTGAAGGACGGGAAGAGAGAAAGCTGGATTCATGAGTTTTGCAGGCCCATAGAGGACAGTGTCAGCCTTGGACAGGTTCCCTCCAGCTGAGACTTTGAACAGGGATGTATGTCAATGGGAGGTAGCAATCCCTGCTAGTTAAGTACCACCCAGGGCCAGGGACCCCTGCCCAGTACCTTCCCTCCTCCCCTCCCCCCATCCCCAGGGAGGGAGGCAGGCAGCAAATCCTTTACCCAGACTGGAGACAAGAGCTCTTCATCTTGATGAAAGAGTTGCTGTTCTGTCTGACACTCAAGGAGTGCGGAAGGACTCTTACCAACACAATTCCTGTGTCTTTGTATTTTATGGTAATTAGCAATTACTATGTGTCAAGTACTGTTCTAATTGCTGGGATAGATGCAGATCAATCTGGTCAGACACAGTCCCTGTCCCATATGGGGCTCACAGTCTAAGCTGGCTGGAGAACAGGCACTGACTCCATTTTACAGGTGAGAAAATTGAGGCACCGAGAAGTTGTGATTTGCCCAAAAAAGTGGAATCAGGATAAGAACCCAGGTCCCCTGATTCTCAAGCTATTTCTATAGGCCAGCCTGCTTATATGCTACTGCTCTGAGTCCCCTGACCACAGCATGAGTTAGGAGTGTCTGGTGGGAAAATAATTTCAGAGATAAGTGCTGAGTGGGTGGGTAGTCTAAATCCTTGCAGTGATGCTAGTGTTTCTGCCCCCGTATCATAGACCAGGGTCAGACAAGTTTCCAATCCACCATAGTCTGTGGACCCGGTCCGAGGTGGAGGGAGGGGATTAATAATAGGGTAGTTAAGCACCTACTATGTGCTGAGCATTGTATTAAGCACTATGATAGATGTAAGATGATCAGATTGGACACAGTTCCTGTAGCATTTGGGGTTCACAGCCTTAGTAGGAAGGAGTAGGAACTAATTCCCATTTTATAGATGAGGAAACTAAGGCACATTGATTCATTCATTCAATGAATCACTCAGTGTCCTGAGTTAGTCAGTGCTATTCTCTGAACATCCACAGCTGGAGAAAGTTTGGTAGCATGGTCTAATGGGTAGAGCACAGGCCTGAAAGTCAGAAGGACCTGGGTTCTCATCCCAGTTCCTCCCCTTGTCTGCTGTGTGACCTTGGGCAAATCACTTAACTTCTCTGTGCCTGTTACCTCATCTGTATACTGGGGATTAATACCATGAGCCCCATGTAGGACATGGGCTGTATCCAACTTGATTAGCTTTTATCTATCCAAGTGCTTAGTACAATGTCACAGTAAGCACTTAAAAATTAGCGTAAAAAATCAACTTCCAAGGCTTTTGACTGTGCTCCCTGGGAGGTCTCTGGGGCCAGCAGTGGATGAAGATGGTGGTAGTATGTATACTAGCCAGAGTAGCACATAATGAGCACCAACTTGGTACCATGGGTTGAACTAGTGACTTGGAAAGGAGAGAATGATAGTGACGCATTCCCTGCCCACAAGGGGCTTACACTCTGAGACAAATATGTGACATTTACCAAGAGAGGTCAAAAATGCAGCAGGTGTACAACTCTTCCCACAAGCATCAGCTCTCCCAAGTGGCTTTCTTGGGTCATGGGCTCAGCCAGAATCCCCTGGCACACTAGGAGTCAGGGTGTGGTTTTGTATTGGAGGCTGAGCCAGGCACAATGAGGTTTGTGCTGCTCTGTGTGTCACTGTGGTAGTTACCACTCGTATAGTCACACCTCATGAAAGCCCCATGCAAAATCTCCAGGCTCCCCTAACTCAACCCTGCTGGAAAGCATTTGGTTTGGTGGTAACACATGTCAATTCTACTCCTTTAAATGTGAAGTTTGCTGGGCAGGTGGCCTTCAGAGTACTAAATCACCTTGCCCCTCCCTACCTCACTTTGCTAATCTTTCTATAACTCAGCCCACACACTTCTCTCCTCTAATGCTAACTTTCTCACTGTCCTTCAAGCTCATCTATTTCACCACCACCTTTCCACCCATGTCCTGCCTCTGGCCCAGAACATCCTTCCTCTTCATATCCAGCAGACAGTCACTCTCCCCCATCTTCAAAGCCTTACTGAAGGCACATCTCCTCCAAGGGGCCTTCCCTGACTAAGCCCTCCTTTCCTCTTCTCTCACTCCTTTCTGCGTCACCCTGACTTGTTCCCTTTATTTGTCCTCCCTCCCATCCCCACAGCACTTATGGACATATCCATAATTTATTTATATTAATGTCTGGCTCCCCTTCTAAGCTGTAAGCTCACTGTGGGCAGGGAATGACTATTTGTTATATTGTGCTCTCTAGAGCTTAATACAATGCTCTGCACACAGTAAGTGCTCAATAAATATGATTGAATAAATGACAGAACTGGAGACCAGATGCAGTTGTATGATGCTGAATCCTAAACTTTCTGGGATCTATGGAATCAGTGAAGTCACCTTTCCTCTCCCAACCCCAATCTCTGATTAATAGGGCTGGATGGGGAGGACAGATCCTGGAGTTAGCCTTGGAGCCACACGGCTCAATTTAGGGTCTCTGGAATTTCTAGGGATAGGAGAAGAGGAGGGAATGAAGGCACCATAAGGTGCAAGTGTCTGTGGTGTGACAGCGGTGCCTAGTTTGTGTTGAGTTGATCTCAGTGGATTTGAGTGGCATTGAGTCACTGTGGGAGTAATATCCACTACTGGTGCAGTATGAGCCCAGTGACTCAGACTCATACAAAATCACCTCCCCGGACCTCTCAGACCTCCAGAAGATTACACTTCCAAGGTTAGGGAGGTGAGAAGACAGTTGGTTCATCTTGGAGAATGAATTTTGCTTCTCCCACCTATAGAATGTGGAAAGAGGTGACTGCCCTGATAGAGAAGCAGTGTAGCCTAGTGTAAAGAGCATGGGCCTAATTAATCCTAGCTCCACTACTTGTTTGCTGTGTGACCTTGGACAAGTCACTTTTGTGCCTGTTACCTCATCTGTAAAAATGAGGATTAAGACTGTGAGCCCCATATGGGACATGGTCTGTGTCCAATTTGATTATCTTTTATCTACCCCAAGGCTTAGTATAGTGCTTGGCACACAGTAAGCGCTTAACATATACCATTTAAAAAATATGTCTGAAGTGAAACTCATCTGTATGGGGCTGCAGCCCTGAGTTGGAGTGGTCTGCCAGCAAACCTGGATGGGAGTGCCCAGTGGTGACAGGATCTCAGGCCAGGAGGGTCCTAGACCACCTCATTCCCTACAGCAGTACAACTGCTGCAATACAGTACTAAAAGTCAGGGTCAGTGTTTTTCGACATTTTTTAAGCATTTATTATGTGCAAGACACTGTACTACGTATGCCCTGGGCTACATACAAGATGATCCAGTTGGACACAGTCCGTGTCCTGCATGGGGCTCCCTGTCTTAATCCCCATTTTACAGTTAAGGTGATGGAGGCACAGAGAAGTGAATTGACTTGCCCAATGTCACACAGCAGACAGGTGACATTCAGGATTAGAACCTAGGCCTTCCTGACTTGAGAAGCAGCGTGGCTCACTGGAACGAGCACGGGCTTTGGAGTCAGAGGTCATGGGTTCAAATCCCATGTCTGCCAGCTGTCATCTGTGTGACTTTGGGCAAGTCACTTCAATTCTCTATGCCTGTTACCTCATCTGTAAAATGGGGATTGACTGTGAGCCCCCCGTGGGACAACCTGATCACCTTGTAACCTCGCCAGTGGTTAGAACAGTGCTTTGCACATAGTAAGCACTTAACAAATGCCATTATTATTATCATTCTGATGCCCATGCTCTATACACTAGACTAAGCTGGGTTCTGCTCTCAACCCTCCATTGGTGGGAGGAGGATAACGTAAGTGGGTGTAGAGTTCCTGATGACATTGGCTATGGCTGTCTTTGCTGGGAAATTTCTGAAGCTCTAAGCTCTTGAGTTTTTCATGAGACATGGTGGAGCCAGTGCTTAGAACAGTACTTAGCACATAGTAAGTGCTTAGCAAATGCCATTGTTATTATCTCCTTAGCCCTTTGTACACATCTTAATGCACTTGGTTTACCACTGGACACAATCTCCTACCCAATTCCTTCCTCCTTATTAGCCAGGGTGATCCTAGATAGACTGAAAATGTTTGTAGGCCCCACCCCCAAGGGCAGCTTAGGTCCCTGCTTTCCGGGTGTTTATGGCTAATGTGAGAAATTGAACTTTTAAATGAAGAATTAACACATTGTGGTATTTCCTTTTTAGATGATAATAATAATAATAATGGTATTAAGCACTTACTATGTGCAAAGCACTGTTCTAAGAACTAGGGGGATACGGGGTGATCAGGTTGTCCCACATGGGGCTCACAGTCTTAATCCCCATTTTACAGATGAGGGAACTGAGGCACAGAGAAGTTAAGTGACTTGCCTAAAGTCACACAGCTGACAATTGGCAGTCCTCGGATTTGAACCCACAACCTCTGACTCCAAAGCCTGTGCTCTTTCCACTGAGCCAGATACCATGATGACTAGACGGGGAGGGAGGGTGTAGGATTGGTTGGCTCTAGGAGGAGTCATTGGGAAACTTGCTGGGGAGGTGAAGCTTAAGATGTGGAGTGGAGCATGCAAGCAGGGCGCTATAGCAGAAACGGGGCAGCTTGGGCACAGGCTCAGTGATAGAAGTTGTAGTTCCTTGTGAGGGGTGAGGAACAGTTTGGGTCTCAAAGATCACAACAGCTTGAGATTGACTCAGAGGAAGATGGAGCTCCAGGAGGATTCTCAACAGAGTGAAGGCAGAAGAGTATTTGAGATATAGAGAGCTTGTGGGGAGAGGCAACTGCTTAAGATAAGCAGGAAGGAGCTGTGATCTGTCCCAGCAGGAGGAGTTTGGAGCAATTTCCCTCAAGAGAAAGAAGTGACCTATGGGGCAATGAACTGTGTATGGTGGAGAGAAACTGACCAGGGACTGAGGTCAGTGGTTCAGGTTTGGAGCAGACACAGCGGTGGAGAAGTTGTCTTGGAATTGCAAACCAGGGTGGGAGGAAAGGACATCTGTCCTGCCTGCTGGACAAGGAAGGTAGGTTTTTGCTACTGGGCCTGTCACTGTGTTCCACCCATCATTAGGCACCGCATGAAGACCTCATTCAAAATCTCCTTTCTGACATCTTAGACCCAGCTGGGGAGAAGTGAGAAGGTTCTCCTTTCTTAGGCTTCCCTTTTTGAAAATCGGGTGTCCCTGGGGATTTTGGGGACACTCAAGTACCTGGCTCCATTGGACTCTGACAAGTTCTCAGCCTTCTGTTGTTGTATTGTACTCTCCGAAGTGCTTAGTACAGTGCTCTGCACATAGTAAGCACTCAACAAATATTGATTGGATTCCTTCCCATAGAATGTCCACTTGTCTGCTGTGTGACCTTGTCCAAGTCATTTAACTTCTCTGTGCTTGTTACTTCATCTGTAAAATGGGGATTAAAACTGTGAGCCCTATGTGGGAAATGGACTGGTTCCAGCCTGGATAGCTCCTAGTGCTTAGTACAGTGCCTGGCACATAGCAAATATCAGGGGGTTTAAAAAAAGCAGGGAGGAGGATTGGAAGAGATCCAGAATTCCTTTAGATGGGGGTTGTTAAGTTTTTTCCAGTCCTCTTTGTGGAATACGTCTGGGGCTAATTCATTCAATTGTACTTATTGAGCACTTACTGTGTGCAGAGCACTGTACTAAGCACTTGGGAAGTACAAATGGGCAACATATAGTTGCCTAAGGGCCTCAATAACATTGTACATTGCACGTTTCCACACTCCAGGACATACTCCTTTACTCAATAAACCAATGTCATGTGAATGCATACTGAGTGCAGAGCACTGTCTTAAGTGCTTGGCAGAGTAAAGTACAACAGATTCAGTATTATGTTTTCTGCCCACAATAAGCTTAACAGTCTAGAGGGACTTTCATGCATCTTCAGGATGGACTCAGTGTGTTCTGAGTTCTGGATTCTTAGTGTCCTCAATTGTACTTCTGGTCCAAAGTGAGCCATGTACTAAGGCCACTGTTGGGTAGGGACTGTCTCTATATGTTGCCAATTTGTACTTCCCAAGCGCTTAGTACAGTGCTCTGCACACAGTAAGCACTCAATAAATATGATTGATGGTGATGTACTAAGGAAATTAACACCTACCCAATGGGGCACATTGGAATCATGGTCATTTTTCACAAAAACAAGTGGATTGGACTCTCAGGTTGTAGGGTGAGTGGACGTCAGGAAGCTTCCGGAAGGATGTGGAAGCTGTCCTTCAGAGGAAGGGAAGGCTGGAATGTGGGGTACATATGTGGGAAGGCAATACCATGAGTAGGAGATGGCTAATGGGAGGTGAGCGCAGGAAGAGGCAGTCAGCAGATAAGAGCTTTAGAAGGCCATAGTCACCAGTCTGAGAACAATAAGGGGGGAGTTTAGGGAAGCTGACAGACTTGTTGGCAGTGAAGAGAAGAGGTTAGAGTTTAGGCAGAATAATCTGTACTTGGGAGTTAAAAACTCCCTTAACTCCCTTAACTTAAAGTTAAGAACTTTGTTGTGGGGAGATGCTAATGGCTATGTAACCCTGAAAGAGCATCTTAAATCTGACCTGGGGCAAGGGGGACCAGGCTGGGATTGAGAATTTTGCTAAGAGAGGAGAGCTGACTAAATGCTTCTGAGTAATTTCCTGCAAGATAAGCATTTGAATGAGGCAATGAACTGCATGTGGTAGAGAAAGACTGATCAGTGATTTGAAATCACCCCAGTGGTTCAGATTTGGAAGGTTGGGATTATTGTCTAGATACTAATCTTGTCCCTCCAACTTTTCCCCTCAAGTCCTCTGGGTTAAAGGGGTTTTGGAATACTAATGATAGTGTGCCAAGCATTGTCATTCACAGTTCCTGCTGCACATGAGACTCAGTCTGAAGAACAACTTTTGAAACCCCATTTTACAGATGAGAAAACTGAGGCACAAGGAAGCTAAGTGACTTGCTCAAGTTTACACAACAGGAAAGTGTCAGAGCTGGGATTAGAATCCAGGTCCTCTGACCCTCAGGTTGGAGTGCTTTCCATTGGGTCCTCCTGATTCACAAATCCAAACCATCATGGGGGGAAAAAGTACATTCATGCTGGGAATGAAAGGTTTTTGCTATTGGGCTTGTCACTGTGCCCAGTTACTGTAGTCACACTGCGTGGAGACCTCATTCAAAAATCTCTTTCCCGATATCTGTCGCGGCTGGGGAGAAGGGTGAGATGATTATTGTTTTCTTTCATTTCCCCTTTTTGAAAGTTGGAACTGGATACTTCTGACCCCTGCTATCATCATCAGGGCCAACTTAAAGCTAGGAGTCCTTCCCAGAGTCAGGGGAGGAGAATAATGCGAAAAGACCTGGAATTCTTGTCTGTGGGTTAGGACCATATCTGTTGTGAAGCCTCAGTCTTGGTGGAAAGAGAATAGGTCCAGGAGTTGAGACCTGGCTTCTAATCCTGCCTCTGGCACTTTTCTGCGAAGTGACCTTGGGCAAATTACTTAACTTCTCTGTGCCTCAGTTTCCTCATCTGTAAAATGGGAATTCAATACCTGCTCTCTCTCTCCCCCCCCTTAAACTGTGGGAGAGAGTCACTGTCTGATTGCATCATATCTACCCCAGTGCTTAGTACAGTGCTTGGCACATAGTGATGGCTTTATAAATTGTATTTATTAATATTATTATTATTATTCTGGTGGGATTTGTCTGCTACCCATCAGTGTGGCATATTATTGGGACTGATGGCTGTTAGAAATTATGCCCAATAATATCGTATATATCATTTATTGACACACCTTCCTTACAAATCCCTTATTTTCAGGAAGAACTCATGTCTAGGGGGACAGTAAATTGTTCTGGGCTCTGGGTCCTTGCCCTCAGGACACTTTTGGTTCAATGTGAAGTACTAAACACATTAACAAGCAACATCAATGGGGTACATATGTAAAGACTCCTTGATTACAAGCACAAGTGTGTGGGACTGTCAGCTTGCAGAATGAGTGGATAATCAAGAAACTGCTTGGAGGAGGTGGACTTTAAGCTGCAATTCAAGGGAAGGAATGAAGTATGGGCAATCAGTAGTATTTAATGAACACTTACTATATGAAAATTCAATCTGTCATCGGGGGAGGGAAAGTCAATCTTGGAGAGAGAATTTTATTAAGGGACTTCAGCTAATTGAATGCTTCTGAGCAAGTTATTAAAGAAGGAAATGGCTGAATATGGCAATTGAATGCATATGGGAGAGAGATTTTTCAGCACATAAGGTTGTTCTGAAGTTTGTTTAGATTGGGTGGGATTGTGGTCCAGCCAAAATGGTGAAGTAGGGAATTGGAAAGGGTTTTGAAGCCACAAACAGAAATGGGTGAGAAGTACATCTGTTCAGACTGCACTGGACACAATAGGTTCTTGCTATTGGGCTTGTCACTGTGCCCCAGTTACTATTGTAATCCCACCCCATGGAGACCTCATTCAAAATCTGTCAGAACACCAGACCCGTCTGGGGAGAACAATGAGGCTGCTTTGTCTGAGAATGTATGCCCCTGGTAATTTTAGTTGTTGGGTGCTTTGGCTCTCAAGTTTATCCGGTTTCCAACCATCCAGGGACTCAGGAACTCTACCAGAGTCAGGGGAGGAGGAGAAGGCTCAGGAGGCAATTGGCCTGGATTTGCCTAATGTGTGACATTGTACAATCAGTTCTCTGTGCCTCAGGATTTTCATCTGTAAGATGGGGATAAATTCATGTTCTCCCTCCCTTTATGGGACAGGGATTGTGCCATCTGATCATATATCTTAAATCTACCACATTTTGACACATAGTAATCACTTGACGAATATCACTGACACTTTAATGTCTGGGTTACAGTTTTAGTTCTGGGTATGTACCTAAGGCTGGCACTAGCTAAGGGAGGGTGCATGGACACTGAGGACTTCCTGAATATTCCCAAAAGGTCCAATGATGTCCACTGCCTGAGTCTGGACATTCCCTAGGCACTGTGTGACCTTGGGCAAGTCACTTCACTTCTGGGCCTCGGTTACCTCATCTGTAAAATGGGATTGAGACTGAGCTCCACATGGGACAGGGACTGTGTCCAGCCCAACTTGCTTGTACCCACACCAGTGCTTAATACAGTGGCTGGCACATAGTAAGTGCTTAGCAAATACCACAGTGTATATGTGTGTGTGTGTGTGTAAACTGTAGCTGACACTATACACACGTATAGTGTGCACATATACACACTATACATAATATAGTATAGTAATATAGTACATAGTGTATTACATATAGTGTGTATATGTGCACACTATACGTGTGTGTACATATAGTGTCAGCTACCTACCATGTCAGAGAACAAAGTGAACCAGATCTGGCCCCTCTGGGCTCAAACAGGTTCATTCTTGTGATGTTCCAAGCAGCCTGGCTCAGTGGAAAAGAGCACAGGCTTTGGAGTCAGAGGTCATGGGTTCAAATCCTGGCTCTTCCAATTGTCAGCTGTGTAACTTTGGGCAAGTCACTTTTCTGTGCCTCAGTTACCTCATCTGTAAAATGGGGATTGACTGTGAGCCCCCCGTGGGACAACCTGATCACCTTGTAACCTCCCCAGCACTTAGAACAGTGCTTAGCACATAGTAAGTGCTTAAAAATGCCATTATAAAAAAAACAAAGTCCCATGCCCAATTCACAGTGGCATCTGTGAGCTCCAGAGACCATATCCCACATGGGGTTTCTCGGCTTCCAGTTGCCCAGGCTGAGTTTTTCTGGAAGGGTTTGCTTGTAGTGCACCCAACCCCACTGCTATGACCTAGCAAATCCTGGGCTCAGGACCCTTGGGCATGCAGGGTCAAGCATTCTACAGTGTTGGTATTCATGGATACAATTGGAGACATGGTAGCTTCGGTCCACCGTTGCGGTATTGCTATGACAGACCAACCATATCATGTCAATAGCCAGGGGCCTGTGTGTTCTCCAGAATCGTACGCAGTCGGAGCCCAGATCCAGGAGAGAGATGCAGAATGTGCTCTGCCTGGCTTGTTTCCTCTGGTTTTTGTTCCTGAGTGTGCTACTGTGGTAGCCAGTACCACTACTATAATAATCACACTCTGTGAGAGTCCTGTACAAAATCTCTTGCAGGTGTGTGAGGTGGGCACCCCCTTGATTGGGTCCAGGAGAGTGTGGATGAGGAGTTGTGGAATGAACGCAAGGGTTGCCTTTGAAGGGTTGCTGAGGTGAAGTCTCAGGACACTGTTTCACTGGGCTATCGATTGATCAATCAATGGTATTTATTGAGAGGTTACTATGATGTGCAGAGCACTGTATTCTGTGCTTGGGACAGTAAAATACCACAGATTGAGAAGGAAAGTCATAGACTGTGATATGGTGATAGGCTCTAAGTCCTGGCCAAAACAGTCCCCGGTGTTACTTAGAAGAGCCCAAACTCCTGAATGTCCACTGAGTCCTAAAGCCCTTCAAATCTTCCTTTCCATAGATGGACATGAATGGGGCTTCCTGCCTAGTGAGCTCCTCTCGGCATCCCTTTTGTCCACCACCCCCTTTTCTCATAAGCTAGCACCCCTCCAAATGGCAAGGGGACCATTCAGAGTCTAGCCAGCTTTCTCCACTTTAAAGGCTGGCTGCAGGAAACATGGGGAAGAAAAGATTGCTTCTGCTTTCCAGGAAAATGCATCTCTCCAGAACAACCTAAGCCCACATTACAGGCAGACCCTGTTAAAGCTCTGAATAGGCTTTTAATAAATGCCTTGCAAGCATTATTGAAGAATTAGGTAAATATAGAGCAGAATTCCAACCTTTTTCCCTTTTCCCCAAGATCCATTCTACTTTCCTGTAGGCCTCCTGGTACATAAATTCTTCTGGTCCTTTCCCTTCTTCTCTTGGGGTGTCCCATGTACCAGTCTTGCCCTCTGAGTCCTTTCCTTAGGATCTTCAGATGCCAGAGTATCCCTGCTGCTTATCCACATGGTCATTTTCTCCCTCCTCCAGAATAGGATCTGGGCCTCAAATTTTCTGGATGCTCTAACCTTTTAAGATTGCATCTTAGATCCTTCTCTGAACTCTGTGTCCCTCCAGGATCACAGCTCAAACCTTCTGATGAAGAAATAGATTAGGCTTCTCCCACAACTAGATAGCCACCCCTCATCCTCCCCACCCCTCATCCTCCTTTTCTAGTCCAACACTGTGAGTTGTATTCCAAGCAAAAGATATTGTAAGTCCCTGATACCAATCCAATTCACCTTACCCCTGGGAGGGGAGTCCTTTGGGGTGAGTTTCCTCCTCTTTTGACAACTTATAAAGTTCCCTGTCTCCCTTCTTCCTCCAGAGGACTACTTTTACATGTTATGTGCTGTATATATTTGTCCTTTGTAGTCAGACAACACCCTTGGCAGTAGGTTTTTTTTATATTAAGTATGTACTATGTGGCAGACATTGAACTAAGCTCTGGGGTTTATATTAGAGAAGCAGGCAGGACACAGTCCATGTCCCACATGTTTCTCACTATCTAAACCCCCATTTTACAGATGAAATAACTGAGGCACAGAGAAGTGACATGTCCAAAGTCACCTAGTGGACCAGGGGCAGAGTCAACATGAGTTTTTTTTTTTTCTTTACCCTCCTGGCCTACTGGAGGATGCTTTCCTCCCAAATCCCTCACTCTTTGGCAAAATGGACTTGAGGTTGTTTTAGTTAATCATTTTGCTGATCATCTATGGGGCAAAATGTATCTAGACCAATGAAGAATTAAAGTAAATGTGGTGCATGGCTAGAAATACCCTGACTTCAAGCAAGAGTGTATGTTGGGGAGGAGGGTACAGAGAGATACCAGACATTGCATGATGGGTAGCTCAATCAGGGAAAGTTTCCGGGTGGGAGTGGAATTTGAACTGTTATTTAAATGAAGTGAAATCATGTGGTGAAGAGTGCACAAGCAGTGAGATATATAAGGACTTGGAGACAGGTTGATGCTCAGCAGTGGGACAGGCTGGAGCTCAGGCAAGGTGAGCAGGTAGGGCTCTGAAGCTCAGTCAAAGTGAGAAACAGTATGAGCATGGGCCTGGGAGTTGGAGGATCTGGGTTCTAATCCCATCCCTGCCACTTGTTTGCTGGGTGACTTTAGGTAAGTCACTTCTCTGTACCTCACTCTGTTCATCTGCAAAATGGGGATTCAATACCTATTCTCCCTCCTACTTAAACTGTGAGCCCCATGTGGGATCTCTAATACCCTTGTGTTTGGCATTTAATAAGCACTTAACAAATGCTGTTGCTATTGTTTTGACTAGGCAGGAGGAGGTGAACCACTAGAGGGCTATCAGCAGCCATTCAACCATGAGTGGAGGCAGAAGGGTATTTAAGGTTCAGAGAACACTGGGGTGGGGAGAGACTCTTGACTTGTCAGCCAGGAAGAAGGAGTTTCAGTTAGAGCAAGGGGGCCAGGCTACATTCATGAGGAAACAGAGGTGACTGAGGCGTTTTGAGCGATTTCCTCCAAGAGAAGAAAGTGGCTGAATGAGGCACTGAACCACGTTTTGGGGAGAAAAGACTGACAGTGATGGATAATCCTGGCCTTTCAGGTTTGAAGCAGGTGGAATTCTGGTCCTGTCACCGTGGTGAAGTTCAGCTTTGGGAAAGGACTCTGGAGAGCTGCTCTCTTGCTGCTCCCTGGCATTGGTTGTTGTTCCAGACAGTGCTGGGAACACATGTTTTTGTTGTTGGATATATCACTGTGTTCCAGCTACTGTACCACCTTGAGAGAGGCTCATTCAAAAATGTCCTTTCTCATGCTTCACACCAGGGTGGGAAGAAGTGGGGAAAGTTCATCCATGTTTCCTCTTTCCCTGTTTGAGAGTTGGCTGTTAGAGGATGTTTCTAGGATCCAGTAGGATCTAAGAGCCCTTGATATGGGGTGGAACCAAGGTCCAGGACATGAAAAGGTACCGGAACAAATCATGGTCATGGTGGTCAGCTGGAGATGATCACAGGAGCAGGGTCGTCCTTCCCTTTTGCAGACAGACAGCAACTCACACTTTCGTACCAAGTACTGTAAGAATGGCAGTTACGGGCCAGACTGCTCTCTGAGAAGGGGACAACATGAATTGAAAACAAGAGATATAGACATCTTGCCCTCCAAGATTTTGTCATCAGTTGTCACTGTAGTGGCTGTATTCATAATCACGCCCTGTGAGTCTTCTAGAAAATCTTCTGTGGTAATATCATGAGGGAGTTTCCTACTTTTTGAAACAGAATAAGCAGCCAGTCTACAGATTGCCCCATCCTGCAGGCTTAGGGGGAGTAGTTTGAGAGGGAAAGATTTGGAACCACCTGGCCTCAGAATGGATCTGTTCAACCGGTGGCAGAGGGCCTGGAACATGGATTATTTTCAGCTCTTCTGGGAAAAGAATAAATGAATGAAATGGAGAGAAACTGAATCCCTTAGACTGTGAATCCTCCACCCTCTGCCCCCCACCCACTTCACCATGATGACCACCTGTAGAGGAGCTAGCCAAAACTCTACAACTTCCATCATTTTCAACCCAGCCCTTGGGGGTCCCTTTCCCCAGAGAACCTGTCATCAATCCCACAGGACTGGGAAATGAGTGAGTGGGGGAGAGAGAGGATCAAAGACTGCCCTCAGCAGACACAGATACGGGTTTGTGTTGGAGGTAGCTGCCCATGGATCCTGGGCCCATGTCAAGATTGGTCCAAGGGCCCCCAGTTGGAATCAGCCTGGTTGCATGACTACTCTCCTCCCCAACCCACAGGATTCTCCTTTCTTCCCCCTCTTCCCTACCCCTTTACAGCTGTTTTGGGAGTAGGAGTATACGGCATGGTGGATGAGGCGGCTGAGGGTTTTCATGCTCTCACATATGGAATGTTTTTGGGACTTTCCAAACTAAAAGCCTATTGTAGACACCTATTGGTTTTGCATCAAGAGATTAAAAAAGTTAATCTGGCTGGATTTGTTCATGGCCCAGTTACTGCTGTTGGATACAACACTGTTTCCCCGCTGCTCCTTTAAGAAGCTCTTACAAAATCTCCAGAGGTGATGTTGGAATCAAAATTCCTTGGGTTTGGATTCAGGTTGAGGTTAGACACGAAAGAGCATTGGGATTTTGGTGTTGAGGCACATGTCCAAGCCTCAGCACCATAAAATGTGATAGCACTGGTGTCTTGGAAATCACAGAACTCTGGAGTGGATGGGGATTTTGAATGGAGACAAATTACTGTGGCTGTAGCAACTACCACCACTACAATAATAATCACGGTGACACAGACCCATACACAAAGTCTCTTCTGGGACAGGTTCTTTTCATCAGCTGCACTGCCCAGACTGAGGATGTGAGGGAAGAGGTGAGAGATATAATTTCTTTTCCTGTCATGAGATTCTCATTTTTCAATCTGTTCTGGTATGGAATAACTCTACCCCGGGACTCTGCCCTATAGTGGTGGTAATAATAATAATAATAATAATAATAATGGCAATTAGGTGCTTACTATGTACAAAGCACTGTTCTAAGTGCTGGAGAAGATACAAGGTGATCAGGTTGTCCCACGTGGGGTGCACAGTCTTAATCCCCGTTTTACAGATGAGGTAACTGAGGCACAGAGAAGTTAAGTGACTTGCCCAAAGTCACACAGCTGACAATTGGTGGAGCCAGGATTTGAACTCATGACCTCTGACTCCAAAGCCCAGGCTCTCTCCACTGAGCCTGATAGGGACTGTCATGAGGATGGCCTCTCCTGGGAGAGATGGATAGGGAATGCATGATGAAGACAAATGTTGGAAACTAGGCCCATGGAACTGTACAATCCTGGTCCACTCTGTATTGTGCTGCAGGTTCAATCTCTACCCACACTCTACTAATCAATCATCATCAATCGTATTTATTGAGCGCTTACTATGTGCACAGCACTGTACTAAGCGCTTGGGAAGTACAAATTGGCAACATATAGAGACAGTCCCTACCCAACAGTGGGCTCACAGTCTAAAAGGGGGAGACAGAGAACAAAACCAAACATACTAACAAAATAAACTAAATAGAATAGATATGTACAAATAAAATAAATAAATAAATAGAGTAATAAATATGTACAAACATATATACATACATATACATATATATGTAATACATATATACAAGATGTATCTAGGTGTCTGAGGGCTTTTTTTAACGGCACCTCGATTTCATTCATTCAATCAATCAATGGTATTTATTGCAGTGTGGCTCAGTGGAAAGAGCACGGGCTTGGAAGGCAGAGGTCATGGGTTTGAATGCCACCTCTGCCAGTTGTCAGCTGTGTGACTTTGGGCAAGTCACTTAACTTCTCTGGGCCTCAGTTCCTGGACCTGATCAGCTTATATCCTCCCCAGTGCTTAGTACAGTGCTTTGCAAATAGTAAGTGCTTAACAAATGCCATCATTATTATTGAGTGCTTACTATATACACAGAAGTAGAAACTCCTTTTCCTTTGTCATAGTAATTGTAGTAATTTCTCAGTTTTAATATCTGTAATTTATTTGTATTGATGTCTTTCCACCAACTAAGCTCATTGTGGGCAGAGAATGTATTTGTTTGTTGCATTACACTCTCCCAAGTGCTTAGTACAGTGCTCTGTGAACAGTAAGCTCTCAGTAAATATGATTGAATGGATACTAAGTGCTTAGGAGAGTATAATAAAGCAATGTGCACACTAATCTATGCCTGGGGCTCAGTATGGTTCTACTGACGGGGAGAAATCAACTGAACAAATGTGAGATTTATGTCTGAGTCCCAATTTTCATTTGGAAAAAAGTCTGTGCAGCCAGAAGTGAACAAAATTAGAGACTCATTTCTAACTGATGCTTGATGAATGATCTCATTTAATAATCCTAATTATTCACCCCTAGGGGCAAGGCTGGGGTTGAAAATATCTGATCTGACCATCCTGGTTGTCACTATTGGGTGTTTTAGGGATAGTTATAGCCACCGCAACTTGAGAGAGCCCCCATGTAAGATCTTCAGGGAGGCTTTGGAGACAGCATTCAAGGTTTGGATTTAAGAAGAATTTTGGGATGTGGAAAAAGGAGATTGATGTTTGGAGTTGAGTGCACATCCAGCAATCGACTCCATCAGTTCTGTGTTGGTGTCTGTCAGAAGCATTCTGGGAGGGATTTTGGAATGGAGATAAATTACTGTGGTAGCAGGTACTACTATCACAATTATAACACAGTGACACAGCCCCTCACATAATCTCCTCCCCTTCACTGCATCTCCCCGGACCTCAGAGCACTACAGGTCCCATTGGTTAGACCAGGGTCGTGACTGAAGGAGTGAGAGCTTGTTTCTGTTTCCCAATAACTGTCTGGAACCAGAGAGGAGTATGGAGCGATGGTACTGTGAGGGAAAGCACTGTGATTATTTTGGGGTGTTTTTCTTTGATCAGTCTCTTCACAGAGAGATGGGTGGGAATTGTCTGGTAGTCAAAGAATCCCGGAGATTCCTTATCCAATGCTTACCAGTCCAGAATCAAATGAAGTGCCACCGAAGTGATGACAAAGTAGAAAAAAATAAGGGATTCATGCCTGTCACAATTTTCAATGTGAAGTCTGTAAACCAGCAATGATCTAAAATTAGAATTTATCTTTAACTGTTCAGTGATGAATAAGCTTGGGTATTCATAACTATTCACTTCAGTCAAATATCAAAAGTTCAAATCAGCATGAAAAGTGGCGCTTGTCTGACCTTGCTGGGTGTGGCCCATTTTTTGCTGTTGTGTTTATCACTGTGGTAGATATCATCACTAGTACTATAAAAGGCACGTTGAGAGAGTCTAATACACAAACCCCAAAATGCCTTTGAAAATGGGATTTCCTGGGTTTGGATTCAGAATGAGTTAATTGGGCACACTCTGGGTGGGATTTGGGGGACAAATCACTGTGATAGCTGCACCAATCACTACTGCTGCAATCGTATCACAGTGAGATAGCTCAGCCCACAATTCTCCCCCGTGCACTGAATTCCCACAGCCCCCAGAGCTCTGTGTGTCCCACTGACCAGATTGGGAATGGGAGAGGTGACTACACAGGCACAAATCCCTATGTCCAGTCATTCTTTTGAGGTGACTACATTGATACCGATCTCTTTCTGGAGAGATGGGTAGGGAGTATGGGGTGGGACAGAATCTTGGCGACCAGATCTGAGAAGCTTGGTGGCCCAGTCCCTTGAAGCAGTGTTGATGTCTCCAACCTTACCTAATTCCTAACCAATCCTGCTCCAGGATCTAATGAAGCACAACCCAAGCAGAGATAAGGTCAACAAATGTGGGATGATTACCTGTGTGAGCTCCAGTCCTCAGCATAAATTTCATGCAGCCAGCAATGAACTAAATTCGAATTGTTTTTCTCTATCCCGTGAGCGGTGTATGATCTTGTTCAGTCATTCACTACTCTAGTCAAGTATCAGGGTGCAAGTGAGGAAAGTGGAAAAATTGATATCATCTGACCATTTGGGTTACTGCTTTTCGCTTTATCACTATGGTAGGCAAAGGTGCTATATGCCCACCTTGTAAGACCTCCATACAAAATCCCCAGAGACCTTTGTAAGATAATTTCCTGGATTTTGGATTCAGAATGAATTTCCAAATGGAAGAAGGAGAATTAGGTTGCTGAGATTTGAGAATGAATCCAGGAATTGGGTGGCATTGGGATATCAGTTTTCTATATCTCAAGAACAGAGGGCAATTTTGATTTTTTTTTTTCCAATAAACCACTGCCCAATAATAGCACAGGGACCCAGTTCTGCTTATAAACTTCCTTGGACCAAATCCCCCTCAGCCCTTCGGAGCTCTGGTAAATTCCTTTTGCCCCGATCAGGGATATGCACAAAGAGGTGAGAGCTGGTTTCTTCTCAGGGATGTATTTCTATTTCCCTAATCTGCATGTGGGGCTCAGGGAAGGTGATGATGATGATAATAATAATAATAATGATGATGATGGTAATTGTTTTAAGAGCTTACTATGTGTCAGGCTAGAGTCAAACTAGAGTAGATACAAGCAAATTGGGTTAGGCACAGTCCCTGTCCCACAGGGGGATCAGTCTTATTCCCCATTTTACAGATGAGGTAACTGAGGCACAGAGGTTGTGTCGTGCCCAAGATCACACAGCAGGTAAGTGGCAGAGCTGTGATTAGACCCACATGTGATTGACTCTGTCCTGAGAGAATTTTCTGAGTCCATGTAGTTTGTTCGGCAGCAGCCAATGCCATGAGATTGGGCTCTCTGCCCGTGGTCGTGGGTGGGGATTAACCAGTGCTGACAGAATTCCAAAGACAACCCTGAGGCGAGATAATAGTAGGTCTCAGAAATGTCAGAGCCTCAATCCTTATTCCCATCCTCATTGCTTCCAGCCCATCCAGTAGCAAGTTGATTTGGATAATATAAACTGATCTGAATTTTGCCTGCATTGATTATAGCGGTTCTTGTTAAAGTTTCTGGAGCCAATTTTGACTTGGAGTTTGGGAATTTTTAAAACTGTATTTAAGCACTGTATGCCAGACACTAAACTCCGGGATAGATGCAAAAAGTTGGGCTGACAACTTTGCTGTGTCCTCTGAATACAGTAGGAAAACTAAGGATTTTACCCCCACATACTTGTTTCATCCATGTAAGCTTTGCAACTATGAGTTGGCTGTTTAACTGGTCAGATAAGTCATTCAAGCACTGTGTATTTGCTGAGATTCTCAGCCCGAAGAATCTTGGGTGAGAAGTTGCACTTAAATGGGGAAACTAGACACTTAACATTAGTAATTTCAAATGGAAAGTGACCACCAGGATGAATTGTGGATCATAAATGGTATTTCTCAGAAAGAGTGGAGTCAATCCAAAATTACTCCTGAAAGAGGTCATAAATTGGGGCTTAAACAGGGGAGATTTGATGGGGTCCCTGGATTGCTGTGAGTAGTGGATCATGAAGGTGTGGAGTGTGACTTTTGGCTACAGAATGTTGAATCCCTGCAGTGTTTTCATACCTGGAGGAGGTGGCCTTACACTGCGATTGGAATGGAAAAATGGGGAGGGTGTGGTGAGGCAAACTTCAGGGAACTGAGTGTCTTTTGTAGGGGGCAAGGGCTCAGATGCAGGAGAGGAAGGGATGAATGGTAGGGTGGGGAGGGGCTAGATCCTGGGGGATGAGCAGGGAGGTTGCAGTAGTTGAGGGGTGAATCGGCCAGACCCTGAAAAGTGGATATGGTGATAGTAATCCAAAGGTGAATTTGAGAAGGATTTGGAAGAGGGAGATGACTGGATTTAGCAAATAATGGCATGTAGAAAATGAAAGCTGAGAAATCAGAACCTGAAATCATTGAATTGGGGGTAACAGGTAAGTAAATTTTATTGCCCAGAAAACATAGCACCCAAAAGTGTTTGTAGTGCAATTGAGTGCAGATGGGGGTTTTGCACAGGTCTCTCTAAGGGTGAACTTTAGCTTGTGAAAAAGAGGATTGGAATTCTGAAGTTTGGGGATGGGACCAAGACTCACCTCCAAGTCCAAGAAGCAGCATTGCTTCGTTGATAGAGTAAGGACTTGGGAGTCAGAAGGACCTGGGTTCCAATCCCAGCCTGACACTTGTCTGCTGCTTGGGCAAGTCAATTCACTTCTCTGTGTCTGTTACCTAATCTATAAAATGGGGATTAACACTGTGACCCCCATATGGGGCATGACCCGTGTCCAACCTAATAAGCTTGTATCTACCCAGTACTTAGTATGATGCCTGGCACATAGTAAGCTCATAACAAATACCATTAAATAAATCTGGCAGCTTTGGTGCATTGGAATTGGCAACACTCTGTGGGAAACTGAATGGGAATTTGAACTGGATTTTGAGTGCAGGGGTGGAAAATGGGGAAAGATAAAAGGGAAGAGGGGAACTCATAGGGAGTGACTGCACTTAATAGGCAAATGAGCCATCATTTGGGATCTTTGGAAACTCTGTGGTGTCTAGGAATTTGAGCTAATGGGCTGAAAGAATCTGGTATAATTTAGCTGCACACAGCCCGTTAAATGCTGTTGGGTGTATCACTATGGTAGGCATTGTTACTGTAGTCACACTCTGGGAGAGCCCTGTACAAAATCCATCCTCTGGTGTTGGAATTCCTGGGTTTAGATTCATAATGAACTTTAGCTTGTGAAAAAGAGGGTTAGAATTCTGGATTTGGGGGATGGATCTGGCTCTCACTGACAGTTCTGGTGTCTCAGGTTTGGCAACACTCCACAGAAAATTACTGTGTGTGGATCTATGTAACTGATATGGCTACTGTATATGCTCCTTTATCCAATCTTGTCCCTTGGACTGATTTTTTTTTTTTTTCCCCCCTGACCCAAGTCCACTCCCTGGTAGACCTCAGGACTCTGCAGATCCCTGTGCTGGGACCAGAAATGTGAGTGAAAAGGTCAGAGCTGGTTTCTGTCTTGGGGCCTAGGGAGGGGTGTGGAAGAACTTTGTTTAGAAACAAATCCCTGTGTCCAATCATCCTTTAGAAGAGACAGTCTTAGGGTCAAACTCATTTTCCATGCAGAGGTGGGTAAAGTGATCCAAGGGACCTGAAGTCCAGTTATCCAGAGCACCAACACTACCCCAATCCTTACCACTCCTTATCTGGGACTTCATGAGGGGGCTACTGAAGCAGGGATAAAGTAGCCAAAGGTGGTATTTTATTCCAGTGTAAGTCTCAATTTTCTTTATAAAGTTTGTGCTGCCAGAAATTAAATTAGAATTGGTCTTCTCTAACTGATGGGTAATGAAAGATCTTGTGTAATTGCCACAATCATACAGTAAAGTACAGGCTGGGGCTGAAAAGTGGATCTGTTCTGATCGAGCAGAGTGTACCCTAATTATTGCTACTGAGTCAAACACTGAGAAGGGTCCCTCCTGTAGTCAGAGTGGGAGGATCTCATACAAAAAAACTCCAGAAGGGTTTTGGGGGATGAAACTTTCTGGGTTTGGGTGCCAAAAATTTCCCAGTTTGAACTGAAGGATTTGGGGGCTTTGGGATGCATCTGGGACTCAGTTCCACAGATGCCGCTGAAGCATCAATGTCAGCTGCTTTCTGTGAGGGAGGATTTTTGAATGGAGATGAAACACCGTGATAACTACACCAGCCACTACCACAAGCATATCACAGTGACGCAGACCCGCACAACATCTACTCTGCTGGAACAGATGCCCCTTAGACCACTGGGTGAGTCCATTTGCTTAGACCAGAAGAGAACTGGTTTCTCGGTCCTGGATTTTGTTCCCTAAATTGCTTGGGTCAAAGCGAGGGGTGTGATGTGGCATTGCCTCAACACTGCCCTTCGATGAGCTACTTCAGTGTGGTATCTACTGTCAGTTTGGTCTTTCTGAAGATCTGGATGGGGAAATATTTGATAGAGACTAGGGTCAAGGAACCAGACTGTCCAGTTCAGCTTGGAGTCACAATCTCTCCCCACTCACTTCTGTCTGGGATCTAATGGGGTGCAACTGAAGTGTGGTGAGATGGACTATGGCATTCCTTCCTATATGAATCCCAATTTTCATTGCAAAGTCTATGAAACCAATCAGAGTTGCTTTTTTACCAGATGGCAGATCTTGTATAGTCATGGCAATCATTCATGTTAGTGAGTGGAAGTAAGATGGTAATAGTATTTGTTAAGCACTTACTATGTGTCAAGCACTGTTCTAAGCAGTGGGGTAGATACAAGTTTATTAGGTTTTCCCATGTGGGGCTCACAGTCTTATTCCCCATTTTGCTTTAGTGGAAAGAACGTGGGCTTGGGAGTCAGAGGTTCTGGGTTCTAATTCCGGCTCCACCAACTGTCAGCTGTGTGACTTTGGGCAAGTCACTTAACTTCTCTGTGCCTGTTACCTCATCTGTAAAACTGGGGATTAAGACTGTAAGCCCCAAGTGGGGCAACCTAATTACCTTGTATCTACCCCAGCACTTAGAACAGTGCTTGGCGCATAGTAAGCGCTTAACATACTATTATTTATTATTATTATTATTATTATTTTACAGATGAGGAAACAGAAGTGAAATGACTTGCCCAAAGTCACACAGCTGACAAGTGGTGGAGCCAGGATTAGAACCCATAAGCGTGGCTAGAAAAGTAGCATGGTTCAATGGATAGAGCATGAGCTTTGGAGTCAGAGATCATGGGTTCAAATGCCGGCTCCGACACTTGTCAGCTGTGTGACTTTGAGCAAGTCACTTAACTTCTCTGTGCCTCAGTTACCTCATCTGTAAAATGGGGATTAAGACTGTGAGCCCCCCATAGGACAACCTGATCACCTTGTAACCTCCCCATTGCTTAGAGCGCTTCGCACATAGTAAGCACTTAATAAATGCCATTATTATTATTATTATTATCTCTGACTCAGCCCATGCTCTTTCCACTAAGCCACACTACTTCTAGATGAAAAGTAGATCTTGTCTGACCATCCTGGTTATTGCTCTCAGCTATGTCGCTGAAGTAGATATGGCCACCGGAGTTACACCTTGTAAGAGTCAGGTACAAAATCCCCAGAGATGTCTAGTCTGACCATGCTGCATACCTTGGTTTATTGCTCTTGGGCATATCACTTGTAGTTGGGGCTGTTATAGTCACCTCTTGTGAGAGATTCATGCAAGATCCTCAGATTCTTTTGGAGTCAGGATTTTGTGGATCTGGAGTTTACCAGAAGTAAGAAGATTGGGATGCCAAGGTTTGGGGATGGATTCAGGACTCAGTTCCTTGAAGCTGATGGCACAGGTGTAGCTGGTCATATCCTGGGAGGGATTAAATGGAAACAAATCATGATAGTAGCTACACCAACCACTACTTCTGTAATCATATCATGGTGACACAGACCCACACACGATCTTTTCCCCAGCACTGAGTCCATTCAGAGCACTGCAGATTCCATTGTCCAGATCACAGATGATAATAATAATAATAATAATAATGGCATTTATTAAGTGCTTACTATGTGCAAAGCAGTGTTCTAAGCGCTGGGGAGATTACAAGGTGATCAGGTTGTCCCACGGGGGGCTCACAGTCTTAATCCCCATTTTACAGATGAGGTAACTGAGGCACAGAGGAGTTAAGTGACTTGTCCAAAGTCACACAGCTGACATTTGGTGGTGCCGGGATTTGAACCTCTGACTCCAAAGCCTGGGCTCTGTCCACTGAGCCATGCTAAGTGAAGAGGTGAGATCTGACTTCTCCCCACAGTCTGCCACAGGGCCTGGTGTGGGGTGTGGAGTCATTCTCACCCTGACGCTAATCACTGTGTCCAGTCATCTTTTTGAGGGAGGCGCTTTAAGATTGGTCTCTCTTCCTGCAGAGCTGTGTGGGGAGGATGCGGTGGTAACAAAATCCCCAAAACCAGATCCCAGGAGCCCGTTGGCTCAGTTCCCTGCAGGAGTGTTGGCGCCTCAAACCATACCCAATCCTAAACATTCCTGGACCGACCACAGTCCATCTAAAACAGGGGTAATGTGGACAAGTATGGAATTGATGTCTGTGTGACCACCAGCTCTTTATAAAGACTGGGCATCTGTAATGAGCTCAATTAGAATTGGTCTTCTCTAACCAACATATGCTGATCTTGTGTAAATACCATGATCATTCACTTCAGTGAAGATTCAAGGTAGGGTGGATATCTGTTCAAGCTGCATATGTATGGTTATTGCAGTTGATTGTATCACTGTGGTAGTAGCTATCATAACCACACTGTGAGGGGTCCATACAAAATCTCCCGATGGGTCATTGGAGAAAATGTCTTGGGATTGGATTCAGGATCTGAAAAGGAGAATTAAAATACTGGGATTTGAGACAGGATCTGGGACTCAAGAATCTGATGTCATTAGGGTTTTACAGTTGGCTGCATCCTAAGAAAGGAGTGGGATTTTGATGGGAGGCTGATCCCTATGGTAATAACAGCTAAACCTATCACATTAGTAGCACAGTGACACATCCTTGACATCAAGGCCTCCCAACCCCTGTAAACTCTCACTGATCCCACTGGCCTAGAATAGACATGTGAGTGGAAAAGGTGAAAGCTGATTTGTCTATCAATCAATCATATTTATTGAGCGCTTACTGTGTGCAGGACACTGTACTAAGTGCTTGGGAAGTACAAGTTGGCAACATATAGAGACAGTCCCTACCCAACAGTTGGCTCACAGTCTAGAAGGGGGAGACGGAGAACAAAACCAAACATATTAACAAAATAAAATAAATAGAATAGATATGTACAAGTAAAATAAATAGAGTAATAAATATGTACAAACATATATACAGGTGCTGTGGGGAAGGGAAGGAGTAAGACGGGGCGATGGAGAGGGGGATGAGGGGGAGAGGAAGGAGGGGGCTTAATCTGGGAAGGCCTCCTGGAGGAAGTGAGCTCTCAGTAGGGCCTTGAAGGAAGGAAGAGAGTTAACTTGGCGGATGGGCAGAGGAAGGGATGTCCTTATTAATAAATATCTTTGAGATGGAGAGCACCGGAATGTGGAGTGACACTTTGCCAACACAAAACCCTAGACTATCTCATCTCATCTTGTTAGGATGCCTGCCTGTTCCCCCATAGCTGGAATGAAGGTGTCTTGTATTGGAACAGAATCCCTGAGGCCAGTGATGAGAGGATCTGGGTTCGTGCCTCAATCCTCACCAATCAAGGTTTGACCTATCAATGAGGTGCTACTGAAGCAGGAATAAGATGAAGTTTCCCTAGTGCTTAGTAGTAATAATGGTATTTAAGCACTTACTATGTGCCAAGCACTGTTTTAAGTACTGGTGTAGATCTAAGGTTATCAAGTTGTCCTACGTGGGGCTTACAGTCTTAATCCCCATTTCACAGATGAGGTAACTGAGGCACAGAAGTTAAGTGACTTGCCCAAAGCTCCCAAGCCTGGGCTCTTTCCACTATGCCACACTGCTCTGCACATGGTAAATGGTCAATAAGATTGACCAAATGACTGATTTGTATAGGTCAGTCCCAATTCTTACTAATAAAATTAGTGATCAAAATTTGGAATGTGTAACACGGGTGGCTTATCTTGTGCAATGATCATTCAGTTCAGCAGAGTATCAAAGTGCAGAGCAGCAGGGTGAAAAGGGGATGTGGTCTGACCATACTGGCTATTGCCTAACAGCGCTATTCTAACAGCGCTTAGAACAGTGCTATGCACATAGTGAGCGCTTAATAAATGCCATTATTATTATTATTATTATTATTGCTGTTGCCTGTAGCCCTGTGGTAGCTGTTACCAACATATTCACACATCTTGTGAGCCCCATGTAAAATTCCCCAGAGATGACACTAGTGTCAAAATGTCCTGGCTGTGGATTCAGTATACTTCAGGATTTGAAGATGAGCATATTTGAGGATAGATCCCAGACTCAGATCTCTTGATTTCAATGCTGCCGAGGTCTCAATTGACTGCATCCTGGAGGGATAAAGAGATATTGCATAGAGACAAATCACCGTGGTAGGAACAATCACTACTATCACAGTAATAACACAGTGACACAGACCGGCACACAATCTCCTCAGCCCTATGACTCTTAGATCTCTTCAGAACCCATTGCCCAGACCAAGGATGGAAGTAAAGTGGTGAAAGCTGGATTCTCCACAGAGTTGACTTTCTATACCCTTATTGTGTCTGAGCCCCAGTGAGGCATGTAAATTGATGCTCCCCAAATCCTGCCCTGCCTCCAATCTTTTCAGTGGGTGGCTGTTATGAGAGAAGGGAGAGAATATGTGATAGGGACAAAATGAAGGATCAGATAGTCCAGTTCATTGAAATTGTGCTGGATTTATTGCTGTTTCAATCCCTATTCATTCTCATTAATCTAGGTCTGTTTCCCTGTCCAGATGGTAAGCTCTCTGTAGGCAAGGAACGTGTCTCCCAACTCTGTATCCTCCCAAGCATTTAAGGCAGTGCTCTGCACATGGTAGGTGTTCAATAAGTACCACTGATCGATTGGCACTAATACAGCGATAAGAAGCCAAAAGTGTGCAATTGATACATGTACAATTCCCAATTCTTATTGTAAAGTCTATGCAGGCAGCAATGAACTAAATTAATATCTTTGTTCTCTAACCAGAGTTATGTAATGGTCATAATATTTCTTCAGTGCAAGTGTGGATATGATCTGACAATTCTGGTTATTGTTTTGGGCTGTGTCATTGTGGTAGTTGCTATAATCACACGTTGTGAAAACCCCATGCAAAATCCTCAAGGAGGGTCTTGGGAGACAGAATTTCTTGGATTTGTATTTAAAATGAGTTTCCAGGTATAAAAAGAATTAGAATACTGAGCTTTGGTCATAAATCCAGGAGTCTGATGACATCTGTTTATCAAAATTGCCTCTGTCTTGGAAAAGGGGAAGAATTTGATTGGAAACAAGTCACTGTGAGAGTAACAGATATCTTCAAGATCTTCATTCATATCAGTCACACAGCCCTTCACACAATCCTTTGAGCATCTGGTACCTGCTCCACATCATTACATACATATCTTTATATTATCTGCCTCCCCCCCCCAGACCACAGCTCATTATGAGCAGGGAATATGTCTATCAACTCTGTTTTGTACTCTTGCAAGCACTTAGTACAGTACTCTGCACACAGTGAGCACTCAAATATGATACCTGTCCTTGGACCAAGCCTCCTCAGCCCCTCTGGCAGGCCCCATTTGCCACAGCTGGTGATATAGATGAAAAGGGGAGAGCTGGGATGTATGTCTGAGGTGAAGGGAAAGATGTGAATGATTCTGCTTTGACAGAATTCAAGGGGACTTTGGAGTTTGTCAGACAGCTGCCCTGAATATGGTCTCTGCCAGTGGAGCTGTATGAGTGTCCAGTGTTCACAGAATCCTGTAATAATAATGATGGCATTTATTAAGCGCTTACTATGTGCAAAGCACTGTCCTAAGTGCTGGGTTAGATACAAGGTAATCAGGGTGTCCCAAGCAGGGCTCACAGACTTCATCCCCATTTTACAGATGAGGGAACTGAGACCCAGAGAAGTTAAGTGACTTACCCAGAGTCACACAGGTGAGAAGTGGCAGAAGTGGGATTAGAACCCACAACCTCTGACCCCCAAACCCAGGCTCTTTCCACTAAGCCACGCTGCTCTAGGGTGGGGGTCGGTAGAGGGGTAGGAGCATTACCTAACGAATGTTGTAATAATAATAGTCCTCAGCAGAGGTGTCAGTATCCTTAATCACATGTTTGCCAATCAGCTTTACCCTTCTTGCTAATGAACCAGAGGCTACCAGCCCATCAACTGCTGGTAATTGGAACTCTTTAGACATGGAGGAGGTGGCCTTATGCTGTGATTGGAATGGAACATTGAGAAGGGTGTGGTTTGACAAGTTTAGGAAGGCTCACACTTCAGGAAAGTGAGTCTCTTTCTCTAGAGAGCAAGGGCTCAGAAGAAGGAGAGGAAGGGATGAATGGTAGAGTAGGGAGAGGCCAGATCCTGGGGGATTAGGAGGGAGATTGCAGTAGTTGAGGGGTGAGTCGGCCAGACCCTGAACAGTGGATATGATGATAGTGATCCAAAGGGGGATTTAAGAAAGGTCTGGAAGTGGAAAGAGACTGGATTTAGCAAATGATGGCATGTAGAGAATGAAAGGTGACATCAGAACCTGGAATCATGTGATTTGGGGAACAGGTAAAATTCATTATATTGCCCAGAAAATATAGGACCCATAAGTGTTTGGAGTGCAACTGACAAGTGCAAATAGGGATTTTGGATAGATCACTCTGAGTGAACTTTAGCTTGTGGGGAAAAAAAGGATCGAAATTTTGGAGTTTGGGGATGGGAACAAGACTCATCTCCAAGTCCAAGACAGAACATTGCCCAGTGGGTAGATTAAATATCTGGGTTCTAATCCCAGCTCAGCCACTTGCCTGCTGCTTGGGCAAGTCATTTCATTTCTCTTTGCCTCAGTTACCTCATCTGTAATATGGGGATTAACACTGTGAGCCCCATATGGAGCATGGCCTGTGTCCACCTTGGTTAGCTAAGTGCAATGCCTGGCACATAGTGAGAGCTTAACAAATGTCTTAAAAAGAAGTCTGACAGTACTGGTGTCTTGGAGTTGGTAACGCTCTGTGGGAAAGTGAATGGGGACAAAACTGGACTTTGAGTGTAGGATGGAAAGTGGGCAAAGATCTAAGGGGAGAGGGGAACTCATAGAAACTGACTTCATTTAGGCAAATGAGCCATCATTCGGGATCTTTGGAAACTGTGGTGTCTAGGAATTTGAACTAATAGACTGAAAAAGAATTTAGCGTAACTTTGCTGGTCACAGCCTGTGTGAGACATCTGAGAGCCCTGTACAAAATCCCTAAAGGAGCCTGCGGGGATGGAATTCCTGAGTTTGGATTCAAAGCAGCATGGCGTAGTAGAAAGAGCACGGACTTGGGAGTCAGAGGTCGTGAGTTCTAATCCCAGCTCTGCCACTCATCAGCTGTGTGACTTTGGGCAAATCACTTAGTAAGCATTTAACAAATGCCATTATTATTATTTAGCTTATGAAAAAGGATTGAAGTTCTGGATTTGGGGGATGGATCCCACACTCATCTTGAGGTTTGACCGTTCTGTTGTGTTTGGCAACACTCCACGGAAAATTAATGTGTGTGTATCCGTATAACTGACATAGCTGCAGCAGTAATTGCTGCTTCAACCAGTGTTCTCCCTTGCACCAATTTTTTTTTTCCTCCCTAACCCCACTCCATTAGCCCTGAGGATTCTGCAGATCCCTGGGCTTGGACCAGGAAAGTGAGTGAAAAGGTCAGAGCTGGTTTCTCCTTTGTGATGGGTTTCTGTCTTGGGGCCTAGGCAAGGGTGTGGAGGAACTATGTTTAGAAACAAATCCCTGTGTCCAATCACCCTTTACAAAGTGACAGTCTTTGGGCTTTCTTTCTTTGAAAGACAAAGTCTTTCTTTCCATGAAGAGGTGGGTGAAGATCAGATCCAAGGGTCCCGAAGTCCAGTTTACCCATAGAATTTACACTGCCTCAATCCCAACCCAATCCTTACACCCCTCATCTGGGATCTCAAAAAGGGCTACTGAAGAAGAGATGAAGTAGCCAAGTGTAGGATTTTATTTCAGTAAAAGTTCTAATTTCCATTAAAAAGTTTGTACAGCCAGAGATTAAATGAATTAGAATTAGTTTTCTCTAACTGGGTAATGAAAGATCTTGTGTAATTACCATAATCATTCCCTTCAGCACTCTGTAAAGTGCAGGCTGGGGGTGAAAAGCAGATATGTTGGGATCGAGCAGAACGTATCTTGGTTATTGCAACTGAGTGAAACACCATAAAGGGTCTCTCCTGTAGTCACAGTGGGAAGGTCTCATACAGAAACCCGGGAAAGGTTTTGGGGGATGGAACTTCTTGGGTTTGGATGCAGAAAATTTCCCAGTTTGAGCTGAGGGATTGCTATTTTGGGGCTTCATGGTGCATCTGGGACTTCATTCCACTGAGACTGCTGGAGCTTCCGTGTCAGCTACTTTCTGGGGGGGATTTTGAGTGGAGACGAACCACTGTGGAAGTCACACAAACCACTGTGACAGACACACAAACCACTGTGATAGTCACACAAACTACTGCAACCATTTCACAGTGACACAGACCCAAACAATTTCTACTCTGCTGGAACAGATGCCCATAGCCTTGAGAGCTTGGGGGAGTCCATTCCCCAGAGAAGCTAGCTCTCTCCTCATCACTCACTTCTGGTCTGTTGCGGGTTTTGTTCTCTGAGTTGTCTGGGTCATGGCGAGGGGTGGAAAGTGACAGTGACTCAACACTGCTCTGTGATGAGCTACTTCAGTGAAGCAGCATCTCTTAAGATCTGGATGGGGAATGTGTGACAGACTAGGGCCAAGGAAACAGACTGTCCAGTTCAGCTTGGAGCATCAGTCTGTCCCCACTCTCTTCTAATCTGTCTGGGACCTAATGGGGTATGATTGAAGTGGTGATACTGTGGGATTCATTACTGTGTGAATCTCAGTTCTCATTGGAAAGTCTATAAAGCCAATCAGACTTGGTGGTTTTATCAATCAATCATATTTATTGAGCGCTTACTGTGTGCAGAGCACTGTACCAAGCGCTTGGGAAGTACAAGTTGGCAACGTATAGAGACAGTCCCTACCCAACAGTGGGCTCACAGTCTAGAAGATAGGTCTACCAGAAAATAGGACTTGTCTAGTCATGATAATCATTCACACTGGTGATATATCATGGTGCAAGTAAGACAGAAGGTGAAAAGTGGATCTTAATAATAATAATGGTGGCATTTATTAAGCACTTACTATGTGCAAAGCACTGTCCTAAGCACTGGGGAGGTTACAAGGTGATCAGGTTGTCCCATGGGGGGCTCACAGTCTTAATCCCTATTTTACAGATGAGGTAGCTGAGGCACAGAGAAGTTGTGACTTGCCCAAAGTCACACAGCTGACAAGTGGCGGAGCCAGAATATGAACCCATGACCTCTGATTCCAAAGCCCGTGCTCTTTCCACTGAGCCACACACTGCTTCTTGTCTCACCATCCTGGTTATTGCTGTTAGGTATCACTGTGGAAGCTATAGCTATTAGGGTTACACATCATAAAAGCCTGGTACAAAATCCCCAGAAGCGTCTGGCCCGATCATGCCCTATACTTGGGTTTATTGCTCTTGGGTATATCACTTGCAGTAGGGGCTTCTGTAGTTGCCCACTTTGTGAGATTCATGCAAAATCTTCGGAGGTACCCTTTTGGGGTCAGGATTTCCTGGGTATGGGGTCTGAGTTTCCAGAAGTTAGAGGATTGAGATGCCAAGGTTTGGAGATGGATTCATTTCTCAGTTCCAATGAGGCTGATGGCACAGGTGTTGTCAACTGGTCACACCCTGGGAGGGATTAAATGGAAACAAAACATCATGATAGTAGCTACACCAACCACTACTGCCGCAATCTTATCAGGGTGATACAGTCCCACACACAATCTCCTCCCCTGCACCAAGTCCACTCAGAGCACTGAAAATCGCATTGCCCAGATTGGGGATGTGAGTGAATAGCTGCAATCTGGTTTCTTCCCACAGTGTGCCCCAGGGCCTGGTATTAGAGAAGCAGCATGGCTTAGTGAAAAGAGACTGGGTTTGGGAGTCAGAGGACCTGGATTCTAATCTCGGCTCCTCCATTTGTCTGCTGTGTGACCTTGGGCAAGTCACTTAACTTCTCTGGGCCTCAGTTCCCTCATCTGGAAAATGGGGATTAAAAGTGTGAGCCCCCCGTGGAACAACCTAATTATCCTGTACCCACCCCAGCGCTTAGAACAGTGCTTGGCACATAGTAAGCAGTTAACAAATACCACAATTATTTATTATTATGGGGTGTGGTACCACTCTTGCCCAGACACTAATCCCTGTGTCTTGTCATCCTTTTGTCTCTTTCCCTGCAGAGCTGTGTCTTTTCTAAACAGGTCGTGATATTGTATAAATGTCATGATCACTCACTTCAGATGGGGTAGGAATCCCTTCTGTTCATGCTGCATGTGTTCTGGTTATTGCTGTTGACTGTATCACTGTGGTAGTAGCCACTGCCATAGCCACAGTGAGAGGGCTCCATACAAAATCCATACAGACGAGTCGCTGGAGAAAATATTTTGGGCTTGGATTCAGGATGTGAAATGGAGAATTAAAATGCTGGGATTTGAGACTGGATCTGGTATTCAAGAGTCTAATATCATTAGGGTTTTACAGTTGGCTGCATCCTGGGAAAAGAGTGGGATTTTGAAAGATGACCAATCCCTGTGGTAGTTGCAGCTACTCATAGCACAGTGACATATCGTAACATAATCATCCTTGGATCAAATCCTCCCAATCCTTTTAAACTCTGGCTGATCTCATTTGCCTAGTATGAGGATGTGAGTGAAAAGGTGAAAGCTGATTTGTACTGATGGATATCTTTCAGATGGCACCAAAGTGTGGAGTGACATTGTGCCAACCAACAAAAAGCACTAGATGGTCTCATCTCATCTTGTTAGGATGTTAGCCTTAGTGCCAGCCTGGTCCTCCAGAGCTGGGTGGAGAATGTCTGGTGGTTTCCCAGAATCTCTGAGGCCAGGAATGAGGGGGCTTCGTTTGGTGCCCCAATCCTAACCAGTCGAAGCCCGACCTCCTATTGAGGTGCTACTGAAGCAGCAATAAGATGAACTTTCCCCAGTGTTTAGTACAGTGCTCTGCACACTGAAAATGCTTAATAAATACCCTTGATGACCAAATGGCAGATTTGTTTTGCTCAGTTCCCAGTTACCATTGTAAAGTCTGACACTGGCAGTGATCACAAATTAGAATGGGTAACATGTGGCTTGTGATCTCGTGCAATGATCATGATCATTCACTTTAGGAAAGTTTCAAGGTGCAGAGCAGCAGGGTGAATAGGGGATGTTGTGTGACCATACTGACTACCGCTGTTGTCTGTATCCCTGTGATAGCTGTTACCAACATTGTCACATCCTGTGAGCCCCATGAAAAATTTCCAGAGAAGACACTGGTGTTAAAATGTCCTGGCTGTGGGTTCAGTATGAGTATTTCAGGATTTGAGGATAGATTCAGGACTCAGACCTCTTGCATTTGATTTTGCCGAGGTCTCAGTTGACTACACCCTGGAGTGAAAAAGAGATATTGCATAGAGACAAATCACTGTGGTAGTAACAATTACTACCACAATCATACACTGTGACACAGACCCGCACACAATCACCTCAGCCCCACGACTCTTAGATCTCTTCAGAACCCACTGCCCAGACCAAGGATGGGAGTAAAGTGGTGAAAGTTGGCTTCTCCGTGGTGTTAACTTTCCATGCCCTGATTGTGTCTGAGCCCCAGAGAGGGGTGTAAATTGATGCCCCCAAACTCTGCCCTGCCTCCAATCTTCTTAGTTGGGTGGCTGCTGTGTGCTGGGTCTCTTCCTGGAGAGTGTGTGTAATGGGGACAAAATCTCAGAGACCAGAATTCAGGGACCAGATGGTCCAGTTCACTGAAACTTTGCTGGATTTATTGGTGTTTCCATCCCTATTCACTCTGATTAATTTGGGTCTGTCTACTCATCTAGACTCTAAGATCACTCTGTCATGTCCTCCCAGGCACTTAACACAGTGCTCTGCACATAGTGAGTGTTCAATAAATAGCACTGATCAATTGTTGTTAAAACTCTGATGAACTGTTGTATTTTTCCAAGCATTTAATGCAGTGATCTGTACACAGTAAGTGTTCAATAAATACTACTGATCAATTGATACTGAAACAGAGATTTTAAAAAAGACCAAATATGTGTGATATTTGTATGATTCCCAATTCTTATTGTGAATTCTATACAATCAGCAATGAACTAAATTAAAATCTATATTTAGCTAGGGTGACATAATAGTTGTAATCACTTTAGTGCAAGTGAGAGTGGCTCTGGTCTGACAATGTTGGTTAGTGATTTTTTAGCTGTGTCACTATGGTAGGCATTATAATCATACCTTGTGAGAGCCCAGTACAAAATCTTGGATTTGAGCTCAAAATGAGTTTCCAAATGTAAAAAGAATTGCGATTGGGATACTGGGAATTTGGCCATAAATTCTGGAGTCAGATGACACTTGTGTATCAAAGTTACCTCAGTCCTAGTAAAGGGGAAGAATTTGATCGGAAACGAATCACTGTGAGAAATAGATGTAGTCACCATCTTCATCTACCTCAGTGTATCACAGTGACACAGCCCTACACATAATCCTTCGGGCATATGGTACTGTCCCCACATCAGTTATGTACATATTGTTTTATTAATTTCTGCCCCGCCTCTGTAGACTGTAAACACATTAAGAACAGGGAACTTGTCTACCAGCTCTGTTTCATACCCTCCCAAGTAGTACACTGCTCTGCACTCAATAAACACTCAGAAAATACAACTGATAATGGTCCTTGGACCAAGCCCCTTCACACCCTTTGGAGGGTCCCATTTGCAAAAACTAGGGACACAGGTAAAGAGGCAGGATGTGTGTCTGGGGTGGAGGGAAGGGTGTGAATGATTCTGCTTTGATAGAATTTAGTGGGACTGTGGGTTTTTCAGGTGGCTCCAAACAAGGTGTTCTCTGACAATGGAGCTGGGCAGGGAGTAACCAATCATGACAGAATTCTGTTGACTGGTTTGGTTAGCTGGAAGGAGGGAGAGGGGCATTTAATGACGGTGGTAGTAATAATAGTCCTCAGCAGAGGTAACGGTATCCTTAATTAAATCTTAATCGATCAGCCTCACCCTTTTCGAAAACCCATCAGTTGCTAAGAGCCCATCAATGGGTGGAACACTGTACTCAGCACTTAGGAAAGCACACTTCATTAGAGTTAGATGTGATCTCTGCCTAAAAGGAGCTTACAGTCTATAGGAAATCCTACGTTAAGTAGTGATGAACACCTAAATTGACATTCATATCTGTCAGTTATAGTTCTTGTTGAAAAGCCCCTCAAGCTAATATTTTTTGGGCCTGTCTTCTCAGTGGCCTCTGAATACAATAGTAAAGCCAAAGTACTCTACATCACACACTTGAATTAAATTCAAAGCATTCTGTAGCTACATGTTGGTGACTTTTCAGTCAAAGTATTATCCAGCTAATATATGTATGTTAAGTACTCTATAGTTTTCCTAGACACACGCTTTATCTACATACATTACAATAATAGACTAAATAAGCACATTCCCTGACCATAGTGAGCTTACAGTCTAGAGGTGGGAGGCAGAAATTAATATAAATGAAAATACAAATATGTACATAATAGTGCAAGTAAGACAGGAGGTGAAAAGTGGATCTTGTCTGACCGTCCTGGTTATTGCTGTTGGGTGTATCACTGTGGTAGCCGTAGCTAGTAGTTACACGGCGTAAGAGCTTAGTACAAAATCCCAAGAGGCTTCTGGCCTGACTGTCACATGCCCCGGTTTATTGCTTTTGTGTGCATCACTTGCAATAGGGGCAGTGGAAGTAGCCCCCTTTGAGAGACTCATGCAAAAATCCTGACGTACTCTTTTGGAGTCAGGATTTCCTGGGTATGGAGTCTGAGTTGCCAGAGGTAAGAGGATTGAGATGCAAAGGTTTGGAGATGAATTCAGGGCTCGGTTCCAAAGAGACTGATGGCACTGGTGTCAACTGGGAGGGATTAATCATGATGATAATAGCTACACCAAGCATTACTGCAATTGTATCAGGTGACACAGACCCAAACACAATCTCCACTCCTGAACTGAGTCTACTCGGAGACTCCAGATGTACTTAGTATAGTGCTCTGCGTGCAGGAAGTGCTCAATAAATACTTCATTGATCGATTGATACCAGGACTTGGGAGTCAAAATTTCCAGGAGTTCCTTTCATAAATGCTACAGTTTTCTAAATCCTGAAAAGGTTAGAGACAACATCATGTGAAGTATGTCCCCTCTGTCTTCATTTGGTGTCCCTTTGAAAGTTTCATGTCTTTAACCTTATCATTTGAACTCCTGAATTCTCTAAAAATTACATCACAACTTCAAAACAAAATAATTACCCAGCCTTCCCAGACTGAGCCTCCTCCTTCCTCTCTCCTCCCCCTCTCCATCCCCCTGCCTTACCTCCTTCCCTTCCCCACAGCACCTGTATATATGTATATATGTTTGTATGTATTTATTACTCTATTTATTGTACTTGTACATATTTATTCTAGTTATTTTGTTAATATGTTTTGTTTTGTTCTCTGTCTCCCCCTTCTAGGCTGTGAGCCCACTGTTGGGTAGGGACCGTCTCTATATGTTGCCAACTTGTACTTCCCAAGCGCTTAGTACAGTGCTCTGCACACAGTAAGCACTCAATAAATACGATTGAATGAATGAATGAATGAATTGCCCAGAGTGGGGATGTAAGTAAATAGGTGAAATCTGGCTTCTCTCTACAATCTACCCCACGGCCTTGTGTGGAGCCACTATTAGAATCAGTCTTCTCTAACCAACAGGTGATGATTTTGTATAAATGTTATGATCATTTCAGTGAAGACTCAGTGGGTGGGAATCCGTTCTCTTTTTTTGTTTGTTTTAATGGTATTTATTAAGCACTATGTGCAAAGCACTGTTCTAAGCACTGGGGAGGTTACAAGGCAATCAGGTTGTCCCACAGGGGGCTCACAGTCTTCACCCCCATTGTGCAGATGAGGGAACTGAGGCACAGAGAAGTCATGACTTGTCCAAAGTCATACAGCTGACAATTGGCAGAGCTGGGATTCGAACCCATGATGTCTGACTCCAAAACCCGGGCTCTTTCCACTGAGCCATGCTGCTTCTCTTGTTCTGTTCATGCTTCATGTGTCCTGGTTATTGCTGTTGACTGTATCACTGTGGTCATAACCACCAGTATTACCACATTGTGAGGACACCATACAAAATCTCCAGACATGACATTGGGGAAAATGTCTTTGGATTGGCTTCAAGATGTTAAAAGGGGTATTTAAAATGCTGGGTTTTGAGCTTGGGTCTGGGACTCAAGTGTCTGATGTCATTAATGTCATTAAGGCATAGTGGAAAGAGCACGGGCTTGGGAGTCAGAGGTGGTAATAATAACGATGGCATTTATTAAGCACTGAATATTTGCAAAGCACTGTTCTAAGCGCTGGGAAGGCTACAAGGTGATCAGGTTGTCCCATGGGGGGCTCACAGTCTTCAACTCCATTTTACAGATGAGGGAACTGAGGCCCAGAGAAGTTAAGTGACTTGCCCAAAGTCACACAGCTGACAAGTGGTGGAGCTGGGATTAGAATCTACGACCTCTGACTCCCAAGCCCAGGCTCTTTCCACTAAACCACACTGCTTCTCTGGTCATGGGTTCTAATTCCAGCTCTGCCACACGTCTTCTGTGTGATCTTGGACAAGTCACTTAACTTTTCTTTGGGCCTCAGTTACCTCATCTGCAAAATGAGGATTAAGACTGTGAGCCCCACGTGGGACAATCTAATTACCTTGTATCTCCCCCAGTGCTGAAAACAATGCTTGGCACATAGTAAGCACTTAACAATACTATTATTATTATTATCATCATCATCATCAGAGTTTTTACAGTTGGCTTCATCCTGGGACAGGAATGGGATTTTGATATTGAGAACAATCCTTTTGCTAACAGCAGCTTCTTCTATCACAGAAGTAGCACAGTGACACATCTGTGACATAATATTCCTTGGATCAAATCTTCCCAACCCTACTAAACTCTGGTAATTCCCATTTGTCTAGAATGCCAATGGGACTGAAAAGGTGAAAGCAGGCTTATACTTATTGATGGAGATGGGGAGCACCTGAGTGTGGAGTGACATTCATTAATTCAGTCAGTCATATTTATTGAGCACTTACTGTGAGCAGAGCACTGTACTAAGCACTTGAAGTACAAGTTGGCAACATTGTGACATTGTGCCAACCAACAAAATGCTCTGGACTGTCTCATCTCATCTTGTTAGGATGTCTGCCTTAGAGTCAGCCTGTTCCCCCAGAAGTGAGTGGAGAATGTCCGGTGGTGTCACCGGATCCATGAGGCCAGCGAGGAGGGGGGCCTTGATGAGGCTTGGGGCCTCACCAATCCAAGTCTGATCCCCTGTTGAGGTGCTACTGAAGCAGGGATAGGATGAACTTTCCTAAGTGCATAGTATAGTTCTCTGCACACAGCAAATGCTCAATAAACACCATTGATAACCAAATGACAGATTTGTATTGATCAGTCCCAATTTTCATTAGTCTGACATCAGCAGTGATGAAAAATTAGAATGGGTAACATATGGGTGGCTTATGATCTTGTACAATAATCATGGTCATTCACTTCAGGAAACTATCGAGGTGCAGAGTGAAAAGTGGATGTGGTCTGACCATACTGGCTACTGTTGTTGTTTGTACCAACATAGTCGCTTGGTTTTTTTTTTGTTTTTTTTTTGATGGCATTTATTAAGCGCTTACTATGTGCAAAGCACTGTTCTAAGTTGTTGCTGTATTGCTGTTACCAACATAGTCAAATCATGTCCAATGTAAAATTCCCAGGGATGACACTGGTGTTAAAATGTTCTGGCTGTGGATTCAGTATGAGTATTTCCAGATTTGAGGATGGGGTTTGGGAATGGATCCAGGACTCAGATCTCTTGAGTTTGATGTGGCTAGAGTCTCAGCTTAATTGCACCCTAGAGGGAAAAGGTGTTACTGAATAGAGACAGATCACTGTGGTAGTAACAACTACCAGCACAATCATACACCGTGACACAGACCCGCACACAATCTCCTCAGCCCCATGACTCTTAGATCTCTTCAGAACCCATTGCCCAGACCAAGGATGGGAGTAAAATGGTGAAAGTTGGCTTCTCCATGGTGTTAACCTTCTATACCCTGATTGTGTTTGAGTCCCAGTGAGGGGTGTAAATTGATGCCCCCAAACTCTGCCCTGCCTCCAATCTTCTCAGTGGGGTGGCTGCTGTGAGGTGGGTATCTTCCTGGAGAGAGTGTGTGATGGTGACAAAATCTCAGAGACCAGAGTTGAGGGACCAGATGGTCCAGTTCACTGAATCTGTACCGGATTCATGCATGTTTCAATCCTTATTCATGCCAATGAGTCTGGGTCTGTCTACCCCTCTAGACTGTAAATTCACTGTGGGCAGGGAACATGTTTACCAACTCTTGTATCCTCCCAGGCATTCAATGCTGTTCTTTGCACCCAGAAAGTATTTAATATGTGCCACTGATCAATTAATACTAAAACAGTCATACGATGCCCAAATGTATGATTCTCAAATCTATGCAGCCAGCAATTAACTAAATTAAGACCTGCCTTTTCTCTAGCTGGGGTGATCGAATTGTCATAATTACTTCTTCAGTGCAAGTGAGAGTGGATCTTGTCTGACAGTGTTAGTTTATGCTTTTGGCTGTGTCTCTGTGGTAGCTGTAATAACCACACCTTGTGAGAGCCCTATACAAAATCCCTCAAGGTGAGCCTTGAGAATCAGAATTTCTTGGGTTTGAATTTAAAATGAGTTTCCAGGTATAAAAATAATTGGGATACTGGGGTTTGGCCATAAATCCAGGTGTCAGGAGTCTGACATTTATGTATCAAAGCTTCCTCCATCCTGGAGAAGGAGAAGAATTTGGGGACAAATCACTGTGGGAGTAACAAGTGCTTCTACCAGTACAGTGACACATGCCCTGCACATAATCCTTTGGGCATCTGGTCCTTGATCCACATCACTTATATACATATCTTTACATTAATGTTTATCTCTTCCTCTAGACTGTAAGCTCATTATGGGCAGGAAACATGTCTACCAACTCTGTTTTGTACTTTCCTAAGCAGTCTGTACAATACTCTGCCCACAGTAAGCACTCAAATACAATTGATTGATATTGGTCCTTGGACCAAGTCTCCTCAGCCTCTCTGTCGGGTCCCATTTGCCACAGTTGGGGATACAGGTGTAAAGGTGAGAGGTAGGATGTGTTTCTGGGGTGGAGGGAAGGATGTGAATGATTCTGTTTTCATAGAATTCACATTGACTGTGGGGTTTGTCGAGTGGCTGCCATGAAGAAGGTCTCTGTACATGGAGCTGGGTGGGGAGTGTCCAGTGGTGACAGAATTCTGTAGACCAGCTTGGGTTGGGGAGGAACATTACTTAATGATGGTGATATAGTCCTCAGCAGCGGTGTCAGTATCCTTATCAAATCTATATCACTCAGCTTCATCCATCTTGCATACCTACCAGGACTCAGATCTCTTGAGTTTGATGTTACTGGAGGAGGAGTTATTGAATAGAGACAGATCACTGTGGTAGTAGCTACACCCTCTATCACTACAGTCATACACAGTGACACAGAGCAGCACACAATCTCCTCAGCCCCACAACCCCTAGACCACTGCAGAACTCATTGCCCAAACCAAGGATGGGAGTAAAAAGGTGAAAGCTGACTTCTCCACAGTGTTGATTTCTCCATGCCTTGATTTTGTTTGAGCCCCAGTGAGGGGTGTAAATTGATGCCTCAAAACCCTGACCTGCCTCTGATCATCTCAGGAGGGTGGCTGTTATGAGGTGGGTCTTTTCCTGGAGAGAGTATTTGATGGGCACAAAAGTTGAGACCACTGAAACTGTGCTGGATTTATTCGTGTTTCAATCCCTATTCACATTGATGAATCTGGGTCTGTCTCCCCTTCTAGATTGTAATAACAGCAATAATAATGATATTTGTTAAGCACTTACTATGTGCCAAGCACTGTTCTAAGCACTGGGGTAGATACAAGGTAATCAGGTTGTCACACGAGGGGCTCAGGCTCACTGTAGGCAGGGAACATGTCTACCAACAATGTTGTATCCTCCCAAGCACTGAATGCTATGTTCTACTCCCCGTAAGTTTTCAATAAGTACCAATAATGCTTAATCAGCGATAAGATGACTAAATATGTGTGACTGATATTTATGATTCCCAATTCCTATTGTGAAGTCTTTGCAGGCAGCAATGAACTGAACTGAGATCTGTCTTCTCTAACCAGGGTGATGTAATTGTCATAATCACTTCAGTGCAAATATGAGTGGATTCATTCATTCAATCAGATTTACTGAGTGCTTACTGTGTGCAGAGCCCTTTACTAAGTGCTTGGGAAGTACAAGTTGGCAACATATAGAGACGGTCCCTACCCAACAATGGCTCACCGTCTAGAAGGGGAAGACAGGCAACAAAACATGTAGACAGGTGTCAAGTTGTCAGAGCAAATAGAACTAAAGCTAAATGCACACCATTAACAAAATAAATAGAATAGTAAATATGTACAAGTAAAATAGTGATACATCTGTACAAACATATACAGGTGCTTTGTGGAGGGGAAGGAGGTAGGGCAGGGGGAGATGGGGAGGAGGAGAGGAAAAAGGGGGCTCAGTCTGGGAAGGCCTCTTGGAGGAGGTAGCTCTCAGTAGGATCTGGTCTGATGTTCTGGTTATTGCTTTTGGCTGGGTCACTGTGGTAGTCATTACAACCACACCTTGTGAGAGCCCCACACAATCCCTAGAGGAAGGTCTTGGGAGTCAGAATTTCTTGGGTTTGGAGTTTACAGGTATAAAAATAACTAGGATACTGGGCTTGGGTCATAAGCATGCTGCTTCATTAGAGAAGCAGCATGGCTTAGTGGGAAGAGCCAGGGCTTTGGAGTCAGAGATCATGGTTTCAAATCCCGGCTCTGCCAATTGTCAGCTGTGTGACCTTGGGAAAGGCACTTAACTTCTCTGGGTCTCAGTTATCTCATCTGTAAAATGGGAATTAAGACTGTGAGCCCCACGTGGGACAACCTGATCACCTTGTAACCTCCCTAGCTCTTAGAAAAGTGCCTTGCACATAGTAAGCGCTTAAATGCCATTATTATTATTATTATTATTAAATCCAGGAGTGTGATGACATTTGTGTATCTCTATCTTGGAGAAGGGGAAGAATTTGGCTACATATCACTGTGGGAGTAACAGGTATATTCAAAAATATCTGCAGCATAAGCACAGCTATGTCACAGTGACACAGCCCTGCACATAATCCTTTGGGAATCTGGTATTTGCCTCGCATCTCTTATTTTTACATTAATATCTGTCTCCCCCTCTGGACTGTAAACTCATTATTGTCAGGAAATGTGCCTAGAAACTCCGTTGTTTTGTACTCTCCCAAGCACTTAGCACAGTACTTTGCACACAGTAAGCACTCAGTAATTACAACTGATTGATAATGGTCCTTCAGTCAAGCCTCCTCAACCTCTCTGGTGGGTCCCATTTACCACAGTTGGGAATGCAGGTGAAGAGGTGAGAGGTGGGATGTGTTTCTGGGGTTTAGGGAAGGGGGTGTGTGATTCTGCTTTGATAGAATTCACTGGGACTGTGGGGTTTGTCAGGCAGCTGCCATGAAGATGATCTCTAACCCTGGAGCTGGGTGGGGAGTGTCCAGTGTTGACAGAATTATGTAGACCAGGAGGCTGTCACGCAGCAGGAGAGGGGCATTAAATAATGATGGTAATAATAGTAGTCCTAAACAGGTGTCGGTATCTTTAATCAAATCCTTACCAATTTCGCCCTCCTTGCAAACTAACCAGATGCTAGGAGCCCATCAATTGAATGGTATTTATTGAACATTTACTGTGGGCGGAGTACTGCACTCAGCACTTGGGAAAGAACAATAGAGTTAACATAGTCGGCCTACGGAGTTTACAATCCGTAGGAAATCCTTCAAAGAGTACAACCCAACAATGACATATTTTCTGCCCATAACAAACTTACAGTCTAGACAGTCAATATTTGAGTGCTTACTGTGTACAGAGTACTGTACTAAATACCTTGGGAGTAGAGAAGCAGTGTGGCTCAGTCAAAAGAGTGTGGGCTTGGGATTCAGAGGTGGTGGGTTCAAATTCTGCTTCCGTCACTTGTCAGCTGTGTGACCTTGGGCAAGCCACTTAACCTCTCTGTGCCTCTTACCTCATCTGTAAAATGGGGATTAAGACTGAGCGCCCCACGTGGGACAACCTGATCATCTTGTATCCCCCCAGCACTTAGAACAGTGCTTTGCAATAGTAAGCGCTTAACAAATACCATTATTATTATTACAATGGAATAGTCACATTCTCTGCCCACAATGATCTTACAGTGTGGAGGGGGAGGCAGATAATAATATAAATAAAATTACACATGTACATGAGTGCTGTGGGCTTGGGAGGAGGGGGAGGGAATGAATAAAGAGAGCAATTCAAGGTGATTCAGAAGGGAGTTGGAGAGAAGGAAAAGAGGGCTTAGGGAAGACCTCTTGGAGGAGATGTGCATCAATAAGGCTTTGAAAGTGAGGAGAGTAATCATTTGTCAGATATGAAGAGGGAGGGCTTTGCAGGACATGGGCAAGAGATCAAGACATCTTTGTGATGTGACTGCCTTGAGATGCATTGTTCTTCCTGCAATCCCTACCCAATTCTTGCCCATCCTAATCCAGGACCTAATGAGGCATTACTGAAGCAAGGATAAAATGAATAAACATGGGATTGGTGCCTGTGGGTATCACTTCTTGTTGAAAAATCTATGTAGCCAGAAATAAACTAAATTTAGAATTGATCTTCCCTAAATCAATGGTAATGGACAGTAGTGGTGTTGATGAGGTACAGCATTATATTTAGTGCTGGAGTAGACACAAGATAATCATGTCTGACACTCTGTGTCCTAATGGTGTTAAAAGTCTAAAGAGGGAGAACAGATATTGAATCTCTATTTTACATATCGGGAAACTGAGGCAAAGAAAAGTTAACTGCCTTGCCCAACAAATCCTGTGCCTAAGGATCATTTTGAGGTGGTTACTTTGAGGCTGGTTTCTCTCCCTGCAGGGCTGTGTGGGGAGGATGTGGTGTGAGAATCCTGGAGATTAGACTTGAATAACCTAATAGTCCCCAGTTCCTATCCCTAATAAGGGGCAACTTGAAAGCAGTCTAAGGTGAACAAATATGTCATTAATGTCTGTGTAGCCACCAATGAACTAATCTAGAATGGGTCTTTAACCAGGTGATGAATGATCTCACATTCTCACTGTAATCATTTGCTACTTCAGTGAATTACCAAGGTGCACTTGGTAGTTTACTTGCACTTTGGATTTGCACCCTTTCTTTGTCCCACATCGCTTAAGTACATATCTGTAACTTATTTATATTAATGTCTCCCTTCTTCTCATTTCTTGTAAACAGGGAACATGTCTACTAACTCTGTTTATATTGTACTCTCCCTAGAGCTTAGTATACGTGGTGAGCACTCAATTACAATTGATTGTGAGGCAGTGGATGAGGAGTGGACCTGATCTGAAGATGCCAAATACATCCTAGTTATTGCTGTTGAGTTTATCACTGTGATAGCTACTCCCACTATACTTACACTGTGTGGGAGCCCCATACAAAAATCCTCAGAGGGGCTTCTGGGGATGGAATTTCCTGAGTTCAGATTCACAATGTGTTTCCAGATGGAAAAAACAACTGGTGTGCTGGGCTTTGGAGCGAGATCCAGGACTCAAGAGTCTTCTGGCAATGGGGTCACAGAGTTGGTTGTATCCTGGGGAAGAAAGGGGATTGTAATTAAAGACAAATCACCGGGGGAGTATCAGCTTCAATCATCACAGTAGTAGCACAGCGACACAGCCCTGAACATAATGCTTCTTAGGTCAAGTCCCCTCAGCTCCTCTGAGCTCTGGTAGATCTATCTCATTTGTTGTGATTGAAAATTTTAGTGAGGAGATGAGAGCTAGCTTCTCAGGGATGTGTTTGTTCCCCTGATCTGCTTCTGAGGTGCAGGAAAGTGTATGAATGACTTTGCCCTGATAGAATTCTTTGCCACAGGGTGTTGTCTGATGGCTGCTGCTATTATGAAAATGGTATCTCTGCCTGTGGACCTTCATGGGGAGTGTCCAGTGGTGACAGAATTGTAAAAATGAGTAATAGTGTTCAGTTTTTCCAGTGACTGAATCCCTAACCTTATCTATACTGACTTTTTTTTTCAACCCCACACGTGCTATTGAGAAGCAGTGTGCTTAGTGGAAAGAGCACGGGCTTGGGAGTCAGAAAGTGGGTTCCAATCCCGCCTCCACCACTTGTCTGCTGTGTAACCTTGGGCAAGCCACTTAACTTCTCTGTGTCTGTTACCTCATCTGTTAAATGGGGATAAAGACTGTGAGCCTCACATGGGACAACCTGCTTACCTTGTATATACCTCAGTGCTTAGAACAGTGCTTGGCACATAGTAATTGCTTAACAAATGCCATTATTATTATTATTATTGATTGTTATTGAACCCATCCTATATTGAGTTGAGATGGGCAATATGAACTGACCTATAATCGATTTCCCTGTCAATTACGGTTGTGGTTGTTCTAAAATTTACTGAGCCAAAATGTAGATTTATCTTCTGTCTCCTTGTAGTCTCTGAATACAGTAATGAAATGCAAAGGTTATTACTTCACACACTTGAGTTAAATCCCTGAATCTTCAGTTAGGAGTGGGTGTATTTTCAGTCTGTCAAGACTCAGCCAGTGGGTGTTTGCTGAGTCCTGGGTTGGAAGTTACGCCATGTAGACAAAGCACAGTCACCCCAGAATGAGCTATGGGTCACAGATGGTGTTTCCTGGCTGGAGAGTGGGTGGAGTTGATTTCAGAAATACTTCCTGGAGGAGGGACAGTAACAGGGGTTTAAAAGAGGGAAGGTGAAGTTCCTAGTTGGCAGTAAGTAGCGGATCATCTTGGTGTGGAAGATAGTTTTGGCCACAGAATGTTGAGTCCTTTGGATAGACTGAACCTGGAAGATACGTAAGTGGGAAGTTTGAGGTGGAGTTCTTCCTCAAAGACTAAATCCTGGACAAGTCACTTTTCAGAATGGACAGTGAGGAATGGAAGATTAAACATGATTTTGAAGAAGACGTTTGGCAGCAGCTGATTGTATGTGAAGGGAAAGACAGAGTGGACCAGGTTTACTTTAAGGTAAGGCCTTAGAGAAGCAGTGTGGCCTAGTGGATAGAGCCCAAGCCTGGGAGTCAGAAGCACCTGGGTTCTAATCCCAGCTCCTCCACTTGTCTACTGTGTGATTTTAAGGAAGTCACTTGACTTTTCTGTGCCTGTTAATTCATCTGTAAAATGGGGATTAAGACTGAGACCCACATGGGACATGGACTGTGTCCAACCTGATTAGCTTATACCTGCCCCAGGGTTTAGTTCAGTGCCTGGCACATAGTAAGCACTTAACAAATACTAAAAAGGGGGTTTGAGAGTAAATAGCAGCATGGAGCTGGGATGCTGGGTTTGGAATTGGATCAGTAGCATTGCTTGAGGCCCTCCTGTGGCAGAGCACTGAGCTAGGGGCTGGGCATGGGCCTCATCCCCTCTGTTGCCCCAGAATATTCCTCATTTGGAACTATTTTGGGACCAGGGGCTGCAGTGAGGAGACTGAGGTTTTGTCATGCCCGCATAATATTTTCAGCATGGCTCAGTGGAAAGAGTACGGGCTTTGGAGTCAGAGGTCATGGGTTCAAATTCCGGCTCCTCCAGTTGTCAGCTTTGTGACTTTGGGCAAGTCACTTCTCTGTGCCTGTTACCTCATTTCATCTGTAAAATGGGGATTAAGACTGTGAGCCCCCCGTGGGACAACCTGATCATGTTGTAACCTCCCCAGCGCTTAGTACAGTGCTTTGTGCATAGTAAGCACTTAACAAATACTATTATTATTATTCCTGCAGAGTTTTTTCTCCTGGACTCCATCAACTGTACTTATTGAGTAGTTTCTGTGTGCAGAGAACTGTACTAAGCATTTGAGAGTACAAAATAACAGAGTGGGTAGACACATTCCTTGCCCATAATGAGCTCACAGTCTAGAGGGGAAGACAGACATTACTATAAATGATTAAATTACAGATGTGTAAATAAGTACTTTGCGGCTGAGGGAGGGGTGAATGAAGGGAGCAAATTAGGGTGACACAGAAGGAGAGTGGGAGAATAAGAAATGAAGGTTTAGTCAGGGGAAGTCTCCTGGAGTTGTGCTTTTAGTAAGGCTGTGAAGCAGGGGAGAGTAATTGTCTGTCAGATAAAAAGAGGGAAGGCATTCCAGGGTGGAGGCAGGATGTGGGCAAGAAATCAGCAGTGGGGTAGACTAGATCAAAGTACTCTTCTAATAGTTGGCATTAGAAGAGTGAAGTGTACAGGCTGCATGGTAATAGGAAATCAGCAAGGTGAGGTAAGGGGGGCATGGTGATTGAGTGTTTTCAAGCCAATGTTAAGGAGTTTGATGCCAAGGTTGGATGTGCAACCACTGGACATTCTTGAGGAGTGGGGAAATATGGACTGAACATTAATGTAGAAAAATTATCCGGTCAGCAGAGTGAAATATGGACTGGAGGAGGGGAGAGGCAGGCAGGGAGATGGGATAGGATAAGTGCTTGAATTAACATGGTATCAGTTTGGATGGAGAGGAAAGGGCCAATTTTAGCGATGTTGTGATGGTCGAGCCAATAGGATTTAGTGATAGATTGAAATATGTGGTTTGAATGAGAGGGATGCGTCAAGGATAATGGAAAGTTTATGGGCTTGTGAGACAAGAAGGGTGGTGATGCTGTCTACAGAGATAGGAAAATCAGGGTGGGAAGATAAGGAATTTTGTTTTGGGCAGGTCGAGTTTGAGGTCATGACAGGACATCAAAGTACAGATGTCTTCAAGGTAGGAGGAAATGTGAGACTGCAAAGAGGGAGAGAGATCAAGGCTGGATATGTAGATTTGGGGATACACATAGAGATGGTAGTTGAAGCCATGGAAGTAAATGGGTTCTCCAAGGAATAGGTGTAGATGGAGAATAGGAGGCAACCCAGAACTGAATCTTGAGATGTTCCCACCATTAGGGTGTGAAAGGCAGAGGAGGAGCCTACAAAAGAGACTGAGAATGAGTGGCCAGAGAGATGAGGAGAACCAGAAAAGGATAGTGTCAGTGAAGCCGAGGTTGGATAATGTTTCTAGGAGAAGAGGTTGGTTGACAGCATCAAAGGCAGATGAGAGGCCGAGGAGGATTAAAATGGAGTAGAGATCATTGGATTTGGCAAGAAGATCATTTGTGACCTTTGAGAGGGTGGTTTCTGTGGAGAGAAGGGAATGGAAGCCATATTGGAGAGGGTAAAGGAGAGAATTGGAGAAGAGGAACTTGAGACAAGGGTTGTAGACAAATGGCTCAAGGAGTTTGGAAAGGAATAGTAGGAGGGAGGTGGGACGATTACTGGAGGGAGCTGTGGGGTCAAGGGAGAGGTTTTTTTTAGGATGGGGAGGCATGGGCATATTTGAAAGCAGTGAGGAAGAAGCCATTGAAGAGTGAACAGCTGGAGATGGTGATCAGGGAGGGAAGAGGAGATGGGGCAAGTGCTTTGATGTGGAGGGATGGGGTCAGATGTGCAGGTGCAGGGGGTGGATTTTAAGAGAAGACAGGTCATCTCCTCTTGAGATACTGCTGGGAAAGATGGGAAAGTTGGACTCCCTAAACACGAGCCCCACCAGCCCTTGGGGTGACCTGCAGTAGAATGGAACACAATCCAGGGCCAGGGAGGATGTTTCCAAGGAGGATGGGCCCTCTTATAGTAGTAGTAATAATAATAATAATAATAATAATAATAATGAGTAATAATAATGGTATTTCTTAAGCACTTACTACATGCCAAGCACTGTTCTAAATGCCGGGGTGGATACAAGGTCATCAGGTTGTCCCATGTGGGGCTCACAGTCATGCCCATGTTACAGATGAGGTAACTGAGGCACAGAGAAATGAAGTGACTTGCCCAAAGTCATACAGCTGACAAATGGCGGAGCCAGGATTAGAACCTGTGACCTCTGAGTCCCAAGCCTGTGCTCTTTTCACTGAGCCATGCTGCTTATGGTTCTCCTTTTGCCCTGACTGGAGCTGGATGCTGAAACTAGGTACTTCATTCAATTGTATTTATTGAGCACTTATTGTGTGCAAAGCACTGTACTAAGCACTTGGAAAGTACAATTCAGCAACAAAGAGAGACAATCCCTGCCCAAAATGGGCTCACAGTCTCGGGGGTGGGGTGGGGGGGACAGACATCGAAACAAGTAAACAGACATCAATATGAATAAGTAGAATTATGTGTGTGTGTGTGTATACGCACACATCAGAACAAGTAAAACAGGCATTAGTATAAATAAATAGAATTATAGATATGTACATATACACATGTGCTGCGGAGCTGGGGGGTAAAGCAAAGGGAGCAAGTTGGGGCGAGGTGGGGCTGAGGAAAAGGAGGACTTAGTCTGGGAAGGCTTCCTGGAGGAGGGGAGCCTTCAGTAGGGTTTTGAAAGGGGAAAGTGTGATTGGTGAATAATAATGATAATAATGGTATTTGTTAAACACTTACTATGTGCCAAGCACTGTTCTAAGCTCTGGGGTAGATAGAAAATAATCAGGTTGTCCCACATGGGGCTCACAGTCTTAATCCCCATTTTACAGATGAGGTAACTCAGGAACGGAGAACTTAAGTGACTTGCCCAAGGTCAAACAGCAGACAAGTGGCAGAGTTGGGATTAGAACCCACGTCCTCTGACTCCTAAGCCCGTGCTCTTTCCACTGAGCCATGCTGCTTCTTCTCTAAGGGAAGAAGTGCATTTGAGGAGGGAGGGCATTCCAGGCCAGAGGTAGGATGTGGGCTAGGGGTTGATGGTGAAACAGGTGAGAACAAGGCCCAGTGAGAAGGTTAGAGGCACCAGAGGAGCAGAGTGTGGTACTGGGGTGTAGAAGGAGAGCAGGGAGGTGAGGTTGGAAGGGGCAAGGTGATGGAGAGCTTTGAAGCCGATAGTGAGGAGTTTTTGCTTGATATGGAGGTTGATAAGCAACCACTGGAGATTTTTGAGAAGGGGGAGTGACGTGCCCAAAATGTTTGTGTAGAAAGATAATCCAGACAGCAGAGTGAAGTATAGACTGAAGTGTGGAGAGACAGGAGGTTGGAAGATCAGAAAAGATGCTGATGCAATAATCCAGTTGGGGTAGGATGAGGTACTTGTTTGAATCAATCAATCAGTTAATCAGTGGTATTTATTGAGCACTTACTATGTGCAGAACACCGTATGTGCTTGTGTCGGCCGAGGACCTTCAGGGACACCAGACTCTGAGTTGAATCCAGGCAGGACTAAGTCCTCATGATCAGAGATGCAGCTTGTGAAGTCTGGAACCACCTGGCTGGGAAATGGGTTGGGGTGAGGGCCAAGGTAGAGCCTGAAATCTCAAGGACAGCTTCGTTTAAGGCTGTCCATGTGGTCTGAGGATGGCTCAGGACCTTATTTCAGTTTTTTCCGGTATTTAAGCACTTACTAAGTGCCAGACACTGTACTAAGCATGAGGGTAGAAACAACCTTAAGTTGAACAACATCCCTGTCCCAAATAGGGCTCAGTCTCAATCCCCATTTTACAGATGAGGGAAATGAGCCACAGTGAAGCGACTAGGCCAAGGTCACCTTGCAGACAAGTGGTGGAGCCGGAATTATAACACTGACTCCTGGCTCTGTGCTCTACCCACAAGGCCAAGTTGCTTCATAAATCAGGACTGTAGAACCCCTCTTGCTTCCTTTGGGATCTTTATTAAGTCATGAGCCCCACATGGGACACTCATTCTCAATCAGAGGGACAGAGATTTAATTCCCATTTTACAGATTAAATAACTGAGGCACAGAGAAGTTAAGTGGTTTATCCATGGTCACACAGCAGACAAGCAGCAGAGCTGGGATTAGAACCAAGGTACTCTGACTCCCAAGACTGATCTCTTTTCCTTAGCCTAAGTTGCTTCCCAACCCTGTTGTATTATACTCTCCCGAACAGTACAGTGGTCTCCACACAGTAAGCACTCAAATATAATTGATTATTTGGCAAGTCCTCTTTGCTGCCCACAGAGACAGGGCACACAAGCTTTTGACAGACAACTTTTTTTTTTGTTTTAAGTGAGGGGTGAAAAGGGGGCAAAGCTGTAAGTGGAGATAGGTATTTGGTGGGGTCTGGTTTCAGAGCCAATGGACAAGAAGGCCATTTGGGATATTTGGAAACTCTCAAGACTTTCATGAGACCTGGGGTGAGTCTTCTCCCACAGACTTTTCATCTGACTTTCCAGTCAATCTCCTCTATCACCCCAGAGGTAAAACGGATGGCATCTGTTGGCTTTTAGCAGTGGGTTGAAAGTGCATCTAGTTTGACTGTGATGGGCACAGCCTGATTACTGCCATCAGGTGCATCGCTGTCATAGTTGCGGCTACTCACACCTGTGAGAGCCCTGTCCAAAATCTCCAGAGGGACCTCTTGGTTCCTGACTTCCTGGATTTGGATTCAGGATTAACTTGAGGATTTGAAAAATGAGTCTGGGGATGGGTCCAGTTCTAATGGTGCTAGTGTCCCATCATCGGGGAGGGAATATGAATGGAGGAAAGGTACTGTGGAAGGAGCAACTATCACTACTGCAGTCCCTCAAGACTGTAAGCTTGTGAGCAGGGAATGTCTATCTACTCTGTTGTACTTTCTCAAGTGCTTCATACAGTGTTCTGCACAACATAAGCACTCAAAATCATTGATAGAGAAGCAGCATGGCTCAGTGGAAAGAGCAAGGGCTTGGGAGTCAGAGATCATGGGTTCAAATTCTGACTCTGCCAATTGTCAGCTGTTTGACTTTGGGCAAATCACTTCCCTGTGCCTCAGCTACCTCATCTGTAAAATGGGGATTAAGACGGTGAGCCGCACGTGGAACAACCTGATCACCTTGTATCCTCCCCAGGGCTTAGAACTGTGCTTTGCACATAGTAAGTGCTTAACAAATGCCACCGTTATTATACCCTTTCCACTAAGGCACTAAGAAGCTCCTCTCCAGACTGTAAGTTACTTGTGGGCAAGGGACATATCTACCAACACTTTTGTATTTACTCTCCCAAGAGCTTAGCACACTGTTCAGCATACAGCAAACAGTCAGTAAATATCATTCATTGATTAATCACACTGACAGCCCCACACACAGCCCTCAGACCTTTGCCTATCCCACTGCCCAGAACAGGTGTGTGAGGGAAGAGGTGAGAGCTCATATCTCCTCACGGAAGGCCTTCTGTTCCTAATATCTGTCCTGAGGCTCAGTGTGGAGTGGCTAATTTTAGGGTGGCTGCCTTAAAGATAATCTTTTTCTACGGAACTGGGAGAGGTAGGGAGTGGGTGGTGGTGGTGTCAGAAAATCCTAGCGATTCTCCAGTTGCCTGCAATAGAGTTGGAACTTTAATCTATACCCAATTCCTTCCAATTTGGGCTGGACACTTAATGTAGTGCTAAGGTGAATGAAAGTGGGATTCATGGCTATGTGGATTCCAGTTTTCATTATAAAGACAGTGCAGCCACCAATGAACTAACAACGACAAGTAAACTGATGTAATCTTTGTAATTCACTTTTGGTAAAGAACCAAAGTCCAGGTTGAGAGGGTGAAAAGTGGTTCTGTCCTTCTGTAACAGAGTGTGTTGTGGTTATTGATGTTGGATGATTCACTGTGGTTGTTGTAGCTATAGTGACACACTGTGGGAGCCTCATACAAAATCCCCAGAGGGCTTTTGCAAAAAAAATTCCTGAGCACAGTAAATCTGATTAATTACCATGGTAAAACAAAATACTGCTACTGTTGTATTATGCTGATGCAGATCTACACGCAGTCTCCACCCCTGCACCAAATCTCCACAGACCTCAGGTCTCTGAAGATTTAATTGTCCAGGCCAGGCACATGAATGAAGAGATGAGAGCTGCCATTGGTAGGTTTCTGTCCTGAGGCTCATTGTAGGGTGTGGACCTACCCAGCTCAGACACAAATTCTCTGTCCAAGCAGTCTTTGGAGGTGACTGTACTGAGACTAAGGGTCTTTCTGCAGAGCGGTTGGGAAGATGTGGTGGGGATGGTCTTAGAGGCCATATTTGAGGAGTGTAGTTGTCCAGCACCCTGTAGCAGTGTTGGTGCCACTATCCCTACCGAATTCCTAATTGATCCTAATCCAGGACCTAATGAAGCACTACTAAAGTGGAGAGCAGTTGAACCAATGTGGGATGATTGCCTGTGTGAGGACCATTTCCTGTTCTAAAGTCAGTGCAGTCGGCAGTGGACTAAATTTGAGTTGATCTACTCTAACCTACAGGTAACAAATGAGCTTGTGTAATGATAACCTCTCATTGCTTTGTCAAAGTATGAAGTTGCAAAGCAAAGTGTGTCTAAACTTGATGTGGGCTATTAGTTTTAGACACATTCTGGTTAATGCTGTTAGGTTTATCACTGTGGTAGCTACCATACCAGTACACCCTGTAAAAACCCTTTACAAAATCTGCCCGGGGGCTTTTGGGGACAAAATTCCTAGGTTTGGATTCAGAATAAATTTCCAAATGGGAAAGGGAAAATTGGGATGCTGGGGTTTGAGAATGGATCTGGGATTTAGGAGTCTGTCGGCATTGGGGTTTCACAGTTGGCTGCATTTGGGGAAAGAAATGGATTTTAATTGGAGACTCATCACTATAATAGGAACAGCTATGGTAAAAGCACAGGGATATGACTCCGCCTGCCATCTTCTTTGCACCAAGACCCTCAGAGCTCTGCAGACCCCATTGTGTTGATGGGAGAGGTCAGTGAAAAGGTGAGAGCAGGGTTTCTGTCTTGGGGAATGGATTCATTCTGCCCTGTAATAAGTCATTACGGATGGGTGGCTGCTATATACAGTTTGTCTCTTCTTTCACTGCTGGTGTGGAAATCTATGGGGACGACAAAATCTCGGAGACCATGGCCGATGGGGCAGATAGCTTGAAACTGGTCTTTTCCTGGAGAGCTAGTTGGGGACTGTGTGATGGGGACAGAATCTCATTCATTCCGTAGTATTTATTGAACACTTACTGTGTGCAGAACACTGTCTCTGAGGAAATATTGGAACTTCATTCCCTGTCCACACCCTATTAATATGTGATTGGTTCCAAATGGGCTGCTACTGAAAATGTAGATTCAGGTCTGTCCCAGTTCTCACTGAAGCCAGCAATGAACTAAAATTAAAGATTTTTTTCTAACAGGTGATGAACAGTCCTGTTTAATTATAAGCATTCACTTCAGTAATGTAGCAGGGTGAAAAGTAGATATGGTGGGATCATATTGGTTATTGCTTTCAGGTGTGTCACTGTGGTCAGGGTAGTTACCATCCACACCCTGTGAGGGCCCCTTACGAAATCCTTAGAGGGGGCCTTTGGTGACTGAATTTCCTGGGTTTGGATGCAGAATGAGTTTCCAAATGGGAAAAGGAGAATTGGGATGCTGGGATTTGAAGATGAATGCAGAGGGGTTAGTCCAAACCAGCCCTTAAGAGCTTGTGGATAGTATTCTTTGGAGTCTATATGAAGACTAGCAGCAGTTATTTCTTTTATTTTATGATATTAAGCACTTACTATGTTTCAGGCACTGTACTAAGTGCTGGGTTAGATACAAGCTAATCAGATTGAACACAGTCCATGTTCCACTTGGGACTCAGTCTTAATCCCCATGTTACAGATGAGGTAACTGAGGCACAGAGAAGTTAAGTGACTTACCCAAGGTCACACAGCAGACAAGTGGTGGAGCTGGTCCTCTCACACCCAGGCCCATGCACTAGCCACTAGGCTACACTGCTTAGATTGCGCACTCCTTGAGGGCAGTGATCACATCTACTTATTTTATTGCACGCTCCCACGCATACACATTTTGTTTTGTCCTCCGTCTCCCCGACCTAGACTGTGAACCCGCTGTTGGGTAGGGACCGGCTCTAGATGTGGCCCACTTGTACTTCCCAAGCGCTTAGTCCAGTGCTCTGCACACAGTAAGCACTCAAAGACGATTGAATGAATGAATGAATGAATTTATTTTCCTTGTACATATTTACTATTCTATTTTATTTTGTTAATATGTGTTGTCATCCGTCTCCCCCTTCCAGACTGCGAGCCCACTGTAAAGACCGGCTCTATATGTGGCCCACTTGGACTTCCCAAGCGCTTAGTCCACTGCTCTGCACACAGTAAGCGCTCAATAAATACGACTGAATGAATGAATGCACAGTATGCACTGAAATACCACTGATTGAAGCTTCATCTCAGAGTGTCTAGTCTGGGAGCAATCCATTCTGCTTGATGAAAGAAGGGATGAGGGCCTCATTGAAGGTAAGAATGGAGATGTGATGGAGGGAGTACAACTCTATAAGATATATTAGTATAATATAAAATAAAGAGGTGCATGTTCTCTGGAACTTAGGTCTGGTGCAAATGTTTTCTCAAATGTAAGCTTTTTCTACTTTTTGAGACTTTCGCTAGGCTGGAGCTGATCCCCAGAAAAAGATGCAATTTCGAACATCACTGACTCAGAAACCACTACTTGTTTCACAAAGATCTGACAGACACCTGCAGGAAGGGCCGACACCTGGATGACATCACAAGTGCCTTAAGCAGTATTGGCTCAAGAAATTAATCTAGGAAGCAACTAGAGAAAAGGTTCAATTACAGGCAGACAAGTTGCTGTTTTCACCCTGAAGGGTTTCAGTGGGGGTGATGGTGGGGCCTGGCTCAAACTCAGGTGAACCTTAAAAGGGGGAATCAAATCCAGAGACCTCCACTCATTGTTTTTAAATATCTTGACACTAACAGGACTGCAACCAATTCCCCATGGCCCTAAAGCTATAGGATTAAATGGATGTCAGTGTGTATGTGTATGGTACGCACATGGAAGTGGTGAGAGAGGTGCAGGAAAGAGTGGTAATTCAAGAGAAGCAGCGTGGACTAGTGGACAGAACACAGGCCTGGGAGTTGGAAGGACCTGGGTTCTAAACCCGGCCCTGCCACTTGTCTGCTGTGTGACCTTGGGAAAGTCATTTAGCTTCTCTGTGCCTGTTACCTCATCTATAAAATGGGAATTAAGACTGTGAACCTTATTGGGGCAGGAACTGTGTCCAACCCGGTATGCTTGTATCTATCCCAGTGCCTGGCACATAGTAAGCACTTAACAAATGCCACAATTATTAATATTGTTATTATTATTAGCTCTCTGAGTTATAAGGCTTTCTACTCTTTCCCCAATTCTTCCCTAAAACTGGCTATGTCCCAGCTGCAGTGGGTGAGGTGAGTGATTGATAACCAGTGACAAAGATGTGACAAAGACCTGACAATGACAAAGAGAGTGGATTCTCTATTCTGGAAGCTACTAGGCCTCTCCTTTTTTATAGTTTATGGATCAACACATATGCCTGCTGTAACATCATATTCTCATGTTGAGGGATTGGGTTAAGAAGAATGTGTTGTGTGTTCTGTTTTTTTTTAATCTTCCTTAGTAGATAAAAATTCTGCTTTTAGAGAAATATTGCCAAACCCATTTGGCAGTTGTGTGTCTAGAAACGATGCACCCATTTTCTTGTCATTGGCAGAGTCAAGTGATGGGGACCTCACCCTACCATAAGGGGTTAGCAGAACCAAAGCAGAATGTCTAGTACAAGCTTTGGCACCAGTGGTGGAAATAGGAATGCAAAAGAGATGTTTGTGGGGAGTTTCAATCTTTCTAATATACGCCAGGTACTGGACAAAATTGCTTGGGTGTAGAAACTTGCTGACATCCTCATGGCCATAAAGATAACAAAAGGGCCAGTTAATTTGCCCAGAATCAGCAAGAATTCATTTTATGAGGACAAGCTATATGGGATTTAAGGGTAATGTGCATATACTGGGGTATCTGGTTCTCCCTACGAGGCAGCAGCGGTCCTTGTGGAGGGTCCAGAAACCCACCCAGAGCAAGCCTGGCCAAAATACAAATGCAGCTGAGAGAAACCTATTTTGTTTTAGTATTTGTAAGTGCTGACTACTTTTTATGGTATTTATGTGCTTACTATGTCAGGTACTATACTAAGCACTGGGGTCCTAAAAAGAATCCTAAAAAGAATCACTCCCTATTCCCCACCCTTCCACCCTACCCTAATTCTCATAACAACCAACTGTGATAACCAGCTGACCACTTCAGTTCCCACTCACCATCCCCTAGCCCTCTCAGTTACCAAGGATCACCCCAGTTGTAGGGCCTGATCCGCAAGAGCCATCCTGCCACCACCCCAGCCCTGGCCATCACCAACTCCAGGGCTGTGTCTCTGTGGAGCAGAAAGTTGATCCAGTGGGCCCGGGCTAGGAGCTTTCTGGGTTTCTGCCCGTGGGGAACTGTGGAGATAAAGCCTTGATGTGTGAGAGGGGTCAGTGGTGAGAGAGGCTGAGGGAGAACAGAGCTGGGTTGGGGTACAGGGAGTTTCCCTTCACCCTCAGGGGCTGAAAATTCTAGGAGAAAACTATTGCCCCAGCTCCTCCAGGCCTCTGTGTCTCTCCTGTCATCTCTTCATCTCTTTTCTCCTTGATGCCCTTTGAGGACCGGAGCAGGGCTGGCTTATGCTTGAGAAGCAGCATGTTCTAGTGGATAGAGCATGGGCTTGGGAACCAGTAGGTCATGAGTTCTAATCCCAGCTGTGCCACTTGTCTACTGAGTGACCTTGAGCAAGTCACTTCACTTCTCTGTGCCTGTTACCTCATCTCTAAATGGGGTTTGAGACTGTAAGCCCCATGTGGGACTGGGACTGTGTCCAACCTGATTTGCTGGTACCCACCCCTGCTCTTAGTATAGTGCCTGACACAAAGTAAGCACTTGACAAGTATCACAATTATTATTATGCCATAATGGGCCTGGGGCAGATTATGATGTGAGCAGGGCCAGGGGTTGTGAGCCAGGATAAAGGGTGCCCTGACTGGACCAGTGAGTCCTACTGGATCTCCCGGCACACTCGGAGAGGGTCTGTCCTGGTTGAGGAAGGAGCCCTGGGAAGGGGAGGGGGCTCAGGGAATGGGTTCTGGATGGGAGAAACACAATCCCCCACCATTGTGCCCCCCCCCCCGAGTTCAGATATGATTAAAGGTCCAGTTCCCCCAACCCCATTTACCAATCCTCCAACTCTCTAAATTCCCTGCCCCTCTCTCCCCACTCATTTCCATCCATCCCTGGGAAGTCTCCAAACTCAGACTCACCTAAAGGCTGGCACACAGAGATATCAAAGGCTTCAGACCCTTCATTTCTGCTTCCCTGTAAGATGTATGTGGCAGCCGAGGGTGAGGACACAGCAGTTGCAGATGGTGCACATTTAGGTTGGCACTGGTTGTTGTGTAGTGAATACTGTAACACTCCTGTCCCGTGTTGTGGTGATGTGTGCGGTTAAGTGACTAAACTGCTTGGTGTCAGAGCAGAAGCATTTCCCCCACATTCTGCATTCGTTTATTACAAGCCTGAGCCACCATCAAGGCCAGAAATCACTCACTGTAGTACAACTTGCTCATCAGGGAGGTCTGAGGACTTATGAATCACTTGGGAGAAACATGTAGAGGTTTAGGTAAGGAAAGAAAAAAGAAACAGAGGGAGAGAAATACAGAGGGAGGGAAAGACAGAAATCTTAAGTGTGCATGAGAGAGAAAAATAGAGAAAGAGGACAGTGAGATAGAGACTTCCTTCCTGTAAGGTTTGCCTTACTACGTATTCCATCTTTGTTCTCCTTCCTGATTCTACTGTTCATAAATAAATTGTGCCTGTCTTCTCTATGAAATTCTAAATTCCCTGAGGGCAGGAAATATGGGTTTTGCTTCTGATAATCTCTTTTAAGTGTTCAGTGCAGTGTTCAGTACCACTTCCTCATTTCAAGGGATGAGTGCTGAGAAGGACTTTTACAAGCAGAGCTTGTCACGGTCCAGCCTGGGGTTTCCTTGTGAACAGCCACCACCCTCCAACTCATCCAGATCACCTGCTCTCCACCGCTTTTGATCTATCAGTACAAAACTTTCAAAGTCAGTATCTTTTGTTCATCCTGTTGGTAAAAATCATTGTTTTTAAATGGTATTCGCTGAGCATTTACTATGCGCCAGGTACTGATCTAAGTGCTGGTGTAGATACAAGTAATTGGGTTGGACAGTTTCTGTCCCAAATGGGGCTCATAGCCTTAATCTCCATTTTACAGAAGAGTGTGACTGAGGCACAGAGAAGTGATTTGCTCAGGGTCATGCAGGAGACAGGTGGTAGAGTCAGGATTGGGAGGCCAGGTTCCCTGACTCCGAGGCCTGTGCTCTTTCCTTGGCTTAGTGGATAAACCACAGGCCTACACTTGGATCTGTACTCTTTAAGCATTTGATATTCACCCCACCCTCAGCCCCCCAATACTTTTGTCTCGTCTAATGCCTCTGAGTAGTCTCTGACCCATAGCGATGCCATAGACACATCTCTCCCAGAACGCCCCACCTCCATCTGCAATCATTCTGGTAGCAGATCCATAGAGATTTCTTGGTAAAAACACAAGTGATTTACCATTGCCTCCTTCCATGCAGTCAACTTGAGTCTCCACCCACGACTCTCTCCCACGCTGCTACTGTCCAGCACAGAAGAGTTTTGACTTATAGCAGATTGTCTTCCACTCTCTAGCCACTGCCCAAGCGAGAAATGGAATGGGTAGGCCTCTGCTTGACTCTCTCTCCCATAGTCGAGACTGGTAGAGTACTGGAAACTCACCCGATGTGACCCTGAGAGGGGGAACACTTTGATACATAGCCATAATTTATTTACTTACATTAATGTCTATCTCTCCCTCTAAACTGTAAGTTCCTTGTAGGCAAGGAATGTATCTACCAACTCTTTTATTGTACTCTCCCATGTGCTTTTTACAGTGCTCAGCACACAGTAAGCACTCAATAAATGCCATTGATAAGGGAGTTTAAGAGTATTTACCTTAGGTGGTGTGAAAGTGTTGAAATGACAACTGTGGGGATACCGATTAGGGAAATTAGAAATTAATCAGGGAAAACTTCCTGGAAGAGAAGTGATTTCAGAAGGGCTTTGAAAATGGGGGCTACTGAGAGGTCCATCAACTTTGAAAGGAGTTCCGGGCTGGTGTAGATCGAATCTGATGACAGGGGAAACAAGAGTGAGACATAAGGAGTAGGTGAGCTAGAGGTGAATAGTGAGTGAGAGCTGTGGTGTAGTGAGAGAAGAGAGTGAGATAAGTACCTCCCTCTCCAGTCTTCCTACCTCTGTTCCCTCATTTTCTCTGGTCTCCCAGCCTGGCACTTCTTACTGCCACACATCTGACAGATCACAGCTCTCCCCATGTTGAGTCCTCCTAAAATCCCACCTCCTCCAGTAAGCCTTCCTGGATTAACTCCCAGCTCCATGAGTCATATGGGTACAGGAGTTTCCTCTCAGATGCCTGTAGATAAAGTTGCTGATTCTCAGTACTTCTATTCATCTGTATAAGAAACTGCACCATCAAATATTTATTCCAAATAATCTTTTGGTAAATATTCTTTTTATGCTTCCTCCATTAGAAAGTCAGATCATGTAGGGAGGATTGTTCCTGGGGAAAAGCTGTATGCTGAACAGGGAGAAGAAACCGCAGACATTGAACACAAATTCTTTCTCTGCTTCACTCTCCATCTGCTCCTGGAACTGGGCTTCTTGTGCTCAGTGGGTCCTGAGCCCCCTCTGCTGCCCAGCCTCCTCCTGACCTCTGCAGGGGAAGGTTTATGGCTGGGCTCACACTCACTGTACCACACTGTGTCTCTTGCACAGTAATACATGGATGTATCTGCGGTTGTCACGCTGGTCAACTGCAGAAAGTACTCGTTCTTGGAAGAATCGGCCGAAATGGAGATTCGGTTTTGAAGGGAAGGCGTGTAGTTTGTGTACCATTTGGAATTCCTATAATAAACACGTCCCATCCACTCCAGCTCCTTTCTAGGAGGCTGGCGGATCCAGTGCCAGACAGCACTGGTGCTGGAGACGGAATCACCAGTAATGATGCAGGAGAGTCTGAGGGGCTCTGAGGGCTTCACCACTCCAGGGCCGGACTCCACAAGCTGCACCTGGGACAGGACCCCTGGCAGAGACAAAACACAATGTTAAAGTCTCTTTCACTGCCTGGATCCCACCGTACTCCCGTAAGTTTTTCCCAACAATCCTCACCTGGCAGGGCACCCAATAGGGGCAGCAGGAGCAGGAAGGAGGGGACCATTTCGGAGGAAGACAGAAGACTGGTCAGGGAGAAGCCTCCAGGCCCAAGCTTTGGCTGAATCTCCCTGGCTGAAGAGTCTGTGTTTTAAACAGGAACCAGGGCTGGGATTTGCATGTGGGTGTCCCACAGGTGTATAAAGGAGAACAGGGGTGGCTGAGAGAAGTACCCAAAGGGACCAGCCTGGGGAGATGGGCACTCCAGGTCAGCACAGATCATTCCTCCCCAGAGGGTGACCCCCTCAGAGGGTCCAGGATACCTGGTGTCAGGAGCATTTGGGTCTCACTGCTGGAGAGAGGGATTATAGACCCTGGCTCAGGAAGAATTAGTCTCATTTCTCCCTGTTCCAGGATGGGTTGGTGTGAGTAATAACGATAATAATAATAACTGTGGCATTTCTTAAGTACTTACTATATGTCAAGCACTGTACTAAGCGTTTGGGGCCTATATATCATTGATTAGTTGACTGGAGCAGATGCAAGATAATCAGGTCCAACATGGGATGCCCAGTCTAAGGAGGAGGGGAAGAACATACTAAATCCCAATTTTACAATTGAGGAAACTGAGATACAAACAAGTGACTTGCTCAGTGTCTTGCAGCCGGTAAGTGGCAGAGCTCATCGTGGGCAGAGAACAGGTCTACCAACTCTATTATATTTTACTCTCCCAACTACTTAGAACAATGCTTGGCACATAGAAAGCACTCAATAAATATAATTGAGTAGAACCTGGGTTCCCCTGATTTCTAGGCCTATGTTTTTTCCACTAGGCCACACTGCTTCTCACAAGGCAGTAAGGAGGCAGGAGAGGATAGGGGAGGAGTGGGACCTGATCCTGTAATTAGAATAAACCCAGAACTGGGAATTGGAATCACTCCCTTTTTGGGGTGCCTGAGGAGCTCATGGGACAATAATTATTGTAATATACATATAACAAAAATAATGATGGTATTTGTTAAGCGCTTACCATGTGCAAAGCACTTTTCTAAGCGCTGAATGGCTCTTGGAAGGGACAATGGGAGGGAGAGTTTTTATACTATTATTATTAATAATAATGATACTACTAATAATATTATTTAGTAAGTGCTTATTATGCACAATTCACTGTACTAAGTACTAGGGTAGATATGAGATAATCAAGTCCAAAAGATTCCCTGTCCCACATGAAGCTCACAGTCTAAGTAAATGGGAGAATAGGTACTGAATCCCCATTTTGTATATGGGAAATGGAGGCACAGAAAAGTTAAATGATTTATCCAAGGTCACACAGCAGGCAAGTCCCTTCTCTTTCCACTACACCACACTGCTTCTGCAGAAATGGAATCAATGGACATGAATATAGTTGGGGCAGGTGCTAATTTAAACCAAAAAGGAGTTTGTGAAGACTGTTTTAAGAAATTCTAGAGACCAAAGATTCTTAAATCAAAAGCAAAAAGTTGGCTAGGAAGTTCAGTATGGTCTCTTGATCAAGTGATCAATCTGCTGTGAGGGGTGAACAAGAGCTGGCCAGAAAACTCAGTGAATTCTTTATTATTGTTATAATTATTGCCATTATTATTATACCTGTCACCGGCATCATCACTAACATTCATTAACTGTTTACAATAAGTACGGCATTCTATTAGACCCTGGGGTATTTAGAAGAAAATCAAAATGAAACACATACCTTAGTTTCTAAGTGATTCCTAATCTAGTTAAGGAGAACAGATTAAAGAATATAGTTCCAACACAATAAAAACATCTGAATTTAGCAGTAGGAACATGGACTGCAAAAAAGCATATCCTATGAGCAGTTAGTGACAGGGGTGATTTTTAGAGTAAGAAGGATCACTGATCACGATAAAGGCTTCTAAGTTTGGATGTGAAACGTGGTGGATTAAAAGTAAGTGCCACGTGCAAATACAAGCTGTATGTGTATGCATTGATCGTTTTTGTAAATTGAGGAAGTAGTATAATATTTTTCTTTTCACTACTATTCTTACCTGGAAAGTAAGGATATAATTTTAATGATAACTTTTTGAATAATTTTTTGAGTTGAACTTTCTAGATTTTTTGGTAACTGCTTAATTTACTTTTAATAAATCATTTAGTTTATCTAAATTTAAAAGCGATTACGTTAAACCACTTTGTCAGAGAATACAAGGATTCTATCTGTTGTCTTCAGCTACAAACAATAACATTAAGCCCCACAGCACATATGTACATAGACTTTATATTAATGTCTGTCTCCACCTCCAGACCACAAGCTCATTGTGGGCAAGGGACGTGTCTACCAACTCTGTTGCAATGAACCCTCCTAAGCGCTTAGTATAGTTCTCTGCAGACAGTAATTTCTTAGTACAATTCTCTGCACACAGTATGCACTCAATAAATACAATTGAATGAATGAAAAATTGCTCAGTAAAAATCTTTGCTGGACTGAAACAGAAGTGGTTTCCTTTTGGGTCTGTAATTAAGTGGACAGAGCATGGTCTTGGGAGTCAGAAGGTCATGGGTACTAATCCCAGCTCCGCCACTTGTCTGCTGTGTGATCTTGGGCAAGTCACTTCCCTTCCCTGTGCCTCAGTTCCCTCATCTGTGAATGGGGATTGAGACCGTGAGCCCCACGTGAGACAGGAATTGTGTTCAACTCTATTTGCTTGTATCCACCCAGTTACTATGTACAGTGCCTCATACATAGCACTTAACAAATATCACTAATTATTATTATTATCATCATTATTATTATTAAGACAGGGACACTCACTAAAATAGGAAGGAGGCTAGGATCAGCATTGTGTCTTATTGCAGGGCAATGACAGGGTCACAGAAACAGATAGGAGAGTTTTGTCCCAGGGAGGCAGCTTAGGCTAGTCAGATACTGCTCAGAAACTCCTTCTCTGCCTCGCTCTCCACCTGCTCCTGGGTCTGGGCTTCCCCTGCTGCCCAGCCACCTCCTGTGAGGGAAGGTTTATGCCTGGGCTTACACTCACTGTCCTGCACTTTGTCTCTTGCACAGTAATAAAGGGCCGTGTCTTCGGTTTTCAGGTTGTTCATTTGCAGATGCAGAAGGCTGTTGGCATTATCCCTGGAGATGGTGAATCAGCCTTTCAAAGAATCAGCATAGTAGTTGCTACTACCATCAGGTTTAATTGCTGCAACCCACTCTAGCCCCTTCCCTGGAGCCTGGCGGACCCAGTTCACCCAGTAGTTGCTGAAGGTGAATCCAGAGCGCTTACGGGAGAGGTGCAGAGACCCGCCGGGCTGTCTCACGTCTCCACCAGTCACTGGCTCCTCTATATCACCCTGAACCTCTGCAAACACAGAGACAGAGTAGATCACGAGAACAATCTCTCACACCCACATCAATTATCCACATTATTCATGCCTTCTCCTATTTACCTTGGAGCAGGGAGAGGATGGAAAGCAGACTTAGGTCAGACTGCGTGGTGGGGGCTGTGGGGACAGTTCTGGGGGAAGGAGGGAATGGCACAGACAGCAGGGCTGGGGATCCTTTTCCAGACCTGCAGGGACAGGGGTCGTGTGGGCTTTAATCAGGGCTGGAAGGTCTCCATTTGCATTTCCTCCTCTCTATAAGGGTAGAGCAGCCGCTTCCTGGGGTGTGTCCCCGCATCAGCCTCAGGGAGAAGGACCCAGCAGAAGGGGTGAATATTGGTAAAGGAGGTAGAGGACATTAATCATTGAAGGGTTGGAGGAGCAAGCTCTGTTAAAATAGTTAACCTGCAAACATGTTATCACTTGTGTCTCTGGCACTCCACCCTCAATCTGAGTTCATTGTGGCTGCATTGGATTCTCATTGAGACCTGCGTTTTGAGTGACAGTGAGCGATGGGGAGCAACCAAGGCACTAGATTGGCCTTCATCGCAGACTGACACTTAGCCATGGATAGGTATCTCTACACTTCCTCTGGAGAGACACGCAATCTGCAAAACACACACACACACACACACACACACACACACACACACACACACACACACACACACACACACACACACACGTGGCCTAGTGGATAGATCACGGGCCTGAGAGTCAGAAGGGCCTGACTTTTAATCCCTCTTCTACCCCGTGCTTAATACAGTGCCAAGTAAGCACTTAATGAATACCACAGTTATTATCATTTATTGTCTCTGTGTCTCAATTACCTCATCTTTAAAATGGGAATTAATACTGTGAGCCCCATGTGGATCGTGGACTGTGTCCAACCTGATCAGTTTGTATCTGCCCCAGAACTTAGCACAGTGCCCGACACATAGTCAGTGCTTAACAAATTCCACTGGAAAAAAAAACAACACCCAATTTGTGAAACAGAGAGGAAGTCTCACAACTAAGACTACAACAGAAAACACACACAAAATATCTGAAGTTCATGAATTCTAAGTTGAGGATGACAACTTATCCATCATCTAAAACCATCCACACAGAAGCCTTCAATATCATACAAATCAACCAAACTATAGAAGTTTGATGTGTTTGGAAATTAATTTTGCATTTCTACCTCATGGGAACACTCAGGGAAGGTTTACGTTCCTTATCTCCAGCCCAGGTCTTCCACATTCACTAAACCTCCTCTTCCCTAGAATTTCCCTGCCCAGAACACTCCATGAATAGCACACCCCCTCCCTCCCTGCCCCCTCCTTTACCCTGATATCTCCTTCCCTAGGTCATTTAAATGCCCTTTCAGTCACACCTGCTCCCATCCCCCTTCCTGACTCCTTGGAAGTTTGGAACAAGACTCTGTGGGGAAGGAATTTTATGTCTGTCCTCTTGGGATACTTCCTGAACCACTCAATCAGCCAATTACATTTACAGAGCGCTTACTGTGTGCAGAGCACTGTACTAAGCGCTTGGAAGAATACAATATAGCAGAATTGGCAGAAACATTTCCGGCTTACAGCGAGCTTAAGGTCTAAAGGGGGAAGCAGCTATTAATATAAATAAATATATTGCAGAGGGGGAAACAGACATTATTATAAATAAATATACTGCAGATATGTACACATCTGTGAGGCTAAGGGTGGGGTGAAAAAATGATGCAAATCCAAGTGCCAGGGAGATACAGAAGGGAGAGGGAGAAAAGGACATGAAGGCTTAGTCAAGAAAGACCTCTTAGGATGTGAAAGTAGGGAGAGTGATCCTCTGTTGGATATGAAGGAGAGAGTTTCAGGCCAAAGGTAGGGCATGGGTGAAAGGTTGGTGGCTAGATAGATGAGACTTAGGTACAGAGAGTAGCTTGGCATAAAGGGAGCAAAGTATGCAGGCTGGGTTGTAGTAGGAGAGCAACAAGGTGAAGCGGGGTTGGGGGGCAAGTGATAACTCTATTATCTTGACTTAAAGCCAAGGGTAAGGAGTTTCCCACACAGACCCTGCAGGTGCCCAGAGAACAGGGTCATCTGGACGGATCCAGGGAAAGGCACCTGGGGCTTTTTGATTGAATCTGCCTTTGTGATTCATTTAGGGGTCCTATGTTGCATCCTGACTCTGCTGAGGGACTCGATGCATTGTTTTTAAGGATGATTTAAATTTTAAAAAATGCATATTATGAATGAAATCTCATCCAAGTGACTTTGGATTACTCTGTAATTTTTTTATTTATATTAATGTCTGTATCCCCCACTAGACTGTAAGCTCATTGTGGGCAGGGAATATGTCTGTTGTACTCTTGCAAATGCTTAGTACAGTGCTCTGCTTGCAGTAAGTGCTCAATAAATATGATTGACTGTCTGACTCTAGTATTGGCTGAATTAGGAGTTGTGTTTCAACTTAATTCGAGCCAAATAGAGGTTCTTGTCCTGTAGAGGTAGAGAAGAGAGTCCAAATGGGAAACATTTTAAATACACCAAGCAATCAGTCGTGTTCACTGACCAGTTATTGAGTGCATATGACTGTACTAAGTGCTTAGAAGAGTAAATTATAACAGAGTTGACAAGATAAAATTGGTCATTGATTATTTCGATTTTCAGGAATCACTGACATTGTGCAATGGAGTTGGAAAATCCTGGGCTGGGATGTTGTGTCTGTGGTCACTGCTGCTCTGCTCCCACAACCAGTGGCAGGCCAGGAATCTTCCCAGGGTTTCTGACAGGCTCAGGATGTGGTTTTACTCACTGTGTCTTTCGTACAGTAATACAGGGCCGTGTCCTCAGTTTTCAGGTTGTTCATTTGCAGATTCAGCAGGCTGTTGGCATTGTCCCTGGAGATGGTGAATCGGCCTTTCACAGAATCTGGATAGCTTGTGGTGCTCCCATCACCATTTATGTATGCGACCCACTCGAGTCCCTTCCCTGGAGCCTGGCGGACCCAGTGCATCCAGTAGCTGCTGAAGGTGAATCCAGAAGCTTTACAGGAGAGGCGCAAAGACCCCCCAGGCTGTCTCACATCTCCCCCAGATTCCAGCAACTGGACCTCACCCTGGACACCTGCAAACACAAAGACAGCATATATCATGAGAACAGTCAAACATTCTAATTATCTATATCACTCAGATCTTTCCCCGATTACCTTGGAGCAGGGTGAGGATGGAAAGCAGACTGAGGGCAGACTGCATGGTGGAGGATGTGGGGACAGTTCTGGGGGCAGGAGAGGTATGGCACAGACAGTGGGGTTGGGGCTCCTCTCCCAGAGCTGCAGGGACAGGGGCCATGCAGGCTTTATTCAAGGCTGAAGGGGCCCCATTTGCATCTCCTCCTCTCTATAAGGGCACACCAGCTGCCTCCTACATGTGAGTCCCTGCTCTCAGCCTCAGAGCAAAGGTGAATCCTTTGGGGAGTTACTTAGCATTAAAAATACTAAGATCATGACCCGGGTACATTTAACAATTGAATGAACGAATTTAGTGGATGATACTTGATACCCTTTCTTCCCTATAAATATTCGTGAATTGCTCCTTCTTTGACCTGCTTACCACTTCCACACATAAATTATTATTAATCATAATAATTGTTATAGCATTTATTAAGCTCTTATTTACACATTAAGGACCCTTCTAATTGCTGGGGTAGTCATCATCAGATCAGATATGGTTCCTGTCCCTTATAATCAATTAATCAATTAATGGCATTTACTGAATGCTTAGTGTGTGCAGAGCACTTACCAAGTGTTTGGGAGAGTGCAATTTAATAGCAATAGTAGACAAGATCCCTTCCCCTAAGGGGCCTAAAATTTAGAGGGGAAGGCAGGCATTAAAATAAATTCTACAGAGGGGAAATGGCAGATAATAAGGATATGTACATAAGTTCTGTGGGGGTGGGGCTTACAACCTAAGAGATAGGAAGTAGTGTGGCTCAGTGGAAAGAGCCCGGGCTTTGGAGTCAGAGGTCATGGGTTCAAATCCCAGCTCTGCCAACTGTCAGCTGTGTGACTTTGGGCAAGTCACTTCACTTCTCTGTGCCTCAGTTACCTCATCTGGAAAATGGGGATGAAGACTGTGAGCCCCCCATGGGCCAACCTGATCACTTTGTATCCTCCCCAATACTTAGAACAGTGCTTTGCACATAGTAAGTGCTTAATAAATGCCATTATTATTATTATTATAGGAAGAGCAGATTCTTATCCCCATTTTATATATGAAGAAACTGAGACCCAGAGATGTTAAGTGACTTGGCCCAAGATGATGCGGGAGGTCAGTGGAAGAGTTGATGCTAGAACCTTTTATTCCTGATGCTCAGTCCCCAGATCTTTCTTTCTTTTGTCTTTCATTTGTATTTACTGAGCACTTACTGTGTGCAAGTGCTTGGAAAGTAGAAATCAGCAACATATAGAGATGGTCCCTACCCAACAAGGGGCTCACAGTCTAGAAGGGGGAGACAGACAACAAAACAAAACAAGTAGGTATATACACATCGTTAATAAAATAAATAATAATAATGATAGTAATGATAGCATTTATTAAGCGCTTACTATGTGCAAAGCACTGTTCTAAGTGCTGGGGGAGTTACAAGGTGATGAGGTTGTCCCACAGGGTGGGCTCACAGTCTTCATCCCCATTTTACAGATGAGGGAACTGAGGCCCAGAGAAGTTCAGTGATTTGCCCAAAGTCACACAGCTGACAATTGGAGGAGCTGGGATTTGAACCCATGACTTCTGACTCCATTGTTTCATTCACTCAATCATATTTATTGATTGCTTACTGTGTGCAGAGCACTATACTAAGCACTTGGGAAGTTCAAGTTGGAACACATAGAGACGGTCCCTACCCAACAACGGGCTCACAGTCTAGACCCAAAGCCCGGGCTCTTTCCACTGACCCACGCTGCTGTATGTGGTCCCTGCTGCTTTGCTCTCCCAGCCAGTGGTAGCTCAGGAATCCTCCCAAGGTTTCTGACAGGCTCAGAATGTGGTTTCTCTCACTGTGTGTGTGGTACAGTAATACAGGGCTGCATCTTCGGTTTTCAAGCTGTTCATTTGAAGATGCACCAGGCTGTTGGCGTTGTCCCTCGAGATGGTGAATCGACCTTTCACAGAATCTTGATAGGCTGTGCCCCCACCGCTATTTATGTGCGCGACCCATTCCAGCCCCTTCTCTGGAGCCTGGCGGACCCAGTTCATGCTATAGGCAGTGAAGGTGAATCCGGAGGCTTTACAGGAGAGGCGTAGAGACCCGCCAGGCTGTCTAATGTCTCCCCCGGACTCCACCAGCTGGACATCACCCTGGACACCTGCAAACACAGAGAAAGCATGATATGAAAACAGTCACATATATACACACATCACTTATCCATGTCTCTCATGTCTTCCCCTGATTACCTTGGAGCAGAGTCAGGATGGAAACCAGACTGAAGGCAGACTGCATGGTGGGAGCTATGAAGACAGTTCTCTGAGCAAGGAGAGGAATAACACAGCTAGGGCTCCTCTCCCAGAGCTGCAGGAACTGGGGCCTTATGGGCTTTAATCAGGGTCGGAGGTACCCCATTTGCATCCCCTCCTCTCTATAAGGGCACAGCGACCTCCTCCTGGGGTGAGTCCCTGCCTTCAGTCACAGAAAGAAGGAACCAGCAGAGCTCTGGGGATGGAATGAGAGATGACTGTAGAAGAGCAATGTTAGTTGAAGACAGAGAGGTTCATTCCGCCTGCTAATGGGGGAACCCAATAATTTCTGGGGGAAGCTTTCCCACTTTTTTCTAATATCAAGTGAAACTTGTATTGTCACTGACTCTTGGTGAAGATGAGGGCTGGTTACTTACTGAAAAGCTTCCTATTCTGAATATTACTTAAGCCATGGATAATCCACTTCTTTAGTCCGTCATTAAGTGAGTATCTCTCATCAAATTATGGCTTATTCAGAAGATACATGTAAATTGCTCTACTATTATTACAGTGCTCCCTAATAATGGAATAATTTGTAAGGCATGTAGTGATGACCAAATACCCATAAATCTACACATAGGCCTCCGTATCATGTAAATCCACAAAGCTGTACCCTCCTCCTTGTAAAATCCCCATGCCCATGGTGCGCACGCACAATCTGAAATATATCTCCTGCCCAAAGTTTCCTAGGACAAGGCCCAGGGAATGGTCCTCATCTCTGACCCTGAGACATTTGCTCTGCTAATCATTTAAGCAGTAGATAATGACATCTACTTCAGATAAAGAGTGGCCAATCTCTCTAGTGTTTTCTCATAAGATCTTGTTATTTTATCTTGAGATTGTAGGAATAGTCTTTCAAAATAATGAAGGTCACTAAGCGATGATGCAGGTTACAAGAAAATAAAATCAGTCCTATCCCCAGCATATCCTGGAACTCAAAGTCTAAAAGGGAGAGAGGGCACATATTTTGAGTCAGTTTTCCAGCTGAGGAAAGTGAGGCACAGAGAAGTGAAGTGACTTGCCCAAGATTCCACAACAGGCAAGTGACAGAGCCGGAATTAGAAGCCAGGCCTTCTGACTCTCAGTTCAGAGTTCTTTCCACTGGTCCTCATTGCCTCCATTTAGCATGGCTTAATGAAAAGAGCACGGGCTTGGGAGTCAGAGGATATGTGTTCTAATCCCAGCACTGCCACTTGTATACTGTGTGGCCTTGGGCAAGCCACTTAACTTCTCTATGCCTCAGTTACCTCATCTGTAAAATGGGGATTAAAACTGTGAGCCCCACATGCGACAACCTGATTACCATTTATCTACCCCAGCACTTAGAACAGTGCTTGGCACATAGTAAGTGCTTAACAAATAGCATAAATATTATTATTATTATTATATTTTTCCTTTGGAAAACCACACTTTATTTAGGGGTTTCCTTCACACTCTGGTTTCAGGGAATCAAGTAAGGCCCCTAAGTGGGGTATAGCTGCACTTCCCTCCCAAGCCTCAGGCGTGGATTCCCAGGAGGACAACCATCACCTGTTTACACTTTGGGGCTTCATCACTGTCATCATAATGCCTGTCTTTCCCCCCTAGACTGTAAGATCACTGTGGGCAGGGAATGTGTATACCAACTCTGTTATATCATACTCTCCCAAGTGCCTAGTGAGCTCAGTATACAATATGATTGATTGATTGATTGCCATGACAACTCACTATTGATTGGGGCAGACTGCGTGTTAGGGGAACAAAGAAATGAACAGAAAAGTTGCTCCAATCACCAAGTAGATGAAGATCTATGGAGGAAGAGAAACACATGCCAACTGAGAAGCATAAACAGTATGGTTTGGGTGAATAGAGTTAATAATAAATGATGTGTAAATGTGGTGGTTTAATAGAAATACTCCTTAATAAATGCTTTTGCAGCCTAGGTCTCTGGCAATGGAGATCCCTACAGTGGACTGACAAGACAGTGGTCATCTTGGTCCCCCCTCTCTTTTGGCTCAAACCCCCTCTTACTTACCTCCCTCTTCCCCTTTCCCCCTCCAGAGACTCCAGTTTTGATTTGTCTTTCTGTGAAATGGGAATCTCTGGGGCAAAGGAGCAGCCAGACCCCAGGTACCACCCTGTGACCACTATCTCTGACTATAGGGATGAATGGGGAAGAACGGCCAGGAGTGACTGCCTTGGGCCTAGATTGATGAGGTCTCAGGATAGTGAGAGGAGACATTGACATGCCCAGGAGAACTGGGGATGGGGGAGGGCTCTGGCAAAAACATGTACTGGGGAAGGATAATAGAACTAAGCAGAAAATTTAGAAGTGAAATTTGGAGCTGAGACCCTGAGGGTCCTAGGATCTGCCCCAGGAAGCCCAAGACCAGGGACCCGGGGAGTCTCTAGAGTGTGAGGCCAAGAACCGAGCTCCCTCTCCCCTTGGTTGATTTTCCTTGCGATCAGGGAGATGGGTCAGGCAGGGCACAGGAGTCTCAAGGTCAGCAGCTGCAGCCAGCACCAGGGTTGGTGTGATTGAGAAGGGCCTCAGGAGACCTCTTTATCTTCCCATTAACTGACTAGCCCTGCCCACTGTCCCTCACCTTGACTCCTGTCCCCAAATCACCTGATTCATCTCTGTTCCCAAAACCTTGACCTGGAGTTAACTGTCTAAATTTTTTCAGTGCTTGGGGGACCCTGGTGCCCAACCTCAGATGCCTTCTCTGTGCAGCCACCTCAGCTCCTGGAGGGCAGGGATCATGTCGACAAACTATAATGTTCTCTCCAAAACACTTGATACAGTGCTCTGCACACAGTAAATCTTCAGTAACTAATGCTGATTGATTGCAGCCTACTAGTCTTGCTCCATCTCCCTCAGTCCCAGAAGACCGTTCTATTTAGAGCGTGTCCTCTACAACTTAGAAACACACTGAAGTAAGAGGTTCAGGAAAGAGGGCATGGTCCCTGGGGGAAAGCTGTGTGCTGGGCAGGGAGAGGAAACCATACACTCTAATCAGAAACTCTTTCTCTGTTTCGCACTTCACCTGCTCCTAGAATTGGGCTCCCTTGGCTCAGTGGGTACTGAGCTCCTCCTGCTGCCCAGCCTCCTCCTGACCACCTGCAGGGGAAGGTTTGTGTCTGGACTCACACTCGCTGCCCCGCACTGTGTATTTGGAGAACAGTAATAGACAGCAGTGTCTGCAGCTGTCAGTCTGTCTATCTGCAATCTGCCAGTGGAGCCACTGGTAGAGGGAGTCACTCTCCCTTTGAACGAGTCTCCGATGTATGTGGCGTATCCGGATCTGAAAGCTGCGATCCAAAGCAGGCCATTTTCTGCGGCCTGGTGGATCCAGTACAGGTGGTGATCGTTGATGTTGTATCTGGACACTGTACACTCTAGGACCACTGACGCTCCAGGCTTAGCGATCTCAGTCGGTTTCTGAGTCAGAGTGATCCTGGCTAGGGTTCCTGCAGAGGAGAGAGAGGATGGTTTATTGAGACCGGGTGGGTCCTGCCAGCCCAGAGCCTCAGTATCAGGAGAAGACACACTGACCTGATAGCTGCGAGAGTAGTACAAGTCCGAGGATACCGGAGATGCACGTTACAGTGAAATGAGGTCTCATTAGGACACACTGCTGCTGGAGTCCTGACATTTCTGTCCCGCACAGTGTCCTAAGAAGGATGGAGAGTGCCCTCAATCCTTGGCCTATATCAAGGGCAGAGCCAAAGCTGTTCCTCAGGGAGGGAAACAGCTGCTGTCTGACTCCTCCTCCTTCCCCTAACCTCATCCAGAAACCCCTATTTCATTGGTTGGTTGGGATTTGCCTTTGGAGTCCATTTGAATGAGCTGCAGCATTTCATAGAAGATTTCTGTGTCATTGCATTTGTCTTCATCTTCCAAATTCCAGGCCAGCAAACATCTCTGGGCTGTCTCAAGTCCCCAGATTTAGGATCTGTGTAAGTCTCCATCCTTGTAACCCTTGCTATTACTGACTGAAGTTCTGGTGTGAGATTTGGAACCCCCAGCTGTTTTTCCATTGTTCATTTTTGGATCAGTTTGGCAATCATAGATTCTCCTAATCAAAAATGAGTGAAGTCACTAGGGCACTTAATAATAATAATAATAATGGTGTTTTTTTTTAAGTGCTTGCTACGTGCAGAGACTGTTCTAAACACTGGAATAGATACAAAGTAGGCAGGTCGAACACTGACCCAATCCCACATGGGGCTCACATTCTTAATCCCCATTTTGCAGATGAGGTTACTGAGGCCCAGAGAAGTGAAGTGACTTGTCCAAGGTCACACAGCAGACATGTGAGGAGCTGGGATTAGAACCCATGTCCTCTGACTCCCAAGCCTGTGCTCTTTCCACTAGGCCACAGTGCTTGTATGTACTCCCTTGATTTGTCTTTCTTGAATTTGTTGGTGAGCCCACGGATGATGAAGTCCACCTAGGAGTGTGATTGTTGTAGCAACAGCTACAGTAGAGAAACAGCGTGGCTCAGTGGAAAGAGCCCGGGCTTGGGAGTCAGAGGTTGTGGGTTCTAATACCGGCTCCACCACTGACCAAGTTGTGTGACTTTGGGCAAGTCACTTGACTTCTCTGTGCCTCAGTTACCTCATCTGTAAAATGGGGATTAAGACTGTGAGCCTCACGTGGGACAACCTGATCACTTTGTATCCCCCCCAGTGCTTAAAACAGTGCTTGGCACATAGTAAGTGCTCAACAAATACCATCATTATTACTGATATTGAGTACTCACTGGGTGTCATGCATTGTACTAAGCAGTTGAAGTGCCAGTTCCTGTCCTCAAGGAGCTTCTTTACGGGGAGAGGATTATTATTGTGGGAATTTCTGTGCTGGTCAAGGAGAGGAAAGGGCACACTGCCTCACTCTGCACCTGCTCCTGGAACTGGGTTCCCAGTACTCCCTGGGTCCTGAGCACCCCTTGATGCCCAGCCTCCTCTTAGCCTGCCGGGGAAGGTTTGTGTCTAGGCTAGAACTCACTGCCCCACACTGTCTCTTTAACACAGTAATACGGGGCTGCCAGGCTACAGATATGGCTTATTTTGGGACTTGTCAACTGAAATGGTGATTTGGACTGGACCCTGTGATCCCAACACAGTATCCTCCCCCTTCCAGTCCTTTCCCTAGGGACCGAGGCATCAAGTTTCACCAAGGTTGCCTGGTGGATAGAGCACAGGCCTGGGAGCCAGAAGGGTCTGGGTTCCAAGGGTCTGGGCTCTGCCACCTGTCTGCTGTGTGACCTCTGGCAAGTCAATTCATTCTCTGGGCCTCAATTACCTCATCTTTAAAGTGAGGATTAAGATTGTGGGACAGGGACTTTGTCCAACCTGATTACCTTGTATCTTACCCCTGTGCTTAGTACAGTGCCTGGCACATAGTAACCTCTAAAGAAATATCATTAAAAAAATAACCACTGGAGATGGAACAATCAGAGCGAGCACAGCAGAGTTTGAGGGTCTCTGAGGGCTTCACCACTCCTGAGCTGGAATCTACCAGCTGCCTTTGGGACAGGGAGAGACACAGTGAACCCCACACAGCAGAAGTCTGATCCCAACTCCTTACTTATTCATCTAGTCCATTCTTTTTACTCTTCCTATTTCCAGTTGACCTTCCTCCAACTCCTGCTCTTTGAAAGTAATGCATGCCTGCTTGTCTCCTCCATCAGATTTTAAGCTCATTAAGGACAGGAGACATGTCCTTTATTTTCACCGTACACTTCCAAGCTCCTGGAATTGGCCTCTGTAAGCAGCAGGTGCTTGATAAATAGAACTGGCTGATAGAAGCTCTCACCTTGGCCCATTTCCCCAAATCTTTGGTCTTAGTGGGGCCCTGTCCCTTCTGTAGCTCTCACTAGCAGAGCAGGTTCACCCCGGAGTGAGAACGGGTGACGGCCTGTGGGAGGAGGTAGGAGATATGGCTGATAACAAGTTGATCTTGTCTCCTGTGGAGTTTTGAAATGATGGGAATTCTATTCTAGTCCCCAAAACCACTACTTGAGAGGCTGAGAGGAGCAGAACAAGTGCTGGGGTAGATAGAAGAAGATCAGATTGTATATAATAATAATAATAATGGCATTTGTTAAGCGCTTACTATGTGCAAATCACTGTTCTAAGCGCTGGGGAGGTTACAAGGTGATCAGGTTGTCCCACAGGGGGCTCACAGTCTTAATCCCCATTTTACATATGAGGTAATTGAGGCACAGAGAAGTTAGGAATCCTAGTTTAAGGTGGGGGAAGAACAGGTAGTGAACCCCTGCTTTAAAGATGAGGAAACTGAGGCACAGAGAAGTTAAGTGACTAGCCTGAGGTCACACAGTAGACAAGTGGTGGAGCCAGGATTTGAAGGCAGGTGAGCTGACTCACAGACTCGTGTTCTTTCCACTAGGCCACATTGCTTATTCTATTTTATCCACCCAGCAACCCTGTGAAGAAAGGAGAGGTTGGGATCCTTGTCCTGATCTTATTTATGAGGAAACTGATGGCCAGAGAGGTTAAGACAGTGCACAAGGTAAATATGGCAAGCTGGGACCAGAACCAAAATTGTCCTGACTGGGCCCCTCCAGCTACCCAATCGGCAGGCCCCAGAGAGATGGCTGAGATGACCCAAAGTACTGTTAGGATGCATTCAGTTGATAGAAGTACCTAAAAGCACCTGAAGTCTTGGAAATGTCAAATTTGACATGTACAATAATATTCGTGATAATAATAATAACAACAACAATCATAATAATGGCATTTATTAAATGCTTACTATATTTCAACCTCTATTCTAAGCAATAGAGTAGATACAAGTTGATCAGGCTGGACACATTCCCTGACTCACATGTGGGCTCACAGAAAATGAAGCCCAAAAGACTAACTGAACATGAGCAGTGTCAAATAGTGATTCAAGTCAATGGCTCCTTCATCCTGAATCTGATGGTGACAATAAGGAGCTTGGAGAATCCATGGGATTGTCACCCTCCTGGATATCTTTCCTTGAGATTCGGGACAGGTGATTTTACACCCCAAATCTTCCATCTAGAGCTCCTTTATGGACCCACTGGGGAACCCTGTGATGGTCGCATTGTAGACATTGATTCTCATCTAACAACCGTGATCTTTCCCACGGCAACCCTAAGCTTTCTTTGGTAATCATTTTAGACATTGGTCTATGAATTTGTCCAAATGTCTCTTGAACCTAAGAATAATTTTTTGCTTATGAACCTCTCTGAGAAGAATGTTTCATTGTTCAAGTTTTATTTGGGGACTCTGGATAGTGGTGTTAGGTGGGAACCGGATATTGACATTCAATTAAATTCAAAATTCAATGGCTTGCTCCAGGTAGAGTTTCTGAACCTTTCAGGCAGGGATAAGGACTTTATCCCTAAATGTTCAGGAATCAGTGACTGTGGGTGAGGAGGTGGGAGCACTGGGCTGGGGCTGTTGTCTACTCTCAGTTACTCTGGTCCTCTGGCCAGTGATAGCCCAGGAATCCTCTCTGGGTTTCTGACAGGCTCAGGGTGTGGTTTCTCTCACTGTGTCACTCGCACAGTAATAGAGGGCCGTGTCCTCTGTTTTCAGGCTGCTCATTTGCAGAAGAAGCAGGTTGTTGGAGTTGTCCCTTGAGATGGTGAACCGGCCTTTCACAGAGTCTGCGTAGCCTGTGCTGCCCCCACTGCTACTTATGTATGCAACCCACTCGAGCCCCTTCCCTGGAGCCTGGCGAACCCAGTACATGTAGTAGTTGCTGAAGGTGAATCCGGAGGCTTTACAGGAGAGGCTCAGAGACCCGCCAGGCTGTCTCACGTCTCCCCCAGACTCCACCAACTGAACTTCACCCTGGACACCTGCAAACACAGAGAAAGTAGGGATCATGAGAACATTATACACACATATACATATGTACACACATTAGTTAAACGTTTGTCACATCTTTCCCCAGTTACCTTTGAGCAGGGTGAGGATGGAAAGCAGACTGAGGGCAGACTGCATGGTGGGGGCTGTAGGGACAGTTCTGGAGTCAGGAGGGGAATGGCACAGACAGCAGGGCTGGAGCTCCTCTCCCAGAGCTGCAGGGACAGGGGCCGTGCCTGCAGTTTTTAATCAGGACTGAAGGAGCCCCATTTGCATCTCTTCCTCTTTATAAGAGCACAGCAGCTGCCTCCTGGGAGGTGAGTCCCTTCACTCAGCCTCAGAAAGAGGTTCAGAAATATCCCACAGATTACCTAAATTTGTACACACTAAATAAAAAAGATATATATTTCTGAGGACCCTTTCTCCTGGATGTAAGTGGGGTGGACCTAAAATAGTTCTAGTAATCTTTATACAAATATGGTACTTTAAAATTGCTTACTGTGTGACAAGGACTGGACAAAACACCGAGGCAGGTCCAAAATAATCACAGACTAAGTCTAAACACAGTGGGGCTCACTGATTAAGGAGGTAGGAGAATGATTATTTAATCCCTATTTTATAGATGAGAAAAGTGAGGCCCAGGGATTTGCCAAGAACCCACAGGAGGCAAGTCGAGGAGCTGAGATCAAAACCTGGATCTACTGACCCCCCAAAATTATTCTTAGAGTTCTCTGCCCTCTCCACAGGTTGTTAAGGGGAGGGCAGATGGGGAAGATTCTTTTCCTGGGTCTTTCCTCTAGGGTTGTCTGTCCTGTGGCTCAGGGACAGAGAGAGAAAATTTCTTTGCCTGAGCCTTCAACTCTACCCCTGACTCCATTGTCTGAGAATTCTTTGGCAATATAAAATGAATTGACAAAGGTAAGCTGTATTAATGAACTGCACGACTCGCAGGGTGAAATCCCTCCATCTCCTTGGGGTTCCACAAGGCATTTTGGTATTCAGAAGTCACCACTCACTCATTAGCATTTCTCTCATTGCCTGTGACCCTCTTGAGAGGGATTGTGGGAACATCAACATTTCACAGATGCAAAAACAGAGAGTTAAAAAGTGTCAAAGTTCTAAATAAGTCAAATAGAAGTGGATTTTGGGAGGTGCCCTTGCTGACTTTCTTCCCCCCATCAGAATAAAGCAGGATTAAGCAGTTTTACCGGTGTTGTTCAATCTATGTCATGTTCCATGTTGAATGTGCAACAAGGGACATGGAAGCTAGAGTCAGAATATTTCCCATCTACCAGGGAAACACAACCAATTTAATATGCTACCAGGAGCTGCTGTGTGCTGATGACTGAGTCCTGAGATTATCATGAGCCACTTTAGTGGCAGCAGAGCAATAGGGACTCAACAAAGCCTAAAGGAAACTGAAGTAGTGCATCAGTCTACAACTGGGAAACTGTTCACACTACCAAGCTTTCTGAAATCTGTGATTTAGGCAGTCCACTATTCCACAATGCATGGAGAGATAGAATAAGTACAGAATGAAGAAAAGTAGCACAGGTTTAGGGTGATTGATGGAGATTATGGTGACAACAAGGAATCAAATGTCCTATGAGAAGCAGTGTGGCTTAATATATAGAGCACAGGCCTGGGAGTCAGAAGGACCTGGATTCTAATTATTTCTCCGCCACTTTGCTGTGTGACCTTGGGGAAGTCATGTAACTTCTTCGTGCCTTAATTACCTCATGTGTAAAATGGAGATTGACTGTGAACTCTGTGTGGGAGATGATTTGTGTCCAACATAATTGGCTTGTACGTTCCCCAAGGCTTAGTACAGTGCTTGGCACATAATACATGCCTAATAAATATCATAAAAAAATGAAATTTCACTACACCCCAGGGGTGCATGTGAGGAGAATGGATGCTACTACAATGCACGAGTATCTGCTGGGTGGTAAACCCAAATGAGATACATGTGTGCAAACAAGAGAGAATCCATGATGTTAAAACAGTGCAAAGCATTGTCTCTAACAAGGCACTGTGGCATGGAGACCATGACATTAGGCAGGACAGAAGTCAGGAAAGAGCTTGCTCTCATTGAACTGAGGCTGTGTGGAAATAGAGAGTCAAACAGTCCTGAAAGGCAGAGATGACCCCTGCAAGCACTAACTACTTTCATCCTGCCTGGACCTTTTCAGCCACTGTCATGCACATGGGTTGTCCACCTCTGGAAACACCATCTTCTCAAATGAGTTCTCACTACAGGTATGACAAATATGCCCCTAACTCACAAAACACCCGAGACTTCTGTGTGCTGGCCCCTCCAGACAGAAAGTGGCCTGGAATAGGTGAAGGGCATCCTGAATTGATAACCCAGGGTCCCTAGGCCTGCCTGAGGGAAATTCATTTACATCAATGCCAATCACCTGGGAGAGACTGGCCACCTGATGACATCAGCTGGAGCTCAGCCAATGCCAGGGATGGGCTTGGGGAAGGTAGCAAGGACTGTGAGGAAGGCAGATAGGTTCAAAAGCTCAAGAAGACAAAGCATCTTGTGCTTAGTCTGCTGTTGCAGGTGATAGGAGGAGGGAATTAGATCTTGGAAGCACGTGTCTGGCCCGAGTCTGTGGAAACAGTTAAGTGGATTTTTATTGTACCTGGTAGATTTGGGAACCATAGCTAAATTATGGACAAGGGCAAAATTAGGGAAAGTCTGTGTTTTATATTGTTTACTTTATGCTTTTTAACCAATTGTGATGTTTGGTTCCCTGCATACCTCACTTAAATTGCTCTTTTAGAGTCTTAATAGATTTCTGGGCTAAGTAAATATATTTTATTGCTGTTGTTCATAAAGATGAATCTTGTTTGAGTATATGAGTCCACACTCTCTCTAGACCTCCGCCATCCTCCATTCCTTCACTTCCTCCTATCTGTGTCTCCTGGCTGGGCTGCTCCAGTGCCCGATTGTGTGAGTCTCTGTGGATCTGGGCTGGATGACTGTATAAATATATGTGGAGGTCTTAGTGTTAGGAGTGGGGATGCCCCATCCATATGGAGCACAGGGAATTTAATTTGCTGCAGACTTCATTGCAAATAGTGGCTTGGAACTTGTGAATTTTGTAGTATATTTTATAATTGATTCCATTGGGTTTGTAGTTAAACCGAGTTAAATGGCCACCTCAATGGGCTACCTGGGATTTTTTTTCTGAGCTTTGAATTGGTTATGCAAGAAAACAAACACATTCATATTCAACTTTGACTACTGAAGGGATTTGGGTTTGGGGGAGGAGGGGAGTTTTTTTGGAATGGATAGTATTAATAACAGAACCTATCACTATGCTGAGAAGTTAGGTTTGCTGTCTGGGAGTGGCAACACAAGAATCCTCCCAGGGTTCTTGACAGGCTCAGGATGTGGTTTCTCTCACTGTGTTTCTTGCACAATAATAGAGGGCCATGTCCTCAGTTTTCAGGTTGGTCATTTGCAGATATAGCTGGCTGTTGGCGATGTCCCTGGAGATGGTGAATCGGCCTTTCACAGAGCCTGCGTAACTTGTCCAGTCCCCTTTACTATTTATAACTGCGACCCACTCCAGTCCCTTCCCTGGAGCCTGGCGAACCCAGTGCATGCCATAGTTACTGAAGGTGAATCCGGAGGTTTTACAGGAGAGGAGCAGAGATGCTCCAGGCGGTTTCACATCACCCCCTGACTCGATCAGTACATCACCCTGGGCACCTGCAAAAGAAGAGACTGCATGTATCAAGAAAAACAGTCAGGCACACATAACACAAGCACCAGCTACTCTTGTTGCTCTCATCTTTCCCCAATTACCTTGGATCAGGGTCAGGATGGAAAGTAGACCGAGGGCAGACTGCATGGTGGGGGTCTGTGGGGACAATTCTGGAGGCAGGAGGGGAACGGCGCAGACAGTGGGGCTGGGGCTCCTTTCCCAGAGCTGCAGGGACAGGGGCCGTGTGGGCTTTAATCAGGGCTGGAAGGGCCACATTTGCATTTCCTCCTTCCTATAAGGGCACAACAGCCGCCTCCTGGGGGTGAGTCCCTGCCTTCAATCTCAGACAGAAGGGCCTAGCCAAAGTCCCCGGATAAAGCCCTGTGGTTTGACCCAGACATGATGGTCAAGGGGGATAAGTTTATATCTACTAATTAATGAGGATCTTATATGCTTCTGAGGACTTTCCTCTCCTGGATGCAAATGGAATCTGACTAAATGATGATAATGATGAAAATGGCAATGAAATACTTATGGTATCTGTTAAGAGCTAGGGTAGAAACAAGATATTTACAATGAGGTTCATAGTCTGAGGCTGGAGAACAGATATTTAATTTCCAATTTGCTGATGAGGCAAATGAGATACAATGACTCTTCCCTAAGGATTTTTCTTCTGACTGAAATGCCAGGGACTGTGGTACCTGCTAAGGACTTTTAAGTACTGAGGTGGGGCAAGACTGCAGAAGTGGAATTTGGGAAGTTATGACCTGGGAATATGGGAAAGACTCCTGGAGGAACTGGCGTTCTAGGAAGGTTTAGAAGATGGTGAGAGCTATAGAATAGTGACAGTGAAGGAAGTTCTCCTAATGCTTGGGAAGGAATTTGGATTCCAAGTTTTGTCAACTTTTCTAGGTGCCCTATCTCATAGGTCAAAGACCTGTCTTTCCATTGCATGGCTAAGATCACACTTTGCCAAGGTTTCAGTAAGAAGGCCATGTGATGTGGAACTAGTGAGCCCGTTGTTGGGTAGGGACCATCTCTATATGTTGCCTATTTGTACTTCCCAAGTGCTTAGTATAGTGATCTGCACACAGTAAGTGCTCAATAAATGTGATTGAATGAATGAAACCCTTTAGACACCTAACCCTAGATATGTCATGGTTCCCCTTCCCAGTATTCTGGCCATCTCCAGAGGACTAATCCATGTCAATCAATCAATGGTATTGAGCGCTTATTATGTGCATGGCACTGTACTAAACGATTGGAAGAGAACACAACGGAATTAGCAGTCTAGCAAATTCTTTAGAATTTAAATCTGTGAACTGTACTACTGCACAGATAGAACTGCCTATAAGGACCCTTACTCTTCTGTATACTAAACTGCCTGTTCCTCAACCAAGGGCTCTGGGTCATCTTCATTACTTAGAATTCTGGTAATGGTTCTTAACTTCATAGTTCCGTATCTGGCTACTATCTAAAAATGATCACATTTTTCGGGCCCAGATATGAAGTTCATGTGAGAACAGAGATTACTTTGGAATCATCTGCAGCTCTCCTTGCATCAGTTAAACAATAATGGATAACACACCATTTTAGGAAAACAATTATCAAACTAGATGAAGTGGTTTAATATCCAGTCAAGACAATCTAATTTAGTAGACTTGTCTCTTTGAATAACTAACAGTTTGTCAGGCTATTTTAACAGAGCTTATTTTATGAACCATAAATCAAGCAATTTCATTTGCATAACTGCAGTTAGCAAAAACAGAGCTACATTGTACAGATCATATGCTTTTCCATAATATTTACAAGTATAGATTTGCTCATGTTAATGATACCCTTTCTGTGGGTTTAAACCACAATAAAAACAAGATAAGCTCCATTTCTAAGGTAGAGAGGACTAATATAGTAGAATATGTATAATGCAACTCTAAGCTAACTTTCTTTTAGAAACAATTTCTCCCCAGGAGTGATATAATTATTTAAAATTCCATATGCCCTTTAGGAAGCCATAAAGTTGTGCTATGACTCTATTTCATAAACAATCATTAGAGATGCCCAAAGTCATCTTTCTTTTCAGAATATCTATAATTTTACCAAAGAAAGTTTTAAGGAAAAATCACAGAATTGGAAACTGGAAACCATCCTGATGGACCACACCAGTTTAACAGAAATTACACTCCACCATTTGGAGGAAAATACAGAAGAATGACAATCCATGGTGAATTGTCACTTGCTGGTCCAGAGGACTATGGTAGAATCATGTGAGATATCTACCTATAATGTGTATGAGATTTATTTGCATGATTGTTCTTAATTGTTAAATTCTTAAAAAGGCCTTCCCTAAGCCCCACTTTTCCTCATCTCCCACTCCTTCTACATTTTTCTGACTTGCTCCCTTTTGCTCTCCCCCTACCTCACAGCACATTTATATCTGTAATTTTATTTATTTATATTGATGTCTGCTTCCCCACAACACCCCAGACTGTGAGCTCGTTGTAGGCAGGGATAGAGAAGTGGTGTGGCTCAGTGGAAAGAGCACGGGCTTGGGAGTCAGAGGTCATGGGTTCTAATCCTGGCTCCACCATTTGTCAGCTGTGTGACTTTGGGCAAGTCACTTAACTTCTCTGTGCCTCAGTTCCCTCATCTGTAAAAAGGGGATTAAGACTGTAAGCCCCACGTGGGACATCCAGATCACCTTGTATCCAGCTCTTAGAACAGTGATTTGCACATAATAAACGCTTAACAAATGACATCATTATTATTATTATTGTCACTATTGCTGTAATGTACTTTCCCAAGTGCTTAGTAGAGTGCTCTGCATACAGTAAGGGCTTAATATATACAATTGAATGAACATGGACTGTGACCACCCTGCTTAGCTTATATCCACCCCTGTATTTAGTATAGTGCCTGGCACATATAAATCATTTTTAAAATAAGCCCCTCCACCCCCACCCAGCCCCCCACAAAATGCCAATTGGTCTTAAAGTTGGAGCTTTCAGGGCAGATGTACGTTGCCTAGGGGTACCCCACCTGATTTCAACCTCCCAGTCCTGCTGGTTTGGAAAGAAGTAGGGCAGAAGGGAATGGGAAATAATTATTTAATCTCTCTGTGTGCTGCCCAGTGCAATGACAGTCACAGTGTCAGGAAGGAAGAGCCCAGCTCTGGGGGTGGCTGTTGCTGGGATGGTAGAAGAAACCACGGACTCCTTTACTGCTCCTTCTTTGCTCTCCACCTGTTCCTGGGATGGAGTTCCTAGTGCTCAGTGGGTCCTAAATGTCTCCTGCTGCCCAGCCTCCTTCTGACCCCCTGCAGGGGAAGGTTTTTGTGTGGGCTCACGTTCACTACACCACACTGTGTCTCTCGCACAGTAATACAGGGCCGTGTCTGCAGCTGTGAGTCTGTCAATTTGTAAGTAGAGATTGGATCTGTCCTTGGAGGCTGTGAATCGGTCCTTGATGGCTGGGTTGTAGTAATTGCTACTTGAAGTATAGTAACTGACCAGCCACTCCAGCCCCTTCCCGGGCTCCTGTCGGATCCAATTCATGTAGTAGCTGCTCAGGTCAAATCCACTGACGGTGCACTGCAGTTTGTGAGACTGTCCAGGCTGGGCCAGTACGGAGGAGGACTGTGTCAGGACAACCTCTGACTGGACATCTGGGAGAGAGTTAAAAAGAGAGGATTAAGGTGCATGGAAATCGATATTCCCATTACCAGAGTGGGGTGGGCAAAGGGGCAGGTGGGCAAGGGTGGAAACCTGAACACACAGGAGAGTCCAGTGAGAAGGAGGAAGACGTGGGCTGGGGAGATCATGGTGCTGGGAGCAGAGCGGAGTGGAGTCCGGGGTCAGGGTTGGAAAGGGAGTCCCTGAGCTGGGCCAGGACCTGATCTGTGGGGCCCAGGGAGGGATTAAAGAGGAATCTGGAGCTGTGGGATTTGCATGCCCCGCCCAGCGCTGAATGAGCCCAGCATGAATATGGGGCAGACCCTCCCAGAGGGGCAGAGCCCTCCCTGGGTAGAAGGCCAGACACTGGGTGTGGAGAGCCTGCAGGGGGCCCAGCCCGTGGGAGTGAGGTTGATTGATCTGAAGTTAGTGTCATAGGTGATATTTAAGGGTGGCCATAATGATGGCATTTATTAAGCGCTTACTATGTGCAAAGCACTGTTCTAAGCGCTGGGGAGGTTACAAGGTGATCAGGTTGTCCCTCGTGAGGCTCACAGATTTAACCCCCATTTTACAGATGAGGGAACTGAGGCCCGGAGAAGTTAAGTGACTTGCCCAAGGTCACACAGCTGACAATTGGTGGAGCCGGGATTTGAACCCATGACCTCTGACTCCAAAGCCCGGGCTCTTTCCTACTGAGCCACGCTGCTTCTCATACAATGTGAGATGAAAGGCAGAAACCGTGGCTGGACACATGCAGGTTTGGCACATTCCTGGAAGAAATTTCAGTGTGGAAAATCCTTTTTTTGATCCATAATTCTATAGGGAAGCTGTTAGTTCCAATATAAACATCTCTGCTTGGGGAGACTTGGATTCTCAACCTGGTTCTTTCTGCTGGGAGGGAACAGAGCACAGTTGCTGCTGGACTGAGACAGGTTAAAGGAGTGAGCCAGAAATAGACTGGGAGGGGAGCAGGGCTCCTCAGGGAGAAAGGGGTGGCTGGCTAGGCCTCACTGAGTTCCTGTCCCACAGCAGGCTATAGAGAATAGGAAAAGTTAGTTGGGCAGACTGGGAGTCAGAGGAGGGTCTAGAGGACTTGATCCCGCGGGTTAGTGATGGAAATGGAAGGGAAACCATTGGAGGGGGTTTCCACTTTTTGTCTCCGTCCCTGCTGTCCAGCAGTTCACAGGAAAATGCTGAGTGTTGACTGGTCAGTGTAATTTGCCACTGGGATGCCTCATTCATTCATTTGTTCATTCATATATTCTGTCATTCATACAGCATGCATAGCATTGTCTTAGAACAATGCTTGGCACATAGTAAGCGCTTAACAAATACCATTATTACTAAGTGAATGAGAATTAAACATAGTTGCTGGCTTCCAGGTGCTCACAAGCTGAGGAACAGGACCACATCAATCAGTATATATGGAGAGATGAGGTAATAAATACCCCAGTAAAACATCAAAGACACAGACAGGACAGATATAATAAGAGCACCCAGGCAATGTGACCTGGGGAGGAGAGTTTCAGGTTCTGCCACGCTCAGGTGGGGCTGGTCAACGTTCCTGCAAACTCTGTAGCCATGGTCATGGTAGGAAAAGCCACAACCACAGGGTTCCTCGCTTTTAAATCTTGAAAAGGCCTCATGTTGCCACTGTGTCTTCCTCCTGCCATGCTGGAGAAGGGGCTTCTGGGAGTCCAGATGGGGTGGGGGTGGGCAGTCTCTCTCACTGTGGGGGGAAGTTGGGGAATCTGAGGCTCAGGGCTCTGCTGTTGAGGGAGTTAGCCTGACTCCTCTGCTAATGTGTCCTCTTCCCTCTGCCATGGTTTGTATCTCCTTGAGGGCAAGAATGTCCTGCTTTTTCTCCCACTGTAGACAGCACCATCATCCCCCTTTTTTTCATAACCTTGGGATTAGGGAAGCAGTGTGGCTCAGTGGAAAGAGCACGGGCTTTGGAGTCAGAGGTCATGGGTTCAAATCCCAGCTCCACCAATTGTCAGCTGTGTGACTTTGGGCAAGTGACTTCATTTCTCTGTGCCTCAGTTCCCTCATCTGTAAAATGGGGATTGACTGTGAGCCCCCCGTGGGACAACCTGATCACCTTGTAACCTCCCGAGCACTTAGAACAGTGCTTTGCACATAGTAAGTGCTTAATAAATGGCACTATTATTATTATTATCCTCGAGTCTACTCTCTTATTCAACCCACCCATTCCATCTGTCACCTTGATAACTATATCGGCCTCCTTGCTGACCTCCATGCCTCCTGTCTGTCCCCACTCCAATCAATCAATCAATCAATTGTATTTATTGAGCACTTACTGTGTGCAGATCACTGTACTAAGCGCTTGGGAAGTACAAGTTGGCAACACACAGAGACAGTCCCTACCCAACAGCAGGCTCACAGTCTAAAAGACTTCACTCCATACTTCACTCTGCTGCCCGGATCATTTTTCTAAGAAACCATCCAGTCCATGTTTCCCCGCTCCTTAAGAACATCCAGTAATTGCCCGTCCACCTCTGCAACAAACAGAAATTCCTGACCATTGACTTTAAAGCATTCAATCACCTTGCCCCTCCCATCTTACCTCACTGATTTGTATTAAAACCCAGAAAGCTCACTTCACTCCTCTAATGCCAACCTATTTTCTGTACCTTGATTACATCTGTTTTGCCACTAACAACTTGACAAAGTCCTGCCCCTGGCCTGGAAATCCCTCCCCTTCATATGTGACAGTTGATCACTCTCTTCACCTTCAAGTCCCTACTAAAATCACATCTCCTTCAGGAGGCCTTCCCCAACTAAGCCCTCAGTTCCTCTATTCCCTCTCCCTTCGCAGCTCAGTGGAAAGAGCCCAGGCTTTGGAGTCAGAGGTCATGGGTTCAAATCCTGGTTCTGCCAATTGTCAACTGTGTGACTTTGGGCAAGTCACTTCACTTCTCTGGGCCTCAGTTTCCTCATCTGTTAAATGGGGGTTAAGACTGTGAGCCTCACATGGGACAACCTGATGACCTTGTATCCTCCCCAGCGCTTAGAACAGTGCTTTGCAAATGCCAATATTTGCAAACAAATGCCATCATCATCATTTAGATTTACTCCCTTTATCAGCCCCAAAGCAGGTATATATAAATTACAAATACAAATATGTATTTATATATACATATATATTGATGTCCATATCCCCCTCTAAACTGTAAACTAGTGGACATGGAACATGTCTACAAACTCTTACACTGCACTCTCCTAAGCTCTTAGTACAGTGCTCAGCTCTCAGTTAGTGCTCAACAAATACCACTGATTGATGGGCTACAAAGTTAACAGCCGTCTAATTATAACTACTATGTGCAAAGCACTGTTCTAAGCACTGGGGAGGTTATAAGGTGATCAGGTTGTCCCACATGGGACTCACAGTCAATCCCCATTTTACAGATGAGGTAACTGAGGCACAGAGAAGTTAAGTGACTTGCCCAAAGTCACGCAGCTGACAATTGGTGTAGCTGTGATTCAAACCCATTACCTTTGACTCCAAAGCCCAGGCTCTTTCCACTGAGCCATGCTGCTTCTCTTGTTGTGTTTGGGAAGGAGAAACTACAACCTCTGAACAGAAACACTTTCTCTGCCACACTTTCCACCTGCTCCTGGAACTGGGCTCCTTGCGGTCAGTGGGTCCTGAGCACCTCCTGCTGCCCAGACTCCTCCTGACCACCTGCAAGGGAAGGTTTTTGTGTGGGCTCACACTCACTACTCCGCACTGTGTTTCTCGCACAGTAATACATGGCCGTGTCTGTGGGTGTCGCGCTGTTCAGTTGTAAAAATACTTGGCTCTTGGAAGTGTCCCTGGTGATGCTGACTCGAGACTGCAATGCCGGATTATAGTCACTGCTTCCACCACCCCAGATAACTCCAATCCACTGTAGCCTTTCTCCTATGGGCTGCCGAATCCAGTGTACACCATAGTTGGTGATGGAAAATCCATAGACGGCGCAAGAGAGTCTGAGGGGCTCTGAGGGCTTCACCACTCCTGGGCCGAATTCCACCAGCTGCACCTCGGACAGGACCCCTGGGAACAAGGAGAGAAACAGTGAATCCCACACAACAAAGAATGATCTCCCCCTTTCTGAAATCTCACAGACACTCACAGTGGGGAGCTGCCAGCAGAGATAGGAGCAGCCACCAGGATTTCATCTTCTTTGGGGCCAGGGAAACCACGCCTTCCCCAGAGACCTCCAGCCCGGGCTCAGGAGAGAGACTGACCCTCCCCACCGTAGGGCCCCTATTTCACCTGCGAGCCTGGGGGCCAGATTTGCATGGAGGAGTCCCACTTTGAGTATAAAGGGGTGAGTGGATGGGGAGGGCTCTTGTGCCTGTGTCTTTCTCCCCTGGGGGAGTCTGCCCTTTGGGTCAGGGCCAAAGAGAATTGTTCTCTCCCTGAGCCCTCAGATGCCCCCAAGCCTAGTGGCTGGGAATTCCCCAAGAGGGTTTGCAGGGAACCTGTCCCAGGCTGGCCGCAGATGCAGCCTGAGATAGAGGTGGACTTAGAGCTCTAAGCAGTCGATGGCCCTTCCTCTGCCATTCCATGAGTTTCTGCCATTTGATCAGTCCAGTATTAGGAGCTGTACAGAACAGTTCAGGACCACAGAAAAGATTGCACAAGACACACATGGACTTGAACTCCTAGCATATGAATGCAGACTGGCCCTCAGACCCCCAGCCAGGCTACTGTATCCCATAATAGAAAGGGTGACCTGTAGTGCCCACCCCACTACTTCTGGAAATGGGAAATGAGTTGATGTTATCTGAATAAGCTAAGACAAGTACCACCCAAGAAACAGCCTTTTCCAACATTGGTTCTGAAATGTTTGTGTTTCTTTCCCAATAGGACCTGACTTTCCATTCAGCAGTTTCACTTGACTTTAACCCTGAAAACTCCTCACTGCCTCACTTTCATACCTGGAAAATTAGTATAATCTAATTCAGGGTCAGGAGGACTGAGACAAGCACAACTTCTGGGGAGAAAGTGCCACTTTGCCACTGAGTTGTTGTGGATGACAGGGTCCTGTCTGAGATCCAGGGTCACTTGAATGGGTGCCCCTCCACTAACTGAGGCACAGAGAAATAAAGTGACTTGCCCAAGGTCACACAGCAGACAAGAAGCAGAGCCAGTATTAGAACCCATGACTTTCTGATTACCAAGCCCGTGTTCTATCTACTAAGCCATGCTGCTTCCATACTATGATGAATCACTGGCCCCTTTTTCATTATTTTTTGTTTGCTATATTTTGTTGTTTCAGTTGAAAATTAAAAAGTCAATACATTTAATTGATTTCACTGGGAATATAATTTAAACAGAGGAAAAATTCTTAAGAAATTTCTCATCCTTAAGAGGAAAAGAATAAAAGGTTCACAAAGAATCATACTTTTTGATTAAATGTTAGATCATGTAACTTTCAGGAATTTTTAGTAATCAGTGAGGTGAGATGTGGGAAATCGAGCCTGGGGCTTGTTGTCTGTGGTCTCTGCTATTCTGTTTCCCCAGCCAGTGGAAGCTCAGGAATTCTCCAAGTGTTTCTGACTGGCTCTGGAAGTGGTTTCTCTCACTGTGTCTGTATCTCTCACAGTAATACAGGGCCGTGTCCTCAGTTTTCAGGCTTTTCATTTGCAGAATATTGGCATTGTCCCTGGAGATGGTGAATCGGCCTTTCACAGAGCCTGCATAGTAGATGTTACTATCGTCATAATTAATCATAGCAACCCACTCTAGCCCCTTCCCTAGGGTTTGGTGGACCCAGCTCATGCAGTAGCTGTTGAAGGTGAATCTGGAGGCTTCACAAAAGAGGCACAGACACCTCCTGAGCTGTCTCACATCTCCCCCAGGCTCCACCACCTGGTCATCACACTGGACACCTGCAAACACAGAGACAGCAGGGAGCATGAGAATAATCAGTCAGACATAAACACGCATTAGCTGTGTCTCTCACATCTTTCCCAAATTACATTGGAGCAGGGTGAGAACAGAAAGCAGACTGAGGGAGTTCTGGGGGCAGGAGGGGAACAGCACAGACAGCAGGAGTGGGGCTCCTCTCCCAGAGCTACAGGGACAGGGGCCTTGTGGGCTTTACTCGGGGCTGGAGGGGCTCCATTTGCATCTCCTCCTCTCTATAATGTCACAGTATCTGCCTCCTGGGGATGAGTCTCTGCCCTCAGCCCAGCGATAAGATACAACAATGGGTCAGTCTGTCAGCAAATCCTGATGGTTCTCACTTTACAACAGCGTCAGAATCTACCCCCTCCTTCAGTAACTGTCAATTCAGTGACATCACTGAGATTCAACACCAGGATAGGGGGATGTTGGGAATGCCCCCGTCAACTGCTCAAGCCAGTCATTTCTTATAGCAGTGAAGGGCACAGGGAAAGGGACTTTTACATTGGGGAACCCTCCATAGTTTAAGGGAAAGAAAAGCTGGCTCAGATGCGATGTTTGTCCCTGGGGCTGGAAACTGTGAAGAAGGATGATGAAGAAGGTAAGGGTGACGTGATTTTCATTGTTCCCAAGGTGGCTACTTTGAGAAGAGTACCCAGTTCCAGATTCCATGAGGGAAATTAAGACATAGAATTGAACAGGGTTCCTGTTCCAGGGAAGCAGCATGGCCTAATGGAAAGAAAACAGGTCTGGGAGTTAGGGGATCTGAGTTCTAATTCCAGCTCCATCATTTACCTGCTGTGTGACCTTGGGCAAGTCATGTAATTTCTCTGTGCCTCAGTTCTCTCATCTGCAAAATGGGGATTAAATCCTATTCCCTCCTACCTAGACTGTGAGCCCCTTATGGGGCAGAAACAGTGTTCAACCTTGTTATCTTGTATCTATCCCAGTGCTTAGTGCAGTGCTTGACATACAGTAACCATGTGACAAATGCCATATAAAAAGCTGATGACAAACTAAACCAAAGCAGTATCAGAAATTAGTTCAGAGCCAGGGCTGGTGATAGTCGTCAAGTAGACTCCTGGAATCAGAGTGAGGAACTTTTAACCACAGGGCTGATGCCATGAGATTGATTAACAGGGACTGTCCCTGTGTGCTGTGCTGGGTAAAGTAACATTAGAAATTTCTTCTCTGCCTCCCGCTGCACCTGGAAATGGGCTTCTTGTGTGCTGTGGGTTCTGAGGGCCCCTGCTGCCCAGCCTCCTCCTGACCATCTGCAGGGGAAGGTTTGTGTCTGGATTCACACTCACTGCCCTGCACTGTGTGTCTGGCACAGTAATATGCAGCCATATCCATGACTGTCAGGCTGTTCAACTGCAGGCAGTAAATCTTTGATAACTAATGTTGATTGATTGCAGCCTACTAGTCTTGCTCCATCTCCCACCCTCCCAAGAGACATTTCTATTTAGAATGTACCCTCTACAACTTAGAAACACACTAAAATAACAGGGTCAGGAAGACCCTGGGGGAAAGCTGTGCTCTGGGCAGGGAGAGGAAACCACACACTCTAATCAGAAACTCTTTCTCCACCTCGCTCTCCACCTGCTCCTGGTACTGGACTCCTCATGCTTAGCGGGTCCTGAGCTCCCCCTGGTACCCTGACCATCTGCAGGGGAAGGTTTGTGTCTGGACTCACACTCACTGCCCCACACTGTGAGCATTTGGAGAACAGTAATAGACAGCAGTGTCTGCAGCTGTCAGTCTGTCTATCTGCAATCGGCCAGTGGAGCCACTAGTAGAGGGAGTCACTCTCCCTTTGAAAGAGTCGCTGATGTACGTGGTGTCTCCAGATTTAAAAGCTGCAATCCAAATCAAGCCTTTTCCCGGGGCCTGACGGGTCCAGTGAAGGTGGTGATCGTTGATGTTGTAGCCTGACACTGCACACTCCAGGACTACCGATGCTCCGGGCTTGGCGATCTCGGCAGGTTTCTGAGTCAGAGTGATCTTGGCCAGGGCCCCTGTAGAGGAGAGAGAGGATGGTTTATCAAGACCCTGGGGCTCTAACAGCCAGGAGCCTTGGGAATGGGAGCAGACACACTGACCTGACAGCTGCGAGAGTAGGACAAGGCCCAGAAAGCTGGAGACCCACATTCCAGTGGAATGAGGTCTCATTCGGACATACTGCTGCTGGAGTCCTGACATTTCTGTCCTTCACAGTGTCCTGAGAATGATGGAGAGGGCACTCAATCCTCAGCCTATATCAAGGGCAGAGCCAAAGCTGTTCCTCAGGGAGGGAAACAGCTGCTGTCTGACTCCTCCCCCTTCACTGACCTTATCCAGAAACGCTTATTTCATTGGTTGCATGAGATTTGCCTCTGGAGGCTATTAGCATGAGCTGTAGCATTTCATAGAAGATTTCTGAGTCACTGCTTTTGTCTTCTTCAGCTTCTACATCCCAGGCCAGCAAAAATATCTGGGCATTCTCAAGTCCCCCAGCTTAGGATCTGTGTAAGTCTCCATCACTGTAACTCTTGCAATTACTGACTGGAGCTCTGGCGTGAGATTTAGGACCCCCAGCTGTTTTTCCAATTTTCATTATTGGATCAGTTTGGCAAAGATCCCACTAATCAAAAATGGAGGGAAGTCACTAGGGCACTTAATAGCAATAATAATAAATATGGTTTTAAGTGCTTACTATATTCCAAGCACTGTTCTAAGCACTGGGATAGATACAAGATAGGCAGGTTGGTTATAGACCTTTTCCCACATGGGACTTAGTCTTAATCTCCATTTACATATGTAACAGAGGTCCAGAGAAGTGAAGTGACTGATTCAAGGTCGCCCAGCAGACACCACCGCTTGTCTGCTGTGTGACCTTGGGCAAGTCACTTTTCTTCTCTGGGGCCTCAGTTACCTCACCTGTAAAATGGGGATTGAGACTGCGAGCCCCACGTGGGACCACCTGACTACTTTGTATCTACGCCAGTGCTTAGAACAGTGCTTGACACAGAGTAAGCGCTTAACAAATACCATAATTATTATAATTATTATTATGTGGCGAGGCTGGTATTGGAACCCACATCCTCTGACTCCCAGGCTCATGCTCTTTCCACGAGGCCATGGTGCTTGTTGCCAACTTGTACCTCCCAAGCGCTTAGTACAGTGCTCTGCACACAGTAAGCGCTCAGTAAATGCAATGGAATGAATGAATACTTGATTTCTCTTTCCTGAATCTGATGATGAGCTCATGAATGATAATAATGATGAAGTCCACCGAGAGGTGTGATTGCTGTAGCAACAGCTACAGTGCCATTGATAATTATTGGGTGCTCACTGAGTGTCATGCAGTGGACTAAGCACTTGAGGAGCCAGTTCCTGTCCGCAAGGAGCTTCTTTTCAGGGAGAAGATTATTACTGGAGGAAAGCTCTGTGCTGGGCAGGGAGACGAAACCGCACACTGATTAAGACTGTGAGCCCCCAGTGGGACAGCCTGATCACCTCCCCAGAGCTTAGAACAGTACTTTGCACATAGTAAGTGCTTAATAAATGCCATTATTATTATTATTATTATTATTATTATTATTATTCTCCTGGAACTGGGTTCCTGGTGCTCGCTGGGTTCTGAGCGCCCCCTGCTGCCCAGCCTCCTCTTAGCCTACAGAGGAAGGTTTGTGTCTGGGCTCGAACTCACTGCCCCACACTGAGTCTCTAACACAGTAATGTGGGGCTGTCAGGCTGCAGATATACTTCCCAAGCGCTTAGTACAGTGTTCTGCACACAGTAAGCGCTCAATAAATAAGATCGAATGAATTAATGAATGAATATAGCTTAAAGCCCTTTTAGACTGTGAGCCCACTGTTGGGTAGGGACTGTCTCTATATGTTGCCAACTTGTACTTCCCAAGTGCTTAGTACAGTGTTCTGCACACAGTAAGCGCTCAATAAATAAGATCGAATGAATTAATGAATGAATATAGCTTAAAGCCCTTTTAGACTGTGAGCCCACTGTTGGGTAGGGACTGTCTCTATATGTTGCCAACTTGTACTTCCCAAGTGCTTAGTACAGTGTTCTGCACACAGTAAGCGCTCAATAAATACGATTGATTGATTATTGAACCTGTCAACTGTGGTTCTGATCTGGAGTTTAGCCTGTCATCTCAGAACAGCAACCTCTCTCTTCCAGTCCTCTCCATAGGGACCGAGGCGTCCAGTTCCACCAAGGTTGTCTGGTGGATAAAGCACCACCCTGGGAGTCAGAAGGACCTGGGTTTTAATCCCGACTCCGCCACTCGTCTGCTGTGTGACCTCTGGTATGTCACTTCATTTTCAGTTACCTCATCTGTAAAATGGGGATTAAGATTGTGAGACAGGGACTTTGTCCAACCTGATTACCTTGTATTTACCTCAGTTCTTAGTTCAGTACCTGGTACATAGTTAGTGCATAACAAATACCATTAAAAAAAAATAGCCACTGGAGATGGAGCAGCCAGAGCTGGCACAGGAGAGTCTAAGGGGCTCTGAGGTCTTCACCATTCCCACCAGCTACATGTGGAACAGGACCTCTGGGGTCAAGGAGAGACACAGTGACCCCACCCAGCAGCACTCTGATCCCAACTCCTTACTGATTCATCTATTCCACTCTCTTTAGCAGTGTGGCTCAGTGGAAAGAACCTAGGCTTTGGAGTCAGAGGTCAAACAATCAATCAATCAATCATATTTATTGAGTGCTTACTGTGTGCAGAGCGCTGTACTAAGCACTTGGGAAGTACATGTTGGCAACATATAGAGACAGTCCCTACCCAACAGTGGGCTCACAGTCTAGAAGGGGGAGACAGAGAACAAAACCAAACATATTAACAAAATAAAATAAATAGAACAGATATGTACAAGTAAAATAAATAAGTAGAGTAATAAATATGTACAAACATATATACATATATACAGGTGCTGTGGGGAAGGGACATGGGGCAAGTCACTTAATTCTCTATGCCTCAGTTCCCTCATATGTAAAATGGGGATTAAGACTATGAGCCCCACATGAGACAACCTGATTACCTTGTAATCTAACCCCAGTGCTTAGAACAATGTTTGGCATCTAGTAGGCACTTAAATACCATTGTTATTATTATCATTATTATTCAATAAAATCCAAAATTCAATGGTTTGCTCCAAGTAGATTTTCTGCCTCTTTGAGGTAGGGATTTGGATGATGGACTTTATCCCTAAATCTTCTGGAATCATTGACTGTCTGTGAGGAGGTGGGAGACCTGGACTCGGACTGGTGCTTGTGGTCTTTGCTGCCTTCCTCCCCAGCCAGCAGCAGCTCAGGAATCTGCCCAAGGTTTCTGACAGGCTCAGGATGTGGTTTCTCTCACTGTGTATCTCTGGCACAGTAATACAGGACAGTGTCCTCAGTTTTCAGGCTGTCCATTTGCAGATTCACCAGGCTGTTGGCGTTGTCCCTGGAGATGGTGAATCGGCCTTTCACTGAGTCTGGATAGTATGTGTTACTCCCACCTGTATTTATAGCTGCGACCCACTCCAGCCCCTTCCCTGGAGCCTGGCGGACCCAGTTCATCCAGTAGTTGCTGAAGGTGAATCCAGAGGCTTTACAGGAGAGGCGCAGAGACCCCCCGGGCTGTCTCATGTCTCCCCCAGACTCCACCAGCTGGGCATCACCCTGGACATCTGCAAAAGAAGAGACAGCATGGATCATGAGAACAGTCAGACACACATACACAAACACTAGCCACCCATGTCTCTCAAATCTTTCCCCAATTACCTTGGAGTAGGATCAGGATAGAAACCAGACTGAGGGCAAACTGCATGGTGGGGGCTTTGGGGATTGTTCTGGTGGCCGGAAGGGAACAGCACAGACAGCGGGGCTAGGGTTCCTCTCCCAGAGCTGCAGGGACAGGGGCTATGCCGGCTTTAATCAGGGCTGGAGGGACCACATTTGCATCTCTTTCTCTCTATAAAGGCACAGCAGCCACCTCCTAGGGGCAGAGTCTCTGCACTCAGTCTCCCATAGAAGACTAGACAAATCCCCCAGATAAAGCCATGGGGTTTAACTCAGGCATAAAGCAGCTGATTTTGAACACACTAAGTAATAAAGATATATATTTCTGAGGTCCCTTTCTTCTGGATGTAAGTGGGATGAAACTAATGTAGTTATAGTAATCTAAAAAAAATATGGTACTGTGGAAATGCTTACTATGTAACAAGGACTGGGTTAAATGCTGCAGTAGAATAAAAATAAACACAGACTAAGTCTATTCACAGTAGGGCTCACAGTTTAAGGAAGTAGGAGAACAGGAATTTAATCCCTATTTTCAGTTGAGGAAAGTGAGGCCCCAAGACTTGCCAAGATCCCACAGCAGTTAACTGGTGGAGCTGGGATCAAAACCTGGGTCTACTGACTCCCAGTCCCCTGCTCTCTCCTTAGGACAGACTCCTTCAGCAAGATATCATCAATGTTTAATACATTATTTGTAAGATATTATTCTAATAATAACAATAATAATAATTATGGTATCTGTTAAGCACCTACTATGTGCCATGCACTATACTAAACACAGGGATAGATATAAGCAAATTGGTTTGGATACAGCCCCTGTCCTACATGGGGCTTACAGTCTCAATCCTGTTTTACAGATGAGGTAACTGAGGCACAGAGAAGTAAAGTGACTTGCCCAAAATCACACAGCAGACAAATGGAGGAGTTGGGATTAGAGCCTTCTGACTCCCGGGCTTGTGCTCTATCCACTAGGTGAAAATGGTTCCCAGGCTACTTCTACAAGGCTACTGTATGAATTTTGTTAGACTGGTGAAAAATAGCAGTCAATAGATAGAATTCGGCAGTTCTCTCCCCGACTGTCACATCACTATAGACAGCACCACCATTCTCCCTGTCTCACAAGCTAATTACTTTTGTGTTATCCTCAACTCATCTCTCTCATTCAACCAAGCTATTCAATCTGTAACTAGATTCCATCGGTTCTGTGTTCATGACATCGCTAAAATCTGCACTTACCTCCCCATCCAAACTGCTACCATGTTAAACCAAACACTTATCTTACCCCAATTTAACTACTGCATCAGCCTCCTTGCTGACCTCCCTGCTTCTGGTCTCTCCCCATTCCAGTCCATACTTAAATCTATTGCTTAGATTTTTTTTCTAATAAAAGTTCAGTCCATGTTTCCCCACTCCTCTAAATCCTCCAATGTTTGTCCATCCACCTTTGAATCAAACAGAAACTCCTTACCATTGGCTTTTAAGCACTCAGGCACTTAAACCCCTCATATCTTACCTTGCTGATTTTTGCTACATACCCACATGTTCACTCTTCTCCTCTAACACCAACTTACTCACTGATCTTGTCTATCTTTTGCCGCCAACTCTTCACCTAGGTCGTCTCTCTAATCAATGAATCAATCAGTTGTATTTACTGAGCTCTTACTAAGTGCAAAGCACTATTTTAAACGATTGGGAGAGTGTAATAGAACAGAATTAACAGTCACATGCCATGTCTATAATGATCTTATGGAATTCCCTTCCTCTTCATATCTTACAGAACACCAGTCTCCCCAAATTCTAAGCCTTATTGAAAGCACATCTCCTCTGAGGCCTTCTTTGACTAAACCCTCATTTTACCCACTCTCCCTCCTTTCAGCATCACCCTTGCATGTAATTTTGTGCTTTGTTTTATTCACCACACCCTCAAACCTCACCACACCCTTAACTCCAAACACTTACGTATGTATCCGCAGTGTATTTTAGTGTCTGTCTTCCCCTCTAGACTGTAAGCTTCTTTGGAGCAGGGGATATGACTACCAACTCTGTTGTAATGTACTCTCCTAGGCACTTACTTTGCACACTATAGTAGTAATGATAATAATAATGATGGTTTTTGTTAAATGCTTCCCATGTGCCAAAACTGTTCTAAGTGCTAGGGTAGATACAAGCTAATCAGGTTGTTCAAAGTCTCTGTTCCACATAGGGCTTACAGTCTTAATTCCAATTTTACAGGGGCACAGGGAAGATAAGCGACTTGCCCAAATTCACACAGCAGAGAAGTAACAGAGTAGGGATTAGAACCCAGGTCCTTCTAACTCCCAGGCCCCTGCTCTATCCATTAGGCCCTTCTGCTTCCCTGTGATTGGTGGTATAAAGAGAGACCAGAGGACTACAAGGGATGGCAAAAAGTTATTGGAGCACCAGGCATGTCCAGTTATTTGTGGAAGTACATGGGTTCCACAGCAGAGGAATGCATTTTATGCTTAGCATGTTATTCAGATGAAATCCTTCAAGATGATATATCAAGCTGACAGTTTTAAATGCCTGTGGATGGATCTGCATCATAGTTGAAATTACTGGATTGACTAATCTGGAGAGATGGGGGCAATACTGGGAGAGTGGGAGTTGGAAATTTCCTTGAAGCACCCCAGAGGTGGGTACCATGATGGAGTCAGAGTGCATCATATTACTGTGGGGGAGAGGGAAGCATACTCCATGTTGGACCATAATTCAACCTCTTCACCTTGGGATTGGTAGAACTGATAGCCTTCTCAGCAACTTTGTAAACCAAGCAAAAGTCGCTTACGCAAATCACATCCCCAGCATGGAGCTGTCTGAACTAAGCATCCCAGAAGACTTAGAGCTTAAGGCTGTTGAGAAATGGTTGAGAAACCGTATGATGTCCCATAATCTGGATCTACAAGTGCTCAGTTACTAACCAAAATTGACCTATCAGGCTTTAAGTTATGGGAAACTATTCACCAAGATTATCCTCCTCTGTAATTTATTTTGATGTCTGCAACTGTAGTCCCCTATATACTGTAAGTTCCTCTGGGTAGGGGTGATGCCTACCAACTCGATTTTATTGTACTTTATCATCAATCAGTGGTATTGAACATTTACTATGTGCACAACACTGTACTAAGTGCTTGGGAGGGTACAGTACAACAGAATTAACAGATATGTTTCTTTACAGTACAGTCTAAAGGACTGTACCCATGCATTAAGTATAGTGCTCTGCATACTATACATGTTGAATAAATAACACAGATTGATTGATTGATCCAAAGTCCAAATACATGGTTTCCCAGGAAGAGACCAACATGGAGAGTATCCATTTACCATACAATGTCCTGACTGAAGCTGGATGGAAAAGAGAATTTTCTCCTTTCTGCTCTGCAGCTCAGAGCAATGTATTTCAAGGATCAGGAAGGAGGTGATTGTCCCTGGGGAAAGCTGTGCCCTGGTTAGGGAGAGGAAACAACAGACACTGAACAGAAACTGCTTCTCTGCCTCATTCTCCACCTGCTCTGGGAACTGGGCTCCTTGTACCAAGTGAGTCCTGAGAGCCCCCATCTGCCAAGCCTCCTCCTGACCTCCTGCAGGGGAAGGTTTGTGTCTGGGCTCACACTCATTGCCCCTCACTGTGTGTCTTGCACAATAATACACGGCCGTGTCTGCGGGTGTCATGCCGTTCAGCTGCAGAGAGAACTCGTTCTTGGATGTGTCTCTGGAGAAAGACACTCGGCTCTTTACAGATGGTTCATAGTTAGTGCTTCCATCATAATATATATACCCCAACCACTGTGGACTCTTCCCCAGGGGCTGACGGATCCAGTACCAGTTGGAATAAGTGGTTGTGATGGAGTAACCGGTGATGGTGCAGGAGAGTGTCAGGGTCTCTGAGGGCTTCACCACGCCTGGGCCAGACTCCTCCAGCCGGATCTGAGACAGAACCCCTAGGAAAAAGGAGAGACACAGTGAACCCCACACAGCAAAGACCTGCTCCCCACCTTCCCCTTTCTTAAATCTTGCAGACACTCACAGCAAGGAGTGGCCAACAGAGAGAGGAGCAGCCACCAGGATTTCATGTTCTTCTGAACCTTGGAAACCACGTCTTCCCCAGAGACCTTCAGCCCAGGCTCAGGAGAGAGACTGACCCTCCACAGCATGGGGCTGCTATTTAACCTAGGAGGCTGGGGGAGATTTGCATGGGGGACTCCCATTCTGGTTATTAAGGGGAGGGTGGGTGGGGAGGATTCTTTTCTTGAGTCTCTCACTTGGGGTTGTCTACCCTATGGTTCAGGGACAGAGAGAGGGAAAGTTTCTCTGCCTTAGCCCTCAACTCTTCTCCTGACTCCACTGTCTGAGAATTTCTTGACAACACAAAATGAATTGACCAAGGAAGGCTGTACTTAAAAACTGCACGACTCTGAGGTGAAATCCCACCATCTCCTTGGGGTTCCTTTTGGGAGGCTTATGCCCCCATTAATTCCTACTAACATTTCTCTCCTTCCCTGTGACCCACTTGAGAGGGACTGTGGGAATATTACCATTTCACAGATGGGAAAACAGAGACTAAGAAAAGGTCAAAGTGCTCGATAAGTCAGATAGAAGAGGGTTTGGGGAGGTACCCTTGCTGGCTTTCTTCCCCACCATCAGAGTAAAGCAGGACTATGCTGTCATGCTGGTCTTGTTCAATTTATGTCATACTCCATGTTGAATGTGCACCAAGGGATATGGAAGCTGCAGTCAAAATATTTCACATCTACTGGGGAAACACAACCAACTCAGCAGGCTATCAGAGGCTGCTGTGTGCTGATGTCTAAATCTTCAGATTATCATGAGGTACTTTAGTGTCAGCAGACAAATAGGGACTCAATGAAGCCTAAAGAAAACTGAAGTTGTGCATCAGGCTACACCTGGAAAGCTGTTCAAACTACCAGGCTTCCAAAGTCTGAGACTTAAGCAGTGCACTATACCACAAGGCATAGAGAGACAGATCAAACAGAGAATGAAGAAAGGCGGATTAGGGAGATTGATGGAGATTGTGATGATAACAGGTAATCAGATGTCCTATGAGAAGCAGTGTGGCTTAGTGGATGGAGCACAGGCCTGGGGGTCAGGAGGATCTGGGTTTTAATCTCACCTCTGCCACTTGTCTGCTTTGATACTGTGGGCAAGTCATGTAACTTCTCTGTGTCTCAGTCATTTCTTCTGTAAAATGGAGATTGACTACGAGTTCTATGTGGGACATGGATTGTGTCCAACATGATTATCTTGTAACTACCCCAGTACTTAATACAGTGCTTGGCACATAATAAGTGCTTAATAAATACCATAAAAAATGATATTGAAGCTTCACTGCATCCCAGGGTGGACATGTGAGGAGAATGGGTGCTACCAGAGTGCACAAGTGTCTGCTGGGTGGTAAACCCAAATGAGACACATGAGTGCAAACAGATAATCCATGATATTAAAACACTGCAAAGCACTGTCTCTAACAAGGTAGTATAGCATGAACTATTGGAAGACCATGACATTATGCAGGGCAGCAGTCAGGAGAGGGCTTGCTGTCACTGAACTGAGGCTGTGTGGAAATAGAAAGACAAAGAGATAGTCTTTAAAGACAGATATGACCCCTGCAAGCACTAACTGCCTTCATCCTGCCTGGACCTTTCCAGTCACTGTCATGGATGTGGGTAGGTCACCTCTGGGAGCCCCATTTTATAAAATGAGAACCAACTACAGGTATGACAGATATGCCACCCACTCTACATAACTCACAAAACACCCGAGCTTCCATGAGATGGTCTGTCCAGACAGTTAATGGCCTAGAATAGGTGAAGTGCAAACTGAACTGGCAATTCAGGTTCCCTGTGCCTGCCTGAGGGAAAACTCATTTACATCAATGCCAATCACCTGGGAGAGACTGGCCACCTGATAATATCAAATGGAGCTCTGCCAATGCTATGGAAGGGTTCAGGGAAGGTAGCAAGGACTAAAAGGAGGCAGAAATGTTCAAAAGCTCTAGAGAAGAAAGGCATCTTGTGCTTGCTCTGCTATTGTATGTGATAAGAGGGATCTGGAAGCTTGTGTCTGGCCTGAGTCTGTAAGAACAGCTAAGTGGATTTCTATTGTATCTGGGGGATTGGGGATCATAACTAAATTATGGCCAAGTGCAAGATTAAGGAAAGTCTGTGTTTTATACTGTACTTTATACTTTTTAACCAATTGTTGCGGTGTTTGGTTCCCTCAGTAGCTTGAATAAATTGCTCTTTGAAAGTCTTTAAGCTCCAAGTCTGAGACAGGAAGATGGAAAGAAGAACATAATTTCAATTGAGGAAGATGTGTTGGGCACAATCCCTTGATCCCAAGACCAGCTCCTGCCTGTCTAGTAACTGACAATGTGAGGATGACTATGTCTGACTCAGCCCTGAGGTCTGAGCCGACAGGGAGAAACATGGAGGGAAGATGCATGGAGGTGGACAACCTGAGGACACGGAATACTGGGGCTAGGTCCTGGCTGGATTTGGGGTAAAAATGTTGGGTAGATTTGTGATAAAGCAGGAAATTATTACTAATATATAAGCACGTAGACCCCGGAGTTTTAAAAATTGTAACTATAGACAGTCCCCACCATGGACACTGAAGAAATACTATGATCAGTCCAACCCAGTAGGCTGCCAGTATGGGTACATTTTGGCTGGGCCGAGGCATAGGTCTGGGCATACAGTCAGTGTGGAATAAATGCTATAGCTAACCTAATCGGGAACCAAGATATAGACATAAATGCATCTATAAAATATTGAAGTAATTCATTCCAGCCTACTGAGGGAGCGACCATGTCTACTAATGCTGCTTTTTTCTCCAAAGTGCTTAGAACAGTACTCTACCTAAAGTAGCTCCTCAGTAACTGCTGATGGATGTTGAGAATTATTCCAGCTCTGGTCTATGTCTCTCCCAGGATGCAAGGGTGAAATTGGGTTGCATATTCCCCTTTTTCATCTGCGCCCTATCCCAACCCTGTCAGTGGACTCTGCTCCCAGGTCCCTGTGAATGCCAAGCTGACTGACAATGCCCAGGTATCATCTCCTAGGATCCCAAGGAGGAGGGATGGGAGGGGTAGATGGATGTCCAAACCCCCCTCTCAACTTCCTCAAATGGGAGAAATTCATTTCCAATTAGGCAGCCCAGAGTCTGGCCTAGTAGAAAGAGCACGACTCTGGGAGTCAGAAGGACCTGGTTTCTAATCCTGGATCAGCTACCTGTCTGCTGTGTGATCTTGGTCCAGTCACTTTATTTCCCCATGCCTCATTTACCTCATCTGCATAATAGTGATGAAAACTGAGCCCCATGTGGGACATGGACTGTGTCTATCCTAATTAGCTAGTATAGTGCCTGGCAAACATTAAGCAATTAACAAATGCCCACCCCGCTCCAAAAAAACCCTGCCAATTGGTCTCCCAAATGAAAGCCTCCAGGGCAGGTGAATGTTGCCTGGGGGTACTCCACTCTGACTTCAATCTCCCAGTCCTTCTGGTTTGGCAAGAAACAGGGCAAAATGGAATTGGAAATAATTCTTTAATCTCTCTGTGTGTTGCCCAGTGCAATGGCAGTCACACTGTCAGGAAGGAAGAGCCTGGCTTTGGGGGTGGCTCTTGCTGGGCATGGGGAGGGAACCACACACTCCTCTACTGCTCCCTCTTTGCTCTCCACCTGCTCCTGGGACTGGGTTCTGCTGTTCAGTGGGTTCTAAGCACCCCCTGATGCCCAGCCTCCTCCTGACCCCCTGCAGGGGAAGGTTTTTGTGTGGGCTCATGCTCACTACACCACATTGTGGTTTTCGCACAGTAATAGAGGGCCGTGTCTGCAGCTGTAAGTCCGTCCATTTGTAAGTAGAAATTGGAGCTGTCCTTGGAGGCTGTGAATCGGCCCTTGATGGCTGGGTTGTAGTATTCATAACTTGAGCTATAATAACTGACCAGCCACTCCAGCCCCTTCCCGGGCTCCTGTCGGATCCAACCCATGTAGTAGCTGCTCAGGTCAAATCCACTGACGGCGCACTGCAGCTTGCGAGACTGTCCAGGCTGGGCCAGTACTGAGGAGGACTGTGTCAGGACAACCTCTGACCGGACACCTGGGAGGGAATCAAGAAGAGAGGATTAATGTTCATGGAGACTGATTTTCCCATCACTGGAATAGGGTGGGCAAAGGGGCAAGAGGACAGGGGTGGAAACCTGAACGCACAGGAGAGTCCAGTGAGAAGGAGGAAGATGTGGGCTGGGGAGATCATGGTGCTGGGAGCAGAGAGGAGTGGAGTCCAGGGTCAGGGTTGGAAAGGGAGTCCCTGAGCTGGGCCAGGACCTGGTCTGTGGGGTCAAGGGAGGGATTAAAGAGGAATCTGGAGCTGTGGGATTTGCATGCCCCGCCCAGTGATGAATGAGCCCAGCATGAATATGGGGGCAGACCCTCCCAGACAGGCAGAGCCCTCCCTGGGAAGGAGGTCAGACACTGGGTGTGGAGAGTCTGCAGGGGTCCAAGGCTGTGGGAGGGAGACAGATGGATCTAAGGAAAGTTCCCCAGCAGAGGGTTAAGGGTGTTGGTGGAATGTGGGATGAAGGGCAGAAGCAGTGAATGGATAGATGTGGGTTTGGGCATATGTCTGGAAGAGATTTTGATGTGGAAAGTCCCTTTTTCATCCAAATCTCTCTGGGGAAACTGTTAGTTGCCGGGCAAACGTCTCTGCTTGTGGAGTCTTGGGTTCTCGTCCTGGTTCTTCCTGCTGCCAGGGAACAAAGCACAGTCAGTGTTGCTGCCAGAATGAGACAGATCACAAGGTTGAGTGAGAAACAGGCCAGGAGAGGAAGAGGACTCCGCAGGAAGAAGGGGGTGGCTGGCAGCCATTCAATCATATTAAGTGCTTACTGTGTGCTGAGCACTATACTAAGCACTTGGGAAGCCTCACTGAGAGAAGAGTCAGAAGTCCTGTCCCACAACAGGCTAAAGTGAATAGGAAAGGGCAGCCAGTCAGGTTGGGGTTGCAGGTTGGTAATTACTGCAGGAGGGTCTATAGGACTTTATACCGGGGTGTGTAACTGGAAATGGAAGGCAAACTGTTGGAGAGGGTTTCCACATCTTATCTCCATCCCTCTGTCCAGCAGTTCCCAGGAGGATGCTGACCATGGCTTGGTCAATGCAATTCCCCACTGGGATATCTCATTCATTTGTTCATATATTCTGCAGTATTTTTTAAGTGCCTACAGCATGCGCAGCTCTATACTAAGCCCTTGGAAAAAATAAGTGTATGGGAAATAAACACACTTTCTGGCTCCCAAGGGGCTCACAAATAATCAGGCAGGGTAGTTTGGTGATTGACACAAAAAGAGAGATGAAGCAGTAAAGACTCCAGGGCCTGGTTGTCCCCTTCCTCCAGATTTAATTCCCTCCTTGATAATAATAATAATAATGGCATTTATTAAGCACTTACTATGTGCAAGGCACTGTTGATACCCTACAGTTCTTGGAAGATGGAGCCCAGGGAACTGTGGTCCAGAGCCCACTTACCTTTAAGTATGGAAAGTGTTCCATTATGAAATTATAGATCTCTCTGATAGGGAGGCTGTTTTTGAGAGCTATGAAAATGAAGATGCTAGAGGAGGGAATAATAATAATAATGGTGCTATTTGTTAAAACACTTACTCTGTGCCAAGCACTAGAGTATAAATGAGACAATACGATCAGTCCCTGTCCCTCGTGAGACTCACAGTATAAGTTGGAGAGAGAACAGGGATCGGATCCCCATTTTACAGGTGAGGAAACTGAGGCCCAGAGATGTTGAATGACTTGCCCCAAGTCACACGGAATTGTGGCCTAATGGACAGAGCATGGGCCTGGGCGTTGGAAGGATCTGGATTCTAAGCCCGGCTCTGCCACTTGTCTGCTGTGTGATCTTGGGCAAGTCACTTCACTTCCCTGTGTCATGTGAAGTAAAATGGGAATTGATCGTGAACCCCATGTGGGATAGGGACTGTCTTCAATTTAATTAGCTCATATTTACCCCAGGGCTTAGTACAGAGCCTGGCACAGAGTAAGGGCTTAAAAGTGGCCTTCTTCAACTAAGTCCTCATTTCCTCTACTCCCTCTCCCTTCAGCATCAACCTCACACTTGGATTTGCTCCCTTTATCAGCCCCAAAGTGGGGAGGGGGGAGGCAGGGGAGGGGTGTGTGTGTGTGTATTACATAAATTAAATTATATAAATGTAATTTATTGATATTGACATCTCCATTTCCTTCTAGACAGCTCGTTATGAACATGGAACATGTTTACCAACTCTGTTATACTGTACTCTCCTAAGCTCTTAGTACAATGCGTCACACACATTAAGCCCTCAACAAATATAATTGATTGATTGATTGAAGTGTGTGCTCAGCTTTCAGTTAGTGCTCAGCAAATACCACTGACTGATTGACTACAGAATTAGCCCTTTAACTGGTAAAACTAAACATTGTTATTGAATATTATATGCTGTACTCTCCCAAGTGCTAAGAACAGAACTCTGCACATGGTAAGCACTCAGTAAATGCCATGGATTGATTGATGTTACTGGAATTTTCAGGAATCAGTGATTGTGTGTGAGAGGCTGGGAAGCCCCAGGTCAGGGCTTTTGTCTGTGGTCTTCGCTGCTCTGCTTCACCAGCCAGCAGCAAGCCTGAAATCCTCCCAGGGATTCTGACAGGCTCAGGATGTGGTTTGTCTCACTGGGTCTCTTGCACAGTAATACAGGGCGGTGTCCTCAGTTTTCAGGCTGTTCATCTGCAGATACACCAGGCTGTTGGCGTTGTCCCTAGAGATGGTCAATCGGCCTTTCACAGAATCTGCATAGTAGGTGCCGCTCCCATCAGTATAAATCAGAGCGACCCACTCGAGCCCCTTCCCTGGAGCCTGGCGGATCCAGCTCATGTGATAGTTGCTGAAGGTGAATCCGGAGGCTTTACAGGAGAGGCGCAGAGACCCCCCAGGCTGTCTCACGTCTCCCCCGGACTCCACCAACTGGGCATCACCCTGGACACCTGCAAAAACAGAGATATTAGAGATCATCAGAACCGACACACACACACATACATACACACACACACACATCTATCACGTCTTTCCCCAATTACCTCTTAGCAGGGTGAGAATGGAAAGCAGACTGAGGGCAGACTGCATGGTGAGGGCTGTAGGGACAGTTCTGGGGGCAGGAGGGGAGTGGCACAGACAATGGGGCTGGGGCTCCTCTCCCAGAGCTGCAGGGACAGGGGTTGTGCTGATTTTAAACAGGACTGGAGGGGCCCCATTTGCATCTTCTCCTCTCTAAAAGGGCACAGCAGCCACCTCTTGAGGGTGAGTCCCTGCCCTCAGCCTCAGAAAAGAGGACTTAGTGGAGCACGCAATCAGGACTCAAATAGAGGAGTCTGAAGTGGCTAAGAAAGGATCAACATCACTTGGGTTGAGAGGAATCTCTGGCAACTGGGTAAATCAAAAGTGGTAGAAAAAACCCCTCTGAAGCTCAAATCCACATAAATCTTCTGAACGCTGTTCTGCTGCTCACCTGAAAGCTCAGACACCATGGGGAAGTAGGAGGGGCAGTCAGGGAATATCTCTACACATTTAAGGAGGTCACATTGGAGACAAAATACACTGGAGTTTGAGAAACCAAGAGGAAAAAGACACACTAGTAAATCTAGTCAAAAGAGTAGTGTCAAATTGTTTTCAGTTGTTGCAAATCACTCACAGAGGAATTTCCACATCACAATCTATGGCTAAAGCTTTATTATCTCATGTCTAAATTAAAACCAAAAATTATTCCCTAATGTGAGGAACAATTTGACCACTCTGTCATCTCTACATAATGACATCCTCTAGCCTATAAGTTCGTTGTGGTCAGGGGATGCGTCTATTGTTGTGTTGTACTCTTCCAAGCACTTAATTCATTGCTCTTCACACAGTAAGTGCTCAGTAAATACAATTGAATGAATGAATTCAGCACACTCCAAACCTTCCTCTTGAAGATTGTGGGCTGGGAACATGCCTAACAAACCCTATAAACTCTGCTGTATTGTACTTTCCCTAGCACTTAATACAGTGCTCTACATCCAGTGACTACTCAATACATACCACTGATCAATTGATTCCCTGTCCAAGATGATCCCCTGGATTCCAGAGCTGAGAATCTCCTAATTCCACACTGGCCTAGCCCAATGGCAAACTTTCCAGAGTTTGTCTGAGGAATTGGGATGTGCGATGAATGAATTGATAATGCAGAAACTGCTCCCTTAAAGGGGATCATTCTTCCATCTTTATCTCAGAAGTTTAAAAGCAAAAAAGTCAGAGACAGGAAAGAAGGGATGGTCCCTGGGGGAAAGCTATGTGCTGGGCGGGGAGAGGAAATCGCAAACACTGAACAGACATTACTTCTCTGCCTTGCTCTCTACTTGCTCCTGGAACTGGACTGCTGGTGTTCAGTGGATTCTGAGCACCCCCTGCAGGGAAAGGTTTGTGTCTGGGCTCACACTCACTGCCCCTCACTGTACCTCGCACAATAATTCATGGCTGTGTCTGCAGCCCTGAGTCTGTTCATTTGTAAATAGAAATTGGAGCTGTCCTTGGAGGCTGTGAATTGATCCTGGATGGCCTGGTTTTAGTAATTGTTACTTTAGTAATTGTTACTCCCCCTTCTAGACTGTGAGCCCACTGTTGGGTAGGGACCGTCTCTATACGCTGCCAACTTGTACTTCCCAAGTGCTTAGTACAGTGCTCTGCACACAGTAAGCGCTCAATAAATACGATTGATTGATTGAAGTATAGTAAGTGACTAGCCACTCTAGCCCTTTCCCTGGCTCCTGTCAGATCCAATTCATCCAAGCAGCATGGCTCAGCGGAAAGAGCACGGGCTTTGGAGTCAGAGGTCATGGGTTCAAATCCCGGCTCCACCAATTGTCTGCTGTGTGACTTTGGGCAAGTCATTTAACTTCTCTGTGCCTCAGTTCCCTCATCTGGAAAATGGGGATTAAGACTGTGAGCCCCACGTGGGACAACCTGATCACCTTGTATCCCCCCAGCGCTTAGAACAATGCTTTGCACATAGTAAGTGCTTAACAAATACTATTATTATTATTATTATTATTATTATTATTATTATTATTATTATTATTATGTGTTGTTCAGGTCAAGCCCTCTGACAGCACAATGCAGCCTGTGGGACTGTCTGGGCTGGGTCAGCATTGCAGATGACCATGTCAGGACAACCTCTGACTGGATACCTGTAAGGGAATAATAATAATAATTGTATTTGTTAAGCACTTACTATGTGCTAAGCACTGTTCTAAGCGCTGGGGTAGATACAGGGTAAGCAGGTTGTCCCATGTGGGGCTCACAATTTTAATCCCCATTTTACAAGATGAGGTAACTGAGGCATACAGAAGTTGTGACTCGCCCAAGGTCACACAGCAAACAAGTGGCAGAGGCAAGATTAGAACCCACGTCCTCTGACTCCCAAGCCCGTGCTCTTTCCAGGAAGCCACACTGCTTCTCTAAAATATTTAGAAGTGGAGAATGCGGGTATCGATCCCACTACCTCTCACATGCTAAGCGAGCATTCTACAACCTGAGCTAATTCCAGCAGTTCCCAGGAGGATGGCGACCATGGCTTGGTCAATGCAATTAGCTGCTGGGATGCCTCATGAAGCAGTTAATAATTAATTAATTCAGTGGTTTTAAGTATCTGCTGTGTGTACTAACCACTTTATTAAAAAAAATATGCATGAATGATAAGTGGTTGTGATCTGTGGCCCCCAAGGGGCTAACAGACCAAAGCACAGGTAGGGAGAGTTGACAACAGACAATGGACAGAATAAGAGAGATGAAGCAGGAAAGATGTCCCCCAAGTGACATTGAAGGCACAGCCATGACAGCTACAATAAGAGCACCAGGGCAATGTGACCAGGGAAGCAGAGTTTCTGGTTCCTTACAACTCAGGTAGGGCTGGTCCCAGGTCTGGACCCTGCTTCGTCCTCCCTCTACCATATAGACTGCTTCTCCCTTTACGCTGTAGCTCTTTGAGCATGTTTTCAGATTGTGCTATGGTGTCCCATTGTTAAGTGCATTGTTAAGCTGAGTTCTCAGTAAATTCTCAAAAAATGTCACTAACGATGGACTGGAGAGTTACAGCCTCCTTAATTAGAGTCGGGAAAGGTAACCATTTCTATTGAATATTTCATACTTTTTGAATATTGATCACTGGAAATTTCAGGATTTTTCAGGAATCAGGGACTCTGTATAAGGAGCTTAGATATCTTGAACTGGGGCTGTTGTCTCTGCTGCTCCATTCCTCTGGCCCATAGCAACCCAGGAATCCTACCAGGGGTTTTGACAGGCTCAGGATGTGGTTTCTCTCACTGTGTCTCTTGCACAGTAGTAGAGGGCCATGTCCTCGGTTTTCAGGCTGTTCATTTGCAGATACAGCTGGCTGTTGGCATTGTCCCTGGAGATGGTGAATCGGCCTTTCACTGATGCGGCGTACTCTGTAGTTTGTGAATTAGCTACATTACGTATCACACCAATCCACTCCAGCCCCTTCCCTGGAGCTTGGCGGATCCAGCTCATATAGTAGTTACTGAAGGTAAATCCAGAGGCTTTACAAGAGAGGCGCAGTGACCCCCCAGGCTGTATCACATCTCCCCCAGACTCCACCAGCTGGACATCACCCTGGACACCTGCAAACACCAAGAAAGCATGGAACATGAAAATAGTCACAGATACACACATACATCAGTTATCCATACTAGTCAGATCTTCCCCCAGTTACCTTGGAGTAGGGCGAGGATGAAAAGCAGACTGAGGGTAGACTGCATGGTGGGGGTTGTGGCAACAGTTCTGGAGGCAGTAGGGGAATGGCACAGACAGTGGGGCTGGGGCTCCTCTCCCAGAGCTGTAGGGACAGGGGCCCTACTGGCTTTATTCAGGGCTGGAGGGGCCCCATTTGCATCTTCTCCTCTCTATAAGGGCACAGCAGTCACCTGCTGGGGACAGAGTCCCTGCCCTCAGCTTGAGAGAGAAGGACTTGTCAGAACCCTGGGGATATCATCAGAGATGGCTGTGAAAAGCAAGGTTGGTTGGAGACAGAGGGATTGTTCCCTCTGCTAATTGTGGACCTAGTAGTTCCTGGGAGAAGAGCGCTCACTTTTTCTAATACCAATTACGACTTGCATTTCCAGTGATATTTTGTGAGGACAAGAGTCATATATTGATAGATATTTATCGTGAACGTTACCTAACCATGGAACCACCATTTATTTAGTCTGTAACAGACAGATTTTCAGAATGTCAAAACCTAATGACAATGGCTTTCCCTCTGGGCCCTATGACACTCTGAGTGTAATACAATCCTTCAATCAATATTACTCATTGAGTGGATACTGTGTGCAAACCCCCGAACTTGGAAGAATACAAGAGAGTCAGAAGGCAATATCCTTGTCACCAAGGATCTTTTAATCTAGCAGGAAGACAGACATTAAAGAACCAATAACAGGTAGGAGATTCAGATAGGCTGTGCTTAAACGATAGGGTAAGCAAGTCAGTGTAATCACAGGATCACTTTTGGTAGTGCTGGCTTTATAAATGTTGAGTATCCAGTGGGGAGACAGTAACCTGGAGAGAAAAAAAGTGAATCAGGGAAAGCCTCTGAGGACAGGAGAGATTTCCAAAGGGCTTTGTAGTTTGGGAAAGCTGTGATCTGGTGAATTGAAAAGGGTGTCAGGTTTCAAGCAGGAAGAAGGGCTTGAGCAAGAGGTTGGATGTGAAAGGCAAAAAAGAGGGCAATGCCTAGATCAGCTTGAGAGGAATATAGAGTGTGAGCTGGGGTATAGTGGGATAAGAGTGGATAACTCGGGGGCAGGGGAGGAGAGAGCTTTTAGAGTACCTTAAGATCAAGTGTTCAGTGGTTTCTACTTGTTGTGCAGGGGAATGGGAAACTACTGAAGGCTGTTGAGAACTGCGGAGTGGGGATGTACACAGAAGCACATGTTAAAAAGAATGATCCTGGTAGAAGACCGAAGTACCAACTGAGAAGGCTGGAGGTAGGGACACCACTGAGGAGACTGCTACAGAAATCCAGTAGGGATATGAGGGATATGAGTGAGTGGTCCCTGAACTAGAGGAGCAGCGTGGCTTAGTGGAAAGAGCCCGGGCTTGGGAGTCAGAGGTTGTGGGTTCTAATCCTGGCTCCACCTCTTGTCAGCTGTGTGACTTTGGGAAAGTCACTTAACTTCTCTGGGCCTCAGTGACCTCATCCGTAAAATGGGGATTAAAACTGTGAGTCCCATGTGGGACAACCTGATAATCTTGTATCTATCCCAGTGCTTAGAACAGTGCTTGGCACATAGTAAGCACGTAACAAATACAATCATTATTATTATTTAATACTCTAGATTCCTGGAAATTGCACCCCACCCCCACAGTTATCTTGGTCATCTGGAAGAGAAGGGAAAGTGACAGAGTGCAAATTGGTGATGATGTCACAAATCCTAGTTTCAGCTCAAATCATATAGTCATCTTGTGAGAGATGCCCAAAGTCTTGCTGGGTAACAGGATACCCAAGCTACTGCTGCCCCCAAATGGGGGCCTACAAGCTGAGGGCAGAGAAACATTTTACAGACGTGGTGAAGCCCAGTCTCCTAGCAATGGCATCGCTGTGTGCATTTGGGGAGACCACAGCATCAGAAAGATCAGCCTGGTCCACCCTTAGCAGGAGAAGGAAAGTTGTCTTCGAAGCAGATGCTTGGATATTTTGATTCTAAGGGAGAAATGATTATTATTTAGGCAGATTCCCTAAATTGATAGAAGGGAGAAATGGAAACAGGGCACTGAAGGGTAGCAATCACTCTTCCCATCCAGGTCCTGGAAGAACACCAAGACATTCACTTTTCCGGTTCTCCCTCCTGTTTAGATTGGGTGCCCTGTATGGAACAGGGACTGTCTGGTCTGGTTAACTTTAATCTACTCCAGCGCTTAGAACAGTGCTTGACATCATCATCATCATCAATCGTATTTATTGAGCGCTTACTATGTGCAGAGCACTGTACTAAGCGCTTGGGAAGTACAAATTGGCAACATATAGAGACAGTCCCTACCCAACAGTGGGCTCACAGTCTAAAAATAGTAACATATAGTATAGTATAGTAAGCACTATAGTATAGTATAGTAAGCACTTAACAAATGTCATTAAAACAAACATAAACGTAACCCCTTGAGTGGTCACAGGAAGATCCTGGTTCTCTTATTTCTGACCCTGGAATTCAGCCTGTAGCTATGAGGAGGAAAGAGGAGCCTGAAATTGACCTGGGGAGCAGCAAGGAGGAAAGCAGCAGACAGCTACTTCACTTCTTCCTGAGTTCAAGAAACATGCACCAAACTGGGAGCAAATTAGTCTGAGTTATTGTAGCCTACAAACCATTTTCCAGAGATCACTCTGGGGCTGTGACGAATAGCTAGCTGACTTACATTATCCAAAGTTCTAATCCATGGTTCCACAGAAAGGAACCGACTTAATCTACTCTTAGTAAACAGTGTTCTCACTGAAGCTGAATGAAAATAAGAATCATCTCCTCTCATATCTGCAGTTCAGAGCAATGTTGGTCGGAGGTCAAGGAGGAAGGGATGGTCCCTGGGGAGCAACCTGTGGATCAGGGAAAGGAAACCACAGACACTGAGCAGACTCTCCTCTGCCTCGCTCTCCACCTGCTCCTGGAACTGGGCTTCTTGTGCTCAGTGGGTCCTGAGGGCTCCCTGCTGCCCAGCCTCCTCCTGACTGCCTACAGAGGAGAGTTTGTGTCTTGGCTCACACTCAAGGCGCCGCACTGTGTGCCTAGTACAGTAATATAGGGCCATGTCCTCAGATTTCAGCTGCTCATTTGCAGATACATCAGGTTGTTGGCATTGTCCCTGGAGATGGTGAATCGGCCTTTCACAGAGTCTGAATAGTATATGGTGCCCCCATTGCCACTTATAGTTGAGACCCACTCCAGCCCCTTCCCTGGAGCCTGGCGGACCCAATCCATCCAGTAGCTACTGAAGGTGAATCCAGAAGCTTTACAGGAGAGGCGCAGAGATCCTCCAGGCTGTCTCACGTCTCCCCCGGACTCCACCAGTTGACCATCGCACTGGACACCTGCAAACACAGAAGCAGCATGCATCATAACAACATTCACACACAAACACACACCAGTTATCTATGCTAGTCACCTCTTTCCCCAATTACCGTGGAGCAGGGTGAGGATGGAAAGCAGACAGAGGGCAGACTGCATGGTGGGGGCTGTGGAGACAGTTCTGAGGGCAGGAGGGGAACAGCACAGACAGTGGGGCTGGGGCTCCTCTCCCAGAGCTGCTGGGACAGGGGCAGTCCAGGCTTTAATCTGGGCCAGGGGGAGGAGGGGAAGTGCTGCATTTGCATCTCCTCCTCTCTATAAGGCCACAGCAGCCCCCTCCTGGGGGTAAGTCCCTACCCTTAGCTTCAGAGAGAAAGGCCCAGAACATTCCCTGTCGGGAGGCCCTGATCAACACTAATAAGAGTACGGAACTTGATCAGTTCCAGGAGCAACAGCAATCTTTGAGAATAAAATACCTGTGATCACCAGGGTACTCTTTAATCATTTCACTTCTCAGAGACCCAAACCCGCTGTTGGGTAGGGACTGTCTCTATATGTTGCCAACTTGTACTTCCCAAGCGCTTAGTACAGTGCACACAGTGAGTGCTCAAATACGATTGAATGAATGAATCCCTCTGACATTACTGGACTTCCCGTTGTGAATTTCCTTCTTAATAAGCTAAATGGGCAGTCACTAACACTCCTTATTCATTTCAGAACATTGTGTAATCATGGACTATTTGAACAATTTCATATATATCCATTCATGACTAACTGCCTTCCCATTAGACTGAAAACTTCGCAAAGGCAGGGATTTCACCTCATAAAATTTCTGATTCCTGAGTACCTTAAATAAGCCCTCTAGTCTGTGAGCTCACTGTGGGCAGGGAGTGTGTCTGTTATATTGTATTCTTCCAAGTGCATTGTACAGTGCTTTGTACACAGTAAGCATGAACATGATTGATTCATTGACTGATTCTCTCTGCTGCTGGTCAAGTAATAGTAGTGTGGATACTCTCCTTCCCAGAATGACTGATTGTCTGGAATGAGAAAATAAACATTTATCAATGTAGGTGGGAGAGAACCTCAAGAAGAGGATTTAGCAATATTACTATTAGAGTTCAGGGAATTCTTGGCTTTTGTAGCAAATGTCAAGCTATTAAATAATGACAACAAAATGCAGTCACTTAAAATGATCTGCAAGTACACTTTCCATATCACACTGAGCAGGAAAGTCATATACATCCACTTGTCCAGCCAATTTCCCCGGGTTGATTACCATATTGTTGTATTGTACTCTCCCAAGTGCTTAGTACAGTGCTGTGCACACAGTAAGTGCTCAATAAATACAGTTGAATGAATGAATGAAACCTAGCATCTAGAACTCCTCCCCTGCTCTCTCCCCATAACCAAGACCCTCATTGACATCTCATTTCTTAGTTCTCAGCTCAATATTGTCCCTGCCCAGCGCATTCCTGCATTGACCCCCATCCCTCCATTTATTACACCTACTCTACTCCAGAACAGACACTTTCTCCCCAGGGAAGCAGCGTGGCCTCGTGGACAGAGACTGGACAGTGGACAGAGCCTGGACAGTGGACAGAGCTTAGTGGACAGGGCCTAGGAATCAGAAGGATCTGGGTTCTAATCCTGGCTCTACACATATATTAGAGAAGCAGCGTGGCTCAGTGGAAAGAGCATGGGCTTTGGAGTCAGAGGTCATGGGTTCAAATCCAGCTCCACCAATTGTCAGCTGTGTGACTTTGGGCAAGTCACTTCTCTGCACCTCAGTTATCTCATCTGTAAAATGGGGATTAAGACTGTGAGCCCCCTGTGGGACAACCTGATCACCTTGTAACCTCCCCGGCGCTTAGAACAGTGCTTTGCACATAGTAAGTGCTTAATAAAATGTCATCATCATCATATCAGTCATTCAATCACATTTATTAAGTGCTTACTGTGTGCAGAGCACTGTACTGAGTGCTTTGGGCAAGTCAACTTCTCTGGGTCTCAGTTACCTGGTTGAAAGAAGATGAGTGATGAATTTTGGGGGACAAAGATCCTCCTCTCGTGCCCCCCACTGAGGCCTGTCTCCCCTCCTGACACCTTCCCTTGCTAGGCTCCTTGTTACACCTATTCAGATGCAAGTTTTGCTAATCTGTTGCCAACTTTGACATGAGGCAGCTAAGGCAATGATTGAATATCATGTGATATTAGTGATTATGGGAATTAGCAAGGCCTGATGGATCCATCACAGGCCTGGGAGTCAGAAGGACCTGAGTTGAAATCCCAGCTCTGCCATTTGATCCCAGCTCTGCCCAGCCGGCACATTTCACTCCGCTAATGCTAAGCTTCTCCTTCTACCTCGATCTCATCCATCTCATTGCCAACCGCCTACCCATATCATGTGTCTGGCCTGAAACACCTTCCCTCCTCATATCTGACAGATTAGTACTCTCCCCTACTTCCAAGACATTTATTGAACAGCCTCAGGGTGTGGTTTCTCACACTGTCACTCTCACAGTAATACAGGGCTGTGTCCTCGGTTTTCAGACTGTACATCTGCAGGCTGTTGGTGTTGTCCTTGGATATGGTGAATCGGCCCTTCACAGAGTCTGCATAGCCTGTGCTAACATATTTGGTTTCTACAGCTGTGACCCATTCCAGCCCCTTCCCTGGAGCCTGGCAGACCAAGCTCCCCTTCACCCCCTCTTCCCCCTCACCATCCCCCAACCTTACCTCCTTCCTCTCCCCACAGCACCTGTCTATATGTATATATGTTTGTACATATTTGTTACTCTATTCATTTATTCATTTTATTTGTACATATTTATTCTATTTATTTTATTTTGTTAATATGTTTTGTTTTGTTCTCTGTCTTCCCCCTTCTAGACTGTGAGCCCACTGTTGGGTAGGGACCGTCTCTATATGTTCCCAACTTGTACTTTCCAAGTGCTTAGTACAGTGCTCTGCACACAGTAAGCTCTCAATAAATATGATTGAATGAATGAATGAATAAAATAGCCATCACTGAAGGAGAATCTGGAGGCTTTACAAGAGAGGCACAGAGACCCCCTGGGCTGTCTCACATCTCCCACGGACTCCACCAGCTGGACATCACCCTGAACACCTACAAACACAGAGACAACACAGGTCATGAAAACGTTATATACACATATATACACGCATCAGTTACACATGTTGGTCATGTTTCTCCTCAATTACCTTGGAACAGGGTGAGGATGGAAAGCAGACTGAGGGCAGACTGCATGGTGGGGACTGTGGGGACAGTTCTGGGAGCTGGAGGAGAATGGCAGAGAAAGCCGGTTTGGGGCTTCTCTCCTAAGGCTGCAGGGACAGGGGACTCATGGGCTTTAATCAGGGTTGGAGGGACACTATTTTCATCTCCTCCTCCCTATAAAGGCACAGCAGCATTCTCCTGGGGTTGTCTCCCATCCTCTGCTGCAGAAAAAAGAACACCCTGAACTTCCATTCAGCACCAGAGCAGGGGAGTCTGAGGTGGCTAGGAAAGGATGGACATTTATACTAGTGGGAAGAATCAAACTGGTGACTGGGGAAAGTAAGAATGTTGAATTTCAACCCTCTGAGACTCAAAACCTCAAAAGATAACCAATCCACATATGTCCTCTGAGAACTCTTTCTTATTATTATTAGTGGTATTGGTTAAGCACGTACAATGTTCCAGGCACTGTACTAAGCATTAGTTAAGATGCTGCCTCTCAGACCTGAATGCTCCAACACCCTGGGGCATTAGAAGGGGAAGTCAGGGACTGTAAATAGACTTTAAAGAAGGTCATAATGGTATCAGAACACACTGCAGTTGGAGAAACCTACTACAGTTCCAAAGTGTTTTCAGTTCTTAGGGCAAATCGGTCACATAGCAGTATTCACATCGTAATCTGTGGCTAAAGCTTTGCTATCATGTATTTAAATTTAAACCATGCATCCTTTCCTGATGTGAGAAACAACTTTTCCCATTCTGTAATCTCCATGCCAAGACGCATTCACCATAAGCCAAACTTTCCCTGTCCAAGACAGTCATGATTGAGAAGACAAGGAATTGGTCCACACTTCTGCAGTAGGGACATTCTCCATCTCAGGTGCAGATCAGGGAGGGATTGATAGGGAGCTGGAGATTGGGACTGTACATTTAGGCATAGGAAGAGGTGTGGGTTTGGGTGGGGATGCAGGACCTGTGGGGTGGGGTGAGTCCCCTGGATTCTGGAGCTGAGAATCCCCTAATACCACACTGGCCCAACCCAATGGTGAACTTTCTGAAGTTTGTCCCAGGAATAGAGATGGGCAATGAATAGATTGATAATCCCCATAGTAATGGCCGCCTTTCCTTAAAATACACACTTTCAGGGGTATAATGCTGCCCTCTCTCTCTCTCAGCAGTTCAGCACTGGTGAAGGAGATGATGGCCCCTGAGGGAAAGGTGTGCAAAGGGCAGGGAGAGGAAACCTTAGATTTAGAACTGAAACTCCTCCTCTGCCTCTCTCTCCACCTGCTCCTGGAACTGGTCTCCTGGAGTTCAGTGGGTCCTGAGCCACCCCCTGCTGCCCAGCCTCCTCCTGACCCCCCTGCAGGGGAGGGTTTGCGTCTGGGCTCGCACTCGCTGCCCCACACTGTGAGTCTGGCCCAGTAATGTATGGCCATGTCTGTGGCTGCCACACTGCTCAGCAGCAGAGAGAACTTGTTCTTGGACTTGTCTCTGGAGATGGAGATTCTATCCCTTATAGATGGCTCAGAGTCAGTGCTTCCATTATGACCTATAAAAACCATCCACTTGAGGCTCTTCCCAAGGGATTGTTGGATCCAGTGTCACGGGCTAGTGCTAGCTAGGATCGAAATTGCGCAGTAGAGTCTGAGGGTCTCTGAGAGTTTCAATGCTCCTGAGCCCGATTCCACCAGCTGGATTTCAGACAGGACCCCTGGGAACAAGGAGAGACATGTTGAACACCACACAGCAGAGATCTGTTCCCTATCTCCCCCTTCCTGAAATCTCACAGACACTTACAGTGGGCAGCTGCCCTCAGGGAGGGGAGCAGCCACCAGGATTTCGTGTTCATGTTCACGTCTTCCCCAGAAACTTCCAGCCCAGGGTCAGGTATGGCAAATGTGGCCCCAACTGCACCTAGCTCACAAAACCACTGAGGCTTCCGTGCAGTGGTCTGACCCGACAGTTGACAGCCTGGAGTAGTTGAAGTGCAGCCTGAACTGGCAGCTCAGCTGCAGTCTACCAAGCCTTGCCCAAGGGAAACTCCAGGACATCAATGTCAATCACCTGGGAGAGACTGCCCACATGATGACATTAGCCAATTCCAGAGAAGGGCATGAGACTGTGGTATTTCAGAGGGAGGGACCTGAAAGATTCAAAATGTTCCAGAGGAGGAAGGCCTTTCTCTCTTGTCCAGCTATTACCTGTAAATGAATACTACTGGGGCTAAAAGGAACCTTGGTGCCAGTCTGAATGCATGGGAAACAGCTAAGTGGGTATTTCCTATGTCTGGGGGAGTTGGGAATCAAAACTGAATTATGGACAAGTGCAACAGTAATCAATCCATCTGTCATATTTATTGAGTTCTTACGGTGTGCAGAGTACTGTGGTTTATTGTAAAATTTGCTTTAGGTCTTTTAACCAGTTACTGTTGCTAATTTGGTTCCCTCAGTAGCTCCCATGAGTTGCTATTTGAGAGTCTATTGATCCTCTTCTGGACTAAGTGAATACATTTTTTCTCTGTGGTGCATAAATATTTTTTTTTGTTTTTAACATGCCATGAATCCAGTCTCTCCTGACCTGAGTTCTCCTCCATTCCTTTGCTCTCTGCTCCCTATTCTTGGTGTCTCCCACCAGGCTTCTGCAACTGTGCCTATGTGAGGCTGAGGGGGTGATCAAATATTAGATCATGTAATTTTCAGGAATTTTTAGTAATCATTGAGTTGAGAGATGGGAAATACAGGCTGGGGCAGTTGTCTGTGGTTTCTGCTGCTCTGCCCCCACAATCAGCTGCAGCCCATGAATCCTCCCAGGGTTTCTGACAGCCTCGGGATGTTGTTTCCCTCACTGTGTCACTCGCACAGTAATACAGGGCCATGTCCTCAGTTTTCAGGCTGTTCATCTGCAGATAAACCAGGCTATTGGCGTTGTCTTTGGAAATGGTGAATCGGCCTTTCATAGAGTCTGGATAGTATGTGCTAGTACCGCTGGTATATATAGATGCAACCCACTCCAGTCCCTTCCCTGGAGCCTGGCGGACCCAGCTTATATAGTAGCCATCACTGAAGGAGAATCCAGAAGTTTTACAGGAGAGGCGCAGAGACCCCCCAGGCTGTCTCACGTCTCCTCCGGACTCCACCAGCTGGACATCACACTGGACACCTGCAAACACAGAGACAGTGTGGATCATGAGAACAGACACACACACACACAAAAAAAAAAAAAAAAAAAAAAAAACAAAAAAAAGTTATCCACGTCTCTCATGTCTTTCCTCAAATACCTTGGAGCAAAGTCAGGATGGAGAGCAGACTGAGGGCAGACTGCATGGTGAGGACTGTGGAGTCTGTTCTGGAGACAGGAAGGGAACGGCACAGAGAGTGGGGCTGGGGCTCCTCTCCCAGAGCTGCAGGGACAGGGGCCGTGCTGGCTTTAATCAGAGCTTGAGGGGCCCCATTTGCATCTTCTCCTCTCTATAAGGGCACAGCATCCACCTCCTGTGGCTGAGTCTTGGCCCCAGTCCTATTGGAAGATGCAGTGCATAACACATTGGTGTGTCCAGTGCTCCAGAGAAGACCAGAGCACCTAGGCAGTGCACGGGGCTGAGTACATCTCTAGTACAGTGATAATAGAGAGAGGGATGTGGACCATTTCCTAACCTAGGGTAAGAGCCAGGAGTCTTGGGCGTTAGGGTTGGCATTGTGGAGGAGCTGGAGAGGCTGACAGGAAAGTAGTATTCATTCAATCGTATTTATTGAGCGCTTACTGTGTGCAGAGCACTGTATTAAGCGCTTGGGAAGTACAAGTTGGCAACATATAGAGACAGTCCCTACCCAACAATGGGCTCACAGTCTAGAAGGGGGAGACATAGACCAAAACAAAACATATTAACAAAATAAAATAAGTGGAATAAAAATGTACAAGTAAAATAAATAAATAGAGTAATAAATATGTACAAACATATATACATATATACAGGTGCTGTGGGGAAGGTAAGGAGGTAAGGTGAGGGAGATGGAGAGGGGGAGGACGGAGAGGAGGGGAGAGGAAGGAGGGGGCTCAGTCTGGGAAGGCCTCCTGGAGGAGGTGAGCTCTCAGTAGGGCCTTGAAGGGAGGAAGAGAGCTAGCTTGGCGGATGTGGGGAGGGAGGGCATTCCAGGCCAGGGGGATGACGTGGGCCGGTGGTCAACGGCAGGACAGGCGAGAAGGAGGCACGGTGAGGAGATTAGCGGCTGAGGAGCGGAGGGTGTGTGCTGGGCTGTAGAAGGAGAGAAGGGAGGTGAGGTAGGAGGGGGTGAGGTGAGAGCCTTGAAGCCCAGGCTTGGCTGAGGCCTCTCTGCCTCTGAGGAAATAATGGGGGAGAAAATAGCTGCAAAATATCAATTTTCATGTCATCTCTCATCCATAAATATGGAATGCACTCAGGGGCTGTACTAACACCAGTTCAGATATAGGGTCTGGGAATGAGACTAAAGATAAAGGGTAAGCACAGCTTCCTGAAGACACAGAGATGAGAGGATTCATTCCAATTCTATTCTGCTTTGTTTCCTTCCCACGGTTGTAGGATTTTGAGAATGAAAGCAGGGCTTGGAGGGCATTGATCCCAGGAAGCCTCAGGAACAGCAGTCCCTGGGAGACCCCCAAAGAGGGCAAAGGACCTTCAGGGTGGAGGCCATCAGTGAGGTGGGAGGGCAGAGTGAACATCTGTCAAAACTTCAGCTGATTGGACTCCAGCTCAGGGAAATTTCTTGGGCAACAAAAGATGGTGTTGATAACTGGATTTATTGATGCCATTTTTGCCTACTTCAGAGCCTGTAAGAGCAATAAAAACCTGCTCTGAAACTGCTTATTGCTGTCTGTGCAGGGATCTGAAATGCAATACATATTTCACCTGTTTCTAGAGAAAGATGTTTTAGTGTTTCTGGGTGTTGACCTCCTCAATGGAGACCGCACAACCAGGAGAGGAGATAGACCTGTCATTAAGCTACATCAGTGAACACCAACTGGATCCACAGCTGGATTCCCCAGGAATGTCGGGGGGCCTGCCTGGGGAATTCCCTCTGCAGAGGAGGGACAGGCTGGAAAACCTGTGCTTCAAACCCCGTGAATGGGTTCAGGTTGCAGAAAGCAGAGGAGGCTGAAGCCAGAGTACAGGCCAGACAGGGTCCAGGTGACTCCATCAGGCCTTTCAGCTTGGTGGCCCGAGCAGTTGAAGTCCTCTGAGCCACCTGCAAGAGACCCTCTCCCAACTGTCCTGTCCCCATCCCCGTGGTCAAGATGTGCTGGGGACATCACTCCCAGAAGGGCATGGACAGATGAGCCAGACTCCAGAGGGGGGTGAATGGATTCCCAGGGATCCCGGAATGGTATCAGAGGAACCGCTTTAAGGACCCAGGGCAGGCTGACAGTGAGAAGCCCCTGAGCGGAGCAGCAGCAATACAAGGGCAGAGCGGCCTTGACTTCACTCCCACAATACTGCAGTCTTGGAAGGATTCAGAACGAATTGAAACTGCAGTAAATTCTCTCTTCTCTGTGTCTGTGGTTCAGTAATAGCAGTAATGATATTGACAGTAACAGTCAGGGAGGAGGGGATGGTCTCTGAAAAGCTGTGCCCTGGACAGAGAGAGGAAACCACAGACAACGGAATAGATACTCCCCTCTACTTTACTCTGCACCTGCTCCTGGAAATGGGTTCTTTGTGCTTAGTGAGTACTGAGCGCCCCCTGCTGCCCAGGCTTCTCCTGACCGACTGCCGGGGAAGCTTTGTGTCTGAACTCACACTCACTACCCCGCACTGTGTGTCTCGCACAGAAATACACGTCCATGTCTGTGGTTGTCACGCTGTTCAGCTGCGGAGAGAACTCATACTTGGACGTGTCTCTGGATATGGTTATTCTCCTTTTCAAGGATGGGTTGCATGCTAAAATTATTCTGCTTCTCAAGGATGGGTTGCATGCTAAAACTCCATCATTTCTTATTGGCCCCATCCTCTCCAGGCCCTTCCCAGGGGGCTGAAGGATACTTCTCCAACCATTACTACTATTTAATCTATCACTGAATCCTGTTAGTACAACATTCACAGCAACGCTAAAACCCCTCCCTTCCTCTCCATTCAAACTACTACCATGATAATCCAATCACTCATCCTATTCCACCTTGATTATTGTATTTGCCACCTTACTGACCTTCCTACCTCCTGTCTCTTCCCACTCCAACCCAAACTTCACTCTGCTCCCCCAATCATTTTTCTGCAAAAACATTCAGTCTGTGTTTCCCCACTCCTCCAGTGATTGCCCATCCACCTCCACCTAAGACAAAAGCTCTTCGCCATTGGCCTTTAAGTACTCAATCACCTTGTCCTCTCCTACCTCACCTTACTGCTCTCCTAATAATAATAATAATATTTATTAAGCACTTACTATGTGCCAGGCATTGTCCTAAGAGCTGGGGTGGGTACAGGAAATTGGGTTAGAAACAGTCCCTGTCCCACATGGGGCTCCCAGCCTCAATCCCCATTTTACAGATGAGGTAACTGAGGCACAGGGAAGTGAAGTGACTTCAAGGTCACACTACAGACAAGTGGTGGAGCCAGGATTACCAGAACCCAGATAGCACACTTTCTCATCTAATGCCAAACTTCTCCCTGTGCATCAATCTCGTCTATCTCACTGTAAACCTCTTACCTTCACTACGCCTCTGGCCTGAAATGCCTTCCCTATTCATAGCCGAAAGACAATTACTGTCTCCCACTTCCAAGTCTTACTGAAGGCAGTTCTCCTCCAAGAGGCCTTCCCTGTTGAAGGCCTCACTTCCTTTTCTTCCACTCCCTTCTGCATGGCCCTGACTTGCTGTCTTTATACATGACTCCACCCCAGCCACAAAGCACTTAGGTACATATAGATCATTTATTTATATTAATGTCTGTATCCCCCTCTAGGCTGTATGCCTATGGTGGCCAGGGAATGTGTCTGTTATATTGTTACACTCCCAAATACCTAGTAAAGTGCTCTGTGCACAGTAAGTGCTCAATAAATGCGATTGATGATTGATTACGATTAAGAAATACTATTGATTGATTATATTCTGTTTCCATTCATTCTGGTGTTATCTAATTGGTCTTCAATGATAAACCCTTCACAACAGGTTTCATGAAATAACCAATAACCTATTAAAACTTTATGGATCTATAGGTACATTTTACCCAGTTTCGTGGTCTCTTCTGTTTCTCTTATACTAACTCTCTCATACTTTCTGCTTCTAGCTAGTACCTGCCCTTCTCAGAGAGACCATCTCAAAATAAGGTGAAATTCAGGGAAAGAAGGTCCAGTGTTCATTAGTAAAGTTGATTAAATGTGTTCTTGGGTTGTGTTTCATTAGTAACAGTAGCCTCCATACTATGATGAATCACTGGACTCTCCTATTTCATAATTTCCAATTTCAGTCTTTTATTGTTTCATTTGAGCATCAGAAAATAAATATGCTTAAATAGAATTTGAATGGAGGAAAATTTTTTAAGGAATGTTTCACCCTTAAGAGGAAAATAGTGAAAGGTTCACACAGAACCGTTCTTGGTCAAATGTTAGAACATGTAATTTTCAGGAATTTTTAGTAATCAGTGAGGTGGGAGGTGGGAAATCTAGGTCTGTGGTCTTTGCTGCTCTCTCCCCAGCCACCTGCAGCCCAGGAATCCTCCCTGGGTTTCTGACAGGCTCAGGAAGTGGTTTCTCTTACTGTGTCTCTTGTACAGTAATAAAGGGCCGTGTCCTCGGTTTTCAGGCTGTTCATCTGCAGATTCACCAGGCTGTTGGCGTTGTCCTTGGAGATGGTGAATCGGCCTTTCACAGAGTTTGCATAGTATGTAGCATCACTGTTGACCCACATACCTGCGATCCACTCCAGCCCCTTTCCTGGAGCCTGGCGGACCCAGCTCATCCAGTAGTTGCTACTGAAGGAGAATCCAGAGGCTTTACAGGAGAGGTGCAGAGACCCCCCAGGCTGTCTCACATCTCCCCCGGACTCTACCAGCTGGACATCACCCTGGACACCTGCAAATACAGAGACAGCATGAATCATGAGAACAGTTACACAGACACACACACACATACACACATGAATTATCCATATCTTTCACATCTTTCCTCAATTACCTTGGAGCAGGGTCAGGACGAAAACCAACATGAGCGCACACTGCATGGTGAGGGCTGTCTGGGGACAGTTCTGGGGGCAGGAGGGAAATAGCATAGACAGAAAGGCTGGGGCTCTTCTCCCAGAGCTGCAGGGACAGGTGTCCTTAGGGCTTTTAATAAGGGCTGGAGGAGTCACATTTGCATCTCCTCCTCTCTATAAGTGCATAGCAGGAGCCTCCTGGGGTTCATTTCCTGCCCTCTGTCTCAGACAGAAGGATCAGCCAGAGCTCCCAAACAAAGCCCCTAGCCCTGAGGTTGACTCAGACATGATTGTGAAGCAGCAGATTTTTTTATCTACTGGATACTAAGGATATTATTTGCTCTTGAGGACCTTTTCTCCTGGCTGCATTGGAGATTAATCTAAAATACTGATAACAATGTTAAGAAAAATAATTATTATATCTGTTACATGCTTACTATCTGACAAGGACTGGACTAGGAGCTAGAGTTAGGAACAAGATAATTAAAACTGTAAGTCTAAGCACAGTTGGGCTTGCAGTCAAAGGAGGTAGAAAGTAGAGTGGACTAGTGGATAAACCATGGACCTGAAAGTCAGGTGGACCTGGGTTCTAATCCCAGCTTCTCCACTTATCTACTGTGCAACCCTAACTTCTCTGTGCCTCAGTCACCTCGTCTGTAAAATGTGTATTGAGACTGGGAGCCCCATTTGGGACACACCACCCCAGTGCTTAGTACGGTGCATAGCACAAAGTAAGCACTTAAAAAATACCACAATAGTAATAATAATAATCGATGGAATGATTACTGGCCCTATTCAACCTGTTTCATGCTCTTGGCTGAGAATTTCATTCAATCGTATTTATTAAGTGCTTACTGTGTGCAGAGAATGGAACAAGTGTCATGGAAGATGGGGAAAGAATATGCTTCCCATCTACTGTGGAAACACACTCGACTTAACAGGCTACTGAGAGCTGCTGTGTGCTAGTGTCTGTGCCCTGAGAACCAACCAGGCTCAAAGGTGATTATCAGTCTCTTCGTTGTCAGCAGCGCAATAGGGACTGAATGAAGTCTGAAGGAAACTGAGGTTGTGCATCAGTCCTCAGAGGGCAGCTGTTCACACTAGCAGACTTCCTGAAGCCTGCAACCTAGGCAGGACACTATCCTGCAAGGCCCAGAGAGACAAATCCATAAAAAAATGAAGGACAGCATAAATCTGGGGACATTACTAATGGAGATTGTGGTAATAACAGGGAAAGAAATGTCATTTGAAATTGAAGCTTCCCAGTGTCATAGGCTGGCCATATGTGGAGAATGGATTCATTCATTCATTCAATCCTATTTACTGAGCACTTACTGTGTGCAGAGCACTGTACTAAGCACTTGAGAAGTACAAGTAGGCAACATATAGAGATGGTCCCTACCCAACAACGGGCTCATAGTCTAGAAGGGGGAGACAGGCAACAAAACAAAACATGTAGACAGGTGTCAGAATCGTCAGAATAAATAGAATTATAGCTATATACACATCATTAACAAAATAAATAGAATAATAAATACGTACAAGTAAAATAAATAGGGTAATAAATCCGTACAAATATATACAAGTGCTGTGGGGAGGGGAAGGAAGTAAGGCAGAGGGGGGGGATGGGGAGGAGGAGAGGAATAGGGGGGCTCAGTCTGAGAAGGCCTCCTGGAGGAGGTGAGCGCTCAGTAGGACTTTGAAGGGAGGAAAAGAGCTAGTTTGGAGGATGTGTGGAGGGAGGGCATTCCAGGCCAGGGGAAGGATGTGGGCTGGGGGCTGCAGGCGAGGCAGGCGAGAATGAGGGTGCTAGCAGGTTACACAAATGGCTGTTGTATAAGGAACCCAAAAGGGACACGTGTGCATGGGAAGGGATGAATCCATGATGTTAAGACAGAGCCAAGCACCACCTCTAACAAGACTGACATTGGTCAGTGCAGGATTCAGGAGAGAAATTAGTCTCCCTCAACTGAAGTTGTTTGGAGACAGGGAGACAAAGAGACAGTCCTTAAAAACAAAGACAGTCCCTGCAAGCAGTAATTGCATCTATCCTAAATGGACCTTTTCAGCCCCTCTCACAGACATGGATAGGAGATCACCTGTGGCAGCACCATCTTTCAAAATGATTGGCAGCTACAGGTACAACACATGTGCCCCCAATTCTAACTAGCTCACAAAACCCCCAAGGCTCCTGTGTCATGGTGTGTCCAGACAGTTAAAGGCCTGAAATAGGTGAAGTGTAGCCTGAACTGGCAGCTCTGCCGCAGACTTCCCAGATCTTGCCTGAGTGAAACTCCCTGTACATCAATGCCTGTCACCTGGGAGAGACTGCCCACCTGATGACATCAGCAGGAGCTCAGCCAATTCCAGGGATAGGATGTGAACAATATGGCATTGGAGGGAAAGAGGACAGAAAGATTCATAAAGCTCCAGAGGAGGAAGGCTTTTTCTTTCTTATCTGACTACTGCAAGTGATCCGGGGAGATAAATGGCTCCTACCTGGGCTAAAAAGAACCCCGCCATCAGCCTGAATCCAAGAAACAGGTAAGTGGATGATTGCTATATCTGGGAGAGTTGGCAATCAAAACTGAATGATGGTCAAGGGCAAGAGTAGTCAATCGGTCATTTATTGAGTGTTTTCTGTGTACTGAGAAGTGTGGTTTATTCTAAAATTTGCTTTAAGCCTTTTGACCAATTACTGTTGCTATTTTGGTTCTCTCAGCAGGTCCCATGAATTCCTATTTGAGAGTCCGTTGATCCTCTTCTGGACTAAGTGAATAATAATAATAATAATTTTGGTATTTGTTAAGCACTTACTATGTGCCGAGCACGGTTCTAAGCACTGGGGGAGATACAAGGTAATCAGGTTGTCCCACATAGGGCTCACAGTCTTAACCCCCATTTTCCAGATGAGGTAACTGAGGCACAGAGAAGTTAAGTGACTTGCCCAAAGTCACACAGCTGATAAGTGGCAGAGCCAGGATTAGAACCCATGACCTCTGACTCCCAAGCCCATGCTCTTTCCACTGAGCCACGCTGAATACACTTTATCTCAGTTGCGCAAAAAGAATTGTTTTTGTATATAAGATGCGATGAATTCTGTCTCTCCTTTCTACAGCCCTCCTCCATTCCTTCACCCCCTGCTTCCTCTTCTTTATCTCCTGCCCTGTTCCTGCCCCAGTGCCTATGTGAGGCTCTGGGGGAGGGGTGGGAATGAGGGAGGGGGTCGATGTTGGGTCACTCTCAATCTACAGGTCTAGGTTAAGGTTTCAAGTGCAGAAGGAGTTTCATAACCATACCATGCAGAGGGAATTTCATTTGCTGCTGGCTTGGTTGCTGTCATTGCTTTATAATTTGTGAACTTGGTCATAATTGAATCCATGAAAACTGGCTTGGGATTTGGGTTGACTAAAGCCTTCATTTCCTTTTCTTTCACTCCCTTCTGTATTGCCCTGACTCACTTCCTTTATTCACCTCCCTCAGCCCCGCAACACTTATGTATATATCTGTAATTTATTTATATTAATGTCTGTCTCTCCCTCTATACTGTAAGCTCACTGTGGGCTGGGAATGTGTCTTTCATATTGTTATGCTGTATTCTCCCAAGCACTTAGTTCAATGCTCTGCAAACAGTAAGCATTAATAATAATTGTTATGGTATTGTGGTAGTATAGATTACAGTATTTATACAACAGTATAGATTGAAGTGTTTGTTATATGCTTACTATATTCCAGGCACTGTACTAAGTGTTGGGATGGATGCATGTAAATCAAGTTGGACATAGTCCCTGTTTCACTTGGGGCTCACAGCCTCAATCCCTATTTTACAGATGAGGTAACTGAGGCACAGAGAAGTGAACTAACTTGCTCAAGGTTACACAGCAGACAAGTTGTGGAGCCTGGATTAGAACCTATGCCCTTCTAACTTCCAGGCCTGTGTTCTATCCATTGCGCCATGGATACGATTAATTGATGGATTGATTAATAAATACTACTGATAGATTGGATTCAACTACCATTCATTCTGGTGACATCAATTTGGTCTTCAATGATTAACCCTTCACAACAGGTTTCATGAAATAACCAATAACTTGGGAAAACTTTATGGATCAATAAGTACATTTAACCCAGTTTTGTGGTCTCATCTGTTTCTCTTATACTAACTCTTTCAGATTTTCTGCATCTTGCTAGTACCTGCCCTTCTCAGGGAGACCATCACAAAATAATGTGAAATTCTGAGAAGCAAAATGCAATGCTACTTAGTTGAGTTGATTAAATGTGTTATTTGGATATTATTCATTAGTAACAGTAGCTTCCGTACTATGATGAGTCACTTTACTATTTCCATTTATTTTAGATTTGCAGTTTTGTTTCAGTTGAAATCAGAAAATATGCTTAAGTAGAATTTAAACTGAGGAAAAATCCTTAAGGGATATCTCTCTCAAGAGAAAAATAATAAAAGGTTCACAAACAATTGTGCTTCTTGATCAAATGTTAGATCATGTAAATTTTCAGGGATTTTTAGTAATCAGTGAGGTGGAATGTGGGAAATCCAGGATAGGACTTGTCTGTGGTTTCTGCTGCTCTGCTACCCTGGCCAGCTACATTTCAGGAACCTTCCCTGGGTTTCTGACAGGCTCAGGATGTGGTTTCTCTCACTGTGTCTCTCGCACAGTAATACAGGGCCATGTCCTCAGTTTTCAGGCTGTTCATTTGCAGATACACCAGGCTGTTGGCGTTGTCCTTGGAGATGGTGAATCGGCCTTTCACAGAGTCTGCATAGTATGTATCACCATCCTTGGTACCTATAACTGCGAGCCACTCGAGCCCCTTCCCTGGAGCCTGGCGGACCCAGCTCATCCCGTAGTTGCTGCTACTGAAGGAGAATCCGGAGGCTTTACAGGAGAGGCGCAGAGACCCCCCGGGCTGTCTCACATCTCCCCCAGACTCCACCAGCTGGACATCACCCTGGACACCTGTAAACAGAGACAGCAGGGATCATGAGAACAGTTACACATACACAAGCACACAGAGATTATCCATGTCTCTCACATCTTTCCCCAATTACCTTGGAGCAGGGTGAGGATGGAAAGCAGACTGAGGGCAGACTGCATGGTGAGAGCTGTGGGGACAGTTCTGGGGGCAAGAGGAGAATAGCACAGAGCTGCAGGGGCAGGGGCCATCCTGGCTTTAAATCAGGACTGGAGGGGCCCAATTTGCATCTCCTCTTCTCTATAAGAGCACAGCAGCTGCCTCCTGGAGCTCATTCCCTGCCTTCTTTCTGCCTCAGGCAGAAGGACCAGCCAGAGCCCTCAGATAAATCCCTGAGGTTGACTCAGGCTTGTTTGTGAAGCAGCAGATTTTTTTTTTACCTACTGGATACTAAGGATATTATTTGCTTTTAAGGATATTATTGTCTTTCTCCCAGCTGCAAGGAGGATTAATCTAAATTACTGATAATTATGTTAAGAAAAATAATTGTGGTATCTGCTAATTGCTCACGATTTGATTAGAGCTGAAGTAGATGCTGGAGTAGAAACAAGACAATGGAACAATAAGTCTAAGCACAGTGGGGCTTACAGTCAAGAGAAGCCTAGTGGATAGAACATGGATCTGGGAGTTAGAAGAACCTAGGACTAATCCCAGCTCCTCCACCTGTCTGCTGTCCAACCCTGGGAAAGTCATTTAACTTCTCTGTGCCTCAGTCACCTCATCTGTAAAATGGAGATTAAGACTGTGATCCCCACATGGGATATAGACTGTGATTTGATTAGTTTGAATTTGATTAGTTTATATTCATTCATACATTCTTATTTATTCAGCACTTACAGTGTGCAGAGGACTGTAGTAAGTGATTGGGAGTTTATAGTATAACAAGAAACACAGCCACATTCCCTGCTTACAGTGAGCTAAGGTTGCATCTACCCCAGTGCTTAATACGGTACCTGGCACAGGTTAAGCTCTTAACAAATGACATTTTTTTAAAAAAGGTCGGGGAACTGATATTTAATGCCTAATTTATAGATGAGGAAACTAAGGCAAAGTGATTTTCCAAGGTCCCACAGCAGAGAAGCAGCAGGACCCAGATTAAAACCTGGGTCATCTGCTCTTGCTTCTGTGGGGTTCATGATGACACCATTGAGAAACTTTAGCAAGATGATATCTATGTTCAGTACACTCTTTGGGGGGCCTCAAAACTTCTAACATCTGAGTCATGTTAGATTTGGGAGAAAAATCTGTCATTGGGTAGTATACAAAGATCCCAGATGATTACAGAAGGTGAGAAAAAGGGATAGGAACATTGGGTTTTAGGGAAATACATTCCTGTTCTGTGGTGTGGGGAAGTCTGGGAGGCAAAATTGGTCATTTTAGGTTTGTTATTGGGCTTGTTAATACTGCCCAGCATTTTGGGGAGTCTGAACTGCACATCCCATGAGGATGTAGGACCTAGAGCTTAAAATCGATGCCAACAGGTACAGAACCTGTATGGTGACCTATAATCTGAAACTGCAGAAGAAGTGCTCAGTCACAAATCAAAGGTAGGCTAACAGGTAGCAAAGATTGTGAAACAACTCACTGATGCTATCCAGGGGTTTCTCAGAAGAGACCAACATGGAGAAGATTCATTCAGTTAAAAATGACCTGACTGAGAATGGACGGAAATGAGAATTTTCTCCTCTACGGTCTGCATTCAGAGATGTTGTGGGTCAGGAAGGAGGGGATGGTCCTTGGGGAAAGATGTGCACTGCACAGGGAAAGGAAACTGCAGGCACTGAAGAGAAACCCCTTCTCTGCCTCACTCTCCACCTGCTCCTGGAACTGCGTTCCTAGTGCTCTGTGGGTCCTGAGCTCCCACTGGTGCCCTGCCTCCTTCCTGCTGCCCGCAGTGGGAGGATTGTGTCTGGGCTCACACTCACTGCCATACACTGTGTGTCTCACACCGTAATAATAATAATATAATGGTATTTGTTAAGCGCTTACTGTTCTAAGTGCTGGGGCAGATACAAGGTAATCAGCTTGTCCCACCTGGGGCTCACAGTCTTCATCCCCATTTTACCGATGAGGTAACCGAGGCACAGAGAAGTTGTGGTTTGCTCAAGGTCACACAGCTGACAAGTGACAGAGGTGGGATTGGAACCCATGACCTCTGACTCTAAAGCCGTAGTCTTTCCACTAAGCCACGCCCCTTCAGGGTGGTGTCTGTGACTCTCAGGTTGTTCAGCTGCAGAGAGAATTTGTTCTTGGGTGTGCCCCCAGAAATTTGATTCGTGGGAAGGGGACACAGTGCTACCACTGGAACCACATACACATCCCACCCACTCCGACCCCTTTGTTATTATTGCCCATTCCACACCGCTTCAAAACCATTGACTTTAAGGAACTCAATCAGATCTCCCCTTCTTAACTATTCATTTCTCTCACTACACTCCACTTTGCACTCTCCATTCCTCACTAAGCTACCCTACCCACTGGATCTCATTCTCACCTCTGCTACTTCTGACCTATCTCACACCTTTCCTCCTGCAGGGAAGGCTCTCTGCCTTCAATCGACAGCTCTGCCCATCTTCAAAGCCCTGTTCAAATCATGTTTCCTTCAGGAGTCCTTCCCCAATTACTTTCTTCTATTCTTATCTCAAATCACCCCAATATACACTTCCGCCCCTCTGTACCACATACACTGTTAAATATTCTCTCACCCAAAGCATCTCTATATGTTTCTTACATAACATTATGCAAATACTAACTCATCTCCTGTTCCTTCTTCCTTGTATGTAATGGATTGTTTTGTTTGTCTCATCCACAAGATTATCAATGACTTGAGAGCCAGGATCATATCAACTAATTCTAGGGGTTATTTTAATACTATTTGCTAAGTACTTATTATGTGCCAGGCACTGTACTAAGCACTTGGGTAGCTAATCAGGTTGGACAGAGACCCTGTGTTCAATCCTACTGGGGGTAAAATTCTACATGAGTTTAAAGGAACCATGGTGCCAACTTGAATGCATGGGAAAGAGCTAAGTTGGTCCTTGCTATTTCTCAGTGAGTTGGGAACCAAAACTTAATTATGGACAAGTGCAAGAGTAATCAATCCATCTGTTATATTTATTGAGGGCTTACTGTGCACAGAGAACTGTGGTTTTTTCTAAAATTTTCTTTAGATCTCGTAACCAGTTACCATTGCTATTTTGTTTCCCTCAGTAGTTCCCATGAATTACAATTTAAGAGGATGTCGATGCTCTTCTGAAGTAAATACAGTTCATATCTGTTGTGCATAAATAATTTTTTTTGTTTTATATGCTATGACTTGACAGTCCCTCCGGACCACTGCCCTCCTCCATTCCTTTGCTTCCTCTTTCCTCTTCTTTGTGTCTCCTGCTTCTCCTGCCCCTGTTCCTGTCTATCTGAGTCCGGGAGTGGCAGAGCAGGGAGGAGGGGAAGGGTCTGTTTTGTTTCAGTGTCAGTCTATATGTCTTCTTTAGGGTGTCGGGTGTACCTTCTGGGGCTCATTCCCTGCCTACAGTCTGAGGCAGAAGGACCATCCGGAGAACTCAGATAAAGCCCTCAGGTTGACTCAGAAATGTTTGTGAAGCAGCAGATGTGTTTACCAACTAGATACTAAGGATTTTGTTTTATTTCTCCCAGCTGCAAGGGGGATTAATCCAAAGTATTGATAGTAATGTTAAGAAAAACATGGCTTAGTGGAAAGAACACGGGTGTGGGCGTCAGAGGACGTGGGTTCTAATTCTGGCACCGCAAGTTGTCTGCTGTGTGACCTTAGGCAAGTCACTTAAGATCTCTGTGCCTCAGTTCTTTCATCTGTAAAATGGTGATTAAAAGTGTGAGCCCCACTTGGGGCAACCTGATTACCCTGTATCCACCCCAGTGCTTAGAATAGTGCTTGGCACATAAGTGCTTAACAAATGCCATTATCATTATTATTTAAAAAATTATGGTATCTGCTAAGTGCTTACAATTTGACTAGGACTAGGCTAGATGCTGAATTTGAAACAAGGTAATCAAACAATAATTCTAAGCATGAATCTGGGAGTCAGAAGGACCTAAATTCTAATCCCAGCTCCTCTGCTTGTCTGCTATTCACATCCATTCCAAGCACAGGTAATCTCATTTGCTGCTTGATTGATTACAAATATTGCTTCATAATCTGTGAGTAATGTAATAATTGAATCCATTAAGTTGGTATTTAAGCTAAATAAAACTGCTTTGGGATTTTGGAGACCTTTGAATTAACTACAGAGAAAAATGACCGGTTCATATTAACTGAACATACATGAAGGAATTGGTAGGGGGAGAATTCTTCAGGAATTGGTAACAACATTAATGATAGAATCAGTGATTGGGCTAAGACTTTTTTCTGTGGTTTCTGTTGCTCTGTTGCCCGAGTCAGCAGCAGCCCAGGAGTCCTCCCAGGGTTTCTGACAGGCTCAGGATGTGGTTTCTCTCACTGTGTCTCTCGCACAGTAATACAGGGCCGTGTCCTCGGTTTTCAGGCTGTTCATCTGCAGATTCACCAGGTTGTTGGCGTTGTCCTTGGAGATGGTGAATCGGCCTTTCACAGAGTCTGCGTAGTATGTACCACCGCTGCTGGTATATATAGCTGCGACCCAATCCAGTCCATTCCCTGGAGCCTGGCGGACCCAGCTCATCCCGTAGTTGTCACTACCAAAGGAGAATCCGGAGGCTTTACAGGAGAGGCGCAGAGACCCACCAGGTTGTCTAATGTCTCCTCCGGACTCCACCAACTGGACATCACCCTGCACAACTGTAAATAGAGACATCATGGATCATGAGAACAGTTACACACACACACACACACACACACACACACACACACACACACACACACACACATGAGAACAGTTATACACACATGCACACACACACAAATTATCCATGTCTTTCCCCATCTTTCCCCAATTACCTTGGAGCAGGGTGAGGATAGAAAGCAGACTGAGGGCAGACTGCATGGTGAGAGCTGTGGGGACAGTTCTGGGGGCAGGAGGGGAATGGCACAAAGCTGCAGGGGCAGGGGCCATACTGGCTTTAAATCAGGACTGGAGGGGCCCCATTTGCATCTCCTCTTCCCTATAAGAGCGCAGGAGCTGACTCCTAGGGCTCATTTCTTGCCTTTTGAATCAGGCAGGAGGACAAGCCAGAGCCCTCAGATAAAGCCCTGAGGTTGACTCAAGTATGTTTGTGAAGCAGCAGAATTTTTTTACCTACTAGATACTATGGCTATTATGTGTTTTTAAGGATATTATTTGCTTTTACCCGGCTGCAAGGGAGACTAAAATACTGATAGTTATGTTAAGAAAAATAATTGTAATATCTGCTAATTGCTTAAAATTTGATTAGGGCTGGAGTAGAAACAAGATGATCAAACAGTAAGTCCAAGCACAGTGGGGCTTACAGTCAAAAGTGGTATGATGTCATTCATTCATTCAATCGTGTTGATTGAGCGAATACTGTGTGCAGAGCACTGTACTAAGCACTTGGAAAGGACAATTCAGCAACAGATAGAAACAATCCCTACCCAGTAACAGTCTCAGAGGATAGAAGGGGGATACAGACAGCAAAAGAAAACAAGTAGACAGGCATCAATAGCATCAAAATAGATAAATAGAATTATAGATCTATACACATCATTAATAAAATAGAATAATGAATATGTACAAATATACACAAGTGTAGTTGGGCAGGGAAGGGGGTAGGGTAGAGGAAGGGAGTAGGGGCGATGGGGAGGGGAGGAGGAGCAGAGGAAAATGGCTCTGTCGATAGAGCATGGATCTGGGAATCAGAAGGATCTCAGTTCTAATCCCAGCTCATCCACTTGTCTGCTGTCCAACCTTGGGTAAGTCACTTAACTTCTCTGTGCTTCAGTCACCTCATCTGTAAAATGGAGATTAAGGCTTTGAGCCCCAAGTGGGATATGAACTGTGATTTGAATAGTTTGAATTTGATTAGTTTATATTCATTTATTAATTCTTATTTATTCAGCACCTACAGTGTGCAGAGCACTGTTCAAGTGATTGGAGAATTTAGTATAACAATAAACAGATACATTCCCTGCTTACAATGAGCTAAGTTTGCATCTACCCTAGTGATTACTACGGTACCTGGCACAAGTTAAGCTCTTCACAAATACCATTAAAAAAAAAGGTTGGGGAACTGATATTTAATGCCCATTTTACAGTTGAGAAAACTAAGGCAAAATGATTTTCCAAGGTCCCGCAACAGAAAAGCAGCAGAACCCCGATTTAAACCTGAGTCATCTGCTCTGGCTTCTTTAGGATTCACGATGACACCATTGGGGAACTTTAGCAAAATAATATCTGTGTTCCATACACTCTTTGGGATTCCTCAATGCTTCTACCATCTGAGTTTTGTTAGGCTGGGAGAAATATCTGTCACTAGGTAGAATACAAAGATCCCAGGTGATTACGGAGGATGAAGCAAACTTATAAGAATATTGGCCATGTCCAGTGTTTTAGGAAAATATATTCCAGTTCTGCACAAAGCAAGTAGATAGGTTTTAGGTTTGTTAGTGGGTTTGGTATTAATGCCCCACATTTTGGGGACTCTGAACTGCACGTCCCAGAAGATTGTAGGACCTACAGTTTAAAACCGATGCCACCAGGTTACAGAACCTGTATGGTATCTCATACTCTGGAACTGCAGAAGAAGTGCTCAGTCACAAATCAAAGGTGGGCTAACAGACAGCAAAGTATGGGAAACAACTCACTGATGCTATCCAGGGGGTTCCCAGAAGAGACCAACATGGAGAAGATTCATCCAGTAAAAAATGTGCTCACTGAAGATGGATGGAAATGAGAATTTTCTCCTCTCCGGTCTGCACTCGGAGCAATATATGTTGTGAGTCTGGAAGGAGGGGATGGTCCCTGGGGAAAGCAGGCACTGATGAGAAACTCCTTTTCTGCCTCACTCGCCACCTGCTTCTGGAACTGGGCTCCTAGTGCTCGATGGGTCCTGAGCTCACTCTGCTGCCCAGCCTCCTTCTGGCTGCCTGCTAGGGAAGGTTTGTTTCTGGGCTCACACTCACTGCCATACACTGTGTATCTCTCACAGTAATACAGGGCCGTGTCTGCTACTGTCAGGCTGTTCAGCTGCAGAGAGAACTCGTTCGTTGACATGTCTCTGGAAATTTGATTCGTGAGATGGGGACATAGTGCTACCGCTGGAACCATATACATATCCCATCCATTCCAACTGCTTCCTTATTATTGCCCACCCCACACCACTTCAAAATCATTGGCTTTGAGGAATTCAGATCTCTCCTTAACCATTCACTTGTCTCACTATATCCCACCTTGCACTCTCAATTCTTCACTGTTACCCTACCCACTGAATCTGATTCTCACCTCTGCCGTTTTTGACCTAGCTCACTTTTTGACCTAGCTCACGCCTTTCCTCCTGACAGGATCGCTCAATATCTTCATTCTACAGCTCTCCCCAACTTCAAAGCCCTGCTCAAATCATGTTTCCTTCAGGAGTCCTTCTCCCATTAATTTCTGCTCTTCACTTCTCAAATAGCCCCAATATACATTGTCTCCCCGCTGTACCACATACACACTTAAATATTCTAAGTCACCCATAGCACCTCTGTTTCTTACATAACATTACTCAAATACTAACTCATCTCCTGTTCCTTCTTCCTCGCATGGAATTTATTATTTTGTTTGTCTCGTCCACAAGATTTTCAATGCCTTGAGAGCCAGGATCATATCAACCAATTTTAGTTCTTTTTTTTAATAGTATTTGCTAAGTACTTATTATGTGTCAGGCACTGTACTAAGCACTAGGGTAGATACAAGCTAATCAGGGTGGACACAGCCCCTGTGTTCAATCTTATTTGGGGCTAAAATTCTGCAGGGTTTTATAGGAACCATGCTACCAACTTGTATCCATGGGAAAGAGCTAAGTTGATATTTGCTATCTCCCAGTAAGGTGGGAACCAAAACTTAATTATGGACAAGTGCAGGAGTAACCAATCCATCTGTTATATTTATTGAGTGCTTACTGTGTGCAGAGAACTGTGGTTTATTCTAAACGTTTCTTTAGACCTTTTAACCAGTTGCCATTGCTATTTTGGTTCAATGATTAATTCGTTTTTAAGAGGATGTCAATTCTCTTCCCAAGTAAGTCAAGACACTTCCTATCTGTTGTGCATCAATAGTTTTTTTTATTTTACATTCCATGAATTGATAGTCCCTCCTGATCTCAGCCCTCCTCCATTCCTTTGCTTCCTCTTTCCTCTTCTCTGTGTCTCCTGCCCTGCTCCTGTCCCTATTCCTGATTATCTGAGGTTGCGGGTGGCAGAGCAGGGAAGAGGGGACGGGTCCATGTTGCTTCAGTGTTTGTCTATATGTCTTCTTTAAGGTATCAGTTGTAGCAGCTACCTTTTGGAGCTCATTCCCTGCCTACAGCCTGAGGCAGAAGGACCAGCCAGAGACCTCTGATAAAGCCCTTAGATTGACTCAATGTTTGTTGAAGCAGCAGATTGTTGACCAACTAGATACTAAGGATATTATTTTATTTCTCCCCACTGCAAGGGGGACTAATCTAAAATACAGATAGTAATGTTAAGAAAAACATGGCTTAGTGGAAATAGCATGGGCTTGGGAGTCAGAGGACATGGGTTCTAATCCTAGCCCTGCCACTTGTCTCCTGTTGTGACGTAAGGCAATTCACTTAACTTCTCTATGACTCAGTTCCCTCATCTGTAAAATGGGGATTAAAAGTGTGAGCCACACGTGGGACAACCTGATTATCCTGTATCCAACCCAGCGCTTAGAACAGTGGTTGACACATAGTAAGCACTTAACAAATATGATAATTATTATTCTTTTTGTAAATAATTATGGTATCTGCTAAGTGCTTACAATTTGACTAGGAACAGGCTAGAAGTTGGATTTGAAACAAGGTAATCAAACAATGTCTAAGCATGAATCCGGGAGTCAGAAGGACCTAGGTTCTAATCCCAGCTCCACTGCTTGTCCTGCTGTTCACATCCATTCCAAGCACAGGGAATCTCATTTGCTGCTTGATCGATTACAAACAATGCTTTATAATTTGTGAATCAGGTAATAACTGAATCCATTAAGTTGGCATTTATGATGAATAAACCTGCTTTGGGATTTTGGGGACCTTTGAATTAACTACAGAGAAAAAACTGACCAGTTCATATTAACATACATGAAGGAATTCGTTGGGGGAGAATTCGAATTGGTTGGTAGAGAATTCTTTAGGAATTGGTAACACCATTAATAATAGAATCAGTGATTGGGCTAAGACTTTTTTCTGTGGTTTCTGTTGCTCTCTTGCCCGAGTCAGCCGCAGCCCTGGAGTCCTCTCAGGGTTTCTGACAGGCTCAGGATGTGGTTTCTCTCACTGTGTCACTCGCACAGTAATACAGGGCCGTGTCCTCAGTTTTCAGGCTGTTCATCTGCAGATTCACCAGGTTGTTGGCATTGTCCTTGGAGATGGTGAATCGGCCTTTCACAGAGTCTGCATAGTATGTACTACCACTGTTGGTAAGTATACCTGCGACCCAATCCAGCCCCTTCCCTGGAGCCTGGCGGACCCAGTGCATGTAGTAGTTGCCACTACTGAAGGAGAATCCGGAGGCTTTACAGGAGAGGCGCAGAGATCCACCAGGTTGTCTAATGTCTCCTCCGGACTCCACCAACTGGACATCACCCTGCACAACTGTGAACAGAGACAGCATGGATCATGAGAACAGTTATACACACACACACACACACACACACACACACACAAATTACCCATGTCTTTCCCCATCCTTCCCCAATTACCTTGAAGCAGGGTGAGGATGGAAAGCAGACTGAGGGTAGACTTCATGGTGAGAGCTGTGGGGACAGTTCTGGGAGCAGGAGGGGAATGGCACAGAGCTGTAGGGGCAGGGGCCATCCTGGCTTTAAATCAAGGCTGGAGGGGCCCCATTTGCATCTCCTCTTCTCTATAAGAGCACAGAAGCTGACTCCTAGGGCTCATTTCCTGCCTTCTGCCTCATTCATTCATGCAGTCATATTTATTGAGCGCTTACTGTGTGCACAGCACTGTACTAAGCACTTGGGAAGTACAAGTTGGCAACATATAGAGATGGTCCCTACCCAACAATGGGCTCACAGTCTAGAAGGGGGAGACAGACAACAAAACAAAATATATTAACAAAATCAATTAAAAAGAATAGTAAATATGTACAAGTAAAATAAACAGAGTAATAAATCTGTACAAACATATATATAGAGGCTGTGGGGAGGGGAAAGAGGTAAGGTGAGGGGGATGGGGAGGGGGAGAGGAAGGAGGGGGGTCAGTCTGGGAAGGCCTCCTGGAGGAGGTGAGCTCTCAGTAGGGCTTTGAAGGGAGGAAGAGAGCCAACTTGGCAGATGTGCAGAGGGAGGGCATTCCAGGCCATGGGGAGGACATGGGCCGCCTTTATTTATTTATTTATTTTACTTGTACATATCTATTCTATTTATTTTGTTACTATGTTTGGTTTTGTTCTCTGTCCCCCCCTTCTAGACTGTGAGCCTGCTGTTGGGTAGGGACTGTCTCTATATGTTGCCAACTTGTACTTCCCAAGAACTTAGTACAGTGCTCTGCACACAGTAATTGCTCAATAAATATGATTGATTGATTGATTGACAGGTGAGACCAAGGCACAGTGAGGAGGTTAGCGGCAGAAGGACCAGCCAGAGCACTCAGATAAAGCCCTGAGGTTGACTCAGGTATGTTACTGAAGCAGCAGGGTTTTTTTTACCTACAAGAAACTATTAATTTACCTACAAGAAACCAAATATTATTTGGTTTTAAGGATATAATTTGCTTTCTCCCAGCTGCAAGTGGGTTTGGTCTAAAATACTGATAGTTATGTTAAGAAAAATAATTGTGATACTTGCTAATTGCTTACAATTTGATTAGGGCTGGACTAGATGATGATCAAACAATGAGTCTAAGCACAGTGGGGCTTATAGTCGAAACAGGTATGAAGTCATTCATTCCTTCAATCATATTGATTAAGCGCTTACTGTGTGCAGAGCACTTTACTAAGCGCTTGGTAAATTCAGTGTGGCAACAGATAAAGACAATCCCTACCCAGCAACGGTCTCACAGTCTAGAAAGGGGAGACAGACAACAACACAAAATAAGTAGATAGGCATCAATAGCATCAAAATAAATAGAATTATAAAGTCACATCAGTAATAAATGGAATAGGGGAGATGGGGAGGGGTGGAGGAGCACGGGAAAATGGGGGCTCAGTCAAAAGAGCATGGATCTCGAAGTCAAAAGGACCTAGGTTCTAATCCCATCTCCTCCACTTGTCTGCTGTCCAACCTTAGGCAAGTCACTTAACTTCTCTTTGCCTCAGTGACTTCATCTGTAAAACTGAGATTAAGACTTTAAGCCCCAAGTGGGATATAGACTGTGATTTGAATAGTTCGAATTTGATTAGTTTACATTCATTTATTCATTCTTATTTATTCAGCACCTACTGTGTGCAGAACACTGTAGTAAGTGACTGGAGAGCTTAGTATGACAATAAACAGACATATTCCCTGCTTACCATGAGTTAAGGTTGCATCTACCCCAGTGATTAGTACTGTACCTGGTACAAGTTAAGCTCTTCACAAATTATATTTTTAAAAAAGGTCGGGAAACTGATACTTAATGCCCAACTTACAGATGAGGAAAACTAAGGCCAGGTGATTTTCCAAGGTCCCACAACAGAGAAGCAGCAGAACCCAGATTTAAACCTGGGTCATCTGCTCTTGCTTCTTTAGGATTCACGATGAAACAATTGGGAAACTTTAGCAAAATTATATCTTTGGTCAATACACTCTTTGGGATTCCTTAATGCTTCTACCATCTGAGTTTTGTTAGACTGGGGAGAAATATCTGTCATTGTGTGGTATACAAAGATCCCAGATGATTACAGAGGGTCAGGAAAGGTTATAGGAATATTGGGCATGTCCAGTGTTTTAGGAAAATACTTTCCAGTTCTGTGGTGTGGAGAGGTCCGTGAGGCAAATTTGGTCATTTTAGGTTTGTTAGTGGGTTTGTTACTAATGTCCAGCATTTTGGGGAGTCTGAACTGCACATCCCAGAAGGTTGTAGGACCTAGAGCTTAGAACCGATGCCAACAGGTTACAGAACCTGTATGGCATCTCATAATCTGGAGCTGCAGAAGAAGTGCTCAGTCACAAATCAAAGGTAGGCTAACAGGCAGCAAAGTATGGGAAACAACTCACTGATGCGATCCTGTGGTTTCCCAGAAGAGACCAATATGGAGAGGATTCATGCAGTAAAAAAATGTCCTCACTGAGGATGGATGGAAATGAGAATTTTCTCCTCTCTGGTCTGCACTCAGAGCAACATATGGTGCAGGTTGGAGAGGAGGGGATGGTCCCTGGGGAAAGCTGTGCCCTGATCAGGGAGAGGAAACCGCAGACTCTGAACTGAAACTCCTTCTCTGCCTCGCTCTCCAGCTGCTCCTGGAACTGGGCTCCTTGTGCTCAATGTATCCTGAGGGCCCCCTGATGCCCAGCCTCCTCCTGCAGGGGAAAGTTTGTGTCTGGGCTCACACTCACTACCATACACTGTGTGTCTCGCACAGTAATACAGGGCCATGTCTGAGTCTGTCAGACTGTTCCGCTGCAGAGAGAATTCATTCTTGGACGTGTCTCTGGAGATTTGATTCTTGAGGAAGGGACATAATTAGTGCTACCACTGGAACCAAATATATACCACATCCACTCCAGCCCCTTCATTATAATTGCCCACACCACTTCAAAACCATTGGTTTTAAGAAACTCAATCAGCTCTCTCATACCATTCACTTCTCTCACTATACCCCATCTTTCACTCTCCATTCATTCTTCACTGACTACCCTACCCACTGGACCTCACTCTCACCTCTGCCACTTCTGGCCTTGCTCACACCTTTCCTCCTGCCAGGAACTCTCTCTGCCTTCAATCTACAGCTCTCCCCAGCTTCAAAGCCCTGCTCAAATCACATTTCCTTCAGAATCCTTTGGCAATTAATTTCAGGTCTCCTCATCTCATATCTCTGAAAAATACACTCCTGCCCCCTCTACCACATACACACTTAGATATTCTAAGTCACTGATAACACCTATTTTTCTTACATAACATTATTCAAATACTAGCTCATCTCCTGTTCCTTCTTCCTAGTGTGTAATTTATTCTCGGGTTTGTCTCATCCACAAAATTATTAATGCCTTGAAGGACAGGATCATATCTACTAATTCTAGTTTTCTTTTTTTATAGTACTTATTAAGTGCTAATTATATGCCAGGCACTGTACTAAGAACCCCTGTGTTGAATCCTAGGTGGATTAAAATTCTACAGGGGATAAAAGGAACCATTTCGCCAACCTGAATCCATGGTAAACAGCTAAGATGGTCTTTGCTATCTCTTGGTGAGTTGGGAACCAAAGCTTAATTATGGAAAAGTGCAAGAGTAATCAATCCATCTGTTATATTTATTGAGTGCTTACTGTGTGCAGAGAATGGTGGTTTGTTCTAAAATTTTCTTTAGGGCTTTTAACCAGTTACCATTACTGTTTTGGTTCCCTCAGTAGTTCCGATGAGTTGCTATTTAAGAAGATGTTGATGTTCTTCAGAAGTAAGTAAATACACTTTATCTCTCTTGTGCATAAATAACTTTTTTGTGTTTGACATTCCATGAATCGACATCCCTCCTGACCTCAGCTGTCGTCCATTCCTTTGCTCCCTCTTTCCTCTTCTCATTGTCTCCTGCCCTGCTCCTGTCCCTGTCCCTGGTTATGTGAGGCTGGGGATGGGGGAGCAGGGAGGAGTGGGAGGGTCCATGTTGGGTCACTGTTGGTCTACATGTCTAGGTTAGGGTGTCGGGTGTAGAAGTGGCATTCACATCCAGTCCAAGCACAGGGAATCGCATTTGCTGCTTGCTCCATTACAAACATAGCTTTATAATTTGTGAATCAGGTAATAATTGAATACATAAAGTTGGTATTTAGACTGAATAAGGGTGCTTTGGGACTTTGGTGACCTTTGAATTACCTATAGAGGAAAATTAGCAATTCATATTAACTTTACATACTTGAAGGAATTGGTTTGGGGAGAATTCTTGAGGAATTGGTAACACCATTAATAATAGAATTATTGATTGGAGTAACAACTTTTTTCTACGGTTTCTCTTGCTTTGTTCCCAAGTCAGCAGCAGCCTAGGAATCCTCCCAGGGTTTCTGACAGCCTCAGGATGTGGTTTCTGTCACTCTGTCTCTTGCACAGTAATATAGGGCTGTGTCCTCGGTTTCCAGGCTGTTCATCAGCAGATGCAGCAGGCTGTTGGCATTATCCCTGGAGATGGTGAATCGACCTTTCACAGAGTCTGCATAAGCTATGCTGCTAGTGCTGGTCCATATAGCTACAATTGATGATTGTTTCAAAAATACTACTGATTGATTTGATTCTGTTTCCATTCATTCAAGTTTCATGAAATAACTAATAACATAGTAAAACGTTATGGATCAATAAGTATATTTTACGCAGTTTTGTGGTCTCTTCTGTTTCTCTTGTGCTAACTCTCTCATATTTTCTGCTTCTAGTACCTGCCCTTCTCAGAGAGACCATCTCAAAATTAGGTGAAATTCAAAGAAAGAAGATGCAGTGCTTGTTAGTAGAGTTGATTAAATGTGCTCTTGGGATGTGTGTCATTAATAACAGTAGACTCCATACCATAACAAATCACTGGGTTCTTTCCATTTCACTGTTTTAGATTTGCAGCCTTTTGTTGTTTCTGTTGAGAATCAGAAAATAAATATGCTTAAATAAAATTTGAAATGAGGAAAAATTCATAAGGAATGACTCATACTTAAGGGGAAAATATTGAAAGATGGACAAATAATCATTCTTCTTGATCAAATGTCAGATCATGTAATTTTCAGGAATTTTTAGTAATCACTGAGGTGGGAGATGTGAAATCCAGGTGGGGCTGCTATCTGTGGTCTTTGCTGCTCTGCTCCACCATCCAGCTGCAGCCAGGAATCCTCCCCAGTTTTCTGACAGGCTCAGGATGTGGTTTCTCTCACTGTGTGTCTTGCACAGTAATATAGGGCCATGTCTTCGGTTTTCAGGCTGTTCATCTGCAGATGCACCAGGTTGTTGGCACTGTCCAAGGAGATAGTGAATCGGCCTTTCACAGAGTCCACATAGCTTGGATAGCTCCCATCGCATCTTATATACGAGACCCACTCGAGCCCCTTTCCTGGAGCCTGGCGGACCCAGCTCATATAGTAGCTGCTACTGAAGGAGAATCCGGAGGCTTTACAGGAGAGGCGTAGTGATCCCCCGGGCTGTCTCACATCTCCCCCAGACTCCACTAGCTGGACATCACCCTGGACACCTGTAAACATAGAGACGCATGGATCATGAGAACAGTTACACACATACACACATACACATTCACACACATGCGCACAAGAATTGTCCATGTCTCTCACGTCTTTCCTCAATTACCTTGGAGCAGGGTCAGGATGGAAACCAAAGTTAGGGCCGACTGCATCGTGGGGGCTGTGGGGTAGTTCTGAGGGCAGGAAGGGAACAGCACAGACAGCGGGGCTGGGTGTCCTCTCCCCAAGCTGCAGGAACAGGGACCATGCAGGCTTTTAACAGGGCTGGAGGGGCCCCATTTGCATCTCCTCTTCTCTATAAGATCACAGAAGCTGCCTCCTGGGGCTCATTCCTTGCCTTCTGCCTCAGACAGAAGGACAAGCCAGAGTCCTCAGATAAAGCCCTGAGGTTGACTCAGTCATGTTTGTGAAACAGCAGATTTTTTACCTACTAGATAATAAGGATATTATTTGTTTTTAAGGATATGATTTGCTTTCTCCTGGCTGCAAGGGGGATTCATCTAAAATACTGATAGTAATGTACAGTACAGTACAGGACCTGGAACATGTTAAGATCTTAACAAATACCACTAAAAAAAAAGTTAGAAAATTGATATTTAATGACCAATTTACAGATGAGGAAACTAGGACAAAGTGATTTTCCAAGGTCCCACAGCAAACAAGCAGCAGAACCCAGATTTAAAAGTGGGTCATCTGATCTTGCTTCTTTACGGTTCAGGATGACACCATTGTGAAATGAGCAAGATGATGTCTAAGTTCAATGCACTCTTTGTGAAAAATGATTCCACAATGCATCTACCATTTGAGTTTTGTTAGGTTGGGGAGAAATTTTTGTCATTGGATAGCCTACAAACAGTCCAGATGATTACGGAGGATGAGGAAAAGGTATAAGAATATTGTGCATGTCCGGTATTTTAGGGAAACACATTCCAGTTCTACAGTATGGGGAGTTCTGTGAGGCAAAATTAGTAATTTTAGGTTTGTTGTTGGGTTTGTAACTAATGCCCAGCATTCTGGGGGGTTTGAACTGCACATCCCAAAAGGTTGTAGGACCTAGAGCTTAAAACTGATGGCAGCAGGTTACAGAACCATATGGTGCCCCATAATCTGGAGCTGCACAAAAAGTGCTCAGTCCCAAATCAAAGCTAGGCTAACAGGCAGCAAAGTAGGGGAAACAACTCACTGATGCTATCCAGGGGTTACCAAGAAGAGACAAACATGGAGAGGATTCATTCAGTAAACTATGTCCTGACTGAGGATAGATGAAAATGAGAATATTCTCCTCTCTGGTCTGCACTCAGAACAATTTATGTTGTGTGTCAGGAAGGAGGGGATGGTCCTTGGGGAAAGTTGTGTCCTGAGCAGGGTGAGGAAACATCAGACTCTAAACTGAACCTCCTTCTCTGCCTCGCTCTCCACCTGCTCCTGGAACTGGGTTCCTTGTGCTCAGTGGGTCCTGAGCTCCCCCAGCTGCTCAGCCCCCTCCAAACCCCCTGCACGGGAAGGTTTGGGTCTGGCCTCACACTCACTGCCATACTGCCATACACTGTGTGTTGAGCACAGTAATATAGGGCCATGTCTGCAACTGTCAGGCTGTTCATCTGCAGAGAGAATTTGTTCTTCGATGTGTCTCTGGACATTTGATTCATGAAAGGGGGGCATAGTTAGTGCTATTGCTGGAAACATAAACATTTTCCAGCCACTGAAGCACCTTCCCTATTATTGCCTACTCCACACTGCTTCAAAACTATTGGCTTTAAAGAATTTACTCAGCTGTCTCCTTATTATACCATTCACGTCTCTCACTATACCCAACTTGCACCCTCCATTCCTCAGTAGCTACCCTTCCCACTGGACCTCATTCTCACTTCTGCTGATTATGGTCTTGCTGACAACTCTCCTCCTGCCAGGAATGTTCTCTGTCTTCAGTTTCAGCTTTTCCCAGTTTCAAAGTCTTTCAATCAATCAATCAATCAATCATATTTATTGAGCGCTTACTATGTGCACAGCACTGTACTAAGCGCTTGGGAAGTACAAATTGGCAACATATATAGACAGTCCCTACCCAACATTGGGCTCACAGTCTAAAAGGGGGAGACAGAGAAAAAAAAAACCAAACATACTAACAAAATAAAATAAATAGAATAGATATGTACAAGTAAAATAAATAGAGTAATAAATATGTACAAACATATATACAGGCTTTCACTTCACTGCCCTTCACTTCACATTTCCTCCTGGAGTCCTTTCCCAATTAATTTCTAATCTCATCTCAAATCTCCATAATATACACTGCCACTGTTAGGTACCATGTACACATTAAAATATTTTGTCACCCATAGCACCTCCATATGTTTCTTACATAAAATAACTCAACTACTAATCCATCTCCTGTTCCTTCTTTCTTGTATGTAATTTATTACAGTGTTTCTCTCATCCGCAAAATTATGAACACCTTGAGAGCCTGGATCATATCTACTAATGTTGGGTTTTTTTCAATATAGTATTTATTCAGTACTTATTATGTGCCAGACACTGTAATAGTAATAATAATGGTATTTGTTAAGCACTTACTATGTGTCAAGCACTGTTCTAAGTGCTAGAGCAAGCTAATCAATTTGGATGAGTTCATGTGTTCAATATTACTGTGACTAAAATTCTTCAGGGGCTAAAAAGAACCTTGGTGCCAACCTGAATTCATGGGGAACAGGTAGGTAGGTGTCTACTATATCTTGGGGAGTTGGGAACCAAAATTAAATTATGGACAAGTGCAGCAGTAATCAATCCATTTGTTATATTTATTGAGTGCTTACTGTCTGCAGAGAAATGTGGTTTATTCTAAAAATTTTTTAAACCCTTTTAACCAGTTACCGTTACTATTTTGGTTCCCTGAGTAGTTCCCATGAATTGCTATATAAGAGGATGTTGATCTTCTTCTGAAGTAAGTAAATGCATTTTAACTTTGTTGTGCACAAAGGAATTTCTTTGTGTGTTGCATTCCATGAATTGAGAGTCCCTCCTGACGCCAGCCCTCCTTCATTCCTTCACTCCCTGCTTCCTCTTCTCTGGGTCTTCTGCCCTGCTCCTGCCCCTGTGCTTATGTGAGGCTGGGGGTGGGTGAATGGGGAGGAGGGAGAGGGTCTGTGTTGGGTCATTGTTGGTCTACACTTCTAGGTTCGGGAGTCGGGTGCAGAAGGGGTGTTCACATTGATTCCAGGAACCGGGAATTTCATTTGTGCTTGCTTGATTGCAAGCGTTGTCTTATAATTTGTGAATCAGGTAATAACTGAGTCCATGAAGTTTGTATTTAAGCTGAATAAAGCTGCTTTGGGATTTTGGAGACCTTTGCATTACCTATAGAGAAAATAAGGACCAGCTCATATTAACTTTACATACTTGAAGGGATATTGGTGGGAGAATTTTTAGGAATTGATAATAACATTAATAATAAAATCAGTGATTGTGCTAAGACTTCTCTGTGGTTACTGTCGCTCTGTTCCCCCATCCTGCAGCAGCCCAGATATCCTCCCAGGTTTCTGACAGGCTCAGGATGTGGTTTCTCTCACTGTGTCTGCCTCTTGCACAGTAATACAGGGCCATGTCCTCAGTTTTCAGGCTGTTCATCTGAAGATGAACCATGATGTTGGCCTTATCCAAGGAGATGGTGAATCGGCCTTTCACAGAGTCTGCGTAGTATATGTAGCCCCCATCACCTCTAATAACAGCGACCCACTCCAGCCCCTTCCCTGAAGCCTGGCGGACCCAGCTCATACAGTAGCTGCTACTGAAGGAGAATCCGGAGGCTTTACAGGAGAGACGCAGTGACCCCCCAGGCTGTCTCACGTCTCCACCAGACTCCACTAGCTGGACATCACCCTGGACACCTGCAAACACAGAGATAGCGTGGATCATGAGAAAAGTTGCATATATACACATACACATTCACACACACACACACGCGTGTGAATTGTCCACGTCTCTCACATCTTTCCTCAATTACCTTGGAGCAGGGTTAGGATGGAAACCAAAGTAAGGGCGGACTGCATGGTGGGGGCTGTGGTGCAGTTCTGAGGGCAGGAAGGGAACAGCACGATAGCGGGGCTGGGGCTCCTCTCCCAGAGCTGCAGGAACAGGGGTCAGGCGGGCTTTTATCAGGGCTGGAGGGGCCCTATTTGCATCTCCTCTTCTCTATAAGATCACAACAGCTGCCTCCTGGGGCTCATTCCCTGCCTTCTGCCTCAGAAAGAAAGGACAGCCAGAGACCTCAGATAAAGCCCTGAGGTTGATTCAGACATGTTCGTGAAGCAGCAGATATTTTACTTACTAGGTACTAAGGATACTATTTGATTTCTCCCGGCTGCAACGTGGATTATTCTAAAATACTGATAGGAATGTTAAGAAAAATAATTATGGTATCTACTAAGTGCTTACAATTTGACTAGGACTGGGCTAGATCCTGGAGGAGAAACAGGGTAATCAAACAATAAGTCTCAGCACAGTGGGGTTTACAGTCAAAAGAAGTGTGAAGTCATTTAGCCTAGTTGATAGAACATAGATCTGAGAGTCAGAAGGACCTAGGTTCTAATCCCAGCTCTTACACTTGTCTGCTGTCCGACCTTGGGTAAGTCACTTGACTTCTCTGGGCCTCAGTCACCTCACATGTGTAAAATGGAGATTAAGACTGTGAGTCCCATGTGGGACATGGACTGTGTCCATTGATTAACTTGCATTCATTCATTCATTCTTATTCAGCACTTACTGTGTGCAGAGCACTGTAGTAAGTGATTGGGAGAGTACAATATAACACTAAACAGGCACGTTCCATACTCACAATGAGCTAAGTTTGTATCTACCCCACTGCTTAGTACAGTACCTGGCACAAGTTAAGCTCTTGACAAATGTCATTTTAAAAAAAAGTCAGGAAACTGATATTTAATGCCCAATTTACAGATGAAGCAGAAATTATAATTTACATTGTAATTTACAATTTGTACATTACCTACAAACTGTAAATTACAATTTACAGAGAAGCAGCATAGCTCAGTGGAAAAGAGCATGGGCTTTGGAGCCAGAGGTCATGGGTTTGAATCCTGGCTCTGCCACTTGTCAGCTGTGTGACTTTGGGCAAGTCACTTAACTTCTCTGGGCCTCAGTTCCCTCATCTGTAAAATGGGGATTAAGACTGTGAGCCCCCCTGGGGGACAACCTCATCACCTTGTAACCTCCCCAGCGCTTAATACAGTGCTTTGCACATAGTAAGCACTTAATAAATGCTATCATTATTAATGTTATTATTATTATTTCAGAGGGTGAGGCAAAGTTATAGGAATATTGGGCATGTCTGGTGTTTTAGGGAAATATATTCCAGTTCTGTGGTGTGGGGAGGTATGTGAGGCAAAATTGGTAGTTTTATGTTTGTTATTGGGTTTGTTACTAATGCTCAGCATTCTGGGGAGTCTGAACTGCACATCCCAGAAGGTTGTAGGACCTAGAGCTTAAAACTGATGCCAGCAGGTTACAGAACCTGTATGATGTCCCATAATCTGGAACTTCAGATGAAGTTCTCAATCACAAATCAAAGCTGGGCTCTCAAGCAGCAAAGTATGGGAAACAACTCACGGATGCTATCCAGGGGTTTCCCAGAAAAGACAAACACGGAGAGGATTCATTCAGTAAATAATGTCCTGACTGAGGATGGATGGAAATGAAAATTTTCTCCTCTTCTGTTTGCACTCAGAACAATGTAGGTCGTGGGTTGGGAAGGAGGGGTTGGTCCCTGGGGAAAGCTGTGCACTGAGCAGGGAGAGGAAACCACAGACTCTAAACTGAAACTCCTCCTCTCCCTTGCTCTCCACCTGCTCGTGGATATGCTTAATATTTCCCAATTAATATCTGGTCTCCTCATCTCATATCATGTTCTCCTTGTGCTCAGTGGACTCTGAGCTCTCCCTGCTGCCCAGCCTCCTCCTGCCCCCCTTGCAAGGGAAAGTTTGTGTCTGGGCTCAAACTCACTACCATACACTGTGTATCACAATAATACAGGGCCATGTCTGTGGCTGTCAGCTGTTCAGCTGCAGAGAGAATTCATTCTTGGATGTGTCTCGAGATTTGATTTGGTTTGAGAGGGGGACGTAATTAGTGCTACTGCAGCCCCTTCATTATTATTGCCCAAACCACTTCAAAACCATTGGCTTTAAGGGAATCAATCAGCTGTCTCCTTTTCGTGCCATTCACTTCTCTCACTATACCCATCTTGCACTCTCCATTCCTCACTAGCTACCCTACTCAGTGGACTTCACTCTCACCTCTGCCACTTCTGGCCTTGCTCACACCTTCCTCCTACCAGGAACTATCTCTGCCTTCAATCTGCAGCTCTCTCCAGCTTCAAAGCCCTGCTCAAATCACATTTCCTTCAGGACTCCTTTCCCAATTAATTTCTGGGCCCGTCATCTCATATCACCAAAATATACACTCCTACCCCTCTGTACTACATACACACTTAAATGTTCTAAGTCACTTATAACACCTCTATATGTTTCTTACATACATTACTCAAATACTAACTCATCTCCTGTTCCTTTTTCCTCGTGTGTAATTTATCGTTTCGTTTGCCTCATCCACAAGATTATCAAGGCCATAGGAGCCAGGATCATATCAACTAATTCTAGTTTTTTTTAAAAAAAGTATTTGCTAAGTGCTTATTACGTGCCAAGTACTGTACTAAACACTTGAGTAGATACAAGCTAATCAGATTGAACAGAGGCCCTGTGTTCAATCCTACTGGGGCTAAAATTCTACAGGAGCTAAAAGGAACTGTGGTGCCAACCTGAATCCATGGGAAACAGCTAAGATGGTCTTTGGTATCTCTCAGTGAGTCGGGAACCAAAACTTAATTATGGAGAAGTGCAAGAGTAATCCATCCATCTCTCATATTTATTGAGTGCTTACTGTGTGCAGAGAACTGTGGTTTATTCTTAAATTATTTTAGGCCTTTTAACCAGTTACCATTGCTATGGTGGTTCCCTCAGTAGTTCCCATGAATTGCTATTTAGGAATATGTTGATCTTTTTCTGGAGTAAGTAAATACATGCTATCTCTGTTGTGCATAAATAATCTTTATGTGTTTTACATTCCATGAATCAACAGTCCTGCCTGACCTCAGTTCTTCTCCATTCCTTTGCTCCCTCTTTCCTCTTCTCTTTGTCTCCTGCCCTGTATCTGCTTCTGTGCCTGACTATCTGAGGCTGGAGATAAGGGGGCAGGGAGGAGTGCGAGGGTAAGTGTCGGGTCACGTTTGGTCTACATGTCTAGGTTAGGGTGTCGGGTGTTGAAGGGGCATTCATATCCATTCCAAGCACAGGGAATCTCATTTGCTGCTTGTTCTATTACAAACATTGCTTTATAATTTGTGAATGGGGTAATAATTGAATCCATGAAGTTGGTATTTAGACTGAATAAGGCTGCTTTGGGATTTTGGAGACCTTTGAATTACCTATACAGAAAAAATTACCAATTCTTATTAACTTTACATACTTGAAGGAATTGGTTGGGGGAGAATTCTTGAGGAACTGGTAACAACATTAATAATAGAATCAGTGATTGAGCTAAAACTTGTTGTCTCTGATTCCTGTAGCTCTGTTCCCCCAGCCAGCAGCAGCCCAAGAATCCTCCCAGGGTTTCTGACAGGCTCAGGATGTGGTTTCTCTCACTGTGTCTCTCGCACAGTAATACAGGGCCATGTCCTCGGTTTTCAGGTTGCTCATCTGCAGAAGCACCAGGCTGTTGGCGTTGTCCTTGGAGATGGTGAATCGGCCTTTCACAGAGTCTGCGTAGTATGTACTACCACTGTTGGCATATATACCTGCGACCCACTCCAGCCCCTTCCCTGGAGCCTGGCGGACCCAGCTCATGAAGTAGTTGCTACTGAAGGAGAATCCGGAGGCTTTACAGGAGAGGCGCAGAGACCCCCCGGGCTGTCTCACGTCTCCCCCAGACTCCACCAGCTGGACATCACCCTGGACACCTGTAAACAGAGACAACATGGTTCATGAGAATAGTTACTCACACACACACATACACACACACAGACACACACACAGACACACACACACACAAATTATCCACGTCTTACATCTTCCCCCAATTACCTTGGAGCAGGGTGAGGATGGAAAGCAAACTGAGGGCAGACTGCATGGTGAGAGCTGTGGGGACAGTTCTGTGGCAGGAGGGGAATGGCACAGAGCTGCAGGGGCAGGGGCCATCCTGGTTTTAAATCAGGGCTGGAGGAGCCCCATTTGCATCTCCTCTTCTCTAAAAGAGCACAGCAGCCACCTCCTGGAGCTCATTCCCTACCTTCTGCCTCAGGCAGAAGGACCACCCAGAGACCTCAGAAAAAGCCCTGAGGTTGACTCAGGCATGTTTGTGAAGCCTCAGAATTTTTTTTTTACCTAGTAGATACTAAGGATATTATGTGTTCTTAAGGATATTACTTGCTTTCTCCTGGCTGCAAGGGAGATTAATCTAAAATACTGATAGTTATGTTAAGAAAAATAATTGTGGTATCTGCTAATTGCTTACAGTTTGATTAGGGCTGCTGTACGATGCTGGAGTAGAAACCAGATGATCAAACAGTAAGTCTAAGCACAATGGGGCTTACAGTCAAAAGTAGTATGAAGTCATTCATTCATTCCTTCAGTTGTATTGATTGAACGATTATTGTGTGCAGAGCACTGTACTAAGCACTTAGAAAGTACAATTCTTCAACAGATAGAGACAATCCCTACCCAACACTGGTCTCACAGTCTAGAAGGGGGAGACAGACAGCAAAACAAAACAAGTAGACAGGCATCAATAGCATCAAAATAGATACATAGAATTAAATATATATACACATTATTAATAAAATAAATGGAATAATAAATATGTACAAATATACACAAGTGTTGTGGGTAGGGAAGGGGGTAGAGCAGAGGGAGGGATTGGGCCGATGGGGAGGGCAAGAGGAGCAGAGGAAAAGGGGGGCTCAGTTGGTAAAGCATTTATCTGGGAGTCAGAAGGACCTAGGTTCTAATCCCAGCTCCTCCACTTGTTAGCTGTCCAACCTTAGACAAGTCACTTAACTTCTCTGTGCCTCAGTCACCTCATCTGTAAAATGGAGATTAAGACTGTGAGCCCCTAGTGGGATATGGACTGTGATTTGATTAGTCTGAATTTGATTAGTTTGTATTCATTCATTCTTATTTATTCAGCACCTACTGTGTGCAGAGCACTGTAGTAAGAGATTGGGATAGTATACTATAACAATCAACAGACACATTCCCTGCTTACAGTGAGCTAAGGTTGCATCTGCCCCAGTGATTAGTACGGTACCTGGCACAAGTTAAGCTCTTCATAAATAGCATTTTAAAAAATGTTCGGGGAACTGATCTTAAAAACCAAATTTACAGATGAAGAAACTAAGGCAAAGTGGTTTTCCAAGGTCCCACAACAGAGAAGACGCAGAACCCAGATTAAAACCTGGGTCATCTGCTCTTGTTTCTTTAAAGTTCAGGATGTCACCATTGGGAAACTTTAGCAAAATAATATCTATGTTCAATACACTCTTTGGGATTCCTCAATTCTTCTACCATCTGAGTTTTGTTAGACTGGGGAGAAATATATTTAATTGGGTAGTATACAGAGATCTCAGATGATTACGAAGGCTGAGGACAAGTCGTAAGATTGTTGTGCATGTCTGCTGTTTTAGGGAAATACATTCCAGTTCTGTTGTGTGGAGAGGTCCGTGAGGCAAAAATTGGTCATCTTGGGTTTATTATTGGATTTGTTACTAATGCCCAGCATTTAGAAGCAGCGAGGCTCAGTGGAAAGAACCCAGACTTTGGAGTCAGAGGTCATGAGTTCAAATCCCAGCTCCACCACTTGTCAGCTGTGTGACTTGGGGCAAGTCACTTAACTTCTCTGTGCCTCAGTTACCTCATCTGTAAAATGGGGATTAAGATTGTGAGCCCCCCATGGGACAACCTGATCACCTTGTAACCTCCCCAGTGCTTAGAGCAGTGCTTTGCACATAGTAAGCGCTTAATAAATGCCATCATTATTATTATTATTATTTGGGGAATCTGAACTGCATATCCCAGAAGGTCGTAGGACGTAGAGCTTAAAACTGTTGCCAACAGGTTACAGAATCTGTATGGTGTCCCATAATTTGGATTTACAGAAGAAGTGCTCAGTCACAAATCAAAGCTGGTTATCAGGCAGCACAGTTTGTGAAACAACTCATTGATGCTATCCAGAACAGACCAACATGGAGAGGATTCATTCAGTAAAAAATGTCCTAACTGAGGATGGAAGGAAATGAAAATTTTCTCCTCTCCCGTCTGCACTCAGAACAACATATGTAGCAGGTTGGGAAGGAGGGGGTAGTCCCTGGGGAAAGCTGTGCACTGAGCAGGGAGAGGAAACCGCAGACTCTGAACTGAAAGGGCTTCTCTGCCTCGCTTTCCACCTTCTCCTGGAACTGGGCTCCTTGTGCTCAGTGAGTCCTGAGCTTCCCCTTCTGCCCAGCCTCCTTCTGACCTCTGCAGGAGAAAGTTTGTGTCTGGGCTCACACTCCCTGACATATACTGTGTGTCTCGCGCAGTAATACAAGGCGGTATCTGTGTCCGTCAGGCTGTTCAGCTGCAGAGAGAATTTATTCATGGACATGTCTCTGGAGATTTGATTCTCAAGCACAATTAGTGCTATCGCTGGAACTATATGCATATCCTAGCCACCCCAGCCCCTTCCTAATTATTGCCCACACCGTTTTGAATCCATTGGCTTTAAGGAACTCAATCAGCTCTCTCCTTATACCATTCAGTTCTCTCACTATACCCAACCTTGCACTCTCCATTCCTCACTAGCTACCCTACCCACTGGACCTGACTCTCATCTCTGCCACTTCTGACCTTGCTCACACCTTTCCTCCTATCAGGAACTTTCTCTCCCTTCAATCTGTAGCTCTCTCCAGCTTCAAAGCCCTGCTCAAATCACATTTCCTTCAGGAGTCCTTTCCCAATTAATTTCTGGTCTCCTCATCTCATATTGCTGAAATATACACTCCTGCCCCTCTGTACCACATACACACTTAAATATTCTAAGTCACCCAGAGCACCACTATATGTTTCTTACATAACATTTCTCAAATACTAACTCATCTCCTGTTCCTTCTTTCTTGTATGGAATTGATTGTTTTGTTTGTCTCATCCACAAGATTATCAGTGCCTTAAGAGTCAGGATCATATCTACTAATTCTAGTTTGGTTTATTTTTAATAGTATTTGCTAAGTGCTTATTATGTGCCAGATACTGAACTAAGCACTTCAGTAGATACAAGCTAATCAGGTTGAACAGAGCCCCTGTGTTCAATCCTACTGGGGCTAAAATTCTACAGGGGCTAAAAGGAACCACAGAGCCAACCTGAAGCCACGGGAAACAGGTAAGATGGTCTTTGCTATTTCTTGGTGAGTTGGGAACGAAAACTTAATTATGGAGAAGTGCAAGAGTAATTCATCCGTCTCTCGCAATTATTGACTGTTTTCTTTTAGCCTATTAACCAGTTGCCATTGCTATTGTGGTTCCCTCAGTAGTTCCCATGAATTGCAATTTAAGAGGATGTTGCTCTTCTTCTGAAGTAAACACACATTATCTCTGTTGTGCATAAATAATTTTTGTGTATTTTACATTCCATGAATCAAAAGTCTTGCCTGACCTCATTTCTTCTTCATTTCTTTGCTCTCTCTTTCCTCTTCTCTTTGTCTCCTGCCCTGTACCTGCTCCTATATGATGCTGGGGATAGTAGGGCAGGGAGGAGTGGGAGAATCCCTGTTGGGTCACTGTTGTCCTACATGTCTAGGTTAAGGGGTTGGGTGTAGAAGGAGCATTCACATCCATTTCAAGCACAGGGAATCACATTAGCTGCTTGCTCAATTGCAAACATTGCTTTACAATTTGTGAATCAGGTAATAATTGAATCCATAAAGTTGGTATTTAGACTGAATAAGGCTGCTTCGGGATTTTGGAGACCTTTGAATTACCTATAGAGAAAAAATGACCAATTCAAATTAACTTAACATACTTGAAGGAATAGGTTGGGGGAGAAATCTTGAGGAATTGGTAACAACATTAATAATAGAATCAGTGATTGGGCTAAGACCTGTTGTTGGTGGTTTCTGTTGCTTTGTTCCCTAAGTCAGCAGCATCTCAGGAATCCTCCCAGGGTTTTTGACAGGCTCAGGATGTGGTTTCTCTCACTGTGTCTCTCGCACAGTAATACAGGGCTGTGTCCTCGGTTTTCAGGCAGTTCATCTGCAGAAGCACCAGGCTGTTGGCGTTGTCCTTGGAGATGGTGAATCGGCCTTTCACAGAGTCTGCATAGTATGTACTACCACTACTAGTAACTATACCTGCGACCCACTCCAGCCCCTTCCCTGGAGCCTGGCGGACCCAGCTCATGAAGTAGTAGCTACTGAAGGAGAATCCGGAGGCTTTGCAGGAGAGGCGCAGAGACCCCCCGGGCTGTCTCACGTCTCCCCCAGACTCCACCAGCTGGACATCACCCTGGACACCTGTAAACAGAGACAACATGGTTCATGAGAACAGTTACTCACACACACATACACACACACACAAATTATCCATGTCTCACATCTTCCCCCAGTTACCTTGGAGCAGGGTGAGGATGGAAAGCAAACTGAGGGCAGACTGCATGGTGAGAGCTGTGGGGACAGTTCTGGGGGCAGGAGGGGAATGGCACAGAGCTGCAGGAGCAGGGGCATCCTTGCTTTAAATCAGGGCTGGAGGGGTCCTATTTGCATTTCCTCTTCTCTATAAGAGCACAGTAGCCACCTCCTGGAGCTCATTCCCTGCTTTCTTTCTGTCTCAGGCAGAGGGACCAGCCAGAGACCTCAGATAAAGCCCTGAGGTTGATTCAGGCATGTTTGTGAAGCAGCAGAATTTTTTACCTACTAGATACTAAGGATATTATGTGGTTTTTAAGGATATTATTTGCTTTCTCCCAACTGCAAGGGAGATTAATCTAAAATACTGATAGTTAAGAAAAACAACTATGGCAACTGATAATTGCTTACAATTTGATTAGGGCTGGACTAGATGCTGGAGTAGAAACAAGATGATCAAACAATAAGTCTAAGCGCAGTGGGGCTTACAGTCAAAAGTGGTATGAAGTCATTCACTCATTCATTCAATCGTATTGATTGAATGATCATTGTATGCAGAGCGCTGTACTGAGCACTAGGAAAGTACAATTCGGCAACAGATTGAGACAATCCCTACCCAACAACGGTCTCACAGTCTAGAAGGGGGAAACAGACAGCAAAACAAAATAAGTAGACATACATTCATAGCATCAAAAAAGATAAATAGAATTATAGCTATATAAACATCATTAATAAAAAATAGAATAATAAATATGTACAAAGACAAATATGTCCAAGTGTTGTGGGGCGGGGAAGGGGGTAGAGCAGAGGGAGGGAGTAGGGGCACTAGGGGAGGAGGAGCAGAGGAAAAGGGGGGCTCAGTCATTAGAGCGCGGATCTGAGAGTCAGAAGGACCTAGGTTCTAATCCCAGCTATTCCACTTGTCTGCTGTCCAACCTTGGGTAAGTCACTTCACTTCTCTCTGCCTCAGTGACCTCATCTGTAAAATGGAGAGTAAGACCGTGAGCACTGGGCTCCTTGTGCTCAGTGGGTCCTCATCTCCCCCTGCTGCCCAGCCTCCTCCTGACCCCCTGCAGGGGAACGTTTGTGTCAGGGCTCACACTCCCTGCCATACACTGAGTGTCTTGCACGGTAATATGGGGCCATGTCTGCGTATGTCAGGCTGTTCAGCTGAAGAGAGAACTCGTTCTTGGATATGGCTCTGGAGACATAAGAAGGGGACATAGTTAGTGCTACTGCTGGAACCCTATACATATTGCATCCTCTCCAACCCCTTCCTTGTTATTGCCCACACCACTTCAAAACCACGGGCTTTAAGGAACTCAATCAACTCTTTCCTTCTTATACCATTCACTTCTCCCACTATACTCAATCTTGCTCTCTCCATTCCTCAATAGCTACCTCACCCTCTGGACTAGCTACCATACTCACCTCTGCCACTTCTGACCTTGCTCACACTTTTTCTCTGTCTTCAATCTACAGCTCTCCCCAACTTCAAAGCCCTGCTCAAATCACATTTCCTTCAGGAGTCCTTTCCCAAGTAATTACTGATCTCCTCATCTCAAATCGTCCCAATATACACTCCTGCCCTTCTTTACCATATACACACTTAAATATTCTGTCACCCATAGCACGTCTATATGTTTCTTACATAATGTTACTCAAATACTAACTCATCTCCTGTTCCTTCTTCCTTATATCTAATTTATTAGCGTGTTTGTGTCATCCACAAGACTGTGAACACCATGAGGGCCAGGATCATATCTACTAATTCTAGGGGTTTTTTATGGTATTTGTTAAGTGCTTATGTGTCAGGCAGTGTTCTAGATGCTTGTGTAGATACAAGCTAATCAGGCTTGACAGAACCCCTTTGTTCAGTCCTACTGGGCCTAAAATCCTACTGGGCTTAAAAACAACCTTGATGCCAACCTGAATCCATGGGAAACAGGTAAGCTGATGTTTACTATATCTTTGGGAGTTGGGAACCAAAACTAAATTATGGACAAGTGCAAGAGTAATCAATTCATCTGTTATATTTATTGAGTGCTTACTGTGTGCAGAACACTGTGGTTTATTCAAAAATTTTATTTAGGGCTTTTATCCAGTTGCCACTGTTATTTTGGTTCCTTCAGTAGTTCCTGTGAATTGCTATTTAAGAGAATTTTGATCCTATTCTGAACTAAGTAAATTCATTTTATCTCTGTTGTGCATAAAGACATTTTTTGTGTTTTACATTCCATGAATTGACAGTCCCTCCTGACCTCAGCCCTCCTCCATTCTTTCGCTCCCTGCTTCCTCTCCTCTGTGTCTTCTGTGCTCCTGCCCCTGTTCCTATGTGAGCCTGGAGGTGGGTGAGCGGGGATGAGGGGGAGGGTCTGTGTTGGGTAACTGTTGTCTAGGTTAGGGAGTTGGGTGCGAAAGGGGTGTTCACATTCATTCCAAGAACCAGGAATTCCATTTGCTGCTTGCTTGATTACAAACATTGCCTTATAATTTGTGAATCAGTTAGTAATTGAATCCATGAAGTTTGTGTTTAAACTGAATAAGGCTGCTTTGGGATTTTGAAGACCTTCAAATTACCCATAGAACTTGAAGGAATTTGGTGGGAGGGGAATTCTTTAGGAATTGGTAGCAACATTAATGGAGCAAATTAAGCCAAAATGGTCTTTGGAGGGCCAAGTGACTCGGATTTAGATTAGCATATTTTGGACACATAATCAGGAGGCCTGATTCTCTGGAGAAGACACTAATGCTGGGAAAAGTCCAGGGAAAACATAGAAGGGGTAGAACAGCAGCTAGATGAATGGAGACCATAACTACAATAACAGAAGAATCATTAGAAAGGTTCTAATGATGTCCTGGCAGAGGACAGGATGCTCTGGAAAAAGTATATCCATGGAATGGCTATGAATCAGAAATGACTAGACGGAACTTAATAATAATAATAACAACATTAACGTTAGAATCAGTGATTGGGCTAAGACTTGTCTGTGGTTTCTATTTCTCTGTTCTCTGATTCAGCAGCCTCACTGACCTCCTGCCTCTACTCCTTCCCTTCTCCAGTCAATGTTCTGCTATCTCAATCATTTCTCTAGTACATTATTCTATACATGACTCCTCACAATTAAAATACCTTCAATTATTGTCTATTCTATGCCACTTCAATACTACTGGCTTTAAGGAACTCAATCAACTCTCTCCTTCTTACACTGTTCACTCCTCGTATTATTCCCGAGGTTGCACTGTACATTCTTAACAATAATAATAATAATGAAATTTATTAAGTGTTTACTATGTGCAAAGCACTGTTCTAAGCATTCTTCATTAGCTACCTTACTCACTAGACCTCATTCTCATTTCTGCTGTTTCTGGCCTTGCTCACACCTTTCCTCCTGCCAGGAGCTCTCTTTGCTTTCCATCTACAACTCTCCCCAGCTTTAAAGCCCTTCTCAAATCACACTTCCTCAGGCATCCTTCCCCAGTTAATATTTCATCTCCTCATTTCAAATCACCCCAATGTACACTGCTGACACTGTATGCCACATAAACAATGAAGTATTCTCAGCCACCCATAGCACCTCTATACATTTCTTACATCCACTTCTCAAATACTAACAGATATCCTGTTCCTTCTTCCTCATAAGTAATTTATTATAGTGTTTGTCTCAACTGCAAGGGGATAAACCACTTGAGGGATGGGATCATATCTACTAATTCTGGTTTTGGTTTTTGTGTATTTGTTAAGCATTTATTATGTGCCAGGCACTATTCTAAGCACTGGGGTAGATAGAAGATAATCAGGTTGGACACAGACCTCGTCCCATTTAGGGGTGACAATTTTAATCCCTATTTCACAGATGAGGTAACTGAGGCACAGAGAAGTTAAGAGACTTGCTCAGTGTCACACAGCAGACAAGGGGTGGAGCTGGGATTAAAAAACAGGTCCTTCTGATTTCTAGGGCCCATTCTCTATCCACTAGAACATGCTACTTTAATCAATCTATCAATCAATCAGTTGTATTTATTGAGAACTTAGTGTGTGCAGAGCCCTGTACCATGTGCTCAGGACAGTACAATATAACAATGAAACAGACACATTCCATACCCAGTCTAGAGGAGAAGACTGACATTACTATAAATAAATGTTATGGGTATGTATATAAGTGTGGGGCTGGGGCTGAGGTGGGAACACAAATAAAAGTCAAATGTCCAAAACAGAACTCCTTATCTTCTCACAAAAACCCTGTCCTCCCCCCTGACTTTCCCATCACTGTAGACAGCACAACCCTCCTTCCTGTCTCACAACCCTAACTTTGGTATCATCACTGACTCGGCTCTCTCATTCAATCTGCATATTCATTATATTACAGAATCCTATTGTTTCAACCTTCACAACATCGCTAAAATCCAGCCTTTCCTCTCCATCCAAACTGCTACCATGTTAATCCAAGAGCTCATCCAATACCACCTTGATTACTGTATCAACCACCTTACTGACCTTCCTGCCTCCTGTCTCTCCTTCCTCTTCAGTCCATTCTTCACTCAGCTGCCTGGATCATTTTCCTCGAAAAACAGTCAGTTCACGTTTCCCTGCTCCTCAAGAACCTCCATTGGTTTCATATCCACCCCTGCATCAAACAAAAACTCCTCACCATTGGGTTTAAAGCACTCAATCACCTTACCCCCACCTTCCTCACCTTAATACTCTCCTACTACAACCAAGCCTGTAAAACCAAGCCGGCACACTTAGCTCCTCTAATGCTAACCTTCTCCCTGTATCTCAGTCTCATTTATCTCACTGCCAACCTCTTGCTCACATCGTGCCTCTGGCCAGAAACACTTTCCCTCTTCAGAGTCACCAGACAATTTCTCTTCCCAACTACCAAGCCTTATTAAAGGCACATTTCCTCCAAATGACCTTCCCTGACTAAGAACTTGCTTCCTTTTCTTCCACTTTCTCCCACATCACCCTAACTTGCTCTCCTTATTCATTTCCCCTCCCCAGTCCCAAAACATTTATGTTACATATCAGTAATTTATTTATTTTTTATTATTGTCTGTTTCCTCCATCTAGAGTATAAACTCGAGGTGGGCAGGGAGTGTGTCTGTTACATTATACTCTTCCAAATGCTTAGTACAGTGCTCTGTGCACAGTAAATGTTCAATAAGTACAATTGATGATTGATTGTTTAATAAATACTACTGATTGATTTGATTCCATTTCCATTCATTCTAGCATCATCTATTTGTTCTTCACTGACAAACTCTTCACAAGAGATTTCATTAAATAACCAATAACTTAGTAAAACTTTATGGATCAATAGGTATATTTTACCCAGTTTTGTGGTCTCTTCTGTTTCTCTTATGCTAACTCTGTCATACTTGCTGCTTCTAGTACCTACCCTTCTCAGAAAGACCATCTAAAATTAGGTGAAATTCAGAGAAAGAAGATGCAGTGCTCATTAGTAGAGTTGATTAAATGTGCTCTTGGAATGTGCATCATTAGTAAGAGTAGACTCTGTATTATATGAATCACTGGACTCTTTCTATTCACTGTTTTGGATTTGCATGTTGTTTTGTTTGTTGTTTCTGTTGAGAATCAGAAATATATTTCTGATATATCATAATATCATATAATATATATCGCAAATATGCTTAAATAAAATTTGAAATGAGGAAAAAGTCATAAGGAATGTCTCATACTTAAGAGGAAAATATTGAAAGATATGACAAGAATGACAAATAATCATTCTTCTTGATCAAATGTCAGATCATGCAATTTTCAGGAATTTTTAGTAATTCCTGTGGTGGGAGGTATGAAATCCAGATTTGGGCTGTTATCTGTGGTCTCTGCTGCTCTGCTCCACTATCCAGCTGCAGCCGGGAATCCTCCCCGGTTTTCTGACAGGCTCAGGATGTGGTTTCTCTCACTGTGTCTCTTGCACAGTAATACAGGGCCGTGTCCTCGGTTTTCAGGCTGTTCATCTGCAGATGCACCAGGTTGTTGGCACTGTCCAAGGAGATGGTGAATCGGCCTTTCACAGAGTCCGCATAGTTTGGATAGCTCCCATCGCATCTTATATACGAGACCCACTCGAGCCCCTTTCCTGGAGCCTGGCGGACCCAGCTCATATAGTAGCTGCTACTGAAGGAGAATCCAGAGGCTTTACAGGAGAGGCGTAGTGATCCCCCGGGCTGTCTCACGTCTCCCCCAGACTCCACTAGCTGGACATCACCCTGGACACCTGTAAACACAGAGACAGAATGGATCATGAGAACAGTTACACATATACACACATACACATTCACACACATGCGCACATGAATTGTCCATGTCTCTCACGTCTTTCCTCAATTACCTTGGAGCAGGGTCAGGATGGAAACCAAAGTTAGGGCGGACCGCATGGTGTGGGCTGTGGGGCAGTTCTGGGGCCAGGAGGGGAACAGCACAGACATAGGGGCTGGGTGTCCTCTCCCCGAGCTGCAGGAACAGGGGCCATGCAGGCTTTTATCAGGGCTAGAGGGGCCCCATTTGCATCTCCTCTTCTCTATAAGATCACAGCAGCTGCCTCCTGAGGCTAATTCCTTGCCTTCTGCCTCAGACAGAAGGACAAGCCAGAGTCCTCAGATAAAGCCCTGAGGTTGACTCAGTCATGTTTGTGAAACAGCAGATTTTTTACCTACTAGATAATAAGGATATTATTTGTTTTTAAGGATATGATTTGCTTTCTCCTGGCTGCAAGGGGGATTCATCTAAAATACTGATAGTAATGTACAGTACAGTACAGGACCTGGAACATGTTAAGATCTTAACAAATACCACTAAAAAAAAAGTTAGAAAATTGATATTTAATGACCAATTTACAGATGAGGAAACTAGGACAAAGTGATTTTCCAAGGTCCCACAGCAAACAAGCAACAGAACCCAGATTTAAAAGTGGGTCATCTGATCTTGCTTCTTTACGGTTCAGGATGGCACCATTGGGAAATGAGCAAGATGATGTCTAAGTTCAATGCACTCTTCGTGAAAAATGATTCCACAATGCATCTACCATTTGAGTTTTGTTAGGTTGGGGAGAAATTTTTGTCATTGGATAGCCTACAAACAGTCCAGATGATTACGGAGGATGAGGAAAAGGTATAAGAATATTGTGCATGTCCGGTATTTTAGGGAAACACATTCCAGTTCTATAGTATGGGGAGATCTGTGAGGCAAAATTAGTAATTTTAGGTTTGTTGTTGGGTTTGTAACTAATGTCCAGCATTCTGGGGGGTCTGAACTGCACATCCCAAAAGGTTGTAGGACCTAGAGCTTAAAACTGATGGCAGCAGGTTACAGAACCATATGGTGCCCCATAATCTGGAGCTGCACAAAAAGTGCTCAGTCCCAAATCAAAGCTAGGCTAACAGGCAGCAAAGTAGGGGAAACAACTCACTGATGCTATCCAGGGGTTACCAAGAAGAGTCCAACATGGAGAGGATTCATTCAGTAAAATATGTCCTGACTAAGGATAGATGAAAATGAGAATATTCTCCTCTCTGGTCTGCACTCAGAACAATGTATGTTGTGTGTCAGGAAGGAGGGGGTGGTCCTTGGGGAAAGCGGTGTGCTGAGCAGGGTGAGGAAACATCAGACTCTAAACTGAAACTCCTTCTCTGCCTCGCTCTCCACCTGCTCCTGGAACTGGGTTCCTTGTACTCAGTGGGTCCTGAGCTCCCCCAGCTGCCCAGCCCCCTCCAAACCCCCTGCACGGGAAGGTTTGGGTCTGGCCTCACACTCACTGCCATACTGCCATACACTGTGTGTTGAGCACAGTAATATAGGGCCATGTCTGCAACTGTCAGGCTGTTCATCTGCAGAGAGAATTTGTTCTTCGACGTGTCTCTGGACATTTGATTCATGAAAGGGTCATAGTTAGTGCTATTGCTGAAAACATAAACATTTTCCAGCCACTCCAGCACCTTCCCTATTAATGCCTACTCCACACTGCTTCAAAACTATTGGCTTTAAATAATTTACTCAGCTGTCTCCTTATTATACCATTCACATCTCTCACTATACCCAACTTGCACTCTCCATTCCTCAGTAGCTACCCTACCCACTGGACCTCATTCTCACTTCTGCTGATTATGGTCTTGCTGACATCTCTCCTCCTGCCAGGAATGCTCTCTGTCTTCAGTTTCAGCTTTTCCCAGTTTCAAAGTCTTTCACTTCACTGCCCTTCACTTCACATTTCCTCCTGGAGTCCTTTCCCAATTAATTTCTAATCTCATCTCAAATCTCCATAATATACACTACCACTGTTAGGTACCATGTACACATTAAAATATTTTGTCACCCATAGCACCTCCATATGTTTCTTACATAAGATAACTACTAATCCATCTCCTGTTCCTTCTTTCTTGTATGTAATTTATTACAGTGTTTCTCTCATCCACAAGATTATAAACACCTTGAGAGCCTGGATCATATCTACTAATGTTGGGGTTTTTTTAATATAGTATTTATTCAGTACTTATTATGTGCCAGACACTGTAATAGTAATAATAATGGTATTTTTTAAGCACTTACTATGTGCCAAGCACTGTTCTAAGTGCTAGAGCAAGCTAATCAATTTGGATGAGTTCCTGTGTTCAATATTACTGTGACTAAAATTCTTCAGGGGCTAAAAAGAACCTTGGTGCCAACCTGAATTCATGGGGAACAGGTAGGTAGGTGTCTACTATATCTTGGGGAATTGGGAACCAAAATTAAGTTATGGACAAGTGCAGCAGTAATCAATCCATTTGTTATATTTATTGAGTGCTTACTGTCTGCAGAGAAATGTGGTTTATTCTAAAAAATTTTTAAAGCCTTTTAACCAGTTACCGTTACTATTTTGGTTCCCTCAGTAGTTCCCATGCATTGCTATATAAGAGGATGTTGATCTTCTTCTGAACTAAGTAAATGCATTTTAACTTTGTTGTGCACAAAGGAATTTTTGTGTGTGTTGCATTCCATGAATCGAGAGTCCCTCCTAATGCCAGCCCTCCTTCATTCCTTCACTCCCTGCTTCCTCTTCTCTGGGTCTTCTGCCCTGCTCCTGCCCCTGTGCCTATGTGAGGCTGGGGGTGGGTGAATGGGGAGGAGGGAGAGGGTCTGTGTTGGGTCATTGTTGGTCTACACTTCTAGGTTCGGGAGTCGGGTGCAGAAGGGGTGTTCACGTTGATTCCAGGAACCGGGAATTTCATTTGTGCTTGCTTGATTACAAGCGTTGTCTTATAATTTGTGAATCAGGTAATAACTGAGTCCATGAAGTTTGTATTTAAGCTGAATAAAGCTGCTTTGGGATTTTGGAGACCTTTGAATTACCTATAGAGAAAATAAGGACCAGCTCATATTAACTTTACATACTTGAAGGGATAGTGGTGGGAGAATTTTTAGGAATTGATAATAACATTAATAATAAAATCAGTGATTGTGCTAAGACTTCTCTGTGGTTACTGTCGCTCTGTTCCCCCATCCTGCAGCAGCCCAGATATCCTCCCAGGTTTCTGACAGGCTCAGGATGTGGTTTCTCTCACTGTGTCTGCCTCTTGCACAGTAATACAGGGCCATGTCCTCAGTTTTCAGGCTGTTCATCTGAAGATGAACCATGCTGTTGGCCTTGTCCAAGGAGATGGTGAATCGGCCTTTCACAGAGTCTGCGTAGTATATGTAGCCCCCATCACCTCTAATAACAGCGACCCACTCGAGCCCCTTTCCTGGAGCCTGGCGGACCCAGCTCATACAGTAGCTGCTACTGAAGGAGAATCCAGAGGCTTTACAGGAGAGGCGCAGTGACCCCCCAGGCTGTCTCACGTCTCCACCAGACTCCACTAGCTGGACATCACCCTGGACACCTGCAAACACAGAGACAGCGTGGATCATGAGAAAAGTTGCACATATACACATACACATTCACACACACACACGCATGTGAATTGTCCATGTCTCTCACATCTTTTCTCAATTACCTTGGAGCAGGGTTAGGATGGAAACCAAAGTAAGGGCGGACTGCATGGTGGGGGCTATGGTGCAGTTCTGAGGGCAGGAAGGGAACAGCACGATAGCGGGGCTGGGGCTCCTCTCCCAGAGCTGCAGAAACAGGGGTCAGGCAGGCTTTTATCAGGGCTGGAGGGGCCCTATTTGCATCTCCTCTTCTCTATAAGATCACAACAGCTGCCTCCTGGGGCTCATTCCCTGCCTTCTGCCTCAGAAAGAAAGGACAGCCAGAGACCTCAGATAAAGCCCTGAGGTTGATTCAGACATGTTTGTGAAGCAGCAGATATTTTACTTACTACATACTAAGGATACTATTTGATTTCTCCCGGCTGCAACGTGGATTATTCTAAAATACTGATAGGAATGTTAAGAAAAATAATTATGGTATCTACTAAGTGCTTACAATTTGACTAGGACTGGGCTAGATCCTGGAGGAGAAACAGGGTAATCAAACAATAAGTCTCAGCACACTGGGGTTTACAGTAAAAAGAAGTGTGGAGTCATTTAGCCTAGGTGATAGAACATAGATCTGAGAGTCAGAAGGACCTAGGTTCTAATCCCAGCTCTTACATTTGTCTGCTGTCCGACCTTGGGTAAGTCACTTAACTTCTCTGGGCCTCAGTCACCTCACATGTGTAAAATGGAGATTAAGACTGTGAGCCCCACGTGGGACATGGACTGTGTCCATTGATTAACTTGCATTCATTCATTCATTCTTATTCAGCACTTACTGTGTGCAGAGCACTGTAGTAAGTGATTGGGAGAGTACAATATAACACTAAACAGGCACGTTCCATACTCACAATGAGCTAAGTTTGTATCTACCCCACTGCTTAGTACAGTACCTGGCACAAGTTAAGCTCTTGACAAATGCCATTTTTAAAAAAAGTTAGGAAACTGATATTTAATGCCCAATTTACAGATGAAGCAGCAATTATAATTTACATTGTAATTTACAATTTGTACATTACCTACAAACTGTAAATTACAATTTACAGAGAAGCAGCGTGGCTCAGTGGAAAAGAGCATGGGCTTTGGAGCCAGAGGTCATGGGTTTGAATCCTGGCTCTGCCACTTGTCAGCTGTGTGACTTTGGGCAAGTCACTTAACTTCTCTGGGCCTCAGTTCCCTCATCTGTAAAATGGGGATTAAGACTGTGAGCCCCCCTGGGGGACAACCTCATCACCTTGTAACCTCCCCAGCACTTAATACAGTGCTTTGCACATAGCAAGCACTTAATAAATGCTATCATTATTAATGTTATTATTATTATTACGGAGGGTGAGGCAAAGTTATAGGAATATTGGGCATGTCTGGTGTTTTAGGGAAATATATTCCAGTTCTGTGGTGTGGGGAGGTATGTGAGGCAAAATTGGTAGTTTTATGTTTGTTATTGGGTTTGTTACTAATGCTCAGCATTCTGGGGAGTCTGAACTGCACATCCCAGAAGGTTGTAGGACCTAGAGCTTAAAACTGATGCCAGCAGGTTACAGAACCAGTATGATGTCCCCATAATCTGGAACTGCAGATGAAGTTCTCAATCACATATCAAACCTGGGCTCTCTAGCAGCAAAGTAAGGGAAACAACTCACGGATGCTATCCAGGGGTTCCCCTGAAGAGACAAACACGGAGAGGATTCATTCAGTAAATAATGTCCTGACTGAGGATGAATGGAAATGAAAATTTTCTCCTCTTCTGTTTGCACTCAGAACAATGTAGGTCGTGGGTTGGGAAGGAGGGGTTGGTCCCTGGGGAAAGCTGTGCACTGAGCAGGGAGAGGAAACCACAGACTCTAAACTGAAACTCCTTCTCTCCCTTGCTCTCCACCTGCTCGTGGACATGCTTAATATTTCCCAATTAATATCTGGTCTCCTCATCTCATATCATGTTCTCCTTGTGCTCAGTGGACTCTGAGCTCTCCCTGCTGCCCAGCCTCCTCCTGCCCCCCTGCAAGGGAAAGTTTGTGTCTGGGCTCAAACTCACTACCATACACTGTGTATCTCACAATAATACAGGGCCATGTCTGTGGCTGTCAGCTGTTCAGCTGCAGAGAGAATTCATTCTTGGATGTGTCTCTGGAGATTTGGTTTGGTTTGAGAGGGGGACGTAATTAGTGCTACTGCAGCCCCTTCATTATTATTGCCCAAACCACTTCAAAACCATTGGCTTTAAGGGAATCAATCAGCTGTCTCCTTTTCGTGCCATTCACTTCTCTCACTATACCCCATCTTGCACTCTCCATTCCTCACTGGCTACCCTACTCAGTGGACTTCACTCTCACCTCTGCCACTTCTGGCCTTGTTCACACCTTCCTCCTACCAGGAACTATCTCTGCCTTCAATCTGCAGCTCTCTCCAGCTTCAAAACCCTGCTCAAATCACATTTCCTTCAGGACTCCTTTCCCAATTAATTTCTGGTCCCCTCATCTCATATCACCAAAATATACACTCCTACCCCTCTGTACTACATACACACTTAAATGTTCTAAGTCACCTATAGCACCTCTATATGTTTCTTACATACATTACTCAAATACTAACTCATCTCCTGTTCCTTTTTCCTCGTGTGTAATTTATCGTTTCGTTTGCCTCATCCACAAGATTATCAAGGCCATAGGAGCCAGGATCATATCAACTAATTCTATTTTTTTTTTAAAAAGTATTTGCTAAGTGCTTATTACGTGCCAAGTACTGTACTAAACACTTGAGTAGATACAAGCTAATCAGATTGAACAGAGGCCCTGTGTTCAATCCTACTGGGGCTAAAATTCTACAGGAGCTAAAAGGAACTGTGGTGCCAACCTGAATCCATGGGAAACAGCTAAGATGGTCTTTGGTATCTCTCAGTGAGTCGGGAACCAAAACTTAATTATGGAGAAGTTCAAGAGTAATCCTTCCATCTCTCATATTTATTGAGTGCTTACTGTGTGCAGAGAACTGTGGTTTATTCTTAAATTATTTTAGGCCTTTTAACCAGTTACCATTGCTATTGTGGTTCCCTCAGTAGTTCCCATGAATTGCTATTTAGGAATATGTTGATCTTTTTCTGAAGTAAGTAAATACATGCTATCTCTGTTGTGCATAAATAATCTTTATGTGTTTTACATTCCATGAATCAACAGTCCTGCCTGACCTCAGTTCTTCTCCATTCCTTTGCTCCCTCTTTCCTCTTCTCTTTGTCTCCTGCCCTGTATCTGCTTCTGTGCCTGACTATCTGAGGCTGGAGATAAAGGGGCAGGGAGGAGTGGGAGGGTCAGTGTCGGGTCACTTTTGGTCTACATGTCTAGGTTAGGGTGTCGGGTGTTGAAGGGGCATTTATATCCATTCCAAGCACAGGGAATCTCATTTGCTGCTTGTTCTATTACAAACATTGCTTTATAATTTGTGAATGGGGTAATAATTGAATCCATGAAGTTGGTATTTAGACTGAATAAGGCTGCTTCGAGATTTTGGAGACCTTTGAATTACCTATACAGACAAAATTACCAATTCTGATTAACTTTACATACTTGAAGGAATTGGTTGGGGGAGAATTCTTGAGGAACTGGTAACAACATTAATAACAGAATCAGTGATTGGGCTAAGACCTGTTGTCGGTGGTTTCTGTTGCTCTGTTCCCTAAGTCAGCAGCAGCTCAGGAATCCTCCCAGGGTTTCTGACAGGCTCAGGATGTGGTTTCTCTCGCTGTGTCTCTCGCACAGTAATACAGGGCCATGTCCTCGGTTTTCAGGTTGCTCATCTGCAGAAGCACCAGGCTGTTGGCGTTGTCCTTGGAGATGGTGAATCGGCCTTTCACAGAGTCTGCGTAGTATGTACTACCACTGTTGGCATATATACCTGCGACCCACTCCAGCCCCTTCCCTGGAGCCTGGCGGACCCAGCTCATGAAGTAGTTGCTACTGAAGGAGAATCCGGAGGCTTTACAGGAGAGGCGCAGAGACCCCCCGGGCTGTCTCACGTCTCCCCCAGACTCCACCAGCTGGACATCACCCTGGACACCTGTAAACAGAGACAGCATAGTTCATGAGAACAGTTACTCACACACACACACACACACACACACACACACACACACACAAATTATCCACGTCTTACATCTTCCCCCAATTACCTTGGAGCAGGGTGAGGATGGAAAGCAAACTGAGGGCAGACTGCATGGTGAGAGCTGTGGGGACAGTTCTGTGGCAGGAGGGGAATGGCACAGAGCTGCAGGGGCAGGGGCCATCCTGGTTTTAAATCAGGGCTGGAGGAGCCCCATTTGCATCTCCTCTTCTCTAAAAGAGCACAGCAGCCACCTCCTGGAGCTCATTCCCTACCTTCTGCCTCAGGCAGAAGGACCACCCAGAGACCTCAGAAAAAGCCCTGAGGTTGACTCAGGCATGTTTGTGAAGCCTCAGAATTTTTTTTTTACCTAGTAGATACTAAGGATATTATGTGTTCTTAAGGATATTACTTGCTTTCTCCTGGCTGCAAGGGAGATTAATCTAAAATACTGATAGTTATGTTAAGAAAAATAATTGTGGTATCTGCTAATTGCTTACAGTTTGATTAGGGCTGGTGTACGATGCTGGAGTAGAAACCAGATGATCAAACAGTAAGTCTAAGCACAATGGGGCTTACAGTCAAAAGTAGTATGAAGTCATTCATTCATTCCTTCAGTTGTATTGATTGAACGATTATTGTGTGCAGAGCACTGTACTAAGCACTTAGAAAGTACAATTCTTCAACAGATAGAGACAATCCCTACCCAACACTGGTCTCACAGTTTAGAAGGGGGAGACAGACAGCAAAACAAAACAAGTAGACAGGCATCAATAGCATCAAAATAGATACATAGAATTAAATATATATACACATTATTAATAAAATAAATGGAATAATAAATATGTACAAATACACACAAGTGTTGTGGGTAGGGAAGGGGGTAGAGCAGAGGGAGGGAGTTGGGCCGATGGGGAGGGGAAGAGGAGCAGAGGAAAAGGGGGGCTCAGTTGGTAAAGCATTTATCTGGGAGTCAGAAGGACCTAGGTTCTAATCCCAGCTCCTCCACTTGTTAGCTGTCCAACCTTAGACAAGTCACTTAACTTCTCTGTGCCTCAGTCACCTCATCTGTAAAATGGAGATTAAGACTGTGAGCCCCTAGTGGGATATGGACTGTGATTTGATTAGTCTGAATTTGATTAGTTTGTATTCATTCATTCTTATTTATTCAGCACCTACTGTGTGCAGAGCACTATAGTAAGAGATTGGGATAGTATACTATAACAATCAACAGACACATTCCCTGCTTACAGTGAGCTAAGGTTGCATCTGCCCCAGTGATTAGTACGGTACCTGGCACAAGTTAAGCTCTTCATAAATAGCATTTTAAAAAATGTTCGGGGAACTGATCTTAAAAACCAAATTTACAGATGAAGAAACTAAGGCAAAGTGGTTTTCCAAGGTCCCACAACAGAGAAGACGCAGAACCCAGATTAAAACCTGGGTCATCTGCTCTTGTTTCTTTAAAGTTCAGGATGTCACCATTGGGAAACTTTAGCAAAATAATATCTATGTTCAATACACTCTTTGGGATTCCTCAATTCTTCTACCATCTGAGTTTTGTTAGACTGGGGAGAAATATATTTAATTGGGTAGTATACAGAGATCTCAGATGATTACGAAGGCTGAGGACAAGTCGTAAGATTGTTGTGCATGTCTGCTGTTTTAGGGAAATACATTCCAGTTCTGTTGTGTGGGGAGGTCCGTGAGGCAAAAATTGGTCATCTTGGGTTTATTATTGGATTTGTTACTAATGCCCAGCATTTAGAAGCAGCGAGGCTCAGTGGAAAGAACCCAGACTTTGGAGTCAGAGGTCATGAGTTCAAATCCCAGCTCCACCACTTGTCAGCTGTGTGACTTGGGGCAAGTCACTTAACTTCTCTGTGCCTCAGTTACCTCATCTGTAAAATGGGGATTAAGATTGTGAGCCCTCCATGGGACAACCTGATCACCTTGTAACCTCCCCAGTGCTTAGAGCAGTGCTTTGCACACAGTAAGCGCTTAATAAATGCCATCATTATTATTATTATTATTTGGGGAATCTGAACTGCATATCCCAGAAGGTCGTAGGACGTAGAGCTTAAAACTGTTGCCAACAGGTTACAGAATCTGTATGGTGTCCCATAATTTGGATTTACAGAAGAAGTGCTCAGTCACAAATCAAAGCTGGTTATCAGGCAGCACAGTTTGTGAAACAACTCATTGATGCTATCCAGAACAGACCAACATGGAGAGGATTCATTCAGTAAAAAATGTCCTGACTGAGGATGGAAGGAAATGAAAATTTTCTCCTCTCCCGTCTGCACTCAGAACAACATATGTAGCACGTTGGGAAGGAGGGGGTAGTCCCTGGGGAAAGCTGTGCACTGAGCAGGGAGAGGAAACCGCAGACTCTGAACTGAAAGGGCTTCTCTGCCTTGCTTTCCACCTTCTCCTGGAACTGGGCTCCTTGTGCTCAGTGAGTCCTGAGTTTCCCCTTCTGCCCAGCCTCCTCCTGACCTCTGCAGGAGAAAGTTTGTGTCTGGGCTCACACTCCCTGACATACACTGTGTGTCTCGCGCAGTAATACAAGGCAGTATCTGTGTCCGTCAGGCTGTTCAGCTGCAGAGAGAATTTGTTCATGGACATGTCTCTGGAGATTTGATTCTCAAGCACAATTAGTGCTATCGCTGGAACCATATGCATATCCTAGCCACTCCAGCCCCTTCCTAATTATTGCCCACACCGTTTTGAATCCATTGGCTTTAAGGAACTCAATCAGCTCTCTCCTTATACCATTCAGTTCTCTCACTATACCCAACCTTGCACTCTCCATTCCTCACTAGCTACCCTACCCACTGAACCTGACTCTCATCTCTGCCACTTCTGACCTTGCTCACACCTTTCCTCCTATCAGGAACTTTCTCTGCCTTCAATCTGTAGCTCTCTCCAGCTTCAAAGCCCTGCTCAAATCACATTTCCTTCAGAATTCCTTTCCCAATTAATTTCTGGTCTCCTCATCTCATATTGCTGAAATATACACTCCTGCCCCTCTGTACCACATACACACTTAAATATTCTAAGTCACCCAGAGCACCACTATATGTTTCTTACATAACATTTCTCAAATACTAACTCATCTCCTGTTCCTTCTTTCTTGTATGTAATTTATTGTTTTGTTTGTCTCATCCACAAGATTATCAGTGCCTTAAGAGTCAGGATCATATCTACTAATTCTAGTTTGGTTTATTTTTAATAGTATTTGCTAAGTGCTTATTATGTGCCAGATACTGAACTAAGCACTTCAGTAGATACAAGCTAATCAGGTTGAACAGAGCCCCTGTGTTCAATCCTACTGGGGCTAAAATTCTACAGGGGCTAAAAGGAATCACAGAGCCAACCTGAAGCCACGGGAAACAGGTAAGATGGTCTTTGCTATTTCTTGGTGAGTTGGGAACGAAAACTTAATTATGGAGAAGTGCAAGAGTAATTCATCTATCTCTCGCATTTATTGACTGTTTTCTTTTAGCCTATTAACCAGTTACCATTGCTATTGTGGTTCCCTCAGTAGTACCCATGAATTGCAATTTAAGAGGATGTTGATCTTCTTCTGAAGTAAACACACATTATCTCTGTTGTGCATAAATAATTTTTGTGTATTTTACATTCCATGAATCAAAAGTCTTGCCTGACCTCATTTCTTCTTCATTTCTTTGCTCTCTCTTTCCTCTTCTTTTTGCCTCCTGCCCTGTACCTGCTCCTATATGATGCTGGGGATAGTAGGGCAGGGAGGAGTGGGAGAATCCATGTTGGGTCACTGTTGTCCTACATGTATAGGTTAAGGGGTTGGGTGTAGAAGGAGCATTCACATCCACTTCAAGCACAGGGAATCACATTAGCTGCTTGCTCAATTGCAAACATTGCTTTACAATTTGTGAATCAGGTAATAATTGAATCCATAAAGTTGGTATTTAGACTGAATAAGGCTGCTTTGGGATTTTGGAGACCTTTGAATTACCTATAGAGAAAAAATTACCAATTCAAATAAACTTAACATACTTGAAGGAATAGGTTGGGGGAGAAATCTTGAGGAATTGGTAACAACATTAATAATAGAATCAGTGATTGGGCTAAGACCTGTTGTTGGTGGTTTCTGTTGCTCTGTTCCCTAAGTCAGCAGCATCTCAGGAATCCTCCCAGGGTTTTTGACAGGCTCAGGATGTGGTTTCTCTCACTGTGTCTCTCGCACAGTAATACAGGGCCGTGTCCTCGGTTTTCAGGCTGTTCATCTGCAGAAGCACCAGGCTGTTGGCGTTGTCCTTGGAGATGGTGAATCGGCCTTTCACAGAGTCTGCATAGTATGTACTACCACTACTAGTAACTATACCTGCGACCCACTCCAGCCCCTTCCCTGGAGCCTGGCGGACCCAGCTCATGAAGTAGTAGCTACTGAAGGAGAATCCGGAGGCTTTGCAGGAGAGGCGCAGAGACCCCCCGGGCTGTCTCACATCTCCCCCAGACTCCACCAGCTGGACATCACCCTGGACACCTGTAAACAGAGACAGCATGGTTCATGAGAACAGTTACTCACACACACATACACACACACACAAATTATCCACGTCTCACATCTTCCCCCAATTACCTTGGAGCAGGGTGAGGATGGAAAGCAAACTGAGGGCAGACTGCATGGTGAGAGCTGTGGGGACAGTTCTGGGGGCAGGAGGGGAATGGCACAGAGCTGCAGGAGCAGGGGCATCCTTGCTTTAAATCAGGGCTGGAGGGGTCCTATTTGCATTTCCTCTTCTCTATAAGAGCACAGTAGCCACCTCCTGGAGCTCATTCCCTGCTTTCTTTCTGTCTCAGGCAGAGGGACCAGCCAGAGACCTCAGATAAAGCCCTGAGGTTGATTCAGGCATGTTTGTGAAGCAGCAAAATTTTTTACCTACTAGATACTAAGGATATTATGTGGTTTTTAAGGATATTATTTGCTTTCTCCCAACTGCAAGGGAGATTAATCTAAAATACTGATAGTTAAGAAAAATAACTATGGCAACTGATAATTGCTTACAATTTGATTAGGGCTGGACTAGATGCTGGAGTAAAAACAAGATGATCAAACAATAAGTCTAAGCGCAGTGGGGCTTACAGTCAAAAGTGGTATGAAGTCATTCACTCATTCATTCAATCGTATTGATTGAATGATCATTGTATGCAGAGCGCTGTACTAAGCACTTGGAAAGTACAATTCGGCAACAGATTGAGACAATCCCTACCCAACAACGGTCTCACAGTCTAGAAGGGGGAAACAGACAGCAAAACAAAATAAGTAGACATGCATTCATAGCATCAAAAAAGATAAATAGAATTATAGCTATATAAACATCATTAATAAAAAATAGAATAATAAATATGTACAAAGACAAATATGTCCAAGTGTTGTGGGGCGGGGAAGGGTGTAGAGCAGAGGGAGGGAATAGGGGCACTAGGGGAGGAGGAGCAGAGGAAAAGCGGGGCTCAGTCATTAGAGCGCGGATCTGAGAGTCAGAAGGACCTAGGTTCTAATCCCAGCTATTCCACTTGTCTGCTGTCAAACCTTGGGTAAGTCACTTCATTTCTCTCTGCCTCAGTGACCTCATCTGTAAAATGGAGAGGAAGACCGTGAGCACTGGGCTCCTTGTGCTCAGTGGGTCCTCACCTCCCCCTGCTGCCCAGCCTCCTCCTGACCCCCTGCAGGGGAACGTTTGTGTCATTGCTCACACAACCTGTCATACACTGAGTGTCTTGCACAGTAATATGGGGCCATGTCTGCGTATGTCAGGCTGTTCAGCTGAAGAGAGAACTCGTTCTTGGATATGTCTCTGGAGACATGAGAAGGGGACATAGTTAGTGCTACTGCTGGAACCCTATACATATTGCATCCTCTCCAACCCCTTCCTTGTTATTGCCCACACCACTTCAAAACCACGGGCTTTAAGGAACTCAATCAACTCTTTCCTTCTTATACCATTCACTTCTCCCACTATACTCAATCTTGCTCTCTCCATTCCTCAATAGCTACCTCACCCTCTGGACTAGCTACCATACTCACCTCTGCCACTTCTGACCTTGCTCACACTTTTTCTCTGTCTTCAATCTACAGCTCTCCCCAACTTCAAAGCCCTGCTCAAGTCACATTTCCTTCAGGAGTCCTTTCCCAAGTAATTACTGATCTCCTCATCTCAAATCGTCCCAATATACATTCCTGCCCTTCTTTACCATATACACACTTAAATATTCTGTCACCCATAGCACGTCTATATGTTTCTTACATAATGTTACTCAAATACTAACTCATCTCCTGTTCCTTCTTCCTTATATCTAATTTATTAGCGTGTTTGTGCCATCCACAAGACTGTGAACACCATGAGGGCCAGGATCATATCTACTAATTCTAGGGGTTTTTTATGGTATTTGTTAAGTGCTTATGTGTCAGGCAGTGTTCTAGATGCTTGTGTAGATACAAGCTAATCAGGCTTGACAGAACCCCTTTGTTCAGTCCTACTGGGCCTAAAATCCTACTGGGCCTAAAAACAACCTTGATGCCAACCTGAATCCATGGGAAACAGGTAAGCTGATGTTTACTATATCTTTGGGAGTTGGGAACCAAAACTAAATTATGGACAAGTGCAAGAGTAATCAATTCATCTGTTATATTTATTGAGTGCTTACTGTGTGCAGAACACTGTGGTTTATTCAAAAATTTTATTTAGGGCTTTTATCCGGTTGCCACTGTTATTTTGGTTCCTTCAGTAGTTCCTGTGAATTGCTATTTAAGAGAATTTTGATCCTATTCTGAACTAAGTAAATTCATTTTATCTCTGTTGTGCATAAAGACATTTTTTGTGTTTTACATTCCATGAATTGACAGTCCCTCCTGACCTCAGCCCTCCTCCATTCTTTCGCTCCCTGCTTCCTCTCCTCTGTGTCTTCTGTGTTCCTGCCCCTGTTCCTATGTGAGGCTGGGGGTGGGTGAGCGGGGATGAGGGGGAGGGTCTGTGTTGGGTAACTGTTGTCTAGGTTAGGGAGTTGGGTGCAGAAGGGGTGTTCACATTCATTCCAAGAACCAGGAATTCCATTTGCTGCTTGCTTGATTACAAACATTGCCTTATAATTTGTGAATCGGGTAGTAATTGAATCCATGAAGTTTGTGTTTAAACTGAATAAGGCTGCTTTGGGATTTTGAAGACCTTCAAATTACCTATAGAACTTGAAGGAATTTGGTGGGAGGGGAATTCTTTAGGAATTGGTAGCAACATTAATGGAGCAAATCAAGCCAAAGTGGTCTTTGGAGGGCCAAATGACTCGGATTTAGATTAGCATATTTTGGACACATAATCAGGAGGCCTGATTCTCTGGAGAAGACACTAATGCTGGGAAAAGTCCAGGGAAAACATAGAAGGGGTAGAACAGCAGCTAGATGAATAGAGACCATAACTACGATAACAGAAGAATCATTAGAAAGGTTGCAGATTATGGCAGAGGACAGGACGCTCTGGAAAAAGTATATCCATGGAATGGCTATGAATCAGAAATGACTAGACGGAACTTAATAATAATAATAACAACATTAACGTTAGAATCAGTGATTGGGCTAAGACTTGTCTGTGGTTTCTATTTCTCTGTTCTCTGATTCAGCAGCCTCACTGACCTCCTGCCTCTACTCCTTCCCTTCTCCAGTCAATGTTCTGCTATCTCAATCATTTCTCTAGTACATTATTCTATACATGACTCCTCACAATTAAAATACCTTCAATTATTGTCTATTCTATGCCACTTCAATACTACTGGCTTTAAGGAACTCAATCAACTCTCTCCTTCTTACACTGTTCACTCCTCGTATTATTCCCGAGGTTGCACTGTACATTCTTAACAATAATAATAATAATGAAATTTATTAAGTGTTTACTATGTGCAAAGCACTGTTCTAAGCATTCTTCATTAGCTACCTTACTCACTAGACCTCATTCTCACCTCTGCTGTTTCTGGCCTTGCTCACACCTTTCCTCCTGCCAGGAGCTCTCTTTGCTTTCCATCTACAACTCTCCCCAGCTTTAAAGCCCTTCTCAAATCACATTTCCTCAGGCATCCTTCCCCAGTTAATATTTCATCTCCTCATTTCAAATCACCCCAATGTACACTGCTGACACTGTATGCCACATAAACAGTGAAGTATTCTCAGCAACCCATAGCACCTCTATACATTTCTTACATCCACTTCTCAAATACTAACAGATATCCTGTTCCTTCTTCCTCATATGTAATTTATTATAGTGTTTGTCTCAACTGCAAGGGGATAAACCACTTGAGGGATGGGATCATATCTACTAATTCTGGTTTTGGTTTTTGTGTATTTGTTAAGCATTTATTATGTGCCAGGCACTATTCTAAGCACTGGGGTAGATAGAAGATAATCAGGTTGGACACAGACCTCGTCCCATTTAGGGGTGACAATTTTAATCCCTATTTCACAGATGAGGTAACTGAGGCACAGAGAAGTTAAGAGACTTGCTCAGTGTCACACAGCAGACAAGGGGTGGAGCTGGGATTAAAAAACAGGTCCTTCTGATTTCTAGGGCCCATTCTCTATCCACTAGAACATGCTACTTTAATCAATCTATCAATCAATCAGTTGTATTTATTGAGAACTTAGTGTGCGCAGAGCCCTGTACTATGTGCTCAGGACAGTACAATATAACAATGAAACAGACACATTCCATGCCCAGTCTAGAGGAGAAGACAGACATTACTATAAATAAATGTTATGGGTATGTATATAAGTGTGGGGCTGGGGCTGAGGTGGGAACACGAATAAAATTCAAATGTCCAAAACAGAACTCCTTATCTTCTCACAAAAACCCTGTCCTCCCCCCTGACTTTCCCATCACTGTAGACAGCACAACCCTCCTTCCTGTCTCACAACCCTAACTTTGGTATCATCACTGACTCGGCTCTCTCATTCAATCTACATATTCATTATATTACAGAATCCTATTGTTTCAACCTTCACAACATCGCTAAAATCCAGCCTTTCCTCTCCATCCAAACTGCTACCATGTTAATCCAAGAGCTCATCCAATACCACCTTGATTACTGTATCAACCACCTTACTGACCTTCCTGCCTCCTGTCTCTCCTTGCTCTTCAGCCCATTCTTCACTCAGCTGCCTGGATCATTTTCCTAGAAAAACAGTCAGTTCACGTTTCCCTGCTCCTCAAGAACCTCCATTGGTTTCATATCCACCCCTGCATCAAACAAAAACTCCTCACCATTGGGTTTAAAGCACTCAATCACCTTACCCCCACCTTCCTCACCTTAATACTCTCCTACTACAACCAAGCCTGTACAACCAAGCCGGCACACTTAGCTCCTCTAATGCTAACCTTCTCCCTGTATCTCAGTCTCATTTATCTCACTGCCAACCTCTTGCTCACATCGTGCCTCTGGCCAGAAACACTTTCCCTCTTCAGAGCCACCAGACAATTTCTCTCCCCAACTACCAAGCCTTATTAAAAGCACATTTCCTCCAAATGACCTTCCCTGACTAAGAACTTGCTTCCTTTTCTTCCACTTTCTCCCGCATCACCCTAACTTGCTCTCCTTATTCATTTCCCCTCCCCAGCCCCAAAACATTTATGTTACATATCAGTAATTTATTTATTTTTTATTATTGTCTGTTTCCTCCATCTAGAGTATAAACTCGAGGTGGGCAGGGAGTGTGTCTGTTACATTATACTCTTCCAACTGCTTAGTACAGTGCTCTGTGCACACACAGTAAATGTTCAATAAGTACAATTGATGATTGATTGTTTAATAAATACTACTGATTGATTTGATTCCATTTCCATTCATTCTAGCATCATCTATTTGTTCTTCACTGACAAACTCTTCACAAGAGATTTCATTAAATAACCAATAACTTAGTAAAACTTTATGGATCAATAGGTATATTTTACCCAGTTTTGTGGTCTCTCCTGTTTCTCTTATGCTAACTCTGTCATACTTGCTGCTTCTAGTACCTACCCTTCTCAGAAAGACCATCTAAAATTAGGTGAAATTCAGAGAAAGAAGATGCAGTGCTCATTAGTAGAGTTGATTAAATGTGCTCTTGGAATGTGCATCATTAGTAACAGTAGACTCTGTATTATATGAATCACTGGACTCTTTCTATTTCACTGTTTTGGATTTGCATGTTGTTTTGTTTGTTGTTTCTGTTGAGAATCAGAAATATATTTCTGATATATCATAATATCATATAACATATATCGTAAATATGCTTAAATAAAATTTGAAATGAGGAAAAAGTCATAAGGAATGTCTCATACTTGAGGAAAATATTGAAAGATAGACAAATAATCATTCTTCTTGATCAAATGTCAGATCACGCAATTTTCAGGAATTTTTAGTAATTCCCGTGGTGGGAGGTATGAAATCCAGATTTGAGCTGTTTTCTGTGGTCTCTGCTGCTCTGCTCCACTATCCAGCTGCAGCCGGGAATCCTCCCCGGTTTTCTGACAGGCTCAGGATGTGGTTTCTCTCACTGTGTCTCTTGCACAGTAATACAGGGCCGTGTCCTCGGTTTTCAGGCTGTTCATCTGCAGATGCACCAGGTTGTTGGCACTGTCCAAGGAGATGGTGAATCGGCCTTTCACAGAGTCCGCATAGTTTGGATAGCTCCCATCGCATCTTATATACGAGACCCACTCGAGCCCCTTTCCTGGAGCCTGGCGGACCCAGCTCATATAGTAGCTGCTACTGAAGGAGAATCCGGAGGCTTTACAGGAGAGGCGTAGTGATCCCCCGGGCTGTTTCACGTCTCCCCCAGACTCCACTAGCTGGACATCACCCTGGACACCTGTAAACACAGAGACAGAATGGATCATGAGAACAGTTACACATATACATTCACACACATGCGCACATGAATTGTCCATGTCTCTCACGTCTTTCCTCAATTACCTTGGAGCAGGGTCAGGATGGAAACCAAAGTTAGGGCGGACTGCATGGTGGGGGCTGTGGGGCAGTTCTGGGGCCAGGAGGGGAACAGCACAGACAGCGGGGCTGGGTGTCCTCTCCCCGAGCTGCAGGAACAGGGGCCATGCAGGCTTTTATCAGGGCTAGAGGGGCCCCATTTGCATCTCCTCTTCTCTATAAGATCACAGCAGCTGCCTCCTGAGGCTAATTCCTTGCCTTCTGCCTCAGACAGAAGGACAGGCCAGAGTCCTCAGATAAAGCCCTGAGGTTGACTCAGTCATGTTTGTGAAACAGCAGGTTTTTTACCTACTAGATAATAAGGATATTATTTGTTTTTAAGGATATGATTTGCTTTCTCCTGGCTGCAAGGGGGATTCATCTAAAATACTGATAGTAATGTACAGTACAGTACAGGACCTGGCACATATTAAGATCTTAACAAATGCCACTAAAAAAAAAGTTAGAAAATTGATATTTAATGACCAATTTACAGATGAGGAAACTAGGACAAAGTGATTTTCCAAGGTCCCACAGCAAACAAGCAACAGAACCCAGATTTAAAAGTGGGTCATCTGATCTTGCTTCTTTACGGTTCAGGATGGCACCATTGGGAAATGAGCAAGATGATGTCTAAGTTCAATGCACTCTTTGTGAAAAATGATTCCACAATGCATCTACCATTTGAGTTTTGTTAGGTTGGGGAGAAATTTTTGTCATTGGATAGCCTACAAACAGTCCAGATGATTACGGAGGATGAGGAAAAGGTATAAGAATATTGTGCATGTCCGGTATTTTAGGGAAACACATTCCAGTTCTATAGTATGGGGAGATCTGTGAGGCAAAATTAGTAATTTTAGGTTTGTTGTTGGGTTTGTAACTAATGCCCAGCATTCTGGGGGGTCTGAACTGCACATCCCAAAAGGTTGTAGGACCTAGAGCTTAAAACTGATGGCAGCAGGTTACAGAACCATATGGTGCCCCATAATCTGGAGCAAAGTATGGGAAACAACTCACTGATGCTATCCAGGGGTTAACAAGAAGAGACCAACATGGAGAGGATTCATTCAGTAAAATATGTCCTGACTCAGGATAGATGAAAATGAGAATATTCTCCTCTCTGGTCTGCACTCAGAACAATGTATGTTGTGTGTCAGGAAGGAGGGGATGGTCCTTGGGGAAAGCGGTATGCTGAGCAGGGTGAGGAAACATCAGACTCTAAACTGAACCTCCTTCTCTGCCTCGCTCTCCACCTGCTCCTGGAACTGGGTTCCTTGTGCTCAGTGGGTCCTGAGCTCCCCCAGCTGCCCAGCCCCCTCCAAACCCCCTGCAGGGGAAGGTTTGGGTCTGGCCTCACACTCACTGCCATACTGCCATACACTGTGTGTTGAGCACAGTAATATAGGGCCATGTCTGCAACTGTCAGGCTGTTCATCTGCAGAGAGAATTTGTTCTTCGACGTGTCTCTGGACATTTGATTCATGAAAGGGTCATAGTTAGTGCTATTGCTGGAAACATAAACATTTTCCAGCCACTCCAGCACCTTCCCTATTAATGCCTACTCCACACTGCTTCAAAACAATTGGCTTTAAAGAATTTACTCAGCTGTCTCCTTATTATACCATTCACGTCTCTCACTATACCCAACTTGCACCCTCCATTCCTCAGTAGCTACCCTACCCACTGGACCTCATTCTCACTTCTGCTGATTATGGTCTTGCTGACATCTCTCCTCCTGCCAGGAATGCTCTCTGTCTTCAGTTTCAGCTTTTCCCAGTTTCAAAGTCTTTCAATCAATCAATCAATCAAACATATTTATTGAGCGCTTACTATGTGCAGAGCACTGTACCAAGCGCTTGGGAAGTACAAATTGGCAACATATAGAGACAGTCCCTACCCAACATTGGGCTCACAGTCTAAAAGGGGGAGACAGAGAAAAAAAAACTAAACATACTAACAAAATAAAATAAATAGAATAGATATGTACGAGTAAAATAAATAAATACATAAATAGAGTAATAAATATGTACAAACATATATACATATATACAGGCTTTCACTTCACTGCCCTTCACTTCACATTTCCTCCTGGAGTCCTTTCCCAATTAATTTCTAATCTCATCTCAAATCTCCATAATATACACTGCCACTGCTAGGTACCATGTACACATTTAAATATTTTGTCACCCATAGCACCTCCATATGTTTCTTACATAAGATAACTCAACTACTAATCCATCTCCTGTTCCTTCTTTCTTGTATGTAATTTATTACAGTGTTTCTCTCATCCGCAAGATTATAAACACCTTGAGAGCCTGGATCATATCTACTAATGTTGGGGTTTTTTTAATATAGTATTTATTCAGTACTTATTATGTGCCAGACACTGTAATAGTAATAATAATGGTATTTTTTAAGCACTTACTATGTGCCAAGCACTGTTCTAAGTGCTAGAGCAAGCTAATCAATTTGGATGAGTTCCTGTGTTCAACATTACTGTGACTAAAATTCTTCAGGGGCTAAAAAGAACCTTGGTGCCAACCTGAATTCATGGGGAACAGGTAGGTAGGTGTCTACTATATCTTGGGGAGTTGGGAACCAAAATTAAATTATGGACAAGTGTAGCAGTAATCAAGCCATTTGTTATATTTATTGAGTGCTTACTGTCTGCAGAGAAATGTGGTTTATTCTAAAAAATTTTTAAAGCCTTTTAACCAGTTACCGTTACTATTTTGGTTCCCTCAGTAGTTCCCATGAATTGCTATATAAGAGGATGTTGATCTTCTTCTGAAGTAAGTAAATGCATTTTAACTTTGTTGTGCACAAAGGAATTTTTTTTGTGTGTTGCATTCCATGAATCGAGAGTCCCTCCTGACCCCAGCCCTCCTTTATTCCTTCACTCCCTGCTTCCTCTTCTCTGGGTCTTCTGCCCTGCTCCTGCCCCTGTGCCTATGTGAGGCTGGGGGTGGGTGAATGGGGAGGAGGGATAGGCTCTGTGTTGGGTCATTTTTGGTCTACACTTCTAGGTTCGGGAGTCGGGTGCAGAAGGGGTGTTCACGTTGATTCCAGGAACCGGGAATTTCATTTGTGCTTGCTTGATTACAAGCGTTGTCTTATAATTTGTGAATCAGGTAATAACTGAGTCCATGAAGTTTGTATTTAAGCTGAATAAAGCTGCTTTGGGATTTTGGAGACCTTTGAATTACCTATAGAGAAAATAAGGACCAGCTCATATTAACTTTACATACTTGAAGGGATAGTGGTGGGAGAATTTTTAGGAATTGATAATAACATTAATAATAAAATCAGTGATTGTGCTAAGACTTCTCTGTGGTTACTGTCGCTCTGTTCCCCCACCCTGCAGCAGCCCAGATATCCTCCCAGGTTTCTGACAGGCTCAGGATGTGGTTTCTCTCACTGTGTCTGCCTCTTGCACAGTAATACAGGGCCATGTCCTCAGTTTTCAGGCTGTTCATCTGAAGATGAACCATGCTGTTGGCCTTGTCCAAGGAGATGGTGAATCGGCCTTTCACAGAGTCTGCGTAGTATATGTAGCCCCCATCACCTCTAATAACAGAGACCCACTCCAGCCCCTTCCCTGGAGCCTGGCGGACCCAGCTCATATAGTAGCTGCTACTGAAGGAGAATCCGGAGGCTTTACAGGAGAGGCGCAGTGACCCCCCAGGCTGTCTCACGTCTCCACCAGACTCCACTAGCTGGACATCACCCTGGACACCTGCAAACACAGAGATAGCGTGGATCATGAGAAAAGTTGCATATATACACATACACATTCACACACACACACGCATGTGAATTGTCCACGTCTCTCACATCTTTCCTCAATTACCTTGGAGCAGGGTTAGGATGGAAACCAAAGTAAGGGCGGACTGCATGGTGGGGGCTGTGGTGCAGTTCTGAGGGCAGGAAGGGAACAGCACGATAGCGGGACTGGGGGTCCTCTCCCAGAGCTGCAGGAACAGGGGTCAGGCAGGCTTTTATCAGGGCTGGAGGGGCCCTATTTGCATCTCCTCCTCTCTATAAGATCACAACAGCTGCCTCCTGGGGCTCATTCCCTGCCTTCTGCCTCAGAAAGAAAGGACAGCCAGAGACCTCAGATAAAGCCCTGAGGTTGATTCAGACATGTTCGTGAAGCAGCAGATATTTTACTTACTAGGTACTAAGGATACTATTTGATTTCTCCCGGCTGCAACGTGGATTATTCTAAAATACTGATAGGAATGTTAAGAAAAATAATTATGGTATCTACTAAGTGCTTACAATTTGACTAGGACTGGGCTAGATCCTGGAGGAGAAACAGGGTAATCAAACAATAAGTCTCAGCACAGTGGGGTTTACAGTCAAAAGAAGGGTGAAGTCATTTAGCCTAGGTGATAGAACATAGATCTGAGAGTCAGAAGGACCTAGGTTCTAATCCCAGCTCTTACACTTGTCTGCTGTCCAACCTTGGGTAAGTCACTTAACTTCTCTGGGCCTCAGTCACCTCATGTGTAAAAGGGGGATTAAGACTGTGAGCCCTATGTGGGACATGGACTGTGTCCAACATGATTAACTTGTATTCATTCATTCATTCTTATTCAGCACTTACTGTGTGCAGAGCACTGTAGTAAGTGATTGGGAGAGTACAATATAACACTAAATAGGCACGTTCCATACTCACAATGAGCTAAGTTTGTACCTACCCCAGTGCTTAGTACAGTACCTGGCACAAGTTAAGCTCTTGACAAATGCTATTTTAAAAAAAGTCAGGAAACTGAAATTTAATGCCCAATTTACAGATAAAGCAGCAATTACAATTTACATTGTAATTTACAATTTGTACGTTACATACAAACTGTAAATTACAATTTACAGAGAAGCAGCGTGGCTCAGTGGAAAAGAGTATGGGCTTTGGAGCCAGAGGTCATGAGTTCGAATCCTGATCTTCCACTTGTCAGCTGTGTGACTTTGGGCAAGTCACTTAACTTCTCTGGGCCTCAGTTCCCTCATCTGTAAAATGGGGATTAAGACTGTGAGCCCCCCTGGGGGACAACCGCATCACCTTGTAACCTCCCCAGCGCTCAATACAGTGCTTTGCACGTAGTAAGCACTTAATGCTATCATTATTAATGTTATTATTATTATTACGGAGGGTGAGGCAAAGTTATAGGAATATTGGGCATGTCTGGTGTTTTAGGGAAATATATTCCAGTTCTGTGGTGTGGGGAGGTATGTGAGGCAAAATTGGTAGTTTTATGTTTGTTATTGGGTTTGTTACTAATGCTCAGCATTCTGGGGAGTCTGAACTGCACATCCCAGAAGGTTGTAGGACCTAGAGCTTAAAACTGATGCCAGCAGGTTACAGAACCTGTATGATGTCCCATAATCTGGAACTGCAGATGAAGTTCTCAATCACAAATCAAACCTGGGCTCTCAAGCAGCAAAGTATGGGAAACAACTCACGGATGCTATCCAGGGGTTCCCCAGAAGAGACAAACACGGAGAGGATTCATTCAGTAAATAATGTCCTGACTGAGGATGGATGGAAATGAAAATTTTCTCCTCTTCTGTTTGCACTCAGAACAATGTAGGTCGTGGGTTGGGAAGGAGGGGTTGGTCCCTGGGGAAAGCTGTGCACTGAGCAGGGAGAGGAAACCACAGACTCTAAACTGAAACTCCTTCTCTCCCTTGCTCTCCACCTGCTCGTGGACATGCTTAATATTTCCCAATTAATATCTGGTCTCCTCATCTCATATCATGTTCTCCTTGTGCTCAGTGGACTCTGAGCTCTCCCTGCTGCCCAGCCTCCTCCTGCCCCCCTGCAAGGGAAAGTTTGTGTCTGGGCTCAAACTCACTACCATACACTGTGTATCACAATAATACAGGGCCATGTCTGTGGCTGTCAGCTGTTCAGCTGCAGAGAGAATTCATTCTTGGATGTGTCTCTGGAGATTTGATTTGGTCTGAGAGGGGGACATAATTAGTGCTACTGCAGCCCCTTCATTATTACTGCCCAAACCACTTCAAAACCATTGGTTTTAAGGGAATCAATCAGCTGTCTCCTTTTCGTGCCATTCACTTCTCTCACTATACCCCATCTTGCACTCTCCATTCCTCACTAGCTACCCTACTCAGTGGACTTCACTCTCACCTCTGCCACTTCTGGCCTTGCTCACACCTTCCTCCTACCAGGAACTATCTCTGCCTTCAATCTGCAGCTCTCTCCAGCTTCAAAGCCCTGCTCAAATCACATTTCCTTCAGGACTCCTTTCCCAATTAATTTCTGGTCCCCTCATCTCATATCACCAAAACATACACTCCTACCCCTCTGTACTACATACACACTTTAATGTTCTAAGTCACCTATAGCACCTCTATATGTTTCTTACATACGTTACTCAAATACTAACTCATCTCCTGTTCCTTTTTCCTCGTGTGTAATTTTTCGTTTCGTTTGCCTCATCCACAAGATTATCAAGGCCATAGGAGCCAGGATCATATCAACTAATTCTATTTTTCTTTTAAAAAGTATTTGCTAAGTGCTTATTACGTGCCAAGTACTGTACTAAACACTTGAGTAGATACAAGCTAATCAGATTGAACAGAGGCCCTGTGTTCAATCCTACTGGGGCTAAAATTCTACAGGAGCTAAAAGGAACTGTGGTGCCAACCTGAATCCATGGGAAACAGCTAAGATGGTCTTTGGTATCTCTCAGTGAGTTGGGAACCAAAACTTAATTATGGAGAAGTGCAAGAGTAATCCTTCCATCTCTCATATTTATTGAGTGCTTACTGTGTGCAGAGAACTGTGGTTTATTCTTAAATTATTTTAGGCCTTTTAACCAGTTACCATTGCTATTGTGGTTCCCTCAGTAGTTCCCATGAATTGCTATTTAGGAATATGTTGATCTTTTTCTGAAGTAAGTAAATACATGCTATCTCTGTTGTGCATAAATAATCTTTATGTGTTTTACATTCCATGAATCAACAGTCCTGCCTGACCTCAGTTCTTCTCCATTCCTTTGCTCCCTCTTTCCTCTTCTCTTTGTCTCCTGCCCTGTATCTGCTTCTGTGCCTGACTATCTGAGGCTGGAGATAAAGGGGCAGGGAGGAGTGGGAGGGTCAGTGTCGGGTCACTTTTGGTCTACATGTCTAGGTTAGGGTGTCGGGTGTTGAAGGGGCATTCATATCCATTCCAAGCACAGGGAATCTCATTTGCTGCTTGTTCTATTACAAACATTGCTTTATAATTTGTGAATGGGGTAATAATTGAATCCATGAAGTTGGTATTTAGACTGAATAAGGCTGCTTCGGGATTTTGGAGACCTTTGAATTACCTATACAGAAAAAATTACCAATTCTTATTAACTTTACATACTTGAAGGAAGTGGTTGGGGGAGAATTCTTGAGGAACTGGTAACAACATTAATAATAGAATCAGTGATTGAGCTAAAACTTGTTGTCTGTGATTCCTGTAGCTCTGTTCCCCCAGCCAGCAGCAACCCAAGAATCCTCCCAGGGTTTCTGACAGGCTCAGGATGTGGTTTCTCTCACTGTGTCTCTCGCACAGTAATACAGGGCCATGTCCTCGGTTTTCAGGTTGCTCATCTGCAGAAGCACCAGGCTGTTGGCGTTGTCCTTGGAGATGGTGAATCGGCCTTTCACAGAGTCTGCGTAGTATGTACTACCACTGTTGGTAAGTATACCTGCGACCCACTCCAGCCCCTTCCCTGGAGCCTGGCGGACCCAGTTCATGAAGTAGTTGCTACTGAAGGAGAATCCGGAGGCTTTACAGGAGAGGCGCAGAGACCCCCCGGGCTGTCTCACGTCTCCTCCAGACTCCACCAGCTGGACATCACCCTGGACACCTGTAAACAGAGACAACATGGTTCATGAGAATAGTTACTCACACACACATACACACACACAGACACACACACACACACACACACAAATTATCCACGTCTCACATCTTCCCCCAATTACCTTGGAGCAGGATCAGGATGGAAAGCAAACTGAGGGCAGACTGCATGGTGAGAGCTGTGGGGACAGTTCTGTGGCAGGAGGGGAATGGCACAGAGCTGCAGGGGCAGGGGCCATCCTGGTTTTAAATCAGGGCTGGAGGAGCCCCATTTGCATCTCCTCTTCTCTAAAAGAGCACAGCAGCCACCTCCTGGAGCTCATTCCCTACCTTCTGCCTCAGGCAGAAGGACCAGCCAGAGACCTCAGAAAAAGCCCTGAGGATGACTCAGGCATGTTTGTGAAGCCTCAGAATTTTATTTTACCTAGTAGATACTAAGGATATTATGTGTTTTTAAGGATATTACTTGCTTTCTCCTGGCTGCAAGGGAGATTAATCTAAAATACTGATAGTTATGTTAAGAAAAATAATTGTGGTACCTGCTAATTGCTTACAGTTTGATTAGGGCTGGTGTATGATGCTGGAGTAGAAACCAGATGATCAAACAGTAAGTCTAAGCACAATGGGGCTTACAGTCAAAAGCAGTATGAAGTCATTCATTCATTCGTTCAGTTGTATTGATTGAACGATTATTGTGTGCAGAGCACTGTACTAAGCGCTTAGAAAGTACAATTCTTCAACAGATAGAGACAATCCCTACCCAACAATGGTCTCACAGTCTAGACGGGGGAGACAGACAGCAAAACAAAAGAAGTAGACAGGCATCAATAGCATCAAAATAGATACATAGAATTAAATATATACACACATTATTAATAAAATAAATGGAATAATAAATATGTACAAATATACACAAGTGTTGTGGGTTAGGGAAGGGGGTAGAGCAGAGGGAGGGAGAAGGGCCAATGGGGAGGGGAAGAGGAGCAGAGGAGAAGGGGGGCTCAGTTGGTAAAGCATTTATCTGGGAGTCAGAAGGACCTAGGTTCTAAACCCAGCTCCTCCACTTGTTAGCTGTCCAACCTTAGGCAAGTCACTTAACTTCTCTGTGCCTCAGTCACCTCATCTGTAAAATGGAGATTAAGACTGTGAGCCCCTAGTGGGATATGGACTGTGATTTGATTAGTCTGAATTTGATTAGTTTGTATTCATTCATTCTTATTTATTCAGCACCTACTGTGTGCAGAGCACTATAGTAAGAGATTGGGATAGTATACTATAACAATCAACAGACACATTCCCTGCTTACAGTGAGCTAAGGTTGCATCTGCCCCAGTGATTAGTATGGTACCTGGCACAAGTTAAGCTCTTCATAAATAGCATTTTAAAAAATGTTTGGGGAACTGATATTAAAAACCAAATTTACAGATGAAGAAACCAAGGCAAAGTGATTTTCGAAGGTCCCACAACAGAGAAGTCACTTAACTTCTCTGTGCCTCAGTTACCTCATTTGTAAAATGGGCATTAAGATTGTGAACCCCCCGTGGGACAACCTGATCACCTTGTAACCTCCCCAGCGCTTAGAGCAGTGCTTTGCACATAGTAAGCGCTTAATAAATGCCATCATTATTATTATTATTATTTGGGGAGTCTGAACTGCATATCCCAGAAGGTCGTAGGACGTAGAGCTTAAAACTGTTGCCAACAGGTTACAGAATCTGTATGGTGTCCCATAATTTGGACTTACAGAAGAAGTGCTCAGTCACAAATCAAAGCTGATTATCAGGCAGCAAAGTCTGTGAAACAACTCATTGATGCTATCCAGAACAGACCAACATGGAGAGGATTCATTCAGTAAAAAATGTCCTGACTGAGGATGGAAGGAAATGAAAATTTTCTCCTCTCCCGTCTGCACTCAGAACAACATATGTAGCAGGTTGGGAAGGAGGGGGTAGTCCCTGGGGAAAGCTGTGCACTGAGCAGGGAGAGGAAACCGCAGACTCTGAACTGAAAGGGCTTCTCTGCCTCGCTTTCCACCTTCTCCTGGAACTGGGCTCCTTGTGCTCAGTGAGTCCTGAGCTCCCCCTTTCTGCCCAGCCTCCTCCTGACCTCTGCAGGAGAAAGTTTGTGTCTGGGCTCACACTCCCTGACATACACTGTTCATTCATTCATTCATTCATTCAATCGCATTTATTGAGCGCTTACTGTGTGCAGAGCACTGTACTAAGCACCTGGGAAGTACAAGTCGACAACATATAGGGACAGCCCCTACCCAACAACGGGCTCACAGGCTAGAAGAGGGAGACAGACAACAAAACACTTATGAGGGCGCTCAGTAAATAGGACGATTTGACGGATTTATGAAAGCGTTCAGTAAATAGGCTGATTTTAGGGATTTACGAGACCGCTCAGTAAATGGGCTGATTTTAAAAAGTTACGAAAGTGCTCAGTCATTACGGTTTTAGGGATTTACGAGCGCTCAGTAAATAGGACGATTTGACAGATTTCTGAAAGCGGTCAGTAAACAGAAGGATCTTACGGATTTAGGCGCGCTCAGTAAATAGCTGACTTTACAGATTTACGAAAGCACTCAGGAAATAGGCTGATTTTAAGGAGTTCAGTCATGACTGTGTGTCTCGCACAGTAATACAGGGTGGTGTCTGTGTCCGTCAGACTGTTCAGCTGCAGAGAGAATTTGTTCATGGACATGTCTCTGGAGATTTGATTCTTGAGAATCAAATAGCACAATTAGTGCTATCACTGGAACCATATGCATATCCTAGCCACTCCAGCCCCTTCCTAATTATTGCCCACACCGTTTCGAATCCATTGGCTTTAAGGAACTCAATCAGCTCTCTCCTTATACCATTCAGTTCTCTCACTATACCCAACCTTGCACTCTCCATTCCTCACTAGCTACCCTACCCACTGGACCTGACTCTCATCTCTGCCACTTCTGACCTTGCTCACACCTTTCCTCCTATCAGGAACTTTCTCTGCCTTCGATCTGTAGCTCTCTCCAGCTTCAAAGCCCTGCTCAAATCACATTTCCTTCAGAAGTCCTTTCCCAATTAATTTCTGGTCTCCTCATCTCATATTGCTTAAATATACACTCCTGCCCCTCTGTACCACATACACACTTAAATATTCTAAGTCACCCAGAGCACCACTATATGTTTCTTACATAACATTTCTCAAATACTAACTCATCTCCTGTTCCTTCTTTCTTGTATGTAATTTATTGTTTTGTTTGTCTCATCCACAAGATTATCAGTGCCTTAAGAGTCAGGATCATATCTACTAATTCTAGTTTGGTTTATTTTTAATAGTATTTGCTAAGTGCTTATTATGTGCCAGATACTGAACTAAGCACTTCAGTAGATACAAGCTAATCAGGTCGAACAGAGCCCCTGTGTTCAATCCTACTGGGGCTAAAATTCTACAGGGGCTAAAAGGAACCACAGAGCCAACCTGAAGCCACGGGAAACAGGTAAGATGGTCTTTGCTATTTCTTGGTGAGTTGGGAACGAAAACTTAATTATGGAGAAGTGCAAGAGTAATTCATCCATCTCTCGCATTTATTGACTGTTTTCTTTTAGCCTTTCAACCTGTTATCATTGCTACTGTGGTTCCCTCAGTAGTTCCCATGAATTGCAATTTAAGAGGATGTTGCTCTTCTTCTGAAGTAAGTAAACACACATTATCTCTGTTGTGCATAAATAATTTTTGGGTATTTTACATTCCATGAATCAAAAGTCTTCCCTGACCTCATTTCTTCTTCATTTCTTTGCTCTCTCTTTCCTCTTCTCTTTGTCTCCTGCCCTGTACCTGCTCCTATATGATGCTGGGGATAGTAGGGCAGGGAGGAGTGGGAGAATCCATGTTGGGTCACTGTTGTCCTACATGTATAGGTTAAGGGGTTGGGTGTAGAAGGAGCATTCACATCCATTTCAAACACAGGGAATCACATTAGCTGCTTGCTCAATTGCAAACATTGCTTTACAATTTGTGAATCAGGTAATAATTGAATCCATAAAGTTGGTATTTAGACTGAATAAGGCTGCTTCGGGATTTTGGAGACCTTTGAATTACCTATAGAGAAAAAATGACCAATTCAAATTAACTTAACATACTTGAAGGAATAGGTTGGGGGAGAAATCTTGAGGAATTGGTAACAACATTAACAATAGAATCAGTGATTGGGCTAAGACCTGTTGTTGGTGGTTTCTGTTGCTCTGTTCCCTAAGTCAGCAGCATCTCAGGAATCCTCCCAGGGTTTTTGACAGGCTCAGGATGTGGTTTCTCTCACTGTGTCTCTCGCACAGTAATACAGGGCCGTGTCCTCGGTTTTCAGGCTGTTCATCTGCAGAAGCACCAGGCTGTTGGCGTTGTCCTTGGAGATGGTGAATCGGCCTTTCACAGAGTCTGCGTAGTATGTACTACCACCACTAGTAACTATACCTGCGACCCACTCCAGCCCCTTCCCTGGAGCCTGGCGGACCCAGCTCATGAAGTAGTTGCTACTGAAGGAGAATCCGGAGGCTTTGCAGGAGAGGCGCAGAGACCCCCCAGGCTGTCTCACGTCTCCCCCAGACTCCACCAGCTGGACATCACCCTGGACACCTGTAAACAGAGACAGCATGGTTCATGAGAACAGTTACTCACACACACACACACACACACACACACACACACACACACACAAATTATCCATGTCTCACATCTTCCCCCAATTACCTTGGAGCAGGGTGAGGATGGAAAGCAAACTGAGGGCAGACTGCATGGTGAGAGCTGTGGGGACAGTTCTGGGGGCAGGAGGGGAATGGCACAGAGCTGCAGGAGCAGGGGCATCCTTGCTTTAAATCAGGGCTGGAGGGGTCCTATTTGCATCTCCTCTTTTCTATAAGAGCACAGCAGCCACCTCCTGGAGCTCATTCCCTGCCTTCTTTCTGTCTCAGGCAGAGGGACCAGCCAGAGACCTCAGATAAAGCCCTGAGGTTGATTCAGGCATGTTTGTGAAGCAGCAGAAGTTTTTACCTACGAGATACTAAGGATATTATGTGGTTTTTAAGGATATTATTTGCTTTCTCCCAACTGCAAGGGAGATTTATCCAAAATACTGATAGTTGAGAAAAATAACTATGGCAACTGATAATTGCTTACAATTTGATTAGGGCTGGACTAGATGCTGGAGTAGAAACAAGATGATCAAACAATAAGTCTAAGCGCAGTGGGGCTTACAGTCAAAAGTGGTATGAGGTCATTCACTCATTCATTCAATCGTATTGATTGAATGATCATTGTATGCAGAGCGCTGTACTAAGCACTTGGAAAGTACAATTCGGCAACAGATTGAGACAATCCCTACCCAACAACGGTCTCACAGTCTAGAAGGGGGAAACAGACAGCAAAACAAACTAAGTAGACATGCATTCATAGCATCAAAAAAGATAAATAGAGTTATAGCTATATAAACATCATTAATAAAAAATAGAATAATAAATATGTACAAAGACAAATATGTCCAAGTGTTGTGGGGCGGGGAAGGGGGTAGAGCAGAGGGAGGGAGTAGGGGCACTAGGGGAGGAGGAGCAGAGGAAAAGGGGGGCTCAGTCATTAGAGCGCGGATCTGAGAGTCAGAAGGACTTAGGTTCTAATCCCAGCTATTCCACTTGTCTGCTGTCCAACCTTGGGTAAGTCACTTCACTTCTCTCTGCCTCAGTGACCTCATCTGTAAAATGGAGAGTAAGACCGTGAGCACTGGGCTCCTTGTGCTCAGTGGGTCCTCATCTCCCCCTGCTGCCCAGCCTCCTCCTGACCCCCTGCAGGGGAACGTTTGTGTCAGGGCTCACACTCCCTGCCATACACTGAGTGTCTTGCACGGTAATATGGGGCCATGTCTGCGTATGTCAGGCTGTTCAGCTGAAGAGAGAACTCGTTCTTGGATATGTCTTTGGAGACATAAGAAGGGGACATAGTTAGTGCTACTGCTGGAACCCTATACATATTGCATCCTCTCCAACCCCTTCCTTGTTATTGCCCACACCACTTCAAAACCACGGGCTTTAAGGAACTCAATCAACTCTTTCCTTCTTATACCATTCACTTCTCCCACTATACTCAATCTTGCTCTCTCCATTCCTCAATAGCTACCTCACCCTCTGGACTAGCTACCATACTCACCTCTGCCACTTCTGACCTTGCTCACACTTTTTCTCTGTCTTCAATCTACAGCTCTCCCCAACTTCAAAGCCCTGCTCAAGTCACATTTCCTTCAGGAGTCCTTTCCCAAGTAATTACTGATCTCCTCATCTCAAATCGTCCCAATATACACTCCTGCCCTTCTTTACCATATACACACTTAAATATTCTGTCACCCATAGCACGTCTATATGTTTCTTACATAATGTTACTCAAATACTAACTCATCTCCTGTTCCTTCTTCCTTATATCTAATTTATTAGCGTGTTTGTGTCATCCACAAGACTGTGAACACCATGAGGGCCAGGATCATATCTACTAATTCTAGGGGTTTTTTATGGTATTTGTTAAGTGCTTATGTGTCAGGCAGTGTTCTAGATGCTTGTGTAGATACAAGCTAATCAGGCTTGACAGAACCCCTTTGTTCAGTCCTACTGGGCCTAAAATCCTACTGGGCCTAAAAACAACCTTGATGCCAACCTGAATCCATGGGAAACAGGTAAGCTGATGTTTACTATATCTTTGGGAGTTGGGAACCAAAACTAAATTATGGACAAGTGCAAGAGTAATCAATTCATCTGTTATATTTATTGAGTGCTTACTGTGTGCAGAACACTGTGGTTTATTCAAAAATTTTATTTAGGGCTTTTATCCAGTTGCCACTGTTATTTTGGTTCCTTCAGTAGTTCCTGTGAATTGCTATTTAAGAGAATTTTGATCCTATTCTGAACTAAGTAAATTCATTTTATCTCTGTTGTGCATAAAGACATTTTTTGTGTTTTGCATTCCATGAATTGACAGTCCCTCCTGACCTCAGCCCTCCTCCATTCTTTCGCTCCCTGCTTCCTCTCCTCTGTGTCTTCTGTGCTCCTGCCCCTGTTCCTATGTGAGGCTGGAGGTGGGTGAGCGGGGATGAGTGGGAGGGTCTGTGTTGGGTAACTGTTTTCTAGGTTACGGAGTTGGGTGCAGAAGGGGTGTTCACATTCATTCCAAGAACCAGGAATTCCATTCGCTGCTTGCTTGATTACAAACATTTCCTTATAATTTGTGAATCAGGTAGTAATTGAATCCATGAAGTTTGTGTTTAAACTGAATAAGGCTGCTTTGGGATTTTGAAGACCTTCAAATTACCTATAGAACTTGAAGGAATTTGGTGGGAGGGGAATTCTTTAGGAATTGGTAGCAACATTAATGGAGCAAATTAAGCCAAAGTGGTCTTTGGAGGGCCAAATGACTCGGATTTAGATTAGCATATTTTGGACACATAATCAGGAGGCCTGATTCTCTGGAGAAGACACTAATGCTGGGAAAAGTCCGGGGAAAACATAGAAGAGGTAGAACAGCAGCTAGATGAATGGAGACCATAACTACGATAACAGAAGAATCATTAGAAAGGTTCTAATGATGTCCTGGCAGAGGACAGGACGCTCTGGAAAAAGTATATCCATGGAATGGCTATGAATCAGAAATGACTAGACGGAACTTAATAATAATAATAACAACATTAACGTTAGAATCAGTGATTGGGCTAAGACTTGTCTGTGGTTTCTATTTCTCTGTTCTCTGATTCAGCAGCCTCACTGACCTCCTGCCTCTACTCCTTCCCTTCTCCAGTCAATGTTCTGCTATCTCAATCATTTCTCTGGTACATTATTCTATACATGACTCCTCACAATTAAAATACCTTCAATTATTGTCTATTCTATGCCACTTCAATACTACTGGCTTTAAGGAACTCAATCAACTCTCTCCTTCTTACACTGTTCACTCCTCGTATTATTCCCGAGGTTGCACTTTACATTCTTAACAATAATAATAATAATGAAATTTATTAAGTGTTTACTATGTGCAAAGCACTGTTCTAAGCATTCTTCATTAGCTACCTTACTCACTAGACCTCATTCTCACCTCTGCTGTTTCTGGCCTTGCTCACACCTTTCCTCCTGCCAGGAGCTCTCTTTGCTTTCCATCTACAACTCTCCCCAGCTTTAAAGCCCTTCTCAAATCACATTTCCTCAGGCATCCTTCCCCAGTTAATATTTCATCTCCTCATTTCAAATCACCCCAATGTACACTGCTGACACTGTATGCCACATAAACAGTGAAGTATTCTCAGCAACCCATAGTACCTCTATACATTTCTTACATCCACTTCTCAAATACTAACAGATATCCTGTTCCTTCTTCCTCATATGTAATTTATTATAGTGTTTGTCTCAACTGCAAGGGGATAAACCACTTGAGGGATGGGATCATATCTAATTCTGGTTTTGGTTTTTGTGTATTTGTTAAGCATTTATTATGTGCCAGGCACTATTCTAAGCACTGGGGTAGATAGAAGATAATCAGGTTGGACACAGACCTCGTCCCATTTAGGGGTGACAATTTTAATCCCTATTTCACAGATGAGGTAACTGAGGCACAGAGAAGTTAAGAGACTTGCTCAGTGTCACACAGCAGACAAGGGGTGGAGCTGGGATTAAAAAACTGGTCCTTCTGATTTCTAGGGCCCATTCTCTATCCACTAGAACATGCTACTTTAATCAATCTATCAATCAATCAGTTGTATTTATTGAGAACTTAGTGTGTGCAGAGCCCTGTACTATGTGCTCAGGACAGTACAATATAACAATGAAACAGACACATTCCATGCCCAGTCTAGAGGAGGAGACAGACATTACTATAAATAAATGTTATGGGTATGTATATAAGTGTGGGGCTGGGGCTGAGGTGGGAACACGAATAAAATTCAAATGTCCAAAACAGAACTCCTTATCTTCTCACAAAAACCCTGTCCTCCCCCCTGACTTTCCCATCACTGTAGACAGCACAACCCTCCTTCCTGTCTCACAACCCTAACTTTGGTATCATCACTGACTCGGCTCTCTCATTCAATCTGCATATTCATTATATTACAGAATCCTATTGTTTCAACCTTCATAACATCGCTAAAATCCGGCCTTTCCTCTCCAACCAAACTGCTATCATGTTAATCCAAGAGCTCATCCAATACCACCTTGATTACTGTATCAACCACCTTACTGACCTTCCTGCCTCCTGTCTCTCCTTGCTCTTCAGTCCATTCTTCACTCAGCTGCCTGGATCATTTTCCTAGAAAAACAGTCAGTTCACGTTTCCCTGCTCCTCAAGAACCTCCATTGGTTTCATATCCACCCCTGCATCAAACAAAAACTCCTCACCATTGGGTTTAAAGCACTCAATCACCTTACCCCCACCTTCCTCACCTTAATACTCTCCTACTACAACCAAGCCTGTAAAACCAAGCTGGCACACTTAGCTCCTCTAATGCTAACCTTCTCCCTGTATCTCAGTCTCATTTATCTCACTGCCAACCTCTTGCTCACATCATGCCTCTGGCCAGAAACACTTTCCCTCTTCAGAGCCACCAGACAATTTCTCTCCCCAACTACCAAGCCTTATTAAAGGCACATTTCCTCCAAATGACCTTCCCTGACTAAGAACTTGCTTCCTTTTCTTCCACTTTCTCCGGCATCACCCTAACTTGCTCTCCTTATTCATTTTCCCTCCCCAGCCCCAAAATATTTATGTTACATATCAGTAATTTATTTATTTTTTATTATTGTCTGTTTCCTCCATCTAGAGTATAAACTCGAGGTGGGCAGGGAGTGTGTCTGTTACATTATACTCTTCCAACTGCTTAGTACAGTGCTCTGTGCACACACAGTAAATGTTCAATAAGTACAATTGATGATTGATTGTTTAATAAATACTACTGATTGATTTGATTCCATTTCCATTCATTCTAGCATCATCTATTTGTTCTTCACTGACAAACTCTTCACAAGAGATTTCATTAAATAACCAATAACTTAGTAAAACTTTATGGATCAATAGGTATATTTTACCCAGTTTTGTGGTCTCTCCTGTTTCTCTTATGCTAACTCTGTCATACTTGCTGCTTCTAGTACCTACCCTTCTCAGAAAGACCATCTAAAATTAGGTGAAATTCAGAGAAAGAAGATGCAGTGCTCATTAGTAGAGTTGATTAAATGTGCTCTTGGAATGTGCATCATTAGTAACAGTAGACTCTGTATTATATGAATCACTGGACTCTTTCTATTTCACTGTTTTGGATTTGCATGTTGTTTTGTTTGTTGTTTCTGTTGAGAATAAGAAATATATTTCTGATATATCATAATATCATATAGTATATGTCGTAAATATGCTTAAATAAAATTTGAAATGAGGAAAAAGTCATAAGGAATGTCTCATACTTAAGAGGAAAATATTGAAAGATAGACAAATAATCATTCTTCTTGATCAAATGTCAGATCATGTAATTTTCAGGAATTTTTAGTAATTCCTGTAGTCGGGGGTATGTAATCCAGATTTGGGCTGTTATCTGTGGTCTCTGCTGCTCTGCTCCACCATCCAGCTGCAGCCGGGAATCCTCCCCGGTTTTCTGACAGGCTCAGGATATGGTTTCTCTCACTGTGTCTCCTGCACAGTAATACAGGGCCGTGTCCTCGGTTTTCAGGCTGTTCATCTGCAGATGCACCAAGTTGTTGGCACTGTCCAAGGACATGGTGAATCGGCCTTTCACAGAGTCCGCATAGTTTGGATAGCTCCCATCGCATTTTATATACGAGACCCACTCGAGCCCCTTTCCTGGAGCCTGGCGGACCCAGCTGACATAGTAGCTGCTACTGAAGGAGAATCCGGAGGCTTTACAGGAGAGGCGTAGTGATCCCCCGGGCTGTCTCACGTCTCCCCCAGACTCCACTAGCTGGACATCACCATGGACACCTGTAAACACAGAGACAGAATGGATCATGAGAACAGTTACACATATACACACATACACATTCACACACATGCGCACATGAATTGTCCATGTCTATCACGTCTTTCCTCAATTACCTTGGAGCAGGGTCAGGATGGAAACCAAAGTTAGGGCGGACTGCATGGTGGGGGCTGTGGGGCAGTTCTGGGGCCAGGAGGGGAACAGCACAGACAGCGGGGCTGGGTGTCCTCTCCCCGAGCTGCAGGAACAGGGGCCATGCAGGCTTTTATCAGGGCTGGAAGGGCCCCATTTGCATCTCCTCTTCTCTATAAGATCACAGAAGCTGCCTCCTGGGGCTCATTCCCTGCCTCAGACTGAAGGACCAGCCAGAGTACTCAGTTAAAGTCCTGAGGTTGACTCAGTCATGTTTGTGAAGAAGCAGATTTTGTATCTACTGGATACTAAGGATATTATTTGCTTTTCAGGTTATTATTTGCTTTGTCCTGGCTGCAAGGGGGATTAATCTAAAATACTGATAGTAATGTACAGTACAGTACAGGGCCTGGCACATATTAAGCTCTTAACAAATACCATTTTAAAAAAAGGTAAGAAAACTGATATTTAATGCCCAATTTACAGATGAGGAAACTAGGGCAAAGAGATTTTCTGAGATCCCACAGCAAACAAGCAGCGGAACCCAGATTAAAAGCTGGGTCATCTGGTCTTGCTTCTTTAGCGTTCAGAATGACTCCATTTGGAAATGAGCAAGATGATTCAATACACTGTTTGGGAAATAGGATTCCTCAATGCACCTACCATTTGAGTTTTGGTGGACTGGGGAGAAATATTTGTCCCTGCGTAGCATGCAAAGAGCCCAGATGATTACAGAGGGTGAGGCAAAGTTTTAGAAATATTGGTCATGTCTAGTGTTTTAGGGAAATACATTCCAGTTCTAAGGTATGGGGAGGTATGTGAGGCAAAATTGGTAGTTTTAGGTTTGTTATTGGGTTTGTTACTAATGCCCAGCATTCTTGGGGATTTGAACTGCACATTCCAGAAGGGTGTGGGACCTAGACCTTAAAACAGATGCCAGCAGGTTACAGAACCTGTATGATGTCCCATAATCTGGAACTACAAAAGAAGTTCTCAGAAATTCAAAGCTGGGTTCTCAGGCAGCAAAGTGTAGGAAACAACTCACTGATGCTATCCATGGGTTCCCCAGAAGAGATAAACATGGAGAGGATTCATTCAGTAAAAAATGTCCCAATGGAGGATGGATGGAAATGAAAATTTTCTCCTCTCCCATCTGCACTCAGAACAACGTATGTCGTGGGTCAGGAAGGAGGGGATGGTCCCTTGGGAAAGCGGTGCACTGAGCAGGGAGAGGAAACCACAAACTCTGAACTGAAACTCCTTCTCTGCCTCACTCCCCACATGCTCCTGGAGCTGTTCTCGATTGTCTCAGTGAGTCCTGAGCTCCCCCTGCTGCGCAGCTTCCTCCTGCCCCCCTGCAGGGGAAGGTTTGTGTCTGGGCCATACACTGTGTGTCACACTAAATAGTGCAAGGCTGTGTCTGCGGCTGTCAGGCTGTTCAGGTGCAGAGAGAACTCGTTGCTGGGCGTGTCTCTGGAGATTTGGTTTGTGAGAAGGACACCGTTAGTGCTACCACTGGAGCCGTATGCATATCCCACCCACTAAAGCCTCTTCCTTATTATTGCCCACTCCACACTGCTTCAAAACCATTGGCTTTAAGGAACTCAATCAGATCTCTCCTTATACCATTTAGTTCTCTCACTGTACCCTACCTTGCACTCTTCATTCCTCACTAGCTACCCTACCCACTGGACCTCATTCTCACCTCTGCTGCTTCTGGCCTTGCTTACACCTTTTCTCCTGCCAGGAACATTCTCTGCCTTTAATCTGCAGGTCTCCCCAACATCAAAGCCCTGCTCAAATCATGTTTTCTTCAGGAGTTCTTCCCCAATTAATTTCTGCTCTTCTCATCTCAAATTGCCCCTATATACATTGCTGCTCCTCTGTACCGCATGCACACTTAAATATTCTAAGTCACCCATGGCACCTCTATGTGTTTCTTACATAAAGGTACTCAAATACTAACTCATCTTCTGTTCCTTTTCCTCATATGTAATTTATTGCTTTGTTTGTCTCATCCACAAGATTATAAATGCCTTGAGGGCCAGGATCACATCTACTAATTCTAGGGTTTTTTAATGGTACTTGTTAAGTGCTTATTATGTATCAGGCACTGTACTAGGCGTTACGGTCGATAAAAGCTAATCAGGTTGGACAGAGCCCCTGGTTGTAATCCTACTGGGCCAAAAATCCTACTGGGCCAAAAGGAACCTTGGTGCCAACCTGAATTCATGGGAAATAGATAAGTGGATGTTTACTATACCCTGGGGGAGTTGGGAACAAAAATTAAATTATGGACAAGTGCAAGAGTAATCAATCCACCTGTTATATTTATTGAGTGCTTACGGTATGCCAAGAACTGTGGTTTATTCTAAAATTTTCTTTAGGCCTTTTCAACAGTTACCATTTCTATTTTGGTTCCCTCAGTAGTTCCCATGAAGTGCTATTTAGGAGTATGTTGATATTCTTCTGAAGTAAATAAAAACATTTTTTCTTTGTTGTGAATAAAGAATTTTTTTTGTATTTTACATTCCATGAACTGACAGTCCCTGCTGACTCCAACCCACCTCCATTCCTTTTCTCCCTGCTTCCTCTTCTCTGTATCTTCTGCCCTGCTTCTGCCCCTGTGCCTGACTATTTGAGCTTGAGGGTGATTGAGTGGGGAAGAGCGGAGGGTCTGTGTCTGCTCACTGTTGGTCTACATGTCTAAGTTGGAGTGTCGGGTGCCTATGGGGTGTTCATAGACATTCCAAGAACTGGGAATTTCATTTGCTGATTACTTGATTACAAACAATGCTTTATAATTTGTGAATCAGGTAATAATTGAATCAATGAAGTTTGTATTTAAGCTGCATATGGATATTTGAATTACCTACAGAGAAAAAATGGCCAGTTCATATTAACTTAACATACATGAAGGAATTGGTCGGGGAAGAATTCCTCAGGAATTGGTACCAACATTAATAATAGAATCAGTGATTGGGCTAAGACTTTTTTCTGTGGTTTTTGTTACTCTGTTCCCCTATTCAGCAGCAGCCCAGGAATCCTCCCAGGGTTTCTGACAGGCTCAGGGTTTGGTTTCTCTCACTGTGTCTCTCGCACAGTAATACAGGGCCGTGTCCTCGGTTTTCAGGCTGTTCATTTGCAGATACACCACACTGTTGGCGTTGTCTCTGGAGATGGTGAATCGGCCTTTCACTGATGCAGCGTACTCTGTAGTTTGTGAATTAGCTACGTTACGTATCATAGCAACCCACTCCAGCCCCTTTCCTGGAGCTTGGCGGATCCAGTCCATATAGTAGTTACTGAAGGTAAATCCAGAGGCTTTACAGGAGAGGCGCAGAGACCCCCCAGGCTGTCTCACATCTCCCCCAGACTCCACCAGCTGGATATCACCCTGGACACCTGCAAAAATAGAGACAGCGTGGATCATGAGAAGAGTTATACATACACACACACACACACACAAATTGTCCATGTCTCTCACATCTTTCCTCAATTACCTTGGAGCAGGGTCAGGATGGAAACCAAAGTGAGGGCAGACTGCATGGTGGGGGCTTTGAGGCAGTTCTGGGGGGCAGGAACGGAATAGCACAGACAGCGGGACTGGAGCTCTTCTCCCAGAGCTGCAGGAACAGGGGCCAGGAGGGCTTTATTAAGGGTTCGAGGAGCCCCATTTGCATCTCTTCTTCTCTATAAGAGCACAGGAGCTGCTTCCTGGGGCTCATTCCCTGCCTTCTGCCTCAGGCAGAAGGACCAGCCGGAGACCTCAGATAAAGCCCTGAGGTTGACTCAGACATGTTTGCGAAGCTTGTAGATATTTTACCTACTAGATACTAAGGATATTATCAGCCATCAGAATTTCATACTCTTCTGGACCTAAAAACAACATCTTTACCTCCTTCCCTTCCCCACAGCACCTGTATATATGTATATATATTTGTACATATTTATTACTCTATTTATTTATTTAATTAATTTACTTGTACATATCTATTCTATTTATTTTATTTTGTTAGTATGTTTGGTTTTGTTCTCTGTCTCCCCCTTTTAGACTGTGAGCCCACTGTTGGGTAGGGACTGTCTCTATATGTTGCCAACTTGTACTTCCCAAGCGCTTAGTACAGTGCTCTGCACACACTAAGTGCTCAATTAATACAATTGATTGATTGATTGATTGATTGATTGATTTTCCAGAGACCTCCAGCCCAGGGTCAGGAGAGAGATAGACTCTCCTCAATGTGGGGACACTACTTCACCTGTGAGTCTGGGGGTGATTTTCAAAGAGAATGCCCACTCTGGGTATAAAGGGGAGAGTCGATGAAGAGGGCTCTTGTGCCTGGGGCTCTCCTGACTAGGGGAGTTGGCTGTTTTGGTCAGAAACAGGAGAATGGGTCTGTCCCTGAGCCCTCAGTCATCACCAGGCCTGGTGGCTGAGAATTCCCCAAGAGGTTTTGCAGGGAATCTGCCCCAGGCTAGCTGGAGATGCAACCTGAGATAGAGGTGGACTCAGAACTCTGAGCGGCCTATGGCCCTTCCTCTGCTATTCCATCAATAACTGCCTATGGATCATGCCAGGCCCAGGAGCTTTACAGAATGGTCCATGACCACCGGAAAGACTGCACAGGACACACATAGACCAAGTATCTTAGCACATGGACCCAGACTGGTATCAACCAATCTCATTTCCCCTAATCACCCTCCTCTGCACAACTATACACTGGGATCTGTACCCCTTAGGTACTTGATATTCACCCCACCCTTCCCCACACAGCCTTTATGTACTTAGCCTTCCACTTTGTCGTTTCTCTTATCTATCAATCAATCGATGGTATTTATTGAGTGCTTACTATCTGTAGAACACCTCACTAAGCACCTGAGAGAGTAAAATGCAACCAACTTAGCAGACATGTTCTCTGACCATAACAACTTTACAGTCCAGAGCGGGAGATCTGAAATTTATTTTAATGAATGTTAAAAGCTCTTCACTGAAAGCTCTTTGTGGGTAGGGATCATGGCTATTATATTGTTCTTATCCACGTGCCTAGTCCAGAGCTCTGCACACAGTAAGCACTCCATAAATACCTATGATTGATTGATCCTCTGGTCAAAAATCATGGCAATGGAGCCCTGTTTCCTTTCTCCTGGCCCCCACCTCAGTGAAGCCTTAGCTAAAGGAAAACAGCCTCTTCCTCAAATGCAACCCACTAGACTGCACCCCTCTGGGCTATAAGCTCATAGTGGGCAGGAAATATGTCTATTATATCACACTCTTCCAAACAGTACAGTCCTCTGCAAACAGTAAGTGCTCAAAGAATAGGATTGATGATTAATTGTTTAATAAATACTACTGATTAATTCCATTCAGTTTCCATTCATTCTGGTGTCATCTATTCATTCTTCACTGACAAATCCTTAATAGCTGGTATCATTAAGTAAACAATAACTTAGTAAAACTTTATGGATCAAAAGGTACATATTACCCAGGTTTCTGGTCTCTTCTTTTTCTCTTATGCTAACGCTCTCATATTTTCTGCTTCTAATACCTGCCCTTCTCAGAGAGAACATTTCAAAATTAGGTGGAATTCAGAGAAAGAAGGTGCAGTGCTCATTAGTAGAGTTGATTAAATGTGCTCTTGGGATGTGCTTTATTAGTAGCAGTAGACACCATACTATGATGAATCACTGGACTCTTTTTATTTCACTATTTTAGATTTGCAGTCTTTGGTTGTTTCTGTTGAGAATCAGAAAATAAATATGTTTAAATAAAATTTGGAATGAGGAAAAATTCATAAGGAATGTCTCATATATAAGAGGAAAATACTGAAAGATTGACAAAGAATCGTTCTTCTTGATCAAATGTTAGATTATGTAATCTTCAGGAATTTTTAGTAATCAGTGAGGTGAGAGGTGGGAAATCCAGGACAGCTGCAGCCTACGAATCCTCCTCCATTTTCTGACAGGCTCAGGATGTGGTTCCTCTCACTGTGTATGTGGCACAGTAATACAGGGCCATGTCCTCAGTTTTCAGGCTGTTCATTTGCAGATGCACCAGGCTGTTGGCGTTGTCCTTGGAGATGGTGAATCGGCCTTTCACAGAATCTGGATAGTAGGTGTTGCTGGTACCAGTACCTATAGTTGCAACCCACACCAGCCCCTTCCCTGGGGCCTGGCAGACTCAGCTCATGTAGTAGCCGCTACTGAAGGAGAATCCGGAGGCTTTACAGGAGAGGTGCAGAAACCCCCCAGGCTGTCTCACATCTCCCCTAGACTCCACCAGCTGGACATCACCCTGGACACCTGCAAACATAGAGACAGCATGGAGCATGAGAACAGTTACACACACACACACACACACACACACACACACACACACACGCACGCACACACACACACACACACACATATTATTCATGTCTTTCAGTCTTTACTCAATTACCTTGGAGCAGAGTCAAGATGGAAACCAGACTGAGGACAGACTTCATGGTGGGGGCTGTGTGGACAGTTCTGGGGACAGGAGGGGAATGGCACAGACGGCAGGACTGGAGTTCCTCTTCCAGAGCTGCAGGAACTGGGGCTTTGCTGGCTTTAATCAGGGCTGGAGGGGCTCCATTTGCATCTCCTCTTCTCTATAAGGCAAGAGCAGCCTCCTCCTGAGGCTCATTTCCTGCCCTCTGCCTCAGGCAGCAGAACCAGCCAGAGCCCCCAGACAAAGTCCTGAGGTAGACTCAGGCAAGATTGTGAGGCAGCAGATTTTTTACCTGCTAGATACTAAGGATATTATTTGTTTTTCAGAAACTTTTCTCCTGGTTGCAAGGGGGATTAATCTAAAATATTAATAGTAATGATAATAATAATAATGGCATCAGTTAAGTGCTTATTTTTGTACAAGGACTGGGCTAGGTGCTGGAGTAGAAACAAGATACCCCTTAACTATTTGATCGTCAGCCCATCACACAGCTCTTATGTACACAGTCTTCTACTCTGTCATTTCTCTTATCAATCAGTCAATCAATCAATGGTATTTACTGAGCCTTTATTATTTGCAGAACACTGTACTAAGCACTTGAGAGAGTACAATACAACAGACATAGTAACATATTCTCCTGGCCTCCCATCTCAGTGAAGCCTCTGTTGAAGGAGAGCAGCCCCTTCCTCAAATGCTACCCACCAGACTGCACCAGGCATTTGCTGTATCCCAGACTAAAGAAATACATCAGCCTCCTCGCTGACCACCTGCCACTACTCCTTCCCTTCTCCAGTCAGCATTCTGCTATCCGGATCATTTCTCTAATACATCATTCTGTACATTTCTCCTCACAACTAAAATTTCTACAATTATTTCCTATTCCATACCACTTCAATAATATTGGCTTTAAGGAATTCAGTTGGCTTTCTCCTTTTTATACCATTCACTTCTCACACTATACCCCAGGTTTTATTCTTCGTTCCTCACTAGCTACCCTGCTCACTGGACCTCAGTCTCAACTCTGCCCCATTTCTACCTGCTCACATCTTTCCTTCTGTCAGGAACTCTCTCTGCTTTCAATCTACAGCTCTCTCCAACTTCAAATCCCTTCTCAAATCACATTTCTTCCGGGAGTCCTTCCCCAATTAATATCTCTTCTCTCATCTCAAACTGCCCCTATGTATACTGCCATACCTCTGTACCCCATATACACTGACATATTCTCAGTCACCCATTGTACCTCTATATATTTCCACATCCATTACTCATATACTAACAGATTTGCATGGGGGAGTCCTACTCTAGGTATATAATAATGACAATAATTATAATAATAATTATCATGGTATTTGTTAAATGCTTAGTATGTGCCAAGCATCATACTAAGTGCTGGGATGGATACAAGGAAACTGGGTTGAACATAGTCCCTGTCCTGTATGGGGCTCACAGTCTTAATCCTCATTTTACAGATGAGGTAACTGCGGCACAGAGAAGTGAAGTGACTTGCCCAAGGTCACACAACAGACCAGTGGCACAGCCAAGATTAGAACCCATGACCTTTTGACTCCCAGGCTGGTGCTTTATCCACAGGATAGGGAGGGCTCTGGGGCTGGGGCCTGAGCTACACTGAGGGTGAAAGTTCTCCATCTCCCTGGGGCTCCATACAGCTCCTTTTGATTCTAGACTGTGAGCTCGTTGTGGACAGGGAAAGTGTCTGTTTGTTGTTGTATTATACTCTCCCAAGCCCTTAATAGAGTGCTTTGCACACAGTAAGTACTCAGTAAATATGTTTGAATTGAATTGAATTGAGTGAGGGGTCCCCCCTGGCTTCCATCATCTTTTCCCCTCAATCCCTGTGACTTCTTGAGAGGGATTGTTTAAAGCCAAAAAAATCTCCATTTCACAGATGAGAAAATAGAGAGACAGAAGTGCACTTATTATTATTATTACTATTTTAGGACTATGCAGTACTGCTCAATCAGCTCTCTCCCTCCTACTTTACCCAATCCACACCCTGCACTCTATTGCCAATCTAATGTGTGACATAGATGAAATCAGGGCACAGTGCTAGCAGAGTGGAACATGCTGGCTGGGGGGCACCAGGAGATCGGTGATATAGGATGGGGCAAGTTGACTGAGTGCTTTAATGCCAATGGTAAGGACTTTCACTTTGAGGTGGAGGTGGATGGGCAGCCACTGGAGACTTGTAGATGATTACCAGTCAATTCAGTGTCAACAGTGCAATAGGGACTGAATGAAGCCTGAAGGAAACTGAGTTTGTGCATCAGGCTATATGGGGAAGCTGTTCACATTACCAGTTTTCCTGAAGTCTGGACACTGTCCCACAATGTACAGCATAGAAGAATGAAGAAGAAGAACATAGATTTGTAGATTTTAATGAAGATTGAAGCTTCAGAGCATCACAGGCTGGATGTGTGTGGAGAATGGATGCTAGGGGGATGCACAAGCGGCTGCTGTATGAGGATCCCAAATGGGACACGTGTGCCAGGAGGGGTGAATCCATGATGTTGACAGAGCCAAACACTGCCTCTAACAGGACTGTTGTGAGACTTTGACAGTGGGCAGTGCAGAATCAGGAGAGGGATTGGTCTCCCTGAGGCTGAAGCTGTGTGGAGGCAGGAAGATACAGAGACAGCCTTCAAAAACAGAAACATCCCCTGCAAGCAGTAACTGCATTCATCCTGCATGGACCTTTTAAGCCCCTGTCACAGTCATGGATAGAAGTTCACAGTAGAAGGGCCATCTTTGAAAATGAGTGGCAACTGCAAGTATGACAAATGTGCTCCCAACTACACCTAGCTCACAAAACCCCCCAAGATGCTGGAGTGATGGTCTGTCCAGACAAACACCTGGAATAGGTGAAGTGCATCCTGAAATGACAGCTCAGCTACAGACTTCCCAGGGCCTGGCTGAGGGAAACATGCTTTACATCAATGCCAATCAGCGGGAGAACCTGCCCACCTGATGAAATCAGCTGGAGCTCGGCCAATTCCAGAAAAGGGCTTGGGGAAACTGGCAAGTGGAGAGCGGGCAGAAAGGTTTAAAAAGCTCCAGAGGAGGAAGGCTTTTCTTTCTTGTCTGCCAAATGCATGTAATACAAGGAGATTATTGAATCCTACTGGAGCTAAAAGGAATCTCAGAGCCAGCCTGACTCCATGGGAAACAAGTAAGTAGGTGTTTGCTATATCTTGGGGATTTGGAAATTGAAGCTAAATTAAGGAGAAGTGCAAGAGCACTGTAGTTTATTCCAAAATTTGCTTTAAGCCTTTTAACCAGTTATTGTTGCTATTTTGGTTCCCTCAGTAGCTTCCATGAATTGCTATTTGAAAGCCTGTTGATCCCCTCCTGGACTAACTGAATACACTTTATCTCTGTTGTGCATAAATAATTTGTTTGTGTGTTTTACATTCTGTGAATTCACAATTTCTCCAGACCTCAGACCTCTTCCATTTTTTCATTCCTTGATTCCTCTTCTCAGTGTCTCTTGCCTTCCCTGACTAAAGAGAAGCTGGCAGGGGGATGGGAGGGTGTCTGTGTCGGGTCACTTAGATGTCTAGGTTAGGGTGTTGGGTGCAGAAGGCAAGATCATGTCCATACCAAGAGCAGGGAATTTCATTTGCTGCTGGTTTGATTGCAAAGACTGTGTTATAATTACCTTGAAATACAGGTAATAATTGAAGCCATGAGGTTTGTATTTAAGCTGAATAAGGGTGGTTTGGGATTTGGTGGGCGGGGCGGTTTGAATTTAAAAAAAGATACAATAAGAGCAATGGGGCAATGTGACCAGTGGGGCAGAGTTTCAGGTTCTGCCATGCTCAGGAGGGGCTGGTCAGAGTCACTACAGACCCAGGGATCACAGTAAGTTGGCTTTAGAGGAGCAAAGTGTCCGGGTTGGGTTGTAGTAGAAAATAGGGGAGGTAAGATAAGAGGAGGCAAGGTAATTGAGTGCTTTAAAGTATATGTTAAGGGGTTTTTGTTTGTGGCAAGGATTGGCTTTCTCCTCCCCAGACTACATCCTCCCAACTACCATCTCGGTACTTAGGCATTCACAGTTCCTGCCCTTACTCCTCTCCATTTGTAGTGCCTTGTTTTCTCCCCTTTGTTTCTTCCTCCCTGCATCTGTGCCTATTTGAGTCCATGTGGGTCTCTGCGTGGTGGGGGTGGGGGTGGGGGGGTCTTGGTTTGGTTGCTAGTAGTAGCAATCATAGTAATAGTATTTATTAAGCTCTTATTGCATGTACAGCATTGTACCAGGCATTGAGAAAGAATTCACAGTTAAGAATCAGCCAGGGTCCCTGTCCCTCAGGGAGTTCACCGTCTAAGAATATAAATTGGGAAAAGGGAGACAAGACACATCAGAAATGATAAACAATAGCACAAAATCACATATGAATAGAGGGTGCTGTATTTTTTTAATGACTGTAAACATCGCCTTGTAATCTGTGAATCTTGAAATGTGCCTATATAAATATACCAAAAAAAATGAATTTAAGCTGAATTAGCTTGCTAGCTGATAGAGCTGCCGCCAAGGGATTTTCTGGGCTTTGAATTAGAGGTAGAAAAATCTGGCACCAGTACAAATTTAATTTTACATACTGAAGAGATTAGGAGGGAAAGCTTGTTTGCAGTGGATAATGATAATAATAGAATCAATGACTATTCTAAGGAGTTGAGATTGCTGTTTAGGGTTCTTGCTAACCCCTAACTGTGGCTGTCCCTCAAGGTTCAGTTCCAGGTCCCCTACTATTTGCCATCTAAACCCACTCCCTTTCGGAACTCATTCACTCCCATGGCTTCAACTACCCCTTCTATGCCTAAGATACCCAAAGATACTACATCTCCAGCCCTGATCTCTCTCCCTCTCTGCAGTCTCATATTTCCTCCTGCCTTCAAGACATGTCTACTTGGATGTCCTCCCATCACCTCAAACTTAACATGTCTGAAATAGAACTTCTTATCTTCCCACCCAAACCCTGTCCTCCCCCTGACTTTCCCATCTCTATAGAAGGCAGTACCATCCTTCCTGCATCACAAGCCAGTATCCTTGGCATTATCTGGGCCTCCTCTCTCTCATTCAACCCTCATATTCAATGCATTCTTCTAGACAGTAAGGTCGTTGTGGGCAGGGAATGTGTCTATTGTTATATGGTACTCTTCAAAACACTTAGTACAATGCAGTGCACACAGTAAGTGCTCAATAAATACAACTGAATGAATGAATGAATCTGCTCTGCTCCCCCAGCCAGCTGTAGACCAGGAAATCTCCCATGACAAGTTCAGGATGTGGTTGCTCTCACTGTGTGTATCTCGCACAGTAATACAGGGCTATGTCCTCAATTTTCAAGCTGTTTATTTGGAGTTGCACCAGGCTGTTGGCATTGTCCCTGGAGATGGTGAATTGGCCTTCCACAGCATCTATATAGTATGTGCTGCCACCGCTAGTTATACTTGCGACCCACTCGAGCCCCTTCCCTGGAGCCTGGCGGACCCAGCTCAAGCTATGACTGCTGAAGTTGAATCCAGAGGCTTTACAGAAGAGACTCAGAGACCCCCCCGGGTTGCCTCACATCTCCCCCGGACTCCATCAGCTGGACATCACTCTGGACATCTGCAAACACAGAGACAGCAAGGATTATGATGACAGCCTCACACACTTAGCAGTTATCCATGTTTCTCATATTTTCTCCCAGTTACCTTGTAGCAGGGTGAGGATGGAAAGCATATTGAGGGCAGACTGCATGGTGGGGGTGGTGGGGACAGTTCAGGGGGCAGGAGGGGAATGGCACAGACAGCGGGGCTGGGGCTCCTCTCCCAGAGCTGCAGAGACAGGGGCCATGAGTGTGGGCTTTAATCAGGGCTGGAGGGGCCCCATTTGTATCTCCTCCTCTCTATAAAGCCACTGCAGCTGCCTCCTAGATGTGAGTCCCCACTCTTGGCCTCAGAGAGAAAGGCCTGGTAAAGTCCTGAGGACTGTCCGTGAGGTTACCATTTACAGGTGGACTTAGGCTTGTAGGCTGTTGCTGGGCTGTTGGGGGCTGAGACAGTGATCCCTCAGAGTGTGAGTGTGATGTTACCTTTGTTCTTACCCATTGCCACACCCTACCCATTGCCTCTTAATTTGACTCCAGTTACAGTAGGGATTTTCCTTCCCAGTGGCATTGTATAAGGTTCTTTAACCATGGATGGTCAAAACATACATTTCCTTCTTTGAGAGTCTCCGATAAAACGGAGGTAACTGCTGAGTAAAGGCTCAGGAATGCACTCCAGGATTTTGCCTGGTGAAAATTCCAGAGGCCCATCTGAACCTGTGCCAGCCCAGAGCTGTGCCTGCATCCAACAGGGATTCTTCCATTGCAATTCACCGGTTTGATAGGAATCACTTGGGCCTAAATTTTTCAAGAAGGGTCCACACAGTTTCCATGGTTCCTTGTGCTTCCTTAACAGTTGTTCAGTGTATGGTTCAATACTTCTATGGCTCAGAAACATTCCAACAAATGTTTATAACAATGTTATAGAATAGATTCTGGTTTCTAGCCAGGGTAATGTTGGACCTTTTTAGACATGCTATAATTGAATCCCCATTCTGCAGGAGAGAAAACTGAGGCATAGAACAGTTAAATTACTTGCCCAACTTCACAAAACAGGTAAGTGGTGGAGCTGGGATCAGTACCCAGGTCCTCTGGCTCCCAGGCTCATACTTTAGCCACTAGGTCACCTGGCTTCCAATTGATTCTCACTGAGATCTGCTTTTACTGTCACCATACATGGAAGTTAAAAACAGTGACTCATTCTTGGATAACTGACCTTGCGTACCTCCACTAAGGGCTAAATTATGCATAAACATCACTGGAGTCTTTACAGAAACATAAATTTCCCACCTAAATCTAATGAAAAATTGTTGCAAAGTCATCTCAGTTAATATAACTAATCTCAAATTATGTAGTGATGACTACAGTGAAGCATCTCTAAACAGGCTAAACTGACCATCCACATACCATTCCTCCATCAAAGGTACATAGATGTTGGGCCAAATTTTTTCCCTGTCAACATGGGAAGGGAGGCACATAGTGAGGGACAATGTCATTGGTCCTCTCAGCCACATACCCACTTATGTGGTAAACACCTGTCTGCGACATCTTCAAACATGAAGGACACTGTCAACATCATAGCGCTGGACTACACACACATAAACACACTAAACACCAAGTGTTCCAAGTGTGAGTTTGGCCACCATTTTTCCAGTCACCAAATGGTACTGGGAGATAGCTAGAAGCTTCAGGAAACTATAACTGGGAATGTTCCCTTCAGCAGAGTGGGAGGATGGAAGCAATCGTTGGTGTGTTCAGGCCGATGTGAGCCATGGAACAGACTCGGTGAGTCCAACTCAAGGGGACCAGCCAAGAATACTCTAAGGTTCCGCCCAGCCAGCCCCTAGGCAGGGGTGGGACAGGTTTGGATGGGCCTCTGGCATTTTCACCAGGCAAAATCCTGGATTACATTCCTGAGCCATGACTCAACAGTCTACGGCCCTGTCCTGTCCCTGGCCAAGGATCCTAGTTTGGAGTGTGAAAATGGAACAACAAAAACATAAGATTTATTTCTGTGTCTGTGGTTAAGAGAAGAGACAGTCCCTGAAACAGGAAGGAAGGAAATGGCCATGGGGAAAAGTTGTATGCTGGGCAGGGAGAGGAAACTGCAGACACTGAACAGTTCTCTGCCTCACTCACTCTCCATCTGCTCCTGAAACTGGGCTCCTTGAGCTTAGTGGGTCCTGAGCTCCCCCTCTTGCTCAACCTCCTCCTGATCGACTGCCAGGGAAGGTTTTTGACTGGGCTTACACTCACTGCACTGCACTGTGTGGGTCTCTCTCGCACAGAAATACAGGGCCGTGTCTGCGACTGTCACGCTATTCAGTTGCAGGGAGAACTCGTTCTTGGCCACATCTCTGGAGTTTGTCGCACGACTCTTGAGAGAAGAAGCGTAGTATACATTGCCTTCATAACATATAGCTCCTACCCATTCCAGCCCCTTCTCTGGAGCTTGCCGGTTCCAATGCCAGCAGTAAGCACTCGTTGTGATGGAGAAACCGGAGACTGCACAAGAGAGTCTGAGGGGCTCTGAGGGCTTCACCACTCCTGGGCCGGACTCCACCAGCTGCACCTGGGACAGGACCCCTGGGAACAAGGAGAGACAAAGTAAATCCCACACAGCAGAGACCTGCTCCCCATCTCCCCGTTTCTGAAATCTCACAGACACTCACAGCGGGGAGTAGCCAGCAGGGAGAGGAGCAGCCACCAGGATTTCATTTTCTTTTGGACCAGGGAAACCACGTCTTTCCCAGAGATCTCCAGTCCAGGCTCAGGAGAGAGACTGATACTCCCCACCTTCCCCGGGATGCTATTTCACCTGGGAGGATGTGGGGGATTTGCATGGGGCAGTCCTGCTCTAGGTATAAAGGGGAGGGAGGATGGGGAGGGCTGTATGCTGGGTCCTCCCTCGCTGGTGTCTGCCCTGTGTCCACAGTGACTGGTCCTGAGAGGGTGAAGTTGAGAGCATGTACAACTGACTGTGATCCAGAAAGAAGAAAATGGGGACATTCCTCTGGTCCCAGTGCTCTGTTTCTCCCATGCTTATCTGAAAAAAAAATCCAAACCCTCCTTGTTCTGGATTTTCTATTTCTGTAGCGTTTAGGGGGGTTGAAACGGATGACAACATAGATGACAGACAGATCTCATGTCCAAAACAGCACTAATCTTCTCACCCAAACCCTGTCCTTCACCTACCTGTAAACATCACTATAGACAACACCACCAACTCCCTGACTCACGATCCCTTAACCTTGGCATTTTCCTCGATTCATGTCTCTCATTCAACCCATATATTCATTCATTATGGCATTTGTTCACTCTTCATTATGACATTCGCTAATTGCTTAGTATATGCCAGGAACTGAACTAAGCACTGGGGTAGATACAAGCTAATCAGGTTGGAGACAGTCCCTGTCCCATGTGAGACTCACAGTCTAAACGACCAATTTACAGATAAACCGACTGAGGCACCGAGAAATGAAATGACCTGGCCAAGGACATACAGCAGACAAGTGGTAGAGCTGGAGTTAGACTCCCAGGCTCATGCTCTATCTACTAGGGTATGCTGCTTCTCAATCTGTCATGCAGGCCTGTCTGTTCAAACTTCACAACAATCACTAAAATTCACCTTTTTCTCTCCATCCAAACTGTTACCATGCTACTCTAAGCACTTATTCTAACCCACCTTGATAACTATATCAGCCTCCATGGTGACCTCCTTGCCTCCTCACTCTTCCCATTTCTCTGTGCTGCTCAAATCATTTTTCTACAAAACCATTCAGTCCATGTTTCTGCCACTCCTCAAGAGACTCCAGTGGTTGCCCATTTACCTCCGCATTACACCAAAAATCTTTAAAGGCTTTAAAGCACTCGATCATCTTTCCCCCTCCTATCTTATCTACTACAACCCAGCCCTCTCCCTTCACTCCTCTAATGCCAACCTTCTCACTGTAATTTGATTTCATCTCTCTCATCACAAAACTCCTTGCACATATCCTCCCTCTTGCTGGGAATTCCCTCCTCTTCCCTCCCCGTCCCTCCCCCTTCACATTCAGCAGACCATCACTCTCCCCAACTTCAAAACCTCATTAAAATCACATCTCCTGCAAGAGGCTTTCCCTGACTGAACTCTCTTTTCCTCTACTCCCTCTTCTTCTGTGTTGCCTTGCACTTAGATTTTCACCCTTTACTCACCCCCAACTGAACCCCACAGCATTTATACACATATCCCTAACGTATTTGTTTATATCAATCTGTCTCCCCCTAGATATTGTAAGTTCCTCGAGGTTAGGGAAACGTGTCTACGAACTCTGTTATATTGTACTCTCCCAAACGCTTAGTACAATGCTCTGTACACAGTCAGTGCTCAGTAAATACAGTTGATTGATTGGATGCTCCAGGATCCTCCTATGCATCCTAGTGCTCTGCTTCTCCTGATTGTCTCCTAGCAGATACCGGTTCCAGGCTGGACTGGGGCAGTGAGCACACAAGCTTGCTGTCTGAGAACAGTCTCATTCCAGCACCCTTTAATTCCTATGATTTCTCTTAATTCTCCAAGCCCTCATTCTCCCCAAGAGCAGTTCAAAGCAGAACAGGTGGGAGGGCGTGAGAACCAGCCTCCCAGAGCACCACTAGCTCTTTAATGATAATAATAATAATAATGGCATTTTTTAAGCATTTACTATGTGCCAGGCACTGTACTAAGCACTGAGGTGGATACAAAAAGCAAATGGTGTTGGACACAGACCCTGTCCCACATGGGGCTCACAGTCTCAATTTCCATTTTACAGATGAGGTAACAGAGACACAGAAAAGTGAAGTGACTTGGATACTAGTAAGGCTATCTCTGCTCCCACTGATTGTCACCTAGAGGGAAAATCCCTAGGCTGCTGGGAGAAGCAGTGCATAACCCACTGGTTTGTCTGGTACCCAGAGGAGATGAGGGCAACAAGGCAGAGCACAGAGTTGATTGAATCTCCAATGTAATGATATTGGACAGAGTGATGTGAACCATTTCCAGCCCAGGGCACAAAGCTTCCCCAGACTACTGCCCCCAGCCTAGAGCCAGGAGCCTTGGGCATTAGGGGTGGCATTGTGGAGGAGCAGGAGAGGTTGGCAGGTAGGTCAATATCACCAGGATTGACTGAGGATTCACTGAAACCTCTCTGTCTCTGGGGTGGTAATAAGGGAGGTGTCAGCTGTGAAATTTCGATATTTATGTCACCTCTCATCTAGAAATATTGAATGCAATCAAGGACTTTCCTGTTCAGTCCAGAAATGGAGTCTGGGAACAAGACTAGAGATAAAGGGTAAGCACAGCTTCCTGAAGACATAGAGATAAGAGGATTTGTTGCAATTCTGTTTTACTGTGTGTCCTTCCCATGGTTGTGTGATTTTGAAAGTGAAAGCAAGGATAGAGGGCATTGACCCCGGAGATCCCTGGGAGACCCCCCAAGGAGGGTGAAGGACCCTCAGGGTGGAGTCCTCCCAGTTTTCTAACAGGCTCAGGATGTGTGACTATGAAACCTTGGGCTGATTGGACTCCAGTTCAGGGAGACAATTCAGGCAGAAAAAGATTGTATTGATAACCAGATTTAATTAATGCCCTTTTTGCCTTCTTACAGGCTGTGGCCTGTAAGAGCAATAAAAAAACCTACTGCAAAACTACCCATTGCCGTCCGTGAAAGGATACAAAGTGTATTTTTCCAGTTTTTTCCAGGGCTCAATTGGGCCTGAATGCCTGCAGGGAAAGATTTTCATTCATTCAATCGTACTTGTGTGCTTACTATGTTCAAAGCTCTATACTAAGCTCTTAAGTACAATATAACAATAGACAGACACATTACTGCCTCTCACCCTATCTCTTTCACACAGTAACACGTGGCCGTGTCTGCTGCTGTCAAGCAGTTCAGCTACAGAGAAAACATGTTCTTGGAAGTGTCTCTGAAAATAGGGATTCAACTTTTGAGTAGTGTCTCTGTTGGGACCATATACACACCCCAATTAGTCCAGTCCCTTCCCAGGAGGCTGGAGGAGCCAGGTCCACTAGGAGCTGCAGACAAGGCTCAGGAGAACCTGAGGGGCTCTGCGGACTTCATCACACCTGGGCTGGACTCCACCAGCTGCACCTGGAATGGGACCCTTGGCAGAGCCAAAACACAACGTTAAAACTCCTCTTACTGCCCAGATCCCATCTTGACCCCTGAGTGTCTCCCAGAAACCTTCACCTAGCAGAGCAGCCAGTAGGAGAAGCCTCTGGGCTCAGGAATTCTGTCTTTAAACAGGAAGCAGGGCTGGGATTTGCATTTGGGTGCCCCTGTCCCCAGGTTATAAAGGAGGACAGGGCTGCCTGAGGCTTCTGTGACTGAGGGAAGCACCCAGAGGGAACATCCTGGGGAGACTCGAGCTCAGCATAGATCACCCCTCCTAGCCCAGATGAGTCTCCAGTGGGTGTTTCTAGACTGTGAGCTCATTGAGGGAAGGAATGTGTCTGTTTGTTGTCATATTATACTCTCCCAAGCGCTTAGTACAGTGCTTTGCACACAGTAAGTGCTCAGTAAATATGATTGAATGAATGAATGAATGAATGAGTGTATCCACAGAAGGTACAGAAACTGGAGGCAGAAAGGAAAATGGACTTTATTCCAGAGGGGACTCTGTATCTGGAATAGTAATGACTGTTTCTTTGTCCCTGCCTAGCCTGCTTTTTGTAGCAGGCTTTTTTTTCCCCAGTTCAGCCTACTTTTTAAATTACTATTGATGATAGCAATGATGATGATAATTCTAGCATTTGTTAAGCCTGTGTGCTAAGCACTGTATTCATTCAATCATATTTATTGAGCACTTAATATGTGCAGAACACTGTACTAAGCACTTGGGATAGTACAATATAACAATAAGCAGATACATTCCCTAGCCACAACGAGGTTACTAAGCTAACTGCACTTAAGCCCTGAGATAGATACAAGATACTCAGGTCCCATATGAGGCTCATGGTCTAAGGAGGAGGGAGAACAGGTATTGAATTCCCATTATACAGATGAGGGAACTGAGGCACAGGGAATTGAAGTGACTTGCTCAAAGTCACACAGCAGGGAAGCAGGAAAGCCAGGTTTAGAACCCAGGAACCACCTCCTCAGGGTTAGTGTCTGCCCTCAGCCTCACACAGAAGTAACCTAGCAGACCCCTGGGAGAACACTGGTGTTACCGAGATGTCCAGGGTGTGTTTCAAGGTTGAAGTTATGGCATTTGTTAAGCATTTACTATGTGCCAAGCACAGTAATAAGTGTTGGGGTAATGGAGTAATAGCTAAGTTATAGGCAGATCAGATCTAGAATGTTAATGAAAAATGAATATTAATAATGATGGAAAGCATAATAAAAATTAAGGGCACTGGTCACAGGCTGTTTGACCCTGTAGATGGGATGGGAGCATGAACTGAAGACAGTGGGGAAGGGGAATCCGTTGCTTGGAAGTGTTTAGAAAACAAGGGCAGGGGGCAGCTTCAGTGGGATATAAAACTGGAATGGCTGAGGGGGAAGGAGTTGAGGATCTGAACATGGAGCAAGGAGTGGGGAGGGATTAGGAAAGCCTAACACCATCAGCTTTCCCAGGCCTAGTGGCAGTCACCTTTCCTTTTCTCGTCCTGGGCTGGAGCTTTCAGACAGGCTCAGGATGTGGTTTCTGTCACTGTGCTTCTTGCACAATAATATATGGCCATGTCTGAGGGCTTCAGGCTTTTCCACTCCAAGTAGCCGGTGTTGATGGAGTTGTCAGTGGTGATGGTGACTTGTCCTTGAAAGGACGTGGCGTACCTCGTGTCTGCATCTGAAGGGTAAATCATCCCCATCCACTCCAGGCCTTTCCCAGGAGCCTGGCGGACCCAGCTAAGCCAGCTGCCTGTGAACGTGTACCCGGAGGCTTTACAGGAGATCTTCAGGGACGCCCCCGGCTGCTTCACTTCAGGCCCAGACTGTACCAGCTGCACCTCAGAGCAGACACCTTAAAAGGAGACACAAGAATGATTAATCTGGATGTGGGTTCCTTCTCCAACCTCCTCCCCGTCCTCTGATCCCTCACCCCAGTGGTCCCTGACCTGGGAGAGTGACCAGCAGCAATGCGAGGACCAGGTACGAGCCCATCCTGAGAATGAGGCTGCAGAGTCTGATCCGATGCCAAAATCTTCTCCTTCTCTGCCTGGTGAGTGAGGCTGGGTCTCCCTGAACTGGGAGTACCAGGGTTTTGAGCTGGAGACTTCAGTGTGAATTTGCATATGGCCCCTGGTGGGGCAGCCTCCACAGGGTTAAAGTCTCAGCTCTGCTCAGGGCCCAGGGAGGTGTCTCTGCTTCAGGGCAGAGAGCAGAGGGGACAACAGGTGCTCCTTGAACACAGTCTTCAGACACAGGGACCCAAAACCAGAGCCTCCTGTGGGAAGCAGCATCTGGCCTGATTGGAGTTCCACTCAATCAGTTATCAGTGGTAATCATTGTGCAGCTACGGAGTAGAAAGCATTTTTCTAAACCACCCTACTCAAAGAGTCCACCCCTGACCTCCTGATCACACCCTCTCTCCTGCCTGAAATTCCTTTCCCCTTCACACTTGTCACTGTTCCCCCATCTTCCAAATCCTTCTGAAATTGTATCTCCAGAAGGCCTTTCCTTATTTAACATTTCCCCATCCTAAATCCTCACCAAATTCCACTCCATCGCATTTGGGCCATTAAAGCCATCCAACCAGATGTGTCCACCTTCACAAAGACGTATCTATCAACCACAAGTCTGAGGCTTAGGTGAGGTTGAAATAAGCATCTGAATACATTCCTCCTTGTGACAGAAGCACAAGGCAGTGACAAGGTCACAGAGGAGCTGTTCACTGGGTATGGAGAGGAAACCACAGACACTGAACAGACACTCCAGTCTGTACTTGGAACAGGCTGGGAGGGGGCTGTTTCCATCTTCTCCTTCCCAATCCCACCCTCGTCTGACCCAGTTTCAATGGCTTGGTGGTCATTCATTCATTAATTCAATTCTATTTATGGAGCACTTATTGTGAATATAGCACTGTACTAAGCACTTGGGAGAGTGAAATACAACAGACATATGCCCACAACGAGCTTACACTATCAGCCTCCCTGGAATTGCAAATCAAAATGGACTGAAACCTCTTCCCTCTATATCGTTACTGTTTTATGGATGTGTTTTTTTTTCTGTACTTGTTAAACACTTGCTATGTGCAAGGTACTGTCCAAAGCACTGGGGTAGAAACAAGCAAATCAGGTTGGGCTCAGTCCTTGTCCCACATGGGGCTTATGGAGTAAGTCAGAGGATTTAATGCACATTAATCAACATTTAACCAACATTTTATAGATGAGGTAACTGAGGCATAGAGATGTTGAATGAACTGCCCAAGGACACAGAACAGGCAAGTGGTAAAGCTGAAATTAGAACCTAGGTCCTCTGATTCCCTTGCTGCTTCTCTCTTTTTTTTTTTTCTTTTATGGTCTTTTTTGTATGTGCCTTCTAGGCACTGTACTAAACACTGGGATAGATACAAGATAATCAGTCAGTCATATTTATTTAGTTCTTACTGTGCACAGAGAACTGTACTAAGCAGTTGGGAGAGTACAACATAACAATAAACAGACATATTCCCTGCCCAGAATAAGCTTACAGTCTAGAGTGGGAGACAGATATAAATATAAATAAACTACTGATATATTGGATGGGAATGCAGGACCCGTGGGATCGGATGAGTTCCCTGGATTCCAGAGCTGAGAATCTCCTAATTCCACACAGGCCCAGATCAAAGGTTTGTGTTTGTCCCAGGAACAGAGATATGTGATGAATAAATCAATCATCCCTGTACTAACGGAAGCAGCGTGGCTTAGTGAAAAGAGCCTGAGCTTGGGAGTCACAAGTCATGGGTTCTAATCCTGGCTCTGTCAGTTATCAGCTGTGTGACTTTGGGCAAGTCGCTTCATTTCTCTGTGCCTCAGTTACCTCATCTGTAAAATGGGGATTAAGACTGTGAGCCCCTGTGGGACAACCTGATTACCTTGTATCTACCCCAATGCTTAGAACAATGCTTGGAACATAGTAAGCACTTAACAAATACTATCATTATTATAGAGATGCAGCATGGCATAGTGGATAGAGAATGGGCCTGAGAGTCAGAAGATCATGGGTTTTAATCCTGGCCCTGCCACTTGTCTGCTGTGTGTCCTTGGACAAGTCACTTCACTTCTCTGGGCCTTAGTTACCTCATCTGTAAAATGGGGATTAAGGTTGTGAGCCCCAAGTGGGACAACCTGATTACCTTGTATCTACCCCAGTGCTTAGAACAGTGCTTGGCATATTGTAAGTGCTTAACAAATACCATTATTATTATTATTATTATTATTAATGTCCACCTTCCCAGAAAATGCATATTGACAGGGCCTTAATTCAGCCCTCTCTATCAGCTGCTCAGCAGTCATGAAGGAGGGAATGGTCCCTGGGGGAAAGCTGTACGCTGGACAGGGAAAGGAAACCACAGATACGGAACAGAAACCTCTCTGCCTCACTCTCCACCTGCTCCTGGAACTGGGCTCCTTGTGCTCAGTGGGTCCTGAGTGCCCCCTGATGCCCAGCCTCCTCCTGACCACCTGAAGGGGAACATTTGTTTCTGGACTCACATTCACTGCCCCACACAGTGTGTCTCTTGCACAGTTTTGCACAGCTTTGTATGTGACTGTCAGGCTGTTGAGTGGTAGAGAAAACTCGTTCTAGGAAGTGTCTCTGGAGATGGAGGTTCAACTTTTAAGAAAGGGATCATAGATAGTGTCGTTGTTGGGACTATATATACATCCCATTTACTCCAGCCCCTTCTCAGGGGGCTGAAGGAGCCAGGTCCACAAAGTGCTGGTGACTGAGCCACCGGTTACAGTGCAGGAGAGTCTGAGGAGTCCTAAAGGCTTCACCACTTCCAGGCTGGACTCCAACAGCTGCAACTGGGATGGGACTCACAGCAGAGTCATAACCCAATATTAAAGCTCCTCTCACTGCCTGGAACCCACTGTGACTTTGGAGTACCTCCCAGCAACCCTAACCTGGCATGGTGGCCAATAGGGGCATCAGGAGCAGGAAGGAGTGGACCATTTCCAGGAAGTCTGGTCAGGGAGAAGCCTCGGTGCTTGGGGAGTCTTTGTTTAAACAAGAAATCGGGGCTGTGATTTTCATGTGGGTGTCCCAAGGGAGAATAACGGAGAACAGGGCTGGCTGAGAGCTCTGTTTGCTGAGGAAAGCTCCCAGAGGGACCATCCTGGGGAGAAAGGGAATCGAGCTCAGCACAGTTCTTTCCTCCCAGCCCAGCTGTGTGTCCAATGGGCATCTTCATAGAAGGTCAGGGAAACTGGAAGCAGAAAGAAAAATGGCCTTTATTCCTGAGGGGACTCTGTGTCTGGGACAGGAATGACTATGTGTTTGCCCCTGTCTTGCCTACTGAACTGTAGCTAAGTCTTTCTCCAATTAAGCACCCTTTCATTATTATTGAAGATAATAATGATGATAATTCTAGTATTTATTAAGAACTCACTTTGTGTCAAGCACTGTACTAAGCACTGGAATAGATACAAGGTAGTCAGGTCCCATAAGGGGCTCACAGTCTAAGGAGGAAGGAGAACAGGTACTGAATCCCCATTTAACAGATGCGGAAACTGAGGCACAGAGAAGTGAAGTGACTAGCCTAAGGTCACACAGCAGGCAAATGGTGGATACAGAATTAGAACCCAGCAGCTGAATCCTTGGAGTTAGTCCCTGCTCTCAGCCTCACAAAGAAGGACCTAGCAGAGCCCTGGGAGAACATTGGTATCACCATAAAGTCTAGAGGTGATGGCCAGGGGGTGTTTCAAAGATGCAATTATGGCATTTGTTAAACATTTACTATGTGCCAAGCAGAGTAATAAGTGCAGGGGTAGATGGAGTAGTACATAAGGTATAGGCAGATCAGACACAATCTGTTTATGAAAAATGAATAATAATGATGGCATGCATAATAAAAAGGAAGGGCAGTGGTCACTGAAGTCAGAGGGGGCAGTATCCATCTACAAGCTATTTGACCCTGTAGATGGGATGGGAGCATGAACTGAAGGCAGTGGGGCAGGGGAACATGTTGCCTGGAAGTGTTTGGAAAACAAGGGCAGGGGGCAACTTCAGTAGGATATAAAGCTGGAATTGCAGAGGGGGAAGGAGCTGAGGATCTGAACCTGGAGCAGGGAGTGGGGAGGGGATTAAGAAAGCCTAAACACCATCAGCTTTCCCAGGCCTAGTGACAACCACCTTTCCTTTGCTGGTCCTGGGCTGGAGGTTTCTGACAGGCTCAGGATGTGGTTTCTCTCACTGTGTCTGTAGCACAGTAATACATGGCCATGTCTGAGGGCTTCAGGCTTTTCCACTCCAAGTAGCCAGTGTTGATGGAGTTGTCGGTGGTCATGGTGACTTGTCCTTGAAAGGATGGTCCATACTTTGTCTCTGCATCTTCAGGGTCAATCCTCCCCATCCATTCCAAGGCTTTTCCAGGAGCCTGGTGGACCCAGTGCAGGTACTTGCTGGTGAACGTGTATCCGGAGGCTTTACAGGAGATCTTCAGGGATGTCCCTGGCTGCTTCACTTCGGGCCCAGACTGTATCAGCTGCACCTCAGAGCAGACACCTGAAGGGGAGATAGAGAATGGTCAATCTGGATGTGGGCTCCTTCCCCGACCTCTCCCTCCTCTGATCCCTCACCCCAGTGGTCCCTGACCTGGGATCATGGCCACTAACATCACGAGGACCAGGTACGAGCCCATCCTGAGAATGAGGCTGCAGAGTCCGACACAATGCCAAAATCTCCTCCTTCTCTGCCTGGAGAGTGAGGCTGGGTCTCTCTGAACTGGGAGTAGCAAGGTTTTGAGCTGGAGACTTCAGTGTGAATTTGCATATGGCCTCTTGTGGGGCAGCCTCCATAGGGTTAAAGTCTCAGCTCTGCTCAGGGCCCCAGAGGGTGTGTCTGCCTCAGGACAGGGAGTAGAGGGGACAGCAAGTGCTCCTTGAGAACAGTCTTCAGACACAGGGACACAACCCCAGAGCCTCCTGAGAGAAGGGGCATCTATCCTGATGTCTGGAGTTCCACTCAATTAATCGGCTCTCAGTGGTAATCTACTGAGATAGTGTATATCTACTGAGTGCTAAGCATTTTTCTAAACTACCCTACTCGCCACAGTGGTAGTCATTGTATATCTACTGAGTGCTAAGCATTTTTCTAAACTACCCTACTTGCCGTGCCTCTTAGTCATTTCTCCCACCCGGACTTCTTGATCACACCTGCTCTTCTACCTGAAATTCCTTTCCCCTTCACACCTGACAATGCCCCCTGTCTCATTCCTGCCCCAGGGATATTTCTCCAGCCCAGATCTGGTAAGGGATGACAAGGAGCTGGAGATGGGGCTGTAAACATGGGTGGGGGAGAGGGGTGTGTTTGTGCTGGGATGCATGACCCAAGGGATTGGGTGATTCCCCTGGAATCCAGGGCTGAGAATATCTTACTTGAACACTGTCCCATTGCAATGGTAAATTTGGGGGAGTTTGACCCAGGAACAGAGATATGTGATGAATTAATTGCTAATCCATGCATTAATGTCCACCTTCCCAGAATATACACACTTGTGAGGGCTTAATCCTGCCCTCTCTGTCACAACTGTTCAGCAGTCAGGAAGGAGGGGATGGTCCCAGGGGGGAAACTGTGTGCTGGGCAGGGAGAAGAAACCACTGAACTGAAACTCGGTCTTCACCTGGAACTGGCCTTTTTTGGCTCAGTGGGCCAAGGTTTGTGTCTGGGTTCACACTCTGCCCTGCACTGTGCTCTCCCGCAGTAATACTCAGCCATGTCTGTTGAAGTCAATCTTTCTATCTGCAGTTGGCCAGTGGAACCACTGGTGGAGGGAAAGACTCGCCCTTTGAATGGGCTCTAAAATGTATGGATACGCAGTTCTGCAAATTGCTATCCAAAGCAGAACTTTTCTCGGGGCCTGACAGATCTGGTACAGGTGGTGATCATTGATGCTTCATCCTGACACTGCACCACTCCAGGACCATAGATGCTCCAGGCCTGACAGTCTCGGTCGGTTTTTGAGTCAGAGTGATGCTGGCCAGGACTCCTGCAGAGAAGAGAGAGGATAGTTTATCAAGACCCTCATTTCAGTGGAACGAGGGCTCCTTAGGACACACTGCTGCTGGAGTCCTGACATTTCTGTCCCTCACAGTGTCCAGAGGAGGATGGAGAGAGCCCTCTGTCCTCTCCCCTATATCAGGGGCCTTGCCAAAGCTGTTCCTCAGGGAGGGAAATAGCTGCTGTCTGACTTCTCCCCATTCCTTCACCTCATCCAGAAGCCCCCACTCTGATTGGTTGGATAGGATTTGCCTCTGGAGGCCTTTGCATGGGCTGCAGTATTTCATTGTAGATTTCTGGGTCTTTGTCTTTGTCTTCTTCAAAATCACAGGCCCACAAAATTCTCTGAGTTGTCTCAGGTCCACACACATGGGATTGATGGAGGTTTCCATCCTTGTTGCTTTTGTCAATCTCACTATTATTGTCGGCCTCTACTCCATCCTAATTCCCTTGAACTCTCAGCTGCCTCTGACTCTGTAGGCCACCACCTCCTCCTGGAAACCTTACCCAACCTTGCCTTCATTGACACTGTCCACACCTTGTCCTCTTCCTATCTCCCAGTCTCAGTCTCTTTCACAGGCTCAATCAATGGTATTTATTGAGCGCTAAGTGTGGATCATTATGCAGAGAAGCAGCATGGCCTAGTGGATAGAGCACAGACCTGCAACAGGCCTGGAAGCCAGGAAGACCTGAGTTCTAATCCCATTATCTGTCAATAATAATAATAATAATAATAATAATAATAATAATAATGGCATTTATTAAGCACTTACTATGTGCAAAGCACTGTTCTAAGCGTTGGGGGTTACAAGGTGATCAGGTTGTCCCATGGGCGGGGGGCTCATAGTCTTAATCCCCATTTTACAGATGAGGTGATTGAGGCCCAGAGAAGTTAAGTCGCTTGCCCAAAGTCACACAGATGACAGTTGGCAGAGCCAGGATTTGAACCCATGACCTCTGACTCCAAAGCCCGGGCTCTTTCCACTAAGCCATGCTGCTTCACTTATCTGCTGTGTGACCTTGGGCAAGTCACTTCACTTCTTTCTGCCTCAGTTACCTCATCCAGGACATGGGGATTTAGACTGTGAGCCCCATGTAGGACAGGGACTGTGTCAAACCTGATTAGCTTGTATCTACCCCAGTCCTTAGAACAGTGCTTGAAACATAAGTGCTTACCAAATACAATTATTATTATTATTACTAAGTGCTTGGGAGAGTACAAAACAACAGAATTAGCAGGTAAACTCCCTGCCCAGCCTCCTCTTCTGCATCTCGCCCCCTGAGCCTCAAGGCTCAGTCCTGGGTCCCCTTCTATTCTCCATCTATACCCACTGCATTGGAGAATTAATTTAGTCCCATGGCTTCAACTACCATCTCTGCATAGATGATTCCCAAAATCTCCCTCTGCAGCCCCAATCTTTCTCCTTCTCCACAGTCTCATAGTTCCTCCTACCTTAAGGACATCTCTACTCAGATGTCCCACCAACAGTAAAAACGTAACGTCCAAAAAACTCCTCATCTGCCCACCCAAACCCTTTTCTCCACCTGACATTTTCACTACCACCCTCTGTTTCACAAACCCACAACCTTGAAATTATCCTCAACTCATCTCTCTCATATAAACCCACATTGTCGATCTGTCAAGAAATCCTGTCCATCAAACCTTCATACACTGCTAAAATTTGCCCTTTCTTCTCCATTCAGACTTTTACCACGTTTACCTAAGTAGCTATTCTACCCCACCTTGACTCCTGTGTCATCTTTCTTGCTGACTGCCCTGCCTCCTGTCTCTCCCCACTCCAATCCATAGTTCATTCAGCTGCCCAGATCATTTTTCTAAAAAAGCATTCAGTCCATCTAAATTTAAACCAAGCACTTTTCCCTAATATGAGAAACCACCTTCCCCACTCTGCAATTACAATGCAAAGATACATTCAACCTATGCCAAACCTTCCTTGTCTAAAGGTGAGAATTGCTAGAATTGGTCCCATTTCCTACCCCAGAGACACTGCTCCAGCCCAGATGTGGATCAGGTAAGGGATGACAGGGAGTTGGAGGTGGGGGTATAAACTTGGGTGGGGGAAGAAGTGTGGATTTGTGCAGTGATGCATGATTGTGGGATTGGATGCATCCCCAAGATTCCAGGGCTGGGAATCCCCTAATCCCACTCTAGCCCTGTGCAGGGGCAAATATTAGGGAGTTTGGTCCAGGATCAGAGATGCGTGATGAATAAATTGACCATCCATGTAATAATGTCCACCTTCTCAGAATATAACACTTATCTGGGCTTTATCCTACCCTCTCTGACTCAGCTGCTCAGCAATAGGGAAGCAGGGGATGTTCCAGGGGAAATGCCGCATTCTAGGCAAGGAGAGGAAAATGCAGACACTGAAGAGAAACACCTAAGCCTTGCTGTCCAGCTGCTCCTGGAACTGGGCTCCTTGTGCTCACTGAGTCCTGTGCACCCTCGGCCATCCAGCCTCCTCCTGACCAACAGCAAGGGAAAGTTTGTGTCTGGTCTCACACTCACTGCCCTGCACTGTGTCTCTGTCACACACTATTATATGGCCTTGTCTGCTGAAGATGGTCCATCTATCTGCAGTCAGTTGGTGAAACCACTGGTGGAGGGAGAGACTCACCCTTTGAATAGGTTGATAAAGTGTATAAGTATCCAGTGCTGAAAGCTGCCATCCAAAGTGGGCCTTTTCCTGAGGCCAGGCAGATCTGGTACAGGAGGTGATCACTGATGTCACATTCCAACACGGCACACTCCAGGACCACTGATGCTCCAGGCCTGTTGATCTCCTTCGGCCTCTGAGTCAGAACGATCCTGGCCAGAGCCACTGCAGAATACAGAGAGGATGGTTTATCAAGATCTAGGGGCCCTGCTGCCTGGAGCCTAGGGAATAGGGGCAGACACCGACCTGGCAGCTGTGAGGACCAGGATGCTGGAGATGCACATTTTGGTGGAATGAGGCCTCATTGGGACACGCTGCTGCTGGAGTCCTGATATTTCTGTTCCTCACAGCATCCTGAGGAGGATGGAGAGGGCCCTCATTCCACAGCCTATAACAGAGGCAGAGACAAAGCTGCTCTGCAGGGAAAGAAACAGCTGCTGTTTGACTCCTCCCTGTTCCTTCACTTCATCCAGAAACTCCCCCTTCGATTAATTGGGTAGGATTTGCCACTGGAGGCCTTTTACATGGGTTGCAGCATTTCACGGTGGATTTCCATGTCTGCCTCTTTGTCTTCTTCATCATCTTCAAAATCACAGGCTGACAAAGTTATCTGAGTGGTCTCAAGTCCACACCCTTGGGATTAATGGAGGTCTCCATCTTTGTGGCTCTTGTCATTCTTACTATTACTATTGGCCTTTACTCCATCCTAATCCCCTTTCATGTCTAAGCTGCCTTTGTCACTGTGGGTCTCCACCTTCTCCTAGAAACCTTATCCAACCTCGATTTCACTGACACTGTCCATATCAGGTTCTCCTCCTATCTCTCTGACTGCTCATTCACAATCTCTTTCACAGGCTCAATCAATAGTATTTAGTAAGCACTATGTTCAGAGCATTGTACTAAGCACTTGGGAGAGTACAGTGGACACACTTCCTGCCTAGCTTCCTCTTCTGCATCTCACCTGCTAACTGTGGGAATCCCTCAAGGCTCAGTCCTGAATCTCCTTCTATTCTCCATCTGTACCCACTCCTTTGGTGAACTCATTTGCTCCCATGGCTTCAACTACCATCTCAATGTAGATGATTCATTCATTCATTCATTCATTCATTCAGTTGTATTTATTGAGTGCTTACTGTGTGCAGAGCACTGTACTAAGCGCTTGGAAGAGTATACTATAACAATGAACAGACACCCAAATTTCCCTCTCCTTCCCTGATCTTTCTCATTCTCTGCAGTCTCATATTTCCTCATGCCTTCAGAACATTTCTACGCAGATGTCCCACCAACACCTCAAATGTAACATGTCCAAAAATCAGAACTCCTCATCTGTCCACACAAACCCCGTTCTCCCCATGATTTTCCCACCACTGTAGACAGCATCATACTCCTCCCTGTTTCACAAGCCCATAACCCTGGAAATATTCCAGACTCATCTCTCTCTCATTCAACCCACATATTTAATGTCAACAAATCCTGTCCATCCTACCTTCACTACATTGCTGAAATCTGCACTATCCTCTCCATTCAAACTGTTATCATGTTGATCCAAGCACTTATTCTATCCTATTTTAACTCTTGCAACAGCCTCCTTGCTGACTGCCCTCCCTCCAATCTCTCCCAACTCCAGTCCATACTTTATTCTGCTGCCCAGATCAGTTTTTCTAAAACAAACATTCAGTCCACATTTCCCCACTACTCAAGAACATCCACTAGTTACCTATTGCCCTCCAGATCAAACACAAACTCCTTACCTTCGGCTTTAAACTACTCAATCACCTTGCCCCTTCCTATCTTACCTTGCTGATTTCTTACTGCAACCCAGCTCATTCACTTCACTATTCTAATACCAACCTGAGTAAATCTTGTCTATCAGCCACTTACCCATGTCCTGCCTCTGTCTTGGAACTCTCTTCCCTTACATATGCAACAGACCATCACTCTCCCCACATTCAAAGAAGTTGGATTTGTACACTTTATTCACCCAGCCCTTGGAACCACAGTATGTATGTTTATACCCATAATCAATTTTAATGTCTACCTCTCACAGTAGACTGAAGCCCCTTTTATGGGCAGTGCTTTGTATAGTGTTCTGCACCCAGTAAGCTCATGTCTCTTGAAATTACTAATAATTTTTGGCTGCTCAGTGTCCTATGAGAACCCATCCCCAGTGCTTCAGAGCCTCTGATAGGAGAATTGTTTATATTTATCCAGAGTCTTGGTAGTAAAGTGTTTAATGTAGACTGTGAGCCTGTTGTTGGGTAGGGACCATCTCTATATGTTACCAGCTTGTACTTCCCAAGTGCTTAGTACAGTGCTCTACACACAGTAAGCACTCAATAAATTCAATTGAATGAATGAATGAATTGGACTGGAACCAAAAAACAAGCAAGGTTAATAGTTCATTGAATTAGTTATGGCACTATCATGAAATTCAATTCAAAATACATAGATCTGCTCCATGTATAGAGTGTGGCTCTTTAAATTAAGAATGTGGATGATAGTAATTGTCCCTGAATTTTCAGGAATCAATAACTAGGTGTAAGAAAATGAAATCTCTGGGTTGAAGCTGTTGTCTGTGGTCACTGTTACTCTGTCCCCACCAGCCACTGGAGCTCAGAAATCCTCTCCGGGTTTCTGACAGGCTCAGGATGTGGTTTCTCTCATTGTGTCTTTCGCACAGTAATAGAGGGCCATGTCCTCGGTTTTCAGGCTGTTCATTTGCAGATTCAGCAGGCTGTTGGAGTTGTCTCTGGTGATGGTGAATCGGCCTTTCACAGAGTCTGCGTAGTATGTACTGCTACCACTACTACTTATTGCTGCAACCCACTCGAGCCCCTTCCCTGGAGCCTGGCGGACCCAGTGCATTGCATAGCTGCTAAAGGTGAATCCAGAGGCTTTACAGGAGAGGCGGAGAGACCCTCCAGGCTGTTTCACATCTCCTCCAGACTCCTCCAGCTGGATCTCGCCCTGGACACCTGCAAACACAGAGATAATGTGGAGCATAAGAACAGTCGCATATGCACACACACATACACCAGTTATTCATGTTAGGTACATCTTTCCTCAATTACCTTGAAGTAGGATCAGGATGGAAACCAAAGTGAGGGCAGACTGCATGGTGGGGGCTGTGGGGACAGTTCTGGGTGCAGGAGGGGAAAGGCACAGACAGTGCGCTGGGGCTCCCCTCAGAGCTGCAGGGACAGGGGCCATGGGGACTTAAATTAGGGCTGGAGGGGCTCTATTTGCATCTCTTCCTCTCTATAAAGGCACAACAGCCATCTCCTGGGGGTGAGTCCCTGCCCTCTGCTGCAGAGAGAAGAACCCACCAAACCTCCATCCAGCACCAGAGCAGTGGTGTCTGAGATGGCTAGGAAAGGGTGGACATTGATAGACCTGGGAAGCACCAAACTGGTGACTGGGGAAAATAAGAATATTAAAAATTCAACCTTATGAGACCCAAATCCACTACAGATAGCCAATCCATGTATACTCTCTGAGGACTCTTTTTGTATTACTATTAATGGTATTCATTATGCATCTACTATGTGGCAGGCACTAAGCACTAGCATAGTTTCTGCTGTTCAGGCCTGAGTGCTCCAACACCATAGGAAAGTAGAAGGGGCAGTCAGGGACTGCTCCTAGACTTTTCAGGAGGTCCCATTGGAGTCAGAGCACCTTGCAGTTTGAAAAACCTACAAGCAAATGACTCACTAGTAAATCTAACTAATAAGGTAGTTCCAAAGTGTTTTCAGTTATTAAGGCAATAACCACATTATAATCTATGGCTAAAAGTTTACTTTCATGCAACATTCCCTGATATGAGAAACCACCTTCTCCACTCTGTAATCACCACAGATGTTAGTCTCCCCGCTCTAGACTGTAAATTCATTGTGAGCAGAGAATATGTCTGTTTATTGCATTGTACTCTCCCAAATGCTTAGTACAATGTTCTACACTCAGTAATTGTTCTATAAATATGATTACATGAATGAATATGCTAAATCTTCTGATCTAAGAAGATCCCTGTAGAGAACTCCCAGACTTGGTCCCCATTCCTGCCCAAGGGACACTGCTCCAGCCCAGATGTGGATCAGGTAAAAGATGACAGCGAGCTGGAGATGGAGCTTATGTACTTGGGCAGAGGAGGAGGTGTGGGTTTGTGTGGGGATTCATAATCTATGGTATGGGGTGAGTCACCTGGATTTCAGGGCTAAGAATCCATTAATTCCACATTGGCCCACTGCAATTATCAAATTTTGGGGAGTTTGGTCCAGGAACAGAGATGTGTGTTGAATAAATTGATAACCCTCGTATTAATGTCCACCTTCCCAGAATATACACACTTACAAGGGTTTAATCCTGCCCTCGCTGTTTTAGCAACTCAGCAGTGAGGAAAGAAGAGATGGTGCCTGGGGGAAAGCTGTGTGCTGGACAGGGAGAGGAAACCACAGGCACTGAACAGAAACTCCTTCTCTGCCTCGTTTTCCACCTGCTTCTGGAACTGAGCAACTGGTGGTGGGCGGGTTCTGAGCGCCTCCTGTTGCCCAGCCTCCTCTTAACTGCCTGCTGGGGAAGGTTTGTGTCTGGGCTCACACTCACTGTCCAGCGTAGTGTGTCTACGGCTTTCAGGCTGTTAATTTGTAAGTAGAAATGGGAGCTGTCCTTGGATTGGAGTGGGAGGCAAGGACTCCCAGCTAGGAGTTCATTCCTAGGGATAGTGAGAAAATTGATGATGTTAAGTCTCCCTGGGGCCCTCAGTCCCTGACTGGCCCAACACTGAAGCTCAGGAATGGAGGGAATAACTCAAGGGAATCAATCAATGGCTTTTACTGGGGACTTTGGGCTGAGCACTAGATTAAGTACTTGGGAGAGGACAATACCATAGTTCATCCTCCATTTCAATATGATCCTGACCATCCTTCCTTCCACCCCTGTTGCTCAACTGAGCTACCGGCCTCTCCCCTCCCCATCCCATAATCTGGGGATTCAGGATCTGGGTTTCTGGGGTCTGAAGAGACAGACTGGATTCAGGACCGCTGAGTGATGGGGTGTACACAGACCCTACAACTACCTCTAACCCCCATTTCCCCAGACCCTAAACCTGCCTCTTAACCCCCATCCCACCAGGTCAGTTCTGACCCTGTCGGTACCCTCCTGTATCCCAACCTTTCCCCCTTCAGCATGCTGTAGACTATGAGCCCATTGTTGGGTAGGGACCACCTCTATATGTTGCTGATTTGTACTTCCCAAGCGCTTAGTACAGTGCTCTACACCCAGTAAGTGCTCAATAAATTGAATGAATGAATGAATCTTCAGTAACAGTTATAGACTCTTGTCTGTGAATCAGTCCAGATGGAAGCAGTGAAGCCTAGTGTAAAGTGCACAGGCCTGAGAGTCAGAGGACATGAGTTCTAATCCCAGCTTTGCCACTTATCTGCTCTGTGACCTAGGACAAGTCTAAACTTCTTCGTCCCTCAGTTACCTCATCTGGAAAATGAAGATTAAGAGTGAGACTGCCATGGTCTTACCCTGGGATTGGGTGGGCAGCTCAGAGAAATTTTATATGCTACTAAGAATATTTTTCCTAAGTGCTGGTATTGCTTTAGGGTGGGAAAGATTGTCTTTTGTTGCGGTGAGGGGTGTGGTAGTCCTGCGCCCCTCCCCCCCAGTGCCCCTAGTGTCTCTTCCAGGCAGGATCAGAGTCTGGGGGAGAATCCTTGACCTCCTACCCTCCTCCATGTCCTGGTCCATCTCCCAGTTCCACAGCATCCTAACTATCCCTCTTTCATCCCTGCTGTTCCACCCAGCCCCCAGCTTCTCTCCTTCCCCTCTCATTAGCTGGGGGTTTGGGGTTTGGGAGCTGAGGGAGATGGACTGAGGTCAGCCTTTCTGAGGGAGTGGGATAAACATGGATCCTGTCCCTGCCTCTAATCCCCACCACTTCTGGTCAGTTCCATCCCTGCCTGTATCCTCCTCCCAGCCAAGAGACCCCCCAACACACACATACCCTGGGCTGCCCTCTCTCAGCCAGCCTTCCTCATGCCATCTCCCAGCCCTGGACCTGCCTTCCCCCTCACCTGACTCTTCCCAGCCCTCCAGTACATTAGAACTGACCAAAAAATCCTCCTCCACCAGCAAGTCTCCCGGCTATACTGTAAGCTCCATGGAGGCAGGTATCTTGTCTACTCTCTGTCTATTGCACTTGCTCAAGGGCTTAGTACAGTGCTCTGCACACACTAAATGATCAGATTGATTAATTGATGAGTTAAGTCAAAAATATTCTCCCTGTCCCCTACATTTCTGGTGAAGTTTCCACTAGAGGAGAAATATGGTCAAGGGCTTGGAGGCTTCTCTCCAAGGGCTTCAAGCTGTCCCTCTAGTGTTTCTTCCATTTGGTTATTGATTTCACTGCTGGAGCCTCCTACCAAAATGTTACCTGCCTCAGGTTTGGCCTTTTTTCTTCTCCCTCTGCAGCTGCAGTGTGGAGTTCTTGCTCCCACATCTTCCTTGCCCTCTTGCCTGTCTCCCCCCCTTAACCCCCCCCCCACCCCCAGGGGTCTGAGAGCTTTGGCAGGAGGATGAGTTACAAAGCCTCGACTCATGGGAATGCCCTGATTCACCTCTCCTTAGGGTTGACCTGGAGGTCCTTATCAAAATGACGGAAGCCATGGGCACTGTGTCCGGGGCCATCTGCATGTTCACATTCAGGACAGAGTCTGGACTAGTGACCCCCAAATGGGGAGGGCACTGAGGTTCCAACCAACTTCCCTGGGTTTCTAGTGATGGGGGAAATCTGGAAAACTGCCAGATCAAGGAGTCACTGGGCACAGAGCAGAGAGGCAGAGGAGGGTTTTCTCTACCATGGATGTGTTTACTGTCTGTCTCCCATAGACCTGGGAATAACTGGAGGCTAGTTTGTTCCCCAACACCCAGAACAGGATGCCCTCACAAAGCTGCTCTCTGCTGCTTTGCTCCCCTTTGCCAGCAGGAGCCCAGAAATCCTCCCAGGGTTTCTGACAGACTCGGGATGTGGTTTCCGTCACTGTGTCTCACACACAGTAATACAGGGCTGTGTCCTCAGTTTTCAGGTTGTTCACCTGCAGATGCAGCAGGCTGTTGGCATTGTCCCTGGAGATGGTGAATCGGCCTTTCACAGAGTCTGAATAGTATGCACCACTTCCAGGAGTTATGCCCGAGACCCACTCTGGTCCCTTCCCTGGAGCCTGGCGGATCCAATCCATATCATAGCTGCTGAAAGTAAATCCAGAGGCTTTACAGGAGAGGCGCAGAGACCCTCCGGGCTGTCTCAAGTCTCCCCTGGACTCCACCAACTGGACATCACCCTGGACACCTGAAAACACAGAGACAGAATGCATTAGGAGAACAGTCTCATTCACACCCATTCATTCACTCATTCATACACACACACACACACACACACATGCACACACACACACACACACACACACACACACACCAATTATCTATGTCTCTCACATCTTCTCTCAATTACCTTGGATCAGGGTCAGGATGGAAACCAAATTAAGGGTAGACTGCATGATGGGGACTATGGGAACCGTTCTGGGGGCAGGAAGGGAACAGCACAGGCAACGGGGTTGGGGCTCCTCTCCCAGAGCTGCAGGGACAGAGGCCATGTGGGCTTTAATCAGGGCTGGAGGGGCCCCATTTGCATCTCCTCCTCTCTATAAGGGCACAGCAGCTGCCTCCTGGGTTGAGTCCCTAACCTCACCCTCAGACAGAAGGCCCCAGTAGAGCTCGAGGGATGGGATTAGAGATAGCTGTGGAAGAGCAGGACTGGTTGGAGACAGAGGGATTGATTCCCTTTCCTAGCTGGGAACTTAGCAACTCCTCCAGGAAGAGATCCCACTTTTGCTAATATGAATTTTAATTGTGCATTCTCACTGACCTTTGGTAGAGACAAGGGCCCACTTGCTAAATAGGTTCTTATTCTGAATTACCTAGGAATGAATAGTCCATTTTTGACAGTCAGCATTTCCCTTCAAATTATAGTTTAGGCAAACAGATACATTTAAACTACTATAAATCAATGTACTCTATCAATGGATCAATTTGTAGGTTATGTAGTGATCAATTTTTAGGTTATATAGAACTCACCTCAGACTTAACAGGTCAAAAACAGAAGGCCTTATCTTCCCACCCAAACCCTGTCCTCCCCCTGACTTTCCCATTGTTGTAGAAAACACCACCATCCTTCCTGCCTCACAAGCCCAAAACCTTGGCGTTATCCTTGAATGCTGTCTCTTATTTGACTCTCATATTCAATCCATCACTAAATTCTGCCAGTTTCACCTTCACAAAATTGCTAAAATCCTCCCCTTTCTCTCCATCCAAACTGCTACCAATCAGCCTATCCCACCTTGATTACTGTATCAGCCTCCTTGTTTACCTCCCAGCCTCCTGACTATCCCTACTCTAGTTTAAACCTCATTCTGCTGCCTGGATCATTTTTCTACCAAAATGTTCAGGCCATGTTTCCTCACTCCTCAAGAAACTCCAGTGGTTGCCCATTCACTTCTGCATCAAACAAAAACTCCTCACCATTGGCTTTAAAACACTCAATCACCTTGCCCACTTCTACCTCACCTCACTACTCTCCTACTTCAACCCAGCCTACACACTTCACTCCTCTAATGCTAACCTTCTCACTGAACCTTGATTTCATTTATCTTGCCACTGACCTCTCACCCATGTCCTGCCTCTCTCCTATGTCCTGCCTCTTTCCTGTAATGCCCTCCCTCCTCATATCCAGCAGACAATCTTTCCCTTCCTTTCAAAGCCTTATTGAAGGCACATCTTCTCCAAGAAGCCTTTCCTGGCTAAGCCCTCCTTTCCTCTTCTCCCATTCCCTTCTGCATTGCCCTGACTTGCTCCTTTTATTCATCCTACCCTTTGTGCCCCACAGCACTTATGTACATATCTGTAATTTATTTATATTAATGTCAGTCTCCCATTCTCGATTGTAAGCTCACTGTGGCCAGGGAATGGGTCTGTTTATTCTTATAATGTACTCTCCCAAGCACTTAATACAGTGCACTGTATACAGTAAGTGCTCAATAAATACGATTGAATAAATAACTGAATGAATGAATGCTTAACTTGTATCTACCCAAATAGGTACCTGTCACATAGTAAGCACTTAACAAATGCCATTTAAAATGAAAAATGAGCTTACAGCTTAGAGGGGGAGACAGACGTTAGTATGAATAAATTATGGCTAGGTTCATAAGTGCTGTGGGGCTGAGGGGGGGCGGTGAATAAAGAGTGCAAATCGAAGTGCATGTATACAACACAGATATTCAGTATAAAATGTCCTTATTGAAGCTAGATGGAAATGAAAAGTCTTCCCTCTCTGGTTTGCAGCTCAAAGCATTGTATGTAACAGATGAGGAAACAGGGGGTGGTCCCTGGGTGAAAGTTGTGTGTTCAGCAGGCATTGGAAATCGCCAACATTGGACAGAAACTGCTTCTCTCCCTTGCTTTCCAACTGCTCCTGGAACTGGGCTCCTTATGCTCAGAGGGTCCTGAGCGCTTCCTGATGTGCAGGCTCCTCCTGACCACCTGCAGGGGAAGGTTTGTGTGTGGGTTCATTCTCACTGCCCTGCACTGTGTGTTTTTCATACAGTAATATATGGCTGAGTCTGCTGCTGTCAGCCAGTTCATTTATAACAATACTTGGCTCTTGGAAGTATCCCAGGTAATGCTGATTTGAGACTGGAAAGCCGGGTTATTGTCACTGCTTCCAATATTCCGGGTAGCTCCAATCCATTCTAGCCCCTTTCCTGCAGGCTGTCGAATCCAGTGCACACCGTAGTTGGTGAGGGAAAATATGGAGATGGCACAGGAGAGTCTGAGTCTGAGGGGCTCTGAGGGCTTCACCATTCCCGAGCTGGACTCCAGCAGCAGCAGTTGAGACTGCAATACTCCCTGGGAACAAGGTAAGACACAGTGAACTCCACAAGCCAGAGACCTACTCCCCATCTCCCACTTGCTGAAATCTCACAAGCACCCACAGCGGAGGACTGCCAGCAGGGTTTCATGTTCTTCTGGACCAGGGAAACCATGTCTTCTCCAGACACCTCCAGCCCAGGTTCAGAAGAGAGACTGACCCTCCCCAACAGGGGCCACTATTTCATCAGGGAGCCTGGAGGACATTTGAATGGGAGAGTCACACTCAAGGGTATAAAGGAGAGAGTGGATGGGGAAGGCTCTATGCCTGGAGCTCTCCCCTGGGGAAGTCTGTCCTGTGACTCAGGTACAAAGATAATTTATTTCTTCCTGAGCTCTCAGCTCTGCCCCTGATTTCATTGTCTGAGAATTCCTTGAGGATGGTCAGGGAGTAACTGTGATATCTGTTAAGTGCTTACTACATGTCAGACATTGCACATAGTGCTGTAGTAGATACAAGCAAATCAGGTTGGGCACAGTCCTTCTCCTACATGGGGCTCACAGTTTTAATCCTCATTTTACAGATGAGGTCACTGAGTCACATAGAAGTTAAGTGACTTGCCCAAGATCACACAGCAGACAAGGGAGAGAGCCAGGATTAGGACCCAGGTCCTTCAGACTCCCAGGCTTATTCTCTATCCCCTAGGCCAAGCTACTTCTCTAAGAAGATTTGCATATGATTATGTGTGATGGTGTGTCCAGACGATTGAAGGCCCAGAATAAGTGATGGGCAACCTGAACTGGAAGCTCAGCCACAGACTTCTCAGGGCCTGTCTGATGGAAACACCCTGTACATCAATGCTAATCACCTGGGAGAAACTGCCCACCTGATGACATCAGCTGCTGCTCAGCCAATTCCAGGGAAGGACTTGGGGAATGTGGAGAGGGGGGAGAAAGGTTCAGAAAGTTCCAGAGGAAGAAGGTTTGCTCTCTCTTATACTGTAGTCACATGTGATGCAAGGAGACAACTGAACTCTGCAGGCCAAAAAGGAGCCTTGTGATTGGTCTGAGTCCATGGGACATCAGTCACTCAATCAGTGGTATTTACTGAGTACTTAGGTGTCAGTGGGAAATCCATTGAGAGATGTCCTGAAGGCAGAAGTAATGTGAGACTACGGAGAAGGTGGAAGTTCAGATAAGCATAGAGATGGATGTTGAAGCCATGGGAGTCAGTTCTCCAAAGGAGTGGGTATAAATAGAGACTAGGAGGGGATCCAGAAATGAGTCTTGATGAACTCCTACAGTTAGAGGGAAATAGATGGATTTCAGCCTATCTTAGGGAAGCTGAGAACTACAGCCAAATTATGAACAAGTGCAAGACTAGGGAGTTTTGTTTAATTTTATAATTAGCTTTAATTCCTTTAACCAGCTACCTTTTCCATTTTTGATTCCCTGTTTGAAGACTGATATTTTTCTGGACTGAGTAAACATACTTTCTATTGTGCTTGGGTGTTTATATACTGTGAATCCACACTTTTTCCAGGCATCAGCCCAACTCTATTCCTTAGCTCCGTGCTTCCACTTCTCTGTACTTCCTTCTTTGCACCAATGCCTTTCTGTGTGTATCCTTGGAGTCTGTGTTGTGTTGCTTTCCATATAACATATATATATATATATATATATTTATAAAGTTATATATGTTATATATCCACATAACTATTGTCTAAATATAGTAGTATCATAAATGAACCATTATATTTACTGCCTTGTCAGTCAGGTTGTGGATTCTGTGAATCTTACAATATGTTTTGTAATTGATATCATGAGATTAGTATTTAAGCTGAATTAGATTGCCAGGTCACAGGATTGCCTTTGAGGGATTTTCTGGGCCTTTCATTAGTTGTAGGAAAATAATCAAGCACCGCTTCACATTTAATTTTGAATACTGAAGGGTTTTTTGTGAGGGTTTGTTTGGACTTCATAATAATATTAAAAATAAAATCTATGACTGGGTTTAGGACTTTGATTAGCATCTGTGGTCCTCTAGATTTTAAACTGTGTTGTGGTAAAGCATTGTGTCTGTTACATTGTACTCTCCCAAGTGCTCAGTAAGACTGACTGACTGAGTGGTCTCTGCTGCTCTGCTCCCTTGGCCAGCAGCAACTCAGGAAGCTGCCCAGGGTTTCTGACAGACTCAGTATGTGGTTTCTCTCACTGTGTCTCTCGCACAGTAATAAAGGGCCGTGTCCTCGGTTTTCAGGCTGTTCATTTGCAGATGCAGCAGGCTGTTGGCATCGTCTCTGGAGATGGTGAATCGGCCTTTCACGGAGTCTAGATAGTATATTGGGTTTGAACTAGTACTTATGTATGCGACCCATTCGAGTCCCTTCCCTGGAGCCTGGCGGACCCAGTTCATCCTGTAACTGCTGAAGGTGAATCCGGAGGCTTTACAGGAGAGGCGCAGAGACCCCCCAGGCTGTCTCACGTCTCCCCCGGACTCCACCAGCTGGACGTCACCCTGCACACCTGTAAACACAGAGACAGCATGGAGCATGAGAACAGTCACTCACTCACAAACATACTCACACACTATCCGTATCTCTCACTTCTTTCCCAATTTACCTTGGAACAGGGTCAGGATGGAAAGCAGACCGAGGGCAGACTGCATGGTGGGGGCTGCACTGATAGTTCTGGGGGCAGGAGTGGAATGGCACAGACAGGGAGGCTAGGGCTCCTCACCCAGAGCTGCAGGGACAGGGGCCATGCGGGCTTTAATCAGGGATGAAGGGGCCCTATTTGCATTTCCTCTGCTCTATAAAGGCAGTGCAACTGCCTCCTGAGGTTGAGACTGCTCTCAGCCTCAGAAAGAAGGACCCAGCAGAGATCTGGGTTCAGTTCCTGGAGATGCAGACAGAGATGCCTGTTGACATTGGTATGAATGAGAGGAATCACTTTTTGCCTAGGAACCAAAGGCTGAAGAATGTCTGCTTTCTGCTGCTCAAACCTCCAAAAATTGTCATTCAAATGACACAAATTCTCTGATTGTTGTACTGCAGCTCAGATACAATGGTGAAGTTGGAGAGGAAGTTGAGGAATTTTACTACACCTTAAAGAAGTCACAGTGGTGTCAGAGCACACTGCAGCTAGAGCATTCTACAAGGCAAAGATTCACTAATAAACCAAGCCACAATATACTTCTAAAATGTTTTCAGTTAATGTAGCAAGCTACAAAGTCCACAACATTGTAATATGTGGATAACATTCTAAAATCAAATCCCTAAATTAAAACAATGTATGCATTGCTAATGTTTGATTAACAGATTTATTATTCTCTTGTTAAAGTTTAGAAGTAATGAGGTCTAGGGGAAATAGCCCGGACCTGAGAGTCACAGGGCCTAGATTCTAACCACAGCTTCTCCACTTCTCTGCTTTGTGACTTTGGGCAAGTCATTTCACTTCACTGTGCCTCAGTGTACTCATTTGTAAAATGGAGATTAAGACTGTAAGCCTCTTGATAGACATGGATTGTATGCAGGCTGATTATCTTCTATCTATCCCGCACTTTAAACAGTGCTGGACAAGGAGTATGGACTTAAATACCACGAAGAAAACCCAAAACTATCCATCTTAGTAGGTATTGTGCACTTAAAAGGGCTTAATCAGCAAACAGTCCGGAAGGACGAGATTGATGGTCCCTGGGGGAAAGCTGTGCACTGGTCAGGGAGAGAAAAGAGTAGACACTGAACAGAAACTCCTTCTCTGCTTTCCTCTCCACCTGCTCCTGGAACTGGGCTCCTTGTGCTCAGTGGGTCCTGCTATCTCCCTGCTGCCTACCCGCCTCCTGACTGCCTGCAAGGGAAGATTTTTGTCACTGCTTCATACTGTGTGCCACTCGCACAGTAATACAGTCCCATGTCTGCGTCTGTCACACTGTTGTTTTGTAAAAATACTTGGCTCTTGGAAGTGTCCTTGATGATGTTTACTCAAGACTGGAAAGCTGGATTAGAGTGGTTGTTTCCACCACTCCTGATAATTCCCACCCATTCTAGCCCCTTTCCTGCAGGCTGTCGAATCCAGTGCACACTGTAGCTGGTGAGGGAAAATCCGGAGGTGGCACAGGAGAGTCTGAGGGGCTCTGAGGGCTTCATCATTCCTGGACCGGACTTCAGCAGCAGTAATTTCTTTCCACTAGGCCAGGCTGCCATACTCCCAGAATTCTTGAAGCTTGTGACCTAGGCAGGACACTATCCCGCAATGCACAGGGAGACAGATCAAGAAAATACAGAACGAAGAAGGCCAGCTTAGCTTTGGGGACATTAATGGAGATTATAATAACAGGGAATCAAATGTCCCATGAAATTGAAGCTTCACAGCATCACAGGGTGGGCGTGTGTGAAGAATAGATGCTAGCAAGATCCACAAGTGACTTCTGGGTGGGGAAACCAAATGGAAACACGTGTGCAAGCAGAAGCGAATCCATGATGTTGAGAGGCCAAAATACCGCCCTAAATTATGCAACTTGACAAGAACTGATGGGAGACCATGGCATTCGGCAGGGCAGCAGTCAAAGGAGGGATTGGTGTCCCTGAGCTGAAGCTTCGTGAAGCTAGAGAAGCACAGAGACAGTCCTAAAAACAGGGGCAGCCCCTGCAAGCAGCAACTGCATCCATTCTGCCTGGAACTTTGTAGCCCCTGTCACAGACATGAATAGGAGTTCACCTTTGGAAGGTCCATCTTCTAAAACTAGTGGCAGCTACAGGTACAACAAATGTACACCGAGCTCAAAAAAAACACCTGCTGTTTCCCTGTGATAGTCTGTCCAGATGGTTAAAGGACTGAAATAGGTGAAGTCCAGCCTGAACTAGCAGCTCAGCTTCAGACTTTCCATACCTTCCTGTGGGAACCACTGTATAGATCAGTGTCAATTACCTGGGAGAGACTGCTCACCTGATGACATCAGCTGGAGCTCAGTCAATTCCAGGGAAGGGCCTGGGGAAAGTAGCAACTCAGAGGAGGCAGAAAGGTTCAAAAAGCTCCAGAGGAGGAGAGCAGTTTTTTCATCCTGCCATTGCATGTGAAAAGGGAAAATGCCTGTCTCAGCTGTGGTATTAAGAAAACTTGTGGCTGGCCTGAGTCCGTGGGAAACAGCTAAGTTGATTCCTGATGTTTCTTAGGGAGGTGGGAAGAATATATAAATTATGGACCGGACTAGGTTTTATTCTAATCACCAGGCTAGATTTTATTCTAATATTTGCTTTACTCCTTTGAACCAGCTACTCTTACTCTTTCTGGTTTCTGCTCTTGACACTTTTCTGGACTGAGTAATCACACTTTCTCTCTTGTGTGCATCAAGTTGGTGGCTAGAACACAGGCCAGGGTGTCAGAAGGTCATAGGTTCCAATCCCAGCTCCACCACTTGTCTGATGTGTGACCCTGGACAAGTCACTTAACTTCTCTGTGCCTCAGTTCCCTCATATGTAAAATGGGGAATAAGAATATGAGCCCCATGTGGGACAGAGACTGTGTCCAACCCGATTATCTTGCATCTAACCCAGCATGTAGAAAAATGCCTAGCACATAGTAAGCTCTTAACAAATGCCATAATTATTATTATTATCATTATTATTACTGTGAATCCATACTCTCTCCAGGCATCTGCCCTCCTCTTTTCCTTTGCTCCCAGTTTCCACACTTATATCTCCTTCCCTGCACCAGTGCCTTTCTGTGTGGGTCTCTGAAGGGACTGTGATGGGTCCTGTCTGAGTATAGTAGGATCCCATTTATACAAAGCATTGTATTTACTGGCTTAATTGTAAACATTGCCTAGTAATCTGTGAATTTTGAAACACACTGCAGGATTGATTCTAATAGGTTCATATTTAAGATGAATTGTATTGCCACTCATACAGCTGCCTTGAAGGAATTCAGATATTCATTTACTGGATGTAGAAAAAAAATCAAGCACCAGATCACATTTAATTTTAAATACTGATGGAATTTGGGGCAAGAGCTTGTTTTTGAATTGATAACAATGTTAAGAATAGAACCAACGATTGGTCTTTGAAGTCCGGGCTGTTGTCTGCAGTTTTTGCTGCTCTGCTCCCCCAGTTAGTGGCAGCCCAGGAATTCTCCCAGGGTTTCTGACAGACTCAGGATGTGGTTTCTCTCACTGTGTTGCTCGTACAGTAATAGAGGCCTGTATCCTCAGTTTTCAGGCTGTTCATTTGCACATACAGCAGGCTGTTGGCATTGTCCCTGGAGATGGTGAATCGGCCTTTCACAGAGTCTGCATAGTTTGCGTGGCTCCCACTAGGATAAATTTCTGCAACCCACTCCAGGCCCTTCCCTGGAGCCTGGCGGATCCAGTACATGTAGTTGCTGCTGAAAGTGAATCCAGTTGCTTTGCAGGAGAGTCTCAGAGACCCCCCGGGCTGTCTCACGTCTCCCCCGGACTCCACCAGCTGGATCTCACCCTGGACACCTGCAAACACAGAAGCAGCATGGACCATGAGAAGTCTCTCTTTCACATACATACACACACACACACACACACACACACACACAATCAATGTCCCTCACATCCTTTCCAGTTACCTTGGAGCAGGGTCAGGATAGAAACCAAAGTGAGGGCAGACTGCATGGTGGGGGTTGTGTGGCAGTTTGGGGGCAGGAAGGGAATGGCACAGACAATGGGGCTGGGGTTCTTCTCCCAGAGCTGCAGCCACAAGGGCTGTGCAGACTTAAATCAGGGCTGGAGGGGCCCTATTTGCATCTCCTGTTCTCTATAAGGACATAGCATCCACTTTCTGGTGGTGATTCCCTGCCCTCTGCTGCAGAGAGAAGAACCACCTTGAACCTCCATTCTGCACCAGAGCAGGGGAGTCTGAGGTGGCTAGGAAATGATGAAAATTGATAGGAGTGGAAAAAATCAAATTGGCCACTGGAATAAATAGGAATATTAAAAATTCAACCCTATGAGGCTCAAATCTCCAACAGATATATCCTCTGAGGTATCTCGGGGGGTTTTTTGTTTTATTTAATGGTATCTGTTAAGCACCTACTATGTTTCAGACATTGTACTAAGCACTAGGGTGGATCCTGCTGCCTAGACCCATGTGCTCCAACACCATGGGGAAAATAGGACAGGCAGTCAGGGAATGTCTCGGTACTTTTAAAAAGGTCACAATGGAGTCAGAGCACATTGCAGTTGGAGAAACCTCCAAGGAAAAGACTCACTAGTAAACCTAGTCAAGGTAGTTCCAAATTGTTTTCAGTTATAATGGCAAATCAGTCACATAGCAATGTCCACATCGTAGTCTATGGCTAAAGCTTTACTACCATATGTTTAAATTTAAACCATGAGGCCTTCCTGGATGTGAGAATCAAACGTCCCCGCTCTGTAATCTCCATGCCAAGACACATTCAGCATAAGCCAAACCTTCTCTGCCCAAGATGGTCTGTAGAAATATCCTGAAGGCAGGAGGAAAACCCCTCACTATTGGCTTCAAAGCTCTCCGTCACCTTGCCCCCTCCTACCTCAGCTCCCTTCTTGCCTTTTACAACCCAGCCCCCCAGCCCGCACACTCTGTTCCTCTGGTGCTAACCTTCTCACTGTGCCTCGTTCTCACCTATCCTGCCATCAACCCATGGCCCACATCCTACTTCTGTCCTGGAATGCCTTCCCTCCTCATATCCACCAAACTAGCACACTTCCCTCCTTCAAAGCCCTGTTGAAAGCTCACCTCCTGCAGGAGGCTTTCCCAGTCTAAGTCCCCCTTTTCCTCTGCTTCCCCTCCCTTCCTTCTCATTCCCACTCTTTCCCTCTGCTCTACCTCCCTCCCCACCCCATAGCACTTGTGTATATGTGTACATATTTATAATTCTATTTTATTAATGATGTATATCATCATCATCAATCGTATTTATTGAGCGCTTACTATGTGCAGAGCACTGTACTAAGCACTTGGGAAGTACAAATTGGCAACACATAGAGACAGTCCCTACCCAACAGTGGGCTCACAGTCTAAAAGGGGGAGACAGAGAACAAAACCAAACATACTAACAAAATAAAATAAATAGGATAGATATGTATATATATGTATATATATGTATATATCTGTAATTCCATTCATTTATATTGACACCATTGATGCCTATTTACTTGTTTTGATGTCTGTCTCCTCCATTCTAGACTGTGAGCCCGTTGTGGCCAGGGATTGTCTCTGTTGCTGAATTGTACTTTCCAAGTGCCTAGTACAGTGTTATGCACATAGTGAGCATTCAATAAATACAATTGAATGAATGAATGAATGAATTGAAGAGGAGAGAGGTCAGGTCTGCATAGAGATGGTAGTTGAAGCCACTGGAGAGAGTTCTCCAAGAGTGAAGATATAAATGGAGAACAGGAGGGGACCCAGAACTGAGCCTTGAGGGACTCCCACAGTTAGAGGAAAATAACTATGTGGATTTCTGCTGTATCTTATAGGAAAGTTGAGAACCACAACTAAATTATGAACAATCACAAGACTAGGGCAAATTTTATTTTATTTGCATTGATCCCTTTAACCACCTACATTTGTCACTTTTGGTTCCCTGCTATTGAAGATACTTCGATACTTTTCTGGACTGAGTAAACACACTTTCTATTAGAGAAGAAGCGTAGTGGATAGAGCATGGACCTGGTAGCCAAAAGGTCATGGGTTCTAACTCTAACTCTCTCACTTGTTTGCTGTGTGACCTTGGGCGGGTCACTTCACTACTGTGTGCCTCAGTTGCCTCATCTGTAAAATGGGGATTGAGACTGTGAGCCCCCACATGGGACAGGGACTGTGTCCAACTGGATTACCTTGTATCCAACACAGTGCTTAGTACAATGTCTGGCACATAGTAAGTACTTAACAAATACCATTATTATTATTATTATTTCTATTGTGCATAAAGACTTTTCTTGGGAGTTTATTTACTGTGAATCCATACTTTCTCCTGGCATCAAACCATTCCTTAGCTCCCTGGTTCCACCGCTCTGTTTCTCTGGGGCCTATATAGGGTTGCTGTATGTGTATCTGTATATCTGTTGTCAGACTATAGTGGTAGCACATTTGAAGTGTTATATTTACTGACTCAATTGTTAACCTCGCTGTGGATTCTGTGAATCTTGCAATATGCTTTTTAATCGATACCATGAGATTAGTATTTAAGTTGAATTAGATTGCCAGCTCCCGGGGCGGTCTTGGAGGGATTTTCTGGGGTTTCGATTAGGTATAGAAAAATCAAATACCACTTCACATTTAATTTTAAATACATGAAGGGATTTTTGGTGAGGACTTGTTTGGAACTTGGAGCATTTTTAATAATAAAATCAAAGACTGTGCTTAAGACTTGAGGCTGAGGTCTGAGGTCACTGCTTCTCTGCTCTCTGGGTTTCCCAGGGTTTCTGACAGGCTCAGGATGTGGTTTCTTTCACTGTGTCTGTCTTTTGCACAGTAATACAGGGCCATGTCCTCAGTCTTCAGGCTGTTTATCTGCAGATGCAGCAGGCTGTTGGCGTTGTCTCTGGAGATGGTGAATCGGCCTTTCACGGAGTCGGCATAGCTTGTGCTGCTCCCACCAGTATTGATCCAAGCAAGCCACTCCAGCCCCTTCCCTGGAGCCTGGCGGACCCAGTGCATATAGTAGTTGCTGAAGGTGAATCCAGAGGCTTTACAGGAAAGGCGCAGAGACCCCCCAGGCTGTCTCACATCTCCACCGGACTCCATCAGCTGGATCTCACCCTGGACACCTGCAAACACAGAGACAGCATAGAGTCTGAGAACATTCATGTACATACACACATACACACACATGCACACACACCCCCTCACATTTTCCCCAACTACCTTGGAGCAGGGTCAGGATGGAAACCAAAGTGAGGGCAGACTGCATGGTGGGGGCTGTGGGGACAGTTCTGGGGACAGGAGGGAAACAGCACAGACAGTGGGTTGGGGCTTCTCTCCCAGAGCTGCAGGGACGGGGGACTGTTCAGTCTTTAATCAGTGCTGGAGGGGCCCCATTTGCATCTCCTCCTCTCTAAAAGGACACAGCAGCCTCTTCCTGGGGTGAGTCCCTGTCCCTCAGCAAGGAGGGTCCAGCAGAGCCCTGGGGACAAAATCAGAGATGGCTGTGGAAGAGCAATGCTGGTTGGAGATAGAAGGGTTGATTCCCTCTGCTAACTGGGGACCCAGCAATTCCTGGGGAAAGATGCACCCACTTTTTCTAATACTAATTTCAACTGGCATTCTCATTGACCTTTGGTAAAGATACTTACTTTAGACAATTACTGAATCTTCTCTGTGCCTCCGTAACCTCATCTGTAAAATGAGAATTAAGTCTGTGAGCCCCATGTTAGGCAAGGACTGTGGCCCATCAGATTTAGCTGTATCTAACTTAGTGCGGAGTACAGTGCCTGGCATGTAATAAGTGCTTAACAAGCACTTAACAAATGCCATCATTTTTATTATTAAATGCCACAGTTATCATTAAATATGTTAAATATGCCCTCTAGACTGTAAGCGTGTTCATTCATTCAGTCAGGTAGAGAATGTGTATGCTAATTCTCTTGTACTCTTCCAAGCACTTAGTACAGTGTTCTGCACCTATTAAGTGCTCAGTAAATCAATCAGATTTATTGATACTCTGTGAGAGCTCTGTACTAAGCACTTGGGAGAGTACAATGTAACAATATAACAGACACATTCCCTGCCCACAAGGAGCGATTGAATGATTACTATTTTAGGAAAAATAATGACAGTTCTCTTGAGTGTGTTAGCACAAATTGCCTTTTTGCTGACTAGGAAATGAAAAAGAACACTTGGAAAAGGAACTAATATATACTATATACATATTACATATATAGGCACTCAATTCATAATGCTACTTTTAAAAAAACAGTATTTGTTAAGCACTTACTATGTACCAGGCACTGTACTAAGAGCTGGGGTAGACACAATCTAAACAGCTTAGATAGAGCCCATATCCCAAATGGGGCTCACAGCATTAATCCCCATTTTACAGATGAGGTAACTGAAGCACAGAGAAATGAAGTGACTTTTCCCAAGCTCATGTAGTAGACGAGTGTGGAGCTAGGATTAGAACCCAGGTCCTTCTGATTCCCAGGCCCATTCTCTATCCACTAGGCCATGCTGATTCCTTATTGGTATGTACTTATACTGCTATGTTTATTTGCATCACTATTTCAGAATATATTTATAAAATTTTGCTGATATTTTCTTGGGACTGCTGGAATGCAATTATTAGGCACTTAAAGTCCAAGTGCTGAGGCAAATACAAGATAGACCTAGTCCCAGCCCCAACTGGAAATCAATATCTAAGAGGGAGGAAGGGTCCCTGATGGAGCCTGGCTGGCTGGGCCCCTGGGTCTCCATGTGTACTGAAGACAGGGTTATTGGGAAAGGAATGACAGGGAGCTGGAGAAAAAAATGCAAATTTTGGCAGGGGAAGGTGTGTGCACTTGGGTGTGGAATGTGGAATGGATTCCAGAGGCTGAGAAACCCCTACTTCCACCATGGCCCAGCCCAATGGTAAAGTTTCCAGAGTTTATCCCAGGAAATGAGATGTGTGACTAACAGAGTCCTAATCTACATGTTAATGTCACCTTTCCCAGGAAATGTACATGAAATGAACCGACTCTTCCCTTCTGTATCTCACCAGTTCAGAAACACAAGAGTACCTGAGACAGGACAGAAAGCTGTGCTTTGGGCAGCGAGAGGAAACTGCAGACACCAAACAGAAATTCCTTCTCTGCCTCGCTCTCCACCTGCTCCTGGAACAGAGCCCCTCATGCTTAGTGGGTTCCGAGCACCGCCTACTGCCCAGCCTCCTCTTGACTGCCTGCAGGGGAAGCTTTGTGTCTGGGCTCACACTAACTGCCCCTCACTGTGCATCTCGTCTTGCACAATAATACATAGCTGTGTCTGTGGGTGTCATGCCGTTCAGCTGCAGAGAGAACTCATTCTTGGAAGGCTCTGCTGAAATGGAGATGCGGTTTTGAAAGGAAGAAGCATAGTTTGTTGTCCATGTGGAACTACTGTAGTATCCATATCCCATCCACTCTAGTCCTTTCCCTGGATCCTGTCGAATCCAGTTCCAAATTTTGCTAGCCGTAATGGATTCACCGGAGACTTTGCAGGAGAGTCTGAGAGACTCCGAGGGTTTGACCACTCCAGGACCGGACTCCATCAGCTGGACTTCAGACAGGACCCCTGGGAACAAGGAGAGACACAATGAACCTCACACACCAGACACCTGCTCCCCATCTCCCCCTTCCTGAAATCTCAAAGACACTCACAGTGGGAAGCTGCCAGCAGGGAAAGGAGCAGCCACCAGGGTTTCATATTCTTCTGGACCAGGGAAACCATGTCTTCCCCGAGACCTCCAGACCAGTCTCAGGAGAGAGAGACTGACCCTCCCCAGCGTGGGGCACCTATTTCACCTGGGAGCCTGGGGGTGATTTGCATGGGGGAGTTCCACTCAAGGTATAAAGAGGAGAGTCAATAGGGAGGGCTCTGTCCCAGAGCTCTCCTCTGGGGGAGTCTGTCCAATGTCTCAAGGACAGAGAGAATTGATTTCTTCCCCTAGCCCTCAATCCTGGCCATGTCTCCATTTTCTGAGAATCCTTAGAGATGGCAGGGAAATGATATAGGTAGCCTGTGCTTCCAGACTGAGTGGCACTGAGGCTAAAATTTTCCCATCTCCCTTCAGCTCCATATGTCCCCTTCGGATTCAGACATCCCCATTATCTCCAATCACTATTTCCCACCTTTTGGCACTCCCCCTCTTTTCCCTCCAACTGCCCCAAAATGGATACTTGAAAGAAAAATATTCCCAATTTACAGATGGGGAAATAGAGATTTAAAGAATGTAAAATGGCTAGATTGGTCAGGAAAAAGAGCTTGTCTGAAGGGGCCATTGCTGACAGTTCCCCACTCCACTATCAGACTAAAGCAGGACTCTACTGTCCTGCTGGTCTTATTTGAACTGCGTCATGATCTGTGTCAAGAATGCAACAAGGGATAGGGAAGCTGGAGCCCGAATATACTTCCCATATCCCAGGGAAGCATGATCAATTGTGGCCTTGTGGATAGAGCATGGGCCTGTGAGTCAGAAGGACCTGGGTTCTATTCCTAGCTCTGCCTCTTGTCTGTTGTTGACCTTGGGCAATCACTTATCTTCTCTGTGCCTCAGTTCCTTTATCTGAATAATAGTGATTCCATATCTGTTCTTCCTCCCACTTAAAATGTGAGCTGCATGTGGGACTGGATTATCTTTTATCTACTTCAGCACTTAGTACAGTGCCTGACACACAGGAAGTCTTTAACAAATACCATTATTATTATTATCATCATCATTATTATTATTATTTTTTATTTACCATGCTACCAGGAGCTGCTCTGTGTTGGTGTCTGTGTCCTGAGACCCAGCAAGACTCACAGATGATTCTCTGTCACTTCAGTGTCAACAGCACAATAGGGACTGAATGATGTCCAAAGGAAACTGAGGTTGGGCATCAGTCTACATCTGGGAAGCTATTCATACTTTTTTAAGGTATTTGTTACTTACTATGTGACAGGCACTGTGTGAAGCTTTTTGAAGGATACAAGCTAATCAGGTTGGACACGGTTCATGTCCCACTTGGAGCTCACAGTCTTAGTCCCCACTTTACAGATGAGGTAACTGAAGTACAGAAATGTTAAGTGTCTTGTCCAAAGTCATACAGCAAGCTAGTGGTGGAGCTAGAACTAGAACCCAGGTCATTCTGACTCCCAGTCCTGTCCTCTTTCCACTAGGACATTGTCACTGGGCAGAACCAGCCACAGCATAACAGATGAGTTCATGGATTGGAGGGTTGGAAATGGACTCACTGATTCAAGGATTATGAGCAGCAGAAAGAAGTAGGTTTATTGAGATTTACAAGACAGAATCCCTGTGAGGCAGTCCACACAAAAGAAATAGCAAGTACACTGGCCAGCATGGTCCCCAGCTTCTAACTGCTAGTGGAAAGGGGAATGAGATGATGTTCATCTCCAGGGCTACCTTTCAAATCACCCTGGGATTACCTTTGCAAGGGCTACCTTTCAAATCACCAGGAATTACTTTTCAAATCACCCCTTGGTAGGGACTACCTTTGAATTCACCCTGGGGTTACCTTTCAAAGGGCTACCTTTCAATTCACCCTGGGGTTACCTTTCAAAGGACTACCTGTCAAGTCACCCTGAGGTCTAGATCCTTTGCAGGAATATTCAGTTCTCCTTGCTCCAGTGAGGAGTTCCGATCAGTCATGCTGACACCACACAGGCTCCAGCAGACTGGGTGTCCCTGATTCTGGGTAGAGATGACTTACCATGTCAGTATGATCCATCTGCAAGACCTCCCAGGGCCTGCTAGAGGAAAACACCCTGTACATCATTGCCAATCACATGGGAGAGACTTCTCACTTCATGACATTAGCTAGAGCTCAGCTAATTCCAGGGACGGGTTTGGGGAAAGGGCAAGTGGCGAGGGGGAAGAAAAGTTCAAAATGCTCCAGAAGACGAGGGCAGATCTTTCATACTGCCATTGCACATGATTCAAGAAAAGGCATGAATCCTGGTGTGGCATAGAGGAATTCTGTGACAGGTCTGAATCCACGGGAAATGGCTAAGTAGATTTCTGCTATTTCATAGGAAGTTGGAAACCACAGCTATATTATGAACAAGTGAAAGAGTAGGGAAACAATATGTTTTATTCTAGTATTTGCTTTAACCCTTTGAACCAGCTACTCTTACTATTTTTCATTTCTGCTCTTGACATTTTTCTGGACTGAGTAAACAGATTTTTTTCTCTACTGTGCTTAAAGATGGTTCTTGTGTTTATATATACTATGAACGCACACACTCTCTCTAGGCAACAGCCCTCCTCCCTTCTTTTGCTTCCTGCTTCCAGCCTCCTGTTCTCCTTCCCTCCACAAGTACCTGTCTGTGCTGTCTGTGTGGCTCTGTGGAAGTTTGTGCTGGGTCTCTGTCTGAGTATAGTGGAATACCATTTATGCAAAGTGTTATATTTCCTGACTTAATTGGAAACATTTCTTGGTAATCTGTGAATTTTAAAACACATTCCAGAAGTGATTCCTATAGGTTCATATTAAGCTAAATTGCATTGCCACTCATACAGCTGCCTTGGAGGGGTTTTATGAGAAATTTATTAGATGTAGAAAAAAATGTAGAAAGAATTTTACATACTGATGGGTGTTTTGGTGAGAACTTGTTTTGGAATTAAAAACAACGTTAAGAATAGAATCAATGATTGGTATTTGAAGCCGGGTCTGTTGTCAGTGGTCTCTGCTGCTCTGTTCCATAGGCCAGCAGCATCCCAGGAATCTGCCCAGGGTTTATGATAAATTTAAAATGTGGTTTCTCTCACTGTGCCTCTCGCACAGTAATACAGGGCTGTGCCCTCGGTTTTCAGGCTGTTCATTTGCAGATGCACCAGGCTGTTGGTGTTGTCCCTGGAGATGGTGAATCAGCATTTCACTGATGCTGGATACTCTGTAGTTTGTGAATTAGCTACATTACATATCACAGCGACCCACTCCAGCCCCTTCCCTGGAGCCTGGTGGAACCAGCTCATGTAGGAATCACTGAAGGTGAATCCAGAGGCTTTACAGGAGAGGCACAGAGACCCCCCAGGCTGTCTTACATCTCCCCCAGACTCCACCAGCTGGACATCACCCTGGATGCCTGCAAACATAGAGACAGTGTGGAGAATGAGAAGTCAGTCACTCGTAACAGTTATCCATGTCTCTCACATCTTCCCCCAGTTAAATGGGAGCAGGGTCAGCATGGACACAAGATTGAGGACAAACTGTATGTTGGGGGTTGTGGGGACAGTTCTAGAGGAAGAAGGGGACCAACACAGACAACAGGTCTAGGGCTCCTCTCCCAGAGCTGCAGGGAGAGGGATGTGTGGGCTTTAATCAGGGCTGTAAGAGCCTCGTTTGCATCTCCTCCTTTCTATAAGGGCACAGAAGTGGCATCGTGAGGGTGAGTCCCAGCCCTCAGCCTCAGACATAAGGGTCCAGCAGAGCTCCCAGCCGAAGCCCTGGTCAGATTCCTGGAGATGCAGAGAGAGATGTCTACAGGCATTGGTAGGAATGAGATGAATAACATTGTAACTGTGTAAAAAAAGACCAGAGAATGTCCACCTTTGGATGCTCAAACCTCCACAAACTGGCATTCAAACACATAAGTTCTGTGATTACTGTTTTTGCTGCTGAAACCTGAGTGCTGAGAAATCATAGTGAGGTTGGAAAGGAAGTTAGGGAATGTCACTACACTCTTAAGAAGTCAGTATGGTGGCAGTACACATTACAGTTGGAGAAACCTACAAGGAAAAGTATCACTAATGAACCTGGCAAATAACATAGTTCCAAAATGTTCTCAGTTAATGTAGCAAATGACCTACAAGCCAAGCAGAGGAGCAGCATGGCTTAGTGGAAATAGCACGGGCTTGGGAGTCAGAGGTCATGGGTTCTAATCCCAGCTCCGCCACTTGTCAGCTGTGTGACTTTGGACCAGTCACTTCACTTCTCTGTGCCTCAGTTACTTCATCTGTAAAATGGGGATTAAGACTGTGAGCCCCACGTGGGACAACCTGATTACCTTGTATCTACCCCAGTGCTTAGAACAATGCTTGGCACATAGGAAGCATTTAACAAATACCATCATTATTATTAGTATGTCCTCCATATTGTAAACTGTGGATAACTTTCCAATACCAGACCCCTAAATTGAAACAACATGTACATTGCTAATGTGAGAAACAACCTTTCGCACTCTGTTATATCAACCCCAAGACAGTCTCCTGAATCACCCTTCCTTGTCTAAGATGGCTTCTGTCCTGATCACCTGTGTTCAGTCCCCATCCCTAACCTGGGACCCTCCAGCCCTGGTTCCCCGACCCCTGGTTCTTTACCTGCCTCCTCCAGGGATGATATTCTCTCATTTCTGCACTCATCCCCCAATCTAACACCTGATGATTGGGGATGAGTCAATCAGGGGTGGAGTTTCTGATAAAAAATGCCATCCACCCCTCCTCCCATCTCTCTTCTCTCTCCTTTGATGATGATGAGAGGAATGTGCTTCATTATTATTATTATTGTTGTTAATAATATTTACTAACCATTTACTGTGTGCAAAGAACTGTACTAAGCACTTGGGAGAGTACATGCTGAGAAGCAGTGTGGCTCAGTGGAACAAGTACGGGCTTTGGAGTCAGAGGTCATGGGTTCATATACCAGCTCTGCCAACTGTCAGCTATGTGACTTTGGGCAAATCACCTAACTTCTCTGTGCCTCAGTTACTTCATCTGTAAAATGGGGATTAAAACTGTGAGCCCCCCCGGGACAACCTGATCACCTTGTAACCTCCCCAGCACTTAGAACAGTGCTTTGCACATAGTAAGTGCTTAACAAATACCATTATTATTATTATTATTATTATAATTTAACATAAAGCACATTCCCAGCCCACAACAAGCTCACAGTTATTCTGAAGCAATTCTTCTCCACCATGCAGTGTCCAGAGTTCAGGGGATTGGGTGGGGAATAATCCCTGATGAATGAACATATCTTTTTCCCAGGGACAGTGGATGTTCCTGAGGGCTGTTGGGCTCAGGGCCCCTGCCTGTCCATCACATAGACAAAGTACCTTGATGGAGCCTGGCTGTTTCTGTGCTCTGAGGGGTACATGAATCAGGGAAGGGATGAAAGAAGATGGAGATGGGACTATAAATTTTGATGGGGTAGAAACGTGGGTTTCACTCATTTACTCAATTCAATTGTATTTATTGAGCACTTACTGCATGCAGAACATTGTACTAAATGCCTGGGAGATTACAATATAACAATAAACAGACACACTTCCTGGGTTTGTGTGGGGATACACGAGCTATGGGGACAGGATGGGTTTCCTGGATTCCAGGGCTGAGAATCCCCTGGTGACACTGGCCCAGCCCAGTGGTAAACTTCCCTGGTTTGTCACAGAAATTGTGATGCATCAATCAGTCCATGTGTGATGAACAGAGTTATGATTCCTGTGTTAATGTCCACCTTGCCAGAAATTGAACATTAAAAGGGGCTTAAGGGTAACAGAGTCAAGAATGAGAGTGTCACCTCTAGGGGAAAGCTGTGCACTGGACAGGAAGAGGAAACCGCAAATACAGAATGGAAACTGTTTCTCTGCCTCGCTCTCCACCTGTTCCTGGAACTGGGCTCCTTGTGCTCAGTGGGTCCTAAGCACCCCTTATTCCCAGCTTTCTCTTGACCCCCACCTGCAGGGGAAGGTTTGTGTGTGGGCTCACTCTCACTACCCCACACTGTGTCTCTTGCACAGTAATACATGGCCGTATCTGTGGGTGTCACACTTTTCAGTTGTAAAAATACTTGGCTCTTGGAAGTGTCCCTGGTGAAGCTGACGTGAGACTGCAATGCCGGGTTATAGCTATTGCTTCCATCTCTCCAGATAGCTCCAACCCATTCCAACACCTTCCCTGCAGGCTGTCGAATCCAGTGCAGGTGAGGGAAAATCCAGAGACGGCACAGGAGAGTCTAAGGGGCTCTGAGGGCTTCACCACTCCAGTTCCAGTAGTAGCTACTGGTGACTGAGTCCCCAGTGATGGCACAGAAGAGTTTGAGAGAGTCTGAGGGTTTGACCACTCCCAGGCCGGTCTCCACAAGCTGGACTTCAGACAGGACCCCTGGAAACAAGGAGAGACACAGTGAACCCCACATAGCAGACACCTGCTCCCCATCTCCCCCTTTCTGAAATCTTGCAGACACTCACAGTGGGGAGCTGCCAGCAGGGAGCGGAGCAGCCACCAGGATTTCATGTTCTTCTGGACCAGGGAAATCATGTCTTCCCCAGAGATCTCCAGCCCAGGCTCAGAAGAGAGACTGACCCTCCCCACCATGGGACCGCTATTTCATCTGGGAGCCTGGGGGCCAGCTTTGCAGGGGGGGGGACTCTCTCTGAGTATAAAGGGGAAAGCGGATAGGGAGGGCTCTGTGTTTGAGCTGTCTTCTGTGGGAATGTGTCCTGTGACTCAGGGACAAGGAAAATTGATTTCTGTCCGAGTCCTCTGCTCTGGTGTTGACTCCACTTTCTGAGAATTCCTTGGGGTTGAACAGGGAACTGACTTAGGTAGACTGTGGTTAAAGACTGAGTGACACTGCAGGTAAAATCCCTCCATCTCCATGGGGCTCCATTCAGCCCTTTGGTCTCAGATATCCCCACTAACTCCACCTTGTAACACCCACCACCCCTTCTCCTGAAATGGATTTGGGAAAACAGATATATAATCCCAGTTTACCGATGGGAAAATGGAGGCTTAGAAAATGTAAAATGGTTAGATTAGTTGGGGAAAAGGGTTTGTTTGGAGGAGCCATCTCTGACATTTCCACTGAACACCAGAATGATAAAGCAGAAGTCTGTCTGGACTTGCTTGTTCAACCTCTGTGATGTTCTATGTCAAAAATGCCACAAGGTACATGGATGATGGAGTCTGAGTAAGCTTCCCATCTACCGGTGAAACATAACCAATTTACCAGGTTACAAGGAGCTCTGTGTCCTGAGACCCAAGACTCGAATCAATCAATCATTCAATCGTATTTATTGAATGTTTATTATGTGCAGAGCATTGTACAAAGTGCTTGGGAGAGCGCAATACAACAGAAGTAGTAGACATGTTCCCTGACCACAACAAGCTTACAGTAGAGGAGGAGGCAGATTTTAATATGAAGAAATAAGAGGTGATTATCAGTCACTTCAGTGTCAGCAGAGCAATAGGGACTGAATGAAGCCTGAAAGAAACTGAAGTTATGCATCAGGCTACATGGGGAAGGTCGTCACCCTATGAGTCTTCCTGAAGCCTGAGACCTAGACAGGACACTATCACACAATGTACAGACAGATCAATAAAGTACAGAATGAAGAAGGCCAGCATAGCTTTAAGGAGATTAATAGCAATTTTAGTAACAACAGGGAACAAAATGTCACATGAAATTCAAGCTCCACACTTGCCAGTTATGGAGAATGGCTAACAGAATGCACAAATGACTGCTGGGTGGAGGAACCAAATGGGACACACATGTGCAGGCAGGAGAGAATCCATGATGTTGAGACAGAGAAAAGTTATGTGGCATGGATTGATGTCCTGAACTGAAGCCGTGTGGAGGTAGGGAAACAAGGAGATATGTAGGGAAACTCCATCCATTCTACCAAGATCTTTTCAGGCACTGTCACACACATGGATAGACATTCACCTTTAGAAAGATCATCTTTGAAAGCTAGTGGCAGCTTCAGGTACGACAAATGTACCCCTCAATGCTACCTAACTCACAAACCCCTCAAGGCTTCCTGCAATGGTCTATCCACACAATTGAAGACCTGAAATAGGTGAAGTTCAGGCTGAACTGGCAGCTCAGCTAGAGACTTCCCAGGGCCTGCCTGAACGAAACACCCTGTATATCAATGCCAATCTCCTGGGAGAAACTGCCCACCTGATGACATCAACTGGAGCTCAGCCTATTCCAGGGAAGTGCTTGGGGAAATTGCCAAGGACTGGGTCAGAGCAGAAAGGTTCAGAAAGCTCCAGAGGAAGGGAGGTCGTTCATCCTGCTATTGTTCACAATAAAAGAAGATGCCCAAATCCTTCTGTGGCATAGAAGATACTTGTGGACTGTTTGAGTCCGTGGGTACAGCTAGGTGGATTCTTGCTGTTTTTTAAGGATTTGGGAACCATAGCTAAATTATGAAAAAGTGCAGGACTAGGGAAAGGTTACATTTTATTCTAGTATTTTTTTCTAATCCCTTGAACCTGCTATTCTTACTATTTTTGGTTTCTGTTCTTGACTTGTTTCTGGACTGAGTAAACAGACTTTCTAGCATAAATAAAGATGCTTCTTATGTGTTGACATATTATGAATCTATACTCTCTCCACATATCAGTCCTCCTCCCTTCCTTTGCTTCCTGCTTTCATCCCTCTGTGTCTCCTTCCCTGTATCAGTCCCTCTCTGTGGGGGGGTCTGTGTTGGGCTGCTGCCTGAGTATAATGGGATCCCATTTCTACAGAGTATTATGTTTACTGACATAATTGCAAACATTGCCTAGTAATCTGTGAATTTTGAAAACATATTTCAGAATTAATTCCATTAGGTTTATATTTGATCTGAATTGCATTGCTACTTGTCAGGCTGCCTTGGAGTGATTTTCTGAGATATTCATTAGATGTAGAAAATATCAAGCTCTGATTAACGTTTAATTTTACATACCGATGGGATTTTGTGCTAAGGCTTGTTTTGGAATTGTTAACAACCTTAATAATAGAATTAACAACTAGCCTTAAAGGCCAGGGCTGTTGTCTGCGGCCTCTGATGCTCTGCTCCCCCAGCCAGCTGCAGCCTAGAAATCCCCCCAGGGTTTTTTGACAGGCTCAGAATATGGTTTCTTTCACTGTGTCTGTAGCACAGTAATAGAGGGCCATGTCCTCGGTTTTCAGGCTGTTCATTTGCAAACTCAGGAGGCTGTTGGACTTATCCCAGGAGATGGTGAACCGGCCTTTCACAGAGTCCGCATAGCCGGTGCTACTACCATCATTATAAACCCTAGCGACCCACTCCAGCCCCTTCCCTGGAGCCTGGCGGACCCAGTGCATGTAGTAGTAGCTGCTGGTCAATCCGGAGGCTTTACAGGAGAGGCGCAGAGACCCGCCGGGCTGTCTCACGTCTCCCCCAGACTCCACCAGCTGGACATCACCCTGGACACCTGCAAACACAGAAACAGCATGAATCATGAAAACATTCAATCACTCACATTTATTATTTGTATTAGTCACATCTTCCCCCATTTACCTTGGAGCAGGGTCAGGATGGAAAGCAAACTGAGGGCAGACCGCATGGTGGGGGCTCTGAGAACAGTTCTGGGGGCAGGAAGGGAACAACACAGACAACAGATCTGGGGCTCCTCTCCCAGAGCTGCAGGGACAGGGGCCCTGCAGGCTTTAATCAGGGCTGGAAGGGTCTAATTTGCATCTCCTCCTCTCTATAAAGGCACAGCAGCCACCTCCTGGGTTTGAATCACTGCCCTCTGCCTCAGTCCAGCAGAAGTCCTGGTCAGATTCCCAGAGACTCAGAGAGAGATACCTACAGGCATTGGTAGGAATGAGATGAATCACGCTGTAATTGAGAAAAAAAGACCAGAGACTGCCTTCCGATGCTCAATCCTCTACAAACTGGCATTCAAACCACATGAATTCCCTGATTACTGTTCTGCTGCTCAGACATGAGTGCTCAGAAACAATGGCAAAGTTAGAAGGAACTCAGGGAATGTCACTAAACTCTGAAGAAGTCACAATGGTGGCAGAACACATTCCAGTTGGAAAAACAAGGGAATGACTCATTAATGAACCTGAAAAGCAACTTTGTTCCTAATTGTTTTCAGATAGCAAATGATCTACAAACCAAAGTCCACCACATTGTCAAGTGCGGATAACTTTTTAATATCACACCCTTAAATTAAAGCAGTACACACTTTGCTAATGTGAGAAACCACGTTCTCCTCTTTTTATCTCTACCCCAAGACACTCTCGGGAAACACCCAACCTCCCTTGCCTAAGATGGTCTCTGTCCTGACCACCAGTGTTCCCCAGTCCAGGTCCCCCACAACCCTGGGCCTCTTTCTACCCGCTCCAGCTGTGACACTCTATCACACCTGCTCCTGCTCAGGTCCACCTACCTAGCACGTGAGGGTTGGGGACAAGTTATTATGGGGTGGAGATTCTGGTAAAAAGTGCCCTTCCACCATCTCCTATTTCTCAAGCAGTGATGAAGATGAGAGGAATGTGCATCATCCTGAGGCAGTTCTCCTCCCCACTGCAAGACTGTAAGTTCAATGTCCAGATCCCAGGAGTTTTAATGGGGATAGCCTCTGAGAGTCGAGGCAACTTTCCCCTAAGGACAGTGGGTGTTCATGAGAGCTAGTGAGCTCAGAGTCCCTGATGATACCTGCCTTGGCTGGACCGCTGGGTATGGGAAACAGGAAGGGGATGACTGGGAGCTGGAAATAGGGCTATAAACTTTGGCTGAGGTAGAGATACAGATTTGTGTGGGGATGTATAATTTATGGGGTGGGGTAATCCCCTGTATTCCAGTACTGAGAGTCCCCTAATAGGACACTGGCTCAGCCCTATTGCAAACTTTTCAGTTTTTCACAGGAATTGAGCTTTGTTATGACCAGAGTTATAATCTCTGTGTTTATGGCCACCTTACCAGGAATTGCACACTTAAAAGCGCTTAAGGGTAACAGCATCAGGAAGGAGCGTATTGTCTCTAGGGGAAAGTTGTGTGCTGGGCAAGGAGAGGAAACCACAGACACTGAATACTCTCGCTCTCCATCTGCTCCTCGAACTAGGCTTCTGGTGCCCAGCGGGTGCTGAGCGTCTCCTGCTGCCCAGCCTCCTCCTGATCGCCTGCAGGGGAAGGTTTGTTTCTGGGCACACACTCACTGCCCCGCACCGTGTGACTCTTACACAATAATACAGGGCCGTGTCCTTGGTTTTCAGGCTGTTCATTTGCAGAGGCAGTAGGCTGTTGCCATTATCACTGGAGATGGTGAATCGGTCTTTCACCGATGAGGCATATTCTGTAGTTTGTGAATGAGCTTGGTTACGTATCACAGCGTCCCACTCCAGCCCCTTCCCTGGAGCATGGTGGAACTAGTACATGCAGTAGTCACTGAAGGTGAATCCAGAGGCTTTTCAAGAGAGGCGGAGGGACCCCTCAGGCTGTTTCATATCTCCCCTGGACTCCACCAGCTGGACCTCACCCTGGACATCTGCAGACACAGAGACAGGGTGTGTTGTGAAAATAGTCACACACACATATACACACACACACACACACACACCCCAGTTATCCATGTCTCACATCTTTTTCCAAATTACCTTGGAGCAGGGTCAGGATGGAAATGAAAGGAAGAGCAGACTGCATGGTGGGGGCTTTGGGCACAGTTCTGGAGGAAGAAGGGGAATGACACAGACAATGGAGCTGGGGCTCCTCTCCGAGAGCTGCAGGGACAGGGGTCGTGCAGGTTTTAATCAGAGCTGGAGTGCCCCATTTGAATCTCCTCCTCTTTATAAGAGCACAGCAGTTGCCCCCTGGGGTTTCCTACCCTCAGCCACAGAAAGGAGGTCCCAGCAGAGGCACAGGTCCCGATTTTTGGAGATGCAGACAGAGATGCTTGTGGACATTGGTAGGAATGAGAAAAATCATGTTATGATTGGGAAAGAAGACTAGAGGATGTCCCCTTTCTGATGCTTCTCCTTCCAAAAATTGTCATTCAATCTACATAAATTCTGTGATTACAGTTCTACAGCTCATCAGACCTGAGAGCTCAGAAAAGATAGCCAAGTTGGAGATAAAGACAGGGAATGTCACTCCCCTATTAAGAATCAGTCACAGTGGTGCCTGAACAGTGGCAGAGCACTGTCATTGGAGAAAACTGCAAGGAAAAGACTCACCAATAAACCTGGTAAGCAAAGTTCCAAAACATTTCAGCTAATGTAGTAAATACACTACAAAGGGATGTCCCAAACGCTGTAATCTGTGGATAGCTTCGTAGTATCAGACCCCTAAATTAAAATCATGCATGCTTCACCGAAGCAAAAAGCCACCTTCCCTACTCTTTCACCTCAACCCCAAAACACACTCAGCTAACACTAAACTTTCCCAATCCTAGAGGGTCCCTAACCTCATTACCTGCAATCAGGCCCCATCCCTGCCCATGGGTCCCTGCTCCACCTGCCCTTTCCAGGTGCAATATTCTGTCACCCCTGCTCCTGCTCTGATCCCCAAATCTGACACCTGAAGTGGTGGAGACAGGTCACTGCAAGGGTGGAGATTCAGGTTGGTGAGTGTCATTCCCCTCCCCATTGTGTCGCCGTTTCTGCAGTGATGACAAAAAGAGAAGTATGTATCATCCTGAGACAGTTCTCCTCCACCTTGCAGCACTTTGGGGTCAGTATCCAGACCCCAGTGGTTGGGTTGGGGACAGTCCCTGCAGGCCAAGGCAACTTTTCCCCGAGGACAGTCCGGTGTTCCTGAGGGCTGCTGGGCTCAGGGCTCCTGTTTATCCCATCCCTGGACAAGGGTCCCTGATGGAGCCTGGATGGCTGGGTTCCTGGGTCTTTGTGCACTAAGGGACATGTAGATCAGGAAGGGGATGACAGGGAGTTGGAGATGGGGATGCAAACGTTGGCAGGGGAAGAGACATAGGTTTATGTGGGGATGTATGACCTATGGGGTGAGGTGAGTTCTCTGGATTCCAGGGCCAAGAATCCCTAATTCGACACTGGCCAGGCCAAATTGTAAACATCCCAGAGTTTGTCCCAGGGATTGAGGTGCATGATGACCAGAGTTATGATCCCTGTTTTAATATCCACCTTAGCGGGAACTGTACACTTAAAGGGGCTTAAAGGTAACAGAGTCAGGAAGGAGGGGGTGATCCCTGGGGGAAAGCTGTGTGCTGGGCAGTGAGAGGAAACCACAGAAACCAAACAGAAACTCCTTCTCGGACTCGCTCTCCACCTGCTCCTGGAACTGGGCTCCATGTGTTCAGTGGATCCTGAGCGCCCCTTGCTGCCCAGCCTCTTCCTGACTGCCTGCAGGGGAAGGTTTGTGTGTGGGCTCACGTTCACTTCCCCACACTGTGTGTCTTGCACAGTAATGCACGGCCGTGTCTGCAGGTGTCATGCTGTTCAGCTGCAGAGAGAACTCATTCTTGGACGTGTCTCTGGAGATGGAGATTCGACTCTTGAGAGAAGGGGCATAGTTGGTGCTGCCTTGATAACCAATATACCCCATCCACTCCAGCCCCTTCTCCTGGGACTGACGGATCCAGTGCCAGTAGTAAGCACTGGTAGTGATGGAGAAGTCCGAGACGACACAGGAGAGTCTGAGGGACTCTGAGGGCTTCACCACTCCTGGGCCAGTCTCCGTCAGCTGGATCTCAGACAGCACCCCTGGGAACAAGGAGAGACACAGTGAATGCCACACAGCAGAGATTTGCTCTCCATCTCCCTCTTTCTGAAAATGCTCGGACACTCACAGCGGGGAGCTGCCAGGAGGGAGAGGAGCAGCCACCAGGATTTCATGTTCTTCTAGACCAGGAAAACCACGTCTTCTCCAGAGACCTCCAGCCCAGGCTCAGGAGAGAGACTGACCCTTCCCAGCATGGGACTGGTATTTCACCTGGGAGTCTGGGGGTGATTTGCATGGGGGAGTCACACTCTGGGTATAAAGGGGAGGGTAGAATGGGAGGGCTCTGTACTTGGGGAAGTCTGTCCTGTGTTGTGTCAGAGATGGAGAGAATCGATTTTTGCTTGTGCCCTCAGCTCTGGTCAAGACTTCATTATCCAAGAATTATCTGAATTCCTTAGGGATGGACAGGGAACTGACATAGGTAGGCTGTGGTTACAGACTGAGTGACTCTGTGGGTAAATTCCCTCCATTTAGTCACTGGGACTCAGACCTCCCCACTACCTCCAATCAACATTTCCCACCTTGTGACAACCCTCCCACTGAAAATGGATTTTGAAAATAGGAAAATATTCCCAATTTACAAATGGAAAAATGCAGGCTTAGAAAATGTAAAAGTTAGATTAGTCAAGCAAAAGGGGTTTTTTTGGAGGCACCATAGCTGAGAAGTCCCTATTTATCCCACAATCAGCTTAAAGCTGGGCTATGTAGTCTTGCAGTCTTGTTCAATGTGTGTCATGCTCCACGCCAAGAATGCAACTAGGGACATGGAAACTGGCATACAAATTTACCTGGGAAATGTGACCAATTTACCATGCTACCTAGAGCTGTTGTGTGTTGATGTATGTGTCCTGAGACCCAACAAGACTCACAGACGATTATCAGTCACTTCGGTGTCAGAGCAATACGGATTGAATGAAGACTGAAGGAATCTGAGTTTGTGCATTGGTCTATACTGGGAAGCTGTTTACGCTACCAGGCTTTTTTTTTTCTATGCTATTTAAGTGCTTACTATGCGCCAGACAGTGTACTGAGGGCTGGGGTAGATACAAGCTAATAAAGTTGGACATAGTCCTTGTTGCACCTGGAGTTCACAGTCTTAATCCCCATTAATAATAATAATGATGGCATTTGTTAAGCACTTATTATGTGCCAAGCAATGTTCTAAGCACTGGGGAGGATACAAGGTGATCAGGTTGTCCCATGTGGAGCTCACAGTCTTAATCCACATTTTACAGATGAGGTAACCGAGACTCAGGGAAGTTAAGTGACTTGCCCAAGGTCACACAGCAGACATGTGGCAGAGCCAGGATTTGAACCCATGACATCTGACTCCGAAGCCCATTCTCTTTCCACTGAGCCACACTGCTTCTCAGGTAACTGAGACACAGAGAATTTAAGTGACTTGTCCAAGGTCATACAGCAGACAAATGGCAGAACTGGGATTAGGACTAAGGTCGTTCTGACTCCCAGGCTGTTGCTCTCTCCATTAGGCTAAACTGCATACTACCAGACTTCCTGAAGCCTGTGACCTAGGCAGGGCACTGTCCCACAGTGCACAGGGGGGCAGATCAAAAAAATACTGAATGAAGAAGGCTAGCATAGCTTTGGAGAAATTAATGGAGATTGTGAAACAAGCAAGAATCAAATGTCACATGGAATTGAAACTTTACTGCATCACAGGGTGGGTGAGTGCAGAGAATGGGTGCTAGCAAGATGCACAAGTTACTGCTATTTGGGAAAACCAAATAGGAAACTTACGTGCATGGGCAGGGGAGAATCCATGATATTAAGATGATGCAAAGCACTGCCTCAAACCATGCAACATAGCATGGACTGATGGGAGACCATGACATTAGGCAGGGTAGCAGGGAGGAGTGGAATTGGTCTCCCTGAGCTGAGACTTTGTGGACATAGGGAGACACAGAGACAGTCTGCAGAAACAGAGACAGACCTGCAAGCAGAAACTGCAGCCATCCTGATGGATCTGTTCAGCCCCTGTTACACACACGGATAAGAGTTCTCCTGTGGAAGTGCTATCTATGAAAATGGGTTGCAACTACAGTTATGACAAATATGCCCCCAGTTGCACAAAACACCCAATCAATCAATCGTATTTATTGAGCGCTTCCTGTGTGCAGAACACTGAACTAAGTTCTTGGGAGAGTGCAACACAACAATATAACAGCACTGGTAGACCCATTTCCTGCTCACAACATGCTTGCAGTCTACAGGGGGAAGTAGACATTACTATAAATGAATATGTTATGGGTATGTATCAAAGCGCTGTGGGGCTGATGGAGGGGTGAATAAAGGGAGCAAACTCAAGTGCAAGGGCAACAGAAAAGGGAGTGGGAGAAGAGGAATTGAGGGCTTATTTAAGAAAAGCCACGTGGACAAGAGGGTCCCATGTGATGGTCTGTCCAGACAGTTGAAGGCCTGGAATAGGTGAAGTGCACCTTGACTTCCCAGGGCCTGCCTGAAGGAAACACCCAGTACAACAATGCCAATCACCTGGGAGAAACTGCCCACCTGATGGCATCAGCTGGAGCTCAGCCAATTCCAGGGAAGGGCTTGGGGAAAATGGCAAGTGGAGAAGGGGCAGAAAGGTTTAAAAAGCTCCAGAGGAGGAAAGCAGATTTTTCATCCTGCCACTGAACATGATCCACGGAGAGGCCCCAATCCTGCTTGGGACCTAAGAATTTTGAGGTAGGCCTGATTCCATGGGAAATAGTTAAGTGAATTTCTGCTGCTTCATAGGAATTTGGGAACCACAGCTATGTTATGAACAAATGAAAGAGTAGGGAAAAGTTATGTTTTATTCTAGTATTTGCTTTAATCCTTTGAACCAACTATTCTTACCACTTTTAGTTTCTGCTTTTGACACTTTTCTGGAGTGAGTAAGCAGACTCTTTCTCTATCCTGCTTAAAGATGATTCTTGTGTGTTTATATACTATGAATGTACACACTCTCCCCAGGCATCAGCTCTCTTTTCCTTTACTTCCTGCTTCTGCCCCTCTGTGTCTCCTTCCCAGCACCAGAGCCTGTCTGAGTGGGACTCTGAGTCTCTGGGTTCTGTGTTGGGTCATTGCCTGAGTATAATGGGATCTCACTTATACAAAGCATTATGTTTACTGACTTAACTAACAACTTAATTAACTTAATTTCCTCTCTAATCTCCCATCTTCCTGTCTCTCCCGACTTCAGTCTATACTTCACTCTGCTGCCCGGATTATCTTTCTACAGAAACGCTCTGGGCATGTCACTCCCCTCCTCAAAAATCTCCAGTGGCAGCCTGTCAACCTACGAATCAAGTAAAAACTCCTCACTCTTGGCTTCAAGGCTCTCCATGACCTCGCCCCCTCCTACCTCACCTCCCTTCTCTCCTTCTGCAGCTCAACCCGCACCCTCCGCTCCTCTGCCACTAACCTCCTCACTGTGCCTCATTCTCGACTGTCCCACCATCAACCCCCAGCCCACATCCTTCCCCTGGCCTGGAATGCCCTCCCTCCACACATCCACCAAGCTAGCTCTCTTCCTCCCTTCAAAGCCCTACTTAGAGCTCACATCCTCCAGGATGCCTTCCCAGGCAGAGCCCCTTTTTTCCTCTCCTCCTCCCCATCCCCCCCCCCACCCTACCTCCATCCCCTCCCCACAGCACTTGTATATACCTGCACAGATTTATTACTCTATTTTATTTGTACATATTTACTATTCTATTTTGTTAATGATGTGCATATGGCTTTAATTCTATTTGTTCTGACAATTTTGACACCTGTCTAAATGTTTTGTTTTGTTGTCTGTCTCCCCCTTCTAGACTGTGAGCCCGTTGTTGGGTAGGGACCATCTCAATATATTGCCAACCTGTACTTCCCAAGAGCTTAGTACAGTGCTCTGCACACAGTAAGTGCTCAATAAATACGATTGAATGAATGAATTCATTAACTGCAAACATTGTAAACTAAGCTGTGAATCTTGAAACACAATTCGGGAGAGATTCCATTAGGTTCATAGTTAACCTGAATTGCATTGCCTCTCATCCGGCTGCCTTGGAGGGATTTTTCTGAGATATTCATTGGATGCAGAAAAACTCGAGCTTAGGTTCACATTTAATTTTACATACCGATGGGATTTTGTGCAAGGACTTGTTTTGGAGTTAACAACCTTAATAATAGAATTAATGATTGGACTTAGGAGCCAGGGCTGTTGTCTGTCATCTCTGCTACTCTGTTCCCCAAGCCAACTGCAGCCCAGAAATCCTCCTAAGGTTTTTGACAGGCTCAGAATGTGGTTTCTCTCACTGTGTCTGTAGTACAGTAATACAGGGCTGTGTCCTCAGTTTTCAGGCTACTCATCTGCAGATAGAGCAGGCTGTTGGCATTGTCCCTGGAGATGGTGAATCGTCCTTTCACAGAGTCCGCATAGTAGGTTTTACTACCATCGTAATAAATTACAGCGACCCACTCCAGCCCCTTTCCTGGAGCCTGGCGGACCCAGTTCATGCCATAATTGCTGAAGGTGAATCCGGAGGCTTTACAGGAGAGGCGCAGAGACCCCCCAGGCTGTTTCACGTCTCCCCCGGACTCCACCAGCTTGACATCACCCCGGACTCCTGCAAATACAGAGATAATGTGCATCATGAGAAAAGTCACATACACCCACCCACACACACTCTATCCATGTCTCCCACATCTTTCCACAATTACCTTGGATCAGGGTGAGAATGAAAACCAGACTGAGGACAGACTGCATAGTGGGAGCTGTGAGAGACTTCTGGGAGAAAGAGAGGAATGGCACAGGCAATGGGTCTGAGGCTCCTCTCCCAGAGCTGCAGGGACAGGGGCTGTGCGGGCTTTAATCAAGGCTGGAGGGGCCCCATTTGCATCTCCTCTGCTCTATAAGGGCACAGCAGTCACCTTCTGGGAGCAGAGTCCCTGCCTCCTGCTTCAGAAGGAAGGACTTGGCAAAACCCTGGGGACGTCATTGGGAGATGTCTGTGGAAGAGCAATGCTGGTTGGAGACAAAGGGAATGATTCCCTCTGCTAACTGGAGACCCAGCAGTTCCTGGGCTGACATGTCTACTTTTTAAATACCAATTTTAACTTGCATTCTCACTGGCAAGGGTCATTTACTAAATAGGTTCTTATCTTGAATGTTAGCTAGGCATGAATAGTCCATTTTTGACAGTTGCCCTTTCCCTTCAAATTACAGTTTATGTAGACAGGTACACTTAAACTGCTATACATTATTAGTGTCCTCTATTAATGGATCAATTTGTAATTTTTTTAGTGACAAAAAACCTTAATCCTTAATCTGTGCATATATCTTCCATATCATGTAAAGCTATAAACCTTTTCCCAGTAAAACTGCCCAGCCCATGGTGTGCACGCACACGCACTCTGCAATAGATCTCCTGCCCCAGATTGTTCTGGCACAGAAGACCCAAGGAATGGTCTCCATCCCTGACCATGGAACAGTTGTTCTGCTAGTTTATTCAGCATTAGCTTATGACATCCATTTAGGATAAATAGGGGCAGATTTCTCTAACGTTTTAGAATAGGTACCTTGTTGCTGGCTAGGATAAATAAAATGAAATACTATCTCTGAACATTCAAAAAATTAATAATTTTTCCTTATAGGTACATACATTTTATGGCATTTCCTATGTGTTGAATATGTCCCAGGCACTGAACTAAGCACCGGGGTAGACGCATGCAAGTCAGGTTGGATGTAGTCCTTGTCCGCACGGGGTTCACGGTCTTAATTCCCCATTTACAGATGAGGTAACTGAGGCAGAGAGAAGTTAACTGATTTGCCCAAGGTCACAGGGCAGGTACAAGGTGGAACAGGAATTAGAATCCAGGTCCTTCTGACTCCCAGATCCGTGCTCTACATAATAGATCTTGCTAATTCTCCATAGTTCTACTGCTGTGTTTATTTCAATTATAATTACAAAATATTTATAAAGTTTTAGTTTCATTTTATTTTGAGAAACAGCATCAATTAGTGGAAAGAGCACAGTCCTGAGAGTAAGAGGACCTAGGTTCTACTCTCGCCTCCACTCCGTGCCTGCTGTGTTGCCTTGTGCAAATCGCTTAACATCTCTGTGCCTCATTTCCCTCACCAACAAAATTAGGATTTAATACCTGTTCTCCCTCCTACTTAGACTGTGTGCCCTATTTTGGTCTTGATTATCTTGTATCTACCCCAGTACTTAATTCATTGTTTTTCCCATAGTAAGCACTTAAATACCACAATTATTCCCTTGGGACTTCAGGGTTGTATTTATTAGGCAGTTGTGTGCTGAGTGCTGTGCTGAGGCAGGTACAACCTAGTCCCAGTCCCTATCCTGGTGTGAAGGTTTAAGAGGGAAAATTGTTCTTTTAAGGGCATTTGACAGATGAGGAAAATGAAGCACAGGGAAATGACTTGTCCAAGATCACACAGCAGAAAATAGGCAGAGTTGGTATTGCAATGTAGATCCTCTGACTCTCCTCCCAGAGTTCTTTCCACTGGGCCACTCTGCTTCCCTTTACAAACTGTCTTTTTGTTAGGGCTTTTTTTAGGGGTTTTAATCCATTCAAATCCAGTATTGACTGAGGGTCTGCTGGATGTTTGAGGACCTGAGAAAATAAACAGAAAATTTGCTGCAACTATCAAGTAGTTGAAGATCTAAGAATGGAGGGAAGCAGGCAGAAATTGAGTAAAATCAATAGTTTGGGTGGATGAATAGACGTTAACAAAAGCAATGTGCTAATGCCTGACCTTTGGAGGCTGACCAAGAAGAAGTAGTAAAAACTCTTTTTCCTCCTTGGAATCTGGCAATGGTCATTCCAAGGGAGCAGGCAGACAAGACAGTGGTCATCTTGGTCCCTCCTCTCCTTTCACTCATTCATTCAATCGTATTTATTGAGTGCTTACTGTGTGCAGAGCACTATACTAAGCGCTTGGGAAGTACAAGTTGGCAACATATAGAGACGGTCCCTATGCAACAGTGGGTTCACAATCTAGAAGGGGGAGACAGACAACAAAATAAAACATATTAACAAAATAAAATAAATAGAATAAATATGTACAAGTAAAATAGAGTAATAAATATGTACAAACATATTGTACATATTGTCCTCTGGCTCAATCCCTCTGCAACACACTTCCCTCCTCTCCCACCCTCCACCCCACCATCAGACTTTCTGCACAATGGGGCAAAGGAGCAACCAGACCACAGATGATGATTGTGGTATTTGTTAAGCGCTTACTGTGTGCCAAGCGCTGTTCTAAACATGGGGGTAGATACTAGCTAATCAGACTGGACACAGTCCCTGTCCCAAATAGGGCTGACAGTCTTAATCCCCATTTTACAGATGAGGTCACTGAGACACAGAAAAGTTGTGACTTGCCCAGGGTCACACAGCAGAGAAGTGGCAGAGGCAGGATTAGAACTCAGGTCTTTATGACTCACTGGCCCATGCGCTATCCACTAGGCAATGCACAAATCCAACCCTGTAAACACTAAAGCTGATCAGCAGGATGAGTCAGGAAGAGCAGACAGATCAGACAGGAGACTGTAAGATTGTCCTCTAGACTGTGAGCTTGCTGTGGGAGGGAAATCCATCTACCAACTCTGCTGTATTGTACTCTCCCAAGTGTTTAGTACAGTGATCTGCACACAATTAAATATGCCTGATGATGACAATGAGTGACTTCCGCCTAGAGCCTGGATTGATGAGGTCTCTGGATGACGGGAGGAGTCCTTGATATGTCTAGGAGAGCTATGGATGCTGGGAAGGGTTATGAGGAGAGCAGGGGTGGGAGATGGAGGATAGACTAAAACAGAAAATTGAGAAAAAGTGGAATTCAGAGCTGAGAGACCCCAAAGGTTCCAGACTCTGGCCCAAGTAGCCCTGGGGCCAGGAGCCCGGGAGCCTGTAGGGTGTGAGGGCCTTGGCCGATTTTCCCTGTGGTTGGAGAGATGGGTGAGGCAGGGCACAAGAGACTTAGATGCAGCAGGGGAAGAGTCTGTCTGCCTCTCAGGAGGCCTCTATGCTACCTCTTTATCTTCCCATCACCTGGCCAATCCTGCCTTCTGTCCCTCACCTTGACTCCTGGCTCCAAGTCACTAGATTCTCCTCCCACTCCCAAAACTCTGACCTAAGGTTAACCACTGAAATTATTTCACTCACCAGTGGAACCGATACCCACCTTCAGATGCCCTCTCTGTGAGACCCCCTAAGCTCCTAGAGGACAGGGACTGAGACTACCTTACTCTAATGTTCTCTCCCAAGCACATAGTACAATGCTCTGTACACAATAAATCTTCAATAAATAACACTTGTTCTGCTCCATGCCTCTAACTCTGCTATCAGGGCTTAATCCCTCACCCTCCAGGGGGAAAGCCATGTGCTGAGCAGGGAGAGGAAACCACAGCCACTGAACAGAAACTCTTTCTCTGCCTCACTCTGCACCTGGTCCTGGAACTGGGCTCCTTGTGCTCCATGTGTCCTGAGCGTCCCCTGTTGTCCAGCCTCCTCCTAACCACCTGCAGGGGAAGGTTTGTGTCTAGGCTCACACTCACTATTCCACACTGTGTGTTTCTCGCACAGTAATACACGGCCGTGTCTGCGGGTGTCATGTCTTTCAACTGCAGAAAGAACTCGTTCTTGGGCGTATCGGCTGTGATGGTGATTCGGTTCTGGAAGGCTGGGTTGTAGTATGTGCTACCACTCCAGTATCCCATCCACTCCAGCCCCTTCCCAGGCTGCTGACGGATCCAGTTCCAGTAGTAGCTACTGGTGACTGAATCCCCGGTGACGGCACAGGAGAGTTTGAGAGAGTCCGAGGGTTTGACCACTCCCGGGCCGGTCTCCACCAGCTGGATCTCAGACAGGACCCCTAGGAACAAGAGGAGACACAGTGAACCCCACACAGCAGAGACCTGCTCCCCATCCCCCCCTCCCCCTTGCTGAAATCTCAGAGACACTCACAGCGCGGAGCTGCCAGCAGGGAGAGGAGCAGACACCAGGATTTCATCTTCTTCTGGATCAGGGAAACCACGTCTTTCCCCAGAGACCTCCAGCCCAGGCTCAAGAGAGAGACTGACCCTTCCCACCAGGGGGCTGCTATTTCACGTGGAGACTGGGGGGGATTTGCATGGAGGAGTCCCACTCTGGGTATAAAGGGGAGGGCAGTTGGGGAGGGCTCTGTTGTTCAGCGCTCTCCCCTGGGGAAGTCTCCTTGTAGGTCAGGAACAGAGAGCTTGTTTCTGCCTGAGCCCTCAGCTCTCCCCCTGACACTGGTCAATGAGAATTCTTTGGGGTATGTTCAGGACGTTGGCCTGGGCTGGAAGCAATTACTGCCTCAGCCACTCCGAGAGTGAATTCCCACTATCTCCACACCACCACCCCTGTACAGCCTGGGGCTGCCACTGACTCCTGCACCTATCACTCTGATTCTTTGTGACCTTTTGAGAAGGATTCTAGTAGATTACCTCCACATCAAACAGAAACTGCTATCATCTACCACTGCAACGTGGAGAAACTCCTTACCACAGACTTTAAAGCACTGAATCACCTTGCCTTCCTGATTTTCTGCTACAATGATTTTCTACTACAACCCAGCCCTCACACTTCACTCCTCTAACATTAATCTACTCACTCTACCTCAAGTTCTTTTCTCACCACCCACCTCTCGCCCATGTCCTGCCTCAGGCCTGGAATGCTCTCCCTCTTCATATCTGACAGACAATTACTCTCCCCACTTTCAAAGCCTTATTGAAAGCACCTCTCCTCCATGAGGCCTTCCGTGATTAAGCCCTCATTTCCTCTTCTCTCACTTTCTTCTGCATCACCCTGAATTGTTACTCACACCCCTTCAGCTCCACAGCACTTATGTACATATCCATATTTCATTTATTTATATATTTATGTCGCCGTCTCTTGACTAACTAAGCTCATGGTGGGCAGGGAATGTGACTACCAATTCTATGATAGTGTCATATTGTACTCTCCTAAGTGCTTAGTGCAGTGTTTGGCACATAGTAGATGCTCAATAAATAGGACTATTTGATTGATACCTCAATTCTACAGATGGATTAATTGCAGCACTAAAAGAGAGGAAGGCTTAGGCTCTTCAGAGGGCAGGGATCTATTCCTTACGCATCTTGAGGACTGTGGCTTTTGATCTGTTCCACCCTCAGAGCTGATCCAGGGTTACATTCCTCTGCTGGAGCAAGATCTAGTTCAGCCTTAAAAGGCCTGGCTCATAGCGAGCCAGGTCTCCACATGACTCTGAATAATAGCCAGGACAAGGGGAACAGACCACAGTTCTAGTGCCAGTGGAAATGGTCCCCTTTCCTCCCAGGACCAGTGCTAAATGTTACAAATGTTACAGACACCTGGAAACAGAGTGAGGGACTTTAAACCCCAGGGTTTATATCTACCCCAGTACTTACTATGCTGCTGTGAACAGAGTAAGGGCTTTACAAATGCTATTTAAAAAAAAACACCAGCACTGGTGTCATGAAAGAGACTACTTGCTGTAAATTCCTCATGGGCAGGGATAGTGTCTACCAACTCTATTAAACTGTAATCTCTCAAGAACTTAGTACAGTGTTATGCACACAGTAAGTACTTAATAAATAACATTGATTGATTGGAGGACCTGAGAAAACTATTTTGCAGAGGGATTATTCCATTAAAAACTCCCATGAGGGACATCAGTCACTTTAATTGTGTCATTGTTAAATTTTCAGTGTAGATTCTAGATGACCTGTCAGTTGGCATTTTGTACTGCAAAGTGCCCCAAGTGCAGAGGGGTGGCATGAGCCCAGAATGGAATGGGCATGGATTAGAGTTATGTGTAATATTTTCACCAATGGCAAAAAATTTAATAGTATCTAGCCAGTGAAACTCTGCTCAGCATTAGTTAGAGTTGACCTCTGGCTTGCAGGAAAGCAAACTTTCTAAGAAACTAATAGAGAGAAAAATGAATGAATCCCTTCTCTCAGGGTCAGCATTTTGGAGAAATACCTTTCAGAAAAAGAAGTTGGAGTTAGAGAGTCAGGAAGGAGATGTTCCCTGGAGAAAATCTGTGTGCTGGTCAGAGAGGAAACCGCAGACACTGAACGGAAACTCCTTCTCTGTCTCGCTCTCCACCTGCTCCTGGAACTGGGCTCCTTGTGCTCGGTGGGTCTTGAGTGCCCCATGATGCCCAGCCTCCTCCTGATCCCCTGCAGGGGAAGGTTTATGTCTTGACTCACAATTGCTACCCTATACTGTGTGTTTCTTGCACAGTAATACACGGCCGTGTCTGCGACTGTCAAGTCGTTCATCTGCAGATAGTATTCATTCTTGGACTTATCGCCTGTGGTGATTCGGTTCTGGAAGTCTGGGTTGTAGTTTGCGCTACCATCCCACTGTCCCATCCACACCAGCCCTTTCCCAGGCTGCTGACGGATCCAGCTCCAGTAGTAGCTGCTAGTGTCTAAGCCACCAGAGACGGTACATGTGAGTCTGAGAGACTCTGAGGGTTTGACCACTCCTGGTCCGGACTCCACCAGCTGCACCTGAGACAGGACACCTGGGAAGAAGAGGAGACACAGTGAACCCCACACAGCAAAGGCCTGCTCCCCATCCCCTGCCCCATTTCTGAAATCTCACAGATACTCACAGCGGGAAGCTGCCAGCAGGGAGAGGAGCAGACACCAGGATTTCATATTCTTCTGGATCAGGGTAACCACGTCTTTCCCAGAGACCTCCAGGACAAACTCAGGAGAGAGACTGTCCCTCATAAACAATGGGGCTGCTATTTAATCTGGGAGTCTGGGAGTGGATTTGCATGGGGGAGTCCCACTCTGGGTATAAAGGGGAGGGATCTGTTATTTGGTGCTCTCCCCTGGGGTGATCTGCCTTGCAGTGGTCTGAGCCCTCAGTTCTCCCACTAACACCAGTAGATGAGAAATTCCTGGGGTGTGTTCAGGACTCTGGCCCTGGCTGGAGGCGATTAATGCCCAAAGGACTCTGAGGGTGAATTCCCACTATCTCTACACCACCACCCCTGTATCCACTGCTTTCAGCCCCCATCACTTTGATTCCTTGTGACCCCTTGAGAAGGGTCTGGTGGATGGTAAACACTTCCACAGAAAATAGAAACGGCTACCTTCCACCTACACATCATACAGAAGCTCCTTACCGCAGACTTTAAAGCACTCAGTTACTTTGCCTCCCTGACTTGCTACCACAACCCAGCCCACCTACTTCACTATTGTCATACTCCTCTACTGTCAACCTACTCACTATACCTCAGTCTCTTCTATCTCACTACCAATTTCTCACCCACATCCAGTCTCTGGCCTGTGACATCCTCCCTCTTCATATCTGGCAGACAATTCTCTCACCATCTTCAGAGCTTTAATGAAGGCACATCTCCTTCAGGAGGCCTTCCCTGAATCAGTCCTCATTTACACTTCTCCCACTCCCTTCTGTGTCATCCTGATTTGCTCCCTTTATTCGCATGCCCCATCAGTCCCACAGCATTTATGTACATATGCATAATTTATGTATTTAAATTAATGTCTGCCTCCCCATCTAGATTGTAAGTTTTTTGTGGGCAGGGTTCGTGAGAAGCAGCATGGCTCAGTGGAAAGAGCATGGGCTTTGGAGTCAGCAGTCATGGGTTCGAATCCCTGCTCCACCACATTTCTGCTGGGTGACCTTGGGCAAGTCACTTAACTTCTTGGAGCCTCAGTTACCTCATCTGTAAAATGAGAATTAAGACTGTGAGCCCAACATGGGACAACCTGATCACCTTGTATCCCCCCCCCCCAGCACTTAGTACAGTGTTTTGCACATAGTAAGTGCTTAACAAATGCCATCATTATTATTATTTTTTTTTACCAACTCTGTCATATTGATGTTTTTATTGTACTTTTCCAAGTTTTTAGTACAGCGCTCTACACACAGTAAGCACTCAATTTTACATTGGATGAATTGAAAGAGAACAAAAGCACTGAAAGGGAGGAAGGCTTAGACTGTTCAGAGAGCACAGATCTGTTCCTCACTCATCTTTGAGAACTGTGGCTTGATCAGTTCTACCCTCAAGAGCTGGTCAGGGTTACATTCCCCTGCTGGAAGAGGATCTAGTTCAGCCCTATAAGGCCTGGCCCAGAGTAAGCTATGTCTCCATGTGAGTCTGAATAATAGCCAGGAGAAGGGGAACAGACCCTAGTTCTGGTCTCAGGGGAAATGGTCCCCTTTCCTCTCAGGACCACTGCTAAATGTTTCAAACCTTCTTAGCTGTGGATAACATGAATGCTTCCAGCTCCTGTGTCTGAGATATACAAGTCAATTCTGACCCAGAGTTCTGTGGTGAAGCCCATGCAGACAGAGGTCTTCTTTCCTTCCCCCTGAGTGGTGGCCCCCATTGGTCACTGCGGCTGAGGCTATATGGAGGGCCCTGTGTTCTGCTTCCCAAATTCCATGCCTATTGCTATGTCCAGCCAGAAACTCACTGGGGTCACCATGGAGTTAGAAGCCATGGTTAACAGCTTTCTAGTATCAAACTTCTATCTGTCACCCATGTGGATCTCATGAGGTCATTATTCTTAGGTGGGTTCTAGGGAGAGACTAGTGGTCAGCAAACACTGTGGTCAGGACCAAACAGAACTGTTCTTCAGTTCATAGATGAAGTCACAGATAGTAAGACTGCATCTATGAATGTGTGTGTTGCTGAGAGAGCCCCTCTTCCTGACTTGTTTACTGTGCCCATGACAGTAAAAGCAACATTCCTGTTCTGGCCCCTCACCTTTAGGGATGAACATTACTTAGGCATATATGGTGAAGTGGAGGAAAACTAAGTCCCCCTGGGCAGAAGACATGCCCTTGAGTAGTTTCTTCTGGAGTGCTGACATTCTGTGCCATCCCCTCCCTCACCCAGTGCCCCAGGCCCAGGATCAGGCAGAATGAGACCAGCTGGCAAGGAAAACGTGAGCTATCTCTGGTCACAGGACCAGACACCTCTGAGATCTCAGCATCTGACTGCAGTGTGCCCTTACCCATTTTTATAAGCCATTGTTGAAGGTGACACTCAAACACTCAGCCAAGGTCCAGGATGATAATTTCTGCCCTCTTGCACAAACGAGAAATGACAAGCACACAAGACTAACGGATGGCGGACAGGGTGATGAAATAAGGAAGGTGGGGTTAGACAGAAAATGGAGGAGGAGGTTTCAGTTGGGCTTTGAAGATGGCAGTGGTTGTGGCACTGGGTGGGTTTGAAAGGGAGGGAGTTCCGGGCAGAGGGGAAGAGCGTGAGTAATGGGTTTGATGAGTTTAGTGGAAGGTTTGGTAAGAAGGGGAGAATGAGGGGCTGAGGTGGGGAAAATGTGCTGCCCCCTCTCATTCCATGAGAAGAACTCACACGGTGCTGAATGCAACATTCTTCGATGTCACCACATTAGACAGCACTTGCTCATTCAGCAATTAAGAAATCAATTATTGTTTCTGAGCATCAGCTGGGTGCAGAGCCCTGTGCTAAGCAATTGAGAAGTACAAAAGTAGACCAGATCCCTGCCCTCAGGGTGCTTGCAATATAATGGGGAGCCCTGAGCTAAACACTTGGGAAAACGCAATAGCATGGGCTGTAGATTGCATGTCCTCCTACTCTTTCGTTTTGTATGCTTGCAAGTACAGAGTATGATTAATAAATGCCATTGATTGACATAGACAAAATCAAAAATTGGACTAAGACCAAGTCTTCACAGTTGAGGGAGTGCTCCAAACTGTACAATCTCAGTGTCCCTCTTAGACATATGATTGCCACCACCGCAGGTTTCCTCTACTAAACTCCAGGGTAGCTGACAAGATAATTCAAATCCAGGTCCTCTACACCTTGGCCTGTGTTCCTGTCACTAGGTTGTGCTGCTTCTCAAATAGAGAACAAAGAATAAAGTAAATGAAAGATACTAGGAAAGCAATGAAAGGCAAGGGAAGGAAAATCTGCCAGTTAATCAAAGGTATTTATTAAACACTTACTGTGTGCAAAGTACTGTAGCCCTGTGAAAGTACAGTACAATAGAGTTGGTAGACACAATCCATGCCGTCGAGTTGCTTACAATTTTAAATTATTTATTCATATTGTCTGTCCCTCCCTAAGACTGTAATCTCGTTATGGGCAGGGGCCATGTCTACTAATTCTGTTGTATTGTACTCTCCCAACTGTTTAGTACAGAGCTCTGTACACAGTAAGTGCTCAATAAATACCATTGTTTGCTTGATTGATTGATCTAGTGGGAAACTAAAGGTGAAAATAAAGCAGGAAGTTAACTGAAACAGCTTGTAGTAGGATGGCAAGGGAATTGGTTTCCTGGGGATCCCCTTCCCACATAGGTGGATGTTAGAGCTCATCTGACTGCCCCCCTCAGCCCTTCCCTGAATTATGGCCAGTGCTGACTCATCTGTCAGGACCACAATTGTGAAGGCAGCCGGCTGATATTTCTCACTGTCCCCAGAAGACAGTCACCTTAGCTGTGGTGGGGTGGAGCTGTGCCAGAACTGGCTTGCGTTGGTGGTCTCAGACTCCTCCCCAAACGCTGTCTAGTGTGGGCTACAAAGGGAGAGTGGCAGAAGCAGCAGCACCTATCCTGGGCAACCTCTATGTCAAAATGTGGCTCGTCCTTCTGCATCTGTTGGCCTTTCTCCTGCCTTCCAGGGCTATGGCTGGTGAGTCAAAAATCTCCATTCCCTCCAGTCTCACAGCCCCTGGATTGTGATGGCTCAGACCTCAGATAGTTTTTCATCTCTCAGCCTATTCCCTCTGCCCTACATCCCCTCTCCTATTTCACCTGCCTATTTACTCAGCGTCTGCAATTCTTGCCTCTTTTCCCTGTTCCCTCCCTTTCTCCTTTTTGAGATAGATAAAGATTCTGTCCTTATTTTCCCACTTCTCAAGAACCTCCAGTGGTTGCTCATCCCCCTCTCCATCAAACAGAAACTCCTTACTATGGACTTTAAAGCACTCAATCCCCTTGCCCCCTCCTACCTCACCTCCCGGTTTTTCTTCTACAACCCAACTCTCACACTTCACTCCTGTAAGGCCAACTTACTCATTTGTACCTCAGTCTTGTTTATCTAACCTTTCATCCATGTCCTGCCTGTGGCGTGGAATGCATTTCCTCATCATATCTGATCACCCTCCCCACCTTCAAAGTCTTTGGACTGTACATCTCTTCCAAGAGACCTTTCCAGACTAAGCCCCAGTATCCTTTTCTCCTACTCCTTTACCCTTCACTCAGTCTCTCAATACTTATGTACATATCAATTGTTTATTTATTTGCATTAATGTCTCTCTCCCCCTCTAGAATGTAAGCTTGTTTTAGTTAGGGAACATGTCTACCAACTTTGTTTCATTTACTCTCCCAAGTGCTTAGTACAGGGCTCTGCACACAGTAAATGCTCAATAAATAGGATTGATTGATAGATACCTTATTTTTACCAATGGAGAAATTGTGGCACTGGAAGAGAGGAAGGCACAGACCATTCAGAGGGCAGGGCTGTGTTCCTTACTCGTGTTGAGGATTGTAGCGTTGGTTTGTTCTGCCCTCAATCAATCAATCCTATTTATTGAGCACTTACTGTGTGCAGAGCACTGTACTAAGTGCTTGGAGAATAAAAAATAAAAATATAACAGAGTTGGTAAAAGTACAATAGAATTAGTAGACCAGATCCCTGCCTTCCCAGAGCTTGCAGTCTAATGGGGAGCACTGGGCTAAGCACTCGGGAAGATATAATAGCATGGGCTGTAAGTTCTTTGAGGGCAGGGATCATGTCTTCCAAATCTTTTGTATTATACTCTCTCAAGCACTTAATACAGTGCTCTGCACAGAGTAAATGCTCAATAAATACAATAGATTCAAGTAGATGTGATCCAAAGTTGGACTAAAATCAAGCCTTCACAGTTGAAGGAATTCTCCAAGCTTTGTGCAATCTCAATGTTCATCTTAGACATATGGTTGGCATTTTGGCAGGATTCCTTCTTTGTCTTTGACCAAGAGTGAAGTCTTCTGCACTCTTCAGGGTGGCGTATAGTGTAAAAGGCCAAGGAGTTTTTTTAATGATTGGAAAATGTCCTTGGTTTGATAGTGATTTTCATAGTCCTGGATCTCTCCAGCCTTATCATGTTCTGTTATTTGACCCTACAAGAAACATAGAGAATAATAATTGTGGTATATTTTAAGTGCTTATTATGTGCCAAATGCTCTAAGTGCCAGGGTGGATAACAAGATAATCAGGTCAGACACATTCCCTGCCCCAAAAGGACCTCACTGACTAAGGGGTAGAGAATACCTATTTTACAGATGAAGAAACTGAGGCACAGAGAGGTTAAGTGACTTTCCCAAGGTCACACAGCAGGCAAGGGGCAGAGCTGAGATTGGAACCCAAATCTCCTGACTTCCAGGCCCATTCTCTTTCCACTAAGGCATGCTGCCTCTCAAATTGAGAATAAAGAGTAAAGTAAATCAAGAGCTATTAGGACACAACTGCAAGGTAAGGAGGAGAAAATCAGTTAATACAGTTATTGGCACTTATCGAGCATTTACTGTGCAGAACAGCCCTTGGGAAACGTTTAATAGACTTGCTAGACATGATCTCTGTCTTCAAGGTGTATATACTCTAGTGGGAAATTAAAGGTGAAAGCAAGGGAGGAAGTGCATTCGCCAAAGTGGGGTGATCTGTTTCCTGGGGATCTCCTTCTGGTTTCATGATGGTTGGTGTATTTTGTTCTAAAACATGTTATAAGAGCTTAATTCTTTTAATTATCTTGCGACAGTAGCCAGAGAGACTGTAAATTTATCCAGGAAACAGGGAGTAGATTGAGAATGGGGAACATAGGGCACTAAGCACTAGATTATATGACTGAGGGAAGGGGAGAGATAGGCAGTGCCATGTAGGAGAGTAATTCAACCCCTTTGCTTTGAGGTTGGTAAACTTGATAGGATGCCCAGACAACCTCGGAAGCCAACAACACAACTGTCTTGCAAACCGCAAACCCATGGCACCACTCACCTTCCCACGTTGGTGGATAATAATAATGATGGCATTTGTTAAGCGCTTATTATGTGCAAAGCACTGTATGTCAGAGCTCACCTGGCCCCTCTCAGCACTTCCCACCAACTCCCCCAGACTGTGTCCATTGCCAACTCATCCAGCCGTGCCATAGATGTGCAAATGTGCAGATATGTATTTCTCACCCTGCTCAGAAGTCAGGCACGTTGGCTGCGGTAGAGTGGTGATGTGGGGCAGCGCTGGTTGTCTCAGACTCCCTCCCATCCAGTGTCTAATATGGACTACCATATTAGTGAAGGGAGTGAAGGGAAGGGTGATGGAAGTAGCACCTGTCCTGGGCAACATCTATGCTAAACTGTGGCTGGTTCTTCTACATCTGTCGGCTTTTCTCCTGCCGCTGGGACTTGTCTTGGTGAGTCAAGGACCTCCGCGCTCTCCTGTCTCCCCCTTAAGAGGGCTCAGATCTCAGACAACTTTCTCACCTCTCAGCCAATTTCCTCTGCCTCACATCCCTTCTCCTGCTTCACTCACCTGTTTCTCCAGGATCAAGTCATGTCTCTTCTTCCTGTCCTCTCCCTTTCTCCTTTCCTCCCTCTTACTAAAGAAGGGCATCATCTTAGGTTAGTTCAGTGAGAACTTCTTCCATTTAGACATTGATTTAACAGGAGCCCAGAAGGGCACGGATAAGAAACTACAAAGAGGGAATTTGGGGAGAGGATATTCCATGTTTCCATTAGGACTTTCCATTCTGGGAAGCAGTCATCAGTCCCATCTCCCTTCCCAGCCTCTGTGTGTCTGGATGCAGATGGGAGGGTCTATTCCAGAGATTATTTTCCCTTTTTTTATGAAGAGAAACTGAGGTTTTAGGGGGAGGGGAAGTCACTTGGCAGGTCAGTTGAAGAAATGGTAATAGAACCAGTTCTCCATATCCTGACCCCTCGTTCCATTCTGCTCCCACACAACTCTCTCTGGCCCATCCCTCCTGCCCACCCTGCTTCTCAATCTTCTTGGAGCAGCTAGTTGGACCACAGATGGCGTTGCAAACCCAGAATGGCCCGCGTGATTGCCTTAGGTCCCTGCTTCCTTGACATCAGATACTCTTTCAGGGGAGATCATTGGAGGAAAGGATGCAAAGCCCCATTCCCGCCCCTACATGGCATATCTGACAATCACCAGGAGCAATAGTGAAGAGACTAATTGCGGAGGGTTTCTGATACGAGAAGACTTCGTGATGACAGCTGCTCACTGCAATGGAAGGTGAGGAATCTTTCCTCCTCTTTTTCCCCTCCCCTCATTCATTCATTCATTCAATCGTATTTATTGAGCACTTACTGAGAGCACAGCACTGTACTAAGTGCTTGGGAAGTACAAGTCAGCGACATATAGAGACGGCCCCTACCCAACATATAGAGACGGTCCCTACCCAACAATGGGCTCACAGTCTAGAAGGCGAGCTCACAGTCTAGAAGACAGACTCACAGAGCAATTCCACTTTTCCCTCTTCCTCCTCCAGAAGTAAGGGGTGTCCCTCCGTTATGCTCTTTCCACTTGATGTGTTCCAATAAGTATCAGTTAATCAGGGTATTTGAGCACTTATTTGATACAGTGCTCTGCACACAGTGATTGGTAGAGTATAATACAATAGAATTGGTAGAAATGATCCCTGCCCACAAAACGCTTACAGTAAATGATCCCTGCCCACAAAACGCTTACAGTCTAGCTAGATAGACATGAAAATAAATAATAGATATGGGAAATGGCAGAGTGTAAGCCTGCGGGGCTGTGGGGTGAAGGGTGGGGTGAGTAGCAAAATGCCCAAGGGGTACAGAACCAAGCACATAAACACAGAGGAGAGGGCACCTAGGGTGCGCAAATGAGTGGCTAGCCTCCCATGTTCCTGTGGTGTTTCTGGCTCATACAAAGATTACTGGGGACAGGAAAGAGGTACAGGGGTCCCCTAAGGGAACTTCCCCAAGTAGAGGCCATTTTCCTGAGGGCTACCTGGTTTCATGGTTCTGACTACATCTGTCTGCCTGCCAGCCCATCTCCTCATCATTTTATTTTCGGCCCAGGACAATCAACATCACCCTGGGAGCCCACAACATTAAGAAGAAAGAAGAAACCCAGCAGCATATGGTTCTGCTTCGTTCAATCACCCACCCGGAATATAAAAAGAATCCCCCTACTAATGACATCATGTTACTTCAGGTATTGAACTCCATAACCCTACTGGCCACCCGGCTTAAGAAAGCATAGCTGCCCCTTCTTCCTGGACCAGTATGTACTCTCCTTATTTTTCCATAATCCCTACTAACACCACTAGAGATGGAGGGGGAGGGTGAATCCCCCAATTGGGAACCAGGTGGGAGGGTCTGTCTGTGCTCTCACTGGGAATCTATAATTGTCTCTCTTTTCATCATGGACCAGCTGGAGAAGAAAGCCAAGTTGACTAAAGCCGTGAAACCCCTTAAACTGCCCCGCTCCTTTGTAAAGCTGAAGCCCGGAATGGTGTGTAGCGTGGCCGGATGGGGCGGAAACCTGTTGGCTAATATGCAGCCCGTCCTTCAAGAAGTGAAGCTCAAAGTGATGAGGGATGAAGTATGTGAGTCCTGCTACCCCAGAAACTTCAAGAACAAGACTCAGATTTGTGCAGGGGACCCCCGCCAGTGGAAGTCCTCATACCAGGTAATATCACTTGTGTCGATGCATTGCTTTAAAACCCTGGTGTTACCCTCCTAGGGAACAGATGAGTCTGATAGGGTTCTCCCTTCTGGGTCCTAGAGGCTGGTGGAGTCTTAGGGTCTCAGTGGTTCCAGGTCAGGGAAAGCTGGAAAGCCCCCGATCCCCTCTCCTGGGGCCCAGGTGGGCTGAATGGGTCCCACCAGACCAGTGTTTGGGACTTCTTTTTTCTGGGAGATTCTCCAACTACCTCTCAGCAGCTTCAGACGGGAGAGACAGATTCCTGGGGCAGGGAGGAGAAAGACCTGGGTAAGAGCTCTCCCAAGCGCTTAGTATTTTTGCACACAGTAAGTACTCAGTAAATATGACTGAATGAAGGAAGGAAGGAAGGAAGGAAGAAAGGAGCATGTGGGAACCACTGGACCTGAGATTGGGCAGCTCCTGCTCCTCTGCTACTTCTTTCCCGTTGTTAGGTTGGGGGACTGGGAGGAAATTGGGGGAAGCCCAGCTTATCTTCTTTTCTGTTTGCTTTCCAGGGAGACTCTGGTGGCCCCCTGGTGTGTGGCAAGGTAGCCGAAGGCATTGTTTCATATGGAAACAAATATGGGGCCCCTCCCCGGGTCTTCACCCGCATTTCAAGCTACCTGTCCTGGATAGATAGAACGATGAATTCCCCAAGGCTGTAGGGACGCTCAGAACTCCCACCTTAAATTTAAGGCTCTGTAGCCCAAGTTCTATATGCTTTACCCTCAGGCTCCCAATGTGATCAAATGCTTCTCTCCCATTTCTCTTTCTCTGCCTGGCTCCCCTTCTCTGTTTCTGCTCTCACTCCAACACACACGCACACGTATTCATTCACTCAATCAATTGTATTTATTGAGCTCTCACTGTGTGCAAAGCACTGTACGAAGCACTTGGGAGAGTACAACACCAGATACACAGATACACACTATAGACGTCACTCACCTTCACAGCATCAATCAATCTGTGGCATTTATTGAGCACTTAGGAGAGTAAAATACCACAGAATACACCAAGAAGTAGCTCAGGACCTGAGACCTGGGGATGGAGGACCAAGCTCTTTGTCCCAGCAGTAAACTGAATGCTATATCTTAAAATGGTATTTGTGAGTGCTTATTATGTGCCAGGCACTGTACTGAGCACTGGTAGAACCCGGGTCTTCTGAGTCCCAGGCTCATGCTCTTTCCACTCGGCCGCACTGTTTCTCTATTCAACATCAACAGTGCTTTCTCCCCAATTTGACCTAAAGGTTTATTCTTCCTCTTCTAATCTATAAACTCCTTATGGGCAGGGACTCTATCTACAGATTCTGTTGTACTGTCCTCTCCAAAGTGCTTAATTCAGTGCTCGCCACACAGTCAGCAATCAATAAATGCCATGGATTGATTGATTGAGTCCTCCCAAATGTTTTAGGTCAGATTTGGGCCAGATTGTACACTTATTCCCTTGAGGGCCAGACTTTCAGCAACTTGCCAAGGAACCAGATTTCCAGACCTGTGCGACCATTAGAGTGCAAGCTCCTTGTGGGCAGGGAACATAACTTCCCAACCACATAGTGCAGTGCTTTTGCATTACAATAAATATTGTTACAACTTCTACCAAGCAGCAACCTTGTTTCTTGTCTCAGTGGGTGGGGAACCAGTCTATCAAATCTGTTGTATTGTACTCTCCCAAGCACTTAATACAGTGCTCTGCACACAGTCAGTCAGTCAACAGTATTTACTGAACTCAGACTGTGTACAGAGTACTGTAATAAGAGCTTGGGAGAGTCCAATATAACAATAAACAGTGCTCAAATACGATAGATTGTTAATTGGTTGATTGAAAGAATGGGGCGTCTTTTGAGTTCACCCTGCTGCCCAAGGCCACAGCCTCTCCAGGGAGACCTAAACACTCCTTAGATGACCTCCAGTGCTTGAAGCAGAACTGGGTAGGCTCCAGCTGGGAACAAGGCTAAACAAAAAGCCAGCGTTTGTCCAGATGGATATTCTCAGTCCCCTGGCTGAGGCCTAGGATCTCTGGGAGTCACCAGGGCTCAGTTCTGCCAATTGAGAAGCAGCAGAGCCTAGTAGAAAACATGGGCCAGGGAGCTGGAGGACCTGGGTTCTAATCCCAGCTCCATCTCTTGACTGCTGTGTGACTTTGAGCAAGTCATTTAACTTCTTTGTGCCTCAGTTCCCTCAATTTAATGGGAATTAAGACTGTGTCCAACTTGATTAGCTTGTATCTACCCCAGCTGTTAGTAAAGTACCTGGAACAAAAAAGTAAGTACTTAACAAATACCATTAAAAAAATACTGAATATTGTACTTTCCCAAATGCTTAGTACAGTGCTTTTCCCAGAATAAGCACTCAATAAACACTGTTGATTGACTGATTCACTGTCAGACTTGGACAGAGACCCTCAAAAGAAAACACAGCTCCCTCCTGTACTACAAATGAATGTGAGCTTGCTTCTTCTCAAACTTGGTAATTCAGAAATTTTAAAGTCTAAATCTTTGGTCTTTCTAAAATACTTTCAAATTTTAAAATATTTTTATACTATTATTAAATACTATATTCTTGACTGTAAGCTCCTCCTCTGGACTGTAAGCTCCTTATAGGCAGAGTTTGCCAACTCTGTTATATTGTATTCTCCCAAGTGCTTAGTACAGAGCTCTGCACCCAGTAAGCACTCAATAAATTTGATTAATTAATCGATTGATTGTATTTCCTCTTTGGGGGTCTCTTGGAAGTTTGTCATTTTCCGTTCCTTATGCTAGGGATAGAAAATATCAGTCACTGGAGTCAGCCCAAATTTTGTTTCCTTTTGCTACCTTATATGTGGCTATCGTACACAATAGCTTTGAACTATCGGGCAGACCACTTACTTGAAATTAGATGGTTCAGTCCCCTCTTCTAAGAAAAGTGAGGAAAGATAAGGCCAATTAGAAGAGGACAGAATTGATGAGTCCCAGAGGTTCCATATTTTCATGGTTCCTTTTGCCCCCCAGTTTTCAGATCCTACAACAGTCCTTTACCCAACTGTGGCCAGGGAACATCTACTAGCTCTGTTGTATTTTACTCTACCAAGTTCTTAATACAGTGCCCTGCAAACAGTAAGTACTCAATAAATACCATTAATTGATTGAGAGGCTGGAGGTGAACAAGCTAATCAGATTGGACATGGAACTTGTCCCACATGGGGGTTCACAGTCTTTCCAGAAGCAGGATAGCCTATAAGTCAGAAGGACCTGGGCTCTAATTATTATTATTAATCATATTTATTGAACGCTTACTGTAATTCCAGCTCTGTCACTTATCTGCTGTCTGACCTTTGTCAAGTTACTTCACTTATTTGTGCCTCATCTGTAAAATAGTGAACCCCATGTGGGTCAGGAACTGTGCCCATCCTGACTTGCTTGTATCTACCCCACTGCTCAGTATAGTACCTGGCACATAGTAAGCACTTAACAAATACCATTATCATTGTTATTAGAAGGGAGAATAGGTATTTAATCCCCATTTTATGGATGAGGAAGCTAAAGCATAGAGAAGTTAAGTAATCCCTCCTACCTAGACTGTGTGCCCCAAGCAAGAGAGGGACCGTGTCCAAACTGGTAATCTTGTATTTCCTTCATTGTTTAGAACAGTGCTTGGCTCACAATAAGCATATAAAAAATACCATTGAAAAACAAAAATAAAGTGACTTGCCCAAGGTCACACAGGAGACAAATGCCAGAGCCAGAACTAGAACCTAGGTCTTCTGACTCTGAGGCCTGTGTTCTTTCCACTAGGCTACTTGCTTCTCACGTCCATTCACCCTTGGCCCTGGTGTGCTCTTCCCACTAATCTAGTCTACTCATACTGCGGCTCTGACCTCCCAAACACGCAGCCCACCCTGGTGAGAGCTAAAGAGACCTGAGCCGAGACCTGAGCCTGGGAGAGTTGAGTCAGTGCTGATACCCTCCCCAGCATCTTGGGACTGGCGGAGAAGCGAGGAGATGAGTCACTGTGAGGTCACCGGCGCTCTATCTCAGAAGCAGCCTCAGCTCTTTAGCCTGAATGTCAAACCTCAATCTGCTAAAATGCCCCTTATCTTGTTTCATTTCCCCCACTTCCTGTCAGCTATCTGGACAAATATCTGTCTGTGCGTGCTATTTCCTGTGATAACCCTGGGTGTCTGCTTGGGTGGAGGGGGAAGTGAGGAAGAAGCGCAGGTGAGCAATGTGATGGTCTCTTCCTGGAAGCCCCTGAGTGGCCACGTCTGGGAAATCTGAAGTCTCTTTCCTGGTCTGGGAGGGGAATTGGAATCAACCAGGCTATCACGCCCCCCACCCCTCACCAAGACAGTTACCCATCCACATCCAGTACTCAGAGGGGGCCAAGCCACTCATTCACCTCTCACTCCTTCTCTAGAGAGCCAAACCCTCATACCACATCCCTCCCCAACATTATCTTATGTGGCTGCTGCAGTTGCTCACAATATCCGCCTCTGCCTATGGTTCCTTCATCTTTGATCAGAGGTCAAATAGGGGCCATCTCCGACCCCCATTCTGAACCATCTCAGGGCAAACTGCAGCGTGGCCTAGTGGATAAGAGCACCAGCCTGGGAATCAGAAGGACCGGAGTTCTAATCCCTGCTCTCCCACTTGTTTGCTATGTGGTCTTGGGCAAGTCACTTCACTTCTCTGTGCCTCGGTTGCCACAGCTGTAAATTGGAGATTAAAGCTGTGAGTCCCCTGTTGAAGAGGGACTTGGTTCAATGTGATTATCTTGTATCTACCCCAGCACTTAGTGTAGTAAGTGCTACACAATACACACAAAAAAGATGGTCGACCTGTAGAAGCTCCCAGCAGCTCCACTTCTGACCCGTTACTTGAGATCATGTTTCTCTCTGTCTGACTTTCTTTCCTATGACCCCTCTGCTTAACCAGTGGTATTTAGTGAGCACTTACTATGTGCAGAATGCGGCATTAAGTGCTTGGGAGAGTACAAACCAATACACTCACCACAACAAGCTTACTCTCTAAAGGGCTTGTGGTTACCTTGCATTTACTTGCTACAAAACAGGTGCCTTTGGTCCTTTGCTCTGAACCCTCAAAAACACATTTATTTCAGCATGCATAAAGGAAAGCGTTCTTGCTTAAAGGAGGGCTTTAAGGCATTGAAATTTGCATTACTGATGGGTAACTTTATCAGCCACCCTAGAATAAAAGCTCTGATATAAATCCAGTGGAAAGAGCACAGCTGTGGGAATCAAGAATCCTGGGTTCTATTCCTGCCTCTTCAAGTAGGGGAATGCCTGCTGGGGTACACCATCAGTGGTGAAAGTTTCTGACCAAAGAATCATCTCAGGGCTTCCACTAGATAACAATAAGAACAATAATTATTTTTGTGATATTTGTTGAGTGTTTACTATGGACCAAGCCCTGTGCTAAACACTGGGGTCAATACACAGATCAGACAGTCCCTGTTCTGCCCAGGGCTCACAGTCTAAATCAGTGAATCCTTAATTTCCTAAAAAACCACCTCCCGTATTCACATTCCTTTATGTATTTTGTTCTCTGTAAAGAATATCTGGGTTATGAACTCAGTCTCCTCATCTCGCAAACAGGCAACTGGTAAACCACAGAGTTATTGCAATGGGAGCTGCTTGATTCTATAAACAGCGGGAAGAGGAAAGGCACAGATTGCGTTAGAACAGATAAGTCTTGTGGTCATTGATGTACAGACTGAATACACCCTATGGCAAAACTCTGGAGTTGGGACAGGTGGTAATAATAATAATTATGGTATTTGTTAAGTACTATATGCCAAATAATGTTCTAAGCAATGAAAATATATCCCTGCCCCATTAAGGAATCCCCAGGAAATTGAGAGAAGCCATTTAATGGGAAGTGCAATGATCCCACAGTACGGGCCAGTGAGAAGGAGTGTGGCCTAGTGGAAAGGCCACAGTCTTGGGAGTCAGAGAGCCCTAGGTTATAATTCTGACTCTATCACTTCTCTGCTGTATTACCTTATGCAAGTCACTTCTCTGGGCCTCAGTTACCTCATCTGTAAAATGGTGATTAAGACTGTGAACCTCATGTGGGACATGGACTATAACTAACACGATTAGCTTGTATATAGTCCAGCACTTAGTACAGTGCCTGGAACATAGTAAGTAACAAATACCACTAGAAAAAATAAAGTAAATAGTAGGGCTTTAAAAAGAAGGTGGAGGAACTTTAAAGAGCCTCTCTGTGGAGTCTGCAAAGGTCAGGACACTTTTACAAAGCTTTGTCTCTTAGGCCCTGACCATCTCCTTTTCCTTCTCTCATTAAGAACTAAAATGAAAATGTAGAGACCTAGATAGCCAGTAGGAGTAGACCCTGTCCTGGTAAAAAAAAAACCACTAAGGATCTATTTTCTCAGCTCTAAACCACTACCTCTGAATTCTCAGGGCTGTAGGATTAGGACTTAAAAACAAAATAATAGTGAGCGCTTTACTTAGGAGAGTGGATGGGAGGCACAGTAAGTATGGCTGCTATTCAGTAGCAAAAAACAAAACAAAACAGAACAAAACACACTTCCTTCCTCCTCCAGGAAAGCAACTCTTATTATTTTGCATTCCCTCAGCTTTTCCAGATATTGGGACACAATTGGAATGGTCTGGGTGGAAAATGTTGCCTTTTTCAGATCAGTTTTCCGGGAGAAAATTAAATATATCTCCAACAACTGTTGAAAAAGGCACAAAATGGAAGTTAATGGTAAATAGTTTTGAATAATGATGATTTTGTAATTCAGAAAATCCTAATAAATACCTGCATAGTGTTGGGACTGGGATGGCAATCGTGATGATGGTATTTTTAAAATGCTTATACTATGTTCCAAGCACTATTCTAAGCACTGGGGTAGATATAAAATAATCTAATCAGATACAGTTCCTCTCCCAGTCAGTCACTTGTATTTATTGAGTGTTTACTTTGTGCAAAGCACTGTACTAAGTGCTTGGGAGAGTATAATATGACAATAAAGCAGACACATTTCCTGTCCACAGTGAATTTACAGTCTACAGTAGGGTTAAAGGTCTAAGGAGTGATAACATACTGAATCCACATTTTACAGTTTGGGAAACTGAGGCACAGAGAAGTTAAGTGACTTACCCAGGGTCACACTGCAGGAAAGTGGCAGAACTAGAATTGGAAACCACGTACTCTCACTCTCAGGTCTTTGCTCTTTCCACTAGGTATTTCTGTACCTGTCATGAGCTTCAGTCCTTAGAACAGTGCTTTGCGCATAGTAAGTGCTTAATAAATGCCATTATTATTATCATTATTATTATTATTATGAGGCAAAGATCATATCTGCTGTTCCATATTTTAGAAAGGAGTCACATTGTAATCTAGGCAGTGCGCAGTTGACTTGGTTCTTCATCCGTCAGTTCAAGGTACAAGGAGCAAATCCTCTTGAAAATGAAAGGCAGTAATCATGAAAGGCAGTAATCGCTTTGTGAAGCCATCTATGAAGCCATCAAATGTTCATCAGTTAGCCCAGTGTGACGATCTCTTTCAAAAAGTTCAGCTCATCTGTCACAGTAGCATCTCTTCAATATTATTCTGGCTAGAACCTGGTCTGCAAAGGAGAGTACTGACAATACCCAGAAAGTTTCCCTGACAACCTCACCCCCTTTTATCTTGAAGATGGTGATTATGGTGTCATTTCTGAGGTTTCATGGCCTGGGATACCTTCCCCATTAATCTCTACTCTCATCACTGTGTATCCCCAGTTGCCTCTTTAGCCCTTCCTACCTATCTAAGCACTTCGGTACTTACCAGTGACTATGTATAATTTATGTGTTTATCACCTGGCTAGATTGTAACCTCCTTGAGGGTAGGAGCCACACACTAGCAATTATGCTCTTCCAACCTCTTAATATAGTGCTCTGCAGACAGTAACCACTCCAAAAAATGCAATAGACTGAATAATTCAGCTTTGGTGTCCCACCTTTGGCCACCTACATAACTTGATCTGCAGTACCAGTTCAGCAGTCTTTCACTGCCCTGGCTCTTCTCTGATTTCACTGATCATTTACCTATGCAAACCCCCCTTGTTTTCTTTCTTTCTCTCCCCTTCTATCTGCTTCTGCTATTCTGTGGCCTGTTTCCTTTTCTGAACGAAGGCTTTTATCCTTACATAATCTAACAGGAACACTTTTCAATTTCCCCTTCTCTGTTTTCTTATTTTACTATTTCCTGCTGATGCCTGGTTCTTGGTTGTTAGGAGAGGGTATGAAGGAGAGGGGCGAGGGTCTCATTTTGTTTAACCAATCAATCAATTAATAGTATTTATTAGTGCTTACTGTGTGCAGAGCTTTGTGATTGGGAGAGTGCAATGCAACAGAGTGGGTAGACACATTTCTTTCCTACAAGGAGTTACAGTCTGGAGTCCAGTATTTGACTTTGAGCTGTTGCTAGTTCATTTGGCTTTTGACCCCGACAGTCATAAGCATGATTGTGTTTTAAGAAGTAAATAAAAAAGAGAGTCATAAATAAAGTCAAAAAGTAGGTGCCCAAGCATGAGAGAAAAATGAATAAAAATTTAATTGTTTCCATCAGGTAAGGGTGGCAAACAAGAGCAAATATTGCCCTCTAGTGGATAAAGAATTGAGTGTTGACCACAGATAACAGAAAAAGCGGAATTTTTTAATGATTCTTTGCTTCTTTGTGAAAAAGATACATTGTAAACAACTGAACAAGATAAGCCTGATGAAGAACTGGAAGGCCAAACTTTATAGGAGTTAAAGAGTACTTTAAAGAATTGAATACTTTCACAATAAGTGAATAAATACGATTGAATAAATGAATGAATGGAATAAGCAGTTTTCTCTCCTCTCTTGCAACCACATCCCACTTCACTTCAACGATGATGATTCCCAAATATACCTCAGTAGCCCTGACCTCTCACCTGCTCTGCAATTTCACATTTTCTCTTGCCTCAAGTACATCTCCACAAGCTCGATCTAACACTCACCTTCTAAGCTTCCTCCTAAAACCACTATATCTCCTAACTTTTTGTAATGTATTTGTTAAACACTTACTATGTGTCAAGCACTAATCTAACTGCTGAGATAGATACAAATCAAGCAGCTAGGAATCAGTCCCTGTCTCACCTGGGGCTTAAAATCTAAGTAGGAGGAAGAAAAAGTATTGAATGAACATTTTGCATTTGAGGAAATTGATACAAAGATAAGTTAATTGACTTGCCCAAGGTCACACAGCAGAAAAGTGGCCAAGTCAGAATTAGAACTCAGGTCTTTCTGACTCCCGGGCCCACTGCTCTATCCACTAGGCCATGCTGCTTTTTATTAATCACCCTATCTCCATAATCCTAAACCTTGATATTAACTGCCACATTCAATCTGTCACTAAATCCTGCCAGTTATGACTCTCCAGAATGTCCCTGAACTGCCTGTAGGTCTCCATGGAAACAGCCATCTTCATATCTCCAATGGACTATTGTCCCCAACCTCTCTCCTCTTCCCTTTTCAGTCTATGCTTCACTATACTTCCCAGATAATCTTTCTAAAATGCCATTCGCCACCCACGTCTCCTCTCCTCAAGAACCCCCACAGTGGTTACTCATTCCTAGACAGTAAACTCATTGTGGGCAGGGAATGTGTCTGTTATGTTGTTAAAGTTCCAAAATATTTTTTTCTACAGTGATAACGTAGGTGTCCTTGGGACCCACTGTTCTTTCCATCATGAACAGATTATTCTTGACACCTAGCCAGGGTGACTCAGGGTGTTAATTGTCCTCCTCAAAAGCTGCTATATGAAACAGACACCTGAATGCCTCAGCAAAGTCATCTTAACTTGTTAGTTTTGGCAAGCAGTGTAAAAAAGGAAATCTGTCAAATGGACCTCATTAGCCTTTGAAAATAATACATTGTCTGAAAAACCTCATTCTTTTATGTATTTTTAATAGTTCCCAGGCTACTATCAGCTGTTTTCTTGGATGCGGGCTTTGGGCAAACTACTTAGTTTTGAAAAAATGTTCAGGTCCCTTCCCTTCCTCATTTACTCAGTCCACTTTCCCAATCTCTTGCCCACATTGACCTAGACAGTGACTAATTATAAGATTTTAAAGAGTGATGTTTGTTAAATGTTCACTATGTGCCAAGCACTGTACTAAATGTTGGGATCGATGCAAGATAATCAGGTTGGACATGGTCCCTGCCTCACATGGAGCTCATGGTCTAATTTACAGGGATAGCAGGTATTGAATTCCCATTTTACAGATGAGGAAACAGAGAGGAAGGGAAGTGATGTGCCCAAGATCACATAGCACGTAAGTGGTGGAGCGGGCTCAGTGGAAAGAGCACGGGCTTTGGAGTCAGAAGTCATGGGTTCAAATCCCAGCTCTGCCAATTGTCAGCTGTGTGACTTTGGGCAAGTCACTTAACTCCTCTGTGCCTCAGTTTCTTCATCTGCAAAATGGAGATTAAGACTGTGAGCCCCCTGTAGGACAACCTGATCACCTTGTAACCTCCCCAGTGCTTAGAACAGTGCTTTGCACATAGTAAGTGCTTAATAAATGCCATCATTATTATCCTTTGATTTTAATCTTCTCCCACCTCCACCCTTTCAACCTTCTTAGTCATCTCTCAAGCCCGTCTGCTTTCAAAAATCTAAACCCTTTACTTTTGGCTCTAACCCTTTGCCTTCTCACCTAATAATGATAGTAATAATAATGGTGCAAACTCTTAATCATTTTATAAAAACAGCTCAGTTGCATGTCCTGTCGATTGAGGAACAACTCCTTTAAGCAAAATGTTTAGATGGTCCAGGATAATTGATGAATGGTATTTATTGAGTGCTTACTATGTGCAGAAAGCACTGTACTAGGATCTTGGGAGAGTACGGTACAACAAAATTAGCAGACACAGTCCTTGCCATAATGAGCTTACAGCCCAAAGGGAATGTTGGTCATTAGGTCACTGAAGATACAAAAATGGCATTTGGTGATATCCTGGTTGCTTGAGGAGCTCTATTTGGGAACATATTTTTCTCCACAGATGGAAAAATTCCCAGCCTTCCCTATACCCAAAACTGGCTCACCGGAGAGCATGCCTGATGAAATTTCATCTTGCAGTGAAATAACCAAAAGAAAGTGAATGAACAGAAAGAAAATAACCATTGCACCATGGGACCCCAGCAGGTCACTTGATGATTCTCATTGCTTGGGAACTAGCCAGATACAGAGTCAGCATCACAGTCATAAGTAGAACCAGACTACCTGGTGAAGGAGAGGTAGCAGAGAGAGGTGCTTTTTCATTAATGGCATTTGTTAAGAACGTACTATGCGCCAGTACTAAGCACTGAGGTAGATAAAAGCTAATCAGGTTGGACACAGTCCATGTGTCACATGGGACTCACAATCTTAATCTCCATTTTACAGATGAGGTAACAGAGGCACAGAGAAGTTAAATGACTTGCCCAAGATCACACAGCAGGAGGGGGCAGAGTCGGAATTAGAACCCAGATCCCTTGACTCCTAGCCCCGTGCTCTTTCCATTAGGCCATACTGCTTCTGGAGATAGCTCCCCTATTCAGAATACCACTAATCTGTTGGCTTTGCAATTAGACCTTCCAAACCTACCCAGAGATGACAGGGGCCGACTGATGAGTTTTCTTCTGCCTCTAAAGGTAAAAGCACTTTGCTATCAGCAGCAGCAAATATGACTCAACACTGACATTCATGAACTAGCCCACAAAAGTATGGTTGTTCAAATTAGTTCAAAATGTTCTATTTGACCCTTTCCTCATCTCTCTCAAAGTGAAGCAAGGTAGTATAGAAGGTCCAATTCTGTTCAATCTAGGTAGGGACTGTCTCTATGTGTTGCTGAACTGTACTTTCCAAGTGCTTAGTACAGTGCTCTGCACACAGTAAGCACTTAATAAATACTGTTGAATGAATGAATTCAACACACCCATGCCTGAAAATGCAACAAGGGTTAAAGAAACTGGTGTCAGTATATATTTGTGATCATCTCAGAAACTCCACTAACCCCAGAGTTTCCTATCAGGTCTTTGAGACTGCCACCCAGAATTTGTTTGAATAGTGAAAAGGTGGACTGGAAAGACCATGGGCTTGGGAGTCAGAGGTTGTGGGTTCTAATCCCATCTGTGCCACTTATCAAATGTGTGATTTTGGGCATGTCATTTCACTTCCCTGTGCCTCAGTTACCTCATCTGTAAAATGGGGATTAAGACTGCGAGCCCCATGTAAGATGACCTGATTACCTAGTACCTACCCCAGCGCCTAGAACAGTGCTTGGCACACAGTAAGTGCTTAACAAATACCATTATTATTATTATTATTCATTCCTTCTCCTATGATTGTTTTTATAAAGAAGTTATTCAAACAGAAAATTGAAAATGTTGAACAAGTGTGCACATAGTGTGCTGAGTACTTGTTAGTAAAATATATTTTAAAATATTTCAGATTTAGGTACACAAATAAAGGCAAGGGTTTGGATTTTCACTATTCTGCAGGTCCTTTTGAGTGATTGAGCTTTCACTAAAACTTCCTCCCTCATCCTTCCAGGCATAGGATTTCAATGAAAGTTTTCTCCTCCTCACCCTTGCCCTGCCCATTTCTTTTGCTTACATGAGGTGATTACCCTGAAGGATAAGCACCTGCTCATTCCCTGCCTGTCTCAGCAGCTAGGAAGGGAGTGAGATCACATGTTTACAAGAAGATTTCCTGCCGTTCATTCTTCCTCTCTCAGGAAATGCCACCTCATTCCAACTGATTTGGAGTACTCAGAAGAGTTTCAATGAATGCTGAGGTTTTCTTGAAAGGTAACAATAAATATTCCAATAGGGAACTCTTCTCATGGATAAGCAGAGAGACTGGTAAAAATACTCTATTACTAGATTTGTATTCCCAGAAACAGTAAGTCATGGTTTCCCATTTTAAGGTCACGTTTCATATATTTGAAGGATCATAAATGAAGGATGAATGAATGATTTTCAGTGGGAAGGGAAACAGCGTGATTTTATAGGCTCATTTTTTTTCCTCATTATCAAAACAAAGGCATGTTTGGGCAGGATTTCTGGCCTTAACTGATTTTCTGTTTTTATTATGGGAATTCCAGAAATGACAAAAACAAAAGCTTAGTAAAAATTAGGTGGGGAATAGGAATTTACATCCAAAACTCCTTCAGATTCCTGGGTGGGATTTTATACACACACACACACACACACACACACCCCGCACCTTCTTATTACGTGAGGTCCCTTCAAAATTAAAAATCTTGGGCTGCTTTGGTTGTGACTGGACTCTGAGTGACCTGATCAACAGTACCCTAAGACCTTACTGATCCCCTTTTACCACTGTACTTGTTGGACATGGTACTTTGTCTATTTTCATAGAAAATGATAATAATGGTATTTATTATTATTAATAATAATAATTATGACATTTGTTAAGTGATTATTATGTGCCAAGCACTGTTCTAAGTGCTGAGGTAGACACAAGATAATAAGGTTGTCCCATGTGGGGCTCACAGGCTTAATCCCCATTATAAAGATGAGGTAACAAGCACAGAGAAGTTAAGTGACTTGCCCAAAGTCGCACAGCTGATAAGTGGTGGAGGGGATTAGAGCCCATGACCTCTGACTCCCAAGCCTGTGCTCTTTCCACTAAGCCCAGTATTTGTTAAGTTTTTACCATGTGCAAACACTCTATTAAGTGCTGGGGTAGATACAAGATCAGCAGGTCCCACAAGGGGCTTACCGTCTAAATAGGAGGAAGAACAAGTATTGGATCCCCATTGTGTAGTTGAGGGAATTGAGGCACAGATAAATTAGGTGACTTGCCCAAGATCACTCAGCAGGTTCATGGCACAGCCGGTATTAGAATCCAGTTCCTCTGATTCCACTAAGTTGTGCTGCTTCTCTATCCTTAAAGTGAGCCTCTACAGAGCCAGAAACCATATTTAATTCTCTCCTGTGTACTTATTTCCAGTACTTAATATGCTTAGTACACTAAGCTCACTTAATAGTACTTAGTAGAAATTTAAATATTATTATTACTTCTACTACTATGTCAAAACTCATTAGTATTACTGTTTGTGTGTATATGTCAAATGACAACTCACTTGTTTTCCATCTAAGAACATATTAGCTAAGTGTTTATGTACTGCAGTAGTAATAATAATAATTATTGTGGTATTTGTTAAGCACTAACCATGTACAACCAAGAGTAGTACAATGAGGGGTAATTCAGATCCAATTAGGTGTGATTCCTGCCTGCTTGGGGCTCACTGCGGAAGTAGGAGATTACAGACAAAAGCAACAATAATCAACAATTATAAATGCAACAAACCAAGATAACAGTGCTCCTGTTGGTGTAAACAGTCGTTGTAGGAGTGACTCCCCACTCAAGGCAACAGGTTCTAACTGCAGCAGCCTCCCCTGGTTGGGGAAAACAGGGAGGCTGAATAGGGTAGCAGACAGATGCCCCTCTCTCTCCCTCCGGCCCCCCAAGAAGAGAACCAATAACCGGAGACCCCCCACCACACACACCACATCACTCCCACCCCCACCCCCAGGGGCCTTGGGCCAGGTGCTGTATGCTGTTGGTGGGCAGACCACTATCTGTATGTAAAGGACCTTGCTACTGCTTTAGTTGTACTTATTGAGAACTTACTGTGGGCAGAGCACTGTACTAAGCATTTGGGAGAGCACAATATAACAATACACAGATGATACATTCCCTGTCCACAGCGAGCTACTGCTTCTACTGCTGCTGCCAATACCCCAGCCCTTCCACATCCCAGGGTTCATGGCCTCCAGGGCTGCCGAGATGTGGGGATAGAGGCTGGACCAGAGCAGAATAATAATAATAATGGCATTAAACACTTACTTTGTGTCAAGCACTGTTCTAAACGCTGGGGTAGATAAAAGCTAATCAGGTTGGGCACATTCCCTGTCCCATGTAGGGCTCACAGTCTTAATCCCCATTTTACAGATGAGGTGACTGAGGCTCAGGGAAGTTAAGTGACTTCCCCAAGATCACACAGCCGACAAGTAGTGGAGCTAGAAAGTTGGGGGAGAACTTGAATTCTTCCTCCTTCTTTTCCTCCTCCACTACTGCCTGCAGGTCCAACCCTGAACACCAGATTTGCAAACCCAGTGGGTTGGGACTGCCTGCCCTGCGAGGGGCCTGTTTCCCTCTAAAGCAAATCCCCTCAAACCCAAACAAAAAGCAGCCATTCTTTATGAATTACGTGAAACTCAAAGCAACAGCAGCAGAGAGAAGTAAATTATAGGGGATGAAACAGATCAGACAAATTACCCCATTTGGAAGACATTCAGCCTGAGGAAACTATTTCTGACAAGTAGCTTTCAAAAGATGAAAATAATAAATATACCAGTTGGTCAAGATACACTTTTTGACTTTGTGTGATTGGACATTTATGTCTGTTTTGGGGTTTTTTTTTCAGAACACCTAATCACTTTAGGCAGTTAATTTTTCTAAGTAAATTGTTCATGTTTCAAATGAGATAAATTATACAAGCTTCTTCTGTTTAAGCAAGCTGACTTTGAACATCATTTAATGTAACGTGACTGCTAGATGCTGGAGCTACCAGAACTGGATAACAAGAGAAAATGGAAGATATTTTTCTTCTTCTTTCAATTATTTTTGGGAGAAGAAAAAATAAAACCTCCATCAGCTTCCTCATTAAATGCTGCAATGTGAACCAACTCTCAGCAGTATCGCCTAGTGGAAAGAGCCTAAGCCTGGAAGTCAGAGGAACTGGGTTCTAATCCCAGCTCCGCCACTTGTCTGCTGTGTGATCTTGGGTAAATCACTTAACTTCTCTGTTCCTCAGTTTCCTCATCCACAAAATGGGGATTAAGACAGTGAGCCCTATTTGGGACAGGGACTGGGCCCAACCTGATTAGCTTGTATTTACCCCAGTGCTTAGTACAGTGTCTGGCACTTGTTCAGGGCTTAATAAATACCATTTTTAAAAAACCCAAAAGAACTGCAGCACTGCTCTGGAGGGAAAACAGATACTAGTAGGAGTGGTTTTCCTACAGCCTTGCTGGGAGGCAATGAAAACTCCGGGGAAGCAGGGCACAGAGGCAGATACTCAGCTGGCAGGGACCGGGGAGAGACTCTGATATTTTTTCCTCTGTTAATTCCCCCTCTTTCTCTTTCTCCTCTTCCACCGCTGTCCCCAGTTGCAGCCAGAGATCCAGGGGTCCGATCTATGCCATGAGTTGGCCAGAGGGGCCCCACAGAACTCAGTCATTCATTCATTCATTCAATTGTATTTATTGAGTGCTTACTGTGTGCACAGCACTGTACTAAGCGCTTGGGAAGTACAAGTTGGCAACATATAGGGACGGTCCCTACCCAACAACGGGCTCACAGGCACCCCCCTGTCTCAGCCCAATAGACCAGGCCCAGCTTAGCCCATTTGAATCTTGGGGTGCCTTTTCCCGGGGCTCTTTCCGCCCCGGGAGTCAGAGGGCAGGGATCTGGGGAAGTTGCATGAGAGCTCCTCAGGGCCCCTTCTGGGCATCAGCGCTTAGTACAGTGCTCTGCACACAGTAAACGCTCAATAAATATGATTGATTGTAAAGTCATTAATGGAGGGGAATGTGTCTGCTAATTCTGTTGTACTCTCCCAAGCGCTTAGTACTCTGTGCATTCAGTCAATCATATTTGAGTTTTTACTTTGTGCAGAATACTTTGTGAAGAACCCTGTACTAAGTGCCTGGGATGTTGTTGTGGTGGTGGCATTTATTAGGCATTTACTATGTGCCAAGCATACACAATATAACAATAAACAGTCACAGATACAGCTTACATAGTAAATGCTCAATAAATACCATTGTTTGTTACAGACTGGGAGCAGGCAGTGTGGTGTAATGGATAAAGGAGGGTCTTGGGAGTCAGAAGGTCATAGGTTTTAATCCTGGCTCCGCTCCTCATCTGCTGTGTAACCTTGGGCAAGTCAATTTACTTCTCTGAGCCTCTGTTCCCTCATCTGCAAAATGGAGCTGGAGGCTGTGAGCCCTTTGTGGGACAGGGACTGTGTCCAACCCGATTTGCCCTTTAAGCCTCCATTCTCTTGTAAAAATAATAATAATAATAGTAATAATAATAATGGTATTTGTTTAGTGCTTACTATGTGCCAAGCACTATTCTAAGCACTAGGGTGGATACAAGGTTATCAGGTTGACCCATGCGGGGCTCACAGTCTTCATCCCCTTTTTACAGATGAGGTCACTGAGGGACAGAGAAGTTAAGCGACTTGCCCAAAGTCACACAGCTGACACGTGGCAGAGCCGGGATTTAGAACCCACGACCTCTGACTCCCAAGCCCATGCTCGTTCCACTAAGCGACACTCATCTGTAATATGGGGATAGAGACTGTGAGCCCTATGTGGGACAGTGACTGCGTCCAACCCGATTTGTCCTCTGAGCCTCAGTTCTCTCATCTGTAAAATGGGGATGAAGACTGTGAGTTCTATATGGGACAGGGACTGTGTACAACCTGATTTGCCCTCTGAGCATCAGTTTTCTCATCTGTAAAATGAGGATGAATACTGTGAACCCTATGTGGGCCAGGGACTGCGTTCAACCCGATTTGCCCATGAACTTCAGTTTTCTCATCTGTAAAATGGGGATGGAGACTGTGAGCCCCATGTGGGACAGATACTGTGTCCAACCTGATTTGCCCTCTGAACCTCAGTTTTCTCATCTGTAAAATGGGGATGGAGACTCTGAGCCCTACATGGGACAGGGACTGTGTCCACCCCATTTGCTTGTATCCACCCCTCCAGCGCCTGGCACAGTGTGGCTTAGTGGAAAGAGCCTGGGCTTGGGAGTCAGAGGTTGTTCATTCTAATCCCCACTCCACCACTTGTCAGCTGTGTGACTTTGGGCAAATCACTTATATTCTCTGTGCCTCAGTTCCCTCATCTGGAAAATGGGGATGAGGACTGTGAGCCCCAAGTGGGACAACCTAATAACTATCTACCCCAGTGCTTTGAATGGTGCTTGGCACATAGTAAGGGCTTAACAAATACCAATATTATTATTATTATTATTACCTAGTGAGCGCTTAGCAAATGCCCCTGTTACTATTATTATATATTATTATATGGCATTGCCACCTGTCTACTTGTTTTGTATTGTTGTCTCTCTCCCCCTTCTAGACTGTGAGCCCGTTGTTGGGTAGGGACCGTCTCTGTTGCCGATTTGGACTTCCCAAGTGCTCAGTACAGTGCTCTGCCCACAGTAAGCACTCAATAAATACGATTGAATGAATGAATATTATTATTACTCTTCCTGCTCCAGGCCGGGGCGAGGAGATGGTGGGCGGAGCATCCAGGCCTGGCCCTTAGGGTCAGGAGGGGAGGGAAGGAAGGGCCAGAGCCGGGCCGGTTACATGGGGCCGGCGCTGGCACTGTGGGTCTTGGGGACAGTCCTGTGTGTCAGGTCTGGCTTTCCTGAGCATCCCCAGGCTGACCGTGCCTCCTGCTTGGCCTTGACGGGGACTCTGAGGACCCCTGGGTCCACCACCAGCTGCTGGACTGTGCCCAGAGTGCTCCGAATGAGGGAGGAAGGGAGAGAAGCTAGGAGGCTGGAAGTGCCACCTTCAGGGATGGGGACGGCTTCACCCAGCACCACCCAGCTCCAACCCCGGAGCTTCAGGAGAGACTGGTCACCTTCATGGTTGGACCATCTGCCGGGCGGAGATGGGTGGTTCTGCCCATGACATGGGGAAAATGCTTCAGTTTTCATGTTTGCCATTCTAGCAGCAGACCCTTTGAAGATGTTGTCGGGCCTGAAGATGTTGTCGGGCCTAATAGACTTCGGGAGGGAGGGAGAGACCCAGGTCTGGATTTTAATCTAGTGACATGGGAGCCACTGGATTGGGCCCGTCCCCATATCTTCCTCATCCAATACTCATCCACCCTCATCCTTGTGCATATATCTATAATTCTATTGCTCTGTTTTGATGCTGTTGACACCTATCTACTTGTTTTGTTGTCTGTCTCCCCCTTCTAGACTGTGAGCCCATTGTTGAGTAGGGATTGTCTCTCTCTGTTGCCGAATTGCACTTTCCAAGTATTAAGTACAGTGCTCTGCACACAGTAAGCGCTCAATACATATGATTGAATGAATATTTTTTAAAAAAGAAGAATTTGGTCTAAAAGGAGAATACACCCTCCCAAAAGTAAGGGGTGGCTGAGGGAGGAGCCCCGAGAGAAATAAAGGGCTGTGAATAAACCATAGAAAAATGGCATTGACTTATTCACATCCTGCTGATTTGTTCAGTGTGGAGCCAGAGCCCAGCAGAGAATTAGCAGTACAATCCCAGCCCTGCCTTTGCTTTGGTAGGCTGATGGAAAATCCATGAGGTATCCGATTTTCCACCTCACTAACTTTTCCTGGTGCTTTTCCTTCCTGATTAGCCATCTGCTTTGTGCTCTGCTACAAAGCTAATGTGATGCCCAGCTTTGGGCCAGAGAACCAAGTCCAAGTTAAGCCCTCTATCTGACTAGTGAGACCAAGTGTATTTTCTTTTTTTTTTCTTTGAATCTGTGTGCCCAAATAGTCATTACCACCCCTGTTCAGCCATTTTTCCCAACTTGTACTTCCCAAGCACTTAGTACAGCGCTCTGCACACAGTAAGCGCTTAATAAATATGATTGATGATGATGATGATCTTTTATGGCATGTCTTTGGAGACTTGATTTTCAATTGAAATATTCATCCCAGGCATGGATTTTTAAAACTTTTGCCTTTGAAATCACAAAAATATACTGAGAGTCCACCCCAAGAAGCCCTGCTTCCTGGTAGAACTTTAGGTTCATGGAAAAGAAATTTCAATGCCAAACGTGTACCCCCTCCTTTCTCTCCTGAAAATTGTGTATGCACAAATCTGTTTTAACCTGAATGAAAGTCTAGCAGAGACTGCCTAGGCGGAACACACTTGTTTCCATCCAAAGGTAAGACTGTGAAAACAAAAACTCCAACACTGCTCACGTTAGCCTTTGGATCACTGCATGATAACTATGTATGTCCCTAAAAAAGCAAACCGGGGTAAAATAACTGCATTTATCTTCTTGTGCACATCTATCCACTTAAAATGATACATTTTCTGAGTTTTGAGTATGTTTTCTATCACTGGTATTTATTGAGTACTTTGTGCGGAGCACTGTACTAAGTGCTTGGGAGAGTATCATACAACAGAGTTGGAAGACACATTTCCCAGCAATCCGCATATGTCTCTAAACCAGCAAACTGGGATAAAGTAACTGCATTTATCTTTCTGTTCAAATTTATATGCTCAAAATGATACATTTTCTGAATTTTGAGTACGTTTTCAATCAATCAATGGTATTTACTGAGTGCTTATTGGGTGTTGGGCACTGTACTAAGTGCTTGAGAAAGTACAATACAACAGAGCTGATAGACACGATCCCTGCCCACAACAAGCTTACAGTCTCAAAGGCATATGAAAAGTGAGAGAAGTGATTTGTATGTGGGAAGTGGGGGTAGCAGGAAAGCAGTGTGGCCTAGTGGAAAGACTGTGGCCCTGGGAGTCAGAGGATCTAGGTTCTAATCGTGACTCTGGCATTAGTCTGCTATGCGACCTTGGGCAAGTCACTGAACATCTCTGGACCTCAGTTACATCATCTGTAAAATGAGGATTAAGACTGTGAGTCCCATGTGGGACATGGACTGTGGCCAACCAGATTGTCTTGTTTCTTCCCCAACACTTAGTATAGTACCTGGCACATAGTAAGTGTTTAATACCATTTAAAAAAAAATAAACAATCCAGTTCCTATACCTCCCATGCTACAGTTGCTTAAAGAAAACTCCCCTCTATTTTTAGGTCAGCTTGCTTACATTTCTAAAGACAAAAGCCTCAAATGATCAGGGATAAAGCCAGAAAAAAAATTTGCATTTGTTTTGGGAACTTAAATCTGTGAGGGAGATTTGCTTTTCTGGGCAAATGCTATTCTGTAATGTAGAGAGAGCTCTACATTTTTGGAGATAATTCTGCGGACAAAATCCTATTCATGGGTGCAAGTGTATCCAAAAAGTTCAATGTGAGACCAACATAACTTGTGTTGTAAAATGCACATAAGGAGTGATCTCAACCGAAAAGTCCCCACATGGCATTTTGAGACTATGATATTTTTGAAAGGAAGATGCTGATGATGAGGTATTTAAGTGCTTATTATGTGCCAAGCACTGGTCTGTTTCATCACTCAATAGCATCCGTTCAATACTATGTATCAAGCATCTGCTTATTCATTCAATAGTATTTATTGAGCACTTACTGTGTGCAGAGCACTGTACTAAGCGCTTGGGAAGTACAAGTTGGCAACATATAGAGACGGTCCCTACCCAACAACAGGCTCACAGCCTAGAAACAGGCTCACAGTCTAGAAACAGGCTCACAGTCTATGTCAATGACATTTATTGAGCACATTGTGCAGAGTTTTGTACTAAGCACTTGGGAGAGTACTAAACATCAGAGTTGGTAGGTCCATTTCCCGCCCACAGTGAGATTACAGTCTAGAACTTACTGCACAGTACATAGTGCGGGGGCTAGTATAAGGATGAAAATTCTGATATGGTCTCTACTCCTCAGGGGGCTCACAGTCAAAGAATAAGGAGTAGGGTGGAAAGTCAGGCAATGGATAAACCAGAAAAGACTGAAATGATAAAAACAGTAAAACATCATAAGGGAACAAAGACGACAATAGGAGTCACTGTGCAGAGGAGCCAACTTCAGGGTCCTCGTCTCTTTGGCAGATTAGCCCTGTGTTCATCATATTAGGGAAGGCTGTGTCAGTTAATCAGTAGTATTTATTGAGCGCCACTGTGTGCTGAGCACGGTACTAATTCCTGCCAACAACTGGTCAGGGAAGGCAAGAAAAACAAGGGTAACACAAAACTGGATTCCCCACTCCACCACCACCTCTAGTATTTAAGTGCTTACTATGTGTCAAGCATTGTTCTAAGTGTGGGGCTGGATATAAGCAAATCGGGTTGGACACAGTCCCTGTCCCATATGGGGCCCAGAGTCCGAGTAGGAGGGAGAATAGGTTTTTCTATTTGGTAGCATCTCTTGTAAGAAGAGTGGGTAGGGCTTAAAAGTTTATTAAAATGTTGTTTTAGGATGTTCTGTCTATTTGCTTTACTTGATGTCTCCTTGCAACGCAAATAATCAAAAATTGGCTAGTGTGAGGAAAAGCCAGATGGAAGTGTCTGCATCTTTTAATGAAAATTTGCCTAGCAATTTTCTTGCACCCTTGCAGTCTGTAAATACTTAAAAATCTAATGTCACTGTAAGTAAAAGGGTCAAAGAGGCCCTTTCCTGCTCTGTGAGAAAATTTCTTATTTTTTTACAAAAAAGAGACTATTTTTAGATTCTACTCTACTCGCATATCATCTAAAGAAATATTTTACAGTAAAGCATCATTTTCTTATTCTATGATCAAGGTATGTTGTTTTTAATTTATTTGTCAAAGAAAAAAGTAACTGTCAACCCCTTTCCCACCCCTTTTTAGCCTGCACTCTTCCAATCGCTTACCAGAAGAGGGCACCAAATCTGAAGAAAAAAAATCTTGTATTTTAGTTTCCAAAAGCGATTATTTTATCACTGAAACTATTTGCACTTCTTTGTCAAAGAGCTTGTTCCCCCTTATTTCCTTTCTCTCCCCAATGATTTGTAAATATTTCTTAAATGTTCCATGAAATCTGTTACTCTGGATTCCAAACTCCAGGGCTTTCAAACGAAATGGCACAGAATACTACTGCTGTTACTACTAATAATGGGTCTTACTATGTGCCAAGCCATTTGCTAAGCTCAGACAGCGTCATTGTCTCTCATGGGGCTCACAGTCGAAGGAGGAGGAAGAACAGGTATTTAATCTCCATTTAACAGATGAGGAAACAGATGCGAAGCTTCATGTAGGGTCCTGTGGATTTTGCTGTTCTGCCATCTGAAATTTCTTCTGCATATCAGTGGCATGGGGAGGATTTTAAAGTTATTTTCAAGTTATGGATTTTAAAGTTAGAAGAACAATATAATGCACTATAATGTCATATTTTTTTAAATGAGAGCCAACTTCACATCCTGGATGACCTCCACAGTCTGCACTTTTTTTTACAGTATTTGTTAAGTATTTATTATGTGCCAAGCAGTGTGCAGAGCCCTATACCTAGTGCTTGGGAGAGTACATAGTAACGGAGTTGACGGACAATACAGTCCATTCCCTAACCACATAGACGTAGGAATAGAAGCAAAATCCCTAAATCTTACCTTGCCTTTTGCAGGGCAAAATATACAAATTATGGAATAGTGGCAGCAAAAAGACTGGGCTTTGTCAGTGTACTGTAGCCAGCTCTATTCATTTTTGGTTAGTGGAGGTAAAGCAGTCCAAGTGGCGTCCTCCTTTTGGGAACGTTCTGATAAATCAATCAATGGTATTTATTGAGCACTTACTCTGTGCAGAGCACTATACTAAGTGCTTGGGAGATACAACAGAATTAGTAAACACATTCCCTGCTCACAACAAGCTTACAGACTAGTGGTGTGTCTGCGGTTGGAGAAAGCTGGCTACGTAGAGGGTACAATAAGGCTATGGGCAGATCTCATTGTCTGGTTTACTGTACCTGGGTAGGAGCTTCTCTATCCTAACAATCAATCAATCACACTTATTGAGCGCTTACTGTGTGCAGAGCACTGTACTGAGCACTTGGGAGAGTATACTGTAATAGAGTTGGTAGACATGTTCCCTGTTCACAATGAGCTTACAGTCTAGAGGGGGAGACAGACATTAATATAAATAAATTATGGATGTGGACGAAAGTGCTGTGGGGCTGAGGGGAGCAGGATGAATAAAAGGAGCAAGTCAGGATGCTGCAAAAGTGAGTGGGAGAAGAGGAATGAGGGCTTAGGGAAAACCTTTTGGAGGAGATGGGCCCTCAATAAGGCTTTGGTGGGGAGAGTGATCATCTATCAGATATGAAGAGGGAAGGTGTTTCAGGCCAGCAGCAGGATGTGGGCAAGAGGTCGGCGGCAAGATAGACGAGATTGAGGTACATTGGGTAGATTAGCATTAGAGGAGCAAAGCGTGAGGGCTGGGTTGTAGTAGGAGAGCAGTGAGGTAAGGTAAGAGGGGACAAGGTGAATGAGTGTGTTGAATCACTCCTGTTACAACAGGGGTTGTGAAACATTGCAGCAACTGGGACTTCAGAGTTCAATTTGGGACTGTCTCCTCCACTGGAAAGAGCACGGGCCTGGGAATCAGAGGAATCAGGATTCAGGATCAAATACTAAGGCAAATCACTTACTTTCTGAATGTCTCAGTTTTCTCATCTGTAAAACAGGGATTCAGTCAATGGTATTTACTGAGCACTTAATATGTGTAGAGTATTATAGTAAGCACTTAAGAGAGTACAGTACAACAGAATTAGCAGACACATTCCCTGCCCATAACAAGCTTGCAGCCTCGAGGGGGTGACAGACATTAATACAAATCATTTATAATACATGATTTTAAAATATGTAATACCTATTCTCCTATTTAGACTGAGTCCCATATGGGACAGGGGCTATGTCCAACTTGGTTATCTTGTATCTACCCCAGCACTTAGAACAGTGCTTGACATATAGTAAACTCTAAACAGACACCACTATTTTTTATTATTAACACTATCGCTGAGTTGTACACTCTTCAGCCTTTTCAGCCATTCCCACATCTGTGGATAGGATCTCACTGTCAATAGAAAGAGTAGAACAATTAGATATAAAGGAATTTCAGTGCCTGAGTTATCTGGTTTTGAAGTAGAACAATGTGCAGGTTTGTCTGATGTTATAGTCGGCCTGGTTTGTGTCAAAATTATTTAAGAATGTTTATTAATTTCTCTTTAAATCGTTTGTGAAAAATCAAATGACTAAATTTTGCTCTGTCCTCCAACACAACAACTTTCCCTGAAGCTGGCGAATGTTTCATATTTGAATCAAATCAGAGCTTGTATGGTTAAAAAAAGAAAGTGTAATAACTGGCTATGCCAGTTGCCTGCTCTGTGATCTTGGGGAAATCACTTTACTTCTCTAAGCCTCTGTTTCCTTCTCTGTAAAATAGGGATTCAATTAACCTGTTCTCCCTCCTACTTAGACTGTGAGCCCCATGTGGGGCAGGGACTGTATCCTAGCTGATGAACTTCTATCTACCTCAGTGTTTAGAGCAGTGCTTGCTCTATAGAAAAGACTTTACAAATTCAAAATAATATGTGAAAATAAAAGCTCATTTTCAGTAGCATTTAAGAAACCCATTTTAAGAAAATTAAAATGAAAGTGTGGATGGGTAGAGTAGCTAAAATCCTAAAACAATCTGGAGTGGGCGTGGCTGAGAGCCCGCTGTGATGGAAGTTGACCCAAAACCAAGTATAGATCTACAAAGATTCTAATCCCGGCTCTGCCTGTTATGTGACCTTGAGAAAAATCACTAAACTTCTCTGTTCCTTAGTTTCCTCCTCTTTGGTAAGAGAATAGGATACCTGTTCTGTTCTTAGATTGTGAGCTCCTTCCCTCCCACCCTGCAACAAGGGAGTCATTCATTCAATTGCATTTATTGAGCGCTTACTGTGTGCAGAGCACTGTACTAAGCACTTGGGAAGTACAAGTTGGCAACATATAGAGATGGTCCCTACCCAGTAGCGGGCTCACAGTCTAGATTAAGGTTGGTGTCTAATTCCTACCTGTGTGATGATGATTTATCTTGTATCAACCCCAGCCCTTAGTACACTGCTTGGCACAGAGTACCTGCTGAAAAAATACCACATTATTATTATTTCCAGTGCTAGCCCTGGAAACCTTAGATATGACTAACCTTATCTTCTGAGCTATCCACCAAAACCTGCCAACTTTTAAAGATATGATAAAAAATTAGTATTCATTAGGTGCTTACTATGTGGTAAGCACTGTACTAAGTACTGGAGTAGGTACAAGCTAATCAGGTTGTACACTGTCCTTGTCCCCCATGAGGCTCATATTTTTACTGATGAGGAAATTGAGACAAAGAGCAGTTAAGTGATTTGCCCAATGTCATACAGCAGGCAAGTGATGGAGCCGGGATTAGAACCCAGGTCCTCTAACTCCCAGGTCTGTGTTCTTTTCACTAGACCACACTGCTTCTCAAATAGACCCTCATCTCTGTGCACTTTAGCAGAGTTGAGAGATTTTGCCAGTACCTTTTCCTAGACAGCCAGGTTATCCAAAGGTCCTTGAAGGGCTCTCTCTGCCTGTTGACTCGGGGAACACTCACGAAACAATTTGGTGAGAAAAGACAGCCCATCCCAGATGATTGCCCTGCTTCTTTCCTGAGCATATTCTCATCTTCTAAATAGTCTCTGCTCAGCTGAGTGTTTCTGTAGAATCTCTTTAATTGGCTCCACAATCAAAGGTCTGAACTCTTAATTGGGGTGACTATAGGGGAAAAAGATTCTGTTCAAGGCTTCCAATTATTCTAAGTGGCCTACTTTAGCGTATTGAACAGAAAAACATTGGTATTAAGAGCTAGTCTGGTCCTCAGCTGCAGGGAAGAGTCATTATTTGCTAACATTAAAGATGTGTCTCTTTGGTAACATCAGTATTTTTCCATTGGCATATTAAGCAAGACTATATTTAATATTCATGTGATTTTTTTTAATTTCTGAAATGAGAATAATTCATGGAATATTTAGAAGATGGAATTCTACCCCCATGGAGCAGATGTTAGGAGATGAACCTTATCTGTTCCATCCAGAACCAAATAACCTGAACTCTGAATAAACTTTGGGGAATACAGTGCCTACTCCCTTGTGAAAACTTGACATTTGGAAAACAATCCATTGCTCTGAAGCTGATGAATTCCTCAGTATTTTAGCTCCCTTCACTTCACTCTGTTCATTAATATCACTATCTTTGAAAGGAGAAACAATTGTGTATGTGTGTGTGTATAAAACTATCTTCCAAAGCTGTTGCCTTCTTCCTTGCACATGGCTGAAAAGACCAATGCAGAATTGATGTTCCAATCCACTCTGTGTTTGTGAAAATTGTCCTGAAGTAGTCACTATTAGCAGTACCTCTCTGTTCTTGTGCCTGCCTCTTGGTCACCCAATCATCCTGTCTGCAGCACTTATCTCCCTACAACGTACAGAGTCTAAAACATTTGTTAAATCCTCCTTGTTCACTTGCTTTCTTCTTAGGTTGCCATAGTACAGGTGCTTTTTGTTCTGCTATCACGCCTTCTCCTCCGGCACCCTGCTCAGGAGTGCTGTATTTCATTGGGCAACGCTTCAGTGTTAGTAAACTGACCTCGCTCCAGGGATCCATTCATCACAACCCTGTTCTGTCATTTAATGCTGATTCACAGGTGACAATGATGAAATTGTCCAAGAAACTCCATGCCTCTTCAGTGGATGTTCCAGGTCTCATGACCTTGTAAGAGGTTGGTCACCACAACAGTTTGGATTCCCTTTAATTTGAGAAGGAGCATTACCTAGTGGATAGAGCACAGGCCTGGGAATCGAAAGTATCTGGAATCTAATCCCAGCTCTGCCATTTGCTGTGTGACCTTGGGCAAGTCACTTAATTACTCTGTGCCTTATTTACTTCATCTGTAAAAATGGGGATTATGCCTGTGAGCCAGAGATGAACTGTATCCAGTCCGATTAGTTTTTTTCCCCAGCGCCTAGTACAGTGCCTGGCACTTAGTAAGCACTTAAAAAGAACCATTAAAAATCCTAGTATATTTGATGCCAAGGTTCTTCTTGATACATTGGTCTTTTCCCCCCCACCCCCCGCCCCCACTTTGTCTATTTTTACATTGTTGGGTCGGGTAATGCCTTTGGGTGCCAGAATCTGATGACAGCAGGGAGTTCTCTGTTGATGAAAATTTGTGTGGAGGTTTTTCCTGGTGACGGTTGACATTTAGCCATAGTTCCCTTCAGACTAACTGTCAGGCCTTAGCATGAAGCAGGTCATAAACTATGAAGCAGTCCTCAGATCATCTGCAAGTCTTACTGTATGTGTACATTCAGACCACAGTCATTAAGATAATTTTATGGTGTTTCTGGTCATATGTTACTTCTATTCACATACTTCGTAGAGGAATTTGGGAAGATTAGATTTTATTTTTGTTATTATTATTGTTGTTAGTCTTCACTTATGCTTATAAAATGTCTTCCTAGAGGATCAGATGCTTAAGGATGCTATTCTCATTTTATCCTCTCTCCCTTCAACTGTGTTTTTTTTTGTAGCCATCAATCAATATTTATTAAGTACCTACTGTGTTAAGAGCACTGTACTGAGCACTTGGCAGGGTACAATAAATTAAAAGGCACAATCTAGCCCTCAAGGAGCTTATAATCTAATGGAGGAGACAAGACACGGTATTTTTTACAGAGTAAGATATAAATCATAGCTTCAACTGGTACTAGCGAGAGTATGGAAAGACCAGAGAAAAACTGTGTGAAATATAAAAATTGATCTATAAGTGCTAAAATGATCACTGGGGTGACATAACTTAATTAACCAGGGAATACTTCCTGGAGAAGGTGGGCTTTCAGGAGGCTTCAAAGAAGGGAAGGGCTGCAGTCAGGCAGATTTGAAGGCGGTTCCAGAGAAGGCATAATCAAGGAGCTGAAGGAACAAGAGGTGAGGGTGAGGGAGAGGTGAAGAGGCTACTTTCGAAGGGGCAGAGGGCAGGATGGAGATAAAGAGAATCAAGAGATATGAAAAAGATAGTGAGTTAGGGGAGTGCCTTAAAGCTCTTCAGGAGTTTCTTGTGATGCTGAGGGAAATGGATGGCCCTCCCCCCCCCATATCACTGTTTTGCTGTGCCCTGTAGACAAATTCCCCTTCATCCTGGAATTATTCCCAGCCATGGTGAACACTGTTCTCTGCTCCAACTCAGTCCTGAACTCCAGGCAGATGTTGGAGCTTCTGACCTCTCCAGATACTAATTCTTGTCTCCCAAGTTTCCAATCTGTTTGGAGGTCACTGCCAGAGGGATGGGGCTTAGTGATATTTGGGTGGGTCCGTGTCTCTCAGACCTGCAAATTCTATATGGGGACACCACCTGGCCCTCATCCATGCTTACTTCAGTCTGGGTTTTAATCCCAGCTCTGCCACATGTCTTCTTTGCAACCTTGGGCAAGTCACTTATCTTTTCTGTCTGTTACCTCATGTGTAAAATGGGGATTAAAGCTGTGAGCCCCATGCGGGGCATGAACTGTGTCTAACCTGATTAGCTTGTATCTAGTCCAGCACTTAGTACAGTACCTGGTACAAGCATTGCTAGTAGGTGCTTAACAAAAACCATTAGAAAAACCCACAGGAGATAAGTAAACCGAAGCTGAATTAATTATTCTGAGATAGTTTATGACAAGTAAGAGTCCCTCCCCCATGACCACATTTCAAGTTATGAACCAGCTCGCTTACAGCTCCTACAAGAGGCAAGGAGAAGAGGCAAAGATCTGCCCCGTTAGTTTAAATCTGGAAGAGTGACTGGAGCAGCTTATTGGTAAAGGCTGAAAGGAAAAAGCACAAACGGTTTTGAGACATAAGGCAACATCCACCGTCTAAAATGCCACAGCACGATGATGGCAGCTCAGAATGCTTTTCTGTTTGAGTCTAAATGTCAATGACTTTTAAAAAACCCAAAATAGCTCTTCTCCTGAAAGGCCCTAATCAAATGCCAATTTCCTAATACAGTTGTTGATTACCATCAGGAAAAGTAGATTTCAAGGTGTTGTGCGAGTAATAAATTTATTAAGCTACTACGGTAGTGGCACAGAGCATCACAGAGTAAGAGCACTGTATTGATACTGTCTTAATTAAGGAAAGACAAAACGAGATTTCCATGTATAACTATTCTTCCCTATTCCGACTAAAAAATTCATTTCTGAGGAACACTGATATGAGTAATTGACGATAGGCCTAATTTTTTACTTAGTTACACCAGAAAACAACTTCCACTAGCTTGAAAAAATAGGTTTTGGAAATCGAGTGGGTGATTTAAAAAATAAACTCTCTGGTTTCAGGAGAGAAGACTGCAGGTACAGATGCTTCTCAGAGTGAGGAGAGGTCTGCTAACAAGGGGATCCTGAGAACATCTGGTTTTCTAGCCACTGGACCTGGGCCCTTGGGCCTTGTCATTCCCGTTCCAAAAGGGCAAGGGGAGAGCTGCGGGGGGGACCAGCAGCCTTTAGCAGCGTGTCCGCTTCATCTAGCGGTTTCATCAACAGTAGGCAGGTGACATCAACATGCGTCTCTGTGTCAGGGAATGAGCCATGGCCTAGGCTCCGAGGAGACCCAGACCCCCACTCCTGCCCTCGAAGTCGGACGAAAGGGGGAGGTCCCGTCTGTCTGGACCTCGGGGTCCGGGCGATAGGGTGAGGGCACCAGGTCTGGGGCTTGGAGGAGCATGAGAGGGACCGGCAAAGGAGGGAATGGACAGGCAGTGGAGCTGCTCAGCAAGAGTGTTGGGGCCGGCTGACCGGGTCCAAGGCCGCGGACCGGGCAGGCCAGGGTCCTGGTGGCTCCGTTGACCCCTGACCTCAGGTCAAAGGGTGGTGGTCCGGGAGGGCCAGGGCCCGCTGGGGCCGGGGCCGTCCCCCGGGAGCTCCAGGCAGGCCGGAGGGCCGGCCGGATCTTCCCCGCTGCCCCTGGGGCGGCTCTGCACGGCCGTGGCGAAGTAGTCGCCCGGCTCGTCGGCCGCCACGCCCCCCACCCAACCTCCCCCTCCGGCCCCTCCGCCGCACAGCAGGCGCTGGAAGCTGCGCTTGAAGGGCTCCGAGAGGAAGCCGTAGAGGATGGGGTTGGCGCAGCTGTTGGCGTAGCCCAGGATGACGGCCAACTGGCTGACCGTGGCATCGCCCCGCCCAGCGAACACGCTGACCAGCTGCACCACGTAGAAGGGCATCCAACAGAGGACGAAGACCGAGACGACACTGACCACCATGACGGTGATCTTGCGCTCGGAGTGGCGGCGCTGCTGCCAGCCGGCCCTCAGGGCCACCCCGCGGAGCTTGGCCAGGATGAGCGCGTAGCACAGGCCGATGGCACCCACGGGCAGCACGAAGCCCAGGAGGCACGTGTAGAGCGCGAAGCCCACGAGCCAGCGGCGTGCCGGCTCCGGCATGAGCACGTTGCAGGCCACCGTGCCATCACGGTTGGCCGCCGTGCGCGCCAGGACGGCGATGGGCAACATGACCAGCAGCGCCAGTGCCCACACGGCTGCGCTAACCAGCTTGGCCACGCGTGGACGGCGCAGGCGTGCGGCGCGCAGCGGGTGCACCACGGCCACGTAGCGGTCCACGCTGAGCACGGTCAGGCCGTACACGCTGGTGAACATGTTGAGGGCGTCCAGGCTGAGTAGCAGGCGGCACAGGGCCGCGCCGAAGGGCCAGTGGCGCAGCAGCGCGGCCGTGACCAGGAACGGGACGCTGAGCAGCAGTAGTTCGTCGGCCACCGCCAGGTTCAGGATGTACAGGTTGGTGGCCGTGCGCATCCTCGCGTGGCGCAGGATGACGAAGATGACCATGGAGTTGCCGCCGAGCCCCACGAGGCACACCAGTGAGTAGACCAGGGCGATCAGGACGGCGCCCCCCACGCTCCCGGCCTCGCCTGACCCCTCGCCCGGGATGCCCTCACCCTCTTCTGTCCCGTTCGGGGAGGGGAACAAGGTGTCGTTGGGGAACATATCCCTGCCCGGGCCAGAACGCTGCAGTCTTCGAGCGGGACCTCCGCTACAGCACGTCTCTGATTACAGGGCGGCCCGCGGAAGCTCCGGCTAAGCTTGGCTCTGGCTACAGCGCGGCTCTGGCTACAACACGGTTCTGGTTACAGTGTGGCCCACAGGAGCCCCAGCTACAGCGTGGCTCCGGCTACAGCTTGGCCCGCAAGGCAACACCGCGGCTCTGGTTACAGCGTGACCTGCGGGAACTCCGGCTCCAGCGCGGCTCCAGCCAAAGCGTGGCCCAGGAAAGCTCCGGCTACTGCGTGGTTCTGGTTACAGCGTGGCCCAGGGGAGCTCCGGCTATTGCGCAGCTCTGGTTACAGCACGGCCCGCAGGGGCTCCGGCTACAGCACTGCTCTGGTTACGGCACGACCTGCGGGAACTCCGGCTACAGCGCGGCTCCGGCCAAAGCGTGGCCCAGGAAAGCTCCAGCTACTGCGTGGTTCTGGTTACAGCGTGTCCCAGGGGAGCTCTGGCTACTGCGCGGCTCAGGTTACAACGCGGCCCACAGGGGCTCCGGCTACAGCGCTGCTCTGGTTGCAGTGCGGCTCCGGCTACAGCACGGCCCGCAAGAGCCCTGGCAACAGCGCGTCTCTGGCTATAGCGAGGCCCAAGGGAGCTCCGGCTACTGCACGGCTCTGGTTACAGCGCGGCCTGCAGGGGCTCCGGCTAAGCGCGGCTCTGGCTACAACGCAGCCCGAGGGAGCCCCGGCTATAGTGCGGTTCTGGTTACAGCGTGGCCCCGGCTACAGCGCGGCTCCGATTACAGCACGACCCGCGGAGGAACCGGCTACAGTGCGGCTCTGGTTACAGCGCGGACCGCGGGAGCTCTGGCTACAGCGCGGTTCTGGTAACAGCGCGGCCCAGGGGAGCTCCAGCTACTGTGTGGCTCTGGTTACAGCGTGGCCCACAGGGGCTCCGGCTACAGCACTGCTCTGGTTACAGCGCGCCTCCGGCTACAGCGCGGCCCGCAAGAGCCCTGGCAACAGCGCGGCTCTGGCTACAGCGCGGCTCCGGTTACAGCGCGACCCGTGGGGGCCCCGGCTACAGCGCCGCTCTGGTTACAGCGCGGTTCTGGTTACAGCACGGCCCGCAAGAGCCCTGGCAACAGCGCATCTCTGGCTACAGCGTGGCTCTGGTTACAGCGCGGCTCACGGGGGGCTCCGGCTAAGCGCGGCTCTGGCTACAACGCGGCCCGAGGGAGCCCCGGCTATAGCGCGGTTCTGGTTACAGCGTGGTCCCGGCTACAGCGCGGCTCCGGTTACAGCGCGGCCCACAGGGGCTCCGGCTACAGCGCTGCTCTGGTTACAGCGCAGCTCCTATTACAGCGCGGCCCGCAAGAGCCCTGGAAACAGCGCGTCTCTGGCTATAGCGCGGCCCAGGGGAGCTCCGGCTACTGCGCGGCTCTGGTTACAGCGTGGCCCGCAGGGGCTCCGGCTACAGCGCGGCTCTGGCTACAGCACTGCTCTGGCTACAACGCGGCCCGAGGGGGCCCCGGCTATAGCGCGGTTCTGGTTACAGCGCGGCCCGCAAGAGCCCTGGCAGCAGCACGGCTCTGGTTACAGCGCGGCCCGCGGGAACTCTGGCTACAGCACAGTTCTGGTTACTAACCGGCTCTGGTTACAGCGCGGCCCACAGGCTCTCCGGCTAAGCGCGGCTCTGGCTACAACACGGCCCGAGGGAGCCCCGGCTACAGCGCGGCTCTGGTTACAGCGCGGCCCGCGGGAACTCCGGCTACAGCGCGGCTCCGGCTACAGCGCGGTTCTGGTTACTGCGCGGCTCTGGTTACAGCGCGGCCCGCGGGAACTCTGGCTACAGCGCGGCTCCGGCTACAGCGCGGTTCTGGTTACTGCGCGGCTCTGGTTACAGCGCGGCCCACGGGAACTCTGGCTACAGCGCTGCTCTGGTTACAGCGCGGCTCCGGCTACAGCGCGGCCCGCAAGTGCCCTGGCAACAGCGCGGCTCTGGTTACAGCGCGGCCCGCGGGAACTCCGGCTACAGCGCGGCTCCGGCTACAGCGCGGTTCTGGTTACTGCGCGGCTCTGGTTACAGCGCGGCCCGCGGGAACTCTGGCTACAGCGCGGCTCCGGCTACAGCGCGGTTCTGGTTACTGCGCGGCTCTGGTTACAGCGCGGCCCACGGGAACTCTGGCTACAGCGCTGCTCTGGTTACAGCGCGGCTCCGGCTACAGCGCGGCCCGCAAGAGCCCTGGCAACAGCGCGGCTCTGGTTACAGCGCTGCCCGCGGGAACTCCGGCTACAGCGCGGTTCTGGTTACTGCGCGGCTCTGGTTACAGCGCGGCCCGCGGGAACTCCGGCTACAGCGCTGCTCTGGTTACAGCGCGGCTCCGGCTACAACGCGGCCCGAGGGAGCCCTGGCTATAGTGCGGCTCTGGTTACAGCGCGGCCCGCAGGGGCTCCGGCTACAGCGCTGCTCTGGTTACAGCGCGGCTCCGGCTACAGCGCGGCCCGCAAGAGTCCTGGCAACAGCGCGGCTCTGGTTACAGCGCGGCCCGCGGGAACTCCGGCTACAGCACGGTTCTGGTTACTGCGCGGCTCTGGTTACAGCGCGGCCCGCGGGAACTCCGGCTACAGCGCGGTTCTGGTTACTGCGCGGCTCTGGTTAGAGCGCGGCCCGCAGGGTCTCCGGCTAAGCGCGGCTCTGGCTACAACGCGGCCCGAGGGAGCCCTGGCTATAGTGCGGCTCTGGTTACAGCGTGGCCCGCGGGAACTCCGGCTACAGCGCGGTTCTGGTTACAGCGCGGCCCGCAGGGGCTCCGGCTACAGCGCTGCTCTGGTTACAGCGCGGCTCCGGCTACAGCGCGGCCCGCAAGAGTCCTGGCAACAGCGCGGCTCTGGTTACAGCGCGGCCCGCAGGGGCTCCGGCTACAGCGCGGCTCTGGCTACAGCACTGCTCTGGCTGCAACGCGGCCCGAGGGGGCCCCGGCTACAGCGCGGTTCTGGTTACAGCGCGGCCCGCGGGAACTCCGGCTACAGCGCGGTTCTGGTTACTGCGCGGCTCTGGTTACAGCGCCGCCCGCAGGGTCTCCGGCTAAGCGCGGCTCTGGCTACAGCGCGGCTCTGGTTACAGCGCGGCCCGCGGGAACTCCGGCTACAGCGCGGCTCCGGCTACAGCGCGGTTCTGGTTACAGCGTGGCCCGCAGGGGCTCCGGCTACAGCGCTGCTCTGGTTACAGCGCGGCCCGCAAGAGCCCTGGGAACAGCGAGTCTCTGGCTATAGCGCGGCCCAGGGGAGCTCCGGCTACTGCACGGCTCTGGTTACAGCGAGGCCCGAGGGAGCCCCGGCTACAACGCCGTTCTGGTTACAGCGTGGCCCCGGCTACAGCGCGTCCCGCAAGAGCCCTGGCAGCAGCGCGGCTCTGGTTACAGCGCGGCCCTCAGGGTCTCCGGCTAAGCGCGGCTCTGGCTACAACGCGGCCCGAGGGAGCCCCGGCTACAGCGCGGCTCTGGTTACTGCGCGGCTCTGGCTACAGCGCGGCCCGCAGGGTCTCCGGCTAAGCGCGGCTCTGGCTACAACGCGGCCCGAGGGAGCCCCGGCTACAGCGCGGCTCTGGTTACAGCGCGGTCCGCGGGAACTCCGGCTACAGCGCGGCTCCGGCTACAGCGCGGTTCTAGTTACTGCGCGGCTCTGGTTACAGCGCGGCCCGCGGGAACTCCGGCTACAGAGCGGTTCTGGTTACAGCGCGGCCCGCAGGGTCCCCAGCTAAGCGCGGCTCTGGCTACAACGCGGCCCGAGGGAGCCCTGGCTATAGTGCGGCTCTGGTTACAGCGTGGCCCGCGGGAACTCCGGCTACAGCGCGGTTCTGGTTACAGCACGGCCCGCAGGGGCTCCGGCTACAGCGCTGCTCTGGTTACAGTGCAGCTCCGGCTACAGCGCGGCCCGCAAGAGTCCTGGCAACAGCGCGGCTCTGGTTACAGCGCGGCCCGCAGGGGCTCCGGCTACAGCGCGGCTCTGGCTACAGCACTGCTCTGGCTGCAACGCGGCCCGAGGGGGCCCCGGCTACAGCGCGGTTCTGGTTACAGCGCGGCCCGCGGGAACTCCGGCTACAGCGCGGTTCTGGTTACTGCGCGGCTCTGGTTACAGCGCGGCCCGCGGGAACTCCGGCTACAGCGCGGTTCTGGTTACTGCGCGGCTCTGGTTACAGCGCGGCCCGCAGGGTCTCCGGCTAAGCGCGGCTCTGGCTACAACGCGGCCCGAGGGAGCCCTGGCTATAGTGCGGCTCTGGTTACAGCGTGGCCCGCGGGAACTCCGGCTACAGCGCGGTTCTGGTTACAGCACGGCCCGCAGGGGCTCCGGCTACAGCGCTGCTCTGGTTACAGTGCAGCTCCGGCTACAGCGCGGCCCGCAAGAGTCCTGGCAACAGCGCGGCTCTGGTTACAGCGCGGCCCGCAGGGGCTCCGGCTACAGCGCGGCTCTGGCTACAGCACTGCTCTGGCTGCAACGCGGCCCGAGGGGGCCCCGGCTACAGCGCGGTTCTGGTTACAGCGCGGCCCGCGGGAACTCCGGCTACAGCGCGGTTCTGGTTACTGCGCGGCTCTGGTTACAGCGCCGCCCGCAGGGTCTCCGGCTAAGCGCGGCTCTGGCTACAGCGCGGCTCTGGTTACAGCGCGGCCCGCGGGAACTCCGGCTACAGCGCGGCTCCGGCTACAGCGCGGTTCTGGTTACTGCGCGGCTCTGGCTACAGCGCGGCCCGCGGGAACTCCGGCTACAGCGCGGTTCTGGTTACTGCGCGGCTCTGGTTACAGCGCGGCCCGCAGGGTCTCCGGCTAAGCGCGGCTCTGGCTACAACGCGGCCCGAGGGAGCCCCGGCTACAGCGCGGCTCTGGTTACAGCGCGGCCCGCAAGGGCCCTGGCAACAGCGCGTCTCTGGCTAGAGCGCGGCTCTGGTTACAGCGCGGCCCCCGGTGCCAGGATAAGGTGAAGGCGGAGGCAGAGGCGGAGATGGGCAGCGTCGGGTGGCATGGCAGGACCGGCTGCTTCGGGGTCGCCTGTCGGGGGGCTCGATGCGGGCCGGGAGCCGAAAGGAGAGAGGGAGCATCCACGGAAAAAAGCAGAAGAGCCAGGCTGGGCTCCCTGCCCATCGCCACGCCCCCCCTCCGCCCCCCAGGCTTCCCCCAAACCGGGCGGGGGGCGGCCTCTACCTGGGTCCCGCCTCCCCTCTCGGGGGGCCGACGGGGAGGGGAAGGGACCCCCGGTCACCCCCTCCCCGGGTGCCCGGAAAGATCCCTCCTCCCCCGATCAGCTCCCTAAATAATAGCAATCATATGTTGCCAATTTGTACTTCCCAAGCGCTTAGTACAGTGCTCTGCACATAGTAAGCGCTCAATAAATACGATTGATTGATTGATAGTAATGGTATTTGTTAATAATAATAATTGGCATTTGTTAAGCGCTTACTATGTGCAAAGCACTGTTCTAAGCGCTGGGGAGGATACAGGGCGATCAGGTTGTCCCACATGGGGCTCACAGTCTTAATCCCCATTTTACAGCTGAGGGAACTGAGGCCCAGAGAAGTGAAGTGACTTGCCCAAGATCACACAGCAGACATCATCATCATCATCATCATCAATCGTATTTATTGAGCGCTTGCTATGTGCAGAGCACTGGACTAAGCGCTTGGGAAGTACAAATTGGCAACATATAGAGACAGTCCCTACCCAACAGTGGGCTCACAGTCTAAAAGACGTGTGGCAGAGTCGGGATTCGAACCCAGGACCTCCGACTCCAAAGCCCGGGCTCTTTCCACTGAGCCATATGTTTTTGTCAATTTCATTCAATCGTATTTATTAAGCCCTTAAACGCTTACTACGTGCAAAGCGCCGTTCTAAGCGCTGGGGGCCTACGAGGTGATAAGGTTGTCCCACGTGGGGCTCACAATCTGAATCCCCGTTTTACAGATGAGGTAACTGAGGCCCAGAGAAGTGAAGTGACTTGCCCAAGATCACACAAGCAGACATGTGGCAGAGTCGGGATTCGAACCTATGACCTCCGACTCCAAAGCCCATGCTCTTTCCACTGAGCCATATGTTTTTGTCAATTTCATTCAATCGAATTTATTAAACCCTTAAGCGCTTACTACGTGCAAAGCACCGTTCTAAGCGCTGGGGGCCTACGAGGTGATAAAGTGGTCCCACGTGGGGCTCACAATCTTAATCCCCATTTTACAGATGAGGTCACTGAGGCACAGAAAAGTTAAGTGACTTGCCCCAAGTCACACGGCCGACAAGTGGAGGAGCCGGGATTAGAACCCATGATCTCTGACTCCCAAACTCGTGGTCTTTCCACTGAGCCTAAAGACATTCTCCACCTGCCCGGGCTTGTAGATAATAATAATAATAATAGTATTAAGCGCTTACTATATTCCAGGCACTATATTAAGCGCTGGGGTGGATACAAACAACCCTGTATCCACAATGGGCTCATGGCTTAATGGAAAGAGCACGGGTTTGGGAATCAGAGTTCGTGGGTTCTAATCCCGCTCTACCACTAGTCAGCTGTGTGACTTTGGGCAAGTCACTTCACTTCTTTGTGCCTCAGTTATCTCATCTGTAAAATGAGGATGAAGACTGTGCGCCCCGAGTGGGACAACCTGATTACCTCGTAGCTACCCCAGCGCTTAGAACAGTGCTTGATGCACAAGTAAGTGCTTAACGAATACCATTATTATCATTATTATTATTAATCCCCCTTTTTTACAGATGAGGTAACTGAGGCACAGAAGGGTAAAGTGACTTGCCAACGGTCACACAGCAGACAAGCAGCGCTTAGAACAGTGCTTGACACACAGTAAGCGCTTAACGACTACCATTATTATCATTATTATTATTAATCCCCCTTTTTTACAGATGAGGTAACTGAGGCACAGAAGAGTGAAGTGACTTGCCCACGGTCACGCAGCAGACAAGCAGCGCTTAGAACAGCGCTTGACACACAGTAAGCGCTTAACGAATACCATTATTATCATTATTATTATTAATCCCCCTTTTTTACAGATGAGGTAACTGAGGCACAGAAGAGTGAAGTGACTTGCCCACGGTCACGCAGCAGACAAGCAGCACTTGGAACAGTGCTTGACACACAGTAAGTGCTTAACGAATACCATTATTATTATTAATCCCCCTTTTTTACAGATGAGGTAACTGAGGCACAGAAGAGTGAAGTGACTTGCCCACGGTCACACAGCAGACAAGCAGCGTTTGGAACAGTGCTTGACACACAGTAAGCGCTTAACGAATACCATTATTATTATTAATCCCCCTTTTTTTACAGATGAGGTAACTGAGGCACAGAAGAGTGAAGTGACTTGCCCACGGTCACACAGCAGACAAGCAACGCTTGGAACAGTGCTTGACACACAGTAAGCGCTTAACGAATACCATTATTATCATTATTATTATTAATCCCCCTTTTTTACAGATGAGGTAACTGAGGCACAGAAGAGTGAAGTGACTTGCCCACGGTCACACAGCAGACAAGCAGCGCTTAGAACAGTGCTTGACACAATAAGCGCTTAACAAATACCATTATTATCATTATTATTATGAATCCCCCTTTTTTACAGATGAGGTAACAGGCACAGAAGAGTGAAGTGACTTGCCCACGGTCACACAGCAGACAAGCAGCGCTTAGAACAGCGCTTGACACACAGTAAACGCTTAACGACTACCATTATTATCATTATTAATCCCCCTTTTTTTACAGATGAGGTAACTGAGGCACAGAAGAGTGAAGTGACTTGCCCACGGTCACACAGCAGACAAGCAGCGCTTAGAACAGCGCTTGACACACAGTAAACGCTTAACGACTACCATTATTATCATTATTAATCCCCCTTTTTTTACAGATGAGGTAACTGAGGCACAGAAGAGTGAAGTGACTTGCCCACGGTCACACAGCAGACAAGCAGCGCTTAGAACAGTGTAACAATTCTATCATTATTAGTAGTAGTATTAAGTGGCCGAGGCGGGATTAGAACCCATGGCCTTCTGACTCCAGGCCCGTGCTCTAGCCACTAAACCAGGCTTCTTGGCATGCAGAGATTAGCGCTTAGAACAGTGGTTTGCACATAGTAAGCGCTTAACAACTACCGTCGTTATTATTATCCTTTCTGGTGGCGCACACCTGTTCCTCGTGATACGGTGGGTTTTGACAATCTGCTCCGGGCAAATCCCGCGCACCTGGAATCAAATCAGAATCAACTCCTTAGGGGCACGAGGGGCAGGAGACGGATTAAGTGCCAGGGGGTCGCTAGGAGGGGCGGGTTTTTGTGTAGCCCCTCCTCGCTCCACGGGGCAGGACCTGATGGATGAAGGAGACGGTGCCTTTGAAGATCCACGGTAAGGGGATTTGGGAAAGACTGGCGACGTATTCTCCTCTCCGGAGAACTTTATTCTGGAGGCGACTAAGCAGCTCGCCAGTCTGAAAGCGCCCCACATAATAATAATTGTATATGTTAAGTGCCGTCTACGTGCCAAGCATTGTTCTAAGTGCTGGGGTAGATGCAAGGTAATCAGGTTGTCCCACGTGGGGCTCGCAGTCTTCATCCCTATTTTACAGATTCATTCATTTAATCGTATTGAGCTCTTACTGTGTGCAGAGCACTGTACTAAGCGCTTGGGAAGTACAAGTCGGTAACGTATAGAGACGGTCCCTCCCCAACAACGGGTTCACAGTCTAGACGGGGGAGACAGACAACAAAACATGTAGACAGGTGTAACTGAGGCACAGAGAAGTGAACAGATGAGGTAACTGAGGCACAGTGAAGTGACTTGCCCAAAGTCACACAGCTAAGGGGAGGAGCTGGGATTAGGACCCATGACCAGGAGGCCTTCCCAGACTGAGCCCCCTCCTTCCTCTCTGCCTTGTCCCCCTCTCCATCCCCCCCGTCTTACCTCCTTCCCTTCCCCACAGCACCTGTATATATGTATATATGTTTGTACATATTTATTACTCTATTTATTTTACTTGTACATATCTATTCTATTTTATTTTGTTAATATGTTTGGTTTTGTTCTCTGTCTCCCCCTTCTAGACTGTGAGCCCACTGTTGGGTAGGGACTGTCTCTAGATGTTGCCAACTTGTACTTCCCAAGAGCTTAGTACAGTGCTCTGCACACAGTAAGCGCTCAATAAATACGATTGATTGATTGATTCCCAAGCCCGTGCTCTTTTCACTAAACCACGCTGCTGCTTTGTCCACCTGTGCCCTTTTCCCGGTGTGCTCCATGGGGGTTGTTTCTCTGCTTCCTTTCTCCCCCCTCCCCCACCCATAAACACGCATGGCACAGTGGATAGAAAGTCATGGGTTCTAATCCTGACTCTGCCACTTGTCTGCTGTGTGACCTTAGGCAAATTATTTCATTTCTCTGGGCCGCAGTTCCCTCATCTGTAAAATGGGGGTTGGGACTGTGAATCCCACGTGGAACAGGGACCGTGTTCAACCCGATTGACTTGTATCCACCCCAGCGTTTTGTATAGCACCTGGCACCTAATAAGCACTTAATAAATACCCCAATTATTGTTACTACCACAAACGCACACCCCTGGCAGGTTGCCCCGGATCCCACCCGACTCCCTCTGATTTAGCTCCACGGGGAGGGAGTTAACAAGTGGATGCAGCTAGATTTAATTAGAAGTGGAACTAACCCAGCCACCCAATACTCGCCTATCTCTGTCTGCATTCTGCATGCCACCCTGTCCGAAAACTTCAATGACTAGCTGTTGGTGGCCAACTAAAGAAAAACTCTGTACCACCAGCCAAGCTCCTGCCTCATCTTCCCCACTCTAAAAGTCATCTGAGCCAAAGAGAATATCTGCTGTTGGGAGTGGTAGATCAATTCATCAGTAGTCTTTATTGAGTGCTTATGGTGTCAGAGCACTATGCAAAGCACTTGGGAGTGTTACAATATAAGAGTAGGGAGACATGTTCCCTGTGGTGAAGGGTCTTTATGTCTTATGGGTAGTTGGTGTTTCCCTAGCTTTGCGAGGTAGGAAAGAGGAGGAACTCACTCCCCAGGAGTGAGTAATGGGGAGAGTAGTTTTGCTATGTCCTGTTCACCCACTTAATGACCCTCAAATTAGAATTACCTAATCCCAGCTCAGCCACAAGTAGGCTGCGTGACCTTGGGCAAGCCACTTACCTTCTCTGTGCCTCAGTTACCTCATCTGTAAAATGAGAATTAAGACTGTGAGCCCCATGTGAGGCATGGACTGTGTCCAACCTGATTAGCTTGCATCTACCCCAGTGCTTAGAACAGTGTATGGCACATAGTAAGGGCTTAATAAATTCCATTTAAAAAAAATTATCCAACTCTTCAAGTAAATTACAGGTTCATTTCTAAAACCGTTGCGTGTAGGAGACTAAATATCAATCATTTCACCAACTTTGAAGTGAAGCTTCATCATTATTATCATTAAACTGTGTGCAGAGCTCTCTAATATGTGCTTGGGAGTACAGAAGTTAAAGATGGTTAGTAAGCCTTGGCTTACTCTACCGATTTCCCTATCTGTAGTTTCTTTTAATGCCTGTCTCTGCCATCTAGATCATAAGATGCTTGAGGCCAAGGATCTTGTCTACCAAGTCTATTATAGTATATTCTACCAAGTCTATTGTAATGTATTCTTCCAAGTTCTTAGAACAGTGCTCTGCACACAGTAAGAAGTCAAATACCATTGATTGGTGACATTTGGAAAGAAAGTTCTGTCTGCATATTGTAACGTTTTTCACAAATTCTCTCTTATAAGTACACTATACCTATTTATAGTGCATATTTATGTATATGTATATCTCTAGAGAGTGTTTATGTAAAGGTAGAGGTCTAGAAGCAAAAATGAAGCATAAAAGAGTTACTGAGGTCCAAAATTAGCAATATTGGAGAAATTTGATTGAGAATAATTATTCAGTATAACAATAAAGTCATTACAATGTAAGTCTTAATAAAGAACCTGCACTTATAATTTTGTGGAAAGAAATTAATGGTGCAATGACTAGTTCACTTCTAATTTTGAACAATATTTTTTTTCTAACTAGGACTTTCTAGCCAGTTAAATTGGCTTCCAGGGAAAATCCTTGAAATCATTTGACTGGAGCCATTTAAAATTAAACTAAATCTATTACTAGATCATTGCAAATCAACAGATCCCAAGTTAAGACTTATTTAGGGAGAAATTAGTCTAGTGGGAGTCAGAGAACCTGGGTACTAATTCTGTTTCTACCACTTACCAGCTGTGTGACTTTGGACAAGTCACTTCTCTATGCCTCAGTTTCTTCATCTGTAAAATGGGGATTCAATAACTCATCTCCCTCCTGCTTAGACAGTGAGCTCCATGTGGGACTGTGTCTGACCTGATTATCTTATATCTTCTCCAGTGCTTAGCACATAGTAGTTGCTTAACAAATGCCATTATTGTATGAAATGATGACTTTCATTGTTCAGAACACTTAAGAAATTTCATAGTTCTTTATAGTGTGTGCTTTACAATAAACAAATTTATTGGTTATTTTTATTGACCTTATCACAGCTTTAGCCCTTTTGCTGTCTCAATAGCCCCAAATAGTGCATGAAAACTGAGAGAATTAAATAGAAAATGCCAGCTCGCTCTTTGGAGAAGATAGATTATGTCAAATTTTCTACAGATTTTTTTCATCTGGCATTGTAACATAATTAGGGTTTTAAAGTTTGGTATGTGGCATTTTCAATTATTCAAAAGTTGGCAAAAGGTGGAAAATATAAAGAGCAGGAGAGATGGAAGCATAAGATCATAAGAAATGCCATTACTAGGTCAGACCAATAGTTCACCCAGGGTGATATTCTGTCTCCTCAGTTGGCAAGAAAAGATGCTTGAAGGGACTGTGTAGTAATTGTCCTTTTCAGTGATTCCCTTCAGAATTCTTCTGTAAGGTGATGGTTCCTACAGCCTTCCATGGGCCGATTTGACTATGTTTCTGCTTACATTTTCTGAAGTCACATCTCTTCCAGGAAGCCTCCCCTGATTAATCTCTCATTTTCCTTTCCTTTTATCGCCCTCCCCCAAATATCACATCAGCCCTTCTAGGTCTTCCAGGCAATTAGGTAGGAACTCCTTTCAGTCTGACCCCTCTTCCTGTAGCACGTCAGTACTTCACTGCTTCACTTTACCTATAATTTATGTTAATGTCTGTTTTTCATCCTGGAATTGTAAGATCATTGAGGGCAAGGATCATTTCCTCTTATCAATCAATCAATGGTATTTACTGGATTCTTACTGTGTGGAAAGCTCTGTACTAAGCATTTTGGAGAGTATAATATAACAGACATGTTGGTAGACGTGTTCTCTGCCCACAAGGAGCTTGCAGTCTACTTTGTAGCACTCTTCTAAACAGTACAGTTCTCTGCTCACCACATAATAGGTGCTCAATAAATGTTATTGATGGATTGATTGACTTGAACTTTCTCCCATCCCTAATTTCCTTCTAATAAGTCATTATGGGTCTTTTTCATGAACCTATCAATGAACTATTGATATTTTCTATCTTGCACAACTTACAGTGGTATAGATTCTCCTTGTTTGACCCCAGTATGAAAAGGCATTCCTTTTTGTTTCTTTTGACAATATGACCTAGTCTTAGTGATGTGGGATTTGGTGAACTATAATTTTGTATTTGCCCTGCCTCCACGCCTTTATGATTTTATAGACTTCAGTCATGCCCCTTCTCAGCTTGGGTCTTTTGGCATTAAAAAGTACAGAACTTTATGAAGTGTTCTAGGTAACAGATCTCCCATTACTTTATATAGTGGTAAACTATGCTTTCGATTTGTGTTCTCTATATTTCCATTTTCTTGGGTGTATAAGCTTTTTTATAATCATTGGAAAAAATGTGGGTATCGTGATGAACACCAAATGGGTGTCTCTTCCATTTCATTTATTTCACGTTTGCTGCAAATCTCCCACTTTCAAACTCCAGTGGGTGTTAAAACCCTGAATGACCTTCATTTTTGAGATACCATTATAAGGGATGAGATTGTCCAGTTGAGTGGTAGAGTGGTTGATATAAATACAACAGGGCTGACACTCCATTCCACACAGGGTGCCTGGAATGATAGTCCCTTGTCGCACTGATATAAAAATTGATGTTTCCAGATAGCAAGGATGGAGAGTTGAAATAGCACGAAAGAGGAACTGGGTGGAAACGGGAAACAAATATCCAACTAAGTGTGTTTCCTCTCACTAGTCCAAAGCTGATTACTGTTTCGACTGGAAGCTCGTTATGGAGATCTTGTCCATAAATTCTGTTGTATTATGTTCTTTTGAGCATTTAGTAAAGTGCTCTGCACATAGTAAGTGCTCAATAAATACCATTGATTGCTTACTGATAGCCTGTCCCATGTCATGATTTGGGAGTGAGGAAGGTCAAAGAAAGTAGACATATTCCCTCATTATGGAGAGGGAATGTATCTGTCAACTCTGTTGTATCGTACTCCCCCAAGTGCTTAGTTCAGCGCTCTGGGTTCTAATCTCAGCTCCATCACTTGTCTTCTGTGTGATCCTGGGCATGTCACTTTTCTGTGCCTCACTTACCTCATCTTTAAAATGGGGATTATGACTGAGAACCCTATGTGAGACATGGACTGTGTTCCACCTGATCCACTTGCATGTACCCGAGCACTTGTGCTTAACAAGTACCATTAAAAAAATAAATACTATTGACTGATTGATGAAACCATCCAACAAGTATCAGATTCACGGCAGTAATGAGAACCCCTTTTAATAGGTACTGTGCCCCTGTAGTCTCTGCAGTTTCACAGTCTATACAGCAGGTGGGGTTAAATTGATTTAGAAGTGGGTTGTGTATGAGGAAAAAATGAGGCAGGGAAGGTGTTGGGGGGATGAGAAATGCCCAGAAAGGGAAAATCTGGTGGAATGAGGCTTTGCGCACTTGGGAGAGTACAATATAGCAGAGTTGGTAGATAAGTTCCTTGCCCACTGTGAGCTTACAGTTTAGAGGGGTAAACAGGAAGTTGGTGGGCATACTCATGCCCTGTCTCGTCTTATTTTAATAATGATAATGATGATGATGGCATTTATTAAGCGCTTACTATGTGCAAAGCACTGTTCTAAGCGCTGGGGAGGTTACAAGGTGTTCAGGTTGTCCCACGGGGGGCTCACAGTCTTCATTCCCATTTTACAGATGAGGTAACTGATGCCCAGAGAAGTTAAGTGACTTGCCCAAAGTCACACAGCTGACAGTTGGTGGAGCCGGGATTTGACCCCATGACCTCTGACTCCAAAGCCCGGACTCTTTCCACTGAGCCACGCTGCTTCTCATGGTATCACAAAATGAAGACGGTATAATAATAATGGCATTTATTAAGCACTTACTATGTGCAAAGCGCTGTTCTAAGTGCTGGGTATCTTTTAGCTTGCTTTATGGAGTGTCCAAGGCAGTGGCACTATTGTGGCAATTGTCCAGGCTGAACTATTCTTAATTCGCTGGTTGCAATCTTCCAGGGCAGAGAAATAGGTTTAAAATGTAACTTCAGGAGGCCCTACGTCTGCGTGTGCTTATTTCAAGGGAGAAGGATGATTGTCATTTCTCCTGCCATAATGGTAAAAAGGATACTGTGGGGAAGTTGAAACCTAGCCGAGCTGCTGCTGATGCAGTGTACCTTTCATGGGTGAATATAGCAGCTTCTTCTCCTGTTCTGATCCCTCTAGACTGCAGGTTCCCAGTGGGCAGGGAACATTTCTACCAATTCATACTCTCCCAAATTCTCAGTACAGTTCTCTGCACACAAGCGCTCAATCAATACCCCTGATTATTTGATTCTGATCATCCAGTGAGCCAGTGAGGAGTCATGGGAGGATTCTCATTTACTTAGAGATCACTAAGTGGTGAGATAACTTCAGTGGCATTTTCAGTTGATAGCCTCTCAGGCTCATTGAGCATCTGTCTGTCAGGTGCTCCCTGAGAGAAGAATTTGAGGTATCTGCCCAGAGGGTTGACACCACTCTCCTGCTTTGTTTGGAAATGTGCTCTCACATCTGAACTGGATGATGATAATGATGATGATGGTATTTGTTAAGTGCTTACTATGTGCTAAGCACTGGGGAGATACAAAGTGATCAGGTTGTCCCACGTGGGGCTCACAGTCTTAATCCCCCTTTTACAGATGAGGTAACTGAGGCACAGAGAAGTTAAGTGACTTGCCCAAAGTCACACAGCTGACAATTGGCGGAGTTGGGATTTGAACCTGTGACCTCTGACTCCAAAGCCCAGGCTTTTTCCACTAAGCCACACTGCTTCTCTAAGATCACAGCTGAAGTTAATTGATCTTTCAATAATCACCTCTCACCCAGTCTGAACAGCAAAACTAGCAACTGTGTGCATTCTTTTTGAGGCAAACAGCATGAAGAATGAGGGATCCCTAATATCTTTAATATGTGGCACAGTACAGATCAAGCATTTATTCCATTTATAATAAAATATTTCTGCCAATGTATATTCATCACCAATTGGTATGTGATTGAATATTTCCCATATAAAAATAATGATAATAATAACTGATATTTAAGTGCTTACTATAAATAATGGGACATTAATTAATGTCTGACTCCCCCTCTAGATTGTAAACTTGCTATGGACCGATTACAGATATGCACATAAGAACTGTGGAGCTAGGAGGGGAGGAGAACAAAGGGAACAAGTCAGGGTGACGCAGTAGAAAACAGGAGAAGAGGAAAGGGGGTTTAGTCAGGGAAGGCTTCTTGGAGGAGATATGTCTTCAATAAGGCTTTAAAGGGGAGCGGGAAGGAGGGAGAGTAATTGTCTGTCAGATTTGAGGAGGGAGGGCATTCTGGGCCAGCAGTAGAACATGGGCTATGGGTCAGTGGTGAGATAGGTGAGATCGAGACATAGTGACAAGGTTAGCATTAGAGGACTGAAGTGTGTGGGCTCGGTTATAGTGGAAAGTAATGAGGTAGGAGGGGTCAAGGTGATTAAGTGCTTTAAAGCCAATCGTGAGGAGTTTTTGTTTGACACAGAGGTGGATGGGCAATCACTGGAGTTTTTTGAGGAGTCGGGAGACATGTGAACATTTCTGTTGAAAAGTGATCCAGGCAGCAGAGAGAAGTATGGACTGGAGTGGGGAGAACAAGGAGGCCGATGCAGTAATCCAGGTAGGATAGGATGAGTGATTGTATAAGTGTGGTAGCAGTTTGGATGGAGAGGATAGGGCAGATTTTAGCGATGTTGTGAAGGTGGGACTGACAGGATTTAGTGATGGATTTAAAATGTGGGTTGAATGAGAGAGAGAGAGGAGTCAAGGATAACGCCAAAGTTATGGGCTTGTGAGACGGAGGATGGTGAGATGGGAAAGTTGAGGGGAGAACTGAGTTTGGATCAGAATATACCTTTTGAACACTTGATATTCACCCCACCCTCAGCCCCCATGCACTTATGTACATACCCATAACTTATTTTAATATCCATCTCCCCCTCTAGACTGTAAACTCCTTGTGGGCAGAGAACATGTCTACCAGCTCTGTTGTACTCTCCCAAGAGCTTAATACAGTGCTCTCTGTACTCAGTAAGCGTTCAATAAATAAGATTGATTGATTACTACACTACCCAGGTGATTCAGGGACTGAGAAATTTTGGTGTAAATTGAGCTCCTGGTTTCTCTAATCATAAGACATATGCAACGGGAGATTAGAGTTTTATGTTTGTGCTGCATGGGAGCAAAATGCGTCACACAAAAGCCAGGAGAGTCCTAGGAGGAAAATTATTCCCTCCTTTGTACTGTTTGCTATTATTCCCATACACCAGTAGAGTCATTTTGGATGTGAAAGACACTGCAGCCGACAATAATCACAAATCACTCTGAATGTGGGCAATAAGATAACTGCTTTGAAAAAAAATAATTCATCACTCTGCATGCTTCCAAACTCCCTTTGAGAATCATTTCCAAAGACACTCCCGGCATTTATTTTTACAGCACATCAGATGCAAGCTTGAAATGACAAAATTGGAGACAATCATTTCAGTCTCTTTTTTCCTCTGTGTTTTCGGGTATTTTAAAATCACATTGTGGCATATTATTAACAATATGAAGAATGAAGAGGAAACAAAAGGACTTGATACCTTGTATAAAACTGAAATATACTATGACATATAGTTCAGTAAAAAGTCACTGAAAATGGAACTTCCAATTTTAAACCGTCTAAAAGCGGATCGTTGAAGCTTTAACTGGTGGAAGTTCATTGAATGATAGGACCCACTGGTGATTATCAGCCTGTCTAGCCCAGCCTAGGCCCCCACTTGGTTAGTGGGGTGCAGCTGTTATACAGATACCTAGAAGATGGAAGTTTAGATTATCTCTCCCTCATTTAAATGCTCCCTCCCTCCATTAGAATGAGTGATTGTATTAATGTGGTAGCAGTTTGGATGGAGAGGAAAGGGCAGATTTTAGCAATGTTGTGAAGGTGGGACCAACAGGATTTAGTGATGGGTTGAATGAGAGAGAGAAATCAAGGATGAGGCCAAGGTTATGGGCTTGTCTTTACTAAGCATATTTATTGAGTGCTTACTGTGTGCAAACCACTGTGCTAAGCATTTGAGAGATTACAATATAACATGAGACACATTCCCTGCCCACAACGAGCTTGTGAGACAGGATGGATGGCGGTGCCATTTACAGTGATGGGGAGGACAGGGTTTGAGTGGGAAGAGAACAGTGATTGGCACATAGTAAGTGCTTAACAAATACCATCATTATTATAAGGAGTTATGTTTTGCATGTGTTAATCTTGAGATGACAGGAGGATATTCAAGTTGAGATGTCTTGAAGACAAGAGGAAATGTGAGTCTGCAGAGAGGGAGAGAGATCAGGGCTTTAGATGTAGATTTGGATATCATCCACTTAGAGGTGGTAGTTGAAGCCAGGGAGTGAATGAGTTCTCCAAGAGAGTGGGTGTAGATGGAGAATAGAAGGGGACCCAGAACTGAACCTTCAGTTACCCCCACAGTTAGGGGGTGGGAGGCAGAGGGGGAATCCCGCAAAGGAGACTGAAAATGAACGGCCAGAGGGATGAGGAGAACCAAGACATGACAGTGTCAGTGAAGCCAAGCTTGCATGACATTTCCAAGAGAAGGAGGTGGTACACAGTTTTGAAGACAGCTGAGAGTTAATAATAATGATGGCATTTGTTAAGCACTTCCTATGTGTAAAGCACTGTTCTAAGCGCTGGGGGATACAAGGTGATCAGGTTGTCCCATGTGGGGCTCACAATCTTAATCCCCGTTTTACAGATGAGGTAACTGAGGCACAGAGAAGTTGTGACTTGCCCGAAGTCACACAGCTGATAAGTGGTGGAGTCGGGATTAGAACCCATGACCTCTGACTCCCAAACCTGTGCTCTTTCCACTGAGCCACGCTGAGAAGTCATTAGAAATACCCCCCATAGCAGCAACATTTGTGTTTAAGGATAGATTCTTCGAGGTGGAACATGTGGCCTTCCATTTCACCAAGCTTTGGCATCCTGCTGTTCATTCTTCTCACATGCCTGGCCCAAAGGAACTCTGTCTCCATGAGCTTCTGCTCAGTGCAGGTGAGCTGATTGCATTCCAGGGCCTCACTGTTAGCACTCTTGTCCTGCCAGCTCATGGATGAGTGGATGAACCTGCTCTAGATGCTGGATGAATCATAAACACACACAACATGGTGTGGAGTTGGATGCTGTATTGCTGCTACTCTCTGATTTGCATTCTGTTGGAAGATGTTAGACTTTTTTCCTGTTTTCCCTCTGTGTAACACTGGACAGTTCCCTTCCTTGGTAACAGAATGTGATGACAGCTCTATGTATTGTGTTGTTGAACAATCAATGGTATTTACTGAGTGTTTACTATGTGCAGAGCACTGTACTAAGTGCTTGGGAGAGTACAATACAACAGAATTAGCAGACAGGTTCCCTGCCCATAATGAGTTTGCGGTCCTAGATGATCCAGAGGTGAAAATCTCTGGTTGTGGGTAGGGTTTTCTGGAAGCAGTTGTTTGTTTCTTTCATTCTGATTTAGTATCAGTCCTTAGTTCTCTGCTGAATCTGAAGGCAATTTATAATTATTTCCTTTAAATGGTATTTGTTAAGCGCTTACTTTGTGTCAGGCACTGTACTAAATACTGGGGTAGATACAAGATATTTGGATTGGACACAGTCCCTGCCCTATATAGGGCTCACAGTTCTAACAGGCACAGAGAAGTTAAGTGATTTGCCCATGGTCACACAGCAGACAAGGGGTGGAGTTGGAATTAGAACCCAAATCCTCCAGCTCCCAGGCCCCTGCTCTTTCCTCTAGGTCACATTACTTCTCATTTGCAGTCTAATGGGTCAGATGTTTTGGGGTTTTTTTTCCTCCATGTATTGGAATCACTTGCATTGGAATTTCCCATAATTATGAGCTTGTCAGATTTTGGCATCCATACAATGAACCTATTCAGAACCTTATAGAATTTTTCTTTTTCATCATTGCTCTTTGTCATTGTAGGCAGATGCACTAATGATGGTGCCAAAGTAGCTTTGCTTTAGAGGCAGGCAGATACAGTCACCACCCGCCCCAACCTGCAAATCTTAGGGTATGTTTCACTTATTTGTCATGTTCATAGTCATCTTTTAACTCGAAGTAGTGTGGCCTAATGGGTAAAGCATGGGTTTGGAAATCATAAGGACCTGGGTTCTAATCTGCCTCTGCCACTTGTCTGCTGAGTGATCTTGGGCAAGTCAGTTAACTTGTCTGTTACCTCATCTGTAAAATGGGTATTGAGACTGTGAGCTCCATGTGGGACATGGACTGTATCCAACCTGATTAGTTTGTATCTACCCCAGAACTTAGTAAAGTGCCTGGCACATAGTAAGAGCTTAACAAATGCCATTAAAAGCCTTAAGAAATGTTTCACTTGAAGTTTTAGCCATATTGAGCTGGAGCTGTTGTGCTTCAGTAGCTTCTCTGAAATTATCTGACTTTTGTCAGTGGTCATTTCTCTCTCTTTGTATATTTAGTTGTCCTTCATGTTTGAAGACATCACTGACAGTAAAACCTGTGTATGTGCTTTTGTGGGTATGTCTGTCTGAAAGAAGATTCACAGTATAGCCAGATGCACACACACAAATTGTCCTTTTTGTACTGTCACATTTGGTGCTGTTGGTCCCTGCTTTGGACTCAACTACCCAGTTCTCTGCCCCTCACATCCATGTTCTAGTAATAATATTAATAATGACTATGGTACTTTCTAAGTGCTTACTATGTACTATGCACTGTACTAAAAGCTGGGGGAAATACAAGGAGACTGGATACAGTCCTTGTCCCAATGGGGCTCTCTCACCGGCCCCCACCAACCCCAAACCACCCATCTCTAACAAGACCTACAAAAACTTCACCGCCATCCTCTTCATTACAACCCCACAATTCCCCCTGCTCCCTCCCCCGCCACACACACACCGCCTCAATAATACTGTTTCACTAGGCCGAGTGGAAACCACACTTCATTCTGGACTTCTCCTTTGAACTGGACCTATTTCTGCCCAAGTCCATCTCTTCCCCATCAGTAAGACCTGACTCACTGTTATTTCTTTCATAGTACTAAGAGCTGAGGTAAATGCAACCTAATCAGGTTGGACATAGGTGATATCCCACATGGGGCTTAGAGTCTTAGTCCCCATTTTACAGATGACGTAACTGAGGAACAGAGAAGTTAAGTGACTTGACCCTTCTGATGTTCCTATGCTACCTGATGCTCCAGGCTCCAGAGGAGGCTCCCTTTCTCATCTCCCCTGATTCCTTTTTGCCCCTCAGTGCCATTTACAGGCCATCTTACTTCTTCCATCACTCATCTCTGCATCATCAAGGGTGTTTTTAAAAAGAAAATGTGAAATCTGTTTCTTCCAGTCATGATAGATCACCTGCAGCAGCTGTTGCGTAATCCTTCAGGGGCCTGTAACTGAATACTGGTATGTCTTCAAATGATGCCATGAAAAGAAGTAGCCAGCAATTTTCCAAGTCAGTCCAGAAGGCAAGTTCTGTCCAGCATTTTCCTCCCATCTTGTTTCCTTCCCCTTTGGCCTGCTACCTCTGTTGCTCCCCAGCTATCTCCTAAATGCCTCTTCCCTTTTTCTGGGCACCATTTTTACTTAAATCCGGTTCCTCTTCCGTGATTTGCCTTGAATCAGTGGAGTACACTTTAAGATGGTGAGCCCAGTGCACCATGAGAGAAATTTGCCCTTTTCCTCTCTGGTGAAGACCCAGCCTAAGGGGTTTTGTACAGAGCTGGAGCACATATTCCTGGTAAGGAGAGGTTTCTAAGCAGAAGCAGAGCAAGAGCCATTCTCATCCCTTAGTATTTAATTTACTCCCTTCCAGGAATTCTGTTCTGAAAGAGGCTCTTAAAATCCTTGTGAAAATGCTGGACAGCAAGATTTTGAATAGCCCTTTTCCAGGGGAATAACCTGAGATCTGAAATTTAAGAACAGGCTTCACTCTTTTAGGCTCATTTTGTTCTATGTCACTTTCACTTAACATCTGCCTGTATTCATGAATAAGCCTTAACTTTAAGATGCCATGAGTCTCAAAGTTTACTACAGGGAAAATAGTAGTGGGAGATTGAGACATTAGAGAATTGATGCCAGTATATTTTGAATATAGGGAGTTCTACAGTCAGGATTGTGTTCTTGAAGAACTGCGTATTAGGGAAAACTCTCATAGTAATCTTTGATTCAATGGAAAGTAATGAGCTGGGGGATAGATTATATACATAGATCTATATATATCAAGTGCTTACTATGGACCAGGCACTGTACTAAATGCTGGGGTAAATACAGGCTAATCAGATTGGACACAGTCCATGTCCCACGTGGGGCTCACAGTCTTAATCCCCATTTTACAGATGAGGCAGCAGAGGCGCAGAGAAGTGAAGTTATTTGTACAAGGTCACACAGCAGTCAAGTGGTGGAGCTGGGATTAGAACCCAGGTCCTTTGACTCACAAGCCTGTGCTCTTTTCACTAGGCCACATAGATACCACTATGACTGACATTTGTCTATACAAGCTTGTATATTTTGTTATGTCTACCACTAGCAGAATGCTTCATACCCTTAGTACTCTTGCTCTTTTACTGTATCAAATATTGTAGAGTTGCAAAAAGTACTGTATATTAGAATAGGCTTAGGCAGAGGCTAGAAGGCCTTTTCCAACGCCACAGACATACTCAGAACTGTATTTTTCGACGCCAAATTGTACTCGTGCCAACTGGTGGTAGGGTGGTTGAGTGTTATGATGTCAATAGACCTTCCCCAATTAAGCCCTCTTTTTCCCGACTCCCTCTCCCTTCCTTGTTATCTATGTACTTGGATCTGTGATCTATGGGCATGCCAGGGCAGAATACTCAAAAAAACCTCATTCTTTTACCCTTTTGCCCTTGGATACCTTGAAGGACAACCAGTCCAGTGCAGGCAGTTATAATTACAGCTCCCACAGAATCAGACCATCTCATAATTGAAATGCACTGTGCTTTGTTCACAGCTGAGCTATCTATTAACATTTTTATTGAAAAATCAGAGTAATTCACAGACTCAGCGAATTCTCCGGGGCTAAGAATGGATTCAGCTTCTTGCAAAATACAGTCAATTCAAAGGCTTTACTTAGATCAAGAAGAAAGAGTTTGGATTAAAATTAAGGGGACAGATTTGTTGAAGGGCAGGTCTCTTCACAGAAGAGAACATATTTCACTACAGAGTCTCAGGGATCTCTCCAAGTTGCCTGAAGAGAGACTGTACACCTGTGCTGCAATCTATTCCACAGCAGGAATTCTTGAAACCGCTTCTGAGCAAACCCCTATTTTTCAGGCTCTCTGGAGCAAAGAAGAAGGAGGAACCTAGAGTAAGAATTGTCTTGTGATCCATAGGGGGTTTTTTTTGTTGCTTTTTCTGGTATTTGTTAATTGCTTACTATATGCTGGGCACTGCACTAAGCACGGGGTAGATACAAGCTAATCAAGGTGGACACAGTCCATGTCTTAAACGGGACTCTCAGTCTTAATCCCCATTATATAGATGAAATGATTGAGGCACAGAGAAGTTGTGACTCACCCAAGGTCACACAACAGACAAGTGGTGGAGCTGAGATTAGAACCCAGGTCCTTCTGACTCCCAGCATGCTCTTTCTACGAGGCCATACTGCCCCTCGACTATGCCTGGGACAGCATAGTAATTGTTCCAGCCAGCCTGAATGGAGTCAACTTCTTACTTTCCAAGGTCTGTTTAACTAGTGTGTTGCTTATATAACTACCTCCTGCCAGGCCTGAGGTCAAGCAATAGAAGGCCAGGAGTTAGAACAACCTGTCCGCTCTTTTCTTTTTCCTTTGATCTCCATATCCTTCCACTGTGTTAGTAACACAAAAAAGTTGGGGGTTCATGGGGAAGTGAAGCTTGCATGCCCTGTGCATACTAGAGATGGAGCCCAGTGTAGGAAGTTCACATATTTTAAAATTGGCTTTCCTATTCTTTCACTCTCTGCAAACTAGCCCCTCCATTTTCAAACCCCTTGTGTTTGCCAATATTTTGTTCACTGGGAGTGAAAGTCCTACTCAATAATAGCAAGCAAACTAGATCCTCGCAATAGGGGGCAATAAGCTAGGTAATCAATTTCTCTTTACCTGTTCTTCCATGAGCCTGACCCGGAAAAAGGAAGGGGGTTTCTGGGGAAACAAGGGTCTTCTCTATCATACAATCAGTGGTATTTATTGAGCGCTTACTATGTGCAGAGAACTGTACTAAGCATTTGGGAGAGTACAACAGAATTAAGCAGATGTGTTCCTTGCCCAAAAGGCCCTTACATCTTTCTGGCTGGTGTAGTGCAGAGTTGGGTTTGATAAATTTTTCTAACCTTTTTTTTAAAAAAAATGTTGTTGTTGGGTACTTACTAGGTGCCAGGCATTGTACTAAACACGGGGGTAGATATGAGCTTTCTGTACTATTTCTTAACTATCTACAAATACATCTTCTAAATTATACCCCTTGTTACCAGGGCACTGGGTTGCATTGCAAATTTATTTTTCAGAACACATAGAATCATTTGTAGCTCAGGGACTGGTCAGGAATGGCATCAAGAGTACAACACGGGATGAGATTGGTGAAGCACAATTAGCAATTATTTTCTCCCAAGCACATAGCACAGTGCTTTACACAGAGTAGGCATTAATTAAATACTCTGAATTGATTGATTGCCTGAGCCAAATATTTCAGACAGTCATCCAAGAACAGCAACAAGTTGATAACTATGTTTACTCATTAGGCGCACACACAGGAAGACACGCAATTGATTGTCCACGTTTTGAATCAGCTGGAGTAAAGTTATTCCTTGGTTCCAAGCCACACAAATGCATCCCTAAGTGGCAGTCACGTTGAGAAATGAGATATATATATATATATACATATATACCTGTATATATGTTTGTATGTATTACTTAATTTCATTTGTACGTGTTTATTCTATTTATTTTATTTTGTTAATATGTTTTGTTCTCTGTCTCCTCCTTCTAGACTGTGAGCCCACTGTTGAGTAGGAACAGTCTTTATATGTTGCCAACTTGTACTTCCCAAGCGCTTAGTACAGTGCTCTGCACACAGTAAGTGCTCAATAAATACGATTGAATGAATGAATGAATGAATGAGATAATTTCTTACCCCCTTGCACACTGTCCCCGGGAAAATAGAGTCTGGCCAGTTGCCATTCGGGAAGAATGTTATTCTGACCCCTGTTGGGTAGGGACCGTCTCTATATGTTGCCAATTTGTACTTCCCAAGCGCTTAGTATGGTGCTCTGCACACAGTAAGCACTCAATAAATGCGAATGAATGAATGAATCAAATGGCATGGAGGCTTTGGCTGAATGTTCCTGGTTATTTCTTTCCCAGTGTGTGTCTCCTTCTTCCATCTTTTAGACTTGGAGCCTTCTGTGGGCTAGGGCTCAGGCCCAATTTAATGTCCTTGCATCTATGCCCATTGGTTAGTACAATGTTTTACACACAGTGCCTGCTATATAGAGCACTGGTCTAGGAATCAGAAGAACCTGGGTTCTAATTCCGACTCTGCTACTTGTCTGCTGAGTGACCTTGGGCAAGTCACTTCACTTCTCTGTGCCTCAGTTAACTCATCTGTAAAATGGGAATGAGGACTGTGAGCCTCATGTGGGACAGGGATTGTGTCCAACCTGATTTGCTTGTACCCACTCCAGTACTTAGTATGGTGTCTGGTACATAGTAAGTGCTTAACAACTGCCACAGTTGTTCTTAGTCAATGTGGTGCTTTTCAAGCATAATAGGAGAGGACCTTCAGAAAGAAAGGCAAAAATGAAAGCAGCCAACGGCAATGCAAAATGAAATCAAATAATCAGTCCCTTGTGAGCCTTTTTAAACATGCTCAAAGCCTTGGATACATTTTACTGTCAGAAATACTGTCCTTGCATTCGAAGGAGAGCTAGAGATCCACACACACATTTAATTCTGCTGTAATACATGTTTTCACTACGCTCTTTGTTCAGAATGTTGTTAAGGAAACAGAGAACATTTGTCTGACAATGCGAGCCTGTTCGGATACAGCACACCATGGTGTCAAAAGAAGTAATTTGGGCCTGTGTGTTGGGCACTAGACATGGATTGTGTTGCTATGCAAGATTTCCTTAATATGAGGTCTTACAGAAACACAGTCCCCTGCATTATAGGAGAACATGAGTGTGCATGTATGTGTATGAGTGACTGCGAGGCTGTTGTAACCAGTGCACAATCTCAACACCTATAAGGTGTAACAATGGCCCTTTAATGCATGGTTGCATTTGTACTCACAGTGCCTGAGGACATTTTTGTTTCTATCTCTTGGGTAGCACAATCTTTTCAAAGTTCTCTACTAGCTCTCAAGTGCTGAGTGTTTTCAAATAGACATAAGGTCAAATGGACATTTCATCATATACATATTAGGTCAAATATATATTAGGTCAAATACATAATAGGTCAAATAGATTTCATGAGCTAAGATTAGGTGACAGGCGTGACTCAAATCCAGACAGTCAAAGATCTTTTGTACTCAGTTGTTCAAACAAGTTCCTTTTTCATCATTAGGAAGGGATAAAATTATTGTTCCTGAACTGATATTTATATATAACTTCAAGATCCTTAATTTTAATTGACACTGATATGATTTCTAGACTATCTTTCTTTGACTCCGAAGATGAATAAACTATATTTCTGGAGACTTATTCCCATCCATAGGAACAGCACATCTCAGAACACTGAAAAATGGGCCATTATAAACTTTCATTCTTTCCTGCCCTTTCTCCTCTTTCTCGTCAAACCTTGATTGGAAATGAGCCTCTGACCTTTTCTTCTCCCACACAATTTCTAATAAAGATGCTGTCACACGGCCGTATCCTAGTAACTAGGTTTTACACTGGAAAAGACGATTAAGGGTCCAATAGCAGGTGAAATCTCCCTGCCTCAGGACTCTCCCTCCTTTTCTTTCCAATTAGAAGAATAACCAATCTCAGCTTAATATTCCCTATTGACTCAAATCAGTGTTTTTGATACACATTACTTGCAGTACATTAACAATGCCTCTGCTAAAATGGATTTTGCTACAAATTGTGAGACTAAACGGCCTGTCAACCACACAGTGATGGATCCACCAGCTGGCCGTATCGAAGGCCTCTACTAGATCAATTGATCAATCAATGGAATTTATGGGGTGTTATAGCTGGAGAGAGCACAGGCCTGGAAATCAGAAGAAACTGGGTTCTAATCCCATCACTGTCTCTTGTCTGCTGTGTGAGCAGCTTGGGCAAGTCACTTCACTCCTCTGTGCCTCAGTCACCTCATCTGTAAAATGGGGATTAGAACTGTGAGTGCCATGTGGGACATGGACTGTGTCCAACCTGATTAGCTTGTATCCACCCCAGTATGCAGTACAGTGCCTGGAATATTGTAAGCACTTTACAAATACTATTAAAAAAAACTTAGTTTTTGATGTTTGTGGATAAGGATACCATTTTTGTGGATAAACCTACATCCCTTTTTTCTAAACTTCTGCTTGGCTCTTTCCACATTGAATCTTCTTTTTGACCCCTCCCTTGGGAAACTGCTCTCTCCATTTGTCCTGGTTACGAGAAGCTAATTCCTATGGAGCTTTAAAAACATTTACTTTAAAAACTGGACATGACTATCCGGGACACAGTTATAGGATTATCACTTACAGTAATTGCATTTTACACATATTAGCCATATCAAAATATGATTTCTTCTATCTCACCCAAGGCATTCCACTAATCATTTGTTCTGCAGTTTGAAAGCTAGTTTAGTTCTGCATAGTCTATTGCATGGCCTCATCTTTCTAGTCCTGCTCACAGCTGATTCTATAATCTCTGCAGTCCAACTGAAGCAGTGTGGCCTAGTGGAAATACTGTGGGCCTGGGAATCAAAGGGCCTGGGTTCTAATCCCATCTCTGCCCCTTCCCTGCTGTGTGACTTTGGGCAAGTCAATTCACTTCTCTGTGAATTACCTCATCTGTTAAATGGGGATTAAGACTGTGAGCCCAATGTGGGACAGAGACTGTGTCCAGCCTGATTATCTTGTACCTACCCCGGTGCTTAGTACAGTACCTGGCGCATAGTAAGTGCTTAACAAGTACCATGTGAAAAAAGTGGTGAAACCACTCCAGAATCTGCCTACTGGAGTTGATCCAGGTCTCCCAGCCATAAAGAAAGTTAACTCTTACAGTGACCTGACAAAAACAATTTCCTCTCAGGGCAGACCCAGCTGTCTCTCTTCACTTCCTGAGTGGATGTTGACCCTGATATTTGACTTCTTTCCAATGAAGTTTACCCTTGGCAGGCAATGGAATGATTTTTCTAGAACTACCAGCTTTCATATCTTTAACCCCTCACCTCTACATAAGGGCAAACACCAGGAATGCTCTGAAATTAGCTGAAAACCTTGCAGAATGTGCCATCACTCTCTTTGTAGAATGACCCTTAATATTGGCTTCAAATTTTGCTGCAACCTTTACCAAAGATCAATTTTAATGGTCAAACTTAACCCCTGCTTTGAGGTTTAAATAAAAAGCAAGTTGAAACAAGGATTCACATATTAAACGGTCAGACTAGATTTAGTTGAGATGGACTTTTCTGACATTTCCTTTCTTAATTCCTCAGTTCATGTTAAAATTTCAGCAACTTGCTCTTGTTTCTGGCTTAGTCTTTCCCCTAACTCCTTAATTAGTGTTTGTCCAAAAGGGAACTACACGTGTACATTCTAGCAGTCCAAGGTGCATATTCTATTTAAGGAAATTGTACAAATGTGTATGCAGTGGTTTCACTGGCACTGTTGGAATCATGAATGCACTAGAAAAGAAGCATGTGTTAAACATAAACAGTCAATTATTTCAAGTAAAATTCACCTGAAAAGCAAATGATTTGCCTCCCTTCAAGGTTAACGCAAGGATATGTATTTGTATCCCATTTTTAAATTTCTCATCTAAGGTTCGCAGTATAAACTCAGTAGGATGTCAAATACTCATTACAGCCCTTAATGTATCAAGAATGCATTCTATAGACCGTTTTCGCTCAATTTTTGTGTGGAAAGCATTGATATGTTAAAATTTCTTTAACATATTTCCATTGTATTTTGATTTCAAGTAATGAGTTCTAAGAGTTGTCAATTTACCCAATCTCAGGATCCCGTCCTATTGACTAATTCAGTATCTTCTCCTGATTAAAGTTTCCTTATGGATATACCACCTATTCCATTTGGGGCAGCTCTTATGGGGTTAATACAGTGGGCTAGCAACCGTTGTCATGGCACTTCCCTCACTTTTAGCATCCATGGTGATGTCTTAAAATAGTCCTATTTATGAGTTAGATGAGTTTATTTCTCTTGGATGAAGAGCTGAAAGAATGAGCTGGTGAACAGTGATACCCAAAACAGCATTTTGTGGTTAACAAAATGATAATTGTCTCTCAGAGCCAGATTTTGGCATCCTGACCTACAGCGACTGCCAGCACTTAGAACAGTGCTTTCCACATAATAAGCGCTTAATAAGTTCCTTTATTATTATTGTTATTCTCCACTGCTCTGACAGTGCTGGAACCAGGCAGATTCTACATCCAGTCACTCATGAGCACAAAAACATACACAAAGACCCACACTACACACATGTCCCATGTAGGACAGGGATTGTGTCTTACTTGATTATCCTATTTCTATCCCAGCCCTTAGTTCAGCGTTTGGCACATAGTAAGCGCTTAAATGCTATTATTATTATAAAATGGGGAAAACTGATGAGAACTTGGAAACCAATGGTCAGGAGTTTCTGCTAGATGCTGCTCTGCTCCCTAGCAGAAGAGCTGAAGTCCAGAGACCCTTTTGGCCCAGGTCAGCCCTACCCAGATCCCAGGATAATCTCTATCTGTCCCTGAGAGGAGAGAACTACATCCAGCCTGAAGGGATAGCTGGGAGACACTATGAGAAGTCCATCATGAAAGTTGCCGAGTCTCCCGGCATCCTCTTTTTCCTCTAACTAATAATAATAATAATAATAAAATATCATATTAGTACCATAATTAATAATAGTAATAATAGTGCCGTTATTAATAATTGTGATATTTGTTAAGCACTTACTACATGCTAAGCATTGGGGTAGATACAAGATAATCATGTTGGACACAATCCCTTTCCCACATGGGGTTCACAGTCCTAATTTCCATTTTCAGACAATGCAACTGAGACGCAGAGAGGTGAAGTAACTTGCCTGGGGTCACACAGCAGACAGCAGCGTGGCTCAGTGGAAAGAGCCCGGGCTTTGGAGTCAGAGGTTATGGGTTCAAATCCCTGCTCTGCCAATTGTCAGCTATGTGACTTTGGGCAAGTCACTTCACTTCTCTGTGCCTCAGTTCCCTCTTCTGGAAAATGGGAATTAAGACTGTGAGCACCCCCCCAGCCCCGTGGGGCAACCTGATCACCTTGTAACCTCCCCAGTGCTTAGAACAGTGCTTTGCACATAGTAAGTGCTTAATAAATGCCATCATTATTATTATTAAGTGGTGAGCTGGGATTAGCGCTCATATCCTCTGACTCCCAGGTTCAGGATCTTTCCACTAGGCCACATTGCTTCCCATCTTTGAGAGGAGATCATGAAGGAGAACAGACAGGCCTAGGGGCTCACTGAAAAACCAGAAAACAACTTGCCCTTTAAAGGTCGAGGAGGCAAGCCCTTCTGCCAACTTCCCAAATAATAGTAATTATGGAATTTGTTTTTTGAGGTTTTTAATGGTATTTAAGGGCTTACTCTGTGCCAAGTACTGTACTGAGTGCTGGGACAGATACAAACTAATCAGGTTGGACACAGGCTCTTTCCCACATGGGGCTCACCGTCTTAATCCTCATTTTATAGATGAGTGAACTGAGGACCAGAGAAGTGAAGTGACTAGCCCAAGGTCACATAGCAGACAAACCAGGATTAGAACCCACATCTTTCTGATTCCCAGGCCTGTGTTCTATTAAGTAGGTCACACTGCCTCCCTATTGTTAAGCACTTACTATATGTCAAGCACTGCTCTAAGTGCTGAGGCAGATACAGAATTATCAGGTTGGACATAGACTCTGTCCCGCTGAGGGCAGGAGGAAGTAGGGTTTAGTCCCCATTTTACAGGTCAGGAAACTGGCACAGAGAAGTTGTGATCGCCTAAGGTCACACAGCAGATAAGTGATGGAGCGGGGATTAGAACCCGGGTCCTCTGCTTCCCAGTCCCTTTCCCTTTCCACTAGGCAGCACTGCTTCTCTAGGGAATAAGAATGGGGTAATGGGAAAGGCTTTGCTCCCCTCTGCAACTTTCAGGATACTCCATGATGGAGGATTTTGAATGCAATTCTAACTTGCTCGCAGCCTAACTTCTTTTTGACTTATGCTAATTTCTTTTGGACTTTGGAAGCATGGGGCAATGTTTATTTGTGTGGCAGCACGACCACAGTAAAATGAAAAGCTTCCATTGAAAAACCTTACATTCTCAGCAATTAATTCATTACTCCATCTCTGTGGTTACTGGTACTAAGACAACAGCAAATTGGCCACTGAAACAGAAAGAAAGTCATCATGAGAGACTTGCTTATAGTGTACAATAGTTGGAAGTCATTTCTTTTGTGCTCTCAGCTGTAAGGTGATTTCAAAACTGCTTACTTTCTTACCTGTAAAGTCATAGTGGTGATTTAGGAGCTGACAGAACATCAGATTCCACCAATCATTCCGAGCTATTTAACCAAGCTTCAGCTTTGTCGTCTTGGTTCATCTCAGAAGTGGGATCCCAACAAAGTTATCCCACTTCAACTGAACATTGAGTAGTTGTCTGGGTATCCTATTATCATTCCCTTTCTACACATTGTGTCTGGCAAACATGCAGTATGATGAGCATTGCTTCAGTCCAGGTGATATGACTGAGTTTTAGAATGTCATCCCTGGTAATCGATCATATTTACTGAGTGCTTGCTGTGTACAGTGCACTGTAATAAGCTCTTGGGAGAGTAGAATATAACAGACTTGATGTACATGTTCCCTAGTCACAATGAGCTTGCAGTCTATAGGGGAAAACAGACATTAACATAAATAAATTATATGAATGTAAGTTATGTGGGGCAGAGGGAGGGGTGAGTAAAGGGTACAAGTCCAAGTGCAAAGGTGACACAAAAGGGAGTGGGAGAAGAGGAAATGAGGGGGTTAATCAGGGAATTGTCCATTATATTAAGTTTTGCATGTAGGCAGCATTAGTAAAACTGCTCCAGATGTCAAATGCAGTGCCTATGGCAGGTCCAGTTCTCCCAACCAGAAAGATCAGGGCAGGTCTTTTTTATGGTATTTGTTAAATGATTACTGTGTGTCAAACAGTGTGCTAAGCGTTGGGGTAAGTACAGGTTAACTAGGTCGGACACCGTCCCTGTCCCGCATGAAGCTCACAGTACAAGTAGGATGGAGAACAGGTATTTAATCCTCATTTTATGTAGAGGAAACTTAGGCAAGAGAAGTTAAGTGACTTGTCCAAAGTCACACAGGAATGAATTAGCAGGGTCAGGATTAGAACTCAGGGCCTCTGACACCCAGGCTCTTTCCACTAGGCCATGCTGCTTCCTATATAATGATAATGGTATTTGTTAAGTGCTTACTATGTGCAAAGCACTGTTCTAAGTGCTGAGGGGGATACAAGGTGATCAGGTTGTCCTACGGGGGGCTCACAGTCTTAATCCCCATTTTACAGATGAGGGAACTGAGGCTCAGAGAAGTTAAGTGACTTGCCCAAGGTCACACAGCAGACATGTGGTGGAGCCGGGATTCAAACCTCTGACTCCAAAGCCCATGCTCTTTCCACTGAGCCATGCTGCTTCTCTATTGTTTCATTTGCCCTGTGTAACTCCTTTCCAGTCTGAAACTGGATGTCAGGTGCCATCTGATGGTCTGGTTTCACTGGCAGTAACCAACTCTGTGTCTGTCACTGCTGTTGATCCTTGGTTGTGGGTAGCATTTTCCAAATATGGACTATTCCATGACCCCATTGTCCTTTAGTATAATTGTCCAGGCTGCTGGTTTGGAAAAATATGGATCATCATCTGCATGTCCTTTTGTGTGTGATTTTGGTGTGCTCTCAGAAGTGAATAGGAGCTCCTGGGTGAGTGATTCAAGGATCTTTGGATGATGCTCTCAGCTCGTTAATTAGCTAGTTTGGGCATTCATTAAGTGCAGTGTGCCAAACCATTGTGCAAAGCACTGGAGTAGATACAAGATAAACAAATCAGACATGATCCCACAAGGGCTCGCAATCTAGGTGGTGGGAGTCAGACACACAGAAAGGAGAAATAAATTGTGCTCAACCAATTACAGTAAGAACATTAAAAAAAATGAAGTACAAAGATAAGGAAGATAAAGAGGCTTGTGGGAGAAAGGAGGGGGCCAGTCCTGGTGTTTCTCTCTGCTCCAGGTCCCCAAATTTTGTTCTATTCTGCTGCTGCCTGTCAAGCCTTCTAGTCATTCTGAAGACTTCTGAAATCTCCTGTCTCCTGTGGGGAGTAGGATCTGGCTTCCAGTGAGGTATCTGGTCCAAGGACTGCTCAGAGCAGAAACATCCCCTGGGAAACCCTGGTAGACTGAAATCAGGTTATAATGCCAGATTCCTTCTAAGCGCTTACTTGGGAGAGTACACTACAACAGAATTAGCTGCCAAGATTCCTGCCCATAATGAGTTTACACAATAATAATAATAATAATAATAAATAATAGTGATGTTTAAGTGCTTACTATGTGTCAAGCACTGTATTAAGCACTGGGATAGATACAAGATAAGCAGGTCCCATATGGGGCTCACAGTCTAGGGAGGAGAAGAGGTATTGAATCCCCATTTTGCAGATGAGAGAACTGAGACACAGAGAAGTGAAGTGACTTCCCCAGGTCACACAGCAGGCAAGTGGAGGGGTCAGGATTAGAATCCTCCCAGGCCTCTGCTCTTTCTACTGGGCCATGCAGCACCTGGGGCTAATCCCTTTCTTATCTCCTGAGCCAGAGGCTTTTCCTTCCTGCCTCCTCTCCGCCCCGCTCCAGATTTATAATTTGCCTCTCCCAAGGGCTCACCTTCTCTGGGCTGTTGGAATTGGCAGCACCCGCGAGAGGGCACTGCTGCACTTCCCAGCCAGCCAGAATTCCCGTCTCCAACAGAGGGGTTCCATGATCCTTCCCTGTGGATCTCCTGGAAGAGGGGGGAAGTGGGAGGAGAGGGGGAAGACTCGGCCCACACATGTCCACTTGAAGGTGGGGCTGACCGTTTCCTCCTCCTCTCCCATGTTCCAAGGTCCAGTTTAAACATTCCCCACATCATCATCATCATCATCAATCGTATTTATTGAGCGCTTACTGTGTGCAGAGCACTGTATTAAGGCTTGGGAAGTACAAGTTGGCAACATATAGAGACAGTCCCTACCCAACAGTGGGCTCACAGTCTAAAAGGGGGAGACAGAGAACAAAACCAAACACACTAACAAAATAAAATAAATAGAATAGATATGTACAGGTAAAATAGAGTAACAAATATGTACAAACATATATACATATATACAGGTGCTGTGGGGAAGGGAAGGAGGTAAGATGGGGGAGTCTAGAGGGGGACGAGGGGGAGAGGAAGGAAGGGGCTCAGTCTGGGAAGGCCTCCTGGAGGAGGCGAGCTCTCAGCAGGGCCTTGAAGGGAGGAAGAGAGCTAGCTTGGCGGATGGGCAGAGGGAGGGCATTCCAGGCCCGGGGGATGACATGGGCAGGGGGTCAATGGCGGGACAGGAGAGAACGAGGTACGGTGAGGAGGTGAGCGGCAGAGGAGCGGAGGGTGCGGGGTGGGCTGTAGAAGGAGAGAAAGGAGGTGAGGTAGGAGGGGGAAAGGTGATGGACAGCCTTGAAGCCCAGGGTGAGGAGTTTCTGCCTGATGCGCAGATTGATTGGTAGCCACTGGAGATTTTTGAGGAGGGGAGTAACATGCCCAGAGCGTTTCTGGACAAAGACAACCCACATCTAAGCAACTGTTCGATGATCGTTCTGAGCATCAGTACATCTGAAATAGGAGATAAAACATTGCATCCCAAACCGTTCATGGATCAATCAATCGTATTTATTGAGCGCTTACTGTGTGCAGAACACTGTACTAAGCGCTTGGGAAGTACTAGTTGGCAACATATAGAGACAGTCCCTACCCAACAGTGGGCTCACAGTCTAGAAGATCCACTAGTTTGAAAAGCCAATTTTTTTCTCTAACTTTGCCAGCCAAGCCAGTTCAGGGCACAGCCTAAAAGGGAGCTGTAGTTTCCAGTATGATGAACTGTAAGGGGCTGATGTCACCCAGGAGGATAGGACAACTGTCACCATTATCATCAGTCGTGTTTTTTGAATGCTCACTGTGTGCAGAGCACTGTACTAAGCATTTTGGAGGGTACAATACAACAGATCAGTGGGAAATGGTGTTATGCTGTTGGGGGACCATGGCAGCAGCCAGAACAGCTTGGTTGGAATAATAATAGCAACTATAATAGTGGTACTTGTTAAGGACTTACTATGTGCCAAGCACTGTTTTAAGTGCTGGGGTAGATACAATTGGTCACGGTCCCTGTCCCACATGGGTATCCCACCCTTAATCCCCATTTTACAGATGAGGTAACTGAGGCCCACAGAAGGTAAGTGTCTTGCCCAAGATCCCAGAGCAGACATATGACAGAGCCAGGATTAGAACCCAACTCCTTCTGACTCCCAAGCTCCCTCTTTACTCACTAAGCCACACTGCTTCTCTTAGGCTTGTTCCTGTCTTCGTTAATCCTCCTTCTCCTGGTCATCAATGTAACTTGTCTCAGACCGCTGGTCACTACATCAGTCAATCAATGGTACTTATTGAGCACTTGTGTGCAGAGGACTGTACTAAGCACTTAGCACCAAAGTGACCTCTCTCTCTTCTGAGCCTTGAGGGACTCATAGTTTGGGGTGGAGGCAGAGGAGGAGCTCACGTAAGAGGCTGAGAATGAGCAGCCGGAGAGATTTGAGGAGAACCAAGAGAGGACAGTGTCAGGGAAGCTAAGGCTGGATAATGTTTCCAGGATAAGGAGGTGGTCAATGGCATCAAAGGCAGCTGAGAGTTGTCTTGTTTCTGTAGGGAACAGGACAGATTTTCAAGGAGGAAGTATTTGGGAGAGAAGGCAGGTGAGGAGGTTGTGGTCAGATAGTCAATCAATGGTATTTATTGAGCACTAACTATGTGTGGAGCAACATACTAAGCACTTGGGAGAGTAATAATAATAATAATGGCATTTATTAAGCACTTACTATGTGCAAAGCACTGTTCTAAGCACTGGGGAGTTTACAAAGTGATCTGGTTGTACCATGTGGGGCTCACAGTCTTAATCCCCATTTTACAGATGAGGTAACTGAAGCACAGAGAAGTTAAGTGACTTGCCCAAAGTCACACAGCTGACGTGACAGAGCCGGGATTTGAACCGATGACCTCTGACTCCAAAGCCCACGTTCTTTCCACTGAGCCACACTGCTTCGTGAGTACAATATGATGGAGTTGGTAGTCATGTTTTCTGCCTACAGTGAGCTTACAGAGATTAGTCAAGGAAGGCACTGGGGTAGTAGCAACAGTACAATCATTTCAGATACTGTCCCTGTCCCACATGGGGATTCCAGCCTTAGGAAACTCAACTCTGCTTTTCCCCAGGGCTAGGGACTCACTCCAGGTCATGGACCCCAGATTTTAACCCTGGGGGATAAGTGGGACAACAGGGAAGGAAAAGCATCGAATCTCATTCTGTCAGGAGAAGCTGGAGAGAATTGATCTGAGAGAGGTCCTTTTAAGTAGGGTGTTTATGCAAGCCATGCGGCTCAGTGCTATGGATCGATTGGATTCCTTTCTAAAAGTACATTAGCTGGAAGGAGTGGGAGAATATTGCTTGGCTGCATTCAGTTGGGTGTATTCAGAAGCATTTTAGGTGCGCAGCAACTTGACCAAAGCCCTTCACTGAGTAGCCAGGAAGTTTAAGTATTTCTGAGAACTGAAATCTAGCCTTTCAGCTAGAAAACAAAAGGGGTTGGGGTTGTTTCGTTAGTATCATCTCTTCCATCTCTATTGTGTGTGGAGGGGTGGGGAGTGGGGAAACAGACAGAAACCAGACAGGCTCCTGAGGACACATGGCAAACAATCAGCAAAGTTACCAAGTCCCCAGGCTTCCCAGAATTTGACTCTTTATTAATTGTGGTATTTTTTGAGTGCTTACTATGTGCCAGATACTGTGCTAAATGCTGGGGTAGATACAAGCAAATCGGGTTGGACTCAGACCCTGTCCCATGTGGGGCTCACAGTCTCAATTACCATTTTACAGATGAGGTAACAGAGGCACAGAGAAGTAAAGTGACTTGCCCAAGGTCACACAGCAGACAAGTGGATCAGAATTAGAACCCATGACCTTCTGACTTCTATCCACTACACGATGATTTCTTCTGACTTAATTACCCGAGGCCCTCAACAAGATAAAGCAGTAAGACAAAGAAACCACAAAGTCATGATCACTTCATTGGGGAGTTCAGAGGATTTTAAAAAAGACTGGAAAAAGAGCATCATTACCTGTCCAGCAAAAGCTCTTTAGAAGAACGCAGGGTGGAAGAAACTGTCAATCACACTTGGGTCTTCCCAGCCACACCTGCACACTTGCATGCATCTTACCATCAATAGCCTCATTTTGGAACTTAAAAATCAGCTCTGTGCACATCAAAAATTAGTAACTAGCCCACACATTAGGCAGGGGATTGAACTGGGGAAGAATGGATAGTAGATTCAGACATGATTCAGGGTGAGACAGATCCCAAGGCCTAGACTCCATTTTATTTGGCCAAGATGCCATTTGCTCAAAGGGGGCACTGCACATATGCTACTATCTCATGTTAGCAGATGTTGTTGATGTCCTCGACTGCAGCTGCTGACCCTGAGGGGCTGTGGACCCTGAAGGGGCCAGATAAGGAAGTAGTAGTCTCTCACACCCCTGAGCTAAAGAGGAGAACTAGGCAGGGCCGAGTAACTACCCCTTGAGTGGAAAATTACTTCATTCAGCCAGATACCCCTATGTAAATCGGCACCCCAGAGTGTAGCACACCTGCTCTGCAATGGCACTGCTGGGAAGAAGGGACGCCTGGGTGGTCATTGTTTGTATTTCCGCAGACCTCGCTTAGACCAGGATGTCCATGTAGACTGCTGCCACCGGACAGGGCTTTTCCTAGCCCTAATGAGTTCATGCTGTCTACTGCTGCCAGGCAAGATTTTAAGTGGAGATGAACTAACTAGATGAGCCCAGTCTAATGGCCATGTTGAAATGAATGCCCCTTCGGCAGGTAAACTGGGAATGTGATTCCAGTTCTAGCTTATTATCCGTAATGCATTATATATGGCTCGTAGTCCTGATAGGCTTGTGCTGCTCTTGTGCTTCGTGTAAAGGCCGAGGGGTGCAATGTATGTAGGCATCATCCAGGTACATTGTATTTGAGGAGGAAAATAATGGATTAACCAGAGGAATGTGGCTTTATTTGTGGCCTTACACAAAGGCACCAAGCAGTCCTGCAGACAGTTGAATGGACCCACTGAATTTGCTCCACTGTTTGGCCATCCCGCTTACCTGCTCAGCCGGGCCTCTTATCCTCCCTGTGCCTCTTATCAATTGGCACCAAGAAATGAGACGCATGAGTCAGTCAATAGTTTTTATTGAGCATTTACTCTGTGCAGAGCACTGTACTAAGTGCTTGGAAGAGTCCAATATAACAATATAACAGACACTTTCCCTGCCCTCAACAAGCTTACAGTCCATGACTGGTTGCCTTGCCCCGAAATGGGAAGACCTCGTGCTTTGCACCTTTCAGTGTCAATCATCCAAGGGACTGACTCACCCATAGCATCAACACTGGCTGGAGGAGAAGAGAATTGCTTGTCTCCATTGTACATAGGCCTGGACCAGGTGGTTTGGTTTGGTTTTTTTTGGGGGGGTGGGGGGCCGGGGGCAGTGGATTTTGAAGCAGTCACTGCCCTGGGCAAAAATGCAAAGCAACTGAAGGAAGCTTAGCCTAGGGGATAGAGCATAGGCTTAGGAGTTGGAAGGATCTAGGTTCTAATGCTGGCTCCACCACTTATCTGCTGTGTAACCTTGGATGTCACTTCACTTTTTGTGCCTCATTTCCTTCGTCTGTAAAGTAGGGACCGACTGTGAGTCCTCTGTGGGACAGGTACTGTGCCCAACCTGATTGGCTTGTATCTACCCCAGCGCTTAACAAATGCCATCATTATTATTATCCCAGGGAAGGAGTTTATCTTCTGGAGTGCTCTACCAGGCTGGTGTCATTTATTCTTTCATTCTGCTTCATTTTCAAAACTTCCTTACTAACGATGAGGGACCAAAGAAATCTTCAGAGGTTTCTGGGGCCTTGAAGTCTCTCCCTAGTTCTTTACTTTATGTAATGGTTGATGAAGCTCAAGGCAAAACAAACTGATTTTGTAGTACATTAGTAAATGGCTGAAATCTGTCTATGGAAAAGCTGGTTGCTTTCCTATCATTTGGTATCTATGACTCTCAATCCCCTAGCAGCTCTCTGATTGTCAGTGTGGACTAAGGCAGAGACTGCAAAACAAACACACAAACACTCTCTCTCTCTGTCTCTCTCTGTCTCTCCATCTCTCTCCCTCTCTGCCTCTCCATCTCCCTCACTGTCTCTCTCACCATCTCCCTCACCACCTCCCTCTCCGTCTCCCTCACCGTCCCCTTCTCAGTCTCCCCTATCTGTCCCTCTGTGTGTCTGCCTCTCTGTCTCACCCTTCTGTCTCCCTCTCCTTCTCTCCCTTCCCTTCCTGGGAGTCAGAGGATCTGGGTTCTAATACAAACTCTGCCACTGCCCCACAGCACTTATGTACATATCTGTAATTTATATTAATGTTTTTCTCCCCCTTAAACTGTAAACTCATTATGGGCAGGGAATGTGGCTGTTATATTGTACTCTCCCAAGTACTTATAGTGCTCTGCACACAGTAAGCACTCAAATATGATCGACTGACTGACTGCTGGTTAACCTGGGGCAAGTCACTTAACTTCTCTGTGCCTCAGTTCTCTCACGTACAAAATGGGAATTCAGTACCTGTTCTCCCTTTGATTTAGATTGTAAGTTCCATGTGGCACCTGATTATCTTATTACTGCAGGGTTTAGTACAGTGCCTGACACATAGTAAGTGCTTAACAAATACTACAGTCATTATTATTATTGTTATTAATGGATTTGTAAACCCAAACTCCAGAATTGTCCTAGTGTTGAACAAAATGACAAAGAGCCATGGTTTTGAAAATTGCAAAAATGATTTTCCCCTATTCTTTTATTGACTTTGAACTTAAGTAGATTAGTGCCCCCAAAAAGATGAAAAATATGTTAAGAACAAACAGCTCACAGCATCCCACGGCATTATCTAAAATGTCAAATCAAAGGTCAGCTCTGAAATTTAATTTCTGGGCTGCTCTTATAGACACTGCCAGTCCCCTCCTCTCCATCTACCCCACTCTTAAGAAGCCCCCATAGAAAGACTGAGTCTCTTTCCAGCCAAGCCGTTCTTTCTCCATAAGGCAATCTCACCTCTCTGCGGGCTGTTGCTTTGGATCTTGTAACAAAAATCACTTTGGTTCGGATTGCTTAGGCCTTTCTGGACAGAGGAATGAGCTTGGGGAAAAAGGACAATCCCTTCATGACAAAGATAAAATCCAAAGAGAGGTTTCTCCTGATACAGATGACACTTCTCTTGGGCCTTGCCCTCATTCCTGTCTCTGGTTGTTCTCTTACCAAAACTGAATCAAATAGGCTGGGAGGTCATCCCTATATCCTTCCTTTCGATCTGGTGGCATGTGACAGAATTCCCCATATTCATTCATTAATCCATTTGATTGCATTTATTGAGTGCATAGGGTGAGCAAAGCACACACTATTAACTCTACAGGGAGCATAATATGGATAGGACTCTGTGCTGAGCATCTACTGTGTGCAGAGTATTTTACTGGGCATCTACAGTAGTGAGCGCTTATTGTGAATAGAGGACTGAACTGGGTGTCTACTGTGTATGGAGCACTATACTGAACACTTACTGTGAATTGAGGACTGTACTGAACATCTACTTTTTTATAATGTTTGTTAAGCACTTACTATGTGCCAGGCACTGAACTTAGCATTGGGTTATGTGGAAGGAAAATTTCATGAACTCTGTGATGTGTTTAAAACGGGTATGTCAGAGACAAGTTTATTACTACCATTGCTTCTTCCAGCCAGTGCGGTTTTGATTAAACCAGAGCTTCTTTTATACAGTACAGCATCTAATTTAATCAAAATATAATATAGGATAAATACATCAGGATGGGCAGCAACACCTCTTGGGTGGGGTTTTCTACCTTGTTCTCAAGGTGAATTAACCCACTTGGTCCCACTAAAGGAGTAGTTTCATCTCGTTTTCAGCTACTCCTGGAGAACAAAGTGAAGATGTGTTGTGAACTGTATTGCCTTAGTAACTAGAGGCAGGCCAACAGCTGAAAGAGAATAGGGAAAGGGCAAATGCAGGACCTTGGCCATTATGCTTCCATGCGCTCGGCACATAGTAAGTGCTTAACAAATGCTGTCATTATTATAGATACAAGATAATCAGGTTGGACACAGTTCATGTCCCACAAGAGCTCACAGCTTTAATCCCTATTAAGGCCCAAAGAAACTAAATGATTTGCCTAAATTCACACAGGGGAGAAGAGGTGGAGCTGGGATTAGAACTCATGTCCTTTGACTCCTCTGAGCCTCAGTCTCCTACTGTCTGCAGACAACTATATTGAACATCTAGTTTGAATTGAGAACTGTACTGAATGTTTGTGTGCAGACCAATAATCTGAGGACCTATTGTGTGTAGAGAGCTCTGCCTCTTGCCTTCTGTGACCTTGGGCAAATCACTTAGATTCTCTGTGCCTCAGTTTCCTCCTCATAAAATGGTGCTTCAATACCTATTCTCCCTCCCATTTAGATTGTGAGCCTTTTGTGGTGCCTGATTATTTTGTATCTACCTTAGCACTATAAATGCTTATATGCCAAGTGCTGTACTAATACTATTATTATTATTCCTCATACAAAGGTCTAGGATATTTCTTTGTTTACTTCTAGAGTGTCTGCTGCTTGTTATTTTTCCTTACAGATCACAGACCTCAGGGTTTTTTATGGTATTTATTAATCGCTTATTCACCAAGCGCCATTCTAAACACTGAGGTAGGTAAAAAATAATCAGGGCAGACACAGTCCTTAACCCACAGCGGGCTCACAGTCTAAGTAGAGATAATAATTATGGTATTTAAATGCTTACTATGTGGGACAGAGACTGTGTCTGACCTGATTATCTTTTATCTACATCAATAGAACAGCTCTTGAATTCCCCATTGGACAGTTGGGGAAGTTGAGGAACAGCAAAGTTAGGTGATTTGTGCAAGATCACAAAGCATAGAAGTGAGGGAGTGAGGGTTAGAACCCAGGCTGTAAGACTCCCCGGGTCCATGCTCTTTCCAACAGATTGGGCTGCTTCTCACTCAGTTCCACTCTGACCTTTTCTGGGATCATGCTTGTAGGTCCAGCCTTCTAATAATAATAATGATGACATTTACTAAGCGCTTACTATGTGCAAAGCACTGTTCTAAGCGCTGGATGTGACACATCCAGCTGTGAAATTCTGGGGGAATGAGGATAAGCCCACTTCTCCCTATCAGCTGTTCTTTAGTATTAGTTTAACATATTTTAACATTGCTGCATGCAAACATGCTATTTTAAAAACCCAAACGAAAATGAGATTTGATGTTGCAGTTTCTCAGTCCCTTCCCCCTTTGAAAGAGAAAATGGAAATCCATTTTCCTCATTTCTGATAACATACAATTATTAAGATTGCTTTTCAAGATGGCATTATTTATTGGCTATATATCAATTCCATGGCAGATCCTATAAAGACAGCATTATCACCTAGGAAGCCAATGGTGAATAATATATTCAGTGTTAGATTTGGGACTTATCACAGTGTTCTTGCTTTGATATGTCTTCAGATGCAAAGGAAACCCTGAGCCAGACAGCACTGTTTTATAAAAGCAGAAAGAGTCTTTCTATAATTAAATAGAACTTCTACCATCGGAAGCCTCCAGGACAAGAAAGTAAAATATTACAGCTCATATTACCCACCATTCCTTAAAGGGCGTGGAAAGGCACTATCTTTCTTCTTTTCAATTACCTGGCATAGAACTTTGCCAGGTTCCATAAATGCAAAGGGAAAGGGATAAAAAAGACGACACCCAGTGAAGAAGTTCAGCAAGGACAGTACTGCCACCAGGCAGTGATTCTCCACACAAACAATAAATAATAAATAGCCATAATATTTCTTAATATGTGCCAAGCACTGGAGTGGATACAACTCAATCAGATCAGACATAATCCCTTTCCCACACAGGGCTCCCAGTCTGAGGGGAAGGAGAACTGATATTGAATCCCCATTTAACGGTTGAGGAAACTGAGGCCCAGAGAAGTTAAGTGACTTGTCCAAGGTCCCACAACAGACAAGTGGCAGAGCCGCGATTAGAATCCAGGTCCTCTGACTCTCAGGCCTGTGCTCTTTCCACTAGGTCATGCCACTTTAGGCAGAGAACAAGGAGTACAGTGTTCTACACACAGTAAGCGCTCAGTAAATACGATTGAAGGAATGAATGAAGGAGGTGATCTCAACGAGAGGTTTTCTCCCCTCTGTAGCTCCCAAGATGCCTTTCTGTTCTCTCAAGAGCTCTTATTGAGTCAGGAAAGTTTGGTGTGACAGAGTTTTTAAAAGAATATTCTTAACAAAAAAATTCAGGTAGAAACAAATGAAAAATTTACAGTTGTTGCCAAACACTTTCAAAATTAACTTTGAAAATTTATAATTTTTATGGTATTTGTTAAGCCCTTAATATGTGCCAGGAACTGTGCTAAGCACTGGGGCAGATGCAAATCAGGTTGGACACAGTCCATGCCCCACATGGGGCTCAGTCTTAATCCCCATTTAACAGATGAGGTAACTGTCACACAGAGAAGTTAAGTGACTTGCCTAAGGTCACATAGCAGACACTTGTGGCAGAGGTAGGATTAGAACCCAGGTCCTTCTGGCTTCCTGGCCCAACCTCTATCCATTAGGCCACACTGCTTCCCCATGCTACCAAAAATTATTGTTTTTAAAGTATAGAAATCATAGCCAATATTCAGCAATCGATGAAAATGTTCCTCAACAATTTATCTGCCTTACTTAAACACAGTCTTGCTTTCTTTCAAGCCAAACAAATCACTGCATATTCCTTTAAGAACTGCAAGATTTGCTAGTATAAAGCAATTACATTTGACGTTTCTTCCTTGATTTCTTGTCGTGCTAATTTTCACTTCTTGTCGAGCTGTTGACACCTGTTTTTTCATCAGGGAAGTGGAAATCAGTCAGTGTTCATAAGTAAAAATTCGAAAAGATCACTTCTGGATCATATGTATGGTAACATGACATTCACATGAAACTCATTTCTTTGTCTTGCAATATTTTAAGATTTCTGAAGCTGCTGAAGAAAAATGTTCAAGACAAAGAGTGTCTGTGAAATCCAGAGCTATTGTTTGTGACAGAAAGAAGGACTTCGCTGTCTGGTATGTCTGAGACTTTTAGAATCATGGGTTTGGAATTCAGCCGGTCCAGGCTCCTCCTTCCTGACAGAAAAGCAACTAAACAATCCAGAACATGGGGATGGAGTCTGCACAACCTCTCTCGGTCATTTGTTCCAACACTCTGACAGATGATGGTGATGATGATGATTATTATTATAACAAAATATTTCTTGTGTCTTACCAGAACTTTTCTGGCTCTCTAATCTGTATGTGCTCTTTACTAATTTCTATTTCTCACAGGATTGGGGTAAAATTTGCAGAGGCCTTCATGGCCCAGAGACTCTTGAATAATAATAATGAATGTGGTATTTGTTAAGCATTTGCTATGTGCTGTACTAAGTGCTGACGTAGCTATAAGATAATCAGGTTGGACACTGAACTAAACATTGGAGTAAATACATGCACATGCTCTTTCTACTAGACCATGCAGCTTCTCTAACACCTTTAACTTCAGGACCCTGGAGCCCATTGGGTTGGTCGAGGTCTGGATTCACTGTTTAGCTACTTAGTTTAACATTATTTTGGAGTGTTGAATGTGACCCTCATTGTGGTTCATCATTTCACTCTTCTTGTTCTTTGTATTTGTCTTCCCCATTGTATACGACAGGGATTGGGTCTCATCTTATTATCTTGTATCTGCCTCAGTGCTTACTATGTGGTAAGTACTTAATAAATATTATAAATAGCCAGCCACCTAATTTTCAGAAACTTCTCCTGCTCTCCAGCATGCCCCAAAACAACTGTTAGCAGACCTGCTTAAACACTGTCCAATTCCTAGGCCCTGATGTTTGAAGTACATCATTTATTTGTTGTTTCTCCCCAGCCATTTGTTTTCTTTTCTGGGCTCCTTTAGAAAATAGTCTAGAAAATAGAGAAGCAGCATGGCTCAGTGGAAAGAGCACGGGCTTTGGAGGCAGAGGTCATAGGTTCAAATCCCGGCTCCGCCAATTGTCAGCTATGTGACTTTGGGCAATTCACTTAACTTCTCTGTGCCTCAATTCCCTCATCTGTAAAATGGGGATTAAGACTGTGGGCTCCATGTGGGACAACCTGATCACCTGGTATCCCCCCAGCACTTAGACCAGTGCTTTGCACATAGTAAGTGCTTAACAAATACCATTATTATTATTATTAGTCAGTTAGATGGTCAACTGCCTTTCCTTAGTGATTTGTATCAACCCTTCTTTTGAGCTGGTGGGGTAGGGGGAAAAGAGGGAGGGATGTGTGTGTGATGTCCTCCCTTGTGCCCCGTGGAACCGAAGAATTATTGTTACCTTTTATTTCTCATGTGAGTTGCCTTTTCTTACCTAGACTGAATTTTCTAATCAGACTCCTACATAATGGTGCAACAGTAGGATTGTGCCCGAGTCTCCAAGCTGATGCTTCTGTCAGTGAGAATTATTTTTAGTGTGTCCAACAGAACACCTTAAACTTGGTTAATTTAACAATGCCCAAAAGACTTTTGGTAGCAAAAAAATAAATATATCGGGAGCTAGAGCCTCTAGCTAGAGCTACAGTTTCTTTTTAAGTAAAGAATTAGACGATTTTCCTGGCTCTTTCTAATACTTAGAAAAACAAGTCCTTCGGGTTTCAAGATGTCTGCACTGATGATGAGGCTTTTATCAGAGTATATGGGTATGGCTGAGAAGATCAATGCAGGACTGACAATTCTTTTCATACCATGTACATATAAAGATTGCCTCTTGCTGTATGTCCCCGTTTTTTTTTTTTTTTTTTACAGTATTTAAGTGCTTACTAAGTGCCAGGCAATATACTAAGTGCTGGGAGGAGATACAAGACAATCAGGTTGGGCACAGTCCCTGTCCCAGAGAGGGTTCATAGTCTTAATCCCCATTTTGCAGGTGAGTAAACTGAGGCACAGATAAATTAAGTGACTTGCCCAAGGTCACACACCAGACAAGTGGCAGAGTTAGGATTAGAACCTGGTACTCTGACTCCTAGGCCTGAGCTCTCTCCATTAAGCTGTGCTGCTTCCCATTGGATTTTTTTTCCCTATAATGCCTGGTGCCATGTTAATTTCTCTTTCTCAGGACCTCTGATCCAAGAGAGTAACCCCCTTCCTGACTGCAGTATACCAGCTGACCTGATGGGAACTGCTGGCCCATAATCACCCACTTCTAAGCCACCAAGTTGAGGTTTGCTTCTTTTGTCTTTAAAGAGCTTCTTCTTGGGGATTCCCTCTTTCATCACTTCACCACAGAGTGGCTGTTTGGGAATCCTGCTGCTGTTCATTCTCCTTTCATGTCCCTTCCCAATGAAGATGTAATGTGATGAGCACTGCTTCCAAGATAGTAATCTAACTGCTTCACTGGTACCTGAAATTATTGGAGGTAGGTGGCATTGGTGGAACTATTCCTTTAGACTGTAAACTTGTAGTGGGCAGGGAGCTTGTCTGCTAAATTGCGTTGTATTATACTCTCCCAAGTGCTTAAGCAGTGCTCTGCACATAGTAAAGGCTCAACAACTACTATTTATTGATATTCTAGAATTTGAATGTGGCATCTGTGGTAAGTCCAAAACACAGCACCAGAGAAAGTTGAAGGCTTATAACTACCCTGAACCCCTTCAATTTGATCTGAATTTTGATGCTGTGTCTGCTTTGAACTCTCTTTGAGCTTCATGAAGGCCACATGAGGCTTCTCAATTTAGTTTTTCCACCACCTGGTCTATTCTTGCATCAGTGGAGAGCGTGATCTCTAAGCAAGATATAGGGTCTCCAGGTGTGGCCTGGAACATAATCCATATCTTCTCTAGATGAATGATCTGTCTATGGTGCTCTTTGGATTCTGAGGAGCTGTTCCTAACTATGTCTTTGTTTCTGTATGGGTGTGTGCAACACGGTAATAGGAATAGGACTTCCAGTATGAGCGAGTCACAGACTCTGGATGATGTTCTCAGCCCGTTGAGAAGATGACTTGATTTCCAGAGAGGGAGAATCGTATTCTGATGGCAGCTTTCAGAGTCAGGCTAAGTTGAACCCAGCTGGCTCCAGTAGAACTCCACTTAACACCATGAGTAATGAAGAAAGCCACAGCCGGGCCCTCCAATTCTGATGAGGGCTGACAACATGGTGGAGAAATTTCTTTATGAACTTGTTGGGATGGCCAACTCTTTCTAGCCATACCCTGAGGTGAGTGTTGCCAGAAACTTATTTCCTCCCACAGGCTCGCTGAAAGTATTTTTAACTGATCTTCCATCCAGGTGAACCTCTTTGTTACTTTTTTTTCTTGCCTCACCTCCTCCTCATGCTCCTCTCCACCCTGGCCCCATTCTTCCAGCATTCCTGCCCCAATTTCAAGTGCCAGTGGCCACATTTGCAGAGCAGATCTTGCTTACACAGTAAATAGAGACTTAGCTTAGCACAAGTCAGGCAAGCGGGTGGGTTTGGGGGGAGATTCTGCATAGGAAAGAGGAACATCATTCAACGCTGCTGTGCTCTTGTTTGTAATGGAGTGATGGAGGAAGGAAGCCAGTGCCAAGGGGAGGAGTGGGCAGAGTGAGGGAGTGGGATATGGACTGAAGGTTTCAGACAGTTTAGTGAGGGGTAAAGGCAGGGGAATGGCTAGGTGAGATGGCAGAGACTAACGTGTGCGGGGGAGTCTGGGTAGGGAGGTTTTTTGTGTTCTTTTTAAATGGCATTTGTTAAGCACTTACTACATGTCAAGTGCTGTTCTAAACACTAAGGTAGATGCAATTTGGGCACAGTCCCTTTCCTATGTGGACTCACCTTCTAAGGGAGAAGATGTAGTTCACCCCCATTTCACAGTTGAGGAAACAGGCACTTAAAAGTAAAGTAACTTTACCAGGGTCACACAGAAGGCAACAAGAAGCAACTTGACCTAGTGGAGAGAGCATGGATCTGGAAGCCGGAAGGAGCTAGGTTCTAATCACAGCTCTACTACTTGTCTGCCAATGTGACTTTGAGCAAGTCTCTTCACTTCTCTGTGCCTCATTTACTTCCTCTGTAAAATGGGGATTAAGACTGTGAGCCCCTTATGGGACATGGACTATGTCCAATTTGATTACCTTGTATCTACCCCAGCACTTAGAACAGTGCCTGGCACATAGTAAGACCTCAACAAATACCGTAAAAGGGAGGGAGTAGAGCCAAGATTAGAACCCAGGTCCTTTGATTCCCAGGTATGTCTTCTTCCCACTGAACCATGCTGCTCCCCAGAGTCTTTTCCTCTGACTCCTGCAATTTTCCTAGCTGTAAATAAAAACAGCATAAAATAGTCCATTTCGTTCACTAGTGACAAGCTCTATTCCCTGCCTGTTTCCTCCTCCCCCTCTTCACAGGGGCCAGGTAGAAAAAGGAGTCAATTTCCAGGTGTGACTTTATCCTTTGGTTGGGGAAGATAGCAGCAAAGAGAAAGCACCTTGAGAGTTGGGCAGTTTCCTTAGCTCCACTACTGGCCTTCTGACTAGGTTTTCCGACCACCAGTGCGACATGCCTTTTAGCAATATTTTCCAATTGGTGGGGATGGGCTGTGCTGAACCATCCATACTCTCTCACTTCGTCCCCCCCGACCAGCGACTGCCGGAGAGAAGCAGCTGGCTGGGGTAAAGATGTTATCTGGACACTGGGAAGCAGAAGTGCTCCAGGTGTTTCCCCAGCAGCAGCAGATGCTGCCCAGCCCTCATCTTGTCTTTGTACTGTTGTTGAGTGTGGCGCTCATTTTTCATTTCCTCTGCAGGAAGTGTTGGGCCCCCTGAGATTTCTGTGGGGCAGGATTAGTTGTGTATCTAGAAAGAGAGTGTCACAGAAAATGTGCTTGTTGTGGGAAGGAGATGTGTCTGCATATTGTAATGTTGTACTTTCCTAAGCACTTAGTACAGTGCTCTCCACACAGTAAGTGTTCGATAAAATCAATTGAATGAGTGAAAAGTAAGATTTGTGAGTCTGAGGACACTGAGGAAGTGTTAGCAAAAGGGAGATAAGTGGGAGTGTGAGGACACCATTAGTTCCCACTCAGAGTGCAACCATAGCCTTTCTCCTCATTGATGTATCCCATGGGATAGCATTGTGCAATAATAATAATAATTGTGCTATTTGTTCAGCACTTAGCCCAGGACGCAGTAGTGCTTGGTTTAGAGCCCAGGACTTCCTGGGCTTGGGCTCTTTGCACTGCTTCTCTGCCCAGAGTTGGCATGTCAACCGGGGGAATTTATTCCAATTTGAAGACCATTCATTTCTTTCCCTAACAATTTATCAGTCTCCCAAGAGCAGTCTCCTCCTTACCCTCCATCCATTTTCTCTTCTTCCCTATCTCCTCTTTCTTTTTTTAAATGATATTAAATTGTGGTATTTCTTAAGCACTTACGATGTGCCACGCACCATACAAAGCACTATGGTGGATACCAGCAAATAGGGTTGGACACAGTCCCTGCCCCTCATGGGGCTCACAGCCTTAATTTCTCTGTGCCTCAGTTATCTCATCTGTCAAATGGGGATTAAGTGATTTGTCCAAGGTCACAGAGCTGGGATTAGAACGCAGGTCCTTCTGACTCCCAGACCTGATCTCTATCCACTAGGCCATGCTGCTTCTCTGTTTGTTATTTGTATTTGTTAAGCACTTACTGTGTCAAACACTGTTCTAAATTCTAGGGGTAAGTACGCGTTAGTTTGGACTGTGTACCACATGGGGCTCACAGTCTAAATAGGAGAGAGAACAGGAACACTGAGGCACAGAGAAGTTAAGTGACTCTCCCAAGGTCACACAGCTTTGGCAGAGCCAGAATTGACTTGCCCACGTGGGCTCACACTCTTAATCCCCATTTTACAGATGAGGTAACTGAGGCCCAGAGAAGTGAAGTGACTTGCCCAAGGCCACCACAGCAGAAAAGTGGTAGAGCCAGGATTAGAGCCCACCCTCTAACTCCCAGGATTATGCTCTATCCACTAGGCAATGCTGCTTTGGGGATGCAAAGGCAAGGACAGATTGGCCACCTGATGTGAAGCCTGGTAGGACACTCACCTGGCAAGGTGGAGCAGCCTCCTTCAGGAAGCCCAGTGGCAGGCAGAGCTAGCCAAATGCTCCTCAGGACCTGCAGGTGCTCAGGGAAGCAGCTGAATGAAGATCTGGCAAGTCTTGTGGGGAACCCCTGTCCCTGCAGGGGTGAAGGAGTGTGTATTGCAGTCGTTAAATGGAGGGGAGGACCAACTGAGAGGAGTAAGGATAGAGGGGATTGCCCCATGTCTATATCTCAAGGCAAGGGGGCTCATGCCAGGGTGGTGGAAGTACAAAGGAGAGGAAAAGATCAAGAAGACAGAGTCTTCCCTATGTGGCTCAGGAAGCTGTTTAATATTTGGCACTTGCTGACCACTCACCGCTTTTATCTACAGCTTCAACCTCCATTTAGGGATGATGCAAAACAAAGCATGCTACTTCAGGGGAGGAAAAGCACACTGGAAATTGAAGACAGACAACCCCTTCAATTCTTCATGCTACCAAGAAATTGTCAAAGGTACGGCAATGCTTTCCTACATATTAAGGTACCCAGAATAGGCATTTTCCTATGAAATGTGTTAAAAAGAAAGGAAGAAGATAACCTGCTCTTTCAAACGGAAAATAAGCTTTCACAGAGACATCTGTCTAAAGTAGTCTGCACAGTACAAGCTATCTTTGAAACTAACTTTCTTATCAGTGAGGTCTAGACACTTCTTGAAGGTCAAGTGCTTGCTTATAGTCAGCGATGGCTTCTTTGATCAGTCCCATCTTACCCCGGACGTCAGATCTTAATTTATATGCCAGGGCATCATTGGGTTGTAGAGATAAGGCTGCAAAAGAGAAGATCACATTTCAGGGTCTGTCTAATTATTGAATTCATTCATTCATTCAATCATATTTATTGAGCGCTTACTGTGTGCAAAGAACTGTACTAAGCAAGTGGGAAGTACAAGTTGGCAACATATAGACGGTCCCTACCCAATAGCGGGCTCACAGTCTAGAAGGGGGAGACAGACAACAAAACAAAACATATTAACAAAATAAAATAAATAGAATAAATATGTACAAATGTAATAAATACGTACAAACATATATGCAGGTGCTGTGGGGAGGAGGAGGAGAGGGAGAGGAAGGAGGGGGCTCAGTCTGGGAGGCCTAATCCAATCCTTTGACCTAACTCAGTTTATTTTAAAAAGATCTTGAAATTCAGTGGAACATTCCAGCCTCAACAAGTTTGTCCCCACAAAAGGATCCCTCTCCTCTAACTGAATTTCCACTGGCTCCTGGATCGAGGAAGCTTTCAAAATGGTCAGAACCTCAAATTCTTATTGGAACCATGGCGATTGGTTCCAACTGAGAGAGGAAAGAAAATCTTACATCAATCCAGCTGTAACTAGACCAACAAATAATAGCATTTTTCTTTTGAATTCTTAGATCAGTTATGTATGAAGAAAAGTTGGACAAACCCCTAAGAGCTGATAGGTCCTGAACAATGGGGAATAGGAAAAGATATTTTGGGTAACTGAGCTTAGTAATTGTTTGTATCATAAGCTCCTTGTGGGCAGGGAATATGTCTAGCAAATCTGCTATATTGCTTAGTATGTTGCTCTGCAGACAGTAAGTGCTCAATAAATACCATGATAGATAGTGGTACACATAGAGCAGCCCTGCAAACAGTGGCCCTTTTCATGAGTGTGTGACAGAAAAAAGCAATGCTAAATCAACCCTATCTCCCACATTATTTACATTTATTATGAATAATAATTATGATACTTGTTAAGCACTATGGGCCAAGCACTGCTCTAAGTGTTCTAAGCATTTATGAACATACATCCTTGCGTTTAAACTCCATTGAAATCTTGTCAGGAAACAGCACGGCCTAATGGAAAGAACACAGCCTGGGAATAAGAGGAACTGGGTTCTAATCCTAATTCTGCCTCTTTTCTGCTGTAGGACCTTGGGCAAGTCATTTAACTTCTCTGTGCCTCAGTTACTTTATCTGTAAAAGGGGGATTAAGACTGTGAGCCCCATGTCCCACACAGCTATAGTAAGCCCTTAACAAATACCATTAAAAAATAATCAAAGGAAAAAGAAGAAACACACCTGTATTAAGATCTTCTTCAGCTAGATCATATTGTTTCAGTGTGCAAAAGAGGTGTGCTCGGTTGAAATACACTGCAGCAGAGAAAGGGCAGAGTTGAATAGCCCTCTCAAAGTCTTCTTTAGCATCTTCGGTTTTGTTTAACAGCATATTTGTAATAGCACGGTTCAAGGCGGCAGATTCATTTTCTGGGTCAAACTGTAACGCCTTGGAGTAGTAGTCACTGGCCTATGAAGAATGCAGAGTGTGAGCTTTTTCAATACTTTACATGGTATCTAGTATTCCATGGAGTCTTTATCCTCTAGAAGATACCAAAGTAAAACTGCTACTAGAAGGAAAAGTGTAAATTAATAACAATAATAATAATAATTTTGGTATTTAAGTGCTTACTATGTGCAAAGCACTGTTCTAAGCACTGGGGTGGATACAAGGTGATCAGGTTGCCCCATGTGGGGCTCACAATCTTAATCCCCATTTTACAGATGAGGTAACTGAGGCATAGAGAAGTTGTGACTTGCCCAAAGTCACACAGGGATTTGAACCCATGACCTCTGACTTCCAAGCCTGTGCTCTTTCCACTGTGCCATGCTGCTTCTCTGGTGCAAATTAGCAAGTAAACACTTTGCATAAGAGGAAAAGAGTGGGTTGATCTGTTCCCTGCCCACAAAAAGAAGCAGTTAGTACAGTGGGTCTTTTGTACACAGTAAACAAATTTAAATATTTCCCTTCTGATATGTTTACAACAGTCTATCAGGTTAGCCTAAAATGATCCACATTTTGATCCAACTTCCCTTTAAGAAAATCCAAGTGGAAGAAAGACATCTGTGAGACAAGTACATTCTAGGAGTAACACCACAACTAAGTGGCCTACAGCAAAATCATTAGAGTGAAGAAAATCAGTCCCAGAGCTACTCTCCCAGGCTCTTAGAACAGTGCTCTGCACATAGTAAGCACTCAGTAGATACCACTGATTTATTGACTGGTTTAGAAGTCATAGTACTTGAGTTTTACCCTTGCAATAATGGCACAACCTGAGGGAGAATTGGTAGATTATTTCTTCATTAGCTGTGAAGCATTTGTTTATCTCTCTGTAAGGAATTAAAATAGACTCCCTTCCCTCCCCTTTGTTGCTCACACTCTGATTAACACAGGCTACACAAAACCTCTGAGGGAACTAAAGCAAGCCATGGAAATGAGTTTTGATGAAAACCACTCAAACAACTTAGTAAAGCAGCAGCAAAGAGCAATTTTAGGAAAACATAGAATCAAATTAGATGGATTCTTTAAAATAATTTTACAAATGAAATTCCAGAGTTTGGAGGGTGGCCTTAGAAATAACCAAAGACTCTTGAAAATACATAAGAAGTAAGAATCAATGGCTGGGGACTTTACAGTGTACATTTTCTCATTCTAAAGAAAAGGTGTAAGAGGAGGTTCAAGAGGAGTTTGTACAATTCAGGGATGAGTGATCTATAATGGGTCATTGGAGTTGAAGTTAGGGGTGGAGAGGGATAAGTTAGTGAGGGTGGTTGCTACTCTCGGAGACAGAGTCCTGGGCTGGCTAGGCCATGGGTTTAATCCAGTAATGGCCTTTCCTATTTTTCACTTTTCTATGGAAGAACATTCTCTCTAATACCAGGATTTTTCAGGACTTTAAAAAAAAACTTTGTGTGGAACCTCAACCTATGTCTTTTTAAAAGATACTGTATAAGCAAGAGTTCCCTTCTACCCAGATGCTTATTACCTAATCCTATCAAAGGAATTCAGAAGATTAGTGAAGTATGCTTTCATTTTACAAAAACAGTATTTTTTCCCCAAATAGATTATTGAACCTAAACTTAATTATGGAGTCTACTAAATATCCAAGTATAGAAATGAGACTCAGGAGTCTGTAATTCCCAAGATCAACTTTGAAATCCTCCTTCTAGTTGGCTGTTATATTAGTGACCCTTCTGCCCTTCAATACAGTGGCTATTTGTAACTAGTCTTTTAACCCTTGACAAAAGTTTGACACCTTCCCCTCAGAATTCTTTCAGATTTGGAATCCTTTACCAGGATCTTTCAAACTCCATTACAGCTTCCCCTGATTTCCTGCTGGCACTTGCCCTGGTGCTATAAACAACATGAACTTTTCATTTTTTCAAAGAATGATTTTTTTTCCCCCCTCTGTCACTTAGCCATGCAGGGTTTCTGGTTGATCATTTTGTTTATTCTGTGATCCTAAGAAGTCACTTGATCTCTCTGTCTCAGCTCTTTTTATAGTAAAATGTGAGTAATATCTCCCAAGTGAAAAGAAAGTCCCTCAACAAACTTTGGAAGTTTAGCAATAATGTCCCAAAATACAAGTTTAAATGCTAAGGTATAAAAATTACGTATTTTAAGTGTTAGGGAAAAAAATCATTAAATGAAAAAAGATCTAATAACAATATGAAGAAACCTTGATCTTATCTTACCTGTGAAAATTGCCTATTGTGAAAATAAATATTCGCTGCATTAAAATAAGCCAAAGAATACTCCGGGTTTAGAGAAATTGCTTTCTGATAGTCTTTCATAGAAATATGTTGGAAACCCATAAACTGATTAATGACACCACGAATTGTCAGTAACTCTGCAGTAGTGGTGAGCTGTAAAGTAATGACAGAATAAACATCATCACAATGTTCTGTTCTCTATTTCAAGGAAGAGTGGGCAAAAATTTTGTTCAGAATTCAGATGCATATAAAGGGCTTCTACCATATTCAACAGTTGTACAAAAACTAATCTTTTTTTAAAAGTATTTGTTAAGCACTTACTATGTACCAGGCACTGTACTAAGTGCTGTGGTAGAGCAAGATAATCACATTGGTCACAGTCTCTGTCCCATAGGGATCTCACAGTCTTACTCCCCATTTTACAGATGAGGTAACTGAGGCACAGAGAAATTAAGTGACTTACTTAAGGTCGGGTGGAGAAGCCGAAATTAGAACTCCGGTCCTCTGACTGTTATGTAAGGGATTTTTTGTGGGATTTCAAAAATGAGTTTAGATTGTGATTGTGTAGACTTTCATCAGTTCCTCTCTCCAAGAAGTTTTTAAAAAATACCTTTTGAGAGCTAAAGACACTTATCTGATCTCAACACTGGTAGTCTATTGATATTAATGTTCATGAAAATTCCACCAACCTTTACCTTTAGGCCTGCATTGATATCCTGAAGTGCAGCAAAATTATCACCCATTTGAAGACAAACCACAGCTCTTCCTTCAAATGCCAGATGATATGTAGGGTTAATTTCCATAGCAATAGTAAAGTGATTCCAAGCTTTCTGGAATTTCCCTTGGCCCTGAAATGATTTTTTCACTGTGAAATAGTTCATTGTGTGATAACTACTGAATAGCTCAATAAAAGTATTTAAGAAATCAAACTTAGTCAAGTAAAATGCTTTGAGATAGCATCTGTGGACTTGCACGGCACCATAAATCCATGAAATTATGCTTTTCTTTAAAAAAAATCAATCAGACCTAAGGGTCTGAGAGTTAATTTGCTATTTATCTCTAAAGAAATGGATGGAAATTTCAATAATCTAGCATGAATTTAGTTGCCTGAGAACCTCCTTTACATCTTTTTGGTGAAGTCTAAATCCTGAAAACTAAATTAAAACAACATATATTTCTTCACAACCTCAGTTGAGAATATAAACTCTTTAAGAGTCTATTAAATAGAGAAATAGTCTCTATTTCTGAAGATGAGCCCCAGCACAACCAAGAAACCTTCTGACATATAAAGGTATGACACATCCCAATTATTGAGGAAGTCACCGTGGCAACCAGAAATTTACCTAGATTACCTGCTGAGCTCTACAAGCAAGAAGGAGACACCTTAAACATATGGACCTTCCCAGGAGATATCTCAAAATCTCCAAGATGCCATGATATTCAAGAAGAAAAGTGAGAGGTCTGACCATGACAACTATCAAGGTATCTCATTGCTCTCCATTGCTGACCTGATCCTAAATCGGAATCCTTCTGGACTGGCTACTGAATGAATGTCATCAACTAAACAGTCCAAACACCATACTGTTGCCCAGCCTGGGACACTAGACAGGATTTTTGCCAACTGTCAACTATAGAAAAAGTGCAGGTCATAGCACTATGACCCATATACAGTTATCATAGACATTACGAAGACATCACCATTTGTAGTCCTAGATTCTGAAAACTGATTAGTAAATTTGGCTGCTCCAAGAATATTTGTTAAGCTATTTGCTATTTTTGCCATTTGTTAAGCACTATGTGCCAAGCACTGTACTAAGAGCTGGATTAGGTACAAGATAATCAAGGCTCACATGTCTGCTCTGTGATCTTGGACAAGTCACTTAACATCTCTGGGCCTCAGTTACCTCACCTATAATCTGGGGATTAGGAGTGTGAGCCCCCTGAGGGACAGGGACTGTGTCCAACTGGATTAATTTGTATCTGCTCCAGCACTTAGAACAGTGCTTGGCACATAGTAAGCTCTTAACAAGTACCATAATTAAGGAGAAGGAAGAACAGGCATTGAATCCCTATTCTGCAAATGAGTGACCAGAGTCCCAGAGAAATTAAATGACTTACCCGTGGTCACACAGTAGGTAAGTGGTGCAGCTGGAATTAGAACCTGGGTCTTTGACTCCCAAACTCATGCTCTCTCCATTAGGCCACCCTGTCATTAAGATTCCTGCTCAGGTCAGAGTTGCAGGGAGGCCAGTCTGATCCCCATGAACAAAGGGGAGAAAATAGGGCTATATAGCACCCCCGGTCCTGTTCAATTTATCGTATACAGCCACACAGGATGATGCAACAAGGAACCTAGATACATACATTAAGAATTCCCTGCCACTCCTCAAAAAAAAATCTTCCAATTGTACTGACTTTGAGCATCATTCACAGACTGAGGGACAGTCATTTAAAAGTGCTCGAAGTGGAGGACTGTGAAGTAAACACACACACTCAAGCAGGTGCTCAGCAGTTTTTATAAACTGTTTCCATCAAGTCAGCCAGGCTTTCTGTGTGCCCATAGCTCACAACTGACCATACAACTGGAGAAATCCCCACCAGGGAAATGTTACATGCAACCAAAGAGCTACATTTGCAACTCGGAACCTAAAGCATATTTTTGCTAAATAAAATGCATTCTATTCATCGTCTTTGACAGAGAATATTATTTTCAACAAAATTATTTTCTGTGTGGTGCAAATATTGCATTATAGTTTACACAGGTCCTTTTCTGGGTCAAAAGTGCAATGATCCAGTTGTAGAGAAAAAAGAAAGGGCATTGCGCAGTTTCATTTATGAATCAACTACAGTGAATTTCTCCCTTTCCTTTCACGCATTGAAAATTAGGCTGCAAACTCCCCCATGGGCAGGGATCAGATCTACCAACTCAGCTGTATTTTACTTTCCCAAGAGCTTAGTACAGTGCTCTGTCCATAGTAAGTGCTCAATAAATCCCACTGACTGAACTTTTCCCAAGACATATGTCAAACTAGCAGGACTGAGGGCAGGCTGGCTGTTCAAGCTGCAGTTGCCAAAACAAGTTTTTTGAGTGTGATAAGCATTTCCAGGAGATTCTTTTTATTTGAAGAGAAATACTTAAATCCACAAGGCTTAGATTACATTTCTGGGTCAACTGCCACACTGCAATCTGGATCAATGCTAGGCCACAGAAGTAACCAATACCCTGGAAACCAGTGGGAATGGGAAGGGGAAGACTTTTACTAGGAAATTAAACCAACCTTCTTTTTCCAAAAGAGCTTCTCTCCCCTTCTTAATAATAATAATGGTATTTACTAAGCGCTTACTATGTGCAAAGCACTGTTCTAAGCACTGGGGTAGATATAAGGTAATCAGGTTGTCCTGGGTGAGGCTCACAGTCTTAATCCCCATTTTACAGATGGAGTAACTGAGGCACAGAGAAGTTAAGTGACTTCCCCAAGGTCACACAGCAGACAAGTGGCAAAGACAGGATTAGAACCCAGGTCCTCTGATTCCCAAATCCCTGCTCTTGCCACTAGGCCATGCTTCTTCAAAGTTTTATTGAAGACACATCTCCAAGAGGCCTTCCGTGACTAAGCCCCCTTTTCCTCTTCTCCCACTCTCTTCTGTGTTGCCTTGACTTGCTTCCTTTGTTCTTCCCCCTTTCCATCCCCACAGTACATATGGACATATCTGTTATTTATTTATATTAATGTCTGTCTCTCCCCTTCTAGACTGTTAGCTTGTTGTGGGCAGGGAATGAGTCAGTTTATTTTGTATTGTACTCACCCAAGCTCTGTACAGTGCCCTGCACATAGTAAGCACTCACTAAATATGACTGAATGAATGAAAGAAAGAAAATGGTGTGTTTTCTGAACTTACCTGTAAGTTGTAGCCCAAGCTAATTCTGGCTTCCAAGCACACAGGGTTCAGGTGTAAGGCTCTCAAAAAATCCTTCTGGGCTTGTCTGTTGCCATCCTTATGGCCATATTCCAGGAAAGAATTGCCTCGTCCAACATAGGCATTCAGATAAAAGGGATCCAGTTGGAGGACACAAGTGAATGAGTCCACTGCCTTTTCAAAATCTTGCATTCTGAAAGAAAATAAAGACATTTCTCTCCAGTGGATTTCTTGTAAAATAGTTTTTTCTTAATTTACAGTGTAGCAATCATTTTTATTGAGTGCTTATTGTGTACAGAACAATGTACTAAGCACTTGGGAGACTACAATAGATTAGAGTTAGTAGACCCATTCCCTAACCACAAGGGGTTCAAAGTCTACTGTGTTTTTAAATTAGAACTGTGGAGCTCTGCCACAGGGTTTTTTTGTGGGCGGCAGGGGAGGGAGCGAGGTGGGGGTTAATGGTATTTGTTAAGCACTTACTGTGTGTCAAACACTAGTCTAGGCGTAATTGGAGTAATTGGGTCAGACACAGTCCCTGTCCTACATGGGGCTCAGTCTAAGTAGGTGGGAGAGCAGATACCCTCATTTTACAGTTGAGGAAACTGAGGCACAGAGAACTTAAGTGACTTGCCCAAGGTCACAAAGCAAGCAATGGGCATAGCTAAGATTAGAAGCCAGGTGTGGAGAAGAAACTCCCAGCCTCAGTCACTGGTCCCCACAGCCCCTAGAAACTAGCAGCAGGAGCTTGGGACCACAGGCCTGAACAGTGGAGACCAGTGTATTGCTCTGCATCATCATCGTCATGGATATTCACTGAGTTCTTATTAATGACAGCGCACTGGACTGAACCCCTCCTGTGGGCAGATAGGTAGACAGAGGGCCTATTTATTGAGCACTGTCTGCATGCAGAGCACTGTACTAAGCACTTGGGGAAGTACAGTGTAACAGACATGTTCCCTGCATACTCTCCATATTCTCCTTCTTCCCAACCAATTCTCAAGAGGAGATCTTCCACCTGCAGTCAAAATCCATCCTCCTCACCTTTTACAAAACACTTGCTCCCATCCTCCTTCCCTCCCTAACAGCCACCTTCCACGGCTCACTTTCTGATGACTCCTCCTCCCCTGTTCTCAAACACATACAGGTCTCTTCTATACAAAAAAGGTTTCTGCATCCTCTGATCCTTCAGCACTTGTTCCCTATCCCTACTCCAATTTCTGCCAAAAATCCTGGGGTAGAAAGCATAAACCTACTGACTCCATTTCTTCTCCAGCAACTCGCTATTTGATGCACTGCCATTCTGGTTTTTGGCCCCCTCACTCCACTGAAAATGCTTACCAGAAGGAAAAATAAAGATATAATTGATAGTAGTAGTAAGCTCCCTGCTCTCAAGGAATTTACATAAGTGTTAAAGTTGCCTGAAGTGCTAAGGGTGCCTGTTGTGGTAATACTATGAGAGAAGGTGGAAATTAATTAGGGACTTGTTTCATTTTGTTGTCTGTCTCCCCCTTCTAGACTGTGAGCCTGTTGTTGGGTAGGGACCATCTCTATATGTTGCCGATTTGTACTTCCCAAGCACTTAGTACAGTGCTCTGCACACAGTAAGCACTCAATAAATATGGTTGAATGAATGAATGGTAAGTCTCCTGGAGGGTTCTGAATATGAGGAAAGCTGAGGTCTGGCAGATTTGAATTAGGAAGGAGTTATCAAGCCAAGGGAAGGATGTACATTGAGGAGCAATGTAAACCCAGTTCTTCAATAATGTGTGTTTTTACTGCTTGTTTTGGATAGAACAGCTTTGGGGAACCCGAGGGACATTATTTCAACCCCACACACTTGACTAGGTAGAATTCAAAAAACCTCAATGCACAAATGTGCATTTATTTACTATTTGCTAGGCAAATAGTAAATGCTTACTATTTGGTTTGCCAAATACTGTACTGAGCACTGGATAGATATAAGATAATCAGGTCAGACACAGACCTGAAGAAATGATTGTGTCCATTCATTGGTCAACTAAAATCCCACCATTACCTCCTACAAAATTGAAATACGATCAATACCTGTGATGGCAAATTGCAATGGCTTGATGGAGGTACACATTGGTAGGATTTGTCTGTAATGCCTCAATAAAATCCTGGAAAAAAATTGAAAATTTTCATTATTTGCTTTGAAAGTGATTTCATTCCAAATCAACTATTAGCACACAGTATGAATTATTCTCAAGAGAAATTTTAAAACAATCTGATAGCATTCTGAACAGTATTATTGCTTGGACATTCCTGCTATCCCCATTTCATCAAAAATGGCATTTTTATGGTATTTGTTAACTGTTTTGTGCTAGGCACTGTACTAAGCACTGGGGTACATAGAAGATAATCAGGTTGGACACAGTCCATGTCCCACATGGGGTTCACAATCTTAACTGAAGTACCGAGAATTTAAATGACTTGCCCAAGGTCACACAGCATACAACTGGCAGAGCTGGGTTGAGAACCCAGGTATTTGTCAAGTACTATCTGAGTGGTAAATGAGGAGTTAGGGAAAGATGTGAAATCAGCTGAAATAGTTCAGGGCTTCTGTCACACCAGGTGACATTCAGGAATGCTTTAAGCCATCTGCCTTGACTGAATTTTTCTCTGACTTACCAATAAATCATTAGCATCCCACTAGGGAGTTGGAAAGCAAATTCAGTTTGCAGCTGGTTTAAAATCAGTTTCCAATACGTAAAAAAATGTAATTAGTTCTAATTGATTCTCTTTGCAATACCAACAAACTAAAAGCAAAACTGTTGCCCATAAGCTCATGATTTTGCTTGAAACAAGCTTTAGAACAAACACGCTTTTGAAACAAGGATTCTTGGCAGGGTTATCTTGCATTATAACCATTCACAGTTCTCTTATGGAAATAATGTCCTTCTGTTGTACCATTATGTTTTATCTAAATCACCCTCCCAAAATGCTGTACTCTGGCAGGAGTGTCTAGACTAATAGACAATAGATTTCAAAGATCTTATTCCTCCTTTCAAGGAGCATACAAGCTAATGGATAAGCCAAGATATAAGAATTGACAAAAATATCATAGTAACTATTAGATTGTTAGCTCTTTGAGGGCAGGAATACAACCCTTTTGCATTGTACTGTCTCCCAAAGCACTTAGGACAGTGCTGTGCACACAGTAAGTACTCAATATATACCATTAACTGATTGAAAGAATAGATATAATAATAATGATGGCATTTATTAAGCGCTTACTATGTGCAAAGCACTGTTCTAAGTGCTGGGGTAGATACAAGGTAATCAAGTTGTCCCACGTGGGGCTCACAGACTTAATACTCATTTTACAGATGAGGTAACTGAGGCACAGAGAAGTTAAGTGACTTGCCCAAAGCCACACAGCTGACAATTGGCGGAGCCGGGATTTGAACCCATGACCTCTGACTCCAAAGCCCGGGCTCTTTCCACTAAGCCACGCTGCTTCTCTGAGCCATGCTGCTTCTCTATGAAGCAGATATGATATGAATATCATGATATGAATAACAAGATATGAAAAACAAATAGGAAGGAATCAAAAAGTTGATAACAAATAAACAGATAAATACATGAATGCTGAAGTGATTGATGGGCTGGTATGACCAGAAAAGGTGGGGAGATATAGATGACAGAAAACAAAGACATTAAATGAATGTCAATTTTGCAATTTCTTAAGAAGAATCTTGTACCTCCATTGCATACGCATACTTCCCTAGTTCTGCATAGATCAATCCACGATTAATCAGAGACTTGAATATAATATCATTTCCAGAATCAAGAAGAAGAACAATTCCAAAGTCTATTAAAGCCTACAAAATTGAAATGACTATTTTAAATTTGAGTTTCATATACAACATCAAGCTGTGTTTATCTTACCAGAGCCATGACCTTTCTTTGTGGATTTGCCTAATGTTAAGAAAATGGGTTTTGGGTTTGACTGCTTTCTTCCTCTATTACCATCCCTTTCTTCCTTCTCTTGGTCTGGGAATAATTATTCCCCCAGAACATAGCTTCTTGTCTCTTAAAATTACACAGTGAAAAATAGTTAAAAGATCTACTTCTAAATGCCAGGGGAAAATGGAAGCAAAAAAAAAAAAACCTGGGACACGTAAAAAAGAAGGAAATTTTGTGCATTGAGGTTTTTTACAATTTTTCCTTTTATTATTGCAGTTTTATCATTCATAAATTTTTAAAAAGATGTCCTCTGAAAATTTTTGGATCCAGAGAGTGAAATCTCATATATACGTCGTATGTCACCAAATCCTGTCGGTTCTATCTTCACAATATCTCTAAAATCCACCTTTTCCTCTCCATTCGGACTGCTACCACACTGATCCAAGACATTCTATCCCATCTTGACTGCTGCATCAACCACCTCGCTGACCTCCCTGCCTCCTGATTCTCCCCATTCCAGTCCATACTGCACTCTTTAGCTCAGTTTTCTTAAAAATACATTCAGTCCATATCATCCCATTCCTCAAACTCCTCTACTGGTTGCTCATCCACCTCCACATCAATCATTTATTGAGTGGTTAGTGTGTACAGAGCACTGTACTAAGTGGTTGGAAGAGTAAAATTTCAACTGAGTTGATAGACATGTTCCCTGCCTACAAGGAGCTTCCAGAAACTCCTCACCATCAGCTACAAGGCACTCAATCAGCTCTCGCCCTTATTTTACCAATCTCCTACAATCTGACCCTCACACTTTAATGTCAACCTGTCCCTCTATCTCGCTGTTGACCGTTTGCCCATGTTCTCCCTCTTCCTTGGAACTTCCTTCCTCTTCATTTCTGATAGCCCCTTACTCTCTGTATGCTATAAGCCCTCCTAAAATCACATCTCCTCCAAGGGGCCTTTCCTGACTAAGCCCTCATTTCCCCTACTTCACCCTCTTGTCCGCATCAGGTATGTATTTGAATCTGTGCCCATTAAGCACTTGCTATTCACCCCACCCTCAGCCCTACAGCACTTATGTACATATCTTTACACTCTGCCATTTCCCCTATCTGGGATTTATTTTAATGTCTATCTCACCCCCTAGACCATAATCTCCCTATGGGCAGAGACTGTGCCTACCAACTCTACTGAATTGCCCTCTCTCATGTGCTTAGTACAGTGCTCTGCACACAGTAAGCATCAATAAATAATAATAATAATAATGGCATTTTATTAAGCACTTACTATGTGCAAAGCACTGTTCTAAGCACTGGGGAAGTTACAAGGTGATCAGGTTGTTCCATGGGGGGCTTAGTCTCAATCCCCATTTTACAGATGAGGTAACTGAGGCACAGAGAAGTTAAGTGACTTGCCCAAAGTCACACAGCTGGCAATTTGCAGAACCAGGATTTGAATCCATGACCTCTGACTCCAAAGCCCATGCTCTTTCCACTGAGCCACGCTGCTTCTCTGCTTCTCAATAAAAGCCATTGATTCAAATGTGTTTTTCTGCAATTACTTTTTTTTTGGATCTGATCATTTTCTTATTATACTCAAGTTATAAGAAAATGGATTTCCTTCATTTTGCACTTATTTCTTGTGACATGGAGAGGATTATTTTGTAATGCTGCTGTCTATCCACATGCTTTTATGATTATGGTAGCCATTTTGTAACTATTTCAGCTAAAACTTATTTACATTGGCATATGAGAGGAATTGAATTTCATGTTTTCCTAGTAAGCAGATTACAGGTACAAACCATTTTAAAAATCCTCAAGGAATTAAAAGTTTAGAAAATAAAACGGTACTATATGAATTATGCCATAATCAATAATGCTAGTAGAAGTAATATCTGAGCACCCAGAGGGTACAATACACTGTACCAAATAATTGAAAAGTACAAAACAAAGAAGCAACACAATTCCTGCCCATATGAGCCCATTGTTGGGTAGGGACCATCTCTATATGTTGCCCATTTGTAGTTCCCAAGTGCTTAGTATAGTGTTCTGGACACAGTAAGAGCTCAATAAATACAGTTGAATGAATGAATGAAAGGAATTTCCACTTTGTTTATTAACGTATAATACGATTAATGTATTACTGCAATTCAATACTACAATATAATATTACAACAATACTATAGTGCTTAATTTCCTACATTTTATATTTTTGGCAATTCCCCACATTCACCTTGCTCCTTATGGTCCTGAGAGTCAATCAATCAATGGTATTTATTGAGTGCTTACTATGTGCAGAGCCCTGTACTAAGCACTTGGCTGAGTAGGAAGACTGTAAACTTATTGTGGGCTGGAAATGTGTCTGTTATATTGTTGTGTTGCACAGTGCTCTGCACACAGCAAGCACTCAATAAGTATCACTGCTTGACTGATTGATTGGTGCCCAAAGAACTGATGCATCCTGCCTCTTCTCTGTTTACTCTGTTTCTTTTTCTCAGGACTTGGGTTTGACTGGGAAATTCTTAAATCTATTTTCTGCAGGAAGAGACTGTGTTCTATGAATAAGGATGGGCGAGGTAATTGAGGTAAGTCTGATGTAAGTTTCACAAGAAATTTCTGCAGGTCAAATAATTCTTGAAAAGTATGTTCAAGGATTGGAGAAAAATATAAATCTCATTTATGGGTCAAGATGGTTCTTACCTTTTGAAATTCCTTCATTTTGTGAAAGCACAGTGCTCTGTTATAAAAAGCTAGAAAACAGTTTTTGTTCATATTGATGGTTTTAGTTAAGTCTTCAACTGCAAGTTTATAGGTCTGCAAAAACAAAAACAAAGAGTGTGTGTGTGTATATATTATATATATAATACATATATAATACATATATATATATATATATATATATATATATGCATACAAACACTGTTAAACCTTATTAGGTGTCAAACACTGTTCTAAGCTCGGGGTTAGATGCAAGTTAATCAGGTTGTTCACAATCCCTGTCCCACATGGGGTTTACACTTTAAGTTAGAGGGAGGACAAGTACTGAACCCCCATTTTACAGTTGAGGAAACTGAGGCAGATAAGTTATGTGTCTCGCCCAAAGCCACACACCAGGTATATGTCCACTAGATCAGACCCAGTTCTCCCAGAAAAGAATTCCCACCCCCACCTCACGCCCAGGTCCTCCAGTTGGGGAAGTCCAGAAGCAGGTGAGGCTAAGATTTTCATGATGATCATTAACCCCAAAGTAACTAAAACTTATAAACATATCTACCTGGTACATTACTTCATGTTTCTTACCTTATTGTAGTATTTCAAAACTCCTCTATAAAGAAAGGCTCTCATACTCTCAGGGTGAATTCTGATCGCTTCATTACAGTTCAAAATTGCCTTGGAATATCTGCCTTTCATCCCATAGAAGGCTGCCCGGCTTAAATACGCCTTTAGAGAGGAAGGTGGAAATATGTGTTATGAGATCATCCTTCATGCATGGGTGACAATGTACTTTCCACTTTCCCTCCACCAGTCAAGTTTTTATTTTTATTATTATTATTACTATTATTTTTTTGTTTTAGAATTTAAGTGCTTACTCTGTGCCAGGCATTGTATTAAGTGCTGGGGTAGATACAAAGATAATCAAGTTGGATACACTCTTAATCCCCATTTTACAGAAGAGGGAACAGAGGCACAGAGAAGTTAAGTGACTAGCAGACAGTTGGTGGAGCAGGGGTTGGAACCTGGGTCCTCTGACTCCCAAGCCCAAGCTCATTCCACTAGGCCATGCTGTTTCTCCACTCAAAGAGCTACTCTCTAAAGGCAATTAATTAGAATGCCAGACCAAAAGTAAATCAGAGAGAGCAAACATGTAAACTTTTCTAATGGACAAAGGGAAGAATTGCATGCCTGATGACCAAACATAGTTGGGAGTGTCATGGATGAACAGCAGGTGATGAAATCCACTTGTCACATCGATTCATAGATTTTAAAGGAATTAAAAATTTTGGCCAGGAACTTAAAATGGAAGAGGGATCTTATGCAACAAAGGCAGGCATTTTTGTTAAGCGTTTAGTTCACTATCAGATAAAAATAGCAGAGAGAAGAGAATAGTATACAAATCAATCAATCGTCTTTACTGAGCATGGAGTGCTGTACTAAGTTCTTGGAAGATTAGAATACAACAAAGTTGGTAGACCTTGAGCCTGACCAATCAACTGCATATACTTAAAGGGGAGATCACGTGGACAAGCATAAGAAACAGTGAGGTTTAGTGAATAGATGTATGTACTACTTTAGAGGCAGAAATGCAGGATAGAGCAGAAAAATGAGAGGGAAAAATCAGAAGTGACACTCAGGTAGTGAGTTTGTAGGACAGGGAGGATAGCAGAGTTATTGAACATCATGGCAAAATTTGGGAACAGTAAAGGATTTAGGAGAGATGGATCACACTAATCTAAACCATCGAAATTGAGAATCTAAATACCTGAAAGTGTTGTGAATCGATGGTAATTGCTCGATTGAAATCCTGCACACAACTGTCCTTCTGGAGTTGCAATCTGCACAGTCCTCGTTGGTAGAAAGCCTCAGCATATTCAGGATTCACTCTGACAGCTTTGCTGAAAGCGTCATAGGCCTAGAAGATCGGAAAATCCGAGTTTTAATGAAAATGAAGTCATGGGATATTGTTAAATTTTAAGATTGCCCTACTTATTTGGAGACATGTTTAGTGGTCTCCTTGAAAACACCAAATAGCATAAGTCTAGGCAGTGGGAAGAAGTTAATGGCAAGTATTCTCAATCTCATTTCTTCTTTGTGTTACAAAAACCTTTGAAACTAGATTAATGTTGGGGGAAAATATTTGTCACATTTAAAGTTTTGGAAACTTTTTGTGATTTCTCAGTTCAGGCATTCTCACTACAAGAAGTCATTAGGTTCCTGTGAATTCCCTTAAAATTAAGGTAAAGGTGTGGAAAAAAAAAAACCAAATTGCATCTGGCTTCTGACACACTGGTTGAAGCAGAGTGGCATAATGGAAAGATGGAAAGTGGACTAATGGGCCTGGGAGACAGAGGTCCTGGGTTCTAATTCTGGCTTGCCATTTGTCTGCTATGTGACTGAGCAAATCACTTAACTTTTCTGTGCCTCAGTTTCCCCACCTGCAAAATGGGGATTCAATGCCTGTTCTCCCTCCTACTTAACATAATCATAAAGAATTCATTTAAAATAGAACATTTACCTTTTCAAAACAGGCTTCTTCCATGTAGCAAAGGCCTAAGTGAAAGTGAATCTCTGCTGCCATTAATTCGGAATTTTTTTTTTTTTTCCGAATAAGTTAATATCTTCAAGGAGTGCTTAAAAGTTTCCATGGCCTGCTAAAATGACCAGAAATGAATATTGTTGACTTTCTGATAAACCTCTGAGGAGAACGTGTTAGAATTTTCCAGTGTTCTTTTTTCAGATCCCTAAAATAATTAGGGTTCTGAAATGAAATTTTAAAAAATTCAGCCCGTTTCCCCACTCCTCAAAAACCTCCAGTGGTTGCCCACTGGCATCAAACAGAACCTTCTTACCATAGGCTTTAAAAGCACTCAATCACCTTGCCCCCACCTATCTTACCTTACTCATTTCCTACTACAGTGCTTTGCACATAGTAAGCGCTCAATAAATGCCATCATTACTACAACCCAGCACATTTATTTAACTCCTCTAAAGTAATCCTACTCACTGTGCCTCAGTTTCATTTATCTCGCCACCAACCCTTCACCCACATCCCACCTCTGGCCTAGAATTCCCTCCTGCTTCATATCTGACAAACCGCCTCTCTCCCCACTTTCAAAGCCTTATTAAAATCACATCTCCCCCAAGAGTCCTTCCTCAACTAAACTCTCCTTTCCCCTACTCACCTCTCCTTTCTGCATCATCCTTGCCCTTGGATTTCTACCCTTTATTCACCACCCTGCCCTCCAGCTCCCATGTACATATCTGTAATTTATCTTAATGTCTATCTCTGCCTCTATTCTGTATGCCCCTTATGGGCAGGGAATATGTCTACCAAATCTGTCATAGTGTACTTTCCCTAAGTGATTAAAACACGCAGTAAGTGCTCGCTAAAATGGACAGATTAAGTGACAATTTTAAGAGTTCACAAATATCTGCAAACATTTTCTTTTGCTTTTCCTAATTGGACCATCTTTCCCAATGCTCACTTCTACTTGGACTCCAAGGCATTTCGAAAGGCAGATTCCTTTTTGTTTTATCATCATCAGTATTTACGAAGAGCCAACTGGGTGCTGAGCACTATGTGTTTGGGAGAGTGTGCTGGGAAGCAGCATAGCTTAGTGGATAGAGAATGGGCCTGGGAGACAGAAGGACTGGGTTCTGACTGTGGCTCTGCCAATTTTCTGCAGTGTAGACTTGGGCAATTAAGACTCTGAGCCCTATGTGGGACAGGGACTATTTCCAGCCTAATTAACTTGTATCTACCCCAGTGCTTAACTAGAGTGCCCTGCACATAGTAAACAGTTAACCATAAATACCATAAAAAAGAGAGAGTACAACAGTGCTAATAGACATGGTCCCAGTCATCAGGGAGTTGTGGGGGAGACAGACACTTCAATAATTTAAAGATAGGTGGAAGAGGGAAAAAGATATGTATGAATGCTTAAGTAATACGGTAATATTGTATGCTGCAGGAGGTTGTGAATACACAAGTGTATATATAGGTAGTGCCAAAGTCGCAGTTGGAGGCATATACCCTGGGGAGAGAAGAAATTAATAGAGGAAGCCCTGTTGGAGGAGGTGTGATTTCTGGAGGGTTTTGAAGATGGGGAGAACTGTGGTTTGTCTTATATGAATGGGGAGGTATTCCAGGAAGGGGAAGAGATGAGAACAAGCCACAGTGAGTAGGTTGTAGTGGGAGAGGGGTGAGCATCACTAGTGGGAAGGAGCTAATGAACTGCCTTACAGCCAATGGCTCGGAATTTCTGCATGATGCAGAGAGAAATGGGTAGCAACAATTGGAAGTTTAAGGAGTGGAAGGGAGCCGCCACTCATAGAAATGCTGTCCAACCCTTGGTCAATCAGTAGTGTTTATTGAGTGGCATGCTGTGTACAGAGCACTGTACTAAGCATTTGGAAGAGTACAATGCAACAAAGTTAAGACACATTTCCTGTCCACATACAGCTTACAGTGTAGAAGAGGAATACATGTTGCTTTCTAGGTAATTTGTCCAAGGCAGTGGGATGGATTTAGCTAGGGTGATGAAGCAAACAAAGATGATAAAGTGAGTTGAGTCCCCCCTGAGGTCACTTAATGATGGTGACTCAGCGGACTGATCTTACCTGAAACATGTGGGCCTTCATTTGGGCTTTTCCCAACAGAAAAAAAGTGGTGGGTATCGGCTTACTCAAAGTGACTGAGCGCAGGATCTCTATGGCTTTTGCGTGGTCTTCACAGAACGAAAACACAAGAGACTGTTGAATCGGAGACCAAGAAAAGGAACCTAAAAGTGAAATCCAATCATCACAAGATTTGGGGGCATTAAAAATAAGGCAACAAGTACATGAGGTATGGAAAAATAATTGAGAGCCTTATGTCCTAAACCCCTTTAAAGAAACCCTAAATAATGATTAAGATCCTGGCTCTGCCACTTGTCTGCTGTGTAACCTTGGGCAAGTCACTTCTCTGTGCCTCAATTATCTCATCTGTAAAATAGGAAATAAGACCATGAGCCTCATGTGGGACCAGAACTCTGTCTAACCTGATTATCTTGTATCTACCCCAGCACTTAGTACAGTGCCTGTCACAAAGAAAGCACTTAATACCATAAATAATGTGACACGACTATTTACTTCTAGCCGCAAATAAAAAACAATAACCAATGATTAAACTAATACTGGAAGAAGATTTGACTTTGTCACATAATCTAAATAACTGCTATAATATTCTGATACTGATATTTACCACACCCTCAACCCCATAGCACTTACGTACTTATCTTTAAATTTTATATAATAAATTATTTATATCTATGTCTGCCTCCCCCTCTATACTGTAAGCTCATGATGTGCAAAGAACATGTCTGCTAATTCTGTTTCATTGTACTTTTCCAAATGCTCAGGACAGTGTTCGGCACATAAGCACTAGATAAATACCATTGATTGATTGCTACAACTATTTTAAAGCATGGTGATAATGGTGCTATGAAAATTTCTTAGGTTCATATGAAACAAATGTTTATATTTGTTTCAAAATCAAATTTTCCTTTTCCTAAGCACATCATAGCCTCATCTGCTGGAGGCTACAGCTTCATTACGAGCCTGAAGTTACACTCTACCAACCGCACCGTCCAGCTGATTAGAGATTTCCCAAGGCCAGGACTCAGGCTGATGGGGTGAACAGGGTCTGAACTGGGGAAAGGGTTGCCAATGGAGGGACAGAGTGCATGAGGAAGAGGAAAAGAATAAATCATTCAGTGGTATTTGAGTGCTTAGTGTGTGCAGAGCACTGTAATAATAATGATGGCATTTATTAAGCACTTACTATGTACAAAGCACTGTTCTAAGCACTGGGGAGGTTACAAGGTGATCAGGTTGTCTCACGGGGGGCTCACAGTCTTAATCCCCATTTTACAGATAAGGTAACTGAGGCACAGAGAAGTTAAGTGACTTGCCCAAGGTCACACAACTGACAGTTAGCAGAGCCGGGATTTGAACCCATGACCTTTGATTCCAAAGCCCGTGCTCTTTCCACTGAGCCACGCGCTTCTCTGTACAGCACTGTACTAAGTGCTTGGGAAAGTATCAATATAGCAGAGTTGGAAGACATGTTCCCTGCCCACAGTGAGCTCACAGTCTAGTGAGGAGGAGGAGGAGGAATGGGAAGTGCTCACCCTTTCTGCTATGCTGTTTCGTCCTCCTCTGACGGCCTCTACCACTTTCCTGGCCCTAGGATGGGGCAAGACACGGAGCTGCTATCTTGATTTTATTGCTGATCCTTTTCCAGTTCCAAGTAAGTGGGGGCAAAAAGCCGTGAGGGGCAAAGCTGATAGATTCTCCCCCAAGGTGCCAATTCCATGGGGATGACCTTGCCTCCACCCGCCATGAAGTTAGCACTTACAGGTGAGAGGACTTACTCCAGTAACACTCTATATGTTGCCAACTTGTACTTCCCAAGCGCTTAGAACAGTGCTCTGCACACAGTAAGCGCTCAATAAATACGATTGATTGATTTAGCTTCATGTTTGCCCATGGAGATTTGGACCAAAATAATGTGATTTCAAATTTAAAATTCATTTCAAAGTATATCCCTGCCCCTTGCAAAAATGTCCTTTATCTTTCTGCCCAATAAATGGGTTTCCTAAGCAATAAGGGCCCAAAAGAATTTTCTAGAGGCCCTTGTAATAATTATAATAATAGTAATTGTGATATTTGTTAAGCACTTACTGTGCCAAACACTGTTCTAAGTTATGGGGTAGGTACAAGGTAATCAGTTGGACACAGTCCCATTCTTAATCCCCATTTTACAGATAAGGTAAATGAGGTACAGAGAAATGAAATGACTTGCCTACGGTCATAGAGCAGACAGGTGGCGGAGGCAGGATTAAAACCCACAACCTCTGATTCCCAAGCCTCTGCTCTTGCCACTAGGCCATACTGCTTCAAAACTGATGACTCCTATCACTAGAGCAGTAATCAAACAGAAAGCCCTACTCACTCAATTTTTTCAGCTTCCCTCCCAATTCTCCCTACTTCCTCCAACTCCCTCACTCTTGGGAAGTGCAAGTGTCAACTTCAGAGGGCGACTAGAGGTTTCTAGAACAAGAACCTCCCCACCCCCATGCCCGGCCCCCCGCTTATGTTGGGTTCAAGCAGAAAACTTCTTCTAAGGACCCGGTGGGCATCTGCATCTGCCACCATACAGACGCAACCAAACTCAAGCTATGTCTCTCAGATACTTAGGGAGAGGGGAGGATGGGCACCTCCAGGGTCAGTGTCAGCCTCAGCAGTGTCAGTAGAAGTTTGCTCTGCCCTTCTCCAACCCCAAATCCCCATTTCTGGGGGGTACTCTGAAGCATTCTTGAATGCAGCTTAAAGTGGGGGGGATATTGGCACTTCTCTCCACGCCCACAAGCCCATGGTCCACTGCAGGCACCCCCCCAAACCAGCTAGACTGTACACTCCTGGTGGGCAGGGAACATGCCTACAAATTACTTTGGATTGTACTCTCCCCCAAGCTTTTGATACAATACTCTGTACACAGTAAGTACTCAATAAATACCACTGATTCATTTTATTTAGTAACATCTTTCCCCAAATTTCCCTCCATTCTCTCTAAATGCCTTTCCTCCCTTTTTTAATGGTATTTGTTAAGTGCTTACTTTGTACAGCACTGTACTAAGCTCTGGGGTAGATATAAGCTAATGAGGTCCATGCATGGGGCTTCACAGTCTTAATCCCTATTTTACAGATGAGGTAACAGGCACAGAGAAGTTTTGTATTGACCCTAGTGCTTAGCACAATGCTTGGTACATAGTAAGCACTTAAATACTACAATTATTATTGCTTTTTGCTTTCTTCCCAGTTACCATTCTGTTTCTCTTACCCTTAAACTCCTTGTTCTCTTTCCTTCTTCCATCACTAAAATTATTCACATTTTCCTTGACTTTTCCCTCCTCAACTTCTCATGAAAATCTTTATGTTTTACAAACCATCAGAGCAAGTCTTACCACTGGTTAATTAACCAAACAAGCAAAATTAATATCGAAAACCTTACCTTTGTTCATTTGTGCTATTTGGTAAATAGTAAACTTGGCTAGTTCATAATTCTTCATCATATAAAGATAATATCCTCTAAAAGAAAAAAAAATCTTAGCTGATCCTGATTTGCTGAAACTAAAATCCACTTTATTTCAACATCAGTATCCATTTTGATTCACATTCATACATGGCAATCATTCAATCAATAGTATTTATTGAGCACTGTGTGCAGAATACCACACTAAGCCCCTAGGAGAGTACACTACAATAGGGTTAGTTTTTTATGGTATTTAAGTGCTTATTGTGTGTCAGACACTGTACTAAACATTGAGAGGGGTAGATACAAGCTAATCAGGTTGGACACAGTCCATATCCCACATGGGTCTCACAATCTTAATCTCCATTTTACAGATGAGATGACAGAAGCAGAGAAGTCAAATGACTTTACCACAGTCACACTGCAGACAAATGGTGGAGCCGGGATTAGAAATCAGGTTCTTCTGACTCCCAAACCTGGGCTCTATCCACTAGAGCATACTGCTTCTCAGCAGCATTAGTTGATAAGATTCCCCACTTCAAGGCATTTACAATAATGGATGTCCAAGATCCAATCAGAGGTTTTGTCTTTCCGTAAAGAGTCCCTTAATCGGTTAATCAATGGCATTGATTGAGCACTTACTGTGTGCAGAGCACTGTACTAAGCACTTGGGAGAGTACAATGTACACTATAACAATGTAACAGAGTTGGTAATTGTCCTCTTCTTCACCTATTGTAATATCAATCAACCAATCAATCAATAGTATTTATTTAACACTTACTGTGTACAGAGCATTTCCAATGTCAAACCATGACACTTTCTCATCTCTCTAAGGATGAGAAAGTGTCATGGTTGGCACTGAAAGCAGCATGGCCAAGTGAAAAGAGCACAGACCTAGAAGTTGGAAGACCTAAACCCTAATCCCCTGGTTCTTCCCACTTGCCAGGGGGCAGGAACTGAATCCAGCCTGATTATCTTATATCTACCCCAGCACTTAATACACAGCCTAACAGAGTAGTAGTAGTATTTACTAAGCGCTTACTGTGGGTCAAAAAATGAATTAAGCACTGGGAAAGAATACATGGGTGAGAATTAGACACAGTCTCTGTCTCTCAGAGGGCTCACAATCTGAACACTTAGATACACGATTGTTGGTACATGAGGCTGTAAGCGTGGGGAATCCACAGCCAGAATTTTGGCCATGCTTCCTGTGTCTGCCGGTCCTCTTCTTGCTGAAACTACAGATTTATCTATGTAAATGGCATTTGTTAAGTGCTTACTATGTGCCAGGCACTGAACTAAGCACTAGGTTAGGATACAAGATAATCAGGTGGGACACAGTCCCTGTCCCACACAGGGCTCACAGCTTTAATCCCCATTTCACAGATGAGGTTACAGAGGCACAGAGAAGTTTAGTGACCTGCCCAAGGTCACACAGCCAACAAGTGGTGGAGCTGAGATTCAAACCCAGGTCCTCTGACTCCTTAAGCGCCCAGGTCCTTAAGCGCTTAGTACAGTGCTCTGCACACAGTAAGCACTCAATAAATATGATTGATTGATTGACTCCCAGCTCCTCTTTCTAGTAGGCCACATAGGGTGGACAGCTAGTGATTCTGTCCCTTCACTCTCCATTTGGAGAGAAAATAGCCTTCCCTCTCCCACCAATTCCATCCCCCAACAAGAATGAAACCAACCTCTCACTGTGTCTTACCTTAGGATGTACAGCTTAATTCCATCTGGGCAGAGATGGATGGCTTGGGAGATATCTCTCACCGCATTCTTATAATTGTGCATCTGTTAGAGTACAAATAGAACTCAGTTTCTCATTTTGCTTAATTACATCCTCTTGCCCATCCCTAGGTCTGCCTCATGGTAAAAGGGTCTTTGAGGCTGAGGAAAAAAGCTCCCTTAAATGATGTCTGATATCCACGGACAAGTAAAAGTCCAAAAGGTAAAATATACACCTGTTTGTACTGTGATACCAATTTCAACTGAGTTTTGATCGGTTACTTCTTCTTCTTCTGGGATTTTGTTTTAGAGAGGACTTGGAGAGTCAGAATCAAACAGACAGATCCTCTGACCCCTTGTTAATTGAGCTAAGATTTTATTATTGATTGACCGCACTCAGTTCATGTTCAATAAATGATACTGCAACTACCAAGGAAGGCAGAGCAGGATTTATGGATGCTCCTGGGACTCCAGGTTGGCAAAACTTTTCAGTGGGAGTGGAGTCACTGATGGCACTCAGGTAAGCCTGAGGGTGCATTTTCCAGCATCCTCCTGGCACAATGACACAAAACAAAAATGATAAACTGGTGGATCTTAAAGATAGTACCAAACATGAGATCCTGTGAAGTCTCCCAAAATAAACCGTGATTGGACTGAACACAGAATAAACTTAAGAGAGTCAGAAGACTTGTAGGTAAAACTGGTAAGTACAGGCAATATTCAGAGAAATAGCTTCACTCCACAGATCTTACCTATGAGAGCATTCTTTTGTATGACTATGCCATGTCCCTAATCCAATTCAAATCAAAAAGGAGTTTTAACTGGGAAAAACTGAATTGGAAAAGCAATCATACCTAAATCATAAGCAGATATTTTACAACCATAAAATTTTTAACCTATTTGGATTGCTCACTCAATGCTCGTTAACTATTTTTTTTAAAAGTAACTTCAGGTTGATAATTTAAAATAAACATATTAACACAAAATCCAAAAGAAATAAGTACCTTATTATAAGCTTCTGCTCTACAGATGTAGCTTCTAATACCCTGAGGATCAACTTTAATAGCTTCAGAAAACTGCCGGATTGCTTCAAAGTTATCACTCAGGTGTAAAAAGAATATGAGGCCAATATTGATAAAAGCCACAGAAACACCTCTAAAATGAAAATACCATTTTTAAATTTTTTTCTATCTTCTCAGTCATTTCTCACATAGTTCAAGACACAGTTTTGCTACTGTATAAAACATTTGATGTTGAGAGCCAGGATACCTGGGTTCTAATCTCAGCTAGTCCCTGCTTTGTTACCTTGGTCAAGTCCCTTAACTTCTCTGTGCCTCAGTTTCCCCACCTGCAAAATGGGGATTAAATCCCTGTTCTCCTGTCCCCTTAGAATGTGAGCCCCCTGTGGGACAGTTGTATGTCTGATCTCAATATCTTAAATTTACCCCAGTGCTCAGTACAGTGCTTGGAATCTAGTAGGCAGTTAACACAGAATAATAATGATTATATATGATATTTTGATATCATATACAATAAGCCTCTGAGTGTAATAATAACAGGCATCATATGGCATTTTTTCTCATTATGCCAGCCATAGACACTGTCTTGTGCCATCCCTTTGACTTCATATCTAAAAGATTCTGTTATTACACAAGGAATCGCAGTGCATTTACATCCTGAAAGCTTTCTATATATTTAGAGAGTTGGTACGGGTGCAAATTATGTTGAAAATATAATTACAAGGATTTTCGTTATTGATATGAAAGTTTATGGGGGAGGGTGTTTCCTCCAGAATTTCCCTCCATCTTTCCCCTTCCTGCAAATTTTGATGCTTTAGGCTGGGACTCATAGGGTACTGGGAATCCACCTCTAGGGACAACCACATCAGAAACACTGCATCTCGGCAAGAACAAACAGAACCGGAGAAGGGTCCAAGAAACTCGACCTGTAACAGCTCATCTCTAGACTGTAATCACATTATGGGCAGGGAACATGGCTTTTAATTCTGTTGTATTGTACTCTCCCAAGTGCTTAGTATAGTGCTCTGCAAATAGTAAGCACTCACTAAACACCACTGATTGATTGGCTGAAGTCGATAAAATGTGAAAGAGTGGAAATGACATTAAATACAAAGAAAATATTAGGAGCCAAGATGTCGACAGAGGGCTGTTGTCACTATAAGCTCGTTGTGGGAAGGGAACATGTTCACCACCTCTGCTGTAGTGTACTCTCCAAAGCACTTAGTATAGGGTTCTGCACACAGTAAGTGCTCAAAAAATACCACCAATTGATTAAATGCCGTACACTTTGTTAGGGATCATCAACCAGAAAGATGCCCACATTTGAATAATGGATATAACAATTTTGTATTGAGATACTAATTAGAAAAGGCTTTTGGCAGGTAATGGGTTTTGGGGATTTAGCAGTCACTTATTGGCAGGGGAGGGAGGTCTAGGTAGGAGGAGGGAAGTGATATCTAACTATAAGTGTCCCTTAGGGTGCTACCCACAGCTGTTACAGATGTGTCTGGCTCCTGCCAGACAATACAAGGTTTATTCTTGACTCTTGTCCCCATGGCAGGAGGGGTGGGAGGGAAGTTTTTCATCGCCTCTTTCCCTCCCTGCCTGGCATAGCTGGCTCACCTTGGCACTGCTGCTTCTTGCTGCAATATGTGCACTGGCAAGGTGGGGTAGAGACCGAAAATACTTTGGGTTAACCCTACAGTTCTCATAAGGCCGTGAGCCACCATCCTCGCTCCTCCTCTGCAGGTCAGGGAGGCCCAGCTACTTCCTGAATAACTTCATGCTGTGAAGGTAAAGCTGATGGCATTACCCTCTTGAAGCCAAGTCCGCAGATGGGCTACTCTGCTCAAGAGCTTCAAGTGATTACACATATGTGTCTCATGAGATATAGGTTCCTGACCCCTGTCCTGGAACAATCCTCTCACAAAAAAATATTATCTCAGCAGAAACAAGAGCTGGCTCCAAACTTCCCTGGAAAGTAAGAGTGAGTGAGTGAATGTGTGTGTGTGGCTTTTCTGATGCCTTAAGACAATGGAAAAGCTATGTAGACCAAGTATATTAATTATATTCCATTCCTCACTAACCTATTAGTTGCACCTGAGTGCACAAGACAGGCTCTACCTAACAGTGTTATGTTCAGATCAGAGAACCGTACAATACTTAATGAACAAAATGTGAAGGATAGTAAAATTATAATAACAGTAATTAAGTGATTTCTCTGTGCTAAGCACTGTATTAAGCACTGAAGTAGCTCAAGATAATCAGGTCATGCCTGATTATCAGGTAAAATGAAAAGATGATGGGAATGGGAGGTAACAAAACCTAATTTCAAGGGTTTCATCTCAATTCTATTATCACTACTTACGGTCCTCTAGACTATATGCTCTTGTGTGCCGGGAATGTGTCCAACAAGTCTGTTATATTCTCCCAAATTCTATAAAATGGGGATTAAGATTGTGAATTCCATGTGAGACTGAAACTGTTTCTAACCTGATTATTTTTTATCTACTCCAGTGCTTTGCAAAGTGCTTGGCACATAGTAAACACTTACCACATACCATAAAAAGCACTTAGTACAGTGCTCTGCAAACAGTAAGTGCTCAATAAATTCCATTGATTGCAATGTCTTTCAAGGGATCTGTTTTTACAATTAATTTCATAAGCCACCATAATTCACTTTCCTTCTTTTTTCCCTGGGGTATCAAAGAGCAGATAAGCAGGGGCTAAAAGGAAAAATTACCTGTCCAGAGCAAGTACACTTTGAAAGTCACAGATGGCCAATACCCACATCTTTAGATAGGTATATAAGATTCCCCGGTGTAGGAAAGCTCCAAGGTTTTCATAGCCATCATTGATGAGAACTGGAAAAGAAAAACCTGAATCTCATTTCAATTCCAAAAACTCTCATTTGCCTTATTTTGCTCTATGCTTTTATTATGGCTCATAACAAATTCTTATTTTAGACTTACAACTATTTCTTGCTACAGAGTTTGGTTTTCAATATTCTCTGTGGGTAAAACCTTGGTTTGGAGGTTTATGGGATAAATGTGATTTGACACTCACCACTTCAGTCACGCAGGTAAAGTTCAAGGTTAAAAACAGCATTGCAAGCCTGCACTAAACACAGTCAAAAGTGATACAGAACAAGCATCTTTGCTTCCTTTTAAATAAAATAGAAGTTTGTCTAAAAAATTAACTGTTAAAGAAGTTGCATTTTATTTTTACACATCACAAATTGCTCTATTCACATTTCACAGGGACTGAAAGGGCAAAAAAGGCAAGACTCAAAATGAAGTTGGGAGAAAAAGGCGGATCATGGAGATTGACAAGTTTAGTGAGCGACAGAGCACGAGGCGTGTAGACCCACATCTCCATCTGAACCCCAGGATGGTGACTGGGGCGAGTACAGGGGATTTGAAATAGCAGTGGAGGAGATAGAGACTCCTCAAACCCATTCATAGGAGTAGCCAAATGATCTGTAGAATGAGACATGTACACTCAAACTGGGGTTGGCAGACCCATGCTTGCAATGAGATAAATGGTATAGACACATTGATTTCATTACAATTAATTCATTGAAATGGCCAGATGAGTATCCCACATTGCTTTTGTGCCTATTTATTAAATAGCAGATTCCTAATTTTCTTTGGTCTGCACAGCCCAAATAAAGTGGAGGTCTGAGCAATAGGCTCCATTCACATCCTGTCAGATATTCCAAGCCCTTGAGTGGATTTTTTTTGGCCTAAGAACTACCTGAATGGAGTCACTTAACCACACAACTTCTCTATCCTCCATTTCCCAGACAGTTCCTCAAACTTGCATTTCCCTTGGCCAATGCAGTAGCAGACTGAGGAATGAATTGATACAATCATACCTCAAATACGGCCCAGGCTTACTTTTTCAAAGCATTTTTATATTGTTTTACCTCATTTATCATATTTCAGTTTATCTTCAGCCCAACCCCAGGGGTCAGGGAAAAGTGGATGTCATTATCCCCCTTTCACAGATGGGGAAACTCAGGCACAGAGAATCCTGTGCCTGGAATAAGTCATTTGCTAGGTGCTGGTCTTTGTCTGATACCCAGGTTAGCATTCATACAGAATCAGTGTTCACTGCACATGCAAAGAAAAGGAAATGATACAGTACCAGAAACACTAAAATCCTGTAGCGCTTTATGTGGGTTACTTTTCCTCATTAAGCACCCACGATGATAGAATGCCAGCCAATTATTAGGGTCTAAGTGAATTGCAGCAGAAAAATCTTCAGTTGCTTCTCTGTTTTGGGCACATTTAATATATGCTCTGCCTCGGTATGTCCTAGTATGGAGAAGTAATAAATGCTATAAAATATTTTTCCCCTAAAAGGCAACTCTTTTCAGGATTCTTCCAAGATCACTTTGACATGCACCTTATAGATGGATAAATGACTGTAGTACAAATTATTTTTAATACCAAAATATGACACCATCAAAGTCTATTTGAAGTCAGTTTCAAGCAGGGCCTCTTAGACTCTGGGTGTTTTAACCCTGGCAGGAAGACAAGAGAGAACTTCCTGAGCAGTGTCAATTGGGTTTCTAGTTCAGGATGATGGCTGCCAGGAGATTCGACCCCCCAGCCTTGCCCCAGAGATGCACAGTTCCCCAAAACCATCACCATGTTGGAGAGAGGGCAGAGTCTACAACAGAAGCAGTGTGGCTTAGAGGACAGAGCATGGGCCAGGGCATTAGAATTACCTGCGTTCTAATTCCAGCTCTGCCGCTTGCCTGCTGTGTGACCTTAGGCAAGTCACTTAACTGCTCTGTGCCTCAGTTACTTCAACTCTAAAATGGGAATTAAGACTACGAGCTACCCATGTGGGACATGGACTGTGTCCAACTGATTAGCTTGCAACTACCTCAGTGCTTAGTACAGTGCCTAGCAAATAGTAAGTGCTAAATACCATAAAAAAGAGGCTCAGAGTAGTGAGGGACTTGGGAGACCATTACCGCAAGGTTCATCTCCCTCCTCTCTGCTTTCTGCCAGTGTCTCCACAAAACTACTGGAGGCCCAGGTACATATCAATCAGCTCTAGATGCCCAGCTAAAGCAAAGACTCTTAGCTATGCACCATTTAGAGGGTGGGGCTGTGATTAAGCTTTCCTGAAGAGTCTTCTTTTGGGAGTGAAATCATCACTTTGCTACCTGAAGACCCCAGTGATGTGGGTCTGAAAGAGTCTCATACAGAGAAGTCCCAAAGAAGAGAATCCCATAGAAGAAGGGGCATTGGAGGTGACTACTTTAAAGGTTCAGGCAGCAATTCCCCCTTGGAACCCAGCCTGGATCCAAGATAAATCAGGCGGTGAGGGAAGCGGATAGAGTACAGGCCTGGGAGTAAAAAGGTCATGGGTTCTAATCCTGGCTCCACCACTTGTCTGCTGTATGACCTTGAGAAAGTCACTTAACTTCTCTGGGCCTCAGTTACCTCATCTGTAAAATGGGGATTAAGAGTGTGAGCCCCAGGTGGGACAGGGACTGTGTCCAACCTGAATGACTTGTATCTACCCCAGCAATTAGGACAGTACTTGGCACATAGTAAGCGCTTAACAAATACCACAATTATTATTATTCTGAGCTGGGATCTCTTCTATGCCATTCCAGGGGGTGGGTAAAATTTATCCATACATAAAATGAATATTTCATTTTTGAACTCTTTCTTGGAAGAGACTTTTTACCTTGCTTGAGAGTTAATGGGTTCTATTTTAAGCAACGCTGTAAAATCCTGAATGGCTGCTTTCCAATTTGAATTTTCGAAATGATACACGCCGCGTTTCATCAGCGCATCTGTTCTTCTTGGGTTATAAAAGATGCACTAAGTTGAAAATAAAATAAACACAAAGCAAAATCAACACTCTAAGGCCCAGTGTCTCCATTGTTAAAAATTATCCTCCCTCCATTTCTCCCATTTTCAAACTACCAGAATGTTTGCAGTCTCTGTTCCTTTTCTTTTCATCTGTAAAAGTAATGGCATGGACTCATGGGCCACTAATGACCATATGTATACACATACATATATAGAGATATTATTTACACGTACACACACATTAGTCAGACAGCAGGGTTGGACTTCATTAAGGTGTGACTAAATAAAGGGCTTCTGGGGAATGAATAGGACTATCTCATGTTTTGCCAGCAAAAATTCTGAGCTGCTCAGGTATAATATACATCATTATATTATTTATTCCGTTACTGTAACATATTCTATGTTACATTAAATATATATTTAATTTGGGTGCATGAGTTTGGCTGGTAAAACCAGTGCATGAATGACAATCCTTTTACTCCATATGCATACAATGATTGTCCCTTGCTGAGCTCCTTTCTCATTTCCCGCCTCAGTACCCCAATCTTCCCAGAATCTCTATTCCGAGGCAATCATCCCATTTCTAACTGTTATATGACCAGGTGACCTGCAGTTCGCTCCCAGCTGTCCACTTTAAGGACACTTTGTCTGAGGTTTGGGTACATTGTGCTTTAGAACATTTCTTCTGCCATCCTTTCAACCTTTTCCCGGTTTCAGTTCACCATACAGCAGCTTCTCATATGACCTGCAGTCACTTGCCTCCTACGTCACACTGGCTGTCACACAGTTAATCTCCCAAACATCGGGGGAGTGAGAGATCCCTAAGAAAAGAACAGCTGCCCACTTCCACTGAATCTCATCTGTGAGGCCTGTCTAGCCTCCCAGGGAGTGCCCATCGATTTGAGATTTTTCACTTCAGAACCTGTGAATCTATTGCCTTACTGAGGAAATAGAAGTGGGCTGTGTCCAACCTGATTAATTTATACCTACCCCAGCACTTAGTACAGTTCCTGGCATATAGTAAGCTCTTACCTCCTTCTCTTCCAAGAGGTCTTCCCTGACTAAACCCTCATTTCTTTTTCTCCCACTCCCTTCTGCATCACCCTTGCACTTGGATTTCTGTTTTCACCTCTCCCTCAGCCCTACAACACTTATGTAAATATCCACAATTATTTATATTATATTAATGTCTGTCTCCCCCTTTAGTTTGTAATCTTGTGGTGGGAAGGGAACATGTCTACCAACTCTGTTATGCTGTATTCTCTTAAGTGCTTGGTACAGTACTCTGCACGTAGTAAATGCTCAATAAATGACTGATTGATTGAAATACTATAAAAAAAAAGTTTCAACGAAACTGGACCTTCAGTCCCATTTTACTCCACTGCGATATTCAGTATATAAAGCACAGAAATTGGCCTCCCCAAAGGCAGATGGAGACATAATGAAATAGATTCATAAGCCCATACATTATTGAAGAATAAAGGCTGCATATGCAAACTATTTTCTCAATCTGGGTGGCTCTCAAAGAGATGGAAGCTGATTCGGAACAGGTTCAGAAGGTCAAGAGGCTGAAGCAACATTTGGATCTGTCACCTGCGAAGATCTGGAGTGTGGCCCAGGCTCCTGCCTCACTTGTGTCATTGGCAGATTTGTTTAAATTGGAGGTTGTGCTGGCTTGATCCCTGACCAGAGCATCACCTTCCTGGTTGGTCAGATGCCAGTGCTGCAGTGAGTTCAACACAAGCCAAGAGCATTTGGACAAGGTCCCTTTGGAGACTGCTTGTGCTAAGAAACAGGGCCAAATGAAATGAAAAGTTTCTCCTGTGGCTGGTTGTATGTTATCTGTCCATTAGAAGGCTAGTGCCCTCTGGACATCAAAGGTGTGCCTTCTGGCTGTCACCGGGCAAGTAGGAGAAGACTACTGGAAGGATTATTTATATATATATATATATATATTTTTTTTTTTTTCACATTTGAAAATGACCCTGCTGGTGAACTCTGCAGAGGTGAACTCACCTGGGGCTCACAGTTTTAATCCCCCTTTAACAGACGAGGAAACCGAGGCCAGGGAAGTAACTTGGCTCAAGGTCACACAGCAGACGTGTGGTGGATCTGGGATTAGAACCCAATTCCTCAGACTCCAGGCTTTTTCCACAAGGTCACAATGCTCCTCAAAGCAGCCTTTTTCTCACTCATAAACTGGGGAAGAAGGGAGGCCATGGGTTGGGAGGAAGTGTTCAGATTGGGGTGAGAAGTCCAGACAGCCAGATGAAGCTTCAGGGGTTTGGCTAGGACCTTAGGGTGTTCATTATAAGGGGGCAGTCCAAATAGGTTTCTGCATCATTCATATATTGTGGTCCATATCCTAGGTTCAAAAATCCTCTGTCAAAAGTGACTTTAAGTCAACTTATATGTTCATATGAAAGGACTGTTATGTTTCAGCAAGTTATCAAGTTAAGAAGTTACAAATGAAAAACCCATATAAAGTGAACTTACTTTGCTATAATCATCAATGGACAATACTTTGTTTCCTTTTTCATACATCTCTCCCCTCTTGAAATAGATGTTGTCATCGGTAGGCTTACATTTGAGAGCTTGAGTGTAGTTCAGAATTGCCAAAGTAATATCGCCTTTATTTCGGAAAATTTCAGCCTTGGACAAATATACCTCTAAGAAAATTTATATATATATATATATACACATACACACACACATAAACACAGAGAGAGAATTCAAAATTACAATACTTTTGATTATCTGCATAAAACTTGCAAAGAGTTGGCCTAAAATTATTTTATTTTCATAGAGGGGAGAGATTTCTCTCAAATTCTCTTTAGTGACTTTGAGAGTAAATGTGCAAGAACTGGGCACCCCCTCTAACTGTGGAGGTCCCTCAAGGCTCAGTTCTGGGTCACCTTATATTTTCCATATCCACCCACTTCCTTGGAGAACTCATTCACCACTACAGCTTCATGTGCATTACCATGCCTATGAGGATGATTCCCAAATCTACCTTTCTTGCCCTGACCTCTCTCCCCTCTCTCCTTTCCTCCTGCCTTCAGGACATCTCTTCATGGTTGTCCCACCAGCACTCCAAGTTTAACATGTCCAAAATCCTCATTTTGTAGATGAGGTAACAGGCACAGAGAAGTGACTTGCCCCAGGTCCCATAGCAGACAAGTGGCAGAGGCAGGATTAGACCCTCTGACTCCCAGATCTGTCCTCTTGGTCATGAATTTCCTTCAGGACACCTTTCCAGACAAAGGCCTTTATTTCCCCTATCTGTTGAATATGAATTTGGTTGTGTATCCCTTTAGCATCTTGATATTCATCCTAAACCCATAATACTTATGTAGATATTCTTATACTCTACTATTTCCCCTATCCCTAATCCACTTTAATGACTGTCTCCTCCTGTAGCCTGAAAGCTCCTTGCGAGCAGGGAACATGTCTACCTACTCAGGTATATTGCTATACCTGAAGAAGCAACGTGGCTCAGTGGAAAAGATCATGGACTTTGGAGTCAGAGGTCATGGATTCAAATCCCTGCTTCGCCAGTGTCAGCTGTGTGACTTTGGGCAAGTCACGACTTCTCTGTGCCTCAGTTCCCTCATCTGTAAAATGGGGATGTAGACTGTGAGCCCCCCGTGGGACAACCTGATCACCTTGTAACCTCCCCAGCACTTAGAACAATGTTTTGCACATAGTAAGCACTTAATAAATGCCATTATTATTATTATTATTATTATAAAGGCTAAGTGCTTAAGATGATGATGGTATTTGTTAAGCACTTACTATGTGCCAAGCACTGTTCTAAGCACAGGGGTAGATACAAGGTAATCAGGTTAGACACAGCCCCCTACGTAGGGCTCAAAGTCTTAATCGTGGGACAACCTAATCACCTTGTATACCCCCAGTGCTTAGAACAGTGCTTTGTACATAGTAAGCACTTAACAAATATCATTATTATTATTAATCCCATTTTACAGATGAGGTCACAGTCTTAATCCCCATTTTACAGATGAGGTAACAGGAACAGAGAAGTTAAGTGCCTTGCCCAGAGTCACACAGCTAACAAGTGGTGGAGCTGGGATTAGAACCCACAACCTCTGACTCCCAAGACAGTGCTTTTTCCACTAAGCCATGCTGCTTCACTGTATTACTACAGTGCTCTGAACACAATAAGTGCTCAGTAAATACCACTGATCAATTAAGAACCTTGCTCTGTTTCCTTCGCTTCTTTTCTGTGCCTGGAGAACAAGGAATCATTACCTGAAGCTCTTTGCTGGCCACAGCACCTTAGTAGTAGTAGTATTCATTGAGTGCTTACTGTGTGCAAAGCACTGTACTAAGTGCTGGGAAAGAACACTCAGTTGGGAATTAGACAAGGTCCCTAGCCCTCAGGGGGTTCACACACTAAGCTCCTCATAAACACTAGAAATGAACGCAGGTAATGCCCTAGACCAAGCACTTAGTACATTGCTTTGCACATGGTAAATACTCAATAAATACCATTGATGATGATGACTAGGGTCCAAGTACACCAACAAGTTCATCTCTAGATTGTAAGCTTATGAGCAGAGAACATGTCTACCAACTTTGTTGTATTGAACTCTCCCAAGCATGTTCTCTCCCAATCACTTAGAACAGTGCTCTGCACATAGTAAGTGCTCAATAAATATGATTGATTTATCCTAGAGAATCAATCACTGACATTTATTGAGTACTGACCATATTCAGAGCAGAGGGAGAATGGCAGGGAAAGATGCTCCCAGCTCCTCCCGTGTCCTGTCAACCATGACCCTTTTGGGGCACTCTGCCCAGTTGCCCAGGTTTGAGGGTGGAAGTAACCACCAGTTCACAAGAAGATCCCAAAAGTTCTGAATTCCCAGGAAACTAATATGAATTCCACTGGAAACTGGATCAAACCCATTTACCTCAACCCCCTTTTTAAATTCAACAAGACTGCTATTTTTGTGGAAAGAGAAAAGGAGACATCTCCGTAAAACATGATTATTCTTATTCCTTAGGCCAACCCACCTGCATTGTTTTTATTCCATTTAAGGATGTAATTCAGGTCATTCAAAGCTTCGATAACATTTTCTTGGAAAAGGTAAATGAAATGTCGATGCCAATAGGCATTAAGTAACAGTGGTTCTAAGTAAATAGCCTGTGGAAAAAATGTGAAGTCAGTGCATCTTTACATTGGAAGTGACAATGTTATGAAAAATAACATACAGTTCCCACAAACCAGTGCAAAAATATAGGCACACAAAAACGTCCATTTGATCCAAATCTTTAAATCTTCAAACATCAGTATCTGTAGTTGTTTTAAATATGGTAATTCAGCAAATATGCTTGCAGTTTAAACTTGCTGTGGTGGCATTTAACTTACAACCCTATCAACTTGGCACATCTTCGGCTAATACCAGCCAAAGTCAATATAAAGCTATAAGCTAACTCTGCTGGGTTGTTGGTTATGATGGCTGGATACAAAATGAATTATGAAACTTGGAGAAGCACTGGAGTTGTATAAGAGAAAGGACAAGCTTGACTAACACATGCTAAGAACAAACAAAGTGATCAACAGGAGGTGATCGTGCACAATAAAGTCAGAAGTCATATTTAGTATTTATTAAGCAATTACTAGGTACACTTCTCACTGTGCCTCTATCTCTCCTGTCCCACCATCAACCCCTGACCCACGTCCTACCTCTGGCCTGGAACACCCTCCCTCCTCAAATCTGCCAAATCATCACTCTTCCCCCCTTCAAAGTCCTACTGAAGGCTCACCTTCTCCAAGAGGCCTTCCCAGACTAACCCCACCTTTTCCTCAGCTCCCTGTCCCTTCTGAATCACCTTGACTCGCTCCCTTTGCTCGTCTCAACTCCTCCCACCCTACAGCACTTATGTATATATTCATATATCTATAATTCTATTTATTTATATTGATGCCTGTTTACTTGTTTTGATGTGTATATATCTATTAATTTATAATGACGTCTGTTTACTTGTTTTGATTTCTGTCTCCCCCTTCTAGACTGTAAGCCCGGTGTGGGCAGGGATTATCTCTCTTTATTGCTGAATTTTAGTTTCCAAGCACTTAGTACTGTGCTCTGCACACAATAAGCGCTCAATAAATACAGTTGAATGAATGAATGAATGTACAGGGCATTGTACTAAGCACTTGTGGGAGTATAAAACATGGCTGCAATGCTCCAGGAGCTTACAATCTAATAGTGGTGGCAGGAAAATGAAAGACTGGAAAGATGGATATGTGGCTGACCAAGTGCTTAAATAATTGCGGAATTTGTTAAGCATTTACTATATGCCAAGCACTGTACTAAACACTGGGGTAGATACAAGATAATCATGTCCCACCTGGGGCTCTCATAAGCAGGAGGGAGAACAGGTGTGGAATCCCCATATGCTGATGAGGGAACTGAGACACTGAGAAGTGAAGTGATTTGCCCAAGGTCACACAGCAGCACCTGGGAGAGCCATGATTAAAATACAGGTCTTCAGACTCTCAGGCTCTGGCTCTTTCACTAGGCCATGCTGCTTCTCAATTCAATGTCCCTGCTTATGCTCAAACCACCATCCTTTCAGTTAACAGCCAACTGCGCTGACTACTCCACATTAGGGTAAGTTGAAATATACAGGAATGCTTTGGGTATCAAGAATCCCCAGATGAGAGTTGGAAAGATAAGATTTGGGGAGAGGAAAAATTAATCCAGGAAATCCTCCTAGAGGAGGTGGCATTTCACAGGGGCTTTGAAGATGGGGAGAGCTGTGGTCTAGGAGATTTGAAGGGAGAGCGAGTTCCAGGCCTCACACTGCATAGAGTTAGAGGCAAGAAAAATGAGGAGGTCCAGTGTGTAGGTTCACTCGTGGAAAAAAAAAGGTGAACTGGGGTGCAGTGTGAGTCATGTGACCCAGAATCCTTCAGACCACAAAGATCCTGTGACTAACTTAGCAAGCAGAGCAAGAGAGACAAATGAATAAAGTCAACTGAATGGGTGCACACCTCACAGAAAAAGAAAAACCACCAACAAAATAGCTTTTGAACAAATCAGGAGATGGTCAAGATAGCTCCCAAAAGGAAGATTCCTGGTATTTCTCTAATTTTGGAAGTCTAAACAGAGGAACTGGGAATGAAGCACAGAATCAGGAGTCTTAAAGGACCTTAATTGGGTGAGTCTGTCAGCAGGTTCTAAGCATTGGTTACCTTTCATTCTCAATATTCTAATGTACCCATACAGTGTGCAGAGAACTGAACTAAGCTTTTGGGAGAGTACAATGGAGGTGGTAGGTAAGGTCCCTGCCTATAATGAGCTTTGGATCAAAGCATGTGGGAAGTTGAGACCATATAATCTTTCTAGGTGAACAAGGAGGGAAAAAACTCCTCACTCAGCTTCAAGGCTGTCCATCATTCACCCCTTCCTACCTCACCTCCCTTTTCTCTTTCTACAGCCCAGCCCTCACCCTCCACTCCTCTGCCACTAACCTCCTCACTGTTCCTCATTCTCACCTGTCCCACCGTCGACCCCCGGCCCACATCCTCCCCCTGGCCTGGAATGTCCTCCCTCTGCACATTCGCCAAGCTAGCTCTCTTCCTCCCTTCAAAGCCCTACTGAGAGCTCACCTCCTCCAGGAGACCTTCCCAGACTTAGCCACCTTTTTGTTCTCCTCCTCCCCATCCCCCCACCCTACCTCCTTTCCCTCCCCACAGCACCTGTATATGTTTGTACAGATTTATTACTCTATTTTACTTGTACATATTTACTATTCTATTTATTTTTTAATGATGTGCATCTAGCTTTATTTTTATTTATTCTGATGAGTTGACACCTGTCCACATGTTTTGTTTTGTTGTCTGTCTCCCCCTTCTAGACTGTGAGCCTGTTGTTGGGTAGGGACCGTCTCTATATGTTACCAACTTGTACTTCCCAAGCGCTTAATACAGTGCTCTGCACACAGTAAGCGCTCAATAAATACAATTGAATGAATAAATGAACTAGTTCTGGGCTTTTGACCAAAGGAAATGAGACCTTGGATGGGAAGGAAATTGACGGTGGCTCATCTTCCTATCCCTTGTGGAAAGTTGTTTTTTAAAGCCTATACATTGGAGCCACATCAACTCACCTCAGGGACTCTTCAAGCATCTCCTGTGACTCAGAGGGCATTCGTTCAAAGCCCAGTATTAAACTGAACTCCAATAAAATCAATGCTCTTTTCAACAAAGCAGTGCAAGAGCAGTTGATTTCAAGGTTGAATCCCAACTTTAAGAAGGAAGGAGGGAAGGAGCTAGAGCCCTTGATCCTGTGGCTACTTGGGACCAGAGCGGAGGGACTCTGAAAAGGACTTCTGTTGTGCAAAAACCAGCCAGCTGTTGTTTGAAGTAGCCTCCACCTTCATTTGTATACACAACTGAGAAGCAGTATGGCCTAGTGGAAAGAGCACAGGCCTGGGAATCAATGGACCTGGGTTCTAATCCCAGCTCTGCCAATTGCTTGCTATGTGATCATGGATAAGTCACTTACTTCCCTGGGCCTCGGTTTCCTCAACTGTCAAATGGGAATTCCATACCTGTTCTCCCTCTTACTAAAACCGTGATTCCCATGAGGGACAAGGATTGGGTCTGACCTCATCAACTTGTACCTAACTCCAGTATAGAACACACAGCTCTTAACAGAAACCATAAAAAGCACCACTGCCTGGTGGTTACAGCATGCGTCTGGGAGTCTGAAGGCTCTGGGTTCTAATCCCAGCTCTGCCACCAGTCTGCTATGTGACCCTGGACAGGTCACTTCACTTCTGAACAGCCCATTCCTAACTAACTAGGGCTATCGGCTTTTCTGCCGTTGACTGCCAATAGCCATTAAGACCAGACAGCCGGTTTAGGACAAACCCATTGGCAGATCAAGGACCTGTGCTTACATGCAAATATTTGTAACATATATAGATAGGATCTCACTAGTACAAAAGGCAGCTATATTCAGACCCACTGTGCCTCCTCCCCAGTAACAGGGAGATTGCACATGCAGGTTGGGGGTGCTCATAATGAAAAACAAATAGTAGGACCCAGTGGAAAGAGCAGGGGACTGAAAGTCAGGAGATCTGGGTTTTGATCCAAGCTCCACCACATGCCTGCTATGTGATCTTGGGCAAGTCACTTCACTTCTCTGTGACTCAGTTACCTCATCTGTAAAAGGGGGCTTCAATACCTGGTCTCTTTCTCCTTTAGTCTGTGAATCCTGTGTGTAGGATGGGGACTGTGTCCAGACCTGATTACCTTGTATCTACCCCAGTGCTTCCCATGGTGCTTGGCACACTGTAAGCGTTTAACAAATACCACAGGTATCCTAAAAGTAAATTGTGGCTATTAATAGAAAGTTCTAATTATGTGTTTCACACTCACCTCTTGCAAATCATCCATGGCTGCCTTTAATCTGCCCAGTTTCCGGTTTATAGCTCCACGCCTGCAATAGTAAAATGCAGAAGGAGCCCTTTGTCCTTCTATTTTTTCAGTCAGCTTATTCACTTCAGTTTCCAAAGCTACAACATCTGCTTCAGTCAGATCAGGATTTGAGTAATCACGTAATTCACCAGTCAATTGCAGGGGTTCTTTGTCTTCTTCGGGTTGAAACCGTTCAACAGAAGTCATTGGTGTTTCTTTCTCTTCATCCGAAGAAGTGATGGATGGGAAGGTGCTTTCAAACCAATCGCTCCAGATGCTTCTGACCCAACTGAAGACATCATTATCTTTGGGAATTCCACCTTGGACTTGGATAAATTGATTAAAATCTAATGCGGAAGGCAGACTTTGAGTTCGGCGGTGGTGTAGAGATATTGCATGTGGCCTGTATCCCAGCTGGTCACTAATGGATTCTGAACTAATATTTTAAAACAGATAATAGTGGTAGTTAGACTTATTTTGCTCTTTCAAACACAACCAAATTAAATACAGTAAGCCTGCTCAGTAAAATACTATTGACTGATTTGGTAGGAATGACTCAGTTTATAAAACTACTTTCAGCAAAACAATCAATCAGATTTATTGAGCTCTTACTGGGTACAGAGCACTGTACTAAGTGCTTGGGAGAGTACAGTATAATAGAGTTGGTAGATACGTTTCCTGCCTATAACCAGCTAACAGTCTAGAGGGGGAAACAGACATGAATATAAATTTTAAAATTACAGACATATATGTAAGGGCAACCATGCATCCTCTAGATAAAAGGGATGCTTCTCAAAGTTTATGGTTTGGAATAGCGATGATCTAAGCAGCATCGTCAACTAGTGGAAAGAGCACAGGCCTGGGAATCAGAAGGAGCTGGGTTCTAATTCCAGCTCTGCCACTTGTCTGCTGTGTGATGTTAGGCAAGCCACTTATACTTCTCTGTGCCTCAGGTATCTCATCTGCGAAATGGTAATGAAGACTGGGAGCCCCGTATGAGACAGTTATCTCATCTGTAAAATGGGGGTTAAGACTGTGACCCCCATGGGGTACAGGGACTGTGTCCAACCTGATTATCTTGTATATATCCTAGCACTTGGTACAGTATCTGGAACATAGTAAGCTCTTAAATACCATTTAAAAAAATAAAAAAATAAGAGGGCAATCATCAATTCTGTTACTCCAAGTATCTGATTGTGACAAAACACCAGGTCGGATGGACAAATGGTCTAACACAGTAGTGGTATTTCTTAAATAATGTTTCTTATGTAATATTCTATTATTCATCTGTGCCCAATGAAGCCTTTCAGATGCTCATAAACTAGGCACTTTTTTATGTCATTTCTTTGTATTTGTTCAGTTTGTGGAGTAGAGTAAAACTATACAGTGAATCAGCCAAGTGGATATCTCTGGTACCCTTCACCATCAGATATTAACCTACCCTAGGGGTTCAGGCCTTCTTATTGTAGATCCTAGAAGTAACAGAATTGGTTTGACCATTATACCTTATTTAAAGGAAAATTCAGAACCACTGACTCCCACAACTGATCTAATCATCAAAAGTGAATACCTATAAAGTACTTGAGAGAGTACACCCAGGAAAGAGATATAGTCTTTGTCCTCAAGGAATTTATCATCTAACAAGGAAGTCTGACAGACACAGGCCATTCACAAATAGTTGGAGAAAGAAACAATGGTAGCATTGCTGCTTGGAATAGTGTGGCCTAGTGGAAAGACTGGAATTAAGAATTTAAAATATGAGTCCCAACACAGCCACTAGCCTGCTGTGTGACCTAGGGCAAGTCACTTAACCTCTCTGGGCTTAAGTTTCCCATCTATAAAATGGGGATAATAGATTTTGAGCCTTGTGTGTGAAAGACACCTTGTCCTACCTGATAACCTTGACTCTAACCCAGCGCTTAGTCTAGTAAGGGCTTAATAAATGCCATTGTTAAAGATAAGCAAAAGTGTAAATTAACGTAACTTGAGAATATGCAGAAGTGTTAGATTTTGGTGAATAAACATAAGAACTAAGGAGGGGGTGATGGGATGAGTTTGACCTGGGGAGGTGAATCTAAATCACAGTAGGCTTCCTGAATATGGGGAGATCTGAAGTCTGTTAAGTTTGAAGGGAAAGGGAAGAGGAGTTCCAGGAAGGAGGAAGGTCACAGACCAAGGGGTCAGAGATGGAAGAGTGGAGAATAAGACATGGTGGGAAGGTTAGTTTGGGAGGAACTTAGAGAGTGAGCAAGGTTGTAATGGATGAGAGGAGTTGATGAGAGAGAAAGAGGCACAGAGAGATCTGATGAAATGCCTTAAAGCCAGGGTTCAAGAGTTTCTGTGACTTTCAAACACTGCCCTGCTGTTTGATCTTGGTCAAGTTAGTGAACCTTTCTGTGTCTCAGTTCCTCATTTGCAAAATGCAGCTAAGACACCTGCTCTTCCTGAGACACTGAACCCCATATATGACAGGGACCATGTCCAATCTGATTGTCTTGTATCTAACCAAAGCTTAACTATACTAAACCTTTAACAAACATCACAAAATCATTACTATATGAAAGCAAGCAACGCCTTAAATTAAAAAAATTCTCCTTTAAAACAATGAAATCCCCAACTGCAAAGAATGAGTTCAAACGTGATTTTTAAAGTAATGATCACTGAGTAAAGAAAACCTTTTGAGGATCCTTGAAGGTTTGCTTAGAGTTCTATATGCAGCATTTAGCTTTTCAGTACTGATCTTTTTCTTGGATTTCCTTTTTCTTCTCTTTGGGAAAATAATGTAGTTGACTCCAGCCTTCCGAGCTGCTTCAACGAGGGCAAGGTCTTCTGCACTCTCTGGCTTATCGGAGCTGGGTTCACGGCTGCTTTGCCTTTCTTGAAGAATCTGTAAAAACCTTTTACTCAACGCAGGCTGTTCAGGGGGGCTCTCCACGGGCTTTTCTTCAGGTTCAGGCTCATTTATCTGCTGTTTCTGAATTTTCATCACTTTCATGTTGCTTTCGAAATCGTCAGCTATCATTAACTTTGCTGAGTCCTTTGGGGTAACAAGCTCAGGGGCAGACATTGCTCTGTGAAGATATTCCTGAGCCAGAAAAAAGGGGGGTATTTTATTACTCATTTCAAGTCATTAGTATGAACTTCTGGATTAATCAGACGTAGAAAGTCCTCCTTCTTCATAGCCACCAGACGATTACTCTCTCAACCTTCAAACCCTTATTATTAATAAAAGCACATCTTATCCAAGAGGTCTTAGCTCCTCTTCCTCTTCTCCCACTTCCCTTCTGCATCACCCTTGCACTTGGATTTAAACCCCTTATTCACCCCTCCCCCAGCCCTGCAAGATTTGTGTACAAGTTCATAAATTTATTTACATCAATATCTCTCTCCCTCACTAGACTGTAAGCTTGTAGTGGGCAGGGAACAAATTTTCTAACTCCATTATGCCATACTCTCCCAAATGCTTAGAACAGTGCTCTGAATATAAGTGCTCAATAAATACCTTTGATTGGTTGTTAAAGGGAAAACAAGCGTGACATTTACATTGGGCCCCCTGGGTGCTATGCCTTGTACTAAGCACTTGGTAAATTGAAAACAAGCAAGTGGCCCAACCCCTGTCCACGAGGAACTTACATTCTACTAGGGGAGACAGATGTAAAAGTATATACCAACAGAGTAATTAAAGTACACAACTGTTTGAACACCTGAACAAGCATATGTAACAATGTTGTGGAACAATTTTTACTATGCCCAAAGATGGGCCAGGAGACTTGGCCAAAATCAGGTTATAGAGACAAGGGGTTGAAGAACAGCAAAAAGGGCCTTAAACCAGGAGAAAGCATACTATAGTGGAAAAAGCACAAGCCTGTGAGTTAGAAGGTCCTGGGTTCTAATCCTGTCTCTGCCACCTGTCTGTTGTGTAACCATGGGCAAGTCACCAAACTTCTCTGAACTTCAGTTACCTCATCTGTAAAATGGGGGTTAAGACTGCGAGCCCTATGTGGGTGCGATCTGATTGGCTTGTAGCTACCCTAGCGCTTAGACCAATGCCTGGCACATAGTAAGCGCTTAACAAATACCATTTAAAAAATAATAAAGCCCCAGTCTGTGACCTGAGAACATGGGCTTTTGCCACTGAGAAGACAATTAATCAATAGCATTTGGAAGAGTCAATTAGGAAAGGACACGATTCAGGATAAAATTTGTGAGGTCATTTTGTTTGCAAGTGGGCCATAAATGAGGGTCTCCAGGAGAAAAGAAAAAACTAGGGAGAAAATTGTTGAAAACAAACACTGTCCTTTCTATCCCATATCACTTTCGGGGAATGTAGAATGGGTCAGGGACTGTATCCAACCTGATTAACTTCTACCTACCCTAGCATTTAATACAGTGCTTGGCACAGAATAAGAGCTCAAAAAATACTACAATCATCATCAGCAGAAGCAACTAATGATTTATGCATACTTATCAGATTTTCCATTCAAAGGCAACAAGAAACATCAGATTATAGTAAGCAGTAATGTAGGCTCAATCAATCAATTGTATTTGAAGGCTTACTCTCAGCAGAGTACTGTCAGTACTAAGTGCTTGGGAGAGAATACCCAAAGTCAGTAGATGATGTACTCCCTGCCCACAACAGTTTACAGTCCAGAGGTGGAGAGATAGACATTAGTATAAATGATTCTATAACACAGAAGATAGAAATATCATTTGGGATTTCGGAATAGGAACATGGTTGGCCTATTTTGGGATTACAATCCCAAAGCCCACAGGGAAAGAGAGAGCTCCAGGGAGGAACCAACTCTCTCATTTTCTCCAACTGAACCAGCCCTGTGAGGTCCAGTTAGTCTTTAGCATGCTCCTGTTGAGGGTGTGATTTCAACAATGGAATCAGTGGTCTACTGTTTCACTGTTGGGGAAAACATCTGGGATGTTTTAGCCAAAGGAGTCATATCATGCATTGCCTTATCACAGTGATAAGAATAACTGTAGTATTAAACACATACTGTGTGTCAATCACTGTACTAAGTGTTGGGATAGATACATTACAAGCACTTTACTGATGAGGAAACTGAGGCACAGGGAAGTTAAGTGACTTGCCCAAGGTCACACAGCAAGCAACTAGCAAAACTGGGGGATTAGAGGCTAGGGTCGCCTGATTCCCATGCCCATGCTCTTTCCATTAATGAGGTTTAATAGTATTTTCCCCCTCATTATACCACCTGTGACATATTTCTTATGTTTTGCTACTGAATCATCTGCTTTTAGTTACTGAAAGTTACATAAACAGAGATTGCTGTACATCCTGTCTCCTTATTTCTGAGCATATTATCCTGCTTCACCACAGGAACAATATTAACAGGTGCTGAACATTTATAGAACTGTCCATCATCTTTTAAGATGATGACATTAACTGAGAGATTCTGTCTGTGCTCATGAGTGTGGCCAAGACAGCCTTAGCACTAGTTCAAGGATGCAAATGCCTAGTAGCTCTTTAACAATCATATTTATTGAGCACTTACCTTGTGCAAAGCACTGTACTAAATCCATGGGAGAGTACAATATAACAGAATTAGTAGACACGCTGCCTGCTCACAGCAAGTTTACAACCTAGATGTGATGCTTCTAAGGATAATAAAGAACAAACAGCAAAGGGATTTGGGAAGGACTGGGGGGAGGTCTAGGAATTACAGCAAAGTAAGATGACAAGTTCAAGGAAGCAAATGACTAGTACTGCTTTAATGCACTGTTTCACCTGGTGGTATGAGAATTCCATTAATAATGCAGGCAGCTGGAGAAGTCTAAAAGATTTCTTATTATTAGTAGGCAATAGAGGAACTGAGAACAACTCACAATACCTCAGTTTTTTCCCCTGGTAATTTTAGAGATTCCGTCATCACATCTAGGAGGGATTTGTGTCTTCTGGGTTTCAGCAGTGGCTGCAAACACAAGAAAACAAGGAAAGCAGGATGAACTATAATCCAAGATTTTTGCCTACATGTGAATAATTAAGACGATGTGGTCAGTGCTGTCACATCCAACGGAAAGGAAGTATTTGCCTTTGTTTTCATGGGATAACATTGGTGGTCTAACAGAAGCTCTAACATTCCAGAGTGAAAGCGTGAAATTCAGGATTTTACTTCAGACTAAATAAAGGAAAGTTAAATGGATTTGAGTCATTCCACCTTTCAGTCTTCAACCTTGGTGCCTTTAGGGCAAACATGGCCCTCTCTGGGAGCTATGTAACAAGGATGCCCTGGGAGCAGCAGCCAATGATGGCCAGAGGTTTTGCTACTTATTATTACTACTACTATTATTACTATGGCATTTGTTAAAATCTTAACACCCTTTATCTAGCTTCTGTTGTTAGCAGGCCATCCTAAGGGGAGGACATTTACTCTGTCAGTCTCTGTGCCTGTCCTTCTCCCTGTCTCTATCTCTCTCTAGCTCTCTCTTTCTCCTCTCCCCTTTCCTCTATTTCGCTGCTTTTCCCAGTTTTTTTTCCTCTTTACTTAAGACCATAACCTTTCCCCTCTGTCCCTAGTGAAAGCTAAGCCACTGGAAGTCACCCATTCTGCTCCTATTAGAGCTGCATAAATATGGGTGTTTAAGGATTAACACACATTCACAAAACAACCACATCCCTAGCAGCCCCCCTCTCCTCAGTCAGTCTGAGCCTGGCTGGTTGGATGGTCATTCGTCTGATTTTCAGCTAATCTGCCCGGGCGCCTTTGGATCTGATACTTTTATTTTAAGCACCCAGCATCCCTCCGCCTCAGTTCCTGCTGAGTTCCATGATTCAGCAAAGGCATCTGTGTTCAGAGGATTCTGGGAGGGAAACACAGCAGTATCAGAGCTAGTGAGGTGGTCAGGAGCCCTAGCAGATAAATGCACTAGGATTAAGACTCCGTAGTAAAAATATTCCAGTCGATGTTATTAAAACGTGCTGGTCATCCAGCATAATGTATGTAATGTGCACCTGGGTGTCCTGGATCCACGTGTCCTAGCACTGGCCACTCTACTGGACAGCTTTCAGTCTGGGAACAAGCTTTTGTTCCAGCCTGGCCAATCCAAGCCAGGAGAACAGAATTTTGGTCAGGTCTGATACCACAGTCATCCTGGACTAGCCTTGTTTGACCACTCGGTGACCCCTGGGGCACCAGAACAATAGATGTCAAGAGAAAACTCCCTGATTTGTTTCCAGAAACAAAGAGAAAGCTTAGGAAGTCACTGAGACAGCGGCTGGTTGTCAGCAATCTCTCTACATGAATCCATCTTATACCTAAGTCCTTAAGGCCAGAATTACTCCCAACTCAGCAGTCATTCCTATTTATTGAGCACTTACTGTCCAGTCATTCCTATTTACTGAGCACTTACTGTGTGCAGAGTGCTGTACTAAGTGCTTTGAAGAGTGCAGGATAGCAATAAACAGACACATTCCCTTCCCACAATGAGCTTATCTAGACTACTGTAGTGACTCATTAAACAGAATAGGCCCTGGCCCAATCTCGGTGGAGTCTAAGAAATCTTTTCAGCAGAAGCTTCATTTGGGGTAGAAATGTCTCAAGGTGAGCTGGAGGGGGGAATGGAGGGGGTGCAAAGAGCGGGGCTCTTGGCCTTTGCCCATGGAGCTGTCTGGGGAGCAGGGCTTTTCCAAGGTAAATTCAGATGGGCATTGAAAACCCATTCATCTCAGGCTCTGCGGATTGGTGACTTAGTCGGGGCAAAGATGGGGTTTGTCTCTTGGGTTGGGTCTCCTGACCAACCCAACCTGGAAGTCTGAAGCTTGGCCCTGAACCCCTCATCCAGACGGAGCCGGATGCAGGCCAGTGGAGGAAATCAATCAATCGTATTTATTGAGCGCTTACTGTGTGCAGAGCACTGTACTAAGCGTTCGGGAAGTACAAATTGGCAACATATAGAGACTGTCCCTACCCAACAGTGGGCTCACAGTCTGGAAATGTCAGTTTGGGGCTCTCGGCAGAGGATAGGAATACTCCAAGGAACTGTAAAGGGGGTGGGGAAACTGGCTAATTGCAGGGAAGGATTAAAAGGCCTGCCAAAGGTACAACTAGAGGTAGCTGCCTGATGAACATAGCAAAACCACTGGGAACAAACATGGACTTTTTTGGTCTTACATTCCCATTTGAATGCTGCTCATAATGGGAAATTTGCACGCTAGGCATGTTCTTCTGTCCCTGTATATAAATAACTGGAGTCCTTTTTTGAATATATCATTTTCACTGGATCCATACTGAAGAGAATGTAGTTAGTTTAGTTTCTTGGAGCAGGGAAGACAATAATCTATTACCCCCAAATCTCCTTTTGCCTCAGGAAAACTGCCTAGAAAAATCATGCAAAGTTTGGTCACATTTAGGGGTAGTCAACTTTTTCCACTAAGACACTTTTAAAATAGCACACACTGAACCCATCTACAAATGAATACAAGCCCGTTCGTGAATTTCTGAAACAATTTCCATACGTACCCGTTCAGTAATTTTGGTTTTTTCCTGCCCCATGAGAAAAATGTCATCAATTGTAAATTCTGAGAGAAACCTCCCGAGTATGAGTCTATCTCTGTAGCTACTCTGTGAGAATAGATAAAATATTTCACAGTTATTTTCTTAGTAACAAAGCAAGAGGATTACCAGAGCTAGTATCCGGATACATGATTTCTTATTTTCTTATTACTAAAGTTGTTATTTAAGGAGAAATCAATTTATTGAAGCATACTTCAGTGGGCTATGCTCTCAAGAAACTTGTAACCTAATGGGAGAAGACAAGCAGACATCAACTGAACAATTTGCAATAGTTAAGAGTATAAACATAATAAATACCAAAGGGCAAACAGCACTAATGAACATATTTATCATTTATTTATATTAATGTCTCTCTCCCCCTCTAGACTGTAAGCTCACTGTGGTAGGGGAACATCTACCAACTCTGATAATGTAGTCTCCCAAGTACTCAGTTCAGTGCTCTGTACAAAATAAACACTCAATAAATACAACTGATTAGTGAATCAAGAGTGCTGTGGGGCCTGAGGAGTGAAATGACTGAGACAGTGGAAGGATTAATCCTGGAATGACTTCCAGGGAAAGTGGCCTTTAGAAGAGTTTTAAAGCTAAGCAGGAAGCTCAGTCCAGGCAGGGAACTGCCTCAAGCCATTTAGCGGGGCAGGAGAATTGACAGCAGTGACAATTAGGTTTTACTGAGAGAATTGAATAGAGCATGGGCCTGACGATCAGAAGGACCTGGGTTCTAATGCCAGCTCCACCACTCCATTTAATTGTATTTCATTCAATCACATTTATTAAGCACTTACTGTGTGCAGAGCACTGTACTAAGCACTTACCCACTTGTCTGCTGTATGACCTGGGGCACATCACTTCACTTCTCGGTGCCTCAGTTACCTCATCTGTAAAATGGGGATTGGGAATGGGAGCCCCTCATGGGATAGGGACTGTGTCCAACCTGATCAGCTTGTATCCACCCCAGTGCTTAGTACAGTGCCTGGCACATAGTGAGCACTGTAATACCAAAAAAAGAAAAAAGGAAAAAAAAGCACAAGTTGAGGTGTACTGGGAGAATTGAGCAACTTAGTATGCGAGAGGGAAGAATCCAGATCCCTGCTTCAAAGAGGTGAGATTGTCAATGTTGCTTAGATATGGGAACTGGTACATATCTGAAAAATCACGTAATTTTCAGGATGACATCCACACTATTACTCGTCATGGAGGAAACCACTTTTCTCAACATGTTCTCCATATAAAATGTCAAGCTCCAATATCACATAAGGCAGTGTTTCCTTTGGAGACTGAACATGCTGGAATGCGGATGGTAGGATTCTTTTATCAGGTGAACATTACCTCATATTCTGGAAATAACGTTTCCTTCATAAGGGCTATTGGAGCAGAGAATTTTGGAGGAGCTGGAGTCCAGAACTGTTTAATTGCTCCTGGATACAAGAAAATCTGGAAAACCAAAGAAATACAGTCAGTGATTACAATAAATGCTACGGGGAAAAAAAAGAATTTCCATAGAATTTATTTCCTTAAGCTCCAGGAAAGAACAAGGAAATCTATTGGGACAAACTCTCCAATGCCACTTTTAAGAGATTTCTAGAAGCAGAGTGGCCTAGGGAAAAGAGCAAAGAGCTAGAATTCAGGAGACCTGGGTTCCAATCCTGACTCTGCCACTTGCCTGTTAATATAGCCTTGCTCAAGTCACTAAACTTATTTGTGCTTTGGTTTTGTCATCTGTGAAAATGGAGATAGGATACTAGCTCTCCCTCTATGAGCCCCATACAACAGAACCCAGTTACATCCTACAGAATATTTTGCAGTCCACACATTTATCTGAGGCTACAAATAATATAATCATCATGAAAAAAGATGAATGCATTCTACCAGTAATTTCCACCTTACAATTGCTAAGCTTCAGAAGTTCTGAAGAGAAAATACAGTGCACTCCAAGGAATCTGTCCTCCTTAGAGCTGATGGCTATAGCCACCTCCACATGAGTAGAGGCACCAGTTTGAACAGGAAGCAGAAACGCTTCCTATCGTAGGCTGACTGGAAGCTCGCTGTGGGCACAGAACTTGCCTAACAACTCGAGAAGCAGCGTGGGCAGGTGGATAGAGCACAGCTCTGGGAGCCAGAAGGGCCTAGGTTCTAATCCCGGCTCAGCCTCTTGTCTGCTGTGTGACCTTGGGCAAGTCATTTCACTTCTCTGGGCCTCAGCAACCTCATCTGTAAAATGGGGAATGAGACTGGGAGCCTCATGTAGGATATGGACCACGTCCAACCTGATTAGTTTGTATCTACCCCTGTGCTTAGTACAGTGCCTAGCACACAGTAAGCGCTTTAAGACCATTTAGAAACAAAAAACCCTTATATTGTACTCTCCCAACTGCTTAGTACAATGCCCTGCACACAGTAAGTGGTCAATAAATATGACTGATTGATTCCTCTTCCTGCCTCCCTCTCCCTTTTCCATCCTTTCCTTTCCCCACTCCCTCTACCCTCAGCCCCAGTTCACTTCCAAGCTGAAAGTGAAAAGCCACTCCGCCTTGAAGCTCCCTGCGCTGTTCAAAATTTGGTCATGTGGGTGTATGCTACACTCAGTATAATGAAAATACACAGGACTCTAACTTTCTGACACTTGATTTGGACAACAGCACTTCCAGACAGGAAACTTTGTCTTAAAAAAAAGTGGTCTTATCCCTCTCTGTCCCTAGCATTCTGTTTTTTCTTCATCCCCAGAAAACTAATTCCTAAAATCAGTAGAATGGGGCAAAGCTGTTCTAAAATGAGTAAAGACTTAATAAATACTATTACTACTACTACTAAAAGCAACTGATAACAGTGACAGCTACTGGTGCCAGGGACTGCCTACAGTAGCCAAGGGAGAGTTTCTCATCAGAGCATCAATTTAGAAGCCTCCCAAGTCGTATAGCTTCAATCCCTTTCCAGACAGGCTACAGAATACTGGTTAACCCCGTCGTTATCTGTGATCCCACTGTTGGGTAGGGACTGTCTCTATATGTTGCCAACTTGTACTTACCAAGCGCTTAGTACAATGCTCTGCACACAGTAAGCGCTCAATAAATACGATTGATTCACCCACTCCACCATGTGTGCATCACACCCTCCCCAAAGTTCCACAGTTTTTCATGCCCCCAAATTTCACTCCTTGTCCCTTCTTGAACCCGTTTCACAATGCCCCCTCACACCAGCATTCCACACCCTAAAACCACCCCTCCTGCTCCTCCTATTTACTTACGGTATTTCATTCATTCAATCATAGTTATTGAGCGCTTACTGTGTGCAGAGCACTGTACTACGTGCTTGAGAAGTACAAGTAACATATAGAGATGGTCCCTACCCAACAGCGGGCTCACAGTCTTGAAGGGGGAGACAGACAACATATTAACAAAATAAAATAGAATATGTAAAGACGTACAAGTAAAATAGAGTGATAAATCTGTACAAACATATATACAGGTGCTGTGGGGAGGGGAAGGAGGTAGGGCGGGGGGGATGGGGAGGGGAAGGAGGGGGCTCAGTCTGGGAAGGCCTCCTGGAGGAGGTGTGCTCTCTAGGGTTTTGAAGGGAGGAAGAGAGCTAGCTTGGCAGATGTGCAGAGGGAGGGCATTCCAGGCCAGGGGGAGGACGTGTGCCGGGGGTTGATGGCGGGACGGGCGAGAACGAGGCACAGTGAGGAGGTTAGTGGCAGAGGAGCGGAGGGTGCAGGCTGGGCTGTAGAAGGAAAGAAAGGAGGTGAGGTAGGAGGGGGCAAGGTGATGGACAGCCTTGAAAAAAATATGGAACGCTTCACGAATTTGCGTGTTATTTGTCAAGTGCTTACTGGGTGCCAGGCACTGTACTGAGCAATGGGATAGATACAAGACAATCAGGTTGGACACAGTCCCGTGTCCCACATAGAACTCACAGTCTTAAACCCCATTTTACAGATGAGGTAACTAAGGCACTGAGAAATTAAGTGGTCACACAGGTCTAAGTTCACACGGCAGATAAGTGGTGGAGTCAAGATTAGAACCTTGTTTCATTTCCAAAATCCCCCCAGTTTCCCCGCAATTCCCTTCATTCCATCATCCCACTCCTCTTCCCCCCACAGGAAGAAGGGGTTGTAGGGAAAAGCCTGAGTTCCTCTCTGAGCCCTCCCTCCTTCTTTCAGCCATCTCCTCCAAGTCAGCCACCACCACCAGATCTCCCCTTGACCAGGGGTTGCCCCTTTGACTGTTGCCCCGGAGGCTGAGGCTTGCCAGGCACAGAAGTGGTCATGGTGCTGGCAGCCCTGTGGTACAACACATTCGAGCCACAGGCAAAACAACAGAAGTTACAAAACTAGATTCATGACAGAGGGAGGTTCGGAGGACAAGGTCGGGGGAAAAGGTGAAAGAGGGATTGAGCTCAGGGTAAATACAGGAATGAGGATGACATGGAGGGGCTACCTTCCAGGCACACATACTAAACTTGAATTATGGTCGAAGTGATTTCCACTCCATTGACGTCGATCTCAAGGGAAATACATTGCCCCCAAATAAACACGAGATTACAGGATTCACTTGCTGAGATGGGATCCGGTGAAGTCACTTCCTTTTGAACAGGCACTTCAGGAAAACTACATGGGTCTTTCTTGCAAGTCCCCAGTATTCCTAGAAGACAGTCTGCTGGCTTTCTTGGTTCCAGCATCTCCCAGTGCTTATAGCTAAGAGCTCTTTCCTATTTGAGTGAACACTTGCACTGGAATTAGAGGCCTAAGAGCTCTAACAAAGACTCCAGTCAGGTCAAGTGGCTTCAGGATATTCCTTTCAAGAGGGAGAATCAGGGTGGCCTAATAAAAAATTCATGGGCCTGGGAGTCCAAGGAGCTGGGTTCTAATCCTGGCTCCACCTCCTTTCTGCTTTGTGACCTCGAGCCAATCACTCTGTGCCTCGGTTCCCTCATCTGCAAAATGAGGATTCATTTAAGTGTATTTATTGAGCGCTCATTTTCTGCAGAGCACAGTACTAAGCACTTGGGAGACTACAACAACAGACACATTCCCTACCACAATGAGCTTACAGTCTAGAAGTGGGGAGACAGATTCAATATCTATTCTCCCTCCTACTTAGACTGTGAGTTCCATGTGGTACCTGATTATTTGGTATCTTCCCTAGTGGTTAATGCAGTGCTTGACATATAGAAGTACTTTAATTCCACAATTATTATCATCATCATCATCATTAATTTGAGCATGAGCAGTAGTGAAAACATTAGAATACATGGTCATCCAAATTCTCCTCCTTACTTCTTCACCGCAAAGTTGCAAGTCCGGCTGTTCCGATGGGTGCTTCTCCACATTGTGTTCTCCTACATTTTTCCATTCAACTGGATATTTTGACATCTGAGGAAGAAAATCTTTCCCATCATCCTTAACTCCTAGAACTGGGACTCCATGTAACACCCTGCAACCGAAGGAAAAAAAACACACAAACACACACACACACAAAACTTGCTTTGTGTTGTCATCAAGTAAATTAGATACTTCACTATACTTTATGTCCAAACCAAGTGGGGCACTTTTTAAAAAAATTAATCTTCTGGTGCCAGGCATTTAAATTAGAAAAATCCCATGATACAAATGAAATGCAGATTAAAAAGGATTTATCCTCCCAGTGGAATTATTGATGCTTCCCACAATGAGAAGATGATGTGTTTTACAGTAATTCTAAAAACCACAGGGCTGTGAGGAACTTCAAGATACTTAGTCTATGCCTCTACCTAGGGCTTCACTCAATTCAGAAATATAGCTCTCTTCCCTTTTCTTAATTCTCTGCAGGATTTTAGTTACGGGTTTGAGAATATTAAATTCATAGTTTGTTTTTAAGATTGATTTGTTTCCTTGATTATTTGATTTTCTTTATGCTTCCCAACTCTGTACATTGTTGGCAGGCAAATAGTGACATCTGTTGGTAGTACACTGTTTTGTTTTTTAAATGAACAAGTCTATTTGAGTTCATACATTGTTCCATATTTTCTTTTACTTTGTAACTTCTGAATACAATATTTTTCTTTAAGAGCAGCAAAGTCAAAAAAAGTTAAAACAGACCATATTCATCTTTGAACAAATTTTCATCACTTTATCATCTTTTTTCTTCCAATGTTCTGGTAAAAAAAATGTTACTTGACAATATAGATTATTTTTTTCCATTCCCATACTTCAACAAAACTCTACTTACTTGATAACTAGGTAGATCTTACCTGAATAGGAAGCATATTATTTTTCATTCTCATTATTATGCTTTCTATATGTAAAGAACTGTTCTGAGAGCTGAACTATGTAGACTATATTCAGGTCAGACACAGTCCCTAGTACTCTTCTAAGGCCTTAGTAGAATACTTTCTGCACGTAGTAAGCACTCAATAAATACTGTTTATTGATTGATTTTTTAAAAAACAGTACTCTATCTGCCTTCTGACTGGTATTCTTGAAAGAGCAGGATCGAGTTCTATTTTCAACTTTCTGTAAACAGGCTGAACACGACAGGAAGCACAAAAACACTTGGAAGAAGTGGAGAAGCCTAGCAGGCCTTCATGTCTAAACTCCAGTCAAACTGTGATGAGATTTAACGCACCCTAAAAGCACGGTAACGGTTAATTCAAGCAGCGTGGCTCCGCCATTTACCCGCTCTGTGACCTTGGGCAAGTCACAACTTCTCTGTGCCTCAATTCCCTCATTTGAAAAATGGGGGATCAATACCTGTTCTCCCTCCCACTTAGACTGTAAGCCCCATGTTACTCTATTTATTTTACTTATACGTATATATTCTATTTATTTTATTTTGTTAATTGTTTGGCTTTGTTCTCTGTCTCCCCCTTTTAGACTGTGAGCCCACTGTTGGGTAGGGACTGTCTCTATATGTTGCCAACTTGGACTTTCCAAGCGCTTAGTACAGCGCTCTGCACACAGTAAGCGCCCAATAAATACGATTGATTGATTATCTTGTACCTACCCCTGTGCTTAGTACAGTGTGTGGCACTTAACAGATACTACAGTTATTATTACTTTAGACTAAATGATCAGGAACCATATTTTGCCACTTGATGCCTCTCTGATCACTCTGAAATGGTGATAACTCCCTTCACTCAAGATAAAACATGAGTGGAGGACATGCATTTTTATTATCCACCTTAGTGGATAATACTCCAGTATGCAGAAGCGGCATTGACTGCATTTTCCCTAAAGGCTTGGCATAACCGACTCCATTGTATGCGGGGCTTAACAACAGGATATGTGAGGAATAGGCGGCCTATTATGGAAGATCCCTTAATCGAGGAGGGCTGACAGTGATCAAAGAGGCTACTCCCTGTTTGAGAGGACCCCATCCTTTGTGGGCGATGTCTCCTGCTAACATCTCCTGATAACAGGGTTCCAAAGTTTCCTGCAAGAGTACTTTGTGTAGCTCCGATGGGGTACCAAATAAAAGGGAAGAAGTGGCTAGGATCGGGGCTGTTCATCACTCGTACCTCTCAGGAGGTGAATGGGGGAGCAGTCAGCTCTCCTACTTTTCCTGTTCTATCTGAACTCAGGCCTCCTAGTCATTTTTCCTGTCTGCATCACCACCTTGGGTTCCCGAAACCTGCGGCCGATTTACACCGGTTAACTTATTTTGCCCCCTACTTGTCGATAATTTCAAAACAGCATTAATAAACCAAATTAGTATGGTTTTTTCCACTTACTAGAAAGAAACCAGCATTAATAAATCAAATTAGTATGGTTTTTTCCACTTACTAGTAAGAAACTGTAGCACCAGAATACAACAAGAATTATGATGACTGTTCAGGAATTTCCAAAAAATAGAATCTTATACCATTTCTTTCAAACAGCAAAATTCAATTCCTGTGAAGAGAAGCAGCATGGCCTAGTGGAAACAGCACAGCCCTGGGAGTCAGAGGACCTGGGTTCTAATCCAACTCATCCACATGTCTACTGTATGACCTTGGACAAGTTAATTAATTTCTTTGTGCCTCAATTATCTCAACTGTAAGATTGAGATTAAGGGATTACAATTGAGCCCCACAATGGGACATGGACTGTATCCAACCTGATTAGCTTGAATCTAACTCAGAGTTTAGTACAACTCTTAGTAACATAATAAACACTTAACAAATACCATTAAAATCTGTGGATTACCAAGGTATAGTTGGAACTGTAGGTTCCTTTTTGATTTTGCAGTCACACTTTTACCCATAGGTACACTTCATCATGTCAGTGGGACTGTCTTTGAACAAGAAGGACAAAGTCCACTAACAAGAGGGAAAATAAAGGTGGCTCACTAGTTCAAGTTGATGAATTGTACTTTCCAAGTGCTTAGTACAGCGCTCTGCACACAGTAAGCACTCAATAAATATGATTGAATGAATGAAGGGTGAGAGAATTAATCTCTGAAACCAGATGTCTTGAGTTTGCATATCACCTGATCCGTAACATTTTCCTACAGCACTTATATACATATCTGTAATTTATTTACACTAATGTCTGTCCCCCTCTAGACTGTAAGCTTGTTGAGGGCAGGGAACTTCTCTACCAACTCTGTTATATTGTTCTCTCCCACGTGCTTTGTACAGTGCTCTGCACACAGTCAGCACTCTATAATCATGATAGATTGATTGATTGGAAAGGACCATAAAAGGCATACCACATTCTGACATGGCCTGCTATATCATCATCGAGGCTTTAATAAGTTCTGTGAACACCAAGTAGAAATCCTGCTATTGATCACTATACTATGCCTGGATTTGTCATGCAACAAAGTACGGGTGCAATGTGTTAGCTCTGACCTGAAGCCACACTAAGGATATGTTCAACAATATTTTTGAGGAGTCAGCATGGATGTGTGGCATGAAGGGGAATTGGCATGAAGCAGGGTAACAGCCTGAAAACCAGACTTGAGACTTGAAACACGAAAATATGAAATAAGGCAGAAAGACAAAGAGGACCAAAATAGTGGATCTTCGATAGAATGTTTGGGTTTTGGTTAAAAAGGAGTAGAGTCTCAGGACCACAGGGAGGAAACTTGGAATGACCATGCTGTTTATGTCCCTCTCCAGGTATACAGCAAGAATTAGTTCTGGACCAATAAATCTCAAGCCATAATAATCAATCAATCGTATTTATTTAGTCTGAGTGCAGAGCACTGTACTAAGGGTCTGGGAGAGTACAATAAAACAGAGTTGAGAGACATGTTCCTAACCACAACAAACGTACAATCTAGAGGGGCAGACCTGAAATACATACATTATAGGTATGTGCATAAGTGTTGTGGGGCTGAGGGAGCGGTGAAGAAAGGGAGCAAATCCAAGTGCAAGGGATATGGAAAAGGGAGTGAGAAAAGAGGAAATGAGGGCCTAGTTAGGGAATAAACATTAAATGAAGCATCGATTAGAGTTCTTAGATTTTGGCCATGACAGTTAAACTCTGTTTTCATTTTCTCATCTTTCATTAGCTAAGCTTTCAGAGACTACATATAAGTCCTCCTATTGGACCTGATTTTCAGATACATTTGAGTAGTGCTTTTTTCTCCCCTCACAGAAAAAAAGAAAAATGTGGGCAGTGTTTAACTTAGCCAATCCGTTAAATGTTTAGGAACTATATAAGAGAAATAAAAGAAGATGCACTTCCCCTCAGAAAGTTTGCAATCTAAGAGGGGAGGCAGGAGGCATAAACTGGCAAACATGCCACAGTTAAAAGAACTTGAGACTAGAGACTGAAGCACCAGAGCAAGTAGGGAAAGCTACAGTTTCACTTTAATCTCATCCCGAAACTAGACCAAAATACAGGGAAAGTTTCAAGAACCATAAATGAAAATAAGTGTAGGAAATTTCATACCTCACTTTTTCCTCTTCAAGGTTCAGATCACTTTCTTTTGAATAACAGACCATTTCCTCTTCGAGGTCTAACTTGCCTGAATACAAAATCTGATCATGGCCTCTTCTGTCTACAGTGTGGTATACTCTTGAAGCTAGTTGTAAATCAGAAGGCAGTACACAGCGAGGCGCAGCAATACACAGGTTATGATGAGTTTGAAAAGTTGATGGTTGGGGAATTCTGGGGAAGAAAGGAAAGTCACACCATTTTGTCACGTAGTGGTCTGAAAATTAAAACACAAGTATTCTGTGTAAACCTGAGATCTGCTTCTACCAAATACTTTCTAAATCTGGAAAATAATTAGGAGATCAAAGATTAAATGGTCACCAAGGCCTGGGGGCAAATCAATCCAAATAAAATTGAAGAATGGATCAAAGTATCTGAGAAATTCAGAATAGTCGAAGTAACAACTTCTTTTGCCTGAATCAACCAAATGCCCTCCCTCCGCACATTCATTCAATCGTATTTATTGAGCGCTTCCGCCAAGCTAGCTCTCTTCTTCCCTTCAAAGCCCTACTGAAAGCTCACTTCCTCCAGGAGGCCTTCCCAGACTGAGCCCCCTCCTTCCTCTCTCCCTTCTCCCCCTCCCCATCCCCCCACCTTACCTCCTTCCCCTCCCCACAGCATCTGTATATATGTATATATGCTTGTACATATTTATTACTCTATTTATTTTACTCATACATATTTATTCTATTTATTTTATTTTGTTAATATGTTTTGTTTTGTTGTCTGTCTCCCCTTTCTAGACTGTGAGCCCGCTGTTGGGTAGGGGCTGTCTCTATATGTTGCCAACTTGTACTTCCCAAGTGCTTAGTACAGTGCTCTGCACACAATAAGCACTCAATAAAAATGATTGAATGAATGAATCCCCTCTCAAGGTCACACCTGGAGTCTTTCCAGTTCTCTACCAGTCTCGACTATGGGAGGGAGAGTCAAGCAGAGGCATTTCCATTTCTAGCTTGGGCAGTGGCTAACGAGTGAAAGACATTCTGCTACAAGTCAAAACTCAGCGGTACTGGGCAGCAGCCGCATGGGAGAGAGTCGAGGGTGGAGACTCACGTTTACTACTCGGAAGGAGGCAATGGTAAACCACTTCCATATTTTTATCAAGAAAACTTTATGGATATACTACCAGAAGGGTTGCAGATGAAGATGGGGCGTTCTGGGTAAGATGTGTCCGTGGCATCGCTATGGGTCGGAGATGGCTCGACCGCATAAGACAAGACTATGTACTAAACACTTGGAAGAATTTATCCAGATTAGCTATTTGGATTGCCCCACCTTCAGCTGAAAGCAGTAACTTACATTTCTCTTTTGGTGCATAAGAACTAACATATGGATTCACTGAAGGTCGCTGTGCAAAATTTAAACTGGAAAAATGGTTAATTCTGAAACACTGAAAATGATGGAACTCCAGTTGACATTCTACACAGCATGAATCAGAGAATAAATTCACAGAGAGAATTAGAGAATAAATCAAGCATTTACATTTAAAATCATGCATTTACAATTCTGTATAAGATAAAGAGTCTCCTTGGATGGGGTCATCATCTGATTATCTACCTCAGTGCTTAAAACAGTGCTTGGCACATAGTAAGCAGTTAACAAATACCACAATTATTATCATTATTATTATTATTTGGATGCCTGTGTGTGTGACTGGGGCAATTGTCTTCCTGATCCAAGGTGAAAAGCAGCCCAATCTACTAGTTGTTGTGAATGGGAAGAAATCATGATTTTATTTCACTGGGCTTCCACCTCATTCCTCTCCAAAAGGGGAATTTAATAGAAAAAAAAAAACATAGTTCTGAATATCAATAAAACCTGCACATATTTCAAATGAGTTTCAAAGAGAGTGTGCTTTTCTTTAAAAAATAAGATCCAAAAAATACTCTCTGTGTGGCCCACACTATTTAAGGCACTAATAATGTTTCCTCTAAGAAAAAAAATGCAATTTCTGCACCATTAATAATCTGACAGCAACTATTTATTGAAGGTAAAATGCTCATTCTCTGCCATCACTATTTGTTTTAATATATAATCTCGCTAACTAAATGGACTTAAAGCAATGCAGATAAGCATTGGCATGTGCAGGGTCACTTGGATGCCAATTGGACTGTTTCATAAACTCTGGCATTCTTTCCCAGAAGCCTGTTCTCTCAGCTACTTAATTGTGAGTAATCTCCATTTACAAACTTTGGGGCTGCCATAAAAAGGCTCTCCTTGGTACCCGGCAAACCTTACAGGGCCCTAAGCCATAACAAAAGCTAATAATTAAAGCTTCTTTAAACCTCCATAAAGTGGGAAGCGAAGAAGTAACTAAAGCAATCCCGGATAAACCTGGTCATAAAGATGCTTTTGAGGGAACAGAGACAAAATTAGAGCTCCTTATTTGCCACATGGGGAAAAACGGAAGGCAAACCAGATTTTAAAACCATCTTCTTTCTGCCTACATTTCTCCCGCAATATTGCCTCAAAGCATGGATAGATTTTTTTTTATTCTACCAGGGTAATCAGCAAATGGACTCAAATTCAGGCAAAAACTACTGAACTGAGAGTTATAAAAGTGACACCATGCACAGATAACCATAAACTCTTTTCTATACACTGGTTATATGTTTCTCACATGAGAATACAATGTTCTCAACACACTCATAGCAAGATGCATCTCTGCAAATTATTTACCATAATAAAAATAATAATTTTGGTATCTGTTTAGCACTATCTTAAGCTCTTGGTTAGATACAAGATAATCATGTCCCACATGGGGCTCACAGTCTAAATATGAGGGAGAACTGGTATTAAATTCCCATTCTGCAGATGAGGGAACTGAGGCACAGAAAAGTGAGGTGACTTGCCCAAAGTCACACAGCACACAAGTGGCAGAGCCAGGATTAGTACCCAAGTGCTAATGTTCTTTCACTCTCTTTCTGCTAGGCCATGCTGCATTTCACCATGGCAGGCATCCTTCCAAGCCATGATGAGATTCCAGTCACGTGGCTACAACTGTCATTTTGAGAGCTGGACTCCCTGGATTCAAAAAAAAAGATTGGATTCCGACATATTGCCCCAGAAGATGTACTCGCCTACCTCACCCAATGACTTTATACCTCCTCGTTCCCAAACGAGAAGCAATATGTTCTAGTGGGTAAAGCATGGGCTGTGTGACCAATGGTCACAAGTCAATTTACTTCTCTGGGCCTCAGTTACCTAATCTGTAAAATGGGGATTCAGACTGGAGAGCCCCAGGTTGGACGGTTCCCAGCCTGATTAGCTTGTAACTACCCCAGGGCTTAGAAGAGTGGCTGGCACATAGTAAGCGCTTAATACCACAAAAAAAAAGAGAAGCAGCTTGCTCAAAAACAGGGGGCAGACTGACTGCTTCAGGGCACACCTCTCCCCTGTGCACCCATTTCCTATCCATTGCCCGTTCTGACAAAAGAAGGACGCCCATATTTGTGTCTCCCTCTCTAGGCTGCAAACTACATGTGGGCAGGGGACATGTCTACCAACTCTGTTATACTGTACCCTCCCAAGTGCTAAATGGCACCAAATTGACCTAATTGGCAGCTCCCTCATCATTCTTCCCCCCACCCCCTGACCTCACAAAAATGGCAAACAATAGTCTCTGCTCTGAAATGTTTTGTCTCTCTAAAAGAAAAATGCACCATGCTGTTTCATTAACAAGAACACTGAGGGGAAAAAAAAATCACCATACAGTGTAATTGGCTCCATAGAAACTATAATTGCAAGAGCATTACCCTCGAGTTGGCTTTGGAGGCCACTGGTAGAAGGGAGGCACAGTCTCGATTTTAGATTTTTTTCTTGGAAATTTCTTTGGAACAGCAACTGGCTTTGACTTTACGGATGCCACTCCTTTCACTTGCAGGAATTCTGATGACTGAGTCTAAAATGAAACAAAACGTAAGACTAGATGAAGACTCCAGCGGAAGGATTAAACAAAGTGGCTCTATCAAAATGGTTACTGTGACCTGGGGGAAGAGGATGGGCAGGGAGGGCGTTACTCAAAGACAGAGCAAAGCACCAAAGTGGCATCAGGAATCAGCAAACTGAAGGTATATAAGGCAGTTAGAATTTCCGACTGTGGCTGAGAGACAGGGACCTTCTACTGACAACACATTCCATTTATAAGGCAGTTCCTCCCATATTAAGTGCTAAGACCCAATGACAAACAGCGAGGTTTGGGAATACTGTCAAGTTACCCATAATACTTGGCCCGGCTGGATGGGACATGTGCAAAGAATGGAAAATAGTGTGATACCTAAGTATTGAAAATGAAGGAGATACATAGAGAGATAAACACATACACATTAATCAGTCAATTCAATCGTATTTATTGAGCGCTTACTGTGTGAGGAGCCCTGCATATAGAGAGAGAAAAAGAGTGTTAGTTCTACTGAAATGTGCAGAAGGTTATTGTAGAACCCCACGCTAAGGAAAATTAGTACGTTGACCTGGTGGCCCTAAACCATAACCAATAATTGATATATTTTTCTATAGTTTTATAAGCAGCCCAGGGCAGTCTATAAAAAAACAATTTGGGAAGTGTGGTAAATTTCTTCTGGGCTGCTGCATGCTGGAATTTATAAAGTATTGGGGTGTAAGGACCTCAGATCTTATGCTTTAAAATACATATTTTGAGCAGTATTTAAAGAATGGTACACCCTTAAAATGCATACAGTTTATATGGATTTCTGTGCCTGGAGGTATGTTTTCATCCGTATTGTTTTTTTAACTAGATTTTCTGTCTGTGTTTGTGTGGCCCTTCCTGGTATATGTCTGCCAGAGTGCGTGAGGAGATGTCCTTTCACATTGCTTCCATGTGTGTATCTACCCCACCACTTGATCACAGTGATGATGTTGATGATGGCATTTGTTAAGCACTTACTATGTGCAAAGCACTGTTCTAAGCACTGGAGTGGATACAAAGTGATCAGGTTGTCCCACGTGGGGCTCACAATTTTAATCCCCAGTTTACAGATGAGGTAACTGAGGCTCAGAGAAGTGAAGTGACTTGTCCAAGGTCACCCAGCAGACATGTGGTGGAGCAGGGTTTAGGACCCATGACCTCTGACTCCCAAGCCCGGGCTCTTTCAACTGAGCCACGCTGCTTCTCGAGACACATAGTAAGCACTTAACAAATACCATTACCATTATTATTAGTAGTAGGGAGTGGCTGTGCACAATTGTAGCAGCACTGTAGCTTCCATGCCACAACACGGAGTCTAGCGTGTCCAAGGCGAGAGAACCTGAGGAACACTATGGTGATATGTGAATCTAGCTTACAGGCAGGACCCTAGAATGGGCCGGGCACATCTAGAAAGCAGACCTTTCCTTCCATTGAAAGCCTGTGGCCAAATAGGAACAGCCTTTAAAAGGGGAGTCCTCTGCATTCTTCTGGAAAGGGAATGCAGTTAAGTACCCACCATGTTTGATTTGAAATTATGTGGCGTATATTTGTTTTATTCAAGTTTCTATGGCACTATAGGGTGTCTGCCAAACAGTCCCCCTGGGAAGTAAGGTGACCATATTTTTTGGAAGCAATGTTGGGTAGGGACTGTCTCTATATGTTGCCAACTTGTACTTCCCAAGTGCTTAGTACAGTGCTCTGCACACAGTAAGCGCTCAATAAATACGATTGATTGATTGACCCGAAAGGCAGTGTCTCCAGAGGGGTGGGGCCAAAAGGAAAAGGAAGCAGAGAAAGAGAGGGTCAGAGAGAAAACAAAAGCAGGCATATAGAAACATGCCACAGCATTAAGTGCCAGCCATTCACCAACATCCTGGGCACCAAGTTAGCTACTTGCCACCAAGAGATTGCTCTGGCAGCAGCCAGAGTAAAACAGCCCTAGCAGCAGGTAAAGAGAAGTCACAGTGGATACAGGACAACCTTTCTGGTGGACACCACCTCCTCCTTAAAGCTGAACACAAAGGTAGGCTGCTCCCGGAAGGTGTTGCTGGTTGCTGGCTGCTGCAAGGAAGAGCTTAACAACAACAATTGTGGTGTTTGTTAGGCGCTTATTTTTTGCCAAGCACCACTCTAAGGGATGGGATCGATACAAAATAATCAGAAGCAGAATGGCCCAGTGGAAAGCACACCGTCCTGGGAGTCAGAAGGACCTGGGGTCCTAACCCGGCTCTGCCAACTGCTTGCTAGGTAACTTTGGGCAAGTCACTTAAAGTGCCTCAGTTCTCCTGTTCTCCCTACTACTTAGACTGTGAGCCCCATGCAGAACCAGGACTGTGTCCAACCTTATCAGCTTGTATCTACCCCAGCACTTAGAACAGTTATTGACACAGAGTAAGGAGGTCTGTGGAGATTGGGAGATAATGTTCCAAATGATTCCAGGGGGGCAAGATACATAAAAAGCTCTATTTATGTAAACTTTTCTAACAGTGGAGAGTGTAATAAAGGACAGGAATAAGAAGAAGAATCAGAGGTAATAACAGAAGTACTTATTGGCAACAAGCAATACACAATCCTTTAGACACTGTGTCCAACCTTATCAACTTATATCTACCCCAGCACTTAGAACAGTTGTTGACACAGAGTAAGGAGGATAATATTCCAAAAGATTCCAGGGGGGCAAGATACATAAAAAGCTCTATTTATGTAAACTTTTCTAACAGTGGAGAATGTAATAAAGGGCAGGAATAAGAAGAAGAATCAGAGGTAATAACAGAAGTACTTACTGGCAACAATACACAATCCTTTAGACACTGTGTCCAACCTTATCAACTTATATCTACCCCAGCACTTAGAACAGTTATTGACACAGAGTAAGGAGGATAATGTTCCAAATGATTCCAGGGGGGCAAGATACATAAAAAGCTCTATTTATGTAAACTTTCCTAACAGTGGAGACTGTAATAAAGGACAGGAATAAGAAGAAGAATCAGAGGTAATAACAGAAGTACTTATTGGCAACATGCAATACATAATCCTTTAGACAGTAAGCTCCTTGGGGGCAGGGAAAGTGTCTATTAATTCTCTTGTATTGTACTCTCCCAAGCACTTATTTTGGTGGTCTGCATATAATAGGACTCTTATGACTCTTCTCTAATGTTGGACATGTTTATCCCACTGCAATTATAGACACAACCAGTTCAGCTGAGAAAAATCTGAATTCATTTTGGATCGGGTTCTATGGGGCTAAAGACATCTATATATTTTATTTCACATTGAAAGGAGATCTGGATCAACAGTAATAAAATTGGCACATAGTCAGAGATGTTACAAAACTTAACAGGGTAGGATCAAGCTCAGTTCTTCACCAAGATCTTTTGCTGATGGAATTATGGCCACAGCGCAAATTCAGATTGAAAACAAAAAGACTCCTACACAGATGAGCATTAGAAATCATTGTCATCATCAATATTTATGCATAGCAACTATGTTCAGAGCACTGTACTAGGCTCTGGGAGCACGCAAAAAGATTTTTAAAAAAACATAGGCACTGACCAAGAAGAGAAAAGAATATGTAGCAGGTGAAGAGAGCCAAGGGAACAAATGAAAAAGCTGTAAAGGAACGACTGTCAGTCAGAATTTCTTTACCTCTGAAGGCAACAATCCGGTTATTTGGGATCCATCTGGTCCTGGAATATTCTCCTCAGGTTTTAGCAGATCTAAAGTTTGAGGCTTTGAAAAGTCTTGGAGTTTGGGCTCCTCTGCTTCTCCAGAGCATTCTAAAAAATCTTCTTGGACAGCCTCTACGATACCTTGTGTTTGATCAATGGCTTCTTTAGGCATATCTATCTGCAAGAAAACAAATCTAAAATTAATACTATTTTTAAGCAGTGCCTTGACCCTCTGGAATTGTAAACAGTACAACTTTTCCCACCAAACTTAATAATCACAATAATAATTGTCACACTTATTAAGTGCTTACTATGTACCGCGTACTGGGGTAGATACAAGAAAATCAGGGTGGATACAGTCCCTGTCCCACATGGGGCTCTGAGTCTAAGGGTAAGAGGAAACAGATATTGAATCCCCATTTTATACATGAGGACAGTGGGGCACAGAGAGGTTAAGTAACTTGCTGAAGTTCACACAGCAGGGAGGTAGTGGAGCCCAGATTAGAACCCAGGTCCTTTGATTCCCTGGCCCATATTCTTGTCAGTAGCTTGTGCTAGACCAGTAAAAATCAAGGCCTTGGGCCAATTTTTCTCCTGGTTTGAGGGCAGTGAGACTGAAGAGCTGATCAATATTTGGGCTGCAGGCCTGGGAAAAAGCTATACTAAGGGACAAGAACTGTGTCCAACTTGTTTATCTTGTATGTACCCCAGTGATTAGGATAATGCTTGGGCCATAGGAAAGAGGGAAGGAAAGAGGAAGGAAAGAAGGGAAAGAGGAGAAAATTCAATGCTGTACTTTAGGTGTAAGACCAGCCATGAACAGCCCTGACTCAAACAATAACACATGTTTTTGGAGATCAGAATTTACCTGTTGAAGTTCCTCTACATCTGCTGGCGTTTCTTGTTTAACTTGATATTCTTGCAATTTAAATGGGATGTTTCTAATAGAATAGGCCTCCTTAGAAAAACAAAGGACAGAAAATCAGTGTAAAACTATCAGTTAAAACGGTTTTGATAAAATCACATCAACTAAACCAAAATCTGTAAGTACAACAAATGGAACTCAGTCATATTTACAGAGTACTTACTGTGTGCACTGATGAGATCAGCAGGCACCAAAACATGCTTACTGACACAAAGCCAACCAGTAAAAGCCACTATTGTGACTTGGAAGTTACTATCAAGCTGAGAAAGAAGCTTCGTAGAGCCAAAAAAGAAAAATTGGAGAATGGCTAAGCACAGTGCCAAGATAGATGGTTTCATTACCCAAACTAAAAATGAAAAGTAGAATTTGCATTTCCCATGTGACTTTTAGTATGATTCCCTTGTTTCATTTATCCCCCTCTAGACTGTGAGCTCACCTTAGGCAGGGAATGTTTGGGCCATCTCTGTTGCATTGTACTCTCCCCAAGTATTTAAGTACAGTGTTCTGCACACAGTAAGCACTTAATAAATCCCACTGATGACAACGATGGTGCACTGGGCTAGAGAAGCAGTATGGCGCAGTAGATAAAGCATGCTTGGGCCTGGGATTCAGAGGTCACGGGTTCTAATCCCGGCTCCACCAAGTGTGTGCTGTGTGACCTTGGCCAAATCACTTCACTTCTCTGGGCCTCAGTTGCCTCATCTGTAAAATGAGAATTGAGACTGTGAGCCCCACATGGGACAGGGACTGTGTCCAACCTGATTTGCTTATATCCACCCCAGCACTTAGGACAGTGTCTGGAACATAGTAAGCACTTAACAAATACCATAAAAATAATAATACTAAGTGCTTGGGAGAGAATTGGCTAAACGCCACCTTTGGGTCTCTTGCCTTGAAAGCAAGAAAAGTAGAAGTATTGATCACACTTTCCATTATTCTTTCTTGGCGACTATAAGTGATTTTTGTAATAACTGTAGATTTCCATATTTTTGGGGAGTACTTAATATGGACCACTATGAATTTTGTGAGATTTTGCACGGTTCTTGAAAAATAAGACTGTCATTGGAATCCTCTGATGTGGTGTTTCAAAAAATCAGAATATAAAATTCAAAGTATAGTCATTTAAAATCTTTTATTATTAATAATAATAATGATGGTACTTGTTAAGCACTTACTATGTGCAAAGCACTCTTCTAAACACTGGGGAGGTTACAAAGTGATCAGATTGTTCCACGGGGGGGCTCACAGTTTTAATCCCCATTTTACAGATGAGGTAACTGAGGCACAGAGAAGCTAAGTGACGCCCAAAGTCACACAGCTGACAGTTGGCAGAGCCGGGATTTGAACCCATGACCTCTGACTCCAAAGCCCGTGCCCTTTTCCACTGAGCCACACCACTTCTTTTATATTTCAGATACAAAATATTATAAAAGGATGTATCCAGCCTCCCCTTCCCTAAGAGGTAGATTCTGAAAACTCTATTTTTAATAGGAAACAGCAGTTTTGATCCTTCTTATTAACATCTCCTTCTCCTGACATGTTTGAACCTGGATTCTACAAGCTTTCTTTGAATGCAGTGCACTTTTAAGGCGTCTCATTTCGCCTACAGTTTTTTGCTAGACACTTTTTCTACTACGGAAACAGGCACAGAAAGGCACGATTTCACAGGCTAAGGGAAGTGCGGAATTAAGAAAAGTTTTCTAGAACGATCATTTAATATTAAAACGTCATTTTCCTAAATAGCAGCAGAGTTTTGCATCTGAACCCTGTTCAGTTCTGAGTTTGCCTCCTTAACTTTCTCACTTTTGATGACCCGCTTCGTTGAAATTACTAGATAGAGCCACAAGAGGGCAGCAAACCATGCTCTAAAGACATCTTCCCTTTAATTGCATTTTAACCTTTGAAAAAACTTAATTATTCAGCACTTAGAAAATTTTTAGGTATTTCCATAATTGTTAGGCATAGATGGTAAGGAGGCAAATACAGATTTAGTTTCAAATGCCTGGATAGGTATAGATGGAAGAGGAAAAACCTAACAGCAGAATTCCATCAGCAATTATGAGTCTCCAGAGGGACAGACTGTGCCTATTTCATGCTTTCTCTCCCAACGCTTAGTACAGTGCTCTGGACACAGTTATCACTTAATATGCTTACTATTCATTCATTCATTGAGAAGCAATATGGCCTAGTGGCAAGAGCCCGGGCTTGGGAGCCAGAGGTCGTGGGTTCTAATTCCGGCTCCGTCACTTGTCAGCTGTGTGACCTTGGGCGAGTCACTTAACTTCTCTGGGCTTCAGTTATCTCATCTGTAAAATTGGGATTGAGTCTGTGAGCCCCATGTGGGACAACCTGATTACCTTGTATCTCCCCCAGTGCTCAGAACAGTGTTTGCCACTTAGTAAGCGTTAACAAATACCATTATTATTATTACTCATTCATTCAATCATATTTATTGAGCACTTACTGTGTGCAGAGCACTGTACTTAGCATTTGGGAGCGTACCATATAACAATAAACAGACACATCCCCCACCCACAATGAGCTAGTTGTCACATTAAGCCAATTTTCAGAACCAGTGCATCCTAGGCACCTCACAGAAGACAAGGTATCAGTCCTCAAATTATGTCTAACAGGCTTTACATTGCTAACTTTCAGAACAGGAATATCATATCGCCTCCAGGAAGCCTTCCCTGACTACTATCATTTTCCCAGGCTATGCTCCCTCTCCTCCATGTCCTAGGCATGCTTAAGTCCATACTCCCTAGGTATGTTCTCTTTGCACACAGTAAGCACTTAATAAATTCCATTATTATTATCATTATTATGTTATTTACTCCACCAACACTGCAGTAAGTATCAATTAATGGTATTTACTGAGTGCTTACTATAGGCAGGGCACTCTACTAAGCACTTGTGAGAGTACAATACAAACCAACTTAGCAAGAACCTTCCCTGCCCACAGTGATCTTACAGTCTAGAGGACTTACGCACATAACCACAGAGTCTCTTGCTTTCCCTACTTGAAATATACTGATTGGTTGTCTCCCCCACTAGGCTGTAAGCTCCTTGAGGGCACGTATCATATCCATCCATTCTACTGTATTCTCCTAAGCACTCTGTAGAGTGTTCTGCACCCAGAAACTGCTTAATACCACTGGTTGATAGATTATTGATATGATCTGAAGTTTTTGGCTAGGCCAAATGCTTTTCAGTCCAACCTTTCTAAAGATTTTTTTGATTTCCACTTTGTAGGCAGGTAGGTCCCAAAATGCCCCCAAAACTAGCAATGCAGGAAGTCAGTGTTGCAACACTGCCTAGCCCCATTTGGTCATACCAGATTCTGATTCTCTCATAACCCCAACTGGAGAGATTCAGGGCGCGTGGCCTCACTACCTCAAAGTACACCGAAGTTCAAGTTTCTGAGAAAGAGATGTTTTACTGAACTTCAGCCCTAAATACTTGTCCCTGCAGGTTACCGTCTTGGGAAACTGCCCGAATTTGCATTGGCTTTCAACAACTTCCTGCAGGTAAACTCCAGAAGGTGCTCCCCTGAAGAATCCTGCTTGCAGGCACAAGAATGATTAGGTTCAACACACACACACACACACACACACACACACACACACACACACACACACTCCACTCCAGTTCAGTCCTAAGTGTTGACCATTCTGTGTTGTCCTAAAATACAGTAGAACAGCCAGTGAGACCACAACTTGCAGAGTTTTAACATGTAAACACACTCAATCACTTCCTGAACTACACACACACACACCTGTTCATTTCTGAAGATGACTCTGAAAGCAAGACACTACTATTCATACAACTGGATGCATAAGACAGACTGATGCTTGCCCAACACTCTGCCCTTCTGCCTTATTAACAAACCAAGATACTTCCTTGCTTTGCTGAAGCATTTATCCCAAACAGCATCTGCCTCTGTTTTTTAAGACTGCATTCTGACATCCAAGTTTCCAAAAGCCTCTGCTCAGCGGGAACAACTCCCTTCCAATTGGCTCACCATCAAGCTGGCTAGTCAGGCAGCAGTGGAAAAGGGCAATCAGAGATATCTGCCACAGTCTGGGTCCCAAATGGCCATCTATGTTTGCTGTTGGTGATTATCATCAGGGGAACAGAAGAAGGGGTGGATGAGTCAGCACAAACCATCACCACTTCTTAAAACTCAACTCAGGTGTTGTTTTAAACACAACTCTAAAAACACAACTCTACCTTCTCCTCTCCATTATCTTTCTTCCTAGCTGCCCTTCAGGAGGAAATCACAAATCATCTCAAGACATTTTTCTTTTAAAAAAAAATGGTATTTGTCACAAATCATCTCAAGACATTTTTCTTTAAAAAAAATGGCATTTGTTTAGCATTTAGTATGTGCCAAGCTCTGTATTAAGCACATGGGTAGAGACAAGCCAATTAGGTTGGACACAGTCCATGTCTCCCCCCAGCATTTAGAACAGTGCTTTGCACATAGTAAGTGCTTAACAAATGCCATCATTATTATTATTATTATTAGGGCTCACAATCTGAATCCTCATTTTACAGATGAGTTAACTGAGGCACAGAGAAATGAAGTGACTTTCCCAAGGTCACAAAGCACACAAGTGGTGGAGTCAGGATTAGAACCCTGGTCCTTCTGTCTCCCAGGTGGTCTATCCACTAGGCCTCAGATTCCTTACCTTTCACCTCACTGCTACCTCTTCCTATCTTGAACCTCTCACTTTATGATAGCTCCTTCCATTTTGCTGTAGAACACACTGGAGATAAAGCTATACTGAAACAGCCTTCTTTGGATTTACTGCCCCTCCAGCTGTGGCCCCATCTCCATTCTAATTCTTGTCCAGACTCCTTGACTGGGTGACAAACTCCCTCTAACTTCCTTTCCACCAACTCTCTCCTTGTCCCACTACAATTAGGCCAAATGCCCTTTGCTCCACTGAGACCACACTATATCCAAGGTTATCGATGACCTCCTCATAACCGAATTAGTCCATGGCATTTATTGAGCACTTACTAGGAGCAGAACACTGTACTAAGTGCTTGGGAGAGTGCGGAGTTAGCAGATATGTTCCCTGCCCACAATGATCTAAAAGTCAATCATATTTACTGAATACTTACTGTATGCAGAGCACTGCACTAAGCACTTGGGAGAGAATATAACAGAGTTGGTAGACACGTTCCTTGCCCACAATGAGCTTCCAGTCTAGAAGGGGAGCTAACTATTAATATAAATAAATAATCCAATAGGCTGTAATTCTCCTTACCCTTTCAACCACCTTAATACCCCTAACCCTTCTCCCAAGCACACTCTTCAGCCAATACATCTCTGGCCACTCCATTTCAGCCTCCCGCTCTCCTTCCACCCCTTAACTAAGTGTCCCATAACATACTGTTCCGGATATCCTATTCTTCCGGCTATACACTCACCTCTCAGGGAACTCGTCTGCTCAAATATCTTCAGCTGGGTCTACTTCACTATTCCCAGTCTCTCACCTGCCTCAATTTCAGATTTCCCTGGCCTCCAGGAAATCCCCACATAGATGTCCCACCAGCAGAAGAAACTTGACGTGCCTAAAACCAAACTCCTTATCTTCTCCCCCAAATGCACTATTCCTCCTAATTTCCCCCTCTCTGGCAGAAACTCCACCATCTCCCTTCTCCTAGACACCTACAGTCTTATTGTCATTTTTAACTCCTCACTGTTGTTTAGCTCCCGCTTTCGGTCTTACAGGAAATCTTGCCATTTATTCCTGCACAATATTTTCGAATCTGTTAACATCCCCTCTCCAGATGATGCTTTTCTCTCCCACAGTCACCGTTGGCCACAAGGGCTGCACCTAATTATGACATGCAGCCATCTTACAGTTCTGCCATTTCCAAAGGGCAGTTTCACAACTGAAACCTACTTTTAACTGGTGTTTTCTCTTTTTGCAACACAGAATTTCCCATGAAACCATGGAGAGTCTAAGCTTGTTGTGGGCAGGGAACCTATCAACTCTGTTATATTGTACTCTCCCAAGTTCTTAGTACAGTGCTCTACACACAGTAAGCACTCAATAAATACACTTGATTGATTGACTGGAAGCCACTGGAAAATATTTCCTCATATTTGTCAACTAGATCAACAAAAAATTCATATGCTCTATTATAACAATACCTGATTAAATATCTCTACAGGAGGAAGTTCTATTTTTCCTTAGGATTCTAGTCTAATGTCTAATTACTCATAAAATAAATTTTGCTTTGTACTCTAAATCTTTCTTAACACATTTACTTTCATTCTGCCTTCTGTGGAGACGAACAGCTGGTTACCATTAACCTTTAAAACCATCCCCCTTCAATCTTCTCTAGGTGAAAAAAATTAAAATCTTACCAATTCTAAATTTGGGGCTAGGAAAAAGCATGTTGAGAGGAAGATCCAGAAGAACCTCATTTTACCAATATACAAATCAAATGGGCTTTTAAAGTTAAATCATTTCAAGATTGCCAGTCAGCTAGCAATCCTACAGCCAAGGTTCAAAAAGCTCATCTTCAAAGCCCTTCAGTACCCTGATACCCCTCTGAATACAAGTTTGTCCAAATGAAGGTAATACTTTACAGAATTGTTAACATTCAACAGAGAACTGCAAGTTATCCCAGCAGTTTTATTGGTGAGCAAAGTTGTATTTCTCCAACAAAATTTAGATATACTACTGAAGGGGGAGAAATTGAAAATATTACAATGCTTCCTCTGGAAAGACACAGGCTGAGAGGGGACAAAGAAGTGAAGTTTTTGAAGCCATGAAAAAGGTGGCAGGGAGAGCCCAAATCATTGTTCCCCAAATCCCACAGCAACAGGATGAAGGGCACCAATGAAGTTGGAAGGTTACAAGTTCAAGACAAATGAAAACAAACACTTTTCTACGCAGCAGGGGGTGAGCACATGAAATGTGTTCACACATGAAGCTGTGCAGGCCAAAAAAGCCAGCAGGTTCAAGACGAATTTGGACAAATGAATGGGTGATGGATTCATAGGGAAGCAGCATGGTTTAGTGGAAAGAGATGGGCCTCTAGTCTATAAGCTCACTGTGGGCAGGGAATGTGTCTACCAACTCTGCTGTACTGTACTCTCCCAAGCACTTAGTACAGTGCTCTGCACACTGTACACACTCAGTAGATACAATTGGTGGATTGCCTGGGAGTCAGAAGACCTAGTTTATAATCCCAGCTCCACCCCTTGTTAGCTGCATGACCTTGGACAATTCATACTCTAAGCCTCAGTTTCCTCATCTGTAAAATGGGAATTAAATCCTACTCCTTCCTTACTTAGACTGTGAGCCCCGTGAGAAACAGGGTCTGTATCCAATCTAACTATCTTTTATCTACTCCAGTGCTTGGTATAGTATTTGGCACATAATAAGTGCTTTACATTGCTACATTACATTAACATTACATTTACAGTGCTTTCCATTGGGAAAAAAATACTCTAGGGAAAGTTTAGTATTTAAAGGGAAAAGACTGGGGGTTAGATAGCACATCTCTAACATTAGGCTTGATGTCCAAGAGGACAACCATCTCACAGTCCCTTTTAGTCTCATGTCTTCTGGTAGCTTCAATTACTTATTTTCAACGATGCCAATATTTAGCTTCTTTTCTCAGAGAATGCAAGTTAACCAGGCTTGGTAAACCAGCTGTATGATATAATGAAAGTTATCATTAGCGAGGCTAATGTATGCAGAGATCGCTTGGGTTTAAAGATAGCCCTACAGTCAGCATGATGACCTGTGTCAGACATCAATCAATCAATATTATTTATGAAATGCTTAATGTGTGTAGAGCAGCATAAAGAATGCTTTAGGGGAGTACAGTGTAACAGAGTTGGTAGATATGCACCCTGACCACAAGTAGTTTACAATGTAGGGATACGCCACTTTCGAGAAAACTTAAAACTCCCCCTGTTTCTGGTAGTGATGGTTTGCAGCCTGGCATCTTTTCAACTTCTTCCCTCACCTGGGGCTCAAGTGTAATATTCATTTCATTATTACTATTATTGCCATGGTTAGTATTATTAAAAACCTTTACTCCACACTTACAAACTGCAAAGAACTGTACTACACTCTGGACAAAGGCAGGAAAATGAAATTAAGACCTAGACCCTGTCCACCGAGGGCTCAAAATCTAACTGGGGGAAGGCAAGCACGCCCTACAGAAGAATGTAATGGGAGCACAATGAGAACAAGTTAAAATAAAAGAAAAATATTGATGACAATTCTGTCAGCTCCCTGTACTTCGAGGGCAGCTCTCCAATACCGGCGCAGAGTCGTCGCTTGCCATCCACTGAAACCAAGAAGCCAACTTTACATGTTCAGTGGGGGCTAGCTTAAGATAGGTATTGGGGAAGTGAGGGGCTCAAGGAAGCTAAGTGCTTTCCCGTCACCCTCAATCTGACAGCACTGATGAGTCAGACTTGTAGTGAAGGAGCCAAAAGCTCGAGGACAGATATGTGTGACTTTAAATTATATATTATAAATTATTTATATATTCATATTAATGTCTGTCTCGCCCTCTGGACTGTAAGCTCGTTATGGGCGGGGAATATGTTTGCTAATTCTGCTGTATTGTACTCTCCCAAGTGCTTGGTCTATTGCTCTGCACGTAGTAAGTGCTCAGTAAATAAGATCGATTGTCTTTTTGAAAAGCATATGTGGTTCTTCCAAGCCGCTGTACAGGGCTAGTAGAAGGCCAGTAAAGGGTCAGAAGTGAGTTTGCCAGATCCTACCAACTACAACAAAGCTGACTCAGAAGGCAGCTGCTCCGGGAAGATGTGTACTCTCAATTTATGAGGCACGTCCTAGTGGAAAGAGAACGGGCCTGAAAGTCAAAAGGACATGGATTCTAATGCCGGCTTTGCCACTTGTCTGCTGGGTGACCTTGGGCCAGTCACTTCACTTCTCTGTGCTTCAGTTACCTCAACTGTAAAATGGGGATTAACACCATGAGCCCCACATACGACACTGGCTTTGTCCAAACTGATTAGCTTGTATCTGCCCCAGTTCTTAGTACAGTGTCTGGCACATAGTAGATGCTTAACAAATACCATTAAAAAAAGGGGACTGCGTCCAACCTAATTAACTTGTATCTACCCCGGCGCTTAGAACAGTGTTGACATATAGTAAGCGCTTAACAAATACCATTTAAAAAAAAATGTATCTAAGTCCGTATCCAGCAAACTCTGCCAAGTCTGGACTTGGATCCCAAGTGTCTGAGAGCCACCACCATGTTGCCCTGGTGGAAGAGCTCAGCGGTCAGTCGCTGAGGGAATATGTCTGTTATATTGTACTCTCCCAAGCGCTTAGTACAGTGCTCTGCACACAGCAAGCACTCAATAAATATGATTGACTGACTGACATTTTGCTGCCTTTCCTCAGAGTGCACCCTCCATTTGAAGGAGGGAAGATGGCGAGCAAATGCGAATGGGGCCTCCATAGGCGTTCTAGGCTGTAACAAACTTTTGGGTCCATGGTGGGTTGACTATTACAAGCTGTTAACTGTAGAAATCTCTGTCTGGGGGCCAAGAAAAAGACGGTTGAGTGTGTGATCCCATCAGAAATTTAAACTGAGAGATGATGAAAGCTGGCCTGTGTTTTGAAAGAGCACAGCCTGAGACATTTTTGTGGTGGCCTTGATATCATGCCATTAGCTCAGCACGGTGGAACAAAAGGTGAAGGGAAAAAAAATAGATTCCTCAGAGTTTACACAGCTTTCCACTGCTTCAGACTGGAATAATGACATAAAATCGAGGAAAGTCCTAAAAAGCAGATATGCAATCCTAAAGCCTTATTAAGACCACATCTCCTCCAAGAGGCCGTCCCTGATTAAGCCTTCTTTTCCCTATTCATTCAATCATATTTATTGAGTGCTTACTGTGTGCAGAGCACTGTACTAAGCACTTGGCAACTCTCCCTTCCTTTGTGCCATCTATGCATTTGGATCTGTGCCCTCTGGGCATTTGATATTCACCTCACCTTCAGCCCCACACCATTTATATTCATTCATTCAATCGTATTTATTGAGCGCTTACTGTGTGCAGAGCACTGTACTAAGCGCTTGGGAAGTACAAGTTGGCAACATATAGAGATGGTCCCTACCCAACAGTGGGCTCACAGTCTATGTACACTTCTATAAACCATATTATAAAGTATTTGTTTTTATTAATGTCTGTCTTCTCCGCTGGACTCATTAAGCTCATCATGCGCACGATGCATCTACAAACTCTGTTTGTCTACAAATCCTGTGTTGCATTCTCCCAAGCACTTAGAATAGTGCTCTGCACCTAGTAAATACTCAGTAAATACCAATGATGTCAATGATGAAAAGTCAATAGTCTATTCACTCCAATATTCTGCACCTGACAGCAGCGACATGATGCTTGGAAGAAGAGTGTGATAGTTGCCTTCCTCAACAACCACCACATGGCTAATGGTGGGCTAAGGTGCATCATTAAAATGTCCTTCTCTAACCATTTATGTCCAGAAATATATCTAGACCCCCCCCCTTGAACTTGTTGATATTTTCTGCCTCCATAACTTCCTGAAATAATGAATTTCATATATGTAGTATCTTTCAGTGTTTCAATTTAATTTTCAATTTTACAGTACTTGTGAAGCACTGATTATGTGTCAAGCACTGTTCTAAGCACTGGGATAAATACAAGTTAATCGGGTTGGACACAGTCCCTGTCCCACATGGGGCTCACAGTCTAAGTAGGAGGAGAAAGATTTAATCCCCACTTTACCGATGAGGGAACTGAGGTACACGGTACCTGTTCTCCCTTCTAATTAGACTGTGAACCCCATATGGAACAGGGACTCTGTCCAACCTAAATAACTTGCATCTACCCCAATGCTTAGAACAGTGCTTGGCACATAATAAGTGCTTCACAAATGCCAGTAAAAAAAAAAATGAAAGGGGAAAGAGCTTACAGCAGAAATAACCAAAGGTCTCACAACTCTCAGTGGCTGGCGAGATTCTAGCCCGAGTTCTCTTAGACCAACTATTGATCCAGATTTCATTCATTCATTCATTCAATCGTATTTATTGAGCGCATACTGTGTGCAGCGCACTGTACTAAGCTCTTGGGAAAGTTGGCAACATATAGGGACGGTCCCTACACAACAACGGACTCACAGTCCGCAATGTGGCTTCAGGCCATAGCATGATATGGTTGATATGATAATCATGACAAATGTTAAGCACTTTGTATATGTTAAATCCAGGGGTACATTTGTTGTCTGAATGATATCGTGGAAATCCAGTGTACAGTATTAAGACCTTTATACATTGGTTTAAGTATTTAATGTCAACAGTACACGGGCTCTAGTAAGTACTAAAAAAGTTTGGCTGCTCTAAAAATTTATCAAGATCCTAAGATTACCCCGCTTTATTAGGGATATTATTAATAATAATAATGGCATTTGTTAAGCACTTACTATGTGCAAAGCACTGTTCTAAGCGCTGGGGGGATACAAGTTGATCACGTTGTCCCACGTGGGGCTCACAGTCTTAATCCCCATTTTACAGAAGAGGTAACTAAGGCTCAGAGAAGTTAAGTGACTTGCCCAAGGTCACACAGCAGACACGTGGGGGAGCCGGGATTAGAACCCATGACCTCTGACTCCCAAGCCCGTGCTCTTTCCACTGAGCCACACTGCTTCTATGAGGGCTAGATGCATCCCTAAAGTTTCGGATGGTTATCAAGGACAACAGTGATTAGAAGAGCAGTATGGCTTGGGAGTCAGGAGGACCTGGGTTCTAATCCTGACTCCACTAATTGTCCGCTGTGTGACCTTGGGTAATTCACAACTTCTCTGTGCCTCAGTTACCACACTTGTAAAATGAGGACTAAGACTATGCCCCCTGTGGGAAAGAGACAGTGTCCAACCTGATTATCTTGTATCTACCCCAGTGCTGACTGCAGTGCCTGGCACGTAATAAGCGTTTAATACCATTTAAAAAAAAAAAAAAATCACACTTTTCCTCCAAGCAGCCTGTTGCCATTGTCAGAGAGAGAATACTGGATCAATTAATCATATTTATTGAACACTTACTGTGTGCTAAGCACTGTACTAAGCACTTGAGAAAGTACAATAACAGTCAGACAAGTTCCCTACCCACAACAAATGTACATTGTAGAGGAACCACTGTAAAGGATGGCTGCCATTATCCAATTACAGTATTTCTTGGATTCCTTAAACTGTAAACTCCTTGTGGGCAGGGATAGTGTCCACCAACCCTATTATACTTTACTCTCCCGAACACAGTACAGTGCTCTGCACACAATAAAGACTCAATTAATATCATTGATTATGTTATTTACCTTTTCAGGGGGCTGAATCCAAATCTTTTTAGGATACCCTGTTATAGAGTTGTTTCATTACACCTGATTTTCGATTTAAATATTAAAAACACATATCTTAATCCTTCAAGAAAGCAGTCAAAGTCAACTAACAGCTGAATCACTTATGCTTTTGTTTAGTTTTTGACAGACAGACTTCTCTAAATGGCACCTCTCTCACAAAGCTTTGCTAATACGGTCTCCTTGACATAAAGTCAAAAACAACTGAAGTGATGAATGATTGAGAGATATCAAAGGTTTGGATTTGAGAACACACGGTAACTTTAAAGCATTTCTGTTAACACTCCAAATTGACTTATAAATCAAGCCTTAATCATTTAAATTCAACTTCAAAGAAAATAAAATGAAAACTGAAAACACAAAGGATATTATATAATTTCTTCCATTTTTTAAGGAACATGAAAGTGAAAATTTTGGAACTGGAGGCCAAAAAAGTCGCCTTCAAACAACACATATTCACAAAATTTGAATTAACCAAATCCCTCCAGTTGACACACTTGCACATTCAGCTGTGATTTTCATCGTTACTGTACGCAAACTCAGAGTGGCTCAGGAGGCAGACACCTCACCGCTCTGGGATTAAATGAATGAAAAACAGAAAAGTATGACCATTTAAAGTTGAAATGTACCTGCTGCTTCATTACCTAGAGAGAGCACCTTTATTTTGCTTTCACTTTATTCCAACATCTCCATGAGTCCCCTTTTAGACTGTGAGCCCACTGTTGGGTAGGGACTGTCTCTATATGTTGCCAATTTGTACTTCGCAAGCGCTTAGTACAGTGCTCTGCACATAGTAAGCGCTCAATAAATACGATTGATGGTGATGATGATGATGATGAGTCCTATGCAGAGTACAATTACTATCTTATGTAAGGGCCGCAGTGTGGCCTAGTGGAAAGAGCACAGGTCTGAGAGTCGAAGGACCTAGGTTCTAAATCTGGCTCTGCTCCTTGTCCGCTGTGGGACCTTCAGTCACTTAATAATAATAATGATGGCATTTGTTAAGCGCTTACTATGTGCAAAGCACTGTTCTAAGTGCCGGGGAGGATACAAAGTGATCACGTTGTCCCATGTGAGGGCTCACAGTCTTAATCCCCATTTTACAGATGAGGGAACTGAGGCACAGAGTAGGGAAGTGACTGGTCCAGAGTCATACAGCTGACAATTGCTGGAGCCGGGATTTGAACCCATGACCTCTGACTCCAAGCCTGTGCATTTAGCCACACTGCTTCTCTAACTTAACTGCTCCGTGCTTAGTTTACTCATCTGTAAAATGGGGATTCAATACCTGTTCTCCCTCCTAATTAGACTGTGAACCCCATATAGGACAGGGACGCTGTCCAATGTGAATAACTTGTATCTACCCCAGCACTAAGCACAGTGCTTGCTTAACACCCCATCATCAGTCCCATAGCACTTACTTACATATCCATAACTTCTTCATTTATATTAGTGCCTGTCTGTCCCCCTAGACTGTAAGCTCCTTGTGAGCAGAGAACATGTCTACCACCTCTGTTGCTTTGTACCCTCCCAAGCTCTTAGTATAGTGCTCTGAAAGTGAGTGCCCAATACATACCATTGAGGCTCTTAGTATAGTGCTCTGAAAGTGAGTGCCCAATAAATACCATTGAGCTACATGGCCTAGTGGATAAAGTGCGGGCCTGGGAGTGAAAAGGAGCTGGGTTCCAATCCCAGCTCTGCCACTTGTCTGCTGTGTGACTCTGGGTAAGCCACTTCACTTCTCTGTGCCTCTGTTACCTCATCTTTAACATGGGGATTAATATGTGAGCCCCATGTGGGCTATGGACTGTGTCCAACCTGACTAGCTTATATCTACCCTAGCGTTTAGTGTACTAAGGACATAGTAAATGCTTATATACCATAAAAAATACCATTATCATTTTAGATCCCAGTTTGTGGCTTGCCTCTGCTTTATAGGCAAGGTAGGCTGCAATAACACACCTCTTTCCCCCAACACACACACACACACTCTCTCTCTCTCTCTCTCTCTCTCTCTCTCTCTCTTTTCCTCTTCCCCCTTCTCCTCTCCCTTGTCTTCCCCACCTGCCCTTGAAGCTGGCAAAGTCTCCTTTCCTCCAACTAGCCAGGGAACCCAGCAGAGCTGTGGATGTGGGCAAGGATTTCCTCATGCCCCCATCGAGTTCCAAGGCATAGCATAGCCTCCTTCCCAGTTTGGCCCCAGCCCACCAGAGGCCTTGTACACAAGAAGGACATTTCTCTGGCCAGAGGTGGACGACCTGGCTCTGGGACTAACCGGAGGCTCTTTGATCTCTAGCTAAGCTTCGGGGCCACACAAGGGCTTTGTCATCCTCTGCCAGACTCCTGGACTAAGCAGGGGTTTTTAACACTTGCTCTCCCACCCCACCATTGGCTTCCAACCTCAGGTCAATCAATCAATCAGTGGTATTTATTGAGTCCTTACTGTGGGCGGAGCACTGTACTAAGGACTTGGGAGAGTACAACGTGACAGAGTTAGTAGGCATGTTCCCTGTCTACAGTGAGCTCACAGCTTAGAGGGGAAAAGAGACATTAATATAAATGAATTATGGATACATACATAAATAAATAAGCTCAGGGGAAAGCTTTAACCCTCAAAACCCTGCAGTCAGAATGAAGAGTTTGTACATATTTATTACCCTATTTTATTAATGATGTGTATATACCTATAATTCTATTTATCTATTTTGATGATGATGGTGGTATTTGTTAAGCGCTTACTATGAGCCAAGCACTGTTCTAAGCGCTGGGGTAGATACAAGGTTATCAGGTCATACCACGTGGGACTCACAGTCTTAATCCCCATTTTACAGATGAGGTAACTGAGGCATAAAGAAGTTAAGTGACTTGCCCAAAGTCACACAACAGACAAGTGGTGGAGTGGGTTTAGAACCCACGACCTCTGACTCCCAAGCACGTGTTCTTTCCACTGAGCCACGCTGCATCTCGTGATGATTTTGATGATATTGACACTTGTCTACTTGTTTTGTTGTCTGTCTCCCCCTTCTAGACTGTGAGCCGGTTGTTGGGTAGGGAACATCTCTATCTGTTGCCAAATTGTACTTTCCAAGCACTTAATACAGTGCTCTGCACACAGTAAGCGCTCAATAAAGACGATTGAATGAATGAAGAGCTGACACCTATAGACTCTGCCAAGAGACCACTTGCTTGGACATTTGTAGGCAGGGTCCACAACTGCTAACTCGTATTGTATTCTCCCAAGTGCTTAGCATAGTGCTCTGCACAAAGCATTCAATAAATATCAGATGATGAGGACTTCTAAATTTCTAAAATTTCAAAAAGCAAAATCCACCAGGTAATATTTCAACTAATGAACAAGCCCATCTTCAAGCTTATAGACTGATAACTGACACTTGGCATTCTATGCTAAGACTGTATTACAGATTATGTGGCCAGAACTATGGGAAAATATTCCAAACAGAAGACAGGTGATTGCAAATATGACTGCTGAAAATGTTAAGGATGTTGGTAATGATAATGGTGATGGTATTTTTAAGCACTTGTGTGCCAAGCACTTTCTTAAGCACTGGGTAGATGCAATATAATCAGATCAAACTCAGTCTCTGTCCCACAAGGGGCTCACAGTCCGAGAGAGAAGGGAGAACAAGTGTTTTGTCCCTTGTGCTGTGTGACCTTGGGTAAGTCACTCCACTTCTCTGTGGCTCAGACTTTGAAACCCGTGTGGGACAGGGACTGTGTCCAACCTGATTTGCTTTCATCCACCCCATTGCTTAGGTCAGTGTCTGGCTCATAGTAAGCACTTAAATGCCATGATTATTATTATTATTACTATGGGGCTCACAGTCTAAGTGAGGAGACTTAGACTCCCCACAGCAAAGTGGCAGAGCAGGGACTAGAACCCATGATGGTCTGATCATCGTGAATCTACTCCAGTGCTTATCCCGTAGTAATAACTTTCCTAGCTTATTGTTATTCCACTGTTACCAGTGGAAAATACTGGAGGATAAAAGGGTTCTGCCGCAAAGTGATGCTGAGATCCTTTGATATAGAAAAGGGACAGATCGATAGAAGACTCCTGCCTCAAGGGTTGGGAAAGAAGATGACCTCTCAAAATCCTATCCAGCTCTGTGATTCTCTGATTCTATGGAAGGGTCATCCCTGAACTGACTAAAACATAAATTAGTGCCTTCACATGCAAAAGGCTCCATATGTATCGAAAGTTTCCAATGACAAAATGGAGAATTCATCAAATTGACCCAAAAGGTAAAACATTAATAGACTGCTGAAGGAGCCACTTATTTTGTCTGAAGTGGAAAGAGCACGGGTTTGGGAATCAGAGGTCATGGGTTTTAATCCCAGCTCCGCCACATGTCTGCTATGTGACCTTGGGCAAGTCAGGCAACTGAGCCTCAGTTACTTCATCTGTAAAATGGGGACTAAGACTGTGAGCCCCACGTGGGACAACCTAATCACCCCAGCGCTTAGAACAGTACTTTGCACATAGTAAGTGCTTAACAAATGCTATTATTATTATTATTATTATTATTCCTAATGATTGAAAAAATGTTCACTCTGAATGGTGCTAATAAACTGCTAAATTCTCAAACAAAATAGTGATTTTGTAATGGCCACTTTCATTCCAAGCATTTAACATCTGAATTGATATTGGAATGTGACTAACTATACCCTTTTAGTAAAAAAAATCCTGGTAGAATATGAGGTGTATTATTTCAGGGGTCAGGAACTGCTGCATTTTAAAGGATATTGAAATGCTTCCCCTTTAATTAATATCCTTAAAAAGGCATTGGATGGTCGGTGACAGAAGGGAATGAGAATCAATGCATTTCAGTGTTTATGTCCATTCGACTCATCTGGAGTCTGGGTTAGAACACATTGGGAAATCTGAAAGAAAACATACAACTTGCATAAAAATAACATTTGCCCAACTGAAAATTTGACTTCAGTTAAGGTTCACCTACCTCCATTTTAATGTCGTAGTTCTGGCCAAGGATACCCTCTATGAGCTCTTTGATCATCCGATCCGAAGCCGACGGAGAGGTGGACTGCAGGGAAGCAATTATTTCATCGATAGATCTTGGAACCAGTTTAACAAGCAAACTGGGAGACGAAACAGGCTCCTCTGGAGTGCTCTGCTGGAAATCCTCCTTGGCTATTTTTAAAGTGCGGCGTCTGGCTCTTCCCTGCAGCTCTGCACTCAACCTCCCGCTAATCCTCTTGGAGCCCCGAATGCGTCCCATTCTCTCTTCAGCGAATGAAACTCTCTGTGCTCCTTTCAGATCCTGTTTCACCTGTTTTTTCTTTTTCGTCAACTGTCCGAGTTCACTCTCCCTTCTGCTTGAGATTGAAATAGCGGAACTCTCAGTGGTCATGCTCAAGGTGGCATTTTCTTCACTGGGGTGGGTTCTCTGGACAGGGGGAGTGTGAGACTTGCCTGCCGGAAATTCTTCGATTTTCTGCAACACAGTGGGTTTAGGAGTCTGTGGCCTTCGGCGAACAATAAATCTGTGATGCTTAAGCTTCTGGGGACGAACCGAAGGTTTAAATAACGTGGCTTGTTTGGTGGTGCCGGCTAAAGAAGCTATAACTGGCTTCTTTGCTCTTTCGGATCCACCGGGATCATCTCTGGCTCTTGAAAGACCACTTGGTCCACTTCGATCGACCTCAACCTTGCTCTCTTCTGGAGGCGATTTTCTTTTTTGAATCTGAGGTCTGAGGTCACAAGTTTGTTTTGCAGAATCGCTGACTGACGAAATGCTCCTACCTTTTCTCTGATCTTTCTGGCTGCCGAAAACTTCAGTTGGAACTGTCCCTTTTTCTCTCCAGGGGGGCTCCGAGGTCTGGGAAGTAACCCGTTCACCTGGATACACCAGGCCATGGGAAATGCCTACACTGGTGCGAGCAACCAATGCCTGTTTGAATTTCAGAAAATCCTGCCGAACCTGCTTGCGGACCTCGTCAAGTTCCTTTTTCATTTTTATTTCTTCATTATAACTTAGTCCAAAATGCTTTGGTATTCTAGCCATGTTGTCCTGTAAAATAACCAAAATCAGAAAAATGTATGAGGGATTTTTAGACCCTTATAGGTTCAAAATCAGAAGAGTGTATTACAAGCATATTCTTTGATGTTTAATTACCCATTTAGTCTATCGGATTTATTATTGTGCTACACCAATCATATTTATTGAGTGATTACTAAGTGCTTGGGAGACTATGACAGAGGTGGTAAACATGTTATCTGCCCACAAGGAGCTTACAGTCAAGAGCGGGAGATAGATATTAATAAAAAGAAATTATGGATATGGACACAAGTGCTGAGGGTTTCAGTGTTGATACCTTAAAAAAGAAGCGTGATTCAAGCAGCCACTCACTTCACTAAGAGTTTCTTTTCTTTAAATGGTATTTGCTTATGGCTCTTTAAATGGTATTTAAATGAGAAGCATTAAGGTGTGGGATGAAGAAAGCAAAGACATCATCTTTTTCAGCACTCTTTCATCCCCAACATTGTAAGCTCATTGTGGGCAGGGAATATGTCTATTATATTGTTATATTATACCCTTCCATGCACTTAGAACAGTGCTCTGCACACAGTAACCACACAATAAATGATTGACTGACTAAAACAACAACAAGATAAATCAATGGGAAAAGGGAGCAAGTGGGCACAGAAATTAAACTGGTATACTCTCATCTACATATGGCCCTTCTACTCTAGACTGTGAGCTCATTTTGGGCAGGGAATGAGTCTACTGTTGTATTTTACTCTCCCAAGCACTTAATACAGTGCTTTGCACACAGTAAGCACTCAATAAATATGACAATGAATGAAAGCTAATGGACTGAAGGAAAATAAAATATTTCAAGCTGCACATTCACTCACCCAGCTAACTTTAATGAAAGGCTGCCCTTCCTGAAGTAAATCAGATTTTGCTCAGGGGAGTAATGTCAATACCAGAGCTGCCTGTTCACATGCTATGAGAGGCATCCTTCCTTGTGGATGATGATTTTCATCACATGATGTTCTTCTGGACCATGATACCATGGTTAATAGAGTCAAATACATTTCTTTTACACAGAATCCTTTTCAAACTCTGGTTTTTGTATCCACCCTTAGGATTCCTTTTTGCCCCTAGGTATAGGGTTTGGAGTAAACGCTTCTCCATTTCAAGTTGGCTGGGCTCTTGTTCAACACCCCAAGATTTAAAGCCCCTCAGGTGCAGCCCTCTGGTGAGGAAAGACATGTTGAAGGCCCTTATTTCATCTCCTTTTCCATTTGGGGTGAACAGCGGGTGAACAAATAGGGCTATTTCAGACTCTTATGGGGACTCCTGCTGTGACTTCAGTGAGCATACTCAGCCTGCCTATTTATCTAAATCTTTAGTTTAGAACAATGCTGTGGGGTATGCCACAGCCAGCAGGATGACTGCTTAGTTTCATTGGTAATAGCTTGCCCCACCATTTTCTCTGACCCTGTACAATCCATTGTTGCTTTAGCTGTGGGTGACTGGAAACTTTATCATTTTATAGAACAGTGTGGCCTAGCAGTCAGAAGGACCTGGGTTCTAAAGCCAGCTCCACCACTTGTCTCCTGTATGACCTTAGGCAAGTCAATTCCCTTCTCTGTGCTTCAGTTACCTTACCCATAAAATGGGGATGAAGACTGTTAGCCCCACATGGGGCATGGACTGTGTCCAACTTGACTGCTTAATCTGCCCCAGTGCTTAGCACGGTGCCTGGCACAAAGTTCACAATACCATAAAAAAGGGTAAAACCTGAGGCTTGGCTAGAATTGATTCATCTGACATCCAGTGGCAGGAAGAGCACAGACTCCAAGTTTATTGATTATCTGTTTAGAACAGGGGTCGGCAAGTAAAAGAAATAAAACCTGCGCACAACTGAAGAAAAAAAGAGCCATACAATTTATGGTCCTCATCCATGACATATATGACGTCAATTAGTCATGCTGTGCATGGTGTGGTAAGTTGGGTAGGGATTGTCTCCATTTGTTGCCTAATTGTACTTTCCGAGTGCTTAGTACAGTGCTCTGCACACAGTAAGCACTCAAATATGACTGAATGAATGACATCATTGAGCCACGTGGCTGCTTCACAGCAACAGCTGTTCAGAGTAAACTTACTCCTCTGTGGCTGTTACTGCTGCCTCCACTTAACTCAGCTGCTTTCAGACCTAGCCTGAGTGGGAGCCTGTGAAAAATGCTCATGGCAGACAGTGCCTGGTAAAGGGACTGCTTGCTTCAGGTGGGTGGACAGTGCCCCTGAGGGAGCAGGGAGACAGGAGCAACTTGTGCTCACCCTGCTGAATGATAAAGCATGGAACTGCCATCTTGGCTCCTGCTCAGCCCCTTTCCAGCTCAAAGGGACAGGGTGGCCCAGCTGCTTCTTGCTCAGCTTCCTTCATTACTTTATGCTGTGCAGGCTGAGCTAATAGTGTCATCTTTATGGTGCCAAGACCACGGATGGGGGCTGATGCTTAAGACACACATTTTATCCCAAGAAGAGTCATACGTGGGGCACAAGCTGCAAGGACTGAGGAGGGGACAGAAGCAGCTTGCACTCACCCTGCCACCTGATGAACCACAGAGCTGCCATGTTGGCTCCCCCTCAGCCCCTTTCCTGCTCAAAGGGACAGGGCAGTCCAACTACTTCCTGCCTATCTTCTTTCCTAGTTTTATGCTGTGGAGGAAGATGAAAAAGTGTTGTCCTTATGATGCCAAGTCTAGGGGTGGGGGCTGATGCTTAAGAGCCATATTTGATTCCAAGGAGAGCTGTAAATTCCAGACCCCTAAATCTAAAATTGAATCACAAGCAGAGTCTATTATTCAAGGGTAAGAACTGCATTTTCATGAATTGGGCAGTTCCCTCAAGACATGGACCCTAAATGACCACCCAGTTGGGACATCCCTGTGACCAGATCGGCTCAGGCCTCCTAAATCTCCCCGGAAACAGGAGCAAGTGAATGACCATACACCTCCCTCTACAGCAAAAAGCACTTGGTACCTTATTGACAGGTTCACCCAAAAAGGATAACAATCAAGACAAAGAATATCTCTGTAGACATCTGGCAAGACTAACCCCCACCACCATCATCATTCATCAACCGCATTTATCAAGCAAGCATCTACTACGGGCGGAGCCCTGTATTAGGAATCTGGGATAAACAATTGAACTAAAAGACCCAATCCCTACCCTCTAGGAGCTTACAGTTGAATGGGGGAGACACAAATAAAATACCCAGATCAACATTCTGCTGCTCAGACTGTTTTTTGAGAAAAACATTCTGTCCATTTTCCCCTCACTCTTCAAAAACCTCTAGTGGTTGCCTGAGAGTCAGAAGGACCTGGTTCTAAAACTGACTCTGTCACTTGCATGCTGTGTGCCTTCGGGCAAATCGTTTCCTGTGCCTTAATTACCTCATCTGTAAAATGGGGATTACTATTTTGAGCACCATGTAGGACAACGACAAGCTGAAGCTTCTATCTACCCTAATGCTTAGTATGGTGCCTGGCAATATAGTAAGCGCTTAACAAGTACCATGTAATAATAACAATAGTGACTGAAGTGTTTGTAAAGCCATGTGCCAAGCACTGTGGTAGATATTAATCCGGTGGGATGCAGTCCCTATCCTTCATGGGGATCACACTATAAAGCGTTTGTTTTTCATTTCAATCGTATTTATTGAGCACTTATTGTGCACAGAGCACTGTACCAAGGCCTTTAGGGAAGTACAACAACAGACACATGCCCTGCCCACAACGAGCTTAGAGGGGGGAAGACAGACATGAATACAAATAAATAAAATTACAGATATGTACATTACTGTTTTGGAGCTGGGAGGGGAGGAAAAGCAAAGGGAATAAGTGTGATGCAGAAGGGAGTGGGAGATGAGGAAAGGTGGGGGGGCTGAGGGGTGGGGGATACTTCTGCTTTGGCTGCCTCATTCATTCAATCGCATTTATTGAGCGTTAACTTTGCAAAGCACTGTACGAAGCGCTTGGGAGAGTCTTTTTAGGATCCACCGCGCGACTGAGGCTTGTGCACACCCGTCCAACAGCTGCTCAAGCCCTGACTTCTGCTGAGCAACTTGTAAAATCCTCTGAAAAAGATCCGGCTTGAAGAGGAAGCAATAAGGCACGGGGACTGTGCCTTGGGGCTCTGTTTCAGGGTGAAAGACTGGACTGACCCAGACACCAGAGTTCAAGTCAGCGGGGCCACCGCTGTCCTGTAGGCGAGCCAGGGTCCGCAGTGGGATGGAAAAAATGGAAACAGTCCAAAGAGCCCCAGTTCATTCAATCGCATTTATTGTCCTTTCCCTTTTCATTCATTCAATCGTATTTATTGAGCGCTTACTGTGTGCAGAACACTGTACTAGGCGCTTGGGAAGTACAAGTTGGGAACAGATAGAGACGGTCCCTACCCAACAACGGGCTCACAGTCTAGAAGGGGGAGACAGACAACAAAACAAAACACGTGGGCAGGTATCAAGTCGTCAGAACAAATATCAAGCTAAATGCATATCATTAACAAAATAAATAGAATAGTAAATATGTACAAGTAAAATCAATCAATCGCATTTATTGAGCGCTTACTGTGTGCAGAGCACTGTACTAAGCGCTTAGCACTGTACTAAGTAAAATAGAGTAATACATCTGTACAAACATAAAGAAGCATTGTGGCTCAGAAGAAAGAGCACGGGCTTTGGAGTCAGAGGTCATGGGTTCAAATCCCAGCTCCGCCAACTGTCAGCTGTGTGCCTTTGGGCAAGTCACTTAACTTCTCTGTGTCTCAGTTACCTTATCTGTAAAGTGGGGACTAAGACTGTGAGCCCCACGTGGGGCAACCTGATCGCCTTGTAACCTCCCCAGCGCTTAGAGCAGTGCTTTGTATATAGTAAGCGCTTAATAAATGCCATTATCATTATTATATATACAGGTTCTGTGGGGAGGGGAAGGAGGTAGGGCGGGGGGGGGGGGATGGGGAGGAGGCCCTACTGAGAGCTCCCCTCCTCCAGGAGGCCTTCCCAGACTGAGCCCCTTCCTTCCTCTCCCCCTCTCCATCCCCCATCTTACCTCCTTCCCTTCCCCACAGCACCTGTATATATGTTTGTACATATTTATTACTCTATTTATTTATTTATTTATTTATTTTGCTTGTACATATCTATTCTATTTATTTTGTTAGTATGTTTGGTGTCGTTCTCTGCCTCCCCCTTTTAGCCTGTGAGCCCCCTGTTGGGTAGGGACTGTCTCTAGATGTTGCCAACTTGGACTTCCCAAGCGCTTAGTACAGTGCTCTGCACACAGTAAGCGCTCAATAAATACGACTGATGATTCATCAACTGAATCAAATGAATCGATGATTCATCGATTGATGATTGATTGATTGATTGAGGAGGAAACGGGCCAGATCCCTGCGTCTTCCCAAGCCTCCCGGGGCCCATCCCCTTCTCACCGAGTAGGAAGAGATGTCTCCGCCGCCTGTCGCCTCCCGTCCTGGGCAGGTCCCGATCCTAAACCTGCAGGGCCGGGATGCTCATCGAAGGGAGGAGGGACGCGCTCTGTTACCTAGCAACCCGCCTCTGCGCCTGCGCACATCCCCCTCCTCCATCCTTCCCAGGCCCTTGAGCTAACCGTGAGACCCTGCAAGCCTCCGGGAGCAGAGCAGGGGTCTTCCTACCTGATGCGGGGGGAGGTGGTGGGATGGAGAAAGAGAGGACGGTGCACTGAGCATCCACGTGCTTCCCCGTGCCTGCTCACAAAACCACCCCCTCACACAGCTGTGCCCTGCATCTGCGGCACTGCCTGATCAAATCCACGTGGGACAGAGCCAAAGTGCATGTCTGATAAGATCAATGTAGCCCCTTCCTCGCCTTTTGCTGCACGTTGCATTTGCTACCCACGGGGCTTTCAATTGTTCAAAAGAAATCAACAGTGGCATTTACAGAGGGCTTCTGCCCAGGTTACATTTCCCCAACTACCACCTCAGGGCTAGTAAGCCTGCTGTGCAATTATGCAATCAGAACCTCCCGTAACACGTTTGTATATATCAATTTATGTAACCTACTATCTAAGCAATCAGTCAGCCACACATCCACGTTTCTTTCTTCCCCCTATGGGTAGAATAGTTTAGGGTCTGTTTCTCTTGCTGGATTGTAAACTCGAGAGTAAGGATCATTCATTCATTCTTTCAATCGTATTTCTTGAGTGCTTACTGTGTGCAGAACACCGTACTAAGCGCTTGGAAAGTACAATTCGGCAACAGAGACCACCCCTACCCGACAACGGGCTCACAGTCTAGAAGGGGGGAGGCAGACATTAATAATAATAATAATAATAATAATAATAATGTCGCCTAACCCTGTTGTGTTCTCCCAAGAGCTTAGTACAGTGCTCTGATTGATTGATTTAAAAAACCTCTTTCCTGGACCCAGATAATATTTCCAGCTGGGATTTGATGGACACAGCCCCTACAGCACTGGCTTGGGTGTTGGAGAATGTGGGTTCTAATCCCTGCTCTTCCACTTGTCCGCTGTGTGACCTTGAGCAAGCCACTTAACTTCTCTGTGCCTCAGTTATCTGTAAAAAGGGGATTAAGCCCCACGTGAGACAACCTGATAACCATGTTATCTACCCCAGTCCTTAGAACAGTGCTTAGCAGCATGGCTCAGTGGAAAGAGCCCGGGCTTGAGAATCAGAGGTCATGGGTTCTAATTCTGGATCCACCGCTTGTCAGCTGTGTGACCTTGGGCAAGTCACTTAACTTCTCTGTGCCTCAGTTCCATCATCTGTAAAATGGGGATTAAGACTGTGAGCCCCACGTGGGACAACCTTGATTACCTTGTAACCCCCCCAGCGCTTAGAACAGTGCTTGGCACATAGAAAGCACTTAACAAATACCAGCATTATTATTATTATTATTATTATTACCTAGTGAGCACTTAACAAATACCATTATTATTATTATTATTATTACCTAGTGAGCACTTAACAAATACCATTATTATTATTATTACAGAACCTTAGGAACCTCTAAGATAGAAGAGATTCCTTTCTCCCAAGCTCCCTCAAACACATATGCAACTCATGTGGCTCAAGCATATACACAGTGTCACACACATATACAGGAATACACTTTAATATACACACTTCTACATGGAACTACACAAGTACACACATCCCTACACCTTATACACATGAAAGTGCACACTCGGGACTTGTAGAAATGCTGGGGAAGGGCGCCTCCCTTACATTCAGAATGCCATTTACATACAGAATGCCATTTACATTCAGAAAAGTAGCTGAATCTCCCCCCATGGTAGATTCTGAACCCGCTCCAAACCTGCCATGGAGGCAAGAGGCGGCTGTGACATATGGGAACTGTGGACTGTAGCCATGGCAGGCTCTGGAGCTTCTTAGGAGCCTCTATACGTGCAGTGCAGTCCCACCTCGGGCCACATTTTGCCAACCCAAGGGAATGTTCTTTCCTTGGCCTGAGGTCTTGGTTATAACCTGAACCTAATCGAAAAGGTCACTGTCACTGACTGCCCCCGCATCCGAAATGAATAGACCATCGTGGTCTGCCCAAGTAATGGCATGAAAACTTGGTTGACATCACCCTAGGAGTTGTTTCTGCAAAACCATAACAAAACGTACAGATCAAGCTAAGAAACAGGTGTGGTCAATTGTGGAACACTAAATCTGAAGACATCCAGGGACACGCTGCTACCATAAAAGTAATGATTTATAGCTATCATTCAGGAAGTTAAATGGTTGCTGATACATTATCACATGACTGCTGAAGGGTATGAATGGAACTACCCTCCTCACAGGCTGAGGGAATCTTTTACAGATGAGAAAGCCCTAATCCATAACGAACCCTAATCCATATTTGTAATTTATATATAAATATAAATGCCTATCTCCCCCTCTAGACTGTAAACTCATTGGTTTGTTTTTATGGTGTTTGTTAACTTCTCTGTGCCTCAGTTTCCTCATCTGTAAAATGGAGACTACTACTGTGAGCCCCATGTAGTACATGGACTGTATCCAACTTGATTAGCTTGTATCTACCCCAGCGCTTAGTACAATGCCTGGTACATAGTAAGTTTTTAAGAAATACCATTTAAAAAGTTATTAACTATAAGTACATAAATGCTGGGTGGGGAAAGGAGAGATGAGCACCTAAGTCACATTAAATCATTTTCAACTTGGACTTTTGGTAATAGGTGAGTCAATTCAGACTTTACTGTTAGCAATGGCAAAAATCCATTAAAAGCTTTTTGCCAGTTCTACCAGGTGGCATCCATTTTCTCACAACTAAGTCCTACAAACTCAAATAATGAGCTCCTTTCCACTTTTGTTTGCTGTCTAAACATGCTCTGTCTTCTTTACAACCTTTCTTGCAGGGCTTTTGCATCAGAGGTAATGGATATTTCAAAGTAACAGCAGCATCTTCTGATATGACAGTATCAATGACTTTGCAAGATAATAGATAGGGAGTATAAGCTATTCAAGTAAAAGTAGCATGGTGTCATAAACTGATTGCAGGGATTTCAGCTAGCATGTGAAATTGTGAATGTGAAGATAAAAGGGAGAAGAGGCTTAGGCAAAAAAAAAAAAGAAAGCAAATAGAAGCCTATCAGACAATGGTGGGGCAGTGGGTGGAGAAAGGATGAGATTATAATGCCTAGATAATATGTTGATAGCTAATATTTAGCTTTATGACCCTTCACAATCACAAGGACTTTTGTTTTTGTGATACTGAACAGTACAGTAAAATCAGTTAATATGATCAACTTGTATCTACTCCAGCACTTAGTACAGTGCCAGACACATAGTAAGTGCTTAACAAATACCATTTAATAAAAAAAAATGGCAGGCTGATGGCTGTACTGTAGTACAGAAAAGATGTGTGCTTCGCAAGCTCTTAATACAGTGCTCTGCACACAGTAAGCGCTCAATAAATACGATTGAGTGAATGTGTGCTCTCTATAACAACACCAAAGCCCTCATTTACAAAGGGTGATCTCCCCAGGTTTGCTCTAAAACTTGGCCTCATAAAGCAGTCCTTTTCACCTGAACCCACTAGCAAAAACATTGACGACAAGCAGATAAAATTAATAAGCCCTGAAAATTCAATTTCTTCCTAACCACCTGAGAAAGGAAAAGTATTTTATTCTGTCTCCTCGGGTCCTGATTACCCTTGTATGCAGGATTCAGGAATGTATTAGTCCATTAAATAGGAACCGTCTTTATCCACCCGAGCCTTGACTGAAGTCTGGAGAGTATTTTTGAAGTAAGCCACTTAGTTGCACAGCCTAACCCCTTCTCTCTTGGCCTGGTTTAGACTAAGGATTTAATCAGCTGATGAATTTTCTTCCCCAGCAGGTGGATCGAGATCTGGAAAAAAGAAAGAACCATGTAGTTTAGTCCCTAGGTACACATTATCATTTTTCTTAATTATGCTTCAACATCCCATTAAGCTTCCTTGCGCATACTTGGCAACATCTCAGCTTTTAAAGATTTAGAAAAGAAAATAAACTAGGAGCTCAAACACAAGGTCTTGTTTGTGGAAGATACCAAAATCCACTGAACTCCTTCATTTTGAATGAATTTGGCCTAGCCGGGTAGGATCTTGATAGCCTGAGACTCGCCCTCCATCAGAGCCGCAAAGTCTTTTGGGGGTGGACGGTTCCAAGAGTCTGTCCACAAGGGGCCATAGGGGATCCAACCATCCTCCTTCCTGACACTATGGGAGTGAAGTCCCATCCCAATCTTGGGAATGTTAGGAAGTCGGGAGGAGCCAAGTGGGGAGGAAATAATGAACAGCTTTTCTTAGTGCCCATTTTAAATATTTGTTTTAGTCTCTCTTCCATCTCCCTTTCTCTCTGTGTCCCTCCCTCTTCCCCCTAGTCTCTTTTTCCTTCCCTTTTGATAGTGTAGTCCTTGAGGGCCTGGGATGGTGTCTGAATCAATGTACCTGGCTTCTTCTCATGCTTAGTGTGGTGTTTTGTAAGTTATAAACACTTTAAATGTTAGTATTGAATGAGTCACTGAAACCTAAAAATCAAAACCTTGCTTTCCCTTAGCCCCTCCTACCCAGCTGCTCTTCTCTTCCACCCTCTCCAATCACTCAATAAAACAATCTATCAATCTGTCACATTTATTGAGTGCCTACTGTGTGCAGGGCACTGTACTAAGCACTTGGGAGAGTACAAACAATATAATAGACACATTCCCTGACCACAACGAACTTACAGTCTGAAAGAAGCTTACACTCTTTTCTGAAGCTCTCCCCCGGGAGACGTAGTATGGATGTTGGATAAGGATGATCTTTTCTGGACCAGATTGTTGGGTTCCTACAAAAAAATTCCTTGAACCCCACAAAAAATGTTCAGTGACTAAGTAAAAGGCTCATGCAGAGAGAATCCATTGAGCACGAGTCTTGAAAAGCAGTCTGGTCCAGAATCAATCAATCGTATTTATTGAGCGCTTACTGTGTGCAGAGCACTGTACTAAGCACTTGGGAAGTACAAGCTGAACCTTTCCAATCTTCATCTCAGAAAATACGATGCTCCTGAACGATGGGTTCTAATCCTGGCTCCACCACTTGTCTGCTGTGTGACCTCGGGCAAATCACTTAACTTCTGTTAAAATGGAGATTAAGACCTTGGGCCCCATGGGGTACAAGGACTGTGTCCAACCTGATTAACTTGTATCTACCCTAGCCTTTACTACAGTGCCTGGCATGTAGTAATGCTTAGCAGATACCATAAAAAGGAATGGCTGTGTGTAAAGATGGGGTGGGAATGAGGATAATAATTATGGTATTTGTTAAGCGCTTACAATCAACATGGGATCAACATGGGATCAACATAAGGATCAACATGGGTTTCATTTTATCCTTTGCCCAGAGTCTCCACACCTCTAAGGACTGCTGTGCAAATGTGTTCCTGTAGGCGTGAGAGGTTTTAGTATTTATTAAGCACACTGTACTAAGTGCCTGGCAAAATACAACAGAACCAAAAGATACATTTCCTGTCCACACAGAGTTTACAGTCTTCCCTGAATAGTTACCACCACATGCCAGTTGTACAAACCCACTAATAATCTGTAGCACATTTGCACTTATTTATACCCACACTGAGTACTTTTGTCTATATGTCATTCATTGGCATATTCAATTACTTTATTTAATTTTGATTAGTCAACTCTATATATGTAAATATATGTATGTGTCTCCCCCATTAGGGTATAAGGTTCTTGTCCTTGTGTTCAGGAACCGTGTCATTTCTCTGTTTTGTACTTTAGAACAGTGTAAGGTACCCAGTGACACTCAGTAAATACTACTACTAGCACTACTACTGCTACTACAGGACTGCAAAATATTTATAAATAGTGAGAGCAGGAGAAGTAATAAGGATCAGACTGAGAGTAGAGTGAATATGCCAGGAAGAAATATCAGAATAAATCAGAACAAATAATTGAATGTGCTGAGAATATCTATAAATACATAAATGCTAGGGGGTGGCTCTTGGCTTGGGAAGTAATTAGAGAAGGCTTATTGGAGGTGAGATTTTAAGAGGGTTTTGAAGATGGCTAGGGAGGATACGGAGACAAAGACAAAGCAGTTCAGAGCTGGGGAAACAGGGTGATCAAGCCTAGTACAGTGCTCTGCATACCGGAACTGCTCAATAAATACCACTGATTGACTCTGATTGATTAGAGAGAAACAAGTTGAGAGCGGGATGCAGTTAGAAGATAACAATAATGGTATTTGTTAAGTGTTTACTATGTGTGAAGCACCGTTCTAAGCCCTGGGGAAGAAACCAGTTAATCAGGTTGGACAGAGTCCCTGTCCCATATGGGGTTCACAGTCTAAGTAGGAGGGAGTTATCCCATTTTTCAGATGGGATAACTGAGGCACAGAGAAGTTAAGTGACTTCTCCGAGATCACACAGCAGGTACGAGGAAGAGTTGGGATTACAATCCAGGTCCTCTGACTCCTAGGCCCGTGATCTTTTCACTAGGCCACAAACTCGGGAGCTTTGAGGGATTCTTGGTTCAGATCGCACAGTTCTCTTTCTGCCATAGATGATGAGCGCTGCAAACTTTCGAGGAAGCCCGGGCATTTACTTAGCAAGGGCAGCTCCCGGGCATGCCACCAGGTACAGCTGCAACGGGAGAGGTAGCCAGGGCCTGAATTAAGACTAATAATAATAATAATAATAATAATGGTATTTGGTAAGCGTTTACCATGTGCAAAGCACTGTTCTAAGCGCTGGGGGGATACAAAGTGATCAGGTTGTCCCACGTGGGGCTCGCAGTCTTAATCCTCATGTTACAGATGAGGTAACTGAGGCCCAGAGAAGTTAAGTGACTTGTCCAAAGTCGCACAGCTGACAAGTGGCAGAGCCAGGATTAGAACCCACAACCTCTGACTCCCAAGCCCGGGCTCTTTCCACTGACCCACGCTGCTTCTCTAAACGGCATGGCCTAGAAAAGCAGTGTAGCCTAGTAGGAAATGCGTGGGCTTGGGAGTCGGAGGATCTGGGCTCTTATCCTGGCTCTGCCAATTCCTTGCTTTGTGCCCTTGGGCAAGTCACTTAACTTCTCTGTGCCTGAATTTCCTCAACTGCAAAACAAGGATTAAATCCTACTCCCCACTACATTGATTGTATCCAACCCAATTTATCTTGTATCTATTCCAGCGCTTAGTACTGTGACTGCCACATAGTAAGTGTCTAAAAATATTATTAATATTAATATCACTATTATTGTTGTTATTATTATCCTCATCCCTGATTAATCCTGTTGGAACAAGAAGCGGGGCCAAGAGATATATGTTTGTACAGATTTATTACTCTATTTTACTTGTACATATTTACTATTCTATTAATTTTGTTTAATGAGGTGCATCTAACTTTATTTTTATTTATTCTGGTGACTTGACACCTGTCCACATGTTTTGTTTTGTTGTCTGTCTCCCCCTTCCAGACTGTGAGCCCGTTGTTGGGTAGGGACCATCTCTATATGTTGTCAACTTGTACTTCCCAAGTGCTCTGCACACAGTAAGCGCTCAATAAATACGATTGAATGAATGAATGAATGAATGAATGAATGAATCTGTTTTCTCCCCACCCCGTGAACTCCCACGCGAAAAGAGGCCCCAGTGGATGAAAACACTTCGCAGCGATACCAGGAGTAGGATTTGTGGGATGGGGTTGGGAGAAGAGAGCTACCCCTGAAACAAATCAGTAAAGGCAGGACGGCGAGTGAAAAAGGATTCTTCTACAGGGTTGGTATTTAATTTGAATGACCGAGTTTGAGAGCATTGTTACTTACCTTTCGGAAGCTCAGCCACTTAGCAAACTTGTCATTGTCAGTAATCAGAGGCTCGTAACTGTGACCGTAGGCCCATGCACACCCTCTGGCTCAGCTGTTTGCGAGATGTATATGCTTGCCAATCCTAGACCAACAGAAACCGTTTTGTAGTTACAAGGTTTCTTTTTCCTTCTAAGTTTGCAAGCTTTGCTTTATTTGTTTGCCAATTTAAACATATTATTTAAACACCGAGGTTTCCTTCACTGCTCCCAGTTAGGTGTTTTGGTTGATGGAGAGTAGGGGCTTGGGTGTCCTTTAATCAATACCCAAGCGATTACTCGTCTCAGCCGCACGCCAGGTTCCCTGCACAGCCGGAGGGCGAAGGGATCTTACCTCCCCAGATAAACGGGTCAGGGGGACTTTTTACAAATTATTCGGAAGCTTAATTACACCACCAGCGACTCAGCCGAGCCTTTTTGATAAGGAATGTAAACCCTGGGTGGCAGCCACACCAAACGAGTGGCAGATGAATAATAATAATGGTATTTGTGAAGCGTTTAATTCCGTGCCGAGCGCAGGGACTCCCGAACAGGTATCGAATCCCCATCTTACGGATAAGGAAACTGAAGCACAGAGAAAATAAGTGACTTGTCCAAGGTCATACACCGAGCCCTGGTGGGGCAGGGATTAGAACCAAGGGCTCTTGACTTCCACCAGGCTACACTGCTTCTAGAAATTAAGGAAAATTAGGAATGCATATAGATCTAATTTCAGAGTGAAAGAGAGGAAGAGGAAGGAAGAGACGGGGGGGGGGGGGAGAGAGAGATTTAGGTTTTAGGCGACCAATCCCTTGCCTTTACCCGGTCCTTACCCACTCTGTCCCTGTCCCTTTTTCATCGATCAAGGGTATTTATTGAGCGCTTACTATGTGCAGAGCACTGTACTAAGGGCTTGGCAGGGTTTAATACATATTAGGTCTAACCCCTCCTCAAGACTGTAAACTCGTTGTGGGCAGGGAATGTATCTGTTTATTTTTATATTGTACTCTCCCAAGTGCTTAATACACTGCTCTGAACGCTTAATACAGTGTTCTGAACACAGTAAACCTTCAATAAATAGGATTGAATGAATGGATGAACGGATCTTCTGTCCGGGGGACTGACTAACCAGTGCTCCTAAACCCCACCCCAGCTTGCCCCGCTCACTCCCCAGACCCATGTCTCACCCATGCCCACCCCTCAGGGAGACCCCTGACCAGAAGCAGCGTGGCTTGGTGGAAAAAGCATGGGCTTTGGAGTCAGAGGTCATGGGTTCAAATCCCTGCTCTGCCAATTGTCAGCTGTGTGACTTTGTGTAAATCACTTCACTTCTCTGAGTTACCTCATCTAGAAAATGGGGATTAAGACTGTGAGCCCCCCGGGGGACAACCTGATCACCTTGTAACCTCCCCAGAGCCTAGAACAGTGTTTTGCACATAGTAAGTGCTTAATAAATGCCATTAATATTATTATTAATAAACACAAATGACATTTTGCCCTCTGGCATAGTGGATAGAGCATGGGAGTCAGAAGGTCATGGGTTCTAATCCCGACTCTGCCACGTCTGCCGTGTGACCTTGGGTAAGTGACTTCCCTTCTCCGGACCTCAGTTACCTTATCTGTAAAATGGGGATTGAGGTCGTGAGCACACATGGGACAGGGACTGTGTCCAACCTGATTAGCTTGTATCTACTCCAGCGCTTAGTGCAGTGCCTGGCACAAAGTAAACACTTAACAAATACCACAATTATTATAACCTGCCCCACGGCGGTTCTAACTCTGTCTGTGCTGACTTTGGAGTTGATGCCCATAATAATAATAATAATGGCATTTATTAAGCACTTACTCTGTGCAATTCACTGTTCTAAGCTCTGGGGAGGATACCTGATCACCTTGTAACCTCCCCAGCACTTAGAACAGTGCTTTGCACATAGTAAGCACTTAATAAATGTCATTATTATTATTATTACAAGGTGATCAGGTTGTCCCATGAGGGGCTCACAGTCTTCATCCCCATTTTACAGATGAGGTAACTGAGACACAGAGAAGTGAAGTGACTTGCCCAAAGTCACACAGCTGACAATTAGCGGAGTCGGGATTTGAACCCACGACTTCTGACACCAAAGCCGGGCTCTTTCCACAGAGCCACGCTGCTTCTCTATCTGTTTCCACCTGTTCAGCCAATAAGGGTGCCGCTAATCTGGGGCCGGGGCCTTCGTGCGTTAACGACAGTCTCCAAGTCGGCCAAAGAGAAATCGGAATCGGAAAGCATATCACCTGAGGAGTTAACCAAACTTGAGTTTACAGCTTTTGAGAATCCAGAGGCCTGCGGGAAGAGACCTGTCACTATAAGACGACCGCAATTCGCAGGTGCCTCGGAAATGACTGATCTGATTTAAATAATCATAGGGAAAGGGTCCTGAGGGGGTCCTCTCTCCGTTAAGATAAGGGTCCCTTAAGGGAGGGGGAGGAGGAGGATTCCTCCTTCAGACACACACACACACACACACCTAGTGGCTTCAGGAAAGGGACGGGGTAATGAGTCTGATACTGCTCGGAGACAGGGGATGGTTAAAACAGTCCTTGAGGGCTCTTCCAGCGTTTCCCTAAAATTAATGTCTCCTACTCCTTCCCCTTCTCTTTCTCCTCCTCTTTTTCTTCCTCCTCCTCCTCCTCCTCCTCCTTTCTCCTGTTCTTCCAGGTATTCTCGCTCCGTCGTCCCCTGCACAAGTCCATTAAAAAAAGTTGACTCCTTGCAGGGTGAAAGCCGCAATACCCAATACACTCCCCCCTCCAGTACAGTCCGGGACGAGCTACTCCTGCAGGTCCTTGCGAGGAGTCAATCAATCAATCCATCAATCAACCAATGCCTACTCTGTGCAGAGCACTATTATAAGCGCTTGGGAGAGTACAGTGGAGTAAGTAGTAAACTTACTTTGCTCTTCCCCCCTTCTCCCCACCCCACAGAACTTTTGTATGTATGTATATATTTGTATTTATTTCAATCGTATTTATTGAGCGCTTATTGTGTGCAGCGCACTGTACTAAGCGCTTGGGAAGTATAATTCGGTAACATAGTCATTCAAACGTATTTATTGAGCGCTTACTGTGTCCAGAGCACTGTACTAAGCGCTTGGGAAGTACAAGTTGGCAACATATAGAGACGGTCCCTACCAACAGTGGGCTCACGGGATATACCTGTAGCTATTTATATTGATGCCTGTTTACCTGTTTGATGTCCGTCTTCCCTCCCCCTTCCACCACCACTTTAAACCCGTTGTGGACAGGGATTATCTCTCTTTATGGCTGTATTGCACTTGTCAAGCGCTTAGTATAGTGCTCTGCACACAACAAGCGCTCAGTAAATGACTGAATGAATGAAACTGCTCGCTATTTTGGGTAGGGTTTTCCTCCGCCTCGGGGTTTGAATCTGCACGGGATCTTCTCCAGCCCCGAGGCTGTGCCCGTTCCGTCTCACCTGTTTCAACTCCGCCACCCGAATACTTCGAACAATCCGATACATCGATGATGCGAGGGATAGAGCCGGTCTAGGAAAAGAGAGATTCCTTCTGATCGTTCTTCGGCCCGGGGGGCGGATTCCGGAGTCGGGTCTGGCATCTGGGGGAGAGGAGAGGGAGCGCTAAAGCATGAGAAGCAGTGTGGCTCAGTGGAGAGAGCACAGGCTTTGGAATCCAAATCCCGACTCTGCCAATTGTCAGCTGTGTGACTTTGGCCAAATCATTTCACTTCTCTGTGCCTCAGTTACCTCATCTGTAAAATGGGGGTGAAGACTGTGAGCCCCCCCGGGGGACCTAATCCCATTGTAACCTCCCCAGCGCTAAGAACAGTGCTTTGTACATAGTGTTTATTATTATTATTACTAGGCCACGCTTTATATTTACCCCTTTTTTAATGGTATTTGTTAAGCTCTTACTATGTGCCAAGCACTGTTCTAAGCGCTGGGGTAGATACCAGGTAATCAGTGGGGCTCACAGTCTTAATCCCCATTTTACAGATGAGGTAACTAGGGCACAGAGAAGTTAGGTGGCTTGCCCTAGATCACACAGCAGGCAAGTGGCGGAGCCGGGATTAGAACGCACATCCTCTGATTCCCAAATTCATGCTTTTTCCACCAAGCCACTTTTTCCACTTAGCCACGCTGGTTCCGGGAAGTTAAAATTCCCCAGGGCCGGAATTCCCCGAGGGAGGGTGGTCGCCGACCACCCAGGCCGGGCTGGACAGCGCGGGGCGGGGGAGGGACGGCAGGAGGCGCTATGGCTTCGTGCAAAATGTCCTCAACGCCCAGAAATGAAAACTCTCATTTTTCATCTCATCTCCAAAACGGCCATCCGAACGGTCCGTCCATTAACATTTAGGCTTTCTAGATGTTATTAACAGTTGCCTTTTGTTGACAGACTGTGAGCCCGCTGTTGGGTAGGGACTGTCTCTATGTGTTGCCGACTTGTACTTCCCAAGCGCTTAGTACAGTGCTCTGCACACAGTAAGCGCTCAATAAATACGATTGATTGATTGATTGACAGGTGGCTTTGGGCTGGCTGGTTTGGGGAAGAGGGATGGGGGGTTTGCAAGATTCTAGTTTCCTCTGGTGGCTTTGGGGGCCTCCTGCCACTGTTTCCCCAACTCGCCCCCCAAAACAGCTGCAGTCGCCTTTAACGCAACAGCTCCCGAAAATATCCAGGCCGAAGCCAGCTTTATTCGATAAGCAATGGGGAAAGGAGGTATGGCCCCCTCCCTAGCCCCTTCCCACCCTCCCACCCCGTTCCCTGGGAGGATAAACCAAGAGACCCCCCCATCCCCAGACCTGAAAGCCACTCCAGCGGCCCGCCCAGAGAATGACCACATCTGTGCGCTCAGCGGAGGGAGCGGTAAAACCTTGATCGCCAGTTCACAAAAGAGTCCTTTCCCGCTCTGACAGCCTACGAAAAGTACACAGAGCCGCACACATAGCAACATCTCCATCCATATGGGGCGCGCCATAAATGAAGGGACAAGCCCTGGGTGCATTGTCTAAAGCTGCGGCCACTTGGTATGTTCCGTGTGGATTTAGTTTCACTCTCATTCCTTGCTTTACAATGTGACATTTTCCCCTTTTTTCTAAAAAAAAAAAAAAGCACATTGTAATCCAGGGCTTTTATCTTTTTAGTTCCTTAACGGCACATCTTCACCCCCTTGTTCTCTCCTGCTGATTTGGGAGATTTGTTTGTTTCGAGGATTTAACTAATTCTGTTGCCAGATTTCAAGGATGATTTAAAAGAACAAAGGATGGGGGGAAAGAAGGCTCTTTTGGAAGACAAGTTAAAACAAAGCGCTTAACAAATACCATTATTATTATTATTAAAGTGAGATTAATAACTGGCAAAAAAAAACCCTGCAAAATAAAAGGTTACTTTGTTCATTCTTAGCAGCTTGATTTTACATTAAAAAAAACTTTTGTTTTGATGCTTTTGTCACGCAAGGGATCCTAACCCTTAAAAGAAACTCTCGGTCCCGGTGACGGAACAGAAAAGATAAACACCAGCAAACGGGCCAATGGTACGATCCGTGAAGCTGCTTCCCACCCTCCATCCGCGGTTCCCCCAGGCTGGAGAATCAGTTGATTCGGTTACCAGATCCCTCTGGCAATCCGTCTCCTGGGATCATAAAAATGCCAAGGTGGTTGTTGTTGTTGTTCTAAGAATGAGTGTTTGGTGAATGGTAAAGATTCCCAAATTCAAACAAGCGCGTTACGGGTTGAAAACCTGACCGCTGACTCTTACAAGTTGGAAAACTATTTTGTTCTCTCCTTGAACTTTGTCCGTTCGGGTCCCCCCCTCTCATTATTGGAAAACGGAGCCTCCCCGCTCCCGACGTTTCCCGGAGAAGAGGGAGGTGGGATGGGAATATGTGGGGGGGTGGACCGTAGTAGGGTCTCTGCCCTACCACCCGCCCAGAGACAGACGGACAGAAAGATACTTACCATCTGCCTTTCCGGACATCCCTGTTGACAAGGAGAGGAGGTGGGCTCCACTTCTCCCCTCCCGCCCCCCTCCAGTTTCTTTGTCTAACCTGACTACTTTGTATTTGCCCCAGCGCTTAGAACAGTGCTTGGCACATAGTAAGCTCTCAACAAGTACTATTATTATTGTTACTATTATTATTAGACAGATAATAATAATAATAATGGCATTTATTAAGGGCTTACTGTATGCCAAGTACTGTTCTAACCTCTGGGGGAGGTTACAAGGTGATCAGGTTGTCCCACGGGGTGGTTCACAGTCTTCATCCCCATTTTACAGATGTGGTAACTGAGGCCCAGAGAAGTGAAGTGACTTGCCCAAAGTCACGCAGCCGACAAGCGGCGGAGTCGGGATTTGAACCCATGGCCTCTGACTCCAAAGCCCGGGCTCTCTTGCCCTGAGCCACGCAGATACTTAGCATTTGCCTTTCCGCACATCCCTGTCGACAAGGGGAGGAGGTGGAATCGACCTCCCCCCTCCCGCCCCCCTCCACCTTCCTTGTCCAACCTGCCCACCTCGTATTTACCCCAGAGCTTAGAACAGTGGTTGGCACATAGTAAGCGCTCAACAAGTAATATTATCATTATCAGGCGGACAGATACTTGGCATTTGCCTTTCCGCACATCCCTGTCGACAAGGGGAGGAGGTGGAATCGACCTCCCCCCTCCCGCCCCCCTCCACCTTCCTTGTCCAACCTGCCCACCTCGTATTTACCCCAGCGCCTAGAACAGTGGTTGGCACATAGTAAGCGCTCAACAAGTAATATTATCATTATCAGGCGGACAGATACTTGGCATTTTCCTTTCGGCAGATACCTGTCGACAAGGGGAGGAGGTGGAATCGACTTCCCCCCTCCCGCCCCCCTCCACCTTCCTTGTCCAACCTGCCCACCTCGTATTTACCCCAGCGCCTAGAACAGTGGTTGGCACATAGTAAGCGCTCAACAAGTAATATTATCATTATCAGGCGGACAGATACTTGGCATTTTCCTTTCGGCACATCCCTATCGACAAGGGGAGGAGGTGGAATCGACTTCCCCCCTCCCGCCCCCCTCCACCTTCCTTGTCCAACCTGCCCACCTCGTATTTACCCCAGCGCTTAGAACAGTGGTTGGCACATGGTAACGGCTCAACAAGTAATATTATCATTATCAGGCGGACAGATTCTTGGCATTTTCCTTTCGGCACAGCCCTGTCGACAAGGGGAGGAGGTGGAATCGACCTCCCCCCTCCCGCCCCCCTCCACCTTCCCTATCCAACCTCCCTCCTTCGCATCTACCCCAGCTCTTCGAACAGTGCTTGGCACGTAGTAAGCGCCTAACGAGCACCATGGTTATTATTATATAAGGAAACGTTACGTCACGCAGAGGTTCCCGTGACTCACCTGCTCTTGCCACGTTTTAGGGTCCGCTCCGTCCCTGGTCCTCTTCTGAATCGACATTTCCCAGGGGCGGGGGCTTCTAGGGGATAGAGCGAGAGAAGTGTTTGTAAAAGAAGGTTGCCAGCAGATCCGCAGGTCCCCACCCCAGAAGGAAAGCGGCCCGGGGCGGGGGGTCCAGGGTGGGTGCCCGCAGGTTGGTTCCTGGGCAGATGCGGCTCCGCCCGCCCCGGGGCATTGAATTGAGGCCGAGGGGTTGCCCCCTTCCTGCTTTTCCCGCCCCATCCCGGCCCGGCCCGGCTCCTCCTCCTCCTCCTCCTCCTCCTCCTCCTCCTCGTCTTCCCCCATCCGAGGGCGAGGGTTTCCCTTTCGGTTCCTCCGGTGGGCTCCTCTCCCGCCCCCTCCCCACGCCCCCTCCCACGGTTTAAGCCAATGGCACGGCTCGGCAAATAGGGGCGGTGGGCCGGGGGGCGTCCGGGAGGCGGCGGCCGGCCTGTTTGCAGGTGCATCTCCCGCTCGGTAGGTGCGGGCGCCTTTGTGCGGCGGACAAATGGGGAGAGGAGGAGGAGGAGGTGGGCACTCGGGCGACGTAAGCTCCACATCAGCTCAACTCCACTCGCATCCCAGCCGGCACTTCCTCACTTTCCCAACGGTGTCCGCCGGCCCAGGCCGCTCTCCCGCCTTCCCTCCCCTGGCCGGGCCGCGGGCCGGGGCCGGGGGCTGCAGGGGCTCCCCGGGGCCCTGCCCGGCTCCCCCGCCGCCTGGCACGGAGGGCCGGATGCTTCCCGCGGCCAGGCTGGCCCCATGATGTTAGGGACCGTGAAGATGGAAGGGCACGAGACCAGCGACTGGAACAGCTACTATGCGGACCCCCAGGAGGTGAGCCAACCCGGGGGTGGGGGGGCACTACTCCCCCGCCGCCCGCTTGTGCCTCCCGTGCCCAGGGAAGCGGGATTTTTGCGGGACAACTGCGGGAGACCCCGGAAGGGTGGAGCGGGAATGAGAATCCCACCTCTGCCAGAGGGCACGGGGGGCACCCTCGGACAGCGAGCGCTCTGTCGACGGCCTTACTTTAATCATCAATCAATATCAATCGTATTTATTGAGCGCCTACTGTGTGCGGAGCACTGCACTAAGCGCTTGGGAAGTCCAAGCTGGCAACCTAGAGAGACGGTCCCTACCCAACAGTGGGCTCACACTAAGCGCTTGGGAAGTCCAAGCTGGCAACTTAGAGAGGCGGTCCCTACCCAACAGTGGGCTCACACTAAGCGCTTGGGAAGTCCAAGGTGGCAACATAGAGAGACGGTCCCTACCCAACAGCGGGCTCACACTAAGCGCTTGGGAAGTCCAAGCTGGCAACTTAGAGAGGCGGTCCCTACCCAACAGTGGGCTCACACTAAGCGCTTGGGAAGTCCAAGCTGGCAACATAGAGAGGCGGTCCCTTCCCAACAGTGGGCTCACAGTCTAGAAGGGGGATCAACTCGCCAAGCCCCTTCGACAGCAGAAGCGGGGCCTCTCGGTCGGACGCTTTTAAAACCTGAAACAATCAGTCTTTCTCTCCTTTTTTGGGGGGAAAGCGCTTTCAAAGCGCATTAAAGCGCTTTTCGAAGCGCTTTAATGAGTAGAAGGCGGGTGTTTCTGACAAAACCGCGGGGTGGAGCTGGCGAGAGACGGATCTGCCTCTTCCCGGAGAGAACCTGGGCCTTCTTATTGTCCACCGGCTCTACGTTCGTTTGACTTTTCTGTGACAATCGATAAGCACGAAAAGAACAGCGAGAAAAGGGCCAGGCGTGGGGAGGGCCTATCACAACTCCGTTTCTTGGGAAATTTTCCCTTTCGATGACTCAGAAGACTTAGATGAAATGCCGGCGCTGGCCTTATTCGCGCCTGGCACTGGGTGAAGGGGGAGAATGGCTAGGGGAAACGCGAGTGGCTACCAGAAAGTCACCAAAAGGATTATCCAAGTCCGATTAACACTCTAGGATAATAACAGGAAGTAGGTGCATAGGTGCTGTTTATTTTTAGTGGTGCGCTTTTGCTCAAAAATATGTCAAACTCTAGGTGTGGATGCAGTCAATCAGTCAATCATATTTATTGAGCGCTTACTATGTGCAGAGCACTGTAATAAGCGCTTGGGAAGTACAAATTGGCAACATATAGAGACAGTCCCTACCCAACATTGGGCTCACAGTCTAAAAGATAGACTGCAGTCAGTCAGATAGACTGCAATCCATACCGCAACGTGTTCGTGGACAGAACAGTCTATTTGGGAGAGAGAGGGATAGCTATAATCTTAAGGCAAGCATTATCATTTCCTAAATGGGCGTGCAGCTATCTCATATGCGTTAACCAATACACTGCAATCCCTTCATTTTCAATAATTGTCTTATTCTGTGACTAAAATAAAACTCAGTTTCAATCCTTCCACAGACTAATTAATTTTCTGAGAATATGTGGCGAACCCTATGCTCGCTATACAATGGCTTTTTAAAAAACTCAGTATGCACCTCCGATTGCTAACCTCACTGTTTCATAGTGGCGACTTTTAAAATAAAACAAATCACTCGGTCGATTCAAGCCACTTTCAACCCGTCCAGTGAAGGCAATACAATGTCAGGATCCCGTATTAATAAAGAGTTTCGGTTCGAGTTTGTAAAGAGTCGCAAGGGTTTTTACCCGTTTTTGATGGCTCCAAAACCTTTGTAATCTTTTGTAACGCTTGTAATCTTACCGATAAAGGCAGGTTCATTAGCATATGAAAAATTGACATTGAGTCTCATGACACATCATTACATTCTTGAAAGCATTGGGGATTGAGTAAAACGGGATTTCTGTTGGTTGCGAACTGGCTCTAGGGAAGTCATTACGAATTTAAGTTCTATGCTCAAGTTTTTCCTCAAGCCGACCTAAACCACCCAAATGCGTCTCCAATACTCGACCAGAAATTGCGTATTTTATACAAACCTCGTTGAAATGATACCTCCCCCCTTACTAGTATAATTATAGCGAGGGAATGTGGAAAATTCAACGTCAAATGAAAACACCAAAGCCCTTCTAGGGCAAGGTAAATAATCAACGCAAAACCCACCATTCAGGAGGAAAGCGAATCGTCGCTCCCTTCATGGGTGGGCATTAGGCTTGTGCCGGGAAGAAGTTCCCGGGACAAGCGCAGTTTTTGAGGCGGGGGACCTGAGATCAACCTCCCGGGGAGCAAGGGGAGGAAAAGGACAAGGATCTTGGGTTTCCACTGATTTGAAAACCATGCTTCCTGGGCAAGGCTGTGTGCCCAGCGCAGGGTGCAGAGAACAGTCGTGGAGCTAGGACCCCCCCCCCTCTTTTTCCTCTCCTCCTCCTCCCTATCCCCCCCCACCCTACCTCATTTCCCTCCCCGCACCACTTGTATATATTTGTACAGATTTATTGCTCCATTTATTTCACTTGTACACATATTTGCTATTTATTTTGTTAATGATGTGCATATAGCTATAATTCTATTCATTTCACTTGTACACATTTACTACTTATTTTGTTAATGATGTGCATATATCCTATAATTCTATTCGTTCTATTTTGACACCTGTCCACATGTTTTGTTGTCCGTCTCCCCCTTCGAGACTGTGAGCCTGTTGTTGGGTAGGGGCCGTCTCTCTATGTGGCCTACTTGTCCTTCCCAAGCGCTTAGTCCAGTGCACACAGTAAGCGCTCAATAAATGCGATCGAATGAATGACCCTGGGCTGGGGCTAGTGGCGCCCGGGGTCCTGGAGTTTTCTGGTGTCGCTTAGTTGTTTTGGGCGGGGGGGGGGGGTTGTTGCTGTTGTTGCTAATCAATCAATCAATCAATCAATCGTATTTATTGAGCGCTTACCATGTGCAGAGCACTGTACTAAGCGCTTGGGAAGTACAAATTGGCAACACATAGAGACAGTCCCTACCCAACAGTGGGCTCACAGTCTAAAAGGGGGAGACAGAGAACAGAACCAAACATACCAACAAAATAAAATAAGTAGGATAGAAATGTACAAGTAAAATAAATAAATGAATAAATAAATAGAGTAATAAATATGTACAACCATATATACATATATACAGGTGCTGTGGGGAAGGGAAGGAGGTAAGACGGGGGGGATGGAGAGGGGGACGAGGGGGAGAGGAAAGAAGGGGCTCAGTCTGGGAAGGCCTCCTGGAGGAGGTGAGCTCTCAGCAGGGCCTTGAAGGGAGGAAGAGAGCCAAACATACCAACAAAATAAAATAAATAAATAGGATAGAAATGTACAAGTGAAATAAATAAATAAATAAATAAATAAATAGAGTAATAAATATTACTATTGCTAACGCATCTCGAGGCTTCGCGTTTCGGCTTCGGGTTTTTGTGCATCTCTTTGGGTCCCTGCCTGGAAGTCGGGAGGGAGGGGAGGTCCTGCGGAGGTCCGTGGCCCGCTCGGACCTCCCCGCCCTGCCAAGGCTAACCTGCCCGTCCGTGTCTCTCGCCGCAGGCCTACTCCGGGGTGCCCGTGGGCGGCATGAACTCCGGCCTGGGCGCCATGACCTCCATGAACTCCTACATGACGATGGGGCCCATGACCACGACGGGCAACATGACTCCGGCCTCGTTCAACATGGCCTACGGCAACCCGGGGCTGGGGGCCGGGCTGAGCCCCGGGGGAGGGGGCGGTGGGGGCGGCGGGGGGGGCGGCTCCTCGGCCGGGGCCCTGGCAGGCGGGGGGGTGCCCGCGTTGAGCCCCGGGGGGCTGGGGGGGCTGGCGGCTCCCCCAGCCGGCTCCATGAACGGGCTGGGCCCCTACGCGGCCACCCCCTGCATGAGCCCCATGGCCTATCCGGCCGCCCCGTCGGGGCTGGGCCGCGCCCGGGCCGACGCCAAGCCCTTCAAGCGCAGCTACCCGCACGCCAAGCCGCCCTACTCCTACATCTCCCTCATCACCATGGCCATCCAGCAGGCGCCCAGCAAGATGCTGACCCTCAGCGAGATCTACCAGTGGATCATGGACCTGTTCCCCTACTACCGGCAGAACCAGCAGCGCTGGCAGAACTCCATCCGCCACTCGCTGTCCTTCAACGACTGCTTCGTCAAGGTGGCCCGCTCGCCGGACAAGCCGGGCAAGGGCTCCTACTGGACGCTGCACCCGGACTCGGGCAACATGTTCGAGAACGGCTGCTACCTGCGGCGCCAGAAGCGGTTCAAGTGCGACAAGCAGGCCGCGGCCGGGCCCGGGCCGGGCAAGGCGGGCCCCGACGGCCGCAAGGACCCCTCGGGGGGCGGCCCCCACCCCGGCGCCGCCTCCCCGCCCGGGCACCGCGGGGGGCCCGGCAAGGCCGCCCCCCTGGAGGGACCCCAGGGGGCCGGGCCCCCCCCCAGCCCCCGGGCCCTGGACCCCAGCGCCGCCAGCGGGGCCGGCCCGGGCCTGAAGCCCCCGGCCTCGACGGCCGCGCCGCCCCTCAACCCGGGCCCCCCCGCCCTGCCGGCGCACGCCCTGGCCCCCCACGAGACCCAGCTGCACCTCAAGGGAGACCCCCACTACTCCTTCAACCACCCCTTCTCCATCAACAACCTCATGTCGTCCTCGGAGCAGCAGCACAAGCTGGACTTCAAGGCCTACGAGCAGGCCCTGCAGTACTCGGCCTACGGGGCCGGGCTGGCCGGGAGCCTGCCGCTCACCGCCGGCGCCTCCATGGCCGGGAGGAGCACCATCGAGCCCTCTGCCCTGGAGCCCTCCTACTACCAAGGTGTGTATTCGAGACCGGTCCTCAACACCTCGTAGCTCCCGGCACGGCTGGGAGCCTTCTGGGACGGCCGGGAGCCTTCTGGGACGGCCAGCCTGGCCGCAGGAGAGCAACGCACACAGGCACACACAAACACACACACACACACACACACACACACACGCCCTCCCTTCACGGTTTTGCACAACCTCCCTCCTCGTGCAAAGGACTGTTACTTGGTTATTGTGTTCCAAACTCTACGTTGTCCACCCAACCACAACAAACCTTCCCGCAAAGTTCAGCGACCCACGATTGGGTATAATATATGTGTGTGTGTATATATGTACACATATTATATGTGTATAGGCACAGTGTATGGAGTGTATATAGTATATACATACGCACACACGTATACGTAAAGGCCCTTGCCCTCTTTCTTTCTCTTTCTCCCCCCCCCCCCCCACCCCACACACACTCAAGCAGCGCTCTGGTTTGAGCAGGGTTGCATTTGAAAAAGAGAGAGAGAGAGAGGTTGTTAAGCTTCTAAAAGATCTGTTTGTGTTATTTTCTTCCTCTTTACTGTCCTAAGCCTCCCGCCAGTTTACAGGTATGTGGCAATACTCTTAATGATTAAAAAAAAAACACAGATGAAGAAACAAGCAGGCGGTTCTGCCTCTAAAAACCATTAAAAGGCAAAACTGTGGTGATGTAGCCGAACTGATAGAAACCTAGAAGCAGGACTGCTTGTTTTCTCGAGCCAGCCCGACAAATTGAAATCGGATTTGTCTTTAAAAGAGCAGGTGGAAATGTATGTATAGCGATACTCTTCCACGTGTACCTGCGCATACATACATCAGTACGGCCCACGTATTTACTATTCAGTATATAATCAATATACGAGGGTAATATGGATATTACCTTTTGGAGAATTGCCTGACCAGAATGTCCCAAACTAAACGACCCCATTCCTCTTCACCACACTGAAAAGAAATTTCTGAAAAATTGCCCGTGTCAAACACTATGCTTCTCACTTCGCAGAATGACGTGGCCATTCACAACGGGTGTACAAAATAAATCTCCCTTATGTACGCAGTTTATAGAAATGTGTGTTGTTGGTTTAAAAAAATTTTTTTCCAGAAAACATTGGCTATTAAAACCAACAGAGCAGGAGAGCTAAAGAATCTCATTTCGAAATCTGGTCCCTAATTCAAAACTCAGATTTGTTGTGGTCATTTAATTATTGCCATTGTTCGCTTGTTTCATCCAGTGTTAATGCACTTTCCACAGTTTGACATGGTGTTAGCATAGCCAGACAGGTTTCCTTATTATTCCTGTTCGCTTTCTCAATGACCTTAATTTATTGCATGGTTTATACTTTTTTCCTTTACAGCTGAACTTGCTTTAAATGACGGTTTAAATGAAAAAAATTAAAACGTTAATTTTATAAATGTGATTGTAATTGAACATATTTTGATTTAAATAGCTCAAATGATAACTGAGATTTTAAGCCGTGGAGTATGTTTTTTTGATCATTTACAGTTAAGGACTTTAAATAAATCAAATGTTAACAAATAAGCATTTCTGCTAATTTATTTCTGTGGCATAAAACTGTAAATATTCTAAACTGGATATTTACCCCCCCAAAGACGGGAATTGCTAAAGAAGGGAAAAAAGAACAATCTAAGATGCTGAGGTATTTTAGTCGCAGTTTTCATTAAACAACTGGGTAGTCGGTAAAAGTAAACATCGCCTTCCGTAAAGGAAAGCGCCTTAGGCAAAAATGATTAATACAAGCAGATGAAAATGAATTCATACTTGGATTCTGGGAATTGCGATTCTCCAGATCCCATTATTTCGTGTTCCGAAATGTTTACCGCCATTTTCAGAAACGAATTTAAACTAGCTCACAAATCTTTTTCTGTCCCCTGTCAGATCAAATATTTTACCTTACACACAAGGTTTAAATGATTAAAAAGCTGCCCCGAACTTTGGGCTTAGGTGGGAAGGACCGAGCGTTTCACATTCTTTTCTTTTGATCTGAAGCAGAGAAGTGTTCTGACCTCTGTTGTGGTTCCGAGATTGAATGCAGAGAAATGGGTGGGTCTCGGTCTGTTGCAGCGGATTCTCTGCAGGCGAAGAGCAGTGTGGCCGGGAAATTTCACTGTATTCCAGTGGGAATCGGTAGAGACACGATGGGTACTTTTTTGTGAGGTTTCCTCAATACGCTAACGAAGGAACAGTTAGTTTCCAGGATTGAGAAGCAATGGTTTCTATTGAACTTTAAGAAACTCTTCAGTGCAGCTTCTCACCCAGTAGCCTCCCGGAATGAAACACACACACACACACACATACACACACACACAGAGACACAAAATCATTGGTCTCCTTTGATACTAGGCTGTCTTTCCAGGCCACCGGTTTCTTTGTAAATCTTGCTCAGAGTGACATTAACAATAACAACTGCAGCCCAGGCAAAGCTGGTCTCCGGCAAGAGGCACTTGTTTGTGAACTCTATCTTAGCGAGGAGTTTGAACTTGAACAGCTTTTTCTTTGATCACCCCACTCCATACAAGGGGACAATATAAAAAGAGCTGTGTAATTCTCTTAATTATCACATAATTGCCTCCCTGGGGAGAGAGGGGGTGACGGATTGACACTTTGGGGAAAAAGTCCCGGGTTCCTCAAAAAGGGGACCGCCCCTCCTTCCACATTAGGGAAAAAGGACAGGGGCCCGTGGTGAAAATGAACCTAAATCTGCTTGCTTAGCGGGAAGAAGCAGAGGGAAAGGAAGGGAAGAAATCTCACAATTCTCCGTATATAGTGGGAAAGAGGTGTGGGCAGACTCTTTCCCAGTATCAATCAATCATTCAATCGTATTTTGGGGAGGTTTACACTGTGCAGAGCACTTTCCTAAATGCAGGCGGTATGATTCGAGGGGGACCCAAGGAGGCCCATAGAGGCCAGGCGGTTTCGCTTTATAAAGGGCCGAGCTGGGCAACCTTTTCTTCATTTTTTTCCCGTTAAAATCCAATCCGAATTCTTGCTTCCCCCCTTCCCAAGTCGTGGCCATCCTCGCAGTGTTATTCGTCTGCAGTTGGGACCCTTTCTCCCCTCCCACCGCCCCAAATTCCCGAGAGGTGCGTTGATGTGAAAGGAGGCCAGGTGTGGACGGAGAGAGAGGCGTCGGTGACCCCGGGGTCGCGTGTTCCGGAGGGAGATTGCCAGGGGAGGGCGAATCCAAGAACCCAGCCCGGAGATGGGCGCGTTTTGGGGTCACGGGTAGAAAGCCCCTTCAGGAGCCATTTCAGTGGGGTCAACCTCCGGCCTGGAAGTGTGGCCAACTCGGGGTCCCGGCCTGCGGAGAGAGGGAGGGGGCCGGGCCTGCATACGGGGAAGGCAGCATTGTTTGCCCCCAGATTTATAAGTCAACCACAGCGAAAATGGAAAGTCGCCTATTTGCTCCTCCTGGAGAAGCGACTGGTCCGCTTTGCCGCTGCCGCTCCCGCTGCTTAATCCCCTTCTCGGAAACCTTACAAACAGCAGCAGAAAAATGCCCTGAAATCCGGCATCTAAGCAGAGCATGCGAGCACGGGGGAGCGCCTGGAGACGGGGCAGGGGGAGGAAGGGGGAAAGGGGCAGGAGGAGGGAAAGGGGACTGATTTCAAGGCGCCCAGGGGTTTCTGCTGCCTTCGGCCCCGGCAGCAGATCCGACCACCCGTTGGGAAGCTGATCCTTTAGCCGCGGGCCTCCCCTGCGTTTCTTCGGAATATTGTCCCTTCTGGAAATGAAACATGCAACATTCCCGTCCCCCTCCCCTTTATCCCCCCATGAGGTAGGAGATTCAAATCGTCGAGGCCCCTCGAACCCAGATCCGGCTCCTGAATACCCGGGGGAAAGGATGGGAGGTAGTTGAGGGCATCTATTTCCTAACCCTCTTCTGGCTAGTTCCCCGAGGTGACCATTTCCCAAAGGTGATTCGAGAAAACCGACCCCTCCTCGGGGATGGGGCGGAAATTCAGAAACTGACCAACTCTAAGCGGGGGGGGGGGGGGGGGGGGGTCTCTGGACGAGGAAAATCTCCGCTTAAATTTCATATTTTCTAGTCCCGAGAAATCTCAATTAGCCATGTCTCCCATCTCCTCACCTCTTAATCCCCAACCCGACTTCACAAGCTGGTGGAAAAAAAAAAAGTTACAAAGTTCAATCGGGACAACGATACCTGGCTTGTTTTCCTGGATCCTTTTTTTCCAGGTTTATAGCTGAACAGAGATTAGTTCCATGACAGCACTCGCTTAAATCAGCTAGTAAAATATCACAGATCTATGCAGGGTGATAATTTATGCTACCAAAAATATTTCGCTTTGTTTTCGGTTTCGGTAGAGCCCACGCTTCTCACTCCTAGAAAAGACCAGATTGCAGAAAAATAAAGTAGTTTGCTTTAACATTTTTCAGGTCAATCTAAATGTTCTACCAATTCTTTATTAAAATAAAACTTTAAAAAGTTCAGCAATCGATACAAATCCCCGTCGATGCAAGCCGAAGTAAGTGAACTCTACCCCAATTTAACTAACCTTTCCTGAAAATCAATTGGTTTTCTGTTGATTCAGCAGTGATATTATAGAAAACCCGACTGCAGTGGTAGTGTACATAGTAACTATTTCGATTTTTGACACATCAGTGTTTCAAGAGGAAATAGAACTCCCTTAGAAAAACAAAATTGCTTGAAAAATAAAACAATAAAGCTTGATTTTCATTTAAAGCTGTCTAGGTTGAAACCATGAGCGGGGAGTGACTTTTACACGAAAATAACACATATAGTGAGTAAGCAGGTTAGCCAGGATGATGATTTGCAAAGATATTGTTGCTCACATGTTTAACCTAGGATGTCATTTAACTAAAAATGATATTTCTCGTTTGATGCCATCAGCCTGCTGCTGGAAAAAACCAAAATGATACAGCATCTAGAAGACGAAATAAATCACTGCATTGACACTCGAGTAAAATTGATAAAGACCGAAAATTGCCCTAAACTACCGTGCAACCAATTCCTTTCTAATGGATAAAAATGAAGTAACAAAACCCAAAAACAGAATGAGCTTCTATTTTGTGTGCTTTGCTTCCCTCCAATTGAATCAAAGTAGCACTTAACAACAGATTAGTTCAAATCGCCTCACATTTCGCTCCAAACTGTAACGCCTTTTGCCAAAGCGATTCTATTTGTTTGTGTTCCTCTTCTTCGCTCCAACAGAGGCTCACTGGGATTTCAGATCTTTGAACTTTGGACAGCTCAAACTGCGACCCTCACCTTTGTTTTCAGCCCCGCGCCTGCGATTCTGGGGGCAGAGAACATCCCACGTGGTTCTATTTTAGTTGTAAAATCATTTTTCTCCTAGAAGAATTACTCTTTTAAACCCACGGTAAAAAGATCCTCATTAGAAAAACTTGCAACCTCATTTCCATGTGTGAAACTGATTTCCTCGTTGCATAGATCGGTAGTTTAGAGTTTATAATGAAAGGGGGTTTAGCGTCTCATAAATGAAGATCTCTTCCTTTCCCCATTGTGATGAAATGGGCTTCCCCTCCTCCCTTTCCACTCCCCACCCACATACACTTTGTTTGAGGGGTTCTTTAGGTGCATTGGGTCTAAGTGATCACCAGTGTGTTGTATTCGGCCCCGGGATCTGGGGCGAGTTGGTAGATTTCAAATTCAAGGACGCCAGATTTCGGCAGGGATGTCATTGCAATCGGATTCAGAAGCGATAACCGGATCCGGGGGCTACAGGGTGAAGCGTTTCATTGCACCGTACTGTACATGCCAACATGGTTTGAGATCTAGGTGTCCCGTTATCGTCTTCAACCTCCTTTTCCCCACGCCTCCTCCCTCGTAAGAACTATACGCCAATAATACTTTGAATTTTTGAAACCAGGGAATATAGATTTAACCCCCCATTTCGAAATCTCCCCAGGACTCGTTTGTTGTTGTTGTTGTTTTTCTTCTGGTTATAAAATCGTGCCCTGAATTAGCCGTATCATATGAAAGATACAGAATTGGTTTTTAAATGCAGTAAGAACGAAAGCAAAGGACTTCAAATATTAAAAAAAAGAAGCCATTGTGCAGTTCAAAAGGAGACGAAAGGGGCGCCAGGCTCAATCTATCTATTGACCCTGGAGATTTGCTTCCCTTTATGCAGATTTAGGAGGCTAGTGGTTTTAGAAAGTTATCTTCACACTCTGCCAGACAGTTAAATCACCCACTCATATTCAACTTGTGCTCGTGAGTCCATGTAGCTCAGACAACGCAACAGTCAAAATGACGCAGCCCCGTCACAACTGTGCAACTCAAAGCCTCAAAAAGAGCACCCTGCCGGCCTATTCCCACAGGCTACGACGGAAATGAACCGTGGTGCATCTCAAACACATCTTCCTGACTTCCTCGCCTCTCCCCGGAGTCACTCTGCCTTTATCTGACATCCACTTCCCCTCTGATATTATATCTGGTTAAAAAAAAAAAATATTAACGGGGCGGGTGTCGGCCTGGGATGAGGGTTGGGGGGTGGGGTTTGGTTACGAAAACCTTTCACTCTCAACGACATTTGGAGTTGTCCCTCTTGGTCAGAGAGAGCAAAGAGCACGGGAGGGGGGTTTGGAGGGAAAGGGAGGGAGAAGAGAAGTGTTCGAATTGGGAGGCTGAAGGGAAATTACTCAAATGTTTGCCACAAAATTTTTGGGTAAGATTTTGATCTGGTGTTAATGAATCGCCCCTAACTTAGCCGAGTGCATATGCACCCCTTTAAGCGCTTGTTAAATATCAACCGATATTGAAGCTGGGCCGGATTCCCCTGTTAAGGATTCATTTTTCCCCTTTTGAATTGCTCCAGCCCGGAGCATCCACTTAGGACCTTGCGGTATCTTTTGAGTTTTCAATTTAAAGCGATGACTGGCATTTCTCCTCCGGCAAGGCCCGCCCCGTTGTTTCCCCCACGGGGGAAAGGCATCGCCCCTCGGAGCCCAGGCCGACCCCAGCCCCATTAATGCGGGACATATGTTCTCCGCAGGCTTGATGCTCAATTGCCGAGGCGGCTCTCATCTCCTCCATCAAAAGCGGCCGAGTTTTCTGCTCCCGTATGGGCCGCGATGTGAACAACAATTGCCCGGCCCCTTCACTTCAGAAGGGGCGATGGGGGAAAGTCCACCCCCGAGAATTTCTCCTCCTCGTCCTTTCATTCATTCAGACAAAAAAAAAAAAAAAAAAGGCCGAGGAGGAGGAGGAGGGAAAAAGGTGGCTGGGCGGCCACTCCAGGCCCGGCGAGCCTAATGCCCTTTGATGGGGATTGAATTCATTATCCCGCGAGCACCATTGTGTTCCGCCGACCAAAAGAGCAATAGGACGCGGGCCCTGGGCTTCCTGAGGATGGAGGGCGGCAGGACCGGTCACGGTGGTCACGGTGGTGGGAGAGGGGGGCGTCCCCAGGCCGGCCTCGAGGAGCCTCGACTCCCTCCTGCCGTCCCTGGCTTCCTTTTCATTTCCTTTTTCTCCCTCTCCCCTCCTCCTTCTCCGGAGGAGCTACAATCCGGATCTGCCAGCCGGGTGTTTACTCTCCGCCCCCGGCTCCAGCTGCTAAACGGTTCCCACGTCTCCGGTCCCGGCCCCCCCCCACCCCCTCGGGGGGCTCAGGAGGCAACTGGGCCCCGTGACTCTTATTGCCCGGGACCCCGGCCCCAGCCCTAGATCACTTAGGGGTGACCACTAACCATCACAGCACCCATCATCGTCATCATCATCATTGTTGTTGATGATCATGATGATGCCGATGACATTTGGTAAGCGCTTACTATGGGCCAGGCACCGTACTGAGCGCTGGGGTAGAGTCCAGCAAATCGGATCAGTGGGATCTGCCAGGCCAGATGCCAACCTGCGCAAGCGGCCTGTCGGAGTGGGACGAGATTATGGGTATTGGTTAAGGGCTGATTATGTGCCAGGCACTGTACTAACCACTGAGGTAGATATAAGCCAATCGGGTTGGACACAGTACCTGTCAATCAATCAATCAATCGTATTTATTGAGCGCTTACTGTGTGCAGAGCACTGTACTAAGCGCTTGGGAAGTCCAAGTTGGCAACATATAGAGACAGTCCCTACCCAACAGTGGGCTCACAGCCTCAATCCCCATTTAACAGAGGAGGGAAATGAGGTCTAGAGAAGTGAAGTGACTTGCCCAAGGTCACACAGCAGACAAGTGGCAGAGCCGGGATTAGAATTTATGACCTTCTGACCCCCAGTCCCGTGCTCTATCATTCATTCATTCATTCATTCATTCAATCGTATTGATTGAGCGCTTACTGTGTGCAGAGCACTGTACTAAATGCTTGGGAAGTACAAGTTGGCAACATATAGAGACGGTCCCTATCCCTATCCACTACACCACGCACTTACTATATGCAGAGCACAGTACTAAGCACTTGGGAGAGTACACCACAACAATTAGTTTAGAAGCAGTCTGGTCTAATGGGTAGGGCACAGGTTTGGGAGTCAGGAGGCCCTGGGTTCTAATTCCGCCACACCACTTTGCACAGAGTAAGCATTCAATAAATACAATTGAATGAATGAATGCAAAAACAAAGCTAGCAGACGTGTTCCCTGCCCACAGTGAATTTACAGTCTGGCGGGGGTGGGGATGGGGACACAACCATGCTGAAAGCAGGACCAGGCCTACATGGGCTCCATCCTCAGCTTCGGAGTTTGTTTTTTTGGCCTAGTCACGCTTGGGAATCAGCGTGGCCTACTAGAAAGAGCACAGACTTGAGAATCAGAAGACCTACCTTCTAATTCCAGCCCAGTCACTAGCCTGTTATGTGTGGCCTCTGGAGAGTCACTTAACTTGCTGTGCCTCAGTCTCTTCATCTGTAAAATGAGGATAACAATACCTGTTCCCCCTTCCTCTTTGACTGTGAACCCCATGTGGGACAGAGACGATGCCCACTCTCACGTTACAGCTACCCCCACTTCAAAAAAGATTTTGACACCTAGTAAACCATTAGTAAATATCACTATTATCATTCGGGGTTGGGTGAGGAGTAGGTGGGAAGTCACCACCCTCCAAATCTCCAAAACAATCTGCCTCCACTAATCTTCAACCTCATGATTGGCAAAAAGAAAGAAAGAAAGAAAGAAAGAAACAGCAGCATGAATGTCCCTCTCCAATCCACAAATGATCAAATTCGTTTCATGTTGTGTTTTACCTGAGTTAGGATGAAAGCAACTAGGGATCAGTTCAAGTTTCCTCACATTGAAGGGTCTAAGTTGCCTGCTCAAAGGCACATTTTATGTTACTGTATAAGCACCACCGTCTCATTTCATCCATGACTTAGAAATAGTAAATGTTTTGCCTAAAACAGGTTTCAAATGTCTAATATATCATTTTCAGTTATGCGGAGAAGAAACAGAAAAACAAGGTCTAAGGCAATATCTTTTTGCAAGAATATTTTGAAAGATATAACCCCTAGGATTATTCATTTCTCATAAACTGTTAAGAGAATAATGGTAGTCCTGAATATTAAGACACACCTCTTCCCTCTGCTCTTTGGGAAAAGAAGGCCAGTGGCTTATAAATAGATAGTGTGACACACAGAGTTAAAAGAGATCTTCTATACAACCTTCAGTGAATGGTATAGTTATTTTAAAAAGCAAGAAAAAAATAAATTAGTGATCTGATGTTGGTTAAACCAACAGAAGCTTTTCAGACTTAAGACTTTCTGCTCGGTTTTATTCTCATCAGGATGTGCGGGGATTTAGGTTTTTAATTCCCTTTAGTATTAAGGGGAGTTACCTGACAAATTCCACCCATGGAGAGGGACTACACCCTTCTGTTTTAGGCTCAGTCACTTGGGGGGAAAGAGTTCTACTGTGGTAGGCAAGATTAAAGACAGAGCCTTAGGTTTTAATATTCTGGCTTTTCTGAGCTTATCCTTAATATACATTTTTCAAATTTTTGTATTCAAATTTCTTGGCAAAGGGTTTATGTTGTTAAAAATTTCCATAGAAGGATATCAAACATATATTTGCTTTGGAGATATTCTCCATCTCGCAAAAAAAAAAAATGCAACTATAGGCAAATCCATCTTTAGATGAAGTGGATCACAGAGAACAAAGAAAATGTGGTTCTGGCCCATATCCATTTTGGTTGACTAACCTTTGTCTTCCTTCAATACCCTTTCCAACATCAAATGGACATTCACTACTGATTTTACATCTCTGGCACTTTTATGCCCACTTGTTTATAGTTTTGTTTTGCAATAAGAGAGAAAAAAGAGTCCCTTTGCATATAGTTTGCTTGGGACTGTGAGACACTTAGTCTTACACTTTTTCCCAAAGCATAATTATCATCATCATCATCAATGATATTTATTGAGCACTTACTTTGGGAAGAGCACTGTTCTGCTTGGGAGAGTGTAATACCAACAGAGTTGACAGAAATGTTCCCTGCCCACAAGGAACTTACAGGCTGTAGGGTTATACAGACATGAATATAAAAAGATAATTTATAATATATTATAATTATAATTAAATAATTAATTATAATTTAAAGATGTATACATAAGTGCTGTGGAGTTGAGGATGGGGCAGATCTCAAATACTTAAAAGTCACAGATCCAAATACTTGGGCAAGCAGAAGGAAGGAGGGAGCCAGGGGGTAAAGAGAGCTTAATTGGGGAAGATCTCAGTGCTTTGTTTAATCAAGGGTACTTATTGAGTGCTTAGTATATACACAACATTAACTAAGCTCTTGGGAGAGTATACTACATCACAGTTGGAAGACACAATCCCCCAACAGAGGGAAAACAGACATTAAAATTAAGTACAGATAGGGGAAATGGCGAGTATAAAGATGCATACATATGTGCTGAGGGGCTAGGATGAATGAATATCAAGGGCTCTAAGCATTCAGATCCAAGTGCACAAGCCATGCGGAAGGCAAGATGAGTAGGGGAAATTAGAGTAATCAGGGAAAGCCTCTTGAAGGAGTTGTGATTACTACTGCAACTCAGAAAAGAAAGATATTCGAAAAGGTGAAAGCTATTTAGATTGTAAACCCATCCAGAAATTCTATACAGGGTTTAGCATCTTATCATTACACATGGACGTTCAATAAGACACATTTAGACTAAAATCCTTATACTTAGGTATTCTATTCTGTCTTCTGTCAGCAAAACATATCTCTTTTTGAAATGTCTCCAATCTTTTGAGGATAAGATTTTTTTCCCCTGAATATACATGAGGCATATTTACAGCTATTAAAAGCTACATGGAAGCCTTTGGCTTCTCAAGTAAACAATTTGTCTATGCCACACAAGAATAGCGGATGATGACTTCAGGTGAGGACTTCACAAACAGGAAGAGATAAACTCCTAAAAAAAAAAGACTGTATTTTTATGTAGATTTCACTAACCATAAAACAGCCAAATTACAAGAAAAAAGTAGGAAATATTAAAGTTGAACTGAAGACTTGGAAGTCTTTATACAGCGGTATCTGGAAAGTGTATTTAAATACCACTGAGGTTCACTGAATAATAGGACCACAGAAAACAGACGGAAAAGACCTATTATATCTTTGAGTCCATCCACCTGCAGGACAAGTGTAGGATTATTCCCCACAGACTAGTTTCCAGCCCTGTCCCAGACTGGATTTAAATGTCAAGAACAGCAGGACTCCTACCTCTTCAATTGGAAGATAATGGATCTCTACTGCATAGCCCTATCTGGCTAGCTAGATATCCATCTATCCATCTTCTTGCCTTATCTGTAGAGATGATCTGGATTCACAATCTAATAGAATTTCCTAATTTAATGATTTAATTATTAACCTATATTTTCTTTTCTTTTCAATGAGCTCTTCTGAAGTCCTTTCCTATTCCAAGTGTTTATCTTCTTCAAACACTGAGCACGTCCCTTCCAACTTGCACTTTGCCAAGTAATACACGGCTCTTTCCATTTTTGCCTCATGAATTGATCTGCATAAAGTGTCTTCTGATAAAATTGGAGCAAGTCGGAAATTTTAGGTATGTAATCTCTTTTCTTTTGAGGCTTATTCTGGAAAAAGTTGCATGGCATTATTGAGCATAGGATAATAAGTTTTTTGGGCTTTTTTTTTTTTCATTTTGACCACCAACTGCCCGTGAGGGGAATGAGTCACAAGTTGCTTTCCACCTTCTCTGCCTGAGGGGAAATGATGCGGGTTCTCTGCACTTGCCAAATGCATATCAGATTATGGGGCCAGTTAATATTGCTTTTGCCTAGGGCCATGTCTATGGGATACAACTCAGAATTTTAATTCAATTATCTTTCACCATGGAAATCTGTCTTATCAGGCTTTGTTGTGGCTAAATTATATGAAAAAGCTTTTGGAGAAACTCTTTATTAGGGATTCTTAAGGCAAAGGAAGTATTTCCCTCTAAAAGTTGGTGCAGGAATTTTTGGGTAAGGGAACCAAGAGTAAGCTCAACAATTGAGGAATTTATTAAGTGCTTACTATGTGCCAAGGACCGTACTAAGTACTGGGATAGATAGAAAATAATCAGGTCCCACATGGGGCTCACGGGGTAATAGGAGAACAGGTATTGAATCCCCATTTTGTTGATGAAGGAACTGAGGCACAAAGAAGTTAAGCGACTTAATCAAGGTCACGCAATAAGTGGTGGGGCTGGGATTAGAACGTACATTCTCTGACTCTGAGGCTTCATGCTGTCTCTCCTAAGCCACACTGTTTCTCATGGACAACACTCCATTGAGATGAGTGGCTGAGGGTTGACCCTCATGAATAGAATTTAAAATGAATTTAATAAATTAGAAGACTTGTCCAACGAAAATAATATGAAATTCAATAGAAACAAATATAAAGTGGTATATCTGAGGACCAAAAAACCCCCCACAACACAAATTCATAACTCAAATTCTGTTTATACACTAGTTCAGCAGAAAAGACCTTTAGGTCAAGTTGGACCACAAGCTCAATATATGTCACAAATGTGTTGCCATTATTTTTAAAATATTCATAATAAGAATGTTATCACAAGAAGCAAAACACACAAGAGCCAAGAAGTAATTCTTCCATTGTACCATGTCTTGGTCAACATTTTTTCAGCATATTGAGCTAGGTTTAAGTTATCCCATTTAGAAAGAATATGAGAGTACAGTACAACAGAATCGGGGGCACATTCCCTGCCCACAATGAGTTTACCATCTAGAGGGACAGGTTTACACACTTGAGGGATGAAAGGGATTAAATATTTGGTTTTATGAGGGAAGGTTGAAGTAATTGGGATTGTTGAGCCTAAATACAGTCTCTATGTTAGGAGAACGTTGTCCAAATATTCCCAGGCCCATGGGTGTCCAGACCCAAATAAAAGGGTTGGACTTCCAGCAGGACAGAGTGCTGGGGTAAGGGACTAGTTGACGTCCAATTCTACAAGTAAATCAAATATCCAGGGAATTGATCAACAGAACAAAATGTTTATATATTGATCTAACAAGGACATTCATAAAGAGTTTATTCACTGGCTTATTGTTTGGAAGAAAACATCAGACCTCTGCCTTTTTTAATTATGTTTCTTTTAGAAAATGTTCATTTAGAGAAAGAGTATATAGGCTTCTGATGTAAGATGTAGAATACTGATGCAAAAAAAAGCCCACAAAATTCTTCTAAGGGGAAGTAAATTAGTATTTATTGTGAATGTAAATGTATGTGTTTATAATTGAGAAGCAAGAAGCATGCATTAGTATTATGTAAAATTTTACTGTTCCAGCACTGAGGTAGATAGAAAATAATCAGGTCCCTCAAAAGAATTAGATTTGACACAGTCCTTGTTCTATAAGGGGTTCAAAATCTTAAAGGGAGAGAGAATAGTAATTTACAGATGAGGAACCAGAGGTTCAGGTAGGTTAAATGACTTGTCCAAGGTTATGTATCATTGTAGGGGCAGAAGTGGGACTAGCACCCTTAGATTGGGAGCCCATGAGGGGCAGGGACCGTGTCTAATTTTCACCTGCGAGCACTTAATAAATTCTATTACTACTACTATTAGCACCCTAGCCTCCTGACTCCCAGTCCAATGTTATTTCCATTAGGCTACACTGCCTCCGTAGCATTAAGAGGTGGTATTAGTTTCAGAACAAAGATTTGGGGAGCTCTTAGCTCCTAAGCCTTTATTCAGATCAGCAGGCAAGAGTTTGTGGCATGTTATGCATTCAAACTCCTGGACCAGACCCCTCTGCTTACTAGCATATCAGATAAAGACGGCCTCTTAGGTAAAGAAAGTAATGTGGAAAATGAACTGTCTTTCTACCTGGAGAAGAATTCATACTTTGGCGATTGGAGTTGGTGCCATCGGAAAATACGTAGCCAAACAGAACAGATTACCTATGTACATCCCAAGAAAAAAAAATCTTAGTATTAGTTAAATTATTTTTCTAATACAAAACAGGGTAAAAGAAAACATGAAGATGAAAGCCAGGAAGTGATGATTTGTTTCCAAATGTTTCTTCGAAGTCTTCATTGGCTCTTTGAAGTTGTGAGGGTAAATTTGAATATCATACGAATTCTTATATATTTTACTCTGTATATTTACATGTACATGCATATATATGCATGCATATATATTTATTCATTCATCCATACAATCATATTTACTGAGTGCTTACTGTGTGCCAAGCACTATTCTAAGCTCTGGAGAGAGTACAATGTAACAATAAGCAGACACATTCCCTGCCCATAATGAGTTTACATACATATACACATACATACATGTACACATATATGTAAAAAGTTACTCTAAATATTCATTCTATATGTATGTATGTATAGACATGTGCATGCTGGGATTTTCCAACTGTTTATGTGGTTCTCTATATTATTTAGGGATGCAAAGGAAAACTCCTCCTAATACATGATACAACTTCTGGCTGGTCCCTTGAAGACATTTCCTGAGTTGCTGCAGCTCCTCCAGCCTCACTTCCAATTCAGAAAGATCTAGTAGATCCGGGACAGGAAGGAATAGAATCTCTTATTTGTATTTGAACATTCCTAAATCAAATCAGGAGAGTAAGCCTGTTCTCAGGAGGAAGAAGGGGAAAGTAGCTGCCAGAGAGAGCCTGGAGAAACTTCTGGCTGGCCTCAGAAAAGAGAAAATAGAGAAAGAAAAGGTCGGAGGAAATAGAGAGGAGAAAATGAGTTACAGCAGCAGCAAGTTTGGGCCATATGTAGATGGATGGATGGAAGGATTGAGGATAGACGGGGTACAGGGAAAATAATGGCTGGAAAGAGCTCCACGCAGTGTGCTGGGGAAGACAAGGACTGAAAAGATTTGGGGTCGTCATAGCAACCAGCTCAGCCCCACTCCCCCCGAAGCCCATTCAGCTCTGAGCTGCTGGAACACGTTTTTAATTAAAGCGTATAAAAAGTTGTTTTGTAAGGACTTCTCCTTGTCCGATTGGTTTCAAAATGGTTAATCAGGCTTCATCTCCTTTTGAAGCTCAGAAGACCACGGGGACACTGCTCGCACAGAAACTGAGTTTCCCCTGTGGGAGTTATCTCTCAATCACACCTACTACCAGAAGGGGAAAAAGCATCTAATTGCTTATTTATACGTAAACACCAGGGTTAGAATCGAAATAGGTGGTGGAGGAGAGGGTACTGTGGGAAGAGGATTTCCCTGCCTTGCGGGGACTCGCTTTGGTCACTCTGAACAATTGAAAACTCTTCCTTCCAGGACTGGCGGTGTTATCCTTGGACCGTGAAGAACAATTTTTAACTTTGCCTTTGGACGCAAGTTCTTCCCTTAGAAGATACTTGCTCTAAATCATTAGAAAGGCTCCGAAGTATTCCTTCAATAAATCAGATTTAATTGAGGCTTACTATGTGCAGAGCACTGTACTAAGCCCTTGGGAGAGTTTAATAGAACACCTGTCCCTGCCCTTGAAGATCTAGCAGCGTGGCTTAGTGGAAAGAGCATGGGTTTAGGAGTCAGAGGTTGTGGGTTCTAATCCCTGCTCTGCCACTTGTCAGCTGTGTGACTGGGCAAGTTACTTAACTTCTCTGTGCCTCAGTTACCTCCTCTGTAAAATGGGGATTAAAACTGTGAGCCCCGCAAGGGACAACCTGATTATCTTGTTTCTACCCCAGTACTTAGAACAGTGCTTGGCACATAGTAAGTGCTCAACAAATACCATTATTATCATTTTCTAGTATTGACTGATTAGGTGGGGAGGGAGGAAGGAAGACATGCATCCCTAGAATTTAGAAGTAAGATTCACCCCTGCCAAGAAGTGCAGAATGAGCAGGAAGGAATACTTTGGGGCCTTTGTAAAATATGATCGTTCTATGGACTCCCTTCTCAACCCCATCAGTCCCACCCACCCTAGGCGTTTTTAACCAGGGTACAAGTAGAAGAATTCAGTGCTCCCTTTTAGCTCCATGGGTGGGTGGGGGGGGAAACACCCCTTGCACCCCCTCTACACCTACATGAATAAAGTCTCATCTCATCCAAAATATTCTAACTCCTCGACTAGTCTGCTGTGTGGCCGTGGGCGAGTCTCTGATTCAGTTGTTCTCACTCCTACTTAGACTGTGAGCCCCATGTGGGACAGGAACTGTATCCAACCCGATTAACTTGTATCTAAGATACCCAAGGGCTTAGAACAAGTAGTAAATGCTTAACAAATCCCACTGTTAGGAAGTGTGACAAGGAACCTGGAAGTGGATGGCAGAATAGAATACAATACAGTCCTTTGAATTTCAATTCAACAAGTCCGGGAGCATCCTCAAAATTGGGAATCACTTATCTCTCCCTCCCAAAATTTGATAATGGTATTGCTGCTAGTAAGATTTTATCAGGGAGGGTGAGTACATTAGAAAAATGGATTAGACTGTGAGCCACTGTTGGGTAGGGGCTGTCTCTATATGTTGCCAACTTGTACTTCCCAAGCTGTTAGTACAGTGCTCTGCACACAGTAAGTGCTCAATAAATACGATTGATTGATTGATTGATTGATCATGTATGTTCCTGTGAGAATTGTTCCTTGCTACACAGTTGTATTTGCTTCTCCCAGTGCCTAGTGCTGTTTCAAGCTTTCTCCCTGTGGTTGAAATTCTGAGGCCTTCCTCCTAAAACTGTTATGCCTTTTAGACTGTGAGCCCACTGTTGGGTAGAGACTGTCTCTATATGTTGCCAACTTGTACTTCCCAAGCGCTTAGTACAGTGCTCTGCACACAGTAAGCGCTCAGTAAATACGATTGATTGATTATGCCATTCTAATTGGTGCATGTCAATGTTGTTATGTCTTCCGCTGCTGTCTTCTAACTCACAGTTTTGAAACCACTACAAGTGGCACCTAACTAAAAAAAAGACTGACTCATCTCCAGCTGCCTGTGTAGGATTTAGGGAAGAAAACATTCCATCTCTCTGGCCTCATCACCCTCCCCCATCCCACTCTGCAATTTCTCCATGCCTTTTGTGCTTTTTACCTTTTGTGTCACATTTCAATATTCCAGGGCGGTTGCCCGTATTACAATCTGCGCCCCCTGCTGGGGATCTGATGAAAAACTGATAGTCGGCTTTCTTTTCATCGGTTCGTGGCTCTCAATCAATCAATCAATTCATTCATTCATTCAATCGTCTTTATTCAGCGCTTACTGTGTGCAGAGCACTGTACTAAGCGCTTGGGAACTACAAGTTGGCAACATATAGAGACGGTCCCTACCCAACGGTGGGCTCACACCGTAGAGCTTAGCTCAAGGCTCTGCACATAGTAAGCACTCAATAAATACCTTTACTAGCTTGATTGAATGTGTTTCCCGCCCGTGTTGTACTTTTCCAAGCCCACTGCACTCAGTGGGAGCTCAATAAATACCCTTTCCACTATGAACTTACAGGAGGCAGGAGGAAAGGAGGAAGAAGAGTATGGGAACCATAGCTCTCTTCCTCCTTTCAAAGCCCTACTGAGAGCTCACCTCCTCCGGGAGGGCTTCCCAGACTGAGCCCCCTTTTTCCTCTCCTCCTCCCCATCCCCCCACCCCACCTCCTTCCCCTCCCCATAGCACATGTATATATTTGTACCGATTTATTACTCTATTTATTTTACTTGTACATATTTACTGCTCTGTGTATTTTGTTAATGATGTGTATATAGTTACAATTTTATTTGTTCTGACGATTTTGACACCTGTCTACATGTTTTGTTTCGTTGTCTGTCTCCCCCTTCTAGACTGTGAGACCGTTGTGGGGTAGGGAACTGTCTCTATATGTTGCCGACTTGTACTTACCAAGTGCTTAGTACAGTGCTCTGCACATAGTAAGTGCTCAATAAATACAACGGAATGAACGAAAGAAGAGACTAGAAAGTTAGATATGTGGAGGAGAAAGGTTTTAAATAGCAGAGTATTTCAGTCAATAGGTATGGAAGTGCTACAGGTATTTGTGAGGACTAACGTGCAGGGGTGGGAGTTAGGAGGATATGATCTGGGGAGAAGAAAATTCTGGCCCCAACTCTGATGGTGCCATGAGTTCTCCTTTTTTATACACGTGTTTATCTGTCTTAAAGTAGCAATTTCTTCTGTGATATGCATGTTGGTTTGTAATTGTAGGGTGGCTCATGAGAATTGGAATATAGGCAGTGCGTATGTGTTTTTGAAAAGTAACACTGAACCATGGAAAGGAACTCAAAAAACAATTAAGAGCATAAGCAGTTACATTACTGTCATACAAATGGTCCATTAAGCCCAGAATTCAGTCTGCCGTAGTGGTAAAAGGATGCTCAGAGGAGCCATATGAAGAATCCTTTCTTGCTCATCAATCCAACATCTCTACCTTCCCCTCTGGTAACCCTTTATGGACTGCTTGTCTAAACCCCTCTGAAACTTACAGTTTGTTGTTGTTGTTGTTGATGATGATGTTATTGTTGTTGTTGTTTCAGCCAAACCAACTTCTCCTGGTAATGAATTCACCAAGTCAGCCCCCAGGAAGGCTAGCTCAGACCTAAAGGCCTCTGTATGGAAAATACCAAAAAAAAAAAAAAAAAAAGAAAATCCAAAAAGTTCAGATAGACCTCCTATTTAGGGAGTGTTGAGGCAGGGAATTGGAAACACCACGAAGGCTTGGACAGTAGGCACAGGAGACGATGTTTCCAGATAATTAATAATCACTTACCAAGGTAAAGGTGTACAGTGGAAAGAGATATGCCCCAGGAATCAAGAAAACCTGTGTTGCAACTGGTTCCTTTTTGTCCCTGAGAATTGAGGTGCTAACCTCAGAAATTTTAGGACAATTAAAAATGAGAACTTACTCAAATGATTTGATTTCCACATTGTTTACTTCTGATTTTTCAGTTAAAATAGCAATGAAAATCAGAGCTACTAATATGAAAAAACAAACCTTTCCCTAAAATTCAAGCTCCCCTCCAGCCCCTCAGATTTGCTCTTTGTGGTCTTGAGCATATACAAGTAATCATCTTCACCCTCCTAGCAGTAGTGGAAAGAGCATGAGTTTGGGAGCCAGAGATCGTGGGTTCGAATCCCAGCTCTGCCACTTGTCAGCTATGTGACTTTGGGTAAGTCACTTAACTTCTCTGTGCCTCACTTACCTCATCTGGAATATGGGGATTAAGACTGTGAGCGCCACCTGGGACAACCTGATAATCTTGTATCTCCCTTAGCGCTTAGAACAGTGCTTGGCACATAGTAAGCGCTTAACAAATACCATTATTATTAATAGTAGTAGGAGTAGAAAGAGGAGGAGGAGGATGAAAAGGTGGAGGAGGAGGAGGAGAAGGTAGAGGAGGAAGGGGAGGAGTAGCATTTATTGAGAGGCCTTTTGGTGTGGTGAACTGGCCTAGTTGCTTGGAAAATACAGAATAATGAAGTGACACATTACTTTCCCACTCTAATGGGGATGTCAGATGTAAAGATGTTTACAACTAACGTGGCCAAAATAAATAGTGGAATAACTCCATCCCTCCCCCAGCACTATCCAATCCATCTTCCTCTTCCCTGTAGGGGGAACATTTAGTTTTCATCTGGCCTCATCAACAGAGTGGATCCTGTCCACCCTAGTCAGGTACCAACACTGTACCCGATCTTGAAAAAGAGATGGTGGGTCCAGTGTCATAGGCCGGACCACCGCTGACTAGAGATGGGATGGACCGAGCTGCCCAAGAATGGACCTATAATGGAAATGGTGGACAAGGATGGTGGAATGAATCTCCCGCCTCCAGTCCTCTTTCCGCTTTCTCCTTGCCCTCAGCGATCCCCTCAGAGTCTGGCGAGGGTTAGAGATCGAACCATTTCCTGGTTCTACAGTGCCATCCCTGGAAACCAGGAGGTAGAAATACTCATCCTAGCAACTCTTGGGAGTCGTTCCAGTGGCAAGTGGGTGAGGCTGTCAGAAGTGGCTGAGTTTGGGCTTATTCTAGGCTGTGCAACTGGCACAGGATGCTGGGCGGGTTTGGCCCGAGCAACAAAGTCGAGTGCGCAACGACTTTCATACTTAATCCGGTGGAGACGCGCAGCTGTGCTGAGTGTTTCAGAAAGCAGCTCAAGTCACCGGGGCCCAGCCCTACCATGGCACCTATGAGAAGCAGTCAGGGCTGGGGTTGGATGGGGAGATGACAGGCAGGAGCTAACTGGAGAGGACTCTAAGAGAGGCGGGAGCCAAATCCCACAGGTCTGGGAGTATGAGAACCTGGGTTGTAATCCCGGCTCTGCCAATTGTTTTGCCAATTGCTTGCTGTGTGGCCTTGAGCAAGTCATTCACAGAATAGAATACAATGCAGTCCTTTGAATTTCAATTCAACAAGTCCGGGAGCATCCTCAAAATTGGGAATCACTTATCTATCCTTCCCAAAATTTGATAATGATATTGCTGCTAGTAAGATTTTATCAGGGAGGGATAAATACCTTTTCTCTAGTCTAACTTCTCTGTGCCTCAGTTTCCTCAACTTTAAAATAGTGATTCAATACCCATTCTCCCACCTGCTTAAGATTGTGAGCCCCCATGTGGGACAGGGACTGTGTCTGACCTAATTAATCTGTATTTATCCCGGGGCTTAGAACAGTGTTTGACACATAGTAAGCACCTAACAAGTACCACAAAACAAACGAACAAGCATAGGAGGGTCTTTTCCTAAAACAGGCTCACTGGGGATGTCATTCTAGCCACAGACCAATTTGAATGAGCTCCCGAAACAGTCGGCTCCATCTTTCACACTTTCTCCCTGTTTCTCCCTTTGGAAGTAGGTATGGCTCCTAACAGGACATGTCACTGGAACTCTGTTGCACAATACTGTTGTATCATATCCTCCCAAAGGCTCAATACAGTGCTCTGCACATAGCACATGCTCAATACATACTGCAGATTGATTGATTGAAAGCATGTTGCTCTTCGACCTCATGACAGTTGAGCTGTCAGATGCTTCCCTGATTTGGGGCCAGGTGCTGGTTTTTCTTTGAAAGGAAAAAAAAAGAAACTAATAAAGCCATCACCAATCACATGTATTCCAAGGGAAAGGACATGCTAAGTTACAGCTCCGGCTACGAATGTATTCAACTATTCAGTTGTCATTCATTCTCTCAATAACATTTAATGAGAAACTACTGGGAGCGAAGTGTTCTACTAATCACTGAGAAAAGCCACACAGGGATGAGAATTAGAGTTGTCCCTGGCCCCAAAGAACCAGGTGGAGAGGGGGCAGGTTGGTGATGGAAGAAACACAAAAAGAAGAGGACCACAATAAGTGCAATAATTACTCCAGAGGATTTGAGGCTAATGGAGCAGAGAGTTTCAGGCTCCTCCCTGTTCAGGCAGGGCTTCTCAGACTTCTACAGTCAACCGCATCCACCACCACAGCCTTCCAACATTTTGAGAGGGCAGGTATGGAGTCGCTGCCTCCCCATTTGTAGCTATGCTGGTGACCTGTCTGAACACCATGAGGGCAGTGTGACCTAATGGATAGGGCCGGGGTCTGGAACTCAGAAGGACTTGGGTTCTAGTTCTGACTCCGCCACTTGTCTGCTGTGTGACCTTGGGAAGTCACTTCACTTACCTCAGTTACCTCACCCATAAAAGGGGGATGAAGACTGTGAGCCCCATGTGGGACAGGGACTGTGTCCAGCCTGAGTACCTTGTGTCTACCCCAGTGATAAGTATAGTAAGCGCTTAACAAATACCATAATAATAATAATAAAACCCCACCAGCCATGGGTCTGAGTGCCACCAGTAAAAGTTTCCCTAGGACCATCAAGGGGAACAGAGTGGGTGGCAAAGCAAAGGAATTGGGGACACCTGACTTTTTCCTTCAGGCTCGCAAACTGCCTTGGTATGGGGGTCTTGTCAAGTGGTCTTACTTGGTTCGGCCAACGCATCTGCAAGTGAGAAACGACGATCACATTTTCCCCATCTGCAGGGGCTGCTAGGTTTTACTCTTGGAGGCCAAAGCAATCTGAGCTCCTTAGATTAAAGACGTGAGCCTAAGAGAAATGATTAAATGATCTTAAGGATGACAAAGGATCTAAAACTTTTTTCAATTTTGAGGGGATGTACTTTCAGAAAAATGAAATCTGAACCCAGGTAGGTTCTTCAACTTTCTGCCACTTCAGGAACAAGCTGGTGATTCATTTTGGCTCTAAACTAGCATCAGGGTAACCTCGGGCTTTACCTAATTTAAATGCACTATGCAAAGTGAGCAGTTTTGGCTGTAGTGTACTGGACTGCCAGAAGTGTTCACTGCCTAGAAAACATAAAAAAATGACAATGAAGCAATCCGCCAAACAACTGCAGCCCTCAATTTCATCCCAGTTAGTTTGTTACTGGATATGAGGAATCAATAATTAACTGGGGACAAAAATACAGTACTGCAAAATACAATTCTACTAGACTCAGTGCTTAGAACAGTGGTTGCACATAATAATAGACTCAGCCAGAACAGATACATGAAAGAAACTTCTTCAATAACTTTGAGTTTTCCAAAGGCAATGTTGCCGTGGTTATCTCAGGATGCTACACAGATCATCTCTTTAAAAAGCAATCCTTTCATGCTTAGAAATAAGATGATTAGGCATGAGAAAAGGGGCAATCTTCAAATCTACTTCACAAGTAAAACCCTAGATTTAGATCTTTATTCAGGATAATACAGAATAAACCCACATTCAGAGAATGGGTGAGTCTCGAAAGAAAAGTCGTGTTAATTTTCAACAAGTAAGAAGACATTGTGAGTAATCAAGAGTGAGCCACATTTTTCTATCAGATGCGCCACAGTACTCCAAAGACTAATTTGTGCTTGGTCATCACATATGATGTTTAGGAGCGAAATTAAGTGCACAGATTTTTGGATCAAAGGCTGCACGTCATCAAAGCTTGGATGAGCCAGCCAAAGTCTACATAATCCAATCTTTGCTTGGGGTGCATTCCTTTCGACATATCGGAAGGGTTTCCCAGAGCAACGGGAAGAGGTGGCATAACAACAAATAGCCACTCACTCTGAACAGAGCATTTGACAATTTTCACCTTCCAAGAATAGTCCATATTTCCATTTTCTATTATTAAAAAGCAAAACAAGAACAAGTCGAGGTTTAAATATACCTGCCTTTTGAAGATGCTGAAGTAGGCTTGGTGTAGATTGGTGTAGTGTGGTGTAGATTGTAAGATCCTTGAGAGCAGGGTTCTTGTCTACCTACAGTATTGTTCTCTCTCAAGCACTCAGCACATTGCTCTGCACACAGTAAGTCCTCAATAAATACCATTTGTAGCCAAATGCCTATTGCCCAGGTTTGGCTTTCATTTTCAGTCTCTTCTTAAATGACTGGGCTCTTTTTGCAACTGCCGTATGGGCAGAGGCAGTGTTTGGGACTCTGAGACAGGGGGAAGGCAGTGTGGCGCTCCAGGGCAGGATGGTGAGGAGAGGGTGCCAGCCTGGGCATGAATATTGTTCAACAATTGTGACATTTGTTAAGTGCTTACTACGTGCCAGGCACTGAACTAAGCACAGGGGTGGATACAAGCAAATTGGGTTGGACACAGTCCCTGTCCCACATGGGGCTCACAGTCTTCATCCCCATTTTACAGTTGATGTAATAGAGGCGCAGAGAAGTGAAGTGACTTGCCCAAGGTTACACAACAGATAAGTGGCAGAGCCCGAATTAAAACCCATGACCTTCTGACTCCATGCTGCTTCTTTAGGTGACACGGTGCAGTTTGGAAGAACAGTCATTCATTCATTCATTCAATCGTACTTATTGAGCGCTTACTGTGTGCAGAGCCCTGCACTAAGCGCTTGGGAAGTACAAGCTGGCAACATCTAGAGACGGTCCCTACCCAACAACGGGCTTACAGTCTAGAAGGGGGAGACGGACAACAAAACAAAACATGTGGACAGGTGTCCAGTCATCAGAATAAATAGAAGTAAAGCTAGCTGCACATCATTAACAAAATAAATAGAATAGTAAATATGTACAAGTAAAATAAATAGAGTGATAAATCTTTACAAACATATATACAGGTGCTGTGGGGAGGGGAGGTAGGGCGGGGGGGGATGCGGAGGAGGAGAGGAAAAAAGGGGCTCGGCCTGGGAAAAAGGGGGCTCAGGCATCAGTCAGGTGCAGAATCTAGAAGGAATGTACCATCTAGAAACTGGACCATGCATGCCTTGGGACTTTTGCTCTGCATGGTGTCTTTTTTGCTTAGTTTAAAAAGATTGTGTCATTTCCTTCTGGTTATTTTCCTCTTGGCTGGCATTTCTGGGGGGCAACTGCTTCACTGTCTATAAATGATAATGGACAGCGAAGCGCCTGAGAATATTGACAGGGGCTGTAAAGGATTTGAAGGAACAGAGGAAAGGTGTGTACTGGTTTCCCCCACAACTCCCCACAGACATTCTGGCTTATTATTACTATTATCATTACTATTACTACTACTACTACTAATAGTAATGATATTTTAAAGTGCTTACTATATGCCGAGCACTGGGGTAGAGACAAGATCATCAGGTCTGACGCAGTCCCAGGCCAGGCTCACAGTCGAAGTCATTCATTCCTTCATTCAATCGTATTTATTGAGCGCTTACTGTGTGCAGAGCACTGTACTAAGCGCTTGGGAAGTCCAAGTTGGCGACATATAGAGACGGTCCCTACCCAACAGCGGGTTCACAGGCTAGAGCCTAGAGGACTCTTAGTACTTTCATTCATTCAATCGTATTTATTGAGCGCTTACTGTGTGTAGGGCACTGTACTAAGCACTTGGGAAGTCCAAGCTAGCAACATACAGAGATGGTCCCTACTCGGAGGGAGAACAGCTGCTGGGCCCCCATTTTACAGATGAGGAAACTGAAGCACAGAGAAGATGAGCGTGGCTCAGTGGAAAGAGCCTGGGCTTTGGAGTCAGAGGTCGTGGGTTCAAATCCCGGCTCCGCCACTTGTCAGCTGTGTGACGTTGGGCAAGTCACTTCACTTCTCTGGGCCTCAGTTCCCTCATCTGTAAAATGGGGATGAAGACTGTGAGCCCCTCGTGGGACAACCTGATTACCTTGTACCTGCCCCAGCGCTTAGAACAGTGCTTTGCACATAGTAAGCGCTTAACAAATACCAACATTATTATTATTATTATTATTATGAGTGACTTTCCCAAGGACAGCAGGCAAATGGCAGAGCTGAGATTAGAACCCAGATCCTCTGACTCCCAGGCTGTGCTTTTTCCACCAGACCACACTACTTCCCTTGCTCGCTCTGCTTCCGGGCACCAGAGGATGGGGCCCATGACCATAGGCAAAGGGGAATTAGGAGGTGGATGGAGCCAGGACTTGGAAAATTGGGGTGGGGAGAAGCGGGCAGTTAGGCTGATGAACCTGAGCCTAAATAGGAGAGGCAAGAACCACCAGTCCAAAGGGCAAACGGTTGCCATTTTCCCACCAGATATGAGGGCAGGAAATGTGGCTGTTTATATAATATTTTCCTCTCCCAAGAGCTTAATACAGTGCTCTGCACACAGTAAGCACTCGATAAATACGACTGAATAAATGGATATGACCTTTTCCTGCACTTTTACCCTCCACTAACCGTGCCTGTCAATGAGAAAGGCACAATGGCTAAGTGCTTTAATGGCTACATTTAAGTTGTTACCTTATGTGACAAAACAGAAGATAATTCATTTATCAGGGTTTGAATCCATGTGTATTACCCACCATATCTGAAGAAGTCAATTATTTTTATTGAGTGTCTGTTGTGTACATATCTGTTGTGTACATAGCATTGAACTAAGGACTCAGGAGGTACAATAAAAGTAGAAGCCACAGTTCCTGCTCTCAAGGAGTTTACAGTCTAAAGGGTTTGTAGGATACAAATTTGAGCAGATCCATGCATTCATGCTTTTTCTTACAGGAAAACCTGGAAAGCCAATGCTAGCTTTAAGATATATCTTTCCACAACTTTCCTTCTCCTCTGTTAAGAGTATAAACTCCTCATGACCAGGTAAGCAGCGTGGCTCAGTGGAAAGACTGTGAGCCCAATGTTGGGTAGGGACTGTCTCTATATGTTGCCAATTTGTACTTCCCAAGCGCTTAGTACAGTGCTCTGCACATAGTAAGCGCTCAATAAATATGATTGATTGATTGATTGAAAGAGCACAAGCTTTGGAGTCAGAGGTCATGGGTTCAAATCTTGGCTCCACCAATTGTCAGCTGTGTGACTTTGGGTAAGTCACTTAACTTCTCTGTGCCTGTTACCTCATCTGTAAAATGGGGATTAAGTCCGTGAGCCCCCTGTGGGACAACCTGATCATCTTGTAACCTCCCCAGTGCTTAGAACAGTGCTTTGCACATAGTAAGCGCTTAATATATGCCATCATTATTATTATTGTGTCACCTCCTTATGTTTGTATTTCCCAAGTGCTCAGTATAGTGCACTCAAGATTACCAGTTGTGCAGGAATACTTTTCACAAGCATTATGTGTAAAATGACCAACATTCACACCCTCATTTCCTCTTCTTCCACAGCCCTCTGTGTCACCCTTGCATTTGGATTTGCACCGTTTATTCACCTCTTCTTCAGCTCCACAGCACCTATGTACATACCCGCAATTTATTTATATTAATGTCTGTCAACCCTCTAGTTTGTAAACTCACTGTAGGCAGGAATGTGACTACCAACTCTGTTATATTGTTCTCTTCCAAGTGCTTAGTACAGTGCTCTTTACACAGTAATCGCTCAGTAAATATGATTGATTATGCACATACCTGTAATTTATTTATTTATATTGATGTCTGTCACCCCATCTAGACTGCAAGCCTATTGTGGACAGGGAACACATCTACCAGCTGTTATATTAGGCTCTCCCAAGCACTTAATACAGTGCTACTACACATGGTAAATGTTCGATTAATATGAATGATTGATAGTTGATTTTCACGGGCAGTCCAAAAGTGGCAGAAAGCAGATGTTCCCGGGGTTGGGAAGTTGTGCCTATTCCACGGCCAGACTCCAGACAAACTCCTTACCCCAGCACTCACTGCTTTAGACGAAAAAGCGGTGATGAAGTGGCCAGGGCTGTGGTGGTGGTTGTGACGGCAACGACTCACCTGGAATTCCTTCTGCTACAAACTATGTGTACTGAAATCATAATAATGATAATAATAAGCAAGCACTGTCCTAAACACAGGGATAGATAAAAGACAATGAGCAGACACAGTCCTATGCAGGCCTCACCGCCTAAGAGGGAGGGAAAGCAGCTATTTCATCTCCATTTCACAGATGAGAAAATTGAGGCATAGACAGGATAAACGGTTGGCCTAATGTCACACAGCAGGAAAGCGGCAGAGGCAGGAATAGAACTCAGGTCTCTTGATTCATTGACCTGTGCTCTTTCTTCTAAGCCACACAGCCCCCACTCACTGATTTTTCAGATACAGCCATTTGCGGCATGATTTTTATGAACTGTTGGTAACCCTGGGGGAATTGAACCCAGTAGGTGCTTCATAAATGCTTTCACCACTATTACAACTACAATTACTAGGGAATACCACCTTCAGGGAATTTTCAAACTTACTGGCTTCACAAGGGGCTTTCAGCTTGGTATTTTCTGGCTGGGTTACACTTAGACTGTGAGCTCCACGTGGGACAGGGACAGTGCCTGATCTTGGATTGTAAAGGACTATATAGAAGTGTGTTTCAATTTCTGTGCAAGACCACACAATTCTGCTAGTATTTCCATACATGGGGAAAACTGGTTTATTCCCTGCTTCAAATCGGTGGCCGGGAATATTATTATCATCATAAACATATGCATCTTAGGGCCCTGCCTGAAACAGTTAATTTCTAAGCTTAGTTATTACTCACTCCAAAGAACACCTGAACATGGATAAGATTGGTTTCTTTAAAACAATTTCTACAAAAATCCAAAGAGCATTTGATCAGTCTTCTTTGAGTCTTTTAACTGAATGGAATCATGTTCATCCAAACAGATTCTCCCAGTGCATTCTTATTATTATAATTTTCTATTTAGATAGCACTGAATGGTGTTTAGCTCCTAACAAATCTATTTTCAACAGCAACCATTGTTGATTTGTTATCTCTATCAGACTATCCAAGCAAGCCATAGACTGTTTGATGATGAATTTAATCTGTTTACCTACTGCAATATACTTTACGGTGCGTATCTAGTATGGTGCCATGAGGGTTATACATTTACACATTTATCAAGGTGATCAATATATGTATATATATTTCTATAAATTCCATCAGAGGGAGCCTGCAATTGCACCTGGGAGATTTTAAACATCATTACACTTCAAACTTTTCAAAAATATAACTACCGTATTTACTGGCAAAAATGACTCCACTGCATAATTCCCCCACCTTAGTGGGGGAAATCAAAGCTTATTTTTTGTAACGCATGACTGCAAACAGTGAAAATTGTGGGTCTGGGGGAAGAGGAGGTACAGAAGGTCGAGAACGAGTCAAGCCTTTCATTATTCATCCAATCGTATTAATCACGTGCTTACTGTGTGCAGAGCGCTGTACTAAGCACTTGGGAGAGTACAATATAACAACAAACAGACATGTTCCCTGCCCACAACCAGCTTATAGCTTAGCGATGAGATTTATGACTGTGGAGACTTCCACTGTGGGGAAGAGCGGAGATATTAAACCAGATAGGGACAGTTAATTCATAAAGAGTATACTGGCCAGGGTAGGAGGTGTAGAAAGGTGAAAAAGATGGGGGTGGAGGGGTAGTGAGGAGAATTAATTCATTGAGTGCCTACTGTGTGCACAACTTGGGAGAGTGTAATAGTCCCTCAGACTGTGAGTCTCGTGTGGTACAGGGACTGAATCTGACTTGATTATTTTGTATCTACTGCAGTGCTTGGCACTGTGTTCGGCACATAATAACCACTTTAAAAATGCCAGAATTATGATTATAATAATAACAATTATTATTAGACATAAGAGATGAAGTCCCACGTTCCCTCTTACCTCCTCCTTCCCTCCTTCTCTCCACCTTATTTTTCCTCCCTCGTATTGCTAGATTTAATTCTTATATGATCCATGCAATAAGCCCCCCCTTTCAATCTTACAAAAAAATTTATGCAAAAAATGGGGCAAATATGCATGTAAAAATAGTAATGGAGAATGCAAAATGGTAACCTGTGGTTTCGATACCATGAACTCCACCAAAACCACTTGCTGAACAAAGCAGATTGCTCATTGTTGAAGAAACTCGGGCTCACCCGGCTCCCGTTTGCAGCCCAGCTGACATTTCTGAGTCCCTATTTTTAAAGAAGCAATTAGCTTAAACTCTCCTTATTCTCCCCCAGTGTCCATTATAGTAGAGCATAAAAAGAAAAGAAAACTTTTTGAAAGTTATTTTAATGAAAGGATTATAGAAAGCAAGCAAGAAAGCCAGGTAACTTGAGCCATAATTCTGGAACGTATGCTACTAGTTCAAATGTGCAAGCTTGAACTTAACAAATGTTTAAAATATTTGAGTTTTTTAAGCCGTGCCAAAACAAACGACATCTTTTCTAAAGATGACATATTTAGCTAGGCCTTGGCAATGTAAACCTTTCAACCATTCCAAGTATTTGTTTAAAAGCCTCAGAGAACACATGCACTCCCAACAAAACAAAACAAAAAAAATCTAAAGTTTAATCACTAGAGTCTTAACAGCTGACTTACAATCAAACTAAATCAAGACAAATGAGCTACTTAGAGAGCTTTACCAATTTATTTTTATTAGCGCATAGGACTCAAGAGAAAATTTGGGGTTTTGCACCAGCTACAGCCTTCATAGTGAAAACCCAAGTGAGTTTTTTTTACCTCCCCTATGACTACTCCCCTCTCTGAATGAGTGAAAACAAGGTAATCATCAAATGAAAAGCTTTAGAAAAATAACTACTTTGGTCCGATTACAGAGACTTGGGAAAAATGCAGATAAAAACCTGCTTCCAAGTAGAACTACAGCCAACATGAACAAGGCAAAGGAGGCCTCTTAAAGAAGGCCATTGCTTTTTTGGTGCATTAAACCTATTCTATCAGTAGCCAAATTGATGAAATTATTTAAAAATGTTCATACTGTTTCAGTTTGGAAATTTGAGGCTGATGAAACTCTATAATCCCTCCTGTATTAATTTGAAAGACTTAAGTAAAGTGATTCCCCGTGACAATACGTGGATATGATTGATTTATTAGTAAAAGCAGAGGTAAAATTTCTCATACATTAATGATTAACTAATGAGCTTTGCTATCTGCAGAATCCATTTAAATGACTTCTAACTGGTTTTGTCTATGGTGTTTCACTAAAGAGAAGAAGTGGGTTATGAACTTTTCAACTACCAGCAGTTTTCCCGAAGCCATTTTATAAAACTAGATCATCAGGTTTAGCTGCAGGCTGAATGAGAAACAGTACAAACGAATGAAGGTCTATAGTTCTTTTCTATTAACATTGACTTTTCACAATATTGTTAATTACTGAGGGCTTAGGGGAGGCTTACTATGAATATAATTACAACACTGAAAAGCATTAACAACGATCTTATTCTGAGCAATGTGATGCTATTTACATATTTTTCGGCGGCAGACAGCTCACAGGGCTGCAATTCATTTAAAGGTCAAATGGCAAAATGCATAAGATCGCTCCATGAGTACAAAGTTACATATAGTGTTTCAAAGGAACCGTGAAATAACGATAATTGTGCGGGCCAAAATTCTGTCATTTTTCCTGGAAAAAAGACTATGATGCAGGACGCCTAGGTTCACTTAACCCACTTCATCAAGAGTATTTGTTGAGCATTTGCTCTGTGCAGAGCACTGTACTAAGCACTTGGGAGAGTACAATAGTGTTTGCAGACACGTCTGTTGAGTTTGTAGACAATAGAGTTTGTAGTCAAGACACCTGGGTTCTAATCTTCACTCAGCCACTTGCCTGCTGTGGACCGTGGGCAAGGCACTTAACTTCTCAGTCCCTCAGTTTTCTCAACGGCAAAATGAAGATTCAATACCCGTTCTCCCTCCTACTTATACTGCGAGCCCCATATGGGACAGGGACTGCATCTAGCCGGATTGATTTCTATCTATCTCGGCACCTAGCACAGAGGCCTTACCTCTTTCGAAGGGCTCGGTCAGAGACCGGTTTTGCAAACAACTAGTTTCAGACCTTCCAAATAGTCCTAGACGTTTGATAAGGTGACACCCGCCCCTGAAACAAAAGTACCATGCCCCAGTCATTAATGCCTAAATCCCCACAATGATGAAGAGAAAAAAGGTTCTACAGAGAATTAGCTGGACCTATCACAGGAGAGTTAACATAAACAAACTGATTTAAACGGCTGATTTTTTTAGGCTCGAGTTGGTTGCGATAGCCAGATGTGGAAAACAGTCGACACAAAGTGTGGGATTGGATTGCTAAATAGCAATGGTCTACTGTTGTTAATCTGTGCACGTGATCACTGTCACAAACTCGAGCAAAATGTTCTGGACCTAAATGCCGTCTGAACGGTGACTTCTCACTGAAGTCAAAAGGGGACGGAGGGCTGCTGTATGGATAGATCTCAGCAGCCACACGTGAAACAGAGTACCAGGAGGGGTTGTTCCCTGAAACACTCCACCCTCACATTGGCAAGGCAGCCACTGCATTGAAAAATGGCCTCCAAATCGCCAGACAGCTAACAGCTGAACTCCTGGAGAATGAAGACATCTGCAAGGAGTCTGAAGCCACGTTACAGCAGCCCTGTTGCAATAAGGAGCCATAATCTCCGTAATCTCCAACATAAACAGCAAAAGGGCATTTCTCTAAGGTAGTCCCTACCAGACAGCTGTCAAGACATCGGACATGGACAAGCTCTAAGTCATCAAGGATGGATCCAAGCAAATGATGTAGAGATGAAAAGACTACCTACCTCCAAACTGGAACGACACCGTACACATCTCCTGAGCCTGACAACAGAGAGGTTTAAGAAACTGTGCAAATCTACTTAAGGGGCTTGAGTGACGAATGGGGTGCCAGCAGAAGAGCACCTCCACCACCAGACCAAGGAAGGCTATAAATCACTGAAGAAGTCAGATGGAGATGTGCATATTATCACAACACCACTGAAGGATGAAGGGAGCTCCAACCTCATCCTAGACAAGAACAGAATCCTAAGGAAAACACAAGAGTACATCAATATTCCCCTCTCAGGATCGCACCTGGAGAGTTTCCAGTACTTTACCAGTCTCGGCTATGGGAGAGAGTCAAAGCAGAGGCATATCCATTTCATTCCTAGCTTCACCAGTGGCTAGTTAGTGGAAGGCAACCTGCTACAAGTCAAAACTCACCTGCGCTGGGCAGCAGCAGCATGAGCGAGAGTCGAGGGCAGAGATTCACGTTTACTGCATGGAAGAAAGCAATGGTAAACCACTTCTGCATTTTTCCCAAGAAAACTTTATGTATATAGTACCAGAACGACTGCAGATGGAGTTGGGGCATTCTGGGAGAGGTGTGTCCACAGAGTCACTTTGGATCAGCGATGACTCAACAGCATAAGATGAGACGTCTCATCAGTATTCTCCTAAACACTCATCCTGCCGCTGTAGATGAGGCCCTGCATGTTGGGGACACCCTGCTTAAGCACTTACATGAGCTCTTCTTCAATTTACGGCAGGCTGCAGAAATGCAAACATCAACGACGTCGCCACCTTCAAAAAAGATGGTAGTCAAGACTGAGGCAGTTAGCACCTGTCTGCCTGTGACCTCCTCGAGTGCAGGGATCGTATCCGTATCCGTATTGGGCCTGGAATGCCCTCCCTCTGCTCATCCGCCAAGCTAGCTCTCTTCCTCCCTTCAAGGCCCTACTGAGAGCTCACCTCCTCCAGGAGGCCTTCCCACACTGAGCCCCTTCCTTCCTCTCCCTCTCGTCCCCCCTCCATCCTCCCCATCTTACCTCCTTCCCTTCCCCACAGCACCTGTATATATGTATATATGTTTGTACATATTTATTACTCTATTTATTTATTTTATTTGTGCATATCCTATTTATTTTATTTTGTTAGTATGTTTGGTTTTGTTCTCTGCCTCCCCCTTTTTGACTGTGAGCCCACTGTTGGGTAGGGGCTGTCTCTATATGTTGCCAACTTGTACTTCCCAAGCGCTTAGTACAGTGCTCTGCACACAGTAAGCGCTCAATAAATACGATTGATTGATTGATTGATCCGTCGATTGTACTGCGCTCTTCCAAGCACTTATCATGGTGCGCTGCATTCAGTAAGTACTCAAAGAATGCTATTGGTTGTTTGATTGATCGATTGATTGATTGAGAAGTTCATGAGGAGTCCAAGAATGCCTTCTGATAATAATAATAATAACTGGGGTATTAGTTAAGCACTTATTATGTTCCAGGCACTGGGGGAGGATACAAGCAAATTGTGTTGGACACAGTCCCTGTCCCATGTAGGGCTTCCAGTCTCAATCCCCATTTTACAGATGAGGTAACTGAGGAAGAGAGAAGTGAAATGACTTTCCCAAGGTCACACAGCAGACAAGGGGTGGAGCCATGATTAGAACCCATGATCTTCTGACTCCCTGTGCTCTTTCCACTATGCCATGCTGCATGGCTGGCCTTGTCAGAATCGCTGGGGGTTCTCTGCCTCATCCATTCCCATTGCCGATGGAGTAAAGCAGGGCCGATTACAGGGTCAGGTCCCTTTAGTGACTTGCACGCTGCCGCGCCAGAGGAAGAAATCACTGATTTAGACAGTGGCAGTAGAAAGTGCTTTCAGCTCTTCAGAAAACTCTTTCAACTCAATGTGCTACAAGGATCACTGTAAGATTTATGGACATTTATTCAAGCGTTGCTCCTGAAAGCACATGCCCCTTCTATATTGTAAGGTCCTCGTGGGCAGGGACCATGCCTACCAACTCCGTTGTATTTTGCTTTTTCAAGTGCTTAGTTCAATGCTCTGCACACAGAAAGCACCCAGTAAATACTTTTGATTGATTGAGGACATGATATTCCACTAAATATGGTAAAACAGTTGACAATCAGTCTGAAGAAAATCAAAGTAATAAAATCATCCTGGTTGTGGAAAACGCTACATATTATTGAGGATCGTCAAAGATAACATGGAGCTAAATCCTGCCATAGAATTCTGATGCCTAGGAAGCACTTAGGCCAATGGTGCAGTGATAGAGAAGGAAGTAGGAAATACAATCAAGAAGGACAGTGTATAATAATAATAATGATGATAATAATAATAATAATTGTGTTATTTGTTAAGCACTTATTATGTGCCAAGCACTGTTTTAAGTGCTGGGGTAGATACAAGGTAATCAGATCGGACACAGTCCTTGTCCCACATAATAATAATAATAATAATGGCATTTATTAAGCGCTTACTATGTGCAAAACACTTTTTAAGCGCTGGGGAGGTAACAAGGTGATCAGGTTGTCCCACGGGGGGCTCACAGTCTTCATCCCCATTTTGCAGATGAGGTAACTGAGTCCCAGAGAAGCCAAGTGACCTGCCCAAAGTCACACAGCTGACAAGCGGCGGAGCCAGGATTTGAACCCATGACCTCTGACTCCAAAGCACGGGCTCTTTCCACATGGGGCTCACAGTCTTAATCCCCATTTTACAGATGAGGTAACTGAGGTACAGAGAAATTAAGTGACTCGCCCAAGGCCGCACAGCAGACATGAGGCAGAGCTGGGATCAGAACCCACATCCTCTGACTTTCAGGGCTGTGTTCCTTCCACCAGGCTATGCTGCTTCTTGTGTCTTTTGTGTATCTTTTAATAGATTGTCAGAGTGTGCTGTCAGTGTGACGTGAGGCTTCAGACAACAATGAAAGTCTACAGAGCTGGTGTGCTTTCATCCCCAAGAGGCACCACGTCCAATTTCTAGAGCATTTCTTTCAGCGTCATTTTCAGCCTGTTTTCAGTTTTAATTGGCCAGACAGGATCTCAAAAAACAAAGTCCTGGAATGAGGTTGGTCTCCTAGCTCTAAAGCCAACTTTTCTGGGTGGGAAATGTTAGGAGAACGGATGTCTACAGGACACTGCCGCTGAACAGTGAACTGAAACTGGGCAGCTACAAAAAAGCGGTATTAGAAGAAACATTTGGAGGTCCATTAAAAGAAACCTTAAGACAATATGACACCTCAGTGGCAAACTGGGAGAGAACACTGGCAGAGAGACTAGCATGGTAAACTCCAGTCAAAGAAGAGTGGTTCTTTTTAAAGAAATGCTTCTGAAGGACTGTGAAACTAGGTAGCAAAAATGAAACCAGCACAAGGCTCTGCAAACAACAAACACAACAAAATCCAACAAAAGGGTCCGAGTCTCTGTGTAACATGTCCACCAACTTTGTTATAGTGTACTCTCCCAAGAGCTTAGCGCTTTGCACACAGCTCTCAACAAATTGACTGTGAGTCTTGCATTGGCCTCTTCATACACACATGTACCCAGTGGCATCTGGCTCACACATAAAGGTGAATTATATAGACCAACTGCATTTTTGTGAAGTAAACACGCTCCCTTGATGGACGCTCGCTCAGCTAAAGAGCTCATGGTAAGGTTGTTTGCTACTCAACTTAATTCGAACAAAGGTTATGGACATGTTTGGAGGCAAAAAACAATACTCGGTCCACTTGGAAAGACTAGTGCCTTCTTTTCCCTTTCATTCATTCATTCGGTTATATTTATTAAGTGCTTACTGTATGCAGAGCACTGTACTGAGCATTGGAAAGTACAATTCAGCAATAAGGAGAGACAATCCCTGCCCACACTGGGCACTCTTCTTATGAAGAGAGATGTGTGACTTTGGGCATGTCACATTACTTCACCTGAAAAATGGGGACAGGGACTGTGTCCAATATGATTTGCACGTATCTAACCCAGCACTTAGTAAAGTGCCTGGCGTGTAGTAAATGCTTAACAAATACCATCATTATTATTACGTTAGAATATGTGAGTGAATGCGGCATCAGCCTGCCGCCGTTAGTGGCATTTCTGAGTTTCGATCCTGAAATAGGGGATATAAAGCCTTGAAGCCCCACCTTGAATGCTTCCTCAGTGAAGACGTTCAGCGACCCTGCCATAGCCTCCAAGATTCTCCTCCACTCCAGCCACTGTCTGTTCCACATGCAGAGAAATTGGTCATTAATACATTTGGATAAATAACCCAAGTCAGCAGCAAAGTGGTTAAACATTTGTGATTTGATTTTATCTCAGCTTGGAATGTCGTTGGAGTGTCCCACTTCTAACAACTGTTTGCTAAGTTAAAGCTCCGTGTTTACTCAGCGTTGAATGAAGCAGGCTGGTCACCAGATGTGATCGCTTCCCAGTCTGCCGACTTTCGATCAGATCACCGTCCGAACGGTTCCGGCTCCAATCTTCTTCCTCAGGACGTCCACAAGCCTCTCCAGCCTGGGAGGAGGGTGGGAAGGTGAGGGGAGAGGGAGAAGCAAGGGTGGAAGTGTTAGGAATGTTTTAGCTGAAAGGGGCAGTGTCTGTGTGAGACCAAAGGGCCCTGTGGTCACGGCAAGAAACAAAGCTTCACTAGAAGAGACAAGATGGGGACACAACACTTAATCACTTGAGAAACACCATTAAACTCAGGGCCTAGTCTTGGTCAGAGGTGGACACCGGCTCCTACATCCAAGACGGCCCTAACAGGCTGGGACACAACGACTGGTCAGACTGCCAGAAATCCCATTTGCGGGGGAAATGCCACAAACTCAGGGATTTGAAGAGAAGCAGTGTGGTGACAAAGCACGGGCCTGGTGGTCTGAAGGACCTGGGTTCTAATTTCGGCTCCACTATTTGTCTGCTAGGTAATCTCGGCAAGTCGCTGAATTTCTCTGGGTCTCGGAGAAATGGGGATTACGACTAAGCGCCCCATGTGGGGCAGGGACTGTGCCCAACCTGATTAATTTGTATCTACCCCAGCTCTTTGTACTGTGCCTGGCACATTGTAAGTACTTGACAAATACCATAAAAAACAAACACACAAATAGGAAACATCCTTGCCTGCATTTCTCCATCCTTGGGGAGAATCTGTAAGGCTTATGTCCGTAGGGGAAAGGAGTTCTATGCCTCTGTTACCTTATTCCCAGGCTGGTGGAGACCAGGAAACCAACAGCCCCAGTGAATTTCTGGGTGGAAATGGTGATGGGGAAAATGCAAGGAAGAACTGATCCTGGGCTTCCCGGCGCAGCACCAGGCAAAGCAATAGGCTATTCAAACATCCTTCCTACCATTTCCAACACTTATCAATCACTCAATCGATTAAGGCATGTGGACTAGTGAAAAAAGCATGGGAATCAGAGGACCTGGGCTCTAATTTGGCCTCTGCCACCTGTTTGGTGACCTTCACTTCTCTGTGCCTCAGTTCTCTCATCTGCAAAATGGGGATTCAATCTCCAGGAGAACCTGTTCTCCTTCCTACTTAAACTGTGGGACCTGATTATCTTGTACCTACTCCAGCACTTAGCACAGTGCTTGGCACATAGTGAAGCACTTAATGAATTCCCCAATTATTACCATCATCAGTCGTATTTATTGAGCGCTTACTATGTGCAGAGCACTGTACTAAGCGCTTGGGAAGTACAAATTGGCAACATAATGTTGCCTCATACCATGTATTGAGGACTTCCTTTGTGCAGAGCAGAGTACAATGGAGTCAGTAGATCCTGGTCCTGGAGGAGTTTAAAATCCAGTGGAGAGCTGACAATCTAGGGGAAGCAGGTATGATCCTGCATGGGATGAAAATCTGGTGTCCAGTCCCAGCAGAGCCTCCAGGATTTTGGATCCCATTCCTCAACTACATCCGGGCAGGAAGGGGAAGGGAATCTATCCAAGGACTTTGGGTGCCACGCACATTTCCCCCGTGGCCGCCTGGACCTTGGATCCTCAACTGACTCGAAAGATCTTGGGCACGTTACCAAGGCACTGCGGACCTGCTTGCGTTATGGCCTGTGTGCTCCTTGGCCCAAAGACGACTCAATCAATCATTCAATCGATAAGTCAATAAAGCAAGATAGTATTTACTGATATAATACATATTATTAACTATTTAAGTACAAAATGTATGTATTGCACTATCAACATCATAACATTATATAGTGTATTCTAAATATATTAATGTTATAAAGTAATAGTGATTGCATTAATATTGACTGTTGTAGTAATAATGATAATAATGATATTTGTTAAGCACCTATTCATTCATTCAATCGTATTTATTGAGCGCTTACTGTGTGCAGAGCACTGTACTAAGCGCTTGGGAAGTCCAAGTTGGCAACATATAGAGACGGCCCCTACCCAACAGCGGGCTTACAGTCTAGAAGGGGGAGACAGAGAACAAAACAAAACATATTATGTGCCAGGGGCTGTACTTAGCACAGGGAAGCAGCATTGGCTTAGTGGAAAGCGCACGGGCTCGGGAGTCAGAGGTCGTGGGTTCTAATCCCAGCTCCACCACTTGTCTTCTGTGTGACTTTGGGTAAGTCACTTAAATTCTCTATGCCTCAGTTTCCTCATCTGTAAAATGGGGATTAAGACTGTGAGCCTCACGTGGTACAACCTGATAACTCTGTATCTATCCCAAGGCTTAGAACAGTGTTTGGGACATAGTAAGTGCTTAACAAATGCCATCATTATTATGCTATTCAGGTTGGGCACAGTCCATGTCCCACGTTGGGACTCCCAGCAGGTGAGGGAAATGAAGCAGCGTGGCTCAGTGGAAAGAGCCCGGGCTTTGGAGTCAGAGGTCATGGGTTCATATCCTGTCTCCGCCAACTGCCAGATGTTTGACTTTGGGCAAGTCAGTTAACTTCTCTGTGCCTCAGTTACCTCATCTGTCAAATGGGGATTAAAACTGTGAGCCCCCCGTGGGACAACCTGATCACCTTATAACCTCCCCAGCACTTAGAACAGTGCTTTGCACATAGTAAGCGCTTAATAAATGCCATTATTATTATTATTATTAATAAATGAAGCACAGAGGAGTTAAAGTCTCGCCCAAGGTCACACAGCAGGCGAAGCTGGGAGTAGAAGCCAGGAGGTCCTCCGTTCTTTCCATTAGGCCACACTGCTCCCCTTTGTGCAGCACACTGAACTTGGGAGAGTATATGAGATTTGGCAGGTGTTCTCTCTGCCCTCAGGGAGTTTACAATCTAATGGAGGAGACCGACAACAAAGACTATGAATTGGAGGACAGCATCTTGGAGGGGAAATGAGGACTTTGCTTTGGGGGAGAGTGTTTTAGGCGTGAGTGGGATACCCATGAGGGGATGTCCCGGGGAAGGGGCATAGACCACCCCATTCTGGTCCACGCAGGACTCTACTAGAGGCTTTACCACTACCACACCCACTCCGGGTGGTCGAGTGAATGACCGTTGTCCACTGCCGCCCAAGGGCAAACTTTTCACTAGAGTCTCCGTCCAGCCGGGCAGTGCTATGGCTGGTTAAAGTAACATTTGTCAATCATATTTATTGAGCACTTACTGTTTTCAGAGACTGTACTAAGCACTTGGGACAGTACAATATAACAGCTGAATTCCCTGCCCATGAACGCTTCTGGCTCCCACCCGCGACTGATCCTAAGGCAGTTCAAGTGGGGAAGGAGAGGGGACATTATGTTGCAGTGAAATCACCGGGGTGTTATGTCTGGCAAAGTACAACAGAATCGGGTCATTAAAGAGGGGTCTTTCTTTTCCAAAAACCTAACATCAATAACCAAATCCTTGTCGACGTGTCCCAGGGAAATCTTCCAGAAAGTCTGAAATTTTAGTCCCAGACTTTCTGTCCCCCTTTTTCCAGAAGACTCGGGCCAGGCTGCGATCCAGCCCGCGGTCCATGGGGGCCCAGGTTGGAGCAATCCAGGCAAATAAACACGGAACACAAAACAAGATAGTCACTTTCCTTGGTTGAAGACTGCAGCCCTCCCTCCCCCAGGGTCTGCTAACAGGGGAAATCTGACCAGCTACACACGATCCCGAAAGTGAGCACAGAGCACCTAAACAATGCTACGATTCAACTGACAATCAATCAATCAATCATTAGTATTTACTGAGCACTTACAGTGTGCAGAGCACAGTACTAGGCACTTGGAGAGTACAATAATTCAGGAATTGGGCTACCCAGCTAACCTATGTACATACCTGTAACATTTATTTATATTAATGTCTGTCTCCCACCTTCTAATAGTAATAATAATAATGGCATTTTTTAAGCGCTTATTATGTGCAAAGCACTGTTCTAAGCGCTGCGGAGGTTACAAGGTGATCAGGTTGTCCCACGTGGGGCTCCCAGTCTTAATCCCCATTTTACAGATGAGGTAACTGAGGCCCAGAGAAGTTAAGTGACTTGCCCACAGTCACACAGCTGATAAGTGGTGGAGCCGGGATTTAGACTGTAAGCACGTTGTGGTCAGGGGATGTGTCTGTTTACTGTTGTGTTGTACTCTCCCAAGAGCTTAGTACAGTTCTCTGCACACAGTAAGCGCTCAGTAAATGTGACTAAATGACCTGAGAAACAGAGTGACGGTCCTGGGAGTCAGAAGGACCCGGGTTCTAATCCTGACTCTGCCAATTTCTTGCTGGGTGATCTTGGGGAAGTCACTTAACTCCCTATGCCTCAGTTTCCTCAACTGTAAAATGGGGCTACTTGTCCTCCCTCCTACTTAAATTGTGAGCCCCATGCGGGACAGGGACTGTGTTCAACTTAATTAACTTGCACCTACCCCAATGCTTATAACAGTAGTTGATAAATACTATAAGAGCTTAACAAATACCATAAAAGAAAAAAAACTGGCACTGCAAAGTGGTAAGGCAGGACATCTAGATGCAGTGTTTGCACCTAAAACCTTTTGCTCTGAATGCAGTGATGACGACCAGGCACAAAGGTGACTCTTGCATTTCAGTTTTACTACTAGAAAGTGCAGTAATTGGTCATCGTTGAGTTTCACACGAGGTACTGCATCTAGCGGGGCAAGATCATCGTAAAGTCCCATCTTACTTCAAAGATGTTTCCTCAAGCCAGTCAATCAACCCACGCCCTCCTTCTCTGGATATATAACAGGATATAACGTAACAGTGATATAACAGGAACAAATTCAGTAAAAACCTAAACGACACGAACGAACAGCAGCTGCTTCAGTACCTTTTTTTAAATGATATTTGTTATGCAGATAGTATGCCAGGCACTGCACTAAGCACCGGGGTAGATACGAAGCTTATCAGGGGGAACACAGTCCAACCCACGTCCACAGGGGGCTTACAGTCAGAATCCCCAATTTGTAGAAGAGATAACAGAGGCACAGAGAAATGAAGTGACTTGCCTGAGGTCACACAGTAGACAAGTGGCAGAGCCAGGATCCTCTCACTCCCAGGCCCATGCTCTTTCCACTAGACCAGGCTGCTTCTTCTACCATCATCCATTCTCCTCACACATCCCGCCCAGCGTAGCTGTGTCACCGTGAGCGCCGCTTCAGTGTTGGTGAGCTGATTGTGTTCCATGACATCGCTGAAGGTAACCCTGTCCTTTGACGTTCAGAATGGTTTACAGGTGCACTAAATACTTCCTCTGTGACTGCATCTTCTTTTGGATGGGCCGTATAATCTCTCTCTCCTTCACAGCCCAGCCTGCACACTTCACTCCTGTAATGCTAACCACACTTCACTCCCCTAATGCTAACATCTTACCTCCTTCCCTTACCCACAGCACCGGTATATATGTATATATGTTTGTACATATTTATTACTCTATTTATTTATTTATTTTACTTGTACCTATCTATTCTATTTATTTTACTTTGTTAGTATGTTTGGTTTTGTTCTCTGTCTCCCCCTTCTAGACTGTGAGCCCACTGTTGGGTAGGGACTGTCTCTATATGTTGCCAGCTTGTACATCCCAAGTGCTTAGTACAGTGCTCTGCACACAGTAAGCGCTCAATAAATACGATTGATTGATTGATTGATTGATTATAGTACCCAATCTCGTCTATCTCGCCGCTGACCTCTCGCTCACATCCTGCCTCCTGTCTGCAATGCCCTCCCTCCTCATATCTGACAGACAATCACTCTCTCCTCCTTCAAAGCCTTACTGAAGGCACATCTCCTCCAAATGGTCTTCCCTGATGAAGCCCCCTTTCCATTTTCTTCAACTCCTTTCTGCATCACCCTCACTTGCTCTCTTTAATCATCCCCCCAGCCCCACAGCACTTATGTACATATCATTCATTTATTTATTAATATTAATGTCTGTCTCCCGCTCTAGACGGTAAGCTCATTGTGGGCAGGGAATGTGTCTGTAATATTATTATATTGTGCTTTCCCAAGTGTTTAGTACAGTGCTTTGCATGCAGTAAGTGCTCAATAAATTTGATTGAATGACTGACTGACGGACCAACTAGGGTGACTTAGTCCATGAAGGTTAGAGCCTTCAGGACTCTTAAAGTCCCAAAATGTTAAATAAAAATTGTTCCTTTTATGACAATGAAAGGAAGAAATGGTAAATTTTAGCAAGCTGATTATTTAGCAGGTAATGGCTTCCCAGTATTTACTGTTTCATTTTCACTTGTTTTCATTGTGTTTCCACCACACTCTTCTGTGCTATGTATCTATCCTCCCTATTTGACTCTGAGCATCATCATCACCATCACTATCATCAGTGGTATTTATTGAGCACTTATTGAGTGCAGAGCACTGTACTCAGCACTTGGGAGAGTGCAAAACAGCAGCTGGCAGACACATTCCCTGCCCACAGCAAGCTTACAGCCTAGAGGTGGGAGACAGGCAGGAAAGGGACCAGGCCTGAACTGGATTTTCTTACAATTATCCCAGCTTTTGGTACCATGCCTGGAACACTGTACATGCTTAGTATATGTTTGTAACCATGGCAGTGATAATCAGAAAGCGAGCTAGTCTCATTTCTCTGGCCCTAAGGAGATGTGAAAAACAAGTGAATCCACTCAGAACTGAACAGAAAGAGAGGAAACCGAGTCTTAAAGTCTGTCTCTGGAATGCCGTATCTAACCTTTACGACAGAAAGCTTTACTCATCTAAAAGGCTGGTGTTAGGGGTTGTTAAGGCTCCTTATTTTCAATGAGGCCTGACATTTTCAAGGTTAAACAGAAGACAGCAACTTTCATTCGATATTTGAGATACAGTCCTTTGCGTTCAAAAACAAAGTCGCAGACCGTGAGATTGGTCCTGTGGATATCACTGAGGGGCAACCTCTTTTACGTCTGCTCACGGCACACACTGCCTGCGCTACAGAGCTCTTGGTCATTTGGGGTGCACGTTTTTCAGATACCAAGGGTGCTGTCAAATGGCCCTAATGAAAATAATAATAATGGTGGTATTGTCAAGGGCTTACTATATGCCAGGCACTGTATTAAGCACTGGGGTAGGAAGAAGATAATTGGGTTGGACACAGTCCCTGTCCCACGTGGGGTTCTGAGTCTTAATCCCCATTTGACAGATGAGGTAACTGAGGCGCAGAGAAGTGAAGTGACTTCCCCAAGGTCACACAGCAGACAAGTGGCGGAGCCAGGATTAGAACAGAGGTCCTTCTGACTCCCAAGCCAATGCTCTACCCGCTAGGCCATTTTGCTTCTCTACTACCTCAACATGGAATCAGGTTGCGGCTATATGTATATTTCCTAGGACTTTAGAGAAGAGTGGAAAAGTATAATCCACTCTCCCAAGTATGTTAGGGAAGTGACTGCTGTAGATGGAGATGGAGTGGGATGGAAAATGTTCAAAAATCTATGAAAACCCAAACTTGGCACCACTATTATTATTATTATTATTACTTTGGAGTTATTGATATTGGTTCAGCATCATGGACCTATTTATTCTAACCCCAGTTAGAGAAGTAACAAAGCAGCACAAACCTAGCCTCTATTTTCTCCCAAATCCCAAAGATGGATTCAAAATCACTGCTTATTTTCTGAGTACGGAGCAGTTTCACTAACACTTTTATACTGCAGTATTATAATAGTAATAATAATAATAATGATATTTGTTAAGCGCTTACTATGTGCCAATCACTGTTCTAAGCGCTGAGGTAGATACAAGGTCATCAGGCTGTCCCACATGGGGCTCCCAGTCTTAATCCCCATGTTACAGATGAGGTAACTGAGGCACAGAGAAGTTGAGTGACTTGCCCAAAGTCACACAGCAGACAAGCGGCAGAGCCGGGATTAGAACCCATGACCTCTGACTCCCAAACCTGTGCTCTTTCCACTAAGCCACTCTGCTGCTCCCAAAAAATCAAGTTAATACGCTCTCTGCCTTCACTTCCTCTCCACTAACCCTATTCCTGACCCACTAGAATCTGGATTTCCCCCCTTCCTCCACAGAAATCCCATTATCTAAATTCTCCAATGACTTCCTTGTAGCTAAGTCCAAAGGGCTCTGCCCTATCTTAATCCTTGACCTACTAGCTGCCTTGGACATTACTGGCCACTTCTTCCTTCTGGAAATGTCACGTGGTCTTGGTTCACCCACTTGACACTCTCTTGGCTCTCCTCCCTTTCTGACTCCTTCTTATCCCATCTGCTAACTCTTCTTCTTCTTTCCCTTTTGACTATAAGCTTCCTTTATTCCAGAAGCTCACTGTGGGCAGGGAACTTGTCTACTAACTCTGTTACACTGCGCACTCCCAAGTGCTTAGTACAGTGCTGTGCACACAGTAAGCACTCAATAAATAAGATTGATTGACTGATTCTTCCACCTCTCATCTCACCCGCAAGGCTCAGTTCTGAAACACCTTCTTTTCTTGCTTTACACTGTCACACCAGTGCTTCAGCTAACACTTCTAGCAGGATAACTCTCAAATTCTCCTCACTACCCCAACCTCTCTCTTGCTCTACAATCTTGTGTTTTCTCTTGTCTCAAGGACTGCCTCACATGACTATTCTGTCAGCATCTCACACTTAGTGGTGTCTGAGGCTGAACTTCTCATCGTATCTCTCAAGTCCACTTCTCCTCCTAATCTTTCCGCCTCAGTAGACAACGCCACCATCCTCTCTGTCACAGAAGACCCACATCTAGGTGTCATCCGCCTACTCACTGCCCTTCCCGTATCACAATCAATCGCAAAATGCTGTTGGTTTTTTCTTCACAGCATTTCCTGGACTCACTCTTCTGTCTTCACCAATATAGCTACTACTCTGATTCAAGCTTAAATCTCGTGACTGGTTTACTACATCAATGTACTCATGATTTTATCACTCCCTTTCAGTTTATATTCCACGCTGCTGCCCATATCATCTTTGACCCATATCCCTCCACTCCATGACAATCTCCACTGGCTTTCCATTTTTTTTAATACTTTTGTTAAGCACTCACTATGTGTCAAACACTGTTCTAAGCACTGGGGTAGATAGGAGTTAATTAGGTTGGACACAGTCACTGTTCTGCATGGGGTTCACAGTCTAAATAGAAGGGAGAACAGGAGAATTGAGGCCCAGAGAAGTTGTGACATGCTCAAGGTCACACAGCAAGCAAGCAGCAGAGTTGGGAGTAGAACCCAGGTCCTTCTGACTCTTAGTAGACCATGCTATTTCACTAAGTTTTCAACCAGGTGAGAACTTTTTCTTCCTGGTTAATGGGGGGCAGGGAGGGCTCAGGACCACCTTAGTTTGCTGAGCAGGGTTTTTTCCCACTAGAATTAAACAGCTCGTAAAATTACAGAAGCAAAAGCCGCTATTCCTAGGCTGCCACTCGCCCTCCGCTAGAAAGAAAAGGTTGATTTTGCCCGGTCCCATTTACATGATGATGTTTGGCTCTTGATTTTGAGTTTTGTTGTTTGAGCTTTGACATTATTTTCCGTTTTGTGTCCTGTGATTGGCACAGTGAAATGAGGTATTAGAGAGAGCCTGGGGTGACTCACTGCCTCGGAGTGCGGCAGCTGCCTAGGGCAGACCGCTGCTCTGTCAGACCATGGGGGCATCTCGGAGACATTTCCAAAGACTTGAGGCAATGGGGTAGAGCGAAACCTAGATAAGGGAAGACATAGGGGCTTATAGTCTCTTGTACTGTCCTCTCCTAAGTGCTTAGAAGAGTGCTCTGCGCATAGTAAGCGCTCAATAAATATCATTAATTTTAAGTGTAGCCATGTAGACCCAGACACTGATATAGATATTTACCAGTGTCACTTATTGATCACCTATTCTGACCTACCATTTAGAGGGATGCAGTGAAAAATGCCTCTCTCGTTACACCGTCGTTCCCATTGTAGCTGTATTAAGGGTGGATATTGCTCTGGGCCTAAGAGAGCTCCAGAACTTTCCAGAATTTTTGAAGTCACATCAGCTGGACAATGGTAGCTCACAGGGTCATTTCTCCCTTTTCTGTACTTTTTGTGGATTCGGTGATTATTTTCGAGGTTTAAAATGTCATGAAATAGAGAAGGATCGTGGCCTAGTGGAAAGAACACGGGCCTGGGAATCAGAGGACCTAGGTTCTAATCCTAGCTTTGCCACTTGTTCGGTGTGTGAACTTAGGTAAATCACTGAATTTTTCTGTGCCTCAGTCCTCTCATCTGTAGAATGGGGATTAAGACTGAGAGCCTCATGTGGGACATGGACTGTGTCCAATCTGATTAGCTTGTATCTCCCCCAGCTCTGCCAAGTGCCTGCTGTGTGACCATGGGCAAGTCACTTAACTTCTCTGTTCCATGGTTTTCTCATCTGTAAATGGGGAATCAAGGCCTGTTCTCCTTCCCCCTTATGCTGTGAGCTCTTTCTGGAATAGGAACCGTGTCCGACCTATTTATCCCAGCATTTAGCACAGTGCCTGGTTCTTTGTAAGTGCTTAGTAAATACCCCAATTATTATTATGATTATGATCATTATTAAACAGTCTTAATAAGGTTGGACAAAGCCTGTGACTCAGTGCTCTCATCCCCTCAGGTAGTTTATTGCTCTGAAACGAAGAGTCCTCTGGATTTAAAATCAAGCTTCCCCAAATTTCTGCCAAGATGGGATTCCACTTGAAGCTCAGCAGAGAGTAGTTGCGTGCATCATCATCAATCGTATTTATTGAGCGCTTACTATGTGCAGAGCACTGTACTAAGCGCTTGGGAAGTACAAATTGGCAGCATATATGGTGAGATGGTGCATCTTTCTTGGGGTAGAAATTATTCTCTTGGAAGGACCCTAAGAGTTCATGTTGGCTCTTTTAGACTGTGAGCCCACTGTTGGGTAGGGACTGTCTCTATATGTTGCCAACTTGTACTTCCCAAGCGCTTAGTACAGTGCTCTGCACAAGTAAGCACTCAATAAATACGATTGATGATGATGATGATGATGTTGGCTGCCAATTCCCACCCTGCACTCAAAATGGCAGGCCATTATAGTGCTATTGTTAGGCATCTCCTAGCAAGGGACAGACTGGGGTCCGATAATAATAGCAAAAATAACAGTAACAAAGACCCTTGACTGGTGACACCCGTACAGCAAATGTCAGTGGTTTCCCTGGGCCAGTCAGAGGCAAGGATAGGAGGGGAAGCCAGCTCCATCACCATTTCCCCACCTGCCCCTTCTCTACACATGCCCTGATAATAATGATGATAATAATAATGATAATTATGGCATTTGTTAAATGCTTACTCTGTGCCAGGAACAGTAAAAAAGGGCTGGGGTAAATACAAGACAAGGTTGGGTGAAGTCCATGCCCCACATGGGGCTCACAATATTAATCCCCATTTTACAGATGAGAGAACTGAGGCACAGAGAAGTTAAGTGACTTTCCCAAGAACACACAGCAGACAAGAGGCAGAGCTGCGATTTGAACCCAGGTCCTTCTGATTCCCAGGCCTATGCTATATCCACTAGGTAATGCTGCTTCTCCTATAAAAGTGCTCAGTACAGTGCTCTGCACAGAGTATGTGCTCCATAAATACCACTGATTGATTTTATTGATCTGAGTTTTTCCCTGCCTTGCCCCAGTGTTTGAATGCTTAATGGTCAGTGATCAGGATGAAAAGGAGAGGTCGGACATGGCTCGAGGAGTTACGGCAGGATAAGACCATCGTGCAGGAATCCAGTTCATCTCATGTTTGTAATCAATGTAGCTTTCTTGCCAAAACCGCTCCACATGACTTCTGCTTCTTAGGCTGTGTACACATCACCCAGATCTTAAATCATTCGCATTAACCTGTCAGGGGTATTGCTCCACTATTTTGACATGCTTTCTGAGAACAGAAGGATGGCTTACTGTCCTCAAAAGCAAGCTATTAAATCTTGTCTAAACTTCTCTTTCTGAATTTGCGCTACTGTACAGCAGTTCTTTGATGGAAGCTACCCGGCTCTGCCTTTTTTCTTTTCGCTTCAGATCACTTTGCTGTCTTGTTTGCCACTGTCTTTGAAGAATGTATCCAAAAAAAAATCTAAGCATCTCTGAATGGCAAATTTTCCTGCTGTTTGTACTATTAACAGCTGTTGACAATTGATTACACTCTACCTGCTACGGCCCCTTCCTCTAACCCTCACGTCAGCTTGGTGGCTCAGCATCCTTCTCCGCAGACAGTGGTTATGCTAACGTGTTTCCCAGCAGAAGAAGGAGAAATATTGCTTCTGATGTTCTAGTGACCCATCTTTCTCACAGTTAGCGGATTGGGATTAGCAAAAGAACAATTACAACATGAGTCCTTGAATTTATTTAGCCCTTTGTTTCCCTGAAGCACCGTCATATCACCACCCCAACTCCCCCTCGATGGCAGGATTTAGGACCATAGGTGAGGTAATTTGTCCAAGACCTACTGGCAAGTCCATGTCAGAAATTGGACCAAAAGGCAGGTCTTCTGGTTGCTGGATTTTTGCTCTTCCTAGTAGATGCCTGGTTCTACTGCAAGGTCAATCTTTGCAACAGCCTAAATTCTCTCCCCTCTGAAAGGTGTTTCTTTTCATGTGGCCCTCTTCTGAGGAGTCTTACGGTCCACCCTGTAAGCACTCAATAAATACGGACTGAATGAATGAATGAGTCGAAAGGAAGGACATGGGCAGGGAATGTGTCCGTTCATTGTTATATTGTACTCTCCCAAACGCTTAGTACAGTGCTCTGCACACAGAAAGCACTCAATAAATACACCTGAATGAATGATTGAGTAAATATCAAGGATTAAAGAAGCAGCGTTGTCTAGCGGAAAGAGTACGGGTTTTGGAGACAGAGGAGGACCTGAGTTCTAATTCTGGCTCCGCCACTTGTCCGCTCTGTGACCCTGGGCACTTGTCTTCTTTGGGCCTCAGTTACCTCATCAGTAAAATGGGGATTAAGACTGGGTTCAACCTGATTAACTTGTATCTGCCCCAGTGCTTATTACATTATTAGTTATGCCCCTAACAAATGCTATTAAAAAAAACACAGATGAACCCATTCTTCTCTCCTAATAATAAAAATTATAATTGTGGAATTTGTTAAGTGCTTACCAAGTGCCAAGTACTGTATTAAGTGTTGGGATAGATACAAGCTAGTCCTTATCTCACACAAGACTCACAGTCTAAGTAGGAGGGGAGAAGAGTTATTTAATACCCATTTTTTCAGATAAAGAAAGTGGTGACTTGCCCAAGGGCACAGAATAGGAAATTGGTGGAGGCAGGATTAGAACCCAGGTCCTCCTAGTCCCAGGCCGTGCTGTTTTCACTAGGTCATTAGGCCTCTCCTCTAGTCTCATATCTTTCTCCATCTCCCATTCTCACTTCAGAATTAGTGGAGAGGGTGAGATGAGAGTGTTTATAGAACTACTTATAGCTGAGGGTCAATGTCAAGGGCTGGCCTACTGAACTCAAAAGAAGGTTTATAAATGGTGATTTGTTTCACTCCAAGACTCCTTAGGTGCCTCTCCATCTACCCAGTCAGTGAATGGGTCTTCTTAAAGTGCTTTAAGAAATGAATTCAAGAAAGGTGAATGCCATAATAAAACAGAGGGTAAAGTCAAGATGGAAGCATCATGTTTTTAAAGAAGAGCCAATGTATCCGTACTGTACCTGTCACAGGCTCATTTCAGGTGTTTTTCCTATCTAGTCCAACAGATTCAATACCTGTTCCCTCTCCTACTTGGCTGGTGAGTCCTAGATGTGCCCACCCTGGTTGTCCAAAGAGCAGTTCCTTTGAGTTAATTGGGTTAAGGGCAGAAAAGCAGTGTAACCTGGAAAGAACCCAGCCTGGGAGTCGGAGGACCTGGGTTCTAATCCTGGCTCCATCACCTGTCTGCTGTGTGATCCTGGGCAAGTCACTTCTCTGTTCCTCAGTTCCCTCATCTGCAAAGTGGGGAACTAATACTTGTTCTCCCTCCTATTTATTATCATTATGGTATTTGTTAAGTATTTACTACGTGTCAAGCACTGTTCTAAGTGCCAGGGTAGAAACAAGTTAATCAGGTTGGATCCAGTTCCTCTCTCAAGTGGGGTTCACAGTCTAGATGCTACTGTAAGCTCCAAATGGGACCTGATTATCTTGTATCTACCCCAGTGCTTAGCACATAGTAAGTGCCTAACAAACACCACAATTATCAGTATATAATTATATTATATAAATTTATTATACTGTGATAATGTAGAATGTATTTTATACAATATAAACTATATTGTATATACACTCTATAATAATGTAGAATTCTATATAATGTAGCATGTATTTTATACAATATAGTTTATATTGTATAAAATACATTCTATAATATCACAGTATAATATATGAATAAATCAATGGTATTTACTGAGGGCTTACTAATAACAACAATTTTCATTTACTTTGGATGGTGATCTTTGGTGATTCATTCATACTCCAAAAGCCATTCAACTAACATTTAACCTGAAAGGCACATTTTCTCCATCTTCTTCCTTATCAACCTCTTTGACCCTCCTTTTTCTGACTATTGCAGGTACCCTACATGTTTTCATATAGGTGAAGAGTTTCATGAGGAGGACATGATTTGCTGCTCCCCAAACCCACAGTAGATCAAATCCAAAAGAAAATGCTCTTAAATGCAAAGAGAAAATTGAGTGAGATATCAGGAGGAACTCAGTTGGAGGGATTTCAAAACCCTGGTACTGATTTTCCAACCTATCAGTACCATCCCTGGAAAGGGAGATTTTCTTTTTTAATTCCTATCTTCAGCGCGGATGCTTGCAGGTATATGCATTTGTACATTCAGATTTTTATTCAGTTACTTCATCCTGATAAATTTGTATTACTTTCTGTAACATCCTTGTTCTTCCCCTTCCCTCAACTATTTATAACTCAGTTTTGCTTGTCTTCCTCATTAGATTGTATGCTCTTGCCCTACTTCCATTGTCCTCTCCCAAGCCCATTGTTTAGAGATTTGCCCTCAGTTGGTGCTCAACAAATGCCATCGGTTGATTGATTTTAAAGAAAATTATCTGTCCTGGTTGGTTTGGAATATCTCAGGGTTTTCTTCAGCTCTACACTTACATCTCTCATGTATCAACTGTAACAGGAAAATATAGCATCACTATAATCATCTATCACACCTACATCATTCACAGTGCAAATCCTCACAACGATTGTTCCTAAAAATGGATTCCCAGCTCTGCACATATTTTGTCTTATCTCAGTGTTCGCTCACAGCGCAATTCAGGAACATGCATGCAATCCTATATTATTTCTACTACACAACAAACGATGTATTCTACGAAAGTCAAATGTTTTCAGAGTCAACATAATCATAACACCCCATTTTTGTGACCCTTTTGTTCATTTACAGTTTGCTTATAATTGCCTCACAGAGCTGGTAGTTTATACATTACAATATGGTTATATTGATTTATCAGTAACAAAATACACTAAGCATACTCAGTAAACTGGAAAAGCTAGCTCTGGGGCTATTATTGTATAACAGCAGCTTGTCGTGGAATACTTCAGAACAAAATCAAAATGTTGGCATAGGCAAGATAAATGGTGTAAACCAGATCAACAAAACTAATATTTAGTAAGGGCAATAATACAAACAAATGAGGTCTTAGAGGCGTACATTATGCCTAGGTCTAAGGAGCCTATTTGTCTAGGACATAGCCAACCTCTGTGTCAAACCATTAAATTCCCCTTTTGGAAATGTTTTGTTGTTTGAAGAAGTATAAGAAATCCTTTAAGACTTTCTTCATAAACTGCCAAAAAAAAAAAAACTCTGAGAAAAATGCTTTGCTTTTCATATTTGCATCTAAATGAAATGAATTTGTGGGGTTTGTATTGGCTTTGCTAAGTGGTATTTGGGTTGGAAGCAATGGTGATAAGCTGTTTTTTATTTGGATGAAGGGATGAAAATAGATTGCTTATTTAATAATAGAAACATTTCTTTAAATATGCAATAGGGGTGATGCTGTATCTAGAAGATAACCTCATAATGAACATTCCAAAACCAAGCGGGGCTTTTTAACAACCTGGATTCTTTTCAATAAATGGTGAAGAGAGTGAATGAGGATTTTCTGAGTGCCCTTTAGTACCCAACCCAGAAATATATATTGAAGAATGGAGGTAGTCTCTGTCCTCAAGAAGCTTACAATTACATTCACCTTCATCATCATTATCAGTGGTATTTATTGAGCATTTACTATGTGCAGTGTATTGCACTAAGAACAGTGCTTGGCACATAGTAAGTGCTTAACAAATGCCATTATTATTATTATTATTATTACGCACTTGGGAGAGAGCAATACAACAAACTTGGTGGAGTGCATTCCCTTCATCCTTCTCCTCCTCCTCCTCCTTCTCCTCCTCTTTATCAGTATTTACTGAATCCCCACGGCAAGCTCTGAGCACCGCATTAAGTGCTTGGGCCCAAATTAGTAGAAGGCAAGGTCCTTGGACCTCAAGAAATTTACAGTCTAATGAGGAAGACAAGCAGACCAAGATGACAGACATACACTATGCACCAGAGTAAGGCCACGGGAAAAGAAATTATAACAGAAGTAGGCAATTAAACAATGAAGTAAACAGATCAGATTGATTGAAATTCCTATAAGTGGTTAGTGTCCATTCATTCATTCACTCATTCAATCGCATTTATTGAGCGCTTACTGTTAACAAATAATGGTATTTGTTAAGTGCTTACTATGTGCCAAGCACTGTTCTAAGTGCTGGGGTAGATACATGGTAATCAGGTTCTCCCACATGGGGCTCACCGTCTTAATCCCCATTTTACAGATGAGGTAACTGAGGCACAGAGAAGTTAAGTGACTTGCCCAAAGTCACACAGCAGACAAGTGGCGGAGCCGGGACTACAACCCATAGGAATCAGTCAAGGAATGCTTCCTGCAGAGGTGGCTTTGTAGGAGACTTTGAAAATAATGAGGGATATGATTTGGAGGATTTGGTGTGGAAGGAGTTATTATTATTATTATTATGCTTGTTAAGAACTTACTGTGTGCCACACAGTGGACTAAATACTGGGGTAGATACAAGATAATCAGGTTGGACAATGTCTCTGTCCATATGGTGCTTACAATCTAAGTAGGAGGGGGGAGGATTTAATCCCCATTTTAATAATAATAAGTATAGTATTTGTTAAGTGCTTATTATGTGCCAAGCACTGTTCTAAGAGCTGAGACAGATTCAAGGTAATCAAGTTGGACCCAGTCCCTGTCCCACATGGGGTTCACAGCCTCAATCCCCATTTTACAGATGAGGTAACTAAGGCACAGAGAAGTTACGTGACTTGCCCAAGGTCACACAGTGGGCAAGTGGCAGAGCTGGGATTAGAACCCATGACCTCTGACTCCTAAATCCATGCTCTTTCCACTAGGACACGCTGCTTCTCTAATCATGGTTTGGAGATGGAAGAGATACGTCTGAGGAACAGTCCAAGGTTAGCTTGGGAGGTGAGAAGAGGACTTCTACCCTCCCTCTGCCCATCCGCCAAGCTCGCTCTCTTCCTCCCTTCAAGGCCCTACTGAGAGCTCACCTCCTCCAGGAGGCCTTCCCAGACTGAGCCCCTTCCTTCCTCTCCCCCTCATCCCCCTCTCCATCCCCCCCATCTTACCTCCTTCCCTTCCCCACAGCACCTGTATATATGTATATATGTTTGTACATATTTATTACTCTATTTATTTATTTATTTATTTTACTTGTACATATCTATTCTATTTATTTTATTTTGTTAGTATGTTTGGTTTTGTCTCCCCCTTTTAGACTGTGAGCCCACTGTTGGGTAGGGACTGTCTCTATATGTTGCCAATTTGTACTTCCCAAGCGCTTATTACAGTGCTCTGCACACAGTAATCGCTCAATAAATACGATTGATGATGATGATGGACTAGCTGGAAGAAAGCCTGAGGAGAGCGCACAGTCAGGAGAAAATCCAACAGTGAAGACAAGATAAACACTCAATAAGCATAACTATGTGACAAGATACAATAATTACAAGAATGATTGGAGAGGGGAGGAGTGAGGCACAGATGATGCCGGTTGGCTGGAAAACAGGGGAGGTTATTTGGTTGGACCTTGAAAAGAACAGGTGTACGGAGAATTGTAACAGGAGTTTTGACTAACTGAAGGCTCAAGGCGGGAGAGAGAAGACTGAAATCCAGGGCTACAGGAAACAAGCTGGTTTGGAATGGAAGGGCTGAAGCTTGATAAGCTCCTGGTGGGCAGGGAACATGTCTACTAACTCTGCTACCCAAGCGCTTAGGACAGTGCTCTGCACACAGTAAGCACTCAATAAATATGATTGAATGAATGAGTGAATCATCATCAATCGTATTTATTGAGTGCTTACTGTGTGCACAGCGCTTGGGAAGTACAAGTTGGCAACATATAGAGACAGTCCCTACCCAATAGTGGGCTCACAGTCTAAAAGGGGGAGACAGAGAACAAAACCAAACATACTAACAAAATAAAATAAATAGAATAGATATGTACAAGTAAAATAAATAAATAAATAAATAGAGTCATAAATATGTACAAACATATATACATATATACAGGTGCTGTGGGGAAGGGAAGGAGGTAAGATGGGGGGGATGGAGAGGGGGACGAGGGGGAGAGGAAGGAAGGGGCTCAGTCTGGGAAGGCCATGAATGACTGATTGATAATAGATGAGGGCAACCAATGGGTGGAAGCCACTGCAGGCTAGTTATAGAGGCAATCGAGGAGCTTCGACCACGAAATGGATTGTCAGTTTGCTAGGAAAATTCTCATCCATTGGTTTCATGGCGCTCTACCTGCTGTCTTCCCCTTACTTTTCCACTCTCTACTCCAGCTACACCCTACCCCACACTTTTTCCTCCTCCCCAGCTTCTCCCTAATTTTATATCACGCATAACTTTCCCATTTCCAACGCACTAGTCACGACCTTCCTCCTACTCCTCCCTCCTCAAATCCCCATAGTCCCATCCCACCCCACCTTCAAAGTCTCCAAAAAAATATTACTCCCTAAGGAATCTACAAGTAAGATGTTCAAGAATTAAGCCTATAGATATACACAGGTTTTCTCTTATCTATGGGCAGGGAACACGTGTACCAATTCTGTTGCACAGTACTCTCCTAAGAGCAGTAGAGTGCTCTGAACATAATAAGCACTCAATAAATACCACAGATTGATGGATGATATGGATCACCAAGGAACTGCTCAGGTTTTCAGAGATGCCACCATGATTACCCTGCATCAGAAAGAAGGTGAATGAATTGACTATGGAGGTTAGAGTATTCCTGGCCTATTTCTACTGAACAGTATCAAGAAGATTAAGCAATTAATCTTTTAGACTGTGAGCCCACTGTTGGGTAGGGACTGTCTCTATGTGATGCCAATTTGTACTTCCCAAGCGCTTAGTACAGTGCTCTGCACATAGTAAGCGCTCAATAAATACGATTGATTGATTGATTGATTGAATTACTCTCTGCAGGGCACTGGACTGCAGAGAACTCAGGGAACACACAGTCAAAAGAAAAGACACGGTCACTGGCCTGGAGGAATTTATAATTTTTTTTTTAATGGTACCTCTTAAGCACTCACTATGTGCCTGGTGCTGTACTAAGCGCTGGGGTAGATACAAGTTAATCATGTTGGACACAGTCTAGGTCCCACATGAGGCTCACAGTCTTAGCCCCCATATTACTGATGAGGCATCTGAGGCACAGAGAAGTTAAATGACTTACCTAAAGTCACACAGCAAGAAAGGTGGTAGAGTCAGAATTAGAACTCCGGCCCTCTGACTCTCAGGCCTGTATTCTTTCCGCTACGCCATACTGCTTCTCAATCTAATGCAGTTGGATTTGTTCCCTTTAAGCACTTGATATGCACCTCACCTTCAGCCCCACAGTACCTATGTATAGATCTGTAACTTATTTTATTGTCTGTTTCCCCCTCTAGACTGTAAGCTCCTTGAGGTTAGGGAACATGTCTACCAGCTCTGTCCTATTATACTCTCCCAAGCGCTTACTACAGTGCCAAACACTCAGTGAGGCCTTGATAAATACCACTGATTGATTAATTGCCTGTTTAATGCAGGAGTGAAGGCATAAATTTATTCTATTTATTTTATTTTGTTAATATGTTTTGCTTTGTTGTCTGTCTCCCCCTTCTAGACTGTGAGCCCGCGGATGGGTAGGGACTGTCTCTATATGTTGGCAACTTGTACTTCCCAAGCGCTTAGTACAGTGCTCTGCACACAGTAAGTGCTCAATAAATACGATTGAATGAATGAATGGATGAATTTATAACTATTTATTTTACTTGAACATATTTGTTCTATTTATTTTATTTTGTTAATATGTTTTGCTTTGTTGTCTGTCTCCCCCTTCTAGACTGTGAGCCCACTGTTGGGTGGGGACCGTCTCTAGATGTTACCAACTTGTACTTCCCAAGTGCTTAGTACAGTGCTCTGCACACAGTAAGCGCTCAATAAATACGATTGAATGAATGAATAAGCCCCCTCCTCCCAGACTGAGCCCCCTCCTTCCTCTCCCCCTCCCCCTTGCCTTACCTCAATCCCCTCCCCACAGCACCTGTATATATGTTTGTACGTATTTATTACTCTATTTATTTAACTTGTGCATATTTATTCTATTTATTTTACTTTGTTAATATGTTTTGTTTTGTTGTCTGTCTCCCCCTTCTAGACTGTAAGCCCGCTGTCGGGTAGGGACCGTCTCTATATGTTGCCAACTTGTACTTCCCAAGCACTTACTACAGTGCTCTGCACACAGTAAGCGCTCAATAAATACGATTGATTGATTGATTGATTGCTGCAAGTCAAACCTCACCTGCGCTGGGCAGCAGCGGCATGGGAGGCAATGGTAAACCACTTCCATATTTTTACCAAGAAAACTCTATGGATACACTACCAGAACAACTGCAGAAGGACAGTGGGATGTTCTGGGAGAGATGTGTCCTTTGAGTCGCTACGGGTCAGAGATTACTTGACAGCATAATCAATCAATCAATCAATCAATCAATCGTATTTATTGAGCGCTTACTGTGTGCAGAGCACTGTACTAAGCGCTTGGGAAGTCCAAGTTGGCAACATATAGAGACAGTCCCTACCCAACAGTGGGCTCACAGTCTAAAAGGGGGAGACAGAGAACTAAACCAAACATACTAACAAAATAAAATAAATAGAATAGGTATGTACAAGTAAAATAAATAAATAAATAACTAGAGTAATAAATATGTACAAACATATATACATATAAACAGGTGCCGTGGGGAAGGGAAGGAGGTAAGATGGGGGGATGGAGAGGGGGACGAGGGGGGAGAGGAAGGAAGGGGCTCAGTCTGGGAAGGCCTCCTGGAGGAGGTGAGCTCTCAGTAGGGCCTTGAAGAGAGGAAGAGAGCTAATAGCATAAGCATAAGCATAAGACATTACAAGGCAAGGGCAGAAGGATTGAGAGCAACAGATGATTAGGAAATGTATCGGAAAAAGCAAAGAACACTAGCGGGAGATTAGCAGGAGAAGAGAGCAGATCAGTAAGAAAGCCAGCAGGTGGAGAGCTTTGAAGCCAATGACTAATAATAATTATTATAACAATAATAATGTGCGGTATTTGTTAAGCTCTTACTATGTAACAACCACTGTATTAAGCGCTGGGATAGTTCCAAGGAAATCAGGTCAGCCACAGACCTTATTCCACATGGGGTTCACAGTCTAAGTAGGACAGTGAAAGGATATTTAATTGCCGTTACACAGATGAGGAGGCACCCGGAAGGGATTTTGCTACAGTGTTTTTTGGGTTTTATTTTTAGTATTTATGAAGCACCTGCTATGTGCCAGACACTATAGTAAGCGCTGGGATAGTTCCAAGGTAATCAGGGCAGACACAATCCATGTCCCACGTGGGGCTCACAATATTATTCCCCATTTTGCACTTGGGGGGACTGAAGGACAGGGAAGTTAAGTGACTTGTCCAAGGTCACACAGCGAAGAAGTGGTTGATCCAGATTTAGAGCCCAGATCCTTCCGACTCCCAGTCTCTAGCCATTAGGCCATGTTGCTTCTTGACGACAAGTAGCACAGCAGAAATTAGACCTCAGTTTCCCTGACTCCGAGGCCCATGCTGTTCCCATTAAGCACGTGACTAGAAATATTTGCTTCATGTGAGAAGCAATGGGAGAACCACTGGGTGTTTTGGAAGAGAGGAGAGATGTGCTCTGATCAGCCCCATTTGCAAGATAGATTGGCAAGGAAAGAGAGAGAGAGAGAAAGAGAGGGAGGGAGAGAGAGAGAGAGATTCCATTCAGAGATCTCTGCTCTGAGCCCATCATCCGGCAGCTGAAATTAGGGACATTTTCCCCAGATGCATTAACTTGCACTTGATCACATTAAAACTCATCTGATTCTCCAGGCTGGCCCAAGAACTCAGTTCATAAGGTCTTCCTGGAGATTTTGCCATGAAGTGAGGGATCGTCATGGCATTTTACCACCCAGCAGAGCTTAGTGTCCTTTGTAAACTTTGCGATGTCACTGCATGCCCCCCTTCCAGATTATTTCTGAAGATGTCAAACAAAACTGGGCCTAGCGCTGATCCCTGGGGAACCCCACTATTTACATTTCTCCCTGCCGAAAAGTGGCCGTTTATCCCTGCCCTTTATTTCCCATCTCTTTTAGCCAGTCGGAATATTCCTTCCAGACACATGATTATTCAGTTATTTTTAAAAGCCTTTGATGTGGATCCTTGTCAAAGGCCTTTAGAAATTCTCAATATATTATGCCAACTGTTTTCCCTTTCTGCATATACTTGTTGACCCTTTCAGAGGACTCTGGCAGATTAGTGAGGCAAGATTTCCCTCTTCCCCACAACAGGTTGTGTTTTTCTAAGTGCTCACTGATCTTAAACTTCATTATTGATTCAACTAATTTGGCTGATACAGAAGTAGGAGTAATGGTATTTACTGAGCACCCACTGAGTATAATACACTGCGCTAAGCACTTGGGGAAGTACAACAGAAGCACAGGATGGTTTTCCTACTCTCAAGGAGTTTATACTTTAACCGGGAGACAGACATAATGTATTTGCAAACAGTGGAACCAGGATGAATATTTGATACATTTCATTCATTCATTCAATCATATTTATTAAGCGCTTACTGTGTGCAGAGCACTGTACTAAGCGCTTGGGAAGTACAAGTTGGCAACATATAGAGATGGTCCCTACCCAACAGTGGGCTACATTTATTCACAAGGGGTGAAGATGGTGGGAGGGGACTCAAATTAGTATTTTTGCCTACCACTGTGTAAAGTGTTTTATACACACGAATCACTTGATTAATCAATGGTATTTATTGAGGGTTTACTGTGTGCAGAGCACTGTACTAAGCACTTGGAGAATACCATCCAACAGAGTTGATAGTCATGTTCCCTGCTCACAGGGGGCTTACAGTCCAGGGGGAAGATAGACATTAAAATAAATGGATACATTAGGGATAGGAACATAAGTGCTTTGGGGATGAGGGTGGGATGAAGAAAGGGTACAAATCCAAGTGTAAGTGCAATACGTTGTATTTAGTAAGTATGCACTTAATAAATACAAGGCCTACCAAATTATTTGGGATATTAGGAATTAACTTGTTGTTGAAGGGGGTGCAGTCTCTAATTCACAGGATCACACCTGGAGAACGTGAGAACACAGCATGAGAAGCAACATGGCCTAGTAGATGGAGCGGGGGCCTGTGAGTCGGAAGGACCTGGGTTCTCTGCTGCGTGACCTTGAGCAAATCACTTCTCTGTGCCTCAGTTTCCTCATCTCTAAAATGGGGCTTAAGACTGCGACTGCCACTTAGTACAGGGACTGCGCCCAACCTGATTAGCTTGCATCTACCCCAGAGCTTAGCACAGTGCCTGGCTCGTAGCAAGTGCTTAACAACTACCATTAAAAAAAAAAATCTGTTCAGGAATGAGTGTCACACTGGCAATCCTCCAGTCTTCCTGGACAGATGCTGCCCAGGTATTCCAAAACTGCCCTTCTGAGCAGCAGCAGCGCTTAGTACAGTGCTCTGCACACAGTAAGCGCTCAACAAATACGACTGATTGATTGATTGATAGTAGCAGTATTGGTACTTACAGAGTATGCATTTTGTGCAGTATGCTGGACAAGCCCTTGGGAAGGGCAGAATTAAAAAAACACATGCTCCTTGCCTGTGGGGAATTTACACTCTAATGCGGGAGACATACATTAAATATTGTCAGCAGTAATCGAATCAATAATTGAATATACAACTGGATAGGCATATATTCAAGAGTTCTGAGGCTGGATTGAAATGATAATGGTAGCAATAATGGTGGTATTTTTTAAGTGCATCAAGCACTATATTATGCATCAAATACTGTTCTAAGCACTGGGGTAGGAATGATAATGGTAGCAATAATGGTGGTATTTGTTAAGTGCATCAAGCACTATACTATGCATCAAACACTGTTCTAAGCGCTGGGGTAGGAAAAAGCTCATCATGTTGGACACGGCTGAGGGATTTATACGGCATAGGGTACTGGGAAATTGATCTGAGAAGGTTTGTTGGAGAAGATGGGATTTTAGGCAGGGGAGATGGAAGCCATCTTGCCCTGGGGATTTGTTTATATATAATTTATCAGTTTATGTAGAGTTTATCCTCCAACCTATTTGTTATAACAATTTGGATTTGGGAATCTCCCTGAGGAAGACTCAGAATTGCTTTGCAAGGGCATTTTTCACACGGCCTCCAACCCTGACAAAATATCAATCAATCAATCAAATTTATTCAGCGCTTACTGTGTGCAGAACAGTGTACTAAATATCATCTTTTATCTCCTGGTTAGTTTCTGGTAACGGGTTGGGGCAGAGTCTATTTCAATCAATCAATCAACCAATCAGTGGTATTTATTGGGAGTTTACTGTGTGCAGAGCACTGTACTAAGCAATGGGGAGAGTACGATTCAACAGACACATTCTATGTCCACAACGAGTTTATAGTATAGTGACTGTATTTTAAAGGGATTTGTCTAAGTCTAAACCCAAATTAGGTCAATTCCTTCGCTCCCCTCCTTATCCATCCAGGCACTCAAGATGTGGATTTTAATTTTCAAATCATCACCACTCCTGGATGGTGTTTGTTCACTAAATAACCTAGTGAACATGAGCACAGACCTATTCTCTGATAAAATCCCAGAATTTAGAGACATGCTCCACCAATTAAGTTCACCCTCTGGATCTGGGGAAAGATTCTTCCCTGTGTTATATTTGCATTTTTTTAAAAACTCAGTTTGCTCAAAGAACAAATGCTGTCCTATCACTCTTTTGTGTCTCCATTTTCTAAAACTATTAGTGTAAACTGTGCATTACAACTTGATACAGTTAGTTAATTACGAGAAACCACTGTTCTGGATTTCCCAGACTTCTGAGGACCACTTAAAATACTGGGAAACCATGTAACTCCAGGGTTTAGATTAGAACAGAGAGAGCAGGAAAACATTTTTTTAAAGTAAACAGTTATAATACTCCCCTCAATATAAAACTGGCTTCTTTTGCTAAAGTCTTCTACCTGATTTAATTCATTCAGTATGTTCTTGAGGGAGATGCAAATAATCGATAATTTCATAATTTTAATTAATATTCCTTAATTATGGGTGCTGGAGGAAAGCAGTACATGATGAGTGCATATATATATATATATATATATATATATGTATATCTATGTGTGCATATATAAACACACATTGTATATTTTCCTGAAGCACCTCTTGTCAAAGCAAGGAATGTGAATAGCAATTATGAGAATGGCATTTGCCCAGAAGTAATCAAAGTAGGCCATCTAATAAAATCCGAACTCCGTTTTTGTCTGTCGCTTTCAAAATGTAAATCGTCCTCGACCAAACCTAATCTTCCCATTAAAACCATCATTTTCGTGGTTGAAAATCTCCGAAGACTTTAGACCTACACAGAAAAGATACACATTTCATCCTTTTCTGAGACTCTGACCTGGATCCTCATCCAAAAATGAGCACCACATCTTTATGTTATTAAATCTTTGTTTTGATCTATTAGTATTCACCAAAGTGCCATTTTACAAAACCCCGCACTGAATAGGCGAGGCTGGAGGTGACCATCTGCAGCCTCAGAGCCTGCGTTTGAATTGATGAAAAGAGCTTTGTGTGTTCATTGCCAAGTTTGATTCTTCCAAGCATTAGGCATTCCCCTCAGATCGCATCAATGAAGCGGACTCTCTTACACTCATGTGGTAAATTCTCTTCTCCTCATGGTTTCCTTTGCCAGTTACCCTCCAGAATGACTATTGCGTCTTAGTCACATTCTTCTCGCAGCTGTGTTAAAAAAGAGCATCAGGGCATCTTCCTAAAACTCATATGTGTATCTGGTCAGTCTCCTGTCTCAGGGTCACCTCACATTGTGGTGAGATTATACAGATATTCATTCTTGTTGAACTGCATTGCTCAGCTCATTCTGGGAAAGATTAGATCCTCGAGTCAGGAACGGAGGGTGTCTTGAGACGTTGATGTGAAATGCATACAACTCAGCCCGGAAAGCGGATTCGTTTATCTCACGGGGAGAGGGGGTTTCGAACATTTCATATGTTCACATGTCACACAGCCTTTTATGCCCTAGTACCTCAAACCTGAGCATAAAGTGAAGTTTTAAATGTTTTTTTGCTCACGTCCCGTTAACCGTACATTGTGGACAGGAGTCAGCACAGGATCTAAAGGCCCTCAAAGTTTCAGCGAGTCTTCGTGTTAGAAATGAAAAAGCCACTTCTATAGCCAAACTAACATCCTGAGTTTCCAGGAACACTTTTGCTTTGTTTAGCTTTGTTACTGCTAAGAGAAATGTCCATCCCCATGTTTAACTGTAAGGCCAAAGCATATTTAGAACTGAAGTGTGGAATACGTTGTTGAATTAGGCATAGATGCATCATCATCATCATCAATCGTATTTATTGAGCACTTACTGTGTGCAGAGCACTGTACTAAGCGCTTGGGAAGTCCAAGTTGGCAACATATAGAGACGGTCCCTACCCAACAGTGGGCTCACAGTCTAAAAGGGGGAGACAGAGAACAACACCAAACATACTAACAAAATAAAATAAATAGAATAGATATGTACAAGTAAAATAAATAAATAAATAGAGTAATAAATATGTACAAACATATATACATATATACAGGTGCTGTGGGGAAGGGAAGGAGGTAAGATGGGGGGTGGAGAGGGGGACGATGCAGAAATTTGGATTTTGAGTGTACCAACTCTGTTGTATTATGCTCTCCCAAACACTTGGTAGAGTGTTCTGAGCACAGTAAGAGCTCAATAAATTCCACTGATGATGACGTTGGGTGTACGGAAGAATAGTAGGGGCGGATGCTGGTGGACAGCTTCTAGAGAAGCAGCTTGGCCTAGTGGGTAGGGCACAGACCTGGGAATCGGGAGGACCTGATCACTAATCCCAGCTCTGCCACTTGTCTGATCTGTGACCTTAGGCAAGTCACTTAACTTCTCTGTGCCTCAGTTACCTCCTCTGTAAAGTGGGGATGACTATTGTGTGCCCCATGTGGGACACAGACTGTATCCCACCTGATTAGCTTGTATCTAGACTGTAGACTGTAAGCTCATTACAGGCAGAGAGCATGTCTGCTAATTCTGTAGTACTGTATTCATTCATTCATTCAATCGTATTTATTGAGTGCTTACTGTGTGCAGAGCACTGTACTAAGCGCTTGGGAAGTACAAGTCGGCAACATATAGAGACGGTCCCTACCCAAAAACGGGCTCACAGTCTAGAAGGGGGAGACAGACAACCAAACAAAACATGTAGACAGGTGTCAAACTCCTCCAGGAGGCCTTCCCAGACTGAGCCCCTTCCTTCCTCTCCCCCTCGTCCCCCTCTCCATCCCCCCATCTTACCTCCTTCCCTTCCCCACAGCACCTGTATATATGTATATATGTTTGTACATATTTATTACTCTATTTATTTATTTTACCTGTACATATCTACTCTATTTATTTTATTTTGTCAGTATGTTTGGTTTTGTTCTCTGTCTCCCCCTTTTAGACTGTGAGCCCACTGTTGGGTAGGGACTGTTTCTATATGTTGCCAACTTGTACTTCCCAAGCGCTTAGTCCAGTGCTCTGCACACAGTAAGCGCTCAATAAATATGATTGATTAATTGATTGATTGACAAATAGAATTATAGCTATATGCACATCATTAACAAAATAAATCGAATAGTAAATATGCACAAGTAAAATAAATACAGTAATAAATCTGTAGAAATATATACAAGTGCTGTTGGGGGGGAAGGAGGTAGGGCGGGGGGATGGGGAGGAGGAGAGGAAAAAGGGGGCTCAGTCTGGGAAGGCCTCTTGGAGGAGGTGAGCTCTTAGTAGGGCTTTGAAGAGAGGAAGAGAGCTAGCTTGGCGGATGGGCAGAGGGAGGGCATTCCAGGCCAGGGGGAGGACGTGGGCCGGGGGTCGACGGTGGGACAGGCGAGAACGAGGCCCAGTGAGGAGGTTAGCGGCAGAGGAGCGGAGGGTGCGGGCTGGGCTGGAGAAGGACAGAAGGGAGGTGAGGTAGGAGGGGGCGAGGGGATGGACAGCCTTGAAGCCCAGGGTGAGGAGTTTTTGCTTGATGCGTAGGTTGACAGGCAGCCGCTGGAGATTTTTGAGGAGGGGAGTGACATGCCCAGAGTACATACTGTACCTACATACATACAGTACATACTATACTCTCCCAAGTGCTAAGTATAGTACTCAGAACACAGTAAGCACTCAATAAATACTATTAATTGATTGATTTACTCCAGGCCGCGCTTAGTAAAGTGCATGGCACAGAGTAAGCACCTGACAAATATCACACACAAAAACTGGACACTGTACTGCCTAGCTAGCAAAACTCAGTGACACAAGCTCTGGATCCCTGACTGAAATCTTCGGCTTGTTGGGTTGGATCTGCAAAGAGATTCAAAATTCTTTGCATTTCTCTTTGTATATATGTCTCAAGAGCACAGTCATCTGCAGGGAGTAGTTTCTGAATGTCGGTCTCAAAGACATTTGGCTCTCTCGAAGTAGCCTGCTGTGCCAGAGGAATTTCCCAGTGAAATGGGACCAAAGTCTGACTCCACCTTCTACATTCCTGCTGCATCCCGAAGCAGAGTGGCATGAAATAAGTTGGGGAAGCAGCATGGTTTAGTGGAAAAGGAATAAGACGGGGAATCAGAAGACACTAGATCGGCCCCAGACATTCCACTTTGTCCGCTGTGTGACCTTGGACAGGTCACTTAACCTTTCTGTGCCTCTTTCCTCACCTGTAAAATGGGGACATTTGCCCCATTGCCTTCTCAACCTCTAGATTATATGTCTTGCGGGGGACAAGGACTTTGCCCGAGCTGGTTATCTTGCATTTACCTCAGCTTTTAGCACAGTACTTGGTTTTTGATAGTGTCATATTGATTATTATTATTGAACAGGAAATGATCTATCAATTTATGGCTGCACTCTAATGGTAGTGAGGAAAGGATCAAACAGAGGCGGTGGAGGAGGCGGAAAATTTCTACATCTCTTCGGCTTTGCTGTTCCACCTCAGGTCACTCATGGCTCTTATTAAGATGTGTTTGTCTTGTTCCAGATTTTGGAAGGTTTCTGTTTTGTCTCAGCCATGGGGAGCTGCAAGGTGTAAACTCCTCCTCTAGACTGTAAGCTCCTTGTGGGCAGGGAACATGTCTATCAACTCTGCTCTGCTGTAGTCTCCCACATCAATCAATCAATCAATCGTATTTATTGAGCGCTTACTATGTGCAGAGCACTGTACTAAGCGCTTGGGAAGTACAAATTGGCAACACATAGAGACAGTCCCTACCCAACAGTGGGCTCACAGTCTAAAAGGGGGAGACAGAGAACAGAACCAAACATACCAACAAAATAAAATAAATAGGATAGAAATGTACAAGTAAAATAAATAAATAAATAAATAGAGTAATAAATATGTACAACCATATATACATATATACATGCTCGGTACAGTGCTGTACTTGGATTTCACAAGCCAAATAGGTATTTCAAATAGGTAATTTTGTTAAGGCACATCAGTGGTATTTATTGAGTGCTTATTACATGCAGAGCACTCTACTAAGCACTTGGGAAAGTACAATACAATTGTGAGCCCACTGTTGGGTAGGGACTGTCTCTCTATTTTGCCAACTTGTACTTCCCAAGCGCTTAGTACAGTGCTCTGCACACAGTAAGCGCTCAATAAATATGACTGATTGATTGATTGAATACAATAATATAATCAGATTGCATTGACTTGTTTAAGCAGAGATTCCTCCATTTTTGTGAAAAAAATCAATCAGTGGTATTTATTGAGCATTTACTTTTTTCCCTGGTATTAAGTGCTTACTACGTGCCAGGCCCTGTACTAAGCTCTGGAATTTTTAGACTGTGAACCCGTTGTTGGGCAGGGATTTTCTCTGTTGCCGAATTGTACTTTCCAAGAGCTTAGTACAGTGCTCTGCACACAGTAAGTGCCCAATACCTGTCTACATGTATTGTTTTGTTGTCTGTCTCCCCCTTCTAGACTGTGAGCCCATTGTTGGGTAGGGACCGTCTCTATATGTTGCCAACTTGGACTTCCCAAGCGCTTAGTACAGTGCTCTGCACACAGTAAGCGCTCAATAGAGAAGCAGCGTGGCCCAGTGGCAGGAGCCCGGGCTTGGGAGTCAGAGGTCATGGGTTCGAATCCCGCTCCGCCACTTATAAGCTGCGTGACCTTGGGCAAGTCACTTCACTTCTCTGGGCCTCAGTTCCCTCATCTGTCCAATGGGGATGAAGACTTTGAGCCCCCCGTGGGACCACCTGATCGCCTTGTATTCCCCCCAGCGTTTAGAACAGTGCTTTGCACATAGTAAGCGCTTAACAAACGTCATCATTATTATTGAAGCGGCATGGCTCAGTGGAAACAGCCCGGGCTTTGGAGCCAGAGGTCACGGGTTCAAATCCCGCCTCCGCCACCCGTCTGCCTGTGTGACCTTGGGCAAGTTGCTTCACTTCTCGGAGCCTCAGTGACCCCATCTGTAAAATGGGGATGAGGACTGGGAGCCCCACGCGGGACAACGTGATCACCTTGTATCCCCCCAGCGCTTAGAATAGTGCTTTGCACGTAGTAAGTGCTTAACAAATGTTTATTAGAGAAGCAGCGTGGCTCAGTGGAAAGAGCATGGGCTTTGGAGTCAGAGGTTATGGGTTCGAATCCTGGCTCCGCCACATGTCTGCTGTGTGACCTTGGACAAGTCACTTAACTTCTCTGAGCCTCAGTTACCTCATCTGTAAAATGGGGATTAAGACTGTGAGCCCCACATGGGACAACTTGATCACCTTGTATCCCCCCAGTGCTTAGAACAGTGCTTTGCACATAGTAAGCGCTTAATAAATGTCATTATTATTATTATTATAATAAATACGATTGATTGAATGAATGAATGAATAAATACGATTGATTGAATGATAGCTACACGCTAATCAGGTTGGACACAGTCCATGCTCCACATGGGGCTCACAGTCTCAATCCCCATTTTATAGATGAGGTAACCGAGGCTCCAAGAAATGAATAACTTGTCCCACAGCAGATAAGTGGCAGAGGCGAGATTAGAACCCAGGTCCTTCTGACTTGCAGGCCCGTGCTCTAGCCACTAGCCACGCTGCTGCATGCAGAGCACTGTCCAAGCACTTGGGAGAGCACACCCGAGAAAACAAATCAAGCACCGTGACAATGGTGATCTATCACTCACTGGCTGCTTTGGGGGATTCAAGCCAGTCTTCGAAGTCCTCAATCCAAACCGACACTGGGGAGAGAACAAACATCTCCAGAACTCAGTGTTGAATTACAGGGAGACGCGATGCTGCAGATTTACGAGTTCCTTTTCAAAGTTAATTATTTTGTCAGGTTTGCATCCACAGCCCTGCGCTCTGCCAACACACAATGGTGGGAGCAAACATTCCAGCTCACTTGCCAAGGCAAATTTCCTTCTTTGAAGGATTCATCCGCACCAAAGGCAAACTGAAGAGAAGTTTTTGGTAACGTTGTAACTTCCCTCCCCAAGAGTATAATAAAGAAGTCAGTTGACTTTATTTTTCCATTTTATTTTGAATTATGGTAGAAATACTTGGGCCTGTCAAACTTTATCACTCTCGGAGGGGACCATATGATCAATTCTTTTATAGACTATAGACTCATTCATTCATTCATTCAATTGTATTTCATTCATTCAATCATACTTATTGAGTGCTTACTGTGTGCAGAGCACTGTACTAAGCGCTTGGTAAGTACAAGTTGGCAACATATAGAGACGGTCCCTACCCAACAGTGGGCTCACAGTCTAGAATTTATTGAGCGCTTACTGTGTGCAGAGCACTGTACTAGGCGCTTGGGAAGTATAAGTTGGCAGCATATAGACAGTCAATCAATCAATCGTATTTATTGAGCGCTTACTATGTGCAGAGCACTGTACTAAGCGCTTGGGAAGTACAAATTGGCAACACATAGAGACAGTCCCTACCCAACAGTGGGCTCACAGTCTAAAAGGGGGAGACAGAGAACAAAACCAAACATACCAACAAAATAAAATAAATAGGATAGAAATGTACAAGTAAAATAAATAAATAAATAGAGTAATAAATATGTACAACCATATATACATATAGTCCCTACCCAACAGTGGGCTCACAGTCTAGAATTTATTGAGCGCTTACTGTGTGCAGAGCACTGTACGAAGCGCTTGGGAAGTACAAGTTGGCAACATATAGAGACGGTCCCTACCCAACAGTGGGCTCACAGTCTAGAAGATGAGACCAAATTTTGACAGATCAGGCATGACTGAGATGAAGGCACTGCCCTTGTGAAAATAATTCATTCTCTTGAACTCAGAAAACTATCCGGGAAACTTTCACTGAGGTTACTTTACATAGTTGCTCATGACAGTGCCAAAGCCAGAAGCAAAATTAAACAGTCGGGCAAAGTTATATGAAAACAAAGTAGTCACTTTTTCCCAAAAGAATGTGGAAATGCTCAGCGCTCCTTTCTAGCACCCAATCACCTATCCCGCTTCATAACTCAACTTCAAACAGATTAAGCAGTGAGTTTGTAGAAAGTTCTTTTTTTAAAAAATGGTATTTGTTAAGTGCATACTATGTGTTGAGCGTTGTTCTAAGTGCTAGGGCAGATGCAAGTTTATCAGGTTGGACACAGGCCCTGTCCCACTTGGGGCTCATGGTCTAAGTAGGAGGGAGGAAGATCGAACCCCCATTTTACAGGTCAGAAACTGAGGCACAGAGAAGCGAAGTGATTTGCCCAAGGTCCCACAGCAGACAATCAACGAGTCCACTGTATTTAGTGAGCGCTTACTATGTGCAGAACACTAAACTAAGCACTTGGCACAATACAATATAACCATAAAAGAGTTGGTAGACAGTTCCCTGCCCACAAGGAGTTTACAAGATCACACAGCAGGCAAGTGGCAGAGCCGAGATTCGGACTCTTAGCTTCTGCCTCCCAGTTCTGTCTCCATTCACTAGGCCACACCGCTTCCCCAAGAAGTGCGGAACACAACCAGCTCACAAAACGAAGACAACACTCAGATTCACTGGATGGGCCAGCTGAGGAGGGTGGATGGCACTTGGGTATCCACACAGCTGAGCCAGCTTTTTGTTGTTTTTTAAATATGGTCGTTGTTTAGCGTTCACTATATGCCAAGCCCCCTCCTAAGCACTGGGGTCGATGCAAGTTAATCAATCAATCAATCGTATTTATTGAGCGCTTACTATGTGCAGAGCACTGTACTAAGCGCTTGGGAAGTACAAATTGGCATCACATAGAGACAGTCCCTACCCAACAGTGGACTCACAGTCTAAAAGAAAGTTAATCAGAACAGAGTCCCTGTCCCACGTGGGGGCCCCATTCTAGGTTGAACTGAAATGGGACACGGACATTTCGGAAGAGCAGAACAAACATTTCCAAGACACGGAGAAGCACGATTTCAAACTGCGTGGAGTAGGAGTGACCCTCTGGGATAGTCATCTACAGAATGACTTATGAATTATGGTATAATTATGGTATAATTATGGTAGAATTATGGTAGAATTATGGGATAGTCATCTACAGTCATCTTCCTAGTGGAAGAGCACGGGCCTAGGAGCCAGGGGACCTGGGTTCCAATCCTGGCCCTGCTAATTGCTTGCTGTGTCACCTTCGGCAAGTCATTTCACATCTCTGTGCCTCAGTTTCCTCAACTGTATAATGGGGATTCAATCCTACTCCCTCCTACTTGGACTGTGAGCCCCATATGGGACTGGGACTATGTCCAACCTGGTAAAACCTGCAGCTACCCCAGGGCTTAGAACATATAATAAGGGCTTAAAAAATACCATTACAAAAAAATAAAACCAGCCTGATGTATGGTCTTCAGGAGAGGGGTTATCCGCTTGAGCAGAGGGAGACCTAGAGTAAACCAGGAGACGAAGAGGCAGAACGGAAAACAAGAACAAGGTCCTGAGAGTATGATATCAGCTTGGGAGAAAAAACAACAAAGCAATCCTTGCATGCTCACTGCGTGGAACCAATTATTCGTCACACAAAGGCCTTTTCGACTACACCTGTCGCGTGGATAGACTCGCTGGTTGTGTTAACTTTACCAACTAAGACAGCTCTGGATAAAAAGCCTAGTGTTATTTCCTGGTTGGGAGTCAAGCATGTTGGCATTAACTTGCACCAAGACCTTGGTGTATTGTTTCGGTGCTTGCATAGTGTAGGCAGCGAGGTAGCAGGGTGTGAAATCATGCCTCGGTGGTTTGAAGAGCTTAGAGCTTCTCCCAAGCTAATGTCCATCCCTAGGAGGCTTGGGCTCAATAATGTTTACACGTTCTGAACATACAGTGCTATAAGATCCACGAAACCTCAGAAGCAGCATGGCCTAGTGGATAGAGCGCGGGCCTGGGATTCAAAAGACCTCAGTTCTAATCCCAGCTCCATCTCTTGACTGCTGTGTAACCCTGGGCAGGTCACTTCATCTCTCTGTGCCTCAATTACCTCAACTATAAAATGGGGACTAGTACTATCAGCACCATGTGGCACAGGCCCTGGGTCCAACCTGATTAGCTTGTATCTATCCTGGCACTTAGTACAGTGCCTGCTACACAGAATGCAATAAATACCATGAAAACAAGCAAGGAAAAAACAGAACAAAAAACCTAGAGCTTGAATATTGGCAGATTCCGCATGGCCTAGTGGAAAGAGCACAAAAATGCGAGAAAGGATATCTGGGTTCTAATCCTACCTTTGCAAGCTCTGTGACCCTGTCAAGTCACTTAATTCCCCTGTGCCTCTCTTTCCTGATCTGTAAAATGGGAATTCAATACTTTTTTTATGGTATTTTTTAAGTGCTTACTATGTACCAGGCACTGGGGTAGTTACAAGGTAATCAGATTGGACACAGTCTCACAGTCACCTCATCTGTAAATTGGGAATTAAGACTGTGAGACTGTGTCCAGTCTGATTACCTTGTAACTACCCCAGTGCCTGGTACATAGTAAGCGCTTAAAAAATACCATAAAAAAGTACTGAATTCCCAATTTCCTCGGTTACCTCATCTGTAAATTGGGAATTAAAACCGAGGTCCAGAGAAGTGAAGTGACTTGCCCGAGGTCACACGATAGACAAGATGCAGAGCTGGGACTGGAATCCAGACCCTTGTGAATCCCAGGCCCGTGCTCTAACCACCAGGCCACACCGCTTCTCATCTTTGTTCTCCTTCCCCCTTAGGCTGTGAGCCCCATGAGGGACTGGGATTGGGTCTGATCAATCAATCAATTGTATTTATTAAGCACTTACTGTGTGCAGAGCATTGATCTGATCTGATGATATTATATCTACCCCAGCGCTTAGCACTGAGCTTGGCACATGTAGGTGCTTATCAGATCCCACAGAGATCATTATTATCTATCAGGCTCTCAGTGAAGCCTGGAGGCCTCTCCAGGAGCAGATCTGAATGTCTACTGCACCACTGCTAACACACGAAAGCGAGTACAGCCCCTGAAGCAACCTACCAAATTCGGATGGAACGGCAAGTTCTCAGCTCTGGGAGTTGAAGAGCCTAACCTTTAAACCTAGGAAAACATGCACCTCTGACATCAGAAGGTTCAAGGCAAGCTAGCAGAGGAGATTAAGGAGGCATCATTACCTAAGTCTCCCTCCAGCACCGCCTGAAGCTGGGGGCCTGGTCCCCATCCAGCTGAAATCCTGGGGAGCTGCCCTTCGTTCATTACCGGAATGAACGTTGCCTTCAAGGAAACGGTTACACAAAACAAACACCCCAAACCGACACGGATCTTCTGTCACCCTTTAACCCTCTGCAACTCATTCCCTGCTGGAGACGGGATTGGAAGCCCTCGGAATTCTTCAGGGATTAACGCCAGGTACCCTTGGGGCCGGAATAATGTGGTGAATTTTCTGTTCCCGGTTCATTCGGGGGAAGGAACAGCTTAGACAGAGGGACTGAGCTCCTTCCCTTGAAGCCACATCTGAAATCCACAGAATGTAGATAGATACCAGTTTCCTTTCCCCAGATTCGGCCAGTGGTCACTAGGACTAAAAGAACATGGAGTTGTTTGTGAAATGGTTGAAAGGATTGTAATGGTAAAGAAATAAGTGTGGTATTCATTAAGCGCTCATTATGTGTCAAGCACTGTATTAAGCATTGGACTAGCTACAAGATAATCAGGTTGAACACAATGCCTGTCCACATGGGACTCCCAGTTCAAGTAGGATGGAGTAAGATTAATCCCCATGTGACAGCCGAGGAAACTGAGGCACGGAGAAGTTTAGTGACTCACCTAAGGTCACACAGGAGACAAGAGGTGGAACCGGGATTAGAACCCAGGTCCTTTGACTCCCAGGCATGGGCTCTATCCACTAGGCCATGCTGCTCCAATAAGCCAATAAACTGAAAAGTTATCCAAAGGTCAAAGAAATAAATGAATGAATCAATGAATCAATCATATAATCCCTGACCTCAAGGAGTTTAAGATCTAGCAGAGATGATAAGCATTAAAATACATTAAAGGCAGGAGAAGCAGCTGAGTGATAAGACATATACATGAGTGTGTGTGGGAGGGATGAGTCCCTAAATTATGAGGGGTGAGGACTTAAGTGCAAAGGTGGCGTGATGGGGGGGAGTAAGGTGGGGAGTGATGAGAGATGAATCAGGGAAGGCCTCCTGGAGGAGACCAGCTTTCAGAAGGGTTTTGAAAATGGGCAAGCAGTGATCTCCCAGATGTGGAATGGGAGGGGTGAAAAAAAAAAAACGGGAGGGCTGTCACAAGCCAAAAGTCAGTGGCAAAAGAGATCAGGGTGAAGTAAGAAAGTGTGCAATGCAGCATGACTGTGCTCAGCCAGGTGACTGTAACTGCATGCCTCGTGGTCCAAGGGAATAGGTTTAATCCTCCGGGCAGCAGCTTCTCACAATAGTTCAGAAAATTTTAACCTGGACATCAGCTCTCATTCCACAGGTCGAAAGGGTCAAAGTGCCAGAAAAAAAATGGCCACGGTTACAGACGTGGCATTCTGCGGTAGCAGAGAATGGGCTAATTTTGGGCAGACCATCTTCCAAAATGACTTCTGGAAGCAAGGTGGCCGAGTGGAAAGAGCACAAGCCTGGGAGCCGGGAGACCTGGGTTCTAATCCAGGCTCTGCCCCCTGCCTTTTGTGTGACCTTGGGCAAGTCACTTCATTTCTTGGGTTTTACAGTTTCCTCATCTGTAAAATGGGGATTCAGTACCCTGTTCTCCTTCCACCTTAGCCTGTGAGTCCCTAATGGGACACGGATTATGTCTAACCTGATTATTTTGTATCTACCCTAGCACATAGTGATACCTAATAAGCACTTAAACACCACAATTATTATCATGAAAACTGTTTATCTAATGGGTGTAGGAGGTGTAAGTGGAAGAAGTGAGCTTCCAGCACAACCCCTGCTCCTCTGATCTGACCCTCTTAGCAGAAAGAACAGGAAGCATTCTCTCTAATTGCCAAAAGGTATCCATTTTTTCAGATGCAACACCATTTTTCCTTACTTTTTAACTTTCTCACTGGCCTCTCGGGTGGTCTCCAACGCTTGCTGCAGCTTCGATTCGGCCACGGTGCGACCGGACAGGGCTTCCTGAAGGTGGGCGGTCAGCTCCTCCTGCCGCTTCTGAGAGAGGGAGATGATGTCCTCTCTGATTTTCAGTGCATCGTCATAGGCACTCAGGGTAAGCTTTAATTGATCTTTGAGACTTTCTTCTTGGGATAAGGACTCGTGCAGGCTAAAGGACAGAGAAAGACCCAGTTTGATTTGCCATCACAGACTTTAAGGCCACCTGCCCATGAGGCTTAAAAGCGATCTATGACTTTCTAAGCCCAACGTTTATCTTGCCGCCGACCCCTCGTCCATTTCCTGCCTCTGTTCTTGGAATGTCCTCTCTCTTTATATCCAACAGACGATCACTCTCCCCCAACTTCAAAGCCTTATTGAAGGTGCGTCCCCTTCAAGAGGCCTTCCCTGACTGAACCCTCCTTTTCTCTTCTCCCACTCCCTTCTGCATCACCCTGACTTTCTTCCTTTATTCAGTCCTCTCTCAGCCCCAGAGCACTTTCGTACATATCCAGCCTGTTGTTGGGTAGGGACTGTATCTGTTGTCGAATTGTACTTTCAAAGTGCTTAGCACAGTGTTCTGCACACAGTAAGTGCTCTATAAATACGATTGAATGAATGAATACCTGTAATTTATTTATTTATGTTAATGACCATCTCCCCTTCTAGACTGTAAACTCGTTATGGGCAGGGAATATGTCTACCAACACTGTTATACTGTACTCTCCCAAAAACTTAGTACAGTGCTTTGCATACAGTAGGCACTCAATAAAGATGATTGACTGTTGACTGATTGACTAAGTGTGAACATAAGTCAGGTTAACGGAGGCTGTTGTTCATAAAATATTCAATCATATTTATTGAGCATTTACTGTGAGCCCACTGTTGGGTAGGGACTGTCTCTATATGTTGCCAACTTGTACTTCCCAAGCGCTAAGTACAGTGCTCTGCACACAGTAAGCGCTCAATAAATATGATTGATGATGATGATGATGATGCAGAGCACTGTTTTGTTCTTTCTTACATTCTAATTGGCCGATATTGAAACCAGATTTGTCAAGCCTCAGTCCCAGACTGAGCTCAAAAAGTTCCCTACTGGCATATGTACTTGCATCTTTACCCTTTGGGCATTTGGTATTCACCCCACCCTCAGCCCCACACCACTTATTTACCTTCTGCAACTTATTTATTTATATTAATCTCTGTCTTCCCCTCTAGACTGTAAGCTCATTATGGACAGGGTACATGTCTACCAACTCTGCCTGCCAACTCTCCCAAGCTCTTACTACAGTGCTCTGCGCACAGTAAGCGCTCAATAAACACTACTGATTGATGGATCGATGTGCCTGTCAAGCAGGACCACAAATGTCGAAAATAGTCGTGGTGTTTCTTAAGCATTTACTAGGTGCCAACCATTGTACTAAGCGCCGGGGAGAGATTCAGTGCACTTACTCACTCAAAGAAGCTGCATTTAGTAAGACTGAGTTACATTCCATTTTCTTTGGATGGAGTAGCGGAGAACTGAAAAATGCAATCTATCCACAGTCTGGATAGATGCAGAGAAATCAATAAGCTGGCAGTCTAAGGACCGAACAGTGGACTAAACTTTATCCTCTAAGCCATATCGAGGCCAGGGAAAATCGGGGGCTTGTACAAATGGCGGCCACTCTTACAGAAAGCACTTTCTCATTTTCACGCTTGGCTGCAGGCCAAGTAAAAGTCACCAGCGAGATGCTATAAGGACAATAAATACCTCGATATATTTTCTTTCTTTTTATTAATGAAGACAGCCAAACGCTCCCCCTCCCGCCCCCACCCCTCTCCCCCGCTCGACAAATCACCTCAAGAAATGGTATACAAATTAGGGCTGAATAAATGCGAGGGAAATAGAACCCTAAAATGCTAAAGGTCAAATCTTTGGTATGTCATTACACCTACCACCTGAGGTTGCTTTAGAAGGGCACCAAGCCCCTCACTCAATTAAATAAAGACATTTTGAAAATATAAATATTTAATAAGGGAAATTCAAAATCCACATAGGGAATGTACTTTTTTTATTAAATAAAATTGTTTCGTATTTGCATAAAAAGGAAACGTCTCCTAGAGACGTGCAACGAGAGGGCCGACCACAGGCTCTGCATTGGAAATGTGACAGAATTCTTAGAGCGGGAGATGCTGTCTCAGCTCCCAGAATCCCGTGAGGTGAATTGGAATTCCATTTGGAGGATCACAGTTCCCTCCTGGATTAATGGGCATGTCAGGGAGACCTACAATTGTGCAGTCTCTGTGGTCTTCCCATTCTCTTTTCCGCCGGCTTCCCCTCTTTCCAAGTCAGAACTTACCCAAGCCTCCTCTCCAGGGATGCTCACCCCTCAAACATCAACCCTTTGGTTCTTCAAAAAAACCCTCCTCTTCCTCTCCTTCTGCTCCTCCTCCTCCTCCTGGAAGCCTTCCCGGAACCACCCTGTGTCTCTCTCACTCCTTCTGGCCCAATCGACCATCAGTTCCCTTGGTCCTGATCAATCAGCTGCCATCTCTGAACTCCACCCAGGCCACAAACTAAAAGTAATAATGACAGTATTTTTTAAGTGCTCACTATGTGCTAGGCACTAATAATAATAATAATGTTGGTATTTGTTAAGCGCTTACTATGTGCAAAGCACTGTTCTAAGCACTGGGGGGATGCAAGGTGATCAGGTTGTCCCACGTGGGGCTCACAATCTTAATCCCCATTTTACAGATGAGGTAACAGGCGCAGAGAAGTGAAGTGACTTGCCCAAGGTCACACAGCAGACAAATGGCGGAACTGGGATTAGCGCCCATGACCTCTGACTCCCAAGCCTGTGCACTTTCCACTGAGCCACGCTGCTTCTCATCTAGTGCTTAGAACAGTGCTTTGCACATAGTAAGTGCTTAATCAATCAATCAATCAATCAATCGTATTTATTGAGTGCTTACTGCATGCAGAGCACTGTATTAAGCGCTTGGGAAGTACAAGTTGGCAACATATAGAGACAGTCCCTACCCAACAGTGGGTTCACAGTCTAAAAGATAATAAATAAATGCTATCATCATCATCATCATCATTAAGCGCTAGCACTACTAGTCCCAGCATATTCTGTCCTCACACCTTCCCAAACCCTCTTGCCTGTAAAGTCAAGCAAATCCTGAATTTCACCTTCTCCCCAGAGCCCCTGGTTATTGGAAAAGGACAGTGGTTTTCTCCCTCAAGTACTTACTAAGCTCCAAGGGCTGTACTAAGCGCCGGCATAGATACAAGGTAATCAGGCTGAACACATCACTATCCCTCATGGAGCTCACAGTTTAAGACGGAGGGGGAACAGTTATTACATCCCCATATTACAAAGTAGCCGAGGCACAGAGACTTGTCCAAGGTCACTGTCCAACTTGATTAGCTTGTATCTACCCCAGCGTTTAGAACAGTGCTTGACACATAGTAAGCACTTAACAAATACCATCATCATTATTATTACATGGATTAGAACCTAGATCCTCTGGCTTCGGGATCCATGCTTTTCCCACTAGGCCATGCTGTTTCAAGGGTTGTGAAGTTAGGATGGAGTGGGCCAGGTTCCTGCCGCATTGTTTTTCCCTATACGGTTCTAATATTTTGGGAACGTTTTCAAAAGATAATTTTCTTCTGTCCCGCAGGGCCCAGGATAAAGATTGGATGCAAGTGGAGGCTTCTGGTGGCTGCGTGAGCCCTAACTGGAGGAAGAAGAAAGGAACCCAGACTCCCAGTACCTTTCCCACCCTGAGAATCAGCCAGTCGGATTTATTGAACACTTAAGGTGTGCAGAGCATTGTACTGAGCTCTTGAGAGAGTATATATAACAATATAACAATATAACAGAGCCTATTCATTCGTTCAATCGCATTTATTGAGTGTTTACTATGTGTAGAGCACTGTACTAACAGCTTGGGAGAGTACAGTATAACAATAAACAGACACATCTACTGCCCACAATGAGTTTACGGTCTAGAGAGTCATTCATGAGCTTACAGTCTGAGGGTGTCATCCGCTCACATACGGCAGAGTCACCGATTTTCCTTTATTTCACCATGAGCACTTCCGAACTGTAATTTCCAAGTGCTCCGCACACAGTAGGTGCTCAATAAATACGATTGAATGAATGACTGAATGAACATTGAAAATGTTCCATTTCCAAGTTGAGCCTCGTCATGGTTTTCATGGTGAAGTTATGACCTGGCCCTCCTCCTTCCATCATCATTCGTTCTACTTAGTCGACGGCTCTTTCGACTGCTTAGTTTAGAAGAAAAAAAAATCCACCTGTGACTTCCACCCCCTGAAACAGGGCATTGCATTGGCCATTTCATTTTCTTTCTGAAATGTCAGTGGGGGTGGCCTGTGGTGAGGGATGAGAACTTGAGCAAAGCCAACCTGAGCCCCTAACCCTCTGCCTTATCTGACATGTTGCAGGGATTATAAAGATAATGGGGCAAGACTATTGTTTCCTTGAAAATTGAAGAGCCCAGTAAAGCTTTCCTTCCCTCCATGGTCTCTGATACCTGCAGCTTGATAACACTGAAACATACCATACCATCATCATAATAGTTGTCACCAGGAACCTTCCCCAAAAAGTCGCTGACCAGTTACTCCTATTCTGGTCTCCAAGGATCATGCTGGCCATTGCGCTACCTTTGCTGAATCCTTCTGACATGCTCCTTTTTGGAAGCGTTCACTTGGGGCGGAGAGGAAATCAATTCCGATTCGATACTGATAGCTACCGTGCGGTGGAAACTGTGTGTTCTTTCTAATTAAATGTAAACACGTTCAGTTCTAAAGTCCAGCGGCAATGACAAGAGCCACCAGAATAGATTGCTTAAGCATTGGTTCCAGCGGGAATAGCCGCACTTGTGCAATCCATGGCAGGGGGAATGCTGGTTGGAGCTGATTCCTTTCAGGTCGCCTTCAGAGAAAAGTCTTGACAAGAAGGAGGAGAGCTCCCAAATACCTAAAGTTACTGATTAACCATGGCCTTCTGATAGCTAATCAATGGCACTGCCTGGAGCCAAACTCCCTGCCCTGATCTGCCCCTTTCCCAAAGCCAGGCTTCAGGTAAATATTGAAAGGCAGTAAAGGTGTTTTGCCGCTTATCAAACTGATATGCTAAGGAACTCTTAAAAGAAATTGTTCCTGGCTCCATCAATGGAGGGTTCAGCCCTTCCAAGTATTTACATGGATGCATTTCTTTGGGTGAATCCTCTGGCCAGAGAAGGGTTGAATTGCTAAATGAGCGGAAATAAAACCAACTCGTGGCTCCCTTCGATCAGTCACTACCTCCTGAACAAAAGAAAAATGAAAGTTTCTTTCCTTGGAAAAATGCCAACATCAAGCGACTTTACCCCCCTTTCGCTTTAGACCGGTTCAAAACCTGTTCCTCAGCTGCTCGTCTGAGGAATTCTTGAGGCCGCGAGAAACCAGGTTCCGCACTTGAACCGGAATGGTTTCTCCCACAGTGAGAAGCAGAGGGGTTTAGTGGATAGAACATACGCCTGGGAGTCAGAAGGACCTGGGTCCAAATCCCAGCTGTGCTACATATCTGCTGTGTGACTTTAGGCAAGTCACTTAACTTCTCTAGGCCTCAGTTCCCTCATCTGTAAAATGAGGATTACGAGCGTGAGCCCCATATGGGACAGGGACTGTGTCAACCGGATTAACTTGTATCTACCCCAGCGCTTAGAACCGTGCTTAGCACAAAGTAAGCACTTAAAAATTACCATTGTTATTATTATTTCCTTCTTTCCTCTCCCCCTCGTCCCCCTCTCCATCCCCCCGTCTTACCTCCTTCCCTTCCCCACAGCACCTGTATATGTGTATATATGGTTGTACATATTTATTACTCTATTTATTTATTTATTTATTTATTTTACTTGTACATTTCTATCCTATTTATTTTATTTTGTTGGTATGTTTGGTTCTGTTCTCTGTCTCCCCCTTTTAGACTGTGAGCCCACTGTTGGGTAGGGACTGTCTCTATGTGTTGCCAATTTGTACTTCCCAAGCGCTTAGTACAGTGCTCTGCACATAGTAAGCGCTCAATAAATACGATTGATTGATTGATTGATTGATTATTATTTGGGTTTTGCTTCTTTAGCCAAAACAGATCCCACTTCTAAAACTACTGCCTCTTTGCTGACATTTTAGCCCTCAAAGGATACCCAATGTTCTTCCTCTTCTGCCCACTTCCACCCACTAGCCAGTCAGGGAGCTGGGGGTTTTCCCAGCAGGAAGAACTTTCAAGCCCTTTAGGTTTATGAGAGGGCTTCCTTTAGGCTTACTTTCTTTACAGAAGAGAGGCCGGTGTCTATAGGTGGCAGATTTCTAATTCAAGTTTACGGGCTTTAAAGAAATTTAACTCAAATATTATCCTTTCGCCCTCAGGGGGAAAGGAGGAAATAATATTGACTGTGCTCCGGTCTTTAAAATTTAAAACACTTGTTAAATGTTTACCGAATGTGTGAAGCGTGGATTTTAAGAATATAAAGCAACTAAGCAATAACAAGACAGGCATTGGGATTTTTTTCTAGGCTCAATATGAGGGGTCGTGGACTTGAATGTTATCCCAAACTACTTCGTCCTCCTCTCTCAAATGGCTACCAACCCTAGTTCAAGTCCTTGCGTGGCTCAGTGGAAAGAGCACGGGCTATGGAGTCAGAGGTCATGGGTTCAAATTCTGGCTCCACCTGCGTGACTTTGGGCAAGTCACTTCACTTCTCTGTGCTTCAGTTACCTCATCTGTAAAATGGGGATTAAGACTGTGAGCCCCCCATGGGACACCCTGATTACCTTGTAACCTCCCCAACGCTTAGAACAGTACTTTGCACATAGTAAGCGCTTAATAAATGCCATTATTATTATTATTATTATTATTTCTGCAGCAGCTTCCTCACTGGTCTCCTTATCTCCAGCCTTTCTCTTCCTCAGCCTATATCTATACATTGCTGACCAGATCAGTTTCTTATAAACTCATTTGGCATGTACCTCTCCCTTCCTCAATAACCCTCCAATGGATACCCTTTCCCTCTGAGTCAAGAAGAAAGTCCTGGTCATTAGCAGGCCAAAACAAGATTTGCTTTAAGGCTTGATATTACTTTTCTTGTAACCTCCCCAGCTTTGCACATAGTAAGCACTTAATAAATGCCACTATTATTATTATTATTATTATTATTAACCCATAAGCCCCATCTGAGATAGGGACCACGTCCCGACTAGATTACCTCCTATCTACCCAGTGCTTGGAACAGTGCTCGATACGTAGTAATTATAGTAAGAATGACGGTAATTGTTAAGTGCCTACCGTATGCCAAGCACTGTATTAAGTGCTGGAAAAAGATAATCAAGTTAGACACAGTCCCTAACCCACATGAGGTTCATATTGCAAGTGGGAGAAGAGGCATAGTAAGAACGTAAAAAATACCATAATAATAATAATAATAAAAGTCTCCTCAACAGCTCTCCTTACATATCTGATCCTTGCACCTATTTAATCTTCAGATTGCACCCTACATTCCTTCCGAAGTCACCTTTCCGCTGCACCTCATTCTTGACTCTCCCAGGTCAGATTCCTCGCCTACACCCTTCATCCTGCTTGGAACACTTTTCCCCCACTGAATTGGCTAGGTTGCGATGCTTAGGAAGCAGCGTGACCTAGAGGGAAGAGACCGGGGCTGGCGGTCAGAGAACTGGGTTCTAATCTTGGCTTCGTCACTTGCCTGCTGCCGTGACCTTGGGCAGGTCACTAAACTTCACCGTGCCTCGGTTCCTCATCTGTAAAATGGGGAGTCACTGCCTCTTCTCCCACTTGGAATACAAGCCTCAAGTGGGACTGTGTCTAACCTGATTATCTTGTATCTACCCCAGCGCTTAGTACAACGTGGCAGGCCCTATCTGCCGGCTTCACCCACACCAATGGGTTAAATGCAGCTTCTAGTACGAAGGATGATTCTAATATACCCAGACATGTTTAATTTATGGTATATGCAAATAATTCTCTTCTCTACTACAGGGAGGAATAGCAACTCAGGGAATTACTGAAAAATCAGTAAACAAAGGAAAAATGAAAGGTGGAAAGAAGAAACAAAGGCAGTTAAAACTAATCTTAGGCTGGCTTGTTATATACCCGATCTTTCTTGGGAATTTATCTCTCCCTCCCAATTTTCTGCTGCTGACGAATGCTGCTTTGGTGAATTCACACCTGAAAAAATCACTGAATTATTATGAGGCATAAACAGTCCAGAATGGAAGGACTCCGTCGACTAAGTAGAACCCTTAAGCGAAGTCTCCATTAAATAAAGAGTCTCTCCAATCCAGGCAGTGCAATATTCCACACATTTTATCAGGGAAATGAGGATGGAACATCATCTAATCAACACAGTTCAACCAGGAATGTTTTCAAGAAGTATCTCTCTTATGATTGCTCAATAATGATTACTTTGTAAGGTGTGAAAATGAAACTGTGTGAAAGGCTACTTCTTATATAATCATAACAATTGGGAAAAACAGAGCTTCTTATCAAATATGTTATAAACTCTTTATCTTTTGTAGCAGACCTGGTATCTTTCATTCAGGCTTCTGAATTTTCTGTAGTTGGAGCTCAAAGGCTCTGTCTACACTAGCAAGCAAAGCAAATTAGGACAAAAGAAATCAGATCCAAATTTTACTGGCAACAGTGTACATTTTCCCATTAGACTGTAAGCTCATTGTAGTCAGGGAACACATTTATCAACTTTGCTGTATTGTGCTCTTCCAAGCGCTTAGTACAGTGCTCTGTACAAGGTAAGTGCTCAGTAAATACCATTTGTGATGATGATTCTTCTAGATCCATGACCAATACTGTTACTCTGCATCAGCTACAAAGAATCTAATTTTTTCATTTTTCTACATGATCCAATGTGCATAACAGAACTCCTTTATCACTTATTTCTGCCTAATGAATTTGGTCATTAGGGCAGCAAAACACAATTTATCTTCGGTTGGATTTGAACCATGGAATATAGACCAACATTATCTCCTCACCATCAACAATCATTATTAAGCATCTACTTTAAGTTTTAGTAGGCACACTGGAGAATTGCCAAAGAAGAGCTGTTTACATTATACTTTCCCAAGTGCTTAGTACAATGCTCTGCACACAGTAAGGGCTCAATAAATCTGATTGATTGGTTGATCAGAGTAAGCTCATCCTCTAGACTGTGGGCTGGGAATGTGTCTACCAATTCTGTTATAATGTTATATTGTACTCTCCCAAGCATTTAGCACAGTGCACTGCACCCAGTAAGTGCTGAATAAATACCATTGATTGATTGATTTATTAATTCCCATATTTGAGGAGATAACAATGTACCTGACAGGAGGGCACTTAGAGCAGTAACAATCCCCTTATTTCCTCTCTAATTCTGCTAAATGTTTCATTACATTGCTGAAGAATGAAGAAATGAAGTGAAACTGATTTTGAAATAAAGAATGAGTGGGAGATCCCCTGCTGGCTCTATTTCAGCAAATATGGCTGGTCTAAAAATGATTTTGTGTAAAATATACATATAATTTGGACCAAAGTGTATTTTTTGAGGACTATGCTATCTAGACACTTTGTTAATGTACTCACAAGTCATAAAACCATGGGGGAAAAAAAGGAAAGAAAAATGGTAAACTCACCCAAATAAGTACACTTAGGAAAGCCCATAAATAAGTAGCAGGTCAGCGCAAACAGAAACATTGGAAGCCGCAAATAAATCTGAACACTTTACAAGAGGTGCCAGAGTAATAATACATTTTTCTTCAAACATATCAAAAACAGGAAGCATGCTGTTTGGTGATCATTAGTAACAGGTACAGTCAGATGAAAAGGAGGCAATCAAAAGGCTCAATTAATTTTTAAATTCAGTCTTTACTGAAGAAGGTGTTAGAGTGATTTCCACACCACTGTTTGTTCTTTTTTTTTGTGGGGGGGAGGAGGGAGTAAAGGGGGGAAGCGCTGACAGGTCAGAGGAACTGAATCCAAAGAAAGATTTTGACCCAATTAATAACTAGATGAAAACAAACTTCATGGGCTCAATGATGCCCACCCCCACCATCCCACCCAAGTGTTCTGGAGGAACTCAGCTAGGAAGTTAAGGAATTACTGATGAGCTTGGGCAACCCATCTTTACAAATGGCCTCTGAACTAGAGACGCAGGGGACTAATAATTTATAAGAAGGATTCCAGAGGTGATCCCGGGAATGAGAAAGATGAGTCTCATTTCAGTACCTGGAGATACCTGGAGAATTAACTAAGTTTAGTTTCAGTGAGCACTTAAAAAAACCCGTTGGGTAAAAGATAATAAGGTTTCTGTAAGGGTAAACCACGGCATATTAAACGGCAGGGATTCTTTGAAAGAGTCAGTAAGCACACGACAGAGGGGAAATAGTGGACATAGATTCCCAAAAGGACTTTGACAAGGGTTCACAGTAATGGCTTTAAAAATGAATAATCACGGTGTGTGAAAAGTTGAGAATGGGTGTACTTTTAATGAAGAGGGAGTTCCAGATAGAAAAAAAAGTGTATGAGTGAGGGACTAGAGACAAGATGTCACCTTCATTTGAAGATGCATGGAGTTGGACATGGACAATATTGCACTTGGTGTTATCACACAGTCAGGAAGAGCCTCTGCACGCACGAATGAATTAGAGCAGCAGAATAGAAGCATCGTAGCCTAGTGAAAAGACAACAAATCTGGGAGTCAGAGGACCTGGTTCTAATCCCGGCTCTGCCAATTGCCTGCTGTGTGACCTTGGGTAAGTCACTTAACTTCTCAGTGCCTCAGTAGCCTCTTCTATAAAATGGGGATTGAATACCTGTCTAGCTTCTCCTTGGACAGTGAGCCCCATGTAGGACAAGGACTGTGTCCCACCTGATTGTCTTGTATCTACCCCTAGCACTTAGAACAGTGTTTGACACATAGCAAGCACTTGACAAATACCATGAAAAAAATATATCGGAGCAGCAGGTCACCAGCTAGTCTCAGGAAAGAATTTCGTCCACAGGAAAATAAAGTGCACTGGGGAAATGTTGTGTCTCAACGATCAGTCTGCCACCAACTTCAAGCCTACACATCCGTTTTCTCCTCAGGGATTCTCCACTTTGAAGAGACAAAATTATCCAAGCAATAAGCCTGAAACAAGACGGAGGGAACGGTGTCGATTGACATTCGTTTTATTTGCCCTACCGTTAGTCCCTATTGGCAGATATTGAAATTAAAGCGTAGGATTTTAACATGCACGGGAGTTGCGTAACTGAAAGCCGAGTATGTGCCCCTAAGTGATTGTTTCGGGGAGAGTGGTTGAGCTGGTGTCATTCCTCTGTTTAATCAGGAGTTAAAATATGTACAGTAATTCCTTATTGTCACAATATTCTGTCTGACAATAAAGATAACAACTACAAGAACAGCTCCCAACTGGTTAAACCTGACCTACTGGTTTTGTGAATAAAAAATGCATGACTTAATTAATGAAATGGATCTATTAAGACTGTCCCCCAAAGTGTACCATATGCCAGCTGCCCCTCCTTCCGCTGAACTTGTCGTGACCCTTTATTAAGCAGAGAGAACTGTATTAACTTGCACTAAAAATTTCTTCACACAAAAGGTTCAAACCGAGTAAGAGTATTACTCAGGAGCTGGCATGATGCTTCAAGTTGAAGACCTGAATAGGGCTGCATTTATTAGTATGATAATGAGTAAGCAGTAGATTATTTTTGAGAACACTAGATGTAGTTAATGTTAGGTTGCAAGCTAGAAGCTAATGTGAAACCATACTTTCACATTTTGGACATGCTGTTAGCCAACATTTGCCCGAGTTCCAGATTTTCATAACCTGCACCCACATAGGCTATATATATGTATATACACACACACACACACATATATATATATATATATATTTCTTTTCTCAAATACTTGATCAGATGCTGGCAAGAGAAGAAGCTGAGGGTTTGAGATTGACGACGACATGTCTGCTTGGCCTGACAAATATAGTTCTCCTGCCATCAGGCAAAAACTCCTCACCCTCGGCTTCAAGGCTGTCCATCACCTTGCCCCCTCCTACCTCACCTCCCTTCTCTCCTTCTCCAGCCCAGCCCGCACCCTCCGCTCCTCTGCCGCTAATCTCCTCAATGTACCTCGTTCTCGCCTGTCCCGCCATCGACCCCCTGCCCACGTCCTCCCCCGGGCCCGGAATGCCCTCCCTCTGCCCATCCGCCAAGCTAGCTCTCTTCCTCCCTTCAAAGCCCTACTGAGAGCTCACCTCCTCCAAGAGGCCTTCCCAGACTGAGCCCCCTTTTTCCTCTCCTCCTCCCCATTCCCCCCACCCTACCTCCTTCCCCTCCCCACAGCACTTGTATATATGTTTGTACAGATTTATCACTCTGTTTATTTTACTTGTACATATTTACTATTCTATTTATTTTGTTAATGATGCGCATTTAACTTCAATTCTATTTGTTCTGACGACTTGACACCTGTCTACATGTTTTGTTTTGTTGTCTGTTGCCCCCTTCTAGACTGTGAGCCCGTTGTTGGGTAGGGACCATCTCTATCTGTTGCCTAATTGTACTTTCCAAGCGCTTAGTACAGTGCTCTGCACACAGTAAGCGCTCAATAAATACGACTGAATGAACTTCATTTTAGATATTTTCATTTTCTTACTTCATACCATCCCTTGTCAATCCTGCCTTTCTGAATCCATCTGTTACGGAGACTGACAGATTCTATTTTTTCTCCTCCCCAGGGTTGTTTTGTCCAACAAAATAACCAGCGTGCATCTTCTGGAGAGAATAGCATCCAAAGCTATCCACACAACAAAGCCAGGGCTGATAAGTTGAGGAGAGATGGGAGAGATGGTGGGTGACAAGCAGCAGGGACTAGCGGAAAGATTACGGACCTGGGAATAGGAGGACCTGGGTTCTAATCCCGGATCTGCCACTTTCCTGCTGTGCGACCTTGGGCAAATCACTTCTCTGTGTCTTAGTTTCCTTAACTGCAAAATGGGGAGTCAATGCCTAGTCTCCCTCCAAATCCGACTGTAAAATCCATGTGGGACAGGGACTGTGTCCAACCTGATTAACTTGCATCAACCATAAATACAACCCTGAAGACTTGGTCATCCCTCAGACTGAGATGGTTCAGACCAAACTCCTCCTTTCCAAATCAAATTAGAAAATACCACCAGGTGATGGTAGTGCTGTCTGTGTGGGCAAAGAAGACATAATCAAGGTTCTCTCACATTTTTGGAGCCACATTTTTCCATCCGGGAGTAACCATCATTCCAAAGGAGGAGTGTCATTACTATGTCATTCCAAAAGAGGAGTGCCTAAGGTCTGGAATGGGAAACTTTAACTCTCAAAACCACATCACACTTCCAGGGGAGGCAAAACATCTGGAAGCAAATCTAACTGACTATCAATCAATCACATTTATTTCTTGAGTGCTTACTGTGTATCTTGTCTTGTCTTATGCCATCGAGTCATCTCCGCCCCATAGCGATGCCGTGGACACATCCCTCCCAGAACGCCCCACCTCCATCTGCAATTGTCCTGGTAGTGTATCTATGGAGTTTCTTTGGTCAAATCTAGAGACATCTAAATTAGAGGAGCATTTTTTTATGGTATTTATTAAGCACTTACTATGCAGGGCACTGTTCTAAGGACTGTTCTACCTCCTCCAGGAGGCCTTCCCAGACTGAGCCCCTTCCTTCCTCTCTCCCTCGTCCCCCTCTTCATCCCCCCATCTTACCTCCTTCCCTTCCCCACAGCACCTGTATATATGTATATATGTTTGTACATATTTATTACTCTATTTATTTATTTATTTTACTTGTACATATCTATTCTATTTATTTTATTTTGTTAGTATGTTTGGTTTTGTTCTCTGTCTCCCCCTTTTAGACTGTGAGCCCACTTTTGGGTAGGGACTGTCTCTATACGTTGCCAATTTGTACTTCCCAAGTGCTTAGTACAGTGCTCTGCACATAGTAAGCGCTCAATAAATACGATTGATGATGATGACTGGAGTAATACAAGATGATCAGGTTAGACACAGTCCCTGTCCCAAATGGGGTTCACAGTCTTAATCCCCATTTTCCAGATGAGGTAACTGAGGCACAGAGAAAAGAAGTGACTTGCCCACGGTCACATAATGGAGCGTGGTGGAGTCAGGATTAGAACCCAGGTCCTTCTGATTCCCAGGCCCGTGCTCTATCCACTAGGCCACGCTGCTTCTCAGGCTGCATTCTGCCTTCCAATTGGCTGGACCGAAATCATCCCTGGTGAAGGGCCAACAACAAACCAGTAGAAAGTGGATGCACATGGATCGGCTGTGTTACCTCAGGGAGAAGAGGGCTCCAAGCATTTTGCTTGTGCCCAGTACCCAATGGATCCATTTGTATGCAAATCCTCACTGAAGCAACCCAAATTTTCAGACTGGTTCACGGATGCAAAATGGCCTGAAAACTGGAGAAATCATGTTGAGGACTCACTGTGTGCCATTGCCATGCCCTATACCAAGCACTGGGGTAGACACAAGATAATCAGGTTGGGCACAGTCCACGTCCCACTCACGACTCACATTCTAAAGAGGAGGGAGTGGAAATTTAATCCCCATTTTATAGATGAGGAAATTGAAGAAGAGAGGAGGGGAGTGACTTACCCAAGGTCACGCAGCAGACACATGGCAGAACCGAGATTAGAACCCAGGTCTGTGCTTTTTTTCACTAGGCAACTCTGCTTCCCCATGCTGCCTTCCCTTCCTCTTAGATTATGAGCCTCATGTGGGACAGAGATTATTTCTGATATGATTGCTTTCTATCTACCCCGGTACTTGGCACACATAAATGCCATTATAATCATTACTTTATGCTCTAGGCCAACTTCAAGAAATAGACTAGGAGGTGAACATTCATGTGCGTGTATGCGCGCACACACACACACATATACACACATATACACACACACACCCCTGGTTCAACAACATTTTAAAAATCTGCAAAGTTCAGACATTTCACTAATTCCAACTGAGCTCACCTCCCTTGTTTAATCTACTTTACTGAGAATTTCCTGTAATAGCCATTTTACCTAAAGGTGTCAATCAACCAATCAATCCATCATATTTACAGAGCGCTTCCTGTGTGCAGAGTACCGTATTAAGCGATTGGGAGAGTTCAAAATAACTGAGTTGGAGGTAAGTGGGTTACCCACAAGGAGCTTACAGTCTAAAGGGGGAGGCAGACATTAATATAAATTATGGATATGTACATAGGTGATGTGGGACTGAGGATGGGACTTTTATATAAAGCTTTCGAAAGCAGAATCTGGTGAGACCGCAAGCTCGATGTGGGCAGGGAATGTGTCTGTTTATTGTTGTAGTGTATTCTCCCAAGCCCTTAGTACAGTGCTCTGCACACAGATAGCGTTCAATAAATACGATTGAATGAAATGGACTAGAATCCAGAGGAGGAAGAGCAGAAGCAAAAGTGATCCAGGGCAGCAGGCTCTCAGGGGAAGGAACATCATTTTAAATGGAAGAAGAATACAACCACATGTCAGCCGGCAAAGGTTTTGCCCCTCAGAGTTTTCACAAATCCAGACTTCCCAATGGATTAGCGATAATGCATCTGATGCCTGAAAGAGTGACCAAAGATATAATTTCAATTTTTATTAAAATTCTCGCTTGTACCTGGTCTGATCTATTCAGGTCTTTAACCCCCTGGGTGACCAGGTAAAAGAACACAAAAACCTGGGAGTTTTAAGTGCATTGATTCATACAGATATTTTGAAATTAAAATAAAAACATTTTAAATCATTATGATTCATGTAGATGGGATGCCAGAATAAGTCTGCTAAATACTAAGCATTACTCACAGACCTCAAAAGAAACTACTCACTGCTGAACATAGGACCAACTCTCAGTCTTTCAGGGATGGAAAATCCAGTTTATGGATTTTCAAAGCAAAGCATTAGTCACAGCATCAGCAGGATTGACTAAGTGCCTACCTTGTGCAAAGCGCTCGGCTAGGTTTCTTGAGGGCAGAGAGAAGAAGTAGACGAGCCTCTTGCCCTCAAGGAGCTTTACAATCTGATGTCAGGAGCCCCAAGTGGAACACAGATTGTTTTTGATCTGCTCATATCATAACTGCTCCAGTGCTTAGTATGAGGCTTGGCGCACAGCAAAGTTAAATGAATATTATTATCATTATTATGAAGGCCTAACAGAATTGCAGACAAGCTAAGTTTGGAAGGTGTGTCCAACCTGGTTAGTTTCCATCTACCCCAGTGCTTAGTACAGTACCTAATACATTTTGTTATCTGTCTCCCCCTTCTAGACTGTGAGCCCGTTGTTGGGTAGGGACCGTCTCTATATGTTGCCGACTTGTACTTCCCAGGCGCTTAGTATAGTGCTCTGCACACAATAAGTGCTCAATAAATATGATTGAATGAATGAATGAATGAACAAGTATTTTTTAAAACACACAAAACTCCCCTTTAGGCTACTTAGACAGGAGATGCTGCCCTGGGAAAGAAATCCCAGATGAGAGAAAGAGAGAGAGGCGAGAGCCCGTGCGTGTGTGAGTGTGTACGTGTGTCCTCTGCATGCCCACTACTTTCTTTCCTTACCTTTATGCCTGGTTCGATTACCACGATTCCCACCCCATTCCTCTCTGAGCTCCAGATAACCTGGTCACTTTACGAAATCATGTACCCAGAAGCTGATGCAAATGAATTGATTTTAATGAGTACTTCAAATGGCGATTTGTCATCTGTGCTATAAATTCATGCTCAATCCGAATTTTCCGTCAGCTCTCTCTGCCTCTATGTAATCCATACCAAGGCTTTCTTTACTCCATTACCCTGTATTATTCATAGTTGGCCATTATGAGGAAAATCTTATCAGAAAGATCACGGTAAGGAGCAACAAGTCACCGTTTCTTGGAAATCACTACGGTGTGGCTAAGAATTTCAGCAGCCTGCCTGATCAAGTACCGATGAATGGAATGTGGAAAATATTCCTTGGTGACAGAAGGAAGAATGAACAATTTAACTAATGTGATCGTTCTTGACTTTCCTTGCTTTTGTTAGCATAAGTCAGGTCTCTGATGTTGTTTTAAGGCAGTCCTTGTGAATTAATAGTAGTCAGTAGGGAGCCAAAAATGAGTTGGGCAACGTGAAAGATTTGGGTGCCGTTGAGGGTCCGTCCCCGAGAACCAGAGGAAAACCCGAGGAATCAATCAATCCGTCAATCAATGGTATTTACTGAGCACATATTATGTTCAGAGCACTGTACTAAGCACTTGGGAGAGTACAATAATCAGGTTGGACACAGTCCATGTCCCAGACGGGCCTCACAACTTTAATGCCCATTTTACAGATGAGGTAACGGAGGAACAGAGAAGTTTAGCGACTTGCCAAAGTTCACACAGCAGACAATGGCAGAGCTGGGATTAGGACACGGGTCCTTCTGATTTCCAGGCCCATGCTCTATCCACTAGGCCACTCTGCTTCTAGGAACTGTGGGGGGATACAAACCCAGAGACCACCTTATCCAGATATTTGGGACCGCTGGAAATGGAGGAGACACAAACGGCAGGAGAATCAATTGTTGAAACCTGAGTCACTATTTTTCTTTTGGTCCCTTTGTCAGAGGGGAGTCGGGCCATTTTAGGGTCTCGGAGGTCCCTCCCCGCTAAGCTGCATTTTCTCGGATCGATTTTCAAACTCTTAAAGAGCAGCAGCGTATCAAATGGCTGGTTAACGAACAAGCGACAAACTGAGCGACGAAGTGACCGAGCGCTTGAGATTTGGAAGGAGCTCAATTTCCCCAGGCAAGAAAATGAGGCTCTCTCATAATTACGCAATGGCAAACTATAAAAATCCAGGGACTAGGTTAAAGTTATTCCGTTTCTGACAGCTGGGAGTGGTGTGTGACAAACTCCATGATAACCGTTATGGTATATGAGGAAACTGGCTTTATAAAAGCACTTACAGACTGCAAGGTGAGTATGTTTTCTGTAGAAATGGTGGAGAATGGTTCCGCTCTTGTGGCCATAAATGGATTAAAAAGGGGGAATTCTGCACCTACGTACAAAGTGGTATTTGTAAGGTCCAAGAATGGCACATGGGAATCAGAGGTTGGTGTATCACTGAATGACCTAGATGAATGGAGTAACTGTGTGTGTGCAAGATTTCTACATACAAAATCTGTTTACGGCCAAAGTGCCTGCTTCCAAGCAATGTAGTTTGATGACTTCTACTCATCTATAGGCCTTCTGTAAGTTCATTAAAGGCAGGGAATGTACCATATTGTAATATGTGGCCTAACAGATAGGGCACAGGCCTGAGAGTCAGAAGGACCTGGATTCTAATCCCAGCTCCACTACTTGTCTGCTTTGTGACCTTGAGCAAGTCACTTAACTTTTCTGTGCCTCGGGTACCCATTCTGTAAAACAGATTTTAAGACTGTGAGCCCCAAGTAGAACAGGGATTGTGTCCAACCTGATTAACTTGTAGCTACCCTGGTTGGACACAGTCCCTGTCCTATATGAGGCTCACAGTCTTAATCCGCATTTTACAGACGAGGAAACTGAGGCACAGAGAAGTGAAGTGACTTGCCCAAGATCAAATAGCAGACAAGAGGTGGAGCCGGGATTAGAACCCAGGTCCTCTGGCTCCCAGGCCTGGGCTCTATCCAGGAGGCCACCCTGCTTCTCAGGGATTTGCAAGTTGTGATGTAGGTTTCTATGAACCTCTCTTTTTTTCTGAATCCCGAGTGGCTGCAAGGTGCTATTAGTTCCTGACCTGAACTAAAGGTGACTTTGTTGGCCACGCCAAAAGTCTGAACAACCGCCTTGTAAGGCGTTTCACGAAGAAACGCACATTTGTTGCTAACATCGGAGCCATCAGATTGATTTTCCTATTCCATTAGATCACAAGCATCTTTAGAGCAGGCATTTGGTCTACCAATTCTGTTGTACTACACTCTCCCAAATTCTTGTTGGCCTCGTTGGTTCTACCTTCACAACATCTCTAAAATCCACATTTTCCTCTCCAGCCGAACTGCTACCACAAGCACTTATTCTATCCCATGTGAATTCCTGCAAAAGCCTCGTTACTGACCTCTCTGCCTCCTTTCTCTCCCCATTCCAGTCCAGACTTCACCCTGCTGCCCGGATGATTTTTCTAAAGAAAATTCTGTCGAAGTTGCCTCACTCCTCAAGAACCTCCCGTGGTTGTCCATCCACCTCGGCATCCAAAAGAAACGCCTTACCATTGGCATTAATGCACTCAATCTCCTTGATCTCTCCTATTTTACCTCAGTGATTTCTTAATAGATCCCAGACTGCACACTTCGCTCTTCTAATACCAACCTCTAATGCTGTCTATCTCGCCACCAACTCCTTGCCCATGTCCTCCCTCTGGCCCAGAACTGTCTTCCCCTTCATATCTGACAAACCACCATTCTCTCCACTTCCAAAGCCTTACTTAAATCACATCTCCTCCAGAAGGCCTTCCCCAAATAATCTCTCATCTCCCCTACTCCCTCTCCTTTCTGTGTCACCTATGTGCTTAGATCTTCTAGACTGTGAGCCCGCGGTTGGGTAGGGACCATCTCTATACATTGCCAACTTGTACTCCCCAAGCGCTTAGTACAGTGCTCTGCACACAATAAGCACTCAATAAATACGATTGAATGAATGAATGAATGAATCTGTACCCTTTAAGCACTTGATATTCATCCCAACTGCAGCCCCACAGCAATCGTGTACATATCCACAATTAATTTTATTCTCTGTCTCCCCCTCTAGACTGTAAGCTCATTATGGGCAGGGAACGTGTCTGCTAATTCTGTTGTACCATTCTCTCCAAGTGCTTAGTACAGTGCTCTGCACTCAGTAGGCACTCAATAAATACCACTGATTGATCGATTTCTGCAACCGTGATGTGGCTGCGGAGATCCTTGCAGATGTCTTTGATCTCCAGAAGCTCGACATTTAGCCATCTTGGCAGTTTAGAGATCACTTTTCAATGTAAAGTTTGTACAGTCAGTGTATATTTGGAGCATATCAGATAGTGGTCTACCTAATGCTCTGTGTTGCACATGGTTTCTGTGATTTTTATATCCTTCAGGTTTTATAGTTAATGAGATGCCCTTGTATAGATCATGGATTTTTAAAAAATGGTATTTGTTAACTCTCTACCCCACAAAAAGAGAAGAAAGTTTTTGGTTTTTTTAAGTGATATTTGTTAAGCTCTTACTATGTGCCAGGCCCTGTGCTAAGCCTGGGATAGATACAAGCTAATCAGGTTGGACACAGTCCACGACACACACGGGGCTCACAGACTAAATCCCCATTTTAGGGATGAGGGAACTGAGGCCCAGAGAAGTTAAGTGACTTGCCCAGTGTCACTCAGCAGGCAAGTGATGGAGCTGGGATTAGAACTCAGGTCTGCCGATTCCCAGGCCCGTGCTCTATCCACTAGGCCACGCTACTTCTAGGTACATCCAGAACACTTTCTTTCTTTTCATTGGCATATAGGAGAGGCTGTTGGTAATCAGGAGACAGCATCCAAGGACATTCCCTGAGCAAAAGACGACCACTGCTTTGTAGTTTGCCAATTCGATGCAGCCCGGCAACTTTCTTCCACGTTTGTATGCCGTTACCGATTCATGTCGAAATCACCTATTAACAATGAGTTTGTCAGATGTTGCTAATCCGGCGATGAATCTTTATTCATCCTCAGGATTATTCTTTATCTTCATCGCAAGTTTGTCATTGTGCGGGGGATATGGTAGACTGAGAGGTTAAGTGGCTTGCCCAGGGACACACGGCAGGTCAGGGCCAGAGCTGGGAATAGTAGGCTTCATCTGTGACTTTGACAGTGGCCAAAGAGGGTGTATGGGGGCATGGGAAGGGGGAATAAAGAGTTTTGGGTGCAGGAGCTGCAATATGTATGTTTGTGACTGTGTGTTTGTGTGTGTGCGCTTTTTTGGGAGGATTCTGCTGTTCTATCTCCCTCTCCCTCAGCTCCCACACTTTTTTTATGGTGCTTGTTACTATGTGCTTACTATGCATCAAACACCGTTCTGAGCATTAGGGGCGGTCGGTCAATGCTGTCGAATCATTTCCAATGTATATATGTTTGTACATATTTATTACTCTATTTATTTATTTATTTTACTTGTACATATCTATTCTATTTATTTTATTTTGTTAGTATGTTTGGTTTTGTTCTCTGCCTCCCCCTTTTAGACTGTGAGCCCACTGTTGGGTAGGGACTGTCTCTATATGTTGCCAACTTGTACTTCCCAAGCACTTAGTACAGTGCTCTGCACATGGTAAGCACTCAATAAATACGATTGATTGATTCATAGAGACTCCCTGGATCCACTTTGTCCAGAACACCCTACTTTGGCCTCGTTCCGGTAATAATATTAACAATGATGGTATTTGTTAAGCGCTTACTATGTGCAAAGCACTGTTCTAAGCGCTGGGGAGGTTACAAGGTGATCAGGTTATCTCACGGGGGGCTCACAGTTTTAATCCCAATTTTACAGATGAAGCAGCTGAGGCACAGATAAGTTAAGTGACTTGCCCAAAGTCACACGGCTGACAGTTGGCAGAGCCGGGATTTGAACCCATGACCTTTGACTCCAAAGCCCGGGCTCTTTCCACTGAGCCACGCATTGAGTTTTCTTGGTAAAAATACAGAAGTGGTTTAGCACTGGCTTCTTCTGCAGGCACTGGGGTAGGTTAATTAGGTTGGACACAGTCCCTGCCCCTCATGGGGCTCACAGTCTAAATAGGAGGGAAAACAGGTATTTAATCTCCAGTTCACTTCCCTGTGCCTCAGTTACCTCATCTATAAAATGGGGATTAAGACTGTGAGTCCCATGCGGGACAGGGACGGTGTCCGACCCGATTTGCTTGTATCCATCCTAGAGCTCAGTACAGTGCTCGGCACATAGTAAGCACTTAACAAATACCTTAATTATTAATTATTGTTATTACAGTACAATAGAACTGGTGGACACATTGCCTGGTATTCCTATTCTGGGTTTGGAATCACCGGTCGAAATGCCTCTAAGTCTCAGAGACGACCTCAAATCTTGTTCCTGACGTCTCCAGGGCCATTCCTGCTACACTCTGCTTCTCCATTCCCTATCATCCTGGTGAAAATCTTCTGGACCCCCCACGGATATCCAGTGTTTTCACTTTCTCTCGCTGCTGAATGCGGTCAGAGGAAAGCCAGATTCCCCTTTCAAGTCTGTCAGTTGGAATCTTTAGGAAGATCAATCTAATGCTAATGCCCGAGGTTTATACATTAAAAAAAAATTGAAGATCCACAAAATTAATTGTTTTTTACGATTATTTGCTCAGATCTTTTCAACCATCCATTTCAATTCAATCAGCACATCGTGACCCGGCTTTATGGAAATGTCTCTGGAGTAAGCAGACCTCTGAACTAGGTTAAGGAAACACAATAGCCAGACAAAATTAATGTGGGAAGGGAGGGATGTATTAAATAGAAGCAACCGTTGGGTTGAGCCACTTCTCGAATGAACTCTCAGCGAATGCCGTTGAGCAAATCTCGAGAAATTCAATAGCTCAGAAAATGAAGTGGCCTACAGTAACCGACACGGATTCTACAATGAACACGTGCATAATTTTCCCGAGTGCAGACTGGATTTTCTCCCGTTGTCCTGAACCAGTTTGCCCGGGGCCAGTCAGTACGGAAGAAAGCTTAAATCATCTAATAATATCTGTGATTGTCCAATGCAATTCAGCTCAGATTCATTCATGCAATTCATTTTACTGTACTTTTCCAAGTGCTTAATTGGTGCTCTGCACACAGTAAGGCTCAATAAATGCCATTAATTGACGTATTCATCGATTATGTCAATAAGGAAATTTCGATCTTCTGGCAACTCTAAGGAATATGAAATGAAGGTGGCTGGTTATTGTGGGTTCGCAGGTTGGAAAATCAGCTTTATGTTCCACCACAGTTTCCTCATCTTTAGAATGGGGATTCAATACCTTGTGTGTCCTCCTACTCAGCCCCTTGTGGGGAAGGGACTGTGTCTGACCTGATTATCCGGTATCTACCCCAGTGCTTGGCACATAGTAAGTGCTGAACAAATACCGCAGTCATTATTATCATTAGCCAAATAGAAGTCATTATTACTATTGTTATCAGTCCTATGACATTTGGTAAGAACATACTATGTGCCAATCAATCGTATTTATTGAGCGCTTACTGTGTGCAGAGAACTGTACTAAGCGCTTGGGAAGTACAAGTTGGCAACATATACAGTCCCTACCCAACAGTGGGCTCACAGTCTAAAAGGGGGAGACAGAGAACAAAACCAAACATACTAACAAAATAAAATAAATAGAATTTATTGTACAATCACTGTGCTAAATCCTGGGGTAGGTACAGTGGCATCAGATTTGACACAGTCCCTGTCCCACCTGGGGATTACAGTCTAAACCGGAAGGAGAACAGGTACTTAATCCCCATTTTATAGATGAGGAAACAGGCACAGAGAGGTTAAGAGACTTGCCCCGGGTCACACAGCAGGCAAGTGGCTGACAGGATTAGAACCCAAGTCCTCTGATTCCCAGGCCTATGCTCTTTTCTGTGGCCTGGTGGAAAGTATCTCGATCTCGTCTATTTCGCCGCCAACCTCTAGCCCACATCCTACCTCTGGCCTGGAACGCCCTCCCTCTTCATATCCGACCCACGATCACTCTCCCTACTTTCAAAAGCACGTCCGCTCCAAGAGGCCTTTCCTAACTTAGCCCTCATTTCCTTTTCTCCCACTCCCTTCTGCACCGTCCTTGCACTTGGATTTGCACCCTTTATTCACCCCTCCCTCAGACCCACAGCACTTTTGTACATATCCATAATTTATTTATTGATATTAATATGTATCCCCTCTATACTGTACGCTTGCCCGCTCCCTTCTGCACCGTCCTTGCACTTGGATTTGCACCCTTTATTCACCCCTCCCTTAGACCCACAGCACTTTTGTACATATCCATAATTTATTGATATTAATATGTCTCCCCTCTAGACTGTACGCTTGTTATGGACAGGGAACACATCTACCAATTCTGTTATATTATGCTCTCCCAAGCCCTTAGTACAGTATTCCACACACAGTAAGTGCAAAATAAACACGATTGATGGATTGAAGAGTGTGAACCTGGGAATAGGAGGACCTGAGTTCTAATCTTGGTTCTTCCACTAGTCTACTGTGTGGCCTTGGGCAAGTCACTTCACTTCTCTATGCCTCAGTTACCTCATCTGTAAAATGAGGATTAAGACTATGAGCCTCATGTGGGACGTAGATTATATCCAACCTGAGTCACTTGTTTCTACCCCACTGCTTGGTACAGTGCCTGGTACACTGTAAGCACTCAACAAATGCCATAAAAAAAGGAGGTGGTTAAGTTCATTACACTTTAACCCGTGCATGTTTGTTCCATTTATTTGGATAAATGCAAGGAAGGGATTTCCTTGATCAACGGACCACTGTACTGCTGATACTCAAAACCAAAACTCTTCGGAAGGTTATTTGGTGCCACTTGATTCTAGTTAAACTCTATGTAAAGTTTCATACAAATGATCCCATAATAACGACATTAATAATAATTTCATGAAGTGCTCAATGGCCTGGATGAAATCTCCGTCAAACACAATATTTCCCTTTTGCAGCCTGACATTTGATATCGCCCTAGAGCTCAGGGCTTTTCAGAATAATAATAATAAAAAAAAAAACCCAACAAAACACTGAGAGGCAGTGACTCTATTTATACTTCCAGACGCTGACTGCGGTTGCAATTTGTACAGTTTGGTTGAACACAGACAAAGACTGTTAAACTCCAGAGCAAGTCAGATTCCTTTACTGTTTTAACACGTCTTTGCCGTGGTGTTATCAAGCATACCCAAATCTGGGAAATAATGCTGAAGTACCAGTTTGGCTATGCTCGTACTTCTGAGGTAAAAGGTACAAAAGGCGAAAAGGGGGAAGGGAAGGATAGTCTGAGGGCGTTAGAGGGTGGAGCCAAGACCTGCGGGTAAGGAATCTTGGGCGATATTCTTGGCTCCACGGCTGACCCAGGTCTGACCTTGGGCAAGTCAGATAATCCCCCTGTGTTTCAGTTTCCCAATTTCTAAAGAGGCCTAATACCAGCTGGTTTTCTCCCTCACGGGGTGTTGGGAGGATTAATGAGATAACGTCTGTCCGGCGTTCCAAGCAACCAGACGAGAGAGAGGTCGTGCGTATAATTTTCTTCTATTTGGATTATTTTAAGAGGAACGACAGTAGCAGTGGCCTTTGTGAAGTGCTTACTTGCGCCAAGTACTGTGCTAAAGGCTGAGGTAGATCCAAGATAATCAATCATGTTTATTTAGTGTTTACTGTGTGCAGAGCACTGTACTAAGCACCTGGTAGAGTACAATATGACGGAGTTGGTAGACACGTTCCCTCCCCATAACGAGCTTACAGTCTAGAGGAGGACCAGTCCACAGTCCAACTGGACGTGGTCTCTGTCCCAGAGGGGGTTCACAGTCCAAGGGGGAGGGAAGACGGGTGCTTCGTCCCCATTTTGCAGATGAGGAAACTGAGACCCAGAAGTCAGGCGACTTGTCCAAGGTCACACGGCAGGCAGGTGGCAGAGTCGGGATTGGAAGTCGGGTCTCCTGACTCTCAGTCCTGTGCTCCGCTGCTTTCTCCTTGCTTTTCAATAGGAAAAGTTTAAAAGGACAATTTGGAGGAAAATGTGTACCAAGACTGTACATTCCGCGGTCAAAATAAGGGCTGCGGCAGGAAGTGGACTCCAGCAGATGTCCATCTTAAGACCCAGTCCCTCACACAGCTGCCCCCAATTTGCCTCCCCCAACACCCTCAGGAAGAAGGGGCACGGATGGGTGGTAGCAGGACCCGTGCTTGAACCACCCAGAAAATCAGCCCACCCTCTGATCCGCTCAGTCTGTCAGTCAGGTCAGTCAGACACCTGTATTTATTGAGCACCTGCTATGTGCAGAGCACCGTACTAAGTGCTCGGGAGAGCACAATACAACAATAAACAGATACATTCCCTGCCCACAGGGAGCTTGCAGTCTAGAGGGGGAGAAAGATATTAACATAAATAAATTACAGATATAATAAAGGACAGATGTCCCCTTCTGCACCCCGAAGTGGTGGGGGTCAAAGACGCACAGCTGCACCCACAGCACGGAGCTCCGGGCCAATTGACACTGTGGCAAGTACCCAGGAGAGCGGATGAAAATCCCTTCCGACGTTCCTAACCTGCCGGCCTGTTCTTCTCCGTCCAAGGGAGAGAGCGGGATTCAGCCTGGGAAGAACAACTGCGGGAAACAAGCTTTCTCTCCTTGGGAGCTGCTCCAAAGCCCCAAGGGCGCCCGTCATTTGCCAAGTGACATCCTGGTTAGTCCCGGATGAGCTCCTTCCCTCAGAGGTAATTCCCAGAGAAGAAACGATTCCCCAAGGCGTCATCTTCAACAGCGCCTTGAACTCTTGACTATCTGCGCTCCTCCCTCTGTGAGGGAGGATAGAAGGTAACTTGTACTTCCCAAGCGCTTAGTACAGTGCTCTGCACACTGCAAGCGCTCAATAAATACGATTGATTGATTGATTGGATGGGCTCAACCTTCTAGCCATTGCTGGGAGGGCCTCGTGCAAACTCCTGTAAACCTCTCGACCCACCTGTGCCCTCCGAGCCGCGGCTGGATCGTCGAAGCCGCGGATGGGCTGTCAGAGAAGAGGTTGTGTCATCCCAGCAGCTGATAATACAGTGTTCTGCACACAGTAAGCGCTCAATAAATACGATTGAATGAATGAATCCAAGCAGTGGTTCGCCTGGATTTCAAACATATTTATTGAGTGCTGTGTGTGCAGAGCACTCTGCTAAGCAGCGGATATGTCATACGAGCAGCGGATGGGTCGTCCAAGCAGAGGATGGGTCATCCAAGCAGGGGATGGGTCGTGCAAACAGCGGATGGGTCGTCTAAGCAGCGGATGAGACGTTCAAGCAGTGGATGTGTCTTCCAAGCAACGGAAGGGTCGTTCAAGCACCAGATGTCTAGTCCAGGCAACGGATGTCTTGTCCAAGCAGCCGATGGACCGTCCAGGCAGCAGATGTTCCGTCTAAGCAGGGGACATGCCATCCGAGAGGCAGATGTGTCATCCGAGCAGTGAATTGGCCAACAAAGCAGTGGTCCTGCCATCCGGGCATCACAGCTGATAAAGCACCATCCCACGCCACATGAGATATTTTTGAATTTTCCATATGATTTTCTTTTCTGGCTCTTCCGAGCCTGGAGGTGAACCAGGTTATTAAGAGCTAATGCTGGGGAGTAGGATGAAGGGGTGTGAGGGGTGGGGTGGAAGGGGTAGTAATGGTTTCTGAGAGCAGAGCACAGGACTGGATACTTGGAGACCTAACAGGAGGAGAGTCTACACCACATTACTGCAATTTGGACAAGCAGAAGACCCAAAACCCTTTACATTTAAAAACGGAAAGTCAAAATGCAAACAAAAAGATGATCAAGGGGCAAATTAGAGCAGAATAAGAGACTGTATGATTCTCCCTTCAATAAAAAGAAATAAAATATCTTCTTATACCTTCCTTTAACGTCACCCAACATTTCACATCAACACCGACCATATGCCTGAGGGAAATAGCTGAGAAAAAGTTAGAGGCCTTCGAGTCACAATACTTGAGCTGCTAACTGTTATGCAAATTCTGGTTTCGACCTTTCATTTTCACATAACTAACCAGGATGAACTGCTATTTCATCTCTGAGTCATAAACCGAAAGGAACAAAGAAACAGGAAACCTGTCCAACTTAATTCTGAGCCAACACCTTCCAAGTTCTGCAACAAAAATCAGATTTCTCATTTTCTTCATTTCGTTCACCCACGAGAATGGATTCCTCTGGGCTGTGTTTACAGCTTGGAAAAGCAAATCGGGCTGGGTACAATGTCTAATGCTATCACTTCGCCTCTAGACAAAGGGCAGGCCGAAGCCTTTTCAGGTTGGAAAGAATCTAAGAAAACAAAGTTTTCAAGAGTCCTCAGCTTTCGCATGTCCTGAGATTTGAAAGAGCTAGAACCTGGGGATTTGGCTATTACTTACTCAGCCTAAACAGGGAAGTTTGGGAAATTCATTTGGGGAAATAAAAACCATATTAGCAGGCTACCGATGAACAGGTAGGTAACCCTTGAGGGAACCAAACACGATTTCAATCGATCGATCAATCAATGGCATTTATCGAGCACTTACTCTGTGCAGAGCACTGTATTAAGCACTTGGGAGAGTACAACACAGTAGAGTGGGCAGACTCGTTCCCTGCCCACAACGAGCTAAACTGATGAACTCTGCCATCAGATCTTCCTTCCGCCTAGCAGCTCATCTTCAGATAGTCTTCCTCCACTGGACTGTTACACCGAGTAATTCCACTTAATATCAAAAATGACTCTCTACTTTAAATAGCTCTCACTTGGGCCTTTTCAAAACCTGGAAAGCTGGAAGCTTGCTTTTGTGAGGTAGTCAATACAAATTAAAAAATGTTGATAGTCAGTTACCAGTGGCAGGGCCCTGCTTTCTGAATGACTTCTGAACTGATGAAATGATGGCATTTATTAAGCGCTTGCTATGTGCAAAGCACTGTTCTAAGCGCTGGGGAGGTTACAAGGTGATCAGGTTGTCCCACGGGGGGCTCACAGTCTTAACCCCCATTTTACAGATGAGGTAACTGAGGCACAGAGAAGTTAAGTGACTTGCTCCAAGTCACACAGCTGACAATTGGCGGAGCCAGAATTTGAACCCGTGACCTCTGACTTCAAAGCCCGTGCTCTTTCCACTGAGCCAAGCTGCTTCAATAATAATGATGGCATTTATTAAGTGCTTACTATGTGCAAAGCACTGTTCTAATCGCTGGGGAGGTTACAAGGTGATCAGGGTGTCCCACATGGGGCTCACAGTCTTCATCCCCATTTTCCAGATGAGGTAACTGAGGCACAGGGAAGTGAAGTGACTCCTCAAAAATCTCCAGTGGCTACAAATCAACCTACTCATCAGGCAGAAACTCCTCACCCTTGGCTTCAAGGCTGTCCATTACCTCGCCCCCTCCTACCTCACCTCCCTTCTCTCCTTCTCCAGCCCAACCCGCACCCTCCGCTCCTCTGCCGCTAATCTCCTCACCGTGCCTCGTTCTCGCCTGTCCCGCTGTCAACCCCCGGCCCACGTCATCCCCCTGGCCTGGAATGCCCTCCCTCTGCCCATCCGCCAAGCGAGCTCTCTTCCTCCCTTCAAGGCCCTACTGAGAGCTCACCTCCTCCAGGAGGCCTTCCCAGACTGAGTCCCCTCCTTCCTCTCCCCCTCCTTCCTCTCCCCCACATCCCCCTTTCCATCCCCCCAGCCTTCCCTCCTTCCCTTCCCCACAGCACCTGTATATATGTATATATGTTTGTACGTATTTATTACTCTATTTATTTATTTATTTTACTTGTACATATCTCTTCTATTTATTTTATTTTGTTAATATGTTTTGTTTGGTTCTCTGTCTCCCCCTTCTAGACTGTGAGCCCACTGTTGGGTAGGGACCGTCTCTATATGTTGCCAACTTGGACTTCCCAAGCGATTAGTACTGCGCTCTGCACACAGTAAGCGCTCAATAAATACGATTGATTGATTGATTGATTGCCCAAAGTCACACAGCTGACAAGTGGTGGAGCCGGGATTAGAACCTCTGACTCCAAAGCCCATGCTCTTTCCACTGAGCCACACTGTGATCTTATATAGTGCCCTAGTATATTCTATGTCATCGGTATATATATTATATAATACATATACAAAACAATAATATATTATTTTATACCATTGTGCATATTATATACATACAATACATATACAAACACACATATACAAATTATCCTCTGTCTCTCCCATTAAGGGCAGAGATCACATCTTCCTACTCTGTTGTACTGCACTCTTCCAAGCGCTTGGTACAATGCCCTGCACACAGTAAGAACTCAGTAAATACCACTGACTGATTGGGAAAGTGAATGATTTACAGAGGCACACAGTTGTGAGAGGCAGTGAGACATAAGAGCAACAGCACAGGGCTGGTAGTCGGGAAGCCTGGTTTTTAATCCTGGTTCCACCTTTTACCTGCTTTGTGACCTTGAACAAGTCACTTAACTCGTCTGTTCCTCAGTTGCCTCGTCTGCAAAACAGAGATTAAACGGCAGTTCTCCCCTACCTCTAAGACAGAGAGCCCCATGCAGGGAAGAAATCAGGGCCAGTGTGATTATCTTGTGCATACCCCAGCATTTAGCAAAGTGCTTGGTTGATGGTGCAGACCTGGGAATCAGAAGGACCTGGGTTCTAATCTCCATGGCGCCACTCGTCTGCTGTGTGACTTTGGGCAAGACACTTAACTTCTCCGTGCCTCTGTTCCCTCATCCGTAAAATGGGGAATAAGACTGCGAGCCCCATGTGGGACAGGGACTATGTCTAACCTGATTAGCTTATATCTGCCTCAGTGTTTAGTACAGTGCCTGGCACATAGTAAGGGCTTAAAAAATACCATAAGAAAGCACTTAATAAAATACCGTAATTATTACTACTAGTTGGAACTTCCCAGCAGTTTGAAATCAATACATAAAAACATGGACCCATATTAAGGTCTGCCTGTGCCCTGGGTCAAGGCACCCCATGTAGAGGGATGAGCTGATTCCCCAGTGCTTAGAACTGTGCTTGACACATAATAAGCGCTAAACAAATACCATAATAATAATAATGATAGCATTTATTAGGCGCTTATTATATGCAAAGCACTGTTCTAAGCGCTGGGCAGGTTACAAGGTGATCAGGTTGTCCCACGGGGGGCTCACAGTCTTCATCCCCATTTTACAGTTACTGAGGCACAGAGAAGTTAAGTGACTTGCCCAAAGTCACACAGCTGACAATTGGCGGAGCCAGAATTTGAACCCAGGACCTCTGACTCCAAAGCCCATGCTCTTTGATGCCATCATCATCATCACCTGACACCTGGCACAGATCCCTCCTGCCAATTTGGACTAGGAAGGCATTAAAGAGTCATTCAGCTGATTGCATTTACTGAGCATTTACTGTACGCAGAGCACTGGACTAAGCCCTTGGGAGAGTAGAATCACTCCCTCAAGTGTGGCCCAACTCGGCTCCGGGGCTTATTAGCCGTGAATTTCAGCTCCTTAAATTTTTTTTTTTTACGGTATTTGTTCAATGCTATGTGCCAGGCACTGTACTAAGGGCTGGGGTAAATTCAAGATAATCAGGTTGGACACGATCCATGTCCCATATGGGGCTCACAGTCGTAATCCCCACTGTGCCGGTGAAGTAACTGAGGCACAGAGAAGTTAAGTGACTTGCCCAAGTCCATTTCTCATTTGTCAAATTGTGGAGTCGGGATTAGAACCCAGGTCCTTCTGACTCTTAGTAGGCCCACACTCTAACCGCTAGGCCATGCTGCTTCTTAATGATTCAGCCCTGCCCCTCCTGGCAGCCAACACGGGACAGTTTTCTGAAAATCCAGTGTTGATGTTTTGTGTCTTCTGTAAAGTATCCTGTGGCTGCAAAATAGCATTAAAACACAACTGTGCACCCAGAAATCCACACACACACACACACACATCCACTCATCTTCTTTTTACAGGAACCGACATATTTCAGATTTGGAGCTTGTTATTGTCAACACAATCTCGATTCCAAGTCAAGCCAGCAGAAGTCACTTCATTCATTCATTCAATCGTATTTATTGAGCGCTTACTGTGTGCAGAGCACTGTACTAAGCGCTTGGGAAGTACAATTTGGCAACATATAGAGACGGTCCCTACTTCGATACTCTCCTCCATCCCCCAGCACTTATGTGCATATGCTTATACTCCTATCATATTCTCTATTTGTAATTTATTTATTTTACTGTCAGTCTGCCTTGTAGGTGGTAAACTCCTTGTGGGAAGAGATCACACCTATCAACTCTGTTGTATTGTTCTTTCCCAAGTGCTTGGTACACAGTGGGCTTTGATTGCCACTTGTATGGATTCTCCAGTAAGTCAGTTAATCATCATCACTGAGCGCTTACTATGTGCACAGCACTGTATTAAGCACTTGGGAGAGTACAATATAACAATATAACCGACACATTCCTTGTCCACAACGAGCTTACAGTCCAGTAAGCCATCCTGACTCCTTCCTGCCCCTCCATCCCAACTTCTGGCTTGCCACATTCTGCGCCCCAGACTTGTTTTTCCCGTCTTTCCCAGTCCCTCTCCCCCAACTCCCACACCATGGGGGGCAGGGAATGTGTCTGCTACATTGTTATATCGGGATCTCCCAGGTGCTTAGTACACTGCTCTGCAAGTGCTAAATAAACACGATTGACTATTTTAATTCTTTTAAATTGTGGGTTTTAAAAAGGTTTGAACAGAGAAGTGCCCGCTAAGGGGGAGGCATGCCCAAGCTTCACCCTGCCCAGGAGGGGCAGCCCCGACTTCGCACACACTCTCGGGCCTTTGGTCGGTTTGAGGGTCCTGGAGAACCTTTCCAGTTTCCGACCCCTGCTTTGGCTGCTCCCATCTAAGTTTCTCCCTGCAGGAAAATGCGAACTGACAGCAAAACTTCTTTCTGCCGTAAAATTTCCTTCAGGGTTCAAGAACTTGGTGCTTTCGCATTTCAGACGCTCCTATTACTCCTGCAATTGCTTCAAATGCCGTGAAAAAAACCCACCGGTGCAAAATTGTGAAATCAGTATAACAATGATTGCCGAGTCACCGCCCCACGCCTCCGCCATGGAGAACGGGAACGTGGAATTAGGAGGATTTTATGAACTCTGCTTGGCCCTGAACACCGGGTATACCCAGTCTGGGCTTCCATCCTGACAGAGAGGGGAACAGGGCATTCCAAATCTTTGGATCAACCCATCGGATGCTGCAACGCTGCTTAAGGAGAAGCAGCGTGGCTCAGTGGAAAGAGCCCGGGCTTTGGAGTCAGAGGTCATGGGTTCGAATCCCGGCTCCGCCAACTGTCAGCTGTGTGACTTTGGGCAAGTCACTTCACTTCTCTGGGCCTCAGTTCCCTCATCTGTAAAATGGGGATGAAGACTGTGAGCCCCCCGTGGGACAACCTGATCACCTTGTAACCCCCCAGCGCTTAGAACAGTGCTTTGCACATAGTAAGCGCTTAAGAAATGCTATCATTATTATTATTATTATTATTAAGGACACGGTTTCTTGAATGCTACAAATGCCCACCGGCGAATTAACCCTCTCTCAACGCAAGCCGATCTGCATCCAGAGAGGCTGGAAGGAATTCATTATATTGAACTCTCCCACGTGCTTAGTGCAGTGCTCTGCGCATAGTAAGCACTCAATAAATGCCACTGATTGAATAATAAAGGACCTGGGTGGGCAGGAGGGCTTAGTGGAAAGAACACTTTACCCTAAGAGACTCCTTGGCATCGGGTTTAAAGCACTCGATCACCTCCTACCTTAACTCCCTGATTTCCTACTACAAGCCAACCCTCCCACTTCCCTCCTCCACCTACTCAATGAACCTTGATCTCATCACCGACCTCTCGCCCACGTCCTGCCTCTGCCCTGAAACGCCCTCTCCCTTCATATCAGACGGACGATCACTCTCCCCTCCAGCAAAAGACATCTTTATGTCTTATTAATATGTCTTATTAAAAGGACATCTCCTCCGAGAGCCTTTGAAAGTACAAACTCTTTCTCCCACTCCCTTCTGCACCGCTCTTGCACTTGGATTTCCACCTTTTTATTCACCCCTCTTTCAGACCCACAGCACTTGTGCACATATTCATAATTTATTTATTTATATTAATGTCTCTATTCCCCTCTTTACAAAAAGCTCATTGCGTTCAAGAAACACGTCTACCAACTATATTATATTGCGCTCTCCCAACTGGTTAGTACAGTGTTCTGCACGCAGTAAGTGCTCAATAATAATGATGGCATTTATTAAGCACTCACTAGGTGCCAAGCACTGTTCTAAGTGCTGGGGAGGCTACAAGGTCATCAGGTTGTCCCACAGGGGGCTCACAGTCTTAATCCCCATTTTGCAGATAAGGTAACTGAGGCCCAGAGAAGTTAAGTGACTTGCCCAAAGTCACACAGCCGACAATTGGCAGAGCCGGGATTTGAACCCATGAACTCTGACTCCAAAGCCCGGGCTCTTTCCACTGAGCCACGATGCTTCTCGATAAATATGATTGATTGATTGACTGATTGAACACAGACTTGGAAGACAGAGGACCTGGGTTCTAATTCTAGCTCCATCCCTGGTCTGTTGTGTTACCATGAGCAAGTCATTTCATTTCTCTGTGCCTCAGTTTCCTCACCTGTTAAAATGGGGATTAAAACCTACTCTCTCCTACTTTGACTGTGAGCCCTGTGTGGGATAGGGACTGTGTCCAACCTGATTATTTTGTATCTGCCCGAGTGCCTAGTACTGTGCTTGGTACAGAGTAAGCATTTAATAAATATTATTATTATTACGAGAATCATAAGTCACAAAGTGTAAGGAGAAAGAGAGCTTGTTGGTATTTATTTTGTTAGTATGTTTGGTTTTGTTGTCTCCCCCTTCTAGACTGTGAGCCCACTGTTGGGTAGGGACCGTCTCTATATGTTGCCAACTTGGACTTCCCAAGCGCTTAGTACAGTGCTCTGCACACAGTAAGCGCTCAATAAATACGATTGATTGATTAGTGGAACCAGGTTGGAGTCTTTTTTCACTCAGCAATAAGTCCTTGGGCAAGTCATTTAATTTTTCTGTGCCTCCGTTTCCTCATCTGTAAAACGGGGATTCAATAAGTGCTTGGGCAGGTCTTTTAATTTCTCTGTGCCTCAGTTTCCTCATCTGTAAAGTGGGGATTCAGTCGATACAAGCAAATCAGTTGGACACAGTCCCTGTTCCACGTGGGGCTCGTAGTCTCAATCCCCATTTTATGGATATGGTAACTGAGGCCCACAGAAGTAAAGTGACTTGCCCAAGGTCACACAGCAGACAAGTGGCAGAGCCTGGATTAGGATTCATGACCTTCTGACTCCTAGGCCTGGATTTCATTCACTACACCATGCTATGTGGGTTGGTAGGGTGGGGAGACGAGAGAGAAGCCAGAGAAGGTCTCCTGGAGGAGATGTCTTTTCAGGCGGGCCTTGAAGATGAGGGGAGCAGGGTTCTGCCCGATATAAAGAAGGATGGACTTCCAGGCAGAAGTGAGACTTGAACAACCAACAAATCACATTGCCTGAGTACTTAGACCCTTCACAGGCTGTTTGGAAAAGGCCTCGATAGGCCCATACATCAAAGTGGAAAGTTGATGAAGAAAGTTAAAAGGGAACTGAGAAGAGGAAAAGCAGGAAGACAAAAAAAAAAAAACCAGAGACAGCACTGGGTCACATGCTTTTCTTCTCTTTATAAGCCAAAGAGAGGAGGATTTTACTAAGGATTGACTTCTCTTGCAAATCTTAGATTTCACCCAGACATATAACAAAGAAGGAAGAAAATGCAGACATGGTGGGCTGGGTTAGGTTACTGATACTTTTTTATGGTATTTGTTAAGTGCTTACTATGTGCCCGGGCACCGTACTAAGTACGGGGGTAGATACAAGTGAATCAGGTTGGACATAATTCATGTCCCACCTGCGGCTCACAGTCTTAATTACCATGTGACAGATGAGGTAACTGAGGCCCAGAGAAGTGAAGTGACTTGCCCAACATTACACAGCAGACAAGTGGTGGAGGCAGGATTAGAACTCAGGTCCTTCTGCATCCCAGGCCAACGCTCTATCCACAGGTCCACACTGCCTTTGTACTTCCCTAAATAATTTGGATCTATGGAATTAAGACGACATCCTACACAACAGGCAAGATTACTACCAAGAGGACATCTACGGAGAAAATGACATTCAACCTCTTTCAAAACTTTACAATATACCACACGACTAGTATCCTTGTTACCAAGCACAATAAATCCTGTCCTACAACAAGCAACAGGGTCTGGTTTTCGTCCGGACACTTCAATTTGCATTTTCTCTAAGCAGTAGGAAATATAAGGAAGCACCGCAGATCAGTAAACCTTGGGACTCGGACATTCCCTTGAGGAGGGAAGAGGATGTCATTATTCTGCCTCCAGAGTTTTGGAATGCAGCTCTACAGGTTCGCAGTGACGGGGGGAAAAAAATACGTATAAACCTAATCACCATGTCCTAAATGTCAGTCTGACTCTTTACGTTTCAGATATACTCTTTACACTTGTCAGCTGTGTGACCTTGGCCAAGTCACTTCACTTCTCTGTGTCTCAGTTACCTCATCTGGAAAACGGGGATGAAGACTGTGAGCCCCACGTGGGACAACCTGATTACCTTGTATCTACCCCGGTGTTTAGAACAGTGCTTGGCACATAGTAAATGCGTAACAAATACCAACATTATTATTTCAGATTCTTCCCTCTTGCAACTGATCAAGTGTCACTGGAACATTGCTTGAGAAGACCAGTAGACGCTTCCACGTCGAGGATGCGCTGCACTATTGCATTTGTCCCTTGTTGCACTGTTGCATTTGTTATCCACTGTGCCCTGTGTTTAAATTTCTAGCCCCCTTGTTGTCGTGATCTTCTTGAGGTTTCTGGTTAATCAATCAATCAATGGTGCTTATCGGGCACCTCCTATGTGCAGAACGCTGTGATAAGTGCTTGGGAGAGTACAATTCTATAGAGTTCTGGCCCTCGAGGAGCTTGCAGTCAGCCTACAGTTCCAAGACAATCAGCCCGTTTCTGATTGTTGTTCATCAGAATTAATTACCTTTAATTAATTCATTCGTTTATTGAGTGCTTGTTGTGTGCAGAGCACTGTACTAAGCACTTGGGAAAGGGCAATACAACAATAAACAGTGACGTTCCCTGAGAGGAGCTTCTGCTTCATGGGAGGGTTTGCTGGGCAACCACTGGCGGTTTTCCTCAAAACCGATGCCATGTTGTCTGCACCCTCGACCTTGAGTTTCCCCAAGGACACACTCGCCCTTTCAATTTGGTTCTCTGCCTCCTCGGCAATCCATACAGGATTAGTTAATGTGCATACCCAGGTCACAGGATTCAGTGACAGTGTTTAATTCTGCCAGTCTTTGTGTGCACTGTTTTCCAGCGGTGTGACAGACAGGTACACTTGATCTTTTTCAATCCAATTACCAGTCCATCATCACCTGCAGGTCTTTGTGGGTGGGCTTCCAGAGCCCCTTCATTTCTTTCTAGGGTCTCCTGTATCTATCATCAAGGTCTATTGATGATGATGCCTCCTTCAACATGGCTAGGCAGGCTAAGCTGAACAGAATGGGACCAAGTTTTACATCTCTCCTTTACTCGGTGATGGAGGGAAAGGTTCTCCCAAATCTTACACAGCCAGTGTAATACACACACTCTCACAAACACGGATTTTTGTTCTCGAAGACACCACCTGTGGTGAATTTCACAGGTAAGCACGTTGTATGTCTGAAAGGTCAATGCGGGACCCAGTTGCATGATGCGCTCACAAAGGCCGACTCTTGTGCTGTCATCTTTGAAGTCTACATTGTCGGGGACTGTTTTCTCTTTTGTCTTTTTTTTTTCCCCTCTCACTATCCATGTGACTTAGCTGAGGACTAAGCCCCTTTTTCCACTCCTCCGCTCCTCCCCATCGCCCCCCCCGCCCTGCCTCCTTCCCCTCCTCAGAGCACCTGTATATACGTTTGTACAGATTTATTACTCTATTTTACTTGTACCTATCTACTATCCTATTTATTTTGTTAATGATGTGCATTTAGCATTAATTCTGTTTGTTCTGACGACTTGACACCTGTCCACATGTTTTGTTTTGCTGTCTGTCTCCTCCCGCTAGACTGTGAGCCCACTGTTGGGTAGGGACCGTCTCTATAGGTTGCCAACTTGTACTTCTCAAGTGCTTAGTACAGTGCTCTGCACACAGTAAGCACTCAATAAATACAATTGAATGAATTAATGACTATCTGGAGACGGCAGCAGACAAGTTCCTCTGGCTGGGAACACCCCCCCAACCACCCTTCATATCCGACAGACAATTACTCTCCCCCTCTTCAAAGCCTTTCTGAAGGCACATCTCCTCCAAAAGGCCTTCCCAGACTAAGCCCCACTTTTCCTCATCTCCCACTCCTTTCTGTGTTGCCCTGACTTGCTCCCTTTGCTCTTCCCCGCTCTCTCCTTCTCTACAGTCTCACATCTCTTCCTGCCTCCTGGCAATCTCTACACGGATATCCCACTCAAGCTCAACATGGCCAAAACTGAACGCCTCATCTCCCCTTCCAAATCCTCTCCTCCATCTAACCTTTCTACTACAAGTGATAATTTTATTTGGTTTATATGTTTTGTTTTGTTGTCCATCTCCCCCTTCTACACTGTGAGCCCACTGTTGGGTAGGGACCGTCTCTATATGTTGCCAACTTGTACTTCCCAAGCGCTTAGTACAGTGCTCTGCACACAGTCAGGGCTCAATAAATACGATTGAATGAATGAATGAATGAACCACCATCATCCCCATCACTCAAGATGATAACCTCAACTTCCAAGGGGAAACTTGATTATACTTAGTAATTAGTAACAACAATAGGATTGATAAAGCACCTTCTGGATGCAGCTCACTGTACTTGGCAAAGTACAACAGAATGATGAGACACATTACCTATCCATAAGGAGCTTATACTCCTTATACAGGGACGCTATCATAAAAATATGTGCAGCATTTACAATCAATTTATTTTTCCTGGTCCTCTAGACTGTAAGCTCATTAATCAATCAGTGGCATTTATTGAGCACTTACTGTGAGCAGAGCACTGTAATTGAGACTGTGAGTACCATGGGGAACAGGGACTGTGTCCAACCTGCTTAGTACAGTGCTTGGCACATAGTAAGCACCTTCCCCACAGCACCTGTATATATGTATATATGTTTGTACATATTTATTACTCTATTCATTTATCTTACTTGTACATATCTATTCCATTTATTTTATTTTGTTAGTATGTTTGGTTTTGTTCTCTGTCTCCCCCTTCAAGACTGTGAGCCCACGGTTGGGTAGGGACTGTCTCTACATGTTGCCGACTTGTACTTCCCAAGCGCTTAGTCCAGTGCTCTGCACACAGTTAGCGCTCAATAAACACGATTGATTGATTGATTATTAACATTATTATTTAAGACCTTCAATCAGTAATCCTAGTCCCACTGTTCTCCCAGTAAATCCCAGCTCACCAGTTTCTTTCCTCTCCAGTCTCACACACCAGAAGCAGCGTGGCTCAGTGGAAAGAGCCCGGGCTCTGGAGTCAGAGATCATGGGTTCAAATCCCGGCTCTGCCAACTGTCAGCTGTGTGACTTCGGGCAAGTCACTTAACTTCTCTGTGTGCCTCAGTTACCTCATCTGTAAAATGGGGATTAAGACTGTGAGCCCCCCATGGGACAACCTCATCACCTTGTAACCTCCCCAGTGCTTAGAACAGTGCTTTGCACATAGTAAGCGCTTAATAAATGCCATCATCATCATCACCACCTCACTTCTCGTTCCAGCTAATGTCAGCCGGTGGCACCTGCTTGATTCACTGAAGCAGTTGACAATTATTTGCATGTCTTTCTGGGTGTGCGCCTCCAGGGCATAATCATCAGCACGGAGCCGTTCTTTAATGACGGTCTCTAGGATTCTGGACTCTGCTTGCAATCTGTCGGAGTTAGAAGTTTCCCAGAGGTGCTGAGGTGAATTCTGACATCTGCATCCAAGCCTATTGTTGTGTCTTGAAGCGTAAATGTGTAGAAATAACTGAACAAGATGGGACCCCCGCCAGGGAAGCAGTGCGGCCAGTGGATAGAGCACGGGCCTGGGAATCAATCAATCAATCAATCAATCGTATTTATTGAGCGCTTACTGTGTGCAGAGCACTGTACTCAGCGCTTGGGAAGTCCAAGCTGGCAACATATAGAGACAGTCCCTACCCAACAGTGGGCTCACAGTCTAGTAGGGGGAGACACAGAACAAAACCAAACATACTAACAAAATAAAATAAACAGAATAGATAGGTACAAGTAAAATAAGATAGAGTAATAAATATGTACAAACATATATTCATATATACAGGTGCTGTGGGGAAGGGAAGGAGGTAAGATGCGGGGGATGGAGAGGGGGACGAGGGGGAGAGGAAGAAAGGGGCTCAGTCTGGGAAGGCCTCCTGGAGGAGGTGAGCTCTCAGTAGGGCCTTGAAGGGAGGAAGAGAGCTAGCTCGGCGGATGGGCAGAGAGGGAGGAATCAGAAAGTCGTGGGTTCTAATCCCAGCTCTGCCACTTGTTTGCTGGGCTGGGGCCCTGGGCAAGTCACTTCAGTTCTCCGCACCTCCGTTAGCTCATCTGTAAAATGGGGATTGAGACTGTGAGCCCTACGTGAGCCCACTGTTGGGTAGGGACTGTCTCTATATGTTGCCAACTTGTACTTCCCAAGCGCTTAGGACAGTGCTCTGCACACAGTAAGTGCTCAATAAATATGATTGATTGATTGACAGGGACTGTGCCCAACCCAATTTTGCTTGTATCCACCCCGGCGTTTAGTCCAGTGCCTGGTACATAGTAAGCACTTAACAAATATCATTATTGTTATTATTGTTATCTCTGTTTACTCCAGAGCCAATGGGGAATGGAACAGACAGGGCACCCTTAAATTTACTCAATCAAATTTATTGGAGAAGCAGTGTGGCTTAGTGGCAAAAGACCGGGCTTGGGAGTCGGAGGTCACGGGTTCTAATCCCGCTTCTGCCACTTGTCAGCTGTGTGATTTTGGGCAAGTCAGTTCCCTCGTCTGTAAAATGAGGATGAAGCCTGTGAGCCTGACATGGAACATCCCGACTGCATCTACCCCAGCGCTTAGAACAGTGTTCTGCACATAGTAAGTGCTTACCAAATTTATTATTATTGTTATTGAGCACTTACTGTGTACACAGCACTGTACTAAGCATTTGGGAGAGTACTGTATCATAATAAACAGACACAATCTCTGCCCACAACGAGCTTACAGTCCCAGCCAGCCATGCCATTACCAAGTAGTCTCTTGTAGAACATTTCAGAGCAGCCGACTGTGTTAAATACTTTTTTTTTTAATGGTATTTGTTAAGCGCAGAGTATGTGCCAGACACTGGACTAAGCACTGGGGTAGATACAAGCTAATCAGGTTGGATATACTCATGTCCCTCATGGAGCTCACAGTCTTAATCCCCATTTTACAGATGAGGTAACTGAGGCACAGAGAAGTTTAGTGGCTTGCCTAAAATCTGACAAGTGGTGGAGCCAAAGACTGGATCTCCTGATGTCATTTTTTTTTCAATGGGACTTATTAAATCCTGACTATAAGCCAATCACTGTATTTAGTAGTAGGGTAGATACAAAATAATCCAGTTGGACACAGTCCCTGTCCCACATAGGGCTCACGCTCTTAGATCCCATTTTAGAGATGAGGTAACTGAGGCACAGAAAAGTGAAGTGACTGCCCGAGGACACGCAGCAGACAAGCGGCGGAGCTGGGATTAGAACCCAGGTCCCCTGAGTCCCAGACCCAGACTCTTTCCACTAGACAACACTGCTTCTTTATTCAGTGTTCTCATAAGATCTACGAACACTTGTCTGTTGCATGACCTGTTTACCTTGTATCTAATCCAGCGCTTAGTAGAGTGCCTGACGCATAGTAAACGTTTAACACATACCAAATAAAAAAGAGGTAATTTGAATATTAATAATAATAGCAATAATGATGGCATTTGTTAAGTGCTTACTATGTGCAAAGCACGGTTCTAAGCGCTGCGATAGACACAAGGTAATCAGGTTGTCCCACGTGGGGCTCACACTCTTAATTCCCATTTTACAGATGAGGTCACTGAGGCACAGAGAAGTTAAGTGACTTGCCCCATGTCACACAGCTGACAAGCGGTGGAGTTGGGATTAGAACCCACGACCTCTGACTCCCAAGCGCATGCTCTTTCCACTAAGCCATGATGCTTCTCAGCGTAAAGAATTTGAAAGAGTGACAGGCACTGCCAGCAATAAGCACACCAGTGTGACCATAAACAACCTTTTACAGGCACACAATGTGGAATAAAGGGTGTTACAACTTGATCTTTTTAGCCACACCTCTCTCTAAGGACTGAATATTTTCTCAATGTCAGTCTCGTCACCTTCTGAAATGAAGGGCAGCCCAGGAGGGTGCTGTCTTTGTTCCTCTCATTCCCTTTTTGCAGAGCAATGCTTACCTGTTTAAAAAACTAAAATTTCCCCACCGGGAAAATCTGAAAATCCATGTTATTTTTTAAATTACATAAATGTTTAAGTTCCGCAAACTCCTGCTTCATTTGGAGTATCTTTTCCTCGATTTGCCATGATCAAACCCGGAAGAAAAATCCCCCTGTTAAACCTGAATTCCAATTTCTCCCCCAGGCTGTAAACGATCTTACCTGTAATAAACACGGAGTGTCTGCAGTTCTTCTTCTAGTTTCTGATACTGTTGAATGGCCATTTCTCTTGCTCGCTCCATGGTCGACAGTTTTGCCTGAAAGTACATAATTGACATTTTTAAAAAGCCACGAGCTATTTTCATTTTATTTGGAACTCAGTGCCGCTCTGTGAAAGGCAGTCATATGGGCAGTTTGGAAATTAATGCCGTTTTCAACAGTGACTCATGCTTAACATTAAAACCCTTAAAAGTTCTGGGGAAATCAACACGTGAAAGGCTTACGGAAGGATAAGGACAGATGTGTTTTACCACCTTGCTCCATTCACAATTTCGATCTTGTTTAACTCGCAGCTGGCTATTAAGTATTCAAACACGGCCCTCAAAATATTTCATTTTAGACTTGGCAACCAGAAATGTCCAGAGCTAGGTTGGGCTGGTGACTTTGCGCAGATATACTGTTGTTAAAGGTATTGGTTAAGTGCTTACTGTGGGCCAGGCACTGTACCGGGTTCAAATCCCGGCTCCGCCACTTGTCAGCTGTGTGACTTTGGGCAAGTCGCTTCACTTCTCTGGGCCTCAGTTACCTCATCTGGAAAATGGGGATTAAGACTGTGAGCCCCACGTGGGACACCCCAATCACCTTGTATCCTCCACAGTGCTTAGAACTGTGCTTTGCACATAGTAAGCGCTTAACAAATGCCATCATTATTATTATTATTACTAAGGGCTGGGGTAGATATACGCTGATCAGGTTGGACACAAACCACATCCTTTATGGGGCTCACGGTACGAGTCCCCATTTTACGGATGAGCTATCTGAGGCTCAGAGAAGTGAGATGACTTACCCAAGGTCACGCAACAGACAGGTGGCGGAGCCGGGATTAGAACTCAGGACATGCTGATTGACAGGCCCGTGATCTACCCATTAGGCCACTTTGCTTCTCTAAAGACATATGATGGGGAAAGTGCCATCAGATGACCATTGGGCCTTCCCAGACTGAGCCCCTTCCTTCCTCTCCCCCTCATCCCCCTCTCCATCCCCCCATCTTACCTCCTTCCCTTCCCCACAGCACCTGTATATATGTATATATCTTTGTACATATTTATTACTCTATTTATTTATTTATTTATTTTACTTGTACATATCTATTCTATTTTATTTTGTTAGTATGTTTGGTTTTGTTCTCTGTCTCCCTCTTTTAGACTGTGAGCCCACTGTTGGGTAGGGACTGTCTCTATATGTTGCCATCTTGTACTTCCCAAGTGCTTAGTACAGTGCTCTGCAATCAATCAATCAATCAATCGTATTTATTGAGCACTTACTATGTGCAGAGCACTGTACTAAGCGCTTGGGAAGTACAAATTGGCATCACATAGAGAAAGTCCCTACCCAACAGTGGGCTCACAGTCTAAAAGGGGGAGACAGAGAACAGAACCAAACATACCAACAAAATAAGTAGGATAGAAATGTACAAGTAAAATAAATAAATAAATAAATAGAGTAATAAATATGCACCCAGTAAGCGCTCAATAAATACGATTGATTGATTGATTGATTGATTGGGGAAGGGGGAATCCTAGGCACTACACTGTTGCCACTCAACTCCTCAACCCCTACTCCCATGCTTCCCGTGGGGCAGGGACAATATAACAGAATTGGCAGACGTGTTCCCTGTCCACAGTGAGCTTGCAGTCTAGACAGAGTGTAATCAATCATTGGTAGTTGCTGAGGGCTTACTGTTTACAGAGCACTGCACAAAGCACTCTCTAGGCTGTAAGCTCATTTTGGGTAGGGAATAAGTCTGTTTATTAATCAATCAATCAATCATATTTATTGAGCACTTACTATGTGCAGAGCACTGTACTAAGCGCTTGGGAAGTACAAGTTGGCAACATATAGAGACAGTCCCTACCCAACAGTGGGCTCACAGTCTAAAAGGGGGAGACAGAGAACAAAACCAAACATACTAACAAAATAAAATAAATAGAATAGATATGTACAAATAAAATAGAGTAATAAATATGTACAAACATATATACATATATACAGGTGCTGTGGGGAAGGGAAGGAGGTAAGATGGGGGGATGGAGCTCTTACGCTCCCAAGTGCTTAGTAAGGTGTTTTGTCCACAGTAAATGCTCAATAAATACAATTAAAAGAATGAATGAATTGGGAGAGGGCAACGTAATGGAGTTGGTAGACTGTTCCCTGCCCACAATGAGCTTACAGTCTAGAGAGAGTGTAATCAATCATATTTACTGACCACTTACTGTGTGCGGAGTGCCGTACTAAGCACTTGGGAGAGTACAACATAGAGTTGGTAAACATGTTCCCTGCCCACTTGAGCTTACAGTTTAGAGAGAGTGTAATCTATCAATCAATCATAGTTATGGAGCACTTACTGCATGCAGAGCACTGTACTAAATGCCCGGGAGAGTACACTATAAAAGAGTTGGTCGACATGTTCTCTGCCCACAGTGAGTTTATGGAGCCTGTGGGAAATACTGAGTCCATTCCAAAGGTTTTATTCATACGAAAGTTGAGTTGCAGCACAGATTGTTTCTTTTGTTTTAAAAAATTGAGAAAACACTGTTGCATGTCTTTGTAATTCCCCAATTGAAAAAAGGTTCAAACTTGAGCCTTCCAAAGCAGGGTGAGAATAGTCTGTATTTACATAGCATTTTCCAATGAAGAGCTTGAAGTTTTCACTGATTTTTGAGCCAGATTCTCAAAGTCCAGAAGATGGACTCTAGCTGTAATTTACAGCCAAAATTTATTTATATTAATGCCATCTCCCCCTCTAAAATGTAAAACTTACTGTGGCAGGGAATGTGTCCACCAACTCTGCTGTATCGTTCTCTCCCAAGTGCTTAGAACAGTGTTCTGCATACAGTAAGTGTGCAATAAATGCCACTGATTGATTTGCTGATTGATCGAACCCTCTGGCGTAGAACATATCTGTAATTCATTTATTTATTTCTATTAATTCCTGTCGGCCCCTCTAGACTGTACACTCATTGTGGGCAGGGAATGCATCTGTTTATTGTTATGTTTTACGCTCCCAAGTGCTTAGTACAGTGCTTTGCACACAGTAAGTGCTCAATAAATACGATTGATGATGATGATGATGTTTTACTCTCCCAAGTGCTTAGTACAGTGCTTTGCACACAGTAAGCGCTCAATAAATACAATTGTATGAATGAATGACTGAAAGAACGAGGCTATTCCAAGGGCAAGCAGTGGTGTGGACCTAAGGACAGGTCAAGGGCAACAGCTCATCATTTTCCCAGGGCTGGAAGATGGTTCCTGTAGAACTCCTGGGAATCAGCTGGAAGTTGGGCTCTGAGCGTAGTCACACAGGCTGCGTATTTACTGAACGCTTATTATGGGCAGAGGACGGGAAAGCAGGATCCAGTAGAGTTGGTATATGTGATCCCTGCCCATAAGGAGCTCACAATCTAGGGTGGGAGAGACAGACCTTAAAGTAGAATACATGTAGAGGAAGTAGGAGAGTATAAGGATATGAACATAAGTGCTTTTCTTTCAATCTTATTTATTGAGTGCTTATTGTGTGCAGAGCACTGTACTAAGCACTTGGGAGAGAGCAATAATAATAATAATAATAATAATAATAATAATAATAATAATGATGGCATTTGTTAAGCACTATGTGCAAAGCACTGTTCTAATGGTGGGCTGTCAGGTGAGAAGGGGGAGGGAGCGCCAGGTCCAAAGGAGGATGTGGGCAAGGAGTCGGTGGTGTGGGGCAGATGAGATCAACATACAAATGAAGCACCAACCTTAGAGCAGTGGGGTGCGTGAGTTGGGTTGTAGTAAGAGTTCAGCAAGGTAACTACAGCACTACAGAAAGAAAGCAGATTCAGTGTCTTGAAGCCAATGGAAAGGAGTTTCTGTTTGACGCAGAGGGCAACCACTGGAGGTTGTGGTGGAGTGGGAAGATATGGACTGAGTGGTTTTTGAGAAAAATGACCCAGGCAGTAGAGTGAAGCATATATCAGAATGGGGAGAGACATGAGGCAAGGAGGTCAGAGAGGAGGCCGATGCAGTAGTCAAGGGGGCAAATGATGAGTGTTTGAATCTATGAACCCACATAGGCAATCTGTCACCGAATCCTGTCGATTCAACCTCCAAAACATTGCTAAACTCCTCCCTTTTCTCTCCAAACTGCTATCACCCAGATCCAAATACTTATCCTATCCCGCCTGAAGTGGTAAATCCCAAATTCTAGCCAAAGGGAGCACTATGGGACACCAGGGAACTGTTAATCAGAGCAAGCCTTCCATTTTGCTCTGTGCCCATTTCTAACACCTTGATGCCACCTTACTGAATGTCCTGAAACCTAGGAAAGTTTGTCTTTGGTTTCATTCCACTCCTAATTTTCATAGACATTTATGCTTCCTGTAGCCCTCCACTTACAAATAGGAGTGCTGGAGTTTCATGGAGTTTTATGTTGACCACCTTTGTCAGTTACACATTTCACTGTGACATTTAGAAATGAAGGATAGCACTGTGTTTTGATAAAGTTAACTGTCAAGAAAGAAAAAAATCAAACTATCCAAAGAAATGACACAAACAAATAAGAGATTGTCCAATAGCAGACTCCCCCCCCTTCCTCCTATATTTCCTACTTGAACGTTTCAAACTGTCAATTTAACTAAAGGGGAAAGCGTCAATTGGGTTTACAGCAGATAAAAGTGAGACTGACGATGATGATTCATTTTGTTTCATCAGAACAAGTAACAGAAGGAGCTGTTCAGCACTGCCCCAAGAGAATTGTACAATAAATAAAATACCATGTCTACCAGAAGCACTCTCTCTTTTGATTATTTTGATCCCTAAAGTATTTTAAAATTAACATATTATACATATCATTCATTCATTCACCTCCTAGCTTTTATTCCATGCCCACTCTCTGTCATACCCCTATTAGGTACTAGGGAGGGAAAGATAAAAGGAAGAGACTTGTTCCCTTGCCCTTCAGGAGTTTACAATCTAATGAGGGGAAACAAGCTGTCATATCATTTACAAATAGCTGGAGTAGGAGGAGAAACAAAGTTGGTGTTGGCAAGAGAATGGAAAGAAGAAAAGGTGAAGAGAAGTTAATGAATAAATATTGCATATAATACTTGAAAGTTTTCAGGATGGTTGTACGAACATAAGAACCAGTGGTGGCTACTGGGTTGGCACATTCTGGGGTGGTGAAACCTAATCAGGGAGATTTCTTAGAGGAGGTGGAACCTGAAGATGGGGAGAGCTGCAAACTGGCAGATTTGAAGGAAGGGGGAAAGGGGGAGTTCCAGGTACAGGGAAGGACATGAACAATGGATAGGAGGCGGGAGATTGTCAGAAAGATCTTTAGAACTTTTCTTATTTATGTTTCCTTTCATGAAACATTTCTGGGTGGGGTCGCCAGATTCGATATTCGGCTCGGATTTCCAAATCCAATGGAAATGGCTGTCAGATCCAGGTGCTAGGTTAAAAGTGGAGTATGATTCAGTGGGTGGGACCTCTGAGTCAGAATGGGACTGGGCAAAGGGAGCTGCCTCTTGTCAGAAAAGTTCCATGAATAGGTTCTAAGCACCCTTGGTGGTGAAGGCAGCGGGCAACCAAGGGACATTACCCTGGTCTACTCTACTGGCATTATCCTCTGCTGGTCTTTCTTGTTCAACCCACACATTCGATCTGGCATGGCATCAAGTTGGTTCTACCTTCATGGTATTTCTAGAATCCACCCTTTTCTCTCCATCCACTTTACTACTACTACTTTCCTCCAAGCGCTCATAATTTCCCGCCTGGCCATCAAACTCCTCTCTGGCTTCCCTGCACTCTGTCTCTCCCCTTTCCAGTCTATACTTCACTTCACTTTTTTCTACAAGCAAAACCAACACAAAAACCCCATTCTGCCCACATCTCCTCATTCCTCAAAAACCACCAATAATCTCCCATCCACAGGAGTTTAGCCCCACTGTCCTTTGTAAATATTCTTGTACTCTACTACTTCCCCTAGAGATTAACCGTTTTAATGTCCGTCTTCCCAAACTCCCTGTGGGCAGGAAACCTGTCTACCAACTCGACTGTACTCTTCCAAGTGCTTGGCACAGTGCTGTGCACACAATAAGCTCTCAATAAATACCACTGATTGATTGATGTAGATGGCATTTGTTGAACGCTTACAATGTGCAAGACATTAAGTAATAAGTACTAAGCACTGGGGTGGATACAACCAAATCAGGTTGGGCACAGATTTTACAGATGAGGTACCTGAGGCCCAGGGAAATGAAGTGATTTGCCCAAGGTCACACAGCAGACAAGTGGCAGAGCCGTGTTTCCATACCCAAATCAAACTCGGACTCTCACAACTTTAGGAATGCCCGTGTACGGATATGCCAGAAAAATATTTGGGCTGTAGTTCCTAGGCAGTTGAATGCAAAGCAGCAATTCTCATTATTAATAATAATACGAATTAAGGTATTTTTGTAAAGTGCTATGTGCCAAGCACTGGGTTAGATACAAGGTAATCAGGTTGTCCTACGTGGGGCTCACAGTCTTAATCCCCATTTTGCAGATGAGGTAATTGAGGCACAGAGAAGTAAAGCGGTTTACCCAAGGTCACACAGCAGACGAGTGGCAGAGCCGGGATTAAAATCCACGTCCTCTAACTCCCAAGCCCGGGCTCTTTCCAATTCCCCACAGCACCTGTATATATGTATATATGTTTGTACATATTTATTACTCTATTTATTTATTTATTTTACTTGCACATATCTATTCTATTTATTTTATTAGTATGTTTGGTTTTGTTCTCTGTCTCCCCCTTTTAGACTGTGAGCCCACTTTTGGGTAGGGACTGTCTCTATATGTTGCCAATTTGTACTTCCCGAGCGCTTAGTACAGTGCTCTGCACATAGTAAGCGCTCAATAAATACGATTGATGAATTCTGCCCTGAAGGTCTCCCGGTCCACTCGGCATGCTCTCTGTCCCTCAGAGTTCCTAGCTCTGGGCTCATGATCAAAGAGCACAAGGGTGGAGCCAGGGTTGGATACAGGACGGATCAGGAAAGTTCCAGCAGCGCCTGGAGTGGCTGCAGGCTACTATTCCAAGGGGAAATAACCAACTGTGCCACACACTGAGGGCAGTACAGAGAGGAAATGAGCTCTGATAACGAGGAAGAATTACCTGTCAGAAGAGGGTGATACAGATTAGGGCGGGTTACCAGGGAAGGCTAGGCAATCTCCTTCAACAAAAGGAATATCTTCTCCCTGGGATAGCTTTAATTAAGGCCCTGGGAGGAGGGGAAAGGGAAGAGGAAGGAGAGAGCGGGGAGAATGAGAGGTCTAAACCCCAATCAAGGACCCTTCCAGCATTCTGGCTTGGCCCAAATGGATACTTGACCCCCGTCCACGTGTTTCGTTTTGTTGTCTGTCTCCCCCTTCTAGACTGTGAGCCCGCTGTTGGGTAGGGACCGCCTCTATAGGTTGCCAACTTGGACTTCCCAAGCGCTTAGTACAGTGCTCTGCACACAGTAAGCGCTCAATAAATACGATTGAAAGAATAAATGAATGAACTAGAAACAGTAATCTTCTAGGATGGAGAAGACTGCTACTGCCGCTGGTTAACTCATGAGAGAAAGAGATCTTGTTGGAGATTAAGTGACCCCAAGTCCACAGTTAACCTTTGTGAATTTGAAATCCAATGTACAGTCTTAATAAAAGCAATGAAATCTTTCAAACCCAGTAAGGCCTTCACGGGGGAAAAAAAGGGGGGGACTTTTTTGTCTCCAAATTCCAAGTGTATCCCACGTTATGAAATGGCCCCAAACTCAAGGGCTCCACTTAAAATCAGGCAGTGAAAACATTTTCCCCACATTCCAGTTTCCCCAAACAGAAGAATTTTAGCTAATGCCAGTTTGTTTGTTTGTTCAAAGTAGGCCTTCTCACTGCATCTCCAGTACACTTCAACCCCTGAACACCTGCTGAACCAAACTTGTCCTGCCAGCAACCAACGTTTTAAATTATGCAATCCGCATTCAGTCAGTGGCAAGCACTCGGGTAGAATTTCTTCTATACCTTTCAACATTCTCAACAGACAATTAAAGAACTGACTGTACAGAAATATTTGCCAACTGAAATGTTAGTAAAGCAAGTTTAATCAAGTGAATTAGACTTTAACATTTAGCAAAGAATTTCTTAGTTTGTGGGCATTAAATAAGGTCTTTGAATATAACTTATCCGATTAACCTCAAATACTCTCCAGTGGAAGGAACTTTCTTGAATATCCCAGACAAGGAAAAGAGAGCGAGGTCATGTGATGTATAACCTATGTTGAGAGCAGACGTATCTACTCAGAAATAGGACTGGAGGAATGCTGGAAAGGAAGGGCTAGCTGGAGAAAATGCAAAGGATAAAAGGAATAGCCATGATATCTTTAAATATGTACTGAAATAGTTGCACCAAACTTCAAAGGGGGTTCTTGAACTGGTCATTCATCATCTTGCAAATTGAGGCAGAATTCATTGGGGTAGATGCAAATTCAAATTATTAACAAAAGCTACACATCCGTAGACAAGGCGCACATTTAACTTGCTCCAATCAATGATCTTGGGGGATGTTAATAACTGTGATAATTCACTTAATTCATATAATTCACGGTGATAAAAACCCAGTGGCGAAAACTTCCACACACAAAGAATTAGAATAGACCCATGTTCTCTGGCTGCGCTGGTGAAACAGTTACCTATAGATTTCTGGATTTTTTTAAAAAAAGCAGAACTTGAATTAATATCAATTAATAATAAAAACCCAAGCAATTACCCCTAAGTCTCACTATGAAAATGAGAAAAACTGAAGGGGCAGCCTTATATGGGAAATTTCATGTCTTGCCTAGTTGTGAGGTCAGTGCTACCGGTTCCTCAAAGCAGGAGAACTGACTTTTTGGGAGACAACAGGATCTCGCTGTTTCTGCAGGTCTTACTAATACATTCCACTGATTGATTAATGGATTGATTAAAAGGGGATACAGATCACCCAACTCCGGGTTTGCTGCTTTTCACCAGACGTGAAGAGACTCGGACTAAACCTCTGCAGATGGCCAGACCTCCAAATGGCAAATTGACTTTGGGGAGAGGGTCTAGGAATTAAAGGGCTGCAAGAAAAAGATGCCCCATCCTCTTTGGGATTCTCTAAGAAAGTTGGCAGCCCTCTAGCCTAGAGCACACTGCTGAGGATTTTAGCCGCTGTGTGGAACTCCTCAAAATGCTTTTGATCCATTTTATCTTGCAACTTAGCAAAGAAATGTTGCAATAAGAAACACCAACAAAGATCTGAAAAAGTTAAGCTCTGGATTACCATATTGTGTTCTCCTGCCATTCAATGCTCCATACAAAGGCAGCGGTGTTCAAAGTAAAAAAAAAAAAAAAAAGAAGAAGAAGAAGAAGAAAAGAGGAAAAAAAAAAGAAACTGGTCACAGAAAGTGCAGAGTACAAAGTAAATAATATTCTTCCACATCCCAACTCTTTCATGGATTGGTTGTTAAAAGAGTTGCAGCAATTAGGCTTTTGTTAATTACCAGCTGTTGAAACAGATGTGTTGACTGTCCTTATTAGCCAACAGCTGGGAAAGGAGAACAATTGATGCTCCCGAAAACCAACAGCCAGCTGCTTTGTAGTAATTATCTCCAATCGATAATACAGATGATAAAGGCAGAAAAGTCATAGACCTGAGCTTCAATAAGGAAATGTAGCATTATGCATTAACAGTATACAGACTTTTAGAAAAACGATCGAGATTCATGAGTTCCAGGAGAGGTAGCTGTAAAGACAGGACTTGTCATTTCTGGAGGGGGCGAGCCAAGGGCTTGCACTACAAGAGACATCCTGCAACGTTCATTCCTGCAGTCAATCAATCGATCAATCATATTGATTGAGCACTTACTATGTGCAGAACACTCCACTAAGCGCTTGGGAGAGTACAATACAACAGAATTAACGAATGCGTTCCTGCCCATAAAGAGCTTATGGTCTAGAGTATATTTTGCACTTGATTTCTTTGGCGAGGAAAAACCCAAGTTAAGAAACTTGCTTTCTTTCTGGAGTTTTCTCCGATCCATTTTCTTTTTCAGCTCAGAGCCAGCTCCTGTTCTTCCTGGTAGACCGCCCTAACCAGTCCCTTTTCTACTGCCTGTTCCAATATGATGGGGAACCTGCTTATTCTGAGGATATGGACGAAGAATTTTCTATCACCTATGCGGCCGAACCACAGGGAGATCTGGGTCCCGAAATGTCAGGGACCATTTGCAGGGCAAACAGACTGTCCGGTTTCCCATGGGTGGTAACCAGATGATTAAAAAAGTCAATTCCAGAGGCTCCTGAGACTTTGGCTCAGGGGATCAGATAGTTGTTAGTAATTTTTGCTTATGTACATCTTTATATTTTTGTGTCCTCGTGGCCTATAATAACACTGCACTGAAGAGAAAAGGAGTGGGAAATAGAGATTTTTTTTTTTTTGATCATTTATACTGGCCAGGGATTTCATCTCGGGCCAACAAAAGAGGAGTCTACAACAATTGACAACCAGCCCATGTCTATTCACTAATTAGTCTGTACTTAAAGACATTGCCTTCCTCAAAACAAGGATTAGGGCTAGTTGAATACACCGCCTTTCAAAACTCCCCCTTATGTCTCTGCTGGGTCATCAGAAGCAGCTTGCTGGCCAGCTTTAAGAAGAGACATCTGAAAATAATCAGCAATAGGCATCAGGATGACTAAAGGGAACCTTAGAAACTTCTAATATTATTGCAAAGAAATCAGTCAGCAGGAAGCGGGCGGGGGGGGGGGGGGAGGGAGTATATAATAAACTAGAGCAAACTTCGGACAGTTGAAATACAATGGATTTTCATCTGTGAGAGTTTGTAAAATACTTGCTTTGGAAGACAGAAATAAAATGTTTAACCTAAGCTCCTCTATACAGTACTAGTACTGGTGGTTTAAGCGCTTAGTACAGTGCTCTGCACACAGTAAGCGCTCAATAAATACAATTGAAGGAAAGTAGCAGTAAACTCACTTTGGGCAGGTAATGTACCAACTCTGTTATATTGCACTCTCCCAAGCACTTAGTACAGTGCTCTGCACACAGTAAGCACTGAATAATAATAATGATAATGGTGGCATTTATTAAGCGCTTACTATGTGCAAAGCACTGTTCTAAGCGCTGGGGAGGTTACAACATGATCAGGTTGTCCCATGGGGGGCTCACACTCTTCATCCTCATTTTACAGATGAGGGAACTGAGGCATAGAGAAGTTAAGTGACTTGCCCAAAGTCACAGCCGACACAGCTGACAATCGGCGGAGCTGGGATTTGAACCCATGACCTCTGACTCCAAAGCCCGGGCTCTTTTCCACCGAACCACACTGCTTCAATAATAATAATAATAATGATTATGGTGTCTGTTAGAGCGCTTACTATGTGCGAAGCACTGTTCTAAGCACTGGGGTAGATACAAGGTAAGCAGGCTGTCCCACGTGGGGCTCACAGTCTTCATCCCTATTTTACAGATGAGGGAACTGAGGCCCAGAGAAGTTAAGTGACTTGCCCAAAGTGACACAGCAGACAAGTGGCAGAGTTAGGATTAGAACCCCCGACCTCTGACTCCCAAGCCCGGGCTCTTTCCACTAAGCCACGCTGCTTCTCCGCCAATAAATACCATTGACTGATCGATCAAGTACTGAGCTCCCACGTGGTGCAGTGCCCTGTAGTCTGCGCTTGGGAATATAATAATAATAATAATAATAATAATGGCATTTATATGTATATATGTTTGTACATATTTATTACTCTATTTATTTATTTATCTTACTTGTACATATCTATTTTATTTTGTTAGTATGTTTGGTTTTGTTCTCTGTCTCCCCCTTCTAGACTGTGAGCCCGCTGTTGGGTAGGGACTGTATGTGTTGCCGACTTGTACTTCCCAAGCGCTTAGTACAATGCTCTGCACACAGTAAGCGCTCAATAAATACGATTGATTGATTGATTGATTGATTAAGTGCTTACTACGTACAAAGCACTGTTCTAAGTGCTGGGGAGGTTACAAAGTGATCAGGTTGTCCCACGGGGGGCTCACAGTCTTAATCCCCATTTTGCAGATGAGGTAACTGAGGCCCAGAGAAGTGAAGTGACTTGCCCGAAGTTACACAGCTGACAACTGGCAGAGGCAGGATTTGAACCCATGACCTCTGACTCCAAAGCCCGTGCTCTTTCCTCTGAGCCACGCTGGAAGGACAGAATAACAAACTGACACGTTCCCTGCCCACAAGGAGCTTCTTCTCTAAAGTGAATTCTAACGTGAGTCCCTTTCCAACAAGATCCCAAGAGCGAGAGGTCATCATTCATACACGAGAAGCATATTTGGGGGCCCTGGTCTTGCATGAGGACTGACTGTATTGGGAGGGGGGACCATCTGGTCAGGTTGTGGGGAGCATCCTCTCCCCCTCGTCCCCCTCTCCATCCCCCACATCTTACCTCCTTCCCTTCCCCACAGCACCTGTATATATGTATATATGTTTGTACATATTTATTACTCTATTTATTTATTTATTTATCTTACTTGTACATATCTATTCTATTTATTTTATTTTGTTAGTATGTTTGGTTTTGTTCTCTGTCTCCCCCATCTAGACTGTGAGCCCGCTGTTGGGTAGGGACTGTCTCCATGTGTTGCCGACTTGTACTTCCCAAGCGCTTAGTACAGTGCTCTGCACACAGTAAGCGCTCAATAAATATGATTGACTGATTGATTGATTGAGGGCAGGTGCTAAACTGTAACATTTGTACATCTGTAAAATGGGGATTAAGACTGTGAACCCCATGTGGAACATGGCCTGAGTCCAACCTGATTGGCCTGTACATACCCCTGCGCTTATTACAGTGATGGGGACACAATAAGCGCTTAACAAATACTATATATAAGGTCAAGAATCACATCTACTTAGCTCCCCAAGCATTTAGTACAGTGCTTTGCACAAGTGCTCAATAAATTCCAGAGATTTATTGATGATGAGCTTGGAGTGTAGCAGATGGTGGTGGGTCCAGTACTCCACTCCACATATACTGTGTTTGGCACATAGAAAGTGCATAACGAAAATCATTATCATTCTTTAGAGCCCCCTCTGGCACTGTGATAGACTCCCAGGAAAGTTAATATCTAGTAAAATGACTGCCACGGAAGATTAAATATACATGATGGTAATGATGCTGAAATGCTGAATAAAAGCTGAGATTGGAAAGTTAAAGCGCAGTGGCCCCTTCTTTTTCAAAGAATGGCTACACAGCCGTTCAAAGCACACACACACACACACACACACACACACACACAAAGATTTTTTCGTAGTAAATAAGAGAAAGGCCCAAAATCTAAACAGTGGCACCTTATTGCTTATATTATTATCTGACAGGGAGACTGTAAAATGTTCTCTTTTACTCTTGTTGAGTGTGGCGATGAGGGTAACGCAGACCACCATTTGATAAGTTCCAAACTATCCTTGAGGACAGAGCCAATGAATAGCAAAACAGCAGCCAAATCCTTCCAGGGGCAGAATATCTGACTCGTGGAGAACACGCGAGGAAAGTCATAACATCAAAGCAGCTGTATTAGAGCAATACTGCTCCTAATCGGTCGATATTATTTATTGAATGCATGACTTTATTATCTTCAAATTGTTTACAGGTATGCATTTTGCCTACAATAGTAAAACTGAATTCCTGGACTTTAAAGCATTTAGTTATAGAAATGGTAGCATTATTATAATAATTAGTAATATCAGTAATGAATCAGTATGACAATTGTGGAATTTGTTAAGCCCTATGTGCCAAGCACTGAACTGTTTAGGAGAACAATAGTGTTGATAGACCCACTCTTTACCCTCAAGAAGCTTACTAGAAGCAGCATGGCTCAGTGGAAAAGAGCCCGGGCTTTGGAGTCAGAGGTCATGGGTTCAAATCCTGGCTCCGCCAACTGTCAGCTGTGTGACTTTGGGCAAGTCACTTAACTTCTCTGGGCCTCAGTTTCCTCATCTGTAAAATGGGGATGAAAACTGTGAGCCCCCCATGGGACAACTGGATCACCTTGTAACCTCCCCGGCACTTAGAACAGTGCTTTGCACATAGTAAGCGCTTAATAAATGCCATTATTATTATTATTATATCTGGATGATAGTGTCTGAGTTCTTGTAGGGCAAGAAACCCTGTTCCAGTGTAAACAATGAATAGATGTTTCTCAGTACAGCAAGTCCCGGAATGCCTTGCATCAGATAATCAATCAATCCATGGTATTTATTGAACATTTATTACACAAAGGGCACTGTACTAAGCTCTTGGTAGCAGACATGTTCCCTACCTACAAGGAGCTTACAATCTAGAGATGATGCCACCAAGATGGAGTGAGGTGAACAACTCAGATTAAAGGATTATGTGAAGGAAAACAAGAAATGAATCAGCCCCACTTTACAACTCCAGATGGTCCTGATGAGAGAAAAACGCAACAAAGTGTGATTATGCATCTAGAAATGGGACCAATGTGTCCAGGGGTGGGTGACATGGCTGAAGGGACCCAGATAAATATACGTGTGTATGTGCGTGTGTGTGTGTTACTGTCTCTCGTATTCAAAATGCCGCTGCCAACAGAGAAGTCCGCATGCGTGAATATGGCTGAAATGACCAAAGCATAACGGACAAATCCCCTTTCACCGGTTACAAGTAATGATAGATCCTTAATCAATCAATCAATCATATTTATTGAGCGCTTACTGTGTGCAGAGCACTGTACTAAGCGCTTGGGAAGTACAGGTTGGCAACATATAGAGACAGTCCCTACCCAACAGTGGGCTCACAGTATAAAAGGGGGAGACAGAGAACAAAACCAAACATACCAACAAAATAAAATAAATAGAATAGATATGTACAAGTAAAATAATGTGCTAATGGGTTGGTTCCACATCAAGCTCGGCCCTGTTTTTAACTCTGTCTCCTCACATCCTAACCGTGAAGAAGTCTCCTGCTCTAGGAGAATAATTCCTCTCCTGATTTCTGCCCACCAGTCTGGGCTACATACCTCATTAAAGAAGATAAGGTCTCTCAAGGGACCTCAGCACTTCAGAAGGTGAAAAGTAACTCCACTCTCCTCTGCTGCAAGGAGGGAATCCTCAAGAACTGGAAGTAACAGTTCAACAGCCCTTAGCACACACCGTCGTTCTGCAGACAGTGGGCACTAAGTGACTGATGAAAACACCGGGAACTTCATTTGGAAAATTCTTATCCATTGTACAGATTTTGATTAAAATCCACACCCGGGGGGAGATTGCTTTTGGCTTGTGTAGGATGATGCAGGGGGAAAGATACTTTAAAAATCTGAAGATATTGATATACGTCCCATCCGATTATCTTGTATTTAGCCCATTTCTTAGGACAGTGTTTGCCACATAATAATAATAATAATAATAATGGCATTTATTAAGCGCTTACTATGTGCAAAGCACTGTTCTAAGCACTGGGAGGTTACAAGGTGATCAGGTTGTCCCACGGGGGGCTCACAGTCTTAATCCCCATTTTACAGATGAGGTAACTGAGGCACAGAGAAGTTAAGTGACTTGCCCAAAGTCACACAGCTGACAATTGGTGGAGCCGGGATGGCATTTATTAAGTGCTTACTATGTGCAAAGCACTGTTCTAAGCGCTGGTACATGGTAAGTGCTTAACAAATATTATCATTATCAATATTATTATCATCCCTAAGCCGATCTGGTACCAGAATCCCTTCAACTGAAGCAGCGTGGGGCTTAGAGGACAGAGCACGGGCCCGGGTGTCACAAGGATCTGGGTTCTAATCCCAGCTCTGCCGCATGTCTGCTGTGTGACTTTGGGCAAGTCACTTCATTTCTCTGGGCTTCAGTTACATCATCTGTGAAATTGGGATTAAGAGTGGGACAGGGACTGTGTCCAACCTGATTAACTTGTATCTACCCCAGGGCTTAGAAAGAGTGCTTGGCACATAACAAGCGCTTACCAAGTACCATAATGATTCATTAATAATGAAATCGTCCACAGTTTAAGAAGAACTTAGGTGCCAGTCAGTTACCCTCTCTGGTCAAATACCATCCACCACCTCAAACTCCCCTTTTGGGGAAAAAGAGATCAGAAACTAGTGCCAAGACACCTCAAGCTGATTCAAGCACAGACATGTACTCTGGATGCCAAAGACATTTAATGACGCCGATTTGGTTGCGATGATGTTAGGCCTGAATGGAAGACATTAGACGTTTGAAGGAGGCCAGCTGGTGTATAAAACACACAAGGCAGTTCCAGTTAAAAATATATTCCTAATAATCTTAAACCGAAGATCATCTCTTCCCCCATGCCCTTCCTGGTCTCTCATAAAACATTGGCCAATACTCTATTCATCCTCTTAACAAAATGCACCTGGCAACAGCTTCACATAACAAAGCCATAACAAACGTCACTAGGTTAACGATTGACTTGAAAAGAATGAAAAGGTGAGCAGGTATTAAAGGGCCAAAGAAATACGGTTTGACCCACAACCAAACCAAGATCGGAGAGTCTGCGCGATTTGAAAACTGAAGAGCAAGTGAAAATTTGGGCTACGGACTGTTTGAGAACCCTTGAAAATTTCAGTTTCTAATCGTTAGAATTCTATTCGAATAGCAAGGACGGCAATTTGGGGGTGATTTCAGTCTCCTGCCATTTTACTCTCAGTGTCCTGAAAGGCAAGAGAGACTGACAGGTCAGAAGCTGTGAAGGCTGTTTGAACTGAAAGCAAGTTTGGGCTGATACCTCATTCTTCGGATGAAATTGGAATTCAAATTATAAGAGCAGTGAGTTTATAAGTCTAAACACTGGGCACTCCTCCTACGAAAGAGCCACGATTATAGTGAGGTTGCTAAAGATGGAGTTCGCTCGCGTGACTAAATTTTTATCAGGCTGGGTAAATTCTAAAGTTGCCAACTTGCTAGCTTTGGAATGGATTACCAGGTGTTAGAGCATAAATGGCTAGGACAGCCCCTGGTTTAAGTGCTCGGCACACAGTAAGCGCTCAATAAATATGATTTGAATGAATGAATGAATTAATTTGTACTCTCCCTGCTTCCCACGACTGGGTAATGCTTTCAGTCTTGATCATTTTGCCCATAATTTAGAACACCGGGTAGTTTAAACTCTAAAAATCAATCCCCACTGCTGCAATCTACTTTTGGATACATAAGGAGACTGGAGGTCCTGGAGAAGTTATAATTATTTAGCAGTGAATTCAGCAATTACACACGCAGGAGGGTAATTGAAGGTGAGTCACAAATGTTGGGAGAAGAATCAGAGATGAAAGAGAGCAGCTGATTCACCCACAGGCATGAAGAAAGATCTAGGGAGTGAGGAAAGGGAAAACAAGGAACACTGCAGAACGTGGGTTTTGATTAAAAGATGTGGGGCACCAAGCGAATGTAAAGAACGCGTATGGTTGAGTGGCATCCCACCTTCCAGAAATGTTTCAATATTCAACATAATCAATAATAGGGATGATAAATATGCTATTTTCAGATTATTTTTTCCAGCTGTGTTGAGGACAACAGTATATTTTTGCAGGCCACTTCACTCGGCTGCCCAAATCATTTTTCTAAAATAATGCTCGGTTCACATCTCCCCACTCCTCAAAAACCTCCAGTGATTGCCCATCAAACAGAAACTCCTCACCATTGCCTTTAAAGCATGCAGTCAGCTCTCCCTCCTACTTTACCTTGCTGATAATAATAATGACAATAATAATAATGGCATTTATTAAGCGCTTACTATGTGCAAAGCACTGTTCTAAGCGCTGGGGAGGTTACAGGGTGATCAGGTTGTCCCACGGGGGGCTCACAATCTTAATCCCCATTTTCCAGATGAGGTAACTGAGGCACAGAGAAGTTAAGTGACTGGCCCAAGGTCACCCAGCTGACAATTGGCGGAGGCGGGATTTGAACCCATGACCTCTGGCTCCAAAGCCCGGGCTCTTTCCACTGAGCCACGCTGCTTCTCTCCTACTACAACCCACCCTCAGACTTTGCTCCTCTAAAGCCAATTTATTCACTGTACCTCGATCTTGTCTAGCCACCGACTCCTTGCCCACTTAGTCCCTCTCCCCTCTCCCCATGCATCTGACAGTTCACCTTTCTCCCTATCTTTGAAACCCTCCTAAAATCACATATGTATAAACGTTTGTACATATTTATTACTCTATTTATTTATTTATTTTACTTGTACATATCTATTCTATTTATTTTATTTTGTTAGTATGTTTGGTTTTGTTCTGTCTCTCCCTTTTAGACTGTGAGCCCACTGTTAGGTAGGGACTGTCTCTATATGTTGCCAACTTGTACTTCCCAAGCGCTTAGTACAGTGTTCTGCACACAGTAAGCGCTCAATAAATACGATTGATGATGATGATGATCTCCTCCAAGAGGCCTTCCCTAAGCACATTCCCTGCCCATGAGCTTATTTGTTCATTCAATCATATTTGTTGAGTATTTACTGTGTGGACACCACTGTACTGAGCGCTTGGGTGAGTACACTACAAGAATAAACACACATATTCCCTGCCGGCAACAAGCTTACAGTCTAGAGGATAATCTTACGTCTAGATCTGTAATTTATCTTAATGTCTGTCTCCCCCTCTAGCCTATAAGATCCTTGAGGGCAGGCATCCTATCTACAAATTCTATTGACCTCTCCCATGTACTTAGTACAGTGCGCTGCACACATTAATAATAATAATAATGATGATGATGGCATTTGTTAAGAGCTTACTATGTGCAAAGCACTGTACTAAGAGCTGGGGAGGATATAAGGTGATCAGGTTGTCCCACGTGGGGCTCACAGTCTTTATCCCCATTTTACAGATGAGGCACAGAGAAGTTAAGTGACTTGTCCAAAGTCACACAGCTGACAGTTGCCAAAGCAGTGATTCAAACCCATGACCTCAGACTTCCAAGCCCGTGCTCTTTCCACTGAGCCCCGCTGCTTCTCTAAGTGATCAAAACAAGGCCTGGATTGATTGACTGATTATTTTGTTTTTCTTTTCTAATTTTTTGCTTTTCCCCTGGTTTTTGAAAGAAGGTGGAACAATGCTTTTTAAGCCATTCTATCATCTGCAGTGATGATTTATCAAATGGGTAATGGAGCAGTGGTTTCTGCTGCCATTGAGGTCTCAGAGATATTCAGTTTTGGAACCACAGGCTGCACCCAATCTCCCTACTAAGCACCTTGCAATGTCCGCTGCCGGGCCCATATATGTGTATTGGCCAAGAGCCCATGTGTGAAATGCTCAACGCAAACCAGCACCACTGTCGATCAATTGATCAAGTGTATTTATTGAGTGCTTAGTATTGAGTGCAGAACACTATACTAAGCACTTGGGAGAGTAATATACAACAGAGGTAGTAGACAAGTTCCCTGGCCACTAAGAGCTTATAGTCTAGAGGGGGAGATGGATATTAATGTAAATAAATAAATTAAGGATATGTACGTAAGTGCTGTGGGGCTCAGGGAGGGGTGAATAAAGGGAGCAAATCAGGGTGACGGAGAAGGGAATGGGAAGAAAGGAAATGAGGGCTTAGTCAGGGGAGGCCTCGTGGAGGAAATGTGCCTTTAATAATAATAATAATAATAATAATAATAATAATAATAATAATGCTAAGGCTTATAGTAACAACAAGGCTTTGAAGGTAGGGAGAGTAATTGTCTGTCGGATATGAAGCTACTTTAGAGAAGCAGCGTGGCTCAGTGGAAAAAGCCCGGGCTTGGGAGCCAGAGGTCAAGTGTTCGAATCCCGGCTCCGCCACTTGTCAGCTGTGTGACCTTGGGTAAGTCACTTAACTTCTCTGATCCTCAGTTCCCTCATCTGTAAAATGGGGATTAAGACTGTGAGCCCCACGTGGGACAACCTGATCACCTTGTATCCCCCCCCAGCGCTTAGAACAGCGCTTCGCACATAGTAAGCGCTTAACAAATGCCATCATTATTATTATTACTATTATATGAAGAGGGAGGGTGTTCCAAGACCAGAGGCAGGACAAGGACGAAAGGTTGGTGGCAAGATAGATGAGCTCGAGGTACAGTGAGTAAGTTGGCACTAGAGGAGTGAAGTGTACAGGCGAGGTTTTAGTTGAGGAGCAGTGAAATGAAGTAGGAGGGGGCAAGGTGATTGAGTGCTTTAAAGCTATAGCAAAAACAACACAAATTCACCTCCTGCTGGACTTTAAAGACTCATAGATCGTAGCCTGAAAAAGGGCAGGAATTATGAATACTCTGTGGATCTTCAATTTGGTGTGAAGATTATGCCGTATGGTCAATACAACATAGGAGTCCGAAAGGACATGGCTGGCCTTCTTGAATTAGTTTTCTACTCTTTCACTCTGCAACAATGGACAAGATGCCACCCAGGGAGCAGAATTCAATGGCAGCACACAATATTGTCACCAGTGGAAATCTTTGATTGTGGATAGAGATTGCTGGCTTCAAACTAGCCTCCCTCAGGCTCAGGGGTGGCATACAACACTTTGCTGATTCTGCATGGTTTCCTCTGTGTAAATTTAGAGCCCAGTTGTTGATTTATATGTGACTGTGAACTCACTGTGGGCAGGGAATGTGTCTATTTACTGTTATATTGTCCTCTCCCGAACCCTCAGTACCGTGCTTTGCACACAATAAGCGCTCAATATATATGACTGAATTGACCTCTCTGTTTCTCTAAGAGCCTAAATGAGACGAATGTCGTTTCAATGCTTTGGTCTCGCTGTGTTTTGGGATCTCTTTGTTAGTGATTCTGTGTTGCCATGTGATGCTTGGAGTGGTAAGACTTACCTGTCCCTCCAGCAACTACGGGGGCAACCATTTCCTCACCTATGTCCCAATCTTGCCGGGGTCAAGGGTGAGTGAAAAAAGCACAATGTTGCTGGGGACAGGGAGTGGTTTCTCAGTTCATTCGTTCATTCATTCAATCACATTTACTGAGTGTTTACTGTGCGTGAAGCACAGTACTAAGCACTTGGGAGAGTACATTATAACAATAAACAGACATATTCCCAGCAAACAGTGAGCTTACAGTTTGGGTGGAAGGGAAGACATTAATATACACAAATATGCACTAAATACATACACTCCCCAAAGTGCTGCAGACCATCATAATGCTACATCCAGCTCCCACAAGGAGGGAAGCCTGGTCGAGGAGTGAATTCTTCATAAAATTTGACATGCCTACAGTTCTGTTCATTGGACTGTGAGCCCACTGTTGGGTAGGGACTGTCTCTATATGTTGCCAATTTGTACTTCCCAAGCGCTTAGTACAGTGCTCTGCACATAGTAAGCGCTCAATAAATACGACTGATGATGACTGAGGGTGGGGATAAAGGAAAGAGAGGGTGATCACCAGGCTACTCTGAGCTAACTTGCACAGCAGTCCCCATTCAAATGTTGGTGTAGCATCTTTAATATAGAATTCTTAGCTGGCTCACATGTCACTTAATTGGACATGTCACTTCTCGTTTTTGGAAAACATATTCTCTCTGTCCTGGAATGTCCTGATGTTCCCAAGTGTCCTGATGAAACTGTCATTTTCTCCGGGATTGAGCGGTTTCTGTTTGCTTTCGTTTCCGCACTGTCCGGTTCAGGCAAACCAGAAGCCGATCTAGATTGTAAACTTGTTGTGGGCAGGGAATGTGTCTGTTTATTGTTATACTGTACTCTTCTAAGTGCTTAGTATAGTGCGCTGCACATAGTAAGTGCTCAATAAATGTGATTAAATGAATAAAAAGATATCTGGTAAACCTGGTTTGGGTGAGGCAGTCAAATAGGGGGAGGTAGCTTTTCTAGTTCCCCTTTTTGATGTGCAGTGTATTCTCCCATGGGGCCCTCCTAGACAGCCAGCCTGGGTTAGTGGCTGTAAAGTAGGAGTGAAAGGGGCAGATAATAATAATAATGATGGTATTTGTTAAGCACTTACTATGTGCCAAGCACTATTCTAAGCACTGGGGGTAGATACAAGGTAATCAGTTTCTCCCACCTTGCGGCTCACAGTCTTAATCTCCATTTTACAGATGAGGGAACTGAGGCACAGAGAAGTTTAAGTGACTTGCCCAAGATCACTCAGCAGACAAGTGGAGGAAACAGGATTAGAACCCAGATCCTCTGAATCCCAGACCTGTGCTATTCCCACTAGGCCGCTGCTGCTTCTCAATTGACAACTTATAGAAACTCGAAGAAAGTAAATATTGATCTGTAAATACAAAGTACTCTAGATGATATGATGATCTTGCAAAACCTTTGGTATAGCAGAATCGGGTGATTCATTTTTTTCAAGTACACAACTTTTTCCTATTAAGGCCCTGTTTTTCAAAGCTTCTTTATGCCACCCAAATTTGTCTTTCAATGGATGCCAATATAGAAGTTCAAAATAAAAATGTAAATAGAAGAGGCATAATTCTGCCTTGCTGAAACACAGGGGTGATTTTTAAAAGCTAAGCAAATACAGGTAACTTTAGCACAATTATCTTGTCAGTTTTGAATCTTTTAAAACAATTAGCAACTTTGGAAAGCAAATATCAAAGGGGTTGATCCGTTTTTGCTGGTAAACAAAACCTATTTAAGTGGAGAGATGAGTTGCAAAGTTGACATCTACTCCTCATTTATTTTGCAGACACCATCTCATTTTTGTTTCATTCCACACAATAACAGCCAAGATTCAATGGATAATTGTCAAACAAGACATCAGTCTTCAGCGATAAACCAATTGAACACAACCCACTTCAAACTCCCCAGTTGACTGGTGAATTGCAATTACTTATCAATAAGGATAATCTCTTTATCAGTGTTGTTAGCATACAAAGTTATTTGGACAAGTTTCTTATCCAGACATAAAGGAAGCAGACTGAGACTATGGCTAATTATCCAGATAATCTAGGTTTGAAAGGCCTCATTTTAGAAATTCTACATCTAAAAAAAAAAAAATCCGTCATTAATAAAAAACGAAAATGGCATTGCCATGCACCAGGGGAAATGTGGGTATTCCTCAGCTGCCCCTTTCCCAGCCCCTTGATGGGGTTCACATTTATTTCTGGGGAATTCAATGCTGAAATGATTAGTATCTGGTCAGATAAGGCATGGATCACAATGTTTCGCTACACTGTGGCCTGTTTCACCACAAGTCGTCAGAGGTAAATATTTCCAAAAACTAAATCTGTCTTTCTGTGGGCAGGGAACATTTCCACTAACTCTGTTATATTGTTATACTGTAATTACCCAAGCGCTTAGTGTGGTCCTCTGCACATAGTAAGCACTCAATACATATGATTCATTGATTGATTGATGGCTTTTACTCTTATCCCACTATTCCATACGACTGCCACACTCTCTCAGATTCCCTGAATTCAAGGGTGGCAAACGGGATCTAAACAATCAATCAATCAATTATCCACTCCCATTTATTAAGTACTTGCTTTGTGCAGAGCACTGTTCTGTGCTTGGGGGGGGGGGGGGGCATATGAAACAGTGGGTTGATGTACAGTCCCTGCCCTCATGGAGTTTACCATCTGACGGGTCACTTTTAAGTTTTCCTCAATTCTCTGCAAAACTGTAATTCACAACACGCATGATTTACATCATCCAAATGATGTTGTGTGTGCCTGGACACAGGCAGTACTTAGAATAACTATCAAATACGATGTGCATAAATCAGAATGGACCCCTAGCCTGCACAATGCAGAGCTCTGATGATTTGAATCAGAGTCTGACAGAAAAGGCCAAGAGCCGCCTGGATTCAAACCTCCTGACACATGAGATAACATGAGATGACACATGAGATAAAGTGCTTTGAGCCTTGATTACTGTATCCCACCTTGATTATTACATCAGCCTCCTTGTTGAGCTCCCTTCCTCCTGTTTCTCCCCACTCCAGTTCATACTTCACTCTGCTACCCGGATCATTTTTCTACAAAAGCATTCAGGCCATGTTTCTCCACTCCTCAAGAACCTCCAGTGGTTGCCCATCCACCTCCACATCAAACAAAAACTCCTTACCATCAGCTTTAAGGCACTCGATCAGCTTGCCCTCTCCTACCTCATCTTGCTACTCTCTTACTACAACTCAACCCCAACACTTCATTCCTCTAATGCTAACTTTCTCACTGTACCTCTGTCTCATCTATCTCACCACCAAACTCTGGCCAACATCCTGCCTCTTCATTCCTCTAGAATGCCCTCTCTCTTCATATCTGACAGACACTTACTCTTCCCCCCTTCAAAGCCTTACTGAAGGCACATCTCCTCCAAGAAGCCTTCCTTAAGTCCTTCTTTCCTCTGCTCCCATTCCCTTCTGTGTCACCCTGACTTGCTCCCTTTATTCATCCCCCGTGCCCAACCCCACTGCACTTATGTATGTATCTGTATTTTTTTTTGTTTAAATGTCTGTCTCCCCCTCTAGACTTGTAAACTCATTGTGGGCAGGGAATGTGTCTGTTATATTGTTATACTGTACTCTTCCAAGTGCTTAGTACAGCGCTCTGCACAAAGTAAGCGCTCAATAAATATGACTGAGCCCTTCAGAAGAAAAGCTCCAAAGAAATACCGCAATTGTCTCTCCAGCTGGAATCCCAAAACTACAAGAGCAGTTGACTTTGTATCTTATTTTTAAAGATTTCCAGGAGGAAAATAATCTCATTAACTTCCTCAACAATTTTTTCCTTTGTCTAATGCCTCTTCCATAAAGTCCATCACTGGGTCTAACCTTAGTCTCTCCTGTTGCAAATTGATACTTTCCACTTGCTGAATTCTCCCGGGAGATACAGAAGTGTTTTTAATCCTTCCAAACACATGGACTTGGCCTCAAGTCATCGCTTCTGTTTTCTAGGGTAAGTACTTTCAACTCTAACCTTTACTTAACGGCTCTATTTTCTATCGCTTTAACAATTTTAGTTGCTCTCCTCTTCAGTCCTTTTAGGATTAAGGTAATGGAAACAACCCGCATTCAGAAGCATTCATAATCATAAATAAATCCAAAATATATCCCTTACCATAATGCAATTTTACTCAATGGATGCTGTGTTACACTCAGTTGGATGCTGCGGTTGTATGGCCAATGATCTGTGGATGTGCACGAGATCTCTTGATCTACAAACAAACGCCTCCTGGGCCCCACAGATCCTCAAAACAGACTTAGGAGAATGTGCAGATTAATATAGAATACGAGCCTGGAAATCAGAAGGATCTGTGTTCTAATCTCAACTCCACCACTTGTTTGCTGTGTGGCCTTGGGCAAGTGACTTCACTTCTCTGTGCCTCCGTTACCTATCTGTAAAATGGGAATTAAGACTGTGAGCCCCATGTGGGACAGGAACTGTGCCCAATCTGATTACCTTGCATCTTCCCCAGTGCTTACAACGGTTCCTGATACCATCAACAATGCGCTAGACATTGGTGAGAAATTAGTCTCTCCAACTCTGAGAATTATTACACAGAGAAGACCGAGCCAATGGGGAAATTCAGGATATCAGGTTTCCCCAAGTGCGCTCAGTCTAAACAGCATTAGGACTGTGAATAATAATAATAATAATAATAATACTGGTATTTTCTAAGCACTTAGTATGTGTCAAGCACTGTTCTAAGTGCTGGATAAATAGATGATCTTCTTAATAAAGCACTTGTTAAACACTTACTATGTACCAATCACTGTACTAAGCACTATGGCAGATACAAGGTAATCCGGTTGATCACGGTCCCCATCCCACACATGGTTAGTAGCCTAAGTAGGGCAGAGTGGGATTGAAAACCCATTTTACAGATGAGGAAACGGAGGCACGGGAGACGTGGCGGAGTGCCCTTTCCATGCTCTTTCCACCTGTTTCATCCTACTTCATCCCTCTACTTACACTGCTTCATCCCTCTACTTCCTCAAAAGTAGTCCCAAGGGAATAGAAGATATTCTAGATTGCATATTCCCTTGAGGGCAGAGATGGTGTCTACTAGGCACACAGCAAGCACTCAGTGATCTGTTGACTGAGAGGGGATGGGCTGAAAGCTCCTCCCTGGTTGAAACCAGACTTTTCCTCAGCAGTGGCTGCTGAACTGAAAAGAGGTGTTCTCCTTCCAGAGCCTGTTATCCACATTGGGACTAGAGCTAGTTTAGATAATTGGAAGTTCAGAAAACCAAACAAATAGGGTTTCGGTTCCTCGGTCGGTCTGCTGCTTGCCCTGTTTTGTTTTGTTAGTGATTTTAGCTTTTATTTTTTGAATTAGCTAAGAATCATGTTTGCAGAAATGATATTTGGGTAATTGCCTTTTTATTGACTAGTGCTTCGTTGCCTCTCTCCTCCTCAACCCCACGTGCTTGGTTCTAAGCTAGCTCATTTTCTCAAGACACCGCCATCTCTCCCAGCCGAGGGTCATTATTATGTTTGTACATATTTATTACTCTATTTATTTATTTATTTTACTTGTACATATCTATTCTATTTATTTTATTTTGTTAGTATGTTTGGTTTTGTTCTCTTTCTTCCCCTTTTAGACGGTGAGCCCACTGTTGGGTAGGGACTGTCTCTATATGTTGCCAATTTGTACTTCCCAAGCGCTTAGTACAGTGCTCTGCACGTAGTAAGCGCTCAATAAATACGATTGATGATGATGATGATGATCTTCCTGTAGTTCTCTTCCTCCAGTTCTTCCTTCACGGCCAGCCACCCTGCATCCAAGACAAACGCCAACCCCAAAACCAGTTGGGTTTTTGAAGTCGCACATCGTTTCTTTTTCTTTGCAGCTGTTCTGCCATAACACTACTTTTCAGTCTGCTGAAGAAAGGTTGCCACTTGCCTCTGTTTGGTAAACTGAGATGATTGCGATTTGGATTTCCAAATCCATTGAAGTGCTGGGATTAGGACTCAAAGGGTTGGCACACTATCACGCTTGCATGCTGAGCCACCGTGTGAGGTGAGCTCCTTTTTTTTTTTTGTAATTGTGTTTTGGCCTAGGGAAATCAACCAGGATTTCATGGCTACGATGCCGCTTTTCCTTCGGTCGGATAATTCTGCATTCTTCTACACTCCGTCTGCCCTGCCAGTCCGATAATCACGCAACGCTAAGGGGGAATACGAGCTAGGGAAACAAATAGCACAGCTCTATTGTCAACAGAGAAAAATTATTCTTTTACTCTCACTGACAAGCACCGAAATTGATCTCCTCTCATGGTCGCCTTCGGCCCCTCCCTCCAGGAGCCGGCACGCACGTCCCAGGATGGACTTGCGGTGCGGAGTAGGAATTGCCCGATCATCTGTGTTAAATATGGAGTTGAGAGGCACGCACCAATTTAGAGCTTAGCTATGAATCAAGCTGATTCATAGTTCCTCAATCATTCTTCCCAGAAAGATAACTTAGTTCTGAAACTTGGAAAATAGATGAAAAGACAGGTGAGTAAACTGAGGTGGAATTTCTAGACCATAAGCTCCTCTTGGGTAGGGGAACGTGTCTACCAATCTGTTGCATCGTACTCACCCAAGGGCTTAGTACCAGGGCTCTGCGGCACAGTAAGCCCTGGATAAAGGCCGTCGATTGACCGAGTTTTAGATTTGGTCTCGGCATAACGTCTTTGGGAATGCGAGTCTATTCTGTTAATAATAACAATGATGGTATTTGTTAAATGATTACTATGTTACTATGTCCTAAGCACTGGGGTAGATACAAGGTTATCGGATCGTCCAATGTGATGATGATGGTATTTGTTACGCACTTACTATGTGGTAGCTACAAGGTAATTAGGTTGTCCCACGTGGGGCTCACAGTCTTAATTCCCATTTTACAGATGAGGTAACTGAGAGAGAAGTTAAGTGACTTGCCCCACAGTCACACAGTTGACAAGTGGCAGAGCCGGGATAAGAACCCATGACCACTGACTCCCAAGCCGGTGCTCTTTCCACTAAGCCCCGCTGCTTTCACTCACTCATTCATTCATTCAATTGTATTTATTGAGCACTTACTGTGTGAAGAGCACTGTACTAAGCGCTTGGGACATACAAATCAGTAACATATAGAGACGGTCCCTACCCAACAATGGGCTCACAGTCCAGTTGGGCTGTGGCTTGGGAATCAGACATGCCTGCACACACATCTGGCCAATCAATATCCATTTTTCCGCTTTTCTAGAGAAGATCATGTGCTGGGGAGAGAGGCTGCCAGAGAGAGCGGACACTCTTGCTTCTCCAGTCAGTATTTTTTATCCTGCTTGACAATGGTGCCCTGCCTGCTTCCTAGAGGGACACCACTCCCTCCCCCAACCCCGCTCCCAGTGGGGTCCCTCTTGATTCCCCACTACTTAGGAGCCTTTCTTTCTGATCCATTTTCCACTGTGTGATAAATCGACGGACCCTCTAGGCAACTGTAGGTGATTTTAAATATATAAATCAATCCAGATGGCATGTAGCTTATTTCACTAAACCGCAACAGAAGGGAAGGAAATGATTAATCTTAGGCAGCAATTATGTTTGCAGATGTATAAAAAAATTTTTTGTCAAACAATCATTTCTCCAAAATCTATAGCACTTAGGGCCCAGAAATTCAGTTTGAATGAGACCCATTCCCCCCCACCACCAAAATCTCAGGGAAATGTTAGGCAATGGTCACCATCTAGCTAAAGCACTTTTATATATAAAAGCTTCCTTTTCAATAGTAAAATGAACCAAGGCGAACACATTCTTTCTAACCAGGTTCGGTGAACTGCGCCCTAAAATACACTTTTAAATCAGCTTGTCACTAGCTTTCTCTAGTCTAAGGAAGAGGTTGGGGATGGAAATAAGAAATTTCAGCGGGATTAAAATCAGCAAGCCAGGGCTACCCATATAAAAAGAACTGCAAGGTGCTAATTGGTTTGCTAATAAATGCTAGATAAAGAACTGTTGTAATTGAGGACAAAGGGGTGGTTAATGATTAGCTGTGGAAAAAAAGGTCTCGTTCCCTCTCTTCCTTTCTCTCCCTCCATATCCCTCAGTCTCTCCCGAGTCAGCCAGCATGCAGGTCTGTGTCATCCTTAGGCCACTTTCAGGCAGATTGAGAAAAGCTGGAAAGTAAACACAGGTGTTTAAAAACTGGAGCCGCTGTCACGGACAACCACAAACACCCTTAACTCTGATATGGCAACGCCTCTTTCCCGCCCTCTGATTTTAAAGCAAGGCCTCGAAAAGAAAATGTCAAATGTTTCACCTTTCAACACCTCAAAATAACTTGGAGCTTAAAGTATTGTTTTGCAAATCTTTAGCAAATAGATCATTTTTTTCATTCCTTTTCAAATGTAGCCAATTAAACATTACTCACGTAAAATAAAAAGTAAAAGAAACCTCAAACTCCCCTCAATATATTTCAAACCATTTTTTTCCCCTAGTTCTTCTTGAGCAAATACCTTGAATCAAATCTTTTTCACTACTGTGATCTAGACTGCTGGATTCGGGAGTCTAACTTGAGACAGAAAATATTTGTTAATAGGGAAGGTTTAAGGTGGGGAAATAGAAGTGAACTAAATGAGGTGGCCACGGCAGTAAGGCCTCGGAACAAGTGGAGATTCTGATGCGGCCGAAGTCCAGCTAACGGGAATAACTCTCTCTGGGGAAACTGAGGCTCACCCTATCGGACAGCCGCTCCATATTATTTAAAAGAAAAAGGGTGATTAAGAGAACAAGTGTTTTTGAAATTAAAAACGGGGTTTCAAACATGTGACGCCAGCACTTGCTGGTGTATTTCATCTCCTTGGAATCGGGTGAATGGCCGCGTTTATCCCCTGGACAAACGTCTTGGTTTCCAAATTTGTTTCTGGTTCACAACTTTCTGACTGAAAAAATGAGAACAAGGTAAAGAAAATGTCTACCCTCCCGGCTCCCCGAAAATTAAATATAAAGACAGAAGGGGGAAATAGAGTATTTCCCTATTCTTTCCCCCAAGTTCTAAGAATTCAAGAAATGAAAATTGTAAAGAGGACGGTGTCTTGGTCAAACTTAAGTCAAGCAAACACTCATTTTACTATTGATTGACTGATTTTGGAGAGGCAATCTCAACTTTACTTTCACACACGCTTTTCTTTTTGAAGCTGCTGTCTCTCCACATGTAACACTTCCGGCCCCACCAGGCTGCCTGGGGCCTGCTTGCTAACTAACAAAGAACCCAGGAAATCTATAAATCCCAGCACAAATTTTGGTACAGTTTGGGACCAAAGAGGTCTGCAGGGAGAAAAACTGCCTCAAACTGAATATTGTAGAGAAGCAGCACGGCCCAGCGGAAAGAGCCCGGCCCTGGGAGTCGGAGGACCTAAGCTAATCCCGGCTCTGCCACTTGTCGGCTGTGTGATCTTAAGCAAGTCTCTTAACTTCTCTGTGCCTCAGTTCCCACATCTGTAAAATGGGGATTAAATCCTACTCTTTTTTACTTAAGACCGTGAGCACCATGTGGGACAGGGACTGTGCCCAACCTGATTAACTTGCATCTACCCTAGAGCTTGGAACAGGGTTCGGAACATGGAAAGCGCTTAACGAGTACCATTATTATCATAATAATGGTAGTTATTATTATTACTGCTTTACCAAAGAAATCTCGGACTCAAGGTGCCCAAGACTCAAAAATAGTAAAGTTCATTTCAAGAGACGATGGGTAGCTTTCAAGATTCCTGGTAGAGAGTTTATACATTCCTTTTAAATATTATGGTCCAGTGGAGAAGGAACAGCAGCATCAAAGCTACGGTTCGACTTAGCTAACTATAGGGTAACCTAGACTCTGGGAAGCCAGTGTCAACCCTCGACCAGAGTAACAGCCAAAAAGTGTGATGTGTGTGATGGCTGCCCTTTTTGATATCCATTCTGATGGTTAGAGATTGGCCAACTAAACCCCTTGTCATTTCCTCTACATCATCATCATCAATCGTATTTATTGAGCGCTTACTGTGTGCAGAGTAACTGTCCCTGTAGGAACAGACAGTGAGCTCGTTATAGGCCCTTTATTCTTCCCCTCTCCCAGCCCCACAGCACTTATGTACATATCTGCAATTTATTTATTCATATTAATGTCCGTCTCCCGCTCTAGACTGTAAGCTCGTTGTGGGCAGGGACTATGTTTGCTTATTGTTATAATGTACTCTCCCAAGTACTTAGTACAGTGCTCTGCATTTAGTAAGTGCTCAATAAATATGACTGAGTGACTGACTACCAACTCTGTTATACCGTATTCTCCCAAGTGCTTAGTACAGTGCTCAGGAAAAGAAAGTGTTCCATAAGTCCCATTAATTGACTGATGGATTGATTAAAGCAGATGCCACATTTTTCTCATTATCTTCAGACCCACTCATACATTGTTTCACTTCCCAAGGTAAGGGAATTTGGAGATAGCATATTAACACACAAAATAATGATGATTAACCTGCGACATAAGCTAGGAAAGTGAAGAGAGTCAGAACAAAAGTTGACTTCTTTCAAGGGCGTCCATTGCACTGTGCTATTGTCACTCTTAGAGGCATATGGAACAAGTAAAGCACAGGGAATCAACCTCTTGAACTGATTTTCTTGCTGGTGTTGATTATGTTACCATCCAAAGTTATGTAAACAGAACACATCCCAAGCTGTTTCCAGGCAGCTGATTTCAGGCAGGCCATGATGCTCTGAGATGCATTGTGTTGTAAAGAAAAAGAAGAAAAGAAAAAGGATGGCACACCACTTTAAATTCCATTATTTAATAAAAAGACAGTATAATGAATTGGTTGATTTTTTTTGGAGAGGCATATTATCAAGTCCTCTGACGAGGATACATTTGGACCAACAGAATTGATTTGGATTAATTGTTTTATGATTTAAGAACCCATAATTTTTTTACCATTTATTTCTTGGCATTATTTAAAGCTGACTTTTGATCACTAGAATAAATTAATGTATGAGGCTGATGGCTGCAGTTTATACTCTCCCAACTGTTTAGAGTGAATTGAACGAATATTATTTTGAAAATGACACACAGATTGGAACATTGGAGTGTTTGGAGAAGCAAAAAATAGACTATAAACCCACTATTCACTCTTCATATGATAAAGTTTTTGCAGCAACAGTTTATGGTGCTGGACAGATTTTGGTTTTGTCATTCAACTCTAAATTTTTCTGGGAAAAAAAAGAGTGATGAGAAAAGCCTGGGCTACTAAATGAATATCCTACATACCCAAACTAACCAAAACAGAAACAGAACTTTCAAAAAGTTGTGAAATTGAAATGAGTGAAGCCTTTATTTCTGGACTTAGAGCTGGTATTCAAAGTGTCCATGGAGATTTTGCTGTCAAATTAAATATCCCTAGAGAAAGAAGCCTCTAAAGAGACTGTTTCTCTGATGCATACAACACTGCTTCCACAATACTAGCCTCTTCTGGATGATTCTTTCAATTTATTAAGGAGTCAAAATATGCGATATTCTAGGTGCATATTCTAGCAGATAAATTCCTTCCAAACACAACAAACTCAAGAAGTCTCAGATCCGGAGTGCCCACACAAGGCTTAAACACATCAGAACCACCAGAGAAAATCATAAAGCTGAAAAGCAAAGAAGGTAATTATATTTTTGAAGAATTGCTAAGTTGGTATGATAAAAATGTTGGTATTAAGTTTGATTTGGGATTTTTGTTCTTTTAAATATGACACATCAGATCAAAAGATCTTAAAATTGTAGTGCAGTGCTACAAGTCATTCTACGAGAGTAATTTTTCAGCTTCCTTTTTTTTTTTCAGTTAAAATTAAAATCCATGCTGCCTAATCCTTGGAGTCATTCTGTAATTACGGGGATTTGAGGAGAGACCAGCCACCTGAATTAATGATACAATTTAATATCTGTTTTAATTCAGCAACGTAAGAGAAAAACTAACCAACACAGAAAAACATAATCAATTCTGTGCTTTTGGGGTATAGCCTATATTATAGTTATACCTAGTGGCGGTTCCAACTTGGAATTTTTCTGTTTATAAACTGAGTGTGCGAGGATTTAATACTACATTGCCTAAAAATGCATCTGTCTGAAACTTGGCACCCAGATCAAAAGGGCTGGAAAGGGATTTCATTTTTATAAAGAAATTAGCAGCAGTCTATTTAGAATCTTTTACTGAGCATTTTCTAACTGTATAAAATGTCAAGTGTTCAAGTACTTGTTTCTTTCAACATCTAAATCAACTATGCTTCAAATCTGAGGAATCTTCATCTGGCAAGCAGTTAAAGGTGACATTCTATTTTGTGTTTTGAAAGGGTTCACCGGGGTCAAGATAATATGTTTATTAAAAACGCTACTGAATGAAGCAATTGCTATTCTTCTTGATGCTTTTAATGCTGTTACTGTACTATGTGCTTTGCAAAACTTCCATAATAGAAGAGTTGAATATCTCAGCCACACCATACTACTTCAAGCTGAAACCTCTAATACGACTTATCCTCCCACATATAATTGCTTGACGCAAACATGGACATTCTTAAATGAAAAACACATTTAAAAGTGCTTCATTCCTACTGAAGGTCCAACTCAAGATAAAGCTCATCGTGGGCTTTACAGTCTAGATCGATCACCCAGAGGCAGAGATCCTTAAATTTGAAAAACTTGATGGTGACACTACCAAGACATTTTTCAAACTTGGAATTCAGTATTTTCCACACCAAAATGCCAACTGCCCAAAGCAGAAAAGGTTACACGTACTTTGTATGAGTCTGAATACTGCCAAGAAATGTCATTTGCATTTACGTAATTGGGTTCACAGAATCTTTACTGATAGACTCATGAAATAGCCCTGATTCTGCAAATAACCAGGGATAGAAGAGAAGGGAATTGTGCGGCCAGATGCCACCCATTAGGCAGAAATGGTAATTTGCAGCACTCTGTTTCACTAACTGAAGAGGCGGGACTCAGGTGGGAGAGCAGTTTATCTCCTCCCTGCAACCCCCAACTGTTTCTTTCTCCTTCTTCTCTATCCCCACCACCCTACCTGTCTCCCCTTTAAAACATCCCTTCCCCTCATTTCCCCTTTTCCCTTTCTCCCATCTTACTTCCCCCCAATTTCCTTCCATCTTCCTCCTGTTCCACTTCTGTCCCCACTTTCCCCGCTCTGTACTTCAGGAAGCACCTCCTCAATCCTGCCTTGGGTTTAGGGAAATTGTGAAATCTAACACGTGACGAGAATATACCCTAGGAGATGGGACGATTACAGTCTTCTAGATTCTATCCTTTGCCCCAAAAGTTGGATTGTCCGAGTCAGGATGGCAGGACGGAACCTCTTGGAAGAAGCAGTGATGTTGGCGAGAGCCATTTTAGCTACTATCACGGCCACTGAAACGGAACAACTGAACAGGCCTTGGCTGGGAATTTCAGAGGGACTGGAAACACCCCAAAAAGCTCAACATCACCAGTGGCATTTATTTAGCTCCTGTCTCTGACCGAGAAAGGTCAGTTTTGCCCTAGTCAGACACTCATGGTTGACAACTGCTGCCCAATCTGGGGGGCAGTGACATTTGTATCTGGGAGTAAATATCTTTTTTTTTCTGAGAAGCAGCATGGCCTAGTGGAAAGAGCATGAGCCTAGGAGTCAGAAGGATAGGGGTTCTAATCCTGGCTCCTCCACCTGTCTGCTTTGGGACCTTGGACAAGTCACTTAACTTCTCTGTGCCTCAGTTCCCCCATCTGTAAAATGGAGATTAAGACTGTGAACCCTGTGTGGGACGGGGACTGTGTCCAACCTGATTATTTTGTATCTACCGCAGTACTTAGTACAGTGCCTGGCAAACAGAAAGTGCTCAACAGATACCATAAAAAAGTAATCAATAATCCTCATGAATGATACCCACTGAACACCTACCATTTGCAGAGCACTGAACATTATAAGCCTATCCCTAGCACACATGTAGGTCTTGAGACATTAATGCTCTCATCTTTCTAATGATTCTATTATTCTGTTGTTATGAATCGGGGACATTGTTGTCCTTTAGCTTATTGTATTCACTCATTCAGTCATATTTATTGAGCAATTACCGTGTGCAAAGCACTGTACTAAATGCTTGGAAGAATACAATGTAACAATAAACAGGCACTTTCCCTGCCCACAATAAGCTTACAGGCTATGGTACTCTCCCAAGCACCTAGTACAGTGCTTTGCACACAGTAAATGCTCAACAAATACCATTGATGTGATGATGATGATAATCCCCGTAGAAAATAAGCTTGTTGTGGGCAGGGGACATGGCTATCAACTCTGTTGCATTGTACTTTCCCAAAGCGCTTACTTGTGTGCTCTGCACACAGTGAGCGTTCAGTAAATACCACTGATGGTCTGATTGCTTCCACTATTGGTCTTGGTCTTCCCCACTGAATTGTATGCTCCTTGAGAGCAAGGACTGGGTCTCCTATATTGCTACTGTTTTCACCCAAGTGCTTGTTAAAGCGCTTGGCATTTAATAGGGAATCTATACAATTTCTTGCTTGTTCAATTAATTAATTCTCTTTCCCCCAGCTATGTTTAGCTCTTCTTGCCTCTCTCTTTCACATCTCCACCCCATTCACTAAACCCCATCTAATTTAATTTAATTATGGCACTTGTCATGCGCTTCCTCTGTGCCAAGCACTGTTCTAAGCACTGAGGTAGATACAAATTAATCAGGTTGGACACAGTCCCTGTCCCCTATGGAGCTCACAATCTTAATTCCCATTTTACCAAAGAGGTAACTGAGGTACTGAGAAGTAATCCCGGCTCCGCCGCTTGTCTGCTGTGTGACCTTGGGCAAGCCACTTCACTTCTCTGTGCCTCAGTTACCTCATCTGTAAAATGGGGATTAAGACTGTGAGCCCCATGTTGGACAACCTGATTACCTTGTATCTACCCCAGCGCTTACAGCAGTGCTTGCCACGTAGTAAGCGCTTAACAAATACCATTATCATTATTAGTACCATTCAGTGACTTGCCCACAGCAGACATGTGGTGGAGCCGGGATTAGAACCCAGGACTTTCTGACTCCCAGGCTCATTCTTTAAATTAAGCTGCAGCTCTTGCCTACCTTGTAAACTGTCCCCCACCCAAATCTGGTCACACCACATCGTAAGGTGGACGGTTTGCAGGATCTCATGCTCTGAAATAGAAGTAGAAAGCTTTAGTGTTTCTGAAGTTTGGTTGTCATTGAATTGAGGGAATCTGTAGATCTGACATGAGGATGCTAAACACATACAATTCATAAAACTCTTTTGCAATCCGGATTTCCTTGGCAGATATTTAAAGTTAAACTTATTTTCCATCTGACTGTAGTTGTTTTATTGTCTAAAAGAATGGACTTTCCCCCCTGAAACACACACTAATCAGCTTTTGAAATTTATAGCACTCTGGGGTTTGTTTTGAAGATTATATTGATGGGAATCGAGAAAGCATTTATTAGACTCAGGGTTCACTGTGTTTGTTTGTAATAATTCATTTTCATATTGGCAAAAGTGTCTTTAGCAACCCAGATCTATTTACATAGTTAAAGTCTGCATATGCTTGAGGATTCTGTAGATCTCCTACAGAGGAGATGCTTGGAGTATTTTTATTAATTTTAGAAATGACATAATATGAACGAAATAAAAAGTATGACAGGAATCTAAGCAAGATTGTCTCAACTGCATACTAGACTGTAAGATTTTTTTGAAGTGCAGACCATCAGTTAATCATATTTCTTGATTGCTTACTGTGGGCAGAGCACTGTATCCATCAATTAGTTCTATTTATTGAGTTCTCACTGTGTGCAGAGCCCTGTACTGAGCACTTAGGAAAGGATATAACAAAGTCAGTTGTAGTGCACGCTTCCAAGAGCCTCTACACAGACCAAGCATTAATAAATACTATTCATGATGATGTGTTAACAAATACTCTCTCTACCTTCAAAGCCTTATTGAAGGCACATCTCTTCCAAGAGGTCTTCCCTGACAAAGCCCTCATTTCCTTTTCCCCCACTCCCTTCTGCATTGCCTTGATTTGTTCCCTTTATTCACCACCCCGCCCCAGCCCCAAAGTACTTATTTACCTATCCGTAATTTATTTATTTATATTAATATCTGTTTCCCCTACTAGTCTGTAAACTCGCTGTGGGCAGGGAATGTGTAATATTGTTACATTGTACTCTCCCAAGCTCTTAATACAGGGCTCCTATGCGGTAGGTGCTCATAAATACAATTGATTGCAACAGGAGTGCTTGACACCCCTCTTCTCTGGCTTCCTCAAACATCAATCCATGCAGAGATTTCATAATTCATTTATTCATTCAATCGCATTTATTCATTCATTCATTCAATCATATTTATTGAGCGCTTACTGTGTGCAGAGCACTGTACTAAGCGCTTGGGAAGTACAAGTCGGCAACATATAGAGACGGCCCCTACCCAACAGCGGGCTCACAGTCTAGAAGGGGGAGACAGAAAACCAAACCAAACATGGAGACAGGTGTCAAAATAGTCAGAACAAATAGAATTAAAGCTAGATGCACCTCATTAACAAAATAAATAGAATAGTAAATAGGTTCGATTCCCTCCGACTCCATCCGAGAGAGATGCGCAACGGACATGGACAAAGTTTTCTGAGGGTGACACTTACCGAACTGTTTTGGCAGAACTGGAGTAGATCGATCAATCGCTCGATCAACCAGTGGCATTTATTGATTGCTTACTGGGTGCAGAGGACTGTACTGAGCACTTGGGAGAGTACAATACAACAGAGCTGAAGATGCATTCCCTGCCCACAGTGAGTTTAACTCCAGAGGGGGAGAGAGACTTTACTAGAAATCAATAATAGACAGCCATGTAAGTAAGTGTTGTGGAGCTACAGCTACAGATAAGATGCCCCTTAAAAATGAAGGTTGGTTATAAGTAAGTGTTGTGGAGCTACAGCTACAGATAAGATGCCCCTTAAAAATGAAGGTTGGTTGTAAGTAAGTGTTGTGGAGCTACAGCTACAGATAAGATGCCACTTAAAAATGAAGGTTGGTTATGAGAATCTATTATATTATTCCAGGTATATTCCTGGAAATGGAATCTGAAGAAATTGGGTAATGCAATATTATAAGCACCCTAACTTGGAAAGAGCAGGACTTGGAGGTGACTGTTTACGTTGGCCAAATAATAATAATGATTGTGGTATTTGTTAAGCTTCTTCTACATACTAAGCGTGGGACATACACAATTTATACAGATTGGACCAGTTTCTAGCCCACCCAGGGCTCTCACTCTAAGTAGGAGTAAGAACGGGTCAAATGACGCACAATAGCAATCCAAAACATATAGCCAGGTTTGCAGGCTTTAGAAACGTACAAGAATCCACCACAATCGCATTGAAGAGAGAAGCCAATGCAATCGATTTTCAAACTGCACAGAAAATGGAATGGAAACAGCTTGTTTCTGGCCTGTTTAGGTATGGCCCAGGATTCCCAGAATTTTGCAACTCAGAGCCAGGGTGGGACAAAGAGGGCACCCGACACGTTGGCTGGAGGGTCTCTGGAGGCAACTCCGTCACTGCGAATATCCACAGAGTCCAGTCTTGAGATGACCGGATAGTTGGGAACTTTTGGATAAACAGACAGGTTTCCAGTGATCGGGATCAACAGCTCCTTTTAGCAGATGAGCAAGAATCAAAACAAACCCCCAGTGGTTCCCAAGCCATCCCCTGTGTCTCCACAATGTCTGCCCCAACCCTAAAGAGGATTCTTGGGGGCAGTCACCCTGAGAGGCTTTTCAAGATAAGAAGGTCATGGGAGGGTCAATGGAGGAATTTTGCAATTTTCTTCAGGGCCAGAAGCTTGCATTTGGATGGCTTTAAATAGCATCTGGACCAGGCAGGTGACAAAGATCAGTAAATCAATATGGTATTTTTCTCTTGACCGGAACTCATAAACTGGGTCCACATGGAACCGTGTAAGTGCCCCAAATGGGAAACAGAGGTGGAGGAAGGAGGAAATTGGGGTTTGAATCAATCGCTCCATATTTCTTCATTCACCCATTCATTCAATCAAATTTATTGAGCGCTTACTGTGTGCAAAGCACTGTACTAAGCACTTGGGAGACTACAATATGACAATACAGCAAGCACATTCCCTGTTCCCTTGGGGATCCAGCACTATTTCAGAATGGGTCAATATTTGGTCATCATTTCAGCCTGATTGTTGTATAAAAAGTCACTGTTGGTAGAGAGAATGAGCTAACTTAATTACCCACATAACAATTGCTAGATAGCTTGTTTGGAATCTAATCATTAGCTTGAGGCCTATTCTAACAACTGCTAGATACAATGTGTCAAATCCAACAACTTCCTAGAAGGTTATCTAAGCAGCAGTAAACCTATCTAATGAAAAGAAGCCAACTCCTAGTGTTTTCTTCTGAGAGCTTCTTTTTGGGGTATTGGTTAAGTGCTTCCTACATGCCAGGCAATGTACTAAGCGCTGGAGTAGATGCAAGCTAATCAGGTTGGATGCGGTCCATATCCCACATGGGACTCACATTCTTATTCCCCATTTACAGATGAGGGAATTGAGACACAGAGAATCAATCCATCAATCATATTTATTGAGCGCTTACTGTGTGCAGAGCACTGTACTAAGCGCTTGGGAAGTACAAGTTGGCAACATATAGAGACAGTCCCTACCCAACAGTGGGCTCACAGTCTAGAAGGGGGAGACAGAGAACAAAACCAAACATATTAACAAAATAAAATAGAATAGATACGTACAAGTAAAATAAATAGAGTAATAAATATGTGCAAACATATATACATATATACAGGTGCGGTGGGGAAGGGAAGGAGGTAAGACGGTGGGGATGGAGATGGGGAGAGGAAGGAGGGGGCTCAGTCTGGGAAGGCCTCCTGGAGGAGGTGAGCTCTCAGTAGGGCCTTGAAGGGAGGAAAAGAGCTAGCTCCCAGAGGTGGTCGGGTTTAACTTTAACAGAGAAGTTAAGTGACTTGCCCAAAGTCACAGGGCTGACATGCGGCAGAGCCAGGATTCGAACCCATGATCAAACCCGGGCCTGGGGGTCAGAAGGACCTGTGTTCTAATTCCCACTCTACCCCTTGTCTGCTATCCAAGGTCACAAAGCAGACAAGTGGAGGAGCCAGGATTAGAACCCAGGTCTTCCCAACTGCCTGGCCTGTGTTCTTTCCACCAGGCCGCACTGCTTCCCTGGCAGGTGATTAAAGGATAAGCTATCTTCTGGAGCGCTGGCTTTTCCTTCATCTACAAGTTTTCCAAGGACAGTGCAATCTCTGCATACCAAAGGTGTCAGTCAATCCTGATACCACTGTCACAGGGCTCAGCAAGAAGCAGCCACAGCAGGTAAGCGCTTAGTACAGTGCAGGCGCTTAGTACAGTGCTCTGCACACAGTAAGCACTCAATAAATACGATTGAATGAATGACAGACCAGTCAATGAGGATGCTGGGTTTTGGTTTTTTTGGTTCTTTTGATGGCATTTGTTAAGTACTTACAATGTGCCAGGCACTGTGATAATAATAATAATAATAATAATAATGACAGTATTTGTTAAGTGCTTACTATGTGCAAAGCACTGTTCTAAGCACTGGGGAGGTTACAAGGTGATCAGGTTGTCCCACGGCGGGGCTCACAGTTTTAATCCCCATTTCACAGACAAGGTAACTGAGGCCCAGAGAAGTTCAGTGACTTGCCCAAAGTCACACGGCTGACAGTTGGCAGGAGCTGGAATTTGAACCCATGACCTCTGACTCCAAGGCCCGTGCTCTTTTCACTGAGCCACACTGCTTCTCCACTGTACTAAGCACTCGGGTAGATACAGGATAATCACTCCGACGTAGTCCACGTCCCACACAGGGCTTGCAATCGTTAATCCTCATTTTTCAGATGATGTAACTGAGGACCAGAGAAGTGAAGTGACTTGTCCAAGGTCCCACAGCAGACAAGCGGGGGAGCCGGGATTAGAACCCAGGTCCTCTGACCCCCAGGCCTGAGCTCTTTCCACTTCTCTAAATGTTCTCAGCTGGAAGGCTTTAAGGGCTCTAGGAGCCATTTCCTTTGGTCATCTACTCTTTTAGACTGTGAGCCCACTGTTGGGTAGGGACTGTCTCTATATGTTGCCAACCTGTACTTCCCAAGCGCTTAGTACAGTGCTCTGCACACAGTAAGCGCTCAATAAATACGATTGATTGATTGATTGATCTACTCCAGCTGCTGCTTATGCCTGAAAGCCTGATCTGCTCTGGTTTTTCTGATTGCCTGCATGAAAGTGTGTACTGTGATGGCCTATGTAACCTCCCCATCATCATCATCATCATCAATCGTATTTATTGAGCGCTTACTGTGTGCAGAGCACTGTACTAAGCACTTGGGAAGTACAAGTTGGCAACATATAGAGACACTCCCTACCCAACAGTGGGCTCACAGTCTAAAAGGGGGAGACGGTGCTTTGCACATAGTAAGCACTTAATAAATGCCATGATTATTATTATTATTATGTCGGGGGTGGTGAGGAGCTGGGGTTAGGAGGAGGGTTGGATGTGAGATAGCTGACCAGTAGCAGAGTCAGAATTAGAACCCAGGTCCTTCTGACTCCCAGGCCGTGCTGCTTCTCTATTAGGGATGAACCGATCCCCACATGGAGAGCTTTAGAGAAAATGCTTTTCACATATTGATGCTTTCATCAATATACTACCATTTTCTAGACTGTGAGCCCACTGTTGGGTAGGGACCGTCTCTATATGTTGCCAACTTGGACTTCCCAAGCGCTTAGTACAGTGCTCTGCACACAGTAAGCGCTCAATAAATACGATTGACTGACTGAATGAATGAATTTTCTGTAAAAGCAACTCATTGGCTCTAAATAATAATAATAATGATGGCATTTATTAAGCGCTTACTATGTGCCAAGCACTGCTCTAAGTGCTGTTACTTGTACATATCTATTCTATTTATTTTATTTTGTTAATGTGTTTGGTTTTGTTCTCTGTCTCCCCCTTCTAGACTGTGAGCCCGCTGTTGGGTAGGGACCGTCTCTAGATGTTGCCAACTTGGACTTCCCAAGCGCTTAGTACAGTGCTCTGCAAACAGTAAGCACTCAATAAATACGATTGATTGATTGATTGACTGATTGGATACAAGGTGATCAGGTTGTCCCACGGGGGGCTCACAGTCTTCATCCCCATTTTATAGATGAGGGAACTGAAGACCAGAGAAGTTATAAGTGACTTGCCCAAAGTCACACAGCTGACAATTGGCAGAGCCCAGATTTGAACCCATGACCTCTAACTCCAAAGCCCAGGCTCTTTCCACTGAGCCACGCTGCTTCTCGCTTCTCAAGCCACACATGAACAACAGACTTGAGGGAAAGGGGAAAACCACTTGGAGTCCTGACCTGAAGCCTGCAGAGAGGCCACAGGGACTGTCTAAACTGCAAGCTCCTTGTAGGCAGGGAACATGTCTATCAACTCTGTTATATCGTACTCTCCCAAGCACTTAGCACACTGCTCTGCACACAGTAAGTGCTCAATAAATACCACTGATTGATTGATCCTTATATATTCCACCGATTCCCGTAACTAATCTACTGGATTTAAACTAATTTTAACTAATTTACTAGTTTAATCCAGTAACTAATAGAGAAGCAGCGTGGCTCAGTGGAAAGAGCACAGGCTTGGAAGTCAGAGGTCGTGGGTTTTGATTCCGGCTCCACCACTTGTTAGCTGTGTGACTTTGGGCAAGTCACTTAACTTCTCTGTGCCTCAGTTACCTCATCTGTAAAATGGGGATTAAGACTGTGAGCCCCAGATGGGATAACCTCTTACCTTGTATCTTCCCCAGTGCTTAGAACAGTGCTTGGCACATAGTGAATGCTTAACAAATACCATTATTATTATTATTATTATTATTATTATTATTATTATTATTATTATGTCTGGCTCCCCAACCCGAATGTAAATTCCTTTTTTTAGTCTGTGAGCTCCCTGAGGGGCAGGGACCATGTCAAATTCCCATCTGGGAATTCTTTCCCAGGGTTTAGTACAGTGCTCTTTATTCATTCATTCAACTGTACTTATTGAGCGCTTACTGCGTGCAAAGCACTGTACTAAGCCTTTAGCATTGTATTTCACAGTAAGCACTTAATGAATCCTTGAAGGCAGGGATTGTAAGCACTCTATACAAATTATTAATTGATTGTTTCTCTAGCTATGCCCACAACCAAGTCACCTCTTCCCAAAGTCATTTCCCAATGACTTCCCAAAGTCATTTCTGATAAATACTTCTTTGTGAGTGCATGTATAATTCTCTTTGTGTGTTTTAGGCATGTCAATGTCTCCACATCTCTCTATGGGACTTAAGTGTGTTGCATATCTGTGTGTGTGTGTCGGGGGGGGTGTCTCTTTGTCTATGAGCTGTTCTTTATGGAGCTCTAGCATAAGTAGACATTGCTGGGGACATGTCTAGCAAGATCTAAGAATGAGTTGGGCTGCAATAAAGGCCTGGGAGAGAAAGGGAAGAGCCCTCAAGACTCCAGCACTCTGAAGTGAAAGACCAAACATTTTGCTGCTTACAAGATCCCCAAACACAAAATCCAAAGATAGGACACTTTTCCTATTTTAGCCGTGGCCACCAAATCGTCTCATTATTTTTATTTAATGCCTTGTTTTGTCAAATCCCTTTGGAGGCTGGGATCCCGTGAAGATAGCCGCAAGCACTGACTGCACTTAGAATGGTGCTTGGCACATAGTAAGCGCTTAACAAATACCATCATCCAGACTTGAGCACAGATTTCTGTGAATCTGGGAATCACCCCTGGAGCAAAACCTTCCCTAAAGCCTTTAGCCCCAAAGGCGACTTGAAAGGAGAAGCAAAACCAATTCCCGTTTTCGTTCCTTAGTCCTCCTATTGGCCTGGCTCAACTTCTAAAGCTTATTTTTATGGCTGCTTTTCGGTTTATTTTGAGAACACAATGAATGTGACAGCGGCATCCTCAACGCTGCTAGTCCAAAATCTGCTCTGGACTTTGAAGGGTTGTTCACCATTTCCTCCTGATAGAGAGCAGCCAGAGGAGTGCGACGTGCTTTAAAGTAAAAACATTTTTTGATATTGGTGTCTTGGGGTATAAACTATTACTATCTGTGTCCCTTAAAAGCAGCTCACTGCTTCCAAGGTCAATAGAACTTCTGTTCCCGGGCCAAATGTCTTGATGGCACTGGTATTTTTGGGGACGGAGTGATTACACAATTTTTAAACTCTATGTTGTGTCTGCGTTCATCCCCTTGCAGACCACAAATCCAGCAAAGGTTGGAATGTTTTCACAGTCACTATCCATGTACCTTAATATATACACCGATGGGCGGTGTGAAAAAAATGAAACCTGGTTCCAACAATAGTTCCCTGTTGTCCAATCTATTCACTTTCAAGCCGATTTAACATTGGAGCTAACACAGATTGGAGTAAAGATGCGAAAATGAAGTAAGCGTTTTGAATAATTTTCTTTATCAAGACAAGGGGAACTGGAATTTCAGAGACCAGGCTGCACACATAGTCTGGGGAGAGGGCCACACGTTAGAAAGCGTGTGCTTGTTTATCTGCGTACTATAACTCCACATCCTGTGGTTAAAGCGCTCAATAAATACGATTGATTGATTGATTGATTGATTGATTGATTGATTAAAAAGTTAAGCGGGTTTGGGGGGTTGGCATCTGGGCCAAATGCTAACATTCACGCCATGCTTCCATCTCGTCTATCTCTCCACCGGCCTCTCGCCCACATCCTGCCTCTGTTCTGGAGCATCCTCCCGCTTTATGTCTGACAGACAATTACTCTCCGCTGCTTCAAAGCCTTTTCAAAGGTTCCTCTTCCCTCAGAGGCCTTCCCTAATTAGATCCTCTTTTCCTTTTTCAACTCCCTTCGGCGTTGCTCTCTTTATTCCTCCCCTGTCCTAGGCCCACAGCTCTAATGTATATATCTATAATTTATTTATTTATATTAATGTCTGCCTCTCCCTCTAGACTGTAAGCTCATTGTGAGCAGGGAATGTGTCTGTTGCGTTGTACTCCCCCAAGTGCTTAGTACAGCTCCTCACACAGTAAGCACTCAGTAAATACCATCGACTGACTGACTAGTTCTGGCCACATGATTGGGAGGTTCATGGCTAGCTTCCAGGTGGCTTTCTGACCCCGGATTTGTTGGCCAGGCTTATTACAGACCAACTGGTGCACTTCAGTCTTCAGCGTCCGCAACATGGCTCAATGGGGTGGTCCCGTATGCCATCTGCATGAGAAGCAGCGTGGTCTAGTGGGCAGAGCATGGGCCCGGGCATCAGAAGGACCCGGGTTCTAATCTCGGCTCCACCACTTTGCTGTGTGACCTTGGACAAGTCACTTCATTCATTCATTCATTCATTCAATCGTATTTATTAAGCCCTTACTGTGTGCAGAGCACAGTACTAAGCACTTGGGAAGTACAAGTTGGCAACATAGAGAGACGGTCCCTACCCAACAATGGGCTCACAGTCTAGAATGGGGAGACAGACAACAAAACAAAACATGTGGACAGGTGTCAAGCCGTCAGGACAAATAGAATTAAATCTAAATGCACATCATTAACAAAATAAATAGAATAGTAAATATGTCTTCAGTTACTTCATCTGTAAAGTGCACATTAATACTGTAAATTCAATACGGGACAGGGACTGTGTCCAACCCGATTTGCTTGTATCCCGCACTGCTTAGTGCAGTGCCTGACACATAGCAAGCACTTAATAAATACCACAGGTGTTATTATGCCACACCAACCCTTGCACGCTCACTCCCAATCCCTGCCTCAGATTGCTTTTTCCAAGCCAGACCCGCAGTCCCGCTCCAAGTCTGAAGTGCAACTTACTGAGAAATGAGGACTTCTCATTTCTGAATGCTATCATCAGCTTTCAGAGAAAATCTCACGTCACAAAAGAACAGGCTAAGAAATGCGGGTGATCTGTGAGTGGACTCCAAAGCAGAAGAGAGTCCAACTTCCCGGGAGAGATTCCGCCAGCTCTCTGCCTTGACACTGTGAGCTTGTTGTGGGCAGGAGACTCTCAAAACCCCGCATCCTTCTGACTCTCAGGTCTGTGCTCTATCCACTAAGCCATGCAGCTTCCCCAACCTTGAGGAGAATTATCTGATTTTTTTCAATCAATCATACTTACTGAGTGCAAAACCCAGTACTGAGCGCTTAGGAGAGCATAACATAACAGAATCATCTACCGTTCCGTCCCTGACAGCTGCGTGGCAGGTTCGGAAACACCATGGGAATGCAATACACTCTGTAGTTCGCAAAAACTACAATCGACCCAGACCTTACATTTCTTGCTGCGCTTCAGATATGGAAAAACCCTGACTTTTCGGAAAGTTGTTTCCTTCTCTCCACTTGGCAGAATTCTTTGCTGTTTACGTTGTATGCTCGAACTATTTCCCCAACCAAACCAGGGCACATCAGTGAGGGGGATGCAGCTTCCTCTCAATCACTTGCAATTAATAGCAAAGGAATGGCAGGGTTTTTTTATGGTATTTGTTAAGCGCTTACTATGTGCCGAGCACTAGTTTAAACACTGGGATAGACACCGGTTAATTCATTTATTTCATTCATTCAATCGTATTTATTGAGCACTTACTGTGTGGAAAAAGAAATGCTAACCGCAGCATGGCTCAGTGGAAAGAGCCCGGACTTTGGAGGCAGAGGTCAGGGGTTCAAATCCCGGCTCCGCCACATGTCTGCTGTGTGACCTTGGGCAAGCCACTTAACTTCTCTGAGCCTCAGTTACCTCATCTGTAAAATGGGGATTGACTGTGAGCCCCACGTGGAACAAGCCTCACCTTGTATCCTCCCCAGCGCTTAGAACAGTGCTTTGTACATAGTAAGCGCTGAACAAATGCCATTATTATTATTATTATTATTATTATTGAGCGCTTACTGTACTGTACAGTTCAGAGCACTGTACTAAGCGCTTGGGAAGTGCAAGTTGGCAACATATAGAGACGGTCCTACCCAACAGTGGGCTCACAGTCTAGAATAATTTTGGTATTTGTTAAGCGCTTACTGTGTGCAAAGCACTGTTCTAAGCGCTGGGGAGGTTACAAGGTGATCAGGTTGTCCCACGGGGGGCTCACAGTCTTCATCCTCATTTTACAGATGAGGTCACTGAGGCCCAGAGAAGTGAAGTGACTTGCTCAAAGTCACACAGCTGACAGTTGGCAGAGCCGGGGTTTGAACCCACGACCTCTGACTCCAGAGTCCAGGCTCTTTCCTCTGAGCCACGCTGCTTCTCTTAATTAGACCAGTTACAGTCCCTGCCCCACTTGGGGCTCACAATTTAAGTAGGAGGGGGAAAAAAGGCATCAAAACCCCATTTTGTAGTTGAGGATACAGAGGCACAGAGAAGTTAAGTGACCTGCCCAAGGTCACACAGCAGGCAAGTGGTGGAGCCAAAATTAGGATGTCGGTCCTCTGGCTCCCACGCCCTGGCTTTATCCTCTAGGCCACAGTGCTTCCTCTGTTGATGGTTATAGGGGACCAATGGTTAAATTGATTGCATTTCAACTTCCCTTCCTATTTTCAGTAACCTTCCCATTATATCTACCTGATCATCATCATCAATCGTATTTATTGAGTGCTTACTATGTGCAGAGCACTGTACTAAGCGCTTGGGAAGTACAAATTGGCAACAGATAGAGACAGTCCCTACCCAACAGTGGGCTCACAGTCTAAAAGAGTGGGCTCACAGTGAATCCATTTGACTTCACCTCCTCTGCCAGCAGTTCATTCAATTCCTTCAATCATATTTACTTGAGTGCTCACTGCGTGCAGAGCACTGAACTAAGCGCTTGGGACAGTACGCTACGATAATAGACAAACACATTCCCTGCCCACGACGGGTTTACCGTCTAGAGTCGGGGGGGACAGACATCAATACAAATAAATAAATGACAGATATGTGCTGTGCTGTGGGGCTGGGAGAGGGGAAGAACAAATGTAGCAAGTCAGGGCGACATAGAAGGGGCGGTCCAGGCCAGAGGGAGGATGTGGGCTAGGGGTCGGCGGTGAGATGGGCCACATCTAGGCACAGTGAGAAGGTTAGCATTAGAGGAACACAGTGTGGAGGCTGGATTAAGTAGGAGAGTAGTGAGGTGAGGCAGGAGTTGGAAAGGTGGCGGAGTGTTTTAAAGCCAAAAGTGAGGAGTTTTTACTTGAATCAGAGGGCTAAGGAGAGTTGGGTGGGCAGGCAACAGAAGGGAACAGGGGGATCCAGGGGCCAAGGAGCCATGCACCCTGATTCCTCCTGCCAGTACTATGAGCCTGCAGGGGTCATCATCATCATCATCATCATCAATTGTATTTATTGAGCGCTTACTGTGTGCAGAGCACTGTACTAAGCGCTTGGGAAGTCCAAGTTGGCAACATATAGAGACAGTCCCTACCCAACAGTGGGCTCACAGTCTAAAAGGGGGAGACGGAGAACAAAACCAAACATACTAACAAAATAAAATAAATAGAATAGATATGTACAAGTAAAATAAATAAATAGAGTAACAAATATGTACAAACATATATACAGGTGCTGTGGGGAAGGGAAGGAGGTAAGATGGGGGAGATGGAGAGGGGGACGAGGGGGAGAGGAAGGAAGGGGCTCAGTCTGGGAAGGCCTCCTGGAGGAGGTGAGCTCTCAGTAGGGCCTTGAAGGGTCGGGACATCCAGTTGTGGGGACTGGGAAGACTCATTCTGGGAAAAAGGACAAACTGGCAGCTCATAACTCTGAGCTAGTGTGGGCCCAAGGGTCCGAACGACCCGTGTTCTAAACCCGGCTCTGCCCCTTGTCTGCTGTGTAACCTTGGACAAGTCACTTAACTTTCCCTCATTTATATAATGGGGATTCAATTCCTGTCATCCCTCCCCGCTAGACATTGAGTCCCACATAGGACAGTGCCTGTGCCTAACCTGATTATCTTGTATCTACCCCAGTGCTTAGCACAAAGTAAACGTTGAAATACCACACTTATTATTAGGGAAAAGGTCAGGCGAGCCTCCTTAAATAGCGACTGGAGCATTTGTCTCCTTGCATGCTAAAGCCCACTGTTGGGTAGGGACTGTCTCTATATGTTGCCAACTTGCACTTCCCAAGCGCTTAGTACAGTGCTCTGCACACAGTAAGCGCTCAATAAATACGATTGACTGATTGATTGATAAAGTATGGCTGCAGAGAATAGTTTGAGCATAGCTGAATCTATCTCACAGATGGAAGGAAAGCAATGTGGCCCAGGAGAAAGAGCAGGGGCCCAGGAGTCAGAAGACCCAGGTTCTAATCCCGGCTCCACCGCTTGCCGACTGTGTGACCTTGGGCAAGTCACTTAATTCTCTGATCCTCAGTTATCTCATCTTTAAAATGGGGATTAAATCCTACTTATTCCTACTTAGATTGTGGGACAGGAACTGTGTCCAGCCATCTTGGATCTGCCCCAGTACTTAGTCCGGGGCCTGGCACATAGTAGGCACTTAACAAGTATACCGTTATAAAAAATGGTAGCCTATGAATCTAGATCAATCAATCAATCAAATTTATTGAGCGCTTACTGTGTGCAGAGCACTGTACTAAGCGCTTGGGAAGTACAAGTTGGCAACATATAGAGACAGTCCCTACCCAACAGTGGGCTCACAGTCTAAAAGGGGGAGACAGAGAACAAAACCATACATACTAACAAAATAAAATAAATAGAATAGATATTTCTCTGCTGAATTTGCTTAGCAGTGTTTACTGGTAAAATTTTCTTAGAAGGGCCAATAAAACCCAGTATTAAAGCACAAAGTCTTGCTCTCTGAACTTGTCCTGTATCTGTCTTGCAGAAAGGATGATAATGATAATAATTATAATGATGTTTGTTAAACGTTTACTATGTGCCAAGCACTGTTCTAAGCACTGGGGTAGATACAAGGTTATCAGGTTGTCCCACATGGGGCTCACAGTCTTAATCCCCGTTTTACAGATGAGGCAACTGAGGCACAGAGAAGTTAGGTGACTTGCCCAACGTCACCCAGCTGATATCTGACTCTCAAGCCCATGCTCTTTCCACTAAGCCACGATCACCTGTTGTGCCACAAATTCAGACCACACTTTGCTTATGGTAGCCCACAGTTCTTTAGCAGCCTGTTCAGAAGTTGTCTGGCAAGAATCTTGTCAGCAGTGAATAGCAGGGGGATTCCCCGGTAATTTCTAGTCATCTCTCTCTCTTTTCTTCCTGAAGATGGAGATTATCATGGCATCTTTAAACTCTTGGGCTATTTCCTCAGTGATCTATCTGCTAGTTAGAGACAGCTAAGGGTTAGGTCTCCTCCTCGCGCGTAGATTTGTGCACGAATACCATCAGATCTATGTGGTTTTCCGTTTTATTATTAATTGTAATAATAATTAATAATAAAATGCACCATGGTATTTGTTGTGCACTATGTGCCAAGCACCGTGAACGATTTGGTACAATCAGATCAGACACAGTCCCTGTCCCACCTGGGCCTCATAGCCTGAGTTGGAGGGAGAACAGGTATTTAATCATCATTTTGGCACAGAGAAGTTTAGTGACTTTTCCAAGATTTTACAGCCGTAATAATAAAAATAATGATAATAACTGCAGCGTGGCTCAGTGGAAAGAGCCCGGGCTTTGGAGTCGGAGGTCATGGGTTTAAATCCCGGCTCTGCCACTTGTCAGCTGTGTGACTTTGGGCAAGTCGCTTCACTTCTCTGGGCCTTAGTTCCCTCATCTGTAAAATGGGGATTAAGACTGTGAGCCCCCCACGGGACAACCTGATTACCTTGTATCCTCCCCAGTGCTTAGAACAGTGCTTTGCACATAGTAAGCGCTTAACAAATGCCATCATTATTATTATTATTATTACTCTAGTTGTAAAACTACTGTAATACAACTGTAGTTGTTACGTGCTTACTATGTTCCAGGCCTTGTACTAAGTGCTGGGGTGGACACAAGCCAATTGAGTTGGATAAAATCCCTGTCCCATACTGGGTTCACAGTCTTAACCCCCATTTTACAGACCAGGTAACTGAAGCACAGAAAAGTGAAGTGACTGGCCCAAGGTCACACAGCAGACAAGGGACAGAATAGGGATTCGAACTCAGGTCCTTCTGATGTCCAGGCCCCGGCCCTATCCACCAGGCCATGCTACTTCTCCAAGGAAGCAGAAAAGTGTTAGACTAGGGATTAGAACCCAGGTTTCCCGACTCCCAGTCCTCCGCTCTCTCCACGAGGTTGCACCGCCTGTGGGACAACCTGATCACCTTGTAACCTCCCCAGCGCTTAGAACAGTGCTATGCACAAAGTAAGCGCTTAATAAATGCCATCATTATTATTATTGTTGCCTCTCAGCCGCTTTTTCTGACTTTGTGCAGGCTACTTCCTCAAAAGTGGAAACTGAGGTCATGTATCCACATTCTGGCCAAGTTTCCGCTTTGAAGAAAGCCAACATAATTAGCGAAACGTATAATCCTCTTTTGTTATGATCCCAAGACATTCACGTTATATAGCTATTCCATAATATGATTTCAAATTAGAATCAGTACTTGCTTATTTTATAGCTAATATCTTCATTCCCGGTTTGCTTTTTCTAGATCAAAGCTGGATGCCCTACTTGACATCGCTGACTGATTAATTGTTTGTTGACAAGGACCCTTCTTTTCTTACCAATAGGCCTTTTCTGATTACTCCTCTCAGCATCGGGTAAAATAAGATACTGGTTTCCAGGCAATAAAAGCAATGCAGTCACTAGGAACAGTGGTCAATATTGTTCTTAATTCAGCACGCGTTAACGAGAAGAGGTGAAACATCAGTGCTTTAAGATACTGTTTTTATGTCACGCTTTTGCAATCTCAATCAGTGGCATTTATTGAGCAGTTACTGTGTGCGGAGCAGCGTATTAAGTGATTGGAAGCATACAGTGCAACGGAGGAGGAAGACACGTTCCCTTCCCACTGGGTTAAAAAAGCAGCAGCTCGTGGGAAGAAACAAAATAAATCTAGTTGTGCAAGATACCACCACACTGTGCCAACCGTTCTGAGACTTTGTTATTCAGAGTTGTTTTCATGCCCACACACATGCGCACTCACCCCCCTTCCACACACAAACATACACAAAATAAAGTAATACCAGAGCAGAAGGGTGCTGTATCTGTGTTTAAAGAAAGGGTTGTTGGCAAACACCACAGCTCACTTCTGCTGAAATGTACACAACTGATATACGCGGCCCAGAAAGCTGGCACCGGGGGCTTACAAACTTCATTTGCCTGTAAGGAGGAGGGGAGATTTACCTTCAGAGCACGTTCTTGATTGTTTTCAGCAGTCAGATGTCTCATGTTGTTTGCTGAAGTCTGGTTCTGCTCTTTTAGATGATGAAGCTCCCGCTCCAGCCGTTTGCACTGCAACGAGGAAAGAATCCCATTAAGGAAAGGAGCGGTGGCATGCTTTTTTCCGACAGGACACACGGATTAATGGAAATAACACCATCCCAGGCTCCGAGAGGCAACGTATTTCAGTAGTAGAAAACCGACGGGCCAAGGCACGTTTTCATTTGGTCGGGGAGATCGTGGGGAAGGAATCCTACACTCTTCTTCCTTACCTCCATTTTAATTTAATCGTTTGTCCCTCATCCGGCCCTTCCCACGTAAACCTAAAAAGCCCATCGAAACTATTACTCTGAGGGGATAGAAAATCTGTGCAAAACGTTTCCGATTATTTCATAATTAGCTGGCCTGTTAACCACCGCAAAATTCAGTTGACTAAAAGCATTCTATGCAGGTGACTTGAATGCCCTTTTCCCTCACCAAATTGCATAGGAACCGTGCTTGAATCCCAACTTGCGCTACTAATTATTGCATATGAACTAAAAGATATTTACCGTATTGATACCTGATCTATCTCTTGATCATCATCTTCATCCAGTTACCTCATCTGCAAAATGGGGATTAAGACTGTGAGCCCCACATGGGACAACCTGATTACTTTCTATCTACCCCAGCTCTTAGAACAGTGCTCGGCACATAGTAAGCGCTTAACGAATGCCATCATTATTATTATTATCCATAGTCTTTAGTATGTGTGCACAGCACTGTATTGAGAAGCTAATGTGTACAGAGCACTATGCTAGATGATTAGGAAGACACAATAAAAGTAAAAGATCTGACCCCCACAATCAAAGAATTTCCATTGTAATGGGTGAAGGCAGTCACAAATTGCCAAACAGTAAGGAAAAGAGTAAGAGCACAGCTGGAAATGATAAAATCCAAAGTTTGTCATACAATGCATAAGCAATAAACATGAATGTTTAGGGGACTGGTGGGGTAGCATGACCAATAAGATGGGGATTAGTGAAGGAAAGCTTCCCGGAGGATGTGGCTTTTAAAGGTGACTTTGAAGGTCAGGAGGTTTGGTGGATTTGAGACGAGAGGGAACCATGGAAGCAGAAAGGTGGGAGCAATGGATTGGGCTCTGAAGTCACAGAATTTGGTCATTATAACAATAATCACCATAGTGATGACTGTGGCATTTGTTAAGCCCTTAGTATGTGCCAAGGAGTGTCCTAAGCACGGAAATACATGCTAGATAATCAGATCCCACAAGGGGACTAACAATCTAATAGGAGGGAGAACAGGTAATGAATCCCCCTTCTGCCCATGAGGGAATTGAGGCCCAAAGAAGCTAGGGATTTGCCCAAGGTCACATAGGAGGTAAGTAGTGGAGCTCAGATTAGAACCCAGAGCCTCTGATTCCCAGACCTGTGCTCTTTCCACTCAGCCATGCTGCTTTGCTGGATCTTTTTAGATTGCAAGATCCTTGAGTGGTGAGACCAGGAATCTCAGGAATTGACTATAGTGTTTCTCATTCAGTGGGCCATCAGTGAATGCTTATGATTCACTGACATTACTTTTCTTCACCTAAATGTGAATTTCTAGTATCACCTCAGTAACATTCCTTTCTATAAGGTAAAACTTCAACTGATGCTTTGCTATCCTGAAAGCTTGTCTTTGCAGACAATGCTTGAAAAAGTTGAAAAACTCTGAGCCTTCCATCCACCTTAGTCCCTCTACGTTTTATGTCACTGATTCGGAGGATTTCCTTTGAAAGAACATGTGTTTTTATAAGTTTCTTCCAGGACTTGGGAACGCCAACATCTGCAAGCAAGAAACTGGACGTCCTTTAGAAAGTATCTTTGGGATCCCATGGGGTGAGGCTGACCAGGCACAATGGTGATGACGGGAAAACAAAGAAGTGGGTTTAAAATGTTCGTGCTGAAATCTTATATAGTCTAAAGACAAAGAAAAGACTAGTTAATGCAAGTCCAAACTAGTTATTTGAGAAGGCTACAGATAATGTCTTAAAAATAAAGTGAATATTGCATTTACCATACCATAGGGTACAGGTGCAAAAATCTCTAAATTTAATTGAAAATTAGCGTTCAAACTTGGGGGTAGGGAGGGTTGAAATGGCCTTGATTTTTAATTTTTTTAGTGCATATTTTTCTAAATCTAACCTGTACAACCCTCATATCTCTCATCAGTTGTCCACAGTGATTTGCTCAAATTGGAAAAGGAATTGGTAAAGAAGAGTCCCTTGGCATCTAGATCAATGAGTCTTTTGAAATAAAGGGTGTGATGAACCAGGTCACTGGTATTTAAGAGGTGAAGCTGAAAAATAATAGACAGTGCCCTGGGATCATGGTTGTGAGGAGGTTATAGGAAGTGGTTTAGTTGGAAATTTCAGCTTGGAAACCCCTGTTGAAACAGCTTTATTAGTAATAATAATTCATTCATTCATTCAATCGTATTTATTTGAGTGCTGGCTGTGTGCAGAGCACTGTACTAAGCGCTTGGGAAGTACAAGTTGGCAACATATAGAGACGGTCCATAATAATAATGATGATGGTATTTACTAAGAGCATACTATAGATCGAGCACTGTATTAAGTACTAGGGTAGATACAAGATAGTCAAGTGGGCTACAGTCCCTGTCCATCATCTGGCTCACAGTTTAAGAAGGAGGGAGAACAGGTATTGAATCCCTATTGTACAGATGGGGGAAATGAGGCAAATAGAAGCTAAATGACTCGCCCAGGCAATCAATCACTCATATTCCTCCAAAATCTCCAGTGGCTACCAATCAATCTGCGCATCAGGCAGAAACTCCTCACCCTGGGCTTCAAGGCTGTCCATCCCCTGGCCCCCTCCTACCTCACCTCCCTTCTCTCCTTCTCCAGCCCAGCCCGCACCCTCCGCTCCTCCGCCGCTAATCTCCTCACCATTAGGCCTCCTTCTCGCCTGTCCCACCATCGACACCCGGCCCACGTCCTCCCCCGGGCCTGGAATGCCCCCAATCCCTCTGCCCATCCACCAAGCTAGCTCTCTTCCTCCCTTCAAGGCTCTGCTGAGAGCTCACCTCCTCCAGGAGGCCTTCCCAGACTGAGCTCCCTCCTTCCTCTCCCCCTCCTCATCCCCCCATCTTACCTCCTTCCCTTCCCCACAGCACCTGTATATATGTATATATGTTTGTACATATTTATTACTCTATTTATTTATTTTACCAGTACATATCTATTCTATTTATTTTATTTTGTCAGTATGTTTGGTTTTGTTCTCTGTCTCCCCCTTTTAGACTGTGAGCCCACTGTTGGGTAGGGACTGTCTCTATGTGTTGCCAACTTGTACTTCCCAAGCGCTTAGTCCAGTGCTCTGCACACAGTAAGCGCTCAATAAATACGATTGATTGATTCATTGAGCATTTACTGTACACTGAGCACTGCACTGAACTCTTGGGAGAGCACCATATAACTAAATTGATACAAGTGTTCCCTTCTCACAAAGAGCTTACGGTCTAGAGAGGGTGTAATCAATCCTTCAGTGACCTATATTGAGCGCCAGCTGTGAGCAGAGCCCTGTACTAAGTGCTTGGGAGCTGATAGATACGTTCCCTGCCTATGAGCTTGCAGTCTAGACAACGGCTTTACTCTCTAAAGGCAAATGGCAGCACCGAGTTTAGAACCCACATCTTCTGAGGCCCAGGCCCGTGCTCTTTCCGTTAGGCCACACTGCTTCCTTGCCACCCCATCCTTCCACCCCCGGGCACTTCTAGTCAGCCACGCAGCCCCAGGATTCGAATCGAGTCGAATCAAATTTCACAATCCCGCATTTGACAGGGTGTCCTAACGGGAAAGGCAACTTCCCCATTACAGGAGGGCCACTAGGCCTGTGGAAAACGTGGTGATCCTGAGGGATTCTCTAGAGTGGAATTTATTCTAATGGGATTTGACCTATTCGTCGAGCGGCGGGAAGGAAGATTGAGCCTCCACTACCCACAGTTCGGATTCAAGCAAATGCTTTTAATGAGAGAGAATATTGCTTTTCTGTCTATTAAACAGCATTTTAATAAAACCAATGTTATGTTTTTCAGTAAGGTGATATTAGAGATGAAATGAAAGGTCACTAGGGAGGAGGAAATGGTTCTTTCGATTCCCCTTTCTACTGGTCTGGAGAGTGAAATGGCACTGCTCCATTGACCTGCAGACACTTGGGATCATCTCCTTTAACAGCTCTAGCATGTGAATGCTGAACTGTTTTGTTTTTTTTTAAGATATTTGTCAAATGCTTAGTAATGTGCCAGGCACTGTACTAAATGCTGGGATAGATAAAAACTAATCAACTTGGATACAGTCCTTGTCCCACATGGGGCTCCCATTCTTAATCCCCATTTGACAGATGAGGTAACTGAGGCCCAGAGAAGTGAAATGACTCTCCCCAGGTCACAGAGCACACAAGTGGCAGAGGGGTAAGAACCCAGGTCCTCTGACTACTAATCGAAGACTCTTTCCACCGTGCTTCAAACTGCACCAAGACTGTTTTCCGCTCCCTCGCCCATGTCTTTACCTGCAATTTCATCCGACTAAAGATACAGGGTTGGGTGGAAACTGGACAGAAAAGATAGCTGATCTGATTTTTTGCTCCAATCCATCATTTCACTTTTCCTCTTGAAGATAACCCCAGAGAAATTATTCCCATCCAAGAAATTCTTCAACTGGAAAGCAAGCGCTCTCAGGTTTAAACAATCCTGGTCTTCCTTCCTTAACAGTCAACCCTTTCATCCTGAATGCTCCCTTTACTTTTTAAAAGGCAACTGTACTAAACATTGGAGTGGATACAAGAGAAGCAGTGTGGCTCAGTGGGAAGAACGCAGGCTCAGGAGTCGGAGGTTATGGGCTCTAATCCCGGCTCCACCACTTGTCAACTGTGTGACTTTGGGCAAGTCACTTAACTTATCTGTGCCTTAGTTACCTCATGTGTAAAATGGGGATTAAGACTGTGAGCCCCACATGGGACAACCTGATTACCTTGTATCTACCCTAGTACTTAGAACAGTGCTTGGCACATCATAACGCTTAACAAATACCACCATTATTATTATTATTATACAAGCTAATCAGGTTGAACACAGTCCATGTCCACAGTCCACAGGCCTTCCCAGACTGAGCCCCTTCCTTCCTCTCCCCCTCGTCCCCCTCTCCATCCCCCCATCTTGCCTCCTTCCCTTCCCCACAGCACTTGTATATATGTATATATGTTTGTACATATTTATTACTCTATTTATTTATTTATTTTACTTGTACATATCTATTCTATTTATTTTATTTTGTTGGTATGTTTGGTTTTGTTCTCTGTCTCCCCCTTTTAGACTGTGAGCCCACTGTTGGGTAGGGACTGTCTCTATATGCTGCCAACTTGTACTTCCCAAGCGCTTAGTACAGTGCTCTGCACACAGTAAGCACTCAATAAATACGATTGATGATGATGATGATACATGGATCTCACAGAATTAATCCCCGTTTCACAGACAAGTTAAGTGACTTGTTCACAGTCACATGGCAGACAAGTGATGGAGCTGGAATTAGACCCCAGGTCCTTTGGACTCCCAGGACCGTGCTCTATTTACTGGGCCACTCTGCTTCCCTAACAGCTTGCCACGTGGAGGCTCAACTTTTCCTTTATAGACAATTTTTTAATGATAGTGGCTAAGATCTTATTATACATCAAACACTGTTCTAAGCACCGGGATAGACACTGGTTTGTCAGGTCAGATACAGTCCCTGTCCCATATGAGGCTCACAGTCTAAATTGGAGCGGGGAGGATTTAATCCCCATTTTACAGGTGAGGTAACTGAGGCACGGAGAGGTTAAGTACCTTGCTCAAGGTCACACTGCATGCAAGTGGCCGAGTCAGGATTAAAACCCATGTCCTCCAACTCCCTGGCCTGTGCTCTTTCCACTAGGCTACACAGGTTCTCTCAACGCCTGCTCATCCAAACAGGGACATGAACCCTGAAACCCGGGATTAAAAATCTGATACTGTACCGCCTGATCTCCCCAGGACAAATCTTCTAGTCAATCAATCATATTATTGTGCACTTACTGTGTGCAGAGCACTGTGTTAAGCACTTGGGAGAGTACAACATAACAGAGTTCGTAGACACGTTCCACGCCCATTACGAGTTCACAGTTTAGAGGGGGAGACAGACGTTAATATAAATAAACTACAGCTATATTACGCACTTACTAGCTTTAGGGCACTGTACTAAGCACTTGGGAGAGTACAATACAACAGAATTGGCGGACGCATTCCCTGCCCGTAATGAATTCACAGTTAAAACAGAAACCAAACTTTGGTGTCCATGCAAATTTTGTACTTTGAACTACAGGGGTTTGGAAGCACATAGGCTTCCATAAATCAAAATTTAACCTTTTTCAGTTAAAAGTGCGAGAATGGGAACGAATGATTATTCTACAGATTAGAACATTTCCATGAAAAGCATACTTTGTAATTAAGCATTCATAAACTTTAAAGACCTGGCAGCCACTTAATGAATATGCTGAAATGATTGTTTATACACTGCTCAGAAGTTTAAACACATCGAGAGATCAGGAAGAAAAACTAGTTACATGCCCAATCTTGAAATGATTCGATACAAAACAATGTGCTACTAATTTGGGAAAGAGTTCATCGAATTACATTTTGCCCCGGGACCTCTATATTTCACAAAACCATAATTTCTGAAGCCGAATGCATTGTATTTATGTTCCCTCTTTCTCCAGCCTAGCGGCACGGCTGGTGTAACCCAATGGAGGATTGTAGCAATTACAGAATTTGATACAATGTTCTCTTTGGGTTCGGAAATGCACAAATATGGATCAGGATTTTATTTTTTACAATAATCCTCTGATCAATCAATCAATCAATCGTATTTATTGAGCGCTTACTGTGTGCAGAGCACTGTACTAAGCGCTTGGGAAGTCCAAGTTGGCAACATATAGAGACAGTCCCTACCCAACAGTGGGCTCACAGTCTAAAAGGGGGAGACAGAGAACAAAACCAAACATACTAACAAAATAAAATAAATAGAATAGATATGTACAAGTAAAATAAATAAATAAATAAATAAATAAATAGAGTAATAAACATGTACAGACATATATACATAAGGAAGAATACTGATTGGATCTCACTTCAAAGTGAAGAAAAATAGCATATGGCTAAAAGCCTTTCAAGGAGGCATGAAGATCATAGCCCAGTTTGCCTAGACTCAATCAATCTTATTCAGTCAGTCGATCAAACGTATTCATTGAGTGTTTAATGTGCACAGAACATTGTACTAAGCGCTTGGCAGAGTACAACAGAACAATTACTTGCCCAAGATGAGCTTACAGTCTAGAGGGGGAGATGGACATTAACATAAATAAATTACAGCTCTGTACAGAAGTGCTTTAAGGCTGGGGGGCCCTTCCCCACAGCACCTGTATATATGTACATATGTTTGTACATATTTATTACTCTATTTACTTATTTATTTTACTTGTACATATCTATTCTGTTTATTTTATTTTGTTAGTACGTTTGGTTTTGTTCTCTGTCTCCCCCTTTTAGACTGTGAGCCCACTGTTGGGTAGGGACTGTCTCTATATGTTGCCAACTTGGACTTCCCAAGCGCTTAGTACAGAGCTCTGCACACAGTAAGCGCTCAATAAATACGATCGATTGATTGGAAGCAAATCAGGGCAAGCACTTACTGTGTGCAGAGCACTGTACTGAACGCTTGAGAGGGTGCAATACAACAGAGTTGGTAGACACATTTCCTGCCCACAGCGAGCTTACAGTCTGGAGGACTGATTGAAGAGCGGAAGCCATCACAGAAACAGAATTCGCTTAAGGTCTGTTTCACATCCTCTCTTTAAAATAAGCCCTAGAGAGACAACGGAGCCTAGATTTCTAAATGTTCTGCTGGCAGAGAGTATGGGAGAAGGGATCTGGGCTAGCGGGAGGTGCGATGAGGCCTTGACAAGCTCCAAGGCCCTCCGTGTTAAGAGAGCTAAAGAAGCTGCGGGGTCGAGTGGAAAGAGCTTGGGCCTGAAAGTCAGAAGACCTGGGTTCTAATCCTGGCTCTGCCGCTCGTCTGCTGTGTAACCATGGGCCAGTCCTTTAACTTCTGTGCCTCAGTTACCTCATCTGTAAAAGGGGGATTAATCCTGGGAGCCCCAAGTGGGACAAGGACTATGTACAACCTGATTAGCTTGTAGCTACACCAGGGCTTAAAACAGTGCATAGCACATAGTAAGTACTTAACAAATACGATTAAAAAAATGGTTAGTGCAACTCTTAGACCACAAGTACTTTCATTCTTTTGATTACTTGCTTTTGGACGTAGGTCTTTTCATCTGTAAAATGAGGGTTAAACACCTCTGCTCCCTCCTCCTTAGACCGTGAATTGCATATGTGACAGGGCCTGTATCCGACCTGGTTATCTAGGTTCTTCCCCAAGTGTTTAGTACAGTGCTTGTCACAGAGTAAGCATTTAACAACTATAACAATTGTTATTATTATGGAAGATATTAAATATAAGGCTACTTTGTAATAAGAAGTTTTTATGTCTTCTAGAACTTCATTTGGTAAGGAACTTTGTAACAAATGGAATTCACCTAAAGACAAAAATTCTAGTTACGCGCTAGATGGTGATATGTGTTTGACTCACTCCCCATCTATGTCTGCCTTTATATTGCAACCGATGACTTTCAACATCGTGTCTTGGGTTCTAATCCTGCTCCACCACTTGTCTGCTGTGTGACCTTGGGCAACTCAACATCTCTGTGCCTCAGTTACCTCATCTGTAAAAGGGGGATTAATCCTGGGAGCCCCAAGTGGGACAAGGACTACGTACAACCTGATTAGCTTGTAGCTACACCAGGGCTTAAAACAGTGCATAGCACATAGTAAGTACTTAACAAATACGATTAAAAAAATGGTTAGTGCAACTCTTAGACCACAAGTACTTTCATTCTTTTGATTACTTGCTTTTGGACGTAGGTCTTTTCATCTGTAAAATGAGGGTTAAACACCTCTGCTCCCTCCTCCTTAGACCGTGAATTGCATATGTGACAGGGCCTGTATCCGACCTGGTTATCTAGGTTGTTCCCCCAAGTGCTTAGTACAGTGCTTGTCACAGAGTAAGCATTTAACAACTATAGCAATTGTTATTATTATGGAAGATATTAAATATAAGGCTACTTTGTAATAAGAAGTTTTTGTCTTCTAGAACTTCATTTGGTAAGGAACTTTGTAACAAATGGAATTCATCTAAAGACAAAAATTCTAGAGTTACGTGCTAGATGGGGATATGTGTTTGACTCACTCCCCATCTATGTCTGCCTTTATATTGCAGCCGATGACTTTCAACATCGTGTCTTGGGTTCTAATCCTGCTCCACCACTTGTCTGCTGTGTGACCTTGGGCAACTCACTTAACATCTCTGTGCCTCAGTTACCTCATCTGTAAAACGGGGATTAATCCTGGGAGCCCCAAGTGGGACAAGGACTATGTATAAACTGATTAGCTTGTAGCTACACCAGGACTTAAAACAGTGCATAGCACATAGTAAGTACTTAACAAATACGATTAAAAAAATGGTTTGCACAACTCTTAGACAAGTACTTTCATTCTTTTGATTACTTGCTTTTGGACGTAGGTCTTTTCCTTCTTTTTGTTCAGTTGTAACCTGGTAATGCTGAATCTTAGAATAAGCTGACATACAGGAAAACATAATTCTGTATATAATACTGTCCTGATGAGTTGGTTCTTAAGTAAGCATCACTGGATTTTCTCCAAACCCATAAACAAACAATTCTATAACCTAAATGATAACTTGGCAGTTGCTGCATAAAAGGGACAAAGATGCTTCTTGCCCCATTTCAAAGGATGCAACACTAGATCGGGAAATGAATAGGACTGTTGGCTGGGTGAACCGCTCCTGTGCAGTTATTGTATTTACGAGATCACAGGTACTTCCTCCCAGTTTGCAAACTTCATTTGTCCACCATTATGACTACTGGATTCCCAATAGAGCTGTCAGTTATTAGGTGCCTGCTCTTTAATTTTCTTGTTGTGTACGGTGTGATTCCCCAAACGTCTTTAAATCCCAGTGGAATGATCACATTTGCTGTGTGATCTTGGGCAAGTCACTTAACTTCTTGGGCTTCAGTTACTTCATCTGTAAAATGGGGATTAAGAATATGAGCCCACTGTGGGACAGGGACTGTGCCCAACCTGACTGACTTGTATCTACCCCAGTGCTTAGAACAGTACTTGGCAAATAGTAAGTGCTTCAAAAATACCATCATTATTATTATTATTATTATTAAAGCTTACTGAAGTGGAAAAAACTACAAACAAATGGAAGGGAAAAAACATGCTGATTAGGCTGGACACAGAATGTACTCAAAGAGTAAGTTTTAGGAGCAATTAATTTTTAGGGGTTGGCTATCCTGATCGTTTTCCATAGGTTTTATCAAAACAAATAATTCATCAATGCAAACTTTGGATATTTTTAACTATTCTTGAAATTGCATTCTAGATTGCTATATAATGACAAAAGGGTTTGTTGGGTGCTACAGAATTTGAAGAGCAATGCTAATAATTGAGGCATTCACTAGACTGTGAGCCCACTGTTGGGTAGGGACTGTCTCTATATGTTGCCAATTTGTACTTCCGAAGCGCTTAGTACAGTGCTCTGCACATAGTAAGCGCTCAATAAATACGATTGATGATGATGATGATACCGAGTACGGTTCTAAATTGTTGTGGTACAGCCAAGGTAACCAGGCCAGACTCATTCCCTGTCCCGTCAGATTAATTCAATCATTCATTCATTCAATTGTATTTACTGAGCGCTTACTGTGTGCAGAGCACTGTACTAAGTGCTTGGGAAGTACAAGTCGGCAACATATAAAGACGGTCCCTACACAACAACAGGCTCATAGTCTAGAAGAGGGAGAAAGACAACAAAACAAAACTTGTAGACAGGTTTATTGAGTGCTTAATGTCTGCAAAGCACTGTACTAAGTGCTTGGGAGAGTATAATACAACAAAAAACAGACACACTCCTGCGCACAACAAGCTCACAGTCTAGAGGGGAGGATTAAGTAGGAAGGAGAGCGGGTATTGAATCCCCACTTTAGATGAGAAAACTGAGGCACTGAGAAATTAAGAGAACTGCCCCATGTCCCAGAACCAGGATTAAAAATCAGGTCCAGTGACTCCCAACTCCATGCTCTTTCCATTAGGCCACACTGCTTCTCCAGCAGCAAACAAGTCTGTTACATTGTACTCTCTGTCAAGAGCTTAGTCCAGTGCTCTACACACAGAAAGCACAAAATAAAAGCCATTGATTGATTGATTGTTGTGAAAGAGCCTACGGATCTTGTCCCCTGGAGGGTCTCACGTTCTATGAATCAAGGTACGGGGATAAACACTGGGAACACTGGATTATCCATGTAGACCGTAGACTCTAAGCTCATTGTGAGCAGGGAACATGTCCACCAGCTCTCCCCCAAGAGCTTAATACAGAGCTCCACACACTGTTAGCGTTCAATAGATACCATTGATTGATGAACTATAACTGCTTCAGGACACTGGTGTGCCATTTTGTATAGTGAACCATAGACAGAGACAGAATATATCTTTATGCTGAAAGAGAAGGCTAACTCTTGTCACTTCAACTTTCACAGTATCGCTAAAATCCGCCCTTTCATCTCCATCCAAACTGCTATCACGTTAATCCAAGCACTTATCCTATCCCGCCTTGACTTCTGAATCAGCCTCCTTACTGACCTCCCTGGTTCCTGTTTCTTCCAACTCCAGTCCAGACTTTGCTCTGTTGCCCGGATAATTTTTCTACAAAAACATGCAGTCTGTGATTCTCTACTGAAGAATGCCCAGTTTTCCCCATCCACCTCTGCATCAAACAGAAGCTCCTGACAGCTTCAACCTTCACAACACGGCTTAAATCCATCCTTTCCTCTCCATCTAAACTGCTACCATGTTAATCCACGCACTTATCCCACCTTGATTACTGTATCAGCCTCCTGGCTCATCTCCCTGCCTCTTGTCTCTCCCTATTCCAGTCCATACTTCACGCTGCTTCCCAGATCATTTTTCCTACAAAAAACATTCAGTCCACGTTTCTCTCAAGAACATCCACCTCTGCATTAAACAGAATCTCCTTACCATCAGCTTTAAAGCACTCCATCACCTTGCCCTCTCCTACCTCACCTCTCTACGCTCCTAAAACAGCCCAGAATGCACACTTTGCTCCTCTAATGCCAACTTACTCAATGTACCTCGATCGATCTCGTCTATCTGACCACCGACCTCTTGCTCACATCCTGCCTCTGGCCTGGAATACCCTCCCTCTTCATATCCGACAGACCATTACTCTCCCCTCTTCAAAGCCTTAACTGTGACATGTTACATCACCTCAAAGAGACTTTCCCTCTCTAGGCCCTCATTTCTTCTTTTCCCACTCCTTTCTGCATCACCCTGACTTGCTCCCTCCAGCCCCTCAGCACTTTTGTAGATATCTGTAATTTATTCACAATGTCCATTTCCCCCTCTAGACTGAAAGCTCATTGTGGGCAGGGACTGCGTTTGTTATATTGTTGTACTGCACTCTCCCAAGTGCTTAGTACAGTCCCCTGCACACAGTAAGTGCTAAATAAGTATGACTGATTGAGAGAGTTTATCCTGCGGGTTTAAAGATGCTACTGATAATGAAATCACATTAATGTGCGCGGGTACGTGAATATGTCTACCAGCTCTAGCTAGACTGTACTTTCCCAAGCACTTAGTACAGTGAGTTGCACACGGTAAGCACTCAATAAATATGACTGACTGGTGATTATGGCTAAGAGTGATCTGGGATCGAGTCCATTCCACATTGCGTGCTGTAAAGATTGCCTTCATTCATTCATTCATTCAATCCTATTTATTGAGCGCTTACTGTGTGCAGAGCACTGTACTAAGTGCTTGGGAAGCACAATTCTGCAACATATAGAGATGGTTCCTACCCAACAACGGGCTCACAATCTAGAAGGGGGTGACAGATAACAAAACAAAACACGTAGACAGGTGTCAAAATCACCAGAACAAATAGAATTAAAGCTATATGCACATCATTAACAAAATGAAAAGAATAGCAAATATGTACTAAACATTTTCCAATGGCTGTTAACACTGTCCAAATATTTCCTAACATAGTGTCGTGATGACCCAGCCAAGAGGAAAAAGTCTCAATCGTATTTTCAACACAGTCTAATAGATGTCTCTTAAACAGCTGATGCAGAAAGAAATATTTGATACCACCAGCATCTGAATCTTCCTTGTCCCCGTAGCAGGGCATTGGAGAATTTCATTGTTTGGAGAAAGTCTTGTAGACAGGTAACCTCTACCTAGTCAATGAGTAACAAATATGCTATGAATTGTACATACCAGTGTAAAAAAACAAACAAGCAAACACTCCAGGGGAAGGGGCAGGGAGTTGGTAGATCAGACTCAAACTTCTCCATTAATCGAAACTCCCTGATTGCCGCTCCCGCATATTTCCCTCAGAGCCAGGATGCCAGCAATCCCCGCTACAGTCTTCCCCACATCGCTCATTCTCCCTTGACAGCTTCGGGACTATACTGTTGCCTTTGTGAGCCACCGTGCCCCGGGCAAATCAATCCCTCTTGGTGTCATAAGTTTCTTGAAATTCTACCAAGGCACCCCATTTTTGATGGCTGTCCACCAGGCATACCTGTCTTTGGTATCTGGGCCTCCAGTTCCAGTCATGAAACGTACAATGGGTAAAAGAAAAGGAAACAGACCCAAATGATAAAAGCAAAAATAAGAAATTAAACAAATGACTAAACAGACTGGCAGTTGGAAGTCTGTGTCGAAGAGCCTTCACCCTATTTCCTGGCTGTCTTCATCATCATCATCATCATCAATCGTATTTATTGAGCGCATACTGTGTGCAGAGCACTAAGCACTTAGGAAGTACAAGTTGGTAACATATAGAGACAGTCCCTACCCAGCAGTGGGCTCACAGTCTAAAAGGGGGAGACAGAGAACAAAACCAAACATACTAACAAAATAAAATAAATAGATATGTACAAGTAAAATAAATAAATAAATATTTGCAAAGCACTTTGCAGTGGATGTGATTTGTGCTCCTTCCAGCAAATGGAAGAAATAAAACCCTGCCTACCTGCCTATGAGAAAAAAAACCCCAAAACAAAAACTGTGACACCCTTTCAAAAATAAAAGCACTTAATGGTTGTGGGCCGCAAATCGCATGCTGGCAATCAAATAAGTAATTCAAGAACCAAGATTTGATTATTTTTTGGAACAGTGTGAGACTGAAATACGATTAATGGGCTGGGGTGATTTCTGTCCTGCGATGTTCAAACACAGGAGGTCAGAGGTTTCTTGAAGGAGCAGTTAGGTACTGTGCTCCTCCAAGGTCTCGAGCAAGTTTCTGTTCTTAAGGTGGTTTTTTAGAACAAAAGGAAGCTTAGAGACTGGAGGTAGGTGCTCAAACGGTCTACCCAAAACGATGGACAGATGGGCAAGATGCAGGGGCCTGAAGGATTCACCTAATTGCCAACTCAGGTAGGCTTCTCGGTGTTCACATTCCACTAAGAAATGGCCACCTTCAGCTACCTGTCTGCGCTTACTTAGATCAGGACTATTTGTCAGTGAGTCAATGGAATTTATTTAGTGTCTACTGTGTGCAGAGCACTGTACTAAGCACTTGGGAGAATACGATATAACAATATAACAGACACATTCCAGCCCCCAGTGAGTTTACAGCCTAAAGGGGGAGGCAATCAATCAATCAATCAATCGTATTTATTGAGCGCTTACTGTGTGCAGAGCACTGTACTAAGCGCTTGGGAAGTACAAGTCAGCAACACATAGAGACAGTTCCTACCCAACAGCGGGCTCACAGTCTAGAAGGGGGACACAGAGAACAAAACCAAACATACTAACAAAATAAAATAAATAGAATAGATATGTACAAGATAAATAAATAAATAGAGTAATAAATATGTACAAACATATATACAGGTGCTGTGGGGAAGGGAAGGAGGTAAGATGGGGGGATGGAGGGGGGACGAGGGGGAGAGGAAGGAAGGGGCAGACATTAATATAAATTTATTACAGATATGGACATTTGTGGTATTGGTACAGGATGCATTATAGGGCTACAATGATTATATTCAGGTTGGATTGCAGGACACATCATCTATTCTCCTTCCCCAAAGGCAGGAAATCAAAACTTTTTTAAATATGCCCAATTGTTGTATTGTTACATCGTACTCTCCCAAGTGCTTCGTATAGTGCTCTCCACATAGTAACCAATCATTAAATACGACTGACTGATCGCCTGCTAAGTGTATAAATGTGTGAGAGTGACTGTGAGTGTATAAGAAGGAAAGGAGAAAGAAGAAAAAAAAGAATAGAAAATAAGAATTAGGAAGACAGTGATGAATTGGGGTTTTTTTAATTTGTTTTTTTGACCCATAATCCCAACTCTGCTTACTTGGGACTCTTGACCCCTACCGTCCATTCTAGAGCAGATTGCAAGAGTCTGTTGTATAAAGCAAGGGCAACTTTTGATTCTGGGTTGCCTTATTGTAATGGCTAGATGCTAGGCCTGCCTTTAGGGAATGATGGTGTCTATTGCTCGACATTAACATTGCACAGAAATAAGTGCACACAACACACAATCGTCCAAGGGCCACGTTTCTGCATCATCAAGAAAATCTAGTTACATTCATCAACTAGCCCTTGGAAATCCATTCCTCCTGAGTGGTATATTTTTGCACCGACACCATTTTATTGATGTTCTGACAAACATCAGTCTGTCTGGCCAATTTTAGAGCAACCCTCTGGTGACATATGGCTGGATGACAAAATACTTAGAACAGTGTTCCAGTGCTTAGAACAGTGGAAAGAACAAGGGCTTTGGAGTCAGAGGTTGTGGGTTCAAACCCCAGCTCAGCCAACTGCCAGCTGTGTGACTTTGGGCAAGTCACTTAACTTCTCTGTGCCTCAGTTACCTCATCTGTAAAACGGGGATTAAGACTGTGAGCCTCCCGTAGGACAACCTGATCACCTTGTAACCTCCCCAGAGCTTAGAACAGTGCTTTGCACATAGTAAGTGCTTAATAAATCCTATTATATATTATTATTACTCTAAGATTGCATTTTGCAGAGAGGTTTTCTATTTATTTTATTTTGTTAGTATGTTTGGTTTTGTTCTCTGTCTCCCCCTTTTAGACTGTGAGCCCACTGTTGGGTATGGACTGTCTCTATATGTTGCCAATTTGTACTTCCCAAGCGCTTAGTACAGTGCTCTGCACACAGTAAGCGCTCAATAAATACAATTGATTGATTGATATTTGTTGAGTACGGCACCTAAGCAGCCCCAAATCAAGGAGCAGTCTGGGTTTGGATTTATTTTTTCCACAAACGTATGTGATCATTTCAACCGAAGACTGGACCCAGTATTATTTGCTGTGTGTTAATACACACCTTAGGGATTTCTTCTAGGGGAGGTTGATTCTGAATCAGGCTACCAATAATAATACAAACCATTCTTTCCTTGTTTCAGTCTAAGGTTTTGACATTAAATATTTAAATTAATTCTAGAAAGTGGTTTGGGAGCCTGATCTGGGTGAGCCTAGAGCTTAGCACTGTGATAGATGAGTCAAGTAGCAATTAATCAAACAAACCTGTATGCAAATTTGTCAGCACTACAACAAAGCCTTTTTTGAAAGAGGGCAAGGGTCCTTATGTATTGAATTGAGGATGAGTGGTCCATTTGAAAATCTATTACACCTTAGGGTCCTAATTTCAAATATCGTATTTTTGTTTTGGCTTGATATATGTCTGCGTAAGTCGAGTAGGGGATTTTGCTAGTGATAGGCTAATGGAAATTCACATTTCAGGAGAGAATTGAGTGGGAAGGATGTCTGTTTCGTAAATGCACGCTAAGAAAGTTTCTGAAAGGTGTCAACTGAGTTTCTCATCTCCCCTTTCTAAGGATTAGGCATTAAGGGCCGTAATTACGCTGTGGGCTGGGAACATGTCCACTACTCTGTTATACTGTACTCTCCCGAGCGCTTAGTACTGTGCTCTGCTGAGTGAATACCATCGATATTTAAGGTTGACATTTCCCTCAAATCCAGGAGGATCATTCTATAAGGGTTCGACGTTACGCCATCCGGATGGCTTGGGAGCTCCCTTGTTGGAATCATCATCATCATCATCATCAATCGTATTTATTGAGCGCTTATTGTGTGCAGAGCACTGTACTGAGCGCTTGGGAAGTACAAGTTGGCAACATATAGAGACAGTCCCTACCCAACAGTGGGCTCACAGTCTAAAAGGGGGAGACAGAGAACAAAACCAAACATACTAACAAAATAAAATAAATAGAATAGATATGAATGACTGCAACACTACTCAGATTTGGGGTCGCATCGAGCAATCTTCATCCCAGCTCTTGAAACCACTCAAAGCCGCAGATACAGAAGCAAACCTCGGCCCTGTTCATAAAGTACCTAGGCCACTGGTACGGCCAGCATGTTTCTCTTTGACATAATTCTGTTAAACTGAACCCTCCCAAATACTCGATACAGTGCTCTGCACAAAGTAAGTGCACAATAAATACCACTGATTGATTGACTGATAAACAGAAGATGGCACTGATGGTTTAAGGTTGCTACATGGGACATCTGCTAAATCAGAATAAACCAATCCTACGAGGTTGTCCAATCTCTCAACATTTCTGCGTCGATGCCAATTTCCTGAGGCACTATTCAAAAGTGGGGGCAAACAACCACCTCTCTCAGATGGTCTTTGTTTGGGAGTGATAATAGACTGACGTGAGGAGCAGCATGGATATGTGGAAAAAGCACAGGCCTGCAAGTCAGAGGACCTGGTTCTAAACCCGCTCTAACACTTAACCGCTATTATGGCCCCTCCAGACTGTAAACTCGATGTGGGCAGGGAGCAGTCTACCATCTCTGTTATATTGTACTCTCCCAAGTTCGTAGTACATTGCTCAGTACACAGTAAGCTCTCAATGAATACTATTGACTGATTGAACTTTCTCTGTGCCTCAGTTTCCTCACCTGTAAAATGGGGATTATATAGCCGTTCTTCCTCCCTCTTAGACTGTGAGCCCCATGTGGGGTGGGGACTACATCCAATTGGGTTCTCTTCTATCTCCCTCAGGGCTTAGTATAGTGCTTGGCACACAGTCCCTTCTAGACTGTGAGCCCGTTGTTGGGTAGGGACTGTCTCTATATGATACCCATTTGTACTTCCCAAGCGCTTAGTACAGTGTTCTGCACATAGTAAGCGTTCAATAAATATGATTGAATGAATGAATAGTAAGAGAAAGCGCACTGCGGGCTGGGAATGTGTCTGTTTATTGTTGTAGTATACCCTCCCAAGTGCTTAGTGCAGTGCTCTGCACACATTAAGCACCCAATAAATATGATTGATTGAAGGATTATTCTAGCTATAATGACCAAGTACTTCAACTGGAATCTCCCCAACGTGGCTATAAAATACCCAAGATAATCACCGATGGTATTTATGGAGGACTTACTACATGCAGAGTACTGTTCTAAGCACTCAAGATTGCTTCAACTAGCCAGGGAAATGCAAAAATGCTGTTTCCTTTTACTTCTGACTCCAGTCCTCCTTGGTATTTTTACTTTACCAACGAGGGAAGTGTTCTATAAACGGAGGGTAGGGAAATACATCCATCAGAAGGCTAAAAATCCCAGAGAGAAAAGCTAAAAACAGTTGGAAGAGGAGACACGGAGAAAGCAAACTCGATCATCTTAGCTGAACGCTGAACTCAAATATCCGAAATCCATACTGAAACCGGACTTTGGTTTCCAGGTGCATTGACGTGTTAGCCTCCTGCAGGGCTTGTTCGTTGCAAATCCGCCTTTTGGTCTCCTGATTTTCCCGAAGCCTCAGCTCAAGGACGGCAATCCCTCTCCTGATCGCCACATGCCAGAGGGATTTTGCTGCTGCTCCTGCTGCTGCTGTTAATGCAGTATCTGAAACTGCACCTCCCTACGTGTGACAAACACTTTGCTTTGCACTCTCTTCTTGTGTGTGCTCCATTTCGTCTTTCCACTTGGGAGAATACAATATAACGATATAACAGACACATTCCAGCCCCCAGTGAGCTTACAGCCTAAAGGAGGAGGCAGACATTAATATAAATAAATTTATTACAGATATGGACAATTGTGGTACTGGTACAGGATGCATTATAGGGCTACAATGATTATATTCAGGTTGGTTTGCAGGACACATCATCTATTCTCCTTCCAAAAAGGCAGGAAATCAAAACTTTTTTAAATATGCCCAATTGTTATATTGTTACATCGTATTCTCCCAATGCTTCATACAGTGCTCTCCACATAGTGACCAATCATTAAATACGATTGACTGATCGCCTGCTAAGTGTATAAATGTCTGAGAGTGACTGTGAGTGTGTATAAGAAGGAAAGGAGAAAGAAGAAAAAAAAGAATAGAAAATAAGAATTAGGAAGACAGTGATGAATTGGGGTTTTTTTAATTTGTTTTTTTGACCCATAATCCCAACTCTGCTTACTTGGGACTCTTGACCCCTACCGTCCATTCTAGAGCAGATTGCAAGAGTCTGTTGTATAAAGCAAGGGCAACTTTCGATTCTGCATTGCCTTATTCTAATGGCTAGATGCTAGGCCTGCCTTTAGGGAATGATGGTGTCTATTGCTCGACATTAACATTGCACAGAAATAAGCGCACACAACACACAATCGTCCAAGGGCCACGTTTCTGCATCATCAAGAAAATCTAGTTACATTCATCAACTAGCCCTTGGAAATCCATTCCTCCTGAGTGGTATATTTTTGCACCGACACCATTTTATTGATGTTCTGACAAACATCAGTCGGTCTGGCCAATTTTAGAACAACCCTCTGGTGACATATGGCTGATCAATCCGGCCACGAGGTTTATGAGCGTCTCTTAGTTGCACAGCATCCCATTAAGCTCCCGAGAGATTTTGATAGAGATAAAAGACACACTCCCTTCCTTCAAGGAGCCTACGGTCTAGCAGAGGGAGACGTAAAATTATGTACAGTCTGGAGGAAAAAAATGGATAACTAGATTGGGGGAATGAATACCTGTTTAAATAGCATACTGTGTAAATAGGTAATGATAGGTAATAATAATAATAACTGTGGCATTTGTTAAGTGCTTACTAAGTGCTGGGGTGGATACAATTCCAGCCCCGTCACTTGTCTGCTGTGTGACCTTGGGCAAGTCACTTCACTTCTCTGGCCTAAGTTACTTCATCTGTGAAATGGGGATTGAGACTGTGAGTCTCACCCGGGACAGGGACTCTGTCCAACCAAATTTGCTTGTAGCCGCCCCAGCATTTAGCACAGTGCCTGGCCCATAGGAAGCACTTAACAAATACCAGAATTATCATTATTATTATTATTTTGCAGGTGAGGTAACTGAGGCACACAGAAGTGAAGATTGGGCGTTCCATGGGGGACATGGACTGTGTCCAACCTAATTAGCTTGTATCTACCCCAGTGCTTAAAACAGTGCCTGGCCCAGAGTAAACACTTAACAAATTCCCTAACAAAAACTGAAATGACCATGCAGAAAGTTCTAAGAGTATGTCGACTAGTTGATTCCTTGAACTGCTACAATATTCTGCCTGCTTCCTGGCTACCAAATTATTTATGAAAATGCCATCCACAATCACTATCTTAATCACTATCTCCCCCTTTTAGACTGTGAGCCCACTGTTGGGTAGGGACTGTCTCTATATGTTGCCAACTTGTACTTCCCAAGCGCTTAGTACAGTGCTCTGCACACAGTAAGCGCTCAATAAATACAATTGATTGATTGATTAAAGGAATGCTTTGTAAAGGAATCAACTAGGACTATTTATTTTCTTCAGGAGATCCACCTGGCAGTTCGTTCACAAATTCCTTTTCATTGCTGACTGTCTGGTCAGAACTACAATGAATGCAGGCTCAACCACACTATATTTCTATCCTTCGTTGGCCAGTCTGAGAACTGAAATGAGTTCAACTCCAACCGCAAACTCTAATGATGACATACGGAAACCATTTTTCTAACACAGAAGCTATCTTTCTAAATCAAAGGAAATAGTAGCAGATTACTGAATTGATCATTTATGTCAGTGAGCTATTTAAATAACTATTTTTTCCCCCGTGAGATGGTTTTCTACAGTCTGCCCGTAGAGGGTTTTAACCATGCAGTACAGTGTCTTTAAAAAGTTGGTGATGCTTTCCATGGTTTCTTGTACATTCAATTCCATGCTCTTAGGGAATTACGGAAAGTTCTTCTTATAGTACAAATCTGTTCCAATACCTATTGAAGCAGTGGGGCCTGTTGGAAAGTGGGGTCGGAGGAGCTTGGTTCTAATCCAGTCTTCATCACTTACTGCTATGTGACATAGGCAAGTCACTTAACTTCTCTGTGCCTCAGTTACCTCATCTGTAAAATGGGGATTAAGACTGTGAGCCTCACGTGGGACACCTGATCACCTTGTAACCTCCCCAGCACTTAGAACAGTACTTTGCACATAGCATGCGCGTAATAAATGTCATTATTATTATTATTATTATTATTATCTGCAAAGTGGGAATTCAATCCCCGTTCTCCCTCCTACTTACACTGTGAGTCCCGGGTGGGACCTGGTGATATTTATTTTACTTGCACGTATTTACTATTCTATTTATTTTATTTTGTTAATATGTTTTGTGTTGTTGTCTGTCTCCCCCTTCTAGGTTGTGAGCCCGCTGTTGGGTAGGGACCGTTCCTATATGTTGCCAACTTGTACTTCCCAAGCGCTTAGTACAGTGCTCTGCACACAGTAAGCACTCAATAAATATGATTGAATGAGTGAATGAATGAACTTGTATCTTGCGGGTTGGGTTGTAATAGGAAATCAGCGAGGTAGGATAGGAAGGGACAAGCCGATGATGGTAAGGAGTTTCTGTTTGACGCAGAGGTGGATGGGCTAACAATCACTGGAGGTTTCTAAGGAGTGGGGACACGTGGACTGAATGTGTTTTAGGAAAATCATCCGGGCAGCCACGGGAAACAAAACTTGTAGTGGGGAGAGACAGGATTTGAGACAAGAAACTGAGGCACAGGTAAGGGTCTTGCCCAAGGTCACACTGCAGGAGCTTAGTACAGTGCTTTGCACACTGTAAGCACTCAATAAAAATAATCGAATAAAGAAGGCTGGCAGAACTGGGATTAGCACCCTAGCCCTGTGCTCAGAAAACAGACATTAATAGAAATGAATAAATGATAGATATGTACATAAGTGCTGTGGGGCTGGGAGGGGGGGAGAACAAAGGGAGCAAGTCAGGGTGACACAGAAGGTAGTGGGAGAAGAGGAAAGGGGGGCTTAGTCAGGGAAGGCCTCTTGGAGGAGATGGGCCTTCACTAAGAATTTGAAGTGGGGTAATAATAATAATAATAATAATAATAATAATAATAATGGCATTTATTGAGCACTTACTATGTGCCCAAAGCCACACAGCTGACAATTGGTGGAGTTGGAATTTGAACCCATGACCTCTGACTCCAAAGCCCGTGCTCTTTCCGCCGAGCCACGTTGCTTCTCTACTCTGTACTCTGGCACTGTACTCCCAGTGTACACTTTGTACTCTACTTTGTACACTGTACTCTCCCAAGCACTTAGTACAGTGCTTTGCACAGAGTTATTGCCTGCCAGATTTGAGGAGGGAGAACATTCCAGGCCAGGGGCAGGACGTGGGCGAGGGGTCGGCGGTGAGATACGAAGCCTTGCTGCTTCTCATAACAGATACCCATTCACACAAAACTACACGTGTACAACTACACACACACACACACCCCAGAGGCACATGCCCTGTACACACACACCTTCGTTCATTCATTCATTCATTCATGCAGTCGTATTTATTGAGCGCTGTGTGCACAGCACTGTACTAAGTGCTTGGGAGAGTGCAATATAGCAATAAACAGACACATTCCCTGCCCAGAAGAGCTTAAGGTTTGAGGAGGAGACAGATATTCATATAAATAAATAAATGAAAACCTGGGTAATATTGAAGGGTGTTTTGTCTTCCACTTGAACCTGTATATATGTATATATGGTTGTACATATTTATTACTCTATTTATTTATTTATTTATTTATTTATTTTACTTGTACATTTCTATCCTATTTATTTTATTTTGTTGGTATGTTTGGTTCTGTTCTCTGTCTCCCCCTTTTAGACTGTGAGCCCACTGTTGGGTAGGGACTGTCTCTATGTGTTGCCAATTTGTACTTCCCAAGCGCTTAGTACAGTGCTCTGCACATAGTAAGCGCTCAATAAATACGATTGATTGATTGATTGATTGATTGATTGATTGAACAGCCCATTAGTGGTCACGACCTAATGATCAGCAGGGTGTTCACCTTCCAGATTTTTCTTCCAGGAGCCCCAGCGAGCATCTCCGGCTCCTCCAGGGAGTGGAGATTGGACTTCCTTCTTTCCACTGGAGGAACCTCACAAACAGCCATAATCTGGGCAAAATCCTCTCCTTGGAGCTAAAGAAACGACATCCCCGTCCTCAGGGAGCTTAAAACGCATTGCACTCCCTCGCAAGCTTAGTCTAGTGCTCTGCACACAGTAAGCACTCAAGAAATACCATTGATTGATTAACTGATTAGCAAACTGCTCGATCCATTGAGGAATCAGTCACTGTCAACATCATCATTGCCACTGCAGACATTTAATTAGCGCTTACAGTATACTGTGAAACCCTTTCTTGAGCACTGGGGAATATTATACAGGTTACATAAATACACAGTCCCAAAAGGAACTCATAAGGAGGGGCGATAAGGCAGAGAAAAACAATAGGAAATAATCATAACTAAAAAAAAAATCAGAAAAATGTGGGGAAGAAAGCAGTGCTTCAGAACATTACCAATGTGGTGAAAATATATTTCCCTACCAATCTCTAGATTTACTGGATTGAGTTAGGTGGAAATTGGGACAACCAGACACAGAGAAACAGGGAGGAAGGAAGAATTTTTCAGCTTCTTTTCCATTGTTAGGAAAACTCACTTTCCTAGGTTTCCATGATAGAGAAAAAGAAAATAATAATAATGATGGCATTTATTAAGCGCTTACTATGTGCAAAGTACTGTTCTAAGTACTGGGGAGGTTACAAGGTGATCAGGTTGTCCCACGGGGGGCTCACAGTCTTAATCCCCATTTTACAGATGAGGGAACTGAGGCACAGAGAAGTTAAGTGACTTGCCCAAAGTCACACAGCTGACAATTGGCAGAGCCGGGGTTTGAACTCATGACCTCTGACTCCAAAGCCCGTGCTCTTTCCACTGAGCCAGGCTGCTTCTCTAATAATATAGAAAATAATAATAATAATAATGATGGTATTTGTTAAGCGCTTACTATGTGTCAAGTACTGTTCTAAATACTGGGGTAGACACAAAGTAACCAGGTTGTCGTCCCATGAGGGGCTCACAGTCTTAATCCCCATTTTACAGATAACTAAGGCATAGAGAATAATAATAATAATGGTATTTGTTAAGCACTTACTATGTGCAAAGCACTGTTCTAAGTACTGGGGAGGATACAAGATGATCAGGTTGTCCCACAAGGGGCTCACAGTCTTAATCCCCATTTTACAGATGAGGTAACTGAGGCCCAGAGAAGTTAAGTGACTTGCCCAAAGTCACACAGCTGACAATTGGCGGAGCCGGGATTTGAACCCATGACCTCTGACTCCCAAACCCGTGTTCTTTCCACTGAGCCACGCTGCTGGATAATTGGCTCAAACAGGAATGGAAGGAGGAGTGTTGGGAAGCCAAATTCCCAGGAAGCAGATACTGAAAAAATGTAATTTCATCCTTGCCTGAAAGATGGAGGCTTCTGGTTTTAGGGAGAAAGAGAACAATCCTTTGACTCCATGGGAGCAAAAGTACCTGAAATAAAAGCAGAGATCTGCGCGAAACATCCGGGGCCTTCAGAAGGGGAGACTGACAACAACTGGAACAATCTAAAGTAAGGAAATGCCACCAAAAAAGACCAGCATCAGTGGTATTTATTAAGCACCTTTCTGCATGTAGAGCCCTGCAGCCTCTCCAGTCAACAGTTTGGGGAAATTTTTTTTTCCAAAGGTCTCCCACAAAGCAAGAATTTCTCACACAGACTGAAAAAATTCCCGTTGTTGTTCCCCGGTTATAGAGCGAAAGCCGTCTCTAAGGGAGAGGCTACGAATAGGACAGATTTGGCAGATTCCAAGGCAAAGAATCATTAGGAAATCTCCAATGCTTAGAACGGATGCAATTTTAGAAACAAGCTAAAACAGCCCTGCCCTTCCCAACTGGCAAGGTGTTTGCTCAAAAAGGTCAATGTAAAACGGAATATATTAGAAGAAAATGATTTCTTTATCCTGTGATCAGTTACTACCTCCCGTTGTTTTCTCAGCAAAGAGTAGTCATTAAAATAGTGTCATGGTAGACCACAACATTTGTTTACTAACAAAGCAATCTGAATGGCTGGTTTACCTTTTACCGCCATAAAGAAGGGGTGTGGTGAGCAATATCTATCCACGCTTTGTTTGTTTGTCTTTCTTCATTGGGAAAATATAGACTAAAGGAAATATCAAATATTTGAGTTTATACCATTATATTTGTTTTCGTGCACACAGAAAGTAGTTTGAATGTTTGCTCAGAAACCTAATGAATGTTCCAAGATTACTTCCACTTGCACAGCCCAAAACTTGTGAAAACAATGGCCATCTCATTGCAAAAATGTATTTAAGATGCCTGTGAACAAACACTTGGCATTTAGCGTAAGAGCTTCTCCCAAGCAGTTAGGAGAGTACAATATAACAGAGTTGGTATATACACTCCCTTTCCACAGTGAACTTACAGCCTGGAGGGAATTTTGTCAACGGCCCCAGTGGCAATGCCCCCCGTCAAAATGCCTCCTGAATCCTGGACCAGAGTGGTTTCTAGGAAGTAACATCAATCAATCAACCCATCAATGGTATTTATTAAGCACTCACTGTGTGCAGAACACTGTACTAAGCGCATGGGAGAGTATAATACAACAGAGTGGGTAGACACGTTCCCTTGTCTTCAACGAGCTTACAGTCATTCAATCATTCAATCGTATTTATTGAGCAGTTACTGTGTGCAGAGCGCTGTACTAAGTGCTTGATAGTCGAGATGGGGAGACAGACCCTAATAAAAATGAATAATTTAAGGATATGTACATAAGTGCTTTGGCCCTGAGGGTGGTGGGAATACCAAATGCCCAAAGGCAACAGCATGGGATTGGAAGTTAGAAAACCTCGGACTACCTCTATTATATCATACTTTCCCAAGTGTACAGTATCCTGTATACAGTATGTGCTCAATAAATACCACTGATTGATGGACTGATTGATTGAATTCAAGGTCCTTTCATGGGTCAGTGTGTAACCTTGGACAAATCACTCAGCCTGCCTGTACTTCCAGCTTTTCAATCTGTAAAATGGGGATGTGATTCCTACTCTTCAGACCTCTTAAATGTGAGCTCTGGGTGGATAGGGACCATGCTTAATCTGGCTCTTTTGTATCCACACCACAGTGGATACACCGGTTTTCTCCAAAAGCTTTCAAGCCACATTTCCCCTCTATTTAAGAACCTCTGTTGGTTGCCCCTCCACCTCCACACCAAACAGAAACTCCTCACCATTGGTTTTAAAGCACTCAATCCCCTTGTCCAGCCTTGTTACTTTCTTACTACAACCCAGCCTGTAGGCTTCGCTCCTCTAATGCTCACCTTCTCAAAGTACCTTGATCTCATCTATCTCGCTGCCAACCTCTCACCCACATCCTTCCTCTCGCCTGGAACCCTCTCCTTCCTCATATCCGACAATACTCTCCCCTTCTTCAAAGCCTTATTGAAGGCACTTCTCCTCCAAGAGACTAAGCCCACCTTTCTTCTTCTCCCACTTCCTTCTGAGCCACCCTGACTTGCTCCCTTTATCCATCCCTCCTCCCGGCCCCACAGCACTTAAGCACATATCTGTAATTTATTTATTTCTATTAATATCTGTCTGCCCCTCGAGACTGTACACTCATTCTGGGCAGGGAATATGTCTGTTTACTGTTGCTGGTAACCACCCCAGTGCTTAGTACAGTGCCTGACACATAGTAAGTGCTTAACAAATACCATAAGTATTATTATTTCTTTTTTACTTTAATTGTATTTACCCAAACCCTTATTGTGGTGCTCTGCACCTAGTACTGATCAATCAATGAGATTTATTTAGTGCTTACTGTGTGCAGTGCAATGAACCAAGAGCTTGGGAGAGTCCAGTACAGGAGTTGGAACCCATGAACCCTGCCCAAAAGGAGTTCAGGTAATAGATTCATTCATTCATTCAATTGTATTTATTGAGCGCTTACTGCTCGATATAAACTGTTGATTGAATCACCAGGAAGATAGGGTATCAGTCTTTAAAACTTCAAATGGAAGCATAGTTACATTGCACTGGAACTATTCTTCACTGTAATTCGGCTGCTCTAGGCTGTTTGAGAGCTCAGAATAGGTGTCAGCTGCCAAAGTAAATGTGAAATGGTACACTTTACCTGATGGAGGTGAAAGGAATACTTACATGACTCAATGACACTCAGTAAGTGGCCATTTAATAGCCTCCAAATAAACAAGGAAACAATCTGACACCCTGGAGGTGATGAGAAATCATATAGGGTGACTGGGGGACTGCAAGCAGAGACCAGGATTTAGTTAAGGTGTTACCAAAAAATCAGAGAAAAAGGCATTAAGGAGTTGGGGGAGGGAAGGCAGAAAATCAATAGAGGAAAATAAAGGAAGAAATTAAGAAAATCAAACAATCGTGCACTAATTGAGCAATAATCTCTCAGCAGTGCAGGCGTTTAGAGAGTGTCCAAATCATAAAATGATATCTGGTCCTAGATCGGGAGTGATTTAACGAGAACATTATTTCAGGAATCAGATGCGTTTCTGGGAAAGATTACAATTTCCTCCTAGGTGCCCTCCTCCGTTTAATCCTTTTGCTGTTTCTTGAAGCCCAACATGGCTCCTTTGAATCATCAGGGAAGGAACAGAAGACTTTAACTAATAATTGAAAATGAATGACAAAGGTCTTTGGCAAAGCATAGAATGTCCCCATTGTAGGGACTCTGCTTACAATTTCCATTATTAATAGAGGGTGGATCGGTGGCCGGGGGGGTTAGGGGGGTAGTAAAATATAGAATTTGAGGTCATTATCAGGTTTTGTGTTTAATTCAGGTAAAAACCAGGTTTGAACTTTAAAATTTTCAGACATTGACAATTCTCCACAAGAACGTGCTCAATCAACTTAAATCAACTGTGGAAGGATGCATTCTTAAATCAACTTAGGTTGTTCCTAACAGTTTCACAGCCAGCGTGCACTTTACATTTGTGCTTTTTTCAAGGTTGAATGTGAATTTTTAAATAATTTTGGAGGATCAAATAAAATTGATGAAACCCTACAAACCCAGTCCCTGCTTATTAGCAAGATATAAAAAATAGACTAATAGGAGGGGCGATGGATATAAAAGAGAAATAAGATTAGTTTCCTCCCAAACTCAGATGAATACACACAGAAGACATGTTTTTACACAATGAAAAGCAGATGAACTGTTCAAAAGTTAACTACTGATGCACATTCCAGGGACTTGAAATTATTTGAGTTGCAATAGGAAATTTCAGCTGAATCTATATTTGGGATACAGACTGACCTTTGAAAGATTTTAACGGCATGATCACCCACTATCCTGCAAACACAAACATTACAGTTTGGGAAACCGAAACTACTCCTTTGAAACAAATGGAGAAATTTTACTCCCCATAAATACACACACACACAAACACACACCCCTCCTTTCCTCCCCCAGCTCACCTCCCCTCTAAAGGCCATGACCCTCTTACAGTCTGGTAGGACGGAAGCAACCTTGGAAATTTCCCCTTTTTTACTGAGTCTGCCTTGAACAAAGATCCACTTTATGAAAAGTGGGAGGGAAGATTAAGCACTGATGCAGAATTGAAAGACTTCCCCATAATTAACCTTATTTCATGCTGTACTGTACCAGACACCCTGATCAATTCCCAGAAACACCCCTTCCACATTAGACAAGGAGGTTTTCTTCGCGGCCCATGGATTTGTTTGAAGAGGGGGGGACCCAAACATTTGTGAAAATGAACCGGAGCTTCTCTTAAAGCGAAGTGACCCGAGTCTCAGTTGCACACTAGAAATCCCCTCCAAGAAAAAACAGACAGATTCGATGAATACGGCTAAATAAAAGGGGTTGACCATCATTTTCAATGATGAAAAAGGCGGCAGTCACCAGCTCCTAATGTGAATTGATGCAATGTTCCCTTAACAACGAAGAGAACATCGCCATGTGTTTCTGGAACTTTCCCCATTTTACATTTGGAATTTTTTTTAATGTAGATTAGACCATGCATAATTTCTTACTGATGACCCAAAATGGCAGCAGTTAAAAAACTAAATGCTGTCAATTCAGCCAATGAACAGAAACAACTGAAGCAATTTCAAGACATCATAAATTAAAATGTGGGGAACAAATGGCCTGGTGTATACTGTTTAAAAGACAAATCTGTTAAGAAAGATGCTTCCAAATTTGCCTTTAAAGAAGTAATGTAATTTAGAATATTTTATGTCTGGTTTTCTGAGAATTTCCTTATCTTTAGCTTACTCTAACTCTATATTTTTTCAGTTTATTCCTCCATTGAGGCCTAAGGGCTACTTAGTATGAATGTAACTAAGGACCTAGAAAATGCCACAAACCTACCGCGCCCAAGATTCAGTCCTGGCAGTGACCGCCAAAGAGAGGCAGGGGTGATGGAGAAAAGAGAAAGCCAAAGATGAAGTCAGGCCCACACAAAGGGAGCATCTTGTGAGGAAAATAAATCCATTGGGGAAAAAAAATCAATTTCGGAATGATAAGTATTTTTCCTCTTCAAAAATCTCTGCTTTACCTCTCCTTCCTGTCAGGGAGGAGGCATTTCATTTTATTAGTAGATTGTCCCCGACCCCTGGGCCCCAGAAATACCCTTCTCCCCATCCCAAATCACAATCAACAAAGAGAAAAAAAAAACATGTAACCTAATACCTCTTCTATTCAATAGAGAAAGAAGCCTAGATGCTGCATTTTAACAGGCTGGTAACTGTGAAGAAATATCTTTTCTGCACAGTTTTATCATTGAGAAAGTAACAGAGTATTTCTTAGTGACTCACGTGAGGTCTCTCTTACAAATGGACCTTAAGCAAAAGAAGATGTGGACAGCTGAAAGGGAGCCATTCAGACCTTGGAAAGGATATTCAAAACGTCAAAAATTCTATGATATTAAAATGCAACAGATGCCAATAATGTGTTTCTGTACTAATTTGAAAAGTGTTAGTTTTATTTCTCATTTTGGTGGGCGGGGGGGGGGGGGGGTTAAAAAAGGGAGGAAGAATACACTCCATTTCTTTTTGTTCAATCATTGGGGAAAACTGTGCCAAAATGTGGTTTTACTGACACTCGGACTTACTTGAGACAAAGCAGCATCCCGCTCTTCTGTCACTGCGTTCAATTCTTCAGTGGTTATTTTCTTTTGAAGTTCCTTGGTCTTGTATATCTGATCCACAATTATAGCTCCATTCTTCTGAATCGCTATTCCTGTGCCTGCGTTGTTTATTCTGTTCAGTAATTCCTGTAATGTCTACCAACAGCATTATATGTTAGTCAGACATGAAGTTTTAATATATTTTATTTAATATAGGGTTTTAATTAATAGGCACATGTGAATTGTAAATTGACTGAGTGAAGTTATTGAATTTTCATATTGCAGCAAAGATGTACATTATTAGTGTGTCAATTCTTCTTTTTCCCACATCTTAGTTCCTGAAACCCACTCAATTGAACTTAAGCCTCTAAGATATAAGACTGACATCCAGAAATCTCCTCAGAGAATGGCTTACCATGTCATTTTCTTCAGGGTTAATATTTTCTAGCCTAGAAAAGAGGGACACAGAAAGCCTGATCAGTAGCATTTCCTTAGTGCAGCAAAATGAGTTCGTTTTTTAAATCTTTAGCACCTCAAGTAATTTCATTCGACTAGTCTGTGGAGTCAGCCATGACTCTGAACATATTAAACCGCCACCTGTTCGGCTCCGTCTTTCAATATGCTCCATATCTTCCGCCCCTGCCTTCAGACTGTTAGGTTATTAATGTTTACTGCTATCTATGGCTACGAGGATCAATTGTTCATATGTGCTTGGATGAAGACGTTCCCCCATGATGGGAACGCCAGTGCTATTACCGTTAGATTTATTCCTGGACATCTAATTTTGAGCAGGAACTGAACAGTCCTCTTTCACTGTCCTATTTCTGACTGCCCAAATCCAACGGGACCATGTTTTTACGACAAAGCAGGACCGAGTTGCTTCTGAAGCAAAGACAGATCATTATCACTAAACTTTATCTTAAAATCTCCCGTCGGATCCCCTTGCTTTGTGGAAAAACAAATTCCCCAAGTAGAAAAACTAAACCATGCCAATAAGGTCCATTTCTGCCCCTTTTGGACGGGTAATTCTGCATTTTCTCTTGATTGTGGAGGGTACAAATTCACCCTTTTTATAGCAGCATGGAATACGTGTTCCAAGTCTGCTTTTCCTTGGAGAATCATCATCCTCTTCCAACACTCTGGGATGTCTCCCTCGGACAGAGCATTGGGGCATCTCCATTTTCAAGACATACTGTGAACCCCATGTGAGATAGGGACTCTGTAACAATCTGATGATTGTGTATCTACCCCAGGGCTTATTACAGGGCTTGGCGCATAGTAAATGTTTAACAAGCACCTTAATTATTATTGCAATATAAGAGAGTTGGTAGATGTTTCTTGCTCACAATTATTATTATTTTCATTATTCCCATGATACAAGTTTCATTAATAGCAGTTAAACAGGCACGCAATGTGTCCAAAAGAATGAAAGGAACTGGCCAACAAGAAACCTGGTCATTTGGCTCAAAACCTTCCTATTTATTCTAGTTTTAGTCTGCTTCCTCTGACACCATTATTTTCCCAAAGGCCGAAGATGATTTTCCTATCATCTCCTGCGACTGAGAGATGTTCTGAGGAAGCAAACTCATCAGCCATCTATAATGTCAGAGCAGAGTCCTGTCAGAACCAGGAATCCCGGGCACAGGTATCGACATGAAAAGTCAATGGATGTTTCTCGGCGACATCACTCTATTGGGCAGCCGTCAAATCTGTGGATATGGCAGAAAAAGACATCGCCAATGCTGCTGTGTGGAAAATGACTTAGAGATTCTAAAACACTTTTTGTGACAGAACAGGAAAAGGGTTGACACCTCATTGTTCTTCCATGGTGGTATCCAAACAGATCTACAGAAACCTGGGATGGGATAAGAAGGCTGCATATTCAAGCCGCATGGTGTAGTGGCTAGAACACGTGGGACTGAGAGTCAGGGGGTCATGGGTTCTAATCCTGGCTCCGCCACTTGTCTGTTGTGTGGCCTTGGTCAAGTCACTTCACTTCTCTGTGCCACCGTTACCTCATCTGTACAATGGGGATGGAAGCTGTGAGCCCCATATGGGACAGGGACTGTGCCCATTCCTATTTGCTTGTATCCACCCCAGTGCTTAGTACAGTGCCAGGCATGTGGTAATCGCATAACAAATACCACAATCATTCTTCCATGGTGGTATCCAAACAGATCTACAGAAACCTGGGATGGGATAAGAAGGCTGCATATTCAAGCCGCATGGTGTAGTGGCTAGAACACGTGGGACTGAGAGTCAGGGGGTCATGGGTTCTAATCCTGGCTCCGCCACTTGTCTGTTGTGTGGCCTTGGTCAAGTCACTTCACTTCTCTGTGCCACCGTTACCTCATCTGTACAATGGGGATGGAAGCTGTGAGCCCCATATGGGACAGGGACTGTGCCCATTCCTATTTGCTTGTATCCACCCCAGTGCTTAGTACAGTGCCAGGCATGTGGTAATCGCATAACAAATACCACAATCATTATTATTAGTAGTAATAGTAGTAGTAAGAAATCCACAGGAAAGTACTTCTATCATCTTTATAATAATATATACACCCTTAAGAGATCCCAACTGAGGCAGCTGGAACCTCCTTCAACACAGCCACAGTGGAATTCCTCGAGACTGTAAGCTCGCTCATTCATTCATTCAATCGTATTTATTGAGCACTTACCAGAGAAGCAGCATGGCTCACTGGAAAGAACCCGGGCTTTGGAGTCAGAGGTCACGGGTTCAAATCCCGGCTCTGCCAATTGTCAGCTGTGTGGCTTTGGACAAGTCACTTAACTTCTCTGTGCCTCAGTTCCCTCATCTGTAAAATGGGGGTGAAGACTGTGAGCCCCACATGGGACAACCTGATCACCTTGTAACCTCCCCAGCGCATAGAACAGTGCTTTGCACATAGTAAGTGCTTAATAAATGCCATTATTATTATCATTATTACTGTGTGCAGAGCACTGTACTAAGCGCTTGGGAAGTACAAGTTGGCAAGCTCATTGTGGACACAGAAAGTGGCTACCAACTCTGTTATACTGTGTTATCCCAAGCACTCAGTACAGTGCTCTGCACACAGTAAGCGCTCAAAAAATATAATCGCTTGATTGATTCTCTAGACTGTAAGCTCTTTGTGGGCAGGGAACATGGCTGCCAACTCTGTTACTTTGTCCTTATCCCCAGTGCTTAATACAGTGCCCTGCACAAAGTAAGTGCTCAATAAGTACAATTTACCGCTTGTCTGTGGAAGTCTACAGTATCGGTCTTAGTATTGCTTGGCTACATGGCTAGAGGTATTATTTACTGTTTGATTTCATTCAGGTACATATTTAAAGCAGGGTGATAGGTCCATGACTTCACTCATGGTAAAACCAAAAAGAGGCACTCAAAGACTCTACAATTTCACTTTCACAACTATAACGGTGACAAGTGCATCCCATCGCAAATTCAGCCCATAACATTTCAGACTGGGGTTGGGAACTTCCCAGTTAGGATTTCTAAGGAACTAGGAATTCAGGTTTTTAAAGCTGAAAATTCCCATTTCTTAATGCCAAGGACTGGCGGTATATCATTAAATATCTAAATTCCATCCGATCCCTCAAGGGAATAAATACGTTTTAAGGGGAATTCCTTTTCTACCTCCCTGTCTTAAGTAGAAGTAGTAATAAAGGTATTTATTGAGCATCTGCTCGGTTCAATGCACTACACTGGGTGTTTGAAAATGAAATCATTGTGGGCAGGGAACGTGTCTACTAACTCTGTTTTTGTTTTTGTTTGTTGTTTTTTTTGGGGGGGGTGTTGGTATTTGTTAAGTACTTATTATGTGCCCGGCACTGTACTAAGCGCTGGGTTAGATATAAGGTTGGACACAATGTGCCACATGGAGCCGACATTTTTCATCCCCATTTTACAGATGAGGTAACAAGCACAGAGAAGTGAGTGACTTGCCCTAGGTCACACAGCCAACAAGTGGCAGAGCTGGGATTAGAACCAAGGTCCTTCTGGATCCCAGTCCTGTGCTCTATCCACTAGGCCATTCCACTCTGTATTACTGTCCTCTCCCAAGCAGGAAAAAAAAAAAGGAAACCCTAATGAACCTCCAGACTAATAACAACTGAAAGCCAGAATTTTGTGAAGGACTTTTCGTTCCACTTAGAGTTGTCGCTTAGTATTCCTGTAAGTACTAGCATTTAGTCAGGGATGGGAGAGTTCACATTCTAAAGATGAGTTTTCAGTCTCACCCAGGTAACCGAGAGTCTTGAAAACCTTGGCTGATTTTTTGACTTTATTCTGACGAAAGGAGCTATGCTTCATTCTTCTGAACTGGTTTACCAAACAGGAATCATAATATCTGTGTTATTTTTTAAGCTCTAATTATGTACCAGACACTGTAATAAGCACTGGGGTGGATACAAGCGAATTGGGTTGGGCACAATCCGTGCCCTACATGGGGCTCACTCACCATTTTACAGATGAGGTAACAGAGGCACAGAGAAGTTAAGTGACTTCCGCATGGTCACACAGCAGGATTGGAACCCAGGTCTCCTGACTCCAGAGGGAAGCAGAACCACTCTGAGTGACTAAAACCCGGCCAATTCGACGAGTTGGCCGAGTTCCTACCCTGCTCACATGAGGTCTGGTGGACATGTCAATACCCCGGAAAAAAATGAATTCTCTCCCTTCTTCGATTCAGAATCACCCCTGCATAATCGCAACAGCACATATTCATGACCGTTCGTACAAATTTTGCTGAAGCTAATGTCTGTGGGCTCAAGCTTTGATTGATTTCCTATACGGTGCAAATTCTGACTGACAACCTTGCACTTCAGGAGAGGAGGCCCCAGCGAGAAATGTCACATTTCCCAATTTATCCCTGAATCAGTCAATACCAGCTCTTCTCCTTTCCCGAGCCCACAGCCGTTCACCTTGCTTGGTATGTACACGGCCCGGCTCTGACCTCAACTGATTCCTAGAAGAACTAGTGACTCCCCTCAAGTAGAACCCCAAGTTTCTGGTTTTCCTTCCCTTGTCCAGCTTTGGTTCACTCTTTGGGGAGAAAGGCCAGAGGAGGGTTTGGACGAGAGAGGTCATGAGGTAATCGTTTTATTGGTTTGGGAATGGGGTTCACCTTGATCGTACTTTAGACGGGAAGAACAAGGAATAACAGCACAGGGAGCCATAAGATTTGGAAAGATGGGCCAGGGAAAGTAGCGAATATGCCAAGAAAGGCATTGAGTGACTGAAAGGAAGGGAGTAGAGAGAGAAACGGTCGCAGGTTGCTGAGGGAAGGTGGAGAGTTAAAACCCACCAGAGAGAAGGGTTGGAGATTTGGGTTGATTCCTGTACTAAATACCTCTCAGAATCAGACACTGTTGTGTGACCTTGGGCAAGTCATGTAACTTCCCAGACCGACAGATAGACTTCTTTCAATATTATACCCACACAGGAGGAGTGAGAGGCTCCTGCAGGGACAGAGTCTTGCACAAATTGGGTGAAACTGCCCAACATCATAGGGATATGCTGCTTTTGGAAGACCGTGGCCTAGTAGAGGACCTGAGTTCTAATGCTGGTTCCACTACTCATCTGCTGTGTGACCTTGGGCAAGTCACTTCACTTCTCCGGCCCTCCGTTACTTCATCTGTAAAATGGGGATTACTGAGAGCCCTACGCAGGACAGGGACTGGGTCCAATTTGATTAGCTTGTATCTACCCCAGTGCTTAGTACAGTGGCTGACACCTAATAAGTCCTTAACAAATACCATTTAAAAACAAACAAACAAACATCAAAATGCTAAGTTCCCATATAGAAAAGAGAAGCAGCAATAGAACTGCAGAATGGAAAGTGGGATATGCGGAAATACTATTGTCCAGGGGCTGAAGGCCTGGGGATTTGAACCTGGCCAGGAGTGGGAGAGGAGAGAGCTGTGGTCAGAGGAAATAGGAGAGGAGAAAATGCCCACTGAAATCTACAAGGGGAACCTTGCACAAGAATGAGGAAATTAAGGACGGGGATCTGGAGGGGTGGATAATGACGGCAAAGCGAGCGACAGAAAATGTCACCTTGGAATTAGTACCCAATAACCACTCAATAGACACCATTAATTGATCAACTGACTGGAACTGAAGGCAGCTTGGAATCCCTTAACAAACAGAGAAGCAGCGTGGCCTACGGGCCTAGGAGTTAGAAGGGCCTGGGTGGTAATCCCGGCTCCACCACTTGTCTTCTTCACTTCACTTCTCTGGGCCTCGGTTATCTCGTCTGTAAAATGGGAATTAAGACTGTGAGCCCTATGCGGGACAGGAAGTGTGTCCAATCTGATTAGCTTGTATCTACCCCAGCACTTAGTGCAGTTCTTGTCACCTATTAAGCGCTTAACATATACATTATTATTATTATTCTTATTATTAATAAGCACCTGCACTGTCTCAGACTCCAACATTGAGGAGGGACACAACTGCCTGTGAGGAGACAGAAAGAGATCAGGATCCAGTAAGAGAGCAAAAGCCCCAGATACATAGTACAGTGCTAAGCGCTTAGTATAGTGCTCTGCACACAGTAAGGGCTCAATAAATACGATTGAATGAATTAGCACGGACATGAACACCATAACTACAAGTTCCACCAGGTCGGGTCTGGTTTTCACAAACAAACATTCTTGGTTCTCACGATGATAACAGCAGAATTTCCTGCACGGAACGACAGATGGGTCTCGGGCCTGAGCCCTCAGGACCGAGAAGCAGCCCAGAGGAGTTCAATATGGTGCCAGCGGCTTGTCTGCCACCACTATTGCGCTCTCTTTCGATCAATCAATCAATCAATCAATCGTATTTATTGAGCACTTACTGGGTGCAGAGCACTGTACTAAGCGCTTGGGAAGTACAAGTTAGCAACATATAGAGACAGTCCCTACCCAACAGTGGGCTTTCCCGCCGGTCTCCAGCCCTCGGGACACACGTGAACTTGCCCAAGTGAACGTACTGTTTAAGGGACATCTCTAGCTGTTTTGCGTGTGAAACGGCTTCGTCTCTCTCCTCGTTGGCTAAGCGCAGCCTGGCCATGACGGCTTCTTCACGTTCTCGTTGAGCAAAATAAACCTCTTCAACCAGAGCTGTGGAAACAAATGGAATTTGATTACTGGCAGCGTGGGCCAGGAACACTCACAACCAAGGTAAAATCAGAAGACGTTATTATCTGGCCATTTAGTCCATCAATCAATTAATCAATCTGTTGAACTCAGCGCTTGGGAGAGTACGGTACAACAGAATTTGCAGATGCAAAAAAAATCCCTGCGCATAACGAGCTCATTCATGAAGCTTATTAGGTCCTTACCACCTGCTAGTGGAACTTCAAGAGGTACAGAAAGAGGCTAGAGCCCGGGCTTTGGAGTCAGAGGTCATGGGTTCAAATCCTGGCTCTGCCACTTGTCAGCTGTGTGACTTCAGGCAAGTCACAACTTCTCTGTGCCTCTGATCCCTCATCTGCAAAATGAGGATTAAGACTGTGAGCCCCACGTGGGACAACCTAATCACCTTGTAACTTCTCCAGCGCTTAGAACAGTGCTTTGCACATAGTAAGTGCTTAAAAAATGCCATTATTATTATTATTATTATAATTCAACGCTGGCTGTCCCCTTGGCTGGCATTGAATCTTTCCCAGAATGACCATCTCTGCCCTGAATGTTGCAGGATCGGCTGCTGTCACTCTTGCTGTGGGTGTGTTTTGGGCATTTTTCTTAATGACCTGTGCTGGCACTGTACTAAGCACAGGAGTAGATACAAGCCAATCGGGCTGGACCCAGTCCACATCCCACGCGGGGCACACGGTCTTAATCCCCTTTTTACAGATGACGGAACTGAGAAGTGAAGTGATTTCCCCAAGGTCACACAGCAGACGAGTGGTAGAGCCAGGATTAAAGCCCCAGGTCCTCCTGACTGCCAAGCTCATGCTCTATCCACCACGGCATGCTGTTTCTTCGGCTCATCGCGACTCAGTTCGATAGTCACTAAAGTCGCGGTCAAGGCAGTGGCCTTCCCATGGGTCTAAAAGTTGAGAAGGCCTCACATTGCCGGCGTGTGAGTCCTTTTCCGGGATGGAACAGAGGCCTAATGGAAACGGGGATGGGAACGGAAGAAGGGGCACGTCTTGGTTTTCAGTTATTCCAGGCCCAGAGGCAGAAATGTCTCCTCCTTCCACTCAAGCAATCTTATTTATTTTATTTGTTATAATGGTATTTGTTAAGCGCTTACTATGTGCAAAGCACTGTTCTAAGTGCTGGGGAGGTTACAAAGTGATCAGATTATCCCACAGGGGGCTCATAGTTTCAATCCCCATGTTACAGATGAGGTAACTGAGGCCCAGAGAAGTGAAGTGACTTGCCTAAAGTCACACAGCTGACAAGTGGCGGGGTCGGGATTTGAACCCTTGACCTCTGACTCTAAAGCCTGTGCCCTTTCCACTGAGCCACGCTCTCGTCCCTGCGGGCAGGGAACGTATCTACCAGTTCTATTGTATTGTACTCTCCCAAGCGCTTAGTACAGCGTTCTGCACACAGTAAGCGCTTAATAAACACCATTGCTGGATTGGTCTTTGCCATTCCCTGAGTGTTTGTCCAGCTCTCCCATTGATTCTCTCCACTGGGCCTTCTTTTTTTTGGTAAGGAACCGCATCTGAGTCCTTCCCAAGTGATTAATAGGGTGCTCTGTGCATTTGAAGGTCTTAACCAGTGTTATTTCACTCCACTGCCAGATCATTTCTCTGTAAAAACATTCAGTCCACGTTTCCCCATTCCTCAAGAGCCTTCGGTGGTGGCCCATCCACCTCCACATCGGAGAGAAACTCCTCACCGTTGGCTTTCAAGCACCTTGCTTCCTCGTTCCTCACCTCACTGCTCTCCTACTACAAACCAATGCCTCACACTTTGCTCCTCTCATGCCAACTTACTCACTGTACCTCGATCTCGGCGATCTCACCACTGGCCTCTTGCCCACATCCTGCCTCTAGCCTGGAACGCCCTCCCTCCTCATACCCAACAGACAATTCCTCTCCCCTCCTTCAAAGCGTGGCTCAGTGGAATGAGCCCGGGCTCTGGAGTCAGAGGTCATGGGTTCGAATCCCGCCTCAGCCACATCTGCTGTGTGACCTTGGGCAAGTCACTTAACTTCTCTGAGCCTCAGTTACCTCATCTGTAAAATGGGGATTAAGATTGTGAGCCCCACGTGGGACAACCTGATCACCTTGTATCCTCCCCAGCGCTTAGAACAGTGCTCTGCACATAGTAAGCGCTTAATAAATGTCATTATTATTATGATTATTATTATTGAAGGCACATCTCCTCCAAGGCGGCCTTCCTGGACTAAGCCCTCATTTACTCTTCTCTGACTCCCTTCTGCATTGCCCTTGAACTTGGATTTGCTTTCTTATTCACCCTGCCCTCAGCCCAACGGCACTTACGTACATAGCTGTAATTTACTCACATTAATGTCTGCCTCCCTCTCTAGACTGTAAGTTTACTGTGGGCAGGGAACATCCCAAGTGCTTAGTACAGTACTCTGCACACAGTAAGTGCTCAATAATAATAATAATAATAATAATGATGGCATTTATTAAGCGCTTACTATGTGCAGAGCACTGTTCTAAGCGCTGGGGGGATACAAGGTGATCAAGTTGCCCCACGTGGGGCTCACAGTCTTCATCCCCATTTTACAGATGAGGTAACTGAGGCGCAGAGAAGTTAAGTGACTTGCCCAAGGTCACACAGCAGACATGTGGTGGAGTCGGGATTCGAACCCATGACCTCTGACTACAAAGCCCGTGCTCTTTCCACTGAGCCACGCTGCTCTCAATAAATACAATGGATTGATCGAATAACTAAAAAGAGTCGTTCAAAGAAACCATTGCTACTGGACATTTTGTAGCATATCTTCCAAATTCCCAGAACTTTGAAGAGACCATTGACAAAAGAATAACTACTCCACCCGTTTGTTATCTGAGAGCACTCTGTCCACAGAGTTTGGCAGTATCTGGGATGAGTATATATATATATCTGTATATATGTATATATATATATCTGTATATATATATATCTGTATATATGTATATATATATATCTGTATATATATATATATGTTTGTACATATTTATTACTCTATTTATTTATTTATTTATTTTACTTGTACATACCTATTCTATTTATTTTATTTTGTTAATATGTTTGGTTTTCTCCTCTGTCTCTCCCTTTTACACTGTGAGCCCACTGTTGGGTAGGGACTGTCTCTATGTGTTGCCAACTTGTCCTTCCCAAGCGCTTAGTATAGTGCTCTGCACACAGTAAGCGCTCAATAAATACTATTGATTGATTGATTGATTGAGTTCAATAAATACTCAAAGGAAGACAACGATACTGCATATGCCAAAGTTCAAACGGAACTCCTGAAATTACGAACACTATGAAACATAGAGAAGTCAGGTGACTTGCCCAAGTTCACCCAACAGATATGTGGCAGAGGCAGGATTAGAACCCAGGTCCTCTGATTCCCAGGCCTGTGCTCTTTCTACGAGGCTCCTTGCTTCTCCTCCCAGCAAGAGGGTAGTTCAAAGGCTCATGCGATCTCTGTAGATTAGACAGTTGATGTAGGTCTCTATTTTCATGAACACAGTACAGCACTCTGCACACGGTAAGTACTCAATAAATACCATTGATTGATTGACATTGATTCGATTGATTAGAAGCATGGCTGTAGTACTGGATCCTTTAATACCAATTTCAGTTGCACTTCTAAATACAGATGTCTTATTCATCAATACTTCCTTCACCCTGAATGATTAATAAGATTTGTCATCCTTCTCCTGTATTTGTGCCATTTAAAATTTTCAGGGATTATCAAATACTCACATGTAGGAATGCGATCTGTGTTTGTGAAGTACTGAGTCATTACAAAAGATGATAAAATAATAGCCCATGCGATGTTTAAGATAAAAGGCCTTCATTAAAACAGAACGTAGCATTTACTTACAAACATTTATTCGTTGCACTGGAAGTTTTCTAATAATGTCAAGGGCAAGAGTGATATTTCTTGGGAATAATTCAGTGATATCTATTAGATAGATGGTTGAGCAACCGCTCTTTTCTAGAGGTCTTTAGTTCAACAAGATCGATATGCTAAATGCAGCAACTGAAAAACATTTTTTAGTTTTAAGAGGAGAAAACTTAATTGTAAACACTGAGCTTTTCCAAGCTAGGTGACTATGACAAAGTTCACTTAGAAAATCAATATAGCATTTTAGTTGGAATTTGCTCATTAAACACCCACAGCTCTAATGCAAATTATGATGGAATGAATAAAGCAAATACGCATGCTTCTTTCTTTTTATTAAATGTAAAATCTACTGTTAATTGCATCTGGTATGTCATACAAACTTTTCTCCGTAACTATTAAATAGAAGCTTTTACAAAAGTCATTAGAGATTCTCTTTCTTTGACTTGTATAAATTTCAATATTTGTTCAGTAAAGGTTCACAGCAGTTAAATTACATTAACAAATATTATTAGCTACTATGTAAGCCAACCAAGTAAAATACTTATATTGCAGGTAAAGCAAATCATTGGGTGTTTACAATAATATTTGGATATCTCCATTCTTAAACAAGCTTATCAAATATCCTGTAATTCTTAGTCAAATGAGAAGGACTCAAAGTAGATTTTTTTTCCCCAAATACTCAAATTTGTTTAGTAAGCTAATTGTTTTCTAATATGGGCAAAGGTAAATATGAAGAAGCTGAACCACACTGCGTATGAGTTTACTGAGTCAAAGCAGTGTACATATTTTCTTAGTAAAACCTGCTTCTGTTGGCAAAGCTATCTTCCCACTTTTTAAACCACCTTTAAAATACAGTAGGAGGGAGGCTGCGCGTTGGATAGCGTTCTAGGTTAAATATTGGTTCACGGGCCTCCAGACAATGTAACTTTGGGGGAGGGGATGCTCCCCAGGAAGAAAAAAGAATCTGTTTGCTGACATCCTGGAGGTTGTATGTGCAAACAGAAAATCCAAATGGAAAAATACAGGGGTGGCGGGGGGGCGGGGGAGACAGAACTAGGAGGGTTCGGAGCATCATTCTCGGTAGCTGTCGACGATTATCGCTCGGATCCCAAATGCCAAGCTCCGGGGTCGGGCCACCGATCCTGGCCTGATCACTGGAAATTTCGGATTAACACTGTCTTTCAGGATAACTGGCTCTCCCACCACTTACCACAAAACCACGACTGCCCCAGTCACATATGAGCCCCTTCCTTCCTCTCCCCCTCGTCCCCCTCTCCATCCCCCCGTCTTACCTCCTTCCCTTCCCCACAGCACCTGTATATATGTATATATGGTTGCACATATTTATTACTCTATTTATTTATTTATTTATTTTACTTGTACATTTCTATCCTATTTATTTTATTTTGTTGGTACGTTTGGTTTTGTTCTCTGTCTCCCCCTTTTAGACTGTGAGCCCGCTGTTGGGTAGGGACTGTCTCTATGTGTTGCCAATTTGTACTTCCCAAGCGCTTAGTACAGTGCTCTGCACATAGTAAGTGCTCAATAAATACGATTGATTGATTGATTGATTGATATGGATGGACGATTTGGCTTTTTCTGCTTTTTTTCCCGGCATGTAATAACAATACTAATAATAATAATGGCATTTATTAAGCGCTTACTATGTGCAAAGCACCGTCGTTCTAAGCGCTGAGTATACAGCAAGGCGCTACCTAATATTCCTCTTTTTGTAAAAAATAAAAACAGAAAAACACCCTTAAAGCAAATATCCACATTTAGTCCCCGTTGAGGTAATGTCCTGGAAGATTTTTCTCTTGTGAATAATAGCTGTGTGTCTTGGCGGAATTAATGAATTAGTTATTGGACACTTTCAAGCCACTAGTAAACAAAACACCCAGCTAATAGCAACGGTTGAAGAGGCCGAGTGCTCTTTTCGTTTGAGTTGGAGTATTCTGGATTAGCGGCTGCTGAACTACTTATGACTGCTGAACTACTTATGACCTGGGGTTTTCTTCCAGGTTGGCTCTGAATTGATGATCGCCCTTCATTAATTACGTCCAAGAGGTTGTTGGGGAGAGTTGTTTTGTTGTTTTTTTTTATAACAAATTCAACATGAGAAAGGAATAGAAGCAGTTAGGAGAGATTGCACCATTTTGACTTAAAAAATAATTTCAAAACAAACTAGAGCTTCAATTTCAAAACAAACTGGTGCTTCTCTTTTTTTCCCTAGAACAGTAAAGTGTGTGGGATTGGTTTACCCTGTGTGTATTTGCAAAGCAATCAAAAAGGAAATAGTATATTTGGTAATTAAGAGTCTTTGAACTTCTACCCCTCTCTAACATGACAGCAAGAAGCAACAGGTTGGGAACTGAACTGGCACTGAATTTCACATTTTTTTCTTGGTTTCTCATTTTTCCTGAACATGTTCTCCAGGTGAACGTTGTACCAGCTGAAGTCTTTCCTGGGATATATTTATTCCCCAAATGCTCTTTCTTTTCTCCAGGTGCAAAAGATGCAGAAGAGAAGAAAAATCAGTCCACTAAAATAACTCCCTCTAGCTCTATTTCCTTTCCATTCTTCAATGGCTGGATACCAGCACTGACCTGATCACAAAGCTTAATACACAGCTCCTTCTTTCGCCAGAGTCCTTAACAGGAGTTGATTCTCACTCCTCTCTCTTTAATAAGACTATCGTGTTTCTTAAACTTTCTTTAAGTGGAAAAATTTAGACCCAGAAATAATTCAATGGGTAATTTTTCAAATCTGCAGTAAAAAGCATGTTTGAGAATTCCAGCTCGAGAGAGGTTTCAAAATGTCACAATCTTTTTTTCTCCATTCAACTGACAGCCCTAGGTTCATTTTAAAACGCTAAAAACCATCCCCACAATATTTGAGGTGATTTTTAAAAACCGCTATGTATGATTTCACTTTCAAAGAGATGTCCCATCTGGATCTGAACTAAATGAGCCCCATTTTACTAAGGTTTAGACCAGAGACAGTATCTGTGATCCATCTGAAGAATAAAACTTAGAAGCATCTCCAGTTCGACTTTTCTTCAGTTAATACGGTGATATAGATTGCACTGCATTTTCTCCTTGTGTGATTTGGTTGTTGAAGAAATCTGTACTGATGCGAAATATTGTACGGAAACACTCAAAAGCTTCACATGTGAAAGTTTTCCCGTTTAGTACACTAAAATTAAGTTTCCTCTAAATGTGCCTAATTTTTTTGCCGTTCTCCTATGGAGTTTTTCCCCTGTTACAAAAGTTTTAGTAGTTGGCCTTTTTTAAAAAAAAAGTTTCAAAGGGCTCTGATGGAATAGGTAATCTTTTCTGTTTTGAAAATGATTAAATTGGCCGTACTGTGCTAATACGAGCTCTCCAAACGCACCGGTGGCCTCGGCGGCTCCTGTAACTAGAGTCAGTCTAGCAGATGCCGTCCCTGGTCAAACTGCTTCCTTGACAACCGTCCAACGTGGCTTGACAGAGGGATTTCCACCGGGAGAAATGGGTGGGTTTGAAGCCAATCAATCAATCGTATTTATTGAGCGCTTACTATGTGCAGAGCACTGTACTAAGCGCTTGGGAAGTACAAATTGGCAACACATAGAGACAGTCCCTACCCAACAGTGGGCTCACAGTCTAAAAGCCACCCTCACTTCCACCAGCCTCCCCTGCCTAGAGCCCCTGATCCTGTATTACCCTAATCCCACGGCTACATCGCACACAATAACGTCTCCCCGAACTGCACAGTCCATCACTTTAACCTCTAAGAGAGGTGCAATTTTTGACAAAACCCTCACTGAATTATGCCTTAGCCTCCCCCGCTCCTGCAACAGATCGGGATGTTAAAAGGACCCTTCGTCAGACCACGTTGATGAGCAGGTCATTGGTGCCAAGAGAGTGAAAGCATTTCCATTTTTCCTTGCAAACAAAGGCAAAATCCTTACCAACTCCTGATTATAGCCTCTCATCACCACCATCATCACTACCAAACGCTTAATACAGTGCGCTGCACCCAGTAAGGGCTCAATAAATACGATCGAATGGAATTGAATCACCATCCTACGTACGACCCAAACAGCCCAACAAAAGGCCGTAGCAGAAACGGGTTGCTTTTCCCACCAGTTGGGTCTTCGTTTGTACTCCTGCAAACTACTGGGTTCACTTTGATGACCAAACTCATATACTCTTTCACCCACTTACTGGTATTTACATTCCACCGCTACTCCTGTTCCCACTGGAAAAGAAAAGCAACTTAACCCGAATATTGCAAGCATCCATTTTCCCGAACGATAGACACGGTTTCTGAAAGGAACGTCTTTTTATGCTAGCCTTCAGCCAATCAATAACATCTTGAGAGATGTCACTTTGTCAAAAAAAATCATTAAGCACGAGGTAGAGGAATGGGTTTGCATATAATTCCGAAGACGAAAAGAAGGGACGAAATTAAGGAAATGGTAGGCATGAATATACCGTAGGAAAAATTAATTAGCGAGCATATCGGCATCGCATGCATCTTAAAATTTAGAAAGTCACATATAGATTTAGGTTTATAAACACAAGAGTTAGGAAGTATGGGGTTCTTTTGCCTAAAGCCCAATATTGGCCTTATTTCAGTTTAATTGGAAGAGGATCTCAGATTCATCTTCTCCATGAGATATCGGGAACCTGGATTTCTCTTTGTACCAAAGGTTAATAAGAAATGTGTCTGCAAAAGTCAAACAGCATTAAATACCAAAAACTGATTATTATTCCACAGGAGTTGTTCTGGCATTCATAATCTCTCCATGCTTCCACCTTCCGCAGCTAATCTTTAATGGATGACATGCAAGAAAGAAAAATAACTAACATCTAAAGGGGAGACTGTCAAGTGGAAGAAATGGAAAGTGAGCTGGTGAAGAAAATGAAAGCACAACAAGAAAAGTGGCGAATCTTAGGAGAGGAGAGAAAATCTCTAACGGCATTCTCCAAACACTGCCTGTAAAGTTGACTAGAGCAAAAGAATAGTGAAAAATTGAGCGACTGCTAATTTGAATTATTATCTTCACCGGGGGTTTTCAGGACTACGGAAAATTATTGAATTGAACAGGCTGACTGAACCACTGGCCAGATGTTAGATTAATGACTCAGCTCTTGGGCCAGATGATCGAATAAGTCTAATTAAGAAGTATTAGCATCTTCTTTATTTCTGTGATTTTTTTTTTCTGGGAGGAGATAGCAGTTCTAATTCAAAGGATAAATAATTCATAATTCAAGCTTGGGCTGCCCTTGTCTGAAACATCCCCTAATATGTACAGTATAATATATGCCAAACAGCATTACAGTAAGTTATCGTTTACAAGTCAGCAGCAAACACACGCTAATCCCTTCTAAAGTGAAATTCTGAGACAGATTCTCCCCATTAATCCTTTGAGACTGCTGGTGTGCCATTTTGTTAGATTTCTTTTGTAGGAAGAGTAAAGTCATGAGAGACACTCGTCAAGGGAACTTACTCTGTGAAAAACGCTAGGACTCCTCCATGATACATGGAAACCGTAAGCTCCTTGAGGGCAGGGCATGTGGAACTTGCTTCTATTGTGCTCTCTCTAGGGATTAGTATATGCTCCCTCTGGGGCTTGGTAATTATGGTATTTATTAAGCGCTTGCTACGTGCCAAGCACTGTTCTAAGCGCTGGGGTGGATACAATAATAATAATAATAATAACAATGATAGGATTTATTAAGTGCTTACTATGTGCAAAGCACTGTTCTAAGTGCTGGGGAGGTTACAAGGAGATGAAGTTGTCCCACTGGGGGCTCACAGTCCTAATCTTTTAGACTGTGAGCCCACTGTTGGGTAGGGACTGTCTCTATATGTTGCCAACTTGTACTTCCCAAGCGCTTAGTACAGTGCTCTGCACACAGTAAGCACTCAATAAATACGATTGATTGATTGATTAATCCCCATTTTACAGATGAGGGAACTGAGGTCCAGAGAAGTTCAGTGACTTGCCCAAAGTCACACAGCTGACAAGGGGCGGAGCCGGGATTTGAACCCATGACCTCTGACTCCAAAGCCCATGCCCTTTCCACCGAGCCACGCTGCTTCCCAGGGTTATCAGGTTGTCCCACGTGAAGCTCACAGTCTTAATCCCCATTTTGCAGATGAGAAAACTGAGGCACGGAGAAGTTAAGTGACTTGCCCAAGGTCACACAGTACACAAGAGGCAGAGCCAGAATCAGAACCCAGGTCCTCTGACTCCCAAGCCGGTGCTCTTGCCACTAGGCCTGAGTCCAATCTGATTATCTTGTATCTACCCCTGTGCTTAGTACAGTGCTTGACACGTAGCGTGTGCTTAATAAATGCCAAATTATGATAATTATTAACAGTATAGGACAGTCAGCATCCAGGGTCAACAGTGACCACAGTCGCTGATGGCCCAGGCGGTTGTGATTTGGAAGTTCTGGCCAGGCTGGGGATCATCAATCAATCAATCAATCAATCAATCAATCAATCCTATTTATTGAACACTTACTGTGTGTAGAACACTGTATTCATTCATTCAATCAATCATATTTATTAAGCACTTACTGTTTGCAGAGCACCATAGTAAGCGCTGGTGAAAGTATAATGCTTGTATTAAGTGCTTGGGAGAGTATAATATAGGGAAGGAGAGGAAGTTAAAAATAATTATGGCATTTGTTAAGTGCCTACTATGTGCCATAATACATGTATTAAGTGCTTGGGAGAGTATAATATAGGGAAGGAGAGGAAGTTAATAGTAATTATGGCATTTGTTAAGTGCCTACTATGTGCCATAATACTTGTATTAAGTGCTTGGGAGAGTATAATATAGGGAAGGAGAGGAAGTTAATAATAATTATGGCATTTGTTAAGTGCCTACTATGTGCCATAATACTTGTATTAAGTGCTTGGGAGAGTATAATATAGGGAAGGAGAGGAAGTTAATAATAATTATGGCATTTGTTAAGTGCCTACTATGTGCCAGACACTGAACTAAGAACTGGGGGTGGATACAAGTATAGTGGGTTGGACATAGTCCCTGTCCCACATTGGGCTCACAGTGGCGATCCCCATTTTATAGATGAGGTAACTGAGGCCCATCATCAATCGTATTTATTGAGCGCTAACTGTGTGCAGAGCACTGTACTAAGCACTTAGAAAAGTGAAGTGACTTGCCCAAGGCCACACAGCAGATGAATGGCAGAGCCGGGATGAGAACCCATGACCTTCTAATTCCCAGGCCTGTGCTCTAGCCGCTAGGTCATGCACAATATATAATACACTTTTTATACACTTTATATATATATATATATATATATGTAGATAGATAGATAGATAGATAGATAGATCTATATAGATCCATCTATATAGATATATAGATATATATATCTATATAGATGGATCTATATAGATATACATATATAGATATAGCTATATAGATCTATATAGATATATATATATATATATATAAAGTGCATATAAAAGTGTATTATATCTATATAATATAGATAAAGATATATATAGATAGATAGATAGATATAATACACATCCCTCCACAACCACCCAGGGCAAGCTGTCCTCTCCAGCTGCTGCTGCCGTATCTCTAGGATAAACCTGGATTAATGAAGGGCTTTCTCCTCATTTCGGCAGAAAACCCGCCCCTCCTCACTTCTAATACTACTAATAATTGCAGGATTTCTAAAGCTCTTACCATGTGCCAAGCAAGGTGCTAAACGCTGGGGTAGAAACGAGATAATCCAGTCAGACATAGTCCCTTTTCCCACGTGAGATTCGCTGTTTTAGCGGGAGGGAGAACAGGGATTTTACAGATGAAGAAACTGAGGCGCCGAAGTTGAGAAGCAGCGAGACCTATTGTGCCTGGGAGACAGGAGGACCTGAGTTCTAATGCCGACCCGGCCACTCGTCCGCTGCGTGACCTTGGGCATGTCTCTTCACTTCTCTATGCCTCAGTTCCCTCACCTGTAAAATGGGGATTAAGATGGTAAGCCCCATGAGGGACATGGACTGTGTCCAACCTGATTAACATGTATCTACCCCAGCACTCAGTACAGTGACTGGCACATTCACTCGCTCAATCATATTTATTGAGCGCTTAATGTGTGCAGAACACTGTACTAAGTGATTGGAAAGTACAATACAGCAATAAAGAGAGGCAATCCCTGACCACAACGGGCTTACAGTCTAGAATGGGGAGACAGGCATCAAAACAAGTGCTAGGTGCTTAACAAATACCATTTAAAAAAAAAAAAGTGGCAACCAGATTCATCCAGCACACAGTAAGCACTCAATAAATATGACTGAATGAATGAATGAGGTGGAATTAGAACCCAGGTCCGTGTTCTTTCCAATAGGCCCCGTTGCAGTGAAAACCCTGCCCTGTGCCTTCCTGAGTGGCCTTTCCAAGTTCCTTGCCTGCTTCCGGCTCTTGATGTAATTAAGGATTCATCCGATATTAACTTTGGCAACTCTCACGGCATGCTCTTGGCTGCCTAATTTCCTGTTTGCTCCACAACTGCCGTTCGCAAAGGACTTTTCTGCTCAACTCACTTGGGGGAAACTTTCCATTTTTGAAAGGAGACAATTTCCTGCTGATGACCTCTTTTATTTGGCCAGTTAGCCATCCAGGGTTTCCGTTTGGACACCTGGGGCATTTTTTGTTCTGTAGCCCACACGATACCATGGGCCTCTAAAATGGTGGTTTATAAAATCAATCAATCAATCAGTCGTATTTATTGAGCGCTTACTGTGTGCAGAGCACTGTACTAAGCACTTGGGAAGTACAAGTTGGCAACATATAGAGACAGTCCCTACCCAACAGTGGGCTCACAGTCTAGAAGGGGGGAGACAGAGAACAAAACAAATTAACAAAATAAAATAAATAGAAGATATGTACAAGTAAAATAAAGAAATAGAGTAATAAATCCGTACAAACACATATACATATAGACAGGTGCTGTGGGGAAGGGAAGGAGGTAAGGCGGGGGGGATGGATCCATACTTCACGCTGATGGCGGTGGTTGTTCCAGATGGCCACCAAGTCGCCGGGCGACTAAAGAATTAGTCAGACAGCATGTGACTGCTGAAAGTTTTAAGAAAGTTTTATTGGTAAGGCCGAAGACCGAATAGGGGGTAACGCACCCGGCGGGCTCATTTCCTTAAGGGAAAAGGGCCCGAAGACCGAATAGGGGGTAATGCACCTGGTGGGCTCATTTCCTCAAGGGAAAAGGCCCTGAATGCCCAATACAATGGGCTTATATACTGCTGTTGCTGATCACAGTGATTGGTAGATTTGAAAACAGTGGGGACTGGATTGTTGCAGATTTGGTACAGATTTGGTACAAAGATTTGGTACAGGAAGGTCAGAGAGGAGGCTGATGAAGCAGTGAAGTTGGGTTACAAGTGCTTGGATCAGCTGTTCAGATGTTACTGCATCAGCCTTCTCTCTGATCTCCCATCCTCGTGTCTTTCCCCACTTCAATCCATACTTCATGCTGCTGCCCGGATTATCTTTGTCCAGAAACGCTCTGGGCATATCACTCCCCTCCTCAAAAATCTCCAGTGGCTACCAATCAATCTGCGCATCAGGCAGAAACTCCTCACCCTGGGCTTCAAGGCTGTCCATCACCTCGCCCCCTCCTACCTCACCTCCCTTCTCTCCTTCTCCAGCCCACCCTGCACCCTCCGCTCCTCTGCCGCTAATCTCCTCACCGCACCTCGTTCTTGCCTGTCCCGCGATCGACCCCCGGCCCACGTCATCCCCCGGGCCTGGAATGCCCTTCCTCTGCCCATCCGCCAAGCTAGCTCTCTTCCTCCCTTCAAGGCCCTACTGAGAACTCACTTCCTCCAGGAGGCCTTCCCAGACTGAGCCCCTTCCTTCCTCTCCCCCTCGTCCCCCCTCCATCCCCCCCATCTTACCTCCTTCCCTTCCCCACAGCACCTGTATATATGTATATATGTTTGTACATATTTATTACCCTATTTATTTATTTATTTTACTTGTACATATCTATTCTATTTTATTTTGTTAGTATGTTTGGTTTTGTCTCCCCCTTTTAGACTGTGAGCCCACTGTTGGGTAGGGACTGTCTCTATATGTTGCCAATTTGTACTTCCCAAGCGCTTAGTACAGTGCTCTGCACACAGTAAGTGCTCAATAAATACGATTGATGATTGATGATGGCGAGGAAAGGGCAGATTTTAGCAATCTTGTGAAGATAGCACCAACAGGACTTGGTGACAGAATAAATATATGGGTTGAATGAGAGAGATGAGTTGAGGATAATGCAAAGGTCATGGGCTTTTGACAGGGAGGATTGTGGTACTGTCAAAAGTGATGGGAAAGTCAGGAAAAGGACAAGGATTGGATGCAAAGAGGAGGTGTTCTGTTTTGGAAATGCTTAGTTTGCGGTGCTGGTGGGACACGCAGACAGAGATGTCCTGAAGGCAGGAGGAAATGCCAGACCGGAGAGAAGGAAAATGGGTCAAGCCTGGAGAGGAAGATTAAGGAATCATCTGTGTAGAGATGGTTGCTGAAGTCGTGGATGCAGATCTTTAAACCTTTACATCCTTGTTCAAAATGATTTGTCTAAGCATTTATGAAAAATCAGAGGCTTCAAGAACCTAGACATCTACTCCATGATTCAAAAGAAGCAGTTTCAGAAGGCCCAGTGCCTTCCAAGAACCCACTTCAGTGCTGGGTGAGCTTTTGCAGTAATTCTGTCATAAGATGTTTTATGGGGCATGTGGTAATTTCATATACTAGAAGCCATTCCTGAAGAGGAAAAAAAAAACTTTCCTCTAAGGTGAAAAGAGCCACTAGTCACTACCAAAATATAAACTTTGAAAATAAGAAAATAATTGACACAGAGGGGTTGATAGAGCAAACTTCCTGGTAAATTCATTCTATAGCATTTATTGAGAGCTTACTGTTTGCAGAGCACTGTACTTAGTGCTTGGGAGAGTACTATATAACAATAAATGGACATATTCCCTGCCCACAACAAGCATACAGTCTAGAGAGGGAGTAAATCCAATCGCCAAGTAATAATAATAATAATTATGGTATTTTTTCAGTGCTTACTGTGTGCCAAGCACTGTACACTAAGCACTTGGGATGGATACAATCATATCAGATTGGACACAGTCCACAGCCTCAATCCTCATTTTACAGATGAGGTAACTGAGGCCCAGAGAAGTTTCGTGACTTGCCCAAGGTCACACAGCAGATAGGTGGCAGAGCCGGGAGTAGAGCCCACGACCTTCTGATTCCCAGGCCTGTGCTCTAACCACTCAGTCATAATGACACCCTGCTTCTCTGCAAATGGGTATGGCAGATATGAAGCTCACAGCCTGACTTTTCAAGATCACCAAAGTGGTAAGTGTTTGTGAAATATCTATTCTGGAAAACCACTGTTTCATCCACCAAATGCCCCTTTAAACGCATATCAATTAGGCACCGTTTCCCATATCTGGGTTGCGGGTTACGTTTGGCCAGCTTGCGTGTTATACCCAATGAAACGTCCTTGTGGACAAGGTTACGTGTCTGCCCACAACCCTCCACCGAAGGGAACTCTTCTCGTCCTGCTCTTGCACGTAGTGACAAGAAATGCTTGCTTGATTGACTTGTCTAGCTAGCTATTTATTTATTTTAAGGTGGGGAATTTGGGATTGGGAGTCCTTGAAAAGGTGATGGGGGTTGGACCTGAATTCTGGGTTGTGTTTCCCCAGTGACCATACCAATGACCTTTACAATACCGATCATTCTTTCTCCGAAAGGGTCTACTGAAAGGTAGAGGATAAATGTCTTCTTTGTAGGGGAGTTTTAGTGGGATAATTTCATTTTGCCCTCTGCCCTCTTTATGAGAAGCCTAATGGAAAGAGCATGGGGCTGGGAGCCTGAAAACCTGAGTTATCATTCAATCGATCAATCAATCAATCGCATTTATTGAGAGCTTACTGAGTAGTGAACTAACTGCTTGGGAGAGTACAACGTAAAAGAGTTGGTAGACATGTTTCCTGCCCCTAGTAAACTTCTAACCGCGGCTCTGCCATTAGTTTGCTGTGTGACCTTGGATAAGCAGCGATAGAAAAGCAACGTGGCTTAGTGGAAAAAACCCGAACTTTGGAGTCAGAGGTCATGGGTTCAAATCCCAGCTCCGCCAATTGTCAGCTGTGTGACTTTGGGTAAGTCACTTCACTTCTCTGGGCCTCAGTTACCTCATCTGGAAAATGGGGATGAAGACTGAGCCCCCCGTGGGACAACCTGATCACCTTGTAACCTCCCCAGCGCTTAGAACAGTGCTTTGCACATAGTAAGCGCTCAATAAACACCATCATCATCAAGTAGAGAAGCAGCGTGGCTCAGTGGAAAGAGCCCGGGCTTGGAAGTCAGAGGTCATGGGTTCTAATTCCGACTCTGCCACATGTCTGCTGTGTGACCTGGGGCAAGTCACTTAACTTCTCTGAGCCTCAGTTACCTCATCTGTAAAATGGGGATTAAGATTGTGAGCCCCATGTATGACAACCTGATCACCTTGTATCCCCCCCAGTGCTTAGAACTGTGCTTTGCCCATAATAAGCGCTGAACAAATGCCATCAATATCATCATAAGTCACTGCTCTGCACACAGTAAGCACTCAATAAATTTGATTGATTCATTTCTCTGTGACTTGGTTTCCTCATCTGTAAAATGGGGATAAATGGGGATGTGATACTTGTTCTCCCTCCCCCTTAGACTGTAAGCTCCATCTGGGATAAGATCTGTGTCCAATTTGATGATCTTCCATCCATCCCAGAGCTTAGTACAGTGTCTGGCACATATAGTGAGCACTTAACAAATATCATTCTCATCATTATCAGCTGGGAGATCCACTCTAACTCCAAATTCAGACATAGAGGTCCATGTCTTGTAATCAATGAACCCATGGAGTCCAAGAGGCCAGGGCTTGAAGAGAAGGGGGTTGAGACTCTCTCAGCATATATTCCTGCCCTTTCTTTTGATTGACTGATTGGACACAGTCTCTGGGCCACATGGGGCTCACAGTCTTAATCCCCCATTTTACAGATGAGGTACCTGAGGCACAGAGAAGTTAGGTGACTTGCCCAAGATCACTCAGCAGACACGTGGCAGAGCTGGGATTAAAACCCAGGTCCTCATACTCCCAGGCCCACGCTGTTTCCACTGGGCCATGCCGCTTCTTGATGAAGCCTTACCTCAAGGAGAGCTTAGAACAGTGCTCTACACCCAGTAGACACTCAATAAATACTAAGGATTGACTGATTATCCTTTGTCATGTAAACGACATGAGAGGCAGGGGAATATATCCCCCCAAAATAGTTACTTTGCTGGAAGCTTTACCAATGATTTAGTTATGATATTTGATAATGAACTTGGTAAATAGTTTTCTCCCCAATACAACATGTACAATTCAAACTCTGCAGTCCTGAGAGACCCCATCATGCCTAGTCTTAGATGACATTAAAATCTGTGGCTGTGCATTTGGGAAACGAGTTTCGATCGCCACAATATATTTATGCAAGCATCAAAATTGTCTAGGATTATCCATGAAGAATGCTGGACTTCTACTGAAACATTTCTGCAACATTTGAACATGCATTACCAATATGAATTAGTCTGCAGGCACTTCAAAAACAAACACAAACTTAGAATATAATCCAACTTATTTACATGGAGTTCTGGTTTCCGGAGAACCAGGTTATATATATCTACCAGGTTATATGTGACGTTTTTTGAATGATGGTATTTGTTAACCACTTACTGTGTTTCAAGAACTGTTCTAAGCAACGGGGTAGAAACAGGTTAATCAGTTTTCTACCCAAGAAATAGGAGGGTCGCTTATTAAACAAAGAACGAACCCCCAAAACAATCCATTTAGCAACTTTCGGTTGCTAAAACAGTCCCTTATGCTACTGCAATTTACTGTACTTGCTCCGTTTAACCAGGAAACAGACAAAGTGAAAATTCATAAAATATATTATTTCTAATCATCTTATTCATTCATTCATTCAATTGTATTAATTGGGAGAGTACGATATAACAACAGACAGACACATTCCCTGCCCTCAACGAGCTCAGAGTCTAAAGGGAGAGACAGACATTAATATACATAAATAACTCAATAAAAAAATAACCAAATTGAGATATTCTTTTTTCCTAAATACATGAAACTAGTGTGTAGAGACACAGCATGTAAATAGGCACGGGTGTTTATTTGTTTGTAAGTTCAGTTTTCCCGGCAATTCCGGGAAAAAAAATGTGAAAAGACGCTCTATGGAAGGTATGTATCTTGAACAGGATGTCTTATTTGTTGGCTAACTTGTGTTCTCCCATCTCATATCCACTGAGCTTTAGGGACCTCACTCTACACACTAGCAACCTTTCACTCAGTAGACTGGCTTTAATTCCTTGTGCAAAAGCATTATCGTCATCACCCCCCCACCTCATCGGATGAAAAAAATCGATGAATTCCCTGAAAACGGATTTTTGCATAAAGTGCACTTTCCACTGGCCTGAACAGGGGGAACTCTCCCTCTGAAGGAGCTAAAACAATAAGTGGTATTTGAACTGCTGGTTGAAAGGTAGAGGCACTGGTAATCATTATTTCTCCTTGTTTGTTCAAGACCTTCCAACAAAACAAACAACCTTTTTGTGATTGGATTGACATGGTGTTAACAATGCATTTAATGCCCAAATCAGTATGAATGCAGGTAAAGCTCTTACTAATACCAGTACCAGGATGTTAAAGCCACCTATTTTCTAAGCAACTCCAAACAGCCAAAAAAAAGTCAAATCTCCCCTCCTTCGGCAAATAAGTTAACGTTCCCTGGGCCACGTCACCTAGAAGCCGGGAATAGGCTCCATATGACCATTTCGCCAATTCTCATCTACCTGCTGTTTTTTCGGCAATCTTGGCTTCTGTGGCTTGTTCCAGGAGCTCCAGCTCAAGTTGTACCGTCTTCAGCTCTGCATCCTTTTCTTCCAGCTGGTCACGAAGCTGAATTCGACAGATCGACAAGGAGCATCTTAACTGGCAGTCTGCCAACGCTTCATTCGGTCGTATTTATTGAGCGCTTACGGTGTGCGGAGCACTGTATTAAGCGCTTGGGAGAGAACAATATAATAAAAAACAGACACATTCCCTGCCCACACTGAGCAGACATTATTAATAATAATAAAGGTATTTGTTAAGCACTTACTATGTGCCCAGCACTGTTCTAAACGCTGGGGCAGATACAAAGTAATCAGGTTGTCCCACGTGGGGCTCATAGTCTTAATCCCCAATTTACAGATGAGGAAACTGAGGCTCGCAGAAGTGGTTTGCCCAAGGTCACACAGCAGACAAGTGGCGGAGCCGCGATTAGAACCCGCGTCCTCTGACTCCCAAACCCGTGCTCTTGTCACTAAGCCATGCTGCTTCTCTTTCTCACGGATAGATGTTACAGATGGATGTTAATATAAATAACACAAAGACAGACAATGGAGAACCAAAACGTCACATGTCCTTCCGGCTTTTAGGTTTGGAGAAGTAATTCGGCTCCTGAAATTGGGCTCGGAAAAAGGTTCCACGGTTAACTTTCACTCTGCGGAGGAGTTGTTCATCGGGAGCCCCAAATGGAAACTTTTAAATGGGTTGTTTAGAATTGGGGCTGATGGGTGTTGCTTTCAATCGATCAATCAATAATGGTATTTATCAAGCGCTTACTGTATGCACAGCACGGCACTAAGCACTGGGAGAGTACGACACAACAGATTTGGTGAGTGTGTTCCTGCCCATAAGGAGCTAACAGTCATCATCATCATCATTATCAATCGTATTTATTGAGCGTTTACTATGTGCAGAGCACTGTACTAAGCGCTTGGGAAGTACAAATTGGCAACACATAGAGACAGTCCCTACCCAACAGTGGGCTCACGGTCTAAAAGGGGGAGACAGAGAACAAAACCAAACATACTAACAAAATAAAATTAATAGAATAGATATGTACCAATAAAATAAATAAATAGAGTAATAATCAGGTTGGACACAGTCCCTGTCCCAACAGTGGGCTCACAGTCTAAAAGGGGGAGACAGAGAACAAAACCAAACATACTAACAAAATAAAATAAATAGAATAGATATGTACCAATAAAATAAATAAATAAATAGAGTAATAGTCAGGTTGGACACAGTCCCTGTCCCACGTAAGATTCACAATATTAATCCCCAATTTACAGATGAGGTTACTGAGGCCCAGAGAATTGAAGTGACTCGAGTGGAAGGTAGACTTAGAAATAAATGATAAACGGTTGTGTTCAGAAGGGCTGTGGGACTCAGGGTGGGGTGGATATCAAGTTTTTCAAGGGTACATGTCCACATTTCAGTGGTGGGAGACAGCCGGAACTGAGCCCCAGTATAAGAAAAAGTCCCTGAGTAGATGGTCTGTAATTAATAATAATAATAATAATATTTGTTAAGCACTTACTAGGTGCTGAGCACTGCTCTAAATGCGGGGGTAGGTACAGGGTCATCAGTTGGTCCCACGTGGGGTTCACAGCGTTCGTGGGACAACCTGATTACCTTGTATCTACCCCAGCACTTAGAACAGTGCTTTGCACATAGTAAGCGCTTAACAAATACCAACATTATTTATTAGGAGAAGCAGCGTGGTTCAGTGGAGAAGAGCTCGGGCTTTGGAGTCAGAGGTCATGGGTACAAACCCCGGCTCCGCCAATTGTCAGCCGTGTGACTTTGCGCAAGTCACCTAACTTCTCTGGGCCTCAGTTCCCTCATCTGTAAAATGGGGATTGAGACTGTGAGCCCCACGTGGGACAACCTGATCACCTTGTAACCTCCCCAGCGCTTAGAACAGTGCTTTGCACATAGTAAGCACTTAATAAATGCCATTATTATTATTATTATTATGAGAGAACTGGGGCACAGAGAAGCTAAGCAGCTTGCCCAAGGTCATACAGCAGACGAGCGGAGGAGCAGGGATTGGAAACCTCGTCTGAGCCATGCTGCTTCAATTCCTGTAGTGCTGGGGGTAGTGGGGTGGCAGATGGCAGCAGGCAGCACCCCTGACCCCCCAGCCCGAATAGTCTACGGTCTTTTTGATCGCCAGCTATCACGGCCTCGACCCTTATCCTCTGTCCTGACACTCGTGACTCTGTATCTGCATCCTCACCAACAGTTGGCTGGATGAAGCCCATTTCTAGACTGCGAACCCGTTGTTGGGGAGGTACCATCTCTATATGCCCTGCTGAGAGCTCACCTCCTCCAGGAGGCCTTCCCAGACTGAGCCCCTTCCTTCCTCTCCCCCTCGTCCCCCTCTCCATCCCCCCATCTTACCTCCTTCCCTTCCCCACAGCACCTGTATATATGTATATATGGTTGTACATATTTATTACTCTATTTATTTATTTATTTATTTTACTTGTACATTTCTATCCTATTTATTTTATTTTGTTGGTATGTTTGGTTCTGTTGTCTGTCTCCCCCTTTTAGACTGTGAGCCCACTGTTGGGTAGGGACTGTCTCTATGTGTTGCCAATTTGTACTTCCCAAGCGCTTAGTACAGTGCTCTGCACATAGTAAGCGCTCAATAAATACAATTGATTGATTGATTGATTGATATATGTTGCTGACGTGTACTTCCCAAGCGCTTAGCACAGTGCTCTGCACACAGTAAGCGCTCAATAAATACGACCGAATGAATGAATATCTATCATTTATTCATTTCTATTACTGTCCGTCTTCTGAGCACAGGGCTAGGGTGCTAATCCCAGTTCTGCCAGCCTTCTTTATTCGCACACAGTAAGCGCTCAATAAATACGATTGAATGAATCATCATCATCATCAGTCGTATTTATTGAGCGCTTACTATGTGCAGAGCACTGTACTAAGCGCTTGGGAAGTACAAATTGGCAACATATAGAGACAGTCCCTACCCAACAGTGGGCTCACAGAATGAATGAATGAATCCATAATGGAAGCAGTGTGGCCCTGTGGTTAGAGCACGGGCTTGGGAGTCAGAGAACCTGAGTTCCAATCCCGGCTTTGCCACGTGATCTCAGGCAAGTCATTTCACTTCTCTGGGCCTCAGTGACCTCATCTGTAAAATGGGGATTAAGACTGCGGGCCCCACGTGGGACACGGACCGTGCCCAACCCGGTGCTGAGAACGGCGCTTGGTACAGAGTAAGCGCTTAAAAAAACACCCACTGGTTAAAGTGGGAAGAGGAAATAAGATAATAATAATAATAATAATGGCATTTATTAAGCGCTTACTATGTGCAAAGCACTGTTCTAAGCGCTGGGGAGGTTACAAGGTGATCAGGTTGTCCCACGGGGGGCTCACAGTCTAAATCCCCACTTTACAGATGAGGGAACTGAGGCACAGAGAAGTGAAGGGACTTGCCCAAAGTCACACAGCTGAGAAGCGGTGGAGCCGGGATTCGAACCCCTGACCTCTGACTCCAAAGCCCAGGCTCTTTCCACTGAGCCATGCTGCTTCCCAAAAAGATCCCAAAAAGAGGGTGAAACGCGGCATAACAACTCACACCGGGGGGAAACCATGGGATGAGACAATTGGGAAAACAGTTATCAGACTTTCCTACCTCAGAGTTCAACTCTAAGTACTACGGAGGTGAAACAGAGGGCACAGATACTGATAAAATAAAAAATACTATTAAAAAAGGAATATGACACCAGCTTATTGTATTTCCCACTCTCCATAATTCTGAAGGAAATACCGTAAAACCTGAATGAATAGCCCTTTGGTTACATGCTCCCAGTGCTTTATATCTTTATGATGAAGGAAGTGATATCACTGCCTTGGAGCACACAAAAGAAACAAAAAGATTCTTCTCTTAGCCAATCTCGAAGTTAAACATATACCGAGGGACCAATTGGCAGTGACATAAAGCTATTGTTGAAGCATTAAAATCGAGCAAATAATAAAATGAATTATGATGGCTGAAAAATAGATTTAGAAGGTGAACAGTTAAAGCACACTGTACAATTATCAGACTATCTATATAGTACCTTTTTATTGCTTGCTCGGAGAATGTCCATTTCTTTTAGGAGTGCGACAGTCTTCTCCTTATCTCGGTCTGCTGTAACCTGAGAAGGGCCCATAAAATCATATACCCAACTACTGCCTCCATATGTCCTTCCTCTGCAACAAACAAAGCCAGTTATCAACAGGGGTAATTTATAATAATCCTCCCGGGGGTGATCAAGTGGGGCTCCCGCCCTCCAAAACGATCAATAATTGGGGAAAAAAATTTAAGGTTTAACTTTCTACAGAACTTTGGCTGCTTGATGAAACTATATAAGGCCCAGGCAGTTATATAGTCAATCGATCAATCAATCGTATTTACTGAGCGCTTACTGTGTGCAGAGCACACAGTATATATATTAGATAAATGATGCGGGCTTCACCAACAGCTACTGCTTAGCAGTGTCTCGGATGGAGTTGGTGTCCAGCCAGTGGAAGCTCGCTCTCTTCCTCCCTTCAAGGCCCTACTGAGAGCTCACCTCCTCCAGGAGGCCTTCCCAGACTGAGCCCCTTCCTTCCTCTCCCCCTCGTCCCCCTCTCCATCCCCCCCGTCTTACCTCCTTCCCTTCCCCACAGCACCTGTATATATGTGTTTGTACATATTTATGACTCTATTTATTTATTTATTTTACTTGTACATATCTATTCTATTTATTTTATTTTGTTACTATGTTTGGTTTTGTTCTCTGTCTCCCCCTTTTAGACTGTGAGCCCACTGTTGGGTAGGGACTGTCTCTATATGTTGCCAATTTGTACTTCCCAAGCGCTTAGTACAGTGCTCTGCACACAGTAAGCGCTCAATAAATATGATTGATGATGATGATTGATGATTTGGTGATTTTTGTCCCTCCCACATCGGCTCATTGGCGAGGCAAAGGACTCGATGTTTAAGGGCTGCGATTTTTCACCCCATTTCTATGACCAGCTTTGGCCTGTGGTTCTGAGCAGATTTGTAACCAAGGACCCCTCTTCGGTGAAAGGGAATGACGTCGCTGACCACCAGCCGCAATAGCGTGAGAGGTAACAAAAAACATAACCACCAGCGTGGCTCAGTGGAAAGAGCCCGGGCTTCGGAGTCAGAGGTCATGGGTTCAAATCCCGGCTCTGCCAACTGCCAGCTGTGTGCCTTTGGGCAAGTCACTTAACTTCTCTGGGCCTGTTACCTCACCTGTAAAATGGGGATTAAGACTGTGAGCCCCCCGTGGGACAACCTGATCACCTTGTAACCTCCCCAGCGCTTAGAACAGTGCTTTGCACATAGTAAGCACTTAATAAGTGCTGTCATTATTATTATTAACCATGTTTTGGAAGGATTGCTACTGCATGTCCCACTGAATATGGAAACAGGGATGAAGAAATGCTGATTCAAGGGGGCTTTCTTTCACGACTTGCCCGTCAGGTGACTTTGGGCAAGTCACAACCTCTGGGCTTCAATATCCTCATCTGAAAATGGGGAATTAAATACCTCTTCTCCTTCCCTCTAAAACTGGGAACCCCATGTCGGGCATTGACTTTGTCCAGTCTGATGATCTCGTTCCTAGCCCAGTGCTTAGCCCAGTGCTGGGCACAGATTAAACGCTAACCAAATATTCCAAGTTACTTATGGTTTATTTATTGTTATTATATTTATTGTTATTTTTTTCAGACTGGAGAGCACGGCCCTGGGAGTCAGAGGACATGGGTTCTAACCCCGGCTCGGCCACACGTCTGCTGTGTGACCGTGGACGAGCTGCTTAACTTCTCCGTGCCTCAGTTCCCTCATCTTTAAAAGGGGGATTAAGACTGTAAAGCCCCATGTGGGACAGGGACTCTGTCCAACCTGATGAGCTTGTACCCACCCCAGTGCTTAGACCAGTACTTGGCCCATAGTAAGCGCTTAAGAAATGCGACAATTATTACTGTCATCATTCTCACATCCTGTGGCATTCAAGATAAAAAAAGGGGACTCCCCCCTGACCGAAAGGGAAGCCTGTTGAAGACTCTTTGGAAAGGAGGAAGAAGCCCCAGATTTCCCTGTAGCCTCCGTGGCCACCACACTCAAAGGGCTCATAGCAGAATCCTCCTCAAAGACAGAATTAGAATTGGGCAGGACCCAAATCCCCGAAGCAACTGTAAAAGCGCAGCGCTGAAGAGGAAGTCCGTCCAAAGCTCGACCCGTTCCACCCTTATTATCAACCATGCTTTGTAAGGATCGCTACTGCATGTCCCACTGGATATGGAAATAGGGATGAAGAAAGGCCTTCATTTCTTCATGAAGGGAGGGGAGGGGGCCCGTGCTCACCTGGGTCCTTCAGGAGCACCATAGTCCTCGACGTCACCGAGAGGGGCCCGCTCCACCCCCACAGGCGGGAGGCTCTTCGGACTTGGTACCCAAAGGCTCTCGTTCTCACACTCTGCCGGGCCCACAGGTTCATCACGCGGCTGGAGCGGCTTTCCATGCTCGGGCAGATGAGGATTTTGCTCTTCCTGTGGAATCTCCACTTTCGGGTGGCAACGGGGCGGACCTGGATGGAAAATACACCGCAGGAGCCACGGCAGAGCGTGAAATCGTAAATTGCCACGGGCCTGTCATTTGGTTGAAGAAAAACACTTTTTTACTTTTTAAGGGCATCGCTACCCAGCTTTAGAGGGCACAGAAATACTCAGTGGCTTGCCCAAGGTCACACAGCAGATAAGCGCTTAGAACAGTGCTTTGCACATAGTAAGCGCTTAACAAATACCATTATTATTATTATTATTATAATAGAGGGACGGTCCCTACCCACCAACGGGCTCACAATCTATAAGGGAGAGACAGACAACAAAACCAAACATGTGGACGGGTGTCAAAGTTGTCAGAACAAATAGAAATAAGGCTAGATGCACATCATTAACAAAATAAATAGTGTTATGACCCCTGCCCTTGAAGGGCTTACAATCGAGTGGAGGTGGGAAAAAGGACACTAAAAATATGACAGATAAGATGCGCATATATCTTTGATATAAATCCTTTTATATATATCTTTTATATATGAAAAATATATGTAAAATGGGGATTAAGACTGTGAGCCCCCCGTGGGACAACCTGATCACCTTGTAACCTCCCCAGCACTTAGAACAGTGCTTTGCACATAGTAAGCGCTTAACAAATACCATTATTATTATTATTATTATAATAGAGGGACGGTCCCTACCCGCCAACGGGCTCACAGTCTAGAAGGGAGAGACAGACAACAAAACCAAACATGTGGACAGGTGTCAAAGTTGTCAGAACAAATAGAAATAAAGCTAGATGCACATCATTAACAAAATAAATAGTGTTATGACCCCTGCCCTTGAAGGGCTTACAATCGAGTGGAGGTGGGAAAAAGGACACTAAAAATATATGACAGATAAGATGCGCATATATCTTTGATATAAATCCTTTTATATATACCTTTTATATATGAAAAATATATGTAAAATGGGGATTAAGACTGTGAGCCCCCCGTGGGACAACCTGATCACCTTGTAACCTCCCCAGCGCTTAGAACAGTGCTTTGCACATAGTAAGCGCTTAATAAATGCCATTATTATTATTATCATTATTAAGTGGTGAAGCCGGGATTAGAACTCAGGTCGTCGGACTCCTGGACCCAAGCTCTTTCCACTAGGCCACACTGCTTCTCCCTCCAGCCCACCATCTCCCTGTTGGTCATGTGGGAACATTCCCATACACAAGTCGTCGCTTAGGAAATTCCAGCGGACTGAGTGAGCAGGTAATGAAAACTCATGGAAGAAAATGCTGCTTAAATGGCAAATTAAAATGATAAAAGGGCTCTTGGATAAATCAGATGGACTGATGGACAGGTGCTGATTCTGCAACTTCAACTCAGGTTAACCCATGTTTGTGGTCTCCGGATTGTAATTTTGTTTGCGCATGGAATAACGTGCCTCTGAGCCCAATAACAGTCCACAGTTTGCCCTATATGATATGATCCCATAACCAATCAATCATTAAGCATTTGGGAGAATACAATATAAAAGAGTTGGCAGACCCGTTCCCTGCCCACAACAAGCTTACAGTCTAAAGGGGATTATACTATACTATCCCAAGTTAGTTTTCCAAATGTCCCTTTAATCAAAGGATAAATGATGAAACATTAAATATATAGGAATATGAATTCCCATCAATTAGCCTATCAGGTGGGATCAATGCATACTTCTAGGTTCCGCTAGAATTATAAAGCGCAATCGCAATTATGGGAAACTCAGCATTTCTCCTAGACTTTTTGCCTAACATTGAAATTTTGGTATCCTCTACTTTGATAAGAGCATAACTCCTTGCTCTGTTCACATTGTCACTCTTCACTCTGCATACTTATTTTCACATCCAACTGAATATACACATTTTCATTCTTCCTGACTCAATCATTTTCTGTTGATCCCCTCACTCCACAATGACACTTGCTTATTTGGAGACAATCAAAGGGGCTTAAAGGTACTTTTTAACCTTGCACTGATAGTAGCATGGGAGAAGTGAAAATAGAAATCTAATATAATTGGCTCATTTGGTTTTGGTGTATTTTTTTTTGGCTAAAAATGTAAGAAGCAAATAAAGCCCTTGGTTACTGTCTTGCCCCTTTCATTTACTGGATATTCACTCATTCAATCATATTTATTGAGTGCTTACTGTGTGCAGAGCACTGTACTAAGTGCTTGGGAAGTACAAGTCGGCAACATATAGAGACGGGAGCTACCCAACAACGGGCTCACAGTCTAGAAACGGGATATTATAACAGGACAAGCGTTATAGAAAGCACATAAAACACATAGAACACACACATAGTTGCCAACTTGTACTTCCCAAGTGCTTAGTACAGTGCTCTGCACACAGTAAGCGCTCAATAAATACGATTGATTGATTGGTTGATAAAACATACGGCTCGTTGTCTAAGGGGACATTAGTTAGTTCATTAGTATCATCTCTGACTATAAACAGAAGCAGTGTGGCCTAATGGATAGAGCACGAGCCTGGGAATCAGAGGACCTGGATTCTAATTGTGGTTCCACCACCTGTCTGCTGTGTGACCTTGTGCAAGTCACTTCCTTTCTCTTCACCTCGGTTTCCTCATCTGTAAAAATGGAGATTAAATCCTCTGCCTCCTAGTAAGACTGTGAGCCCCAAGTTGGACTATGTCCAACCTGAGTATCTTGTATCTACCCCAGTCCTTAGTACAGTGCTTGGCACATAGTAAGCGCTTAACAAATGTCACAGAAAAAAACCAAAACACATCCTTCAAGGTTAAAATGGAGGATTAAGAAACAGACAGCAGCTTAAAACTAAAATAAGAAAAGAACATAAACATACCGAACAGAGGAAAAAAAACCAGAAATCGCAAGAGCAGGAGAGGCTACCGAAAGGAACAACTATGAAGATCAAAGTGATGGAGCCGCTTCTTTCGGAGCATTGATTGAAAATGGTAGGACTCATCATCATCATCATCAATGGTATTTATTGAGCGCTTACTGTGTGCAGAGCACTGAACTAAGCACTTGGGAGCATACACTACAACAGAGTTGGTAGACATGTTCCCTGCCCACAGAAAACTTACAGTCTAGACTCCAGTCTGGAAAGACAAAAGGTTACCAGGAGGCATGATTGATGTTTTACTAAACTCTAATGGTATTAAACAAGATATTATCATGTTTTCTGAATCCTACAACACCAAAAGGAGCAGAGTGGCCTAGTGGATAGAGCTCGGGCCTGGAGTCAGAAGCACCTGGGTTCTAATCCTGGCTTTGCCACTTGCCTGCTGTGGGGCCTTGGGAAGTAACGTCTCTGGGCTTCAGTTATCTCATCTGTAAAATGGGGATTGAGCCCGTGAGCCCCACGTCAAACAGGGATTGTGTCCAACCCAATTTGCTTGTATCCACCCTAGCGCTTAGTACTGTGCCTGGCACATAGTAAGGGCTTACCGAATACCACAGTTGTTATTATGATTATGATGGGATGATGAAGGGCATCCACTGGCGTTTTGAGGAAGCCCCTTCCTTCCTCTCCCCCTTTCCATCCCCCCGTCTTACCTCCTTCCCTTCCCCACAGCACCTGTAAATATGCATATATGTTTGTACATATTTATTACTCTATTTATTTATTTATTTTACTTGTACATATCTATTCTATTTATTTTATTTTGTTAATATGCTTGGTTTTGTTCTCTGTCTCCCCCTTCTAGACTGTGAGACCACTGTTGGGTAGGGACTGTCTCTATGTGTTGCCAACATGTACTTCCCAAGTGCTTAGTACAGTGCTCTTCACACAGTAAGCACTCAATAAATACGATTGATTGATTGATTAATTGATTGATTTGAAGGAAACTGGTTCCAGACCCTAGGAACCACACCTTGGCCCCCCGTGAGGTTCAGTGCACGAAATCCATTCCCAAAGGAAGTTGGGTGGCAGGTTCCCCAAGGGTTGGGATAATTCCCGTTTGAGGAACCCATGACGAGTTATTAGCGGGAAAGTTAGGGAGGCTGGAAGGCTCAAGAAGGGACAAATAAAGGCACGGCTAAGAAGACCCTGAAGAGCTGGAAGAGGGAATAATCAGGAATGTTCGATGGGTGTGAAGCATGTGAAGAGGAGGACACCTAAAGCAGATGATTGGTGCTGTTTTTAGGAGGAAAACAGAGCAGAGAGCTGGAAGCGGCTGTTTGTCTGAATAAACACCCTGTTCAAAGAACTCCAGTTGTGGAGCTGTCTTGCCTTGTCCCCTTAGGAAGACTTGGAAGATTCCATATCGCACCCTTCAGTACCACTGTTTGCTTTGCTAATTTATCAGTCAGTAATATAAGGTCCCCTCTGCAGTTAATTTTTAACTCTAAGAGTACAAAATCATTCTGCGCGATTAAAGTCTGGTGCATTTATGTTAAAAAGGTAACATCCTAAATGCCAGCTATCTAAAATAGCAGAACAGGGCCCAAATAGCAAAAAAGGGACCCGAATTCATTCCTCCTTTTTTTAAAAAGCTTTGTAAAAAGCTATTCAGGGTATGTGAAGCATGTGTGATTGATATCATATATACTCCAAGCTTGCTTTTTAAGCTTTTAAGGTTCCTCAAATTCTTGGGCCAGAGACACAACACAAAAACAAACAAGTTTTAAAATATTCAGTACTCTTAAGCTTAGTAAATTCTATAGGGAACACTAAATTAATTTAGGAGCAGGCCACTTAAAGGAGGACATCAGTTGTGAAAATTCCAACAACTCTTTAGGCTACCTGCTGTCTTTAGGATGCAATAAGAAGAAAGCGAAGGAGAGATGGCTGAAGAAAAGAAAAATGGCTTTGCGGCTGATATCCTTGCTTCTAAAAAGGTTCCCAGTCATGTGCATTTTTCCAGTGCTCCTATTCCTTCGCCATCGAATTTCAATCTTTCCCCCATCTTTGCTTTTAAAATCACAAATAAAAAATTCACAAACCACGACAGTAAATGGGAACCCCCTGCTCCCAAGGTTTCAGTTCCTTTTCCCGGTGGCGTCGGGATAACTGTTAATGTTAACAATTTGGCACGAGTGAAAGAAACGGGCGACCCTCCCCTTTGGATACTAGTTGCCATTTCCCAAATCAGTGGGGCGAGCTTTATCTTTCCAACATCGGGTCCAGGGAAGAAGAAGAAAAAAAAGACTCTTTCCATCTGCCTCCCGGCCCTTCTTTAAAAGCATCTCTGGATTCCGGGCGCATCAAAAACGGCCGAATCTCGCCGGTCGGACACTTAAGCGGGATCCTCTGCCACCCAACTACCGTTTGTCCTAATGGCTGGATGATTGCATTTGGTCTTTGGAAACTTTGAAGTATAGGTAAGTCTTGATCACACAAATTAATAAATCCTAAAGCTGGGAGGGAACAATGACCATTCCGCCTAAATTCTGCAGCTTAGCCCAGCCAATTTTTTCCAAAGGTCAGGTTGTGAACCGGAGGAGATGGGGGAGGTCCTCCAAGTCGTATTGTTGCCAGGCACCTCCCGTCTGGATTGTTGCGGGCGTTTATTAGCATTCGCCGGCAGACTCAACAGAGCAAACAAGAAATTCAAGCGCGAAGAATAAAATGAAACGCTGCTGTATAACCCTTTGTCATTCGGCAAATATGGGACCTTTTTAGCTACATTGTTCCTAAACCTGGGTGACTACTTTAATTTTTCTCCCCAGTGCTGGCTGAATGAGTGTGCCTGTGGACAGAATGCACAGCCTTCCCTGACAACTGCAGAGCTGCCATTTAATCTGCGGCGAGATGGACCATTTCCTGTGGGAACTCGAGCTATGACTTCCAGATCCGCCAAATAAATCTCAGATTAAGATTCCAAATGAAACCTGCCTCTGGCAGATAAAAAATGTCAAGATGGATATAAACAGTAAAATTCTAAATTAGCAAGGTGTTGCGAGGCGACTCGGTGGATGAGGGGGTCTGTTTACCCGTCCCCCTGTATCACAACCGTACAAGGCATTCATCAAATGTCACACTTTCATCATATTGGAGGCATCATTAAAACTGTTTGGCTAAGGACCTTGAAGTGTTTAAGCAGTAGCTCAAAAGTATATTTGTGCAAAGTAGAAGAATAAATTTACATATCAGCAGCAGCTCATAAGGGATGGGTAAATATTCTGTTTATCTCTCATTGTAATTCACGGTAGTCTTCATATAGGATTTCGGGGCCCTCGTTTCGGGCTATACGACATTATTGCATAACTTTCAAGGCCACAAAGGATGGCATTTTCTTCAAATTCATGTTTTCCCCACTTCAAAATCACAAAAGGCAAAGGCAATCACTTCTACTTTATTTGACGGGGGTTTGGGTATTGCTACACAATAACGCCGCGATGGCTGCCTTTAAATGAGGGGGGGAAAAAAAACGCTTAAAATGTGAGGTCAAAAGCCCTTGGAAAAAGTAAGACGTTTGTTTTTGAGAAGCTTTTTGTTTTCTGTGACCATACACACACAAAAAAGGCGGGGGGGTGTGGAGAGGGAAAGGTCACCTGTGGTAATAAAGGGCCAATAAAAAAATCACCCAGAGCAAATGGTCTATTAAAGAAGCAGGTGAAATCTCTGATGGGAGCCTCTATTGCACCTCCCCAGAGAACAAGGACTCTGCTTTTTTAATGAAATTTTCTGTTATGTCTTTGCTCATCTTACCTGTGCTAATGCAGCCCTGTTCTGGTCTTAAACTCAGTACTGTTTGGTAATAAAACACGATGAAGGTTTCCTGAAGGAAACAATCAAGCTGGTTACACTGCAAATACTTCTTTTTGTTATTATTCTTTGGACAGTCTCTAGGCAGCAAAATAAAAGGATTCCAGGGACCTCAGTTTTCCTCCTCAGAGTTGACAGTGGCACTTCCTTAAACCAGAATCTGGTGCGTGCGAGACAGGAAACCTCTCAGATTCGAAAAGGACCGTGCTTTACTTTGTCGGATTCTGCGGCCCTGTGCCCAAAGCAATGGGCTATGTGCCCACGCAAGAGAAAAATTCCAAATTTTCAGGAATTAAATGTTCTCTCTCGCATAAGGGAATTTTGACAGTGAGCTTAATTCCCTTGCGGGGAAGTCACGGATGGTAAAATCTTTACGAAGTCTTATCCTAATTAGAAAAGATCACACACTTTGCACCGTTTGGAGGAGAAGGAGGAAAAGAAAGATTGAGATTTCACTCTAGGCTAGAGAAAACATTTTCTTCTCTAATATCACTTCCAGCTAAAGTCTGCTATTGCGGTGGAAGAATTGCTTATAAAAGCAAGCATACCTAGCTAAATTTAAAATAAATGTAATTTTCCAGATGGCCTCACAACTAAGAATGTGAGAATATAAAAAGCACATTATGTTGAAAATTAAAAAAAATCTCAACCAGAGAATTTATTGATATAGGCTCACCTGTTTTGGATACTATTTTTAAATAGTTCCAAATAAACTTCCTTGACCTGTACCTCTAAGTAAAAGAATGAAGGATATATTTATCTACAAAAAATAGCTTCAAAATTCAAGATGTAAATCAAAGATTTTGTAGCTTAAAAACATTTTTAAAAATCAAATTGAATTTCTTGAGATTTTACTAGTATCATTTTAGGTGTCAAATGAAAAATTCATTTTCCCCCCAAAATTGTAGATTAGAACCCTCCTTTAAAATGTATTCAATTGAGCTGTGAAATGATTTGCAACACTAATTTTAAGAGGTTGGTGACTTAAAAAATTTTCCTTCATTTTGCCACAAAAAGCTCAGGAACACCCCAGAAAAACTTCCCTCAGATTTTCTCACAAGAGGAAGCAGTGAACTGAGAGCTGAATTTCAGTTTAAGGGAATAATTTGAAAATAGAATCAAATGGTGTCAAATGTGGAATTGAAACAACATGGGTTACGTTTATCACAAAACCCTACTAGGGATGTTCAACTTTGTATTTAGGAATATATCAGGGGCAGAAAACATCAAGAGAATTGGATGCTATTGTTTGGTCACACAACGGAACAATACTTGGTATTAATTAATATAGCTAAAAATAATACCCTAATTCCCGTTTTTTTCACACTTTCACGTACAAGCACGAACGTTGGTTCTGATTCCCAATATCAGTTCAACGTTAGCTGTTGAACCTCTGAGTACCAGCTGCAAATAGATGGAGAAATTAAAAACCACAATACACTTTCTGCATGGTAGAAAAATATTCACAAGTTACTGGGATGAAACAACTACAATCATTTTAAATGTAACCTAAATGGAAGTGAAATTCAATTCTTTAGAATCAAATATGAGTTTATTAGAAGCCAAAAGTAAAACGATAAGGTACACTGGCAATTGGGACCCAAAATTAGAATTATATGACAAAGGGCTCGTTGAAACTGTGTCAGCAGATTTATTTTGATTCCTCGTTTCTTTCCTTGTTCCTCCCTTTCTAAACCCCAGATAATAACTCTATGTGGAATATGTTTTTGGAGCTCATTTGGCTTAGAACAGTCATAAATGGACTCTTCAATTTGGGCTTTTGAATCATCAGGAGAGAACACAGAAACAAATGAAAAGGACCCCATCTGAAACGTGGGGGGTTGTTACCCTTAAAAAGGATTGCTCAATCTTTCCCAAAAGCAAAGAAATTTTGCTTCAAAACTTAAAAAAAATTGCCTCCACGTTATGAACTTTAAATGTTGACAATGACTCAATTAATTTATTGCCTTTTTTGCCATGTGTCCATGCAATTATAGCATGTATGAAAAATAAGGGGATTTCTTCACGTTTATTAAACCAAAGAAAACCACCCAGCAACCTATAAGGGCCCAGTTACTGATAAAACATTCTGACTCTAGGAGCCTCATGAGATAATAAGAATAATACCCACCCCACTCAGCCTTTTCCTTTGAAGGCCCCCACTTTAAACACTGCACTACTTTATTGCTAACCTTCCACCATCTGAATTTTACAATGAGGAGCTATCTGGGTGGAGGAGGGGAGGGGAAACAGGGTGGGAGAGCCAGTTTGGATAGTGGAAGGAGATGAAATTGGCCACTGGCTACCAGTTGCTAGGCAGAAGGTATTCATTCATCCATTCAGTCGTGTTTATTGAGCGCTTACTGTGTGCAGAGCACTGTACCAAGTTCTTGGAAAGTACAATTTGGCAGCAAGTAGAGACAATCCCTACCCAACAACGGACTCACAGTCTAGAAGAGAAAGGCATGACATGGAGCTGCTGGTAGAGGCCCGTACACCTCCCTCTTCCTTCTGCCATTCCGAGCTACCTTGCCAGCCAAGGATCCGGTCCTTACTCTTAAACTTGGGAAGCCTGCCCTTCCCGCTCCCAATCTGTCACCACCGCTTTTGGACACCAGAAAAATCTGAATTTCCCCTTCGTAGAAAACGTTACCGCCTGATGAGGACATTGAGACGATTTCTAGTTTTCTTAGAATCGAGCCTGGTGGGGATGTAAAATGCCGTAGCTCGAATTCTCTTGATTAACACATTCGAAAGACTAGTTGCCTCTTTTATAGAGGACTGACTCTTCAATCCTCCCAGCATGGAGTTGGGCATCGGCTCTGGAAACGAATCAGACCTCGCTGGCCATCGGCCAATAATCCCGACCCACTCTCTCAGGCAGTCTTCGATGGTGATGCGTGAGAAGCTACTATCACTCTATTAAACTAGGGCCCGTGATAGTAAACAGCAAATTCGCAGACCTGTTCATTTTTAACCTCCTCTAAGACACACGGATCAAGCTAAAGAAATCTTACATTCACGCTTCTATCACAAGATGAAACGTTAAGCCCATTTGCTTTCGAAGGACACGACTAAACTTAAGACTGGCAAAATTAGATTTTACCCCGAATTAATTCCACTGGTCCTGCAGCATACGGGGGTGCGATAAAATTACAATGAAATTATGTTCAATACATTATTCTGCATCACTTGGTACTCACTGTACCTTGATGTCATCCATTTCCCTCTGACATCGTCCCTCTGGCTTGGAACTCTCTGCCCCTTTGTATACGACAGACCACGGCTCTCTCCACCTTCAAAGCCTTATTAAAATCACATCTCCTCCAAAAGGTCTTCCCCGACTAAAGCCTCATTTCCCTTACTCCCTCTGTCCCTTCCAAGGAGCCGACACACGTGGATCTCTACCCCTGAGCACGTCGTATTGACCCCATATCCTCCCTGTGGGCAGGGAACACATCTAACTCTCTTGTACAGTCCCAAGCACTCAATACAGCGCTCCACACATAGTACGTGCTCAACAAATACCAATGATTGATTGATACAGGGTCTACTTTCATGTCTGTCTCCCCCTTCTAGACTACAAGCTCCTGGAGGGCAGGGAATGTGCCTCCCAACTCCGCTGTATCGTATTCTCCCAAGTGCTTAGTACGGTACAGAAGCAGCGCGGCTCAGCGCCAAGAGCACGGGCTTGGGAATCAGAAGTCATGGGTTCTAATTCCAGCTCCGCCACTTGTCAGCTGTGTGACTTCGGGCCAGTCACTTAACTTCTCTGTGCCTCAGTTAGCCTCATCTGTAAAATGGGGATTAAGACCGTGAGCCCCATGTGAGAAAACCTGATTACCTTGTATTCCGCCCAGGGCTTAGAACAGTGCTTGGCTTAACAAATACCATCATCATTATTATTATTACAGTGCTCTGCACACAGTAAGTGCGCAATAAATACCATTGATTGATTGCCTGGATAACTATCCCCTGGAAGAGAGAATGGGTTCTTTGAGCAAATTAATGTCTGGGGGTAAGGATCCCCACTCACCCACTTAAAACTTGACTTCTCAACTCCTTACGCATATCTTAAGAATTCCAGATCAAGATACATAAAAACGTTTGCTACTTGTCTTGGATTTCCACTGCCACTGACTTCCTGAGTGATCCAACCTGAATTTATGTAAAAAAAAAAAAAGTTCCTTACTTGGTCAGTAAATTTCAAACCTCCCTGAATTTATGTAAAAAAAAAAGTTCCTTATTTGGTCAGTAAATTTCAGATGGAATATATTTAACGATTCTAGTCATTTGAAAGTTATCATTCCTCTAATTACCCAACTTTTACATTCGGGGAATTAAAAAATACACAAAATCCCGCTTCTATTCATTATCGTCATCATCGAGATCGGTATTTCTTAAGCACCCTGGGTGTACTTGGGATCTGCTTTGTGCAGTACATAGTACAGTGGTCTGCACAAAGCACTTAATAAATGATGATGATGTATATATGTTTGTACATATTTATTACTCTATTTGTTTATTTATTTTACTTGTACATATCTATTCTATTTATTTTATTTTGTTAGTATGTTTGGTTTTGTTCTCTGTCTTCCCCTTTTAGACTGTGAGCCCACTGTTGGGTAGGGACTGTCTCTATATGTTGCCAATTTGTACTTCCCAAGCGCTTAGTACAGTGCTCTGCACATAGTAAGTGCTCAATAAATATGATTGATGATGATGATGATGATGGCATTTATTAAGCACCTACTATGTGCCAAGCACTGTTCTAAGCACTGGGGAGGTTACAAGGTGATCAGGTTGTCCTACGGGGGGCTCAGAGTCTTCACCCCCATTTTACAGATGAGGTAACTGAGGCACAGAGAAGTGAAGTGACTTGCCCACAGTCACACAGCTGACAACTGGCGGAGCCGGGATTTGAACCCATGACCTCTGACTCCAAAGCCCGCGCTCTTTTCCACTGAGCCCCGCTGCTTCTCCTCACGTGGAGAGGCACAATACAACTGAATGAAAATTAATCAATCGGTCTCAATCAGTGGTATTTATCGAGCACGTCCTAATGTGCAGAGCACCATGCTACACACTTGGGACAGAATTAGAGGCTATGTTATCTGCCCATAAGGACAGTGAATAGGATTATTTGTTCTATTTTTCCCAGGAAGAAGTTATATTTGGATGGTGTCACTGCCCCAGATTTGAGAGGACAAGCTCGCTTTTCCTCTGGAAGCCAAAATAGAGACGGGCAAGGCCAGTGACACGACAGGCAGAGTCCCCAGGCCCCGGGCCCATAATAATAATAATAATAATAATAATAATGACGGCATTTATTAAGCACTTACTATGTGCAAAGCACTGTTCTAAGCGCTGGGGAGGTTACAAGGTGATCAGGTTGTCCCACGGGGGGCTCGCAGTCTTAATCCCCATTTTACAGATGAGGTCACTGAGGCCCAGAGAAGTTAAGTGTGGCTCATTGGAAAGAGCTCGGGCTTTGGAGTCAGAGGTCATGGGTTCAAGTCCCGACTCCGCCACATGTCCGCTGTGTGACCTTGGGCGAGTCACTTAACTTCTCTGAGCCTCAGTTCCCTCATCTGTAAAATGGGGATTGAGACTGTGAGCCCCATGTGGGACAACTTGATCACCTTGTATCCCCCCAGCGCTTAGAACAGTGCTCTGCACATAGTAAGCGCTTAACAAATGCCATTATTATTATTATTATTATTATTATTATTATTATTAAGTGCCTTGCCCAAAGTCACACAGCTGACAATTGGCAGAGCCCGGATTTGAACCCCTGACTCCAAAGTCCGTGCTCTTTCCTACTGAGCCACGCTGCTTCTCTAACTGTCCATCTCAGCTGTGCCCGTGCTTCCCTCCACCCCCTGCCCCACCAGGGACGATGCTGTGGAGGAAAGAGAGACAGAGAGAGGGGGACGGTAGCGTCCAAACAATGATCGAGGGTCCCAGGGCCCTAAGGAAGGCACTTTTTGATGCTGGGAAGAAAGAGATTGGAATAGAAGGATCCTGGGATTGTTCCTCTCATTTCCCACCACAGCCATTCCCAGTCTCTGAATCAATCAATCAATCTATGGTATTTATTGAGCACTTACTCTGTGCAGAGCACTGTACTAAGCGCTTGGGAGAGCACAACAGAGTTAGCAGACATGTTCCCCACCCATAATGAGCTAATAACGATGTATTACCTCATGAGCTCCCCCCGTCTTACCTCCTTCCCTTCCCCACAGCACCTGTATATACGTATATGTTTGTACATATTTATTACTCTATTTATTTATTTATTTTACTTGTACAGATCTATTCTATTTATTTTATTTTGTTAATATGTTTGGTTTTGTTCTCTGTCTCCCCCTTCTAGACTGTGAGCCCGCTGTTGGGTAGGGACCGTCTCTCGATGTTGCCGACTTGTACTTCCCAAGCGCTTAGTACAGTGCTCTGCACACAGTAAGCGCTCAATAAATACGATTGAATGAATGAATGAAAGGAGAGGAGGGACCAAGATGACCACTGTCTTGTCTGCCTGCTCCCTTGGAACGACCATTGCCAGATTCCAAGGAGGAAAAAAGAGTTTTTACTACTTCTTCTACTATATGTTGCCAACTTGCACTTCCCAAGCGCTTAGTCCAGTGCTCTGCACACAGTAAGCGCTCAATAAATACTATTGATTGATAACAACTGAGGTATTTGTTAAGCGCTTACTACGTGCCAGGCACTGTACTAAGCGCTGGGGGAGATACGCGATAATCGGCTCGGACACAGGCCCTGTCCCACCTAGGATTCACGGTCTTCATCCCCATTTTCCAGATGAGGTAACTGAAGCCGAGAGGAAGGGAAGTGACTTGTCCAAGGTCACACAGCAGACAAGATGAAACAAAACAAAAGATGATGAGGGATTGCAGGCTGAAACAGGAGTAATCTTTTTTTTAGCTGGCAATGTTTCTTCTTGGGGAAGTCTAGCTGTAAGGCACAGAGAATAAGTCCGTTTGATAAGGGTTTTTACACTTTTTGCTCCTGTTGCTACTGTTCCTAGTCGATTGTATAGCCCTCCTTTAAAACTGTAGTGTTTAATGTCTTTTCATTAAATGTGGAAGTTCCTTCGCCAAACAAATCTGGCTTAGTGATATCCAATATCCGCCTCAGTTCTGTGTTCCCTTCTATTCTCCCAGCTGTGCCACTTGTCAGCTGTGTGACTCTGGGCGAGTCACTTCACTTCTCTGGGCCTCAGTTCCCCCATCTGTAAAATGGGGACTAGGACTGTGAGCCCCATGTGGGACAACCTGATCACCTTGTATCTTCCCCAGCGCTTAGAACAGTGCTTTGCACATAGTAAGCGCTTAACAAATACCATTATTATTATTATTATTAAGTGGTGGAGGCGGGTGAAATCGGGTCCCCTGACTCCCAAGCTGTTGCCCTAGTGACCAGGCCACGACGAGCACGGGGCACAGGTAGCATTCTTGCAGAACGGGAGGCTGGCAGCCGCGGATGTGGGTCGGCGGCAATGGAGAGTTGAGGAATTCCCAGCTGGTGACCAGGAATTCTGGAGACCAAGCGCACGTCCGGAGCCGGACGAGAGCATCCCGGCCCAGCCGGGGAATGACAACGGGTCATTAAGGCGTTTCCACTTCTGTTCACTTGTTATCTCGGCTGTTTACATCACATACCTTGTCCTGTGGCCAAGATGGTAACCCTGTGAATGACGACCACAGAAAGCAACTGGACGCCGGGACCCGAGTCAAAGCTCGGGGAGGAGTCTATTGGAAATACCAGCGCTTTTCACTTTAATTGTCTGTGATGACAAGGGGTCTTTTGTGCTCACTAGACCTCAATAAATCACAACATACACAGATTCTATTAACGGGAGCGGGGCTAGAAGTGATCTTTCCTTTCTTAAAGTACAGGTGACTAGAATTGTAAACTACCGATTTAAAATCAGTTTTGTCAGGAAGGATAACAAGGGAGCAACATTTCCATTAGAGAAGCAGCGTGGCTCGGTGGAGAGAGCCCGGGCTTTGGAGTCAGAGGTCATGGGTTCGAATCCCGGCTCCCCCACAAGTCTGCTGTGTGACCTTGGGCAAGTCACTTCACTTCTCGGAGCCTCAGTTACCTCATCTGCAAAAATGGGGATTAAGACTGTGAGACCCACGTGGGACAACTTGATCACATTGTATCCCCCCAGCGCTTAGAACGGTGCTTTGCACATAGTAAGCGCTTAATAAATGCCATTATTATTATTATTATTGTTATTATTTTAATTCCAAGGGAAAATGATGATTCCTCGGAAAGGTTTCCCCGTTTCAATTCAAAGTTACACGGGCCAAAAATGAGCCGTCTTCTTAGACCCTAAAAAGGCATTCGTGTCGGAAATTAATTTTTAAAGGAGGAAACGCATGAAATTTAAGGGAATTACTTGAAGCTACTCTGATCTAAGGCTCACCACTTGTCTGTAATTGACAGGAAATATTTAATGTATGCTGGGTTAGAGATTCTGGAGTTTTTTGTTAGCCACTACAGAACTGTTAACCTTTTGAACCTTCCTTAGGATATACTGACCCCTAAAGGTTCTAAGTTTTAATAAACGCTACGATTTTAAAATTCCCGTGCCCCGAAAGAGCGACTGATGTTTCACAATTAACTGAAATTCGATAGGGAAAGTTTGCTTTCTTCCGGAGATAGTCAACCACAAATTATTGTTTAAATCTTTTCGGGGAAGACTGCTAGACGCTAGAACGTTTCGGTGGAAACCGGGGAACGCTTATAGTTTTACGTCTCTGTAAATCCCCAGAACTCTAATAGCATTAAGGAAAACACGGCAGTTGAACACATGGCCCCTTTTAGACTGTGAGCCCACTGTTGGGTGGGGACTGTCTCTATATGTTGCCAACTTGTACTTCCCAAGCGCTTAGTACAGTGCTCTGCAAACAGTAAGCGCTCAATAAATACGATTGATGATGATGATGATGATGGCCACTGAAGCAGCGTGGCCTAGTGGATAGATCCTGGGCCTGGGAGACAGAGGACCTGGGTTCTAATCCCGATTCCACCCCTTGTCTGCTGTGTGACCATGAGTGCATCACTTCGCTTCTCTCGGCCTCAGTTCCCTCAGCTGTAAAATGGGGATTAAGACGGTGAGCCCCATGCGGGACAGAGACAGTGTCCAACCTGATAGGCTTGTATCCACCCCAGTGCTTAGCACAATGCTTGGCACATGGTTAGCGCTTAACAAATACCATCAAAAAAAAATTCAATCCAAGTCGCGGAATCATTTCTTTGTTGCTGGTGGGACAAAAGGCATATTCCATTTTGCAATCAATCAATCAATCGTATTTATAGAGCGCTTACTGTGTGCAGAGCACTGGACTAAGCGCTTGGGAAGTACAAGTTGGCAACATATAGAGACGGTCCCTACCCAGCAGTGGGCTCACAGTCCAAAAGAGGGAGATGGAGAACAAAACCAGACTAACAAAATAAAATAAATAGAATAGATATGTACAAGTAAAATAAATAGAGTAATAAATATGTGCAAACATATATACACATATACAGATGCTGTGGGGAAGGGAAGGAGGTAAGATGGGGGGATGGAGAGGGGGACGAGGGGGAGAGGAAGGAAGGAGCTCAGTCTGGGAAAGCCTCCTGGAGGAGGTGAGCTCTCAGTAGGGCAATGTGTTTCGACCACTCCCACCACCACCCCGTCTCCTCTTATTTGCAAGTCACTTCACTTTTCTGTGCCTCAGTTACCTCATCTGTCAAATGGGGGTTAAGACTGTGAGCCCCATGTGGGACAGGGACTGTGTCCAACCTTATTATCTTATCTTGACCCCAGTGCATAGAGCAGTGTCTGGTGCATAGTAAGTGCTTAATAAATACCATTAAAAAAAAAAGGGGGCCCTGGAATACCTGCTTCCCTCCGACCTTTCTCCCAGAAGGGCTACAGACACCCAGGTGCCCCATATTCAGATGAAAGCCCCCTTAATAATTCCTCAAATGTGCAGGGCGCTGTAATTTTTCAAAAGGGTTTTCACATCAACCACCTCATTCTACCCTTGTACCGTCCCTGTGAGGTGAGGAAGGCCACGTGTGAGAAAATCAAAGCCCAGAGAGGTTGCGCCTGGCCCAAGATCACACAGCAGACCGGTGCAAAACCTGAGCCTCCCGACTCCCAAACCCGTGCTCTTTCCACTAGCCAGCACTGCCTCCATGGTAGCCACCCTCGAGTGACTTACAGAGAAGCAGCGTGGCTCAGTGGAAAGAGCCCGGGCTTGGGAGTCAGAGGTCACGGCTCCTAATCCCGGCTCCGCCACGTGTCTGCTGTGTGACCTTGGCCAAGTCACTTAACTTCTCTGAGCCTCAGTTACCTCATCTGTAAAATGGGGATGAAGACTGTGAGCCCCAAGGGGGACAACCCGATCACCTTGTATCCCCCCCCAGCACTTAGAACGGTGCTTCGCACATAGTAAGCGCTTAACAAATGCCATCATTATTATAGAGAGAAACAATCTGTCGCTTGAAGGAAGGCAGCTAAGAAAAAGAGAGAAGACTGAAGGGAGCACGATGACTTTTGGTCTGCTTTTCTCATTGGAGAGCCCACATTCAAGAAAACACTCTGGGCTTAAAAAAAAAAAAAGATTATTTGGGGGAATGAGTGGCAGAATCTGGGTGAAGTTAGAAAACGGAATATGATATGCTGGACTATAAATAGTAATAGCCTGGTAATAGCCTTAGTAATAGGCTAGTAATAGCTAGTAATAGTAATAGTAATAGCCTTAGTACAGTGCTAAGCACTTAGTACAGTGCTCTGCACACAGTAAGCGCTCAATAAATACGATTGATGATGGTAATAGCTCTAAATCAGAAAAAAGATCCCATTTTTTCAATGGCAAATGGATTTGCCATTGTTGCCAACTTGTACTTCCTAAGCGCTTAGTACAGTGCTCTGCACACAGTAAGCGCTCAATAAATACGATTGAATGAATGAATGATTTGGAAAATTTCTATTTTGGAAGAACTAAGGATACCAATGGTTTGTTTTCTTCTAAAATCTTGCCAGGCCAAAACAGTTCAGAATGATTAACATTCCCTCTCCTCTCCCTACCAAACACTTCAATATATCAGCAAAAACAAATAGACTTTAGCCAGTATCTTGCACTAGGCAGGACACCTGAGGTTACGTATTAATACCTCAAAGTCCTTACCTTTTAACCAGTCCTCCAGTCGTCTTCCTGAACTTGTTTGATCTGGCATTGCCCCCAGCTCTCGCTCCAAGATTTTAGAGCTAAAATAAAGCCAACTCTAGATAAATAAACTTAAAACAATATATCGGAACACACCTATACCTTAGCTTTGTTTGACAGGGAATTTACAAGACAAATGATTTTTAAAAAAATATTTACGCCAGAACAATAAACTCTGTGTATTTTAACATTTGATGCTGAATTGTACTCCTCAGGAAAAGGCCCTTTTCATCGCATTTTCGAATTTGGCAAATGGATTATTTTCTGGCCGTTGCTGGAAAATGCCTTTATTTACCTGATGGTTAGATTCCCTCAAATGTCACTGTCTGCTTATGAGGACCCACACTGAATAAGTGTGTTATTCGATTAAGCACTAATTCAATGTGTTTAATTCTCAAGATCAAGATCTTATGGGTCAGATTTAAATTCACTATATGCATTTTCAAACGCTATTTCAACTCAAACTGGTAAGAAAAATGAACAAACACACACCCCGCCATGGAATATATGATTTCACATTAAAACAAGCCTTTCTAAATATCTTCCTTTGTACTAGGAGAAATGGGCACTTCAGTAAACAGTCAATGATGCAGAGTGCAATACACTGATGCAAATGAAGATACAAACCAGTTGCCATTATTATTTACTAATGTATCTAATGCTACATATTTGAGTTATCCTTTTCTTCTTCAATAATCCCATGATACTGAGCATATCACAAAACCCCAAATAAAACGTAAGTCTTTCCATTCAGCAAAAAGTCACCACAAGAGTTTATTGTTTACCCAGGCAATTATTTTCCAGTGACCTTCTGTTGCTTTAATAATTTTTACAACCTCCCAACATGGATTGACATGAAACACCCAATAACTCACAGAGAAACACATTTTTATTTATTGACCCAACAGCTAGGTGCAGTACACGCTTCTCAGGGTCTAGAAAACAATAATACATCTTCACTCCCACAAAAACAGAAGTGCCATTTTTGCACAGAAGCCAAGTATTCCTACAGAAAGGTGTGTTTTAGAACCGCTATAATAAGCCAAGATCTAAAGCAAGAATAACTGAGGACTTCTCCGAGTACTTCAGCGGTAAAAAGGACATTTTTTCCACCCCACATCAAAACCGGAAAGGCCACTTTCATTTTTAAGCCTCTTGATGGAAAAAAAAAAAGTAATTCTGAAAGCTACTGATAAGGTTTCTTTAGGTGAACACTTATGGCAAATGCTCGGGAATTATCAGTTTCCCTCATATATATTTGATTTAAATGGAACTGCACTTTATAACAGCTACAAGTCTGCGTAAGAGTAAAACACGGATGATTTACCTCATATTGGAACCCGAGTTCTTTACAAAAGTCCTCAAATGAAGCCGTAAATCTTCTTCTTTTCCAATTCTCTGTAAGCGTGTTGATTTGGGATTGGCAATCTTTCTCTAAGTTTCTCATTTACTTTTGGATTAGCTGAAAATGCAGCAGGTTATTAATATCAAAGAAATATGTTTCACTCAACGAAGCCATTTCCCTCCATATTGCCCAAAAAGGTTAATAATAATCACGGTCTTTTAATAAGAGACTCCTACAGCGAGACATGAAGAAAATACCGTCTTTAATAACCTCTAGAGTATTTTCAAGCATGTCTGCGAGGCCTTAATGTGCCTAGTAATATACTATTAAAAACCACAATTCCATCCCTCCACCATATACAGTCGTTCTTTCTCACCATTTACCCAGCTAATGAATGCCGGCAATTAGTAAAATGTAATCCCCATTGCACAACCGTTTTAATGCTTTTAGCCCTCCGGAAAGTAAACACCAAATTAATACTGCTCAAGCCATATCAGATCCTAGTTGGAAGCTGGCAATTATAGTTCAGCTCCTCAGGTGTAATTAAATGATGGGAATGATTTAGTTCCATAAATGCAAGTTAATTCGTAAGCAAGCAACAAAATAGACTGGGAGCAATTACAGGAACCTGCGACGGCCTAAGTGGGGACTGCTCTTTGGGGTACCTGGTGTAGGAAAATGCTGCCCTCTGCTGGGAAAATCGGGGTACGCCTACTACACCCCCCTTTTGGGGACCTGAAAACCCAGGGGGGGGTCTCTTTACCCCCCACAAGAACCACCACCCCATCCTGTGGTGAAGACTGGACGCCCCCCCGGGGGTCTACACCCCAGCTGTTGGGCAGCTGAAAACCCAAGGTGAGTCTCTTTACCTCCCAAGAATCACCACCCCAGCTGTTGGGTAGCTGAAAACCCAGGGTGAGTCTCTTTACCCCCCCCAAGAATCACCACCCCATCCTGTGGTGAAGACTGGACACCCCCCGGGGGGCTCTACACCTCAGCTGTTGGGTAGCTGAAAACCCAGGGTGAGTCTCTTTACCCCCCCAAAGAATCACCACCCCATCCTGTGGTGAAGACTGGATGCCCCCCGGGTGATCTACACCCCAGCTGTTGGGTAGCGGAAAACCCAGGGTAAGTCTCTTTACCCCCCCCCCCCCCCCCCAAGAATCACCACCCCATCCTGTGGTGAAGACTGGACGCCCCCCCGGGTGATCTACACCCCAGCTGTTGGGTAGCTGAAAACCCAGGGTGAGTCTCTTTACCCCCCCAAGAATCACCACCCCATCCTGTGGTGAAGACTGGACGCCCCCCGGGTGATCTACACCCCACGTGTTGGGTAGCTGAAAACCCAGGGTGAGTCTCTTTACTCCCCCAAGAATCACCACCCCAACCTGTGGTGAAGACTGGACGCCCCCCGGGGATCTACACCCCAGCTGTTGGGTAGCTGAAAACCCAGGGTGAGTCTCTTTACCCCCAAGAATCACCACCCCAGCTGTTGGGTAGCTGAAAACCCAGGGTGAGTCTCTTTACCCCCCCACAAGAATCACCACCCCATCCTGTGGTGAAGACTGGACGCCTCCCAGGTGATCTATACCCCAGCTGTTGGGTAGCTGAAAACCCAGGGTGAGTCTCTTTACCCCCCCCAAGAATCACCACCCCATCCTGTGGTGAAGACTGGACATCCCCCAGGTGATCTATACCCCAGCTGTTGGGTGGCTGAAAACCCAGGGTGTCAATCACCACCATCCTGTGGTGAAGACTGGACGCCCCCCAAGTGATCTACACCCCAGCTGTTGGGTAGCTGAAAACCCAGGGTGAGTCTCTTTACCCCCCAAGAATCACCACTCCATCCTGTGGTGAAGACTGGATGCTCCCCGGGTGATCTACACCCCAGCTGTTGGGTAGCTGAAAACCCAGGGTGAGTCTCTTTACCCCCCAAGAATCACCACCCCATCCTGTGGTGAAGACTGGACACCCCCCTGAGGATCTACACCCCAGCTGTTGGGTAGCTGAAAACCCAGGGTGAGTCTCTTTACCCCCCTCAAGAATCACCACCCCATCCTGTGGTGAAGACTGGACGCCCCCCAGGGATCTACACCCCAGCTGTTGGGTAGCTGAAAACCCAGGGTGAGTCTCTTTACCCCCCCCCCACAAGAATCACCACCCCATCCTGTGGTGAAGACTGGACGCCCCCCAGGTGATCTACACCCCAGCTGTTGGGCAGCTGAAAACCCAGGGTGAGTCTCTTTACCCCCCAAAAATCACCACCCCAGCTGTTGGGTAGCTGAAAACCCAGGGTGAGTCTCTTTACCCCCCGCAAGAATCACCACCCCATCCTGTGGTGAAGACTGGACGCCCCCCGGGTGATCTACACCCCAGCTGTTGGGTAGCTGAAAACCCAGGGTGAGTCTCTTTACTCCCCCAAGAATCACCACCCCATCCTGTGGTGAAGACTGGACACCCCCCCGGGGATCTACACCCCAGCTGTTGGGTAGCTGAAAACCCAGGGTGAGTCTCTTTACCCCCCCCCCCCAAGAATCACCACCCCATCCTGTGGTGAAGACTGGACGCCCCCCAGGTGATCTACACCCCAGCTGTTGGGCAGCTGAAAACCCAGGGTGAGTCTCTTTACCTCCCAAGAATCACCACCCCAGCTGTTGGGTAGCTGAAAACCCAGGGTGAGTCTCTTTACCCCCCCCAAGAATCACCACCCCATCCTGTGGTGAAGACTGGACACCCCCCCGGGGATCTACACCCCAGCTGTTGGGTAGCTGAAAACCCAGCGTGAGTCTCTTTACCCCCCAAGAATCACCACCCCATCCTGTGGTGAAGACTGGACACCCCTCCGGGTGATCTACACCCCAGCTGTTGGGTAGCTGAAAACCCAGGGTGAGTCTCTTTACCCCCCCCCCCTCCAAGAATCATCACCCCATCCTGTGGTGAAGACTGAACGCCCCCCAGGTGATCTACACCCCAGCTGTTGGGTAGCTGAAAACCCAGGGTGAGTCTCTTTACCCCCCAAGAATCACCACCCCAGCTGTTGGGTAGCTGAAAACCCAGGGTGAGTCTCTTTACCCCCCCGCAAGAATCACCACCCCATCCTGTGGTGAAGACTGGACACCCCCCAGGTGATCTACACCCCAGCTGTTGGGTAGCTGAAAACCCAGGGTGAGTCTCTTTACCCCCCCAAGAATCACCACCCCATCCTGTGGTGAAGACTGGACACCCCCCCGGGGATCTACACCCCAGCTGTTGGGCAGCTGAAAACCCAGGGTGAGTCTCTTTACCCCCCAAGAATCACCACCCCAGCTGTTGGGTAGCTGAAAACCCAGGGTGAGTCTCTTTACCGCCCCCCCCCAAGAATCACCACCCCATCCTGTGGTGAAGACTGGACGCCCCCCGGATGATCTACACCCCAGCTATTGGGTAGCTGAAAACCCAGGGTTAGTCTCTTTACCCCCCAAGAATCACCACCTCATCCTGTGGTGAAGACTGGACGCCCCCCCGGATGATCTACACCCCAGCTGTTGGGTACCTGAAAACCTAGGGTGAGTCTCTTTGCCCCCCCAAGAATCACCACCTCATCCTGTGGTGAAGACTGGACACCCCCCCGGGGATCTACACCCCAGCTGTTGGGTAGCTGAAAACCCAGGGTGAGTCTCTTTACCCCCCAAGAATCACCACCTCATCCTGTGGTGAAGACTGGACACCCCCCAGGTGATCTACACCCCTGCTGTTGGGTACCTGAAAACCCAGGGTGAGTCTCTTTACCCCCCCCAAGAATCACCACCCCATCCTGTGGTGAAGACTGGACACCCCCCGGGTGATCTACACCCCACGTGTTGGGTAGCTGAAAACCCAGGGTGAGTCTCTTTACCCCCCAAGAATCACCACCTCATCCTGCGGTGAAGACTGGACACCCCCCGGGTGATCTACACCCCAGCTGTTGGGTACCTGAAAACCCAGGGTGAGTCACTTTACCCCCCAAGAATCACCACCCCATCCTGTGGTGAAGACTGGACGCCCCTTGGGTGATCCTTTTACCCACCGGCAAACTAACCGCGGGCCTCGTTCTCCCTCGCATGGAGGGCAGAGCAGGGAACGTGTCTGCTGATCTTTAATAATGATAATAATAATAATAGTGACGATGATGGCATTTGTTCTAAGCACTGCTTAGAACCTGGTAATCAGGTTTTCCCACGTGGGGCTCCCAGTCTTAATCCCCATTTTACAGATGAGGGAACTGAGGCACAGAGAAGGGACTTGCCCAAGGTCACACAGCTGACAAGTGGCGGAGCCAGGATTGGAACCCATGACTTCCGACTTCCAAGCCCATGCTCCTTCCATTAAGCCACACTGCTTCTCTAATTCTCTCCCGGGCGCTCAGTACAGTGCTCTGCCCAAAGTAAGTGCTCAGTAAATACCACTGATCGATCTATTCGGGCCCGAGACGGTTGCTTGGGGCCAAGGTGCAGGACAGGTGTGGAAATTCATTCAATCGTATTTACTGAGCACTTACTGTGGGCAGAGCACTGTACTAAGCGCTTGGGAGAACAGATGAACTAACTGTGGTACAGGTTCGGTGCTTACTATGGGCCAAGCACTGGGGTAGAAACAGTCCAATCTGATCAGACCCAATCCCCGTCCCCCACGGGGTTCACAGTCCAAGGCAGCGGGAGAACGGGGGTTTAATTTCCACATTACCAATGAGAAAACTGGGGAACAGAGAAGGGAAGTGACTTGCTCAAAGTCACACAGCAGGCAGGAGGCGGAGCTGAGATTAGAATCCACATCTCCTGATTCCCAACCCTGTCTGTGCTCTGCCTCATGGCCTCTAAATCAGTCATTCAATCGTATTTATTGAGCACCTACCGGGTGCAGAGCACTGTACTAAGCGCTTAGGAAAGCACAACATAACAATAAACGGACACATTCTCTGCCCATGGTGAGCTCAATCAATCTATTAATCAGTTGCAATTATTTAATCTCCCTCGTGTGCAGGGCACTAAGGGAATTATGACAGAGATAATTATCATCATCATCATCATCATCAATCGTATTTATTGAGCGCTTACTATGTGCAGAGCACTGTACTAAGCGCTTGGGAAGTACAAATTGGCAACATATAGAGACAGTCCCTACCCAACAGGTGGGCTCACAGTCTAAAAGGGGGAGACAAAGAACAAAACCAAACATACTAACGAAATAAAATAAATAGAATAGATATGTACAAATAAAATAAATAAATAGAGTAAAAAATATGTACAAACATATATACATATATACAGGTGCTGCGGGGAAGGGAAGGAGGTAAGATGGGGGGGATGGAGGGGGGACGAGGGGGAGAGGAATTAAGGGGCTCAGTCTGGGAAGGCCTCCTGGAGGAGGTGAGCTCTCAGCAGAGCCTTGAAGGGAGGAAGACAGCGAGCTTGGCGGATGGGCAGAGAGAGGGAGGAATTATCTTGGCCAACTACTGTTAAATACCTATACAACCCATCGGAAGCTTTTCACAATATGGGAGAATCAAATCCACTACGTTAGTGCTGTTCCCATGAAGAAAATAGTCTTTCTAGAGCCTAGTGGAAATAGTCCAATGCTGAGAGTCAGAGGGACTGGGTTCCATTCCTGACTGCGCTGCTGTGTGACCTTGGGTAAGTCACTTAAGTTCTCCGTGCCTCAGTTCTCTGATCTTATAAAACGGGGGTGAAATACCTACTCTCCCTCCTGCTTCGACTGTGAGCCGGCTCCTTGTGGGCTCTCTCTGTGTCCAGTCCCGTCTATGCCATGCCTATTCGCATATTTAATAATGATAGCATTTATTAAGTGCTTACTATGTGCAAAGCACTGTTCTAAGCGCTGGAAAGGTCACAAGGTGATCAGGCTGTCCCACGGGGGGCTCACAGTTTTAATCACCATTTTACAGATGAGGTAACTGAGGCACAGAAAAGCTAAGGGACTTGCCCAAAGTCACACAGCTGGCAATTGGCGGAGCTGGGATTTGAACCCAAGACCTCTGACTCCAAAGCCCGGGCTTTTTCCACCGAGCCAGGCTGTTTCTCAGTATATTTAGTATATTGCTTCGCACGTTTAATATATTGCCTAGCACTTGGTAGGTGCTTAGTAAGTGAGAAGCAGCGTGGCTCAGTGGAAAGAGCGCGGGCTTGGGAGTCAGAGGTCATGGGTTCGAATCCCGCCTCCCCCACATGTCTGCTGTGTGACCTTGGGCAAGTCACTTCACTTCTCTGTGCCTCAGTTCCCTTATCTGTAAAATGGGGATTAAGACTGTGAGCCCCACGTGGGACAACCTCATCTCCTTGTGTCCCCCCCAGCGCTTAGAACAGTGCTTTGCACATAGTAAGTGCTTAACAAATACCAACATTATTATTATTATTACCAAAGCTGTTGTTGTTATAGTTCTAGCAGTTTACAAGCCTTGATCCAGGACAGAATAAGATGGGGACTCAGTCCATGCCAGTAGCAGTGGTTCAGGAAGGGCTGCAATTTGTCCCCATTAATACGTCTGGTCTCCATGCCAAGAAAGCAAATGGGTGATTAATACAGCTCCAAAACAAGCCCCTCTGTTCTCTTACCATTGAGTGTCAATCAATAATTCAACTTGAACGGGTCCCGGTGGCTTGGGAGGTACTCATGAGCAAATCAACCCTGGAAAAAAAAAAAGAAAGAATACACAGTTGAATGCCAGAGATTCTGAATCTGTGGATCACAAAATGAATACGGCTTATTGATGGAAGCGAAGCTGAATACAGAACCAACGAACAGGCTGAAAGAACAGACGGAAGGCAGTGTGGCCTAGTGGAAAGAGCCTAGGTGTCGGAGGACATGGGTTCTAATCCTGACTCCGCCGCTTGTCTGCTGCATGACCTAAAGCCACTTCTCTGGGCCTCAGTTACCTCATCTGTAAAATGCGGATAATAATAATAATAATGATGGCATTTATTAAGCGCTTACTATGTGCAAAGCACTGTTCTAAGCACTGGGGAGGTTACAAGGTGATGAGGTTGTCCCACAGGGGGCTCACAGTCTTCATCCCCATTTTACAGATGAGGTAACTGAGGCACAGAGAAGTTAAGTGACTTGCCCAAAGTCACACAGCTGACAACTGGCAGAGCCGGGATTTGAACCCACGACCTCTGACTCCAAAGCCCGGGCTCTTTCCACTGAGCCACGCTGCTACTCTAAGAAGCAGGATAAGACTGAGAGCCCCACGTGGGACATGGGCTGTGGCCAACCTGATTAGCCTATATCTACCCCGTGCTTAGAAGAGTGCCTGGCACATTGTTAACGCTTAACAAATACCATTATAAATATATTTTTAAAAAACAACACAAACCTTCTGGATAAATGCAGTGCAACACTGCATCTGGCAGACTTAGTGCGGTGAAAGGAGGATGAGGAAAGGTGAAAGAGGGAACCGGGTTCACAAAAGACAGTATGTCCACTACAGATTCGAAGTTCGGAGAATAAACGATTTCTAACAGTCACCAAGGAATCAATCAATCAATCGTATTTATTGAGCGCTTACTGTGTGCAGAGCACTGTACTAAGCGCTAAGGAATAACTCGCATTGGCAAATGATTTGTCTCCGACATCCACATTTTCTCTCACAACTAAACTGGGGTGGTTAGCAAGAGCACCTCTAATAAAGGAAGTGAAGAAAAATGGGGCAATATATACATTGAAGGTTAAATTAACAGCATTTAAGTGTTGTCAGTTGTCTAGAGCCAAAATCACAACACAGCCTGAGCCTCTATTTACAAGATTAAACATGATCTAACATTAAATAGGGCAAACGTCCACCATGCAGTGAAAATTTCTTGAGTGAGATCTTTAGCATTTTACCATGGTTGTCTGGTTCCTTTAGGGATATAAAAATTAGACTTCCGTGATTGAAAAGAAACACTGCAGTACAAGATATGTATGGTACGTAAATTGTCAAAATGACTAGAAATCATATTGATAAACGGCCCTGGCACTAGATTTAAAATGTACAGCACACTTAGTTTGCCCTTTGATGTCACACTCTTATTTTTCTATTCCAATCTTGTACACTGTAAGTTAATTGCTTTTGGAAACTACTTATTATTCATGTAAAAATTAATGTGCCAATGTCTTTAAATCCTTTTAAATGCCCATCCATGCATCTTCCTTCTTTAAGTACCAATGAAATCTGTCGGAGTTATCAAGTGCACCTTCGACTTGCGAAAAGTTCTAAAAAAGATCTTTTTTCTGATAACGTAAGATTTTAATTTTCACCAACTTTACTTAAATTCCATTAATTTTTTAAGCTGCTTTTAATAAATTCACCCAGGGAAAAATTTCGGCCTCCTGGTCCGTCATTTGTGTTCCAGCTGACTTTATGAATATTAATAACAGTGTTATCCTGATTAAATAGGCTTCGTAGGAAATCCCTGTGAATCCTATAGCTCAGACATCTCATTTTTCCAACTCTTTATGAATTTGGATTCAGACATTAAACTGGAAAAAAATCTGAAAAAAAACAGATTTAATGGTACATTTGCGTATCCCGAAGCAAAAATTAGATGTTCTAATGATTCCGACATTGAAACGGACTGAGCTTCATATCAGGGGGTCTGGCTGTCCGGAAACAGGCAACACATTTCCACGTAATGAAAACTTCCCTGGTTTTCAGAACCGAGGATTAAGACCGTTGTAAAATACTCGTGTCTGTCCTTTCACTCACCTTAAAAGTAGACGGCATCAGTGTCGGTTTCTCCCTTCCTTCCTCTCCCCCTCGTCCCCCTCTCCATCCCCCCCATCTTACCTCCTTCCCTTCCCCACAGCACCTGTATATATGTATATATGTTTGTACATATTTATTACTCTATTTATTTATTTATTTATTTTATTTGTACATATCTATTCTATTTATTTTATTTTGTTAGTATGTTTGGTTTTGTTCTCTGTCTCCCCCTTTTAGACTGTGAGCCCACTGTTGGGTAGGGACTGTCTCTATATGTTGCCAATTTGTACTTCCCAAGCGCTTAGTACAGTGCTCTGCACATAGTAAGCGCTCAATAAATATGATTGATGATGATGATAGTTTCAAAACCGCTCTCAAATGAAAATACCGAAACTTCACACCGGCAACATTGTTTCCAATAACCTAAAATTTCACTGGGCATTTATTCTCGCTCTGACGTCATGACCAGACGTTAAACAATTTCAACATACAACACAACGACTGTAAAGTTCCTTACTGAGTTGACAGTGTTGCCACGTAACTGATATATATATATATATATATATATTTTTTTTTTAAAAGCACATGAAAAGATTTGCAGATTGTATGCGCAGAATATGTTCAGCTGGCCCGTTCTGCAATGCTAAAATGACTGAACTGATATTGAATTGGCCTAATTAGGACATTATTTCAACAGTGTGCTGGGCACTATCAATTAATCAATCAATCGTATTTATTGAGCACTTACTGTGTGCAGAGCACTGTACTAAGCGCTTGGGAAGTACAAGTTGGCAACATATAGAGACAGTCCCTACTCAACAGTGGGCTCACAGTCTAGATTTCTTTGACTAAAATAGGTCTGTTTTCCTCTATTTGGCTGCCAGTACTAAGCGAAGCAGAAGACCAACTTTAAAAAGAAATATTGTTTTCACGTTGACATGTAGTGCCTGAATCAGTGCTCCACAGCAAGACTGATGCTTATCTAAAATCATTTCAGAATTTAGCAAGAGGGAACAACCATTTCACTGACTTTATTTTCAAAGTTGAAGATAAACGGGATCATTCCCAAGAGGCACCAAAGTATGGTGTGATTTCCCAGACCCAGATCCCCTTATCCCGTTCTTGTCTGAATTCTGAAGCGGGACGGATTTTGGTCCTGGCAGAAAGAGTCAGCAGAAAAGGAAGGGAAGAAGAGATTTCCTAAAATGCCACGTTTTCCAAGAGGTCATCCCTTATTGATTGCCACCTTTCTAATCAGTCGGTCAAATTTATTGAGTGCTTACTCTGTGCACAGCACAGTTCTTAAGCACTTGGGAGAGTACAGTGTAACGGACACATTCGCTGCCCACAGTGAGCTGACAGTCTAGAGGGGGAGACAGTCATTAATATAAATACTATGAATATAAATAGTCATGACCCCCCCCCATCCACCTTAGCCCTCCTGAACGGTTCTTACGTAAGAGATGCTTTAACCCCATTTTCCAGACGAGGAAACTGAGACGGTGGGTCCAAAGTCGCCCAGTGGGCGAGTGACGGAGAAGGGACCAGAACTTATGTGCCCCGACTCCCCAGTTTCCGAGCTCTTTCCATTAGGTCACCCTGCCTTTCCTGAATTTAACAGCTGTTAAAACTACTTGTGATGGATAATTCCAAATAAGAGACTCATTAAACATTCCCGCAGCATCTCCCCTTCGGCTTTCTGGGTCACTTCTCCGATTCTTTGTACAGTATCGATTGTTTCCATTCTTGTTTCATATCATCGCCGGTAATTTGTGAGCACCCGCTCTCGGAAGAGCCCTGTACTGGGCACCTGTTGTGTGCAGGGGAAGGCATCAGGCGTGTGGAAGCATGTCGGGAAGAAGACGTGATTCCTGACCTTGTGTACAATGCTTATGTGAGCCCACTGTTGGGTAGGGACTGTCTCTATACGTTGCCAATTTGTACTTCCCAAGCGCTTAGTACAGTGCTCTGCACACAGTAAGCGCTCAATAAATACGATTGATGGTGATGATGATAGGGGATATGAGCAGACATGGCAGTGCTGCCTAGTGGAAAGAGCACGGGCCCTGGGAGCCTGAAGGACCCGTGTTCTAATCCAGGCTCTGTCACTTGTTTTGTGTGTGACCACGGGCAAGTCACTTCACTTCTCTGGGCCTCAGTTTCCTCATCTGTAGAAGGGGGGGGTTCAATCCTACTTCCTCCTACTTAGAATGTAAGCCTCATGTGGGACGGGGACTGTGTCCAACCTGAGTCTGCTGTCTGACCAAGCCCATTTAAATTTATTCTATTTATTTTACTTTGTTAGTATGTTTGGTTTTGTTCTCTGTCTCCCCCTTTTAGACTGTGAGCCCACTGTTGGGTAGGGACTGTCTCTATATGTTGCCAACTTGGACTTCCCAAGCGCTTAGTACAGTGCTCTGCACACAGTAAGCGCTCAATAAATACGATTGATGATGATGATGATGATGATGGGCAAGTCACTTCTTTTCTCCGTGCCTCAGTTTTCTCCTCTGTAGAATGGGGACTCAATCCTACTCCTTCCTACCTAGAATGTAAGCCCCATGTGGGACAGGGACTGGGTCCAACCTGATTACCTTGGAACCACCCCAGTGCTTAGAGGAGTGCTTAATACATAGTAATGCCTAACATATACCACTATCATCGTAGACAGTACGCCTATGGTGGGAACGGGTGGGAAGCCACAGATGCAACTGTTAACAACAAAGTAAAAAAGGAAATGGATCAGGAAATCAGTAAGCATATGAATTAAACTAATGTTCACTAATAGAAGCGCTGGGGTAGATACAAGCAAATAATAATAATAATAATGGCATTTATTAAGCACTTACTATGTGCAAAGCACTGTTCTAAGCGCTGGGGAGGATACAAGACGATCAGGTTGTCCCACGGGGGGCTCACAGTCTTAATTCCCACTTTACAGATGAGGTAACTGAGGCACAGAGAAGTGAAGTGACATGCCCAAAGTCACATGGCTGACAAGCGGTGGAGCGGGGATTTGAACCCTTGACCTCTGACTCCAAAGCCCGGGCTCTTTCCACTGAGCCATGTAGCTTGTCAGGTTGGACACCGTCCCTGCCTCACGTGGGGCTCACAGTCTCAATCCCCATTTTACAGATGAGGTAACCGAGGCCCAGAGAAGTCAAGTGACTTGCCCAAAGTCACACAGCAGACAAGTGGCAGCAGACTAACAGGATAATATGAAAGTGGGACTTGGGGAATGTCTTCTGGAGGAAAGGTCTTGGGAAAAAAAAACTGAAATGGGGAAGCCATGATTTGGTACATTTGAGGGGGGAGAGAGTTGCAGGTAAGAAGGATGGTATGCACAATATATTTATGTATTTATTGGAAAACTACTTAGTGGGTCCTTTTAGATTGTAAATTCGATGGGGACAAGGAACATGTCTACCAACTCTGTTGAACTGTACTCTTTCAAGGGTTTAGTACAGTTCTCTGCACGTGGCAAGTGCTCAATAAATAACTGATTGATTTGGAGACTACTCAAAGTGGTTTAGTGGAAAGAGGTCAGGGCTGGGAGTCAGAGGGCGTGGGTTCTTTACCCGGCTCTGCCACTTTCCTGCTGCATGATCTTGGGAAAGTCACTTAACTTCTCTGGGCCTCAGTTTTCCTCATCAGTAAAATGGGGCTTCGATACCTGCTCTCCCTCCTACTTGGGCTGGGAGTCCCTTGCGGGACGGGGATTGGTGTTCAACCTGCTGGTCTGGTATCAACCCCAGTGCTTAGTAGAGTGCTTGGTACATAGTAAATGCTTAACAAATACAGTTATGATTATTGGTATTAAGCGCTTAGTACAGTGCTCTGCACACAGTAAGCGCTCAATAAATACGATTGATGATAATAATAATAATGATAACAATAATGATAATGTTCATTCTCCGATAGCTTTTTCCATTCCTCCATCACATATGCCTTTATTCCCATCTCTGGATCCCACTGCGCCTTCCAGCTATTACCCCACTGCCCTCCTCCTGTCCAAACTCCCCAAACAGGTTCTATAATACCAATAACTGTGGTGTTTGTTAAGTGCTTACTATGTGCCAAGCACTGTTCTAAGCACTGGGGAAGATACAAAGCAATCAGGTTGGGCCCAGTCCCTGTCCCACGTGGAGCTCACGGTCTTAATCCCCATTTAGCAGGTGAGGTAACTGAGGCACAGAGAAGTGAAGTGACTTGGTACAAGTCACACAGCAGACAAGAGGCAGAGCCAGGATCAGAACGCTTAGAACAGTGGTTGGCACACAGTAAGCGCTTAAAAAACCCCCATCATCATCAACCCCCGTCCTTTCACTTCCAGGCTCATGCTCTTTCCACTAGGCCACGCCGCTTCTCCACATACTCACTACCTCTACTTCCTCTCTTCCGGCTCCCTTCTTGACCCTTTTAAAGTCAGCTTTCGGCTCCCGTCATTCTCCGGGGAATTGTGCTAAATCTTCCCCTTGCCAAATCTAACAAAACTCCACTCGGTCCTAATCCTCCTGGACCTCTTGGCTGCCTTCGCCACTGTAGACCACTCCCTATTCCTGGAAACACTATCTACCTTAGTTCTACAGACAACATTCTTTCCTGATTCTCCTCTTACCTCTGGGGCCCATCCTCCTCGGTCTACTCTGCCGACTTCCTCTGCCTCCCGTTTCCTAAATGCGGGTGTTCCTGAGGGCTCGGTTCTGGGTCTCCCTCTCTCCTCATTTTACACGCAGTCCCTCTGGGAGCTCATCCATTCCCACAGCTTCACCTTCTGTATGACACCCCAATTTAACCCCGACCTCTCTCCTCCTGTGCAATCTCACATTTCCTTCTCCCTCTAGGGCACCTCTGCGTGGGATTCCTGCCAGCACCTCAAGCCTGACGTGGTCAAAACGGAAAACCTCATCTTTGCCTCCCAAATCCCCTCCTCCTCCTAACTTTCCTAATGCAGATGACAACAGCTCCATCCGCCCTGTCTCTCAAACCTGCAACCTTGGCCTCCTCCCTTTCTTCAGCATTTAGAACAGTGCTTGGCATATAGTAAGCACTTAACAAATACCATCATTATTATTATTATTTCAACCTCCATATTCAGTCTGTGGCAATATCCTGTTGGATTTTCCATCACAATATTTCCGGGATCCAACCCCCTATTCTCATTTACTGGCTGTCACACTGGTCCAGGTGCTTCTTATATCCCAAATTGACTATTACATTGGCCTCCTTTTTTTATGGTACTCATTAAGCACTTACTATGTGCCAGGCACTGTACTAAGCACTGGGGTAAATATAAGCTAATCAGATAGGACACAACATAATGCATAGTGTAGGATAGTGCTTGGCATATAGTACTTAACAAACACTACAATTATTATTGTTACTCTTATTCAGGACATTATTTTTGAGAGAAGGGATGTTTGCTAGATTGGGGAAGATTCTGCAAAGGATTTTTCTCCATGTCTCTCCACAAGGATCTGGTCTTGGGCAACTGCTTTGGGGTTTTATGAGTTGGATGGTGCTTTCTTCTGGGTTTTGGCCTAGTTAAGTAACAGAAATTTGCATAGCCCCTTCCTTCATCTCCCCCTCGTCCCCCTCTCCATCCCCCCATCTTACCTCCCTCCCTTCCCCACAGCACCTGTATATATGTTTGTACATATTTTTTTACTCTATTTATTTATTTATTTAATTTATTTGTACATATCTGTTCTATTTATTTTATTTTGTTAGTATGTTTGGTTTTGTTCTCTGTCTCCCCCTTTTAGACTGTGAGCCCACTGTTGGGTAGGGACTGTCTCTATATGTTGCCAATTTGTACTTCCCAAGCGCTTAGTACAGTGCTCTGCACATAGTAAGAGCTCAATAAATACGATTGATGACGATGATGATGATGATAATAAACGGGTTCAAACCGAGAAACTAAGACTGAAGCCTGAATCTGTGAGACTCAGTTTACCTGACAGCAACTCTGTCTAGAAGCAAATCAAACTGTGATATTTTCTCCAGTGATTTAAGTAGGGAACTTCTCCAGTTAGCTCTGCCTAGCCTATTGCACTTGTATTAGCTCCCCTTATTCACTCCTCCCCCAGCCTCACAGCACCTATGTACATAGCCATAATTACATTTATTTATATGAATGTCTGTCTCCTCTTCTAGACTGTAAGCTCACCGTGGACAGGGAATGAATGTGTCACAGGGAATATGTCTCCCAACTCTACTGGGTACTCCACCAAGCACTTGGTCCAGTGCTCTGCACAAAGTAAGCACTCAATAAATATGACCGATTGGTCAAAAGGAGTTACATATTTCAGGGTTAGATAAGCTGAACTAAATATTTAGTAAATCTCTCTCTGTCTCTCTCTATATATGTATATGTGTACACACACATACATATGTAGCCAGTTTGTTCATAATGCACGCTTTCACTATGCCTTTTGGAAAGAACACTGCTGGGGAATTAGGGAACGTTCTTCTAACAATGCCTATCTGTCTGGATGGATGGAAATGCCATGTTGGAGGAAACGGCTGTGTTTACGTATGTGTCGTTGGTTAAAGCATGTGTACTACAATGCAGGTTTTCCTTAGCGTGGTTTGTCAAGAATGCAATCCCAATGTTCTCGGTCCACTGGTGGTATGTATAATACACATATTCGAGGGTTGCATATTCAATAAAGATATTCCTGTATGTACATTGTGGATAATATATACCCTATATAAACTCACTGTCACTATCATCTCTAAACTGAAAGGAAAGCTTGTGTGTGTGTGTGTGTGTGTGTGTGTGTGTGTGTGTGTACACATATATGATCAATCAATCAATCAATCAATCGTATTTATTGAGCGCTTACTGTGTGCAGAGCACTGTACTAAGTGCTTGGGAAGTACAAATTGGCAACATATAGAGACAGTCCCTACCTAACAGTGGGCTCACAATCTAAAAGGGGGAGACAGAGAACGAAACCAAACATACTAACAAAATAAAATAAATAGAATAGATGTGTACAAGTAAAATAAATAAGTAAATAGAGTAATGAATATGCACAAACATATATACATATATACATCATATATACATATGATGTAGAGCCTAGGTGCATACTTCTATTTAATAATAATAATGATGGCATTTATTAAGCACTTACTATGTGCAAAGCACTGTTCTAAGCGCTGGGGGGGATACAAGGCGATCAGGTTGTCCCACGGGGGGCTCACAGTCAACCCCCATTTTACAGATGAGGTAACTGAGGCCCAGAGAAGTTAAGTGACTTGCCCAAGGTCACACAGCTGACAATTAGCAGAGCCGGGATTTGAACCCACAACCACTGACTCCAAAGCCCGGGCTCTTTCCACTGAGCCACGCTGCTTCTCTTACTGAGCCACGCTGCTTCTATTTACACACACAGAGCTTCAGCCAATTTGAAGACGGTGCTAGTGGCAGCGTGACACAACACGCACGTGCAGCTACAATTAACCCAAGAGCGTAGGCTCTTTCTGGTTAACGTTAGATCAGTCCATTAAAATTTCATCGCATGAATAAGCAATTGCGGTGACACCTTTGATGAATATTTTGGTCCTGGTCATGAAGAGTAAAGCTTCCTAACCTTACAGTAGTGTGAGGTTAAAAGGGATGCACTTTCACAGCTCAGGTGAAAAATTCACAGTAAAAAAAATAACACTGGGGAGGAAAAAAGGAACAGAATGTAATACGCTGAGAAAAGTAAAAGTGGGGATGAAGACTGTGAGCCCCACGTGGGACAACCTGATGACCTTGTTATCCCCCCCAGCGCTTAGAACAGTGCTTGGCACATAGTAAGCACTAAACAAATGCCATTATCATCATCATTAAAAGGATGCGGACCAATGTCTTTTGCCCTGCAGGTCCCCCACAGTGTGTAAATCAATCAATCAATCAATCAATCAATCAATCCATCGATCAACCGTATTTATTGACGGCTTACTGTGTACAGATCACTGCAACTAAACGCTTGGGTGAATACGGTACAACTGCTTGTTGTGGGCAGGGGATGTGTCAGTTTATTTAGAGAAGCAGCGTGGCTCAGTGGAAAGAGCCCGGGCTTTGGAGTCAGAGGTCATGAGTTCAAATCCCGGCTCCACTACTTGTCAGCTGTGTGATTTTGGGCAAGTCACTTAACGTCTCTGTGCCTCAATCAATCAATCGTATTTATTGAGCGCTTACTGTGTGCAGAGCACTGTACTAAGCGCTTGGGAAGTACAAGTCGGCAACACATAGAGACAGTCCCTACCCAACAGCGGGCTCACAGTCTAGAAGGGGGAGACAGAGAACAAAACCAAACATACTAACAGAATAAAATAAATAGAATAGATATGTACAAGATAAATAAATAGAGTAATAAATATGTACAAACATATATACATAGATACAGTTACCTCATCTGGGGATTAAGTATGTGAGCCCCACGTGGGGCAATTTGATTACTTTGAATCTACCCCAGTGCTTAGAACGGTGCTTTGCACATAGTAAATGCTTAATAAATGCCATTATTATTATTACTATTTATTGTTATAATGTACTCTCCCAAGTGCTGAATGCAGTGCTTTGTACACAGTAAGGCTCAATAAATACAACTGAATGAATGAATGAAAAGAGTGGGTAGATATGTTCCCTGCCCACAATGAACTTCCAGTCTAGAAGGTCCAAGTCTGCCTGGCCCGGGGTGAGGCACAATCCATAGCAACAGAGCCTTCTGCTATAATAATAATAATGATAGCATTTATTAAGCGCTTACTATGTGCAAAGCACTGTTCTAAGCGCTGGGGAGGTTACAAAGTGATCAGATTATCCCACAGGGGGCTCACAGTCTTAATCCCCATTTTACAGATGAGGTAACTGAGGCACAGGGAAGTTAAGTGACTTGCCCAAAGTCTCACGGCTGAAAGCTGGTGGAGTGAGGATTTGAACTCATGACCTCCGACTCCAAAGCCCGTGCTCTTTCCACCGAGCCACGCTGCTTCCCCAGCGTGCTAGGCGTCTGGACCCAACCCAAAAGCAGAAGTGGCCACTTCTCGAAAGAGCATAGACTCTACGTGATTGTAGATTGTCGACTCTAGATCGCCAACTCCCCTCTAGACCGTAAGCTTGTGGTGGGCAGGGAATATGTCTACCAACTCTGTTATACTGGACTCTTTCAAGCGAACTTAGTATACTGCTCGGCACACAATAAGCGCTCAGTAGAGACCACTGATTGATTGATAGATTGCAAGCTTCTCTTTCTAGACTGTCAATTCCCTGTCGGCAGGGAACATATCACCAATTCTGTCATATTGTACTCTCCCATGTGCTTGGTGCTGTGATCTGCGCACTATAAACGCTCAGTAAGTATAACTGATTGACAGATTATAGACTCTAAATTCACCTCTAGACCATAAGCTCCCTGTGGGTAAGGAAAGCATCTACCAACTCTGTTCTACAATACTCTACACACCGTAAGCGCTCAATAATTACGATTGACTGTCATATTGCTTTTAGACTGTGAGCCCACTGTCGGGTAGGGACTGTCTCTATATGTTGCCAATTTGTACTTCCCAAGCGCTCAGTACAGTGCTCTGCACATAGTAAGCGCTCAATAAATACGATTGATGATGATATTGTACTCTCAAGCGCTTAGTGCAGTGTTCTGCACGCAGTTAGCGCTCAACAAATGCCACGGTTTCGATGATTGACGTGTCATAGGTGTAATTCCTCCATCGGAGCCTTCACCACCATCGGGCTCGCTCTGCCGGCCTCGGGGGTCACGGAGGGACAGCGAAAGTGGAGAAGCGTCTAAAGTTCATCCGCGTCAAATCGAGTGGTTTTTACCATTTTGTGGCCCCGACTAAATCAGTGACCAGCGGAGGGTTTGGCACGTCAGCGGGGCGATGTTTGCGCAAGACGTTTAAGTGTCAGCTTCCAATGACACTTCCATGGGGCTCTGCAGTGTACCGATAAGGAAGTAAAGCTTGAAATCTAGCACTATTTTCTGAGGGTTAATTAGATACCGGGATCTTCTAAAATATCCTGAAACGTTTTGCCCCGGGCCAAGCTAAACTAAATCACTTAATCTAGGAGGGTACAGTATATGAAAACAAAGTTAGCTTATAGAATAGTTTCCCCAGGGAACAAACAGCCTGTTTTCTCAGGATCCGTGCGGATGCCAAGTTCTGATGCAATGACACACTCCCTCGCACAAAGGCTCACATTCCCACACAACCAATAAAAGAGGCTGTTGGCAAATCAAAGGCGCGTAAGTATTCCGAGAGAATTAAATCAATCTCCGATGACAATTAGCGTGTGCAGTCCCTTCAATTCAAAGAAGGCAACAGTGATCACAAAGCACTTTTCTAAACCGAATAGACTGCTCTTTCCACAGTGAGTGTCGTGATTTTTAATCTTTTACGGTTTCGCTCGGCGGCCATTAATTTTTCTTGAGAGTGGAAAAAAAATAATCACCTAACCGTAGCTTCCTGCAGCCTAACAAAATAAAGAAAGGTGTCAGTGTAAATAGGCGTAATCATTTGAACTTTCCTAATGAGCTGTCTGTTAATGGGTGTGGTTGTGTTTGGGACAGTTGAGACATTTTTCCACTTTTGCAGGTCTCTGTCTTGAAAGAGTACACTTGTCTAGGAGAATAACTGCAATAATGCCAGTATTGTATAGGAAGAAGGAATACAATATATATATATATATTAAATGCAGTGCTATTCCAATAAATTAGAACATTATATCTCATTACCAGGTATAGTCAGAATATCATGGCATTTCACAATATGATTATAATGAAGTAAAAAAAAATGGGGTAAGATCCCCTCTTTCTCACTTTTCAGAGGACTGGGGGGAATGAAGTCAGAAAGTTCCTGGTGAATAAATTAACCACTTAGGTTGTCATACTAACATGTCATATATATATATGTATATATGTTTGTACATATTTATTACTCTATTTATTTATTTTACTTGTACATGGCTATTCTATTTATTTTATTTTGTTAGTATGTTTGGTTTTGTTCTCTGTCTCCCCCTTTTAGACTGTGAGCCCACTGTTGTGTAGGGACTGTCTCTATATGTTGCCAATTTGTACTTCCCAAGCGCTTAGTACAGTGCTCTGCACACAGTAAGCGCTCAATAAATACGATTGATGATGATGATGATATAGAAATAAAATAAAAAGTACAAAGGAGTGAGTGCCTTGTCGGCAGGGAACTTCTCTACCAACTCTGTTGCATAGTACCCTCTCAATCGCTTAGTACAGCGCTCGGAAAACAATAAGCACTCAATAAATACCGCTGACGGATTGACTGAGTGACCAGAAGTGCTTTTAGTATGCGGCTAGCCAACGATACAGACTCCAAAACCTTCATGAGGCCTGAGAAACAAGTGCCTATAATGAAAAATCCATTTTGTCCTGACTTTTCTGGTGGAAATGTAACAGGTTTGAAAGTCAGAGGTGCAAATGGTGGGAAAGCCAATTGTAACAGAGTAACTCCAAGGTTTCACGCACAGGGATTGTTTCCTTTCTTGTAGGTTGAGTTTGGGTGTGTGGGAGTGTCTGCTGGTGGGAATTCTACAGCTCTGACTGCTATAAAACACTATTAAAGGTGAATTGTGTCATAAAATGAATCTGAGCCCCGGGAAAGAACTCTCCAGTTGGTGCGTTCACGTGTCAAAAAAAAAAAAAAGGCAGTGGGAAGGAGCGAAAAAGTGAGAAGCAGCATGGCCTACTGAGAAGCAGTGTTGCCTAATCATCATCAATCATATTTATTGAGCGCTTACCGTGTGCAGAGCACTGTACTAAGCGCTTGGGAAGTACAAGTGGTTGGGAAGTGCCTAATGGTTAGCGCACAGGCCTGCGAGTCAGAAGGACCTGGGTTCTAATCCAGCTCTGCCGTGACCTCTACCTGCCAGGCAAGGGGAAGAGCTGGGATTAGAATCCAGTTCTCCGGCCTTCCAGGACCAGGATTCATTCATTCAGTCGTATTTACTGAGTGCTTACTCTGTGCAGAGCACTGTACTAAGCGCTTGGGAAGTCCAAGTCGGCAGCGTATAGAGACGGTCCCTACCCAACGAGGTCATGAGCAAATGAGAAATGTGAGCATGATATGTTTCTCCGAAAAAAAAAAAATGATAGGAATAACGAGGAATGTTTGCCTTCTTTTCTCAGCAAATGCAATTCTACCGACACTTTTCACAGGCCCCTCTTTCTTACAGAAGAATAACACGGGGCCTGGGCCTTGAATTACCAGCCTGATACCTGGGGTCGACGGAAAACAAGCTAGACCCTGTTATCCTTAGCAAACATTTTCAGAGAACAAACGTGCAGAGAAGCAGCGTGGCTCAGTGGAAAGAGCCCGGGCTTTGGAGTCAGAGGTCATGGGTTCGGATCCCAGCTCCTCCACGTGTCCGCTGTGTGACCTTGGGCGAGTCACTTAACTTCTCTGCGCCTCAGTTACCTCATCGGTAAAATGGGGATTAAGACTGTGAGCCCCACGTGGGACAACCTGATCACCTTGCATCCCCCCCCAGTGCTTTGCACATAGTAAGCGTTTAACAAATGCCATCATTATTATTATTATTATTATTATTATTTTCCTCACGGAAGTACTCCGCAGCAATGTCCTGATTAGTCATCTAGCGCTCAAGCAGACTGCAACCACTGAATTTCTTGGGCTCGATTTTCTCCTTCTCAGAATCTACCTCTGAGTTATTGTCAGTGACTTTCCTCTGCATTCCTTGAAACTCCTTCTTCACGTACAGGTGTTCAATGAGTCACTCCTGGTCCAAGTTGGAGGCAGCGTGACCTAGCAGCGTGGCTCAGTGGGAAGAGCCCGGGCTTTGGAGTCAGAGGTCATGGGTTCGAATCCCGGCTCCGCCACATGTCTGCTGTGTGACCTTGGGCAAGTCACGTAACTTCTCTGAGCCTCAGTTCCCTCATCTATAAAATGGGGATTAAGACTGTGAGCCCCATGTGGGACAACCTGATCATCTTGTGTCCTCCACAGCACTTAGAACAGTGCTTTGCACATGGTAAGCGCTTAATAAATGTCATTATTATTATTTGCTTGTATTAAGATTGTGAGCCCCACGTGGGACAACCTGATCACTTTGTATCCCCCCAGCGCTTAGAACGGTGCTTTGCCCATAGTAAGCGCTTAACAAATGCCATCATCATTATTATTAGTAGTAGTAGTAGTAGCTAGAGCACGGGCCTGGAAGCCTAGGCTCTGGGTTCTAATCCCGGCTCCACCGCTTCTCTGCTGTGTGACTGTGGCAAGTCAAATCACTTCTCTGGACCTCAGTTCCCTCATCTGCAAAAGGGGAATTAAGACTGTGGGCCTCATGCGGGACAAGGACTGTGTCCAACCCTGTTTGCGTGTACCTACCCTAGCGCTCAGCACAGGGCCCGGCACATAGTAAGCGCTAAACAAATACCACACATTATTAGTAGTATTAGCATCAGTATTATATTGACTCTTTCCCTGGCCAAAACACGGCCACTTAGACTTTTCACTATCAATAATAAATAAAATATTCAAAAGTGAAATTCCTTCGTTTCACCCTAATTTACAATGAATGACTTGGGGTTCAGAATCGGGTTGAATCAGGTAAAATCCTTCAATTCCATACCCTGCAGACCTGTGTTAATCCATTCCATTACCAAATGATTCAGTAAATTAATTCACATCATGATGGCTGTCACTATTTGGGCAGAGAAACAGCTATTTAAAGCTTGTTGAAAAACACAGTTGGATAAATGGGAAGCTGTAACTACGTGATCTTTCCATCATCCATAAAGATACAAATCAAATTGGGAAGATAAATTGTCTTGTTTTGTTAAAACACCTCTTCACGGTGACCTGAAAGAAAAGTAGCAAGATCAATGGCGAACTTAAACAAAAGCGCATATGCCACACATATGAAAAATAGATCACCTGGCCCAGATACCTGAATAGAAAAATTATGATTCATTAAAGAAAAATTATCCCCTTAAGAATTCAGCAAAGGACATTTTCAGGTGGAGTTCAGACAAGTTTAAGGTCAAACAACAGTCAGAAACTTTAACTTGCATTTCAGATCTTTTAAACTCCAGTTTGCATGTTTTGCCACGAATTTGCTATAGCAACGGAAAAAAGCAAACTGAATTTTTTTTTCTTTTCCCGAGGAAGCAAGGACCGCCTACTTTAGCGTCAGAAAGAGTCAAATATCTAGACCTATGCCCAGAAAAATCAAGGGAATCGAAACCTATAGTAACCCTGCTTAGAACCAGCCTTTGAAAATCAGGCCCTAACATATCAGTTGTTTTACTGTACTCTCCCAAGCGCTTCATTCAGTGCTCTGAACATAGTAAGCGCTCGATAAATACTATCGATTGACTGATTGCTAGATAGATAAACTCAGAAGTGCAACAAGAGGCTGCAAATGCACTCAGGTACAGCTGGGAGGATATCATCTCGGGAAAAGAAAAAAATAATCAAGGAAAGCTCCACGGAGAAGGCGGGATTAGCTTGCAGAGTGGAAGTCTGGCAGATTCTCCCATACCCTATTATGGATTTCTCTTTACCCAGTATGAATTGCATTAGAATTGGGAAGTAGCTTGGTTTAGTGGAGAAAGGACGGACCTGGAAGACAAGACCCGGGTTCTAATGCCGGCTCTGCCACCTACTTGCTGTGTGAACTTGGGCCATTCGCTTACCTTCTCTGTGCCTAAGTTTCTTCAACTGTAAAACGAGGGTTCAATAACTTGTTCTCCCTTCTACTTAGACAGTGAGTCCCACGGGGGACAGGGACTCAGTCCAACCTGATTGTCTTGTATCGATCCCAGCGGTTAGAACTGTGCTTTGACACATAGTAAGCACTTGACAAATACCGTTAAAAAAAATTGTAAGGTTAGGAGGTCCATTTACTCTTTTTCCTATCAATCAATCGCATTTATTGAGGGCTTACAGTGTGCAGAACATTGAGCTGTATATATGTATATATGTTTGTACGTATTTATTACTCTATTTTATTTGTACACATTTATTCTATTCATTTTGTTAATACGTTTTGTTTTGTTGTATGTCTCCCCCTGCTAGACTGCAAGCCCGCTGTTGGGTAGGGACCGTCTCTATACGTTGCCAACTTGTACTTCCCAAGCGCTTAGTACAGTGCTCTGCACACAGTAAGCGCTCAAGAAATACGATTGATTGATTGATTGATTAATACGATTGATTGAATGAATGAATGAGCCTGGGAGAGTACGACTTAATAGAGTTAGCAGACACATTCGCTGCTAACGATGAGCTTCCAGTCTCCTTCCATTCTGAGGTGACGAGACTCTGACCTCTACAAACTTCCAGAAAGGGACATTCTCCAAGGGGCCTCAATAGATCATTCCACTGTTGAAAGCTCTTACCATCGATAACTCATCTCAGTTTCCCTGAGCGCCCTTTAGGCTCGTTCTCTCCGCTCTCAAGAGATGGAGGACAGCTAGTCCTGAGCACTGTAGTGCTGGAAAAGGGAGCTGGAGCGGAAGAAAAGGGTAGGCTACGCTTCCTCTCGGAGTTTCAAACAATCCATCAGTCAAATCTTACTACAGGCAGAACACTGTGCTAACCGTTTGGGAGAGTAGAATACAACAGAATTAAACAGACACGTTCCCTGATCTAGAAGGGGAGACAGACATTAGTTCGAATAAATAATTTATAATATATAATTTAAAAATAGTTACGAACAAACTAGCTCTGCTGTGAATTTTCCATCTTCTTTTATGGTTTATGTTGTTTACCCCAGAGGCCCAGCTGAATGAAAGGGGAGTCAATGTCCTTGAAGAAACTCAAAATTTACCTAAGATTTTAAAAGTAAATCAAAGCTCTCGAGCACTCTCTGAAAGTTCAGGGAGTTGGGGGTTGTGTGCATAAACAAAACGAATTTATTTTACTCTGCGCTAATTGCCACACAGAAGTGTTATATGACATATTTACTTTCTTCCACACCCATCACCACAAGCCTCCCAACCTATGACATTTTGGTCAGAAGGGGCTGATTTTTGCCATCTACCAAGGGGAAGACTCACTGCCCATTTGAGTACGTCGGGTAGCTTTCCCTTCATCTTTGCCTGGGATAATTAACATTTTTGAGCTATGTTTTTTTCCAAAGAACAATGCAGGGAGGTGGCATTTCTTCGCCATTTCCCTTAACGGCGGAAGAATGAACACTCCAATCTACCCTCCCCTCTTCCCAGTGCCCTCGAAGAGAGAACTCCAAAAGGACAACTAAAATAGCTGAGAGAAGTGCTGCTTAATTGGCCGCCTTCGCCTTTCACAGTCCGCCAAGTGGGCAATTTGGTTTGGCTTTTTGCTTTCTAGTGATCTGTTGAACCACGATGACTTACTGAATCCACGTTTGGCATTGGGAAAAACAAGGGTCTCAGATTGCTTGAAGCTTACACCCAGTTCTGCTCCTTTACATTTCCTTTTTCCCCCTGAGGTAAATAAAGCTTTCTTTGCTGGACTTTTCTTTGTATTAGTCTAGTCAGGGTGTTACTTAACCTGGTTTTCTAAGAGCTCACGTGTTTTGGGTTTCGGGCTTTACTTTATCCTTTGTCCCATGTTACTGTCTTAGCACACAGTAAGAGACTGCGAGCCCCATGTGGGACATGGACTCTGTCCGGCCTTATTAGCTTGTACGTACCTCGGCGCTTAGTGCAGTGCCAGAAACGTAGAGTGTAAGCTCTTTGTGGGCAGGAATGTGTCTACCAACTCAATTATATTGTTACGTTGTACAGTGCTTGACATAGAGAAGCAGCGTGGCTCAGTGGAAAGAGTACGGGCTTTGGAGTCCTTTGCAGTGCTCTGCACACAGTAAGCGCTCAATAAATACGATTGATGATGATGGAGTCAGAGGTCACGGGTTCAAACCCCGGCTCCGCCAACTGTCAGCTGTGTGACTTTGGGCGAGTCACTTAACTTCTCTGGGCCTCAGTTCCCTCATCTGTAAAATGGGGATTAAGACTGCGAGCCCTCTGTGGGACAACCTGATCACCTTGTAACCTCCCCAGCGCTTAGAACAGAGCTTTGCACATAGTAAGTGCTTAATAAATGCCATTATTATCATTATTATAGTAAGCACTGAACAAATATTATTATCATTATTTCTCTCCCAAGCACTTAGTATTTGCTCTGCATAGTCAGTGCTCAATAAATGCAATTGATTGACTGATAAGCACAAATAGCATTAAAAAAAGAGAAATTCCTGCCCTTGAGAAGCTGCCACCCTTTCTTGTTTTATATGTTTCCTTTTTAGCCTCCACTCCTCGGCCCAGTGGCTACTCACATCCCTGTCCAGCTGCTATCCTTGCTCCTGTGTGAGCCCCCTATGCAGCCAGACTCACCATAGGGGCTGACTTGGCTTCTTGTTCAATCAGTCAACGGTATTTATTGTGCACTTACTGCATGAAGAGCACTGTATTAAGCACTTTAGAGAGTACAATATAACAATAAACAGCCTGCCCGCTCTCCTGAGGGCTCCAGGTTCTATGGTGCCTCTACCTCCCCACAATCAATTAATCATATTTATTGAGCCCTTACTGGGTGCCCAGCACTCTACTCAGCGCTTGGGAGAATACAATATACAGAGTGGGTAGACGCATTCCCTGCCCACGATAAGCTCACAGTCTAGAGGGAGAAACTGTTCCACTTTCTTGTTCTTCCTCCCCATTTCTGCTACTCCTTGCTCAACTGATCAAGCAGTGGGAGAAGCTGCAGGTAGCCACGGTTACTCTTCCTTAATTATTTTATTTTAAGGTATTTGTTAAGTGCTTATTATACGCCGGGCACTCTGCTAAGCACTGGGGTATCTACATATCTATTCTATTTATTTTATTTTGTTAGTATGTTTGGTTTTGTTCTCTGTCTCCCCCTTCTAGACTGTGAGCCCACTGTTGGGTAGGGACTGTCTCTATATGTTGCCAATTTGTACTTCCCAAGCGCTTAGTACAGTGCTCTGCACATAGTAAGCGCTCAATAAATATGATTGATGATGATGATGCATCTAAGCCAATCGGATTGGACAAAGTCCCTGTACCACATGGGCCTCACTGTCTTAATCCCCATTTTGCAGATACAGTGCTCTGCACGCAGTAAGCGCTCAATAAATACGACTGAATGAAGGAATGAAGGAACTGAGGCCCAGAGAAGTGAGGTGACTTGCCCAAGGTCACACAGCAGACAGTTGGTGGAGCTGGGATTAGAACCCAGGTCCTTCTGCTCTCCAGGCCCGTGTAACTTGTACTTCCCAAGCGCTTAGTACAGTGCTCTGCACACAGTAAGTACTCAAAAAATATCATTGAATGAATGAATGAATAAATAATATCCACTAGGCCACCACTCCCCTTCACGTGTGTGTGTGTGTGTGTGTGTGTGTGTGTGTGTGTGTGAGAGAGAGAGAGAGAGAGAGAGAGAGAGAGAGAGAGTGTGTCTCCATGTGAGTCTGTACATGTATGTCTTGAATTCCTATTTCACGGTTGCCACATGAATGAATGCGGATACGTGAAATGGAAAGGAGATGATTGTAAAAACCATAATAAAGGCAAACCCTCTTCAAAAGAGGGAAGATATGGAGAAGCACATAAAAGGGACAGAGTTAGGGTATCACAAATAGCTTACCCCTTTCAAAAATACTTTCCAACAGAAAACAAACTCCCTTATTTTCCTGTTAGGGTAAATTCCTCATTTTGGAAAAAAAACAACAACAACAAAAAACTACTTTCTGTCAGACTGCTGCGTGTTCTGGGTTTCAAAAAAAGGATTATAACACAATAGGAAATTTAACACTGAAATACGAAAATGCATTCAGAAGTAAAATCATTTGAACCAAACTGAAATTTTACACAGCTATAATCTCCTTTTTTTTGTCTCTCTCATTCCCATTATGGGTGGAGGCAGGGCTCAAGTCACATAAATCAGAAGAATAACACAGAATGACTAACACTCTGAAAATCTGTCCAACTCCAGATATTTTGAAACGGCTCTCGGGGTTTATAAACAGTACTGAAATGGCGCATGTTCATTTCTGAATGTGTGAGTGTGTTTGTGTGTGAGAGAGAAAGATATGCTAAGCTATTCCTTCTCTAAACTGACAAACAGTTGAATTATTTATAGAAAGAAGGAGGGTTTTTTTACCTAATACTGTTGACTTTATTTCTAACCCTCGGTTTAGCCCCAAATACATGAATGAGAGAAATAGACCTGAACCGCCAATACGGCCATAAGTAGTAAGTGAAGTTGATTAATATAGATGGGAGGAAAAGTAGTAGTAGTAGATTAAGTAATATCATTCATTCATTCATTCAATTCAATATTTATTGAGCGCTTACTGTGTGCAAAGCACTGTACTAAGCGCTTGGGAAGTACAAGTTGGCAACATATAGAGGCAGTCCCTACCCAATACCGGGTATCAGCAGCAGAAGCAGTGGTAGCAGCAACGGCAATAATGGTATTATTGCTCTTAATGCTCTTTCCACGAGGCTACGGTGCTTCTGATTTGATTTGAAAATATTTCTAGATCTGTCTCTCCCATTGGAGTATAAACTCCATGAGGGCAGGGAGCCAATCTTGGGCATCTCATTTGGGATATTATAATAATGATGATGGCATTTATTAAGTGCTTACTATGTGCAAAGCACTGTTCTAAGCGCTAGGGTGATTATAAGGTGATCAGGTTGTCCCACTGGGAGCTCACAGTCTTCATCCCCATTTTACAGATGAGGGAACTGAAGCACAGAGAAGTTAAGTGAGTTGCCCAAAGTCACACAGCTGACAATTGGCAGAGCCGGGATTTGAACCCATGACCTCTGACTCCAAAGCCCGGGCTCTTTCCACTGAGCCACGCTGCTTCTCTGTACTTACTATGTGTCAAGCACTGTTCCAAGTGCTAGGATGGAAACAAGAAAATCGGGTGGGACTCAGTCCCTGTCCCACATGAGGCTCCCAGTCTTAATCCCCATTTTACAGATGAGGGAACTGAGGCACAGAGAAATGAGGTGGCTCGCCCATGGTCATACAGCGGGTAAGTGGTGGAGCTGGGATTAGAACCCACGTCCTTCTGGCTCCCAAGCCCCTGCTCTATCCACTAGGCCCTGTTGCTTGCTGAGGGACAATGGGCAAGTCACTTAACTTCTCTGTGCCTCAGTTACCTCATCTGAAAAATGGGGATTAAATGCTTCTCCCTCCAATTCAGACTGTGAGCTCCATGTGGCACAGGGATTGGGTCCAACCTGCTAAACTTGAATCTACACTAGCACTTAGAACAGTGCTTGACACATAGTAAGGGTTTACTAAATACCATTAAAAAAAAATCAAATATAAGGCACAACCACTTAGATCCCCGGCAGCATTAACCTGAATGAGACTTTTGCTTCTTTGAAAGAAACCTTTCTGTGCCAAGGTCTATCATCATCATCATCAATCGTATTTATTGAGCGCTTACTATGTACAGAGCACTGCACTAAGCGCTTGGGAAGTCCAAATTGGCAACATACAGAGACAGTCCCTACCCAACAGTGGGCTCACAGTCTAAAAGGGGGAGACAGAGAACAAAACCAAACATACTAATAAAATAAAATAAATAGAATAGATATGTACAGGTAAAATAAATAGAGTAATAAATATGTACAACCATATATACATATATATATATATATGCATATATACTATCACTTTTAAAGAATCTCACAAAGGGCGTGCCTACCAAAAAGAAAGATAATGTGTGAACAAATCTCCACTGAAGTCTTTAGTTTGACCTGATTCTAAGGGGCCAATTAGATAAAAATGGAGGCTATAGGTTTTTGAATGTTCATGTGTTTAGTTGGTTCTGTGGGGCACTCTTCACTATGACATAGATTGTTTTGATTCTTTCACCAAGCGGTGAACAGTCAGTGTTTTGAATGTAATTTTATACATCAGTCCTAAAAATACACCGCTGAATCGGGACTGAAAATTTGCTAGAACGAACACTGGAGAAGCGGCTAAGGTTTCCGCGGCAGGCAGGCCAGGACTTGCTTGGAAGTTAGTGTCCTGGCCCAGGAAACATCTTTATTTTGAAGTAAAGTTACCCAAAGTCCTATGTCCACATAAAATTCCCATGCCCATTGAGCTCCCCAAGCCCTTTTTAATGGCATTTGTTATGGATTCATCACTGTACTGAGCGCTGGGGGAAATACAAGCTAATCAGGTTGGACACAGTCCCTGTCCCACACTGGGGCACACAGCCTTAACCCCCATTTTACAGATGAGGGAACTGAGGCCCTGAGAAGTAAACTGACTTGCCAAGGTCATTCATTCATTCAATCGTATTTATTGAGCGCTTACTGTGTGCAGAGCACTGTACTAAGCACTTGGGAAGTACAAATCGGCAACATATAGAGACGGTCCCTACCCAACAACGGGCTCACAGTCTAGAAGGGGGAGACGGACAACAAAACCAAACATGTGGACAGGGGTCAAGTCATCAGAATAAATAGAAATAAAGCTAGATGCGCATCATTAACCAAATAAATAGAATAGTAAATATGTACAAGTAAAATAGAGTAATAAATCTGTACTTATAGACAGACAAATGAGATGCCCGAGATTGGCTCCCTGCCCTCATGGAGTTTATACTCCAATGGGAGAGACAGATCTAGAAATATTTTCAAATCAAATCAGAAGCACCATAGCCTCGTGGAAAGTGCACGGTCCTGGGAGTCACACGACCTGGATTCTAATGCTGCTGCTGATAATCATAATAATAATAATACTTGTGGAATTTGTTAATAATAATAATAATGATGATGGCATTTATTAAGTGCTTATTATGTGCAAAGCACTGTTCTAAGCGCTAGGGTGATTACAAGGTGATCAGGTTGTCCCACGGGGGGCTCACGTTCTTCATCCCCATTTTCCAGGTGAGGCAACTGAGGCCCAGAGAAGTTAAGTGGACATTTTTTTGGACATCCCCACAGACAGGTGCTGTGGGGACGGGAAGGAGGTAGCGCGGGGGGGTTGGGGAGGGGGAGAGGAAAAAGGGGGCTCAGTCTGGGAAGGCCTCCGGGAGGAAGTGAGCTCTCAGTAGGACATTAGCTTAGTAACACACCATATATATCAGGAGACCCTTAGGAGGTGTTAAATAGCATAATTAAACATGCATATTAACCCTATTAAATTCTCTATAAAATGCACACACAGCGTAGACATGTGGACGAGCTGGGATTAGAACCCAGGACCTCTGACTCACAGGCCTGGGCTCTTTCCACTAAGCCACGCTAGCTCTCTTCCTCCCTTCAAGGCCCTGCCGAGAGCTCACCTCCTCCAGGAGGCCTTCCCGGACTGAGCCCCTTCCTTCCTCTCCCCCTCGTCCCCCTCTCCATCCCCCCCATCTTACCTCCTTCCCTTCCCCACAGCACCTGTAGATATGTATATATGTTTGTACATATTTTTTACTCTATTTATTTATTTTATTTGTACATATCTATTCATTTTATTTTGTTAGTATATTTGGTTTTGTTCTCTGTCTCCCCCTTTTAGACTGTGAGCCCACTGTTGGGTAGGGACTGTCTCTATATGTTGCCAATTTGTACTTCCCAAGCGCTTAGTACAGTGCTCTGCACACAGTAAGCGCTCAATAAATATGATTGATGATGATGATGACAAGAACCCTACTGACAAGAACCAGAAACGGCAACTCTACGTCCTGCCCTGCAGGTCTTCATGAGAGACTGGCACAGCACAAACCACTGGCACTGTAATTAATTCCCACTCGTCTGGCCGAGGTTTGTCCGCCGTTTGAAGGGAGGTTCCTTCCGTATCATCACTAGCAGCAGGTGATGAGCAAGCCATGTAGCCTAGTGGATAGAGCACGAGTCTTGGAGTCAAGGGGCCTGCATTCTAATCTTCTAGACTGTAAGCCCACTGTTGGGTAGGGACCGTCTCTATATCTTGCCAACTTGGACTTCCCAAGCGCTTAATACAGTGCTCTGCACACAGTAAGCGCTCAATAAATACGATTCAATGAATGAATGAATCCTGGCTCCATCACTCATCACTTCACTGTTACCTCATCTGCAAAATGGGGATTCCATTCCCCTCCTTCCGATGTGGGGCAGGGACTGTAATCACCCCATATCTACCTCAGTACTGAAAATAGTGCTCGGGACATAGCAAGCACTTAACAAATATTATTATTATTATTATTTATGATTATTATGAGCATCCACATGAGACTCTCCCTGAGCTTCACCTACATTCCACAGCCACAGATGTGTGCAGTCTCAGAGGCGCTTACCCAGATTTCACCCTCTCAATATGAGCATCGCTGTGTTTGAAACCTTTCCTTAGTTGTTCAGCATGGTCTCTGTTGCCTTTTCTCATTCTGTCCTTCACAATCAATCGATCAATCGTATTTATTGAGTGCTTACTGTGTGCAGAGCACTGCACTAAGCGCTTGGGAAGTACAAGTTGGCAACATATAGAGACAGTCCCTACCCAACAGTGGGCTCACAGTCTAAAACACAAGATTTCTCCCCTCTGATCACTCTCTGGAGGTTTTTCTTTCCCACGCTGGTTGTTACTGAATTGAATTTGCCTCAAGGTGCATCAGACTTGGTGTTGTGCAGAGGCACCTGTTCTTCGATGAGGTTGGAGGTGTGTGTTCAAAGGAAAAAACTGTTTCTTAATCTACGTTCACGGCACGTTTAGACTTTCCTGAGTATGAGCTCTAATTGAAACACCTGTGCTGCCTCAGAGACCACAGGCAATCATTTTCTTTCATAGTCCTCTTCTAGCACAGTGACCGTTAATTTGACAAGTGTCAGGAGGGACTGAGTTATGTTTGTTAACGTGAAAGTTTGAGGAAATGAAATTGCCTTTATTTAAATGAGAGCTGAGTGCTTGGGTCCGGATTTGGTACTTTGGGTAATTCCTCCCCTCTCAGTTCTCCAGGGTGATCTCTGCTGGAAAAAGGATTCCTCGAGGGCAGAAAGCGCTCCTGGGGGATCCCAGACCGTGGGCTTTGCTACATCCCACACGGAACAACTGATCCCACCAATCAATCAATGATATTTATTGAACACTTACTGTGTGCAGAGTAGCGGAGACTAGATTAGAACCCAGATCCTTGGACTCCCAAGCAGGCCTGTGCTCTTTCCACTAGGCCATGCTGCTTCTCTATATCATGTGTGGTTCAACTTCTTGAAAGTGTGGCTGAATTGTAAAGGGTAGTAACATGGGCTAGTTTTTCCCATAGACCTGCACAAAATCAGCTAGATTTTTAAAAAAATTTCATCCATTCATTCAATCATATTGGTTGAGTGCTTACTGTCTGCAGAGCACTTGGGAAAGTACAATACAACAATAGAGAGTGACACTCCCTACCCATAGCAAGCTTACAGTCTAGAGGCGGGGAGACAGACATCAATAAAAATAAATAAAATTACAGATACGTACATAAGTGATGTGGGGCTGAGGTGGGGAAGAGCGAAGAGAGCAAGTCAGGGCAATGCAGAAGGGAGTGGGAGATGAGGAAAAGTGGGGCTTAGTCTGGGAAAGCCTCTTGGAGGAGATGTACCTTCAATAAGGCTTTGAAGAAGGCGAGCGTAATTATCTGTCAGATCTGAGGAGGGAGGGCATTCCAGGCCAGAGGCAGGATGTTTATTTATTTATAAATATCTATCTATCTATTTATTTATTTATTTTGCTTGTACATATCTATTCTATTTATTTTATTTTGTTAGTATGTTTGGTTTTGTTCTCTGTCTCCCCCTTTCAGACTGTGAGCCCACTGTTGGGTAGGGACTGTCTCTATATGTTGCCAAATTGGACTTCCCAAGCGCTTAGTACAGTGCTCTGCACACAGTAAGCGCTCAATAAATACGATTGATGATGATGATGACGACGTGGCCTAGGGGTCGGCAGCAAAACAGGCCAGATTGAGGCACAGTGAGAAGCTTAGCACTAGAGGAATGAAGTGTGTGGGCTGAGGAGGGAGGGAGGGAGAGAGAGAGAGCAGTAGCTAAATTAATGTTCTTTTGATTCGATAAATAAACAAACTTTCTTTAACCTGAACACACAGGCCCGGGGCTAAATACTTAAAAGTCAGTCACATGGAGGAGTCAGAGCAGCCCCCAGAGCGGATAAGGAGTGGGGAGATAGAGCCAGAGATATGGAGAGTCCGGAGGAGAAACAGAAAAAGTCAGAGAAAAAGAGCAAGTCGGAGAGAGATGAGAAAGAGTCGAGCAGAAATGAGAGCTTTTCTACAGGTCTGTCTAGCCTCCCAAGAGGGTCTAATTCCTAAAGGATTCTGGGACCTATGTCATCATCATCATCATCATCAATCGTATTTATTGAGCGCTTACTGTGTGCAGAGGACTGTACTAAGCGCTTGGGAAGTACAAGTTGGCAACATATAGAGACATATGTGCCTTTATGCTCAAGGGAAACACAGTTCCCAGAAACTTCTGCTTCCATGAGTGACAGTTCTATCTTCCAACTAGACCTGGATGTTTGCCCACCCAAGCGCCACCCATCCTGGACGGAATTTCTTCACCTGGGTCCCTTCTGTTCCCAAGCTGCCCATTTCCTTCCGACACCGTCAGGTCGTCCAATGATACGGATCTCATATCTCATACGGATACAGTGCTCTGCACATAGTAAGCGCTCAATAAATACGATTGATGATGATGATCTCATTCACTGGTGAAGCCATGGATTCACAGAGAGCGATAGAACGACCACCGATCTGACACCAATAACGAGCAGCAGCGTGGCCTAATGGATAGAGCAAGGGCGTGGGAGTCAGAAGGACCTGGGTTCTAATCCCGACTCCACCACTTGTCTGCTGTGTGACCTCGAGCGAGTCACTTCAATTCTCTGGGCCTCAGTAACCTCATCTGTAAATTGGGGATTAATATTGGGAATCTTATGTGGGACAGGGACTGTGTCCTCTTCCTCTTCCTCCCTTCAAGGCCCTGCTGAGAGCTCACCTCCTCCAGGAGGCCTTCCCAGACTGAGCCCCTTCCTTCCTCTCCCCCTCGTCCCCCTCTCCATCCCCCCATCTTACCTCCTTCCCTTCCCCATAGCACCTGTATATATGTATATATGGTTGTACATATTTATTACTCTATTTATTTATTTATTTATTTATTTTACTTGTACATTTCTATCCTATTTTATTTTGTTGGTATGTTTGGTTCTGTTCTCTGTCTCCCCCTTTTAGACTGTGAGCCCACTGTTGGGTAGGGACTGTCTCTATGTGTTGCCAATTTGTACTTCCCAAGCGCTTAGTACAGTGCTCTGCACATAGTAAGTGCTCAATAAATACGATTGATTGACTGATTGATTGATTATTACTCTTTATTTATTTTATTTGTACATATCTATCCTATTTATTTTATTTTGTTAGTATGTTTGGTTTTGTTCTCTGTCTCCCCCTTTTAGACTGGAAGCCCACTGTAGGGTAGGGACTGTCTCTATATGTTGCCAATTTGGACTTCCCAAGCGCTTGGTACAGTGCTCTGCACATAGTAAGCGCTCAATAAATACGATTGATGATGATGATGATGATCTTGTATCTATCCCAGTGGTTAGGGCAGTGCCTGGCACCTAGTAAGCAATTAAAAAACAGTATAACCTTCTAACCTGCTAACCTTCTCACTGTACCCTGATCTTGTCACCGCCGACCTCTCGCCCACATCTTGCCTCTGGCCTGGAACGCCCTTCCCTCCTCATATCCAACAGGTAATTATTCTCTCCCTTCAAAGCCTAACTGAAGGCACAGCTCTTCCAAGAGGCCTTCCCTGACTAAGCCTTCCTTCCCTCTTCCCCCACTCCCTTCTGCGTTGCCCTTTCTCCCTTTATTCATCACCCTCCCACTTCCCTGCCCCACACCACATACGTGCAAATCCGTAATTTATTTATTTATACTAATGTCTGTCTCCCCCTCTAGACTGTAAGCCCGATGTGGGAAGGGAATGTGTCCGTTTATTGTTATAATGTATCCTCCCAAATGCTTAGTAGAGTGCTCTGCACACAATAATTGCTCAATAAATACAACTGACTGACTGACTAAAAAAAAAGACTTGGGAATCAAGGACATGGGCTCACTAAGACCCAAAGTCTGTATCTAAGTGAGGGGAATCATGGCCAGGATTGCGCTGTCCATGATGGTTGCCATTTCTTTAAGTCCCCTCCTGGCTCAATCTCTGTCTGGTTTTATAGCACAGCCTTAAAAGCAAACATCCTGTTCGAGTAAACAGAAAAAAAACTCCACAACTGAGGCTTGAAGTTACACACACGCATCCGTGGGACCTGGCGTAAGCTAATGAACCAGTGAATCAAACCACAGCGAGCCAGTCGGATGCCACTTTCCAAAAGTTGCCCAGCTGTGGGCACAATTACTGTCCTGTGGAGGTTTGAGGATTGAGTTAGTTCGTGCTCTGGGAGAGTTGGTGGGGGAGAAAATGCTTTATCTGGCTGGGCTTCAGGAAATAATAATAATAATAATAATGATGGCATTTGTTAAGCGCTTACTATGTGCAGAGCACTGTTCTAAGCGCTGGGGGGATACAAGGTGATCAAGTTGTCCCACGTGGGGCTCACAGTCTTAATTCCCATTTTACAGAAGAGGGAACTGAGGCTCAGAGAAGTTAAGTGACTTGCCCAAGGTCACACAGCAGACACGTGGCGGAGCCGGGATTCAAACCCATGACCTCTGACTCCAAAGCCCGTGCTCTTTCCAATGAGCCACGCTGCTTCTTCTGAAATATTCAGAGCACAGTTCTAGCGATTAATAAATGGTATTTAATGAGCGCTTACTGTGTGTAGAGCCCTGTACTAAGCACTTGGGAGAATACTATATAACAGAGATCGCTACCCACAAAGAGTTTACAGTCTAGTGACGGAGACAGACATTAATATAAATAAATGGGAAGCAGGGTGGAAAATGTCCGGGCTTGAGAGCCAGATGACTTGGCTTCTAACCATGACTCCACCACTTGTCTGCTACATGACCTTGGGCAAGTCGCTTCATTTCTCTGCGCCTCAGCTTCTGTAACTGCAAAATGGGGGTTGAACACCCGTTCTCCCTCTTACTTAGACTGTGAGCCCACGTGGGATATGGACTCTCACTGTTGTGTAGGGACTGTCTCCATATGCTGCCAATTTGTACTTCCCAAGTGCTTAGTACAGTGCTCTGCACATAGTAAGCGCTCAATAAATACGATTGATGATGATGATGATGTCCAACTTGATACGCTTGTATCTAACCCCAGGTCTTAGAACAGTGCTTGGCACACAGTAAGTGCTTAATATCATAAAAAATAATAAATTATGGCTACGTACACAAGTACTATGGAGCTGAGGGTGGGGTGACTATCCAGAGCTTAAAGGGTGCAGATAATACTACTACTAATAATAATTATGGCATTTGTTAAGCGCTTACTATGTGCCAAGCACTGGGGTAGATCCAAGGCAACCAGGTTGTCCCACGTGGGGCTCACCGTTTTAATCACCGTTTTCCAGATGAGGTAACTGAGGCACAGAGAAGTGAAGTGACTTGCCCAAGGTCACACAGCGGGCCAGTGGCGGAGGCGGGATTAGAACCCACATCCTCTGACTCCCAAGCCCGCGTTCTTGCCACTAGGCCCCGCTGCTTCTCACGCAGATCCGAGTGGATAGGTGATGGAGAAAGTGGGGAAATGAGGGTTTCGTCGGGAAGGCCTCTTGGAAGAGGAGATGCGCTTTTAGCAAGGCTTTGAAAGCGGGGAGGGTGGTGCTCTGCTCTATACGGAGGGAGTTCCAAATCATTCATTCATTCAATCGTATTTATTGAGCGCTTACTGTGTGCAGAGCACTGTACTAAGCGCTTGGGAAGTGCAAGTCAGCAACATATAGAAACGGTCCCTACCCAATAACGGGCTCACAGGCTAGAAGGAGGAGACAGACCACAAAACAGAGGGAGGATGCGGGCGAAGGACTGTGGAAAATTTCTAGCCATCCCTTATCAATCACTCAATCGTATTTATTGACCGCTTACTGTGTGCAGAGCACTGTACTAAGCACTTTGGAAGTACAAGTTGGCAACATATAGAGACAGTCCTACCCAACAGTGGGCTCACAGTCTAAAAGGGGGAGACGGAGAACAAAACCAAACATACTTACAAAATAAAATAAATAGAATAGATATGTACAAGTAAAATAAATGGAGTAATAAATATGTACAAACATATATACATATCTACAGGTGCTGTGGGGAAGGGAAGGAGGTAAGATGGGGGGATGGAGAGGGGGACGAGGGGGAGAGGAAGGAAGGGGCTCAGTCTGGGAAGGCCTCCTGGAGGAGGTGAGCTCTCAGTAGGGCCTTGGCTCTCAAGAGCCAACTTGCTCAGAGGGAACCAAAGGAGAACGCGCCCACCCTCCCTGCATGCCAGGAGACCCCAGGAAAAGACCAGAGGGAGGACCGATGCCACGAAAGGAAAGGTTGAAAGAATGAGACGGTCTTTTTTCACCTTAGCGATTCGTGGGGGAGCTGCCCGTGTAACTCTATGCTTGAGAGAAAAAAGCCATGAGCCTCTCGGTGGCTTGACAGGACAAGCCGCGAGCCTGAATGAAAGCGTTCAGCTCAAATCTGGCTGATGATTGATACAGTGCAGACTGTGGCAGGCTTTCACTGATTTCCAACAGGCTCTTCGCTTGCTGGGGGTGAGATGGGGGTGAGGGAGGGAGGGACTCCCGGGTGGTTTTTCCATGGCTCTGAACATCCTAAAACTCTCCCCCAGTGAAATGGGGCTGTGGTTGACAGCGACCCAGGTTCAGTCGCATATTTCTGATGAAAAGAAAATCGGGCCACGGAGGGATTTGGAGGTTCTTAATACAATCAATCAATCAATCATACTTATTGAGCACTTACTGGGTGCAGAGCACCATACTAAGTGCTTGGGAAGTCCAAGTTGGCAACACAGAGAGACGGTTCCTACCCAACAGTGGGCTCACAGTCTAAAAGGGGGAGACAGAGAACAAAGCCAAACATACTAACAAAATAAAATAAATAGAATAGAGATGTACAAGTAAACTAGAGTAATAAATACATACAAACATATATACATATATAGAGTAAATCAATCAATCGTATTTATTGAGCGCTTACTGTGTGCAGAGCACTGTACTAAGCGCTTGGGAAGTCCAAGTTGGCAACATCTAGAGACGGTCCCTACCCAACAGCGGGCTCAGAGTCTAAAAGGGGGAGACAGAGAACAAAACCAAACATACTAACAAAATTAAATAAATAGAATAGATATGCACAAGTAAAACAGAGTAATAAATACGTACAAACATATATACATATATAGAGTAAATCAATCAATCGCATTTATTGAGTGCTTACTGGGTGCAGAGCACTGTACTAAGCGCTTGGGAAGTCCAAGTTGGCAACATGTAGAGACGGTCCCTACCCAACAGTGGGCTCAGAGTCTAAAAGGGGGAGTCAGAGAACAAAACCAAACATACTAACAAAATAAAATAAATAGAATAGATATGTACAAGTAAAATAGAGTAATACATACAAACACATATACATAGAGTAAATCAATCAATCAAGCGTATTTATTGAGCGCTTACTGTGTGCAGAGCACTGTACTAAGCGCTTGGGAAGTACAAGTTGGCAACATACAGAGACGGTCTTTTGCCATATGGTCCCCAACTTTCTGAATGCTTTATGGTCATCCCACAAAGTGGCCCCTTCAATCCGAAAGCGTCAAGAGGTGAGATTTCTGGGGGAAACGAATAATCAATTAATGAATGGTATCTGCTCAGTGCTTAGTGTCTGCATGGCACTGTACTGAGCACTTGGTAGGATACCAAGTGTGACTGTGAGCCCACTGTTGGGTAGGGACTGTCTCTATATGTTGCCAATTTGTACTTCCCAAGCGCTTAGTACAGTGCTCTGCACATAGTAAGCGCTCAGTAAATACGATTGATGATGATGATGATGATGATACAATAGAAGACTCAGACCTGATCTCCATCCTCAAAGAGTTTATGACCTAGCGGATCAATGGAACGGAGCGGTCGGAAACCAGAAGCAGGGAGGCCTAATGGAAAGGGCCATGGCTTCTGATTCTGGCCCTGCCGTTTGCCTGCTGTGTGACCTTGGGCAAGTCGCTTCATTTCTCTGTGCTTCAATCAATCATCAATCATCATCATCAATCGTATTTATTGAGTGCTTACTATGTGCAGAGCACTGTACTAAGCGCTTGGGAAGTACAAATTGGCAACACATAGAGACAGTCCCTACCCAACAGTGTGCTCACAGTCTTAAAGGGGGAGACAGAGAACAAAACCAAACGTACCAACAAAATAAAATAAATAGGATAGACATGTACAAGTAAAATAACTAACTAAATAAATAAATAAATCCCACTGATCAATCAACGGCATTTATCGAGCACTTACTATGTGCAGAGGACTGTACCAAGCACTTGGGAGAGCACAACAGAGCTGACAGACATATTCCCTTACCCACAGGGAGCCTCAGTTTGCTCATCATCAATCGTATTTATTGAGCGCTTACTGTGTGCAGAGCACTGTACTAAGCGCTTGGGAAGTACAAATTTGCTCATCCATAAAATGGGACTAAATACCCGCCTCCCTCCCCTTCAGGCGGTGAGCTCCATGTGGGACAGGAACCATGTCTGGCCTTGTATCTACCCCAGCGCTTAGTGCTTATCGCAGAATAAGGACTTCAGAAATATCATAATAATACTTATTATTGGCACTGCAGTAAAATCAATCAATCGTATTTATTGAGCGCTTACCTTCTGCAGAGCACTGCATTAAGAACTTGGAAGGGTTGGTAGACACGTTCCCTGCCCGCAACAAGTCTAGAAGGGGAGAAAGACATGAATATAAATAAAACAATTAAGGATATGGACTTAAGTGCTGTGGGGCTGTCAGGGGAGTTAATAAATGAGCAAGGGAGACAGGGAAGAGAGTGGGAAAAGAGGAAATGACAGCCTGGTCGTGGAAGATCTCTTGGGGAAGATGTACCTTTAATATCAATTAATTATTATTATACTTTAATATTTAATCCTTTATTGTCACAATTACTATTATTATCGTTGCTGGTGTTGTACTTGTTAAGCGCTTACTATGTTCCGAGCACTGTTCTAAGCACCAGGGCAGATACAAGCAAATGGGATTGGTCACGGTCCCCGTCCCACATTGGCTAGCAGGCTTTAGACCCATTTTACAAATAAGGGAACCGAGGCCCAGAGAAGTGAAGTCATCATCAATCGTATTTATTGAGCGCTTACTGTGTGCAGAGCACTGGACTAAGCGCTTGGGAAGTCCAAGTTGGCAACATCTAGAGACAGTCCCTACCCAACAGTGGGCTCACAGTCTAGAAGGGGGAGGCGGAGAACAAAACCAAACATACTAACAAAATAAATAGAAAAGATATGTACAAGTAAAATAAATAGAGCAATAAATACGTACAAACATATATACATATATAGAGTAAATAGAATAGATATGTACAAGTAAAATAATAGAGTAACAAATATGTACAAACATATATACAGGTGCTGTGGGGAAGGGAAGGAGGTAAGATGGGGGGGATGGAGAGGGGGACGAGGGGGAAGTGACTTGCCCAAGGTCACACAGCAGGCAAGTGGTGGAGGCGGAATTCGAACCCAGGTCCTTCGGACTCTCAGGCCCGTGCTCTAGCCACTAGAGCGCCCTGACAGTGTTTGTATTTCTGTTACTGCAAGGGAGGTGTATCCTCCTCTTCCTCGGATTTTCGGGTGGCTGAGCCTCCGAGTCAGGGACACCCTTACTACACCACCTGAAGAAGCAGCGTGGCTCAGTGGGAGGAGCCTGGCTTGGGAGTCAGAGGTTGTGGGTTCGAATCCCGGCTCCGCCACTTATCAGCTGTGCCCAAATCAATCAATCAATCATATTTATTGAGAGCTTACTGTGCGCAGAGCACTGTACTAAGCACTTGGGAAGTACATATAGAGACGGTCCCTACCCAACAGTGGGCTCACCCAAAGTCACTTCACTCCTCTGCGCCTCTGTTACCTCATCTGTAGAGAGAAGCAGCGTGGCTCGGTGGAAAAAGCCCGGGCTTTGGAGTCAGAGGTCATGGGTTCAAATCCCGGCTCCACCACTTGTCAGCTGTGTGACTTCGGGCAAGTCGCTTCACTTCTCCGGGCCTCGGTTCCCTCATCTGGAAAATGGGGATGAAGACTGGGAGCCCCGCGTGGGACAACCTGATCACCTTGTAAATGCCCCGGCGCTTAGAACAGTGCTCTGCACATAGTAAGCGCTTAATAAATGCCATTATAAAATAAAATAAAATAAAATAAATCTGTAAAATGGGGATTAAGACTGTGAGCCCCACGTGGGACAACCTGATCACCTTGTATCTACCCCAGTGCTTAGAACAGTGCTTGACACACAGTAAGCACTTAACAAATACCATCATCATCATCATCATAAGCCAGCCAAATCATTATCTATATATTAGAAATGACTTATTTATATTAATGTCCATCTCCCACTCTAGACTGTAAACTCGTTGTGGGCAGGGAACGTGACGGCTAAAACTCTGTTGGATTGTATTCTCCCAAGAGCCTAGTACAGTGCTCTACATATAAATACATATCAGTAGAAGCAGTGTGGCTCAGTGGAAAGAGCACGGGCTTGGGAGTCGGAGGTCATGGGTTCGAATCCCTGCTCTGCCACTTATCAGCTGTGTGACTTTGGGCAAGTCACTTCACTTCTCTGTGCCTCCGTTCCCTCATCTGTACAATGGGGATGAAGACTGTGAGCCCCCCGTGGGACAACTTGATCACCTTGTAACCTCCCCAGTGCTTAGAACAGTGCTTTGCACATTGTAAGCGCTTAATAAATGCCATTATTATTATTCCTACTATTATTACATGCTCGATAAAGAGAAGTGGCATGGCTCAGTGGGAAGAGCCCGGGCTTTGGAGTCAGAGGTCATGGGTTCCAATACCAGCTCCACCATATGTCTTCTGTGCGACCTTGGGCAAGTCACTTCACTTCTCTGAGCCTCAGTTCCCTCATCTGTAAAATGGGGATTAAGACTGTGAGCTCCATGTGGGACAACTTGATCACCTTGTATCCCGCCCAGCGCTTAGAACAGTGCTTTGCACGTAGTAAGCGCTTAACAAATACCATCATTATTATTAGAGAAGCAGCGTGGCTCAGTGGAAAGAGCCCGGGCTTTGGAGTCAGAGGTCATGGGTTCAAATCCCGGCTCCGCCAACTGTCAGCTGTGTGACTTTGGGCAAGTCACTTAACTTCTCTGTGCCTCAGTTACCTCAACTGTAAAATGGGGATGAAGACTGTGAGCCCCCCACGGGACACCCTGATCACCTTGTATCCTCCCTAGCGCTTAGAACAGTGCTTAGCGCATAGTAAGCGCTTAATAAATGCCATTATTATTATTATTATTATTATACATTGTAAGTGCTCAATAAAGTCCTCAATGGATCAATTGATTGTAAGCTCGTTAAGGGCAGGGACTGTGCTGGCTAATTCTGTTGTATCATACTCTCCCAAGTGCTTAGTACAGTGCTCTGCACATAGTAAGCGCTCAATAAATCCCATCGATTGATTTATCATCACTTCATTTTGAACAAAACCTTGAGTTCCAACCCGATTACCTTGTTATTAATCACTGTTCCAAGTGTAGGGGTAAATTCAAGGTAATCAGTGCTTGACACATAGTAAGTGCCGAATACCATAATTATTCCCTCTAGACTGTAAGCTCATTGTGGACAGGGAATGCATCCGTTCATTGCTATATTGTACTCTCATCATCATCATCATCATCAATCGTATTTATTGAGCGCTTACTATGTGCACAGCACTGTACTAAGCGCTTGGGAAGTACAAACTGGCAACATATAGAGACAGTCCCTACCCAACAGTGGGCTCACAGTCTACTTTCCCAAGTGCTCAGTACAGTGCTCTGCACATAGCAAACGCTCAATAAGTAGCATTGATCGATTCATTCATTCATTCATTCATTCATTCTCCACGATAACCAATGATCCTCTGATACCTGGGATGATTGAGTACATGATCCATTTCAAACATCCTAAGGGAAAGGAATTAAAACTGTGCAATTTCCGCCCTTCGATGCAAAGGCCGGTTTAAATCGCTTCCCAGAGGCAGGCAGCGTAGTGAACGATGTGCCCTCCGAGCCGGAGAGTTTTGGCCCCGGTAACTCGAAAACAAATGTGAGAAAAATGTCAATCGAGTCCAGAAGGTCAGAACGAGGCTGGGGGAAATACCTGGAGAGACCGTAATTAATGAGGATTATTCCCAAAGCTGCTGTTCTGAATGACTAATTGGCATAAGGTTAACGAGAGAGGAAATCTGCTGCCCCGTTTTCGGGTTTTTCTGAGTGGAAGGTATCGCTTTAAACCCATCTTTAGCAGCGGTCCTCGTAGTGGTGTTTATTGCACACCTACTGAATGCAATGTACTGTGCTAAGCGCTTGGGAAGCACAGCAGAACCACAAAGCACGTTCTCTCCTGACCAGAAACTGATACTCCAGCCCATATTCAATCTGTGCTGATTATTGAGCACTTACTGTGCGCTGAGCACTGCACTAAGCACTTGGGAGAGTACAATGCAACAGAGCTGTGGGAGAGTACAATACAATAGAGTTGGCAGACGCATTCGCTGTGTGACTTTGGGCAAGTCACTTAACTTCTCTGTGCCTCAGTTACCTCATCTGGAAAATGGGGATTGAGACTGTGAGCCCCATGTGGGACAATCTGATCACCTTGTAACATCCCCAGCGCTTAGAACAGTGCTTTGCACATAGTAAGCGCTTAATAAATGCCATTATTATTATTATTATTATTATTATTATTCGCTGTCTATAAGGAGCTTACAGTCAACCGATGGTACTTATTGAGCACTTACTGTGGGCAGAGCACTGTGCTAAGTGCTCGAAAGGGAATAATCGGAGTCCCCTCTACACTGCAAGTCCATTATGGGTTTGGAACGTGTCTACCAACGCTGTTATATTGTTGGAATGGATTCTCCCAAGCGCTTAGTATGGTGCTCTGCACACAGTAAGCGCTCAAGAAACATGATTGACATAACGATGGCATTTATTAAGCGCTTACTATATGCAAAGCACCGTTCTAAGCGCTGGGGAGGCTACAAGGTGATCAGGTTGTCCCACGGGGGGCTCACAGTCTTCATCCCCGTTTTCCAGATGAGGGAACTGAGGCCCAGAGAAGTGAAGTGACCTGCCCAAAGTCACACAGCTGACAATTGGCGGAGGTGGGATTTGAACCCATGACCTCTGACTCCAAAGCCCGTGCTCTTTTCCATTGAGCCACGCTGCTGATGTGTTCCCTGCCCATAAAAAACTTACAGCCTTGGAGAGCTGGGGAAGTGATCACCTGCTTAGAGAAGGGTAAGCATGGGCCTCAGAGTTAAAAGGACCCGGGTTCAGATCCCGCCTCTACCACAAATGCGCTGTGTGACCTTGGGCAGGTCACTTAGCTTCTCTGGGCCTCAGTTACCTCATCTGTAAAACAGGGTTTAAGTCTGTGAGCCCCATGTGCGACAGGGACTGTGTCCAACCTGATTAACTTATATCATCATCATCATCATAATAATAATGGTATTTGTTAAGTGCTTACTATGTGCAAAGCACTGTTCTAAGCGCTGGGGGGGATACAAGGTGATCAGGTTGTCCCATGTAGGGCTCACAATCTTAATCCCCATTTTACAGATGAGGTAACTGAGGCACAGAGAAGTGAAGTGACTTGCCCAAAGTCACGCGGCTGACAATTGGCGGAGCCGGGATTTGAACCCATGACCTCTGACTCCAAAGCCTGGGCTCTTTCCGCTGAGCCACGCTACTTCATCATCATCAATCGTCTTTATTGAGCGCTTACTGTGGGCAGAGCACTGTACTAAGCGCTTGGGAAGTCCAAGTTGGCAACATATAGAGACGGTCCCTACCCAACAGTGGGCTCACAGTCTAAAAGGGGGAGACAGAGAACAAAACCATACTAACAAAATAAAATAAATTGAATAGATAGGTACAAGTAAAATAAATAAATAAATAAATATATCCACCCCAGCGCTTAGAACAGAGCCTGGCACATAGTAAGCACTTTAACAAATACCATTAATAGAATATTCATACGGATACAAGCACTGAGGATCGGCAAAAATAAATTCAGATCTTCGCGCCTTCCCTATGGAACCAACGGCACAGTATACGATTTGAATGATTTTCACAGGACAGAAAGAGTGTTTCAATCGAAATCATTTACCCCCTGAAACAGACGAGCCAAGAAAAATACCAGAACACCTTCAAACCTTTATTTTGGTGCATTCCAAGTTAAGCCCCTTAAAGCTCAGTTGTAGGAGTGGAAAGTTTAAGGTCCAAGACTTTTTGGAAACTCTTATGAAAATTCTTTAGGGAAATTGTTTATTTTGGAATGGGGCAAGACCTTTGAAGCGATTTTTATTCTCTTACTAGGTCGTTTGGATCATTGAGATGGTTGTTCCTTTTTACACTCAGACATCAGCAGAAGTACACTTTTTCTTAAGCGAATGGGTAAGATATAAAGGAAACTTTTAAATAATTCCATTATCAGTTGAGCTCCTTTCTAAGAAAAGATATGATGAAATCAACGCGTTTGGAAATGTTGGGTTTTCCCCCCAAATCCTGAAAAGGCCGAGATGTCTCATCAGCATCAAGAGTAATAATAATGATGGCATTTGTTAAGTGCTTACTATGTGCAAAGCACTGTTCTAAGCACCGGGGAGACACAAGGTCATCAGGCTGTCCCACGTGGGGCTCAAGGTCTTAATCCTCATTTTACAGATGAGGTTACTGAGGCACAGAGTAGTTAAGTGACTTGCCCAAAGTCACACAGCTGACAAGCAAGAGTATTTAGTGAATCCCTGATATCAATCAATCAATCGTATTTATTGAGCGCTTACTGTGTGCAGAGCACTGGACTAAGCGCTTGGGAAGTCCAAGATGGCAACATATAGAGATGGTCCTTACCCAACAGTGGGCTCACAGTCTAGAAGGGGGAGACAGAGAAGAAAACCAAACATACTAACAAAATAAAATAGATAGGTACAAGTAAAATAAATAGAGTAATAAATATGTACAAACATATATAATATATACAGGTGCTGTGGGGAAGGTAAGGAGGTAAGATGATATGATATGAGTAATGCATTGTCCTAAACTCTTGGGAGAACACAATAGCACCTAAGAGACACTTTCCTTGCCCTCCAGGAGCTTTCAGTGTAATGCGGAGGCAGTCATAAAATTATTTACAAATAGTGGAAGCACTGGAAAGCTGAGCTTTCCCCTGCAACCTGTGGGACATTCATTCATTCATTAATCGTATTTATTGAGCACTTACTGTGTGCAGAGCACTGTACTAAGCGCTTGGGAAGTACAAGTCGGCAACATATAGAGACGGTCCCTCCCCAACAACAGGCTCACAGTCTAGAAGGGGGAGACAGACGACAAAACAAAACATGTGGACAGGTGTCAAGTCATCAGAATAAATAGAAGTAAAGCTAGATGCACATCATTAACAAAATAAATAGAATAGTAAATATGTACAAGTAAAATAGAGTAATAAATCTGTACAAGTATATACAAGTGCTGTGGGGCGGGGAAGGAGGTAGGATGGGGGGATGGGGGAGGAGGAGAGGAAAAAGGGGGCTCAGTGTGGGAAGGCCTCCTGGAGGAGGTGAGCTGTCAGTAGGGTTTTGAAGGGAAGGAGAGAGTTAGCTTGGCGGATCATCAATCATCATCAATCGTATTTATTGAGCGCTTACTGTGTGCAGAGCACTGTACTAAGCACTTGGGAAGTACAAATTGGCAACATATAGAGACAGTCCCTACCCAACAGTGGGCTCACAGTCTAAAAGGGGGAGACAAAACCAAACATACTAACAAAATAAAATAAATAGATATGTACAAGTAAAATAAATAAATAAATAGAGTAATAAATATGTACAAACATATATACAGGCGGATGTGCGGAGGGAGGGCATTCCAGGCCCGGGGGATGACGTGGGCCGGGGGTCGACAGGAGAGAACGAGGTACAGTGAGGAGATTAGCGGTGGAGGAGCGGAGGGTGCGGGCTGGGCTGGAGAAGGAGAGAAGGGAGGTGAGGTAGGAGGGGGCGAGGGGATGGATGGACAGCCTTGAAGCCCAGGGTGAGGAGTTTCTGCCTGATGCGCAGATTGATTGGTAGCCACTGGAGATTTTTGAGGAGGGGAGTAACATGCCCAGAGCGTTTCTGGACAAAGACAATCCGGGCAGCGGCGTGAAGTATGGACTGAAGTGGGGAGAGACACGAGGATGGGAGATCAGAGAGAAGGCTGGTGCAGTAGTCCAGTCGGGATAGGATGAGAGATTCAGGGACCGTGTTCAATCCGATATGCTTGCATCCACCCCAGCGCTTAGCACAGTGCCTGGCACACAGTAAGCCCTTTACCGATACAATTAAAATTATTAAGTGACTTGCCCAAGATCACACTTGGAGGAGCCGGGATTAAAACCCTGGTCCTCTGACACCCTAGCCCGTGCCCTTTCCACCAGACCACGCCGCTTCTCTAAAATACCGTGGAGGAAGGCTCGCGCAATCCTGTCGGGGGGAAGAATGGGCAATGTGAGGCTTAAAAAAATACAGCGAGAAGTCAAGGATGAAAGCAAGGTTACGGACACCTGAGACAGAGAAGTGGGCAGGGTTGTCTCGTGACTGGAAAGTGAGGAGGAGTGGGTCCGGGAACGGGAAACTATTCCCAACCGCTAAGTTGTAGATACTTTATTACTGTAGAGAAAATATTGCCAGAAAGTAATCCTGTTGGCCAAAAATAAAGTAAAGAGCCAAACAAGTTCGACAGGAACATTATAAAACACAAATCAAAGGATGGGTAAAGTGTAAGAAGAGCCCAGGCTTGTTCTGGCAACCAAGTGGATGGGGTTGATTAGGAAAAAAAAAAATAATCACCTTTTCCCTATTTCATCTTGATGTTGAACCTGTTTCTACCCACGTGTCGTTGCTAAACGAAAAAAAGCCCATTTTCAGACAGCAATACCCAAGATGGATTGTGATATCTGAAAGTAGAGTTTTACACTTCAATCAATCAATTGTACTTATTGGGTGCTTAATGTATACAGAACACGGGTAGGGACCGTCTCTATATGTTGCCAACTTGTGCTTCCCAAGCGCCTAGTACAGTGCTCTGCACACAGTAAGCGCTCAAAAATACGATTGAATGAACGAATGAACACTGTATTAAGTGCTTGGGAGAAGCAGTGTGGCCTAGGAGTGGGATTCAAAAGGACCTGGGTTCTAATCCTGGCTCCGCTACTGCCTGTGACCTTGGACAACTCGCTTCCCTTCTCTGGGCCTCAGTTACCTCATCTGGAAAATGGGGATTAAGAATGTGAACACATACGGGGCAGGGACTGTGTCCATCCTGATTAATTTATATCTACCCCCCCAGCACTTAGGATACTGCTTGGCACATAGCAAGCGCTTAAGAAGTACCCTAATTATTAATAAGGATCATCGGCAGACAAGTTCCCTGCCCACAGAGTTTACAGTCTAGAGAAAGCAATGGATTACAGAAGCCGTGTGGCCTAGGGGAAAGAGCATGGGCCTCGGAGTCAAAGGACCTGGGTTCTAATCCCAGCTCTGCCACTTGTCCGCTGTGTGACCTTGGCAGGTCACTTCGCTTCTCTGAGCCTCAGTTACCTCATCTGTAAAATTGAGATTAAGACTGTGAACGCTATGGGGCACAGGGACTACGTCCATCTCAATCATCTTGTAATCGCCACAGCGCTTAGTCCAGTGCCTGGCACGTAGTAAGCACTTCACACAGTCAGTGCTCAATAAATGCGGCTGAATGAATGAGATGCCATAAAAAAATTACAGATTCCCCGTAGGAGAGCTATCGGGGCAGGAGCGGTGGGGAAAGTCGTTTGAATTCGGCGATTTGTGGATTTTTTAAATGATTGATGGATAGATTGGTCATTAATCTTAACAGATTGGTTATTAATCTTAACAGATTGGTTATTAATCTTAACAGATTGGTTATTAATCTTAATACTGTATATTATAAAGGGGAGAATTGATTCCTGCTTGCCCAGGGCGCCATCTAGCGGATCAATATATGAAAGATTCTCCTTCCAGGAACGTGTGCGGATTTTCCAAGGCAGCTTTATAATAATGATAATAATAATAATAATAATAATAATAACAATAATAATAATAATAATAATATCATCGCATTTAATAATAATGATGGCATTTGTTAAGCGCTTACTATGTGCCAAGCACTGTTCTAAACGCTGAGCACTGTTCTAAGCGCATTTGTTAAGCGCTTACTCTGTGCAAAGCACTGTTCTGAGCGCTGGGGAGGATACAAGGTGATCAGATTGTCCCACGGGGGGCTCACAGTCTTCATCCCCATTTTCCAGATGAGGGAACGGAGGCCCAGAGAAGTGAAGTGACTTGCCCCACAGTCACCCAGCTGACAATTGGCAGAGGCGGGATTTGAGCCCATGACCTCTGACTCCCGAGCCCGGGCTCTTTCCGTTGAGCCACGCTGCTTCTCTGGAAGGTGAGATCAATCAATCAATCAATCTATCGTATTTATTGAGCGCTTACTGTGTGCAGAGCACTGTACTAAGTGCTTGGGAAGTCCAAGTTGGCAACATATAGAGACAGTCCCTACCCAACAGTGGGCTCACAGTCTAAAAGGGGGAGACAGAGAACAAAACCAAACATACTAACAAAATAAAATAAATAGAATAGATAGGTACAAGTAAAATAGAGTAATAAATATGTACAAACATATATACATATATACAGGTGCTGTGGGGAAGGGAAGGAGGTAAGATGGGGGGGATGGAGGGGGGGACGAGGGGGAGAGGCATTTATTATCAATCGCATTTACTGAGCGCTTACTGTGTGCAGAGCACTGGACTAAGCGCTTGGGAAGTCCAAGTTGGCAACATCTAGAGACAGTCCCTACCCAACAGTGGGCTCGCAGTCTAAAAGGGGGAGACAGAGAACAAAACCAAACATACTAACAAAATAAAATCAATAGACTAGATATGCACAAATAAAATAAATAAATAGAGTAATAGGGAAGTGAAGTGACTTGTCCAAAGTCACGCAGCTGACAAGCGGTAGAGCTGGGATGGAGGTGGGTTTCTGTCCCGCTGGGGAAAGTGCACAATCCCACACAAAGATGGTTGTTCTAACTGCTTTGGGATGTTGGGGTTGTTTTTTTTCCGGTATTTGTGAAGCCCTTACTATATACCAGGCACTGTATTAAGCGCCGGGGAGAACACAGGCTAATCGGGTCGGGTACAATCCCTACCCCACATGGGGCTCACGGTCTTAATCCCCATTTGGCGGATGAGGTCACTGAGGTATAGAGGAGGGAAGTGACTTGTCCAAGTTCACACAGCAGGCAAGTGGCAGAGCCAGGATTCGAAGCCAAGTCATCATCCTCCTCAATCGTATTTATTGAGCGCTTACTATGTGCAGAGCACTGGACTGAGCGCTTGGGAAGTACAAATTGGCAACATCTAGAGACAGTCCCTACCCAACAGCGGGCTCACAGTCTAAAAGGGGGAGACAATCAATCAATCAATCAATCGTATTTATTGAGCGCTTACTATGTGCAGAGCACTGTACTAAGCGCTTGGGAAGTACAAATTGGCATCACATAGAGACAGTCCCTACCCAACAGTGGGCTCACAGTCTAAAAGGGGGAGACAGAGAACAGAACCAAACATACCAACAAAATAAAATAAGTAGGATAGAAATGTACAAGTAAAATAAATAAATAAATAAATAGAGTAATAAATATGTACAACCATAGAACAAAACCAAACATACTAACAAAAGAAAATAAATAGAATAGAGAGGTACAAGTAAAATAAATAAATAAATAGAGTAATAAATATGTACAAACGTATATACATATATACAGGGAGTCGGGGAGTGGGGTGGGGGGAAGGCCCGGGGCACTCCCCTCCTCACCCCCAGGGCTCCTGAGCAGAGTCCCAGGGTGACGACCATCATCACACCATCATCATTGGTCTTTATAGAGCGCTTACTGCGCGAGGAGCACTGTACTAAGCGGTCGGGAGTGGACCAGACCGGAGGGGGTGGCAGCTGGAGGACTGGAGAGATGCCCTCCCGGGGGTGGGTCTAAGTCCTTCTGATTCCCAGGCCCAAGCGCTACCCACTAAGCCACGCTGCTTCTCAAAATCTTGCGTGAGTAAAATCTATTTACACAACCTTAGCAGTGTGGCCCAGTGAACAGAACACGGCTCGGGAGTCCGGGAAACTGGGTTGTAACCCCGGCTCCGCCACTGCTTGCTGTAGGACCTTGAGCAAGTCACTTAACTTCCCTGTGCCTCAATCAATCAATCAATCGCATTTATTGAGCGCTTACGATGTGCAGAGCACTGTACTAAGCGCTTAAGAAGTGAAGGGACTTGCCCAAGGTCATGCAACACACCAGTGGCGGAGGCGGGATTAGAACTCATGACCTTTGGATTTCCAGGCCCTGCTCTTTCCACTATGCTATGTCTCGGGGTAGGCCCAGGGGCCGGGGATAATAATAATAATAATAATGATGGCATTTGTTAAGCCCTTACTATGTGCGAAGCACTGTTCTAAGCGCTGGGGGAATACAAGGTGATCAGTTGTCCCGCGTGGGGCTCACAGTCTTAATCCCCATTTGACGGATGAAGGAACTGAGGCACAGAGAAGTGAAGTGACTTGCCCAAAGTCACACAGCTGACAAGTGGTGGAGCCGGGATTTGAACCCATGACCTCTGACTCCGAAGCCCGTGCTCTTTCCACTGAGCCACGCTGGGATCTAGTTTCCTCAGTTTCCTCAACTGTAAAATGGGGATTCAGTCCTTCCTCCTAAAGACTATGAGCCCCTCCCGGGACGGGGGACTGCATCCCACCGAATTAACACTAAGCGCTCAATAAATACGGCTGAATGAACGAATGAATGAATGAACGCGTACTTGGAACAGCGCTTGCCACATGGTAAGCACTTTTAAGTGCTACAGAACGGGCAAAAAAATCAATTTTCACTAAAAATGGAGAAGGAAAAAGGTTGTCTGCAAGGAGTATTAAGTGCCACTGTTGGGTAGGGACTGTCTCTATATGTTGCCAATATGTACTTCCCAAGCGCTTAGTACAGTGCTCTGCACACAGTAAGCGCTCAATAAATACGATTGATGATGATGACGATGAAGCGATATACACTTCACTAAAAATGGAGAAGGAAAAAAGTTCTTTGTCTGCCAGGAGTATTAAGTGCCACTGTTGGGTAGGGACTGTCTCTATACGCTGCCAATTTGTACTTACCAACTGCTTAGTACAATCAATCAATCAATCAATCTTATTTATTGAGCGCTTACTATGTGCAGAGCACTGTACTAAGCGCTTGGGAAGTACAAATTGGCAACACAGAGAGACAGTCCCTACCCAACAGTGGGCTCACAGTCTAAAAGTACAGCGCTCTGCACACAGTAAGCGCTCATTAAATACGATTGATGATGATGATGATGAAGTGACATACTCGAGGTACTTTTAAATGAAGCAGAGAAGGTAAAGAGGGCCAAGGGCGTTTACAAAACCTGTGGTTATTTGGCTGTTAGAACGCAAACTTCCCACTTCACTTAACAAATGTTTGTTTTCTTTATTCCCAAAGGGAAATTATATAGAGAATCTACAAAAGAGCCGTCCGGAGGGACAGATAGGGCCCAGAAGGCATTTTGGAGAAGAAATCGCTTGTTCCCTTCACCAGTTAGGCCGTGAGCCCCACATGGGACGAGATCTGTGTTCGACCCGATTATCTCGCATCTCCCCTTGTGCTTATTACAGCGCTTGACGCATAGTGGCAAGTTAACAAAAATCCGAGTCATTATTACCATGATTAGAAATGATTTTCCCCACCTCTTGAGCCGTTCATTGGTTATTACTAAGTTAAACGAAGCAGAGAAGGTAAAGAGGGCCAAGGGCGTTTACAAAACCTGTGGTTATTTGGCTGTTAGAACGCAAACTTCCCACTTTACTTAACAAATGTTTGTTTTCTTTATTCCCAAAGGGAAATTATATAGAGAATCTACAAAAGAGCCGTCCAGAGAGACAGATAGGGCCCAGAAGGCATTTTGGAGAAGAAATAGCTTGTTCCCTTCACCAGTTAGACCGTGAGCCCCACATGGGACGAGATCTGTGTTCGACCCGATTATCTCGCATCTCCCCTTGTGCTTATTACAGCGCTTGACGCATAGTGGCAAGTTAACAAAAATCCGAGTCATTATTACCATGATTAGAAATGATTTTCCCCACCTCTTGAGCCGTTCATTGGTTATTACTAAGTTAAACGAAGCAGAGAAGGTAAAGAGGGCCAAGGGCGTTTACAAAACCTGTGGTTATTTGGCTGTTAGAACGCAAACTTCCCACTTTACTTAACAAATGTTTGTTTTCTTTATTCCCAAAGGGAAATTATATAGAGAATCTACAAAAGAGCCATCCGGAGAGACAGATAAGGCCCAGAAGGCATTTTGGAGAAGAAATCGCTTGTTCCCTTCACCAGTTAGACCGTGAGCCCCACATGGGACGAGATCTGTGTTCGACCCGATTATCTCGCATCTCCCCTTGTGCTTATTACAGCGCTTGACGCATAGGGGCAAGTTAACAAAAATCCGAGTCATTATTATCATGATTAGAAATGATTTTCCCCACCTCTTGAGCCGTTCATTGGTTATTACTAATTTAAACGAAGCAGAGAAGGTAAAGAGGGCCAAAGGCGTTTACAAAACCTGTGGTTATTTGGCTGTTAGAACGCAAACTTCCCACTTTACTTAACAAATGTGTGTTTTCTTTATTCCCAAAGGGGAATTATATAGAGAATCTACAAAAGAGAAGTCTGGAGAGACAGATAGAGCCCAGAAGGCATTTTGGAGAAGAAATCGCTTGTTCCCTTCACCAGTTAGGCCGTGAGCCCCACATGGGACGAGATCTGTGTTCGACCCGATTATCTCGCATCTCCCCTTGTGCTTATTACAGCGCTTGACGCATAGTGGCAATTTAACAAAAATCCGAGTCATTATTATCATGATTAGAAATGATTTTCCCCAGCTCTTGAGCCGTTCATTGGTTATTACTAATTTAAATGAAGCAGAGAAGGTAAAGAGGGCCAAGGGCGTTTACAAAACCTGTGGTTATTTGGCTGTTAGAACGCAAACTTCCCACTTCACTTAACAAATGTTTGTTTTCTTTATTCCCAAAGGGGAATTATATAGAGAATCTACAAAAGAGCCGTCCGGAGAGACAGATAGGGCCCAGAAGGCATTTTGGAGAAGAAATCGCTTGTTCCCTTCACCAGTTAGGCCGTGAGCCCCACATGGGACGAGATCTGTGTTCGACCCGATTATCTCGCATCTCCCCTTGTGCTTATTACAGCGCTTGACGCATAGGGGCAAGTTAACAAAAATCCGAGTCATTATTATCATTATTAGAAATGATTTTCCCCATCTCTTGATTGGTTATTACTAAGAGGACTGGCATTCTTATTCCACTCCATCTGTAAAATGTATTTAATGCCTCCAAAACTTGTAGACAAAGAACTGCAGAATTACTCTTCCTTGAAAAGGTGAGAACTTGAACCATCTTCATTCATTCATTCAATCGTATTTATTGAGCGCTTACCGTGTGCAGAGCACTGTACTAGGCGCTTGGGAAGTCCAAGTTGGCAGCATCTAGAGACGGTCCCTACCCAACAGCGGGCTCACAGTCTAGAAGGGGGAGACAGAGAACAAAACCAAACATATTAACAAAATAAAATAAATAGAATATGTACAAATAAAATAGAGTGATAAATACATACAAACATATATACATATATGCAGGTGCTGTGGGGAGGGGGAGGAGAAGGAAAGGAAGGAGGGGGCTCGGTCTGGGAAGGCCTCAATCCCAGCTCCGCGCTCCATTTGTTTCTTAGCCACCTCCGTTCCCCCTTTTTTTAAAAAATGGCATCTGTTCAGCATTTACTATTTAATTTATTGTACCAGCGCTGGGGTACATACAAGCTAATCGGGTTGGACACAGTCCCCGTCCCACACAGGGCTCGCAGTCTTAATCCCCATTTTACCGACGAGGAAACTGAGGCCCGGAGAAGTCGAGCGACTCGCCCGAGGTCACACAGTAGGCCGGTGGTAGAGTTGGGATTAATGCGGTTGGCGGAGAAGCAGCACGGCGTGGAGGACAGAGCACGGACCTGGGAATCAGAAGGTCATCATCATCATCAATCGTATTTATTGAGCGCTTACTATGTGCAGAGCACTGTACTAAGCGCTTGGGAAGTACAAATTGGCAACATATAGAGACGGTCCCTACCCAACAGTGGGCTCACAGTCTAAAAGGGGGAGACAGAGAACAAGACCAAACATACTAACAAAATAAAATAAATAGAATAGATATGTACAAATAAAATAAATAAATAAATAGAGTAATAAATATGTACAAACATATATACATATAACAAACATATATACATATATATACATATATATGGAAAGCTCAGTGGAAAGAGCCCAGGCTTTGGAGTCCGAGGTCATGGGTTCTAATCCCGGCTCTGCCAGGTGTCTGGTGTGTGACCTTAGGCAAGTCACTTCACTTCTCTTTGCCTCAGTTTACCTCATCTGACTGTGAGCCCTTCGTGGGACAGGGACTGTGTCCCACTCAATTTGCTCGTATCCGCCCCAGCGCTTAGTAAAGAGCTTGTTACAGAGTGCCTAACAAATACCAACCATCATTATTATTATCATTATTATTAGTGTTCCAAGTGTAAGCGCCCCTGAAGCTGTAGATATACCTGTATATATAATAATAATAATAATGGCATTTATTAACCGCTTACTATGTGCAAAGCACTGTTCTAAGTGTGGGAGGTTACAAGGTGATCAGGTTGTCCCACTGGGGGCTCACAGTCTCAATCCCCATTTTACAGATGAGGGAACCGAGGCCCAGAGAAGTGAAGTGACTTGCCCAAAGTCACACAGCTGATAACTGGTGGAGTTGGGATTTGAACCCATGACCTCTGACTCCAAAGCCCGGGCTCTTTCCACTGAGCCACGCTGTTTGTACGTATTGATTGATTGAGAGGGCCAGTATGATAAAATTGGAGGACACTGTCTTTACCCACCAGGTGCCTAAATTTTAGCCGGGGAACAATGACATTCCTTGCCCGTTATGAGTCACTGAAGCGTATTCATGGAGCACTTACTGCATGCGGAGCACTGTACTAAGCGCTTGGGAAAGTAGAACAATAAACAATGACATTTCTTGCCCGTTAGTAGTCATTATTTATTACTCTATTTTACTTGTACATATCCTTGATGATGATGATAATAATAATAATAGTGATGGTATTTGTTAAGCGCTTAACCTCGATGATGATGATGATGATGATGATAACTTGTACTTCCCAACTTGTACTTCCCAAGCGCTTAGTACAGTGCTCTGCACACAGTAAGCGCTCAATAAATACGATTGAATGAATATCTATTCTATTTATTTTATTTTGTTAACATGTTTTGCTTTGTCGTCTGTCTCCCCCTCCTAGACTGTGAGCCCACTGTTGGGTAGGGACCGTCACTATATCTTGCCATCTTGGACTTCCCAAGCGCTTAGTACAGTGCTCTGCACACAGTAAGCGCTCAATAAATACAATTGATTGATTGATTGATTGACTGAAGCGTATTTATGGAGCGCTTACTCCGTGCAGAGCACTGTACTAAACACTTGGAATGACATTCCTTGCCCATTACTACACATTCAAGCGTATTTATTGAGCACTTACTGCATGCACAGCACTGTACTAAGTGCTTGGGAAAGTAGAACAATAAACAACGACATCCCTTGCCCATTATGAGTCATTCATGCGTATTGACTGAGCGCTTAAAGAGTGCAAAGCACTGTTCAAAGCGCTTGGGAAAGTAGAACAATAAACGACAGTCCCTGCCCATTACTAGTCATGCAAGCGAGCCCGCTGTTGGGTAGGGAGCGGTCTCTATATGTTGCCAACTTGTGCTTCCCAAGCGCTTAGTCCAGTGCTCTGCACACAGTCAGCGCTCAATAAATTCATTCATTCATTCAATCGTATTTATTGAGCGCTGACTGTGTGCAGAGCACTGGACTAAGCGCTTGGGAAGTACAAGTTGGCAACATTGAGTGCTTACTGTGTGCAGAGCACTGTACTAAGCGCTTGAGAAGCACAAGTTGGCAACATCTAGAGACGGTCCCTATCCAACAGTGGGCTCACAGTCTAGAAGGGGCAGACAGACAACAAAGCAAAACATATTAACAAAATAAAATGAAATAGAATAAATATGTACAAGGAAAATAAATAGAGTAATAAATTCATTCATTCATTCAATCGCATTTATTCATTCATTCATTCAATCGTATTTATTGAGCGCTTACTATGCGCAGAGCACTGTACTAAGCACTTGAGAAGTCCAAGTTGCCAACACCTAGAGACGGTCCCTACCCAACAGCGGGCTCACAGTCTAGAAGGGGGAGACCCGCAACAAAACATATTAACCAAATAAAATAAATAGAATAAATATATACAAGTAGAGTAACAAATTCATTCATTCATTCAATTGTATTTATTGAGTCCTTACTGTGTGCAGAGCACTGGACTAAGCACTTAGGAAGTACAAATCAGCATCATATACTTCCCAAGCGCTTAGTACAGTGCTCTGCACACAATAAGCACTCAATAAATACGACTGAATGACTGAATGAATGTTTTGTTGTCTGTCTCCCCCTTCTAGACTGTGAGCCCGCTGTTGGGTAGGGACCGTCTCTAGATGTTGCCAACTTGTACTTCCCAAGCGCTTAGTACAGTGCTCTGCACACAGTAATTGCTCAATAAATATGATTGAATGAACGTCGCCAACTTGGACTTCCCAAGCGCTTAGTACAGTGCTCTGCACACAGTAAGCGCTCCCTACGATTGAATGAATGTTTGGTTTTGTTCCCTGTCTCCCCCTTCTAGCCTGTGAGCCCGCTGTTGGGTAGGGACCGTCTCTATATGTTGCCAACTTGGACTTTCCAAGCGCTTAGTACAGTGCTCTGCACACAGTAAGCGCTCAATAAATATGACTGAATGAGTGAATGTTGGCAACTTGGACTTCCCAAGCGCTTAGTCCAGTGCTCTGCACACAGTAAGCGCTCAATAAATATGACTGAATGAATGAATGTTGCCAACTTGGACTTCCCAAGCGCTTAGTGCAGTGCTCTGCACACAGTAAGCGCCCAATAAATATGACTGAATGAATGAATGTTGCCAACTTGGACTTCCCAAGCGCTTAGTGCAGTGCTCTGCACACAGTAAGCGCTCAATAAACATGATTGAATGAGTGAATGTTGCCAACTTGTACTTCCCAAGCGTTTAGTAGTGCTCTGCACACAGTAAGCGCTCAATAAATGACTGAGTGAATGCTGCCAACTTGTGCTTCCCAAGCGCTTAGTACAGTGCTCTGCACACAGTAAGCGCTCAATACGATTGAATGAATGAATGCTTTGTTGTCTGTCTCCCCCTTCTAGACTGTGAGCCCGTTGTTGGGTAGGGACTGTCACTATAATTTGCCAACTTGGACTTCCCAAGCGCTTAGTCCAGTGCTCTGCACACAGTAAGCGCTCAATAAATATGACTGAATGAATGAATGTTGCCAACTTGGACTTCCCAAGCGCTTAGTGCAGTGCTCTGCACACAGTAAGCGCCCAATAAATATGACTGAATGAGTGAATGTTGCCAACTTGGACTTCCCAAGCGCTTAGTGCAGTGCTCTGCACACAGTAAGCGCTCAATAAACATGATTGAATGAGTGAATGTTGCCAACTTGTACTTCCCAAGCGTTTAGTAGTGCTCTGCACACAGTAAGCGCTCAATAAATGACTGAGTGAATGCTGCCAACTTGTGCTTCCCAAGCGCTTAGTACAGTGCTCTGCACACAGTAAGCGCTCAATACGATTGAATGAATGAATGCTTTGTTGTCTGTCTCCCCCTTCTAGACTGTGAGCCCGTTGTTGGGTAGGGACTGTCACTATAATTTGCCAACTTGGACTTCCCAAGCGCTTAGTCCAGTGCTCTGCACACAGTAAGCGCTCAATAAATATGACTGAATGAGTGAATGTTGCCAACTTGTCCTTCCCAAGCGCTTAGTCCAGTGCTCTGCACACAGTAAGCGCTCAATAAATATGACTGAATGAGTGAATGTTGCCAACTTGTACTTCCCAAGCGCTTAGTCCAGTGCTCTGCACACAGTAAGCGCTCAATCCGATTGAATGAATGAGAAGGGTCAATAGAAGGAGAAATCGATTGCAAATCGGAAAATGAAAGGTGCTGATCACCTTGTAGCCGCCCCGGCGCTCAGACCAGTGCTTCGCACCTAGTGAGCGCTCAATGAATACGATTGATTGATTGATTGATTGATCGCTATGGGCTCCGATGCTGGGGCCCTTCGCGCCGCGTCGGAACCCAGCCACCCGGGGGCGCTGCACTCACCCGGACCGCTTCGGGCGGCGCACGCCGACGACGTCCAGCGCGCGCCCGTGCGCGTGCGTGCGCGCTCCCGGCCTCGCGCAGGCGTCCGGGCGCGCGCCCAACCCCTCCTACGCCATGGGGGGGGAAAAGGGGCGGGCATGGGCGCATGCGCACAACGGGAATCTCACGCGCCGAGCCCCGCCTACCCCCCCTCGGGGTGGGGAGAGGAGGTGTGCGTGGGCGCATGCGCACAACGGGAATCGCGCGCGCCGAGCCCCGCCTACCCCCTGGGGGGGTAGGAGGTGTGCGAGGGCGCATGCGCACAACGGGAACCGCACGCGCCGAGCCCCGCCTAACCCCCCGGGGTGGGGAGAGGAGGCGTGCGTGGGCGCATGCGCACAACTGGAATCGCGCGCGCCAAGCCCAGCCTACCCCCTGGGGGGGGGGAGGAGGTGTGCGTGCGCGCATGCGCACAACGGGAACCGCGCGCGCCGAGCCCCGCCTACCACCGTGGGGGGGGTAGGAGGTGTGCGAGGGCGCACGCGCACAACTGGAATCGCGCGCGCCGAGCCCCGCCTACCCCCCGGGGGAGGAGCTGTGCTTGGGCGCATGCGCACAACGGGAACCGCGCGCGCCGAGCCCCGCCTACCCCCGTGGGGGGGTAGGGGGTGTGCGAGGGCGCATGCTCACAACTGGAATCGCGCGCGCCGAGCCCCGCCTACCCCCGTGGGGGGAGGAGGTGTGCGTGCGCGCATGCGCACAACGGGAACCAAGCGCGCCGAGCCCCGCCTACCCCCGTGGGAGGGGTAGGAGGTGTGCGAGGGCGCATGCGCACAACTGGAATCGCGCCCGCCGAGCCCCGCCTACCCCCGGGGGAGGAGCTGTGCGTGGGCGCATGCGCACAACGGGAATCGCACGCGCCTACCCCCCCCGGCGGGGGGCGCGCGTAGGCGCATGCGCACAACGCTAATCGCGCGAGCCGCTCTTAACCGTTTCTTAGGGAGAGCCGGGAGGGTGCTACGCACTGGGCTAAGCGCTTTTTATAATGGCCTTTATTAATCAATCAATCAATCAATCGCATTTATTGAGCGTTTACTATGTGCAAAGCACTGTTCTAAGCGCTGGGGGAGCTTACAAGGCGATCAGGTTGTCCCACGGGGGGCTCCCAGTCTTCATCCCCATTTTCCAGATGAGGGAACTGAGGCCCAGAGAAGTGAAGTGACTTGCCCAAAGCCACCCAGCTGACAAGCGGCGGAGCCGGGATTTGAACCCATGACCTCTGACTCCAAAGCCCGGGCTCTTGCCACTAAGCCACGCTGCTTCTCAAGCAGTAAGCACTTGGGAGAGGACCAGTCATTCATTCAATCGTATTGACATTCATTCATTCATTATTATTAATAACAATTATTAATAATAATAATGATAGCATTTATTAAGCGCTTACTGTGTGCAGGGCACTGTTCAGTGTGGCTCAGTGGAAATCAATCAATCAATCGTATTTATTGAGCGCTTACTGTGTGCAGAGCACTGTACTAAGCGCTTGGGAAGTACAGATAGAGATGGTCCCTACCAAACAGTGGGCTCACAGTCTAGAAAGAGCCCGGGCTTTGGAGTCGGAGGTCATGGGTTCAAATCCCGGCTCCGCCACTTGTCAGCTGTGTGACTTTGGGCAAGTCGCTTCACTTCTCTGGGCCTCAGTTACCACATCTGGAAAATGGGGATGAAGACTGTGAGCCCCACGAGCGACAACCTGATCACCTTGTATCCTTCCCAGCGCTTAGAACAGTGCTTTGCACATAGTAAGCGCTTTATAAATGCCATCAAAAAAAAAAAAAAGAGCTCTGGCTTTGGAGTCAGGTCATGAGTTCAAATCCCAGCTCCGCCACTTGTCAGCTGTGTAATAATAATAATGATGGCATTTTGTTTAGCGCTTACTGTGTGCAAAGCACTGTTCTAAGAGCTGGGGAGGTTACAAGGTGATCAGGTTGTCCCACGGGGGACTCACAGTTTTAATCCCCATTTTACAGATGAGGTGACTGAGGCCCAGAGACGTGAAGTGACTTGCCCAAAGTCACACAGCTGGCAGTTGGTGGAGCTGGGATTTGAACCCATGACCTCTGACTCCAAAGCCCGGGCTCTTTCCACTGAGCCACGCTGCATGAGGGCATTTGTTAATAAAAATAATGATGATGATGATGGTATTTGTTGAGCGCTTACTATGTGCCGAGCACTGTTCTAAGCACTGGGGAACATACAAGGTAATCAGGTTGTTCCACTTGGGGCTCACAGTCTTAATCCCCATTTTACAGATGAGGTAACTGAGGCCCAGAGAAGTGAAGTGAGCCCCTTGGTGTGTAGGGACTGGATCTGTGGCCTGATTGTACTTTCCCAGCGCTCAGTATAGTGCTCTGCACACAATAAGCACTCCATAAATCCCATGGAATGAATGAATGAAGTGACTTGCCCAAAGTCACACAGCTGACAAATGGCGGAGCTGGGATTAGAACCCATGACCTCTGATTCCCAAGCCCGGGCTCTTTCAATCAATCAATCAGTCAATTGTATTTATTGAGCACTTACTGTGTGCAGAGCACTGTACTAAGCGCTTGGGAAGTACAAGTTGGCAACATATAGAGACAGTCCCTACCCAACAGTGGGCTCACAGTCTAGAAGGGGGAGACAGAACAAAACCAAACATACTAACAAAATAAAATAAATAGAATAGATATGTACAAGTAAAATAAATAAATCGAGTAATAAATGTGTACAAACATATATACATATATACAGGTGCTGTGGGGAAGGGAAGGAGGTAAGATGGAGCCACGCTGCTTCTCCTATATGTACGTATATATCTCTAATTTATTTATCTATATATAATCCTTCCTCGGTAGAGAAGCAGCGTGGCTCAGTGGAAAGAGCCCGGGCTTTGGAGTCGGAGGTCATGGGTTCAAATCCCGGCTCCGCCACATCTGCTGTGTGACCTTGGGCAAGTCACTTGACTTCTCTAAGCCTCAGTTCCCTCATCTGTAAAATGGGGATTAGGACTGTGAGCCCCACGTGGGACAGCCTGATCACTTTGTATCCCCCCCAGCGCTTAGAACAGTGCTTTGCACATAGTAAGCGCTTAACAAATGCCAACATTATTAGTAGTAGTAGTAGTAGCGAGACAGGAGAAGACTGTAGGTGGGGGAAAGACGTAGGTTCAAATCCCGGCTCTGCCACATGTCTGCTGTGTGACCTTGGGCAAGTCACTTAACTTCTCTAAGCCTCAGTTCCCTCATCTGTAAAATGGGGATTAGGACTGTGAGCCCCACGTGGGACAACCTGATCACTTTGTATCCCCCCCCAGCGCTTAGAACAGTGCTTTGCACATAGTAAGCGCTTAACAAATGCCAACATTATTAGTAGTAGTAGCGAGACAGGAGAAGACTGTAGGTGGGGGAAAGACGTGGGTTCTAATCCCAGCTCCGCCACTCGTCTTCTGTGTGACCTTGGGTAAGTCACTTCACTCCTCTATGCCACAGTTACCACGGTTACGGGGCTGTTTCCAACCTGATTAGGTGGGTGGGAAAAGGAACTGTGTGTCTATAGTGGTCTAGTCTACTCCAGCTCCTTGAGGGCGGGAAATGCTTTGTGCAGTGCTCTGTACACAATAAGCGCTCCAGTACCGTTGGTCCTGTCTACAGGCAGCGCACTTCATCACAAAGTAACAGTTGCTATGCTGTTATATACCCCAGGAAACCAAGGGCAGAGTTTGGGGTGGGAGGGGTGCCACAAAACTCTGCTACAACCCCTACAGCACCCTGGTTTTTCAGTGCCCACTTATACTTATTAAGTGTGATTTACCTTCCTCGGGCCTGTAAATGGATTAAATGGATTGCCCAAAGGGTCGTGCATCTTTGCTTTGTTCTCCCAGGGTGGGTGGCCTCCCCCTGTGTGATTATAAACTCCCGCTGATACATCTTTCCTTAGAGCAGAGGGTGGGCCCGAAATCGAGAGAGGCGGCCCGAGTCTTCATAAAGAATTGCCGAGAAAAATCACTCTACCAAGAAGCGTTTGGCTTATTCTTACTCTGGCTTTCAGGAAGGATTAAGGAGTGGAAGTGATCTAATGTAGTGGATTTGAGTGATGTTTCTGACAGACAGTAAGACATGACATGTCTGAACGGCTTAAAAGTTCAACTGTCTCGATTCGTAAATCAGGCTTTCGAGAAGCACTTGATCCCGATTTCGCTGTATTGTTGAAATTGGAACCAAAAGTCACCTGAAAGACGGGTAAAGTATCTTTTTGAAAATTCAGCCTTTCCATCGTCTTCATCGGCAATATTTACCGAGCGTCTAAACCGCGTGCGGGGCACTGTGTAGCCACCCCACTGAACACCACAACCAAGCAATACCATCATCATCATCATCATCATCAATCGTATTTATTGAGCGCTTACTATGTGCAGAGCACTGTACTAAGCGCTTGGGAAGTACCAATTGGCAACATATAGAGACAGTCCCTACCCAACAGTGGGCTCACAGTCTAAAAGGGGGAGACAGAGAACAAAACCAAACATACTAACAAAATAAAATAAATAGAATAGATATGTACAAATAAAATAAATAAATAGAGTAAAAAAATATGTACAAGCATATATACATATATACAAGCAATATGACCTGCACTATTTGCGGAGCTGCAACGGGAAGCAGGAAGGGGTCGATGCCACATTTCCGAGCATACCTCTCACTACGGTTCTCTAGACTGTAAGCTCCTTGTGGGCAGGGAACGTATCTACCAACTCCATTGGACTGAACTCTCCAAAGTGCTTAGTACAGTGCCCTGCCCACAGAAAGCTCTCAATGAATAACACTGATTACGGCTACTATTTAAAAGAGAATACTGAGAAGCAGGGTGGTCTAATGGATAGAGCACAGGCCCGAGAGTCCGGGGACCTGAGTTCTAATCCTGTCTCTGCAACGTGTCTACTGTGTGACCCTGGGTGAGTCACTTAATTTCTCTGTTCCTCATTTACCTCATCTGTAAAACGAGGATTAAGAAAGACCCTGAGCCCCATGTGGGACAGGGACTGTGTCCAACCTGATTATCTTGTATGTACCCCAGCGCTTAGTACAGTGCCTGGAATATAGTAAGCACTTAACTGCCATTCAAAAAAATCGGAGTGAAGAGGGGTGGGGGCTGAGGGAGGAAGAGGCAGAAAAACTTGCGGTGCTGGAATGATGAGAGAAAGGGTGGGTTTTTATTTACTCATAAAGTTTGTTGGGGCTGCTTTTGGAACAGAACCTCATCTTCTAGACTGTGAGCCCACTGTTGGGTAGGGACCGTCTCTATATGTTGCCAACTTGTACTTCCCAAGCGCTTAGTACAGTGCTGTGCACACAGTAAGCGCTCAATAAATATGATTGAATGAATGAATGAATAGCATGCAAGTTTATCAGCAAGCATACCCCAATATGCAACCATATTTTCAAGGAACCTATCGAAGGGTATGTCTATACTAAGCACATTTGATATTCTCCCCACAACCCCCAACCCTACAGCACTTATGTTAATATCTTTAATTCATGTATTATAAATCACTTATTCATATTATAATAAAAATGGCATTTATTAAGCGCTTACTATGTGCAAAACACTGTTCTATTCATGTCTTTCTCCCCCTCTAGGCTGTAGTTCCCTATGGACAGGGAATGTGTCTGCTAATTCTGTTGTATTGTCCTCTCCCAAGTGCTTAGCACACTGCTCTACATTTAGTAAGTACTCAATTAATACCACTAATAGATTGATTAAGTACTTGGGAGAGTGTACAATAGAAGTAAAAGACAGTTGCTCTCAAGACGTTTTAGCCATTTTATTGGGGGAGGCAGGAAAACATAAAATGAACAACAGAGCAGGGGAAAGAAAAAACATAGCTGATAGAATGTGGAAAAGATAAATAACTGAATAATTACAGTAAGTGAATCACTAAATACATGGGCATTACAGATGGCTGTATATCGTTAAATTCCTCCAGTGACCTCTGGAATGACACAGAACGGGCTGGAGAAAAAACTTGGGGTAAAATTTGAAATTCTGAGACAATAATTAACATTTTAAAAAGATCTTGGCAATCATTTTCCAGGGGGCTTACTTCTGGTTAGAAATAAACTGAAGCTCAAAGTCTCACCTACGGCCAACCGTCCCTTTGAAACACCCAACCAATCAATTGTATTTATTGAGCGCTAATTGTGTGCAGAGCACTGTACTAAGCACTTGGGAGTGTACAATGTAGCAGTTGGTAGCTGTGTTCCCTGCCCACAAGAAGCTTACAGTCTAGAGGGGGAAGATGGACATTCATTCGATCGTATTTATTGAGCGCTTACTGTGTGCAGAGCACTGTATTAAGCGCTTGGGAAGTACAAGTTGGCAACATATATCAATCAATCGTATTTATTGAGCACTTACTGTGTGCAGAGCACTGTACTAAGCGCTTTGGGAAGTACAAGTTGGCAACATATTGAGACGGTCCCTACCCAACAGTGGGCTCACAGTCTAGAAGGGGGAGCTTGAAGGGGGAACTTGTGTGTCAGCCATTGTACTAAGCGTTAGAATAGTTAATAATAATAATAATAATGATGGCATTTATTAAGCACCAGGGATTAGGGATGTAGCACATCATTAACATAATAAAATAAATAGAATAGCAAAAATGTACAAGTAAATAGACTGCAAGCGTAGTATGGGCAGGGAATGTATCTGCTAATTCTGTTGTACTGGACTCTCCCAAGCGCTTAGACCAGTGTTCACTGCAGACAGTAGGCGGTTAATAAATATCACTGTAAATATCCCTGTATATATAAATAAATATCCCTGTATCTATGTATATATGTTTGTACATATTTATTACTCTATTTATCTATTTATTTATTTTACTTGGACATATCCATTCTATTTATTTTATTTTGTTAGTATGTTTGGTTTTGTTCTCTGTCTCCCCCTTTTAGACTGTGAGCCCACTGTTGGGTAGGGACTGTCTCCATATGTTGCCAATTTGTACTTCCCAAGCGCTCAGTACAGTGCTCTGCACATAGTAAGCGCTCAATAAATACGATTGATGATGATGATGGTGATATCACTAATTGACTGATATGTAATTAGGCGCTTATAGGAGCTTATAGATGTCCATCCAGCTGCTGAAGCCCTAGTGCAGACCCTGATCTTTGGGCCCAGAGCTGAATCATCATCATCAATCGTATTTACTGAGCGCTTACTGTGTGCAGAGCACTGTACTAAGCGCTTGGGAAGTACAAGTTGGCAACATACAGAGACAGTCCCTACCCAACAGTGGGCTCACAGTCTAAAAGGGGGATTTCCCTAAATTTCCCTAAATGAGGGAAATCAGTAAGGCTGGCTTGGAGGAAGGTTTCACAAGACAAATCATATCTGAAATTCCTTAACTTCCACTTCACTACCCCCTTCAGGCCTCCCAAGAACGCAGAACAGAAGCGATTTAAAATATTTTCACATTCAGATGCTGAAATAATATAACTAAGAGGGTCCGAAGTTTTAGATTCGCGGGATAAAAAATGGAAACCAGAACTACACCTGGAGAGAACACAGCCAGTTCAGTTGTACACCTGTCACACTAATGTTTAGATGAGTGCAGACAGTCTAAGGTGAAGTCGCATCCAATAACGCGAGGGAATCGAAGCAGGAGCTCTCATCTCGAACGAGCGCTTTCTAGGTGGATGAAGTGACCCTGGCCTTGAGCGGCCTTAACATCCCCTCGTTCAGTCCCCCCTTACCGGCCACGTGCTACTGGCCTACTATATAGAACACAAGCCTGGGCGTCAGAAGGTCATGGGTTCTAATCCTGGCTCCGTCCCTTGTCTGCTGTGTGACCTTGGGGGAGCCACTTAACTTCTCTGTGCTTCAGTTCCCTCATCTGTAAAATGATGAGCCCTACTGAGAGCTCACCTCCTCCAGGAGGCCTTCCCAGACTGAGCCCCTTCCTTCCTCTCCCCCTCATCCCCCTATCTTACCTCCTTCCCTTCCCCACAGCACCTGTATATATGTATATATGTTTGTACATATTTGTTACTCTATTTTACTTGGACATATCTATTCTATTTAATTTTGTTAGTATGTTTGGTTTTGTTCTCTGTCTCCCCCTTTTAGACTGTGAGCCCACTGTGGGTAGGGACTGTCTCTCTATGTTGCCAACTTGGACTTCTCAAGGGCGTAGTACAGTGCTCTCCACACAATAAGCGCTCAATAAATACGATTGATGATGATGATGATGTAGATTGTGAGCCCTATGTGGGACAGGAACTGTGTCCAACGCGATTACCTTGTATCTTAAAATAGTGCCTGGCGTGTAGTAAGCACTTAACAAATACCATAATTACCAGCGCTTAGAACGGTGCTTTGCGCATAGTAAGCGCTTAATAAATGCCATCATCATCATTATTATTATTATTATTAACCATCCTAACGCTTAGTACAATGCCTGACACGCAAGTTCCCCCTTCAAGCTCCCCCTTCTAGACTGTGAGCCCACTGTTGGGTAGGGACCGTCTCTGGATGTTGCCAACTTGTACTTCCCAAGCGCTTGGTACAGTGCTCTGCACACAGTAAGCGCTCAATAAATACGATTGAATGAATGAATGAATGAAGTTCGTTGTGGGCAGGGTAGGTGTCTGTTTATTGTTACACTGTAGTCACCCAAGTGCTTAGTACAGTGCTCTGCACCCAGTAAGCGCTCAATAAATACAACTGAATGAATAAGCGTTTATCAGATAAGCGGCCTAGCAGATAGAGCAGGTGTCTAGGAATTAGGTCATGCGTTTTAATCCCACTTCCAACACTTGTTTACAGTGTGACCTTGGGCAAGTCACTTCCCTGTGCCTCAGTTCCCTCATCTGTCAAATAGGGACGAAGACTGTGAGCCCCCCCGTGGGACAACCTGATCATCTTGTAACCTCCCCAGCGCTTGGAACAGCGCTCGGCTCATAGTAAGCACTTAATAAATGCTATCCAAAAAAAAAAAAAACCCAAATAATACCATCATCATTACTATTATAGTTAAGAGAAGCAGTGTGGTTCAGTGGAAAGAGCCCGGGCTTTGGAGGCAGAGGTCATGGGTTCAAATTCCGGCTCCGCCACTTGTCAGCTGTGTGACTTTGGGAAAGTCACTTCACTTCTCTGGGCCTCAGTTCCCTCATCTGTCAAATGGGGATGAAGACTGTGAGCCCCCCTGTGGGACAACCTGATCACCTTGTAACCTCCCCCAGCGCTTAGAACAATGTTTTACACATAGTAAGTGCTTAATAAATGCTGTCCCCAAAAAATCCAAATACCATCATCATTATTATTATAGTTAAGAGAAGCAGCGTGGCTAAGTGGAAAGAGCCCGGGCTTTGGAGTCAGAGGTCATGGGTTCAAATCCCGGCTCCGCCACTTGTCAGCTGTGTGACTTTGGGCAAGTCACTTCACTTCTCTGGGCCTCAGTTACCTCATCTGTAAAATGGGGGTTAAGACTGTGAGCCCCAGGTGGGACAACCTTATCACCTTGTAACCTCCCCAGCGCTTAGAACAGTGCTTGGCACATAGTAAGCGCTTAATAAATGCCATTATTATTATTATTATTTGGAGTCAGAGGTCATGGGTTCAGATCCCGGCTCTGCCAGTTGTCAGCTGGGTGACTTTGGGCAAGTCACTTCACTTCTCTGGGCCTCAGTTCCCTCATCTGTCAAATGGGGATGAAGACTGGGAGCCCCCCATGGGACAACCTGATCACCTTGTAACCTCCCCAGCGCTTAGAACAGTGCGCGCTTAATAAATGCCATTATTATTATTATTATTTGCACATTGTAAGCACTTAATAAATGCCATTATTATTATTATTATTTGGAGTCGGAGGTCATGGGTTCAAATCCCTGCTCAGCCACTTGTCAGCTGTGTGACTTCGGTCAAGTCCCTACACTTCTCTGGGCCTCAGTTCCCTCATCTGTCAAATGGGGATGAAGCCCGGGAGCCCCTCGTGGGGCAACCTGATCACCTTGTAACCTCCCCCAGCGCTCAGAACAATGTTTTACACGTAGTAAGCGCTTAATAAATGCCATTATTATTATTATTATTTGCACATTGTAAGCACTTAATAAATTTATTATTATTATTATTATTATTATTTAGAGTCACAGGTCATAGGGGCAACCTGATCGCCTTGTAACCTCCCCCAGCGCTCAGAACAACGTTTTACACGTAGTAAGCGTTTAATAAATGCCATTATTATTATTATTATTTACACATTGTAAGCGCTTAATAAATATTATTATTATTATTATTTGGAGTCAGAGGTCATGGGGCAACCTGATCACCTTGTAACCTCCTCCAGCGCTCAGAGCAATGTTTTACACGTAGTAAGCTTTTAATAAATGCCATTATTATTATTTGCACATTGTAAGCGCTTAATAAATATTGTTATTATTATTATTATTTGGAGTCAGAGGTCATGGGGGCAACCTGATCACCTTGCAACCTCCCCCAGCGCTCAGAGCAATGTTTGACACGTAGTAAGCGCTTAATAAATGCCATTATTATTATTATTATTATTTGTGCATTGTAAGCACTTAATAAATGCTATTATTATTATTATTTGGAGTCAGAGGTCATGGGGGCAACCTGATCACCTTGTAATCTCCCCCAGCGCTCAGAACAATGTTTTACACGTAGTAAGCGCTTAATAAATGCCATTATTATTATTTGTACATTGTAAGCGCTTAATAAATATTATTATTATTATTATGATTTGGAGTCAGAAGTCATGGGGGCAACCTGATCACCTTGTAACCTCCCCCAGCGCTCAGAGCAATGTTTGACACGTAGTAAGCTTTTAATAAATGCCATTATTATTTGCACATTGTAAGCGCTTAATAAATATTATTATTATTATTATGATTTGGAGGCAGAGGTCATGGGGGCAACCTGATCACCTTGCAACCTCCCCCAGCGCTCAGAGCAATGTTTGACACGTAGTAAGCTTTTAATAAATGCCATTATTATTATTTGCACATGGTAATTGCTTAATAAATATTATTATTATTATTATTATTTGGAGTCAGAGGTCATGGGGGCAACCTGATCACCTTGTAACCTCCCCCAGCGCTCAGAGCAATGTTTGACACGTAGTAAGCGCTTAATAAATGCCATTATAATAACGACATTATACTTATATCTTATTAATAATGAATAATTAATTATTGTTATATTATTATTTTATATAATTGTTGTTATCATTAACGAATACCACATTACCTCAGGTGCCTGACACGACGGGGGGGGGGGGGGAGAGGGAGGGAGCGTGCGTGCGTACGTGCTTGCGTCAGAGCGCACGCACGCCCCACAGGCCACGCCCCCAATGGGCGTGGTCTTTAGGGGGGAATGGGCGTGGCCTGGAGAGAGGGGCGTGGCCTTGAGGGGAAAGTGGTGTGGCCTTGGGGAAAGGGGCGTGGTCTGAAGGAAAATGGGCGTGGTCTTGAGGGGGAAGGGGCGTGGCCTTGGGGAAGAGGGCGTGTCCTGGTGGAGAGGGGCATGGCCTTGGGGAAAGGGGCGCGTCCTTTTGGGGGAAAGGGGCGTGGCCTGAAGGAAGGGCCGTGGTCTTGGGATAAGGGGGCGTGGTCTTGGGGGCGAGGGGGTGTGGTCTTGGGGAAAGGGGCGTGATCTGAACGAAGGGGCGTGGCTTTGGGGGAAGGGGCGTGGCTAGAGCAGGCCGCTCCCCTCCTATTGGTGGACATCTGCTCCAAGCCCCGCCCCCCGCTCCCCTTTAAGCCCGTGGACAGTTGTGCGCTTAGTACAGTGCTCCGCGCACAGTAAGCGCCCAATAAATACGATTATTGATTGATTGACACGATGCCGGCAGCACGTTTCGCGCAGGAGGCCGCGCAGCAGATCGCCGCGGGAGGCTCCGCCGGTAAGACCCGCCGTCCCCCCCCCCCCGCCCCGGGGCGCTCAGTCTAGTGCGCCCGGGAAGGCGTCCAGACAGTAGCCCGCGCGCGGGGGCGAAGGGGCGCCGGCTGCCCGTTGTTGGTGCGGGGCCAACTGACTTCCCGAACGCTTAGTACAGTGCTCTGCACGCGGGAAGCGCTCAATAAATACGATTGAAGGAATGAATGTAGTGCCCCCCCGCCTCTGTACTAAGCACCGCTTCCTTGGAGCCTGCAGGATGGGGGAGACTTCATCTAGCTATAATAATAATAATAACCCCCGCCTCTGTACTAAGCACCACTTCCTTGGGGCCTGCAGGATGGGTGAGACTTCATCCAGCTGTAATAATAATAATAATAACCCCCGCCTCTGTACTAAGCACCGCTTCCTTGGAGCCTGCAGGATGGGTGAGACTTCATCCAGCTGTGATAATAATAACAACCCCCGCCTCTGTACTAAACACCAATTCCTTGGAGCCTGCAGGATGGGGGAGACTTCATCCAGCTGTAACAATAATAATAATAATAATAACCTCCGCCTCTGTACTAAGCACCGCTTCCTTGGAGCCTGCAGGATGGGGGAGACTTCATCTAGCTGTAATAATAATAATCACCCCCGCCTCTGTACTAAGCACCTCTTCCTTGGAGCCTGCAGGATGGGGGAGACTTCATCTAGCTGTAATAATAATAATCACCCCCGCCTCTGTACTAAGCACCGCTTCCTTGGAGCCTGCAGGATGGGGGAGACTTCATCCAGCTGTGATAATAATAACAACCCCCGCCTCTGTACTAAACACCAATTCCTTGGAGCCTGCAGGATGGGTGAGACTTCATCCAGCTGTAATAATAATAATAATAATAACCCCCGCCTCTGTAGTAAGCACTGCTTCCTTGGAGCCTGCAGGATGGGTGAGACTTCATCCAGCTGTAATAATAATAATAATAACCCCCGCCTCTGTACTAAGCACCGCTTCCTTGGGGCCTGCAGGATGGGTGAGACTTCATCCAGCTGTAATAATAATAATAATAATAACCCCCGCCTCTGTAGTAAGCACTGCTTCCTTGGAGCCCGCAGGATGGGTGAGACTTCATCCAGCTGTAATAATAATAATAATAACCCCCGCCTCTGTACTAAGCACCGCTTCCTTGGAGCCTGCAGGATGGGGGAGACTTCATCCAGCTGTAATAATAATAATAATAACCCCCGCCTCTGTACTAAGCACCGCTTCCTTGGGGCCTGCAGGATGGGTGAGACTTCATCTAGCTGTAATAATAATAATAATAATAACCCCCGCCTCTGTACTAAGCACTGTTTCCTTGGAGCCCGCAGGATGGGTGAGACTTCATCTAGCTGTAATAATAATAATAACCCCCGCCTCTGTACTAAGCACCGCTTCCTTGGAGCCTGCAGGATGAGGGAGACTTCATCTAGCTGTAATAATAATAATCACCCCCGCCTCTGTACTAAGCACCGCTTCCTTGGAGCCCGCAGGATGGGGGAGACTTCATCTAGCTGTAATAATAATAATCACCCCCCGCCTCTGTACTAAGCACCGCTTCCTTGGAGCCTGCAGGATGGGTGAGACTTCATCCAGCTGTAATAATAATAATAATAACCCCCGCCTCTGTACTAAGCACCGCTTCCTTGGGGCCTGCAGGATGGGTGAGACTTCATCCAGCTGTAACAATAATAATAATAATAATAATAACCGCCGCCTCTGTACTAAGCACCGCTTCCTTGGAGCCTGCAGGATGGGGGAGACTTCATCTAGCTGTAATAATAATAATCACCCCCGCCTCTGTACTAAGCACCTCTTCCTTGGAGCCTGCAGGATGGGGGAGACTTCATCTAGCTGTAATAATAATAATCACCCCCGCCTCTGTACTAAGCACCGCTTCCTTGGAGCCTGCAGGATGGGTGAGACTTCATCCAGCTGTAATAATAATAATAATAACCCCCGCTTCTGTACTAAGCACCGCTTCCTTGGGGCCTGCAGGATGGGTGAGACTTCATCTAGCTGTAATAATAATAATAATAATAACCCCCGCCTCTGTACTAAGCACTGTTTCCTTGGAGCCCGCAGGATGGGTGAGACTTCATCTAGCTGTAATAATAATAATAATAACCCCCGCCTCTGTACTAAGCACCGCTTCCTTGGAGCCTGCAGGATGGGGGAGACTTCATCCAGCTGTAATAATAATAATAATAACCCCCGCCTCTGTACTAAGCACCGCTTCCTTGGGGCCTGCAGGATGGGTGAGACTTCATCTAGCTGTAATAATAATAATAATAATAACCCCCGCCTCTGTACTAAGCACTGTTTCCTTGGAGCCCGCAGGATGGGTGAGACTTCATCTAGCTGTAATAATAATAATAACCCCCGCCTCTGTACTAAGCACCGCTTCCTTGGAGCCTGCAGGATGAGGGAGACTTCATCTAGCTGTAATAATAATAATCACCCCCGCCTCTGTACTAAGCACCGCTTCCTTGGAGCCCGCAGGATGGGGGGAGACTTCATCTAGCTGTAATAATAATAATCACCCCCGCCTCTGTACTAAGCACCGCTTCCTTGGAGCCTGCAGGATGGGGGAGACTTCATCTAGCTGTAATAATAATAATAATAACCCCCGCCTCTGTACTAAGCACCGCTTCCTTGGAGCCCGCAGGATGGGTGAGACTTCATCTAGCTGTAATAATAATAATAATAATAATAACCCCCGCCTCTGTACTAAGCACCGCTTCCTTGGAGCCTGCAGGATGGGGGAGACTTCATCTAGCTGTAATAATAATAATAACCCCCGCCTCTGTTCTAAGCACCGCTTCCTTGGAGCCTGCAGGATGGGGGAGACTTCATCTAGCTGTAATAATAATAATAACCCCCGCCTCTGTACTAAGCACCGCTTCCTTGGAGCCTGCAGGATGGGGGAGACTTCATCTAGCTGTAATAATAATAATCACCCCCGCCTCTGTACTAAGCACCGCTTCCTTGGAGCCTGCAGGATGGGGGAGACTTCATCTAGCTGTAATAATAATAATCACCCCCGCCTCTGTACTAAGCACCTCTTCCTTGGAGCCTGCAGGATGGGGGAGACTTCATCTAGCTGTAATAATAATAATCACCCCCGCCTCTGTACTAAGCACCGCTTCCTTGGAGCCTGCAGGATGGGGGAGACTTCATCTAGCTGTAATAATAATAATAATAATAACCCCCGCCTCTGTACTAAGCACCGCTTCCTTGGAGCCTGCAGGATGGGTGAGACTTCATCTAGCTGTAATAATAATAATAACAACCCCTGCCTCTGTACTAAGCACTGCTTCCTTGGAGCCTGCAGGATGGGGGAGACTTCATCTAGCTGTAATAATAATAATAATAATAATAACAACCCCCGCCTCTGTACTAAGCACTGTTTCCCTGGAGCCCGCAGGATGGGTGAGATTTCATCTAGCTGTAATAATAATAATGATAATAATAATAATAACCCCCACCTCTGTAGTAAGCACCGCTTCCTTGGAGCCTGCAGGATGGGTGAGACTTCATCTAGCTGTAATAATAATAATATCAATCAATCAATCGTATTTATTGAGCGCTTACTGTGTGCAGAGCACTGTACTAAGCGCTTGGGAAGTCCAAGTTGGCAACATATAGAGACCGTCCCTACCCAACATTGGGCTCGCAGTCTAGAAGGGGGAGACAGAGAACAAAACATAAACAAAATAAAATAAATAGAATAGATAGGTACAAGTAAAATAAATAAATGGAGTAATAAATACGTACAAACATATATACATATATAAAGGTGCTGTGGGGAAGGGAAGGAGGGAAGGTGTGTGTGTGTGTGTGTGTGTGTAGAGGGTAATAATAACCCCCCGCCTCTGTACTAAGCACTGTTTCCTTGGAGCCTGCAGGATGGGTGACACTTCATCTAGTTATAATCATAATGATGGCATTTATTAAGCGCTTACTATGTGCAAAGCACTGTTCTAAGTGCTGGGGAGGTTACAAGGTGATCAAGTTGTCCCATGGGGGGTGGGGGGGGGGGGCTCACGGTCTTCATCCCCATTTTCCAGATGAGGGGACTGAGGCCCAGAGAAGTGAAGTGAGTTGCCCAAAGTCACACAGCTGACAGTTGGCGGAGCCGGGATTCGAACCCATGACCTCTGACTCCAAAGCCCGGGCTCTTTCCACTGAGCCACGCCGCTTCAGTTGTGCCCATCAACCTCTCCCAACAATAACGTGTGACTCTATGGTGGGTTTTATCGCACAGTAGAAATTCTACCCCATGTCTGGGATGAAAATGCAATATTTTCTTTCTTTCTTTACTCTGTCCCCTTTACTTCAATCAATCATATTTATTGAGTGCTTACTGTGTGCAGAGCACTGTACTAAGCGCTTGGGAAGTACAAATTGGCAACATATAGAGACAGTCCCTACCCAACAGTGGGCTCACAGTCTAAAAGGGGTCTTTACTATCTTCCTATAACTTAAACCCATCACTTCTTGCTCCTCTATGGAGAAGCAGCGTGGCTCAGTGGAAAGAGCCTAGGCTTTGGAGTCAGAGGTCATGGGTTCAAATGCCGCCTCCGCCAACTGTCAGCTGTGTGACTTTGGGCAAGTCACTTCTCTGGACCTCAGTTACCTCATCTGTGAAATGGGGATTAAAATTGGGAGCCCCCCCCTTGGGGACAACCTGATCACCTTGTAACCTCCCCAGTGCTTAGAACAGTGCTTGGCACATAGTAAGCGCTTAACAAATGCCATCATTATTATCATTAAGCACTGTCACAGGGCATCCTGCAAGTGGAGATTGTCGTTATCGGAGCCTTTGCAGGCCGCGGAGCACGGCAGTCTCATTATCTAAAGGCTGGGGTGCATGCAAACAAACTGGGTCAGGTGCTGAAATCAATTTCAGCGCTTAGTACAGTGTTTGACACATAATAATAATAATAATTATAATAGCATTTGTTAAGCGCTTAACAAAAGTACTGTTCTAAGTACTGTAAAGTACTGTTCTAAGCGCTGGGGTGAATACAAGCGAACGGGGTCAGGTGCTGAAATCAACTTCAGCGCTTAGTACAGTGTTTGGCACAGAATAATTATAAAAGCATTTGTTAAGCGCTTACCATGTGCAAAGCACTGTTCTAAGCGCTGGGGTGATTACAAGCAAAGTGGGTCAGGTGCTAAAATCTACTTCAGCACTTGGTACAGTGTTTGGTACGTAATAATTACAATGGCATTTGTTAAGCACTTACTATGTGCAAAGCACTGTTTTAAGGGCTGGGGGGTATAAAAGCAAATGGAGTCAGGTGCTGAAATCAACTTCAGCGCTTAGTACAGTGTTTGGCACAGAATAATAATAATAATTATAATAGCATTTGTTAAGCGCTTACTATGTGCAAAGCACTGTTTTAAGGGCTGGGGGGTATAAAAGCAAATGGAGTCAGGTGCTGAAATCAACTTCAGCGCTTAGTACAGTGTTTGGCACAGAATAATAATAATAATTATAATAGCATTTGTTAAGCGCTTACTATGTGCAAAGCACTGTTCTAAGCGCTGGGGTGAATACAAGCAAACAGGGTCAGGTGCTGAAATCAACTTCAGCGCTTAGTACAGTGTTTGGCACAATAATAATAATTATAATGGCCTTTAAGCGCTTACCATGTGCAAAGCACTGTTCTAAGTGCTGGGGTCATTACAAGCAAAGTGGGTCAGGTGCTAAAATCTACTTCAGCACTTGGTACAGTGTTTGGTACATAATAATTACAATGGCATTTGTTAAGCACTTACTATGTGCAAAGCACTGTTCTAAGGGCTGGGGGGTATAAAAGCAAATGGAGTCAGGTCCTGAAATCAACTTCAGCGCTTAGTACAGTGTTTGGCACAGAATAATAATTATTATTTATTATTATTAGTAATTATTATTATTATTATTATTAATTATGATAGCATATGTTAAGCGCTTACTATGTGCAAAGCACTGTTCTAAGCCTTGGGGTGATTACAAGCAAAGTGGGTCAGGTGCTGAAATCTACTTCAGTGCTTAGTACAGTGTTTGGCACATAATAATTATAATGGCATTTGTTAAGCGCTTACTATGTGCAAAGCACTGTTTGTTCTAAGCGCTGGGGTGAATACAAGCAAACAGGGTCAGGTGCTGAAATCAACTTCAGCGCTTAGTACAGTGTTTGGCACATAATAATTATAATGGCATTTGTTAAGTGCTTACTATGTGCAAAGCACTGTTCTAAGCGCTGGGGTGAATACAAGCAAACGGGGTCAGGTGCTGAAATCAACTTCAGCGCTTAGTACAGTGTTTGGCACAATTATAATAGCATTTGTTAGGCACTTACTATGTGCAAAGCACTGTCCTAAGCGCTGGGGTGAATACAAGCAAACGGTCAAGTGCTGAAATCAACTTTAGCGTTTACAGTGTTTGGCACATACTTATAATAGCATTTGTTAAGCTATTACCATGTGCAAAGCACTGTTCTAAGCTCTGGGGTGAATACAAGCAAACGGGGTCAGGTGCTGAAATCAACTTCAGCGCTTAGTACAGTGTTTGGCACATAATTATAATGGTATTTGTTAAGCGCTTACTATGTGCAAAGTACTGTTCTAAGTGCTGGGGTGAATACAAGCAAACGGGGTCAGGTGCTGAAATCAACTTCAGTGCTTAGTACAGTGTTTGGCACATAATAATAATAATGGCCTTTGTTAAGCACTTACTATGTGCAAAGCATTGTTCTAAGCGCTGGGGAGGATACAAGGTGATCAGGTTGTCCCACGTCGGGCTCACAGTCTTCATCCCCTTTTTACAGATGAGCTAAGTGAGGCACAGAGAAGTGAAGTGACTTGCCCTCAGTCACACAGCTGACAACTGGCAGAGTGGGATTTGAACTCATGACCTCTGACTCCCAACCCGTGCTCTTTCCACTGAGCCACGCTACTCTCATGAGTGCTTACTATGTGCCAGGCACTGTTCTAAGCACTGGGGTGAATACAAGCAAAGCGGGTTGGACACAGTAAGGAAGCGCTTGACAACAACAACAATAATAATAATAATAATTGTATTTAAGTGCTTACTATGTGCAAAGCACTGTTCTAAGCGCTATCATTATTATTATTATTAGAGAGCACCTTTTTGGACAAGGAGCCGAGCAGTCCACCTAGGAAAGAGCACGGGCTTGGGAATCACAGGTCGTGGGTTCGAATTCCAACCCGCCACTTGTCTTCCGTGTGACCTTGGTCAAGTCACTTCACTTCTCTGTGCCTCAGTTCCCTCCTCTGTAAACTGGGGATTAAAAGCATGAGCCCCAGGTGAGACACCCTGATTACCTTGTGCCTACCCCAGCATTTAGAACAGTGCTTGACACCATTATCATCATGTCAGCCAAATCACAATTCATTATATAAGAATGAATAATAATGTTATTATATCTATGTTGATTATATTAATATATTATAATATATTAATATATTATAATAATATTTATATTAATGTCCATTTCCCTCTCTAGACTGTTAATTCGTTGTGGGCCGGGAACACACTGTGAGCTCCACGTGGGACAGCCTGATGACCTTGTGTCCACCCCAGCGCTAAGAACAGTGCTTGGCACATAGTAAGCGCTTAATGGCTCAATGAAAAGAGCACGGACTTGGGAGTCAGAGGTCATGGGTTCAAATCCCCACTCCACCAATTGTCAGCTGTGTGACCTTGGGCAAGTCACTTCTGAGCCACAGTGACCTCCCCTGTAAAATGGGGCAGAAGACTGTGATCCCCAGGTGGGACAACCTGATCACCTTGTATCAATCAATCAATCATATTTATTGAGCGCTTACTATGTGCAGAGCACTGTACTAAGCGCTTGGGAAGTACAACTTGGCAACATATAGAGACAGTCCCTACCCAACATTGGGCTCACAGTCTAAAAGGGGGAGACAGAGAAAAAAAAAACCCAAACATACTAACAAAATAAAATAAATAGAATAGATATGTACAAGTAAAATAAATAGAGTAATAAATATGTACAAACATATATACATATACAGGTGTTGTGGGGAAGGGAAGGAGGTAAGATGGGGGGGACGGGGAGGGGGACGAGGGGGAGTATCCTCCCCAGTATCCTCCCCAGTGCTTAGAATCAATCAATCAATCGTATTTATTGAGCGCTTACTGCGTGCAGAGCACTGTACTAAGCGCTTGGGAAGTACAAGTCGGCAACATCTAGAGACAGTCCCTACCCAACAGCGGGCTCACAGTCTAGAAGGGGGAGACAGAGAACAAAACCAAACATACTAACAAAATAAAATAAATAGAATAGATATGTATATCTATTAAAATAAAATAAAATCTATAAAATGAATAGAATAGATAAATGCGATTGATATGTACAAGTAAGATAAATAAATAACACTTAGAACTTAGAACAGTGCTCGGCATTTAGTAAACGCTTAACAAATGCCACTACTACTATTGCTATTGTGCCAGAAACTGTACTAAGTATCAGCACTGTACATTAGTACTGTACTAAGCGCTGGAGTGGAGGTGCTGTCTAGCTGATTTTGCCCCTGTCCCCGTGTTTTACTGCTCCTTGTTTGGGAAAACTGAATCGAGTATTTGGAAAACTTTTTTTTTTTTTGAAAAGAACCCGCAACATTTTTATGTTATGCCCTCCCAAGCGCTTAGGACAGGGCCACGCACCTGTGTGCGCTCAGGCATTTAGGATAGTGCCCCACACCTGTGCACTCTTAAGACACAGACCCGCACCTGTTAAATGCTCAATAAATACCATTGATTAAAGAATCAATAAATGCCACTGAACATTGCAATTGAAGCATTTCTCCCGCCTCCTCCCCTTTACTCCCCCACCCCACCCCCAAAAAATATTAAATTGGAATATTGTGGGTTCTTGGTAACTTCCAAAAAAAAAAGTATTAAACACTTCTCAACTCGGGCTCTGTGGCCAGTGACTTTCCATTCTTTTTTTATAAGCCTCTTTAGATTAGAAGAATGTCTCTATGCTCATAAAATCTAAGCAGTTCACTTAGTTTAAGTGCATTTGTTTTTAGGCAGAAGCGAATGGTTCTGAATTTAACAGTAATGTGACTTCTTTTAAGATTCCTATTTAACCTAAGAGAAGCAGCGTGGCTCAGTGGAAAGAGCAGGGGCTTGGGAGTCAGAGGTCATGGGTTCAAACCCCCGCTCCGCCAATTGTCAGCTGTGTGACTTTGGGCAAGTCCACTTCTCTGGGCCTCAGTTCCCTCATCTGTAAAATGGGGATGAAGACTGTGAGCCCCCCGTGGAACAACCTGATCACCTTGTAACCTCCCCAGTGCTTAGAACAGTGCTTTGCACGTAGTAAACACTTAATAAATGCCATTAAAAAAAACCAGTAAGAGACTGGCTTTGTGCTTATGTGACCACAGGTACACCCTTTCTTTCATTCAGTTGTGTTGAGTAGAAATCCATCTTTAATAGCATTGTCGCTTCCAATGCTAACCTAATCACCATAGCTCGATCTCATCTGTCTCCCCACAGATCTCACCACACCCATGTCCTGCCTCTGGCCTGAAACGCCCTCCCCCTTTGTATCTGACAAACCATCCTCACTCTTCCCCACCTTCAAAGCCTAATTAAAATCACATCTCCAAGAGGCCTTCCCTGTCTGAACCCTCATTTCCTCCATTCCCTTTCCCATCGACATCCCCCTTTCACTTGGATTTGTGCTCTTGATTTGCCCCCCATCACTAGTGTACAAGTCTAACTTTTTTCTATTAATGTCTGTCTCCCCCTGTAGACTGTAATATCCTTGTTTGTACATATTTATTACTCTCTTTTACTTGTACATATCTATTCTATTTTATTTTGGAAGTATGTTTGGTTTTGTTCTCTGTCTCCCCTTTCTAGACTGTGAGCCCACTGTTGAGTAGGGACTGTATATGTTGCCAGCATGTACTTCCCAAGCGCTTAGTACAGTGCTGTGCACACAGTAAGCACTCAATAAATACAATTGATTGATTGAAGGCAGGCAACATGTCTACCAACAGTACAACTGTTGTACTCTCCGAATCACTTAAGAATAAGTGCCCAATACGATTGATTCATCAGCTGGATAATTCTTGTCAAGTGCTATCAGCTGAGTGATATTCAATTGAATTCATCGGCGAATGGTTGGAGGAAGGAGGAAAGATAGTTGTAGGATCCTTTTAAGGCAAACTTTTCTGAATGATGAACTTCATACTACTACTAATAATAATAGCATTTATTAAGTGCTAACTATGTGCAAAGCACTATTCTAAGCACTGGGAAGGTTACAAGGTGATCAGGTTGTCCCAAGGGAGGCTCACAGTCTTCATCCCCATTTTACAGATGAGGGAACTGAGGCACAGAGAAGTTAGGTGTCTTGCCCAAAGTCACACAGCTGACAAGTGGCGGAGCCAGGATTTGAACCCATGACCTCTGATTCCAAAGCCCGGGCTCTTTCCACTGAGCCACGTTGCTTCTCTAATACTTAACCTCTTACGGTAAGGGGGATCCACTGCATTTTCCACACTGACTCATTTGGGTGTAAACTTCAGAAGGTGCTGTATAAAGTGAACTTGCTCCGTGTTAGACATCAACAGCTGTGTGACAGCAATTGTTGCAAACACTCTAGCGATCTGGGCCTCCTGTTTTCGTGCTTCCTCATTTGCCTGCAGTTAGTTTTCTTGTAATCACAAGGTCACTCAGATGTTTGTGTTTAGCTGCATTTTTGTGTGCTTTTCAGCTGCTTTTTCATCATCGTCATATGGTCAAGGGCCTGTGGATAATAATGCTATTTAACTGCTTACTGTGTCAAGTGTTGTCTACCCAGTGCTTAGAACAAGATAATCAGGTGGGACATGGATTCTGACCCACATGGGGTTCATAGTTGAGGAGGGAGAACAGATGGCACTTGTTGGCTAACTGGTGAGAAGCAGGGTGGCTCAGTGGAAAGAGCACGGGCTTTGGAGTCATAAGGTCATGGGTTCAAATCTCAGCTCTGCCAACTGTGTGACTTTGGGCAAGTCACTTCACTACTCTGTGCTTGTTACCTCATCTGTAAAACGGGGATTAAAACTGTGAGCCCCCCGTGGGACAACCTGATCACCTTGTAACCTCCCCAGCGCTTAGAACAGTGCTTTGCACATAGTAAGTGCTAAACAAATACCATTATTATTGTTATTATTATTACCAGTTTACCTATTAGCAAAAAGGAGGGATAAAGTGAAGCTGCCATCCAATTCATAAAAGCTGTTGCTAATGTACAGAGCATGTACAGGTAATATCCCTGGTATGGTCCAAACGGCCTTGGAAAATTTCCAAAAAGAGGACTGAGGTTTTTAAGGTGCACAGTATGAGGGAGAAGAGGGCAAATGCAAAAAAAAAAAAAAAAAACCCCAACCTTAAACACCATCAGTGGAAATCAATTTGAAGCTTTTTTTGTTTTTGTTTTTTGGCTTTTTTAAGGTATTTAAGTGCTTGCTATGTGCCAGGCACTGTACTAAGTGCAGGGGTAGATACAAGTAATCAGGCCAAATACAGATACTCTGTCCCACAATTGGGGCTCACAGTCTTATTCCCCATTTTGCAGATGAGGCCCAGAGAAGTGAAGTGACTTGCCAAGGTCACACAGCAGACCAGTGGTGGGGCCAAGCTTAGAACCCAAGTGCTTCTGACTCCGAGGCCTGTGCTCTGTCCCTTAGGCCACGCTGCTTCTCTTCGTTACAGCTGCACCAAGTAGGATCAATTACATTTTTAGCAAGGGCTGGAGGATATGGGGAGGGCAGGACTTGGGAAGAGGAGAGATCTCTGGTGGGGATCTTGAGGGAGCTGTGTGACTGCCTAGGGCCTTGTTGATCCCCCTCATTGCTGACAGAACGTTGTTCCCAATGTCTGAGCCCTGGGGTACACTAGAGTGGAATCCAGGAACTGCGGAAGTTTCAGCTGGCCTTAGGGAACTCCAGGTGTGTGTGTGTGTGTGTGTGTGTGTGTGTGTGTGTGTGTGTGATTTTTTTGGGGGGGTTGGTGGGGGGCCAGTGTACAGGCTGGGACTGGTTAGCTCTCTGAAGGGGACCCCCCCCCCCCCCCACCAACCTACCAGGGAATACCAGAGAAGGGGATGTGGATCTCCAGCATTGTTCTTTTGGTACCCTCCAAGCCCTTGAAACTCTTGGGGGTGGGGGTCATGGAATCGCGATCAATTAATCAGTAGTATTGATTTAGTAGAGCACTGTAGTAAGCACTTTGGGGAGTACAGTAGACTGTGGCTAAATAGAAAGAGCACAGGCTTGGGAGTCAGGTCATGGGTTCAAGTCCCTGTTCTGCCAAATGTCAGCTGTGTGACCATGGGCAAATCATTTAACTTCTCTGTGCCTGTTACCTCATCTGTAAAATGGGTATTAAGACTGTGAGCCCCACATGGGACAACCTGATTGCCTTGTATCCTCCCCAATACTTAGCACATAGTAAGCTTAACAAATGCCATCATTGTACTTCCCAAGCGCTTAGTACAGTGCTCTGCACACAGTAAGCGCTCAATAAGTACGATTGATGATGATGATGATCATTATTATTATTAAGCTTGTTATGGGCAGGGCTCGGGACTGCTAATTCTGTTGGATTGTCCTCAAGCACTTAGTACAGTGCTCTGCACATAGTAAGTGCTCAAATATGATCAAGTGATTCCATTGTGGCCGTGTTGGTAGACGTGCTCCCTGCCCATAAGGAACTTAGTCTAGAGGTCCTTAGAAGAAAGCTCTGGACCTGCTTACAGACCCTCGAGGTACAGAGGAGTCTGCTAGCCTGGCATAATAATAATTATAATAATAATGATGATGGCATTTATTAAGCGCTTACTATGTGCAAAGCACTGTTCTAAGAGCTGGGGAGGTTACAAGTTGATCAGGTTGCCCCACAGGGGGCTCACAGTATTAATCCCCATTTTACAGTTGAGGTGACTGAGGCACAGAGAAGTTAAGTGACTTGCCCAAAGTCACACAGCTGACAATTGGCAGACCTGGGATTTGAACCCATGACCTCTGACTCCAAAGCCCGGGCTCTTTCCACCGAGCCACGCTGCTGAGTCCTATCCTGGCCCCGGCTGACTAAGCGGCCCGAAATGCTCGTCGCGATGTTGGCCCCGCTGCAGTTGAACCCCAACTGGGCCTTCTAGGGAAGAGACCCTACGAGCAGCAGGAGTAAGAAGTCAAGATTTGCAGAAGAGATTATTTGGAGTTCCCGAGGGTAATGAAAACTGTGATGGGGGGTGGGTGGAAGAGGCCAGGATCTTAATTCTAATTTTCGCCCAGAAACGTCTGAACTCCTATAACTCCTTTGTAGGATGTGCACAAAATGTGGGTAATTGACATTTCTTTGGGTCAACAGTTCCCTATTACCTCACCTTGCTATTCTCCTCTAGAACCCAGCCCGCACACTTTGCTCCTCTAATTCTAACCTTACTGTACCTTGATCTCGTCTATCTCACCACCGACCTCTCGCTCATGTCCTTTTAGACTGTGAGCCCGCTGTTGGGTAGGGACTGTCTCTATATGTTGCCAACTTGTACTTCCCAAGCGCTTAGTACAGTGCTCTGCACACAGTAAGCGCTCAATAAATACGATTGATTGATGTCCTGCCTCTGTCCTTAATCGCCTTCCCTCCTCATTATCCGGCAGACAATTCCCCTCCTTTCTTCTCCCTCCCTTCTATCCTTCTCCAGCCCATCCCGCACCCTCCGCTGCTCTGCCGCTAATCTCCTCACCGTACCTCGTTCTCGCCTGTCCCGCCATCGACCCCCGGCCCACGTCCTTCCCCGGGCCTGGAATGCCCCCAATCCCTCTGCCCATCCGCCAAGCTAGCTCTCTTCCTCCCTTCAAGGCCCTGCTGAGAGCTCACCTCCTCCAGGAGGCCTTCCCAGACTGAGCCCCTTCCTTCCTCTCCCCCTCATCCCCCTCTCCATCCCCCCCATCTTACCTCCTTCCCTACCCCACAGCACCTGTATATATGTATATATGTTTGTACATATTTATTACTCTATTTATTTATTTTCCTTGTACATATCTATTCTATTTATTTTATTTTGTTAGCATGTTTGGTTTTGTTCTCTGTGTCCCCCTTTTAGATTGTGAGCCCACTGTTGGGTAGGGACTGTCTCTATATGTTGCCAATTTGTACTTCCCAAGCGCTTAGTGCAGTGCTCTGCACATAGTAAGCGCTCAATAAATGCGACTGATTGATTGATTCAAAGCCTTACCAAAGGCACATCTCCTCCAAGAGGCCTTCCCTGACTAATCCCTCCTTCCATATTCTCCCACTCCCTTCTAAGACCTTGAGCCCCATGAGAGACAGGGACTGTTTCCCACCTTATTAGCTTGTATCTACACCAGCCCTTGGTACAGTGCGGGGCACAGAGTAAGTGTTTTAGCATACCACTAAAAAAGAAAAAGTAAAACAATCAAGAATCGTCTAAAGAAGAGTCGCTCTGGTTGGAGGGGGTGGTTTTGAGGCTTTCCATGGATTTGGGTCAAGCCCAGAAGTCACCCTCACGCCCTGGGCTTTGTACCAGACGGAGCTGAACTGCTATGTTCTTATCCTGGCTCTTCCACGTATCTGCTGCCTACCAACTTTTTTGGGTTGTACTCTTCCAGCGCTCAGAACAGTGCTTTGCACATAGTAAGCGCTTAATAAATGCCATTATTATTATTAGTACAGAACTCTTTACACAATAAGTACTCAATAAACGTCATCGATGATAATGGTCGATGATGAGCCACTTCCCTTCCAGACAAATCCCACTGTGGCAGGAAACATACTTACCAACTCTGTTATATCCTCCTAAGTTCTTAGTACAGTGCTCTGCACGCAGTAAGTGCTCAATAAATACCATCATCATCATCATCAATTGTATTTATTGAGCGCTTACTATGTGCAGAGCACTGTACTAAGCGCTTGGGAAGTACAAATTGGCAACATATAGAGACAGTCCCTACCCAACAGTGGGCTCACAGTCTAAAAGGGGGAGACAGAGAACAAAACCAAACATACAAAATAAAATAAATAGAATAGATACCACTGATTGATTCCACCTGGTGCTCACTCTGTTATATCCTCCTAAGTTTTTTGTACAGTGCTCTGCACGCAGTAAGTGCTCAATAAATACCACTGATTGATTCCACCTGGGGCTCACTCCCTCAGAGGACAGTCACACCTTTCTTCCCCATGTTAGGTCTCTAGGTGCATTTGATCCTTTATTGGTGCCTAATGTGAACCGGTTGTTGGGTAGGGATCGTCTCTGTTGCCGAATTGGACTTTCCAAGCGCTTAGTACCATGTTTTGCACATAGTAAGTGCTCAGTAAACACGATTGAATGAATAATGATTGCCTTCAGTGCAAGTTCCTTTCCCGTTCATTCATTCAATCGTATTTATTGAGCACTTACTGTGTGCAGAGCACTGTACTAAGCGCTTGGGAAGTACAAGTTGGCAACATATAGAGACAGTCCCTAACCAACAACGGGCTCAGTCGGGCTAAGGACTGACTCAAAAGGACCTGGCTTCTAATACTGGCTCCGCCATGTGTCTGCTCTGTGACCTTGGGCAAGTCACTTAAATTCTCTGGGCCTTTCTTACCTCAACTGTAAAATGGGCATTAAGACCAAGCCCCAATGTGGGGACCGTGTCCAATCTGATTAGCTTGCACGTGGCTTAATGGAAAAAGCACGGGCTCGGGAGTCAGGTCGTGGGTTCTAATCCCGGCTCCGCCACTTGTCAGCTGTGTGACTTTGGGCAAGCCACGTAACTTCTCTGTGCTTCGGTTACCTCATCTGTAAAATGGGGATTAAGACTGTGAACCCTATGTGGGACAACCTGATTACCTTGTATCTACCCCAGAGCTTAGAACATGGTAAGCGCTGAACAGATACCATCATTATTATTATTATTACGGTGCCCGGCACATGTATGTGCTTACCAAGCACACGGCGTGCTTTGAATGTGCCCCCCCTCCAGACTGTAAATTCGTTGTGGGCAGGGAATGTGTCCGTTATCTTGTTGTGGTGTATTCATTCATTCAATGAAGCGGCGTGGCTCAGTGGAAAGAGCCCGGATTTTGGAGTCAGAGGTCATGATAATAATAATGATGGCATTTATTAAGCGCTTACTATGTGCAAAGCACTGTTCTAAGCGCTGGGGAGGTTACAAGGTGATCAGGTTGTCCCACGGGGGGCTCACAGTCTTAATCCCCATTTTACAGATGAGGTAACTGAGGCACAGAAAAGTGACTTGCCCAAAGTCACCCAGCTGACAATTGGTGGAGCTGGGATTCGAACCCATGACCTCTGACTCCAAAGCCCGGGCTCTTTCCACTGAGCCAGGCTGCTTCTCTACTATGGGATCAAATCCCGGCTCCGCCAACTGTCAGCCGTGTGACTTTGGGCAAGTCACTTAACTTCTCTGGGCCTCAGTTCCCTCATCTGTAAAATGGGGATTAAAACTGTGATTTTTTCCCCCCGTGGGACAACCTGATCACCTTGTAACCTCCCCAGCGCTTAGAACAGTGCTTTGCACATAGTAAGTGCTTAACAAATGCCATTATTATTATTATTATTCAATCGCATTTATTTAGCGTGTACTGTGTGCAGAGCACTGTACTAAGCGCTTGGGAAGTCCAAGTTGGCAACATATAGAGACGGCCCCTCCCCATCACCGGGCTTACAGTCTAGAAGGGGGAGACAGACACCAAAACAAAGCATATTGTTATCTTAAAAGAGAAGCAGCGTGGCCCGGTGGAAAGAGCCCGGGCTTTGGAGTCAGAGGTCATGGGTTCAAATCCCAGCTCCGCCAATTGTCAGCTGTGTGACTTTGGGCAAGTCACTTCCCTTCTCGGTGCCTCAGCTACCTCATCTGTAAAATGGGGATTAAGACTGTGAGCCCCCCGGGGGACAACCTGATCACCTTGTAACCTCCCCAGGGCTTAGAACAGTGCTTTGCACATAGTAAGCGCTTAATAAATGCTATCATTATTATATTAACAAAAGAAAATAAATAGAATAGTAAATACGTACGTGGAGTAATAAATCTGGACAAACATATACACAGGTGCTGTGGAGAGGGGAAGGAGGTGGGGAGGGGGAGAGGAAGGAGAGGGCTCAGTCTGGGAAGGCCTCCCGGTGGAGGTGAGCGCTCAGTAGGAGTCTCCCAAGCGCGTAGTATAGTGAAGCAGCGTGGCTCAGCGGAAAGAGCCCGGGCTTGGGAGTCAGAGGTCATGGGTTCGAATCCTGGCTCTGCCACGTGTCTGCTGTGTGATCTTGGGCAAGTCACTTCTCTGAGCCTCAGTTACCTCATCTGGAAAATGGGGATTAAGATTGTGAGCCCCATCTGGGACAACCTGATCACCTTGTATTCCCCCCCCAGCGCTTAGAACAGTGCTTTGCACATATTAAGCGCTTAACAAATGCCATTATTATTATTATTATTATTATTATTATTATTATTATTATTATTATTACAGTGCCCTGCCCAGAGGAAGCGCTCAGGAAATAGGATGGTAAAGCAGCAGGTGTCCACAAGGTGGCAGTGTGACTCTGCTCGGGGAGCCAGCGGAGGGCTTGGAGAGGAAGGGCAACCCAAATTGAAGCAAAGTAGCCCAATTAGCCACATATTCCCCAAAGAATCTATCAGACGGCAAAGCAGATAAGTGTTCCTCAAGGAAATAAGAAACACCGAAGCTATTTGAGCTGTCAGAGATGGCTTTGTCTGGGGAATTACCTGATCTCCCCCACCCCCCCAAGCAAAAACAACCCTAAGCTTCCCAGGGCGGGAGTTCATGATGCCAACACAAGCGGGGAATTCTGCTGCCTACAGTTTTCCCCTAAATAATAACAATAATGGCATTTATTAAGCGCTTGCTACGTGCAAAGCCCTGTAAATAAGTTCACCAGATGTCCAGCTTTCAAAAGCGTGAGCCCACCGTTGGGTAGGGACTGTCTCTATATGTTGCCAATTTGTACTTCCCAAGCGCTTGGTACAGTGCTCTGCACATAGTAAGTGCTCAATAAATACGATTGATGATGATGGGGCTTTACACATCCATTTTGCCGTTTCTCTGCCCCGGCCGGAGTTACTTCACATATATGTTGCCAATTTGTACTTCCCAAGCGCTTAGTACAGTGCTCTGCACATAGTAAGCGCTCAATAAATACAATTGATGATGATGATGATGATGGGGCTTTACACATCCATTTTGCCGTTTCTCTGCCCTGGCCGGAGTTATTTCACGTGTCGGCGTGAAAGCTGCCAGGTTTTGCACAAGCCGCTGTCACAGCCTAAATGCGGGAATAAGTAGCCAGTGGAAAGCAGTGAACTCCTCCTGAATCTGAAGCAGAGGCCCTTTATTTCCCGTCGTTTTACTGTATTTAATTTATGGCAGACGATGGATCCTCCTGGAAAGCAGCTTGGCTTAGTGGAAAGAGCAGGGCCTGGGGGTCAGAGGACCGGGGTTCTAATCCCAGCTCTGCCACTCGTCTTCTGTGTGACCTTGTGCAAGTCACTTCTCTGGGCTTCAGTTATCTCGCCTGTAAAAAGGGTGTTACGACTGTGAGCCCAATGTGGGACAGGGAATGTGTCTAACCTGATTATCTTGCATCCACCCTAGCACTTAGTACAGTGCCTGGCACATAATAAGTGCTTAATACCATAACAGTAAATACAAGTAAGATTCCCTGTGACGGGGATGGTGACTTGGGAAGGCAGAAGACTTCCCAAGACTAGTGAAGCAGTGTGGCTCAATGGAAAGAGCATGGGCTTTGAAGTCAGAGGTCATGGGTTCAAATCCTGGCTCTGCCAATTGTCAGCTGGGTGACTTTGGGCAAGTCATTTCACTTCTCTGGGCCTCAGTTACCTCATCTGTAAAATGGGGATCAAGACTCTGAGCCCCCAATGGGACAACCTGATCACCTTGTAACCTCCCCAGAGCTTAGAACAGTGCTTTGCCCATAGTAAGCGCTTAACAAATGCTATCATTATTATTATTATTATTATTATCATTATTATTATTAAGGCACCCAAGTCCCTTCATTGGGCCTCAGTGACCTCATCTGTAAAATGGGGATTAAGACTGAGGCCTGTGTGGGACAGGGACTCTGTCCAATTGAATTAACTTGTACCTACCCCAGGGTTTAGTAGAGTGCCGGGCACATAGTAAGCTCTTAACAAATACCATAAAAGGAAAAAAAAATAAGGGCAAACCCTGCAACTGATGTGTTTCCTTTGAGATCCCGTGGGAGTCGAGTGAGAAGCAGTGTGGCTCGGTGGAAAGAGCACAGGCTTTGGAGTCAGGGGTCATGGGTTTGAATTCCGGCTCTGCCAATTGTCAGCTGTGTGGCTTTGGGCAAGTCACTTACTTTCTCTGTGCCTCAGTTGAGGCCTGCAGGAAGTGGGCTTCTTTGGGCAGGGTTTGGAGAGATGGGGGCCCCCAACGTGGCAGAGGGCTGGGGCCCATGCTGTTGTGCCCACCATGGGGGAAGGCTGAGGTCTGGGAGAGGACCACCAGGCTACACTGCTTCCCTCTTGTGCGCTCAGTGTTCTGAGCACAGTACATACTCAATAAATGCAATTAATTTTTATATTAATGTCTGTCTCCCCCGCTAGACTGTGAGCTCACCGTGGGCAGGGAACGTCTACCAACTCTGTTGCAGTATAATCTCCCAAGTACACCACTCTGCACACAGTAAGTACTCAATAAATACCACTGATTGACTTTAATTGCCCCGGCATCTTGTGATGAAGTTGGGCTGGGAGGCAGAGACTGAGACTTTGTATCCTGTCCCACCGTGCAGGAAAAGCTCGCAACTCATACACCAATCAATCAGTGGGATTTATTGAGCGCTTACTCTATGCAGAGCACTGTACTAAGTGCTTGGGAGAGTAACAGCAAAACAGATACATTCCCTGCCCACCCACAGTGAGTTTACAGTCTGGAGCGGGGGAGACAGACATTTAAAATAAAGAAATTACAGATACGTACAAAGTGCTGTGGGACTGGGAGGGGGGATGAATAAAAGGAGGAAGTCAAGGAGACGCAGAAGGGACTGGGAGGAAAAGAAGAAGGTTTAGAGGAGGAGATGTGCCTTCAATAGGGCTTTGAAGATGGAGAGAGTAATTACCTGTCAGATATCAATCAATCGTATTTATTGAGCGCTTACTGTGTGCAGAGCACTGTACTAAGCGCTTGGGAAGTACAAGTTGGCAACATATAGAGACAGTCCCTACCCAACAGTGGGCTCACAGTCTAGAAGGGGATATGACCGTACCTCGCTCTCGCCTGTCCCGCCATCGACCCCCGGCCCACGTCATCCCCTGGGCCTGGAATGCCCTCCCTCTGCCCATCCGCCAAGCTAGCTCTCTTCCTCCCTTCAAGGCCCTGCTGAGAGCTCACCTCCTCCAGGAGGCCTTCCCAGACTGAGCCCCTTCCTTCCTCTCCCCCTCGTCCCCCTCTCCATCCCCCCCATCTTACCTCCTTCCCTTCCCCACAGCACCTGTATATGTGTATATATGTTTGTACATATTTTTTTACTCTATTTATTTATTTTATTTGTACATATCTATTCTATTTATTTTATTTTGTTAGTATGTTTGGTTTTGTTCTCTGTCTCCCCCTTTTAGACTGTGAGCCCACTGTTGGGTAGGGACTGTCTCTGTATGTTGCCAATTTGTACTTCCCAAGCGCTCAGTACAGGGCTCTGCACATAGTAAGCGTTCAATAAATACGATTGATGATGATATGAGGGAGGGCATTCCAGGCAAGAGGCAGAAAGTGAGCGAGAGGTCAGCGGTGGGATAGACGAGATGGAGGTACAGTGAGTAGACGTTGGTATGTGGCAGCAATGGGACAGAGGATTTGCGAGAAAGCGGGAGTGTTTGGGGACAGGGGGGAGAAGTTTTGGATGGGCCTGTTTACATCGCATTGGCTTTACAAATATTGCCAATTTGTATGCTTACGCTCTTTATTATCAGCCTCTAGTCTAGTCGGATGTGGCCATTTGGTCAGCTTTCCTCTGCGCCTAATGCCTTTTCCGAGGGGCCTTTTCCTTTCCAAATCAAAATTCAAAAATGCCTGAGCAATCAATCAATCAATTGTATTTATTGAGCACTTACTGTGTGCAGAGCACTGTACTAAGCGATTGGGAAGTACAAGTTGGCAACATATAGAGACAGTCCCTACCCAACAGTGGGCTCACAGTCTAAAAGGGGGAGACGGAGAACAAAACCAAACATCATCATCATCAATTGTATTTATTGAGTGCTTACTATGTGCAGAGCACTGTACTAAGCGCTTGGGAAGTACAAATTGGCAACATATAGAGACAGTCCCTACCCAACAGTGGGCTCACAGTCTAAAAGGGGAAGACAGAGAACAAAACCAAACGTACTAACAAAATAAAATAAATAGAATAGGTATGTACAAGTAAAACAGAGTAATAAATATGTACAAACATATATACATATATACAGGTGCTGTGGGGAAGGGAAGGAGGTAAGATGGGGGGATGGAGAGGGGGACGAGGGGGAGAGGAAGGAAGGGGAGCAAGCGAGTTACCCACAGAAGAGGGGCAAGAGGGGCTTTGAGGTCCCCTGGAAATGTGTGACTGAGTATTCTAACTCCAGAAACGGGCTTGCAAGATTGCACTGGGGCGAATTCGCATGAAGCAACGTGGCCTAGTAGCGAGAGCATGGGCTTGGAAGTCGGAGGATGTGGGTTCTAATCCCAGCTCTGCCACTTGGCTGCCGTGTGACCTTGGACAAGTCACCTAACTTCTCTGGACCTCAGTTCCCTCATCTTCAAAACGAGGATTAAGACTGTGGGATATGGACTGTGTCTAACCTGATCAGTTTGTGTCTATCCCAGTGTTTAGTTCAGTGCTTGGCACATATTAAGTACTTAACAAATACCATTAAAAATATTTAAAATATACTTTTTACATCCCGTCAGCCCTCTGGAAAACCCACCTGTTTCAGGAAATATCCTCCAGCTAATGACTGCCACCTCTTGTCATTCATTCAGTTGTACTTACTGAGTGTTTATTGTGTGGGGGGCACTGTACTAAGCAGTTGGGAGAGTACTATACAAAAATAAACATACATTCCCTGCCCACAACTCTAGGACCTCATGTGTATTTATTGTTTTTTATTTAAGGGCTTACTCTGTGCTAGGTGCTGGGATAGATGCTATACGGTCCAGTACAGCCCCCTGCTTTTACAGTTGTATAGCCCTGTTCCAGGTCTTCTAACTCTGAGTGGTATTTTATTTTTTGAGCACTTACTACGTATAGAGTACAATACAACAGAATTACCAGACATGTTCCCGGTCCGTAATGAGCTTATGTGGTGAAAGTGGACTTCCACACTCAAAAAGAGAGAAGCAGTGTGGTCTAGTGGATAGAGTGTGGGCTCGGGTTCCAATCTTGGCTCTGCCACTTATCTGCTGTGGGACTCTGGGCAAGTAATTTGACTTGTGTGCCTCAGTCACCTTATCTGTAAAATGGGGATTTTTACATGGAGCGTCGTGAAAACGCACGTGGAGTGTGGTGAGCTCCATGTCAGTAAGTCGTATTTATTGAGCGTTTACCATTTGCACTGTACTAAGCTCTTGGGGGACTGCAATATAAGCAGACACAGTCCCGGCCGGCAGTAAGCTTATGGTCTAGCGGGGGAGACTGACATTGATATAAACAAATTATGATATGTACTTAAGTGCTGTGCGGCTGGAAGAGGGGATGAATTCATTCACTCAATCGTATGGAGTGCTTGCTGTGTGCAAAGCACTGTACTAAGCACTTGGGAGAGTACAACATCAGACAGACACATTCCCTGCCCGCAACGACCTCACAGTCGAGAGGGAGAGACAGACATTCAATATACATAAATAAATGAATGAGGGTTATGGACCATGTCCAACCTGATTAGCTTGTATTGATTCCAGCGCTTAGTACAGTGCCTGGCATATAGTAAATCACTTAACAGATACCATGGAAAAAAGCAGGGGGTGGCGGGGGGGGGGGGGGACACACAACCGGCACGTCGCACAAACGCTCCTGTGTGTTGCTCCGTATTGGAGTTGGTTTATTTAAATCTTGAAGGAGCTCTTTTGCCGCAGAAGAAAACATCCGCTGCCCTTGTTCAAGCTGAGTGAGCGTGTTCAACAGTGAACTCAATTCTAAACCTTTCTGAGTGGCCAAGGCTCAACTCCAGGAGAAACAGAATTTTATCCCCTTTATGGGAAATTTGGGTTTCTTCCTAGCAGCCTCATGACACCGTTCTGATCCCTAAGATCTAATAAAACAACAATGAGGATAACACCAGGCTCGTTCATTGCAGCGGGTTTCTTGGCAGAAGCTCTGTTGCTTTTTCTGAAGATGGGATCTGCCTCCACAGCTATTTTTGTTGTTGTTGTTGTTGTCTAAGATTTTTCAGGCCTCTGAAAAATGCTTTTTATCCTCCTTCTGTAATTGCATTGTTTCGTTAGCATCCTTTGTTGTTGTTTTTTTGTTGTTGTTGTTAGGTACTATGTGCCAGGCACTGTACTACGTGGCAGGGTAGATACAGCTAATATATGTTGCCAACTTGTACTTCCCAAGCGCTTAGTACAGTGCTCTGCACACAGTAAGCGCTCAATAAATACAATTGATTGATCAGGTTGGATACAGTCTGCCCTGCCAGTCTTAATCCTTATTTTACAGAAGAGGTAACTGAGGCACAGAAGTGAAGCTACTGTCCTGAGATCAATCAATCAATCAATCAATCGTATTTATTGAGCGCTTACTATGTGCAGAGCACTGTACTAAGCGCTTGGGAAGTACAAATTGGCATCACATAGAGACAGTCCCTACCCAACAGTGGGCTCACAGTCTAAAAGGGGGAGACAGAGAACAGAACCAAACATACCAACAAAATAAAATAAGTAGGATAGAAATGTACAAGTAAAATAAATAAATAAATAAATAAATAGAGTAATAAATATGTACAACCATAAATACATATATACAGGTGCTGTGGGGAAGGGAAGGAGGTAAGACGGGGGGATGGAGAGGGGGACGAGGGGGAGAGGAAAGAAGGGGCTCAGTCTGGGAAGGCCTCCTGGAGGAGGTGAGCTCTCAGCAGGGCCACGCAATGAGATCACGCAATGGGCAAGTGGCGGAGCTGGAATTAGAACCCAGGTCCTTCTGACCAGGTTATCTTCCCAAGGGGGCCCAGAGCCTCCCAGTGAGAGGGTCAGGATCAAAATCAGCCCCCAGAACCAGTGGTTTCAAGGAGTTCTTTCCAGGGGTGGCAGGGGAGCAGTTTTAGGATGAGACGCTTGCCAGGGAATAGTTTTACCTTCATCAGTGGTATTTGAGTGCTTACTGAGTGCAGACCACTTGGGAGAATACAGTACAGCAGAGTTAGCAGACACATTCCTTGCTCACGACAAGCTTACGGTTCAACTGTATTGATAGATGTGGGCTTGGGGCCTGCCTCCGCCATTTACCTGCTGTGTGACCTTGGGTAAGTCACTTCCACTTCTGGGCTTCAGTTCCCTCATCTGCAAAATGGGGATTCAATACCTATTCTCCCTCCTACTGTAAGCCCCATGATTACCCGATTATCATCGGGGAAGCAGCGTGGCGCAGTGGAAAGAGCACGGGCTTTGGAGTCAGAGGTCATGGGTTCAAATCCCGACTCCGCCAGTTGTCAGCTGTGTGACTTTGGGCAAGTTACTTAACTTCTCTGGGCCTCAGTTCCCTCATCTGTAAAATGGGGGTCAAGACTGTGAGCCCCACGTGGGACAACCTGATCACCTTGCAACATTTCCAGTGCTTAGAACAGTGCTTTGCACATAGTAAGCGCTTAATAAATGCCATCATTATTATTATTATTATCTATCTACCCAGTGCTTAGTACAGTGCTTGGCATGTAGTGAGCATGTAGGAAATGCCACAGTTATTATTGTATTACACTCTTAAGCATTTAGTACATAACTCTACACACAGGAAGTGCTCAATAAATACCACTGACGGATTGCAGTAAGTACTTGGGAGGAGACGCCCATGTCCACAGTGAGCTTACTCTCTACCTGAGGCAGAAACTCTAAAAGCTAAAAGTAAAGGTCGAGTGATCAAAATATCGATCGGACAACGGCAAGAGACTCAAGTTTCTACTGCACGGAAGAAGGCAATGGTAAACCACTTGCGTATCTTTCATAAGGAAACTCTGTGGACCCACATACCAGAACGACTTCCTGACAGGAGATGGGACTTCCTGAAGAGGGTGGGCCCATGGAGTCACTGTGGGTTGGAAACAACAGCTTTTGAAGAAGGGAAAGTGACAAAGTATTAGGAATGTGTACACAAGTGCTGTGCGGGCTGGGGGTGGATGAGAAGCTCCGTGCTTAGTCGAGGATACAGACCCATGCGCACGGGTGATGCAGTAGGGAAGGAAAGCAGGGTAGGGAGATGAGGGACCGTGAGTGAAGCAGGAACTTCTCAGATGGAGGGATTTAATAATAATAATGGTATTTCATCATCGTCATCATCATCGATCGTATTTATTGAGCGCTTACTGTGTGCAGAGCACTGTACTAAGCGCTTGGGAAGTACAAATTGGCAACATATAGAGACAGTCCCTACCCAACAGTGGGCTCACAGTCTAAAAGGGGGAGACAAAACCAAACATACTAACAAAATAAAATGAATAGAATAGATATGTACAAGTAAAATAGAGTAATTTTGTTAAGCTCTTACTATGTGCCAAGCACTGTTCTAAGTGATGGGGTAGATACATGGTCATCAGGTTGTCCCAGACTCACAGTTTTAACCCCCATTTTACAGGTGAGGTAACTGAGGCACATCATCATCATCATCAATCGTATTGAGCGCTTACTATGTGCAGAGCACTGTACTAAGTGCTTGGGAAGTACAAATTGGCAACATATAGAGACAGTCCCTACCCAACAGTGGGCTCACAGTCTAACATACTAACAAAATAAAATAAACAGAATAGGTATGTACAAGTAAAATAAATAGAGTAATTTTGTTAAGCTCTTACTATGTGCCAAGCACTGTTCTAAGTGATGGGATAGATACAAGGTCATCAGGTTGTCCCAGGTGAGACTCACAGTTTTAATCCCCATTTTACAGATGAGGCAACTGAGGCACAGAGAAGTGACTTGCCCAAAGACACACAGCAGACGAGTGGTAGAGCTGGGATTAGAACCCACGACCTCTGACGCCCAAGCCCGTGTTGTTTCCACTAAGCCATACTGCTTCTCTCAAGATCTGGAATCTTGTCCAGGACCTAAAAGTTCCTAGCCCCCGGCTAAATAATTAGAAAGCTCGTCATTAATGCAAAAGTTAATCGGCTCTCCAAAGTCACCGTCGGAGACTTCTAACATCTCATTCATTCATTCAGTCGTATTTATTGAGCGCTCACTGTGTGCAGAGCACTGTACTAAGCGCTTGGGAAGTACAAGTTGGCAACATACAGAGACGGTCCCTACCCAACAGCGGGCTCACAGGAAAGAAGCTCTAAGGGGGAAGGCTGCAGGGTAGCGTGTACCTTTGAAAAGTAAATACCGTTAAGCAGCAAAATAAGTACAATATATTTCATCCTCGGTATGAAGCTATTTAACTCAATGTCAATAAAGTTTAAATTAGTTCAGACTTTTCTTATTAGAATAAATGTTTCCTTTTAAAACGTATGATAATCATAATCAAGACAAAATTTGTTCTGTTATTTATTTTCAAAAATGATTGTACATGTTCAGTGGGCTTTTGATTTAAATCCCTCGAGATATATTGGAGACAGATGTTTAGATGACCTCATGTTTAAAGTAATGTTATAGTTGGACCCAAGATTAAATTTTCCTTAAAATCTTTCCTTATAAGTTACACTCTGGGTCAGAACAGAGAAACTAATCAATGATTTGCATTGGATTAATGCAATTCCTGTTTTTTTGAAAATCGTTTTCTATCTTTCAGAGAGTTCCTATGTAGTACAAAAGGGCGGACTTACGAAACAGCTGTTTACAAATGAAAATATTGTTTTTGGCTGGCTGACTAAATGGGAAACAGATTTGAAAAGTTCCATGAATTTGAATGCAAATTTACCATATCATTTCTACCATCCCTAAAAAGGAGGTAAGAGCCGGCAACAGGATTGATCCTTGAAGTTCAGGCTGAGTTCTTAGGAGATGTTCTGTGTGATCTAGACTGTAAGCTTGTTGCGGACAGGGAACGTGTCCACCGACTCTATTGTACTCTCCCAAACGCTTAATCCAGTGCTCTGCACACAGTGAATGCTCAATAACTACCATTGACGACGATCTACTTAAAAATATCTTCATCTTTTTGTCTCCTTCGAACAGTGATTGTTCCCAGCTTTAATCGCCAAAGGGCACAGTGGTATGATTGTTTTACATGGAAGGTTGTTTGTTTGGCGGGCCATAAAAAAAGCTTTATAACTTCACTGAGAAGCAACGATCATAATTGGTCTGTTGGACGTGTCGGGTCATTCAAAGCGGAAAAAATGTGAAAGGCGATTAGCAGATGATGAAAGATAACCTGAAAGATTGAAATGGCTAATTTTTTGCATATATAAATCCACTGTTTATGTAAGGAAATCCTGTACATTAAAGCTAAAGCTATGGCCATGGCTTGCTGCCATTTTCATCCAAATCCAGATTCTTGTGTGGAGCTGAACTTTGTGTTCATAACTAAAACCTTCCACGTTCCGTTAGTAGCTTGAAAAAAATCAACAGTAATTAGAATTCATCCTAAAATATTAATCGAGGCATCGCAGGCCAGAGAAACACTCCAGCTGCTTGCGTATATACACGTCCCTAGAGGGAGAATGATAACAATTGAGGTATTTCCCAAGGGCTTACCTTGTGCCAAGTTCTATACTGAGCACTGGGGTAGATACAAAATAATGAGATTGGACATGATTCCTGTCCCACGTGGGAGGTTTCCTAGATAAGGGGGAGGGAGAACAGGTGTTCATGCCCCATCTTACAGATGGGGAAACTGAGGCCCAGTGTCTTACAGCAAGGCTAGTGAGCGGAGCTGGGATTAGAACCCTGGTTTCCTAGCCCTCAGGCCTGTGCTCTTTCCACTAGGCTACTCTGTGTTGGCAGGTGAACTTCATTCAGTGGTATTTATTGAGCGCTTAACTGTGTGCAGAGAGCTGTACTAAGCGCTTGGAAAGTCAATTTGGCAACAAATAGAGACAATCCCTACCCAGCAACGAGCTTGCAGTCTAGTTTCTCCATCCCCTCGATGCCTGATTTCTTGACAAGGTGGGAGTTGGCTTGAACCTTCAGAATGTGTGTTTCTAAACCACTAAAGCTCAACTTCTTCCTCTGGTGGATTTTTCTGTCCTCTCTCTTGGTTCATAGAGAGCAAACTTAATTTTTGGCCTGATAACATCCGTATGATAGTAGCATTTCTAGAGGAGATGGGGGTCTCCTGAAGGTTTTTGAGCGAATTTCCTCAGCTGCCTCTTCATTACCTGCAGCTAATGCCCACAAAGCCATACCCAGAGCACAAGAACCTGGGGAAAGGGAGAACATGTGTATATCTGTAATGTATTTATATTAATCTGTCTCCCCCTCTAGACTATAAGCTCATTTTTGGCAGGGAATGTATCTGTTGTGCTCACCCAAGCACTTAGTACAGTGTCCTGCACACAGTATGTGCTTAATAAATACAATCAACTGACATCTGCGAAGCCTTTACAATGCCGAAGAGAGAGTTTTGAGCAATAAAATAAAAGTGAAAATTCAGGAATGGTAAACCACATGAGCCAGTTTGCCACTACGCAGAATCCTATTATCCTCTTGACGTTGATTAATGAGCTCTGTAGCGTATGGCAAGGTTTTAAATTCTTGGGTTTTTTTTTCTGTAGGTTATGAGTCAATACTTAATGAAGTCCTCAGGGCTGATTCTCCATTGACATACAAACATGATATATAGTAAGTAGGAGGCTGTAAATTTTAAGGTATCACGGGTTATCTGACCCCACCTAGCAGGGGTGTTGAGAGGGCTAAATTAAAATAAGTAATGTAACGTGCTTTGGTAATAAAGCACTAAATAGTAGTAGGGTAGCACTTAGTACAGTGCTCTGCACACAAGTAAGCACCCTTGATCGATTATGCTTGTTCCCTTAACAGCAACATGGGGATTCAGTGTGTGGCTTTTTTTCTATTTGCTTTTTTTATGGTTTTTAAGCCCTTATTTTGTGCCAGGCACTGTACTAAGCACTGGGGTAGATACAAGCTAATCGGGTTAGATACAGTCCATATTCCCCATGGGATTCACAATATTAATCCCCATTTTACAGATGAGGTAACCCAGGCCCATGCGCTATCCACAAGGCCACGCTGCTGCTCTGTTCTGTTCTCCTCCTACTTAGATGTTGTTGTTATTAGTATCATCATAATAATGAATACCAGTGGTTGATGCCTTTTGAGGCTTTGAGGACTGATGTAATGGTTTTTTGGGGGTTTTTTGGGTTTTTTTTCTCCATCCAAAATACCAATAGCCCCAGCCATTTCAGGGTATCTATAATAGTGAGGGCTTGTACTGCACCATCCATATTTTCTTCTGGGCGTTTGTGGCTTCGGAGCTATGTGACTCACAAAACGAACGAGCTGACTGAAGCGAGCAAACGTTTCCTGGTCTCCCAGGGTAGCGGCTCTGCTTCTGTTCCGCTCACAAAGCAACCACTAAAGAGATTCTAAATTAGTGCCATAACTTCCAACGTCTAATACACGGGGACGTCCGTACCCACTGGAGCTTTTATTCATTCTCCAAGCTAATTCAAACATAATGAATTGCACACGAGAAGAGCTTTGTGAGAGATGTATGGTACTATTGTTATTGAGAAGCAGCACGGCCTAGTGGAAAAAGTCCAGGCCTGGGAGCCAGAGGGCCTGCGTTCTGCTAATCCCAGATCTGTTAACTGCCTGCTGAGTGACTTTGGGCAAGTCACTTCTCTGTGCCTCCGTTCCCTCATCTGTAAAATGGGGGCTTAAAACCTGTTCTCCCTCCTATTTAGACTGTGATCCCTGCTTGGGATCTGATTGCCTTGTATCTACCCCAGTGCATGGTACATAGTGTTTAATAAATACTACAGTTATCATTATTGTTTTTATTATTCAGCCTCCACTCTTCCTCCGCTGTTCCGCTGACTTGGAATTCCCTCCCCCCTGCCCACCCCAATATCAGACAGTCCATGGCCCTACTTAAATCCCTGCCTTCTCCAACTAATTTTCCCCAATTAATTTCTCAGCACCCTGAGCCATATCATCCCTTCAAACCAGCTCTAGCACTTAATAAGCTTTTTTATGCCCTCCGTAGCACTCATGTCTATATATAATAATTATGATATTTAAGCACTCACTGTGTGTTAAACACTCTTTTAAGCACTGAGCACTGCTCTGTAGGTCCATTTTTTTAGTTTTGGCCACTGTAGTTGTAATTATTTTTATGTTTGTAAGCTCCTAATGGCCAGGGACTGCTGACTTGCTCGGTCTGTTCATTCATTCATTCAATCGTATTTATTGAGTGCTTACTATGTGCAGAGCAATGTACTAAGCACTTGGGAAGTACAGGTTGGCAACATATAGAGACGGTCCCTACCCAACAGCGGGCTCACAGTCTAGAAGGGGGAGACAGACAACAAAACATATTAACAAAATAAAATAAATAGAATAAATATGTACAAGTAAAATAAATAAATATTCATCACCCCCCTCCCCAATCCCACAGCACTTATGTGCATATCTGTAATTTATCTCTATAAATGTCTCTCTCCACCTCTAGATGTAAGCTTGTTTTGGGCAGGGAATGTCAGTTTGTTATATCGTACTCCCAAGCACTTAGTATAGTGCTTTCCACCCAATAAGCACTCAATAAATATGATTGAATGAACTAACTTCTGTGCCTGTTTCCTTAATTGAAAAATGGGGATTCAGTAGCTGTTTTCCTTCATTTGTAGGCTGTGAACCCCATGTGGGACAGGTCTGTGTCCAGCCTGATTAACTTGGACACAGTTATCTACCCCAGTGCTTAGGACGGTGTTTGACAAAGAGTATGTGCTTAACCAATGTCACAATAATAATTGAGAAAATGCAGAATAAAGCAATTTTTCAGTCAGTGATATGTGGGTGCCTACTGTGTGCAGAGTAAACGTTTAGGGGAGTATGGTGAAAAGAGAAGATTTGGCTCCACAAGAATCTTGCAGTTTAATGGATTATATTTCTTAAGTCTTAGCAATCAGTGGTACTTATTGAGGGCTTACTGCGTGTAGAGGATGGTATTAAGCACTTGGGATAGTACAGTGCAGTAGCGTTGGTAGACATGATCCCTGCCCAAAAGAAGGTTTCGATTTTGAGGAGTTTGCAGTTAACACAGTGTTGATCAAACATATGCTGTGTGAAAAAGCTTGATTTTTAATATTGGCATTGCTGGCATACATTTTAAAGGCAGCATGTCCTAATGGAAAGAGCACGGCCCTGGGAGTCCGAGGACCTGGGTTCTAATCGTGGCTCTGCCAGCTGTCTGCTGTGTGATTTTGGACAAGCCACTTCTCCTTTCTGTGCCTGTTTCCTCATCTGTAAACTGGGGATTGACTGTGAGCAGAAAGGTAGTTCTGTTATTTGTTAAGCACTTATCACATGCCAGGCACTGTACTGAGCTCTGGGGTAATAACAAGATGATCTGGTTGGATACGGTCCCTGTCCCACAAGGGGCTCACACTCTTAATCCCCATTTTACAGATGAGGTAACAGATCCAGAGAAGGGAAGCACCTTGCCCAAGGTCACACAGCAGAAAAGGCGTGGAGTTGGGATTAGAGCACAGGCCTGGAAATCAGAGGACCCATCACCCGCCACTTTTTCCATCAGGCTTCCTGGTCCAAGCTGTCAATTGGTAGGGTGCGATCTTTGCCCCTGCAAGGTAAAGACGTTGGAGACCAGGAATGGGAGAATCACACTATTGGAAAAACAACCTCATGTACCCATGTCTCTCTCTTCCCTTCCTCCCCCTTCATAGCCCTAGCTCCCAGGACCCCCAGGATCTGGTCCTACTTTCCCCCTATGTATATCAATCAATCGTATTTATTGAGCACTTACTGTGTGCAGAGCCCTGTACTAAACGCTTGGGAAGTACAAGTTGGCAACATATAGAGACAGTCCCTACCCAACAGTGGGCTCACAGTCTAAAAGGGGGAGACAGAGAACAAAACCAAACATACTAACAAAATAAAATAAATAGAATAGATATGTACAAGTAAAATAAATAGAGTAATAAATATGTATAAACATATATACATATATACAGGTGCTGTGGGGAAGGGAAGGAGGTAAGATGGGGGGATGGAGAGGGGGACGAGGGGGAGAGGAAGGAAGGGGCTCAGTCTGGGAAGGCCTCCTGGAGGAGGTGAGCGCTCAGTAGGGCCTTATATATCTGGCTTTCTTTCCCATTTTGTAGATAGAGAAATTAGGACCACTAGTTAAGCAGGGGAAAAGTGAATCAAGTGAGGTTAAGGCATTAGTCAAGATGGATGGAACTTCGCTCCTGTTTGGTGTCCCACTCTGAGGTTGTTAAATAAATCTGCCTACTGTGTGTGATTTGTGCTGGCTTGATCCTGCACAGCTGTTATCCTGGGGCTATTTTTTTAATAGCATCAAGTGTTTATTATATGCCAGGCAGCGTATTAAGCACCAGAGTAGATATAAGATAATCAGCTTGGACGCAGTCCCTGTCCCACATGGGGCTCACGGTCTTAATCTCCATGTTATAGATGAGGTAACTGAGGCACAGAAGTCGAGCGACTTGCCCAGTGTCACACAGGAGATGGTTGGTGGGTCTGGGATTAGAACCCAGGTCCTCTGACTCCTAGGCCATGCTGTATGCACTAGGGGCTGTTCTGATGAAAGAGGAGGTGAAGCAAAGGGAATCTGGTAAACCTGTCCTTGGGAAACTATGGTAGATGGCTCAGATCTCTTTAGGCTAGAGGAAAAAAAAAATCAATCAGTAGTATTTATTGAGCACTTACTGTATGCAGAGCACTGTACTAAATGTTCGGGAGAGTACATCATAATGGTTGGTAGACATGTTCCCTGCCCACAAGGAGCTTAGGGTCCAGTACCAGAGTCTTGAGGGGAGGAGTTCTCTCCTTCTTGCCTTGGCGACTTCTAGAGATAATTGAGGCATTGTCTTGTAGACTCCGTTCCCATTTTAAACATTTTTTAATGATATTTGTTAAGCACTATGGGTCCCTGCCCCACCAGGGGCTGAGGCCTAATTGCCATTTTACAGATGAAGTCACTGAGGTCCAGTGAAGTGACTTGCCCAAGGTCACACAGCAGACAAGCGGCAGAGCAGGGATTAGAACCCAAGTCCTCTGACTCTCAGGCCCAAGCGCTATCCATTAGGCAACACTGCTTCCCTTGGTCGATTTTTGGCTTCTGGTGCTCACTGTACCCTCTTCTGGGATGGCAGACTGACCTGAGAGGACTTCGCTTGGTAGTGACAGGGTTTTTCTGGGGGAGCTTGTGCCCAGTTTCATGGTCTTTACTGGGACAATCCTCTCTACCTGAATGATGACAAAGGACAATGCACTCCTTCAAGCACACCCACTGGCATAACTCCATTCACCCCCACCATCCTCCATCAACCAGACCCCAAAACTCAGCCGGCCCCAAAGAAAGGAAGTTTCCACCTTTGCCCTGCCTCCCTTGGACTTCTCGTATTTTCTGCGTCGCACACCCGTCGGGCCTCGTTAGCTGCTTCTGGAAGAAATTCGGGAATTAAGGAGGGAAATCCAGCCCAGCAGCTTCTTCCAGCCCTACTCATGGTCTCAGGAGGGCCCCCTTACTGTGCAGGGATGTGGAATTAGCAGAAGGAATCACTTATCGGGGCTTAACACAGAAATGCAGAATCGTTAGTCTGAAATACTGAATTTTTATTTTTTTTGAGGCTGTTATTTCAGAAATAACCATTTCCATGGGTATCTTTCAAGATTCACTCAATTTTCAATTTTTTGTGGAATCAAGATGGATGAAATCCACAGAAAACTTCCAAAACTTGTTTTAGCTGCTATTTTCTGCCGCTCTTTCCCCTGTGAAGCTCATACAAAACTGCTGACAAATTTTTTCAGTAATGTTGCTTTAAAAAGACCTGCTTTAAAAGACCCCCAGACACGAACTCCTTTCATTAAGCTACACTGGTTTGGTTCAGTATGGCCATTACAACCTTGCGGTACATCCCCAAAAGGTATTTATTGGAATTAGACATCTTTACGTGCCAGAAGTGGCTGTTTCACAATTTTTTTTTTAGCTTATTTTTAATCCCTTGCTGTCCCTACCTATGTTCATTCTCCCTTACAGCCAGGTTCTACGACGTATGTGGTGGTAGAGGTGAGGAGTGTTTGTTTATCACTGGAGAAATGAGGCCCAAAAGAGTAAGATCTTCCCCCAGTGGGAGGCCCCTGAGGTTTGCAATTTGCCTATAAGTAAAGTGAATAATAATAATAATGATGATAACTGAAGTATTTATTAAATACTGTGTGCCATGTATTGTGGTAAATGCAGGGGAAGACACAAGATAATCAAGTTGAACCCCTGTTCCTCGTGGGTCTTGCAGTCTTATGTTGAGGGGGAACTGATGTTAAATGTCCATTTTGCAGAAGAGGAAACAGAGGGTCCCAGGAAGCGAAGTGACTCACCCAAGATCACCCTGCAGACAGGTGGAGGAATTAGGTCCTCTGTCTCCCAGGCCTGTGTTCTTTCCCCCCAGGTCACGCTGCTTCCAAGTAGTTTTCTCGGGCTGCAATTTTCATGGCTAATAGGGGCCCACCTATACCCTAGAGCTCAATGATCTGATCATTTGTTTGTGCTGGCTTTATCGAAATGATTAATCCGGTAATGCTGATGGTATTTTTCCATTTCTCCTTTAGTCGTGCTCAGAGTAAGGCTGCGTTTCACCCAGGTCCGTATGGGCATCGATATATTGTACGTCAGCACTTAGGATGGAGATGGCAGTATTGTCTCATCTCCTCTCCTTTCTCTGTTTTTAGAAATTTATAGAGAAGTATCAGTTTGGCAAAATTTTAGCTTCATCTCCGGGGACCTCATTTACTCTCTTTCCCCCTTTATAGTCCCATTCACCATTGAAACATTGGGGCTCATAGGTATGAGTTCCAATGGATTGGGAAAACAAAAGACACTCTTTGCCCTTTTCATTTTCTGGGCACTTAGAGATTTGGGCCTATTAATTGATTGCAAATGTAGACGTCACCCTCTTCAAAAGATATAGGCAATCCCGGAAGGGAAGAAAGTGTGTTCACGATGCAGCTTGCTTCCTAAGGTTTAACCTTTCTTTTCCAGAACACAAAACATTTCATCGGCTGGGTCCCAGGGCAGGTGGCTACTCACTGGAAATAAACTTTTCACCGTCTCTCAGCATGGACTAAGGGTTCTGCTGAGAAAATGGCTCCCAAGCTCCCTGATGCTTTGAAAGAGTTGCTTTTAATAACTGGGGCCCAAATATGAAAAAGGACCTTAGCGAAGGCTTCTTTTCCAATCATGTCCAATCCCCTTTAGCTCTGAGTGGCAAAGTAATGGAGAGAAGACTGGGTTTCCTGTTCTGCGGAGTCTTGCCTTTATTACTAAACTTGTCCACGTTGCCATTTATGTTCTTTTTTTTCGTGGGGGGGGAGGGGGAGGCGGGGAACAACACCGTTTTCGTGGGTTGGAAATTGAATATTTCCAGATAGCAAAGCTGTTTAAAACTGGAGCCAAGAGGGACAAATTAAGTTGCAAATCCAGAGTGCCTTAAACACAATCGGTATAGCACCCAACTGCACTGTTTAGTTATCCTTGGCAAACTGGTCCGAAGAGTCGGGTTAAAATAACAGTTTAGTGTGGTCAAGTATGTGCTGCTCTGAGAAATTCCTACCCTTCAGTTGCAGGTTAGAAGTTTGGTAATTGTTTTGCTTTGTTTTCATTGGTGGAAGGATTTTCTCCTAGACCCTAACTTTTATGTGTGCATTATTACTAGGGAGATGGGTCCAAGGCCAGGCATTTACAGATTTAACTAAGCAGGAAAGTCTCTTCGGTTTCCATTATGTGTGTAAGGGACTGATGGCTACATCTTCACTGCATGCTGTTCTGATAAATTTAATGACTTTTTTTCTTTTTTTCCTTTTTTTTTTTTAAACCAGAAGGAAATTTCTTCTCAGCTGGATTCTCTTGCAGTCAGTTTTAATTGCAAAGTTTGAAAACGGGGGCATGGCTATTATTTTTTATTGAAATGTGTTCTGGTAACTTTGGAAGGACTGTACGATACCAGCTCCCAGTAATGCGATCATGGACTTAAAAATGACCCTGGCTCAAGAGGCAGGTGATGGCATGGTGTATGAGAGCAATTGTGGGTAATCAGTCAATCAATGATATTTATTGAGCACTTACTATGTGCAGAGCACTATACTAGGCACTTGGGACAGTGCAATACAAAATAATGCACATTGATCTGTACAGTATTGGATGAGGTTGAAAATGTCAGTAGATCATAATGTCCCACTAAATCATAAGCTCTTTGATGGTAGGATTTATCTACCGACTTCTGTACTCTCCCAAATTCTTAGAACAGTGCTCTGCTCACAGTAAGTACTCAAGTACCATTGATTATCGTCTCCGCTCAGTTTTCAAAATATGCATTTTTTAAAGTGGTATTTAAGTGCTTATTGTGTCAGAAGCTGTACGAAGCGCTGGGTAGGTTCAAGGTGGGACACAGTCCATGTCCCACGTGGGGCTCAGAGTCTTAATCCCCATTAGACAGATGAGGTAACTGAGGCCCAGAGAAGTGAAGTAACTTGCCCAGGGTCACACAGCAGGCAAATAGTAGAGCTAGGATTAGAATCCAGGTCCTTTCAACTCCAGGATCCAGGCTCTTTCCACTAGGTGATGCCGCATTATATCTAGGACTGGGTTTTCCAGTCAGGCACATTGGCTGCCAGGTAGACAACTCGTGAAATATTGAAGCGATTTTGGCATTTCCTCTTCCAATCAATCAATCAATGTATTTCTTGAGCACTTACGCTATACAGAGCCTTGAACTCAATGCTTGGGAGAGTAATAATCATGATGGTATTTGTTAAGCACTTTCTATGTGCCAAGCACTATTCTAAGCACAATACAACAGAGTTGGCAGGCACATTCCCTGTCCACAACAAGGTTACACGCTAGAGGAGGAGACAATATAAATCAATAATTTAAAATATACAATTTATAGATATGGACCTAAGAGCTGTGGGGATGAGGGTGGGGCAAATAGCAAATGCCCAAAGGTCACAGATCCAAGTGCGTAGATGATGCAGAAGGGAGAGGAAGCCAGGAAAAAATGGGCTTAATCAGAAAAGGACTCTCGGAAGTTGTCTTACTACAAGTTAAGCTCCGGTTCCTTGTTCTTCCATTTTGAGATCTTCAAGACTTTGATGGAAAAGTTTAACTTTTTGTGGAAAGATTCCAGCTCTGAGTTTAGGTTCCCAGGGAGCATTTCTCTTTTAAGTGTCGCCTTGTGAACTCTCTTTAAGAGGCCTGAATTTCCAAGAGGAGCTGGCCTCTCCATGGAGTGTTAAGTAACAGAAATAGGGTAAACTAGTGGATAGAGCATGGGGCTGGGAGTCAGAAGGACCTAGGTTCTCATCCTGGCTCCATCACTAGTCTGCTGTGTGACCTTGGGCAAGTCACTTAACTTCTCTGTGCCTTATATGTAAAATGGGGATTAAGAGGGTGAGCTCCATGTGGGACAGGGACTATGTCCAACCTGATTAGCTTGTATCTACCCCAGCCCTTTGTACAGTGCCTGGTACATAGTAAGCACATAACGAATATAATAAAAAAAGGAGGGAAAAAAAAAGTCCTGCCAAAAGGCGCTGCACATTGTGGAGCTGGTCAGTGATGAGACATGCCACAGCTTCTACCCTTTCTTCTCATCCTTCCTGGGTCTTGGGACAAGCAGCTCTATTCATTCTGGGAGGGGCTGGGTTTCCGTCCTACCTTTAACCCCTTTGAACAATAATCTTAATACTAATAATGCAAAGAGTGGTATTTAAGCACTTCCTATGTGTCCGGTGCTAGAGTAGATGCCAAGATAATCATGGGGCTCCCAAACTAAAAAGGAGAGAGAACTGGGATTGAATCCCCATTTAGAGATGAGGAAACTGAGGCCCAGAGAGGGAAAGCAAATTGCCCAAGGGCATGCAGATGGCAGAGGCAGGATTAAAACCCGGGTCTGCTGGGTCTAAGACCCTGGCTTTTTCCACTAGGCTGCACTGCTTTTTGTGATTGTGGCCCATTTAGACGTTCATCCTCTGTCCTGCACCAGTGAGGTGGAAGAGAACTACAAGAAGCTCTCAGTAAATACAGCTGAATGAGTGAATGAACAAGAGGCCCATGCCCTGACTTCCCTTTTTCTTTCCCACCACCGTTTTTATTTCATTTCAGAAAGGGACTTGGTCCCTCCGCCAACATTGGTGTCTATCTAAAAAGCTTCAGAGAGGCCCTGTCACATGGTCTGAATCACTTGCAGGCCAAGCACAGACATCTCTCCAAGGAATTCATTCAATCATATTTATTGAGCGCTTGCTGTGTGCGGAGCACTGTACTAAGCGCGTGGAGGCCCAAGTGTCTGTCTGCCCGGCACCCCTGTTACCACAAAAACCCAGAACAAGATGGAAGCCAGCAGCAGCAGGGTCGAGTGGATAAAGGACGGGCCAAGGAGCCAGGAGAACTGGGTTCTCATCCTGGCTCCATCACTTGTCTGCTGCGTCACCTTGGGCAAGTCACTTCACTTCTCTGCACCTGTTTCCTCAACTGCAAAATGGGGATTCAATCAATCAATCGTATTTATTGAGCGCTTACTATGTGCAGAGCACTGTACTAAGCACTTGGGAAGTACAAATTGGCAACATATAGAGACAGTCCGTACCCAACAGTGGGCTCACTGTCTAAAAGGGGGATATTCGATACATTTTCTCCCTGCTGCCTGACTCTGAGCCCCATGTGGGATCTGGATGTGATTAACCTGTATGGCCCCCAGTGCTTAGAACATTGCTTGACATATAGTAAGCGCTTCACAAATAGCACAAAAAAAGTCTGACAGTGATCTAGCAGCCAACTGGTAAAAGTCCTAGCAACCCTGCTTCCCACTCCCACTGAGCTCTGGGGCATTCATTATCCAGGTGGTTGATCAGCAGCGGTCCAATTAACTGGATAATTGCTGGATTGTTTTGCGCTGGAAAGACCCAGCTTGGAGGCATAGCCTTCTCATGACTGCGCGCGCCACTTGAACTGGCTGAGGATGAAAGCGTTGTCCGTTCATTGATGCAAACCGACCAGAGCCTGTCACTTCTCTCCGCTTTAACTTGTGGCCCTAGCATACACTGCCTTAGGGGGTGAGTAAATGGAAAAGGAAAAGAGCAAAAACCCACAGTGCCATTAGAAGGAAAATAAAATCGTGTCCTTCCTTTACCTTGCAGATCTCGCCTTCATCAGACCTGCCTAGAAAGCAAGTGCATTTTCGCCATCACCAGCTCTTAAATCGAGCTAACAAATTCCAGTGTGGGTTGTTGAGCAAATAAATTGGTTCTAGATATATTGCTCACTTTCCTTCAAACCCAGTTTCCAATTAGGGTTTAATGCGGTCTGAACCTGTTGCCAGAATAGTCGTCCCGCTTCGGCCCGAGCGGGGTTGATTACATCTATCTTCTTTCAGATTACGAAGGCCTGGGGCCTGGGAAGGAATGCAGGCCTGTTCCATTTGTCATCTCGCGCCAATTGTCATTCTCACTGCATTATTGTTCGGAGCAGGAAAACAAACAGCGAGACGTCTGAAGGAGAAAACGTAGGAGTGTTGGGGCATGCTAAACATTCTTATTACATCACATAGGCCAACCTTATTTCTCCCGCTGCTAACACTTCTTGGCCTGGGTTCTTCCAATACTCATAAAATCTTACTCAGTTTGCCTCACATCAATCAATCAATCGTATTTATTGAGCGCTTACTGTGTGCAGAGCACTGTACTAAGCGCTTGGGAAGTACAAGTTGGCAACATCGATATACTTGCCTTCATTTCCGCAAGAAGATTGGTGGCCAGGAAGAAAGAATCTCCAAACTGTGGTCCCTTAGCTGGCTTAAGTAACAATAATAATAATAATGATTGTGATATTTATGAAGCACCTACTATGGGCCGAGCACTATTCTAAGCCTTGGGACAAATACAATATAGTCAAGTCGGATCCAGTCCACATCCCACATGGGGCTCACAGTCTTACAGGGAGGGGACCAAGTTTCTAAACCCCCATTTTATAGAGGACACTGGGGCACAGAGACGTTTTGATGTGCCCCAAGGTCACACAGCAGGCAAATGGCAAAGCTGGGATTAGGCCCCAGGTACCCTGATTCCCAGGCCAAAGCTCTTTCCACTGGGCCATTCCAATTTTCCAGGCAGGAACCCTTTGGAAGGAAGCAGGTTGTGGGAAGGGATACCACCTTCCTGTGTCGAAGCCAGGATGTTCACAGTCGGTCGCCTAGTTCACCCTCCCTCTCTCTCTCCATGGTCCTGTCAGGCTGTGGAGGGGTCACTGGTAATGGGCTGGGGGAGTTGGCAGGGATGAAGGAACAGGGTGAAGTTTTTTCTGTTTGGCCTAGTCCATGTTCCCACTATTTCATCTACCTCCGGGCAAGTTCTGCCCATTGCCTTGAAAGCAGGTCTGAGTGTGAGGACACAGAGGAAGGGCTTGCTGTGGAATCTGGGGTGACAGTGAGACAAATGGCAGTGGTGCCTAATGGAAAGAGCCCGGGCTTTGGAGTCAGAGGTCATGGGTTCAAATCCCAGCTCTTCCAATTGTCAGCTGTGTGATTTTGGGCATGTCACTTAACTTCTCTGTGCCTCAGTTACCTCATCTGTAAAATGGGGATTGACTGTGAGCCCCCCGTGGGACATCCTGATCACCAGTGCTTAGAACAGTGCTTTGCACATAGTAAGCACTTAATAAAGGCCATTATTATTATTATTATTATTATTATCTCTGTGCCTCTGTTTCCTCATCTGAAAAATGGACATTAAACACCAGTTTCCCCTCAACCTAAGACTGCAAGCCCCATGCGGGAAAGGGTTTGTGTCCAACTTAATTATCTTGTCTTCCCCAGCATTTAGTACACTGTCTGGCCCACAAAAAGTGCTTAACAAATGCATCAATTATTAATATTATTATCAGTACCCAATTTTCTTGTAAGCGTTATAAACCCCCAGCCTCCCACTGGGGGATATTCTTATTCTCATTCATCCTCTCTCTCCTCTCTCTCCCTTTTTTTTTTAAATATATCTAAGCACTTATGTGCAAGGCACTGTTTTAAGTGCTGGGTTAGATAAAAACCAATCAGGCTGGACATGTCCCACATGAGGCTCACGATCTTAATCCTGATTTTATAGCTGAGGTAACCAAGGCCCAGAGAACTGAAGTGACTTGCCCAAAGTCATATAACAGCGCTGGCTTTCGCACCCAGGTCCTTCTGACTCCCAAGTCTGTGCTCTATCCACCAAACCACGCCCCGGGGCCGGGAGGATGGGTGACAGCAGGCTCTGTACCCTCTCCCTGCCAGCCTTGGATAGGAGTTAGTTCTAATTCCCTCCCTGTTTCCTTCCTCTTTTGCTGTTACCTTTTCCCCCTCAACTTTCCTCCTGCACATTTTTCCCCTTCACCAAAGGGAAACAGCACTGATCACCTAGGATGTGGCTAAAGCAGAGGGGCAATGGGGAATTCCACATCCTGTCCACATCCTCATTAATATAAATTACAGATTTGTACATAAGTGCCATTGGGGTGAATATCAAGTGCTTAAAGGGTAGGGTTCCAAGTGTGCGGGTGATGCAGAAGGGAGCGAGAGTGGGTGAAATGAGGGCTTAGTTGGGGGAGGGACTCATGGAGGAGATGGGATTTTAGTAAGGCTTTAAAGGGGGGAAGAATGGTTGTCCAGCTTGGGTGCAGGTAGGGGGAAATGGTGGGCTAGATGTTATTTTAATAGGGTTTTGAAGGTAGGAGAGTGGCGGTCTGGCGTATTTGGAAGAGGAGGAAATTTCAGGCTGGGGGACTTGGGGAAAGGGGTCGGCAGTGAGGTAGATCCTTTTGAGGCACAATGAGCAAAATGGCACTAGAGGCATGATGTGTGCGGATTGGGTTTTAAAAGCAAGTCAGTCCCCCACTAGACCGTAGAATTCCCTGCTAGACTGTAGCCTCCTTGAGGGCAGGAATCATGTCTCCCAACTCTTGTACTGTAGTCTCCCAAGCGCTTAGTATGGAGAAGTAGCATTGTCTAGTGGTCAGAGCAGGGGCTTGGGAGTTCAGGACCTGGGTTCTAATTCCAGGCTTGGTCACTTGTCAGCTATGTGACTTTGGGCGGGTCACCTAATTTCTCTGTGCCTCAGTGACCTCATCTGTGAAATGGGGATTAAGAATGTAAACCCCATGTGGGACTACCTGATTACCTTGTATCTCCCAGCACTTAAAGCAGTGTTTGGCACATAGTAAGCTCTTAACAAATGCAGTCATTATTATTTTCTGTCAAATGGGGATTAAGATGGTGAGCCCCATATTGGACAGGAACTGTGTCCAACCCAATTTGCTCGTACCTACCTCAGCACTTAGTACAGTGCCTGGTACATAGTAAGTGCTCAACAAATACTCAATATTATTATTATTGTTGTTACAGTGCTCTGAACAGTGCTCCATAAGCATCATCAGTTGCCTCTTTTGCAATCTCTGTTTGACCCACCCCCCATCTGCCATTCCAGAGCTCCGACCAGCACTTCAGTCTTGTGAGCTCCTTGTGGACAGGGATCATTGTACTATTGTACTGTACTCAAGCACTTAGTACAGTGCTCTGCACACAGTAAGTGCTCAACAAATACCATCAATTGGATGGGTTGATCTGAACCTACAGGTGGCAGTTCCATTTACCTCAGCCTCTGCTCAACCACAACTCCGGAATGACATCGAGTATCAATCGATCAGTGGAATCTGAGTGCTTACCGTGCTGAGCATTTTACCAGAAACTTTGGAGCACACAATGCAATAGAGTTGCTAGGCAAGATCACTGTACTTAAGGAGGTTACGATCTAGTGGAGGAATTGGCCGTCTAGTGGAATCAGTGTGTGGAAGCAGTGTGGCCTAGTGGAAAGATCATGGGCCTAGGACTCAGAGGAGCGGTCACTTGATACTGTGACCTTAGGCAAGTCACGCTATTCCTCTGCGCCTCAGTTCCCTCATCTTTAAAATGGGGATTAAATTCTACTCCCTCTTAGACTGTGAGCCCCGTGTGGCACAGGGACTGTGTCCAATCTGATTATCTTATATCTACCCCAGCACACAGTAAGTGCTTAAGTATTATAATAATAATGATGATGATAGTAATAGTAAGCGAACTGGAAAGTTATATCACTTTCCAAAAGCCAGAAAAACAAAGCTGCTGATTCCTATAGCATCAATCCATCTTGCTTAAACTTTCCCTTCTCTACTTCCCGTATTGGCATTGTCACCAGACAGGTTTCCGACTACTTGAAACCCCTTCTCACAGCGAGATATCGATTGATAGTCAATTGGTACAATGAGAAGGACCGATCCCCGCTCAGAACTCGGCTTGCATCACTGACTTTTGTTCCATTTCGTCTCGGGAGGCCTTGCCAGTTTGCTGACTAAAAACTGTCACAACAGCGATCGTTACGACCTGGGAGTTGAGTTTGACTGAAACATGTGTCTTCAATTTTAATAGCTCGGCTTCCCAGATGCCCTAGAGGAGAATATTGCCTGGAAAGGAGCTTTTCATGTAAGAATAATTTGTGTTAAGTAGCTCAGTGATCTGTTTGTTAGGTTAGAGCTGACAGTTTGTTTATATTTCTAAAGGGGTATGATGAATGGGGGAGAAGTTGATGCTAATTAGGCTAAATTGTTCCTAAGAATGCAGCGCGTTTTGCCAGCTTCATTGTTTCTGTTTCTTTGCACATTTGAAATAATTGAATGGAGCCCAGCCCATTCATCATCATTTCAGGCAAGATGGAAATAAATGGGTTTAGCACAGGCTGTGTGTGTGACGGAGGATGTCGCTTTACAGGTCAATTAGGCAAGACGTCACCCTGAGACTAATGCAGATCCGTCTGCAGGAAGATATCAAACATGAACGATTTCGCCGAGGGCATTAATTGTCGGTGTCTTTCCGGCACGATCGAGTCATCCTACTTAGTCGCTTCTTCCCGCTCACATCAGAGAGTTTGGGAAATCAACATGAATCCTGTCCCACATCCTCTGGAGAATTGAAACAGGTTCTGCCAGGGCCGGGAGAGTCAATCAAACAGTCAGAGGTGTTTTTTCAGCACTTACCATGTGCAAAGCACTGTACAAAGTGCTTGGGAGAGTACAACAATCAGTGGTATTGAGAGCTTACTGTGCAGACTACTGTACTAAGCGCTTGGGAGAGTACAATGCAACCATCAATGTGTTAGTGGTATTGGAGTGCTTACTGTGTGCAGGACACTGTGCTCAGTACTTGGGAGAAATCAGTACAACAGGGTTGGTAGATATGGCCCCTGCCTTCGAGGTGCTTACAGTCTAGAAGAGGAGAGATGTTTCCAGGAGGGAATCCTGGAGCCAATCACAAGGGATCAATCAATCGGTGATATTTATCAATTTATTGAGCGCTTACTATGTGCAGATCACCGTTCTACGCGCTTGAGAGAGTACAACAGAATTAACAAATACATTCCCTGCCCATAATGAGCTTCATTGCCGACAAATGGCCCACCTTTTAGGTGCTTTCCGACCATACTCTAAAATCCGCTTTTGAAATACTGACATTCCTCTTCGCCAGAACTTCGGCTATTACCATTTCCTATACTGAGATTCCAAATGCCCTCCAGGGCAGGTATGGAGAGTTAACATGAATGAGGCATTTCACAGGAGGATATAAAAATAGAAGTTACGAAGATTTCTCCACTCAGGTCCTGGTGCTCCAGAGCAGCAGAGTGAAACGCAATCTAGAAAATTCTAGGATTTTTTCAGGCTTTTAATCCGTGATTTGGAGGCCATTCTTTTTTAATTTATGCACATAAAATACCACAGGAAGAGATGGTATAAATTTGTGGACTGTGGAGAATGAGTGAACATTTTGGAATCAGGATCTTTAAAAGGGGTGAAATTTGAGTATGATTAAGTTAGGAAAAAGCCTCGCTTACAGCGGAAGTCCGAGACTCTGTATACATTATGGGCATGTCATGGCTTTTAAAAAGTTATGTTAGACTTCTATACAGATTGTGAAGGAATTTATCTAACCCCAAACAAAATTCTGTGTGGTTCTGAACTTTTCCAAAAGTTTAAAAAAAAAAAAAGAGGGGGAATAATGCTAGTTAGTATTCAGGTCAGGAGAGGGTCTGAGTAAAGGGCAGTCTAGCGGTTCACCTTGCCTGCGTGTCATGTTGGTCACTAATTTTCTCGGAAGGAAATGATCCTGTGGGTTGTGCTATCCCGTTTGTGCATATTTGCCCTTTAATTGGCATTTATGAAGGAGTCTTTCGGTTTGATGGATTGATTGTCAGAGGGGAGGTTGCCAGCTTCGAAGTGAATTGCCTTCGCTCGAGTATTGTTTCGTTCACTCATGAGAACTCTGCTCTGCTTCAAGAGACTCTCTGTTTACTCTCTTATAATTGAGGTTTGTGAACAATAGGTTTTCAGAGGCTTGGCTGAGCCCAGGCAGAACTCGGGCTGGAAAACTAAAGGTACACCCTAGAAGCCGGTTTTCCGAATGGATTCGGGAGTTTAACGGTAATGAAGAATTTTTAGTGACCATCTTAATCGGCGGTCCACCGAATCGGTTGGCATTGGAAATGCTTGACCGTGGCTAACGATCTTCGGCCTGCGGTGAGCTAACATCCTCGTTCTTAAACTTCCGCTCGCAAATCAAACACGCGGGAATGGAAGAAGTTCCCAACCGCTTGGTGCAATCTCGCTTTACTTTCCAATGGCAAAATGGCAAAGCCATTGACACCTGTGTCTCTTCCCTCCTCGGTGGTGGAGAGAAAGAGAACGGGGTGAATGGATTAGGAAAATGAGAGGTAGCCGGATTGGAGAGATAGTTTTAACAAGACAAACACCAACTTTATAGGCGTTCTAACCTGTGAGAGGTTAATGGCCAATAGAATCAAATTGACTTTCTGAGGTCTGGAAACTAAAAAGGCTGTAGGCAAGCCACTCTAGGAAGACTTCTTCCAGCAAGTCACCTGGATAATTTGGACCAAAAAAAGAAATAGTCTTTGGCTTTAATTAGCCAGGTATTACCGTCGAGAGTGGGGTTTTTTTTAGCTTAAATCACCCAGGTGATTTGCAAATGGAGAACCGTCCCCACGGACATTTCATTCCAGCCTAAAGTAAAAACCTTCCCGAACAGCAGCTGGAGAGTTGACGCATTTCTCCTCGGGCAGTCGCGGCCACCGGAACCTTGTGCTCCTGGAGCCGGGTGGTGATTCAGGTCCGGTTATTTATTGGAGGGAGGACTTCTCTGGAGGACTTGGATTGGGAGAAAAGTCACTGTCTTAGAAACACCGGTCCAGTTTGGAGGGAGGGGGGCTGGTTGAGCCGACCTCTGGGGTCCCCACTCTGACTAAACTCAGAGAATGCTTTTCCCGTGACTGTGTGATTCATTCATTCAGTCGTATTTATTGTATTGCACTCTCCCAAGTACAGTGCTGTGCACATAGTAAGTGCTCAATAAGTACGAGTGAATCCGCATTCTACAGGTGAGGAAGCTGAGACACAGAGATGTGAAGTGACCTACCCAAGGTCAGGCAGCGGGCAAGTGGCAGAGCCAGGTCTAGTATTTAGGCCCGTGCTCTTTTTCTTCTTGTCCCCGCTGCTTCCCCTTTATTAGACTCAAAGGCCGAAACTCAGGTTTAAGATGAGGCAGCATGGTGTAGTGGAAAGAGCCCAGGACAGGGAGACGGGAGATCTGAGGTCTAGCCCCAGCTCCATTACTGGCTGGGTGACCTTGGGAAAGTCACTTACCTTCTCTGGGGCTCAGTTTCTTTGCCTGCGAAGTGTGGATAAAATACCCATTACCCCTAGGAGACCACGAACCCCGTGTGGAACAGGGACTGTGTCGGACCCGATTGTCTTGTGTCTACCCCGGTGCTTAATGCAGTGCTTGGCACTTAGTGAGTGCTTAATAAATACCATTATGATGATGATGATTCTTATCAGTGGTCAAGGATCTGATGAGGGACTTCAGGTCAGGCACTCTGCAAGAAATGCCAACCATTGGTGGGATCGGCCAACTGTTTCCATAGCACTCACCAAGTCCTCTCCCTGCCCACCAACCAACCAGCATCCCACCTCCCATGTAAGAGACAAATCGACAGATCCCATTGCAACCCATGCAGACAAATGAAATGGGAGGCAGGGCACCAGGAAAGAAAGCCTTCCTCCGCTCTTAATTTGCTGCCCTTTCCCTGTTGGTCTACCCTCTCCCCTCCCTTTTATACTGCAAGACACCTGATAGGCCTGGGAGAGCGTTTGGATCAATATCTGTAGATTTCCTCCCAGGGCTGCAGTGCAGGGCTGTGTGAGCAGTGTGGCTCAGTGGAAAGAGCATGGGCTTTGGAGTCAGAGGTAATGAGTTCAAATCCCGGCTCCGCCAATTGTCAGCTGTGTGACTTTGGACAAGTCACTTCACTTCTCTGTGCCTGTTACCTCTCTGTAAAATGGGGATTAAGACTGTGAGCCCCCCCATGGGACTACCTGATCACCTTGTAACCTCCCCAGTGCTTAGAACAGTGCTTTGCACATAGTAAGTGCTTAAGAAATGCCATCATCATCAGCATCATCACACTAATTTAATCAGTGCTCTTGGTTCAGTCAGTCATACCGAGTGCTTACTGTGTGCGGAGCACTGGACTAAGCATTTCGGAGAGTACAGTGCTATACCGTTGGTGGACACAATTCCCTGCCCTCAAGAAGCTTGCAATCGGCAGCTATTGAAATGTTACAGATAGGGAAAGCAGCAGAGTTCAGATTATTGTCTATTGACTACTGACCCGGAACAACAGAGCAGACACAATCCCGGCCCACAACAATTTTACAGTCTACAGTCCTTACACTCCTCACCCCTTTTATTCCCCAGTTGTTACACCTACTAATTCCCAGCTACCGGATTTCTGAGGAAAACTCAGTGAGCACAGTAAGCACTTGGTAAATACCTTTGTGTTCTTGAAGGCATTTCAGACACCAAAAATTTGGAGGTCAATCCTAATGATGGAGCCCCTCAGCGCTTATGTGTCTATACATTATTTGTATTGATGTCTGCCTCCCCCTCTAGACTGTAAGATTGGTGTGGGCAGGGAACCTGTTTTCCAACTCTTTTGTTTCATACTTTCCTAAGTGAGTACTTAAGAAGCAGCATGGCCTAGGGGATAGAGCACAGGTCTGGGAATCAGAAGGATCTGCGTCTCAGTCCTGGCTCTGCCGCTTTCCTTCATTCATTCAATCATATTTATGGAGCACTTATTGTGCAAAGCACTAACTGCTTGGGAGAGTACAATACAAGAACAACAAACACATTCCCTGCCCACAATGAGCTCACAGTCTTCTTTGTGACCTTGGGCAAGGCACTTCACTTCTCTGTGCCTCAGTTGTCTGTAAAATGGGGATTAAGATTATGAGCCCCATGTGGGACAGGGACTGTGTCCAACCCGGTTAGCTTGTATCTGCCCTAGCGCTTAATACAGTGCCTGGCATATAAGAGCTTAGCAAATGCTCTATTTTAAGTGCTTAGATAGCATTGATAAGTGCTCAGGAGGTGTGTAGCCCCAAGAGGGGCTTCTTGTCTCCCTGCTTTTCTTTTTCCTTCTGTGAGTAAGCACAAATAGCAGTTCCCAGCCTCAGCCCTTCCCAACCAATGCTCCAAGGATTGCAGCAACATTTCTGAAAAATCCCATATGACATCCCAGTTGGATGGCCACCCATCCAACCCCGTGCTCTTCTACCTGCAGCCTCCAAGGAAGCCGGTTGAGTGAGTTTTTTGCTCCTGTAAAGAGGAAGAAACCGTGCGTCAAGATTCCTAACACCCAGAATTCTTGTGACACACCCCCCTCGTCCCCCTCTCCATCCCCCCATCTTACCTCCTTCCCTTCCCCACAGCACCTGTATATATGTATATATGTTTGTACATATTTATTACTCTATTTTATTTGTACATATCTATTCTATTTATTTTATTTTGTTAGTATGTTTGGTTTTGTTCTCTGTCTCCCCCTTTTAGACTGTGAGCCCACTGTTGGGTAGGGACTGTCTCTATATGTTGCCAATTTGTACTTCCCAAGCGCTTAGTACAGTGCTCTGCACATAGCGCTCAATAAATACGATTGATGATGATGATGATAGAACATGATAGCTCACTGGCAACCTCTACGCTTCTGATCGAATAACAGTTATGGTACTTGTTATGTACTTTGTGCCAAGCACTGTTCTAAGCACTAGGGTAGATACAAGTTAATCAGGTCGGACACAGTCCCTGTCTCGCATGGGCCTCACGCTCTTATCCCCATTTTACGGAGGAGGTAACTGAGGCCCAGTGAGTTGACTTGCCCAGGGTCACATAGTAGACACATGGTGGAGCCGGAATTAGAACCCAGGTCATTCTGACTCCCAGCCTGGGCTCTATACACTAAACCACACTGCTTCTGTGCATCAGACCTGAGTTAAGGATCTTTCAAGATTTAAAAGGAAAATTAGGAGCCCATGTGCTAATATTTATTAAGCACTTATTGGATGCAGGGCACTTTAGTAAGCACCATATTTATTATAGACAGTCCAATATGGAGTGGAGTTTCACCTGGCCTTGCAACAGGCCAAAGGATTCAGGTCGATTTAAAAGCAGCAACGTTTCCCAGCTTCTCACCGGCCCCGTCTCCTCTCCGATTGGCTAACGTGGGAAATAAGTTTCTGGTGACTCCCATTCTCGTGTGAACGCCTGGTCCTCCTTTTCTCCGCTGAGTAATTCAGGCCCCTGGCATGTTCAAAGATGGTTTCCCCCCCCCCCCTTGCCTCCCTCCCAGCCCTCTTGGGTCCAAGGAACCTCAGAAGGTTCATTCTCGCATGCCGTTTGGAAGGGATGTTGTGTTTCTGTAAGGTAACTGTCGCTTTGGAATAACAGGGGTGGAATGTGGAGTCAGAGGTGAAAGGTCAGAGGAGGAGGTAGGGGCGAGACCCCCAAGTTTCTCTAAGGCAGAGGGACGGAGTCCAGCATTCCTCCGGTCATTTGTGTATTGTGTTTGCAACCTTCCCTGACTGGAGAAAAATCACGACCTTTTTTGATGTCCGAGGCAAAGACTCATTGTTTTCTTTTGAAAGAGTCGTCCAGAGCGAGGAATTGAGAAATCCCTGTAGAGCCGGTTAAGGCTGAGACCATTAGCTAATGCCCAGTTTTAGATTCTAGGCCTGGGCCTGACCTCAGATCTGCTGGTGAGAGTTGGACAGCTTTGTGGGCGAATGGGCTGCAGGGAATTTACCGCCTCGAGTAGAGCTTATCCTTGGTTTGGGCAATCACTGGTCTAAATTCCATTAAAGAGTTCTACGGCAGCCGTTTCCCCTAGTATCCCAGGAGCTGGGGTCCAGCTGAGAGGGGAAAGAGGGCAGGGAGAGGGGGAACAGTCTATGGAGATGGCTGAGTCAGACGTGCTAACGACCGGGAGTTGATGAATCTGCTCTGTCTGTGGACATTATACATCTTGTCATTTTGGGATCGACGTCATGTGTGCTAATAACATGCCTTGGTTCTGATGCATCAGAGATTTTCCTAGGGCAAGGGAGGGAGGGGGAAAGAGAGAGAGAGAGTGTGTGTGTGTCTGTCTGTATATGCCTGCCTGCATGCCTAACAGTGTGAAGATAGTTAAGGGGGTAGACAAAAGAAAAAAGAAAGTTATCCACTTGAAATCCAGAGAACTGTACCAAGCTCCAAGTAAGTAAAAGCAGATGTGGTAAAGTTTAGAAAATCAGGACATTATTTTCCTGTTTCCATTGAATTTTTTTCTAAACACATTATAAATAAGCTTTGAAGTAATACAAAGTGCCCTGTTTGTTTTGCTGATAGCATCTTTTGTAAAAAACTTTATCAATGCTTGTTTAAGTTATAGACTAAATGATATCTCGGTATGGTTAAACAACTGCCCGTATCTGCTGGCAAATACAATGCCGAAATTACTTGCAACGTCTGAGTCACTTAAATGTCCATTTGATTAGATCTTTTGCATTTAATGCTAAACAGATTAAATATTTTGTAGGCTATGAAAATTTCAAAACTAAACCCAATCTCTCATAATTCACATACTCCAGATTCAGAATTTCTGATTTTTTTAGATTAAGCATCAATTTGTAAAAGAATAATCGTAGGCCAGTACTTTAACTATTTCAAGTGAAGACTATGTTCTTTTACGCGATCAATGCTATTTATTGAGCGCTAACTGGGCACAAAGTACTGTACTGAGCACTTGGGAGAGTACAATATAAAGAGTGGTAGACACGTTCCCTACTCATAAAAAGTGAAATCCTTTTTAATAAAAATAATCATAATACTAATTGTAGCATTTGTTAAGCACTTTCCTATATGCCAAAAGCACCATACTAAGTGCTGGTGTAGACACAAGTCAAACAGGTTAGACACAGTCTCTGTCTCTGGTCAGGGAATGTGTCAGTTTATTGTTAGAGTGTACTCTTCCAAGTGCTTATTGCAGTGCTTTGCACACAGTAAGTGCTCAATAGATATGACTTAAAGAATGAATGGTCCCAACTCATAGTGAAGGTAAAGACCCATCATTTGGGTGGAACGTGGGTATTTCAGTGGGTGGGTGGGCAGAGCCACTCAATTTGAAGAATGAAAAATTTATAAAAGAGGGTCAAGAGACTATTCCTTCAGGGAGTTGGGCAAGATAGGCAGCTCCTAGGGAGATTTTGTTGGTCATCCTCCTTTCCAGCCAACACATTTTATTTGTGACTGTGGAGTCTTGGCATTTTTTTCTCTCTTTCTCTCTCTCTTTCTCTCTCTCTTTCTCTCTCTCTTTCTCTCTCTCTTTCTCTCTCTCTTTCTGTCTCTGTCTCTCTCTCTTTCTGTCTCTCTCTCCTGTCTCTCTCTCTGTCTTTCTGTCTTTCTCTTTCTCTCTCTGTCTCTCTGCCTATTTCTGTTTCTCTCTTTCTCTCTGTCTCTCTCTCTCTTTCTCTCTGTCTCTTTCTGTCTCTCTGTTTCTATGTCTGTGTCTCTCTGTCTCTCTTTCTGTCTCTCCTTCTCTCTGTCTCTCTTTCTGTTTCTCTGTCTCTCTGTCTCTCTCTCTTTCTCTCTTTCTCTCTGTCTCTGTCTCTTTCTCTCTTTTTCTCTCTCTCTCTCTTTCTCTCTCTCTCTCTCTCTCTCTCTCTCTCTCTCTCTCTCCTTTCTTTCTCTTTATTCCTCTTTCTGTTTCTCTCTTTCTCTTTCTCTCTCCTTACTCTGTGCCAGGCACTGTTCTAAGCCCCGGGAGAGGAACAGACTCATCAATTTGGACACAGTCCCCATCCTACATGGGGCTCACAATCATAATTCCCATTTTACAGGTGAGGTATTGAGAGGTGACTTGCCCAAGGTCATATAGCAGGCAAATGGCAGAGCCCAGTTTAGAACTCAGGTTCTTCTGACTCTGCCAATCAAACATATTTATTGAGCACCTAGAATGAGCAGAGATTCCAAGGCCTAAGCTCCATGCACTATGCCATGCTGCTTCTCTTCTTGTTGGTTCTTCATAGCCAAGACTGAAGGGTCTCTAGACTGTTAGCCAAAGTTGAAGAGTCTCCAGATTGAAAGTTCATAGTGGACAGGGAATTTGTCTGTTGTTATTATATTGTACTCTCCCAAGCACTTACTACAGTGATTTGCACACAGTAAGGGCTTGATAAATACAATTGAATAAATGAAGTCTGGCCTGGTCAGGGAGGAAATGAGAACGTCCTTTTCATTCACAATCAGGTCAAGCCATCGTCCTGAATATCTGATTAAAGAGGCCACTCCTTCTGTTCCATAGACCCTGGAGACCTTAAAGATGTTTACTGGCTGTTGAGAGAGGATTGCCAAAGGATTCTTCTTCCTGTGAAGGAATGAAAGACAGATAAACCGTGTAAATGGGAAACTTCTCAGATGTGACTAAACTCTAGGGAAGTCAAGGTTTTGAGGTGAAGTTTGAAACCTTTTGAGCTGTTGATATCTCTCCTGGAATTGTCAGGAGTTATTAAATTCAAAACCACCAGCTTTTTTTTCCCACGGTGGGGGAGATGACTGGGGAGGGAGAGCACAGAGGGTTATTACCTCCAGGCAGTAGCTGTCAATCAAGAGGCGGGCCCTGAGGAGACACTCAGCCAGTGGTTTTTGAGTGCTTACTCTGGGCAAAGCACAGAACTAGCTGCTCGGGAGATTTAATAGACATAATCCCTGGCCTCAAAGAGTTGATAATCTAGCGGGGAAGACGGGCACTAAAACAAAATACAGGTTGGGGAAAAGCAACTGAATATAAAAATGTGGATATAAGTGCGGTGGGGATGGGGGGAATAAAGGGGTAAGGATTCATATGGTGGGGGGTATAGAGTGGAGAGATTAGTGAAGGAAGAGGAGATGCGATTTTAGAAGAGCTTTGAGGTGGGGGGAGAGCAGTGGTTTGCCAGAGGTGGGGGGAGGGATGGACATGAGTAACAGGTTGACAGGGAAAGAGAGATGAGCAGTGCACAGTGAGTCGACTGGCATTAGAGGAGCGAACCATTCATTGTCGTATTTATCAAGCGCTTGCTGTGTGCTGAGCACTGTATTATGCACTTAGGAGAGTACACTGTAACAACAGACATATTCCCTGCCCACAATGAGCTTAAAGTCCAGAGTGGGAGAGAGACATTAATATAAATAACACTTGTGTGTCTACCAACTATGTTATATGGCTATATTATACTGTTCCAGGGGCTTAGTACAGTGCTCTGCACACAGTAAGCACTCAATAAATACCACTGATTGATTGCTTTGTGTTTGTAGTGAGTGTTGCAACTATATCCTACTGGCACCAGCTCAATCTAATGTTGAATTGTGCCCAAATCCCAGCACCAAATCCAAATAATTAGAGTTGACTGGCATCTAGGATATTAAGTTGGACTCTATGAATCTGTGGAATGATGCAATGCATTATTAGGGTCACAGAGTACAGACAAAGGCAAAGTACCTGATTATCTTGTATCTACCCCAGCACTTAGAAAAGTGCCTGGCACATAGTAAGTGCTTAACAAATACCATTATTATTATTATTATTATCTCCCTCCCAGAGGAGCCCCCATTGATTTCTAGAAGCAAGAGGAATGGCAGGAAATGAGAAGATGGTTTATCGATGCATGTATTACCCCGTCCTGACAGTTTCCATGTCTGTCCCCTGGTGCTCTCCCTGTTAGGGTTCTCAGTTACTTCTGCTTTTGTGAGGGGCTTTAAAAGCCTCATCTCGTTAATGGAGACTGGACTATTTCTGGAAATCATTTATACCATCCTGCTGGCTTGCAGGTGACCTCTTGCTAGTCAGCCTGCAGCAGCTGCCCCGGTGCCGCATTGTCATCCGTTCTCCTCACACATCCCAAACCGTGGAGCTGTGTTTTCTGGGGGAATTGCTTCAGTGTTGATAGCATTCCCCACATCTCGTTGGAGGTAATCCTGTTCTGTTCTGAAGGATTCTTGGTCAAATCTTGCTAGCAAATGGGCAATCGTAGTTTCTTCAGGTACCTCTCCCGTCTCTCTTCCTGAAGATAGCGATTATGGTGGCATCTTTGAAGTCTGGTGACTTTTCTTCACTGAGGAAAAAACTGGTGGAGGCTTGTGGATATCAGGCTCCCCCTGGGATTGTGGATTTCTGCAGGAATTATATCCAATTTAGGAGTTTTCCATTTCCCTCAGCTTTTACTGAGGAAACAACTTCCTGAAAAAAACACTGCCCAAAGCTTGTTGTGGGCAGAGAATGTGTCTACCAACTCTATTGTATTGTTCTGTTGTACTTTCCCAAGCATTAATATAGTGCTCTGCCCACAGTAACCACTGAATATTTAGAATTGAGTGGTTGGATTGATTTCAAATTTTGGTGGAAACCTTGTGCCTCTTTGGAAGGTTCAAGGAACATTTTTGTGTTCATTGTCCAAGTGACATTTCCCCCTTTGTTCTTCATGAGGGTGATTCCATCTGTACCTTTCAGTAGGCTGAGGTTAGCGCTCAGTATAGTGTTCGTCATACAGTAAGCACTCAAATCCAATTGATTGGCTGATTGTAAAAAGAGGTGTCCCCAATACCACTCTATATGCACTTTCTTTCAACAGGCAGCCTCGTTCATTCAGTGCTACAATGTTGAGACTCTAGCTCATTCCCTAGCGATGAGGGAAGGACTGTTTTTAATCATTGTCAAGTAGCGCCGTGATGTTCCGTGAGGCAATCATTATTTTCGTTCCATTGGTTAATTTTCTACTTGTTATTACCCTGCAGACATGTTTCTCTGGTGAGCCACGTTAGAGTAAGGGGAAGCAGGAGATGTCTAGGGGCTCTTTTTTTCCAGCCCCTTCCCCACTGGGGAAGCAGCTTGGCCTAGTGGATAAGCGCTTAGTACAGTGCTCTGCACACAGTAAGCACTCAAATACAATTGAATGAATGGAGTGAGGGCCTGGGAGTCCTTCAGACCTGGGTTCTAATCACGCCTCTGCCACTTAATAATAATAATGGCATTTGTTAAGCGCTTACTATGTGCAAAGCACTATTCTAAGTGCTGGGGAGGATACAAGGTGATCATATTGTCCTGTGTGGCGCTTGCAGTCTTAATCCCCATTTTACAGATGAGGTAACTGAGGCACATAGAAGCTAAGTGACTTGCCCAAGGTCACACAGCTGACAATTGGCAGAGCTGGGATCACTTGTCTGTTATGTGACATTGGGCAAATCACTTCTCCGTGTCTCAATTCCCTCATCTGTAAAATGGGGATTAAAACTGTGAGTCCCATTAGGACATGGACTGTGTCCAACCTGACTAGCTTGTATCTATCCCTGTGTTTAGTACAATGTACCTAGCACATAGTAAGCACTTCACAAACACCATTTCCAAAAAAGTGTGCTCAAAATAGAACTGTTCTGAAACCCTTGGTGTCACCAGTTGTTGATTGTTTCTCAACAGCTTGACTAAAGGACCAATATCCTGGGTTGCCCACTTGCCAAGGACTGTTGTTAAGGGCAAGGTAAGGGGTGTCTTGTCTCCCCCCTGCAGCCAGCAGGAGATGCACCTGAATGATGTTTGCTGTAGTGGTGAAGGTGTGCCCTGAGCCATCCACACTCTTTCACACGGCCCTCTCGTGATTAGGACCGGGCGTAGGTGAGACAGCTGATGGAAGTTAGGGGTGCAGTCTGTTACTGGGGGGCATGGGCCCCTCGAACTCTGCAGCAACAGTTCCTTGGCTTCCATTTTTATTTATTTTTTTGGTGGTGAGGGTACTTGTTAAGTACTTACTATGTGTGAAACACTGTTCTAAGCACTGAGGTGAAAATTCATTCATTAAGTCATATTGAGTGCTTACTATGTGCAGAGCACTGTACTAAGCACTTGGGAAGTACAAATCGGCAACAGACGGTCCCTACCCAACAGCGGGCTCACAGTCTAGTTAATTAGGTTGGACACAGTCCCTGTCCCGCATAGAGCTCAGAGTCTAAGTAGGAAGTAAAATAGATATTGAATTCCCATTTTACAGTTCAGGAAAGAGAGGCACAGAGAATCGACGTGACTTGCCCAAGGTCGTCTAGCAAGCAGCCAGCATGAGAACCTGGGTCCACTGACTCTCAGGCCCGTGATCCTCCAATTGGCCATGCTGTTTCCCATCTGCTTTATGAATAATAATAAAATTAATAATAATAATTTTGGTATTTATTAAGCGCTTACTATGTGCAAGGCACTGTTCTAAGCGCTGGGGAGGATAAAAGGTGATCAGGTTGTCCCATGGGGGGCTCCCAATCTTAATCCCCATTTTCCAGATAAAGTAACTGAGGCCCAGAGAAGTTAAGTGACTTGCCCAAAGTCACACAGCTGACAGTTGGCGTAGCTGGGATTTGAACCCATGACCTCTGACTCCCAAGCCCTCGCTCTTTCGACTGAGCCACGCTGCTTCGGGACACTCGCTTCTGCTTGGAAAATCCAAGGTGGACTTTTTCTATTTACCAGAAGGATGCAGCCGGGTTGGCTGGTCAGTCAGCTTGTGCATGTTTAGACGTAAATCATCTCGACCAAGTTGGGCAGTGACAGACTTGGAGGACGAGCAGCCAGACTCGGCCCCGTCCCCTCCTGATCCTCCTGAAGTCCGCTGACCCACCTTGAGCTGGCGGGGAGGGTCACTAGCTGCTTTGCCCAAGCAAGGTAGGGACGGAAAGCTCATTATGGTCAGGGAATGTCTGTTTTGTTATACTGCACTTTCCCAAGCACTTAGTACAGTGCTCTACACATAGTAAGTGCTCAATAAATATGACTGAGTGAACAAAACAGCTGTTTAGCTGTTGCTCTACTATTTTTAAGAACATCGGACTCTGGACTTTTAAGCTCCATTTAGGGTGGGAACAATCTACCACCCTGTGATACTGTACAGTTGTATTGTTAGAGTAGCAGCAAGGCTCAGTGGATAGAGCACAGCCTGGGAGTCGGAAGGACCTGGGTTCTAATCCCGGCTTCGCCACATATCTGCTGTGTGACCTTGGACAAGTCACTTCACTTCTCTGGGCCTCAGTTACCACAACTGTCAAATGGGGATTAAGAGTGTGATCCCCATGTGGGACAGGGACTGTCATTCATTCAATCATATTTATTGAGCGCTTACTGTGTGCAGAGCACTGTACTAAGTGCCTGATTAACTAGTATCTGCCCCAGCACTTAGAACAGTGCTTGGCCCATAGTAAGCACTTAACAAGTACTATATTATTACTCTTCCAAGCAGGGCTCTGACCACAGTAAGCCCTCAATAAATTCCATTGATTGATTAATTGGCAGCCTCGCCTGAATGACAAGGAACCTGAATTCGGCTTGCCCAACCAGCCGATTGAGGTCGTCATGTCATTGCCCTTGTGACCCCAAATTGCTTTATTCTTATATGTTTAATCTTTCTTCAGGGAGGGCCCTCGCCCTCCTCCCAGTTTCAAACTGTAGATCGTAAGTCCCTTGAGGACTGGGGACCATATCATATTTTTCCTTTATTGTACTCACTCCCAGCACGCAGTAGGTGCTCAGTAAATACCATTGGATAAACGAATAATCAATCAATTACATTTATCAGGCACCTAACTGTGGGTAGAACACTGTACTAAGCACCTGGGAAAATACAAAGAAGTTAGAAGACAATTTCCCTGCCCTGAAAGTGTTTGCAGTCTAGTGGGGAAGACTTTCACTTAGGTAAATTACAGAAGAAAAAATGCTAGGGGATGGGAAAGGAGGAAAAAAAACCAACAAAGCATATACGGAATTGAAACTGGGGGGGTGGGATTCTGAGAACCAGCAAGGCATTTTTGCTAGTACTGCATCTCTTCAAAAAAAAAATTAATAGTGCTTATAAACATAGTTGAGTATATAAAAGGGAGTGATAAACTTGAAATGTTGGAAACATGCCTTCCAGTCATTTCCCCTTTAAAAATGTTCTTGGAAAAGGGCCTCCATTTTTTATTTTAAATTATTGATTGAATCATTTTTATAAAGGGAAATCTGATAGGAAAACCTGGTTGTATTTTTTTCAAGGAATAAATTTTATTGGCATTCTTTGTTGTCTCTCCCAGTATGAATTAGTTCCTTGCATGATTTACTCCTGTTGTCAACAAAGAAGTCTGCAACTAATTTAAATTAAAACCACCTGCAAGTCTAACAGGATCCATGTGGGATTATTTCTCACCTCCACCAATGATGGGAATGTGTTTTTCTGCTTTCCTTCCCTAGCTTTAATACACACATACACATACACACCACCTCTCCCCTTTCCCCTCCCTCCCTGCAACTCATTTACAAAGTACCATAATTAACAAGTATAAAGACATAACCAATCTATAAGGTGTGTGGTCCTCTGGTGCCATTGAATTCTGCATAATTTGGCCACCAGATTCTGCTCCTGGCTATTGCTTTCTGAATCCTCAGACCCTAGTGGCTCTCTTGGGCCAGGGTTGAGGCAGGTGAAGACATTCTCTGCTCAACCATAGCCTACCCCTTCCCTGCCTGAATGTTACTTTGGGGTCTGTTCTAATCTGTCCTCGCCGGATATCTGAACCCTGGTCCTCCTGGCTCCCAGGCCTGGCTGCTTCTTTCCATTTGATGCTGCCTAAAGCCCATTGAAGACAATGATGAAACTGCTCAAATAATTGGCACCATTCATGTGCTGTGTGACCTTGCGCAAGTCATTTCACTTCTCCATGCCTCAGTAACCTCACCAGTAAAATAGGGATTAAGACTGTGAGCCACATGTGAGATGGGGAATTGGGTCCAACCTGATTCCCCTGTATCTACCCCAGTGCTCAGAAGAGTGCCCGATACAGCACTTAAAAACTTAAGTCCTTAATTATGGTATTAAAAAATACCATAAAAAAGAACCATGGTTACCTGTATATATGTTTGTACATATTTATTACTCCATTTTACTTGTACATATCTATTCTATTTATTTTATTTTGTTAATATGTTTGGTTTTGTTCTCTGTCTCCCCCTTCTAGACTGTGAGCCCACTGTTGGGATGGGGCCGTCTCTATATGTTGCCAACTTGTACTTCCCAAGCGCTTAGTATAGTGCTCTGCACACAGTAAGCCCTCAATAAATATGATTGATTGAAGGATATGCCGGCTTTCAATTTTCTATTTCCTTGTCTATCACGACATTGTTAGTCAGCCTCCTACTGCTTACATAACAGCATTTTATAACAGCGTTTAGCTCTGCGATGCCAGTATAGATTTTAGTGTGATCGGCTTCCCTAGTGCAAACCGATACACTTATCCCCTTTTCGTTAGATTTATTTCCAGCCCATAATGCCTTTTAGACTGTTAGCCCACTGTTGGGTAGGGACTGTCTCCATATGTTGCCAACTTGTACTTCCCAAGCGCTTAGTACAGTGCTCTGCACACAGTAAGCTCTCAATAAATACGATTGATGATGATGATGGTGGTGGATTCGGCTGTTTCACTATCTTATGGAAGCGTTCCAGGGCTTGTCTCTCTAGGACATATTTGTTGGTGAAGGGCCATTCATGATTGACTGTTGCTAGCAGATCTGTTGAGCTTGGATGTGCTACCCTGAGGTGCGGGAGCACATTCTAGAGCCCGTGTCCAGGCCTCTGGAACATTCTCCATCACCCCTGTCTAAAACAAATTCAACAGCACCGGTTCCTGCTTTATCTCTTTGGTCATAGGGAATGGTTCAGGTAAGGCAGCCTAGAAGCAGCTTGGGCTAGTGGAAAGAGTGTGGGCTTGGGTGCTAATCATGGCTCTACCACTGCTGCATAACCTTGGGTGAGTCACTTCGCTTCTCCGGGACTCATCCGCAAACTGGAGATTCAATGCCTGTCCTTCCTCCTGCATAGACTGTGAACCCCATATGGAACCTGATTATCTTGTACCTACAGGAGCACTTAGTACAGTGGCTCAGTGGAAAGAGCATGGGCTTTGGAGTCAGAAGTCATGGGTTCAAATCCTGGCTCCGCCAATTGTCAGCTGTGTGACTTTGGGCGAGTCTCTGTGCTTTGGTTACCTCATCTGTAAAATGGGGATTAAGACTGTGAGCCCTCCGTGGGACAACCTGATCACCTTGTAACCTCCCCAGCACTTAGAACAGTGCTTTGCACATAGTAAGTGCTTAATAAATGCCATTGTTGTTATTATTATTACTATTATTACAGTGTTTGGCAAGCACAGGGTTGTTGAAAGTGACTTGGGTAATTTGGCCTAGGAAGAGAAAAATATATCAGAGGAGAATGTATCTCTGTATGGGGGTCCATGAGTGTGACGATGCGTGTTTGTGTTCTGTAATAATAATTGTGGTATTTGTTAAGCACTTATGTTGTGGCAAGCAATACAGTAATGGCTGGCATAGATCCAAGATAATCAGGGCGGTCACAGATTCTGTCCCACATGGGGCTCACGGTCTAACCGAGGGAGAACTGGTATTGAATCCCCACTTTACAGATGAGGAAACTGAAGCACAGAGCAGTTAAATGACTTGCCCAAGGCTATCCAACAGTCTGGTGGTGGAGCAGGGATTAGAACTCAGCTCCCCTTACTTCCATTACTTCCCCTTACTTATTATTATTATTATTATTATTATTATTATTATTATTATTATTATTATTATTATTATTCCAGTCCCCTACTCTTTCCCCTAGGCCACCCCACTTCTCACTGGTTCTTCAGTGCTGCTGCTATTCATCATCAACAGTGTCTGTTGAGCGCTTACCGTGTGCAGAGCACTGTACTGAGTGCTCAGAAGAGTTCACTACAGCAGAGTTGGCGGACGTGTTCCCTGCCCACATCGACTCTTAACGATGCCCAAATCAGACGTGGGAGTGGGGCACGACTAATGCCCTTCTCTGTACCAGAGGAAGGGAATGATAGTTCCTGAGAGAGCTCTGGTGGCAGAGGCATAACAATTAACTAGCAGATTGCGCCAGGTGTTGTTCTAAGCACTGGGGAAGATACAAGACAATCGGGTTGGATGCAGTCCCTGTCCCACATAGGTTAAGCGCTTAGTACAGTGCTCTGCACACAGTAAGCGCTCAATAAATACAATTGATTGATTGATTGACTCACAATCTTAATCCCACTTTTACAAATGAGGAAATTGAGGCCCAGAGAAGTGAAGTGACTTGCCAAGGTGTCACTGTGGACAAGTGGCAGAGCCAGGGTTAGAACCCAGGTCCTTCTGATGCCAAAGCCCGCGCTCTATCCACTAGGCCACGCTGCTTCCGCACTGCTGAAGTCCTCTCCTGATTCCTGCAGGCCAGCCTGCTCTGTCTTCTGCGGTCAGCTCCCCACCGCTGCCGTTTGTCCCGACCTGAAGACAGGCGAGGCCTTGAAGATTGTTCTCCAACCCCAATGCCCTGCAGAGTTGCTTTAGAGAAGCAGCGTGGCTCAGTGGAAAGAGCCCGAGCTTTGGAGTCAGAGGTCATGTGTTCGAATCCCAGCTCCGCCAATTGTCAGCTGTGTGACTTTGGGCAAGTCACTTCTCTGGGCCTCAGTTACCTCATCTGTAAAATGGGGATTAAGGCTGTGAGCCCCCCGTGGGACAACCTGATCACCTTGTTACCTCCCCAGCGCTTAGAACAATGCTTTGCGCATAGTAAGCACTTAATAAATGCCATCATCATCATTATTATTATTCTTTATGGGGAAAGGTGATTTCAGGCCTGTGATATTGAAAGGTCTGTTAGCAGAGTCGATCCTAATTTTCGATGAGGAAGCAGCGTGTCCTGGGGTGGAGACAGCACAGCCCTAGGTGTCAGAGGGACCTGGGTTCAAGTTCTATCCACTGCTTTTCTGCTGGGTGACCTTAGGCAAGACCCTTCACTGGGCCTCAATTTTCTCATCTGAAAAATGGGGATTAAGACTGGGAGCCCCATGTGGGGCAGGGACTGTATCCAACCTGATTAGTTTGTGTCTACCACAATGCTTAGTACAGTGCCTGGCACAGAGTAAGGGCTTAACAAATGCCATTTAAAATAAATACTTGCTGAGGGATCTTGGGCAAGTCACTGAATCTCTGGACTTCAGTTTAGACCGTGAGCCCTACGTGGGGCAGGGGCTGTGTCCAACCTGATTAACTTATTTCTACTACAGCTCCTAGAATGGCATCGACACATCTTAAGTGTGTAACAAATAAAATAAAAAAGAATACAGGCTAATTTTGCCACTTGTTATTAAAAAGATCGGAAACATTCCTAAAGTCCATTGAGTTAAGGGAAAAGAGAATGGTAATCATTTCAGAAGCAGCGTGGCTCAGTGGAAAAAAGCACGGGCTTTGGAGTCAGAGGTCATGGGTTCAAATCCTGGCTGTGCCAATTGTCAGCTGTGTGACTTTAGGCAAGTCACTTCACTTCTCTGTGCCCCAGTTCCCTCATCTGTAAAATGGGATTAAGATTGTGAGCCCCCCGTGGGACAACCTGATCACCCTGTTACCTCCCCAGTGCTTAGAACAGTGCTTTGCACACAGTAAGCGCTTAATAAATGCTATCATTATTATTATTATTATTATTACAGTTAAGTAAACTTGTAGCTTTAGCAAGTTAATTTATCTACAGCAGATTGGAGACAGGACCACAAAGCATTCAGCCTTTAGAGTACTCATGATGTTTGAGGTGATTTTTTGAGATGTCTTCCAAAGCACTGCAAATAAAGGGTTTCAAAGTGGGTGTCAGCATGCCTTTAATTAGTTATTTCCTATTTTTGGAAGTTGAATGTCAACAACTTAACAAGAATTTTAAAATTCCATTTGGCAGCTCCTGGAAAATGGTAAAATTGAGCTTGTTTTGATTCCTATTTTTAACATCCTCCACCTAGGAGAAATGGGAGGTTATTTTTAAAATGATAGATAAAATCAGGGGTCAGTTGTTTTTGTGCATAGCTTAATATTTTTGCTGTTCTTGGAAATCAGGAAAGATACTGTAGACTATTTAATTGTGCTTTAAGCGGGTTGTGGTGTGGAAGGTAGGAAATTTCACATTCTACACTCTGTTTGCGAGCCAGCTTTAAAAACGTATCAACAAGCCGAAGGTATCGAATTCACACGCCTATTTTTCCATCCTGAACCAGAGCCGCCCTGGGTGTAGTAGGGAAGGGAGAATAAGGGGGGAAATGCTTCATGGAAAGCACTGACGTTCCCTCCCAAAATTGCTTTAAATCTCAGCTTCCCTGCTTGATGGGGGAGAGAGAAATGACTTTCTGAAGGTTTCCAATGTTTCTCTTAAAAAAATAAATTCAACTAAAATTAATCTAATTTAAAGTTGGAAAAAATGTTTGCCGTCTTTAGAACAATGTTTTGTCATGAAGTCTTTTCTGGCTTTTTTCACCTCACTTTCCTCCTTCTCCTCCTCCTCCTCTTACACCATTTAGAGAGTTTGGCTCTTTGATCGCTTAAGCAAAACGCATCTGTCTTGCCTTTGGCTGAGCCTTCGTGGGGTGAGAGAGTGGCAGAGAGGAAGCAGACTGTGTGTAATGGTGCCTCGGGCACATTTTGGTGAAAAATCTCTCCATTTAGGATGGTAGCCACCCAGAGGGCCAGGTTGGGTGTCTGGGAATGAATTGTGGCTAAGATCTGGTGGTGTCCAAGAGTGCAGAATGGAACAGACCCTTGGGTCTTTTATTTTAGACTGTGAGCCCACTGTTGGGTAGGGACTTTCTCTATATGTTGCCAACTTGTACTTCCCAAGCGCTTAGTACGGTGCTGTGCACACAGTAAGTGCTCAATAAATACGATTGATGATGATGATAAGGGGATGTTCTGTAGGCACCAAGTCCAGAGGCCCGTGGATAAAGAAGCAGCATGGCCTAGTGAATAGGCCATTAGGCCATGGTCCTGGGAGTTAGAAGGACCTGGGTTCTAATCCCCACTCCACACTCTTCTGCTGGGTGACCTTGGGCAAGTCACTTCAATTCTCTGGGCCTCAGTTCTCTCATCTGTAAAATGGTGATTAAAACTGTGAGCCCCCCTATGGGACAGGGACTGTGTCCAGCCCGATTTTCTTGTATCCACCTCAGTACTTAGTACAGTGGCTGGCACATAGTAAGCACTTAACAAAAACTATTATCAGGCACTTAACAAATACCACTATTATTATTAGAGGTGGGCAGACATCCCGTTGCATATGGGACAGTCCAGTTAGTGGCTGATTCCGCCCTGCAATCCGGTGTGGATTTGATGCTGGATGTCTTCCCCTTTAGAATGAAAGCTCATTGTGGGCAGGGAATGTATCTGTTTATTGTTGTACTCTCTTGAACACTTAGTACAGTGCTCTGCACACAGTCAGTGCTCAGTAAATACGATTGAAGATATTCTGAGCCGCCACTGAGTTCCGTGGCTAGCCAACGGGGCCCGAGTTCAGAGGGCTGTAGGAGGAGAATCAATCAATCAATCAATCGTATTGAGCGCTTACTATGTGCAGAGCACTGTACTCAGTGGCACTGAGGCAAATGGGAGGGATTAGGGTGGGGGGCGAGCAGGAGGTCACCTGGAAAAATGCTCCAGGTTTGGGCAAACTCAAGGTGCTTTTGCAAAGTGGCCCTTCTGTCGATAGGCTGGATGGTCTTCTAGACTGTGAGCCTGTTGTTGGGTAGGGACCGTCTCTATAGATTGCCAACTTGTACTTCCCAAGCGCTTAGTACAGTGCTCTGCACACAGTAAGCACTCAATAAATGCGATTGAATGAATGCGTGGGGTGACACCCAGCTCTATGTGTCCGGTAGTTTAGCGGGCCACATTTGGTGGTGGGACAAAGGACTGTTGTTTCTCCCCAAGTGGGTCCTTCCACTCACAGATGCCATCTTCTTGTTTCTGACTAAAAACCCCACTCTCCATCCCTCTCAGGATCCAGGGGACCCACAGCACAGGTCCCTGTCGCAAACATTCCCCTGCCCTCTGGTCCTGCTCTACTCCACCCTGCCCTACTCCTCTCCGGCCCTGTCCTCCTCTGCCCTGCCCGACTAGAAGGTTACTCTGGACTCCAGGCTTCACCCCCGACTGCGTGACTGGACGCTGCTTCTGGAGGGAAGCACCGTGCAGCCTCGGCAGAAGACTCCAACTTGGCAAAGGAGAAAAGCGTGAGAACCATCTCTGGCATTTCCTGTTGGTGGAGCGGAGCCCGGCCGTGTTCGGGGTTGGTATTTTGTGTTATCATTGGCCGGACACCCCAGCCTCGAAAGAAAACATCGGTGCAACTTTACTGGTGAGGTGGGAGTGCCAGCCATAAAAATTCTCACTTTCCCTTTTAAAACCTCCCCCCATCTGTCCTCGAGGAACGCAAACAGAAGGAATAGCGATTGTCAGCTTCCCTTCCATCTGGGTGCAGCGGTGTATTTTGACTCCAAGCACAATAAAACAACCCGAGTTGCTGGTGGTAGATGACACAATGACCCAAATATGTCTTTAAGAAATCATTTATTGCTGTCCATAAACAGGCAAGTTAGCACAAGGGATGATAAAACAACACGGGTCATTCTTCCTCTCGCCGGGAACTGCAGCGGCCCATTCTGATTCCAGATGGGCCGGGTGTGCTTTTCCATGTGTTTTCCAATGCTTCGGCGGCGGGTGTCAGGCGGGCTGGCTTTTCAGCTTGAGGTCTTCCTGCGGCAACACGCTGGCCCCTGCTCCCCGTCACAAAGCCGGGCATTGTCTCAGGTCCATCCGGTTTGGGACTAGCCAAGCCATTGAGGGCAGGCTCCTGGCAGAGGTCACAGGCCGGCTTGACCGCAAATCCAGCACCTCACGGGCCTAAAACCCCACCGCCCCTCCCGGAGGTCAGCATGAGCGTTGTCCCCCCGAAACGATCGCCCAGGGGGTGTGACACCACACAACTAGACTATCAGTGCGTTGTCAGGGGCTTTAAGGAGTGTTGAGCTACAGTCATTCAGCTACGGAGAAGCAGCGTGGCTCAGTGGAAAGAGCCCGGGCTTTGGAGTCAGAGGTCATGGGTTCTAATCCTGGCTCCGCCAATTGTTAGCTGTGTGACTTTGGGCAAGTCGCTTAACTTCTCTGGGCCTCAGTTCCCTCATCTGTCAAATGGGGATTAAGACTGAGCCCCATGTGGGACAACCTGATCACCCCGTATCGCCCCAGCACTTAGAACAGTGCTTTGCACATAGCGCATAACAGATACCATTATTATTATTATTATTATTATTATTATTATTATTATTCAACTGAGTGGCCATTAGCATCTCTGAGAAACAGCGTGACCTAGTGGTTGGGTCCGGGAGTCGGAAGGATCCGGGTTCTAATTCCAGCTCTGCCACTTGTGTGCTGGATGACCTTGGGCAAGTCATTTCACTTCTCTGGGCCTCAGTTCCCTCATCTGTAAAATGGGGATTAAGACTGTGAGCTCTATTTGGGACATGGACTCTGTCCAACCAGATTGGCTTGTATTAGCTTTGTTCATCCCCCCCATCCCAGCCCCATGGCACTAATGTACATATCTTTATATTAATGTCTGTCTCCCCCATCTGGACTGTAAGTTCCTTTTGAGCAGGGAATGTCTGTTTGTTATTGTATTGAACTCTCTCAAGGGCTTAGTACAGTGCTCTGAGCACAGTAAGTGCTAAATAAATATTACTGAATAAATGAATCTACCCCAGGGCTTACTACAGTGTCTGGCACGTAGTAAGCGCTTAACAAATACCATAAAAAAAAATTTGCCAGATGACCTTAGGCAAGTCACTTAACTTCCCTGTGCCTCAGTTCTCCTGTGCTCCTGCCTACTTATTACACTGTGAGCCCCACGTGGGACAGGGAATGTGTCCAACCTAATTTAACTTGTATCTAATTCCAGCACTTAGAATGGTGTTTGAACATAGTAAACACTTAATAAATACCATAAAAACAAAACCAAAAAACAAGCCTGAGAAGATCTTCTTCTATTAGACAGTTAGGAAGCAGCAAGCGTGGCTCAGTGGAAAGAACCCGGACTTTGGTGTCAGAGGTCAGGGGTTCAAATTCCGGCTCCACCAACTGTCAGCTGTGTGACTTTGGGCAAATCACTTCACTTCTCTGGTCCTCAGTTACCTCATCTGTAAAATGGGGTTTAAAACTGTGAGCCCCCCGTGGGACAACCTGATCACCCTGTAACCTCCCCAGCGCTTAGAACAGTGCTTTGCACGTAGTAAGCGCTTAACAAATATCATTGTTATAATTACCTAGTGAAAAGAGCCTTCAGGGTAACGTTCGGCAAATGTCTTACCTTTCCTGGGCCTCAGTTTCTGCATCTTTAAAATAGGATGAAATACCCACCTTCCCTCCCCCTTAGGTGGTGATCCCCTCATGGGACAAGGATTATGTCTGCCTTGGTTATCGCATCTACTCCAGCGCTCAGCACAGTGTTTGGCACACAGTAAGCCCTGAGGAATTACCACAGTGATTACGATTCATTCCCAGCTCTGCTCCTTGTAAGAGTTTCCATGTGCCAGTTTACTACTAGGATGGCAGAAGGTAACTATATACTCAGCAGGCTGCAGATGGGGAAGCAAGGGCTAAGAATAGCACCGTAGCTAATCGAGCAGACTCCTCCATGGCCAAAAGAGCATGTTTGCACTCAGGTGGGTGTCTCTTTATGAGCCACTTAAACGAAATGGAAAATTTACAGCCCGGTCTGTGTTGAGTCGCTTCCAAAGGCCCCGGTGCATCCGCCCGTTTCAGAGGTACTACTGAGGTTTCACAAAGCTCTCCAGCTTTACACTCCCCACCCCAGGGGATGAGCTGGAGCTGGCTAGGGTTGGGTTGGGCCCAGGCGTTCCCGTGAAGGCAGGGTTGGCGTGTTTGCGCTGTAGTTAACGGGTTGCTGGAAAGAAGAGTGCAGCGTTTCCTGGGGAGTGCTCCCCTTCCGCCCCCTGCCACTCCACTCCATTCCAGACTTGGCGTGCCCTATGGCAGGCACTTCACCCTTTACACCCGGCTACCTGGGGCCGACTTTAAGGCGATGGTCATTTAGACTGTGAGCCCACTGTTGGGTAGGGACTGTCTCTATATGTTGCCAATTTGTACTTCCCAAGCGCTTAGCACAGTGCTCTGCACATAGTAAGCACTCAATAAATACGATTGATGAGGATGATGATGATTAGAGAGCAAAACACTCAAACCATCACTGACCTCTCGCCCCATCCTGCCTCTGGCCTGGAACGCCCTCCCTTCTCGTATCCTACAGACGGTCGTTCTCCCCGCCTCAAAGCTTTATTGAAGACAAGTCTCCCCCAGATGGCCTTCCCTGCCTAAGCCCTCATTTCCTCTTTTCCCACTCCCTTCTGCGTCACCCTGACTTGCGCCCTTTATTCTTCCCCTCTCCCAGCCCCACAGTCAATCAATCGATCAGTCAATCGTATTGAGCGCTTACTGTGTGCAGAGCACTGTACTAAGTGCTTGGGAAGTACAAGTTGGCAACATATAGAGACGGTCCCTACCCAACAGTGGGCTCACAGTCTAGAAGGGGGAGACAGGGAACAAAGCAAATCATATTAACAAAATAAAATAAATAGAATAGATATGTACAAGTAAAATAGACTGTTAGCCCACCTTTTAGACTGTTAGCCCACTGTTGGGTAGGGATTGTCTCTATATGTTGCCAACTTGTACTTCCCAAGCGCTTAGTACAGTGCTCTGCACACAGTAAGCACTCAATAAATACGATTGATTGATAGAGTAATATGTACAAACATATATACAGGTGCTGTGGGGAAGGGAAGGAAGTAAGGCAGGGAGGATGGAGAGGGGGAGAGGAAGGAGGGGGGGCTCAGTCTTATGTACATCCATCATTTATATTCATGGCTGTCTCCCCCTCTAGACTGTAAGCTTGGTGTGGGCAGGGAATGTGTTTGTTACATTGTACTCTCCCAAGTGTTTAATTCAGTGCTCTGCATACAGTAAATTCTCAAATAGTACTGACAGATTGGCGCGATTGTGTCAGGCAAGGGGGTGGCTGGGGGAGATGCTCTGAGAGTTCTCTCCACCCCCGCCCCACCGTCAGCAGATTTGGGGGGCCGCACTGAGCCAGCCTGCACCTCTGGCGACAGGAAGTTAGGCCGCTCAGATTTAACTAACTCTCGACCACAACCTGCTTTACACTACGCCCTGCTCACCGGGGTTGGCTCTTCTGTTTAGGATAGACAGTGGTCATTGTGATGAAGGCCCCAGCTAACATTGGGTACTGTACTGGGCATCCTCCGGTACTTACCCATCCACCTCCCCATCAAAGAGAAGCTCCCTTCCTTCGGCTCTACCGTGCTAAATTAGGTCTCAATCTGTCAGTCGTATCTACTGAGTGCTTACTATACGTAGAGCACTGTACTAAGCAGTTGGGTGAGTACCAAACAAATGGTAGACTCATTCCCTGCCCACAACAAGCTCTCCCTCTCTTTCCTTCCCTAGCTGATCTCATACTACGACCCCTCTCCCAGAGTTTGGGAGAAGGTTGCTGCCCGATCCAAGGGGCAGAAGCTATTGATAGTTTTGCAGACAGTAAGAAGCAGTGTGGTCCGGTGGTTAGAGCACAGGCCTGCGAGTCAGAAGGAGCTGGGTTCTAATCCAGCCTCTGCTACTCACCATCTTTGTGACCTTGGGCAAGTCACTACACTGGGCCCGTGCCCAACTTGATTGGCTTGTCTCTAACCCAGCACTTAGTACAGGGCCTGGTCTTGGGTTCTAATCCCAGCTGTGTGTCCTTGGGCAAGTCACTTAACTTCTCTGTGCCTCAGTTCCCTCATCTGTAAAATGGGCCTCATATGGGACAACCTGATAACCTTGTATCTACCCTAGTGCTTAGAACAGTGCTTGGCACATACTAAGTGCTTCCCAAATGCCATTATTATTATTACATAGTAAGTACTTAAAAAATTCCATTAAAAACAAACAAAAAAAAACACCCCTCAGGTTGCGAATGGAGAGAAGAATTACAACCAAAGATTTTCCCCAAAACATTTAGTTGCCATTTTTCTAGAGTATTCAAATTGTAAACTTGCCCCAGGTTTAGTACAAGATAATCAGGTTCCACATTGGGTCACAATCTTAGTAGGAGGGATAACAGGCATTAAATCCCCATTTTACAGATGAGGTAACAAGTACAGAGACATGAAGTGATTTGCCCAAGGTTACACAGCAGATGAGTGGCAGAGCTGGGATTAGTGCCCAGATCCTCCTGTGCCTAGGCCCTTGCTCTTTCCATGAGGCCAGACTGCTTCTCTTCAGCATGGTGGATCTCAGTCTTTCTATTTGTAAATTGGGTGGCTCTCGTGCTCACGGAGCCTAATGCAGATACAGTAAAGGGCTTTGTGCTGCCCAGGAGGAAAGCATTGCTAATTTAGAGAGTGGCCTTAGTATGTTAGACGGCAGACGGAAAAGAATGCAGACTGAGTTTCCTTGCCCTATCATCTCTGAAGATCTGCAGTTAAGAGAATTTACATTAACTGTCTGAAAGAGGAAAATTAAGACTCGACTTTCATTATTGCTTTTTGCTGAACTCATCTAGGATCCTTTGCCAGAGGTACGTTCAGCTGAGCTTGTCCATTCTGAGCGGGACGAATACTGTACCCAAATTTTTTTAATGGTATTAATGGTATTTAATGGTATTTGTTAAGCGCTTTACTAGGCGCCAGGAACTATACTAAGCACCGGGGTAAATACAAGCTAATCAGGTTGGGCACAGTCCATGCCCTGCATGGGGCAAACAATCTTAATCCTCTAGACTTTGAGCCCATTGTGGGCAGGAATGTGTCTGTTGTTATCTGTTGTCTGTCTCTTCCAAGTGCTTAGTAATAATAATAATAATAATAATAATAATAATGGCATTTATTAAGCGCTTACTATGTGCAAAGCACTGTTCTAAGCGCTGGGGAAGTTACAAGGTGATCAGGTAGTCCCACGGGGGGCTCACAGTTTTAATCCCCATTTTCCAGATGGGGGAACTGAGGCTCAGAGAAGTGAAGTGACTTGCCCAAGGTCACACAGCAGACATGTGGCGGAGCCTGGATTCGAACCCATGACCTCTGACTCCAAAGCCCGGGCTCTTCTCCACTGAGCCACGCTGCTCCTCTAGTACAGTGCTTTGCACACAGAAAGCGCTCAATATACACAAATTGAATGAATTTTACAGATGAGGGCACTGAGGCAGGGAATTTAACCAAGGTCACCCAGCAGACAAGTGGCAGAGCAGGATTAGAACTCAGGTCCTTCGGACTCTCAGGCCCATGCTCTATCCACTAGGCCACACTACTTCTCCTACCACCCCACCCGCCCCCTCCAAATACAGACTGTTCCTCAGCAACTTCTGTGGACCGCAAGCCTTAGGGTTAATCTCACAACCCAATTGTCGCTCTGGTGTGTTGGCAGGAGATAATCTTTCAACTCAGGAAAGCAACCAAAATGTATCCCCCTGGAAAGAAAGCTGTGTAATATCCCAGGTCCGGCAACAATAGTGCTAGTATGAACATCTGGGGCCCTTCCCTTGACTTTTTGACCATCCGGCCAATTTTGTAAAAAAGACATTAATTTTCTGGTGAGGTCTTTGTCGAGATCCGAGCCGGGTCCTCCCCTTCTACCTACCGGCAACCCTCCCGGGAGCCGAAGGTCGAGTTGCTTGACGGGCGTCCTGAGAGACTGACCGACAATGCGATGACCTCCCTCCCTTGCTCTTTTCGACTCGGTCCTTATGCCAAACAAGCTACGTCCAGACATCTTGGATCCTGCCATACGGAGAAACTGGCTGCTAGATAGCCTGGGAGTCAGATGGATCTGGGTTCTGATCCCAGCCTCCACCCCTTAATAATAATAATAATAATAATGTTATTTGTTAAGTGCTTACTATGTGCAAAACACTGTTCTAAGCACTTAATAATAAAAAATAATGATGGCATTTATTAAATGCTTACTATGTGCAAAGCACTGTTCTAAGCGCCGGGGAGGTTACAAGGTGATCAGGTTGTCCCACAGGGGGCTCACAGTCTTAATCCCCATTTTCCAGATGAGGTAACTGAGGCCCAGAGAAGTTAAGTGACTTGCCCAAAGTCACACAGCTAAGTGGCGGAGCCGGGATTTGAACCCATGACCTCTGACCCCAGAGCCCGTGCTCTTTCCACTGAGCCACGCTGCTTCTCATAAGCAAATCAGGTTGGACACAGTCCCTGTCATACTTGGGGCTCACAGTCTCAATCCTCATTTTACAGATGAGGTAACTGAGGCACAGAGATGTTGCCCCAGGTTCACACAACAAAATGGCAGAGCTGGGATTAGAACCCATGATCTTCTGACTTCTAAGACTGTTTCTATCCACTACACCATGCTGCTGCACTACTTCTCAAGCACTTGTCTGCTGTGTGACCGCGGGTAAGTCACTTCACTTCTCTGGGCCTCGGTGACCTCGTCTCTAAAATGGGGATGAAGGCCACGAGCCCCGTGTGGGACACGGACTGTGTCCCACCTGATTGTGGCTACTCCAGCTCTAAGGACAGTGCCTAGTACATAGTAAGCGTTTAATAAATACCATAAAAAAAAAGACGAGCAGTCAGCTTAGCTCTGCAGGGGGCTTGGGGGGAGCCAAGACGTTACGTTGTTTCCAAGAATTGGAATCCTTGTCCGGAGAGGTGTTCTTAGAACACACATGCCGTTTCTTTGCCATTTGGAAATTAATGGGCTGGAACGTGTTTTTTTGAAAAGGCTGTCATTGACTTGCGCGTGCTCTCTGGCTCTTCCAAGCGAGTCCAAAGCGGAGCCCAAATGCTAAGCTGAAGTGGGCTCTCCGTAATTAACCACATACACAGAAGACTGACAGCAAGAAAGGAAACTGCCAAGGGAATGAAGCGTCAGGCTGGATCTGGGATCACCTGAACGTTTCTTCTTTCTGCCACAGAGCCTCAAACCCCTAATCTCCTCTTTGAGGATCTGATCTGATCCTCCCTTTGCCCAGTGGAAAGAGCAAGGGCCTGTGGGTCAGAGGATCTGGGTTCTAATCCTGGCTCCGTCACTTGTCTGCTGGGTGACCTTGGGTGAGTCACTTCACTTCTCTGGGCCTCAGTTACCTCATCTCTTAAAACGGGGATTAAGACGGTGAGTCCCATGTTGGACAGGGACTGTGTCCAACCTAATTAGCTTGCATCTCTCCCTGTGCTTAGTACGGCGCATCAACGTAGCACTTGATAAATATCGTAGAGAAAAAGCAAAACCTTAGTGTAGCTGTTTCCCTTTTCAGCCACTTTTCTGAAACTTTTATCATATAAAAATGATTTTAAAGTGAATCGAACACAGGCTTTTGTCATGGAAACACCCCAAGTTGCTATTCAAAACCTGAATCCTTATCCCGTTAAATATATTCACCAGTGTCACTCTAGTGAAAGTCTCCCCTCTCCAGTATCAACAGTATATCATTTGAGAGTGAAATTAGAACAACTGAGTGTTTTGGAGTTTAAAATCTTAAAATACCTCCTCAGCACGGATACGGTGGGTTATTAGCGTAACGTAATTATGTGTCTTGTGATTGTGTCTCGGAAGATTTCATCCATTGGTTTTTGAAAAGGTTTATAGGTAAGTTTTGAGAAGCTTACGTTTCTGGAATTTTTTAGCCAGTGGAATTTCTGATGCTACAGTAAATTAAAAAGTTGGATGATTTTCATATGCTATCCTGTTTCACTAATACAGGACAAGCTCGAACCACACTAGAGCAATAATTACTTAACCTAAATCAGAGACCCACTCAGGCCAAACAGCTGCTTTCACTTTGCTAGGAGATCCATTTGATTTACCCTTTCAGCTTTCATTACTGCAGAAGACAAAACTTCACTTGGGTTTTTAACCCTGACTTCTCTACCTTGTTTGCTGCCTGCTCTACAATTGCATGGTTGAACTGTTGCCGCCACCGGACCCTCCTGCAGAGCTACCGTGGTGGGGCTTGAGACCCCGGCCTGGGATTTTTCCAGAGCGATGCAACTGGTGGTCCTCAATCAGCCACTGGTATTTATTGAGCACTTTACGATTAATAATCATAATTGTCGCATTTGTTGAGTGCTTACTTTGTGTCAGGCACTGTACTAAGTGCTGGAGCGGATACAAGCAAATCAGATTGGACACAGCCGCTGTCCCACATGGGGCTCGCAGTCTCAATCCCCATTTTACAGATGAGGTAACTGAGGCGCAGAGAAGTGAAGCGACTTGCCCAAGGTCACACAGCAGATGAGTGGCGGATCTGGGATTGAAACCCATGACCTTCTGATTCCCTGGCCCATGCTCTAGCCATTATGCCATGCTACTTTTCACCTTATTAAGCGCTTGGGAGAGGACAGTGCAACAGAGTTGGTAGACATGTTCCCTGTAAGCGCGTCCTCTAGACAGTAAGCTTGTGGGCAGGGAATGTCTGCTTATTGTTATATTGTACTTTCCCAAGCGCTTAGTACAGTGCTCTGCACCCACTAAATACGATCCTCTGTCCTTACCTTCCTGGGCCTGAGACTTGCTCATGGATGGATCAGTCAATCAACAGTGGTATTTACTGAGCGCTTACTGTGTGAGGAGCACTATACTAAGCACTTAGAAGAGTCCAGTACAGTAGAATCGTGCCCTCTAGGAGCTTCCAGTCTAGTGGGATGGCTAGGGACAACCAGGAACCAGCTCTCCTGAGTCCTTAGTTTGAGCAAGAATGATAATTGTGGTATTTGTTAAGCACTAAGTACCAGGAGTTATAATAATTGTAGCACTCAGTGAGCACTTACGTTGTTAATAGCTGGAGTGGAGTAAGCTCATGGTGGTAGGGAGTGTCACTGTTTATCGTTGTATTGTACTTTCCCAACCGCTTAGTGCAGTGCTCTGCACACAGTAAGCACTCAATAAATACGATTGAATGAATGAATGAACGAATAGAGATAATGCAATCAGATCAGAAACCCTGACTCAGTCTGAGGGAAAAGAACAGGTGTTTGATTCCCATTTTACAAGTGAGGAAACTGAGGTTCAGAGAAGTGAAGTCACTTGTCCAGAGTCACACAGCAGGTGAGTGGCAGAGCAGAGTTAGAACATCACTTGTGCCCATAGCCTTATATAATGATGGTATTTATTAAGCGCTTGCTATGTGCAAAGCACTGTTCTAAGCGCTGGATGCTGTTACTTCTATCTGAAATGTATTTTTATGTCTGTCTCCCTCACTATACCGTAAGCTTGTTGGGGGGCAGGAAACGTGTTTTCTGTATTGGATTTCCCTCTCTGAAGCAGCAGCTTCATCGTCAGTATTTATTGAGCTCTCACTGTGTGCAGAGCACTGAACAAAGCACTTGGGAGAATACAGTACAATGGGGTAGACAGGTTTCCTGCCCGCACCAAGCTTACAGTCTAGATGACTTCGTCCTGTGCTCTGCACAGAGTAAGCACTCAATAAATACCACTGGTTGGGTCAGCTAACACCCAACCCTGTGCTCTTTCCACAAGACTGGGCTGGGAGAGCAAGGTGGCAACCTGCAGAGCTGGGGGACTACTGCTTTAGTGTCCTGGCCACTGGTGACCTCAGTGAGTGGGTTTCTGGGGGAGGATGGGTACATTGTTGCCCCAATCAGGAGGAGTGGGGTGTTGATTTTTTGGGGTGGGGGAGCTCGGGAGGGTTTTCTGAAGGTTCTCAACTCACTTCCCCATTTGGAAGTGCAGAAGGAAACTTTTTTTTATGGTATTTACTGACTGTTTCAGGCACTGTTTAGAGCGTTGGGATAGATACAAGATAGGTTGGACACCATCCCCCGTGAGCCAGTCAGTCAGTCGTATTTACTGAGCACTTGTGTGCAGAGCACTGTACTAAGTGCTTGGGAGAGTACAATATAACAATAAAAGATACATTCCCTGCCCACAACAAGTTTAAGGTCCACATAGGGCTCATAATCTTAATCCTCTCTCGCCCCATTGTACAGATGAGGTATCTGAGGCCCAGAGAAGTGTCTGCTGTGTGACCTTTGGCAGAGCTGGGATTAGAACCCAAGTTCTTCTGACTCCAAAGCACATGTTCTATCCATTAAATCAGGCTGCTTCTCCCGGACTCTGCATTGCATTCAGGTGGGTTTGTCAGAGTCAAGTTTATTTCTACTAGCACTAGTAGGGAGCAGTTGTTGACAGACGGAGTTGCCCCTGCTAGCCAAAACCAACTCGACTCCACCCTGAAATAGGCTTACAAATATGTGCAAGTAGCTGAGCGGGAACATGTTAAACATGAATGACAGTGAGGCCCCTGATAGGCAGATGACTTATTCGCCCAAGAGAGCAGCAGCATTTTTGCACTTGACGGTTTCCTAATGTCACAGCAAAATTATAGTTCAAAGTTGGAACGTCAATTTCACAGCATGTTACAGAAAGGGAAAATGGTGCATAAGTTGCACTCTTTTTGGTTCAGAGTGTCAAGCAGGCCTAGAGGCGAAGCAGCTAAAGAGAAGAGGACTGTGGGTCGGGTGGAGGCTTTGTCCAACAAAGGGACCGGGGCAAGATCCAACCACCATGCTTCCACGGAAGTCGGCGGATGGGTGGAGTCAAACGATTCCTTCAGATCCCACTGAGGAAATGGGAATACTCTGAGGCTGGAAACTCCCAGTGTGGGAGAAGAGGTACTAGTTCCAACTCTGGGGATGAAGAGGTGCCAAGGCTGACTGGCACATTCCACTCAGCGACCTGTGTGGGGAGAATGAACGTCTCTTTTAGCCTTCGCTTGAGGACCAATCAGTGGTATTCATTGAGCGCTTACTCTGTGCAGAGCACTGTACTAAGCGTTTGGGAGAGTCCAGTGTAACAGAGTTGGTAGACCTCGTTCCCAGCCCACAGTGAATTTGCAGTCTAGAGTCTAGCTTACAGTCTAGAGGATCAATGACACCGAGAAGCAGTGTGGCCTACTGGAAAGAGGACATGCCTGGGAATCAGAGGACCTGCTTCTTATCTCAGTTCTGCCTGCTGAGTGACCCTGGGCAAGTCACCTGTTCTCCCTCAAATTAGATTGCGAACCCCCATGTGGGACAGGGACTGCTTCCAAACTGATTATCTTGTATCTATCCCAGATCAGGGCATGGCAGGGAATAAACACTTAAAAAATACCACTAAAATTGTTATTGTTGAGGAAGGAGGAGATTATTTGTAAGGTCAAAGGCACCATTAGCAAGGAGCCCCTTCCTTCCTCTCCCCCTCGCCCCCCTCTCCATCCCCCCATCTTACCTCCTTCCCTTCCCCACAGCACCTGTATATATGTATATATGTTTGTACACATTTATTTTTCTATTTATTTATTTATTTTACTTGTACATATCTACTTTATTTTATTTTGTTAGTATGTTTGGTTTTGTTCTCTGTCTCCCCCTTTTAGACTGTGAGCCCACTATTGGGTAGGGACTGTCTCTATGTGTTGCCAACTTGTACTTCCCAAGCGCTTAGTACAGTGCTCTGCACACAGTAAGCGCTCAATAAATACGATTGACTGATTGATTGATTGAGCAGTGGCCTGAAGCCAGGGAAAGCCAGTGCCTCGTACATCAGCAACCCGGGCCCGCTGATTGAAGAAGCAGAATGGCCTAATGGGTAGAGTACCAGCTTGGGAGTCAGAAGAACCTGGGTTCTAATCCTGGCTTCGCCACTTGTCTGCTGTGTGACTTTGGGCAAGTCACTTCACTTCTCTGGGCCTCGGTGACCTTATTTGTAAAATGAGGATTAAGATTGTGAGCCGCATGTGGGACTGCGGTACCTGATTATCTTGTACCTACCCCAGTGCTTAGAAAAGTGCCTGGCACATAGTAAGCACTTAAATGCCACAGTTTTTGTTATTATTATCCCCCTGTCAGAAGTCCCAAGGGACAAGCGCTTAGTACAGTGCTCTGCACACAGTAAGCGCTCAGTAAATACTATTGAATGAATACTGGTGTGGACCTGTGAATGTGTCCTTGCCATAATGGGGGTCAAACACCCCGTTAGAGCGGAGTCCCTGAGAGTCAGGCTGAGTTCGTTCATTCATTCAGTCATATTTTTTGAGCACTTACTGTGTACAGAGCACTGCACTAAATGCTCGGGAGGGTTCAATAGAACAGTAAACAGACACATTCCACCTCGGAGATACTTCAGTAATGCTTGGAGCTCTCTGAAGGGAGAGAGCAGCGTGGCTCAGTGGAAAGAGCACGGGCTTTGGAGTCAGAGGTCATGGGTTTGAATCCCGGTTCCGCCACATGTCTGCTGTGTGACCTTGGGCAAGTCACTTAACTTCTCAGAGCCCCAGTTACCTCATCTGTAAAATGGGGATGATGACTGTGAGCCCCATGCGGGACAACCTGATCACCTTGTATCCCCCCCAGCACTTAGAACAGTGCTTTGCACATAGTAAGCGCTTAACAAATGCCATCATTTATTAATTTATATATTATTCAGGGTTTGGGGGTCTGTCTCAAGGAGAGACCCTCCTTCATGGCCTTTCGCCGTCCCCCGTGCTGCCACATCTGTTTGCCACCTTCAACAGGGCGGTTGGTTCGACCCTCCCGGGTAGACTTTCCCCGCTCCTCTCCCGATCCCGCCACCCACGGTTTGCTAATTGCAGGCCTCTTTCCAGGGACGTAAACAGGGCGGTTAAAGCCATCCACAGCGGGCAGGGCTCACGGGCCTGAGGCTTAAAATCTGGTGTCTGGATTCAGGTCTCCCCCTTTTGAGTAGAGCAGCGGGGATATTTGATAATCAGTTCGTCTGCAAGAATAATGAACGAGAAGTGATACGGGAGGCAGGGTTCTAGCGGGTGTCCTTTATGGGGGGTAGATTTAGGTTTTCAAAGTGTGACTCTCCAGATAAAGTAACGAGTTCCCCGGATTTTCCGTTTGACTCTCCGCTGTCTTATGCACCCCTGATCAGAGGGAGTTCTTAGCATCTTTCTGGTTTGAAGGTGACATGTGGGTGACATTTTTCCACCCTGGGCAAATGTGGCTTAGCAGGGTGACAGGGATGGCCGTGTCTGCTCTGTGGGGTGCTTTCATGGCTGGAAGGTTGTCTTGGCTACCTGAGTTATCTGACATCCTGTCCAACGGGGTTTATGACAGGACAGCCTACTGTCCTCCATGTGATGGCTGAGTTGCACTGACTATGCGCAAGGCACTGTATTAAGCGCTGGGTAGATACAAGCTAATCAAGTTGGCCGCAGTCCCTGTCCCGTATGGGGCTTACAGTCTTCATTCCCCATTTTACAGATGAGGATACTCACCCCCTGCCCTCCTGTAGCACATATATACATTAACTTTCACCTCTGTTGCTCTTCCCTAGATGTAATTTAATTTAGCGTCTCTGCCCCTGGCCAGATTGTACACTCTCACAAAGATGTGCTCCCTCAGGGCAGCTACAATTTCCCTCATAAACCACTTGATCTCTATTACCCTCCAGAAACCACTTGCTCTCTAATTTCCTCCAGAAACCATTTGCTCTCCATTTCTCTCCAGAAACCACTTGCTCTCTATTTTTCTCCAGAAACCACTTGCTCTCTATTTTTCTCCAGAAACCACTTGCTGTCTATTTTTCTCCAGGAACCACCTGTTCTCTATTTCTCTCCAGAAACCACTTTCACTCTCTTGTCATAAGCCGCTTTCGCTCCCACCATAACCCACTTTTGCTCTTTCATCCTTAAACCACTTGTCTTTCCCACCATGAACCTCATTTTCTTTCTCACTGTGAACCTCATTCTCTTTTCTTGTGAACTTCGTTCTCACCATAAACTTCATTTTTTTTCTCCCCTTGAACCTAGTTAGTTCTCACTTTCTCTCTCACTGGAACCACTATCTCACTTTCTCATCGTGAACCTCTTTCTCACCATGAACTATTCTTTTACCATGAACCATTTTCCCTCTTTCTCATTATGAATCATCTCTTTCTCACCATAAAACTAAGAGATTCACTTGAGCAGATGTGCAGAAGGTTTAACTCTGAAGTGTGGGATCTTGTTTCTTGACTATAAGATTTGTCATTTGTATTCCTTGCCGGTAATCTCTTATTAAATCCTCTTCTTTCCTAGTTCAGTGTGGCATGTTTTCCTTAAGTCTACCATGCCGGGTTTGAATCTAATTTGCAGAGTAAGTCAATTTCTCAGCAGACATCACAAATAATCACCCCCTGTCACCCATGGCATGTTATAATCAAATCAAACTGGGATGCCACTTGATCAAAATAGTGGCCAACGTGTGTTTATCAAGAGCTTTAAGTGAAAATATCCCCACTACATTGTAAATGTACTTTCTAGAGTAGCCAGTAGAGAAATAGATGACCTCAGGAAATGTCTGCCTTAACAAATGTATATCTTTAAATTGGAAATCTAATTATTTGCCTTAGATTTGCACTGCTGGGAACTTAATGCAGGACCATGTTAAATAAACTTATTATTTCCGTTTTTCATTTAACCTGCGGGTTGTAGTATGACCAATCTGTTTTATATCCTCAATCAACAGATGATTGTATTTGGTAATAATTTATCAAGAATAAAAATCTGTTTTGGAAACTAATCACCTCATGTTAGGTCTGCCCTTTTTCAAATTCAGCATCTGATATTCATTTTGTCTGCAAGACAAGCACACTGATGAAAATGCATAGACCCCAGAACACAGCCAGGGGAATGAAGCATTTCCACTCTTTGTATATATTTAGAACATTTTCTGTTTTCTTAACAGATGGACCAAATTTGAGTATTAAAGAAAAAAATTGATTTTTACATAGTGTAAACACATTTGAGACAAGTACATTGTGTATTTCTGATTCATTTGTAGCAGAATGTCCAGTGGAAGTCAGGGTCAGATCAGGTCATAGCTGAACTGCGGTATTTGGAAAGTGACTTTTTCAGACTTTACTGGCTCTTTTCAGGGGATCAGATGAAGATTAGTGTGGAGATTCTGAGACGTGAGTTTTCTTTTTAGCTCTTCAAATTTGGTTTTTAATTGCATTGTTTGCTTAGCAGGATTCAGAAGTCCCACACAACCAGCTAGTTATGAGGTCAACCACTGAAGTGTTAGAATCCATCTTCCTAAGAGGAATCTTTGATAGCAATATCTTCCATTCTGGGTGCTCCACTGAACTGTGTGCATCTGTGTGTATTTGTGATACTGAATTCTCCCCTGGGAATTCAGCAGGGGCAGTCACTCTCAAGCTTCAAGATTTCAGGACTCTTTTTTTATGGTATTTATTAAGCAGTTACTATGTGTCAAATCTGTTCTAAGCGGTGGGGTATACAAGTTGACTAGGTCAGACACAGTCGCTGTCCCGCACGGGGCTCACAGTCTAAGTGAGAGGGAGAACAGGTATTGAATCCCCGTTTTTACAGTTCAGGAAACTGTCACACAAAGAAGAAAAGTGACTTGCCCAAGTTCACACAGCAAGGAATTGTCAGAGCCAGGATTAGAACCCAGGTCCTCTGACTCCCAAGCCTGGGCTCTTTCCACTAGGCCATGCTGCTTCACAGGACTCTTGAACATGTCCTGATGCACACCACTGTGGTTCCGGGCCTCAGACTTTTCCCATCTGAATTTTGGGTAGAAAATGAATTCTTCCTGGGTACTTGGCACCTAACATTTACTCACATAACTGCCCCAGTTTTTTTGCATAATTTTTTCACCCCTCAACAGGGAAGGGGCTGTCACCTGGGAAATTAAGTCTAGCAATGAGGGGAGCCAGGAGGGGAAAAAAAAAGAAGAAATAAAGGAAAGTACAGTGCAATAGAATTAGCAGACACATTGCCTGCTCTTAACAAGCTTAAAGCCTAGAGCAAAATGCCACATTCCCTACCCTCAAGGAGCTTATGTTCAAATGGGAGAAACAAACCTTAAATATTTACAGCTTAGAGTACAGCCCGAGGGGTCAAAAATGATCTCTTTGCACATAGTAAGTGCTTAATAAATGCTATTATCATTATTATTATTATTATTATTATTATTATTATTATTATTATCTGGTTGGAAATACAGAGTTTTGTGGAGGATGAGAAGTAGGCTGGCCTATTGGCAAGAACACAACCCTGGGAGTCAAGGGACCTGAAATCTAATCCCACATCTTCTGTGTGCCTGCTGTGTGACCTTGGGTAAGTCACTTAACTTCCCTTTGCCTCAGTTTCCACATCTGTAAAATGGGATTAAATATCTGTTGTCCCTCCTTTGGACCCGGAGTTCTGTATGGGACGGGGTAGTGTCTGACTTGATTATCTTGCATCTACCCTAGCACAGGGCTTGGCACATAGTAAGTGCTTAATAAATATCCACAATTATAATACTGATATAATAAGTAATAATATATACTGCTAAGCGTTATGAGTTGGCTGAAAGAATGAGAAGCAGCATGACCTAGTGGATCGAGCACGGGCCTGTGAGTCAGAAGGACCCGGGTTCTAATCCTGACCCTGACATCCGTCTGCTGTGTGGCCTTGGGCAAATCGCTTAATTTCTCCGTGCCTCAGTTACCCCATCTGTAAAATGGGGATTAAGACTGTGAGGCCTAAGTGGGATAGCGACTGTATCCAACCCGATTGGCTTGTATCTACCCCAGCACTTAGAACAGTGCATGACACATTAGTATGCGCTTAACAAATACCATCATCATTATTAGTAGTAGTTGTAGGAGTAGTAATGGCATTGTGAGACCAACTGCAACACCGCAACAGGAAGAGGGAAAGTTGTGGTCGAGATTGACCTCTTTGTACCTGCTGGACACTGGTGTAGGTGAGGCGCCCTGAGCCTTACACTTGCTGTGCAATCTCAAGGGATGGGTTTCGTCATGTTCGTTCCGTTCCCAAGGGTGAGGGTTGGTGTTCTTGATCCAGAGAGGAACATCCCCGCTCTGCCAATTGTCAGCTGTGTGACTTTGGGCAAGTCACTTCTCTGGGCCTCAGTTCCCTCATCTGTAAAATGGGGATGAAGACTGTGAGCCCCATGTGGGACAACCTGATCACCCTGTATCCCCCCAGCACTTAGAATAGTGCTTGGCCCATAGTAAGCGCTTAACAAATACCATTATTATTATTATTATTATTGCTTGAACCTTCTTTAATTGTTTTCTAGTTTTCCTAATCACCACTAAATGAAAAATGGGTTTTATTCCCCCCCAAACCACCAATTCCAAAACAGATGATAATAATCATGGTATTCAAGTGCTAACTAGGTTTCAAGCACTGTACTAAGCCCTGGTGTAGATTCAAATTCATCATTTTGGATGCAGTCCTCATCCCCTATGGGGCTTACAGTCTAAGTAGGAGGGAGAACAGGTATTGAATGTCCATTTTACAGGTGAAGAAACTGAGGCAGAGAGAAGAGAAGTGACTTGTTCAGACTCCCAGGCCTGTGTTCTTTCCACTACAGCACACTGCCTTTGAATTCAGATGATTTTTTTTTCCAGTGGACTTCTTTTCACCCCACCCCACAGCACTTGGATACATATGTTTAAATTATAAATTACAACTTATTTATTCATGTTTATGTCTGTCTGCCCCTCTAGACTGTAAGCTTATTATGGGCGGGGAGCGTATCAGGTAATTCTGTTGTGTGGTAGTCTCCCAAGTGCATAGTATAGTGCTCTGCCCATAATAAGTGCTCAGTAAATACCATTGATTGATTGCTTGATTCATTGATTTAGTGTAGATTTATGGTTCTTCTCAGTATGTACCTTATCGGTATTTTCAGTGTGGGGAAAACAAAAAACCCTAATCCTTATTAGATACTCTCCCAAGTACTTAGTACATTGCTCTCCACACAGTAAGTGCTCAATAAATACCATTGATTGATATATGGCCTAAAACAATTAATAAGAACCTTTTAATCATAAAACAGGTCCAAAAACAAAAGCATCTGTAAATGTAGTATGTTAAAATTAAAATGCATTCAAACTAGAAAGAGCAACTCAATTTCCCACTGAAGTTGTATTATATTTCCTGTTTATAACAGACCTCTTGCTTTTCGTAACAATGTTGTATACTGTGATGATATGCAATTATGGATATTCAATAAAGGATAATAAGCAAATAGTGACACAACTCTGTTAGAAGAAATTAGGAAAATAAAACAAGATATCGCATTGCATAGGACTAGGAACTGGAAAACAGGCATGGGAGAAAATAAAAATAAGATAAAATTAAAAGATAATTGCAGCTTATAATATTCTGCAGAAAGCCTGTTTTACAGCACTTAGTGATCTGCATTTCTTCCCTTATATCAGGAGATCAGATATCATTAAGGTTTTCATATTAAGATTGTGATTTCCCCTAAGAGAAAGGGACCTTGTCTAATTCGTACCTATGTATTCTCTCCTAGCACTGAGTACACTGTTCTGCCCACAGAAAGCGCTTAATAAATGCTATTACCATTACAAATAACTTATATAACATTTTCCAAAATAACATTTGAAAGTTGTGTTGGTTGCCAAACCTTAGATGTTTGGCTTCTTGAATTTCATTCATCGTGAAGCCATTTCGTCTCTCTGTCTCTTCTATATGCACACACATATACAGTTTTCCTATATATTCAAGAAAGATACCACTGATCAATCAGTGGTATTTATTGGACACTTACTGGGTGGAGAACACTGTACTAAGTGCTTGAGAGAGTTCAGTATGACAGAGTTGGTCAACATGTTCCCTGCCCCCAGGGAGCATACAGTCTAGAGGCGAAGATCACCTTCAGTGACCATCATCCCCTACGAGTGAATGCATGACTGAATAAGCCAATTTGGGACCAGCCGGTCCTGGCCCCATTATGGACCCCAAAAGTATATATATTTTATTGTGTTGTCATATCTTGTGTCTTTTGTTGTCATGTCATTGTGTTGTGATGTTTGCAGCACCAACTGGTATTTTCACTTTTGCTTCCTTGTCTCTTGTTCATGATTTATAGAGTATGTGTGGCTCAAACATAGGGTTCAAAAATAGAAGCAGCAGTCTGACCTAGTGGACAGAGCATGGGCCTCGGAGTCAGAAGTACTGGGTTCTAATCCCAGCTTCGCCACTCACGTGCCATGTGATCTTGGGCATGTCACTTCACTTCTCTGCACCTCAGTCACCTCATCTGTAAAATGGGGATTGAGACTGTGAGCCCCGTGTGGAACAGGGACCGTGCCCAACCCGATTTGCTTGTATCTTCCCCAGTGCTTAGTAGAACAGTGCTTGGCATGTAGTGAGTGCTTAACAAATACCATCATTATTATTACAGTGCCTGGCACATAGTAAGCACTTAACAAATACCAAAATGATTATTACCACAATTATTATCCCCAGGTGTACAACATCATCTGAGATATTCCTTAATTGGTCTTAAAAGATTTCTCCTGCCCTTGTTGCCATGACAACTTCCCGGGCTTCCCAAGCCTCTTCTCCAATTCCGAAATTAGGATGGGGATGGGTGAAGGGCATCAAAGAGTGCTGTCCGATATGCACCTGCTAAAGAGGCCAAGAAAAGGACCAGTGTTCACAAATGATAGGACAGGAATTGATTCGCATCAATAAGGCAGGTATTGATTCTTCTAATCAATAGGGCCTGCGGTAGTATTGAGTTAGTGCGGGCATTGGTCTTGATGACTACTAGGTCAAGATTTGGTGCTTGTAACCAGTAGGGTAAGAATTGGTTCTTGTCACTGATATTAGCAGTGTGAACCAGTAGAAAGAGCGGAGACCTGGGTTCTACTCCTGGCCCCTCTACTTGCCTGCTGTGTGACTTTAGGCAAGCCTTTTACTTCTCTATACTTCAGTTTCCTCATCTGCAAAATGGGGATAAAATTCCTGGTCTTCCTCCCCACAAGATTGTGAATCCTGGGTGGTACAGGAAATCTCTGACTTGATTACCTTGTATCTATCCCAGTGCTTTGGACTTGGCATGTAGTATTTACAAATACTATTATTATGATGATGATGATGATGTATTAATCGTAGGATAGACAGTACTTGTAACCAATGGGGCAGCAGTTGGTAACTATAATCATTAGAGCAGAAATTGATTCTCATATAAACGATGAGACTGGAGTTGGTACTTAGAACCAGAAGATGTTGGTATTTGTAACCAACAGGATGGGCAGTAGTACTTGTACTATTACGGGATGGGTCCCAACCCCAGAAGGTGCCTCTGGGCGAAAAGATATCAGTTCTCCAGAGAAACATGCCTTTCTTCAGAGCTCAACAACTCACACCTTACCATTGCACCTCGTGGATTTTATTTTTATTGAACATATGCTTCTAGGCCAATCCACTAAAAAGGTTTTAAAATACTTGAGCTATAGCCAAGGTCTCATCCTCTTTAGGACATCACCAGTCAATCTCAAACTCATCAATCCCAGATAGATTTTTTTCAGTCTCTGAGCATCAGGGTTCAAATTCAGGGACACGCAAGATGAACAATGAAACTAACTTTTCCGAACTAGTCCCTCCTTTCTGTTTCTGTGGTCTCCTGCTTTCTCCCGCAGCCTCCCTCATTAAGGGTCAGTAGGTCATGTTTTGCCTCTCTAGTAATTCCCTTCCAACAGCAAACTTGTTTCCGAAGCATTCCAGGATTTCATAATTGGTAACCCTGCCCTCCCATTTGATATCAACTTGAACATGAAGCTAGGGAAATGGCTCAAGAAGCCAGATGTGCCTGAAGGAGGGACCTGACTGATTTTAAACCAGATCTACCTAGGAGGTTGGTCACTAGTTTTTAATATTTTTTTTTAATTTTTTGAATAGTATTTGTAAAGCACCTAATATGTGCCAGGTACTCTACTAAGTGCTGGGGTAGATACAAGCCAGTCAGATTTGACACCGTCCTAGTCCCATATGGGGCTCACGGTCTTAATCCCCATTTTACAGATGAGGGAACCGAGGCCCAGAGAAGCAAAGCGACTTGCCCAAGGTCACACAGCCGACATGAGGTAAAACTGGGATTAGAATCCAGGTCCTCCTAACTCCCAGACCCCTGCTTTATTATAATTTTATAGTATGTTCTGGAGGTTGATGCTGAGTTACTACACTCTGACAATCTGCCCAAAGCCACACTGGCCTTTTAGTTCTACTTCGGGTGTCTTTGTGAATCACTGGATAGCACACTTCCTTACAATCAATCATATTTTTTCAGCACTTAATATAGGCAGAACACTGTACTAAGGGCTTAGGAGAGTAAAGTGCAACAGAATTAACAGAAACATCCCCTGCCCATGAGCGTACAGTCTAGTTGAGGAGACGGAATAAATAAGAATCCAGGGAGACCACAAGATTCTGTATTTGTGGTGAAGATCTCTGGTTAGGGATTAGGGTACCCAGCAGCAGGCTGAAATATAACATTCAGGTTTCTTCAGACTTACTATCAGTCCATAGCGCTGAGATGAATTCACAAAGAGATCCATAATCAATCGCTACCTTGTATTTTGGGGTTATGTTTCTGGGACAGGGGTATCAGCGTTTAGCGGTTCCTTGGTGGATGACTCCGAGTCTTCTGATGACTTTTTTATAAAACTAGAATGAGGAATAATAATAATTATTATGGTATTTGTTAAGCACTCTGTGGCAACACTGTTCCAAACACTGGGTAGATACAAGTTAATCAGGTTGGACACAGTCCCTGTCCCACATGGGGCTCATAGTATAGTCTAAGGGGGAGAAAGGGAGGAAGCTGAGGTCCAGAGAAGTGACTTGCCCAAGATCACATAGCAGACAAGTGGAAGAGCCAGGATTAGAACCCAGGTGCTCCGACTCTCAGACCTGGCCATGCTGCAATTAATTCCATTGTGCAAAAAAAAACCTATTTAAACTAGGCCATTACCCATATACCATCCTCAGAATTGTATGAATCTTTCTGCTTCCATTCTGTTTCTTCAACTTGATCTCCTTCATTTGACCTCTGGTCACTTTCTGGTTTTACTTTGGTCACTGATAGCTCTTTGTGTTCAGCAAAAGAGGAAGATAATAACATTGTCATTTTCATGTAACAAGCTATTTCCAAGTTACAGTTAATTGAAATAGACCTATATTTCCAACCCTCTTGCTACCATCTCTTTATATATAATTGTTCTTAGGGGTTGAACATTTTTCTTTCATTCATTAAATTCATTCAATAATACTTATTGAGCACATACTCTGGGTAGAGCACTGTACTAAGCTTTTGAGAGTCCCGTAGCACTTATGTAAATATCCCTCTACCCTGCACTTTTCCCTAACTATAACTTATTTTAAAGTCTTTCTCCCCCATAGACTGTAAGCTCCTCATGGAAAAGGATTGCATGTACTGACTCTGTTGCATTGGACTTTCTCAAGTGTCTAGTATAGTGCCCTGCACACAGTAAGCACTTAATAAATACCATTAGCCGCCTGAAAGAGTACAATCCAATAGAGTAGATAGATACAGCCTCTACCCTCATTGAGATTACAGTCTAGCAGAGGAGTTTGCAATCTTAGTTGATGTGCCAAGCTCTGTACTAAGTGCCGGCACTATAACCACTACAGCATGAGCTTTCCTGAACACACGATTTAATGAAAATATAAGATTGTGAGCCCCATATGGGACAGGAATTGGGTCCATTGTGATTCACTTGTGTTTGCCCCAGCATTTACAAGCAATACTTGACACATAGTAAGTGCTTAACAGATGCCATCAAAAATGTAATCCTCATCTTTTAAAAGAACTTGGGTGTATTCCTTTATCTGGAAGAATGCCAGCAAAGGAGCTCAAAATGTGACAGGACTAAAGGGTTGTATTTTTTTATAATGATGACACATTTTCCAGGGTTGAGAATTAGGACTCTAAACATCTCTCTTCTCTCTTACCTTTGTCTTTTTCTTTTGTTCGTGTCCTCATGAGCACCAAAATTCCTCACAAATAATAGTAATTTGATGAGGAGTAAAACTGACTCTCATATTAAAGAGTATTAATGTGAGTGCCATGGGACCAGTGAGATTCAATCAATCAATGGTATTTATTAAGCGCTTACCATGTGCAAAGCACTGTAGTAAGCCCTTGGGAGAATACAACAGAATACAATACATTCTCAGGCAATTGTTTTCAGAATTATCTCCCAAAGTGACAGCTTAAGTTCCTGAAATCCAGGGGTGGAACACTTCTACTTTTGCAACTTTCACGTTATTAGTTTTCCGGCCTTTCTAGAAAAAGATAAAACAGATCTCGTGCTTTTCCCAACTCAGCAAAGGCAGAACGATCTGGTACTTATTACTCGGAGCCAAGTTCTGTTTACTCGTAGAAACTCTCAGCCCTGCCAGTGCTCTTTCCCCATCGGAGCTGATCATCTAGGCCGAGCACGATGCATTTTCTGCAAGGGTGCCAGTGCCTGCAGTGGCTCAGAGGGAATCGCTTTTGGGGAGATGGCTTTGTGTTGTATTTTACCAGACAGGGTTTCATTTGATCTATCAGTGGTATTTATTGAGCGTTACTGTGTACAGAGCACTGTACTAGGCGCTTGGGAGGGTTCCGGTTCCATCCCCGCCCACCTCCCTCCTAACCAGTAAGGGTCTGCATTGGCAAATTATTCTGACCATTCAGGTCAGTTAGTCAATCACAGTATTTACTGAGACCTTACTCTGGGCAGTACACTATACAAAACGTGTGGAAGAATACAGTATGCAGTAAGCGCTCAAAAAATCCAATTGAATGAATGGACAATTAAACACAGACAGCCGGAGCATTTGGCTGAAACAACAGAGACAGTCATATTTATCAAACGCTTACTGTGGCAGTGCACTGTACTAAACGCTTGGGGGATTACAATATAACAGATACATTCCGTGCCCATGATGGGCTTACAGTCTTGGACGGGGACCGGGGGGTGGGGGGGAGGGCAGGCATTTATATAAATAAATAAATTATAGAAAACAGCTCTGATCAATCAGCAGCATTTAGCGTGCCTCTGTAGTGAGCTGAATGCCGTACTAGTGCTTAAGAGAGTACAGTTTCTAGAGTGTAAGCTCACTATGGACAGGGTACCTGCCTCCCAACTCTGTTATACTCTCCCAAGTGCTTAGTTCAGTGTCTGTACACAGTAATTCCTCAGTAAATATGATTGATTGATGGACAGTAGACATTCGATGGTAGACATGGCCACTGCCCTCAAAGAGTTTACAGTCTAGTAAGGGAACCACTAAAGCCTTTGGAAGCGCAAAATACAATAGAGTCGATCTCCAACAAAATGGTTTTTTATGGTATTCGTTAAGCGCTCAACTATGTGCCAGGCACCGTTCTAATCACTGGGGTCGATACAAGCTAATCAGGTTGGGCACAGTCCATGTCCGACATGGGGCTCACGGTCTTCATCCACGTGCTACAGATGAGGTAACCTAGGCCCAGAGAAGTGAGGTGAATTGCCCACGGTCACGCAGCAAATAAGTAGTGGAGGTGAGATTCGCACCCAGGTCCTTCTGTCTCCCAGGCCTGTGTTCTATCCACTAGCTCAGGGTTCAGCTTCTCAGGGGCCCAAGATTTGGGGGGCTGAAAGTCTGGGTCATTGGTTGGGGTGGCCTGATCTGTATCAGAATAAACTAAATCCAGTGGCTTGATTTTTCCTGAAATAAGTGAATAGTTCACTAAAGAAGTGTTGGTACAGACTGACCAAGGGTTTTACCAGGCATATAATGTCCCATTTATTAGCCCATTGGTTGGGGGCACAGTATTTAGGTGTTGGAGTTGCCCTTCATACTGTGTTCACTGACCATTGGAAAGGTATTGACACCATCAATTTAGCAGACTCTGGTAATTACCAAGCCAATTTGGCAGTCCTGAGAAATGCCCCGATGGAAAAATTGGCTGGGTCAGCCCTGAAGTAAGGGCCCTCTGTGGAGAATCAATCTATGAATCATATTTATTGAGCACCTACTGTGTGCAGAGCACTATACTAAGCACTTGGGAGAGTACCAAGCATCGTGGCTCAGTGGAAAGAGCCCGGGCTTTGGAGTCAGAGGTCATGGGTTCAAATCCCGGCTCTGCCACTTGTCAATTGTGTGACTTCGGGCAAGTCACTTCACTTCTCTGTGCCTCAGTTACCTCATCTGTAAAATGGGGATTAAGACTGTGAGCCCCCCGTTGGACAACCTGATCACCTTGTAACCTCCCCAGCTCTTAGAACAGTGCTTTGCACATAATAAGCACTTAAAAAATGCCATCATTATTATTATTATTACCACACATTCCCTGCCCACGACGAGCTTACAATCTAGAGAACTACCATCATTGTCAACACAGCGCAGGAGGGAGTGTCACTCACATACCAGTCTTTTCCACCACACTTGCTTACGTTGCTCGATCTGTCATTAGTGTCATCTTTGAAAATCGAGGACAGTAGAGCACAATAAATGGCATTTATTGAGTGCTTACTTTGTGCAGAGCACTGTAATAAACGCTGGGGAGGGTACAACAGAGTTGGTAGACACGTCTGTTGCCCATGAGGAGTTTACAGTCTTATTATGTCTCATTTTATCCTCAGCGTAGTCCTGTGAAAGAGGAGCAGTGGATATAATTATTCAGTCAGGCCAGGGAATTTACTCCGTGCAAAGCACTGGACTAAGTGCTGGAAGAGTATGATGCATTTAAAATTGGTAGACATAATCTCTGCACTCAAGGTGGTTACGGTCACGTTGGAGGTGGAGAAACCGAAGAGATTTTTTGGAGTTTTTTTAGTGTTATTAAGCATGTACTGTCTCAAACACTTTTCTAAGTGCTGGGGTAGTTCCAAGCTAATCAGGTTGGATTTAGTCCCCACCCAACAGAACAGATATTAAATCCCCACTTGGCAGTTGTGGAAACTGAAGTGCAGAGAAGTGAAGACTTGCCCAAGGTCACACAGCAGGCAAGTGATGGGGGCAGAATTAGAATCTAGGTCCTAGCTCCCAGGCCCATGCTCTTTCCACTAGCCCACTAGTTAGTTGGAAAGTGGACCCACTAGTCCACTACAAGTTCTGAAGCATTCTAGGTTCTGAGCTCCATGTGGGACGGGGGCTGTCTCTGACCTGAGTATCTTGAATCTATTACCTTGAATCTATCCCAGAGTTTAAGACAGTGCTTGGCACACAGTAAGTGCTTAACAAATACCGCACTTATTATTTTTACTCTTGTCCGAGTTTGGCCTGTAGACCCTAAACACACTCCTCCCTCCCTCCGGCACCCCTGTCTCTTTCTTCTCCCTGTTTTTGGCTTGGGAAGGGGGACCGGGAGGCCATAAAGTTCCAGGACTCAAGTCTGTCTCAGCTTTTGTTGGAACCTCGAAACAAACCTTTGAGCCAGTGTTGGATTTGTATTCTTTTGGCAAGGGAACTGTTGCTCTATTTTCCATTTCTTGTCCTTTGGTGCCTAGGGTCACTGCATGGAGTGAGTTCAGTTTGCTTTTTTAGTGAGCCAAGTTGCATAATGTGCTCAGCACGATCGCTTTTAACCGTTGCTGCCCAACACTGACAGAACCCAAACCAAGAACCTCTAAAGCACCTCTGAAGAGTGCCCAGGGAACACCCCCCTCCCAACTGAGGAGAGATAATGTCACCCTGATCACAAGAAAGGAATCTGCAACAGATTTTTGCACCGATTTCCTTAACACTCCTCCCAGCGTGAAGGATGACCCCAAATACCGAGAACAGTTGGCCTGCCAATACATGAAGAAGATATGAGTTAGCTCAACACTTGATGAAATCTCTACTGCGGCCAGAGCCATGAAGAATGGCAACTCTCCCAGATCTGATGTTATACCGGCCGAGATTTCCAAGCAGGGGAGAGACAAACTGCTTGTCTCTGGGCTCTAACTCCATGCCCTCTCTCATTTCTCTTGCTGTTGACCTCTTGCTCACATCCTCCCTCCTGCCTGGAAATCTCTTGCCCTTCAAGGAATGTGTCCACTAATTCTGCTGTATTGTAATAATAATGATGGCATTTGTTAAGCGCTTACTATGTGCCAAGCACTGTTCTAAGCACTGGGGGGATACAAGGTGATCAGGTTGTCCCACTTGGGGCTCACAGTCTTAATCCCCTTTTAACAGATGAGGTAACAGGCACAGAGAAGTTAAATGACCTGCCCAAAGTTACACAGCTGACAAGTGGCGGAGCCGGGATTCGAACCCATGACCTCTGACTCCTAAGCCTGGGCTCTTTCCACTAAGCCACACTGCTTCTCTGTACTCTCCCAAGTGCTTGGTACAGTGCTCTGCACAAGGTAAGCGCACAATAAATGCTACCGATTGATCTGATGGGCTACTTCTCTCCCAATCTTCAAACCCCTGCAAGAAATGCTTGTCTCTTCCAGGAAGCCTTCCCTGAATCATCTCTCATTCCCCCACCTTGTTTGCCATCCCTGCTGCTCTACCCATGCACTTGAACCTATACCTTCTGGGACCTCAGTTACCTCATCTGTAAAATAGGAATTGAGATGGCGCGCCCCACATGGGATAGGGACCGTGTCCAACGCGGTTTGATTATATCCACCCCCAACGCTTGGTACAGTGCCTAACAAATACCATTATTATTATCATTGCGTAGGTCCTCACCCCATTTTCTCTATCACTAGATTTACCAACATACCTTTATGCTGTTTCTTCCTCTGCTTGTAATTTATTTTATCTGTCTCCCTGCTAAACTGTAAGCTCCTTGAAGGCAGGAATCATGTCTATTTATTCTCTTCCCTGCCAAGCTCTAAGTTCATTGCTGTGCGTGCAGTTAGCACTCAATATCGTTCATTGATTGTTTAAAATGTGATGGGATTTCAAGGATGCAATCAAGAGTGATATCTTTAAGAAGAAAGTGAAGTCCTGTGGAGGAAGAGCAAGCATTTAACCCTCAATTGAGAGATGAGGAAATTGAGGCACAGTGAAGAGACTTACACCAAAGTCAGACGGCAGGAAAGTGGTGGGGACAGGATTGGAACCCAGGTCCTCTGACTCCCAGACATGTGCTCTCTCAATTAGGCCACACTGCTTCTCATTTGGGAGGAGCCAGATGATGTTGACTATGATGAGCTGATGAGTGGTCATTTCCAATGCATTACTGTGAAGTCCTTGGAAAAAGGTTCTTCACTGGAAAATTAGATTTCTAAACATCTTCAATCAGTCATTCAGTGGTATTTATTGAGCTCCTACTGCGTGCAGAGCACTGTACTAATTGCTTGGGAAAGTCCAAAACAATGGAGTTGACAGACATAATTCCTGCCACAAGGAGTTTGTAGTCTACAGGGGGACACAGACATTAAAAGAAATTTCAGAGAGGGGAAGATAATAGAGTGTAAAGAAATGTACTTTCCAAGCGCTTAGTACATTGCTCTGCACACAGTAAGTGCTCAGTAAATACGATTGAATGAATGAATATGTACGTAAGTCCTGTGAGGCTGGGGTGAATATCTAGTGCTTAAGGGGGTACAGTATTCCTCCCCTAGAAGACACTCTGTCCAGTGCTGTGCCCAGAGGAGGCATTCAGTACAGTCTTCTGCACATAGTAAGTACTCAGTGCTGCCAGCGATGATGATGAAAATAGCAATGCTGACCCCTCTCTCGCAATATGCGTTTTCCTCTTTTATGGATTCCATCAAATGTAACTAATCATAGGTGACCTCATAGGGTCAGTAACTCTAACGTTAACTCTGGTTTCATTGGTGTATGTGCCCCTAATTTATACCTAAAGAGGGTGGACCACCTGTGTTGTTGACTGCTTGTGATCATCTTGAGCGTTATGGGATTTGTATAAAGAGAAAATCCAGACCCGAAGGACACGTATTATTCCTTTAAAGAGATTTTTTTTTTCCTCAATAAAACCCAGACTTCGGCTCCCTGTGTTTTTAAACCATAAAGGCTCATGTTTTTGAAATGACACAAGGATTTCATGGATAGGTCTGTGCTCTGTTTTTGATAGTTGCCTTTCCCCAACAGCCCTCTGGATTGCTACCATGGCGGGTTGTAAGTTTTAAATTCTTAGAGTTCCTCTAGACTAAAGCTTGTACTGTAGACTGTAAACTCCCCCTCTAAACAGTAAGCTCATTATGGGCAGGGTACGCGTCTGCTAATTCTGTTGTATGATGCTCTCCCAAGCGCTTAGTGCAGTGCTCTGCACCTAGGCAATGCTTAGTAAATACCATTGATTGACTGACAGTACTCTCCCAAGCACTTAGTAAGCGCTTAACAAATACCATTTTTTTTAAAAAAGCACCTAGTACGGTGCTCTGCACCCAGTAAGTGCTCAATATAAATGACTAATTGATTGATTAAAGCACATCTGTAGATCTTATCCCATTTCTGGTCTTGGGTATTTACACCGATCAAGGGGGCGTCCATTACAGATAACAGAAAAGAGCAAAATTAATTAAGTCTATTTCAGATATAAGTAAATGTTTATGGTTATTGTCTAAAGCCAAACAGGAAAATGTATAAACAGTAATAAATAGATACTCACTTGTTCCAATATACTGACTTGGGCACAGTTTGGGCTGGAAAAGCATAAGTGAGTAATTAGATAATTGCTGCCTTGATTGAGCTTAATAGGAAACATTTCAATTAGGCTAAAAGTACCCAGAGAGGAAGTGGGTTTTTTACAAAGGAAACATTCCTAGTCATGCAACTGACAGCTTGGGCCCACACTAAGAGACTGGATTAACTGGATCTCTGTAGAGGAAACAAAAAAGAAATGATTGCGGTAATTAGACCTGCACTTAAACATTGTGTCTTCTGATAGAATTTCTAGATGATTCTAGCCTCGATAACGCAGCCCTTATAAACGCAGCCCTTATAAACCCCTTGCCTGTAACAAATTACTACCATAAATCCGTGGAAGAGGTTAAGTTCCCAGAAAAAAAAAAATAGAAATTTTCTCATACACCATAAACCAACATTCTAGAATTGCACTTCACTTCCCCCAGCCACCTGTGCTGTAGCAAATAATCAGAAAAGTCATTTGGGGTTAGTTTGCATGGCTAATAGTCTCTCTCTTTCCCTCTCTCTCTGTCTTTCTCTCACTCTCTCTGTTTCACTGTCACTCTCACGTACCTTTAGTGAAAGTACCCAGTTGGCAATTAAGGGTGCCTGATACCAAAGCCAAGATTCTCTCCCCAAGTTGGGGAGAATGTGCTGCTTTTCCTAGGTTGGGCTTTGGGCACTTAGTATTCACCCCACCCTCAGCCCCACAGCACCTATATACATATCCATCATTTCTTTCTATTCTCTGTCCCCACCTCTAGATTGTAAGGTCACTGTGGGCAGGGAACAGGGCTACTGACTCTGTTGTTGTCTCCCAAGGGCTTAGTACAGGACTCAGCCCCTAGTAAGTGCTCAATAAATAACATTGATTGATTGACATGCCCCAGGAATGGTCACCCACTTTTCCCCTAATAATAATAATAATGATTGTATTTGTTAAGCACTTACTATATATTAAACACTGTTTCAGGACTGGGGTACGTACAAACCAATATCAGACATATAAGGCACACACTTTAAAGAGGAAGGAAGACAGGGGTTGAATCCACATTTTACAGATGAGGCAACTGAGACCCAGAGAAGTTGTGATTTGCCCAAGGTCACCTAGTAGGCAATTCTACTGGTCCAGTCTTGGCTTTGCCACCCCTGGGAGAGGTGTGCCATGGGGTGGATTGGAGTCAATTCCCCTTCCATACTGAAGGCTGACAATTCTCTTGCTCAATGATTCTTTCATTCAGTTATATTTATTGAGCACTGACTGTGTGCAGAGCACTGTATTAAGCACTTGGGTGAGTACAAAATAACAATAAACGGACAAATTCCATGTGCACAATGAGCTTACAGTCTAGAGAGATGATGATGGTCTTTGTTATGTGGTATTTGTTAAGCGCTTACTATGGGTCAAGCACTGTTTTAAGCGCTGGGGTAGATACAAACTAATCAGGTTGGACACAGTCCCTGTCCCACATGGGGTTCACAGTCTTAATCCCCATTTTCCAGCTGAGGTCACTGAGGCACAGAGAAGTGAAGTGACTTGCCCAAGGTCACATAGGCAACTGGCAGAGACGGGATTAGAACCCATGATCTGACTCCCAGGCTGGTGCTCTTTCCATTAAAACATCCCCTTTTGGCCATCATGTTTCAGAATGACTGTTTCCCTAGTTGACTTGCCCAGTTTCTCTGGGCAAAAGCCATGGGCTTGTTCATCTGATTGGAGCCCATAAGGGACTAGCCCTTTTCTCCTGCAAGTAATTGAGCCCCAAAGTGCTAAGCGCTTAGTACAGTGTTCTGCACACAGTAAGCACTCAGTAAATATGATTGAACTCGGGTCATTAATGTTCTCTGACAGATAACTTTCTCTCCCTGGTTCCACCATCCAACATCTCAGAGTAACATCGTCATTGCAGCAGGTTGCAGTTGTCCTTTGACAACTACCATTAAAAAGTGTGTCATTACAAAGTTTACATTTGAAAATTTAACTGAAAACAGGCTCCAGGAAGAATTGGGGCTTCTAAGAAGAATTTGGAAGAAAAACCTGTAACTAATAGAACATTTTACGCCGATCTTTATTCCAGTGCAGGGTGTGAGGGAGTTCTAATGGACTGAGTTCAAAGTTGAAAACCTCAGGAGGTGACTGAATTTAGGTGTTTCAAGTTGGAGTGTCTAGCATTTCATGTTCTGAGTGAGATTTTGCACAAGGCCACCTTCAGTCACTTTGCTGCCCAAGGGAAGGAAGAAGATGCCATTCCCTTAGGATTGATAGTAAAGATATTTACCGAGCACCCAATGGATGCAGTGCTTAGGAAGAAGCTGGAGACGTGTTCTCTGTCCACAAGGAGCTGTAGCTCTAATGAAGGAGATGGACGTGCAAATTATTTACAAATGGGAAAAAGAGGATAAATATGTTGATTGGAATACTGATCATACATAGATCTTGGGCAGGGAATGTGTTATACTGTAGTCTCCCAAGCAATTAGTCCAGTGCTCTGCACACAATAAGTGCTCAATTAATACATTTGATTGATTTGATAAGTGTTGAGGAAGGATATAAATGTATATGTAAACAGTAGAGGTGGATGATGAGTTGGTCGGACTTGGCTTTTGGGAATTAATCGGGGAAGACTTGATGGAAGTGGTAGGATTTTAGGAAGGCTTTGGAGATGGGGGAGAGTTGTAACATGTCAGATTCAGCGGGAAAGGGAGGCTCTTCCAGACTTGGGGAACAACATGAGGATGAGGAGGACAATAGAGTGGGATATGGTTAGAAGCCATCTAGGCAGCAGGGGGTGAAAAGGACTGATGTATAAGGTGGACTTGAAACCAGCTGGAAGAAGTTTTTGCTTGCTGAGGTGAGAGAGAAGAAGCCATTGTTGCATTTGAGGAGAGGAGAGATTTGAGATGAGCAATGTTCAGTAATATGATTCATGCAGCAGTGTATGGTATAGACTGGAGTGCAGATAGGCTAGAATTGGGGAAAGCAGAGAAGAGGCTGATAGAATGGTCTAGCCAACCTTCTCACTGAGCTTCAGTATCGTCTATCTCTCCCACCCCTTGCTCACATTTTGCCTCCTCAAATCTGACAGACAAATACTCTCTCCCCCTTCAAAGCCTTGCTGAAGGCACATCTCCTCCAAGAGGCCTTCCCGAGCTAAGCCCTCCTTTCCTCTTCTCCCTTTCCCTTCTGCCTCGCTCTGACTTGCTTCCTTTATTCATCCCCGTCTCCCAGCCCCACAGCACTTATGTACATATGTCATTTCTTTATTTACATTAATGTCTGTTTCCCTCTCTAGACTTTAAGCTCGTTGTGGACAGGGAATGTGTCTGTTGTTGTATTGTACTCTCCCAACTGCTTAGTGCAGTGCCCTGCACAAAGTGAATGCTCAATAAATACAATCGAATGGATGAATGAATGAACTAACCATGATAAGACAAGAGCTTGAACCAAGATGGTAGCAGTCTGGGTGGAGAACAGTAGGTAGACATGGAAAATGTTGTGAAGTGAGAGTGTGAGAGTTGAAATGTAGTGAGAAGTCAAGGTTAAGCTTCTGGAACTGGAGGGATAATGGTGTTCTCAAGAGAACTGGAAAAGATGGGAGGAAGAGAGAGTGTAGGAGGGACAATGAGTAGTTTAGTTTGGGACAGGTGAAGTTTGAGGAGTCTACGGGACAGTCAAGGGATTGGAAATTGAAACTAGCGTAAGCTTGTCCTCTAGACTGTAAACTCATTATGGGCAGGGAACGTGTATTCTGTTGTATTCTACTCTCCCAAGCACTTAGTACAGTGCTCTGCACATAGTGAGCATTCAATAAATATGATTGATAGAGGACAGATAGGTCTGACTGGAGAGGTAGATTTGGTGTTCATTTGCAAAGAGGTGGTAGCTGAAGCCACTTCCTTTGACAGTGGGTGGGGAGCGAGAAAAGAAGAGGGGCTCAGAACGGAGCTTTTCAGGTCACCTACAGTCAGGGCCTTCTAGGCAGAAGGGGAGTCTGGGTGGACAAGACCAACAGAGAAAGGTCAGAGAGGTAGGAGAAGGACCAGGTTAAGGCCGTGTCCATGAAACTAAGATCCGATAACGTTTCAGGGTTATCGCATGCAGCGTTCCATATGTCATCTTTGCGTTCAGTTGCATATGCATGCAGAGAAGCACAGGGACATCATGAGGAAAACCATTAGAACCCCCCAAACCGAAGATGATTCCCCAAAGGGACCCTGACTGGTCCCCCTGCTCCAGAAACATTGCAACCCCCTTCTATGTCTAAACTCAGGCTGGGGATTTTAACATTTTTAACCATCACCCCACCTGGACCCCACCCCCTCTTGCATTCTGCACCCCTTCCAAATACTACCCCCTGGGGCGGCTGCTTACTCTACTCTTCCCTCTCCTCTAACCCCAAAAAGTGAAGCAGAAAAGAATGTCAGTGTGGGTCTCTCTCCACGTCGTTGGATTCATCCTGATAAATGGAACGCTTCTGGGATGTCATTGCCCGGTCTTGTCGACTGCACCCCCAGCGATCACTGTGGAATCGTGCATTTGCTGCTGGGGGTTAGTGCTACGTTTGTTTAGCCTGGAAATAATTGGCCCGAGGAAAAGAACCACTGGAGGCTTGCACATCCGCAGTTTTAATTTAGTAGTTTCTGTTTGTACGGTGTATGACAAATTGACTAATGATGGCCGTAAAGAGGAATGCCAGCCTTTCCGATGCTGCCGAACTCTTGTTCCATGCTAATGCTCAGGTGCGCCGGGAGCCCTAGGGGGTAGAAGGAGCTTGCAGTTCCATCATATTGTGGGTTTCAGACAGGTCGGATTTTGGTGAGGTGTCTTTCCTCCAAGAATCTTCTTCGATGGAGAGCTTGCCCCGTGACAGCTTGACTCCCTGCCAAAAGGAGTTGGAAGTGGAGGAGGCTTAAAATAAATACCACTGGGAATTCTTTTCTCTCACTCCTTCTCCTTTTTTTTTTCCTTTTCTTAAAGGCGAGCACTCATATCCTAACTTGTCCCAATAGAGTGTCAGTTACAGCCAGTTGGCTGCAAGTGCAATCCAAGAAAAATACGGAGAAAAGCCACCACGGCAGTAGTTGTCTTGGGGCTCTCCCTCTTTCCCGACTGCCAGATCCCTTTTGTGCACGGCAAATGGGAGCCAAAGCCTCTGGGTGGGATCCTCTCAGCCCTCTCTTTCCCAGGAAAGACAGGACCGAATCCGTAAGCTTGATCAGCTTGGTCACCCGCTAGGGAGAGTCTCACACTGTGGAATGGTCCCAGTGATAGGGGTTCCAGAGCAAAGGTGCACTGAGGAAAATTGGCTGCCTGACGGGAGGGTCGTTAATGGGCAGCATGGAGACAAATGTGAACTTGATGAATTTGTTGTGTAAAACAGCCACCCCTCTGCCACCATCTTGGGCTGGGAAACTGCCTGCAGTATTCCTCACCCTCAGTATCAGGGTGCCCCCCCAACTCCTGAAGGGCAGAAAGGGAAGAAGTACCTATCTGAAAAGCCGGCTGAGGCCATGGTCACAGCCCATCTCAATCAAAGACTTATTCCGGGGCATTTGCCTGGGTGGCATTGGAGAGGTAGAGCAGGGGTAAAGATGCTGAAATTTATTTATATTATTGTCTGTCTCCCCTTCTAGACTGTAAGCTCATTGTGGGCAGGGAATGTGTCTGGTTATGGTTCTAAAGTACTCTCCCAAGCACTTAGTATGGTGCTCTGCACACAATAAATGTTCAGTAAGTACGACTGAATGAATGTGTGAATAGAAGATACCCTTTTGAGGGCAGAAAGGCAAACGTGAGGATTTTTTTTGGCCAGGAGGCAAAGGCAGCCCCTAGCAGTAATTGAGGAGATTCACAGAGAGCAGGCTCAGTGCTGCAGGGCAGAAGGCCGTTCACTACCAAATGGGAGACACCAGTTGCTTTCAGACCAGCATGGTGCACTGCAGTAGAGGAGGTGAGGGCAAGTGTTCTTGGTGTGTGATATAAGACAGCAGTGTGGCCTAATGGATAAAGCATGGGCCCAGGAGTTGGTCTAATCCTGGCTCCACCTCTAGCCTGCTATGTGACCGTGGGCAAGTAGCTTCCCTTCTCTGCACCTCAGTGTCCTCAACTGCAGAAAGGAGATTCAATATCTGTTCTCCCTCCCGAGTTAAACTGTGAGTCCCATGTGGGGCAGGGACCGTGTCCAGCCTGATAAACTTGTACCTACCCCAGCGCTCAGGACAGTGATTGACACATAGTAAGCACTAAGCCAACAGCATTAAAAAATAATAATAGAGCAACCGGCTCTGAATAGTTACGGTACTGATGTGTGAGATGAACTTAACGGCCGACTGATCTAATATTGATGGATTGCCCTTTGGGCATCCTGGGCTTGGCCTCTTCCCTGGCATAATTCGTTGAGTGTCTGGTGACAGGCAAAAAGAAAACAAAGCCCTCAGTACCAGTTAGGGCAGGGGGCAGCTAACAAGCCAGACAACGTCGTCCTGCCACTGTAGAACTGCACGTTGGAACCCAGAGGGCAGGTTTGTGTTGCTGACTCTTAGGAAAGACAGAAAAGAGCTGGCGGTGCACAGAGATGGAGCCACCAAGCCAGTCGGTGGAAGGAGAAGCTTCTCTCTGTAAATATCTGTTCTCCCTCCTACTTAGACTGCTAGCCCCATGCAGAACAGGGACCGTGTCCAATGTGATTATCCTGTGTCTATCCCACCACTTAGTCCAGTGGTCGGCATGTAGAAGACACTTAACCGATACCGCAGTTGTTATCAGACTGAACAGACAATCCATGTAACTGAGTGTATGGTAAAGATCCAGCCTGATCCTGTATGCATTGTAAGGCACACACCGTCAGCTCTCTTCTCCCACTACACCCCAGTTTGCACTCTACTTTCCTCTCAAGCTAAACTCACTGTACCTGGTTCTCATCTCTCCCGCCTCCTATTCTTCACCCGTGCCTGGAATTGCTTTCCCCCTTTGCGTCCAGCAAACCACAGGTCTTCCCATCTTCAAAGCCCGCCTTAAAAAGAAGCTTTCCCTGATTAAAACTTCTTTTCTCCAGAGTATCTCCTAAATACTGCCTTAACCCTTTTGTACCGACTGCACTTAAACATATACAGCTTCCCATAAGGCTTCTGTACACGTTGATTTGGGTAGTAATAATTGTAATGATAATAGTATTTGTTGAGCTCTTGAGCACTATTTAGTGTTCTGGAGTAGATACAGTGCAGTCAGGTTGGACACTGTTCCTGGCTCGTATGGGGCTCGTGATCTTAAGATAATCTACTATTTAAGCATTTTCTCATCCATATATCCATTTTTCTCTTACTTTCCCCATACCTATAGTTTATTGTTTCTGATTCTCCTCTACATTGTAAGTTTCTTGAGGGCAGCTATTGTGTCTTCTAACTGTACTTTACTCTCCCAGGTACTTGGTATGGTGCTCTGCAGATGGGTTCTCAAGAAATGCTGCTTGGGGAAGCAGCATGGCTTAATGGAAAGAGCCCGGGCTTTGGAGTCAGAGGTCATGGGTTCAAATCCTGGCTCTGCCCATTGTCAGCTGTGTGACTTTGGGCAAGTCACTTCACTTCTCTGTGCCTCAGTTACCTCAACTGTAAAATGGGGATGAAGACTGTACGTCCCCAGTGGGACAACCTGATTACCTTGTATCCTCCAAAGTGCTTAGAACAGTGCTTTGCATGTAGTAAGCGCTTAATAAAATGCCATTATTATTATTATTATTATTAAATGGGCAGGGAACATCTCATCAACAACTCTACTCAATCTATCAGTGGTATTTATTGAGCACTTAACTGTGTGCAGAGAACTGTTCCAAGCACTTGGGGGACTACCATGCAACAGAGTTAGCAGACACATTCTGTGCCTACAATGAGCTTACAGTCCAGAGGGGGAGATGGACATTAATATAAATAATGATGATAATAATGATAATTTTGGTATGCCCAGTGCTGTTTTGTCCACCTATGCCTTTTCAGTGGTACCAGGAGACCAGTGCCTGGCACATAGTAAGTGCTTAACAAATACCATAATTTTTAGAAGACCTCATCCAGGGCCTGGGTTACCATTAGGGAGAAGTACAGTGCCTCCTTCTCTCTGGATCAGACTGGATTTTCGGGATAGACCGCACACCATCGCAAGCAATTGCAGAGAGGCCAGCTGGAAGCACACAGCTCTTACTCTCAGTGCAGATTCCACAGGGCAGATTTCAATTTCCACTTTACCGGTACATATTTCAATATCACACGTCGGATAGGAGCACATTCCCCCCATGGGGAAGAAGAGCGCGTGTAGGAAAACAAGGAATATGAGCCGTCTTCAGCCCCTTTGGAATCCCTCGGAAAGAGGGATCCAGTGGGCGCTGGCCATAAGTCACTGATCCCGAGAGGAGATCATCTGAGGGGAGGGGTAAAGGGGAGTCCATCCCCGGTGGCCCCGACATCCATCAGATGTCCCGTTCATTACACCTGTCTCCTCTAAACTCTTCCTTGGGGAACGAGAAACGCTCCATTCGCTGCGAGAGCAGGAAGTTAAACCCTGTAAATTGGGCGGGGAGCCCCGGGCTCAGGGAAAAAATGTTTCCTGAATCGCTGAGAGGATGTTTTTGGAGAGGAAAGAGAAAGGCCCTAGATGAGGGTAATAAAATTCAAAGATGCAGAAGAGGAGGACTCAACAGAGAGTGAATGAAAACTCGGGTTTTGAAATGATAATCCCCGAATGCTTCTGTGAGGCTGATGGGTAAAGTGGAGCAGTTTGATTTTTCGGGCACATCTTGCTGCCTTCGCATATCAGTGTTTATAGCTTCATGTTGTAAGAGCTGAAGTCTCTTTTCTGCCGTTCTTCATTACCAATCAACTGTATTTATTGAACACTTACTGTGTGTAGAGCACTGTAGTAAGCGCTTGGGAGAGTACAATTCAACAGAATTGGTAGATACGGTCCCTGGCCACAACAAGCTTACAGTCTAGACAGACATTAATGGAAATGTGCTGTGGGGCTATAGGTGGGATGAATATCAGATGCCCAAAGGCCACAGATCCAAGGGCATTGATGACTCAGAAGGGAGACAAAGTTGGGAAAAGAGGGTTTAATCAGGGAAGGCCTCTTGGAAGAAATGTGATCTTAATTAGGTTAAAATGAACTTCTGGCAAGCAAGACCATTCATCAACACCCATTAGAAGCAGTACAAAATCATCACACAATTATGGCAGTTGCCATAATCCACTGGAGAAATAATGTGGCCTAATGGATAGACCAAGGGCCTGGGAATCAAAAGGACCTGGGTTCTAATTCCGGCTCACCCTTTGTCTGCTGTAAGACCTTGGGCAAGTCACTTCACTTTTCTATGCCTGTTACCTCACCTGTAAAATGGAGATTAGGACTGTGAACCCCATGTGGAACATTGTGTCCAACGTGATTTGCTTTTATCTACCCGGAGGGTAAGCCCAAGGGACTTCAGAGCACAAACAACTATAATAATAATTACGGTTTCTGTTAGAGCTTACTATGTGCCAAGCACTGTTCTAAGTGCTGGGGTAGATACAAGCTAATCAGGTTGTCCCCCATGGGGCTCACAGTCTTTATATCCAGTTTACAGATGAGGTCACTGAGGCACAGCAAAGTGAAGTGGCTTGCCCAAGGTCACACAGCGGACAAGTGGCTGAACTGGGATTAGAACCCACGTCATCTGGCTCCCAAGCCCATGCTGTGCACAGACTACTCAGCCCAGAATCCCCCACTTTCTGCAGCAGTGGTCTGCCCAAACCCAGTCGCCCAGGGGTATTTCAGGGGCATTTCTCCTTGGGCCGCAGCCCCGGGCTTGGCAGTCCTTCACAAGGCAACATCTGCTCGAACCGTTTTTCTAAGCAAACAGCAGATGGCATTGCTGGCTGTCCTTTTGATCTGGGAGAAAAGCCCATTCCAGTGGTGTTGCCTCACAGGAAAGGCAGCTTGTCGGGAGCGGGGGGAGACGACGGACAGTCCGTGAATCCGGGCTTCACTCCAGGCCCCCGGCGGTCACCCTGCCTGAAGGACAAGCAGCGTGGTCTAGTGTACAGAGCATGGGCCTGGAATTCAGGAGGTCCTGGGTTCTAGTCCCAGTTCTGCCACTTGTCTGCTGTGTGACCTTGGGCAAGCCACTTCACTGTACCTCAGTGACCTCATCTGTAAAATGGGCATTGACTGTTAACCCCCTGGGGGACAACCCATGGCAGAGTGGGATTAGAACCCAGGTCCTTCTGACTTCCAGGACAGGGTTCTTTCCCCTAGAGCTTCTCTCTGTGGGCTTGTTCCCTGCCCACCAGGAACTTACAGTATAGAGGAGGAGACAGACATAAATCACAGTCGTGCACATAAGTGCTACGGCGCTGCAAGTGGGGGTGAATGAAGGGTAGAAATCCAAGGAAGAACCCACAGAGTTAACAGGTTGGTGGGAAAGTGAATATCCAAGTCCTTAGTTGATGCAGAAGTGGCAGAATGACAATAGCGGGGTAATAGGATGAGAAGAGGAGATGAATCGGAACGATCTTCTGAAGGAGATATGATTTCAGAAGGGCCCTGCATATGGGGAGAGATGTGGTCTGCCGATATGAAGGAGAAGGGAGGTTTGTTTGGTAGTTTTATACCTTGATTTACTATAGCACTTGTTTTGCCAAAACACTCCCACATTAATTAATTCATTTCACCCCTCATGACAACATAGTGTTCAAATTCTAAGGGGAAAGGAGAACGGGTATTTGATCCCCATTTTACACATGAGCAAACCCAGGGGCAGAGTGTCTTGCACAGGGTCACACGGAAAGCAGGTATCAGAGCCAGTATTGCTCTGCTCACAGATGCGTATGGCCCAGGGTGAGAGAGTAACTAGCATGTAAGTCGTGTTTCTTGGGTTGCAAACAGTGAGTTTGAGCTTTCTGCTCTGCTGGGCATCATCATGCTTACTCATCTGGCAGCCCGTCCTCTGCTTGCACAGCTAAACAAGCCTGGAGAGTCTCACAACTATTCTCCACGAGGAAATTTTCCAGGAAAATTATGTTATCGACTCCCCAGATACAAGGCCTGTTGCACGGGAGCGGCCTCCGGTAATGAGTAAAAACAACGTACCGCCGATCGATACTGCCAGCCTGGGCCAGAGACTCGGACAGTTGGCCAGTAGTCCGTGCTCGTTCTTGCCGCCCATCCGTGACCCAGGCGAGCGAGTAACGAGGAGAGGTGGGGGTGGGGAGGAGGGGGTGACGCAAGATTTGATGAGAAAGGGCAGTCGCCACTAAATTATGTGGAAACAATGTAGTCTGTTGGTGTCTAAATCATGCGAGAGAGTAGGATTAACAGAACTCGGGAAACTTGAAATCCTGGTGATTAGTTTACCCAATAGCGGAAAAAGGAATCTTCCTCCATCTTTCAAACAAATATTTTTGGGGAGCCCAACCCACACCCATTTCAGTTTAACTCGATGACTCCTGGATTTAGTCAGATCTCTGGATTGAAATATGTTCCAGAATTGGCAGGAAAGGGAACGGTTAGAGCCAGAGGCCCGAGCTGCTCCAGTGAGGTGATCAGGCTGATGACCCCAATTTGTTCTTAGCCATCCTCTTCTATGTCTTCTCTTTCCCCAGAAATGTGCTTTGCTTTCCTTCCCCTCTCTGAGCTCCAAAGCATAGTGTGGACTGGAGAAGAGAGAGCTCTTCCCTCCTTTCTTTAAGGGAATCTCCATTATTATTATTATTTAATGATATGTTCAAGGCCTCCCATCATCTTCATTTCCTTTCTTCATATTTCTACAATTTACTACCTCATGTGATGTTCAGCTCCGATTGTTCATGCTGGCACGTTTCAATTTCATTGTGGCCTAATGGATGGAGCACAGAACTGGGAGTAAGAAGGACCTGGGTTCTGATACTGGCTCCATCACTTGTCTGCTCTGTGACCTTGGACAAGTCACTTCATGTCTCTGTGCCTGTTACCTCGTCTGCAAAATGGAAATTAAGAATGTGAGCCCCATGTGGGACATGGACTGTGTCCAACTTGATTAGCTTGTATAATAATGATGGTATTTGTATCTACCCCAGTGCTTAATACCATGCCTGGTACATAGTAAGCACTTAACAAAAACCTTAAAAAAAACCCCAAAACTGCAATTAGTCAATCCAACAAGCAGTCAGTACTTTTGTCCTACTGTGGACAGAGCACTGTGATGAGTTAGTACCTTGACCTACTGTAGACAGAGCACTGTGATGAGTGCTTGAGAATATCTAAGTAGAAACGATTCCTGCCCTCAGTGAGTTAACAATCTAGCGGGGAGACAGACACTTAAATAAATTACAGATAGGTGAAGTAATTGAGTATACAGGATCTGCACACTTACGGGAGTTGTAAGTGCTTACGTCTATAGACTGTAAGCTCCTTGTGGGCAGGGAATGTGTCTACCCACTCTGTTAGACTCAACCCTCCCAAGCATTTAGTACAGTATTCTGCATACAGTAATCATTCAATTTGATTAAGTGCTTTAGATGACCCCAAAATACTGATGGGAGTTGGAGGGTTGAAAGTGAAGAAATCCAAAATTAATTGGGCAAGACCTCTTGGAGGAGATGTGATTTCCAAACGGCTTCAAAGAAGGGGAGAACTGTGGCCCATCGGACATGAAGTTGGGGGAAGTTCCAGGCATGGGGGAGAGCTTAAACAAGTAAGTAGTCAGTGATGGGAGAAACTCTGCTTCCTGTTGCATATTCGAGGACAGATTGCCAACTGGGGTGGAAGTGGAAGAAGACAGTAGATAAGTAGGAAGGAGAGTGCGGAATGAGTGCTTACTGTGTGCAGAACACTGTACTAAGTACACTGTATCAGAGTTGGCAGCCCCATTCCCTGCCCACAGTGAGCTGAAGCAGAGAGGAATAGATAGCCACTGGAGGTTTTCGAGGAAGGGGGAAGTGTGTGCAGAATGTAACTTTTAGAAAAATGATCTATCCAGCGGAGTGAAATATTGCCTGGAGAAGGGGGAGACTGAAGACAGGGAGATTACCGAGGAGGCCGATGCAGTCAGCCGTGATACAACAAGTCCACGTGGTGGCCGTTGGGATGGAGAGAACAGATCAAATCCTGCAGATGGGGTGGAGGAAGAACCAACAGGATTTGGTGACAGAATAAATTTGGGGGTTGAAAGAGAGGAAGGAGTCGGGGGGCAATGCCAAGGTTGGGGACTTGAGAGATGGGGAGGATGGCGGTGGGGAAGTTAGGTGGAGGAGAGGATTTACAATTGGAAACAGCAAGAATATAGAAAAATAAAGAGTAAGCGGGCTACATCAATATATAGTAAGTGGTAAAGGTATAGGCATTGGTAAAAGTTTCCTCCATCAGCCCAGAGATGGAAGAAACCAGTTGAGGAAGGGTTCCTAGAGGAGATGAGTTTTCAGAAGGGCTCTGAAGAACTATGGGAGAAGGGGAAAAGAGTTTCCCAGAGCAGGGAAGAACTTGAGCTACAGGTCAATCAGTCAGTCCATTGTATTTATTGAGTGCTTACTGTGTGCAGAGCACTACTAAGCGCTTGCAAGAATGCAATATGCACAGTATATTCCCTGTCCACAACAAGCTTACAATCTAGAGGGACTGACAGCAGAGTGGAGACTGATATTCAATGAGAGGGAAAACCTGGGAGGAATGCGGATTGCAAGTTTGGCGGTAGCAAGTGAAGAGAGCTGGCAGGTAAGAGAGAGAGAGCTCGTCGAAAGCCTGGAGTCTGGTTGTCAGGAGCTTCAGTTTGCTGTCAGTGCTTTGAACAGATCTTGGAACAGTGCTTGGCACATAGTAAGCGCTTAACAAATGCCATCATCATCATCATCATGTGGAGAGAGAAGTGGCTACCCATTGGAGGCTTTCAAGGAGTGTGGTGATGTGGACCAAACTGGGTTTTAGAAAGATGATTCTGGTCACAAGGCATAGTGTGGACTGGAGAAGAGAGTGCTCTTCCCTCCTTTCTTTAAGGGAATCTCCATTATTATTATTATTTATTATATGTATTAAGCATGAACCCTGTGGTAACTGATTGATTTCTAAGTGCTGGGGTAGATGCAGAATAGTCAGATGAACAGTTTTCCCAGACCTTTGGCCTCAAATGCCAAGCAAGTCTCCTTGCCTTATATAAGGGGAAGAATAAGCATTTTAATGCCCATTTTACTAATGAAGGGACTGTCACAGAGAAGTTAGCTTCCTCTCATCTGCAAAATGGGAATTCAATACATGTACTCTTTCTTAATTAGACTGTGAGTCCTATGTGGGACCTAATAATAATAAATAATTATGGTATTTGTTAAGCCCTTATTCTGTGCCAGGCACTGTACCAAGTGCTGGGGTGGATACAAGCAAATTGGGTTAGACATAGTCCCTTTCCCAGGAGGGGCTCAAAGTCCCAATCCCCATTTTACAGATGAGGTAACTGAGGCACAGAGAAGGGAAGAGACTTGCCCAAGACCACACAGCAGACAAGTGGCAGAGTGGGGATTAGAACCCATTACTGTCTGAATCCCAGGTCCGTGCTCTATCCACTACGCCACGCGGCTACTCTTAACCTGTTCGTCTTGTAACTACTCCGGTGCTTAGTACAATGCTTGGCAAAAAGTAAGTGCTTAACAAATGCCATATTATAATTATTATTATTATTATTATTATTATTATTATTATTATTATTATTATTATCATTGTTATTATGTGACTCCCCAAAGGTCACATACCAGGCAGGTGATGGAACCGGAATTGGAGCTTGGATACCCCAGGCCTGTGCTCTTTCTCAGAACCCACTTGCTGGTAATGTCATTTTGGAATACAAAGGGCTACTCTCCAGTATAACATGTTTAGCCCATTTCCTCTCAGAAATGTCACACTTCCTGTACTAGTCTTCATCCACTGTGCCCTCGACCCCAGAGATCGCTCCGGCCTAGGCTTGACATTCCTTCCAGGAAGCAGCAGGAGAACATTGACACTTGTTCATTTCTCTTTCAAATTAGGAACCTCAGAGTAGCTGCATATGGGTTTGTCTTGTCTTATGCTGTCGAGTTGCCTGCGGCCCATAGCGACTACATGGATGCATCCCTTGCAGAATGTCCCACCTCCATCTGCAATTTTTCTGGTAGTGTATCCAGAGAGTTTTTTTGGTAAAAGCACGATAGTGGTTTACTATTGCCTCCTTCCGTGTGATAAACCTGAGCCTCCACCCTTGATTCTCTCCCATGCCGCTGCAGTCCAGCACAGGTGAGTTTTGGTTTGTAGCAGATTGCCTTCCACTCACTAGCCACTGCCTAAGCTAGGAATGAAATGGGTATGCCTCTTCTTGACTCTTCCTCCTGTAACTGAGACTGGTAGAGTACTGGAAACTCTCCAGGTGTGATCCTGAGAGGGGTGCATGTGAGTACCAGTGTGAAATAGAATATATTTAGACAGGCATTCATCATCTGGTGCTATTTCATTGGGTGACTAGAAGTGGGCACCGAGTGTAATTCAAGGCGTGCATATGTGCTTGGTACATTTAAACACTGGAAGCACAAAAATGGAAAGAGGTGTTGGGGAAGGGGGAGAAGTGAAGAGAGCTTCAAGGGACTAAAAGACTTAACCAGAATTTAAGGCAGAAAAAAAAGTGACAGCAGATAAACCTCCTTTTGGTAGTTGGACAGCTGGGATGGGTTTCAGTTTAGTCTTGGACCCTCCAACCTAAAATTGAATTACATATTGAGCTGCTGTGGAATTGACTTTTTAGTTTGTGCAGAATCTAAAGGGATTATAAAATGGCTCATGACATACTTTAAGTTCACTTAGCAATCAGGAATCAGGAATATTTAGGAATCAGAATGGTATAGTGGAAAGAGCTCAGCGCTGGGAGTCAGGAGACCTGGGTTCTAATCTTGGCTCCACCACTTGCTTGCTGTGTAATCTTGAACAAGTCACTTAACTTCTCTGTGTCTCTTTCCTCGTCCGCAAAATGGGGATTCCCTAGCTGTTTTCCTTCCTCCTTAGACCTTGAGCCCCATGTGGTTCAGGGACTGTGTCTGACCTGATTGTATTGTTCTCTTGATCGGGGCTTACTGTCTGAGTAGGTGGAGAGAATTGCTACTGTATCTCAAGTGACTTGGCCAAGATCACACAGCGAGAAAGTGGCAGAGCTGGGGTTAGAACTCAGGTCCTCTGACTCAGACTCGTACAACTTCTATTCATGCTTTGGAGACTATTCTAAGCCTTTCACCAAATGGGCTGAGATTGTCTGACAACCCTTTGGAAGCTAATTAGTATTTCGACGTAGGATACTAGCCTGTGTTTTATATGTTACTCTTACTCATGAGCACAAACACATTCTCTCTCTCTCTCTCTCTCTCTCTCGCGCGCGCGCACACGCGCGCGCGCACGCTCGCGCGCACACACACATGCGCGCGCGAGTTTTAAGCCCCACAATCTTGTCATCCTTAGTTGTATCACATTTATTGAGCGTGTCCTGCGTGCCAGAGACCGGACTGCCGTGGGATGGTATTTCGGCACGGACACTTGCAAATGTGTCTCGTGAAACCCTATCCCTTAAAATAAAGTCTCTTGCTGGGATCTGTCTCCCAGAGAGCGCATACACTTTATGTCTCAATGGAATGGCAGCGGGTCTCCTGGCTGGTCCAGTATGGAAAAGATAACACCAGTAAAAGCCTTAAATTCTCATATTGTTGAGGTTCCATAGTTTTGTCAGGTGCTGCGACTTGGACCTAACGCCGAGCCGCAGCTCGGGAGACAAAACAGTTGGAAAACTCAGAGAGAGGCTCTAAGGGTCAGTGAAATTTACTGTGGGCAGCTGCGGCTTCAAAGCGGGTCTGTGTGGAGAAGCCTATTAAAGAAGTAGTAGGTTACGTTCCTGCAGTTTCCCCCATCGTGATGGATGACTCTCCAGAAGGAGAAAGGACTTCCTGTGGGCACCAAAGTGGAGGTTTCTCTGAGGCAGCTGCTTTCCCTTGCCTCGCCATGCTTGGGTCTCTCTACCCTGATTTGCTTTCTAACCCCTGCACTGCCTCTGTCCCACGGCATCTGACAATGAGCCTGATTCGTATGGGGGAATTGCTTGTCAGCGGTGACGGCTTGTCTGTCAACGAGATCCTCGTCCCGCAGAAGGGAGACGCAGCTGTGTGTGTGTGAGTATGTGTGAGAGAGAGAGAGAGAAGGCGCGTAGAGGTTGTGGGAGGAAAGGTCCTGGTTGGTTATGAATTAACAGCAAAATAAGTGGTTTCAGAGTTTATCTGACCTTCCCTTGCCCTTGAAAATATTTTCCCTTGGCCTCCTGGTAGGATATCGTAGCTTACAATTCACAGTTCTCACCCTAGACAACTCCCAAGCAGCAACAATAAATTGCCACCCAACAAGATTTTGGTACCTGAGTTTCACCGATCCAACTAGGGGTATGTGTCTGTGCTGAGTTTGCCTATTTTAGGGTGCAAATTGTGGATTCTTATAGCTCAGTCACCCATTGTGGACCGGGGCGGTAATAATCATACTTAAAAAAGAAACATCCTGTGCTTTGCAGAAGAAAAGAAAAGGGCACCTATTTGAAATTCAACTTAGGTCAAGCGCTAAAGATATTTGCGTGAGGGGAATGTGTGCCAACAAATTTATGGCTGATCTGATTGGGTCAGTTGATTAACAAAGCCTGCTAAACAGTTATGGTCTCTCTCCTTAAGAAGCTTATAATCTAAGACTCCTAACACTGTTGTGGGCTGATGCAGGTGTGGCGTTTAAGCTACATAAACAAACAGAAAAGCATCCATAAATAGGATATATTCTGTGAAAACAAGGCCTTGTGCTTCGGATAGGAGCCAACAAGTTTGCAAACTGAGGTAGAGTGTACTGTCAATCAGTCAGTCACTGAGAGGCATCGACAGCATGTCAGAGAGCTGGGGTAAAGGAGGTAGAAGACAAAATACATGGCCTCCAAAAGGCTAGAAGGTAACAATGGGAGGCAGAGTGGAAGCAGTGTGACCTAACGGATAAATCACGGTCCTGGGAGTCTGAAGGACCTGGGTTCTAATTCTGGCTCCGACACCTGTCTGCTCTATGACCTTGGACCTGCTACTTCACTTCTCTGTGACTCTGGACTGAAAGCGCGTTGTGGGCAGGTCTGTTGTATTGTTACACTGTACTCTCCCAAGCGCTTAGTACAGTGCTCTGCACACAGTAAGCGCTCTGTAAATATTATTGAATGACTGACTGTGCCTCTGTTACCTCATATGTAAAATGGGGATTTAAGTTTGTGAGCCTCATGTGGGACAGGGACTGTGTCCAAAATTGTATCCATCCCAGTGGTTAGTTCAGTGCCTGGCATATAGTAGGCACTTAACAAATACCATAAAAAAACTTAGGGTATCTGTTGACAAAGTGACATGGACACTCAAGAAGTCTGGAATAAAATAGGGTCAGCAGAGAGAGTAGGTAAGGATGAACACATTGAAGTCAGCTGTGAGCATTTTGCTCCCAAGTAGTAAATTCATAGTATTTCAGGTCGGCGATTTTCTCCAACAGGAGGCTGGGGGAATTCATTCATTCATTCATTCAATTGTATTTATTGAGTGCTTACTGTGTGCAGAGCACTGTACTAAGCGCTTGGGAAGTACAAGTTGGCAACATATCGAGACAGTCCCTACCCAACAACGGGCTCACAGTCTAGAAGGGGGAGACAGACAACATAGAATGAAGGCACTGCCAGCTGCCATGGACAAGTGATTTTCCTATTTCCAAAGCCCTTTGAAATATGTTGCTTCCAAAGGCAGAGTGCTTCATCCACTGCTGGTTTCAGTTTTGCCCAGTCTTGTCCTGATTCCTTTAAGAGACTGGCCTCTTCTTTTGACCTCTGTACTGATTCCAGGGTGTTGAGTTGGGAAGACGAAAAGCTGGAGCAACATGAGCAGGATTGGGGCTAAACTCCCTTAGGGAAGTGCAGAGCCGTTGACTGTCTCGTCATTGAGCAGATTGAACGGGCAAAAACTCTTGTTTGTCAGAGAGGCAGAACAGAACATAGAGCTGGGGGTTTGCAGTCTCCGGCCACTTGATGAAAACTACGACCTATAAAAATAATGATAGTGGCATTTGTTAAGCGCTTATTACGTGCCAGGCACTGTACTAAGGACTGGGGGTGGATACAAGTAAGTTAGGTTGGACATAAATAATAATAATAATAATGACATTTGTTAAGTGCTTACTACGTGCAAAGCACTGTTCTAAGCGCTGGGGGGGATACAATGTGATCAAGTTGTCCCATGTAGGGCTCACAGTCTTAATCCCCATTTTTACAGATGAGGTAACTGAGGCTCAGAGAAGTTAAGTGACTTGCCCAAGGTCACACAGCAGACTTGTGGTGGAGCCGGGATTCGAACCCACGGCCTCTGACTCCAAAGCCCGGGCCTTTTCCACCGAGCCACGCTGCTTCTCTAGGGACATAGGGATATAGGGACATAGTCCCTATCCCACTTGGAGCTCACAAGTCTTAATTCCCATTTTCCAGATGAGGTAACTGAGGCACAGAGAAATGAAGTGACTTGCCCAAGGTCACACAACAGACAAGGGGAGGAGCCGGGATTAGAACTCATGACTCTCTGAGTCCCAGGCTAGTGTTCTATCCACTATTCTATGTTGCTTGCCAGACAGTTACACGCAGGGAATATGGAATTTAAGAAGGGGGGATTCAAGAATCTTGAGCCAGGCTTCAACATCCTCAGGTCCTTCAATTTTGTCTTGTGCCTTCCAGGATGTGTTGGTCTAATTTGCTCCTAGATATACCTTCCCCCCACCAGCTCACCATTCCCCTCTGGGACCCATGGCACCAGTCCCAGACCACATGAGGCCCCCGAGGGTCTGGAAGACTAGCAATCCCCCGGACCATCAATTCCCAGGGAGACAGAAGGCCAAACAAAACTTGAAAAGATTCCAAGAAGCATCAAGAGAAGCAGCATGGCCTAGTGGATGGAGCTCGGGCCTGGAAGTCGGAAGGATCTGGGTTCTAATCTCTGCTCTGCCGCTTGCCTGCTGGGCAAATCACTTGACTTCTCTGTGCCTCAGTTACCTTACTAGTAAAATAATAATAATAATGTTGGTATTTGTTAAGCGCTTACTATCTGCAAAGCACTGTTCTAAGCGCTGGGGAGGTTACAAGGTGATAATAATAATGGTGGCATTTGTTAAGCTCTTACTATGTACAAAGCACTGTTCTAAGCACTGGGGGGGATACAAGGTGATCAGGTTGCCCCACGTGGGGCTTATAGTCATCATCCCCATTTTACAGATGAGGGAACTGAGGCTCCAAGAAGTTAAGTGACTTGCCCAAGGTCACACAGCAGACATGTGGTGGAGCTGGGACTCGAACCCATGACCTCTGACTCCAAAGCCCATGCTCTTTCCCCTGAGCCACGCTGCTTCTTCATGTGATCAGGTTGTCCCACGTCGGGCTCACAATTTTAACCCCCATTTTACAGATGAGGTAAACTGAGGCACAGAGAAGTTAAGTGACTTGCCCAAAGTCACACAGCCGACAGTTGGCAGAGCTGGGATTTGAAGCCATGACCTCTGACTCCAAAGCCCAGGCCCTTTCCACTGAGCCACAGCAGCCTCTCCAATAATGATGGCATTCATTAAGCGCTTACTATGTGCAAAGCACTACAAGGTGATCAGGTTGTCCCTCAGGGGGCTCACAGTCTTAATCCCCATTTTACAGATGAGGTAACTGAGGCCCAGAGAAGCTAAGTGACTTGCCCAAAGTCACACAGCTGACAATTGGCAGAGCTGGGATTTGAACCCATGACCTCTGACTCCAAAGCCCGTGCTCTTTTGCACTGAGCCATGGGGATTAAGACTGTGAGCCCCATGAGGGACAGGGACTCTGTCCAACCTGATTAGCTTGTAGGCACCCCAGTGCTCAGAACAGTGCTTGGCACCTAGTAAGCACTTAGCTTACTTATGTTCATCATCATCATCAATCGTATTTATTGAGCGCTTACTATGTGCAGAGCACTGTACTAAGCGCTTGGGAAGTACAAATTGGCAACATATAGAGACAGTCCCTACCCAACAGTGGGCTCACAGTCTAAAAGGGGGAGACAGAGAACAAAACCAAACATACTAACAAAATAAAATAGAATAGCTATGTACAAGTAAAATAAATAAATAAATAGAGTAATAAATATGTACAAACATATATACATATATACAGGTGCTGTGGGGAAGGGAAGGAGGTAAGATGGGGGGGATGGAGAGGGGGACGAGGGGGAGAGGAAGGAAGGGGCTCAGTGTGGGAAGGCCTCCTGGAGGAGGTGAGCTCTCAGTAGGGCCTTGAGGGGAGGAAGAGAGCGAGCTTGGCGGATGGGCAGAGGGATTGGGGGCATTCCAGGCCCGGGAGATGACGTGGGCCGGGGGTCGATGGCGGGACAGGCGAGAACGAGGTACGGTGAGGAGATTAGTGGCGGAGGAGCGGAGTATGTTGCCAACTTGTATTTCCCAAGCACTTAGTACAGTGCTGTGCATACAGTAAGCGCTCAATAAATACGATTGACTGATTGATTGATTAGCCAATACCATCATCATTCCTAATTCAACGAATCTCCTTCGCCCTTGGGTCCCGCTGACCCCAAATCTCTCCTCGGCTTTATGGGAGTCCAGGAGGTGATGGAGTTAACCCCCTGCCTCTCCTTTGCTGCCCCCAGAGAGCTGTTCAGCAGGGACCCCTTCATCCCTGGCTCCGGCTGTGATCAGGGGGACAACCTGTACCCATTGAGAATGCCAACATCTGGGCAGGTGTGTCGGTACCTGGAAGGGCAGGGTCCAGCACGGTAATGCCCATCAGTCACCAATTAATAGGTTTTATTGAGCACTTACCTTGTGCAGAGCACTGTACTAAGCACTTGGGAGAGTACAAGAGAATAGAATTAGAGAAGCGGCGTGGCTCAGTGGAAAGAGGAGGAAAGTGGAAAGAGGCTTTGGAGTCAGAGGTCAGGGGTTCGAATCCCAGCTCCACCACGTCTGCTGTGTGACTTTGGGCAAGTCACTTAACTTCTCTGAGCCTCAGTTACCTCATCTGTAAAATGGGGATTAAGACCATGAGCCCCACATGGGACAACTTGATCACCTTGCATCCCCCCCAGCACTTAGAGCAGTGCTTTGCACATAGTAAGCGCTTAACAAATGCCATCATCTTCTAGACTGTGAGCCCACTGTTGGGTAGGGACCGTCTCTATATGTTGCCAACTTGTACTTCCCAAGCGCTTAGTACAGTGCTGTGCTATGCTTAGTAAGCGCTCAATAAATACGATTGAATGAATGAATGAATAGAATTAGCAGATATATTTCCTGCCAGTAATGAGCCTACAGTCTGCAGGGGGACACAGACATTGATATGCAGCATGGCTCAGTGGAAAGAACCCGGGCTTTGGAGTCAGAGGTCATGGGTTCAAATCCTGCCTCCACCACTTGTCAACTGTGTGACTTTGGGCAAGTCACTTAACTTCTCTGGGCCTCAGTTACCTCATCTGTAAAATGGGGATTAAGACTGTGAGCCCCCCGTGGGACAACCTGATCACCTTGTAACCTCCCCAGAGCTTAGAACAGTGCTTTGCACGTAGTAAGCGCTTAATGAATGCTATCATTATTATTATATGAATAAATCATTTGTAATATATAATTTAAAGATATGTACCTAAGTGCTGTGGGGTTGTGGGTGGGGTGAATATCAAATAGAGTTAGTAGACAGTATCCCGGCCCTCCAAGAGCTTACAGTGTAGAGGAGGGAGACAGGTACTTAATTCAAAGTTTTCAGAGTATCACTTCTCTCCTCTCCCCAGCCACGCATGGATATAACTTGTTTAGAAACTCAGCCATGTTTTGAGGTAATGTGTGCACTGCCGAAAGTACTCGTGAGGGAATTGGGGGTGGGCAGGGGAGGGTAAGGACATAAACTCCCAGCAGCTTGGGAGGGGGAAAAACAACCCAGGGAGCAATAATAAATGTATTTGTTCAGCTCATAGAAAATGCCAAGCACCCTCCTAAGCACTGGAGCAGATGCACAATAATCAGGTCAGACACAGTCCCTGTCCCATATGGGGTTTAAAGTCTACAGAGGAGGGAGAACAGGTATTTAATCCCCGATTTTCCAGATGAGGAGACGGAGCACAGAGAAATTAAATTACCCAACGGCCAGTGGCGGGGCTGGGATTAGAACCCAGGTCCCATGACCACCCGTTCTGGGCTCTTTCTGCTAGGCCACACTGCTTCTCAGTTGCTCTAGCGACTAGCTACCGAGTAGACCACCCAGCCTGTGTGTTTGTGCTTCGCTCGCTCTCACCCTCCTAATGGGCTGTTGCTTGGACAGAAGCCTGGGTGTAAGCGATGAACTTTTCCCCAACTTTCTCATCACTAAAGGCGATCTTTGCAGCATGTCAGAGGGGCAGGGAGCTGATGAGTCCCAATCAGATGCTACATTGCAGGGCTAGAGGACTCCAAGAAATTCTGGAATCACTCCAAAATGTCCTGACTGTAATTCAATAGTAATAAATGTGAATGATGTAATTCTTCATTTGGAAAGCGGTTTTATTTACCAGGAGACTCTCCAAGTCTGAAATGTTGGAGAACATAGAATTCCCTATAAATATCAAGCTCTCCTGGGGATCCTGGTCTTTTTACCACGGCTCCTGGAATATCAAGATTTGGTGCTGAATATTCTTCTCAGAGCCAGGATTGGAAAAGCTGTAATCATTCGGATTAATATCATCTAGTGCATTTGGCGAATGCTTACTTTGTGCTGAGCACTGTACCAAGCACTGGGGAAAGTTACAAGACAAATTGATTCAGACCTTATTCCCTGGCTGACAGGGGCTCCCGATCTGAAAAAAAAAGGAAAACAGATTATGGACACACAAGGAAAGACATGATGTTTGCTATTGCCCTGACAACACTAATGGCTGAAGGTGAATAATTACCGAATATAACAATTATAACAATAGGTGCCAACTTTTCATTTTTAATGCACGGTTGAGCTGGGACAGGGGTTTTAAGGGGGATGAGAACTGGGTGGGGACCATATTACTTTTCCCATCTGTAAAATGTGGATTCATTATCTGTCCTCCCTTCTACTGAGACCGTAAGCCCCATGTGGGGCAGGGACTGTTTCCGACTTGATGATCTTGTATCTACCCCAGCACTCAATGTAGTGCTTGTCACCTTGTAAGCATTTAACAAAATACCATTTCATTTTTATTGGTACTATTATAATTCAAAGAGCCAACAGAACAGAAAACCACCATCTGGTGCCTCTTCAGCTCTGATCGGTGATTCTCGGGGCTGATCAGAGAGCTGGGACAATGGAGACTGGAAGCCCAGCTGCAGAGGCTTTGGGAATCATCACCTCCATAGACCCGGGCCCCGTGATGGATTTAAACATCTGTAAAATGCATTTGGTCTGCGTTCCTGGGTATGTGTGATCACAGGCCGGCTTTTTACTCTAAAAGGACGTAGAGTCAAAATCACTTTCTGGTGTACCAGTTCCTGCTTTTATGACAGCTTAAAGAAGGTGAAAAAGATGAGAACTAAGGGAGGGGATGGTGGAGGTGTTCGTTGAAAGGAAATTGTTGGATCAGCTTCTTGTTAGCAAAGAGCTGGGCCCCAACATAGAGAGACGGGGCTAGTGAGACACCTTCCTTGGTTGGGCCTCTGCCAGCAACAGCATCCTAAGTGTCTTCCACGGGGCTCACAGTCTTAATCCCATTTTCCAGATGAGGTAATTGAGGCCCAGAGGAGTGAAGTGACTTGCCCAAGGCCACACAGCAGTCAAGTGGCGGAGCTGGGATTAGAACACGGGTCTTCCTGACTCAAAGGTCCATGCTCTGTCCACTTGGCCATGTTGCTTCTCTCTGTGGGAAGACCTCTGACTTGGTAGCCAGCCTAATGGTTCTCTCTCATCCTGCATCATAAGTCTAAGGATTGACAGTTTAACTGGTCCCTAAAGGTATGGGCAGCCTTAACCCTGTTTCCCACCAGCTGCCTCCTACCTGCCCCCTTGTTAATGATGATGATAATAATAATAATGGTGGTATTTGTTCAGCTCTTACAATATGCCAAGCACTGTACTAAGTGCTGGGGTCTGCATGGGGCTCACAGTCTAAGTGAGAGTCAGTCAATCGATCGTATTTATTGAGTACTTACTGCATGCCGAGCATTCATTCATTCAGTCGTATTTATTGAGCACTTACTGTGTACAGTGCACTGTACTAAGCGTTTGGGAGAGTACAATATAACAGTATAACAGACAAGTTCCCTGCCCACCTCGAGCTTATGGTCTAGAGAGGAGAGAATGGCTGTTGAATCCGCATTTTCCAGATGAGGAAGCTGAGGCACGGAGCAGAGAAGCCACTTGACCAAGGCCACGCAGCCGACAAGGGGAGGAGCTGGGATTAGAACCCAGATCCTTCCAACTCCCAGGTCCATGTTCTATCCACCAGACCACACACCTTCTTGGTTATAGAATTGGTGGATCAGTCCGGTGGGTCTTCTGAAGAGCAGCGAGACCCCCACCAAGTTTGAAGCAGAGGTTGCAGCAGACGGGTGGCCTCGGCTTCTCTCACAGGCATTTTCGTATGGCTCCGATACATTTTCAAAATGGGCAGCGGGTCACCATCTTAGGCTCTTAAGACCCAAGGGGAGCCCAGCTGAGCGGGGTGTTGTCGGCTTCAAGGCTGTCCATCACCTCACCCCCTCCTACCTCACCTCCCTTCTCTCCTTCTATAGCCCACCCTGCACCCTCCGCTCCTCTGCTGCTAATCTCCTCCCCGTGCCTTGTTCTCGCCTGTCCCACCATCGACCCCCGGCCCACGTCATCCCCCGGGCCTGGAATGCCCTCCCTCTGCCCATCCGCCAAGCTAGCTCTCTTCTTCCCTTCAAGGCCCTACTGAGAGCTCACCTCCTCCAGGAGGCCTTCCCAGACTGAGCCCCTTCCTTCCTCTCCCCTTCGTCCCCCTCTCCATCCCCCCCATCTTACCTCCTTCCCTTCCCCACAGCACCTGTATATATGTATATATGTTTGTACATATTTATTACTCTATGTATTTTACTTGTACATATCCACTCTGTTTTGTTTTGTTAGTATGTTTGGTTTTGTTCTCTGTCTCCCCCTTTTAGACTGTGAGCCCGCTGTTGGGTAGGGACTGTCTCTATATGTTGCCAACTTGTACTTCCCAAGTGCTTAGTACAGTGCTCTGCACACAGTAAGCGCTCAATAAATACGATTGATTGATTGATTGATTGTTGTCTGACTGAAGGGAGGTACCCTCTCTTGGCTGCAGCAGCCTGCGGGATGGAGAGTAGCATACCGGCATCTTCTCCAGGCCGGCCCAGTGGGTAGCCCTGCTACTTAAGTGTATATGGGGCCCGGTCGGGGTGGGGAGGGTGTTGGGGAGGAGAGGCCAGGGGCAAGAGACCAGGGGGAATCATTTTGTCCACCTGGAGGACCTTTTTTCATCTTTAGGCAGCCCCCCACCCCCTATCCACCGGCCACGGGAGACAGGGCCAGTACCGTCCCTGTTGGGAGAGCCTCCGAACCTTCCATCGAATTTCTCCCGTTGACACCATAAAACAGAAATACATTCCTTACTGAACACACTGTTTAGAAACTCTAGGAGGGCCATTTTATGTTTTCTGTTCACATGATCTAAGCAACATTTTTCATGACTTTGGGGAATAAAGCAGGAAAAAGAGGAAATTTTAAAAATAGAACTGATATTTAATGGCGTTTTCACTTATGGTTTCTGTAACCTCTGTAGTGTGCTATGGGGAGAACTGCCCCCACCCCAGAATGGAACCTATTTATAGCCAGATAAAGGGGAAATATCCTGGGACGCTTTAGTCTTTTTCTCAACTCCTTAAAATGTCCAGAAAAGCAAAATAATAAAATGCAAAGTGACGTGGCTCCAATTCATGTACATACCTTTAAATTTCATATTATAAGTTATTTTTTCATATTGATGTCTGCCTCCCCCTCTAGACCACAAGCTCGTTATGCGGAGGGAACGTGACTTCTAATCCTGTTGTATTGTACTAGCCCAAGCAGTTAATACAGTGCTCTGAACATAGTGCTTAATTAATACCATTGATTGATTGACTGAATTCAGGTGGCCCATATATTGCTGTAGGAAGTACTGAAACCCTGCGGCCTTGGCCCCCAGCCCCCATAGAAGCTGGTGGTCATTCTCTGACCAAGGAAGCAGCCACCCAAAGAGGAACGTCAACCCTTTCAGGCCCTGGGAACAGTGGCGGGATCAGGGCTTCCTGACTGACCGAGGCCTGCGGATTGCATGTGCCCAGCCAAGTGGACAGGGACCAAGCCCCACCCTGGAAAAGCTCCCAGACAGTCATCCCCCTTCTCCAGATATTGATGGTATTTGTTAAGCGCTTACTATGTGTCAAGCACTGTTCTAAGCGCTGAGGTAGATACAAGGTCATCAGGTTGGACACAATCCCTGACTCACACGGGGCTCACAGTCTTAATGCCCCATATACAGATGAGGGAACTGAAGCACAGAGAAGCAAAGTGACTTGTCCAAGGCCGCACAGCAGAAAAGTGGCAGAGCCGGGATTAGAATCCGGGTCCTTCTGAGTCCCAGGCCTATGCTGTATCCACTAGCCATTCCCAGATCTGTCCTCTGGAGGGAAAAGAGAGAGGGGGAAGGAAGGAGAGCAGACATCTGCTGGTTGACATTGGGCAAGTCACCAGACTTCTCTGTGCCTTGGTTTCCTCAACTGTGAAACAGGGATTAAGTACCAGTTCTCATTCCTTCCCAAGCGCTTAGCACAGTGCTCTGCACACAGCGCTCAGTAAATACGATTGATGATGATTCCTACTTAGACTGTGAGTCTCACATGAGGCAGGGACTGCATCTGTCCTGATAAACCTGCATCTACCTCAGCATTTAGTTCAGTGCTTGGCACATAGTAAGCTCTTGGCAAATGCCATTATTATAATTATCAGGAGTAAAGAGAAAGGTGCCAGCTCCATTGGACAGCTGGGGCTCATCCCCATAGATTTCCAGCAGTGAAGGTGAAGCCAGGCTTGGTTCCAAACAAAATCTAACCCTCGGGGTTTTCCCCCGGTACCTGGTCCTCCCCGGAATCTCCCATGGAGCATCACGCTGCAGGGAAAGGCCATAGGAGCAACTTTGGATTTTAACACAAACCTGCTAAGTGTAGCTGTTGGGATGATGCAACTTGGATTGGTGGGACTTAATTGGGAAGACTTCCTCGAAGAGGTGGGATTTCAGGAGGGCTATGAAGAGGGCAAGATCTGTTGTCTGGGGGAATTTCATTTGGTGGGTACAAGGCACCTTAAGAAGGGAAACAGGAGAATCAAAGAGTGCAAACCAGGCCACAGCAGCTGCTAGGTACAGTGGGAATGCCAAGAAGCTACTGTAAGGAGTTTCTGCCTGTTGCAGTGGGAAATATATAGTGGTTGGAGATTTTCAAGAGAGACAGATGGCATTTTGAGGGGCATTTTAGAAAGGTGGCCTGGGCAGCCGGCAGAGAGAGGGAGAGGCTGGAGCCCGAGTGACCACTGAAGAGCTGAATAGTTTGAAGGGGTGAAGATGAGAGCTGCCCTAGGGTGGTGGCCGTTTGGGTCGAGAGGAAATTTTGCAGAGGAAAACTTGGCACAATGTAGTAACAGACTGAATATGAGAGCCAAAAGACTGCAGAGGAGTTAAAGGCCACCCCAAGGTCATTGGAGTCTGGGACAAAAATGATGGCGATGTTGTCAATAGACATGTTCATATCTTTATGCTCCGTGGCTTCCTCTAATTTTTTTAAATAGTATTTGTTAAGCACTTACTATGAGTCAGGCATTGTACTAAGCGCTGGGGTAGGTATAAGATAATTGGGTTGGGCCACATGGAACTCCCAGTCTTAATTCCCATTTTACCGATGAGGTAACTGAGGCACAGAGAAGTGAAATGACTTGCCAAGGTCACAGAGCAGAGAAATGGTGAAGCTGAGATTCGAACTCAAGTCTCTGACTCCCAAGTCTGTGTTCTCTCCAACAGACCACACTATTTCCCATTTTATGTTAGTGTCTGTCTTCATTGCTGGTTTTTCCTTATTGCGTATGGGGTACCGAAGATTGTACCAAGTGCACTGAGCAACAGAACTAATTCCCCCCCTCCACCTAGACTGTAAGTTTGGTGTAGGCAGGGGACGTGTCTGCCAATTCTTCTATTGTACTCTCCGAAGTGCCTAGTATAGTGCTCTGTGCTCAGTAAGCACTCAATAAATACCATTGATTGACTTAACAACTGATTCCTGCCCTCAAGGGGCTTGGGCAATATCATCATCAGTTGCAAAAGGGAATGGCACTATAAAATAAATATGAATGATTCCGCCCTCTGCACAACAGATGGAAAGTTTAGAGCATATGAAGGTCAAGGGATACTTTTCTGTGACCTTGGGCCAATCATTGATGGAAACTGGTCTCTGACTCCCACTTTGCAGCCTTCAACCGGACCGTCCAGATTCTTGAGGTTTTAATGATGTGGATGTGGATTAATTCCTCCATCCCGGGAGAACAGGCCATCATCGCAACGTGGGTGGGTGTATGTCAGAGATTTTCAAATATCATGACCGATGAGCAGTCGTATTTTGCTGTCTTAGATGAGAGAACTTCCTCCAGAGCAGCAAAACAACAGAATCACGCAGGAGCGAAATTACTGAGGGCCTGTGGTGGCTAAGAAAACAGAATTTTGTCTGCTGTTAAAATAAATATTCCCACTGGCACCCTGAGTCGTCTTGACCCAGCTGCATTGAACACGGGTAAGTAGCATGGTCTCAAAGCAGTCCCTTCTAGACTATGAGCCCACTGTTGGGTAGGGACCGTCTCTATGTGTTGCCAACTTGTACTTCCCAAGCGCTTAGTACAGTGCTCTGCACACAGTAATCGCTCAAGAACTTAGTAACGTTCATATCCCCTTTCTTTCCTTCTTCCAGTTGATAATTTATTTCAGTGTCTGTCTCCCCGTTGGACTGTAGATTGTAAGGTCACTGTGGGCACAGAATATGTCTACCAACTCCATTGTAGTATACTCTCCCAAGCACTTAGTATAATACCCTGCAATCAGTAAGTGCTCAAATACCATTGAGTGATTGTTGGATCAGCATTTATTTATTTATTTGTACATATTTATTCTATTCATTTTATTTCATTAATATCTTTTGTTTTGTTCTCTGTCTCCCCCTTCTAGACTGTGAGCCCACTGTTGGGTAGGGACCGTCTCTATATGCTGCCAACTTGTACTTCCCAAGCGCTTAGTACAGTGCTCTGCACACAGTAAGCGCTCAATAAATATAATTGAATGAATGAATAAATACGATTGAATGAATGAAAGCAGTCGCATTCCATTGCATCATGGGGCATGAGGACACTACTTGACGACAATCACACTAGTCTTCTGCCAGGAGGGCAGGACTTGTTGTTTGTGAACGAGCCAAATAAGGAACTATCGTGGCAGCATTGAACAAAACTAGACCACTTGATAAAGGACGGCTCCCAGTGATAGGTGCCCGGTGCACCTCCTGTGAAGAAGTTTCCTTCTTCAGCGTGTTCGATTTGCGACTGGTCAGTAGTATCTTTTGAGTGTTTACTATTTTTCAGGGTACTTTACTAAGCTCTGCACTCAGTAAAAACTCCCAGGCAACGAGAGAAGTAGACATTGTTATATTGTACTCTCCTAAGTGCTTAAGACAGTGCTTTGCACACTTTGTGCCCAATAAATTCGATTGAGTGAATGAGATAAGGAACTAATTTTCTTTGAGCAAATGCTTGCTTCACCACCTCTCCTTCCTTTAGTGCATTGAGATGTCTGAATGGCAAAGGGAAAGAAGTCCTCTCTGCAACCAGATGTAAGTGTCTTGTGGTCAGGGAGTGTGGAGAAGCAGCATGGTATAGTGAACAGAGTGTGGCCTAGGAGTCAGAAGGTAATAGGCTCTAATCTCCGCTCTGCCGCTTGTCGGCTGTGTGACCTTGAGCAAGTCACTTCACTTCTCTGTGCCTCAGTTCCCTCATCTGAAAAATGGGGATTGAGACTGTGAGCCCCACGTGGGCCAGGGACTGTGCCCAACCCGGTTTCCTTGTCTCATAGTAAGTGCTTAACAAATACCACTATCGTGTCTACCAACTCTGTTTTGTCGTGCTCTCCCACGCACTTACTAGAGTGCTCTGCACATAGTAAGTGCTCAATAAACACCACTGATCATCATCATCATCAATCGTATTTATTGAGCGCTTACTATGTGCAGAGCACTGTACTAAGCGCTTGGGAAGTACAAATTGGCAACATATAGAGACAGTCCCTACCCAACAGTGGGCTCACAGTCTAAAAGGGGGAGACAGAGAACAAAACCAAACATACTAACAAAATAAAATAAATAGAATAGATATGTACAAGTAAAATAAATAGAGTAATAAATATGTACAAACATATATGCATATATCCAGGTGCTGTGGGGAAGGGAAGGAGGTAAGATGGGGGGGATGGAGAGGAAGGAAGGGGCTCAGTCTGGGAAGGCCTCCTGGAGGAGGTGAGCTGAGCCACGCTGCTTCTCTCTATGTTGCCAACTTGCACCTCCCAAGCGCCCAGTCCAACTGACAGAGATGGGGGACTGGAAGGGAAAGGGCGATGGTGCCGTCTCACGTGCCAGCCTGACCCTTCCTGGGAAAGGCGATGAGGACTGGCAGGTTCTGTTTCTTACAACTCCCTGTTCAGGCTGTAAACACTGATGAAACAACGCCTCGGTGCCCGCTCAGCAGGCGATTATTAGAGATTAGGGGGTTTATTTCTCAGAGTTTGTTTGGAGAAACAGTTGAAACTGTGGTGAATGAATGGCGTCAGATTCAAAGGCCTGTGATTGTAGAGCAGGCTTAGTAATCATCCTAAGAAACCCCAAGCACCTTGGCTGTGCTGGGAGGGGGTGGAAGAGAAGGTACGGAGGGAAGGGATGGGTGAGTCAGGCATTTGGAGTCAGCTGCAATGGGGGAAGAGCCAGACTCATAATGATAATAATAATAATAATGATGGCATTTATTAAGTGCTTACTATGTGCAAAGCACTGTTCTAAGCGCTAAGGTGGTTACAAGGTGATCAGGTTGTCCCACGGGGGGCTCACAGTCTTAATCCCCATTTTACAGATGAGGTAACTGAGGCCCAGAGAAGTTAAGTGACTTGCCCAAAGTCGCACAGCTGATAATTGGCGGAGCCGGGATTTGAACCCATGACCTCTGACTCCAAAGCCCGTGTAACTTTCCATCAAAACCAAGCGATGGCCATTATTTATTCATTCATATATATACCTGTATATATGTATATATGTTTATACATATTTATTACTCTATTTATTTATTTATTTATTTTACTTGTGCATATCTATTCTATTTATTTTATTTTGTTAGTATGTTTGGTTTTGTTCTCTGTCTCCCCCTTTTAGACTGTGAGCCCACTGTTGGGTAGGGACTGTCTCTATATGTTGCCAACTTGTACTTCCCAAGCGCTTAGTACAGTGCTCTGCACACAGTAAGCACTCAATAAATACAATTGATGATGATGATGATTCATTCATTCAGTCGTATTTATTGAGTGCTTACTGTGTGCACAGCACCATACTAAGCGCTTGGGAAGGTTACTTGCTTGTTTGCAGATGGAGGAGATGTGCTGCTTCTCCTAGTAGTAGCTTTACTAATAGTATTTTTTAAAAAAATAAGAAGAGTTGTGGTATTTAAGCTCTTACTATGTACCAGGCACTGTCCTAAGCACTGGGGTAGATACGAGGTAATCGGGTCGGACGCAGTCCTCGTTCCACACAGGGCTCACAGTCTTAAACCCCATTTTACAGATGAGGGAACAGAGGCACAGAGAAGTGAAGTGACTAGCCCAAGGTCACACAGCAGACAAGTGGTGGAGCTGGGAATAGAACCCAGGTCCTCCCGAGTCCCAGGCCTGTGCTGTTATCCACTAGGCCAGCCTGCTTCTTGGTATTTTATGGTATTGAGCATTTCTTTATGTGCCAGGTTATGTACTAAGTGCCAGTGTAGATAAAACTTAATCAGGTTAGACATGGTCCCTGTCTCACGATCTTAATCCTCATAGCACAGTCAAGGTAACTGAGTCACAGAATGACTTGCCCAAGGTCACACGGCAGGGACAGGGACTGCATCCAACTGGATTTCCTTGTAGCTACCCCAGCGCTTAGAACAGTGCCTGGCACATAGTAACCGTTTAACAAATGCCATTTTAAGAAAAAAAGAATCCCTATTTTACCAGGTTCTCCTTCCTCTGGTCCCTGATCCACCTGTGCAGGGTCTATTCACTGCCTCTGTGACCCCACTTCTGGCCAGTCACCAGAGGATTTCAAGAGGAATTGATTTCCAGTTTCCAAGAGCTGACTCTTGCATCAAGCAGAGGATCCAGAGAAAGTCCGTGAATAATGTCTTTACTGGCACCAGTTGGGAACATAAGAAGCAGCAGAGTCTAATGGAAAGAGCATGGGCCTGGGAATCAGCGGACCTGGGTTCTAATCCCAGCTCTGCCAATTACTTACCACGCGAACATGGGCAAGTCACTTAACTTCTCTGTCCCTCCGTTCCCACAACTGTAAAATGGGGATTCAGTGGATATAATAGTAGATACAAGGCTGTCAGGTGGACACAGTCCCTGTCCGCATGTGGGGCTCACAGTATTAATCCCCATTTTACTGATGAGGTAGCTGAGGCCCGGAGAAGTGAAGTGATTTGCCCCAGGTTACACAGCAGACAAGTGGTGGAGCTGGAATTAAAACCCAAGTCCTCTTGGCCCCCAGGCCCGCTGGCTATCCGTTAGGTCACACTGCTTCCACTGTGGGAGCGGGTCAACCGGTTTCCAAAAATGACCTAATTCCGTGGCCCAACATTAGTGAGCGGAGACCAGTACCGTGCAGCACAGTGTGAATTACTAGCCTCGTAGAGTTGCTCATAAAAATCCTAACCCTCCCAACACGGTCTCTCGTTTTATTAGATTTTCTTAAATTAGAGTCATTTTTTTTTAGTCCTGGTGTTTTTTTACCACCTTCACATAAATAAAGTTCTGTTTTGTCACTTTGTCATAGTAAAATAAACTGCTTGTACTACGCATCCCTGCCAAAGCCAGAGCCAATGTGGAAAGGATATAAATGTGTCAGTATTTGGGGAATGAAAACACATCAATGCACATGGTGGCTCTCTTAACTCCCGGCTCCCTATGATACTAATTCATTTTGGTGACATTTGGAAAGTTACTCCCAACATAAATAACAAGCATATAGTGGGGGGTATCTGTGACAGACATAACGTTGGAAAAAAAATGACTTGAAAGAATGCACATCAGATTTTACAGGTGCACAGAACATTAATTTACAATGATGGATGACCTTTTTGTTAAAGGTTGACATAATGTTGAATGGAATGTTTTGTTTATATGTGGGGCTCTAGTTTATTGACCAGTACCAGAACGTATGACCAAACTGGGATTTTGAACAACCTAGACTTTTTTCTTTCTGTGGAAACCATTTTCTATTTTTTCCCTTCACATACCTAAGCTATTTAACAGGTATCATGTCCCAAGACAGATGGCTTTCTTGAAAAAACAAAAAAAAAATGTATTCACTACCAATGAGTGCAGCTTCTGATGGCTAAATTTGAAAAATTAAACAGACAAGGTTTTCCCTTTGGCCTTTAATTTCAGTTTGTCATCTTCAGTATGTCTGCATTTTCCTTGTGGGTTTTTTTAATGGTATTTGTTAAGCGCTTACTATATACCAGACACTGTTCTAAGTGCTGAGGTAGTTATTCATTCATTCAATCGTATTTATTGAGCACTTTTGTGTGCAGAGCACTGTACTAAGTGCTTGGGAAGTACAAGTTGGCAACATATAGAGACGGATCCCTACTCGACAACGGGCTCACAGTCTAGAAGGAGGAGACAGACAACAAAACAAATTATATTAACAAAATAAAATAAATAGAATAGTAAATATGTACAAGTAAAATAGAGTAATAAATCTGTACAAGCATATATACAGGTGCTGTGGGGAGGGGAAGGAGGTAGGGCTGGGGGGATGGGGAGGGGGAGCGGAAGGAGGGGGCTCAGTCTGGGAAGGCCTCCTGGAGGAGGTGAGCTCTCAGTAGGGCTTTGAAGGGAGGAAGAGAGCTAGCTTGGCGGATGTGCAGAGGGATTGGGGGCATTCCAGGCCAGGGGGAGGACGTGTGCCGGGGGTCGACGGCGGGACAGGAGAGAACGAGGCACAGAGGAGGTTAGCAGCAGAGGAGCGGACAGCGCGGGCTGAGCTGTAGAAGGAAAGAAGGGAGGTGAGGTAGGAGGGGGCGAGGGGATAGACAGCCTTGAAGCCGAGAGTGAGGAGCTTTTGCCTGATGCGTAGGTTGATTGGTAGCCACTGGAGATTTTGGAGGAGGGGAGTAACATGCCCAGAGCGTTTCTGGACAAAGACAATCTGGGCAGCGGCATGAAGTATGGATTGAAGTGGGAAGAGACACGAGGATGGGAGATCAGAGAGGAGGCTGATGCAGTAGTCCAGACGGGATAGGATGAGAGATTGAACCAGCAGGGTAGCGGTTTGGATGGAGAGGAAAGGGCAGATCTTGGCTATGTTGCAGAGGTTAGACTGGCAGTTTTTGGTGATGGATTGGATGTGAGGGGTGAATGAGAGAGCAGAGTCGAGGATGACACAAAGGTTACGGGCTTGTGAGACGGGAACGATGGTGGTGCTGTCTACAATGATGGGAAAGTCAGGGAGAGGGCAGGGTTTGGGAGGGAAAATAAGGAGTTCAGTGTTGGACATATTGAGTTTTAGATGGCGGACAGACATCCAGATGGAGATGTCTTGAAGACAGGAGGCGATACGAGCCTGAAGGGAGGGAGAGAGAGCAGGGGCAGAGATGTAGATTTGGGTGTCATCAGCATAGAAATGATAGTTGAAGCCGTGGGAGCGAATGAGTTCACCAAGAGAATGAGTGTAGATAGAGAACAGAAGGGGACCAAGAACTGACCCTTGAGGAACCTCTGCAGTAAGGGGATGGGAGGGGGAGGAGGAGCCCGCAAAAGAGACTGAGAATGAATGGCGAGAGATAAGAGGAGAACCAGGAGAGGACAGAGTCTGTGGAGCCAAGGTTCCAAGATAATCAGGTTGGACACAGTCCCTGTCCCATGTGGGCCTCACAGTCTTAATCCCCATGTACAGATGAGAGAGCTGAGGTCCAGAGAAGTGAAGAGACTGGCACAAGGTCACAAAGCAGACAAGTGGCCGAGGCTGGATTAGAACCCAGGCCCTTCTGCTCTAGCCACTAGGCTATGCTGCTTCTCTAAGACCCAGGTGATGAAGGTGGGTTGCCATCGAGCTGACGGATAGATAAAATCGCAGAACCTGGGCACCTGAGAAGTCCAACATTCTATCTGCCCCTCAGGATTGCTCTCTGCAAGGCTCTGTAAAATCAGAGGCATGAAACACCGATCAGAAGGAAAATTCTTGTAGTGAGCAAAAACTGCTAATTCTTCCAAGTGATAGTGCCTTGAGAGATTATCACCAAAGGGGGTCTTTGGGGCAGTGAAGAGAACTGATGCTGAGATCTGTCCATTTTAAGGGGCCGCCATAGAGGGGAAAGATTGCTGTGTTGGATCTGCGAAACACATGATTCATAGGGGAGTCGGGGTTGGAGGGGATGGTTTAGATCAATCAGTCAACGAATGATATTTGTTGAGCGCTTACTGTGTGCAGAGCACTGTATTAAGTGCTTAGAGGGTAAGCTCCTTGTGGGCAGTTCTGTTATAACGTACTCTCCCAAGTGCATAGTACAGCACTCTGCACACAAAAGTGCTGAATAAATATGATTGATTGGGAGAGTACAATAGAGTTGGTAGACACATTCCCTGCCCACAAGGAGTTTAACTTCTAGACAAAAGCATGCTGTGCTTGAGAAGAAGCGTGCCCTAGTGGGTAGAGCACTGGCGTCAGAGTCAGAAGGACCTGGGTTCTAATCCTGACTCCACCACTTGTCTGCTGTGATCTTGGGCAAGTCACTTCACTTCTCTGGGCCTCAGTTTCCTCATCTGTAAAACTGGGATTAAAACCATGAGCCCCATGTGGACTTTGTACTGGATCCAACCTGATTAGTGCTTAGTACAGTTCTTGGCACAGAGTAAGTTCTTAAATACCAAAAAAAATCCCAATCAGCAGTAACGGCTGCAGTACATGTCAGCTGAAAGAGGTTTCCTGGATCTTTAGCCCTCCACAATGCCATCCCGTGCCCCAAGTCACAACCTTCCCCATGTTGTAGCAGTTGGCACAGGTGTGGCACCAGTGTCCCTCTTGCCTGAGGCCATTCCTATCCTGTTTTTCCTGCTCATGCCAAGCGATAAATGGCTCCTTTCCCTTTTTAACGACCGGGCCTCTCACAAGACTTTCCCAGGAAGATTTAAAAGACTTAGAATTCTGGAGGGGAGGGAGGGAGGTCATGATTGAAATCTACAAGACTGTGAAAGGTGTGGACAGGGAGAACATGGAATTAGGTACACCAAGTACAATCTCAGGATGGGGAGCACCCACTGAAGCTTGAGGGTGGTAGATTCAAAACAAACAAAAGGAAACACTTCTTCACCCAGTGGGAGGTGAGCATATGGAATTCATTACCACAGGAAGTTGGACAAACAGAATGGATCGGGAAATTCAACAGGGGTTTGGATACATTCATGGGTGAGAGATCCAAAATGACTTGTTAAAGGGAAAAATGGGGGATGTTAAAAAGCTCAAGGAGGATTGTGAAGGATTAATGGATAAGGTGGGGGTGGTCCCTGATGATTTATTAGAGGGAAAATTTAGTGATGTTTCATGGTCCATCCCTAACCATGAGGATGGACTGGGGGGAGAGAAGGGGAGTCGCCATTATAAGATTTCTCCAAGCATCCTGGTTCCCTTGTCAGAGATGGAATTCTGGATGGATTGTGGGACTGACCTAGTGTTGGCATTGGTCAGTCTTAGAGATGGAACCCTGATTCAAGAAAGTTAGGATTTACTTTGGGAGGAATTCGAGTTTGGCTCTTGCCAGGCTTCAAAATTTGGTCCAGGTTGAAGAGGTGCAGTATGGTAATAGTGTTAAACCTTCTTTAAGCTGTAACACCTGAAACTACCATAAAAACACCCCCCCAGTGCTAAAGCACCTTCAATCAATCAGCCGCATTTATTGAGCTCTTACTGTGTGCAAAGCATTGTTTTTAAACTCTGTTGCTTTTCCCTTTTGGTATAGGTCTCTCCAGCTAGATTGTAAACACCTTGAGGGCAGAGATGAGTTTACTCACCGATTGATGTACTTACTGATTGATTGGTAGAACAGTTCCATTACCTATGTATAACACCTAATATCAAGAGGCAAGACAGAACCATTCTCTGAGCCTCAGTTTCCTCATTTATAAAATGGGGATTCAGTACCCGTTGTCCCTTCTACTTAGTCTGTGTCCCCCATGTGGGATAGGGATTGTATCTGCCCTGATTATCTTATATCTTCCCCAGTTCTTAGAACAATGCTTGGCAAATAGAGAGTGCTTAACAATTATCACAGTTACTAACTACAAACAATGACATCTTGGAGCATCCATCACTAGTTTTGATGCTGGTGATCATCAAAACTGGATGTAATATGTGAGGAAAATGGACAGCAGGAGGATGCCCAAAGAACTGCCCCATAAGTGAGCTGAAATGGGGAAAACAAGGGCAAGGTGGGGAGAAAAAATGTTTTAAAGACACAGTGAAGTAAAATGAGGTAGCATGGCAGAGGACACTAGAGAGAAAGCAGCAGACAAAAACGGGGTGACTGTTGAGATTGGAAGCTTTGGGACAATCAGGACACCAGGAAGGAGAAAAGAAAACCACACCTGGCCCTGCAGGAAGCACTAAGCACTCCATAAATATGATTGATTGGTTGATTGAAATGCAGCAGCTTAGCAATACCTGGACAAGGTGTGGAATGGACGATTGATTGAGCGTTATCAGTGTTTAATGCCTTTCTCCCCTCTAAACTGGAAGCTCATTATGGGCAGGGAACAGGGCTTCTAATTCTGTGGTATCGTACTCTCCCAAGTGCTTAATACAGAGTCCTGCACAAAGATTGATTTCAGCGACCCTTGCATTCTCAGTGAAATTGGCACTACCCATAATATTTTATTTGACCTGGAAAGACCAATCACCTAAGCTCTCTGTGCCTTAGTTTCTTCATCTGTAAAATGGGGATTCAACATCTGTCCCCCCTCCTACTTAGAGTCCCACAAGGGACATGGACTGGGTCTGACCTGATTAAATCCACCCCAGCACTTAGAACAGTGCTTGACCCTTAGTAAGCGCTTGACAAATACTATTATTATCGTTACTATTATTATTCAGACTTCCTCCTCAGATGAGCTTCAGTGCACCCCTTTTGGTTCAGATGTCGGATACCCTGTTCCCAAACATATCAGATCTGGGGCTCTTCTTTCTCTTTCTTAGCCAGGGACTGTCCCTCAGTGTGACCTGTTCCCTGGATTAACTCAGAACCCCTTCTCTCACCTGCCCTTTTGAAGCCTCCTCATTGTCGTGGAAAGTACAGGAACTTAGACCACATAAGGGAGGCCAATGAATAAAAAGCCTTAAGGTCATTCAGGTTTCAAGAGTGGGAAAATGGGACTATTCTCTGTGCGGGAAAACTTTTTTAAAATGACCCATTTCAACTAGGAGCAGTCCCTGAGTTGGTCTTGTCGTGATTATTTATTTTGGGATGTAGGGTGTTTGAGATCCAAAATTTCTGGCGGGCTGTACACTGAGCAGACATTGAGAGCTAAATAAAGCCCCAGAGGGAGGAGGGGCAGGGTAAAGCAATATGGGGAGGCAGTTGAATTGCTCATTCCGAGTGACGGAGCGGGAATCAAAGCCTCTCTAGCTCTAGCTGAATGCTTTGTCACTAGAGTGAGAAAGGCCATGCTTTGCACATAGTAAGCGCTTAACAAATGCCATCATTATTATTATTATCATTATTATTACTGTGATACCACTTAGGCCTTTCTTTTAGAAGCTTGTCAGTCTGTATCTGTAATTTATTTATATTAACGTCTGTCTCCCCCTCTAGACTCTAAGCTCGCTGTGGGCAGGAGAAATGTGTCTGTTGTTATATTGTACTCTCCCAAGCACTTAGTGCAGTGCTTTGGCCACGGTAAATGCTCCATAAATATGATTGAATGAATGAATTGTGACTAGGGTGCCAGCAGGGGTGCCAGACATGATCATAGGGACAAGAATGGATTGTGGTGGTAATAATAATAATAATAATAGTGGTGGTATTTGTTAAGCGCTTACTATGTGCCAAGCACTGTTCTAAGCACTGGGGTAGATACAAGGTAATCAGGTTGTCCCACATGGGGCTCACAGTCTTAATCCCCATTTTACTGAGGAGGAAACTGAGGTACAGAGAAGTTAAGTGACTTGCCCAAGGTCACACAGCAGACAAGTGTCAGAGTCAGGATTAGAACCCACAACCTCTGACTCCCAAGCCCGTGCTCTTTCCTCTGAGCCATGCTGCTTCTCATGGTAGTAGAAGTGATAGCAATAATAATAATAATGGTATTTGTTAAACACTTACTCTGGGTCAAGAACTGTTCTAAGCACTGGGGTAGTTACAAGCTAATCAGGTGGGACACAGTCCCTCTCCCAAATGGGACTCACAATCTTAACCCCCACTTTTCAGGTGAGGTAACTGAAGCACGGAGAAGTGAAGCATCTTGCCCAAGGTCATACAGCAGACAAGTAGAAAAGCTGGGATTAGAATTCTGGTCCTCCTGATCCCCAAGCCCATTCTCTATCCACTAGCCCATTCTAGACTGTGAGCCCACTGTTGGGTAGGGACCATCTCTATATGTTGCCAACTTGTACTTCCCAAGCGCCTAGTACAGTGCTGTGCACACGTAAGCGCTCAATAAATACGATTGAATGAATGCTGCTCATCATAGTATTGGTTAAGCACTGCGTGCAGAGTACTGTATTAAGCTGTGGGAAAGACTACATCGGTGGGAATTAGACATGGCCCGTGACCTTCAGAGAGACTCACTTTCAGGGGGGCTAGGGGAATGGGAAATGGGAAAGGAAGTATGGGGACTTATAGAGGCTGGAATTATCTTTTGGAAGTGATAAAAGGAGATTCTCTGTGGGTAATGCATCCCCTAGAAGACTAGTAACTATGGCAGGTTTGGGCCATTTGATATTTGCCCCACCTTCAGCCCCACAGCATTCATGTGCACATAAATAAATTATATATTTAAGTTATTTATATTAATGTCTGAGTTGTGGAAGCAGCATGGCTTAGTGGAAAGAGCATGGGCTTGGGAGTCAGAGGTCGTGGGTTCTGATCCCCGCTCCGCCATTTGTCAGCTGTGTGGCTTTGGGCAAGTCACTTTTCTCTGTGCCTCAGTGACCTCATCTGTAAAATGGGGATGAAGACTGTGAGCCCCTTGTGGGGCAACCTGATAACCTTGTATCTACCCCAGTGCTTAGAACAGTGCTTGGCACATAGTAAGTGCTTAACAAATACCATTATTATTATTACACAGGTATTCCACTCTAGGAAGAGTAACCAAACACAAGTATCTGATAACTACATTCCAACAATGGAATGCTCAAGCACTTAGGCTAGGAAGACACAGAGAGAGAGGAAGAGAAAAAGAAAGAAAAAGAAAAAAGAAAAGAAAGAAAGATAAAGGCAGGGAACATGGGTCCTGGCCAATTTTGGGGGCTTGGTCTCTTGCAAGAGATCCGATGAATCAATCAGCGGTATTTATTGAGCACTGACTATGTGCAGAGCACTGTACTCAGTGCTTGGGAGAGTACAGTACAGGCCTGCAGGAGTCAGAGAGCAGGCTCTTGGGAGAAATCCTCTCTGGAACTGTAAGGGCCATAACCTTTCTCCATCTGGTAAATAAGCACGTGTGAAAATACATTTCGGATCCTGGTCTATACATTGCCCTGGTCCTGAAACGCATAATGGCCACTCTGTTTGCCTTCACAGTGAGCTGCCAGTTCTTACCTAATTACTTTGTAAAATGTTTTGAAAGTCTTGAGCATGAACAGTGCTTTGTAAAATCATAATCTATCTGTTTTTGTACAAGCACATGCATTCAGTTTATTTATACTAGGCTCTAGACTCTCTCCCACTCTCCCCACTGGCCTTCTCCCTTCACCGGTTTAAACAGAAATGGTAGGAACCAGCGAGTATTGTTCGGCTTTCTCTTGTCCTTGCTATTTTAGGTATTTAAATCAAACCACCAGTATGGATGCTTTGGTTCTGTATCAGGTAAAAGATAACCATACAGTGTCCTAACATATTTTATACGTGATTTTGATCCTTCAGAAGCAACGAAAGGCACTTTAGAGGGATGTGAAAATAAAAGGTAGCTTTCCAGTGTCTTTTAAACTACAAGACCAATCCTCATCTAAATAAGAGTTGAGTTTCTCTCATTTCATGGTATTTTGCCAGTGGTTAAAACTCTGATTTTAATTAGTGCTTGATGCTTGTGCAAAACTATTTTGGCACATTCTAGTAAAATCAGGAACAACTATCTGTTGTCTTTGCAACCATTTATAAAATGAATCCCGAGGAATGTAATTTAGTGACGCTCTTGGAAGAATTGAAAGATTTGTGGGTTTGGAGGTTCTGTCTGTGTCCCTGGTTCCAGTGACAACTCCACTGGAACAGATGGAGTGTGCATTTTGGAGAAACGGCAGCTGACATTTTGATCCAGAAAACTTACTGTAAGAGACAATTGGAAGTAGTGTAACTGCCGGTAATCAATCCCAAAGCCTCCCAGTTTGCTTTAAAGTTCTGTTATTTTTGAAAGGAGATTATCCTTTTAGTAACTTCTTTCTAGATGCAGTGTGGTTCATTAGAATCGAGCTAGTCTGCCTTGGTGTGTTAAGTTGAACCGTTTTTCATCTAGTGTACCTAAAACCTGGGTGCTGAAGATGCTAGCCTGTAAGCTTGTACTCTAGACCGCAAGTTCGTTTTGGGCAGGGAACGTGTCCACTAATTCTTTTTTTTTTTAATGGTATTTGTTAAGCACTTACAAGGTGCCAAGCACTGTACCAAGCACTGGGGTAGATCCAAGGTAATGGGGTTGGACACAGTCCCTGTCCCACAAGTCTTAATCTCCGTTTTACGGATGAGGGAACTGAGGCCCAGAGAAGTTAAGTGACTTTCCCGATGTCACACAGCAGACGCTTGGCAGAGTCAGGATTAAAACCCAGGTCCTTCTGCTCCCAGGCCCATGCTCTAGCCACTCGGCTCTGAACAAGCGGAACTGTTCCTCCCTTCAGCCGCTCTTTACGGGGAGCAGAAGGAAGCAGGAAGATGTCAGAGATTGCTCATGCAGGCATCACCTACCCCCCAGTTGTATTTGCTGAAAGTGATAGTAATTGCTTCTATATGGGACTGTAGCAGTTTTCCCACAGTGCAGTAAGCACTGCTAGGCATCATTTGTAAGCTCATGTGCACGGAATGTATCTGTTGATTATTATATTGTACTCTCCCAAGTACTAAGTGCAGTCCTCAGCACACAGCAAGTGTTCAGTAAATACAACTGTCTGACAAAAATCAGGATTGACCCCAGGAATACAGTACTGTGTTTGGGTTTGCAAAAGAGAATCTATGTAGTTGAATTGACACTACCAAGTCTCTCCAGGTGCTCAGTGTAGGAGAGGGGAATTGGGAACACCTGAGCTGAATCTGTGATCAGTAATATAGGCTAGAGGTGGAGTTTTCATGGTACTTCAGAAGTGGGTGGGAGGACCGGGCCTTCCAGCAGTCAGTAAAAGCAGACAATGAATGGGTCTTCTGGGAGTTCAACAGGAGGTAAGAAAGTGCTGTATTCTGTGAGTCTGTGAGATGCACAGGAAACGTTTTTACTCTTTCACTAATATGGCTAGGCCTGGGAGATATTTGTGTGTGAGAGAGTTAGCCGGGATGTTTGGGGAGCGAAGATATGGGATCTGGAAGTAAGTGCTTCCATTCGATTGATTTGAGCGAAACCTAATGTGTTATTCAAACATATTGAATGTCTGAGATTAGAATCAGGTTCTCAGAAGCTGAATCTGGTAGCCATCACTGGATCCTAACATACCAGTGTGTCCAAGTCAAGGCAAAAGCTCACCTTACTTTCACGTGTCTGGCATTTTAGGCTGCGTGTTAGTAAGATATTATTCATTCAGTAAGTCTCCAGAGCGTCTGGTAAAGTTCTTTCTGGAATGTCAGTCAGCTGATGAACCCTTTTCTAAAACAGCGACTCGGATGAGGACAAATGATTATTACATTTATGACTGCAGGGGCTGGGCTGCTTTAGCTCATAAATAGGATTGGCAATGAAATGCCCAATGAAACCCAGTTCGGGTGCAATTCTTTGAGAGGAAAGTATGGGGATAGGTAGCCGCCCGGCTGGCTTGGTAGTACAGCGGTCAGTCATGTGGTAAAAACATCATCTGATGTCTATGTCTGGGTGTGAGAAACCCTTTTGGAAAAGTCTATGCCATGCGTTTCAAAGCGGACATGGTAAATCTATTCATCATGAGCCGAAGACCACCACGGTGTTTGGGGAGCAAAAAGCCAGCCTTTCTTTGCAGGATAATAAATGATCGTGGGGCTGGAAATGAGTCAGACTTTTCAGACTGGCCAAAGACAAACTATCCTCGATTCGGTCCTTTGACTCACCTGCCCTTATTCCACCCTGTTACTCAGGTGCAAGGCAGAAGAGCTTTTTGTGTCCGCAACTGAAAGGTCCTTTTAGTGAAAGGAGGGAATTCCCTGCTCTTCTCAGAGAAAGTAAAATAAATGCGGGAGAAGTTGCCGTTTGAAAACGCTGTGAAAATACACACGTTCTGCGTCATTTCCATTGAAATGCTGGGACTTAAGAAAGCTTGTTTATTGTTTCTCAGGGTCCAGTCTGGCCGCAGGTAGGGAAAATTGGATTCTTTCTCCGTTAAACACCCCATTGTCACTTACAGGTTGCTCGGAGAGGAGTGGGGGGAAAACGAAGAGTATTAAGAGTTGAGGGCTAATTAACTTTCAGAAGCTTTTCAGAGACGCTCTTCAAATCAAGGAATTAAATTGGCTGAACATGACTGAGCTAAGCTGGGTGGGGGGGAATTTTTCAGGTTTTCACTAGTGTTATCACCATTGAGGTGGGTGAGTGGAAGTCAGATGGTCATGGGTTCTAATCCCAGCTCTGCCACTTGTCTGCTGTGTGTCCTTGGATAAGTCACTTCACTTCTCTGAGCCTCAGTTACCTCATCTGTAAAATGGCTATTGAGACTGTGAGCCCCACGTGGGACAGGGTCTGTGTCCAACCTGATCTTTTTGTAGCCACCCGAGCACTTAGTACAGTGTTTGGCACATAGTAAACACTTTAAAAATACCACAATTATTATTATAAGTGCAAAATACTGCAGTGTTGTCAAGCCCGACTCATATCCTACTTAAGATTCTAAGACAGCCACTGAGCTGTTGTTCAGATTACTTATCTTGGGTAATAATATGGAAATCAGACCACTGAATATCCACTAAAACGTAAACAGTAAGCACTTCATTAATACTATAATGTGTGTTTATATGCTGGTTTGTATGCTTGTGTGCAATGAAATATAATACACACACATGTACTGGCATGCCGAAAGTGTTCTGGTATATTGTACTGCATGTGCCCTCATCCCCCCCGCCCTACCTCCTTCCCCGCACAGCCCCTGTATATACGTTTGTACAGATTTATTACTCTATTTTACTTGTACATATTTACTATTCTGTTTATTTTGTCAATGATGTCCATCTAGCTTTACTTCTATTTATTCGGATGACTTGACACCTGACCACATGTTTTGTTTGTCTCCCCCTTCTAGACTGTGAGACCGTTGTTGGGTAGGGACCGTCTCTATATATTGCCAACTTGTACTTCCCAAGCGCTTAGTACAGTGCTCTGAACACAGTAAGCACTCAATAAATACGATCGAATGAATGTGCATAGACTAGCGTCACTGGGTGTATGTATTGGACTGTGACACATGGATGGCTGGTATGCAGTATGGGGAGTGTCAGTTTTCTGATATAATAATTGTGGTTTTTGTTAAATGCTTACTACGTGCCAACCACCGTGATAAATACTGGGGTAGATGCAAGATAATCAGTTCCCACATGGGGCTCACATTCTAAGTAGGAGGGAAAACAGGTTTCGAATCCCTGTTTTGCTGAGGAGGGAACTGAGGCACCGAGAAGTTGAGCGACTTGCCCAAGATCCCACAGCAAACAAGTGGCAGAGCCGGGTTTAGAACACAGGTCCTTCTGACTCCCGGTCCTGTGCCATATCTACTGGCCACACTGCTTCTCAACCAGCATCATCCTGTCCCTTTGAGTGTCTGCTCAATCTGCCCCCCTTCAGAGAAGGCATTGGGGCTATTCTGACTTCTCCCTCTCTGTATTTAAGCACTTCCTCCATGCAGAGCACTGTACTAAGTGCTTGGGAAGGCACAACACAGTTGTTAGGCACAATCTCTGTCCTCATGGAGTTTACCGTTTAGTGGGAAAATAAAATAAAACCTGAACGGCCTAGTGGAATGAACATGGGCCTGGGAAGTCCTAGTTCTAATCTAGGCTCCGCCACTCCTGCCACGTGACCCCGGGCATATCACGACTCCCATTTGCTTCAGTTTCTTCAGTTGCAAAATGAAGATTAAATGCCTGTTTTTCCCCATTAGATTGTGAGCCCCATGGGGGACAGGGATTGTGTCTCTTCTGATTATCTAGTATCTACCCCAGCACTTAGTAGTATCTTGATGCATAGTAAACACTTCAAAAAATGCCATGGTTGTTATTAACCTGAAAAACAATTTAACATTTAAACCCAATTATATCCTGAATGTAAAAAAGAGCCATCTGATACTTATCATCCCAACTGTGAGTTGTTTTTGTCATTTTTTGAAACAAAATCCATACATTAGCTGTACAGTGACTTGTGTCCTGACGAGCCTATCCTGGATTCTAACATGAAAGAATCTTTGCAAGTCCTCGTTCTGATCACCGGAAAATCAGAGCATCTAACCCAGGGTGAGGAATTGCTGAGTCCTGTGGTTGGTTCTCATCTTAAGAAACATTCCAACATCGTGGTCTTATGGGTTACCATGCCAACATTACCCAGCTGGGCCAGGTCCTGCCGTGATGAGATTGGTTTCTGCGGATCAGGTGGGTGAATGGGTGGCTAGACACAATTTCAAGGGCAGGTTCCTCTTGTTCTGTTTCTTTGGGGAACACCCTCTCCAGGCCCTTCAGTCAGGCAAGGACAAGGCAGACAGAAGGATGGACCTTTGGGAATGAACAGAGAGAGAATATGTTGGCAGTTAACTCACAGCATTCCTAGGAAAACTGCAAATGAGCCCACTGTTGGGTAGGGATTGTCTCTATGTGTTGCCAATTTGTACTTCCCAAGCGCTTAGTACAGTGCTCTGCACATAGTAAGCACTCAATAAATACGATTGATGATGATGATGGACCACAAACAAGGGTGAATATTTTCAAATCGGGTTCCAAAGGGAACCAGACATATTGATTGATTGGATCAATTCAGTGAAATCCCATATGGCACCCGATCTTTCCCTTCCAAGAACTGGGGCATACTTTATGATACCTGCTTTTATTTATTATATCCGGAACTTATGTATTTATATTAATGTCTGTCTCCCCCTCTAGACTGTAAGCTCATTACAGGTGGGGAATGTCTGTTTATTGTTATATTGTACTCTCCCAAGGGCTTAGTACAGTGGTCTGCACACAGTAAGTGCTCAGTAAATACGATTGAATGAATGAACCCCATGGCCCTCAGAATAAATGTGTTTTGCCGGGGAGAGACCATGTGGGGATTGACATTGCCTAATTACTTTAAGAGCAACTCAGCTTTAACATGCTCATTTTGTTTAGAGTCAGGACTGTGTGACTTTGCATGACTAATCAATCATATTTATTGAGCGCTTACTGTGTGCAGAACACTGTACTAAGGACTTGGGAGAGTTCAGTGTAACACAGCTGATAGACACGTTTCCCTGCCCACAATGAGGATTTTAAACACCGCCTGATTTCATTTTGTAGTTTTCCTTCGCCAAGAGAAAAGTGAGGCTTAAATTCGGACATTGCAGAGTTTTAAGGTGTGGGGATTTGGTTGACGGGTTTCTGAGTCGGGGAGGTGTAACGTCACTTATTGTCATTTCTCAAACCGGCCCTTGGACTGAATAAATAACCCTGCGGCCTCCTGCATGCTAAGCAAACAGGAGCGTTGGCTTTGGAGAAAGCAGGGAAATGCTAAATTCCAGGTAATGGATACTACGGCTGGGTCTTCTGGAAAACCCTAGCGGCCAGACCATTGTTTCTTATGTCAACAACAGGCTGAGTCTTGTGGCGTGTTGCAGGGCTCTCCCAGACTGATGCAGCAGCCGGAGCTAGAACGCCAGTTACCTCACATTTAGAAAATGCAGGCCCTGGGCAGAATCCGAAACCCGCGCTGGTAGTGAAGGGAGTGCAATCCCGGCCCTCTCTTCCCATGATCTTTGGAAAGTAAAGCCAGTCAGGGGAACAGTGGCATAGGGACCGCCAGGACTGCGGGACCCCAGTGGTCACCGAGGGTTGGATGTGAAAGGAAAGAGAGGTCGTCTTGCATCTTGCTGGCTCCTTTTGAGCGGTACTGTTTTCCCCCTGGCTCCTCTTTAGTGCTTTAGTTCTTAGTTAATCCAGGTCGGTCAGGAATTGTTGGCATCTTTACAAGGGGCAACTGTGAACCAGTACAAGGCAGGGAGTGCCGAGCGATGCATTCAGTACAGTGCTTTGCACACAGTAAGGACTAAATGTGATGGAATTGAAGTGCAGGACCAGCCCTGGTTCTCTAGCTTCTCGGCAGAAATGTGGGCTCTCTGCATGCATCGGCTACTCGTGAGAGGGGTGGGGGAAGGCTCTGACACCACCCCACCCCAGTTTGTTTCGGTTTTGTTTTTATGGTATTTGTTAAGCACTAACTCTGTGCCAGGCACTCTTCTAAGCACTGGGGTAGATGCAATTTAACCAGGTTGGACACAGTCCCTGTCTCACATTGGGCTCCCAGTTTTTAATCCCCATTTTACAGATGAGGTAACTGAGGCATGGAGAAGTGAAGTGACTTGCCCAAGGTCCTACTGCCAACAAGTGGAGGAGCAAGAATTGGAAGCCAGAACTGACTCCCAAGCCTATGCTCTAATCCACTAGGCCATACTGCTTCTTCCCGGTGCCTGGTTCCCTAGTATCCCTGGAATGCTGAGAACCAGTAACAGGAGGCTTCAAAGAGCTTTGCAAGAGGGAGAGGTGTTGTTATTGCCAACGCCACTCTGAGCAGCCAGGTGAATGAAGCCGGCAGGCGATATGGGCACCAGATGGGTGGATTGGCCCCAACAGAGTTGGCACTTCCCGTCAGCCCACCCCTGGATCCTATCCAAAACTTTCCTTTGGAGCAATGCTGGTAATGGATTCTCCCTTCGCCGGCCTCATTGAAGGCACATTTCTTCCAAGAGGCCTTCCCTGACTAAGCCCTCCTTTCTTCTTCTCCCACTCCCTTCTGCATCGCCCTGACTTGCCCTCTTATTTCATTCCCCCTCCCAGCCCCACAGCCCTTATGGGCATATCTGTAATTAATTTATATTCACGTCTGTCTCCCCCTCTGGACTCCAGCTCGTTGTGGGCAGGGAATGTGTGTGTTGTACGCTCTCAAGGTACAGTGCTCTGCCCCCACTAAGCCCTCGGTATGATCGACTGAGGCTTAGCGAAAACCCCATGAAAGGCTACAGAATCTCTACCGACGCCGGGCCTCGGTTGGGCCGACGTGCTTTCCGAAAACCAGAAAAGTCCAAACTGAAGGTCGATCAATGAGTCGGTATTGAAGCGTTTGACTCATTTTCCCCTCGCTCTCTTGAGGTGAGGGGTCGATAATTAAGTTTGGGGCAAGGAAGGTGCAGGAAGGGAAGGTGGACCAAGAATTTCAAAGGTGGAGCCGTCTACAGCCTCTATCCACTAGATGCCAGCACAGCTCTTCCACCTTGCTGTCGCTTACCACAGGCCCTGGATCATGAACCCAGAGAGAGCCTTCGCAGTGGCATCCTGGTATTTTCCTTTCGACGCAATCGCAAAAGCGACTGGTTTGGGACAATCCTAGCAAAGGAGACTTGAATCCAAGCGGAAACCGCTTCCGCTGCCCTTTTATCAGCAAATTCAGGTTCTGGTTTGAACCCGAACCTTTATAGTCAGACTCCTAAAGCCAGGTGAAGAGTTGGAAAGAAATGGAAAATAAGAGAAAGGATGGAAAATAAACTCGATCTAATTGGTTGAGAGGCCAAACGAGAAGCTGGTTCGGGTGCGTCCCCTTCCTAGAGAAGAAACATCAACGTATTTAAGAGAAAGACATCAGTATTAGAATTTCATGGCTTGGGTTAGGAATACTACGTGGAAAATCTTTTTTTCCCACTTTTGCTGAAGCCTGTATTTAAAATATGAATGATTTTGAATTATTTTTCATCTATTAGTTATCAAACTCAGTTTGTTATGAGTTTGAAAAATAAGCCTTAAAGATATTTAGAAAACATGGAACATTTTAGTATTCTCTACAGTGCAAAAAATCTCCTAAATTATCCCTGCAGATTTTTTGGGAAGTAAATATATTTAATGACTCTATACAAGTTTATATTTAAATCAACTTTGAGGTTTTATATACGAATACTTTTTTTGTGTGTGAAATTTTCCCTGTGGCATTCATTGGGATTTTATTATCTTTTAAAATAAACACTTGGTTTTTACTACAATCAGTAGCTCATACCGGGTCAAGTACTGGAAGCAAACAAATAAATGAATTCTGCGGAGGAAAGTGTTATTGATTTTTTCCATTTTGTATATTCCAGACAATTTAGGTAAACCAGCACACCAGTAATGTAAAATGGTATCAGGCCAAAAATGAAGACATACTAATTTGTTATGACTTTTCTGCTAACACATGCTTTATTGGTAGAATACTAATTAGACATAAAAATCGGCATTGGATTATTAGTTTAATAAGTAGGAGCTATGTAGTAAGGTTTCTACTGAATTCCTGTTTATAGATATATTTATGTTTATGAAACTATTTGCTAGTGTTTTGGAAGGCACTTGTAAATCCTGTGGATTATTTCCAACAAAGCAGTAGCTTAGATTTCCTTTATTATGACTCTTTCCAGCACACGACAAAAATGGAGAAAAAAAATCTTCCTATCTCTTGGGCACATTGAAAGGAAAGAATAGTAGTCACTTTATTTAATTTCAGTTTTCTAATTTAATCTTCAAGTTTCTTTCCTCAAAATGCTAAAAACAAATTCTTTGGAAACAAGATTATATAAAACATATATCTGATTTAATTATATAAGGCAAGACCACTAAATATTTTTCCAATTAAAAATATCATTTGGGAAGTTCTTTTTGTACAGGGTTTGGTTTGAGGTAGCTGGAATTTTGTCATTTGCAGTCCACTCTTTGTAAAGCAAATTTCAAGCTCTCAGATCATTCTACATAATTCTACTGGTATCCCAGTTCTTCTTTTAATCTGAAGGAGTATTTTGTGTTCTGTTGTTGTTGTTTTTTAAGGGAGAGGGAGGAGAAATGCTGCCTAATCTGAAACAGAACTTTATAAATTCAGCCTCAGAAGCTAGATCAAATGACCGAGTCAGCTCATGTATATCTGTAATTCCTTAACACTACCTCGCGTTTCCCAGTTTAGCCCAAACCCTGGCCCAGAATCCTCCTTCAGCCGATTCTACCCATTGCCTGGTCAGTGTTCCGTCCATCTGGGAGTTGCAAAGACTCTGTAGCAGTGAATTTCAATTAAATACAAAGACCTCAGTGTTGAATTCAACCCAGACCACAGAGAGATTGAATTCATTGTTTCTGAGATATTTCATGGTAAGCAATTGTGTAATCAAATTGCTGGCCACTTTGCTATTTATTTTCGCCAGTGATCAGGCGATTAACTGGATGATTGAAAGAACACACCCTCCTCTCCCTCTAAAGCTTTCACTCTCTTTTTCTTTTGTTTGGCTTAGGCATCTGGAAAAGGGACCCTATCCATTCACTCATTCATTCAGTTGTATTTATTGAGCACGCACTGTACTAAGCGCTCGGGAAGTACAAGTTGGCAAATATAGAGAGACAGACCTTACCTAACAATGGGCTCACAGTTTAGAGGGGGGAGACAGACAACAAAACACTTAGGACTTTAAAATTCTGTCATCTCCACCGTGAATTCCTCATCTGGGGAGTCATTCAGCCCACTTTGAAGAAGCCTGATGCAGGCTCATGCGGGGCGCTAAGTTTCTATTTGGGGAGAAAATTTTGGTACATGCTTAAACTTCCTTTCTTTTTAAATAAACCAAAAAGATGCCAGGAATTGAAGTCAGCAGTTTTCGATCAAGATTTTGCTCTGCTCCAATTCAAAAATAGGGTGGTTGGTTGTTTTTGTTTTTTTTTAGAAAATGAAATGATTCGCTGTATGAAATCAAAAGGCTACTTTTTAATCGACTATGCTAATTTCAAATAAATGATTGAGGGGCCTTTGGAATCAAAGGTTTCCAGTATCACTTGGGGGAAACTCCAGGTTCACATTCCCTCCCCGAGTCAATCCGGGGGAGTTCTACATGCTCTCAGATGAGGAGACCGCAGCTTCCACTTGCGGGAATTCCATGGCACTATTGTCCCTAGTGCCGATCCCACCTGTGGGTTCCGTGGAGGAATGAATTCTCAACGGGGATCAGAAACGAAGGGGACAGATCAGAAGCAGAAATTTGCCACTTACGCCTGGTTGTTACACAGTTAGCGTCCACAATTTACAAAGTCTCCGAACACGATGCAGCACGTTGGAGCTGACAGATAAGAATAAGGAAGCATGTGAGTGTACAATGAATTGCCCTTTCATTGGAATTCATTCTCTTCTAGGAGGTTTGGCTCAGAAACCTCATTTTCACTTTCTTCTCTGCAGAAGATTTTTTTTGATGGGAAACGGGTTAGGGCAGTAGTCCAGATTAGTGCTTCTTAATCATGGAATAGGAAAACTGGGTCATTTTTGGAGATGGTGTGTGGTACCCTATGGAGGTTTGGGGACACTGCTGTGGAAGAAATTCTGAAGGAGTGGGGAGAGATTTTTGTCCATCACATTTAAGTAGATGAGAAGAATCAGGGTAGGAAAAAATGGGATTTAAATCATACTTTCTGATTTAACAGATATTTTCAAAAAGGGCAGTCCTAACAAGCCATCTAAAAAGGGGTCCCTGTTTGATCATTCTACCCCCTACATATGAAAAAGGAAAATATTTATGGTGGAAAACTATCTACCCTCTATATCACCTCTTCCCCTCACCCAAATTGTGTGTAATTCATCCCTGAATGGAATTATGGTAAACTGAGTACGCAACATAGATGAACATGTATCAAAGCACCTTAAAATTCAAGCCATTTCACCAGGACAGTGGAAAAAGGCTTTGGGTTTTATTTAGTGTCATGACAGCATGGGAGCGAAATGGAAAAACTTAGTTTTGCAGATACAGTTAACCCAGTAGTGACCAGAGAGTGATGGTTTTGAATGGCTCTGTTGGATCAGTAGCCAAAGACTAATGAATGACTTTTCCCCTCATCGAGATTTAGGTCATTCTGGTAAGAGCAAAGCGAGTAGCTGGAGTTCACATTCAGTTCACCTGCTCATAAGGTTGAGGTCTTCCACATTAGGAAAGTGGATTTGTTCATTTTAAGGGGAGATAACCTGAATTCTCCCTTTTGCTATCTCAGATCAGGGGAGTTAGGATCTCAGGTTGCACTAGTTGCAAGAAAAAACAGTGAATCATTTTAGCAGTCCCCCTAAATAGAGCTGTCCTTTCCAGACCCTATAGCATTGCCTTCTCAAAAGAAGTTTCTTTTACCTTAAACTTGTAGATTGGTGACGCCTTCAACCTCAGTTGTGGAACAGTAATCACTGTTTGTTGAAAATGAAGCAAGAGAAATCATCTTCATACTAAGGCATATTCCCCCCCCCCCCCCCAACTCATCCAGTGGTGAATTGACCATCATTCCTAGAAGCTTTCTTCTTTCATCCCATCAATCAATGTGGTATTTATTGTGTGCTTGCTATGTAAAGAGCACTGTACTAAGCCCTTGGGAGAGTACAATTCAACAGACTTAGTGTACACGTTTCCTTCCCATCCCATGTTTTGAGAAATAGTGTTAGATAAGTTTAAGGGAATGGATGGTCTCCTGGTCTTACCTCAAAGCCTTGCCTCCCTATTCTCAGTGAAATCCCATCCCAGGCCCTAAATACATCTCCTTTTCTATTACCTGTTACCTCTGTTCCTCCTTCCACCCTTCACACTTTGGTCAGGATCCCAAAGGGCAGTGACCTCTAAGGAGGGAAAGAAAAAATGGAAAAAAGTGTTCATGAGGAACCAGCCCAATCAGTGACATTTATTGAGCTCTTAACTGTGTGCAGAGCACTGTACTAAGTGCTTGGGAGAATACAGTACGGTCCTGCCCTCAGGCAGCTTACGGTCTAGTGAGGAAGACTGTAAACTCATCATGGGCAGGGAACTTGTCTAACAACCTGGCTGTCCACTTGGTTTAGGAGACATAAGCTTTTATGCATAATGGCAAGGTTCTGTTCAGTGACAGGTTTCATGTGCTCTATCATTCTGCTCAGAGAAACCCAACATTGCTCTGATTGCAGCAAATATTTAACAGGCACTCTGGCTATCTTGTCTTCTCCATGCCTCTGAAAGGCAAATGCAATTTTTATCTGTTCTCATTGTGCAGAGCAAAGGTTATGCTATGCAAAGGAAATGCTAGGTCATTTTTGCTTCTAGGTCTGGGTTGGTATAAATGAGCCTCAAATAGCATAAATGAAAAGGCAAAGGGGGTGGAACCTCCACTTTAATCCCGCTGCTCAAATCTCTGTTGCCTCTTTTGCTAAAGTAAATCAGCATTAATCTGGCATGCTAACACAGACAACAGAAATGAGAGAAAATAATCAATAAAACTGACTGATATGAAAAAATGGTATTTTTGAAGTTCTTAAAGAACTGTATCCCTTTGCCCTATCATTGTGTTCCTAATTGATTGCTAGGAGAGTAGTTTTTTGTTGTTAGTTTTTTGGGGGTTTTTTTTTATTGCTTTCTCCGGAAAACACCCTATCATGGAAAAGTCTGACTCTCCTGAATCGAGGTGGCTTGTAATCGAAACTTTAATCGTCATTTTGCGGAGTCTGCAAGGGTATCCAAAATGGTTTCCTCCAGACTTTGAAAAGTTGATAGTGACTTTGAAAGCTAATTCAGTATTCTAATCCCTTAAAGGACAGTGTGGCTCAGTGGAAAGAGCCTGGGCTTTGGAGTCAGAGGTCATGGGTTCAAATCCCGGCTCCGCCATTTGTCAGCTGTGTGACTTTGGGCAAGTCACTTCACTTCTCTGTGCCTCAGTTCCCTCATCTGTAAAATGGGGATTAAGACTGTGAGCCCCCCGTGGGACAACCTGATCACCTTGTAACCTCTGCAGCGCTTAGAACAGTACCTTGCACATAGTAAGCGCTTAATAAATGCCGTCATTATTATTATCATCTCCCAGAGGCGAACATTGGTACCAGCAGTGAGGAGAAAAATTTTGGAAGCTCCTTGTGGGCAGGGCATGTGTCTACCAACTCTGTTATACTGTGCACACCTAAGAGCATTGTACAGTGCGCTGCATGCAGTAGAGCCCAATAAGTACCATTGATTGATTGATTTGGAAAGGCATTCTGACCTGTTTCCTCCCTTCCTTCAGGAGGAGTGGGGAGATAACTCATCCCGCCAAGGCTTTGCTTTCAGGAAGTACACCCAGGAAATGAAGAAATTATTTGAAGTAGGATCACTATGGGCGTGGATTGTTTGTGATTCAGCTTGGAAAAAGGCAGATGGGGATTACGGCTGCAGGGGGAGGGTCCTCGGGCCCCTGATTCCGTTGATGAGACTATCTCTTCCTTTGTCTCTGGGATCCCATTGCCTGTGATAGGGAGAGAGGGAAAACCCTGAGAAACTGATAAGCAGGGGCAACAGTCAGTAAAGCCTCATCAGAGGAATCTGCAGGAAATTAGGGCTATATTTATTGGGAATATATTGATTTAACTGGAACCATAATTCTGAAACCAGCTGCATTCTTTTATGGTGCAAACATTCATCAATCACTCAATGGTATTCATGAGTGCTTACTATGTGCAGAGCGCTGTACTAAGAGCGTGGGAGAATACAAGAGATTGAGAAGCAGCATGGTTCAGTGGAAAGAGCATGGTCTTGGGAGTCAGATCATGGGTTAGAATCCCGGCTCTGCCACTTGTCAGCTGTGTGACTTTGAGCAAGTCACTTCTCTGTGCCTCGGTTACCACATCTGTAAAATGGGGATTAAGACTGTGAGCCCTACATGGGACAACCTGATTACCTTGTATCTCCCCCAGTGCTTAGAACAGTGCTTGGAATATAGTAAGCGCTTAACAAATACCATCATCATTATTATTACAACACAACAGAATTAGCAAACATGTTCCTTATCCATAACGGGTTCCCAGTCGTACAGTCTGCGGTTTTAGTCTTAAAACAAGTTTAGCTCCATCATAATGCACTTTGAGTTTTTATTTTTCCAAGACTCCATCTCATCAGTCATATCATTTTATGCTCCCCCATGTCCCTGTGGGGTAGGAAGAGGCCCGAAACTATTATTCCCATTTTGCAGGTAAAGAAACTGAGGTCCCGAGAAGTGAAGTGACCTGTCCGAGGACATTAAAATAGACCAGGGCCAGAGCTGGACCTAGGACCCCAATTTCTCTCCCAGATTCATCAATTTAAACACTTTCCACAATCTGCCACCCCCAGAAAAAGTCAGGAGGCTCCAATGTGGGAGGGGAGGTGTTGAAAAGTGGCTGGCTCAGCGTTTTCTTTCTGCAGGAAATCTCATTTGAAAACTGAGCGGAGCAGGAGACATTTAAGCATAATTAACTGTGGTAGGATTGGGAAATGCATTAAAAGCTCAAGGAAAGAAAGTCAGAATTTCTTTTCAAGGACCACTTGCCCCTTATCACCTCTTAGGTTCCTTTCCTAGACACAGGGAGGGCCATCACTCTTCGAAATATGAAGTTTTACAGCATTATTCCACTGAAAGTTTTCAGGAAGAAAAAATCTAAAAGGCTTTTTATTCGCAATTTGGACCCTAGGTTCTCTGAGCACAGTCACTATCACATAGTGATTTTTTTAAAGGCCGCAGCAACCCGCAAGTGTTGGCATCCCAGGAGTGGCGTGAGGCCATGGGTGGGACAAAGAGACTGTTTTTTTCACTAATGAGTGTTGGGAGGGAAAGGCTAAGGGGAGCTTAGTAGAATCAACGAGCAAAGGAAAAATGTGTTGTCACGGTAGTATTGATGCAGATCTATGATGTCATCCATTTACTAGCAGAAAGGCAGGTGAGGCAGTGGATGCTGTGAATGTCAAAGTTTACAATATTTATTATAAAATTATGTTGATTGTAACAACTTTGTCATTATTTTAAATTTTCTGATAAATTAGCTATGAGATGGCGATGAGGTTTAGTGCCTCAAGGTGATGAATGATAAATCCATCCCTGTTTGAATTTAACTATTTGGGATAATGTAAAGAGAAAGCAGAAAGGAAATGGGAGCAACCTTTAGGCTGTAAACTCATCCTCTAGACTGTAAAGTCGTTGTGGGCAGGGATTGTGTCCGTTATTGTGTTGTACTCTCCCAAGCTGTTAGTATAGTGCCCTGTACATAATAAGCACTCAATAAATAGGATTGAGCTGACCAGACAATGAACAAGGACATGACTAGAGGTTTCTTTTTTTTGGAAGAAGAAACTCCCCCTGTTTGACTAGGCTGGAAGAAGAGGGCCGAGGTTTTTTTGTTGTGGAGAGAGGAACTTTGGGTTTAATAAAAAAATAAAAGCCTGTTTTTCACGCTTTCATTTTTGGAATCCTGGATTCACTGAATGGGACCATTCCCTCAAAACACTGCCACCGATCCTCCACACATGAGGGAGTTTTCATATGAATCTTGTTGCACCTGAAAAAATAGTTTCATCCTCCGGGCTAAATATAGAGTGAGCAACAGCAGTGTGCATGGTGAATTTCCACCTTTTCACATTCCAGGTGAGAGGGCTGCGCTTCTAAGCGGCTGTCAGAAACAAATGAGCGCCTGGCCTGCTTAACCATGCATGGCTGGGCTTGGCCTTGAGCCAGGGTGAAGTAGGGAGAGTCTGGGATGCTGGAAAAACCCAGGCACTGAACAGCGTCACCGTGGATTCTAGAGTCGGAAGGGTCTCAGTAAATATCCATAAATCGCCTAAAGCTCTGCTCTTCACTGAGATTGCTCTGCACCAAGTAAGCACTCAGTAAAGATTATTGGTTGATTTCTTCTTTTAAAATAAATTGGTATTTAAGTCCTTACTATTTGGCAGGCACTGGGGTAGATGCAAGACAGTCAAGTGGGACATATGAGTCCCTCATGGGGCTCATAGGGGCTCATAGTCTTCCTCCCCATTTTACAGATGAGGGAATTGAGGCCCGGAGAAGTGAAGTGACTTGCCCAAGGGTACCCAGCGGACAAATGGCGGAGCCAGGATTAGAAGCCTGGTCCTTCTGACTCCTAGGCATGGGCTCTTTCCATTAGGCCATGACTGCTGCTTACCTGGATTGACTGACGGGCCTAGGGAACCTGACAAAGGTTCAGATGGAAGGAACCGAACATTGGGCAGACAAACTCTCGGCCCTGGAGAAGTCTCTGTGGAGGGCCCAGGGAATCGGAAAGGGCTGGTTTTGCCCATCAGCTGCTGTGACAGCCAAGAACAAGCGATACAGGAGGTGTGGTCATCCCAAGGTAGCCTTCAGGCCACGATAAGGCCAAGAACAGTGCCCAACTTTTCTCCACCCTCCAGTCGGACAGAATAAGAGAAAAATCGGTAAGTGTAACAAGTGTAACCCAGTCTAGCCCCAGGTGATTAAATTAATCACACAGAGGAATTTCCAGGTATTTGAGGAGTCTGTGCCACAGGTTCCTGGAGACGGATATGGGCCCACAGTAACTGAATAAAGCCCATTCTCAATCTGTGGGGAAGAGGAAGTCAGGCTGTCTCGGGAAGGCTGGGGTCCCTTTTGGCTGGAGAAAGCGTCAGGATCATCCCCAAATGCGGCACCCAAAGTGGATGTTAAAATGGATTATAATTTCCCCTGCTGGTTTGAGATACAGTCCCTCAGCCATGCCCCTGATCCCAGTTTTAGCTCTGGTTTCTGGTTAGCTTTGATTCGGGATGTTTCGTGACTCCGAGTACTTGGCCTGGGGCCTTAATCTCAGGATTTAAACCTCCATTAGAACGAATGCAGTAGGCCTCCCATTTTAATGGGATTCTAAATAATACCGCAAAACAGTAATGATACCTTGTAGTTACAGAGCGTTCTTCTCCGAGGAGCTTAAAGTCTTTAGCACACTTTTATCTGTTAAATCCTCCTAACATCTTATGATCTAGGTAAAAGGGAGTTATTATTATTCCCATTTTATAGGTGAAGAAACTGAGTCACAAAGCTGTTAAATCACATGCCAAAAATTACCATTGCTCGTCCCAACTCTGCTACTAAATTGCTACTGGGTCTATGGCCACTCCTTTGCACCCGTCTAAGTGGCTCTTCTATGTCCTGAGAACCTCTTGAGACATCTGACCATAGATATAAATATCAGGGACACTTTTCCTAGCAAAGTCAGGCAGACAATCATATTTAGTCAGTGCTTACTGTGTGCAGAGGACAGTACTAAACGCTCGGGAGTGTACAGTGTAACAATAAGCAGACACATTCCCTGCCCACAACGAGCTTACAATCTAGCACCTTGTTAATGTGGCATGTGAAGAAACCTTATTTGGTGATTAAAAAAATATTAATAATGGACTATTTTGGAGGGAAACAACTTGTCATCAAGAAATATATATATCATTTCAGCAAAAGCAAGTTATCAACCATCAAAGTATTTAAGGGCAATTGATTGGAGAGACTTTCCAGTCTGGGAAAGTGAGTCACAGAAAGTTTCAACAAATGGTCCAAGGCATTGGACTAGATACAAAATAATTAGATTGGACACAGTCCACGTCCCAAATAGGGCTCACAATCTGAGGTAGTGGAAGGTAGGTATGTTACTGTCTCCATTTTATATTGATGAGGAAATTGTGGCACAGAGAGGTGAAGTGACTTGTCTAAATTCACATAGCAGGCCAATTGCAGAGCTAGGATTAGAATCTGGGTCCTAGGCTCCCAGACCCATACTGTTTCCTCTAGGTTATGCTGCCTATAAACATTTTAATAATAATTGTGGTATTTGTTAAGCACTTGCTCTATGCTAAGGATTGGGATAGATGCAGCAAGTCAGATGGAACACAGTTCCTGTCCCACATAGGGATCACAGACTAAGGGGGAGGTGTTTGACCTCCTCTCCCCCCACCTCTTTTTATAGGTGAGGAAATGGAAACACAAAGAAGTTAAGGGACTTTGCCCTCATCACACAGCAGGCTAGGGATGGAATCTGGATTAGAAACCACACCTCATGACTCTCAGGCCAATGGCCTTTCCAACAAGCTTGCTGATCTGTTATTAAATCCTAAGAATCAATATGAAGATAAACATTTTTTTTTTCTTTCCGCTACCTGGGGGGGATTCTGCAGCTGTCTCTTTTAACTTCTTTTCCAGTCTTTTCAAGTGAAAGTGGGCAACAGCTTCTGGCCAAGAAATATCCAACTTTCCCTGATCTCTATTCATACTTTTCTAGTCCATGGTTTCACTCCAGCCTTCCCACCACTTTCTATTCTTCCAACCTAATGATACCCATCACTTTTTTATTTCCTAAGGATGCCTTCTTTCATCCAGGCTCTACTCTTGGGGCAGCTTTGCACAATCCCCATTGCAAGATGGAAAAATTAGAGATTGACCTTTTTATGGTATTTTTTAAGCACTTGCTATGTGCCAGGCACTGTTCTAAGCACTGGGGTAGATGCAAGCTAATCAGGTTGGACACAGTCCATGTCCCACATCAGGCTCACAGGCTTAATCCCCATTTTACAGATGAGATAACTGAGGTACAGAGAAGTGAAGTGACTTGGCCAAGGTCACACAGCAGATAAGTGGTAGAGCCGGGATTAGAACCCAGGTCCTTGGCCCATGCTCTGTCTACTAGGCCACTCGCATACTTCTCTGAGGCAGGGAATGGGAGAGTCTGGTCTCCCAGCTCCAGCATCAAAGCACACTGGATGCATTCCTGGTCTTAGAGAGGGTTGGTTGAGGTGGGTCAGAGCAGGAAAGGGTTGGTTGGAGTACAGTCCTCTAGAATGTATCTGTTGTTGTATTGTACTCTCTCAAGCACTTAGTACAGTGCTCTGCACACAGTAAGTGATCAATAAATACTATTGATTGATTGGGATATGGACTACTGAAATAACCTCCAAATGCTCCAAAAGCCTGCCCACAGATGATCTTGTCTTCTGTGTGACCTTGCGTAAGTCACTTCACTTCTCTGTGCCTCAGTTCCCTCATCTGTAAAATGGGGATTAAGACTGTGACTCCCATGTGGGACATGGGCGGTGTCTAACCTGATTAGGCTGTATCTACCCCAGCACTTAGTACAGTTCCTTGCACATTGTAAGCTCTTAACAAATACCATTTAAAAAACTCTAATCTGAGTCCAGTGATTTAAAAACCCCTTGCCTCCAAACACCCTTTCCACTCTGAGGATGAGAGAGAGAGAGAGGGAGGGAGGGAGAGGGTGAGGGCAGAATGGAATTCTTGGTTCAGTCTACCATCCTGTCTGCAGCAAAATACCCTGGAACCATCTAGTCAAAGGTTTCCCACTCTCCAGGACAGCTTTTAGCAGGAAAAAGGGAGTCCCCATCCGAAGTTTTTTAATGGTATTTGTTAAGCGTTTACTATGTGCCAAGCACTGTACTTAGCACTGGAGTAGATACATGCTAAATAGGTTGGACACAGTCCACGTCCCACAAGGGGCTCCCAGCTTATATCCCCAATTTTACAGTTGCGGCAACTGAGGCACAGAGAGGTTAAATGAGTTGCCAAGGTCACACATAAGCCAAATGACAAGGCCAGCAGTAGAACCCGGGTCCTCCGACTCCCAGCCCTTGTTCTTTCCACTAGGCCATGCCGCTTCCTGATGGTTCTCTGATGGAGAAGCCGGGTGGGAAGATGTGGAGTTGAGAACGTTTAGCCGAGCGGGGCAACAGCCTCCCCTGGGCTCCCCGGGAGGAAGCCAAATAAAAACCACAGTAAAAGCTGTTCTGAATTAATGAGCATCTCCCCATGCACATACCTGCCCACTCAAACCCAGGCTCATGTACGCATATCGGGCACAAATAAGTCTCAGGTTATGCGGACACATTCTGCAGTGCGTTAACCTCCCTTTGGCAGGGTACTATTGAGGTTGGAATAAGTGCTCCTATTATAAGGACCTCTCCTTACGAGCTTAATCCTGCAATAAAAGTAATTGAAATTTGGCAGGGAAGAAAAAACAAATTAGGCGCATGTTGCTTTTTGATAGCAGAAATGTATTTTTCAGTTTACTGGTGCCGGTCTCTCCGAAAATACGGCATTTGCCGGGAGGTGATATTAATTACTGTGCAAAAGCAGCTTCGTTGGCGCCTCTTCCTGTGTGGAGGTGCTGCGGGCTCTAGCTGTGACTGCGGAGCGAGGAAACAATCAGAGCAGAGGCGGTTTCTGCCAGCGCCTGCCAGGCCCCTGGCCAGGGCAGCGGGAGGCCGGGGGTGTGAGGGGAGAGGAGCGCGGAGGCCCTGACACGCTTGGCTGGAAGCAAGGACGGGGGCAGGGGTGGGTGGGAAAGGGAGGGCCAGGGCCCAGAGTTGGGTCTTGGCAAGATTATGAAGGACCGTATGGGTTTCCCTGCCACAGGACCCTCAGAACCCAGGATCTCTTCCCGGAAACCTGATGGCAGGCCTGCCCCCAAGGATGGAGACTGAGGATAGGCCCGAAGCCGTTCTGGGCTAGCATTCACTTTTTTAGACAACGGTCCCACTATCATTCACTCATTGCTATGTATCAAGCACTTCCTATGTGCAGAGCATTGTATTAAGTGATTGGGACGGTAAGACCCTCTAGACTGGAAGCGTGTTGTGGGCAGGGATTGTGTCTTCTTATTGTATTGTACTCTCCTAGTCGCTTAGTACGGTGCTCTGCACACAGTAAGCGCTCAATAAATACAATTGGCTGGCTGGCTGACTAAAATAGAGTCAGTAGACCTGATCCCTGCCCATCAAAGAACCTGCTGTGGACTTTATTACGTACCAGTCAGCACAACCCCCCTTCTCCCAACCCCCCAGAACCAAGTGCTCATTAGGGGTGCCATGGGGTGCTTTTAGGGCCACTGCAAATCCCAGCACTGGCAAGCAGAAACCAGGTTACACACACACACACAGCTAAACCACACTCTCAGTGGTGAGTACAAACTGCACATTCCCTCTGCTGCTAAAGCTCACATCTGATTCTTTCATTTATCTGCTTACCCTGCCCCCATCCATCCAAAACTGTTTATTAGAGTAATACCATGGTATTTGTTAAGCACTTACTATGTGCCAAGCACTGTTCTAAGCACAGGGGAAGATACATGATAATCAGGGCTCACATGGGGCTCAAAGTTTAGGTAGGAAGGAGCACAGGTATTGAATCCTCATTTTGCCGACAAGGGAACTGAGGCACAGAGATGCTCAGTGACTTGCCCAAGGTCATACAGCAGACCAGTGGCAGACCTGGGATTAGAACCCAGGTCCTTTGACTCCCAGGATCATGTTCTTTCCACTAGGTCTAGCTGCTTCTCTGAGAATCTCAGGATCTGAAAATTTGGGGGTTTAAAATGTAAAATAAAGCTGATTTGATTATATCCTAAGTCATATAGATCCAACAGCCACCCCCAGCCCTGGGAAGCAGCATGGCCTAGTGGACAGAGCATAAACCTGGGAGTCAGAAGAACCTGGGTTCCAGTCCCAGCTCCGCCACTTGTCTGCTGTGTGATCTTAGGCAAGTCACTTAACTTCTCTGTGCCTCCATTCCCTCATCTGAAAAATGGGGATTTAGACTGTGAGCCCCATGTGGGACAGAGACTGTGTCCAATCCAATTTGCATTTATCCACCACAGTGCTTTGTACAGTAGCTGGCACTTAGTAAGTGCTTAACAAATTCCACAATTATTATTAGTAGTAGTACTACTGTATATTTATTAATATCTGTCTGCAGGACTCGTGAATAGACGTATATTTCAATTGACCTTTCAAGGAGGTACATGCTAAGCGGTGGGGAGGGAGGGGCAGGTGGGGGAGTGAATGATGGGAAGGGAGGAACAGCATGTGCTTTTTGAAAAGTTTGTAAATGCTCACGTATGTGATTGTGGGCAGGAAGGGGTAGCAAAAGCAGGTAGATTGGGAGTCTGTGGCCAGGAAATTTGTCTAGCTAACCTAGAACCACCAGTGGCCCAAGTGGGTAAAATAATAACTGTGACTTATGCCTGCATAGCATTCCCTCTGTGCTTCAGTATAATCTTTAAATTCATGAATGGGCAGGAAACATGTCTGCCAATCCTGATGTACTCTCCCAAACGCTTAGTACAGTACTCTGCACATAGTAAGCACTCAATAAATACGATTGAATGTGGTGCAAACCATGTTCACTGTGTTAGAGGAAGCCTTGGATATAGAAGAACAAAAGCTCATTTCCAAGCAGAAGGGAGCCGGTCTTCAAATCTTCTGTTTTCATGGACTTGGCCTCAGGTTCTGTTTCAAAATCTCCCTGCTCCCATGATTTTAAAACGATGAAAATCCAGAACACTCAAAAAGGTTCCCATGTTCCCACAATCCTGTCTAGTTGTTATGCCATTGTGCCAAGGGACAATTCTTTTATTCCCATTCTTCTCAGTCCCTCTAGACTGTAAACTCCTTGTGAGCAGGGAACGTGTTTACCAACTCTGTTGTATTGTCCTCTCCCCAGCACTCAGTGCAATGTTTGGCCAACAGTAAGTGCTGAATAAATACCATCGACCGATTGTTTGATTGATCCGTGGTTTCCCAGCTAGTTCCTCGCTACTTGTGGCTCATTTATCCCCAAAACTAAAGCATACCCACTGCTTATGAATGGATTGCCGTTGACCTAGGTCACCGGCTGTTTGTAGGGCTACGGTCAATGTCACGTGATGTATTATCGAGCAAAAATGTTGCCCCACTATAATTAGAAAATCTGAAAATTAGCCCATAATCTAGGACAAATGATGTTAACCAGTCTGTCTGCTATCGGAAAAACATCAGCATGTACTGGATTTGCTTTCTCAACTACCTCTTTCATGCCATTTTTGTGTTTATTTGATAAATTTCCAGGCTAGGGGAGTTGAAATGAGTAATCAAGCAATCCAAAAAAAAAAAAGCTCTGGAAATTTGACAAAAGAAATATCTTCCGGACAGCTGTAAGAGGCAAGAGTGTTGATGGCGGTTTTAATTCCCTTCCCCAGACTGATCTGCCATTCCCATTTTGTATTCTAGGCAGATTTTTTTCCGCTTCAACTAAAAATCAATTTTTCTCACAAAATTAGTTTTTGGTCTTTTGTTGTAAAATGTATTACTTTGGGGCATAAAGGATGCCAGAATTTTCTATGACACCAGAATCTGTGATGGGGCAGATTGTGAACAGGAATCCACAGTTTTTATTAAAGACCAGCCTGACTGCAAATCATATGTGTGTTTTGGAGCATTATGGGAAAGAACAGGACTCTTGTTCACGGAAATTCCTCCTGCCCCCATTTTTCTGGATGGCAGGCCTATCTGAGGTCTCTGTCAGGAAAGTGGAAAGCTAACTGACACATCTGAATCATCGGCAAATTGGACAAACCATAGTTCGAGAAACAATTTCATTCATTCATTCAATCGTATTTATTGAGCGCTTACTGTGTGCAGAGCACTGTACTAAGTGCTTGGGAAGTACAAGTTGGCAACACATAGAGAATTAGAATGCACTGGCTCTCAGATGCATTTTTTTATGGTGTTTGTTAAGCACCTACTATGTGCCTGGCACTGTTGGGGTAGAAGACAAGCTAGTGAGGTTGGATATGGTCTGTGTCCCACATGGGCCTCACAGTCTTCATCTGCATTTTAAAGCTGAGGTAACTGAGGCACAGAGAAGAGAAGTGACTTGACTAAGGTCACACAGGGGACAAGTGGCGGACCTGGGATTAGAACTCAGGTCCTTCTGACTCCCAAGCCCATGCTCTATCCACTAGGCCACTTTTATACTTCTGTGAAGAAAAACATGTTTGGAGCCGTACCTTGGAAGAATGGAACAACAACAAAAAATAAATTTCTTTTTGAGGAAACAGTTTGGGGACACATACCACCAGTAAAGGGGCTATGCCAACATAATATTCACTTGGGGCAGCACACTATACTAGCCACTTGGGAAGTACGAAATAAAGAAGTGACACGTTCCCTGCCTTCATGAAGCTTACCATCTAATCAGGGAGACACATGTGAAAATATTTACAACTAAAGTGGTAAAAAAAAATGATTGAATTAACATGAATTTGAAGATGCATACAATTAAGTTTCAGCATAAATGATCAAGTTGGCTGGTAGGTTTTTATGGCATAGTGCTAGGAAATTAACCAGGGAAGGCCGATTACTTGGCAGTTGCATGGACCCTTGATTTTTCAGGTCTACATTGATTTTTTTTTTTTTTCCTTTTGGTTTTCCCTTCTTCTCTAACTTCTAAAGTTCTTTAAAGCTTCCTTATTTAGTTTTTCAGATAACCATCTTCCCAGCCATCTCAAGCCAGTGTTTGAAAATGCATGCATACGCCTACCTGAAAGAGGGTAGCTGCAAGCCACGGCAAAACAGCTGTAAGTCACAGTAAAAACCAGCCTCAAATAATGAGACAGTAGCAGAATTTTGGGACACCAGCAGATAGACCGAGTCCAGTGGAAGGCAGTCAATCAATGGTATTTAGTGAACGTTTATTGTGTGCACAGCACTGTACTAAGAACTTGGATTAGTGCAGTATGGCACAGTTGGTAGACACAGTCCCTACCCACAGCATAGCAGCCAGAAAGGGGGTCACTGTCTCTAAACAAAGGCAAAGATAAAACTTCCAAGAGGCAAGCTCGAAAACAGCGATGAGCCCTGGATGAGACACAGCCATTACACGGTAAGAATCAGACAAATAATGAAATAAAGGGGTGGTGGTCACTTATTGATCATCTCTGCCACACTTTTTTTATGGTATGTAAGTGCTTACTATGTGCCAGGCTCTGTACTAAGTGCTGGGATAGATACAAGCTAATCCGGTTGGCCACAGTCCATGTCCCACATGGGGCTCACGGTCTTAATCCTCATCTAGACTGGAAACTCGTTTTGGACAGTGAACAGATCTGCTAATTCTGTTGTACTCTCCCAAGTGCTTAGTACAGTGCACTGCACACTGTAAGAGCTCAGTACCATTGATTGATTTTAAAGGTGAGAGAACTGAGGCACCGAGAAGTTAAGTGCCTTGCCCAAGATCACACAGTAGTAAGTGGCAGAGCGGAGATTAAAACCCAGGTCCTTCTGACTCTCAGGCCTGGGCTCTATCCACTAGGCCACACTGCTGCTACACTTGCCTTGGTGGTGAAGATCTCAGTGTCACTGTTGTCATCGCCAAACGTGAAGCCCAGCTGTATCAATCTGTCTCAAAATGCAGCATCTTTTCCCAGCCCTTCTCCTTCCCTCAGGTGAATGTCCGAGGAGAAAACTTCCTAAAAGCTGATTGCATAAACAGGCCATGCTCCACTGTGGATCCAAGAAGTTTCCTGAAAATCCACCCTCAGCAGAAATTCCTGTAGATGAAAACTTGTGATTCTCTGGGGGTTAGAGCCTCACTTTGACCTCATAATGAGGTGAATGAAATAAGTGTTTTGAGTTGGAGACCCCAGTGTATTTGTTGACAGGCATGTCAGGAGCAATGGGTTTGAGGGGAATATTGCAGGACGAGAGATTTCAAAATAACTCTCCTGGCTGGAGCGGGAGGGAATAAATTGTTTCTAGTTTCTATGTGGCTAGATTCTTTAACTTTACATCGCCTATTGCCTTCTGTTAGTTGCCTTCCAGTGGTCATGACGGATCGTATAAAATCGGCTGAAGGAGAAGGGTTGTAAAAAAAGGAAGAAATTTATGTGTCTTACACTTAAAAGGATCTTTTTCAGGTTTTCTTTTTACAACTTCAGTTGCTTTTGGGGATTTTAGTTGTTTTTCTGGGTGTGTTTTTCATTAGTTATTTTTAAAAGGCAGTAAAGACGGGTGACAGAGTTTTAGCCTGAGCAGTTTTTCTTCTTTACAGTTGTGTTTGTGTCTGTTGATGGGAGATAGAAGAGTCCAAGATTTATTAGACATTCGAGGTAGGGTCCATTTGGGTTGTAGGTTTTTAAGTCTTGAGAAGCAAGCTGGTTCCATTGTTTCCATCTGAATGTGCCGTTCGACTTTCCATCCTTAACTGGAAATTTGGACCCAAGTGAAACCAACTCCCCAGCTCCTAAGCCCGGTGAAATGCGCTGGGAAGTTGCCTGAGTTGCCGTCTGTTTGACGGGTGTCTCATTTATTAATGGCAGTACTATGGCTACCACATGGCCCTTTTTTCTTTTTCAGCATGGTCACCTGTGGAAAAGCTGTGATATTCAGCAACCTGGGAGTCAAAACACAAGATTCAGCAAACTGATTTGGAGGCAAAAGATGAACCATCCAGCATTAATACAGTGTAGCTAGTTACGGGCAGGGAATGTGTCTGCTAAGTCTGTTGTACTTTCCTATTTTTTTATGGTGTTTGTTAAGCACTTACTATGTTCCAGGCACTGTACCAAGCGCTGGGGTAGATAGAGATTGATCAGGTTGGATACAGTCCCTGTCCCACAGAGGGCTTACAGTCTTAATCCCCATTTTACAGATGAGATAACTGAGGCACAGAGAAGTTGAGACTTGCCCAAGGTCACAGACAGCACTCTACACAAAAAGAGCGCTCAATAAATGTCATTGATTAGTATCATTAATAGTATCATTAACAGTATTTATGAAATGCTTACTGTGTGCAGAGCACTGTACCAAGTGCTGGGAGAAAATACATGTGGAAATTAGTTATGTCCCCATGTCTCAGGGAGTTCACAATCTAAAGCGGGGAAGAGACATGGCTTAGTAGGAGGAGCCCAGGACTGGGTCCTGGGTTCTAGTGTCGACTCTGTTGGTCTGCTGCATGACATTGGGCAAGTCATTTAACTTCTCTTTGCCTCATCTGTAAAATGATGTTTCTCGCAGGTTCTGTGTCTGATCTGATTGCATTGTATTTTTGCCAATGCTTGGTATACAGTAAGCACTTAAATACCCCTACTATTATTATTATAGAAGTTGTATTAATGGTATTTTATTGTGCTATCTCTGGGTGCAATATGCTGTACTAAGCACTTGGGAAAGTACAAGTTGGCTTCCCTCAACTGAGTCATGCCCAGAGGCAGCATTAGAGTTGAATATAGTATTTGTGTGACTTAGGACAAGCTTTGTCATCCATGCTCAGTCTCTGAAAAGCACTTTCAGCTCCCGAAAAAAAGTCCCTTAAATACAAGCTGTTACTCATTGGAAATTGGTGTTTTTTCACCTCGTTTCCTGGGGATCCTGCTTTTTCCCCAATTGGTGACCTTTCTCTCATCTTTCCTCGTTGGCTGAACCTGAGGTTTGGGTACCAACTTGTTCCCCTGCTGCTGCTTTGAATTCCTTCTCTTCCATGGAAGCAGTTTAGAGCCTAATACTTTGGCAGCCCTCATGTCTTTCATCTGGAGTTCCTCCATGCTGAAATACTTAAAGCGGTAGCCCGTTGATTGAAAATGAATTCCTCTTTTCCATTTATAGTATTAAAACAAAATGAATGCCTTCTGCGATGATCTTCTACAGTTGAACATTGTCTAATTGCTTCATTTGGGCCCTTGGCTTGCAACTAGTATCGTCCTCTGTTCTTTTCCCAAGAAGCAACATGGCCCAGTCCTAGCTCTGCAACTTGCCTGCTGTGGAACCTGAGATCTTGGGCAAATCACTTAAACCTTTGGGCCTCAGTTTCATCATCTGTACAGTGGGGATTCCATAACTGTTCTCCCTTCTATTAGGCTGTAAGTCCCATGTGGGACAGAGACTGGGCCTCATCTTTTTTTGTGTGTGTGGTATATGTTAAATGCTTACTAGGTGCCAGGTACTGTACTAAGCACTAGAGTAGATACAAGCTAATTTGGTTGGACAGAGTCACTGTCCCACACAGGGCTCGTTCTTGATCCCCATTTTACAGATGAGGAAACTGAGGCACAGAGAAGTTAAGTGACTTGCTCAAAGTCAGTAAACAAGTGGCAGAGCTCAGATTAGAACTCCTGTCCTTCTGACTCCTATGCCCCTGCTCTATTCACTAGGCCATGCTGAGCTGATTATTACTCATCCACCCCAAGGTTTGGCTAATAGAAAGCATGTTATATATGCCATTATTATTATCACTATTTAAATTGTAGATTTCTGTGAGCTCCTTGAGGGTAGGGACCCTGTCTACCCACTCTTGCTGTACCATGCTCTTTCAAATGTTCAGTACAGTTTCTAGACTGTGAGCCCGCTGTTGGGTAGGGACCGTCTCTATATGTTGCCAACTTGTACTTCCCAAGCGCTTAGTACAGTGCTCTGCACACAGTAAGCGCTCAATAAATATGATTGAATGAATGACTACAGTGCTCTGCATGCAGTGAGCTCTCAAATACAACTGATGCAGGAAACTCAATTCGCCCGAGATTTGAGATGACAACAATTAGAGATTTTTGCAGTCATTGGTTCAGTGGGTAAACTGAAAACTGTTTTCCCTCACTTGACATACTGGGGTTATTGGCAGGCTCATACCTGGTCACTGTTGGGTAGGGACTGTCTCTATATGTTGCCAACTTGTACTTCCCAAGTGCTTAGTACAGTGCTCTGCACACAGTAAGCACTCAATAAATATGAATGATTGATTGGTCATTTTGGTCTTTGATCTTCCCTCTAAACTGTAAGCTACCCTGTGGGCAGGGAACATGCCTACCAACTCTGTTATATTGTACTCTCAATCAATCAATCAATCATTTACTGAGTGCTTATTATATGCGGAGCACCATGCTAAGCGCTTGGGAGTGTACAAATTTTCCAAATGCTCAGTAGTACTCTGCACACAGTAAGTGCTCAATAAATACCATTGATCGAATTTTGGTAAGAGGAACAGATTCGAGACCGTGAAACCCACACGGGACAGGGACTGTATCCAACCTAATTAACTTATATCTACCCCAGCACTTAGAGCAGTGTTTGACACAAGTGCTTAACAAATACCATTTTAAAAAAAGCTAGCAAACGTCTTGGCTGGAAGATCAACTGGATTATGTCAGCACTTGCTAGACCCTCAGGTATCTTTAGGACTACTTTTTGCTCCTAGGGCTACTTCTGAGATTCAGCAAGAGTGCCTGCTGGTAGGTGGATGTCTGCCAGTCGGCTCCTGATCCCAGAGAGCTCTTCTTCTGGGATAAAGGATCATGCACAATGCGCATTCCTTATTGTCCAGATCTTCAGTTGATCAGTTCATTTCTCATGGACACTTTGATATGGTCCCTGACCACCTTGCATTTGTTCGTTTCCCCAAATTTAACCAAAAAGGTCCTGCAATTGGAACATAAGGAGTTACTACAGAAGCAACTTGACGCTAGGTTATGGCCATTGTGGTAGGAATGAATCAATCGATGGTATTTATCGAGTGCCAACTGAGTACTAAAGCATCGTAGTGAGTGCTCTGCGGAGAAGAACAGATGTGAGACATATGGAGATGGAGTGAGGTTAGGCAGCTGGTCTTGCAGCAACAATACTTCTTAGAAGTTGAACTCCAGGACCGCTGGACCCTGTCCAGTACTTTAAAGATGCTGATTAAGTTACTCTGGTTTGGTTTGAGGGGGCATGACATTCTGAAGCACGTATGGTCCTTCCTGTAGCCTTTTCCCAGAGCGGATTCTTGGATGTTGTTGAGAGAATCGGTCGACGAGAGAGCTTCACCTAGGGCTCCAAGCTGCCACCTTCCCAATTGGAGGTCACGGTCATGGGTGAGGCCCAGGAAACTGATTTGTGCCCCTGTACCATTCCAGTAGAACCATCACTGCCCCCTTCAATTAGAGGCAGATGTTCCCTGAGAAGGCAGAAGCTGGCCCATCTTTGTGTGTGTGTGTGTGTTTGTGTGTGTGTGTGTGTGTGTGTGTGTTGGATTTACCCTTTGAAGGGACTGTATTCTTTCGGAAAACCAGAAGATTCTTAATGGGAAGAGTTTGCTCCTTGACAAGATGAACAGTATGATTTTCCAGGACCCACTCAAAAATGTTCCCAACAAAGGTTGTCTTGTTTTCCTCTCTTTTGAGTAGTAGACATGGAGTTGTCTCTCCATCCGCTTTCCTGGGCTCCTGCTGTAATTGTGTCTGAGAGAGCCGGGACAGTGTGGGAGTTTGCCCTTGTTAAAGACAGGTTAATTCTAGACATGGCTTTACATGTTGACATTTCCCAGTTAGCACGCTGCTCATGGGAGATTTCTGTTGAAACTTTGCCATGATATATTGCCAGCGAGTGGGAGTGGTGAAAAATACTGGGAAAGCTAGTGGCGGCTAAAATAACCCAAAAGAATACCGCTGTCGTCACCTGATTCCACAACACAGATCTCACTGAGAGAAAAGCGTCCAAGCCCTAAGAAGATCCCTGAATCTTTGACCAAGTTAGAAGAGTAGTTGTCTGGTGACCTTCTGGTCTGCCATTGGAAAATATTTCTTCCTCTATGCAAACGGCTAAGTTAGGAGTGATTAGAAAGGATCCTTTCAAGCAAGCTGGTTAGGTTGGGTTTTTCTTTCTCCTGCTATTTATTTAGATGTAAAATGCTTTGGTCTCTATTAGTCCGTGCAGATTGAAATCACCTTTCGGGTTTCTTTCCTTCGGGGGAAAGACAATCAGTTACACTTTGTGTATTAGCCAGATTTGGAGAAAATAGAAATTAAAACCACTTGCAGTGATTGAAGCCTGAAACGACAAGTATTTCCATGAATGCAATCTCCCTGCTCTTTCCCTGACAGGAGTGCAAGATGCCTGATTCTAAAATGCCTTCACTTGGCTCTTCATAAAAGGTGTTTTTCTTCTCTGAAACCCACCAATTATCCCTGATTATCTTTTGTCACTCACTTGATGTTCTTTTTCCAGTGCAAAGAAAAAATAAACCAAGCACAGAGGGTTGTCTCAAATATCTCAGATCAAACAGAATGAAGGCAGAGTCCACTGAAGGAGGATTTTGTGGCAATTAGAATAGGGAACTCCCCCCCAAAACGCTGCTTTATGTTAAGTTACTAGGGCCTGTTTAGATTAATCATCTTGTCCTGTGATACCCTGCTCAAAATCTGCTGCCTTTCAGCTGCAAGATGTACCTTGCCGATGGTTTCTATCACTGCCTCAAACTAAAAAGTGTTTCCACAAACTCGAAATGTCGCGCTACCCTAAGAGTCCACTGTTTGAGGTGCCCAGCTCTCTCTTACAGTATCTGGCTACACTCTATCAATTTGCGTTCTTGTTCTTTAAATGTTTGGAAAGGGTAGTCTGTCCACCTTCGTGAGGCGGAATGTGTTAATTTATCAAGCGTGGCTTTCTGTTACAGTATTATTTTTCTCCCTAGATTTAGTGATTGTTGGAGACTCCTAATGATTTGGTCATGCACATACAAATCCATGGGCAGATTTCATTTCGGAATAATTAGTTTTGCTTTATCAGGTTTGCTCTGACTCAGCGACTTCGCTGAGCTGTGTTCATAGGCTCTGTTTGGAGAGAAGAAAGCTTACTATAATATCACCCTGGGTGACAATGATTTGTTGCTCCAAACAGAAGATGGTGGAGAATGTTCTGGAAGTCTGGGAAATTAGATCTCAACTCTCTTTTCTTGGCATCACTCACATGACAAGTAGTAGTAGTAGTAATAGTAGCTGCAGCAGTGTTTTTAAGCATTCACTTAATGCAGTACATTGAACTAAGTGGGAAGTACAGAAATGGCACATTCCCTGCCCACAAGGAGCTTACATTCTAATGGGGGAGATTTACAACTAAAGTGGTCAAAATATATATTAAGTGCATACATAAACAAATACATTAGAGAAGCAGTGTGGGTTAGTGGATAGAGCATGGGCCTGGGAATCAGAAGTCCATGCCAGGAGCAACAATGTGAGTGAGGGGACAGAAGCAGCAGTGTCAACACAGAGGTTTCCCCCTCTAGACTATGTTAGTTCCTTGTGGGCAGGAAATGAGCCTACCAGCTGTGTTATATTGTACTCTCCCAAGTGCTTAGTGTAGTGCTCTGCACACAGTAAGTGCTCACAAAATGGTTGATTGGCTCAGCTTAAAGATTGGCTTAGAAGGAAAATTTTTGCCTGGGTCCTTTTCAGTTTCTTCACACAATATGTTGTGTTCAAAATCAATCTCTCAGGATTTTTTAAAAATGGTATTTAAGCACTTATGTGCCACACACTGTACTAAACACTGGAGCAGATACAAAATAATCACGTTGGACACAATCCATGTCCCACATAGGGCTCAAAGTCTTTAATCCCTGTTTTACAGATGAGGTAATTGAGGCACAGAAAAGTTAAGTGACTTACCCAAGATCACATAGTAGACAAGTGGTGAAGCCGCAATTAGAACCCAGACCCATGCTCTTTCCAATAATAATAATGATGATGATGGTATTTGTTAAGCACTTACTATGTGCAAAGCAGTGTTCTAAGTGCTGGAGAGGTTACAAGGTGATCACGTTGTCCCACGGGGGGGCTCACAGTTTTTAATCCCCATTTTTCAGATGAGGTAACTGAGGCCCAGAGAAGTGAAGTGACTTGCCCAAAGTCACGCAGCTGACAGTTGGCGGAGCCGGGATTTGAACCCATGACCTCTGACTCCAAAGCCCAGGCTTTTTCCACTGAGCCACGCTGCTTCTCAAGAATTGCTCTCTTGGGCTTCTCACCAGTGGGTAGTTGCATTCTAACCCTGGCAGGGGCCAAAAATTCCTGTCATTACATGAAACCCCAAGTGTGGATGTATGCAGTTGTTTTTAGGGCCTTGATGCCCAAAGGACTGACGTCCAAAGCCAGTGTTGCCAAATATTGGTAAACTTGCATGCTCAAACAAGGACAAGTCAGTTAGCTTCTCTGTGCCTCAGTTATCCCATCTGTAGAATGGGGATTAAGACTGTGAGCCCCATAGCCCCATAGGGTCTATGTCCAACCTGATTACCCAGTGCTTAGTACAGCGCCTGGCACGTAGTAAGCGCTTAATGCATACCATAAAAAGGGGTGGCTGGTGGTTGTCGTAGTCATTTGCTATCTTAGATTTGGGCTCTGGGCCTCTCTGTCTCCATAATAATATCAGTAATAATAATTGTGGTATTTGTTTAGTGCCCACTATGTGTCAAGCACTGCTAAGCTCCAGAATAGATACAGCGTAATTAGATCCAGGCCTTGTTCCACATAGGGCTCGTAGTCTGAGGGAAGGAGAGCAGATATTTTATTTCCATTCTCCATATGAGAAAACTGAGACACAGAGATGGTGAGTTAGGTGGCTTTTTCTGTTTTACAGATGAGAAGACTGGGGCACAGAGCAGTTAAGTGACTTGCCCGAGGTCATAGAGCAGGCTGTGGTGGAACCAGGATAAGAACTGGTAGTTTCCTTAAGCTCCCAGCCATGTGCTCTTTACACTCTGCTGTCTGTCTGTCTGTCTCTCTCTCTCTCTCTTTCTCCTCTTGTTGATCATCATCATCAATCATATTTATTGAGTGCTTACTGTGTGCAGAGCACTGTACTAAGCACCTCTGTCTCTTACTCATTCCCTCCCTCCCTGTGCCTTTATGAGTCCTTCTCCCAAAAGGACCTTCGCTCTACTGCTCGGGTCATTTTTCTATTATGTTGTTTTGCACACATCTCTCCACACCTCCGAAATCTTCAATGCTTACTCTTTCCTTTTCGCATCAAGCAAAAACTTCTAGCCATTGGCTTTAAGACCCTCCATCAGCTTTTCCCCTTTTTCTTATCCATGCTCATCTTCCTTTACACCTTAGCTCACACTCTTGGGTCCTTCCATGCTCACCATCTCCCTTCTTTATGCTGTTTCCTTCTGCCTTGTCAGTCCCTTTGTCCTTCAAATCTGCCAGAACAGTTTTCCCCATTTCGAAGGCCATTTGAAATCTCACATTCTCCAGGAGGCATTTTCATTCTTTTACAAGGTTTGCCATTTTATGCGTTGGGGTTTTGAGTATAAGTTCCTTGAGGTAAGGACCAGGTCTTTGTTTTCTTCATTTGTAATTCCACTCAGGGTCTAACTTGGCATCCTGACAATAGGGCACTCGGTAAAACAAGCTGAATGAAAAAAAGAAAGAAACAGTTGGAAAGAACATTGAAACATTGAACATTGTTTCTTCATCCCAAGAAACAAACCTATAATTCCAGGTACCAGTTTCCAGCCAAGACAGTTATGTCTTAAACATCTCCCAAGCTAGTTCCTATTCCTTGGACCTCCATTCTTCTCTTTTCTTTTATTTTTTTAATAGTATTTAAGTGCTTACTGTGTGCCAGGCACTGCGCCAAGCGCTAAGGTAGATCCAAGCTAATCAGGTTGGATACAGTCTCTGTCCCACATGGGACTCACAGTTTTAATCCCCATTTTATAGATGAGGTAACTGAGGCATAAAGAAGTCAAATGGTTTGCCCAGGGTCACACAGACACAAGTGGTGGAGTCTGGATTAGAACCCAGATCCTTCTGACTCTACTGCCCATTCTCTATCCATTATGCATAACAACTTTGGTGAGTGTACAGTACTGAAAGGATCAGGGGTGGGGGAAGAGGAAGGGGCCATAGGTCCTATAGACTGTAGAATGTGGGACAAGGAGGCTCATAAAGAATCTGGTCAGATGTCCCTCATTTACCGTTAATTAACTACAGCTGCTCTTTATGTGGCCTACACATCTTTGATCTGCACAACCCCTTCAGACCTCTGTGCAAAGGTAGTTAAAAACCAACTAGGAGGCCGATTTTTACAGACAAAACAATCCCCTGGGGCAGTCTAGTGACAGTCCAACCAGCCATGAGCCGTCGCTTTCTTCATTCGAGAACTTTAAACGTGTCAAGAAATAGAATAATGTGCCTGCTTTCGGATCAGTTCGGCAACAGAGATTACAATAGCTCTGGGACACGGGAGTGGACAAATGTCTTGTGAAAACAAGTTCATCAAGGAGCCTTTTACTGCCCTGGCAGAGAATATGGGTTCAATATGCATGGAGGAAGTCAGAGCTCGCTAATGGCAGATTTATGGTGGAACCGAACACGCTTACAATCGTATGTAAAAGTTTCCTCCACCCACTCCTGGTAGAAAGGATGTGAGACACAACAACTACACTTTTTGCTGAGGAATTTCTAAATATGATAGATGGGAAGGTTTTTTAAAAAACACCTCATGTTGATATACCTATAAGTCATTAGGAGTTGTCTGTTCCAATCAGAATTCCTATGGGGAATAACAACAATTTTAAAAGGGTCTTTTTTTATTAATGGTATTTGCTAAGCACTTACTATGTGCCAGACACTGTGCTGGGGTAGATACAAGCTAATTCATTCACTCGTATTTATTGGGCGCTTACTGTGCACAGAGCACTGTACTAAGTGCTTGGGAAGTATAATTCAACAACAAATAGAGGCAATCCCTCCCTACCCACAGCGGGCTCAGGTTGGACACAGTCCATGTCCCAAATGGGGCTTACAGTTTTAATCCCCATTTTAAAGGTGAGGGAAATGAGGCACAGAGAAGTGGAGTGACTTACCCAGGGTCACACAGAAAGAGCTGGGATGAGAACCCAGGTCCTCCTCTCAGGCCAGTGCTCTATCCACTAGTAGTGACACTGCTTCTCCCAGGAATGGAGAGTTTTGTGAGAGACACTTCCCTTTTCAGAATCATATGAGATATGGCCCTTTAAGGATGGTGACCTCCCGCCCCACCCCGAGATGAAGGAAAAGAACGATATACTCCAGGGTACTACCTTCCCATTCTGGGAAACACAACGGCACTATTTCCTGATTGTCCTCAGTATTCGTTTGTCCCACCCCAACCTCATAATTCCCTCCCCATCCCCAATTCTCACCCTGCATTTGTTCCCATTAGCTTTCCTTTCCCATTTCCCTACCCTTCCGCCTTGCCTGTTCTCCAGAATTTTTGTTTTCTTTGCTTGAACTTTAATCATAGCAACAATTTAGCCAACAGAAGGCCCACAGTTTCCTCTGCCATTCTGCCCCAGGCTGGAATGTGGCTACTAGCTGGGGTGTGAAGGGCTGTGTGTGTGGGGGGGGAATAGGGGAGCAGTTGTGGGGACAACCCCCTCCTCATCTACAGGCTACAGCTGTCGCTATGATTAAAGTTCATGTTAAGTAAGAACTTCAGGCCAAGTAAGAAAAAAAAAAAACACACTGGAGAGTGGGAATGGAGGGTCTGTGGGGGTGGAGGGGTCATGTTCTGATGCAGGAAAAAGAGGAGCAGAAAAGAAATTTTGGACAAGGGGATGATAGGCAGAAGGGACAGGACAAACGGAGGAATGAGGTGGAATGACATTTACAATATTATTCTTGCCATTCCATCCAGGCTGGTTCTGGAACAGATCCTAAGTGCACCGAAGTCAATGGGAAACCATCCCCCACAGCTTAGCGATTCACTATTCTACCAGCTTTTCGAGGAGTGTCACCCAGCTGTATCATGGGGTAGTTCTGTTCTTACTTTGCCAGCCGAATATTCAGCAGTCAGAAGAATCTTTGGGCAGAAAGGTCTTCCAATAATCTTTAGTCATCCCCCAAAAGTTCTCTGAGTGAGTGACGTGGTTTCTGAGTTTGGGGCAGAGAGCAGTTACTTCATCTGTAAAATGAGGATTAAATCTTCCGCCCTCCTGTTTAGATTGTGAGCCCCGTGCTGGACAGGGACTATGTCAAACCTGATAAACTTTGACATACCCCAGTGTTTAGAACAGTGCTTGACACATAGTAAGCGCTTAGCAACTACCATTAAAAAAATCTTCCAATTATCTTTAGTCACTCAAAATTGTTCCCTCTATTGAGTTATGTGGTCTCTGAGTTTGGGGAAGAGAATAGCTTGAGGAACCAACATCCCAGAGTAATCTCTGCACTTGAATCTGTAACCTTTGAGTACTTGATATTCTGTCCATCCTCAGCCCCAGAACACTTATGTACATATCTATATATAATAGATTATAAATTATTTATAGTAGTGTCTATCTCCCCTTCTAGACTAAGCTCGTCGTAGGCAGGGAACGTATCTACCAATTCTGTTATATTGTTCTCTCCCAAGCGCTTAGTACAGTGCTCTACACACAGTAAGGGATCAATAAATACCACTGATTCATTCATTCAATCGTCTTTATTGAGTACTTACTGTGTGCAGAGCACTGTACTAAGCACTTGGAAAGTACAATTCAGCAAGAGACACTCCCTGCCCACAGTGTAGAAATCATCAGGATCACTGATGATGATCCTAGGATTTGGGGTGAAAGATTAAAGACCTGGAATTCCAGTATTGTTCACCACCTCGAGGGGTCCTACAGATCTTGTAGTAGCTTTTCCCAAACAACTTTGGGAGGAACGTTGGCATTATAAAACCTCACACTCACTCTGAGCTTTTAGAGCACGTCCCAGACCAATTCACCATGTCAACCTTTGTAAAACACGCTGCTTCGCCAATGATGAAACTTGACATTGTGAGTCAGCAAGTGATTGAAGAGTCTCCAAACCTCTGCGAGACCAAACTGGCTCTTTTTCCAATGAGGATTAAGTGTCTGAGCTTCATGGAGGTTTGCTGATTTGCCTCTGGCCATAGTGTGAGTCAGGACTGAAGCTAGGATTGCATCTATGGCCGGTGCTTAATTGAAAGAGGTGCCGGGGCTATGAACTGTTGAGCCCTAGCAAGTGTAGACACAAATTAAACACTGGTGAGCAAGGGGCTAATGAGGGCCAATACTAAGTGTGAAGTAGGGCTTCTGCTAGAGGGCTTCTGAATGTCTATTACACCGTTTAGTTCACTGGAGCATTTATTGAATGCCTTCCATGTGTAGAACACTATCCCGAAACCTGCAGGGAGGAGAGAAACAGTGTTGCCTAGTAGTTAGAGCCCGAGCCTGGGTATCAGGAGGACCTGGGTTCTAATCCCAGCTCTGCCATTTGTGTGCCGTATGACTTTGGGCAAGCTTCTCTGTGCTCAATTCCCTCATCTGGAAAATGGGGATTAAGACTGTGAGCCCCATTTGGGACATAGATTGTGTCTAACCTGATGGCCTTGTATCTACCCAGAGCTAAGTACAGTGTCTGGGCTTTGTTTAAATACCATTAAAAATAAATTGCACTGGGGTTGCATTCTGGTAGAACTCCATTTTAAGGAAATATTAACCCTGCACACATTCAGACAACCATTTCTTCCAACGTTGAGTTGTGCTGTATATAAACAGAGGCATGACACTTCATTCATTCAATCATATTTATTGAGCGCTTACTGTGTGCAGAGCACTGTACTAAGCGCTTGGAAAGTACAATTCAGCAACAAATAGAGACAATCCCTGCCCACAACAGGCTTAATTCTACTGTAGTATCCTGTCCTCGATCAAGGGTATTTATTGATTGTTCACTGTATGCAGAGCACTGTATTAAGCACTTGGGAGAGTATAATACAATAGTTTGTAGGCAAGGTCCTTGCCCTTAAGGAGTTTACAGTGTAGAATGGGAAACAGATATTGAAATAAATACAGACAGGGAGAATGGTAGAGTTAAGGATAGGGACATAATTGCTGTGAGGCTGAGGGTGGAGTGAATATCAAGGGCTGAAAGGGTACCAATCTAAGAACATACATGCTGCAAAAGGGAGAGAGAGTAGGGGAACATGGGTCTCACAGTTGAAGTAGGAGGGAGAACAGGTACTGAAGCCCCATTTTGCAGATGAGGAAACTAGGCATAGAGAATTTAAGTGACTTTCCAAAGGTCACACAGCAGACAAGTGGCAGAGCTGTGGTTACCAGGTCCTTGTTCTTTCCATTAGGCTAGCTGCTTCTCTGTGGCCAAGGTGCTGGTGATGAAATAGATGAGACTGCAATACCACTGAGCAGGTTGGCAATAGAGGAAATGAAGTGTGTGGGATGGATTGTAGTAGGAGATCAGCGAGTTGAGATAGAAAGGGATGACCTGATTGAGTGCCTTAAATCAATCGGTCTTATTTATGGAGCACTTATTATGTGCAGAGCACTGTATTAAGCGCCTGAGAGAATGTTATACATTAGAATTGCAGATATGTCCCTGTTCATAGCGCACTTACAGTCTACAGGGGGAGACAGACGTTAACGTGAGTATAAAAAAAGGAGTTTCTATTTGATGTGTTGGTAGATGGGCAACCATTAGATTTTTGAGAAATGGTGAAACATAGACTGATCTTTTTTAGGAGAATGATCTGGGTAGCAAAGTGAAATAACTGGAGTGGGGAGTTACAGGAGGCAGGGATGTCAGCAGGGAGGCTGATGCAGTAGTCAAAGGTGGGACATAAGTGATTGAATGCAGAGGAAATGGCAGATTCTTGATATGTTAACCCATAGTGACAATGTATTAAGGAAGAACTGACTTCAATAGGCATCTACTGTCATCATCAATTGTTATTATTGAATTTTTACTATATGCAGAGCACTGTACTAAATGCTCGGGAAAAATACAACATAGTTGGTAGACATGTTCCCTGCCCACAACGAGCTCAAAGTTTTAACAGTAAACAGACATATTCTCTGCCCACACAGAAGAATGCCAATATCCTAGTGGAAAGAGCATGGGTCTGGGCCACTTGCCTGCTGTGTGACGTTGAACAAGTAACTTAACTTCTCTGTCCTTTAGTCTCCTCATCTGTAAAATGGGGATTCAACACCTGGTCTCCCAGGCTGTGAGTCCAAGGGAGGTAGGGATTATGTCTGAGCAGCATGGTGTAGTGGATAGAACACAGACCTGGGAATCAGAAGATCATGGGTTCTAATCCTGGCTCCACCACTTGTCGGCTGAGTGACCTTAGGCAGGTCACTTCACTTCTCTGTGCCTCAATTACCTCATCTGTAAAATGGGGAATAAGACTGTGAGCCCTATGTGGGACAGGGACTGTGACCAACCCGATTTGCTTATATCCACCGCAGCACTTAGTACAGTGCCCGGCACATAGTAAGTGACTAACAAATACCATAATTATTAACTGTAAGCTTGTCTCTAGACTGTGAACTCATTATGGGCAGGAAATGTGTCTGCTAATTGTTGTCTCGTACTCTCCCAAGCACTTAGTACAGTGCTGTATACATAGTAAGTGCTCAATAAATACCACTGACTGAATGTAGCTACCCCAGCACTTAGAACAGTGCCTGATATGTAGTGAGCTCTGAACAAAATACTGTAATTATTGTAATTATTATCACAATGTTCAGCATTATACTCCATCCCCCTTCTGGCTTCCTGGTGGGATAGCCCCAGACTGCTGCTCTTCTGTTCCCTCTGTTTCACCTCTCTTGCCTACATTTCTCCTGAGAACAGCTTCCCTGTAATACAGCCCCTCCTCCCCCCTGCTTCTCCAAAATTAATCTTCCCAGGACCCAATCAGCCCAGTTGGGAAACTTCAACTCTCTGGTGGTTTTCCATTTTATGACATCATGCTTTTAACTTTCCACAAGGTGATGTTTGTGCACACCTTTTCCATAATATGTAGCATATATTGGCTTTGGGCTGGCAGCACCTGCATCTGTAAAGTGGCTTGGGATACAGCAAATGCAGAACGTTGTGCCCAACAGAACTGTAGACTCAACAAAGCCCCCCGCCGTCTGCACCTCCGAAAAGTACCTCCTTTTTAGATCACCTGGGAGAATCGTAGCTGTTTCTTTTCTGGAGGTAACCTACCCTTTGATCAGAGATTACGGTTCCCTGTGTTCTGCCCAGCTCCCTCCTCATGATTGATACCCAACACTGGATGACAGGTTCAGGTGAGTTTCTCTACAATTGCAGCAACAGCATCCCTCGAACATAAGTAGCGCTCTACTTCCCACCTGCTCTCACATCGGTTACTTCACGTGCCCTCATAACATTCCGGTGTGGTCAGGAGAGGCTGGCCTCGTTGCCCCCATTATACGGGTGAAGAAGTTGAGGTTCCGAGAGGTTAAATAACTTAGCCACGGTCATGCAGCAAGTCAGTGCAGGGCCGGGATTAGTCAGCTAGTCCCTTGGTCGGTTCTTTCAGGAGCCGAGCCGGTTTGTTCAAAGCTGAAAGGTAACCTGAGCCGCCTTAAGGCTGCTGTATTCTCCCTCCCCTCTCCCCCCGTCCCCCCCCATCCCACCCCCAGTCCCAGGACCAAGTCTGTGAGGAGAAATCTGACCTAGAAACACTCCCACGACAGAGCTGGCTCTTAGCCCTAATGGAGAATCAGCGGGGGCCTAGTGGGAAGAGCACGGACCTGGGAATTCTAATCCCAGCTTTGCCACTTGCTTGTTCTGTGACCTTGGGTAAGTCACATAACTACTCTGAGCTTCAGTGTCCTCATCTGTAAAATGAAGATTCAATACCTGTTCTCCTTGGCCTGCGAGGCCTCCATGTTTGGCAGGCACATAGTAAGTGCTTAACACATACCACAATGATTATGATTAGTATCATTATTGTTATATTTATCTTCTGCTTCAAAGCATTCATGACATTTTTGATTGCCACACACCAGGCTGTTCTGTCTGCTGCTACCGTGTCCAACTTGGTTTCACATCACCTGAGTTTTGGATTCAGTATGTCTTTGAAGCATTACTTCCACCCTCCTTTTCGTGGTTCCCTCATTTCAGCTGGCCACGGAGTTGCTGTTTGGTTATTCTGCTGTTGCCATTTTGTATTTTACTTTATGGGATTTGTTAAGCACTTAGTATGTGCCAGACACTGTGGTGAGCCCTGAGGTAGATACAAGCTAATCGTGTTGGACAGAGTCCACGTCCCACATGGGGCTCACAGTCGTAATCATCATTTTACAGATGAGGTAACAGAAGCACAGAGAAGTTAAATGACTTGCCCAGGGTCACAGAGAAGGCAAGTGACGGAGCCAGAATTAGAATCCCAGTCCTTCTGAGTCCCAGGCCTGTGCTCTCACTACTAGCCACACTGCTTCTCAATCAATCAATCAATCGTATTTATTGAGCGCTTACTATGTGCAGAGCACTGTACTAAGCGCTTGGGAAGTACAAATTGGCATCACAATTCTCATTTCCCTTCTGGGTCTTGACCAGAGAAGTTTTGACGTGATGAGCCCTGCTTTGGTGTTAGGGGTTTGACTGCATTCCACAACCTCATGGTTTGCTATCTCCTTGATTTATGACCTTTAGGAGATGTGAAGGGCAGGTGCTCTGGAATTTTGTGTGCATCCCTATCTTTTCTCTCTGCTTGCAGGATTGTTCATCATCCTCATTGTTAATGTACTATTAAGTGCTTACTATGCATCAAGCTCTGTTCTAGGCATTGGGACATATACAAGTAAACCAAATAAGACATAAATGTGCCCTATCCCACATTGGGATCACAGTCTAAATAGGAGGGGGAGCAGGCATTTGATCTCCATTTTACAGTTGAGGAAACTGAGGCATGGAGAAATTAAGCAACTTGCCCAAGGTCACTCAGCAGAGCCGGGATCAGAACCCACTCTAGCTTCTCTGACTCCCAGATTTCTGCTCTTTCCAGTCAACCTTGCCACTTTCATAAAAGAAAAAAGAATCAACTTCTAGATGCCAGCTTAAGCGTACATTTTGTTAATTAGATTTGGGGGAGTGTTTGCGGGAGGGGCAGGATAGGTATTTTCAAAGCGTATGGCTAAATGATTTTCAAAAATCACGCTATTTAACGATCGGAACATTTGGGTTGGCGGCGTGCCTAAAGTGTTAGTCCCTCTCCTGCTGGCGTCCATCCCTCATACATCAGAGAAGCAGCGTGGCTCAGTGGAAAGAGCCTGGTCTTTGGAGTTAGAGGTCATGGGTTCAAATCCCAGCTCCGCCAGTTGTCAGCTGTGTGACTTGGGCAAGTCACTTAACTTCTCTGTGCCTCAGTTACCTCATCTGCAAAATGGGGATTAAGACTGTGAGCCCCATGTGGGACAACCTGATCACCTTATAACCTCCCCAGCGCTTTGAACAGTGCTTTGCACATAGTAAGCGCTTAATAAATTCCATCATTATTATTTATTAAGCCCGTCTCCATTACTCTGTGGGCACCAGAGGGAAGGCCCTCTCCACTGTAACTCCAAGCAGCCGAAATAGAAGTTGGAGTCAGACGACGGGATGTTTGCCCCGACCCGCCATACACTCAATTAACCTGGTCACCAAATCCAGCAGGATCGGGAAGAGCAGAGCGTCAGTGAGGCTTGTGTAAAGCGATCTGGGACGCCAGTGAGAACACAGCCATGGCGTTCGGCCGCTTGAAGGATGCCATCAGTGAGGATCGATTGTCTTCTGCCGGACAGGCGTGGCAGATCTGAGAGCCTTTTAATAGAAGGTGATTAAGGTCTTTGAGGTTTCTGTGCGTGACTTGGATTCTAGTGGGGGGGTGTGCATGCATAGAGTCAAATTCCACTCGCTGGCATACCTGCTGGCATAAGTGCGATGTTTCCCTTGGAGATATCTTTGACATTTTTTTCAATGGCATTCGCTAAGTACTTACTATGTGCCAGGCACTGTATTCAGTTCTGGGGTAGATACAAGCTAATCTGGCTGGACGCAGTCCCTGTCCCACATGGGGCTCAGAGTTTTTATTTTACCTCATTTTACAGATGAAGTAACTGAGGCACAGAGAAGTAAAGTGACTTGCCCAAGGTCACACGGCAAACAAGTGTCGGAGCCAGGATCAAGGACCAGGGTCCTTCTTACTCCCAGACCATGCTTACGTACTGAATTGGAACCCTTTGAATGCAGTCAGGATAACCTGCAAAGCCCATGCTTGTTTCTACAGTTGTATCACCAATTAATCAGTGGTTTATTGATGATGATAAGCACTGTTCTAAGTGTTGTATTTGAGCGCTTACTGTGGACATAGCACTCTAATAGGCTCTTGGGACAGTACAACAGAGTTAGACACATTGCTTACCCACAATGAATTTACAGTCTAGAAGATCTAGACTGTATTATCACTATTCTTATTCATTACTCCTTATAAATGCTATCATTTATGATACAAATATTGCCATATATTAGTGTTCATAATAAGAATAATAGTGGTGTTAAGTGCTTATTATATGGCAAGCACTGTTCTAAGCCCTGGGGTAGATTCAAGATAAACAGGTGCCTATCTCACATGGGTTCACAGTCTAACGGGGGGGGGAAATCGTATATTGAATCCCCAGTTTGCAGATGAAAAAACTGAGGATAAGAGAAGTTGTGCCTTCTTACCTGAGCTCACATGGCAAGCGATGTAGTCCTCCTTCCACCAGGCTACACTGAGCGAAATCTTTATTCCGTAACCTCGCCCTTCCAATGTCTGCATCTAGCAAGCCATTGAGTTGTTTCACACTCAATACAGTAGCTGCTCTGAGCCAATGATTACATTACCTTAACACTTATACTGATAACCTTTGTGAAACGCTATTAAAGTGTCCAGGCAGCAATTAACAATACCTATCCAATAGCTCCATCTGATTTTCTCAGCAGTTAATTAGGTATGGGGAGAATGAATATATTTTCCAAAGCCGTAGCACTTTAGTTGTTACTTGAAGAATGTGCAAGGTATTTTATTTCCCCTTATGAAGCTCAAATTACCTAGAATTTACCACAGCTACTACCTTTTCTGGGCAGGCTCTCGAGGAGTCTGTTGTAATGATTTGCATGCCTGCTATCCTGGTGGAAAAACCGTTATTTCTGTTTCATTTTTGCCATTAGCACAGTGTGAAGTAATTTGTTTCATTGTGGTTTTCTTCAGACATAGCACAGTTCTTCAGAGCACAGTTCTCTTTAGAGAAGAACCCAATTTCTTTCATCTAAAGGACAGCCTTCCACTCAAAGCCTAGATATCTCCTGAAATTTTGAGAGCTAAGGCTCCATTGAGCAATTAGTGAAGGGTGGAGCAAATATTAATAATAATACTTGTGGTATTTAAGCACTTAGTGTGTGCCAAGCTCTGTAGTGCATACAATATAATCAACCAATAAATCATATTTATTGAGTGGTTAGTCCAGTGCTCTGTGCACAGTAAACACTGGGAAGAGTAAAATGCAACAGAGTTGGTAGACACGTTCCCTGGCTAATCAAATTGGACGGTCTCTGTCCCACATGGGGCTCACAGCCTAAAGGAGAGGAATAGGGGTTCTAACAATAATAATGATGGCATTTATTAAGCACTTACTATTTGCAAAGCACTGTTCTAAGCCCTGTCCCAGCTCTTCGACTTATCTGCTGTGTGACCTTGGGCAAATCACTTCTCTGTGCCTCGGTTACCTCGTCTGTATAATGAGGATTGAGGCTGTGAGCCCAATGTGGGACAGGGACTGTGTCCAACCTAATTTACTTGTATCCACCCCAGTGCTTAGGACAGTGTCTGGAACTCAGTAAGTGCTTAACAAAAACATTGTTATTGTTATCATCAGGTATTATTGAATCCCCTTTTACAAAGGGACAGGGACTGCTGTGTGACTTTGCCCAAAGCCACACAGCAGTCCCTGTCCCACATGGAGCTCAGTCTTAATCCCCATTTTACAGATGAGGTAACTGAAGCACCGTGAAGTGACTTGCCCAAGGCCATACAGCAGGCAGGTGGCAGAGCCAGGATTAGAACCCAGGTCCCCTGACACCCAGGGCAGTGGTCTTTCCCCCAGCAGGGTGGGGAAGACATGGAACAGCCCCTAGCATGCAGCCTGCTGCTGTTCCCTGAGTTACAGACACAAATAAACGTTCCTCTCACTCCCACCCTCATCCAGCTGAACTCGCACCCCTCTACGCCTTGGAGCTCAGCAGAAACCAAGCACTACGCGCTCAAAGAGGCTGGGTGGAACCCAATCTTCTTCTCATTCATCCGTTCAATCATACTGAGCACTTTCTGTGTGCAGAGCACTGTGCTAACCGGTTGGGAGAGTACAATTCAGTAAACAGACACATTCCCTGCCCACAACGAGCTTACAGTCTAGAGGGGGAGAGACAGACATCAACAGAAATGAATAAATTATAGATATGCACATAAGCACTGTGGGGCTGGGATGGGGAAGAGCAAGGCGACACAGGAGGGAGTGGGAGATGAGGGAAGGGGGGCTTAGTCTGGGAAGGAGGAGGGGGAGGAGATGTGCCTTCGATTCATTCATTCATTCATTCAATCGTATTTATTGAGCGCTTACTTCAATAAAGCTTTGAAGGAGGGGAGAGTAATCGTCTGGCAGATTTGAGGAGGGAGGGTTTTCCAGGCCAGAGGCAGGACGTGGGCTAAGGGCTGGTGGCGGGCTAAGTTGTAGAAGGAGAGTAATCAAGTGCGGTAGGAGGGGATAAGGTCATGAAGTGCTGTTGAGAAGCAGCCTGGCCTAGGCTTGGGAGTCCTTTGGTCCCTTTTAGACTGTGAGCCCACTGTTGGGTAGGGACTGTCTCTATATGTTGCCAACTTGTATTTCCCAAGCGCTTAGTACAGTGCTCTGCACACAGTAAGCGCTCAATAAATATGATTGATTGATTGGGAGTCAGAGAACCTGGCTTCTAATCCCGGCTCTGCCATGGGCCTGCTGGGCAACCTTCGGCAAGTCACTTAAGCCCTCCTTTCCTCTTCTCCCATTCTCTTCTGCATCACCCTGACTTGCTCCCTTTATTCATCCCCTATCCCAGCCCCACAGCACTTTTGTACTTACCTGTAGTTGATTCATTTATATTAAGGTCTGTCTCCCCCTCTAGACCGTAAACTCCCTGTGGGCAGGGAATATGTCCGTTTTTGCTGTATTGTGCTTAGTACAGTGCTCTGCACACAGTAAGCACTCAGTAAATATGATTGACTTAACTGTGCCTCAGTCTCCTCATTGGTCAAATGTGGATTCAGTATCTGTTATCCCCTTTGACTGGGAGCTCCATGTGGGGCAGGGACTGTGTCCCACCTGATTATCTTGTATCTACCCCAGTGCTTAGCACAGTGCTTGGAACATAGTAAGCACTTAACAGATCTAATAATCAATCAATCAATCATATTTATTGAGCGCTTACTGTGTGCAGAGCAGTGTACTAAGCGCTTGGGAAGTACAAGTTGGCAACATATAGAGATGGTCCCTACCCAACAGTGGGCTCACAGTCTAGAAATGGTACAGAAACAGTCTAATAATAGTAAATAAAATGTGCCTCTAGGGACCAGGTATAGATTCAATGGTGACACCCCAATACTGCTTCCCAGGCATCCCCACCCACCCTGATTCATCCAGGACCCTAAGCATTTTTCTAATCAGAACATGTGGAAGAACTATTTGTGTTTCTCTGTGTCATTTGAATTCAATTTTTTTCCATTGCCGCATGTGTATTTGCCATTGTATTTACAGTGTCTTCTCCTTGATAACAGGAGATGGTCTTAAATGCCTTCTGTCTCCCCCTTCCCATCGTCTGTGCCTAATGTAAAGCTTTTCACATGATGAGGGCAATGGATGCTTCCATTATAACTGTGCTGGACCAAAGGAAAGAATTGAAGGCGTGATTAGAGGACCAGTCCCCCCCCAAAGCAGTGTGGCCTAGTGGATAGAGGGGCCCCAGACTGAGCCCCATTCTTCCTCTCCCCCTCCCCCCCGCCCTACCTCCTTCCCCTCCCCACATCACCTGTGTATATGTTTGTACAGATTTATTACTCTATTTTACTTGTACATATTTACTATTCTATTTTATTTTGTTAATATGTTTTGTTTTATTGTCTGTCTCCCCCTTCTAGACTGTGAGCCCACTGTTGGGTAGGGACCGTCTCTATATTTTGCCAACTTATACTTCCCAAGCGCTTAGTACAGTGCTCTGTACACGGTAAGCGCTCAATAAATACGATTGAATGAATGAATGAATAGAACACAACCCTGAGAGTCAGAGGGCCTGGATTCTAATCCTGGCTCCACCTTCTGTCTGCTGTGTGACCTTAGGCAAGTCACTTTAAGTGATATCATCTGTAAGATAGGGATTAAGACCGTGAGCTCTATGTGGAACAACCTGATTAGCTTTTATCTACCCCAGTGTCCAGTACAGTGCCTGGCACATAGTAAGTGCTTAACAAATACCATAATAATAAACAAAAAACCTTCCCCACCTCAGTGTTGATTAGCCATCAGGAGACATGATCCATAAGGATCAACGATTTAATCATTGCCCTAAAAAAATGGTGGTTTTTGTTACGTGCTTACTATCTGCTAAACACTGTATTACCTTCTGGGGGTAGATATCTGATAATCAGGTCCCACATGGAACCCACAATCTAAGTAGGAGGGAGGACAGGTATTGAATCCCCATTTTGCAGATGAGGGAACTGAGACCCAGAGAAGTGAAGTGGCTTGCCCAAGGTCACACAGCAGGTAAGTGGCGGAGCCAGGATTAGAACCCAGCTCCTGTGAATCCCAGGCCCGCACTCTTTCCACTAAGCCACGCCACTTCTCATCCATAACCAATGTGAGCGAAGAGCCCTGGAAGTTATTCATTTTTCTCCTTGGTGACACAGAGCCTTAGTTTCATTTCCCAAGTTTCTGTTGCGTCTGCAGTGGATATATCAATCTTTAATCGCTTTGTAATTGCCGGGTCAGTATCTCTGGGTTTCCCAAATGGCCACTCACCATCAACTCCGTCATCTTCCCTGAGCATGGCCAATTTGAACCCGCCATATGGGAACAGCCGGTTGGAGGCCAGGAAAGTGAACACAGTTGTTTGTACAAGTATTCACGAGGCGTCTTCTCTTTATCATCTTACAGGCCTTGTAGAGATTTGCTTGATGCACCCCCTCGATGTGGTGAAAACCAGGTAAAGTTCTGCTTGAACAAGTTTTATTGACTTTGGAGGTTGTCCAAATTGAGAGCTGTCAAAAAAAAAAAAAAATCCCTAAATGCTAGAACATGTCCCTGTCTGATAGCTTCTCTTTTTAATGGCATTTCTATTTATTTTTTTTAAATACCCTGTGACAGTCAACATTGGAAGAGCATGAAGTATTTCTGGTTAGAGGTCATCTGAAGGTGTTTAATATTTTACCGTCGTCATGACAGGCAGAAGGTATAACTTGTGGCTATACTGATGTTGGAACGAAATTTATCAATGTGACGTATGATTTAATGTTGTTTGGTGGAATGCAGATTGGTGTTTGTTTGGCACCAGACGGCCCAGGTGTACATTTTCCGTCATTTAATTATTTGGGTTTCTCGACATTCAGTCATTTGGTGGATGTTTCTTGACATTCAATTATTTGTTCATTTATTTAAATGAATGCCTGTCTCCCCCTCTAGACTGTAAGTTTGTCGTGGGCAGGGAACATGGCCATGTACTCTGTTGGATTCATTCAGTGGTATTTATTGAGCGCTTACTGTGTGCAGAGCACTGTACTAGGTGCTTATTGTAATCTCCCAAGCCTTTAGTTAGGTGCTCTGCACACAGTAAATGCTCAGTAAATGCCAGTGGTTGATCTCGGTTCTGATATTTAGGGAGCAGCGTGGCCTAATGGGAAGCGCACGACACTGTTAGGAGAGGGGTTCTCATTCTGGTTCCACCACATCACGTCTCCATGTCCCAGTTTCTTCATCTGTAAAATGAGGTGGCGGAAAAAAAATCCCGTTCTCCCTTCCTCTTGGATTGTGCATCTCATATGGGAAAGAAGCTGGATCTGATCTGATTATTTTTTTTATCTTCCCCAACCGTAGTACAGTATTTGGCATCTAGTAAGTACTTAATACATGCCATCTTTAAGGGGCACACCTCCAATCCCCAAAGGAAATCCTCAGGACTGTGTTTGATCAATTTGCTCACAAGTCAAGACTCTAAGGTCTTCTCTAGGCTGTAAGCTCATTGTGGGCAGGGAACGTGTCTGCCGACTCTGTTGTATTGCACTCTCCCAAGCACTTAGTATAGTGACCTGCACGCAGTAAGTGCTAAATAAATATCATTGATTGCCTGAGTCCTTTTCCCATATTCATTCATTCATTCAATCGTATTTATTGAGCGCTTACTGTGTGCAGAGCACTGTACTAAGCGCTTGGGAAGTACAAGTTGGCAACATATAGAGACAGTCCCTACCCAACAGTGGGCTCACAGTCTAGAAAGGGGAGACAGAGAACAAAACAAAACATATTAACAAAAGAAAATAAATAGAATAAATATGTACAAATAAAATAGAGTAATAAAAACACATACATATATACAGGTGCTGTGGGGAGGGGAAGGAGGTAAGGCAGGGAAGAGGGGGAGAGGAAGGAGGGGGCTCAGTCTGGGAAGGCAGCATGGAGGAGGTGAGCTCTCAGTAGGGCCTTGAAGGGAGGCATATAGAATGCCATGTTTCCTTCAAAGGAGATAAGAATTGGGAGCATTTTTTTCCATGTGCCTTTGCAGACGTTCAGTTGACTTTCAGGGAAATTCCTCTGATTTTGCAGCTTTTTCAAAATGATTGAGCCTGAGCCACAAATTGTGGAATCAGCAATTAGCTATCTGGGTTCCGGTTGTTTGCTCCCAGAGGACTATATGGTCAGCCAGCCGTCCATGTGCCATGGAGGGAGGCGGTCGTTAGTCATCCTGACAGTGGAACAGGAAATGGGGTCTCCAGGCTGGTGTGCCCTGCCCTAGACAGTTAGGGTGACATCGAGGGGAGGGGCAGGAGCCAAAGTAGGGGATCATTTCCTCCAGGATATTTCCCTTAACTCACATACAATTGATGGTTGGGTATGGGTGGATGTCCAGGAGGCTGTCAGTCAATCTATTATATTTGTTGAGCACTTACCATGTGCAGAGCACTGTACTATGGGCTTGGGAGAGGACAATGCAACAGAGTTGGGTGACATACTCCCTGCCCACAACAGGCATACAAGCAACAAGCAGACTAGAATCTAATGGGCTGCTAGTACATGGAGCCTCTAAGCCTCCTCGTGCTGGAGACAAAGTACCTGGACTTGAAAGGGCCCTGGGGCCAACTTGAGGTGGCTTTGTCTGGGATGGGGTAGGTGGCGGTCTCCTTGGAATGGGTTCATCTCTTTGGGGATGTGGGATTAACACCAGAGCCTGATTCCCATGGAGAAACTGACAGTGGGAATTTGTCCGATATCAGCTCAGCCAAACATCCAGGGAAGATAACTGAATGGAAGCCAAATGCATCCCCGCTGGATTCTTCTCCAGAGGCCTCTCGGGATGAGGGACGATTTGAAAACTTGGATCCACCTTTCCTCTTCTCCCAGAAGGTCACCCTGGCACTTGGAATTGCTCCCTTTATTCACCCCTCCCTCAGCCCCAATCAATTAATCAATCAATCGTATTTATTGAGCGCTTACTGTGTGCAGAGCACTGTACTAAGCGCTTGGGAAGTACAAGTTGGCAACATATACAGTCCCTACCCAACAGCGGGCTCACAGTCTAGAAGGGGGAGACAGAGAACAAAACCAAACATACTAACAAAATAAAATAAATAGAATAGATATGTACAAGTAAAATAGAGTAATAAATATGTACAAACATATATACATATATACAGGTGCTGTGGGGAGGGGGAGGAGGGGGAGCAGCTTACAGTCCAGAGGGGGAGACAGACATCAATATAAATAAAGAATTTGTATTATTTCACTTAAATATATGTACATAAGTGCTTGTGGGCTTGAGGGTGGGGCAGACAGCAAATAGAGAGTAAATTGGGGAAAAGAGGGTTTAATCAGGGAAGACATTTTGGAGGAATTGTGACCTTAATAATGCTTTGAAGGTGGGAAGAGTGGTGGCCCAGCGTGTGGAGGGAAGGAAGTTCAAGGCTAACGGCTGGACCTGGGAAAGGGGTCGATGGAGAGATAGACAAGATCAGGGCACGTGGAGTTAACTGGCGCCAGAGGAGCAGACTGTGCAGGCTAGGATGTAGTAGAAGAAACATGAAATGAATTTGTCAGTGGGCCTCAAGTTCTTCCTGCCGGATGCAATCCAGATCTCGTAGTATCATGGAAACAATCCAGATGAGGGTTGTTGAAGGATGTGAAGGTGAAGACATCATCACCTCCCTGCTGCTCCTACGGGATCTTAGCAGCGAGAAAACCGGGGTTCTGCTAAGAGCATGCCTGAAGGGGCATAACATTCTTCTAGGTGCATAAGGGGAAACAGATCGGCAGGATGCTTCCTGTTCCAATGGATCAGTCAATCAACCAGTGATATTTGTTGAGTGCTTGCTGGGTGCAGAGCCCTGTGCTACATCCAAGCAGTCACCAAAACCTGCCGGTCTCAGCTCCGCAACATTGCCAAGATCCGCCCTTTCCTCTCCATCCAAACGACTACCCTGCTCGTTCAAGCTCTCATCCTATCCTGTCTGGACTACTGTATCAGCCTTCTCTCTGATCTCCCATCCTCATGTCTCTCCCCACTTCAATCCATACTTCATGCTGCTGCCCGGATTGTCTTTGTCCAGAAACGCTCTGGGCATGTTACTCCGCTCCTCAAAAATCTCCAGTGGCTACCAGTCAATCTGTGCATCAGGCAGAAACTCCTCACCTTGGGCTTCAAGGCCCCCTCGCCTCGCCCCCTCCTACCTCACCTCCCTTCTCTTCTTCTACAGCCCAGCCCGCACCCTCTGCTCCTCTGCCGCTAATCTCCTCACCGTGCCTCGTTCTCGCCTGTCCCGCCATCAACCCCCAGCCCACGTCATCCCCCAGGCCTGGAATGCCCCCAATCCCTCTGCCCATCCGCCAAGCTCGCTCTCTTCCTCCCTTCAAGGCCCTACTGAGAGCTCACCTCCTCCAGGAGGCCTTCCCAGACTGAGCCCCTTCCTTCCTCCCCCCCCATCCCCCTCTCCATCCCCCCCCATCTTACCTCCTTCCCTTCCCCACAGCACCTGTATATATGTATATATGTTTGTACATATTTATTACTCTATTTATTTTACTTGTACATATCTATTCTATTTATTTTGTTTTGTTAGTATGTTTGCTTTTGTTCTCTGTCTCCCCCTTTTAGACTGTGAGCCCACTGTTGGGTAGGGACTTTCTCTATATGTTGCCAACTTGTACTTCTCAAGCGCTTAGTACAGTGCTCTGCACACAGTAAGCTCTCAATAAATACGATTGATTGATTGAGAGTACAATACAATAGAATTGGTTGACATGCTCCCTTGCCTCAAGGAACTTACAGTCTAATTGAGGAAGCAGATGTTAAAGAAATTTACAGATAAGGGGAAAAACTGAGTACAAGGATATGTTCATCAATGCTGTGGGGAAGAGTAACTGAGTGCTAAAGAGGTGGGAGTGAGAAGCAGCATGACGTAATGGATAGAGCATGGGCCTGTGAGTCAGAAGGTCATGAGTTCTAATCCTGGCTCCACCACTTGTCTGCCGTGTGACCTTGGGTACGTCACTTCACTTCTCTGGGCCTCAGTTACTTCACCTGTAAAATGGGTTTTGAGACTGTGAGCCCCATGTGGGACAGGGACTGTGTCCACCCCTATTTGCCTGTATCCACCTCAGCGCTTAGTACAGTGCCTGGCACATAGTAAGTGCTCAACAAATACCACAAACCTGGGCTTGGGAGTCAGAGCACAAGGCTTCTAATCCCAGCTCTGCCACTTGTCTGCTGTGTGACCTTGGGCAAGCCACTTAATGTCTCAGTGCCTCAATTACTTCATCTGTAAAAATGGGGATTAAAATTGTGAGCCCCACGTGGGGCAACCTGATTACCTTGTAATAATAATGGTATTTGTTAAGCACTTACTATGTGCAAAGCACTGTTCTAAGTGCTGGGGGGATACAAGGTGATCAGATTGTCCCACATGGGGCTCACAATCTTATTCCCCATTTTCCAGATGAGGTAACTGAGGCCCAGAGAAGTTAAGTGACTTGCCCAAAGTCACCCAGCCGACAAGTGGCAGAGACAGGATTAGAACCCATGACCTCTGACTCCCAACCCCGTGCTTTTTCCACTGAGCCACGCTGCTTGTATCACCCTAGTGCCTAGAACAGTGCTTGGCACGTAGTAAGCACTTAACAAATCATTATCATTACTGAATGCATGGTTGAGGCAGTGGGAGGGAAGATAGAGTGGGGGAATGAGAGCTTAATTCAAGAAGAAGAAACCCATTCACTTTTGGATCAGCCATCTGGTCTACCAGGGAAAGCAATGGGATTTGGGTGTATTGTAGGCGGGGGGTGGTGGGAGAGGTGTCTGGGGCAACTGGGCCCCCAAAGGACCCCCAAAAGATATTTTGAAAAGCCACACTGCAAGTCTGAGGGTTTAGTTCCAAAAGGACGGAACTTCAATCAGAGGTATTCATTGCATGCTTACCACGTGAAGAACACTGTACTAAGCGCGTGGGAAAGCGCAGTGGACTTGGTAGACACCGTCCCTTCCCTTTAGAAACCTACAGTCTAGTAGCGAGGACCTCACTTCGGGGGGAAGACTTGGAAGTTTGTCTCTGGAGGAAAAGATGGACCTGCGGAACCACCTAGGAGACTGCAGGCCGAAGTGGGTGGAATCTGGCACTGCCCCTCCCGACTTTTTGTTTCCCAGCCGGGAGGAAGATGAAACCATAAACTTAAGGGAAGAGAATTCCTGAAGCTCTTTCTGGCCCTGCTGGCCCCACAGCCCGTCATTTGTCAACCCCTTTGTGTTGTTTACATTGCAGGATGGAGCACGATTCAGCTGCCAATACAAATAAATCCCGGGATCCCCTGTGTCAGATCTGCCCAGAGCGAGCACTGTCCAAGGAGTGTGCGGCCCATTACGGAGCAGGGGTTGGGGGGACTAGGGAGGACAGGGAGGAGTCTGGGGAACATCCAGACACTGTGATAAAGGTGTCTTTAATAGACAATTTGTGAATCGACAGACCAAAGCCCAGCTTGGTTTATATCGCCCCTCCCACCTCTGGCTGGAAAGTTCAGCTGACTCTTCCCCTCCTCCTCCTGCTTAAATCCATCCTACTGCAATCCCTAAGTTACCCCAGCTTTTGGGTAGTTTGTGTAGGGGAGAGTGGGGGGGGGGGGGGGGCGGGGTGTTGCATCTCGGTACTTCCCTTGAGAAGCAGCTGTGGCTTAGTGGAAAGATCATGGGCTTTGGAGTCAGAGGTCATGGGTTCGAATCCCAGCTCTGCCACTTGTCAGCTGTGTGACTTTGGGCAAGTCACTTAACTTCTCTGGGCCTCAGTTCCCTCATCTGTAAAATGGGGACTAAGACTGTGAGCCCCATATGGGACAACCTGATAACCTTGTATCTTCCCCAGCACTTAGAACAGTGCTTTGCACATAGTAAGCGCTTAACAAATACCATCATTATTATTATTATTATTTCCTCTCTCTGCGTCTATTTAGGATACAACGTACCTACTCTATCAAGAAGATGAGCCCCTGGAAAATTGCCAAATCGGGAAGCAGCATGGTCTAGTGGCTACAGCTTGGGCCTGGGTGTCAGAAGGACCTGAGTTCTAATCCTACCTCCACCAATTATCTGCTGCATAGCCTTGGGCAAATCACTTCACTTCTCTGGGCCTCAGTTTCCTCATCTGTAAAATGGGGATTAAAACTGGGAACCCCATCAATCAATGGTATTTATTGAGCGCTTCCTATTTGTGAGCCCACTGTTGGGTAGGGACTGTCTCTATATGTTGCCAATTTGTACTTCCCAAGCGCTTAGTACAGTGCTCTGCACATAGTAAGCGCTCAATAAATACGATTGATGATGATGATGATTTGTGGAGCACTATATTAAGCGCTTGGGAGAGTACAGTAATGTGGAACGTGAACTTTGTCCAACCTGATTAGCTTGTGTCTACCCCAGTGCTTAGTACAGTGCTTGGCACATAGTAAGCATTTAACAAATACCTTTAAAAAAAAAGGCTTAGTGGGGTTTTGAAGTTGAAAAGTCTTAGCAGTGATTAATAATAATGATGGTATTGTTAAGCGCTTACTATGTGCAAAGCCCTGTTCTAAGCGCTGGGGAGGTTACAAGGTGATCAGGTTTTCCCACCAGGGGCTCACAGTTTTAATCCCCATTTTACAGATGAGGTAACTGGGGCCCAGAGAAGTTAAGTGACTTGCCCAAAGTCACACAGCTGACAGTTGGCAGAGCCGAGATTTGAACCCATGACCTCTGACTCCAAAGCCTGTGCTCTTTCCACTGAGCCAAGCTGCTTCTCCGTGATTGATTGTCACTCACCGCACATGTGTAAATCCTTGGCCTCCACCGGGAGCGGAGCAGGAAAATGGAAGGGCAGGACTAAGGGTTGGGGGGTGTGGAGCTTGTTCTGGAGGTGACGGGGGGGAAGAGAGAGAGAGAGAGAGAGATGTTCTCCAGCTCTGGCTGAAGCCAAGGCTGCTAATGTGGATGATGAAACTGAGGAGAAGGGAGCAATCAGGAAAGGAGGGGAGGTGGCGGCAACATGGAGCACCGAGGGGCAAAGCAATTTAAAAGAAAGATGCGTCTACCTCACGTTCTGTAAAAATAACAAAAAACAAAAAAAAAAAGAGACCCTTCAGATTGAAAGGAGGCAGAGGCCATTCAATGCACCAAGAGTTGGAAGAATCCCAGGACCCATTTACAAGGAAAGAAAAAAAATGTTAAAAATGAACTTAATTTGGGGTTTGGGGAGGGGAAGTCGAGCAGCTGTTGGGACCAACAGAACAGCGGGGCGGAAACAAAGAAACAGGGAATGCTTTTTTCCTAAATAGATCCTTTTTAAAAAAGTATATATATTTTTCAATGGGCTGTGAGCAGCTGGGAAAGGTTAAATGGGGTATGGATGGAGGCAGATACAGTCTATAGGATTTGAAAAAATTAACTCAGCAGCTGGGAGGGTTATTTCCATATGTTAATGATTTGTCAGTGGTAGAAAACATTAAGATCACATTCAGGGTTAGACCATGGTCATGGCTGATTTCTAACCATGGATAGAAATTCTGGGTTAGACCACTGTCATGGCTGATTTCTAACCATGGATAGAATGTGTCTGAAGTCAAGTAAGCAAAGAATGGAGCCACATTTTCTCCAACTGTATTTTTATTGGGACTTTGTCATATAGTTAAACCAGTCAAAGGCAACATAACAGTATGAAATTGTTACTAAATTTCCACACTGAGAGCAATTTCCATCTCGCGTTTGAAGTTGATTTTCGGCTCTTTGGTTTCTCCGGGAGGAGATGGATTTTAAGTGAACTGAATTTCTGACGTGACCGCCTCAAAATGAGGCAGCAGCATCGGTTGGTCCTGCACAGAGTGGCCACGTGGACTGGTGACTTTTTCAATGGGGCTTTGTCAGATCTAGTCACCATTAAGGGATGCGAAGACAGACAGTGAGCACATGTTCAGAGGCTGTGCGGGTAAAGGGGTGGAGAGCAATTTGTAACACACTTCCACTGAAAAATCACAAAAGAGCCACAGGAAAGAGGCTCTTTACTGTGTAGCTTTGAATTGCATCTAATTATTAAACATTTCGGTGAGGCGAAGTGTACTACTGATGTTACATCGTGGCTGAACCAGAAGTGTTTTCCTGTCTCTCTAGAACTAGTATCTTCCTCCAACCTCCCCCCAAAAAACAGTCAAAGGCTTTACTTTTAAGCATTCTTACACTCTGCTCTATTCTAAATATTTGTTGAGGGGAAATTTTGGGAAAATCTGAATTTTTTTTGGATAATTGAATGCAGATTGTAGTCCACAATCCAAAGAAAATTCTGAAAGAGAACTGTCAATGAGTAGATTGTGTCCATTATTTGTGGTATTTATGGCGCACAAACTATGTGCAGAACACTGCACGAAGCAGTTGGGGCAGTAAAACAGACAAAAAAGACGCAATCACTGCCCTCAAGGAGCTTGCAATTAAGTAGGAGAGACTGGCACAAATTATTTAGTAGTGCAAGCAAGAGGAAAAACAAAAATATGATTGGTATTAGTGGAAGAAAGTTATGAGAGAAGCAGCATGGCTTAGTAGCTTAGTAAAGTGCTCCGCACACAGTAAGCGTTCATACGAATGAATGAATGAATGGAATGAACTTGGGCCTGGAAGTTGCAAGACCTGGGTTCTAATCCCAGCTCTGCCAATTGCTTGCTGTGGGACCTTGGGCAAGTTATTTAACTTCTCTGTGCCTCAGTTTTCTCAACTGTAAAATGGGGATTAAATACCTGTTCTCTTTCCTACTTAGGCTTTGAGCCCCATGCCGGACAGGGACTATGTCTAACCTAATAAACAGGTACCTATCCCAGTGCTTAGAACAGTGTTTGAAACACTGCTTAGTAAGTGTTTAATAAATGCCATTTTAAAAAGGATTGGGTGGGAGAGTTTAATAAATAGATGAAAAGATAAGTGCGTGCTAGGGTGGTTACTGGAAATGTTAAAATCTGGTGTGATGGAAATTAGTCTGGGAGTGCTTCCTGGAGGAGGTGGGATTTCAGGAGGGCTTTGCAAATGGAGAGAGTTGTCAGGCACTTTGCTTTGGAAGTGCTCATCTCCTTTATATGCAGGTACCAGTCCAAACACAAGGATATATTTTTAATATGACTAACCTCTTTGGCCAATAAAGCAGAACAGGAAATCAACACTAAGGAAGAAATTACAGTTCAAAGCAGAATCACCGAGAAATGATGGCACAAAAGATGTGCACATGCATAAAAACCGTGGGAAAAGACAGAGGGTGTCCCTTCCCAACCCCAATAGACCTTAGCCCTAGTAATCATCATCATCATCATCATCATCATGTTGGTATTTGTTAAGTGCTTACTGTGTGCCCATGCACAGTGCTGAGTGCCGGGGTAGATACAATACAGTGACATTAGAATCTGTTCCTGTTCCACACAGGGCCCACAGTATAAGAGGCAGGGAGAACTGGTAGAAAATCCCCATTTTAGAGATAAGGAGACTGAGGCACAGAGGAGTTAGATTAAAGAGTTACTCAGCAGGAAAGCAGCAGAGCCAGAACTGGTTAAGCCCTTCTAAAATTCCACCTCGTCCCACAGACGTGTCCCAATTAATTCCCATTTCCTGATTCATTTCAGCCCAGCTGCCACTTCTAGCACCTTGAATTTATTTTTGTCCTTCTAAACTTGCATAGAATCAGTTGTACCATCCATTATTTACTCAGATCAGTCTATTTGTAAATCAGTTTATGTCTGTCTCCCCTCTTCGAGTCCAAGCAACTTACAGGTAGGGAATGTGTCTTGGTGCATCTGTTGAACTTCCTTAAGTGTTTAGAACAGTGCATTGCACCCAGGGGGTGCTCAGTAAATGCCCTATCTAGCAAACAGTGACAAATCAATTGTATTTATTGAGCACTTAGTACAGTGCCCCACACATAAACGCTTGGGAGAGTATAATATTCCAGAGTTGGTAGACACATTCCCTGCCCACAAGGAGCTTACAATTTAGAGGGGAAACATAAAACATAACCAAGGAGAGTACAGAAACTAGAAATGGAGGAGGAGCGGAATAGAGTTAAAAGAAAAAAAATGGAAAGATAAGATTGTGGTGGTACCGAATGGAAAAACAGGGACTGGTGAACAAAGGCAATGAAGCTGCCTGAAATTTGTACAGAGGGGTCTAACCTGCTTAGTACAGAGCCTGACACATAGTAAGCGCTTAACAAATACCAAAGTAATAATAATGTCTCAGTACTTTGCAGGCAAAAGGGAATCTGGTAATCATTCCAGAAAACATTTGGTAAGATGGCAATTAGCTGTTCAAATAGGAAATGTGGCAGTACCCAGATAGTATAGCATAGAATTAAAACATTTCAAAGCAGCATGGCCTTGGGGGGAGAACACAAGCCTGGGAGTCAGAAGGACCTGGGTTCTAATCCAGGCTCTGCCACTTGTCTGCTGTGTGACCTTGGGCAAGTACTTAGCTTCCTTGTGCCTCAGTTACCACATCTGTAAAGTAGGGATTAAGATTGAGGCCCCATGTGGGATGTGTCCAACCTGAGTAGCTGGTATCTACCCCAGCACCTAGCACAGTACCTGGGGCATAGTAAGTGCTTAACAAATGCCTCAAAAGAAAACGTGTATCGAATCCCCATTTAGCAGATGAGGAAACAGGCACAGAGAAGTTAAGTGCTTGGCCACGGTCACACAGCAGGCAAGTGGCAAAACCCAAATAAGAACTCAGGTCCTCTGACTCTCAGGCCGGTGCTCTGTCCACTGGGCCACACAGCTCCTCTAATCCCCAGTTTGCTTCGCATTAATAAATTCTAAGAATCTGTTTGATCCCACAGAATTCAAAACCACTTTCAGTGCAACTGGATTTGATTCAAAATTTGTAGTCCTTTCGTAGGTCATGAACTACGGTTATATAAGAAATCACGTTCTCCAACAGCCCATAGTATATAAACCTGCCCAGAAGAGTCAAGCAGGGTAACTCAATCTCACCAAAGCTGTTTACAACAATCCCAGAGTCTTTAGTCAACGAGCTCAACTCAGAAGAGGAAATCAGTATTGATGGCAAGTAACTGACATACTCTTTCATTGATAGTTGCGTTATATTTGCCAAGGATGCAGCAAAATTAAGAAGAATTTCAGATACAGCCACATGGAGTGGTTCTAGAGATTCATCTCGTGAGGACCAATTAATGTACCAAGACTTTGCCTAGGAGAATCCATGCTTGTAAATGGTGAAGAAATTGAAATGGAAAGCTACCTTGGCCAGGAATTAAAATCCCAAGTGATTTGACAGTGAACACAGCTGCAGGAAGAAAACAACTCACATCAGTTTCAATAAAATCAGAATGTCCCAGTTGGACAGTAAGTTGCCCATTTTCTTTTTTTAAAATGGTTTTTAAGTGCTTACTGTGTGTCAAGCAATGTACGAAGCACTGGGGAATCAGGTCCGACACCATCCTTGCCCTACGTGGGGCCCCCATAAGTGGGAGGGTGAACAGGTATTGAATCCCCAGTTTGAGGAAACTGAGGCACCGAGAAGTGAAGTGACTTGCCCATGCTCACACCGTAGGCAGGAGGTGGAGCGGGGATTAGAATGCAGGTCCTCTGACTCCCATATCCGTGTGCTTTCCACTAGGCCGTGCTACTTCCTCTGAAGAAACTTCTCAAATTGGTTTTCATTCATTCAATCATATTTATTGAGCACTTACTGTGTGCAGAGCACTGTACTAAGGGTTTTCCCATCAGCGATCTCTGGATCAGGTTGCCATTGACCACCACGCACCACCCGATGAGGGATCCAGACCCTCTTGCCAGGCTGGAGACTCCCAGGGGGAAGCAACCTAGCCTAGTGGAAAGAGCACAGGCCTGGTAATTCAAGGATCTGGGACTGTCTTGACCCGGGTATAATAATATTTCTTAAGTGCTTACTCTGTGCCAAGTATTATGCTAAGCTCTGGAGTGGATAGAAAGAGATCAGACACCATCTAAAGGAAGGGACAGGTGTTTAATATCCATCAAGCGTTTAGTACAGTGCTCTGCACACAGTAAGCGCTCAACAAATACGACTGAATGAATTTTACAGATGAAGAAACTAAAGCACAAGCCTTAAGTAGGGAAAGCAATGAAGTCAGCATCCCTCTCCCAATGTGAGAAGGCATAGTTCAGTGCTCTGCACAAGGTAAGCACTCAATAAATGGGATTGATTGAGGTAAGAGACATCATTCAAGATGTCAGCTTGGTTGGAGAATGATGTGGTTCGCTAGTTTGGCTCTCCACCTCATACCTTGCTACTTCCTTAGGAGATTTTCGCCTCCAAAAAAATGCCCCAGTCTTGTTGACTTTGTGGGCCACTTCTTTGCTGGTGGGGGGCGGGGGGGAGTAGATTCAGAAAGAGTAAGGTCCCAGAGCCAGGACAGGATTACTGATTTTATTTTTCCTTGTATTTGTTAAAGTGCCTACTATGTGCCAGACACCGTACTAAGCACTGGGGTAGATATAAAATAATCAGATTGAACCCAGTCCATGTCCCACATGGGATTCACAGTCTTAATCCCCATTTTGTGCTCATTTCACAGTGAACATTCAGTAAATACGATTGATTGATCAATCAATCATATTTGTTGAGCACTTACTGTGTGTACTGAGCTCTTGGGAGAGTATAGTATAACAAAGTTGGTAGACACATTCCCTGCCCAGAATGTTGATTGATTTCTGATGAGGTAACTGAGGCACATAACAGTTCACTGAATTGTCCAAGGTCACACACAGCAGACAAGTGACAAAGCCAGAATAAGAACCCAGATTCATTCATTGTCAGGCAGATTTATTGAGTGCTTACTGTGAGTACAGCACTGTACTAAGCTCCTGGGAGCATACGATAAAACAGCAAACAGACACATTCCCTACCCACAACGAAGATCCTCTGACTCCCGGGCCTGTGTCCTTTCCACTAGGCCACATTGCCTCTTTAATGACAATGGACACTGAAAACTCCGAGCTCAACCATCGGCTCCCTGGTTCCCCTCCCCACAAGTTACCGACGTTAGTCACTGAGCGGGTCCTATCGGTGTTTCTCTCCTTAGCCCAGGTAGCGGAACTCCTAGGGAGTCTGAAAAAAAAATGCCCCCATCGAAGCCCAAGGAGAGCAGGGCCAACCTGATACTGTGAGGATTGTCCCTTGGATTCTCAAAGCTTGTGTTTAAGCCACAAGGTAAATAGGAATTGCATGGATTTCAAATCGCGGTCATGGGAAAACGACTTCCTCCCCAAGACAGACAATATCAAGGCTGTTTCCTTTGCTTTCCCCGTTGTGTGGAGTTCCCGTGCCTTAAACTGTAGAGCAGTTTGGCCAGATTACTTACGAGTTGCAGTAGCTGATGTTTTCTTAGCTTGCTGTTGGGGAAAAGATCGATTGCCTGCCTGCATGGTCTGTGTTTCATGGCTCAGGGGTCCGCGCTATAATTTACTCCAAAGGGTGTAAGAATTTCAAAATATCCCTCAGGTTTATTTTGATTTACAAAATAAATACATAGATCTCTTTCTGTACAACTGATTTATATAAATCAAATTCTTTCAAAGGGGCGGAATACCTACCTTTCTGTTTAATAGTTGTTATTACTGTGTAGTCTACCCAGAGAAAAACAATTCTGTGAATTCAGATGGCTAAAAAATTTCAAAACTTCAAAAATGCTTGGGAGAGCATGGAACTTATTTTTCATAGAAAAAGACGTTTCGAGTTGCACTTTCAAGTATTATTATTTATTATGGCCGTTAAGCACGTTCTCTGAGAGGGAGCCTGGCCTTGTGGATAGATCATGGGCCTGAGTGTCAGAAGGATCTGGGTTCTTATGTCAGCTCTGCCACTTGTCTGCTGTGTGACCTTGGGCAAGTTGCTTCACTTCTCTGTGCCTCAGTTCCCTCATCTGTAAAATGGGGATGAAGACTGGGAGCCCCACATGGGACACGGACTGTGTCCGTGATAGCTCGTATCTACCCTTCTGCTTAGTACAGAGCCTGGCAGCACTCTCTCCTTCCCCGGCTACTGTTGCCACAAGGGCTGAAGCTGCTATGAACTAAAACCCACAGCATCATCAATCGTATTTATTGAGCGCTTACTGTGTGCAGAGCACTGTACTAAGCGCTTGTACAGCAGCAACTAAAGCATAGGTAGGCCAGCAGCAAAGCAAGTAAGGAACCCCTTTATGGGCAGGAATTGTGTCTATCAAACTCTGTTAATATTGTACTCTCTGAAAACACTCGTATTTATTGGGCATGTACTCTGTGCAGAGCATTGTACTAAGTGCTTAGGAAAATGCAATAGAGAAATTAGACAGGAAGAGCTTACAGTCTACCTTATGCAGATCACTGTACTAAGTGCTTGGAGGAGTACAATAAAGTAGATATAATCCTTATCCTTGAGGAGTTTACAATCCAGTAGGAAGACTAGTATGTGGCCTACGAACCATTATCTTCACCGATACCCTCCCCCAACCCCCAAACCAAGTCTGGCTTCTCCTCAGAGCAGCAGCACTGCCTTCTTGGGAGTCAGAAGAACCTGGGTTCTAATCCCTGTTCTGCCAGTTGTTGGCCATGTGACCTTGAGCAAGTCATTTCACTTCTCTGCATCTCCGTTTCCTCAACTGTAAAATGGGGGTATCTGTTCTCTCTCCTACTTAGACTGTGAGTCCCATGCAGGACAGGGGCTGCGTCTGACCTAATGAATTTGTACCCTACCCCAGCACTTAAAACAGTGTTTGACACTTACTAAGCACTTAATACAAGAAAAAAAAACAAAAAGAGCTGGTGGCTTGGGTCAGCCCTGGTGACTTTAGTCATAGCGTGAGAAAAGCCTCAGTGGCCGTGGGCACCAGCGAAGCGAAAAGTCAAGCTGTGAGCTGAATCCTGACCTGGATCATGGGAAAGCTACCCGTGAGCTGACCTTCTGACGGGACCGCTCCCTCCAAAAAAAAAGAGAATCCATGGGGAATCGAGTACAGCTAAAATCTGTGGTCACTCTGGGCATCCCAGAACCCACTAACCTCTGGCCAAGGGTCAGAGATTCACAAATATCTTTTAAGAGAGTCGTTACAGCCAGACTAATAATGTAATATCATTCTCTCTACAGCCCCGGACTAAAAATTGATAAAAATGTTTTGCTTGCATTCCTGGAAAATCCATTAAATTCCCCCACTTTCTTCTTATTTTGGTGTCTAGAAAGTCCTAGATTGTTTTCTCTTTGCACGGAGGGTGCAGCTGAGACATAATGAAGAAATTTTTCAAAATGACAAATGGATCTGGGCATCCCTGGATGCAGCTTGAACTACTCTGGGCCAAGTTTCCTAGCGGATGAAATTTTTCCTTTTGGGTGCTATTAGAGCAAAACTTTCTCCAGTGAAACAGTGGTGGGTGCTTCTCTTCTTTCCCATTAACAGCTAAAATTATCCCCTTGGTTCCAAAACTATTTGTGATCAAAATCTAGGTAGGGAATAAGAATTGTCATAAAACGCACTTGGAATAGAATGACCCCTTCTGGCTTTATCCAATATGACTTTGCCCAATAATAAAAGCCATGAGTCTCAAAACATAACTTCGTATCTTCCTGCTCAAATAAATGCGATTTCAAAAAGAAGAAACATGGGTTGGAAGGATTAGAAACGGTTTCCTTTACTTGTTCCTTTCTTGCTTTTTTATGATTGTTTTCCTAATTTGGTTCAAGGTAGGGTTTCCCCCCTTTTTCCCCTGACTGAAAGGATAATAGAGAAGAGATTCTGTTTGGTTCTTCCTTCTAGACTATTTCTGCATTTTTCTGAGCCAGCCTGAGTGAAACTAGACTTGCTGATGAAAGGTAGTGCTGGGTACAAATTATGCTCTCAAATAGCATTGATTGAGTGATTGACCAAGAGTGCAAAGAAATATGTCAGGTACATGTTCTCCAACTATTTAATGAACGATAAGAGAAGTGCCAAGGGGGAGATTTTATAATTTTACATTTAAAAGGTTTGTGGTTCTGGACGTGCATCTCCCCACTTCTAGACTGTGAGTAGAGATTGTCTCTATTTGTTGCCGAATTGTACTGTCCAAGCAGTTAGTACAGTGCTCTGCACACAGAAAATTATGAATGTAGAATTATGTCAAACAAATCTCCCCGCTAGGAGGGGTTCAGGCCTGCACCTGCAAGTTACCTGCCCTGACCCTGGAAGTGAAGTGATTTTCCCAAGGTCATACAGAAAGCAATGGACAGAACCAGGATTAGAACCCAGGTCCTCTGAATCCCAGGCCTGTGCTCTTCCCCAAACTGCTGCTCTGAGGGAGAAGCCAGGCTTCGCAGGATGGCCCAGTTCTGGTGCGGGGGAGAGAGGATGCAGGTGATGGCTTTTAGGCCTCACACTTGTCTTCCCACTCAATTGTAACGACCTCAAGGGCAAGGTATGGCTCAGTAACTGTGTTCATGTGTGAGTATGGATAGGGTGAAAGGGAAATTTAAAGGAGATGAGGAGGGCCCGGAGGTAGAGAACCCTAGGGTTCCCTGATCACCAGGTAGAGTCATCAGGGATGGTCAACATGTCCACGTTGCTTCCAATGAGGGTAGGCTGGATTTTCAGCATGGCTCAGTGGAATGAGCACAGGCTTTGGAGTCGGAGGTCATGGGTTCAAATCCCGGCTCTGCCAATTGTCAGCTGTGTGACTTTGGGCAAGTCACTTAACTTCTCTGTGCCTGTTACCTCATCTGTAAAATGGGGATTCAGACTCTGAGCCCAACGTGGGACAACCTGATCACCTTGTAACCTCCCCAGCACTTAGAACAGTGCTTGGCACATAGTAAGTGCTTAACAAATGCCATCAATATTATTATTATTATTTTCCTTATCGTGTGTGGAATCACTCTGATTCAGTAGACATACATTTGTGCAACTTTGTTGCTTATCTGTAATTGATGTAGTGCATGAATCTGGGGCCAAAGTAGGGGTATCCAGTTTTGGTTCAGGAACCATCCTCATTGTTCTAAAGAGAAAATTAGTTCTGCGTAGGTTTTGACTATTCTTTTGTGTGGCATTTAAGTGCTTACTACGTTCCAGGCACTGTATTAAGCGCTGGGGTGCCATGTGTTCAACCTCATTAGCTTGCAACTTGCAACGTGTCTTTGAGCCACAGTGACACCCAGCAGACCTGAACTTAGCTTGGAGGTCAATTTCAGGAAAAGTACAGTGACAAATATCAAAGTTTTTTATTCAGTGTTCACCTCTCTTAGTTATTATCCAAGTTTAGTTGCCAGGAGATGTTTAGGAAGCTTGCCAAAATTCCATCATGACTTTATGGTGGGTCAGAGACTGTGTCCAGCCCAATTTGCTTGTATCCACTCCAGCACTTAGTATAGTACCTAGCACCTGGTAGGCGCTCAACAAATACCATAATGAATTAACAAACACCATAAAGAAAAAGTGATTTTGAGGGGCAGCAGTGTTCTTTGGTCCCATTGGAAGCTCTCATCAAAAGCCAAGCAGCATACGAGCTGCACTGTGGCATTAATAGAAACATCATTACGCAGCCCCACGGCCAGGAAACCTGAGCTCCTTGTACAATATGAAACGTATCCTCTCCCCCAACTCCCCCCACCCACTCACCCCAGCTCTGCGAGTGCATAGCTGGGGCTTCGAAACATAAAACCACGAACAGTTACAAATGAGACCTACAGGGCCACTCAATTGAAACCAGATTTGCAGGGGTCTGTCAGTGGCCACCTTGTGCCACCTTGCCACCTCTCTCCCCCACCAAAATGGGAGAGATTCTCCCCTCACACTCCGGCCGGGGCCCCTGCCCACCCTCTGGTGGGAAGAAAGGAAGAAATTGCTCAGTTGAAAGAAGCGCAGGACATCCCTGTGGCTAAAGGGAGCAGCTGGTTCTGCTCCTGAAGAACGGAGTGGTTTCTGGGAACTGGGAGGAGCCGCATCTGTATTCCCCTTTAGGCAGCCAGAAGGGCAGGAAACGTGTCTTACCAACTCTGTCGTGCTTTCCCAAGCACTTAGTACAGTGCTCTGCACATGATAACCGTACAAGAAATACATCCGATTGATTACGTCCTTCCTACCTGTTGCTCCTTCAAAACCTTCTGAGGTCCCACCTCTTCTGCCTACCATTTGCTGACTCACTTCCATCCTCCTCGATTTTATCACCCCAACAGGCGCCCTGAACATTCACGTATATATCCAGTTTTGCCCTCCGTCGATTTATTAATTTACAGAATTTGTCATTCCACAGTCGGGCTGTTACTAGTTATCTCCATGTTTTTCCTCCTCTCTTTTTTTTAATGGTATTTATTAAGCACTTATTAGGTTCCAGGCACTGTATTAAACGCTAGGATGATCAGGTTGGACACAGTCAGTCTTAATTCCCATTTTACAGCTGAGGTAACTGAGGCCCAGAGAAGTGAAGTGATTTGCCCGAGGCTATGCAGCAGACAAATGGCAGAGCAGGGATTAAAACCCAGATCCCAGGCCCATGCTTTTTCCACTAGACGTTGCTGCTTTTCCTCTTCCCACTGGATGTATACATTTTATGTCAACCTGTCTCCCGCATAAGCTCGTGGAGGACAGGGATCCTGTCTTTTACTTTTTTGTGTTAGGGCTGGGCTGGACCAGAGTGGGAGCACCTTGGAGGCAAAATAACTTGACCTGACTCTGCTCCTGGTAGCTTCTTCCCTGGGTAATGCTTTCTTAGGATTTCCGGTCCTTCCACGTAAATAGGGCTGTCCTTTAATTCAGTGCCTTTTCTGTCCCTGGGAAGGATTGTCAAAGAGTGGGGAGGACACGTAATTATCCGACATTTGAGCACCACAACCCCCACCCTTCCTTGAGGTGGTTGTCTAGTCCCCATATTCTCCCAAACTGAAGCACCCTTGGGAAATGGAAATCCCGACATTGGACTTCAATGGGACTGACCCGACATGTCAGACCAGACGAATCCAGAATAGATCTGGCCACACTGGTAGTTTGATTTCCTCGCCTCCGGTAGCGTGAGCGGCACTTAACTTTCATATCATTATTTTACACCGAAATCACTGGGACACTGGGGAAGAAAGATCTGACCGACGAGCCGTGGGTGGGCTCATCCTCATTTTCTCTAGAAAGAAGATTCAATATTTTGGCATGACTGGGAGATGGGTAAGGTTCTGGCATGTGAGGGATCTTGGTTTTATATCGTAACAGGAAGCAGCGTGGCCTAGTGGAAAGAACATGAGCCTGGGAATCGGAGGACCTGTGTTCTAATTCCGGCTCCACCACTTGTCTGCTGCGTGACCTTGGACAAGTCACATAATTTCTCTGTCCCTCAGTTTCTTTTACTATAAAATGGGGATTCAGTACCTGTTCTCCCTTCTTCTGTGAGTCCCATGTGGGACAAGGACTGTGTCCGACCTGATTTATGTTGTAGGATTAATAGTTATATCTATTAAGCACCATCCTGTTTCTCCACAATTAAGTCCATACTTCACTCTGCTGCCTGGATCATTTTTCTACAAAAACGTTCAGTCAATGTTTCCCCACTTCTCAAACCCTTCAATGGTTTCCTCTCCATCTCCGCATAAAACAGAAACTCCCTACCATCAGCTTTAAAGCCCTCAATCACCTTGCCCCCTCCTACTTAACTTCACTTCTCGCCTACTACAACCCAGCCCAAACACTTCACTTCTGTAATGCCAGCGAACTCACTGTACTTAGATCTTGTCTATCTCGCCCACTGACCTCTTATCCACATCCTGCCTCTGGCCTGAATTCCCCTCCTTCTTCATATCCAATAGACAATTACTCTCCCCACCTTCAAAGTCTTATTGAAGGCACATCTCTTCCAAGGGGTCTTCCCCAACTAAGCCCTCATTTCCTCTTCTCCCAGTCCCTTGTGCATCACCCTTGCACTTGCATTTGCTCCTTCTATTCACCCCTCCCTCAGCCCCAAAGCACTTATGTACATACCATAATTTATTTATAGTAATGATTATCTCACCCCCTAGACTGTAAGCTTGTAGGCAGGGGAACGCTACCAACTCTATTATATGGTACTCTCCCAAGCACTTAGTATAGTGCTCTGCACACAGTAAATGTTCAATAACTACCATTAATTGAATGTTAGAGCCCTGTACTGAGTACTGGGAAAGAGCATACACAGTCAATTTGTACCTACCCCAGTGCTTGACGCATAGTGCTTAACAAGTACAATTACAAAAAAAAGGAAAAAAAAATAAGGGAGCACAAGAAATCTAACATATTTCCTAGTCTCTGAACCCGAGCATCAGTGAGAGAGCAAAGAGTTTGGGAATGCAGACTTGAATTCATTATTTTGATCTTGTTTCACCACGAACGAGCAAAGTCAATGGATAAAGTGTGATCAAACCAAATAGGTCGAAGTTCAGAGCTCTCTCCACGCCCCTTGCCTCACCTCACACCAGGTAGGCTCGTCGTCATCATCAGGTAGAGAAGAGATTCATTTCTTTCTCCAGCTTCCCGGGAGTCAGAAGGACCTGGGTCCTAATCCCAGCTCTGCCCCTGGTCTTCTGTGAGACCCTGGGCAAGTCACTTCACTTCTCTGGGCCTCAGTTATAATAGTAATAATGATGGCATTTATTAAGCGCTTTCTATGTGCAAAGCACTATTCTAAGCACTGGGGAGGTTACAAGGTGATCAGGTTGTTCCATGGGGGGCTCACAGTCTCAATTTCCATTTTCCAGATGAGGTAACTGAGGCACAGAGAAATTAAGTGACTTGCCCAAAGTCACACAGCCGACAATTGGCGGAGCCGGGATTTGAACCCATTACCTCTGACTCCAAAGCCCATGCTCTTTCCACTGAGCCACGCTGCTTCTCTTTACCGAGTTATCTCATTGGTAAAATGGGGATTAAGACTTTGAGCCCCTTGTGGGACAGGGCCTGTGTCCAATGTGATTAGCTTGTAACTACCTCAGTGCTTAGAAGAGTGCCTGGCACCTAGTTAGTGCTTATCAAATACCATAAAAAAAACTGTGGGTTTGAGTTGGGTTTTCAAGGCTCTGCATGGGAGGGGAAGAGGTGATCCTGTGGCAAGCCAAGATCGACAGGTAGCTCTGCATAGCTTCAGGGAGCAAATCTTCCTTTTCGTGACCTCCTAGGAGACTCCAGGCTCTTCCCCTCTCGGCACTCTGAAATTTGCCTGATCTCGTTCGGGTGTCAAGCCATCACCCTGCTTGTAGACAAACAGGGCATGACCGATCCGACGATGCTCCTTTAGCAAAGCTCTGCACTGGCGGCAGAATTTTTCTTTGCTTCCGTACAGTTCTGGGGTGTTTTTGTTGTTGGTTTTTTATCTTCCTCCTTATTACTAAACAACCAATGAGAACCAAGTTCTAGAAGTCAATTCCAGAGTTTGTCCGAAACCTCCTTTCTGACCGTTGACCCTGAAGATGCCCGGAGAGAAGCGAAACACGAGCCAGTGTCGGTCTGATGAGCGAACGGACCCCAGGCACCCCACGTGTTCAGTTTCCCGGGGAGAGTTAAGTGATGTCAGCGCAGCAGAGCAAAGCAGTATTTGACCCTGAAACTGCTCCATAGATGAGCAGCTGTTTTCCTCTCTTTAGCATTTCTTGAAGAAGGTGGGCCAACCAAGTATCAGATCGTTCATCGTATCTCCCCTGGAGTCATCAGTTGGAAACCTTAATTAGTGGTTGCCACCTGCTCGGCTCTTTGCTGATCAATCAGCCAGTGGTAATTATTGGGGGCTTATGATGTGCAGAGCACTGTACTAAGTGCTTGGGGGAGTACGATCTGCAGAAACTCAATCAGTCGTATTTATTGAGTACTTATTGTGTGCAGACCACTGTACTGAATGCTTAGATGCTTAGAATCAGCATGGTCCAGTGGATAGAGCACGGGCCTCAGAGTCGGAAGGACCTGGGTTCTACTCCTGGCTCCACCACTTGTCAGCTGTGTGACCTTGGGCAAGTCACTTCACTTCTCTGAGCCTCAGTTACCTCGTCTGTAAAATGGGGATTAAGATTGTGATCCCCATGTGGGACTGTGTTAAACGCGATTTGCTTGTATCCACCCCAGTGCTTAGAACAGTGCTTGGCACAAAGTGCTTAACAAATACCAAAATTATTATTTTTATTATCATTTTGACACATTCATCTACAAAGAAATGGGTTTTGAGCACCCTGTCTTTGTTTAGGACCCTTTTAGAGAAGCAGCGTGGCTCAGTGGAAAAGAGCCCGGGCTTTGGAGTCAGAGGTCATGGGTTCAAATCCCGGCTCCACCACTTGTCAGCTGTGTGACTTTGGGCAAGTCACTTAACTTCTCTGTGCCTCAGTTCCCTCATCTGTAAAATGGGGATGAAGACTGTGAGCCCCACGTGGGACAACCTCATGACCTTGTATCCCCCCAGCGCTTAAAACAGTGCTTTGCACATAGTAAGCGCTTAATAAATGCCATTATTAGTATTATTTTACGTCCCATGAGAATTCACAGAAGCAACTCTCCTTCTCTCCTCCACACTTCCCCGTCCCCTCCCCCTCCCCCTTGCTTCCCTCCTGCCGGGTGGACCAGGCTATCGGTAATGGGATCTGAACTCTCTCTTGGTCACCTGTTTAAATAGCGTGGATCCTCTCAGATGGGGGTTGGGGTCCTTTCTGAAGGAAGCGTCTGGCCTTTGCCTTTTCTCCCAAAGGCCCCGTGTCCCGGGCCGGAGCTGGCCTTCGTGGGAGGCACCAGAGTTGTTGAACATAGAGCCTCAGTTATCCAAGTTAGTTACTGCCAGCCTGCGGCCCTGGGGCTGGAACAAAGCAGTGTTGCCTACTGGAAAGAGCACGGGCCTGAGAGGCAGAGGACCTGGGTTCTAATCCTGGCTCCTCGACTTGTCTGCTGTGTGAGCTTGGCAAATCGCTTCACTTCTCTATGCCTCAGTTACCTCATCTATAAAATGGGGATTAACTGTGAGCTCCAGTGGGGTGGAGATTAGGCCCAACCTGATTAGATTGTATCTACCCCAGAGCTTAGCACCTGGTGCCCAGTAAGCACTTACGTACCATAAAAAAAAATGAAATCAGGCTGCGGACCAATAAGGTTCATGTTTGTACACTGCAGGGCTGTTTTCCTTCAGTGTAGAAGAGCACTCTGCTGTCATTCATTGTCATATCTATTGAGCAGTTACTGTGTGCAAAGCACTGTACTAAGCTCTTGGGAGAGTACAATATAACAACAAACAGACACATTCCTGCCCACAACTAGCTCTCAGAAACAGATTCTTCAGATGATTGGGACAATTCCCTCTAGACCGTTAGCTCACTGTGGGCAGGAAACAAAGGGGCTACCAACTCTGTTGTATTCTCCCAAGTGCTTAGTACTGCAGCGTAGCTCAGTGGAAAGAGCACAGGCTTGGGAGTCAGAGGTCAAGGGTTCTAATCCTGGCTCTGCCACTTGTCTGCTGTGTGACTTTGGGCAAGTCACTTAACTTCTCTGGGCCTCAGCTCCCTCATCTGTAAAATGGGGATGAAGACCGTGAGCCCCATGTGGGACAACCTGATTACCTTGTATACCCCCAGCGCCTAGAACAGTGCTTGCCACATAGCGCTTAACAAATGCCATTATTATTTATTATTATTACAGTGCTCAGCACACAGTAAGCACTCAATAAATACCATTGATTGATTGACTGGGTGAAAATTTCAAGGTGCCTGATGACCTAAACACCAGTCAGTCCAGCTGATGGATCAAAGGGCTATTCGCGGACACTGAATGGCCTGTTTCTACCATGGCCCTCTGGTCACGGGGGGACCGAGCTCTGTTGATTTCTCAGATTTAAGGAAGGGATCCACTGGTGGTGATGTCTGCCCTTATTCCCTCTCTGTGGCAGAGCGGGTAATTTTGTCAAACTCACTTTATTGGTGACCCCTCCACATCTGCCTCCATGTGGCTTTTCTGACCACCTGGATGATGGGCACTGTGGATCTAAATCCAGAATCTGAGTTATTTGGATCCAGCAGTACTACTTATTGAGCCCTCATTGGGTGAAAAGCACTGTTCTATGTGCTTGGGAGAGTAAACTCCCCATCCAGACTGTAAGCTCCTCCCTCTAATAATAATAATAATAATAATGATGATAGTATTTGTCAAGCACTTACTATGTGCCGAGCACTGTTCTAAGCACTGGGGTGGATACGAGTTAATCAGGTTGTCCCACGTGAGGCTCACAGTCTTAATCCCCATTTTACAGATGAGGTAACTGTGGCACAGAGAAGTTAAGTGGCTTGCCCAAGGTCACAGAGCAGACAAAATGGTACAGCCAGGATTAGAACCCATGTCCTCTGACTCCCAAGCCTGTGCTCTTTCCCCTGAGCCACGCTGCTTCTTGACTGTAAGAAGCAGTCTAGACCTGTAAGCTCGTTGTAAGCAGGGAACATGTCTACCAACGCGGTTAGATTGTACTCTCCCAAGCATTCAGTACAGTGTTCTGCACATGGTGCTCAGTAAATTAAGTTTGATACATTAATGTAAGGAGATGGGATCCTTGCCCTCAAGGAGCTTGCAATCTTGTGTGTGCATGTGTGTTAAGGGTAGAGGGGGGTAATATAAGAACGGAGGATGGTTTCAATCCTTCAATCTCTAGGTTACCGGCCTGGCACACTTTTCCGCTGTGCCACACTGCTCCTCATCCAGAGCCATCTCTCTTCCGTAACTGCCAGCCTCCAATATGCTCATTGAAAACATCTCTATTGCCTCTTCTTCCACCTCAACTCCCAGTTCCTCTTCCTCCTCCTCCAGCAGGAATGGTGGAGGCTTGGGAGAGTGGATGAGGGGAAGGAAACAAATGAGTGAGTCAATCAGTTGTAATTTAGATCTAGTTTCTCTTCCTTTCTTGGTGCCCACAACTCTTTCCCTACTCTTCAGAGTGGGGATACCCAGGGCTCGCAGAAGGAGATCAGCTCTGCCCCTGACCAGCTTTGCAATCAAAGAAGGAAGGGAGGGGAAAAACAATATACAAAAGGAAAACACGGGATAGAAAGCAAATGAAGCCAGCAGTTCCTGCTGGGGTCATAAAGCTCCTACTTCCTTTACCAACTAACAATAAACAGAGTCAATCACTAATCAGTAAACATTCCAAGCCACAGTGCGAGCTGGGGATTTTGTGTTCCAAAGCACCAGATTGATGCCTGTTCCATACCTCCTCCCATCCCCCCATCCCTAATGAGAAGCCTAGAAAAGAAATCCGGCTAAGGCCCGGGAAAGCCATGGATCATTGCTGTTGCATAGGGAATGTCCTCACGATGGGTGGGGCTTCGAAAAGAGCAAGCGCCCTTTGGAAAAGAGCCGGCGGGGTATGCCAACCTTGGCTTCTTGCGAGCTGTCGAAGGAGCTTGGGCATAGCGCACGGGGAAACAGCATGGTCTAGTGGAAAGGGAATCAGAGGATGTGAGTTCCGATCCCGGATCTGTGTAAACTTGGGCAGGTCACTTCACTTCTCTGTGCCTCAGTTAACCTCATCTGTAAAAGGGGGATTGAGACTGTGAGACCCATGTGGGGCAGGGATTGTGTCCAACTTAATTATCTCGTCTACCCCAGGGCTTAGACACCGACACATAGTAAGCACTGAAAAAATACCACAATTATTATTATTATTGTTAAGGCAGGCAATAGCAACAATAATAACGGTGTCAAGCTGTCTCCCAGAGGCCTCACACTTCAGATTCATCTTCAATCCATCAGTGGTACGTATTGAACGTTTACTGTGTGCAGAGCACTGGACTAAACAACAATATAACGAACTTGGTTGACACGTTCCCGGCCCACAACGCATCCTCCTGGGGTCTCGAATTTTTCTGCCGCTTCTTGTCCCGAGTACAAAAGAACCTAAGAGGAGGCAGAAGGCGGTTGTCCCTCGCAAGCCAAGTGGAACGCACACCTGTGGATGCACAACACAGCCCTATTGATTGCAGAGTCTCAGAAGGCACCTAAGACCTCTGAATATATAGGGTGTTGGCTGTTGGAGGGGGCCAGTGGGAAGCCTTTAAAAGGCTACCCCGTGGACTCCCTGGCCAAGGAGTGCCAAAAAAAGGCCAGACTGCAGAAACGGCAGTCGCTGAAGCATGCCCTCCCCATTACCAGCCAACGTGGTAATATGCAAGCTAAACTTTGCACCTCGATTGTTTGGCTCGACTCCATTAGGCCGGCTATGGCCGGGATCCTGGATTAAGAGATGCAGCGTGGCCTAGTGGATAGAGCACGGACCTCGGAGTCGGAAGGGCATGGGTCTAATTCCAGCTCTGCCACACAGCAGACGAGTGCTGCGTGACCTTGGGCAAGTCACTTAACTTCTCTGTGCCTCAGTTCCCTCATCTGTTAAATGGGGATAAAGACTGTGAGCCCCATTTGGGTTCAGGGACCGTCTCCAACCTGATTTGCTTGTACCCACCCCAGCCCTTAGTTCAATGCCTGGCACATAGTAAACACTTAACAACAGTGCTTGGCACACAGTAAACGCTTAACAATTAACATAAAAAATGCTATTATTATCATTATTGTTATTATTTACTAGCCATCGGGTAGGGGCACTAGGGTCAGAGCAGTGTCAGCTTCGGTAACCCAGCATCCCAATCACGATTTATTAAGAGCCCAAAACCTTTTTCACATAGAGTGAACTCAGAGCAACATTTTCAGTAGCTTCAAATCTATTAGTCAATCAGCAGTATTTATTGAGTGCTTACTCTGAGCAGAGCAATGTACTAAGCACTTGAGAGCATACAGTACAGTTAGTAGATATGCCCTCAAGGTGCTTACAGATTAGCCAGGGAGGAAGACTGAAGCACACTAGTTGGTAAGTCACAATTGGTCAGGGTTAATTGAGAGGAAATTTCTTCAATCAATCAATGGTATTTATTGAGGGCTCACTGTGTGCACAGTACTGTACTGAATGCTTGGAAGAGTATAGTATAAGAGAATTAGCAGGCACCTTTCCTGCCCATAACAAGTTTACAGTCTAGAGGACTTTGTCTATCAACTTTAGTTGAAATTTCATCTGAACCCATTCCTCTTGACATCTCCAGATTTTGAAATTCCAGACGTCCTCTGAAAGTGGTAGTGGAAGCAACCATCTTGCAACACTTCGTATGATGATGATGATATTTGTTAAATGCCAAGCACTGTTCTAAGCACGGGGGTAGATACAAGTTAATCGGGTTAGACACAGTCTCTTGTCCCACGTGGGGCTCACAAGCTCAATCCCCATTTTACAGAGGAGGTAACTGAGGCACAGAGAAGTGAAGTGACTTGCCCAGGTCACAGAGCTGACAAGTAACGGAGCTGGGATTAGAACCCAGGTCCTTCTGATGCCCAGGCATGTGCTCTATCCGCTGTCATATAAAATAGATGATTTATTTCTCATCCTTGCCGTCTTTAAAGAGACAGCCCAATTCCACCTTTTTGCCCCTCGCCTGAAGGTTGGTTTTCTGATTCATACACCAAGTGTCTTGATAGGAGAAGAAATCCTCACAAAGCACATCTTTTGAAAATGTGAATTTGCAACACCACCACATCCATCAGTTGATCAATGGTATTTTCCAAATGCTTACTGTGTGCAGAGCTCTGTACTAAGCGCTTGGGAGAATATGGTACAACAGAGTCTGCAGGCACGTTCCCCATCCACAATAAGCTTACAATGTATTTATCTCTGTAGCCCCAGGAGACCAGTAGCTGCCCACTGATACCATCTGAGAATGTCATATATTGAGATGCATGTGATGTCATACTTGCTGTGCTTGGCACCCAGCATGATAATGTCATTATGAGTCCTTTTATGAAAATATACTGTAAAGCTGTTTGGTCTAGTGGAAAGAACGTGAGCCTGGAAGTCAAAGGATATAGGGTACAATCGCAGCTCTGGCAATTGCTTGCTCTGTGACCTTGAGCAAATGACTTAATTTCCCTGTGCCTCAGTTTCCTCAACCTTAAAATTGGGCTTAAATGCCTGTTCTCCTTCCTTCTTAGACTGAGAGCCCCAGGTGGGACAGGGATGGTGTCTAACCTGATTAATTTGTATTTACCCAGCTCTTAGAGCAGTGCCTTACACATAGTAAGCCCTTACAAATATCATAATTATAATAACAGCATGTTGAGTTTGCCTGAAATCAAGAGCGTTTTGAGGGGAAAACCCCTGACCATCTTACCCTCCCATTTGCTCCAAGTGAACAGAAGTATTGCATCCAAACTGAGAAACTAAGTGAGAAGACCTAAGGCAGAGCATTGAAAATCCAAATCATGGACTGTAAGCTGGCCAGTGCTGTGTGTATCCATCCTGGCCATGGGTCCGACCAACTGAATACTGGACGGTCCAGTATAAAACCACATGACCGAATGCCCTAAAGACCCGTGGTTCTCAAGTGAGGGGGAAAAAGCTTAGCTCTGAAAACTGAAATTAGAAATAGATTTCAACGGGACCAAGAAGTCCGGGGTCTGGCCATGAATTGGCATGAAGGAGAAAACTGCTTGGTATTCTGCAAAAAGAAAAGAATCAATATGAACACTGCAGTATAAAAGTAGTTCTGTATTCATTCAGTCGTATTTATTGAGTACTACTGTGTGCAGAGCACACAGTAATGACTCTTAAAATGTCTGTGAAATTTCTGAGACCTTACAAGCCTGACTCCCTATTTCCTATGCTTCAGAAGACCCAAATTCAAGAGCACAACTATTCCTTTTTCGTTTTTTGCTTCTTTTAATGGTATTTGTTAAGCATTTACTACATTCCAGGCAGTGTACCAAATGCTGGGGTAGAAACAACCTAATCACATTGGACACAGTCCATGTCTCATGTGGGGCTCACAGTGAGGTAACTGAGGCATAGAGAAGTTAAGTGACTTGCCCAAGGTTACACAGCAGAAAAGACAGGATTAGAATCCAGTTCCTCTGTCCGCCGGGCCCGTACTTTTTCCACTAGGCCACACTGCTTCTCATAGGTTACTCTGCTGCTACTACTTCTAGGCTACTATCTTCTAGTGAAGCCATGGTCTTTCCAGAACCTATGACTTCACTATGCCAATTTACAGGTTTCCTACTTTGATGAATGGAAGTCTTTTGGGTCACTGATTCTACTTTCTTAAGGATACTAAGTCATTATTTTCAAATTCAAATTTCATTGAGTTCCATTCTAAAGTATTTCGTCCCTTCTGTCATTTGTGAACTTTTCTGGTCCTGTCTATATGGAAAATGATGTAGGATTGGTCGTGGTCAATAGAACAGTGTTTATTTGTCTTGGAGTTGTTTTAATGATATTTTTGCCTCTGTCCATAATTTTTGATTTATAATGTCTGACATTCAATGTTACATTCCCAAAACATATATGCTCAGTTGATTTTACATGGTGAATGGCAAGTATTTTAAATATACAGTGAAGCCAGCACCCTGTGTGCTTTTTTTCCCCACTAGTAGCATTTTTTTTCCTCTTTTTCAATGCCTTTGTTAACAGGTACATAATACAGTTTTCTTGCCTGCTTGATGATTTGTACCCAATCATGTAATATCAGGGACCTTAATTGCCCTATTATTGTAAACAATCACAAAATGCAAACAAATTGCCCTGACACTTTAACTTGCTGTCACTTTAAAATACTCCATGAGGTGTGAACAGAGCACAGGGTACTTTAAGCAGGTGTGTCTAATTGTTGCTTTGTTTCTTTGAAATAGCCACGCCATAGTTGGGGAAGCTTGTGAGACCGAGGAAAGGTGTTTGGATTTTGGGGAGCATTAATCCAGGTTCCCTGTACTGGCTGGCTAACGCAAATTGGATGACATGATTGATGCTTTTCACAAGAAATGCTTTTATGTAGGCTTGAAGTTCAGACTCTCTGGGCTTGTTTTGGTTTGGTTTGGGTTATGTTTTATCCCTCAGAAGCGTCTACTCTCTGGGCATCCAGAAAGAGACCAAAGACTCCATTCATTTAGACCAGCCAAGGGTGTTTCCAATCTTTTGCGTTTGAGCTTAAGTCTGAGGCTGCAAGAATAACCCGGGCCGGGGGAAACCGGGCGTGGGGGAGACAGAGGAAGGAGGCAGAACAATTTCATTATGAAAAAAAATGTGCAACTATTTTTCATTAAATCTTCAACATGCTTAATATGTTTGGTAGCGTTCCAGAATAGCATGTTCATTATTTAGGAATTAAGGAAACCTCCTTAAAGGAGTAGATGTGTCCCGGGGAAAACACTTTATTTTTGGACGTGTTTGTCAAAAATTGCTGGCAAGTTAGTCGACCTCAGCGTATAATACAACCCTTTCACTCGGTTCCACGGGACTCCTATTAACAGCTCTTACAGGGCCACTAACTACTCATTTTGGAGAAAACACATTAAAATGTATGTTAATAGTAACAAGATTTCAACTGCCAATTGAAACTGTTTTGAAAAATCTACATTCTGTGGCCTAGAAAAGATCGTATTCCTGCCAATAAACCCTCGCTCTCCACAAACATCCATGTGAACCCATTTGCCCTCCTAGGGTTTGGGCCCAAAATCTCAGTCATCGTTTGGAGATGATTTTTTTATTTTTTCATCCAGAAAATATTTCATGACCGTGTTTGGTCCTGGAGCTGGATGAGGAGAAGCCGATTTGCAAAAACAACATGGGGAATAATACAGGATGAATTACTTCTTAAACTCACGCCAGCTGATGACCAAAAATCAAGTCGTCAATTTGTTAGCGGGACTCCAGTGAGGGGTCAGGAATTTTGATCAATTTGCTCAGAATTGCCTCCAGCTGTGTTGATTTCCTTCCTTGGTTGAACAGAAGCTGACCAAAGTTGGCTTTAATGGTTTGCCCCTTTTATCCTCGGTCACTGAAATAAGCCTGGCCCTATAGCTCAGTCTTTCATAGAATATTTTGGAGAAAACAGTATCGGAGATTTTGCAGTATCTTTCAGTGAGTATTCTAAAGGCAAAACATGATCATCTAGCCAAAGGTCTCCAACAGTGTGGGCTTTTCTCTAGACTGTGAGCTCATTGTGGGCAGGAATGTGTTTGTTTCTTGTTATATTGTACTCTCCCAAGCACTTTGCTCACAGTAAGCGCTCAGTAAATGTGGTTGAATGAAAATTCATTCTCAAACAGTACCACGAAAGCAATGTGTTTTCATCTTCTGTCTGGACCTCTCAGACTATATTTTCTCTTGCTTGATTGGAAGGGAAATGGTAGTCTTCAAAGGGCAGAGGCCATAAAATTATCTTCTATTGCATATTCTCCAAATATCTAGTCCAGTGTTCGCCCACAGGAGTCATTCAGTACAGCATCCTATCAATCAGTCAGTCAGTGGTATTTTTTGAGCACTTGCTGTGTGCAGAGCATTGTGCTAAGAATGCCCCGTTCGTTGCTTTACATATGGTAGATGCACTTTACAGTGTTCTGCACACCAGAGGCAACTGGCATGCTGCTTTTTTTTCGTTGTTTTTGGTTAAGCACTTAGTATGTGCCAGAAACTGTTCTAAACACTTGGGTAGATACAAGCTAAGACTATAAGCTTCTTGTAGGCAGGGAACCTGTCTGCCAACTGTGTTATACTCTCCCAAGTGCTTCATATAGCACCGTACACATAGTAAGCACTCATCAATCATATAAATACTGAATCAGTCATATTTCTTGAATGCTAACTGTGTGCAGAGCACTGTACGAAGTGCTTGGGCGAGACTATTACAATATAACAGAGACATTTTCTGCCCACAATGAGCTTTCAATCTAGAGGATGAATAAATGGGATTGATTGATTGATCGATCGATTGATTGATTTGAGCCACTTAGCAAGCCACAGCAATACGGATGGATAGGGACCTGTTAATTCACAGGCAGAATTGGACAGTGCAAAGGTTGTAATCTTATTGGGAGAGAACGGCAACTGGACGCGGCTAGATATGGAAATTTAAGGGTCCGTGCGATCAGGAAAAAAAAGGTGCAGTGGACATTCCCTGCCCCACCAAACTCAAACCTGTCTCACCAGAGACCCATGCTTGATGAAATTTTCCCTGAATGAGACCAAGCCCATTTATCCAGCAAGGATCTATCCTTAAGTACAGGCTTTGAACCTGACACGTGTCCAGCATGGCCTAGAGGATAGAGTATGGGCTTGGGAGTCAGAAGGACCTGAGTTCTAATCCAGATCCACCTCTTGCCTGCTCTGTGTGATCTTGGGGGCAGTCATTTCACTTCTTTGGGCCTCAGTTACCTCATTGGTAAAATGGGGATTAAGACCGTCAGCCAACGTAGGTAATGGACTGTGTCCGACCTGACTAACTTGTAGCTACCCCAACGCTTAGTGTAGTGCCTGGCTCATAGTAAGTGCTTAATAAAAATACCTGAAGAAAAAAAATTATCTGATCTGTGTGTACCTAACCCGGGGCTCCAGCATGGTGCTTGATGAGTAGTAGTCATTTTAAAAGTACCACCATTATTATTTAACCTCTCATCTCCCCACCCTATGCTCCCTACCTGGCTCATAATAATAATAATAATAATAGCATTTATTAAGCACTTACTATGTGCCAAGCACTGTTCTAAGTGCTGGGGAGGTTACAAGGTGATCAGGTTGTCCCACGGGGGGTTTCACAGTCTTAATCCCCATTTTACAGATGAGGGAACGGAGGCCCAGAGAAGTGAAGTGACTTGCCCAAAGTCACACAGCTGACAATTGGCAGAGCCGGGGTTTGAACCCATGACCTCTGACTCCACCGGAAAGAGCACAGGCCTGAGAGTCAGAAGACCTGGGTTCTAATCCTGACTCAGACACTTGCCTGAGTGGACGTCTCTAATTGGAAGTCCTGTCGTCACCTCAAACAACTCACCAGCTTCTGCAATGTCCTCTACAGTGTCTAGCCAGCATCTCCTACAGGCAATCAGTCAGTGGCTTTCACTGAGCATTAGTTTGTGCACAGAATGGTTGCTAGACATGATCCCTGCCCTCCAGGAGTTTGTCTAGTGAGACTGTGAGAGGGATGATGGGAGGGATTAATTAGAAGCCACCACTGCAGCTGAAAAAATTGCAGCAATGTTTTTTTGTTTGTTTTGCTTTTGTTTTATGGTATTTGTTAAGCACTTACTATGTGCCAGGCACTATACTAAGCACTGGAGTAGAAACAAGTTAATCAGGTTAGACACAGTTCGTGCCCCACATGAGGCTCACAGTCTTCATCCCTATTTTACAGATGAGGTAACTGAGGCATGGAGAAGTGAAGCGACTTGCCCAAGTTCTCACAGCAGACAAGTGGTGGAGCTGGTTTTGAATTCAGGGCCTTCTGACTCCCAGGCCCGTGTTCTATCCATTAGGCTACAGTGCTTCTCGCCTATGTCTCCAAAGCAATTAAAAGCCACCAAAAAAGTTATCTCTGTTGCAAATTGGAGCAATATCTGATTTTCTAGGTTGCATAATCTTCACTCCAATGTGATTTTTTTCTGTCCCTCTTCATCGGAGCCAGAGATATAAAATAGCAAATATTTAGTGAGGGAAATTTAGAAATCAATGAGTGGACCCATCATTGTGTTATTGCATGCTCAATCAATGAATCATCTGTATTTCTTGAGTGCTTACTGTGTGCAGAGCTATGTTCAATACCAGACTCCAGCTTTCATATCCCCAGAATAAATCAGAAAACATTTCAGGCATTAAATATAAGTCAGTTGTTTCCCTCCAGCGATAAATTAAAAAACAGAGAGATTGTGACCCGTAATAAATAATTCTGATCCCTGGCAGGCCACCAAGGGAGAAAGGTTTTGTGTGTTCTCCCCATGCCCCGTACGTAAATCTCCATATCCACACTTCTACTGAAATCCCATGTCTAGTTTCCCAGAGAGGTTTCGGAGAACTTAGGCCATTGCTGTGAGGGTTATCAGTGAGGAATGGAGAAAGCCAGTGTTTTTACTGTAGAGTTGCCACAGTTAAAGTGGCATTAAAGTAACAAGTGGACATACACAGACTCCGTTTGTCTGGAGAAGAGAGTTTGGCCAGGGTGTGGGCTAAGGTGAATGTCTCAGATTGGATATCTTGGCCCACAAATTGTGATCCACTGATCTCCCGTGCCTTCATTTGAAAAAAAAAAACCCTAATAATAATAATAATGATGGTATTTGTTAAGCGCTTACTATATGCCAAGCACTGTTCTAAGCGCTGGGGTAGATACAAGGTAATTAGGTTGTCCCACGTGGGGCTCACAGTCTTAATCCCTATTTTACAGATGAGGTAACTGAGGCACAGAGAAGTTAAGTGACTGGCCCAAAGTCACACAGCTGATAAGTGGTGGAGCCGGGATTGGAACCCACGACCTCTGACTCCCTGCCACTAAGCCACACTGCTTCTCATAATGTCGTAGTTCCGCTTGCATGGTGAGAACAAACAATTGTCTATATGTATTTTGAGGGGAGAGATAAGGGAAGAGCAAGGGAGAGTGTTAAACTGATTTTTAAAATCCCTTTAAAGAAGGGATCGTAATATAAATCCCCTTGAAAAATACAGATCTGTGCAAATAATTTTCTGCTTTATTTTTCGGGCAATTTGAAATCTTAAGGTAAATTATGGGCAGGAAACTGTGTCTGCTAATCCTGTTGCATCGTCTTCTCCCAAGTGCTTAGTACAGTGCTCTGCACATAGTAAACACTCAATAAATACCACTGATTGTGAAATATTTGCCCTCTCTTCCAGTAGCATATCGCTTGCAAGTAAATGGCCACCGTTTAAAACAACGAGGTCATTCTCGTTTAGAAACTCACATTTTGAAGGAGATATTAATCACCCTAATGCCATTTTCAGTTAAGTCCTCAATGACCCTTGCATGGATTTGCTCCCTGAAAGACTCTGGGAAGGAGCTCAGTGGATGGGCTCTCTGCTAGGCTGTGGGATTGGAAGAGGTGGGTCGAGGTGGGTGTTGAAAGAAAGCCTTTTGCAGATAACTGTTGAAATGGAACACCAAGCCATCACCTAATAAAAACATCTGTTTGCTAGTAATGTTTACTACCCTCTTAAAAGGCTTCCCCTTTAGATTCTAGGGGAGAGAATATCACATTTCACTCAAAATGTGCCTTCCCTTGCTGCTAGCATCTGAGACCCAGCTACAAGGGAGAGCGCTGCGAAGGCAAGAGTTAACCCCTGGTCAGTCTCTCTCGGTTATAGTTCCTAGTGACTGGCAACCATTAACTATTTTCATGGAGAGAAGCAGTGTGGCCTAGTGGAAAGAGCACGGACCCAGGAGTCGGAGGACCTGGATTCTAATCCCGGTTCCACCACTTATCTGCTGGGTAATCCTGGGCAGATCCTGTCACTTCTCTGTGCCTCTGTTTTCCCAACTTTAAAATGGGAATTAAATACCCATCCTCGCTCCTACTGGCAGGACTGGAACAATGTCCAACCTGATGAATTTGTATCTATCCCAGCATTTAGAAAAGTGCTTGACACATGTAAGCACTTAACAAATGTCATAAAAAAAACTGTACAGGGTCTGGGAAGTAGTGTGGCCTAGAGGAAAGTGTTGGCCAAGAGTGCTGGGTTCTAATTCTGTGTGTATGCCATTTATCTGTTGTCTGGCTTTAGGTAAATCACTTACCTGATCACCTTATAACTCCCCCAGCACTTAGAACAGTGCTTTGCCCATAGTAAGCGCTTAATAAATGCCATTATTATTATTATTGTTATTATTATTATTACCTTCTATGTGTCAGTTCCCTCATCCATAAAATGAGAATTAAAGTCTGGTTCTCCCTCCCTGTTTGACTGGGAGCCCAATGTGGTATAGGGACTGGGTCCAAACTAATCATCCTATATATCTTCCACAGTGCTTGACATATAGTAATCATGTAACAAATTCTGCAATAATAATTATTATTAGGTTTCTTGAGCACAGAGATCATCTCTATAAATTAACTCCACTGTACTCTCCTATGTGTTTAGTACAGTACTCTCCACAGAGTAAGCACTCAATAAATATTACAGATGGACTGATTTCCACTGTAAAAGAGATAATTCAGTCCAGAGAGGAGAACAATGCTGTAGCTTTTGTTAACATGGAAAATGTCTAATTCCAAGTTGCACACTCCATTAGCTCCTAGGAGAGACTGCCTTGTCTAATCAAAAGAACTTGCGCCTGGGGAAACAAATTGAACTCCAATAAAGCACTTACCCTGTCCAGATCTAGTCATTCAAAAGACTGGTTTGGGGGGCGTTTTTTTACTGTGTTTTTTAATCGATCAATTGTAAGTCCTGAGTGCTTACTGTGGTCAGAGCACCATACTAAGCGCTTGGAAGAGTACAATATTAGAGTTGGTAGACATTTACTAAGCGCTTATGATATGCCAGGCACTGTACTAAGCGCTGGGGAAGATACAAGCTAATCAGGTTGGGCACAGTTCATGTTCCACATGGGGCTCACACTCTTCATCGCCATTTTACAGATGAGGTAGTTGAGGCACAGAGGAGTTAAGTGGCAGAGCTGAATTAGAACTCATGTCCTCTGACTTCCAGGCCCGTGCTCTTTCCACTAAGCCACGCTGTTTTCCCCAAAATGGGATTTGAAAAGTGCTTACTATGTGTCAAGCACTGTGCTAAGGGCTGGATTGGATATAGGCAAATTGGGTTGGACACAGTCCCAGTCCCATGTGGAGTTCACAGTCTCAGTCTTCATTTTACAGATGAAGAAACTGAGGCCCAGAGAAGTGAAGTGACTTGTCCAAGGTCACATAGGCAAGTAGCAGAGGCGGCCTTAGACCCATGACCTTATGATTCCCAGGCCTGTGCTCTATCCACTATGCCATGCTGCTTCATGTCTGTCTGTCTCCCCATTAGATTGTAAATATAATAATAATAATAATGGTATTTGTTAAGTGCTTACTAAAAACAGTGGTGTAGGTTGAAGATAATCAGGTTGGACACAGTCCCATCCCCACATGGGGCTCACAGTCTAGGTGGGAGGGAGATTTAATCCCCATTTCAAAGGGGAGGAAACTGAGGCACAGAGAAGTTAAGTAAAGCCCTTTAGGGCCATGACCGTTGATGCCTTCTTCTTCTTTAACTGGATACTTTCAGGTGCCATGATCTCAGCAATAGTAGCCTTGTTCTCCAAAGGAAACAAAAGACAATTGTGTGTGTGTGTGTGTGTGTGTGTGTGTGTGTGTGTGTGTGTGTTTGGTGGGTGGGCGGGTCTAGGGTTTGAAAATGACATTTTAACATCGGAGAGCAAACACTGCCCGAATGTAAGCGCCTTATCCTTTAAAACTCCTCGCTTCAGGACGCAGATGGTTTCCGAAGCTTCAGATGAAAACATTTGGCAACTTGCACTTTATCTATAAAACTTAATTTATTCTTTTAAGCGACATTCTTTTTTCGGTCCGCATAAGCAAAGATGAAGTCATCATGTAAACCCAGCAAGTCAGTGCCTCTGGGGGCATTTTGACAAGTTTGGAGTGCAAGTGAAAATAGCATTGCCTCGTGAACAACATAATCTAGGCAGTCAGCAGGAAACTTCCAATCCGTGTTAACCTCCACATAGGGGCCCGAGGACTAGTTGAAATGGAGAAAATAAGTTTAAATGACCCCGGCAACTGATAACTGAGGGTGGGCTGAGTCTTGGTTCATTTGTTCATTCATTCAATTGTATTTATTGAGCACTTACTGTGTGCAAAGCATGGTACTGAGCGCTGGTTGTCTCTGACGAGCTGCAAGAGTAGAGCAGAAGAATGAGCATAGGGCTGGGAGTCAAGGGATCTGGGCTCTCATCCTGGCTTTGCTGTGTGATCTTCTCTTGGTCTCAGTTTTCACCTCTGGAAAATGGAGATGAAATATCTGCTCACCCTTCAGACTCTGAGCCCCATATGGGACAGGGACTGTATCTGATAATAATAATAATAATGATGCCATTTATTAAACACTTACTATGTGCCGAGCACTGTTCTAAGCACTGGGGAGGTTACAAGGTAATCAGGTTGTCCCACGGGGGGCTCACAATCTTAAGCCCCATTTTACAGATGAGGGAACTGAGGCCCAGAGAAGTTAAGTGACTTGCCCAAAGTCACACAGCTGACAATTGGCAGAGCCGGGATTTGAACCCATGATCTCTGACTCCAAAGCGCGTGCTCTTTCCACTTAGCCATGGTGCTTTTCATATGATCTGCTCTGATTGTATTGTCTCTACCCCAGTTGAGATCATAATAATTATTATTATCGTATTTGTTAAGCGCCTAACTATGTGCCAAGCATTGTTTTAAGCGCTGAGGTAGGTACAAGCTAATCAGGTTGTCCCACGTGGGGCATACAGTTTTCATCCCCATTTTACAAATGAGGTAACTGAGGCACAGATAAATTAAATGGCTTGCCCAAGGTCACACAGCAGACAATTGGAGGAGCTGGGATTAAAACCCTTATCTCTGACTCCCAAGCCCATGCTCTTTCCACTAAGCCATGCTGCTTCTCATCAGTCCAGCCCTCAGACCCAAAAATCAACCCATTTGTAGTAATAATGATAGTAATAAAAAATAATAATGGTATTTCTTAAGCACTTGCTATTTGCCAAGCCCTGCAGTGAGTTGTGGGGTAGGTAATTGAACACAATCTCTGCCCCACACTGGGCTCACAGTCTAAGTAGAAGGAAGAACAAGTATTGAACCCCTAGTTCACGGATGAGGAAACTGAGGCACAGAGAGGTTTAGTAACTTGCCCAAAGTCACACAGCAGGGAAATGGCAGAACTTGGATTAGAACCCAAGTCCTCTGACTCCCAGTCCTGTGCTCTTTCCACTAGGTCATGCTGCAGTAAATGGGATAGCATTTATGCAGTCAGTGAATGCAGTGGACGCAGATTCTCCCAGATAAGAATTTTTAAAATGTCATTAATCTTTTTGTATCAGTCAATTGATCACTGGTATTTACTGTTTGGGCTATTATAGGGTTTGGAAATGGCATTTAATATCGGAGTGCAAACACTGAATGTAAGCACCTTATCCTTTAAAACTCCTCGCTTCAGAACACAAATGATTGAACTCAAAGTAGGAGGTAAGGAGAGAATTAGCCCCATGTAATGCTGGGAATTTCAGCCTCAGGGACCCAGGGGACAGTTGTACATAAATTCAAATAATAATAATAATGACATTTATTAAGCACTTACTATGTGCAAAGCACTGTTCTAAGCACTGGGGAGGTTACAAGGTGATCATATTGTCCCACGTGGGGCTCACAGTCTTAATCCCCATTTTACAGATGAGGTAACTGAGGCACAGAGAAGTGAGGTGACTTGCCCAAAGTCACACAGGTGACAGTTGGCAGAGCTGGGATTCGAACCCATGACCTCTGACTCCAAAGCCCAAAGCCCATGCTCTTTCCACTGAGCCATGCTGTTTCGAGCTAATGAGGTCAGACACAGTCCATCCCCTGTGACCTGAAAAAAGTTACTCCTCCTCCCAAACTGCGTAGCTTGCAGCTAGGAAGAAATCTTGAGCCCTGGGAAAATGGAAATCACTGATAATCCTGCCAAGACGGCTCTAAGGGGAGAAACCACACTCATCAGGAGCTTGTAAAGTCATTTGAAACACTTCAAGTTTCAAGTCATTCGGGTTTTTATTTTTAATACAAATGGTAATGATAATTGTGGTATTGGTTAAGTGCGTCTTGTGGGCCAAGCACTGGGCTAAGCACTGGGCTAGATACAAGATAAACAGACTGGACACAGTCCATGTCCTTCATGGGACTCACAGTCTAAGAGGAGCTTCGTTCAATCATATTTATTGAGCGCTTACTATGTGCAGAGCCCTGTACTAAGTAAACGCTTAGAAAGTACTATTCAGCAACAAATGGAGAAAAAGTACTGAATCCCCATTTTACAAATGAGGAAAGTGAGGCACAGACAAGTTAAGTGACCTGCCCAAGGCCATTCAGCAGACAGCAGTACATCTGGGATTAGAACTCAGGATTCCTGTCTCCCAGTCCTGTGCTCTTTCCATTAGGCCACACCAGCAATCCAACTATAAATGGTTACCAAGCTCAATCAGACCCCTTTGTCTTCTAGGGAATTTTCCTGTGGGGGCTACCACTTGGTTTTAAAATTCCCTCATCACTCGGCCTCGTATTCAATAATCAGTAGTATTCCTTCAGTGCTCACTGTATGCAAGATGCTTTGCTAAGTGGTTGGGGGAATCCACCCATCTGCCAAGGTCAGGGGCCAGGAAGATAAAATGTCTTCTTAATAATAATAATAACTATGGTAGTTGTTAAGCACTTACTATGTACAATGCACTGTTCTAAGTGCCGGGGAAGATACAAGTTAATCAGGTTGGACACAGTCCCTGTGCCGCATGAGGCTCACACTCTTAAACCCCATTTTACAGATCATGTAGCTGTGGCCCAGAGAAATGAAGTGACTTGCCCAGGGTCACACAGCAGACATGTGGTGGAGCTGGTATCAGAACCCATGATGTTCTGATTTCCAGGCCCATGCTCGGTCCACTATGCCATGGTGCTTCCCACTGTACCATGCTGCTTCATCTTGTCTTGTTTTTTTGTCTAGGAGCCTGGATTTCCCAGGCAAGTGAGGTAGCTATTTGTGCATTGTGAAGATCTTATCCTCTGTCCTGTTGGTTCAGGGCCACTGGCAACCTCATAGCAGGTTGAAATGCAGGCAAAGAAAGAGTCATTTGTTAATGTCATGGAAGATGAGCTGGTCCAGAAAGGAAAGTGTGTGTGCTTTCCAGAGGCACCAGGGCAGGGCAGGTCCAGTGCCTGTGTTTTACCAGGTGATCGCTGGCCTATAAGAAGAGTGAAACGTATCCCTCAGCAGCAAATTAATCCTCAAAAACATGTATCTGCGCAGTGGAGATACCATAAATCCAGAGAGATTTCATAACCCCTGAATGGCTCCTTGCAGAGGCGTTAAACTGGCACTCAAGCCCCTTGGCACGTGTTAGTCTGATGACTTTCGTTCCGGGAAGTAGTGGCTGATGGCAAAGGCGAAGAGGCCCATTTATCCATTCAAGGCCGAGTCCGCATTAAAGTTCAGATCGGCACTTTAGGAGAAGCGTGTGCCCTCATGGTTAGGGCATGGACCTCGGAGTCATAGGGACTGGGTTCTAATCCTGGCTCTGCCACATGTGCTGTGTGACCTTGGGCAAGTCACTTCACTTCTCTGTTTGTCAGTTACCTCTTATGTAAAATGGGGATTAAGACTTGAGCCCAGTGAGGGACGTGGACCGTGTCGAACCTGATTTAATCTTGCATTTACCCCAGCACTTAGTACAGTGCCTGGCACGTAGTAAGTGCATACAAAACACCATTTAAAAAAGATGGCACATTGTTTTGAAAGGTGATGGTGTTACCATTTGGGAATGTTCAGAGTTACCCTTCCAGTTACTGCCATGAGCGGGTAAGAAAGAGCAAAGTTCATTTCACATGTGCTTGGGAGAAACATTCCATGAGGAAGACCCGCTCAAGGCCTGGACAGGAGAGAACTGACGTGGAAGGATGGAGTAAGAATAAGAATGCAGGATGAGTGTGGATGGTTTGTGGGAGCGTCTAGGGACTTTGAATGAGGCTGAGCGGCCAAAAGGTGGAAATGCGGAATGGCTGGGTTACCCAGAGGGCCCTGGGTGGGGATAGTGGGTCTGAGGAGTACAGAAGAGTGAGGAAGCATCTGCAAGGTGGGCCATCCTCAGGGGAATCTGTCATGAGGAAGGGAGAGAATGAGGCACAGAGGAGGTTAGCGGCAGAGGAGCGGAGGGTGCGGGCTGAGCTGTAGAAGGAAAGAAGGGAGGTGAGGTAGGAGGGGGCGAGGTGATGGAGAGCCTTGAAGCCGAGAGTGAGGAGTTTTTGCCTGATGCACAGGTTGATTGGTAGCCACTGGAGATTTTGGAGGAGGGGAGTAACATGCCCAGAGCGCTTCTGCACAAAGATGATCTGGGCAGCAGCGTGAAGTATAGATTGAAGTGGGGAGAGACAGGAGGATGGGAGATCAGAGAAGAGGCTGATGCAGTAATCCAGTCGGGATAGGATGAGAGATTGAACCTGCAGGGTAGCAGTTTGGATGGAGAGGAAGGACGGATCTTGGCGATGTTGCAGAGGAGAGACTGGCAGTTTTTGGTGATGGATTGGATGTGTGGGGTGAACGAGAGAGCAGAGTCAAGGATGACACCAAGGTTGCAGGCTTTTGAGATGGGAAGGATGGTAGTGCCGTCTACAGTGATGGGAAAGTCAGGGAGAGGGCAGGGTTTAGGAGGGAAGATGAGGAGTTCAGTCTTGGACATATTGAGTTATAGATGGTGGGCAGACATCCAGATATAGATGTCTTGAAGGCAGGAGGAGACACGAGCCAGAAGGGAGGGGGAGAGAGCAGGGGCAGAGATGTAGATTTGGGTGTCATCAGCGTAGAGATGATAGTTGAAGCCATGGGAATGAATGAGTTCACCAAGAGAATGAGTGTAGATAGAGAACAGAAGGGGACCAAGAACTGACCCTTGAGGAACCCCTACAATAAGGGGATGGGAGGGGGAGGAGGAGCCCGCAAAAGAGAATGATAATGAATGGCCGGAGAGATAAGAGGAGAACCAGGAGAGGACAGAGTCTGTAAAGCCAAGGTTAGATAGCATGTTGAGTAGACGGGGGTTGAGAAGAAGGAGAAGCTCATTGTGGGCAGGGTATGTGTCTACCAACTCTGTTGCTTGGTACTCTACCAAGCTCTTAGTACAGTTCTCTTCACACAGTAAGCACTTGATAAATACCATTGGTTGATTGATTGACAGCCTTCCTTAAGTCTTCCCAATCCCTGGGGACAACTGGGCTTCTTAGAGGTTCTATCAGAGACTGGGCCTGTCCATCACAGTCACCAGCAGTGACATTATGTTAAAAATGGTGGTATTTGTTAAGCACTTACTATGTGCCAAGCACTGTTCTAAGCACTGGAGGGTGTGATACATTGAGCTGGGAGTGACAGGGATTTTACCGAACACAGGGATGAGGCAGTCCCTGCCTGGATAAGGAGATATACAACAGGTGAAGCTAGTGTGAATAAGACCAAGTAACAAATCCAAACCTCTGTGCCGTTCCCCATAGACAAGATGCAATTGTTGGTAGAGGCTATTGAAGAGTCTGCCACTTATTACATCTTTTAGAGGGGACTTCCAGGAGGGAATAAGGAGGAAGAGGGAGCCTGCTCTATGAGTTTCAAGGCCAGATCCAATACCATGTCCATACGGACCCCACGATTTGTAAGTTAAAACAGAGTTCTGCTTCTGGGAGCTGATGTTAAATTTTATATGAATGAATTATTTTTTGAAGATGCCCAGATAAGTTATCAGGCATGTTAATAATAATAAAAAGCCCTAATAAATAAAATGAAGAGGTCTTTGAAGTGAAAGTTTAGAAGTGGTAAAAAAGATTTCCAGGATTTCAGAAAAAGAGCTGCTTGGGTGATGACTTAAAATAGCACTTTGTTTTCCGAGGGCAAAAGATTTGTTCAAACATTACCCACTGAGCCCCGGGAGGTTCCTTTGAAGTCAAGGTTTTCACAAGGTTAGGAATAGTCCTTTATAGCGTTTTAAAAAATCATCTTAAAAAGGCATAAAGTTGCAAACAGGCAGTAAAATCGGTTGCAAAATGCAACCCGAGTGTCCTCGGCCTACATTTACAATGCCGTCTCCCTTCCGAAAGTGACTTCCAAATTATCAGCCTGTTGAAAACCTCGTTAAGGCTGGGTAATGACCTCGTTTTAATCACGCTTCAGATGCGGGATGTGGAGGGAACTCTTTCTCCTGCCTTCAGGTTCTCCAGAAATCTGAGGGAAAATTGCTTTAACTCTTGCAAATCCTTCTCGAACTATAAAAGCACAGATGAGATTGTTCCTGCTGTTTGAGTCCGGCCTGTGAGCCTCAGCGCCATAGGGAATTTATAAGAAAATTCCAGACATAGCAGTGGTGCCGGGATCCATATGACCCAAACTTTCCAGGGTTTGTCTCCCGTCCTTTCTAAGGGAAAACAGAGGGGCAAGAGAGGAGAAACTCGGGGAGATCACAAATCACTGTTATGACTCAGGATAATGAGCGATTTGGGCCTGCCCCTTTGAGGCAGCCAAGCGGGCTGGCAGGAAAGAGGGGCTTTTTCATTTTCACTACTCTGTTGGGTCTCAAGCCGACGTCTCCCCACTTCCAACCCTCTCCGTTTCTTGCCTTCAACCAGAATGGGTTCTGCAGGGTTGAGGTACTCGATCCATCCATCAGTCAGTCAATGGAATGTATTGAGCGCCTGCTCTGTGTACAGCACTGAACTAAGCACTTGGGAGAGTTCGGTAGAGTTAGTAATGAGTGGTATTTAATAAGCTCTTACTCTGTGAAGAACACTGTACTAAGCACTTGGAAGAGTTCGGTAGAGTTTGGTAATCAGTTGTATCTAATGAGCCCTTACCATGTGTGGAGCACTGTACTAAGCGCTTGGGAGGATATAATGCAATAGAATTGGTAGACACATTCCCTGCCCACAACGAGTTTACGGTCTAGAAGGGAAGACAGATATTAATATAAATGCGTAATTTATAGATATAATAATAATGGCATTTGTTAAGCTCTTACTATGTGCCAAGCACTGTTCTAAGCACTGGGGTAGATACAAGGTAATCAGGTTGTCCCACGTGGGGCTCACAGGCTTCATCCCCATTTTTTTTTTACAGATGAGGTAACTGAGGGACAGAGAAGTTAAGTGACTTGCCTGAAGTCACACAGCTGACAAGTGGCAGAGGCAGGATAAGAACCCACACCCTCTGACTCCCAAACCCGGGCTCTTTCCACTGAGCCACGCTGCTTCTCATGTACGTAAGCACTGTGAGGCTGAGGGTGGAGCGAATACTTCCCAAGCGCTTAGTACAGTGCTCTGCACACAGTAAGTGCTCAATAAATACGACTGAATGAATACCAAATACCCAAAGGTCATGGATCCAAGTGCAGAGCCTCAATCTCTGCCTTCAAGGAGCTTACAGTCTAGAGGGGGAGATGGACACTAAAATAAATTACAGTTAGAGGGAAGGAATGGAGTTCAAAGACATGCACATCAGTGCTAGGAAGGTGGGGAGGCGGAATGAGTACCTAAAAGCTTAGGGCGTAAGGGCTCGATTGTCTAGTTTATGGAGAAGTGGGGGAAATAAGATGCCTAGGTGATAGATTAATCAGCGAAGGCTTCATGAGGGAGATGTGATTTTAATAGGACACTGAAGATGGGGAGAGAAGTTTTCTATCAGTTGTGAAGGGTGGGGGAGGAAGGACAGTGTGAGCAAGAGGTTGACAGCAAGGGAGGTGAGCCTGAGACACAGTGAATAGGTTGGCATTAGAGCAGCAGGAGGAGAAGAGGGAGGGTAAACAGAAGGGAGAACACTGATGGAGACTAGACCAGAAGTTCGTTACCGACAGGGAACGTGTTGGCTAATTCTGTTGTATTGTACTCTCACAAGAGCTTAGAAGAGTGCTCTACACCTAGTAGGTGCTCAACAAATACAGTTGATTGATTGATTGATGGAGGTTTCTGGCAAGACTTGCCAGGGTCTAGTCCTCTAGACTGTAAACTCGTTGTAGGCAGAGAATGTGTCTACTAACCCTTTTATATTAAACTCTCCCAACCACTCAGTACAGTGCTTTGCTCACAGTAAGCGCTCAATAAATATGATTGATTAATTGATTGGAAGTTTTCATCACTAGCAAGCCAGGTAGCAGATAACGCATGGAGCTAGGTTTTACCATGGCCCTGCCTCCAATCAGTCAATCATATTTTATTGAGTGCTTTCTATGTGCAGAGCTCTGCATTGATTGGTGTAGTTTAGGACCAAAGTGTTGCGGAAGAAATAGACAGATTCTCTTTTCTTTAACCAGATTATTTTCCTAATCGCATTTTCATGGTGTGGAATTTTAAGGAATAATAAAAATAGTAATGATGGTATTTGTTAAGCATATATTTGTTAAGCACTTACTATGTGCAAAGCACTGTTTTAAGCGCTGAGCACTGTTCTAAGCGTGGGCTTTTCTTGGTTCAACTTTGTGTGACTCTCCTTCTAGTGAAATTAGTCCCAAAACTTTTTTTTTGGCATAGAGACTTTTAAAACCAGAACCAAACCTTAAGTCTATGCATTTTTGGAGACTACATGATGCTTTGCCGTTCTACTTGGCAGAAATCCAAGGAAATTTGCAATGTTCCTGAGAAGTGAACAAATTTAACTGATCCTTACTGCAGAGACCATTGTCTTGGCATCGTGTAATGAAAGTCGTTAATTCCCTCAAAGAGTCCATCATTGAAGTCCTGATTCATGTTTCCCTCCTAGTTATCCACAACAGAAGGAGAAGGAGTGAATTGGGGATTCCTTGCCAACTAGTCAATAAATGATATCGGAATTTAAAAAGTAACTTTCCAGCTGTAGCATTGCAGCTGTCCCCAGAGTTCTGCCAGGGTTTGAGCTCACAAAGACGAGTAAAAATGGGACAGAGAAGTTCAAAGCAAGGCAGCCTCTCCAAGGGGCGTGTGCGCTCTTCCTCGATGATCTGCCAAAGAGCAAGAGCACAGTGCAATCCAAACCACAGTGATTTGCGTTTAAATCCCGAAAATGTATAGGTTTTCAACAGACATTTTCATGTCATTCCCTAATTGTCAATCTAAACATGTGTCTGTGAGAAATCTAAATAACAGGCTCTGTCCCACACATGCCATAAGGGAGACGTGGAAAACAGATGCAGGATGGCGTTTTCATTGGAGGACACAAAGGGGCAGAACAGAACCTACAGAGGTCCAAAAGAGAAGTGGCATAGCCTAGTGGATTAGAGCATGGGCCAGGAAATCAGAAGGACCTGGGTTTTTATCCTGTCTCTTCCACTTGTCTGCTGAGGGTCTCAGTTACCTCATCTGTAAAATGGGGTTGAAGACTATGACTCCCTTGTGGGACATGCTCTGAGTACAACCTGATTAGCTTGTATCTACCCCAGTGCTTAGTACAGTGCCTGGCACATAGTAAACACATAACAAATAACCCCCCCCCCAAAAAAAAGCATCCAAAAAACCCTACCACCAACAGGATGAGGGGAGGCAGCTTCATTACTAAACTACTCCTTCTGGAGCTCCCAAGAGGCTGGCGTTACCTGGCTTTAATAATAATAATAATAATGATGGTATTTATGTGCAAAGCACTGTTCTAAGCACTGGGGAGGTTACAAGGTGATCAGGTTGTCCCACGGGGGGTTCACAGTTTTAATCCCTATTTTACAGATGAGGTACCTGAGGCCCAGAGAAGTTAAGTGATTTGCCTAAAGTCACACAGCTGATCATTTGTGGAGTTGGGATTTGAACCCACGACCTCTGACTCCAAAGCCCATGCTCTTTCCACTGATCCACGCTGCTTCACACTGCCTTAGCCTGACTTTACCCAATCTAGCAGTTTATTAAATTTTTTGAGCACTTAGTTGTGCAGATTACTGTATTAAACACTTTGGAGAGTAAAGTATAATAGAGTTGGTAGACACATTCCCAGCCCACAAGGCGCTTAGAATCGAAAGGGGGAGCCAGACATTAGTATAAATAAATAAATTACAGATATGACCGTAAATGCAGTGGGAATGAGGCTAGGTGAATAAAAGGAAATGATGATGATGATGATGGTATACATTAAGCTTTTATTATGTGACCAACACTGTTCTAAGTGCTGGGGTAGATACGTGATAAGCAGGTTGGACACAGTCCCTGTCCCACATGGGGCTCACAGTCTTAATCCCCATATTATAGGCCCAGAGAAGTGAAGTGACTTGCCCAAGGTCATACAGCAGATAAGTGGTGGAGTCGGGATTAGAACCCAGGTCCTTCTGGCTCCCAGACCCAGGCTCTATCCACTAGGTACATAATAATAATAATAATAATAATGGCATTTATTAAGCGCTTACTATGTGCAAGGCACTGTTCTAAGCACTGGGGAGGTTACAAGGTGATCAGGTTGTCCCCCAGGGGGCTCACAGTCTTAATCCCCATTTTACAGATGAGGGAACTGAGGCACAGAGAAGTCAAGTGACTTGCCCAAAGTCACACAGCTGACAATTGGCAGAGCTGGGATTTGAACCCATGACCTCTGCCTCCAAAGCCCATGCTCTTTCCACTGAGCCACGCTGCTTCTCATAGTAAGCACATTGTAAGCACGTCACATAGTAAGCACTTAACAAATATCATTATTACCATTATCACTAGGCCATGTTGCTTCCCTAAATCCCAGCTTCTTCCAACTCTCACAACTCTGGTCCCAGAGTGGAGAAGTAGAGGGAGCTGGGAAGCCAGGATGCCGGGGACAGAGGTCAGGTCATCTCTTAGCTGCCCCTCATTTGATCTCCTCATAAATTGGCATAGACTGTGAGCCCACTGTTGGGCAGGGACTGTCTCTATGTGTTGCCAACTTGTACTTCCCAAGCGCTTAGTACAGTGCTCTGCACACAGTAAGCACTCAATAAATACGATTGATTGATTGGTATAGTGGATAGAGCACGGGCCTGGGATCGCGAAGGTCATGGGTTCTAATCCCGGCTCTGCCACTTGTCTGCTGTGTGACCGTGGTCAAGTCACTTCTCTGCCTCAGTTACCTCATCTGTAAAATGGGGATGGAGACTGTGAGCCCCATGTTTGACAGGGACTGTGCCCGACCCAATTTGCTTGTATCTACCCCAGAGCTTAGTACAGTGTCTGGCACATAGTAAGTGCTTAACAAATACCATAATTATTATGTGGCCATCAACCGCCTGCAGGGCAGAGGCTGCAGACTGCACCCTGTCTTCCACCGGCGTCTAGAGGACTGGGAAGGGTTTCTCCTGAGCTCAGACATATGCGGGCCCCAACACCAAGCGCTAGTCTTTCTGTCCTTGAGAAACACAGGCACGCACAGGCTCTGAGTTGAACTGGACTCCACCCGGGTCTGGAGAGAGTGATTTGATAAAAGCCAGCGAGATTTATCATTCTCTGTAATGGAGCAGTGGTGTTATCGCTTTGAAAACTGCTCCCGAATGAGATCAGCATTAAAAGTGTTTGACTTGAGCCGTCTTGCAGCGCCGTCCTCTGAGGCAGAGCTAGCACGCGGTTGTGCATCACACGCCTACGGGACAGTATTAGAAATTAGCCGTCTTCATTAAACATTCTGGTAATTACCGAAGCAAATTTCCCTGGAAAAGTTCCACAGGCAAGTTCGACTGCTGCCTGTTAGGGTTTAATTATCTCGCAGCTCAGCTGCCAAATACTCTAAATTGTCGCTAATTATTTTGGAACACTTTGGTCAGGGCTTTCACCCTATTATCGGCACATTCTTTCTCTAGGGTTGGAGAATGGCTGAGCTCATAATGGAGCAGTCATTTTCGGGGGGAGACCCTGGTCTTCCAAATTGGGTTTGCACAATTTTTTTATTTTTAATTTTTAATAGTATTTGTTAAGTGCTGCGTAGATACAAGCTAATCAGGTTGGAAACAGTTCATGTCCCACAAGGGGCTCACAGTCCTAACCCCATTTTACAGATGAGGGAACTGAGGCACAGAGAAGTGAAGTGACTGTTTGGGGCAGGGAATGTGTCAGTTTATTATTCATTCATTCAATTGTATTTATTGAGTGCTTTACTGTGTGCAAAGCACTTCACTAGATGCTTGGAAAATACAATTCAGCAACAATTAGATTAGAACCCAGATTAGAACAATTGGAACCCAGGTCTTTCTGATGCCCAAGCTGTTGCTCTGTCCATTAGGCCACACTGCTAACAGTGGCCATGAGTCACTAAGACAGCGATGCCAGGAATTGACGTTAGGTGAATTTAGCATAACGGGGCCCGAGTCAATGATAAATTGTGAGAGTTCTTTTTTATGGTATTTATTAAGTACTTCCTATGTGCCACGCACCTTTACTAAGTTCTGGGGTTGATAGGAGCTAATCAGGTTGGACACCGTCCATGTCCCACATGAGGCTCACAGTTTGAATCCCCGTTTTACAAATGAGGTAACTGAGGCACAGAGAAGCCAAGTGATTTGCCCAAGGTCACACAGCAGACAAGTGGAAGAGCCGGGATTAGAACCCAGGTCCTTCCAACTCCCAGGCCCGGGCTTGATCCACTAGGCCATGGTTCTTCTCGGGCTGGAATCCATTTGGGGAATCAGAATGGAAGAATCCTGTTGATTAGAAGGCAAGAATTTTGAAGGTGAAAGGAACTTTTGAAACTAGTCTAGTCCGTCTCCGCAGAACTGCCTGAAATGTAGTTTGGCCTCTAGTGGAAAGAACTAGTTCGCCTGGGAGTCAGAGGAGCTGGCTTCTAATCCTGGCTCTGCCACTTCTCTCCACTTTAGACTGTCCGCCCCACATGGGACAGGGTCTGTGTCCTACTTGATTATCTTGTATCTACCCCAGTCCTTCATACAGTGCTTGGTACACAGTAAGTTTGAAACAAGTACCATTTAAGAAAAGAACTTGCCTGCTGTGGGACCTAGAGTGAGTCACTAAACATCTCTATGCCTCCATTTCCTCACCTTTAAATGGGGATTAAACATCAGTTCTCCCTCCATTTTAGACTGTAAGTCCCATGTAGGACAAGGACTGTGTCTGACCTGCTTATGCTTTATGTACCTCAGTGCTTAGTACAGTGCTTGGCTCATAATAAGCACTTAACAAGTACCAAATAGTACATCCTTCACTCCTCACTGTCTTTCTGTTCTCAAAGCCAATCAATTTCTAAAACCTGCCAAATTTCCCTCAAAATCAACTTACAGACATGTCCCTTCATCTCCATCCTGACAGCCGCTGCCCTTGTTGAACCAACCAATCAGTGGTATTTATTGAGCGCTTACTCCGTTTTTTTGTACTCTCCCAAGTGCTTAGTACAGTGCTCTTCACACAGTAAGTGCTCAATAAATATGATTGATTGATAACATGATTGGACTTTTGTATCAGCTCCTCACTGGTTCTCTGCCCTCCAGTTTCTCTCTCTTTCAGTCAGAATCAACACACCTCACCTGCTATCCCCCTGTTTGCTCTTTTTGCTCCTCTAGGTGCTCTTCCTAGCTGAATACCCTGCCCTCTCTGGTCTTGCTACCTTCGGTCCTGTGCTCTCATGGTCCCTAGAGCCTGGGACTTCCTTTCCCTCACAAATCCACCAGCCTTACCCGTCTTTCAAAGCCCTCCTAAAATCCCACCTCTTCCAACTAGTCTTCCAAATATCAGTACCCCTTATCTTACCAGTACTTGCACTTTGCATTTATTTATTTTTGCTTACCTTAAGCATTTGTGTGTGTGTGTGTGTGTGTGTGTGTGTGTGTGTGTGTGTCATCTGTGTATTCGAGTGAAAATTCAGTTACATTTACTCTGCTACCTAATGGTGAATATTTCCACATCTGTCTCACCCATTAGACTGTAAGCTGCTTGTGAACAGGGAACATATTTGGTGCTTCTGTCATACTTCCCAAGTGCATTCTAGGGAGGAGGGAGAACAGGTAGCGAATCCCCATTTTACAGATGAGGAAAATGAGATTCAGAGAAGTCAAGCAAGTTGCCCAGGGTCATCAAGGAAGTGACAGAGCCAAAATTAGGACCCAGGTCCTCTGCCTCCCAACCCCATGTTCTCTCCTTAGGACACACTTCCTCAATCTAAAGAGAGCAGAACTGATGACAAACAACCAGGGGAATAAATAACAGGGTCAATTCTGCAAACATAATAAATCCACAACCACTGCAGCCACACAGAAGCAGCAGGAGATATCATTGTGGTTACGAAATAGTTGCTCAGACTTTTTCACCACACCCAACAGGATTCTCCTGGAGAGAAAATCCCAGTCTTCCCAGCATTTGACCACTTTTTAGATGGGATTTCTCCCTGCTGATCTGGTGGGGCAAGCGAAAAAAGGAGACACCAACTCACAATCACAAAGCACCAATGGAGAAGAGGCCCCAGGCCACCTGACTGCCGGGTTTTTTTCTGCCCACAGTGAACTTACAGTCTAGAACGAGCTTGCAGTCTAGAGATCCCCATTCTGGCACTTAGTGTGTGACACATAGTGCTTAACAAATACCATAATTATTGTAATTATGATTTTGTTCTCACTGTAGGCCTATGAAGTAGATACAAGCAGGTATCAGTAGTCTCATTTTCAGATGAGGAACTTGGGGCCCGGAGAAATTAAGTGACTTGTCCCAGGTCACAAACTGGATTTCTCATCTTTCCTCCTGATAATAATAATAATAATTAATTCATTCAGTTGTATTTATTGAGCGCTTACTGTGTAGAGCACCTGTACTCTGTGGTTGGAAAGTACAATTCAGCAACAGCTAGAGATAATTCCTACCCAACAATGGGCCCAAAGTCTAGAATAATAATAGTTTATAATTATATATAATATGTAGCAATATATAATAATAATAATAGTATTTGTTAAGTGCTTACTATGTGCCAGGCACTGTACTAATCATCTTCTCCCTCTAACTTTCCCAGCACAGTTGACAAAACCCCCATTCTCCCCATCTCTCAAGCCCACAACCTTGGCAATATCCTGTCTCTTTTCTTTCAACACCCATATTCAATCTGTCACTAAATCCTCTCAGTTTTTCCCCTCTCAGTTTTTCCTCTGCAACATTTCCGGGATCCACTCCTCCTTCTCCATCCAAACAGATATTATGCTGATCTAGGCACTTCTCCTACCTCATCTTGACTCTTGTCAGCCTCCTCACCCGATCTCTTTGCCCGCAGCCTCTCCCTTTTCCAATTCTTACTTCACCTCAAGGCCAAAGGCAGCTGAGTGATCAGAAAGGATTAGGAGAGTATAGAGGCCAATAGATTTGGTGAGGAGGAAGTCATTGGGTTGTTTGGAGAGGGCAGCCTCAGTGGAGTGCAGGGAGTGGGAAACTAGAGTGTAATGGGTCAAGAAGGGAGTTAGAAGAGTGGAAGTAGAGGCATTTTGTAGGGCAACCCAATGCCGATATTTGGAAAAAAATGGGGGGGAAGCTGAAGGGTGCCATGAGGCCAAAAGTTAATCAGGTTGGACACAGCCCATGTCCCACATGGGGCTCACAGTCTCAATCCCCATTTTTCTGATGAAGTAACTGAGACACAGAGAAATTAAGTGACTTATCCAAAGTCACACAGCAGACACATGACAGAGCCAGGATTAGAACCCAGATCCTGCTGATTGCCAGGTCCATGCTCTATCCACTAGGCCAGGCTGCCCCTGTGGGCAGGGAACGTGTCTACCAACTTTGTTATAGTGTACTCTCCGAAGTGCTTAGTAAGTACATAGTAAGTGCTCAGTAAGTACCAAAGATTGATAAAATCACTAACACAGCAAGGCCGACAGATTTGGTTCAGAAGAAAGCATCCCTGAAGTCAAACCTGGCCCTCGGGTAGTGTTTGGTGGTGAAAAAGGATACTTCCACGACTTTTTCTAAAAGTGTGAAGGGAATAAAAGCAAGACAGCCCTAAGTTGCTGAAGTTACAGTAGTTCCAAAGGAAGCAATACCTTTTGTAAGAGGAACGGGGGTGCTGGAAAGCTGTGCTTTGACTGCAGTTAAACCACCTTCTGCTTGGTGTCCTAGTTGAGTATTTATGAGGCTTGTTAATTATATAGCTATGTTAATTAGCTGATTTTATCACTTGTGGTTTAACATTATGAGATTTGGGTTGTAATTTCTAATGATCACTTGTCAATGGCTTGTTAACTGGCAGGATACACTCTTAAAATAAATTTCAGAATTATCCTGTCAGTGTACTTAGTTATTATCCCATAAGTAATATAAACAACTGGAAGCACTTGTGCCAGATGCTAGAATACACTCCCTTATCAAGATCCATTTTACACTGTCAAGTTGTACATGAAATCTGAGGGCTGGAAACACCATCTGTCTTGTAACAGGGTAAATTGGGCAAATCGAGTTCCATTCCACTGCACTAACGAGGGACACGTAAGTAAATGTTTAGAGGAACGAATTTGGTAGCCGGGAAAATGATGATCCATTTCCAGGAGAGTTAACTAGACTGTTGACGTGTGAACTGAAAACCCCCACCATCCCCGGGATATTGATCTTTTAATTCTCCTTTTGCTCCAAGTAGAGGACTGTAGTCGACACGTCTCAGATCGCAGGAAATTGTTAAAAGTACGGCGAAGCGATCTGGGTTGGTCTTTTCATTCTGGGAGATACTGTTCCTGAGGCGGTTCAGCACCTCATTTAGAAAAGACGTCGCTCAAGGGGGTTTCATTTGCTTTTGTTGCCATGCCAGAGCCCGGTTCCCTATCTTCAGCCACATCTAGGATGATCGAGCATCCCACGTTCATAGTTCCTTTCCCTGCGAGTGATTTTTTGAGCAATATTTCACAATAGTTCTGGGAAACCTTGTAGTTGACGGATACAGGGTTCGCCAGAGTTGGGCATAATTTGGAAGTCAGAATAAAATGTCCCATTGTATGACTGAGGATCCCAAAGTCTCTCCCCCAAACTATGGGGGGGGGGGGTCCCCCGTTCTCCTTCCCAGTCCCCCCAATTGATGTTGCTTTAATTGGGGACTTGGTCAGTTTCTGGGGGTAGCATCCACTACCCCACCAGCCCCACCCCAAAAGCACTGGGCTCTAAAGAGGGCGCATGGATTCCCCCAATGAAGATAACTTCAATTTGTGTAGTATAAATTACTTATTGATATCAGTATCTTCCCCCCCCCCCCCATCTGCCCAAGACTGTAAACTTGTTGTGGACAGGGGACGTGTCTGCTAACATTGTTGTATTGTACTCTCCTAAGCGCTTATGTACAGTGCTCTGCACAGAGTAAGCACTCAATAAATACCATCATCATCATCATCATCAATCATATTTATTGAGCACTTACTGTGTGCAGAGTACTGTCCTAAGCGCTTGGGAAGTACAAGTTGGCAACATATAGAGACAGTCCCTACCCAACAGTGGGCTCACAGTCTAAAAGGGGAGACAGAGAACAAAACCAAACATACTAATAAAATAAATAGAATAGATATGGACAAGTAAAATAAATAAATAAAAAGAGTAATAAATATGTACAAACATATATACATATATACAGGTGCTGTGGGGAAGGGAAGGAGGTAAGATGGGGGATGGAGAGGGGGACGAGGGGGAGAGGAAGGAAGGGGCTCAGTCTGGGAAGGCCTCCTGGAGGAGGTGAGCTCTCAGTAGGGCCTTGAAGGGAGGAAGAGAGCTAGCTTGGCGGATGGGCAGAGGGATTGATTGATTCCCCCCTTACCATGGTGAAGCAGCATGGCCTAGTGGATAGAGCACGGGCCCCAGAGTCAGAAGGACCTGGGTTCTAATCCCGGCTCTGCCATTTGTCTACCTTGGGCAAGTTACTTCAGTTCTCTGTGCCTTAGTTCCCTCATCCATAAAATGGGGATTAAGACTGTGAGCCCTACCTGATTACCTTGTATCTACCCCAGCACTTAGAGCAGTGCTTAACACATAGTAAGCGCTCAACAAATAACATCAGTATTATCATTAGTCATTACCAGTGCTTCCTGAGGGCCCTTGGCTAATCCTCAGTCAGTCTGTCAATCATATTTATCGAGTGCTTACTGTGTGTTCAGAGTACTGTACTAAGAGCTAGGGAGAGAGCAATCCAACAGAATTAGGCGACACGTTCCCTGCCCATAACAATCTTACGGTCTCACTTCTGCCCCAGAAACATAGCTTCCTCACAGCTGCAACGAACCCACCACTTCTGAGTCCAATGTGTCTTAGCCCACCCTCATTTCATCTGTTGGAGAGCGTGGTCCGGCCTGGTTTTCCTAAGATGGAGAAGCAGCTTGGGTCTTACTCCTTCAGAGAGGCCGCACTGGGGTCATGTGGGGCAGGTGTTCACTTCGATTTCCAAACCTCCAACGTGTTTTTGCGTGTTCAATCTGCCTTCTGTGGTGCTCAACCAACCAAGAAAAAAGCAAACACCATAAAGTAGGAGCAACATCTCATTTTCCTAAAGTAAGCTCATTAAAATGCATTAAACTCTTTATTTAATCTCCCTACCAATTATCCTTTTAATATGACCGGTAAATTTCAAACGTATACGCTATTAACCTTCTGATTCATTAGAAGGCTTGTTCTATCTTTGTTTATTAAAGAGGATATACTGTATTCTTGTAACTATTATTGAGCTTCTCCTTAGCCCTTTATATTGGCAAAGCGTTCTGAAGTCATTTGCATTCATTCATCACTACTTACCCTTCAGCACGTAATACTGCATCAGTGCTTTACAAAGTAAACAGAAGCACGATTATGGTAAATCCCTGAAAATGACCCAAATCTGTTGTCTACTCATAACCATCCTTTCTTTCCCCTCTCCCCTTTTCTCCCCCATCTAGACTGTGAGCCCACTGTTGGGTAGGGACTGTCTCTATATGTTGCCAACTTGTACTTCCCAAACGCTTAGTACAGTGCTCTGCACACAGTAAGCGCTCAATAAATACGATTGATTGATTGATCAGAGAAACCAAGGTAGGAGCAGGGCTACACTTCAAGCAGGCTTCGGGGCCAATCAAAACTTCGAAGAGAGAAGTATCATGGTCTTGTGGATAGAGCACAATCCTGGGAGTGAGGAGATCTGTGTTCTAACACTGCCTCTGCCACTTGTCTGATGTGTGACCTTGGCCAAGTCACTTCTCTTCTCTGTGCCTCAGTTACCTCATCTGTAAAAAGGGGGTTGAAACTGAGCCCCATGTTAGGCACTGTGTCCAACCTGATTAACTTGTATCTTACCCCAGCACTTAGAACAGTGCCTGGCACATGGTCAGTGCTGAATAAACATCATTAAAGAAAAACCTGTAAAATGGGGATTCAATACCCATTCTCCCTCCTAAATTGACTGTGAACCCCATGTAGAACAAGGACTGTATCATACAAGTGATTAACTTGTATCCACCCCAGGCTTAGAACAATGCTTGACCTACAGTAGTGCTGAACAAATGCCATTAAAAAAATTCTTGACTAAAAAATAATCATTTAGTGGCCTTTTGCCAAATACCGGCACAAACAAGAACCTGACAATAAAGCAGCATTTTCAGGAGATTATTTGATACTCTAATGATTTGGTCTATTGTGTGGCCTCAGGGACTCCCATATCAAGCTTGGGGATCAGAGAGGAGGAGAATTATCATGGTCACCTGGCTTCTAGGAGCAGTGGGTGGATCAGACTGAAACACTCTCCACCTGTCACTCAGCCTCCAAGGCCTTCTGTAGCTTTAATAATAATAATAATGATAATTGTGGTGTGTGTTAAGTGCTGTGTGTCAAGCATTGTACTAAGTGTTGGGATAGATACAAGATCATCAGGTCCTATATGGGGCTAGCAGTCCTAGTCAGAGGAAGAACATGTATGGGATCCCCATTTTGCAGATGAGGAAACTGAGGCCCAGAAAAGTTGTGACTTGTCCAAGGTCACCCGGCAGGTAAGTGACGGAGCCAAGATTAGAACCCAGGTCCTCTGACGTCCAGGCCCCTGCTGATTCCCTAGGCCAAGCTGCTTCTAGAAACTAGAACCTCCCTGAAGGTCAGAGGGTTGGGTCACAGCAAGAGGAGCTTTGCCCTGGCCTACCCCATTTTGTTTAAGGTCACAATCTCTGTGACGGATAGGGAATGAAGTCACCATACAAATGCAATAGTCATCCTTAGTAAGGTACTCTTATCTTGAAAGGCAAAATTGATATGCACCATCCGTTATGAATCTGTTGTCCAGAAAATAGGGCTGTGGGCTTTATCTGTACTGGACTGGGGACCCAGCCAATTGGTGAACCTACTGAGAACTGTAGCTACAGAGACTCTGGGGCTGAGCCTGCTCAATAACACTGCACTCTTGGCTGATTCCTCCGCTTTATCCAGCAGGCTACGATGCAACCTCACTGCTTCACAACAGTGAGGAAAATCTACCCTGTGGCAGTCTCCTTTCCTTATTTCCAGTTGCAAAAATACCTGCAGTCCCAAGGTGGAGCATCCTGAGAAATTTCTCCCCCATGTTCCAGGTGCATCTCCTAAGGAGTGGTAGCTTCTCTGAGGAATTGACCATTCTTGTGGGAATTCATCCTGGTTTTCCTTCCTGCTGTCAAAAGCACTACATACTCATGTAACCACTTCTTGCTTCTGCTGCAGCTCTGGCCCCCTACTGAAAAGAGAATTGGCTCTTTAATCCATCCCTGAGATCTCCATGACAACCAAATGATCAGTGTCGATTCTCACTTGAGCCAACTGAGGCAGGCTAAATCAATCGATCGATCAATACAATAGAATTAGTAGGCACATTCCCTGCCCATAACGGGCTTACAGTCTATATGGAGAGTCAGCCACTAATATGCATAAATAAGTCATTTATAGTAGATAATTTAAAGAGCTGTGAGGTTCGAGGAATGGTATTACCTGGTTTTTTATCCCTTCTGACAGCAAGCGGTAGCAGTTACGTCAGAGATGACATTTCAGATTGTGAGCCCCTTGGGAGCCAGTATCTAGATCTCATCCTTCTCCTTTTTTTCCCCAGTGCTTAGTACATTGCTTGGCACATAGTAAGTGCTTAACACTATTACTGCTGCTACTACAGAGAGAAAACCCCAAAGACTCCAGGCAATGTTTATTAGGGGCTTTGGCAGGCCAAACTTTCTTTCTCCACTCAGTCAAGATGGCTGGGGGGAGGGATGCTATGCCAGCATAGTTGCCCAAGGAAATCTTTTACATAACTGGGAAATTGTCTCTTGGAGCAGGATTCGTTAGCTCAAAATGCAACTGGAAAACATTGAGGTAGAAAAGAATCGCTTTGATGAGAAGACAAGGAGGGAGGAGGCAGGCAGAGACAAAGACCGAGACTCTTTAAGTTGATGAATGTTGAAGAGGGAGAGGAGGAAATTTCTGATAGGACCAAATGTACGGTAATTATTTCAGCTTGAATCAGTGTCCTCAGGAGAACTGATAACTGAGTAATAACTAAAGTCAGAGTACATCATTGTTATTGTGGAACTAAGCCCAATGTGTACTACCTTTGAAATATATAAATGTACACTGTGTGAGAAACATGTTAAATTGGTTGACTCTGCTTGTTTTAGCTTGTACCCTGAGATCCCTGCCTCTTTAAATTATCATAATGAAGGTCTGAAAGAGTTTGCCGAGAAGAATATTGTGTATTATCACTGCCCACCTTTCCCAGGATCAATAGTGATAGTGTGTGAATTCCTCTTGTGCTGTGTTTCTCTGTAACTTGGAGACATTGACTTTGGGTATATCTTGTACATGGAATGGTAATTAACACAGGACCACGCATCAGATGCTCTTCAAAGTTTCTTTCATGGAAGACTTGTCTAGACTATTCAGCAGGGTGTCTCTGCTGTTCACATCAAAAATAAGAACCCCAGATAAAAAAAGAATGGAGGAAAAATTGCAGATTGTCATTTTTAGAGGATGATGTTTTCTTCCCCACCCTCTTTCTCTTCTATCTTCTTTCCTCTTGGATCCCAGGAATAGCTGAGCCAGGAATCAAAGTCTCTTCAGCCTTGAATAAAAATGGGTCGACCTAGTTTGACAGGCCTGAGCATTTTTCTGAGTCATTACACCCTTTATGCATGATTAGCCACACACTCTGCCTAATGATGAGTACCCCATGGTCAAATTCTGGATATGAGAGAAATTGTGATTATTGAAAAAAGCATTTTTCATGGTTCATAGGGAAACTCCATAAAGCATCTTTTGAGCACCAATGAGAGAATTGGCTTTGAATAAACCAATCATAAATTTAGGTGTTGTCCTTTGCGCCCAGAATATCACAAACCATGCCAAATGAGATATCAAAAATAAAGGATATGTGCATGGGAGCTGCTAATATTGGGAATTTTCTTCTTGTTCCACTTCCCTTAATAGATTTTTCTCTTCCTGCTCACCCTCTTCTCTTGGAAATAAGCTAGGGCTACAACTGAAGGACTTGGATAAACAAAGATTTGACTGTAATATCCTCAAGAGCAGAATAAATTGTGCAGAACTGAAGAGAGAATGCATTAACCAACTCTATTGTATTGTACTCCCCCAAGGGCATAATACAGTGCTCTGCATGCAAGTGCCCAGTTAATACCATAGATTGGCTGATTGATCTCTTACATCACCATGCTTTTTTTGGTTTTATTTGTGTTTTGTGATATTTGTTAAGGACTTACTCCAGGCCAGACCCTGAACTGAGCACTAGGCTAGATAATTTATTAATTAATTATGGTATTTGTTCAGCACTTACTATGTTCTAAGCGCTGGGGTAGATACAAGGTAATCGGGTTGTCCCACGTGGGGTTCACAGTCTTAATTCTCATTTTACAGATGAGGTAACTGAGGCACAGAGAAGTTAAGTGGCTTGCCCAAGGTCACACAGCAGACAAGTTAGCAAAACCTGGATTAGAACTCAGGTCCTTCTGACTCCGAGGCCCATGGTTTTTCCACTAGGCCACACTGTTTCTCGGTAGGAACTGGTTATTTAAATCACTACGTACTTGTACAGGTAGTATTTTCTCTCACTCAGACTTTTATCTTTATCATCAAAGAGGCCTTTCCAGCCCAGAGCACAGAGCTCATGGAGTTATAGGAATTTCTAGAATACTTTGCATTCCAGTGTGCATAGGTCTCCAGTGAGGCATATATCCTAAGGCACTCTATTGCTGATCAGCATGTGCTTGTGGAAACCAACCAGTGAACACTGGCTGCAGTGAACCCTGAAACTATCCTAGTTTCAGTTTCATTCTAAACCTAAACTTGATTTTCAGTCATTTCAAACTGTCAGTGTTTGTCCTTGGAAGACCTCTTAGTTCTGGATTCTACCTCTTTTCTTCACTGGCCACCATTTTCCACATTTGGCCATCAGAACGACAACATACCCAATGGAAAAAGGGTGGGAGTGGGAGTCAGGAAACATAGATTCTAGTCACCATTTTGGCCACTAGATTTCTGTGTGACCTTAGGCGAATCACTTAACCTCTCTGAGCAGAGGAGGCGGGGAGGGCGGGGGAGAGAAGGGGGGTAAGTAGCTGAGCCAGGTGAATGCGAAGAGACCAGTCTGAGGTGAAGAGAAGGCAAGGGATTATAAGGTCCTTAAGTGCAGAGATCATATCTCCTATTGTATTGGTCTCTCCCAAACACTTAGTAGAGTACTCAGCCCACAGCAGAGAGAAGCAGCATAAATTGATGATGATGATGATGGCATTTATTAAGTGCTTACTATGTGCAAAGCACTGTTCTAAGCACTGGGGAGGTCACATGGTGATCAGGTTGTCCCACGCAGGGCTCACAGTCAGTCGTCATCCCCATTTTACAGATGAGATAACTGAGGCACAGAGAAGTGAAGTGACTTGCCCAGAGTCACACAGCTGACAAGTGGCAGAGCTGGGATTTGAACCCATGACCTCTGACTCCAGAGCCCGGGCTCTTCCCACTGAGCCACGCTGCTTCTCATATTCATATTCATAAATTAATGAATAGAGCCCGAGCCTGGGAGTCAGAAGGACCTAGGTTCTAATCCTGCCTTCATCACTTGTCTGCTGTCACTAAGCTCACCAAGGGCAGGGAATGTGTCTGTTTACTGTTACACTGTACTCTCCCAAGTTCTTAGTACAGAGCTCTATGCACCGTAAGCTCTCAGTAACTATGATTGAATGAATGAGTGAATTCTCCGTGCCTCATTTACTTCATCTGTAAAATGGGGATTAAGACTGTGAACCCTATGTGGGACAGGGACTGTGTCCAATCTGATTAGCCTGTAATAATAATAATAATAATGGCATTTATTAAGTGCTTACTATGTGCAAAGCACTGTTCTAAGCACTGGGGAGGTTACAAGGTGATCAGGTTGTCCCACGGGGGGCTCACAATCTTAATCCCCATTTTACAGATGAAGTAACTGAGGCCTACATAAGTGACCTGCCCAAAGTCACACAGCTGACAATTGGCGGAGCCGGGATTTGAACCCATGACCTCTGACTCCAAAACCCATGCTCTTTCCACTGAGCCACGCTGCTTCATGCTGCTTGTATCCACGCCAGCGCTTAGTACAGTGCCTGGCATATAGTAAGCACTTTACAAATATTACAATTATTACTATTAGTAGTAATAGTAGTAATAGGGAGTCAATAAATACCATTTATTGATGGATTGGTAAACAGAGACCTCCAAGTAGCCTTATGCAGGTGAGTAACAGGTTGTCAAGGTGGGAGAGGTGAAAGGATTGCAAACCCTTGACCCTCGCGCACACATCACATGCGAACCCAATTTTTCTCCGGTTCAGTCAGGTCTCCTGGCTCTCACCCCAGTAGGGGAGAATAAGGTGGTTTGTTGGTTAAGACTGGCTTCTAGAGCACAGACCTGAGAAGAGAGGCTTCTCAGGTTTGAAGGCTCCAATTCAGGATCAAAGTCAGGCCTCATTTGCAGCCTTGTAATTTCACTTTTGCATTAAATTTCCAACGGTGAATACTAACTGAGATGGGAAACGATGATGCTGATCCCAAACTGTACATGAAAACGATGTACATAGAACAAGATGTCTTTCCGCTGTTTTCATGGAAATAAAAAATATAAACGCTTCAAGGAGATTTCTGTTTATCTGCATACTGAGACTATAAACTCCGTATGGCCAGAGATCACATCTGCCAACTCGTATTGTCCTTTCCCAAGTGCTCTGAACAGTGCTCTGTATTCGATAACCCTGAAAAAATACCAATGCTAGATTAATGGATTGATTTATAGATAAGAAACAGGTTAAAAAGAAGCTCTTTCCTTGCGTGATAGTCAATCCTGAGGCAGGTATCCCACTGTCTAACAATGAAAGATAGCATAAAGGCAGAAAAAAAACACTGAAAGAAGAGGGATCTAAAACAATCTGTATTCACCAGTGTTCTTTGATGGTGAAAAGACTATTGTTTAAGAGATTATTGTATATCTATCCCAGTGCTTGGCATACAGTAAGCGCTTAATAAATGCCATCATCATAGAGGGTATTTATTGAGCACTTACTCTGTGCTGTGCACTGTACTAAGCCCTGGGGAAAGTAGAAAACACTAGTCATTAGACACTTTCCCTGCCCACGATGAGCTTACACTCTCTAGGGAAAGACAGATGTTAATACAAATAAAGGATTTATCATATATAATTCATTACTATCACGATTGTTGTGAAAAAGGACGTGTTTTTTCAACCTTGAACTTCATGGTCTCTCTCTTGATTTCCAGGTTCCAGATTCAGAGAGGGTCAGCAGATCCAAACAGGTACAAGAGCGTCGGGGACGGTTTCCGGACCATTTTCCGTACCGAAGGGTAAGCCCGACCACAGGATGTGCCACAGACTCACGGACACTTACGGCCACAGGGTCGGTGTCGTGGAGCATTTTGGCAGTAGTGGTGTCACAAGGTGGGGGCGGGAAGCTGCCCGCTAAGCCCCCCATCCCTCTGGCACTGCTGCCTCTTCCACTGAATGGCCAGAAGCCTCCAGCAAATGCATTTCAGGATGAGCAAAAATTCACAACTATTACACCTCCCCAGTGGAGGAGTTGTCAAAACCATCTCTTCCCAGTTCGGGGCACATGTATTGGTGGGGAGGAGAGGCTTGGGCTGGCAACGGAGGAGCTGACTGGGGTGCTCACCAAGTCCCAGCAGCCTACTACCGGTTCCCCGCTTTCACCCGGCTAATGTTTATCTGCAAAGAATCCAACCTCAGGAGTGTGCACAAGCGTGAAAAGTTTCATGCTGGTGATGTTTTGCTGCTTCTAACATTTTCTTTCCTCAGCCCTTCTAAGTAGTTTAGGGGGATTTCACCAACTCCATTGGCAAGTTTAATATGCCAAGATCCCTGTTGAGTGGACCCAGTAAAAAACATTAGAAAGAGACCTTTGCAGCTGCATGGTTGGAAAACGAAGTGTCAGGATTCATGTGTGTCTTAATCAGTGGTATTTATTGAGCACTCACTGTGTGCAGAACACTGTACTAAGCACTTGGGAAAGTGCAATTCAACAGAGTCAGGAGACGTGATCCCTGCCCACAAGGAGTTTGCAGTCTATATGGTCTAGTGATGCTAATGATTCCTGATCCATTAACCAGCTGGTGATGGGGAGATCGAGCATTAGCCCTATTGATCCTTGTTGGGTGATCAAAAACAATGGGGCAGGCAAAGATATTTGCATCCTTGGAGGACTTCCTTGTGACACAGTGGTTGAGCAGACTGGCCTTGATTCTGGAGGGCTGGTAGGCTACCTGCTTTCCTCCCTGCAGGCTGCTTCACTCTCTAGAGGTTGACGGAGGACTCTTAAATAGCAGGATGGAGGAGTAAGGCTTGGAAAATGGGAATGTCTGAGATGCTATCTTGGCCAAAGGGCTGATGTGCTGCCATCGGAGTCGTATTTATTGGGTGGTTATTGCATGCAGAGCTCTGTACTAAGTGCTGGGAGAGTACAATATAAGAATAAACAAACACATTCCCTGCCCAAAGCATGCTCAGGGGCAGGGTGTTCCTTTCACCGAAAAGGCTCATATCTCGTCTTTATGTGTGAGAGTTGCTGACTGTTGAGGTTGGCCTGGGAAAATTGGGGTCCCAAACAGAAATTTTTATCTGCAGGATGGGAGCAAGGGCCCAGAGCAAAATACCAGTCAGTGGTATTTATTGAGCACTTAACTCTGTGCAGAGCACTGTACTAAGTGCTTGGGAGAGTACAATATAACAGACACACTCCCTAACCACAAGAAGTTTACAGTCTAAAGGGATGTGGTGGGAGGGCAGCAAAGTTCCCTGGTGGTTTTGCTAGGTGTTCCCATGGTGGGAGAGGTGAAGGGGTGTGCCGTGACACTTGCGAAGTAATAATAGTTATAATATTTGTTAAATGCATACTATATGCCAAGTACTATACTAAACACTGGGATAGTTACAAGATAATCAGGTGAGGCCTTGGGCATGATAGAAGAGATATGTTAAAGACCGGAATACTAAAAACCAAATCATGTTCTGCAAATCGGTTAGGGTTCCCTTTGCGTTCTCAGACTGCAAGCAGAAAGAATTTGACAAACCTCTTGTTTGGTACCACACTTTCAACCCAAGCACACACACACACATTCTGTTTATCCAAAGAATCTATCAAACACAAGATGCCAAGGCACTTAGAGATTTGTTTAGAAATGGTTTTTCAGAGCTGCATTCAAAATGTGGGTTTTTTTTTTAAATTGGGAGGACTGAGGGAGAAAGGAGAGGAATGATGCAGAACGTTTCCAGTAATGAATGGTTTAATGGTAATCTAATCCAGCTAAACTTGCTACTGAAGAATCTTGTTGATTTAACATTTTTTAAAACTTGCAAGAGTCCTCGGTGTCTTCAGATTCTTATGTTCCTGGGCATTGGCTATCTGTAGTCAGAAATGGGTATTTTCCAAAGAAGAAAACGAAAGTGGGTCACAAAGTTACTACTAACTAATGCAATCATACTTTTGGAGTTAACGCTGCAGAGTGCTCTCTGCTCTTTTCCTGTTACTACTCAATGTGCAACATTTCCATTTATGCCTCTTTGTGCATATGTGCCATTTGTCTGTACCAGTTCTATTGAGAGACAACATCGTACCTCTGAGGCAGTTAAGTTAAAAGGAAACAAGGTAATAGGGTGAAAATAGTTCTTTTTTGTTTGGTGAAAGAAAAGTATTGGTGTTGCTGATTAACTGTACAAGCTCTCTGAATTTGGATGTGGGAGTCCCTTTGTCTTGTCCTTGATGTTTTTTTGGAGGAACTTGGTGTTTTTGCTTTGATATCAATAAGTACAACAAACATTCAGTATGTGTGGTCCTTGTGTGGTAACACTGGCCTTTTTCCATAATGCACTTATAATTGTTTCTATGCAAATGAACATATTTACTGTAACTCCTTCTAGACCTGATGCACTGCAAAAGAAAGAGTGATGTCCTCTGTTTTTGACAGTTTTTATAAGCACCTCCTTTTCTGAATTTAGCATTAATGATTATGAACTGCCCATCAGGGGTGTTATGGAGTAAAGGATTGTACCAGTCAGCTGTTTACATCAATATGAAAAGACCTTAGTAACTGTTAAGTCTCTCCCTATCTCTTCTTTAATAAAAAAAACATGATTACTCATTCTTTGAACCAGAAGTTGCAAACGAGTGTTTTGGGGTGGTTTTAAAAGTCAAAAAAAAGTAGTAGCCGCTGCTATTAAATTGGGTGGGGTCAAAAGTGCCCGCTCCCCAGGAGTGATAGAGATGACAGCCTCCACATTTGTGGAACTGCACTATCAGATTTGCTTATCCCAATAAATCAATGGTATTTATTGATCGCTTACTGCATATGGTGCACCGTACTAAGCACTTGGGAGGATCCAGTGTGACAGAGGAGCAGCATGACATAGTGGAAGAAGTACGGGCTTGGGAGTCAGAGGACCTGGGTTCTAATCCCAGCTCCACCACTTGTCTGCTGTGCAACGTTGGGCAAGTCACTTTACTTCTCTGTGCTTCAGGTAACCCATCTGAAAAGTGGAGAATTAAGACTGTGAGCCCCATGTGAGAGATGAACTGTGTCCTCCCTGATAATCTTGTATGTATCCCAGCACTTAGTACAGTGCCTGGCACATAGTAAGCACTTAACAAATATAAAAAAAACAACGACAGAGAGTTGGTAGACACATTCCCTATTCCCTGCCCACAACGGGCTTACTGTCTAGTGCTTGTTACAGTGATCTTCACACAGTAAACACTCAATAAATATGATTGACTGACTGATTGATCCAGAGTCTTCAACACTGAGAATTTCCAGTCAGGAAACTGGAAAATGGTGGCTTTCTGGCCTGCTAACTCTTCAAAGCCTTACCCCTCCCAGTCTTCATCCTCCCTAAAATTTCTGCCCCCTTCTCAGCCCAACACTAAAAATGAGAAGTTGGCATCTGTGGTTGGCATTACTAGCCCTTCGGGAGACAGGGATAGGGTTCAGAGCACCAAGATAAGTAAGAGCTTTGTGATCCAGCACCTCAGCATTTGGAAAGCTCCACTAACTGGTGTTTCCGAGGGCCCTCATACTGGGCAAATTTGGTCAGCTGATCCTTTGACAGAATCTTGTATGTATCCCAGCGCTTAGTACAGTGCTCTGCACACAGTAAGCGCTCAATAAATACGATTGATGATGATGATAAATATGATTGAATGAATGGCATAAATGCTTTGCTAATATAATTAGCAATTTCAGTGAGCTTCACCTTCACATAGTGGGGCCCAGTGGAAAGAGCAGAGGGCTTGGAGTCAGAGGACCTGGGTTCTAATCCCAGTTCTGCCAACTGCTTGCTGTGTGACCTTGGGCAAGTTGCTTGATTTCTCTGGGCCTCCGTTTCCTCAACTATAAAATTGGGATTCAATATCTTTTCTCCCTGTTTCTTAGAATGTGAGCCCCGTGAAGGACAGAAGGTCATGGGTTCAAATCCTGGCTCTGTCACTTATCTGCTGTTTGATCTTGGACAAATCACTTAACTTCTCTGTGCCTATTTACCTCATCTGTAAAATGGGGGTTGAGACTGTGAGCTCCACGTGGGACAAGGGACTGTATCCGTCCTGATTTGCTTGTATCCACCCCAGCGCTTAGTACAGTGCCTGGTACATAGCAAGTGCTTAACAAAAAAGAAAACGACCCAGAAATGTGGACTTCAGCTAGTAAAACTGAGTATTAGAGCTACACTAAGCTGGGAAGAACACAAGCCTGGGAGTTAGAGGACCTAGAAATATTGGTTAGGTATAAATTGACTGCACATTGAATATAAGTAGCCAAATAAATGCTATCATTAAAAAAACCAACATGGAACTGGGGTGTTTTAAGAGAGATGGAAAGGAGTCGATCCCCTGTAACAATGGAAAGTGTCTCGTATGGAACAGGATTAGAACAGGATGAGGAGAAACCAGAGAGGCATAGAGAAGACCAACAAACTTAATTAAAGGAGTCGAAAATGGGTCTAATGAAAGAGCATTAAAGGAACATTTCACCTAAACAAGAGAAGAGAAGACTAATGGACAATTTGATATCTTTTTCAACTTACATAGGTTTTTGTTTTTTGTTTTCTGGAAAGGATACTGATCCAGTCTTCTCCATATTACAGAGGGCCGGATAAGAGGAAATGAACTGAAATTAAGGCAGGAGAGGTTTCAGTTGATTATATGGAAAAGCTTATGGGAAGCAGCATGGCTCAGTGAAAAGAGCACTGGCTTGGGAGGCAGAGGTCATGGGTTCTAATCCCAGCTCCTCCACTTGTCAGCTGTGTGATTTTGGGCAAGTCACTTAACTTCTCTGTGCCTTAGTTTCCTCATCTGTAAAATGGGGGTGAAGACTGTGAGCCCCAAGTGGGACAAGCTTGATTACCTTTTATCTTCCCCAGTGCTTTGAACAGTGCTTGGAACATATTAAGTGCTTAACAAATACCAACATTATTATTATTGTTATTATTATTATTATTAATCTTCAACATCAGGGGTTTGGACACTGCAGTGGAACAGGAGATCAGTGGAGGTTGTTTTGACTCTTCCCTTAGCTCCAGCATCTGGGGCATATCTCTCAGAAGCCGCCAGAGGTGTGCCCTTTCCCACTAGACAGCCATCCTGTTGGCTCACATTGTTAGTCAAACCAAGAGCATTGACGGGACTTATTAAGCACACAGTAGGTGCCAAGCACCACACTAAGCACTGAGAGAGAGACAAGATAATCGTATTAGACTTGGTCACTCTCCCTGTCCCTCACAGGACTTACCGTCTAAGAGGTAGGGAGAGTGAGTACCTTATCCCCATTTTACAGATGAGGAAACTGAGGTTCAGAGAGGTGAAATGACCTGCCCAAAGCCAGGCAGCAGCCCATTGACAGAGCTGGCATTAAAACCCAGGACTCCTGACTCATGCTCTCTCCTCTAGGCCACCGTGCCGGACTCTATAGGCCTTTTGTCCAAGACAGTTAATCACCTTTAAAACCTTGTAGAAATAATCCCAGCTGACCTGGTCATTTATTCCCTATACTCCCTGACTAATTGCTATTGGTTTCTGCAGTTAGAGCCTGACTGAAGCAGGCTTGAGAAATGGTGTTGACTCAGAGCTGTGCTTTCTCAAGTGACTGAAAGAAGACTGCCATTTCCAGTTTTCAGTCCAGGCCTGGATCAGCCAATAGCCCTGAATTGGGTACACAATGCTCAGCAGGAGTTTGCATTCTGGATTCCGGTTGGCTATTTTAGGCTCTTGGGGAGCTTAATTTACAATGCCAGCATCCCAACCCGGTTGGGCAGAAAGCTCAGACATCTTGTCAGAGCGATTTGCAGCAGGGGAGTGGCAGAACCAGCACAAAGCCAACCTCCAGAAAGACCTACCCTCTCTCATTGAGCACTTATGGGGTGCAGAGCACAGTACTGAGAGCTTGGGAGAGTATACTAGCAAAGAGAAGCAGCATGGTGTAATGGATATAGCACAGGCCTGGGAATCAGAAGGTTATGGGTTCTAATCCTGACTGTGCCACAAGTCTGCTGTGGTGTGACCGTGGACAACTCACTTCACTTCTCTGTGCCTCAGTTACCTCATCTGTAAAATGGGGATGAGACTGTGAGCCCCATGTGGGACAGGGACTGTGTCCAACCGATTAGCTTGTATCTCCCCCAGTGCTTAGAACAGTGTTTGATGCATAGTAAATACTTAACAAATACCACAAATAATATTATTATTATTATCATAGCATTGGTAGACACTATCCCCGCCTTCAAGGAGTTTATAAGCCAGCAGGCAAGAGAAATGCTAAAATAAATTACAAGTAGGGTGGAATAACCAAGCATAAAGATATGGTTGGAAGTGGGAAGTGGGGAAGAGTATCCAAATGCCTAAGTGATGCAAAAAGGCTAATGTGGCAATCGTGGGGAGATGAGAGATTAGTCAGGGAAGGCCTCCTGGAGGCGTTGTGATTTTTAGAAGGACTTTGAAGATAGAGAGTGTAGCACACAGTAAGTACTCAGTAAATATGATTGACTGACTGACCTTCTAGCAGGCACTGACCCAGATACTGGACAATGGCCCCTTGAAAAGTCTCTGAGACTCTTCCTCTTCTCCCACTGAGCACAAACCTTTGGAGATAGCCATGCTCCATGTCCACTTTAAGAATGGGACCATAAGCTCTTTGTGGATAAGGAATGTGTCTACCAACTCTGTTATGTTGTACTCTCCCAAGTGCTTAGTACGGTGCTCGACATACAGTAAGTGCTTAATACATACCACTGATGCTGATGAGTTGGCAAAACAGTCATTATTCCAGGAAACTTTTGCCTCCTTGTCTCTGGAAGGAACGAGCAAAGGAACGCCTAAGTTACCGTATTTGGTTGTGAGTTAAAATTCTTTGCTTCAGAAGCAACAAGGAGTTTCTGGTTTGAATAGCAGCGTGGCTTAGTAGAGAAACAACATGGCTTAGTGGATAGAGCACATGCCTGGGAGTCAGAAGGAGCTGGGTTCTAATCCCAGCTCCGCCACATGTCTGCTCTGCAACCTTGGGCAAGTCACTTAACGTTTCTGGCCCTCAGTTACCTCATCTGGAAAGTGGGGATTTACAGTGTGGGCCCCATGTGGGACAGGGACTGTGTCCAACGTGATTATCTTGCATCTACCCCAGCCCTTGGAACAGTGTTTGGCAAATAGTAAGCACTTAACAAATACCACAATTATTAAATTATGATTATTAGAACTTGTAGTTAGTGTCCTATCAATCTCCCTGTCAAAGAGAAGTGCAGGCTGGGTGAGTCTACCGCCTCAGATGTTTTTACCAGCATGTCCAGCATGGCGTCCACACTACCAGAAGCAGCATGGCTCAGTGGAAAGAGCCCAGGCTTTGGAGTCAGAGGTCATGGGTTCGAATCCCGGCTCTGCCACATGTCTGCTGTGTGACCTTGGGCAAGTCACTTAACTTCTCTGAGCCTCAGTTACCTCATCTGTAAAATGAGGATTAAGACTGTGAGCCCCCACGTGGGACAACCTGATCACCTTGTATCCCCCCCTGCGCTTAGAACAGTGCTTGGCACATAGTAAGCGCTTAACAAATGCCATCATTTTTCAGCACTTAGAACAGTGCTTTGTGCATAGTAAGTGCTTAACAAATACCATCATTATTATTAAAGGCATGGTGGATTCTCCCCCTACCACCAAGCCCCACCTGGGGTCCTTTGGAGGCCAGCCACATGGTAGGGCTGTGGGCAGGATGGCTGGCATGTGCCAAAGTAATCCAGTTCCACAACAGATCTGGGAGGGAGTCTGTCTGCTTGGCCTGGTCCTGCACTCAAGCACGTTCCCAAGTTCTTTTATTCCCTTAAGCCTAAAAATCTTTATATCCTATTATATCATTAATCTTTTCCATGTTACTAAGCTGGCAGATGGGGCAGATATTAGACCCATTTTCTAGATGGAAAAGCAGAGGCCAAGAGAGGTTAAATGAGTCGCCCGAGGGTGTGGCTCTGGACTCGGAGCCCAGACTGGATTTGACGAATTGCACCACCCCCTTATGTGATGAGGATGCAGACAAAAGAGCTCATGGTTAGAGCAAAGCACAGGAATGGAGAATTAGGGACCGTGGGTTTGTGCCGAGCCTCTGACTCCCTGCGTGAACTTCACCCAGCTTCTTAACCCGCGGGTGCCTTTAGGCGTACTCAACTGGAAAATTGGGTAATAATCAGCAGAACCTCACTAAACAACTGAGAACGCATTCAGCCGAACTTCCCTGGGTAAAGATGTTAGAGGGGGTGAAGCCCGTGGGTATCCCACCATGCTTACATTTGAAATGTATGTTGAAATATGTGGTCACCAAAACTAGACCAGATGCCAGTAGAATGTGACTGTTTTCCTTTCTGCTGCTGATGAATATCATGCTTATAATTTTCCCTGTCTGGCTATGGAGAAATCCCAGGAAAATGCAGTCAAAGTGAACCAAGTTCTTGAATCTCTTTTAAACGTTGAAAACAAGGTGTTTTGCTTTGGAAAAATGGTCCCTTTCCAAAGAAAGGGGGTGGAGGGGTAACCTTTGACAAGAACAGTGAGAATTTTGCTAGGTTTTTCTTCCATTGTCTTTTCCATTTCTGAATCCTAACTTGGAAAATACTAACCACTAAGTAAATTAAAAGGAGGCAAAGAAGGAGAGAAAGGACCCCAGAATGTGATTTGTAAAGTGCCGTGATGGACCCTCATCATGTAACAACTTTGTTTCCACATGATTGTATATGACTAAAACTCTCAAGGCCCATGGGTACACCAGCTAACAGCCTGAGCAGTAGAAATCCATGACCTCAAGGTATCTGGGAGCATCGTCATCACCCAATCCAAGACTGTCCACAAAATGTCCACCCACCCTTCAAACCAGAGGCACACTGCCCCCGTTTCCTTAGAGGCCTACAGTTTGTAGTGTGTTCTGACAAGGATTTAGCCTGCAGTGGAACCAATCAATCAATGGTCTTGATTGAGTGCTTGCTGTGTGCAGAGCCCTTGTACTAAGCACTTGGGAGTATCCAATTCAATAGAGTTGGTGGACACATTCCCTGCCTACAACGAGGGTACAGTCTCTCTGTTTTCCACACTCAGCTATCTCCCCTTTCTTCTTGCACTGAGGGATTATCCTTGGGTTTGCACACAGCACCTACAACTGTATTAGGTCTACAGAAATCTAGAGTAGCATGCTGCATCCCTAATTCTGCCACATCAGTGTTTTTACCTCCCACTGTTGGCTGGCACACCGCTAGGGAAATTGGGAAGCCTTTTCCGACAAGGTGACCCTGGCTGTGATGCCTTCGATCGAATGATAATATGCAGAGAACGTGTTCGCTAATTCTGTTATATTGTACTAGTACAATATTCTTGTGCTCCCAAGTGCTTAGCATGGTATTCTGCACATAGGAAGCTCTCAATAAATACCACTGATTGATTGTTTTCGGAAAAATCAGTTCATGCACATGAGTATGGCCTCGGACACGTAAATACTCTAAAATGAGTGTTTTGCAAGAGAAGGTTTTGGTAGAACACAACCCCCACGTTATAGAAGTGGGCCTACTCAAATTGGCCAAACCCCTATTCTATCATTGTAGCCACTCTGCAAAGTTTATTATATTGAAACAGAAATTGCCAGGCAATGGCTTTGCTGAGACCAGAAAGGGATCCAGGGAAGGAATCTGCTAGATCTGCACCTCCTCAAGGGTAGGGATCATTTCTGCTTAGTGTACTTTCAGCTAAGCAGAGAGTACAGCACATATATAGATGATAATGGTGGTGATAATAATAATGATATTTATTAAGCCCTTATTAGGTGTCAAACACTGTTCCAAGTGCTGGGATAAATACAAGCTAATCAGGTTGAACACAGTCCCTACCCCACCTGGGGCTCACAGACTCAATCCCCATTTTACAGATGAGGCTCAAAGAAGTGAAGTGACTTGCCCAAGCTCACCCCACAGACAAGTGGCAGAGCTGGGATTAGAACCGGGGTCCTCTGACTCCGAGGCCCCTGTCCACCACGCCATGCTGTCCATCATATTTGAAGAAGACATCACCTACAGTGAAGTTCACCTATCTGTGCAAGTATGTGTGTGTGCCTGTCTGTCTGCACAGAGTAAGCTCGCAACAAATATTATTGATCATATGCAGCCTTGATTATTACCTCCTGTTAGGGCAAAGGCTAGTAACATGGCCCACCAAAGGAGTTCATGAAAGACAGCTTCAAACTTCAGCGGGCTGCCAGGTGGACTCACCTTAGTGCAGGTCAGTGGATTTACCTGTCAGAGAAAATCACAGGCCCATGTTTTGTTCATGACATTTATCCTGGAGCCACTTACACAGAAGATCATATCTGCTTTACTTACGTTGGCTCAAAAGCCATCTTGAAAGCATGGCAGTATTTTTCCAGCTAGGTGGATTAAGAGATGATTCAGCATGATCCATGCTCGATTTCTTCCAGCAATTCTCCTTCCTCTCACTGATTGGAATTATGTACGTATCTGTAAATTATTTATATTAATGCTGTCTCTCCCTCTAAACTGTAAATCCTGTGTGAGTGGGGCACGAGGAGATAGCTGAGCATGAAAACTAGAGAGACTGAAAGCTCATTGTTGGCAGGGAACATTTCTGCCAACTCTGTTGGATTGTACTTTCCCAAGCACTTAAGTACAGTGCTCTGCACAGGGTAAGTGTGCAATAAACACCAGTGATGGATTGATCTGGGCGCTTTCACATTTTATCGAATATTAACATCTGTCCCTCTGGTCTGTAAGCTCGCTTCAGGCAGGGAACGTGTCTGCTAATTCTGTGGTATTGTACAGGGCTCTGAACATAGTCCTCAAAAAATACAATTGACTGACTGAATGAATGACAACACCTCTCCAAATTGCAGCAGTCTGTGGGTGCAGCTTATGTGCAAAAGTAGCATCTGCTCCTCTGGAGTGTAAATTGCTGTCAACTACAGTAGCTGGAAAGAAAAAAACAAGGTCCAAGCTTTGAGAAACCCTTCCAGGCAGAAATTAGCCGTGCCCACGGGGAATGAAAATCTTCAAAGTGGGACTCTCCCTTGAACTTCTCTCTTTTCTTACTAGAAAATGGCTACCCGAGACATAAAGTTTAATGGAGACACTAAAAGCCAGGCTCTGTTAGCCCAACAGTAAAGGTCACTAGGTTTCCTTGAAGGAGTGTGAAATCCGGGACTTTGTCTCAGGATATTGTGATCTTCTAATCACCATCACCCCAAAGGGGCTCAGACTGCTATAAGAGTCAATTCCACACTGAATAGCTCTCTATTCCACTACTCTGTGATTCCATTTTACATTTGGACTTTTTTATGTTTGTTTTCGTTCAAGAGCGAGTGCGCCTATTGACAGTTCTTTGACAGCAGAAGTAAAACCACGAGGAGAATATCCGTTTATTGAGGACTGACAGCTTTATAGCTAACATAAAAATCATCTAATGTTTACTGGGGCAAATGTTTAGACAAGATTCGCTGAAACCTTTTCATCCTTCTCAGACACTGCAAATAAGATTTGGAATCAACTATATAAAAAAAGTTTCCAACAGATTTTTGTTAGCACTGTTCCTTTCATTCTTCCCTTCCTCTTCTTTCCTTTCCACTCCAAAATATCATCTTTCTTTCGTGTAGATTTGACAGTAAGTGGAAGAGAAGAAACTTGTCTTGATTCTATAGGGCCATTTCTGGGCGCTTTAATGATAACCCTTTGAAATGTCTAGAAACGGCTTGGGCTAGTGGAAAGAAATGGGCCTTTAAGTCAGAAGGACCTGGGTTCTAATCCCTGCTGTGCCACTTATCTGTGTGACCTGGGGGAAGTCACTTAACTTCTCTGTGTGTCAGTTGCCTCATCTGTAAAATGGGGACTGTGAGCCCCATGTGGGACATGGACTGTGTCCAACGTGATTACTTGCATGGACCCCAGAACTTAGGACAATCTGATTACCTTGTAACTACCCTAGTGCTTAATACAATGCCTGGCGTCTAGTAAGCACTTAACAAATACCATTTCAAAAGAGAATGCCTCACAGAAGTGAATCAGTGGCTCTGGGCTGTCCTGTTGAAACCTTAGCACTCAAAATGTTAGAAGATGTCAATCTGTTGGATCTTGTGCCAAGGTTTTCCAAGGCCTCTGTTTGTTGGTGGAGGGTGGAGGTCAAGCTTACTTCTTACTTACCTTTAAGTAAATACCCTTACTTCAACCCTTATTTCTTGGGGGAAGAAAATGTAAGAGAACTTAGCAGGTTTCAAGCTTTAGAGTGGTAGGGGAGCTTGCTACTGTCACTAAAATGCTAAATTTTAATCCTGGCTCCCCCACATGTCTGCTGTATGACTTTGGGCAAGTCATTTTCCTTTTCTGGGCCTTAGTTACCTCATCTGTGAAATGGGGAGTAAGAATGTGAGCCCCACAGGGGACAGGGACTGTGTCCAATCTGATTAATTTGTTTCTCCCCCAGTGCTTAGAATGATGCCTGGCACACTGTACATGCTTAACAGATGCCATTTAAAAAAATAAAATCTGATGATTACAAGATTAAGCTCTCCCTACCTGACAAAACTCAGCTCCTTGGGTCACATCTGTCATAAAACACACTGCCTGCCAGGAATACTTTCCAAGAAAGAGCACCACGCCTGTTTTCAGAACTGTCACCTTCTGACTCCCAGCCACGTCACATCCCCAGCCCCGGGGGCTGTCCTCCATCAGGCCAGGCCAGAGCTCCCGGTGAATGGCCATGAATGGTAGTGACCCTCCCCTGGGCTGGGCAGACCATACTGGCATAACTTGGGAAGGGAGGCTCAGCAAGGAGGGGACAAGCGCACTCAGAGACAATCCCCTAGGTCAGGAAGGGTCATTCTACAGCTCTGCACTCCAACCAGAATCTCTCTTCTCCCCACCCACCTCACCCAAACACACACTTGCTTCCACCCTGTTGGGCACAATTGACCCAGAAGGAAATCCTGCTCCTGATTGATTGAGCGGTTTCTCCGTTTGTTATTTGGGTTAATTAAAGTGACCCCGGCTGGTTGTACCTCGAGGCATAATTGCCGGTTAAAGCGTGCAGCGAAGGGGCTTAAAATGGGATTTTGATAAATGTTTCTCTCAAGATCTCCTTCCTTTGGGTGAGTCTTGCTGCTAAACTCTGAAGGTAAATAAAACAGGCACTGTCAGGTCAGAGCAGCTAAAGAATCCCACATATTGCTCTTTACTTCCCGAGTTCTGCTGTTCAGAATTTCCAGAGATTCTTGATCAGGGTGTACAACAGCGCTGAAGACTCACTTTGCTTGTTATGAGACCAATTGCAGATTGTAAACTATGTTCCCCTAGATTGAAAGCTCCTTGAGGGCAGAGACTGGGTTTACTTATATTATTACACTCTACCAAGCACTGAGCCGAGGCCCATTGGTACAGAAGTGTTGCTCCCACCCGAAAATTGGCCTCAGCCTCCCATGAAGCCAGAAGCCGAAGTGCTGATCAAAATGACATTGTGGCCACCTCCTGGCACACTCACTGGCAGTTGTCAACAACTGTACTAACTGCAGGCTCCTTGCTACCTTCTGCAGTTGACCCATCTCCTGAGCTGGGTCAAGGTTAGCAATCACATTAGCCTTTCATATCCATTTTTAGTAGGGTGTTACAGACTTCCTCAAGCCTCCATTTCCTTTTCTCCCACTCCCTCTGGATTAACCTTCACATTTGATTTGCACCCTTTATTCACCCCACCTTCAGCCTCCCTGAATCTATGTGCATATCCATACTTTTATTTATTTTAATATCTGTCAACCCTCTAGACTGTAAAATCCTTGTGAGCAGGGAACGTATCTACCCACTCGGTTATTCTGAAGTCTCCCAGGTGCTTAGTACAGTAAGTGCTCAATAAATAGGATTGATGGATTGATGGCAGAAGCAGCATGGCTTAGTGGATAGAGCACGGGCTTGGGAGTCCAATCCCGGTGCCGCCACATGTCTGCTGTGTGACCTTGGGCAAGTCACTTCACTTCTCTTTGCCTCAGTTACCTCATCTGTAAAATGGGGATAGGAGTGTGAGTCCCATGTGGGACAGGGACTTTGTTCAACCTGATTAACTTGTATCTACCCCAGCAGTTAGAACACTTTTTGGCAAATAGTAATCACGTAACAAGTACTATCATCATCATCATCATTATTATTATTATGACTATTTTCCCATTGGCCAGCTATGGAAGAGCCACAAAAGTGATGAAGGGAAAGGGATATGAGTTCCAGGGGGGCAACGAATAAGTTGGAACTATTTATCCAGGAGAAGAAAAGGCTGAGGGTAACTTGTCAACTGTCTTCAGGCTAGGAAGTGTGCTTACAAGGTGGTGGTGGCTGATTGATCTCTAAATACTCCATAGATGAAACAAGAGAAAATGGATTGAAACAAGAGTGGGATAAATGCTCTCTCCTACTCTAATGTGGAGATATACTCTTCTTCTGCTCCTGAGGCTCTGCCCAGAGATGCCAGGGCTGAGCTATTGAATAATTGGATGGATTATGGCCTGACTCGGTAATTGCAATACTTATGTCTTATGATATAGTGGTGAAGAATATACCTCATTAATCAGTCCAGAAGAATTCTGGGTAAGATCTTCCCGGCAGTGCAGAGCAGTGATATATAATCAGCCACTTGTGCTTCTGGGCAAATTTGGGAGACTAGAAACCTAGAAGGGTCTAATCAAAGGCCCAACACATGAGGGGTGTCATTCTGAACTGGGGAGACCTCTCCAGAAAAATGGGTGACCTGAGGCTCTGATGACAGTAGTGTCATCTACTGTCCTAATGTCCCATGATAGTGTGGTTATTTTCTTTGTATTTTAACCGGGCCCTGCAAGGGGCAGATGTATCAGTGCCTCAAAGGGCAATGGTCCTGTGCTCAGTGGAGCTCCTTGATCTTCCTTACTCAACTGTACTCTCCCGAGAGTTTAGTTCAGTTTGTTGCACATAGTTCAAACTATTGATAGATTGATAGCATTACCTAACCCTTTTCAGTCACACCCACGTGCATAGGTAGGATCCTGCCACGAGAAATATCACTTGGGAAAACGAAAGACAGCTGAGGATGTGCAAGTGTGCAACCTCTGCTGTCTCAGATCAGGGGCCTCTGAGATCTACCGATTTTCTCCCAGGCCAATGGCTCTCTATCTTGGCTAAAGTAAGTCTCTTGGTCAAGCATTTTTGGCAAGCAGAAATCAAGTCTCCCCTTCACCGCTTTCCATTGCTGGCAAGATTCAAGTCAGACAGCTCCCAAAGCAGTGGCATGGCCTATTGGAAACAGCCCAGGACCAGTAGTGAGGAAACCTGGGTTTTAATCCCAGAAATCATCAATCGTATTTATTGAGCGCTTACTGTGTGCAGAGCACTGTACTAAGCGCTTGGGAAGTACAAATTGGCAACATATAGAGACAGTCCCTACCCAACAGTGGGCTCACAGTCTAAAAGTGGCAGAAATGCCACTTGCAAGCTCTGTGACCTTGAGCTAGTCACTCCACTTCTCGGGGCATCAGTTTTCTCAACTGTATAATGGGGATTAAATATTTGCTCTTAACCCCACGCCCCAACTCCAACACACAACTTAACTGTGAGTACCGTGCTCTGCACACAGTAAGCACTCAATAAATATGATTGAATGAATGAAACCCCCACCCCCCTCCCCAACACACAATTTAACTGTGAGCTCCCTGTGGGGCAGGGATTTTGCCTGACATTATTTTGTATCTACCCCAGAGTTTTAACACAGTGCTTGGAACATAGTAAGCACTTAACAAATATTATTATTATTATGAATAGGGACTTCTCGATGATTGGGAATTCTAAAAATGATAGCCCAATATGAGGATTGTCCCTGTTGCTGAATTGTACTTTCCAAACAGTACAGTGCTCTGCACACAGTAAGTGCTCAATAAATACAATTGAATGAATGAATTAATGAACAAGGGACTATCTTTCCATGCACATTGTATGAAATGGTCACACCTGGCTGCAAATGCTGGTCATGTCAGCTTTGTCGACTACATTACATGTGTGGTTAGACTCTCCCATCAGCCTTTGAATATGAAGATCAGACCGTATCATATAAAACATTTCATTATCCACTGCCGAAGCAACAAGTTAGATGTCCCATTCATAACTTGGAATCTCTTTGAGAGAGAACTGCCCATAGTAGAGCTGAACTCTTCTAATCAGACTGCAATAGAAATACCTTACAGGTTATCTTTTTTATTTAAAATGTCTGAGGTGGGGTTTTGGGGTTATTTTTTTTTCTTTTTGATAAAGTCCCTATAGTGGACTTCTCTGCATTGTGGGCTTTTCTTAGCTGTTAATTATTAACTTTTTCTTTGAAAGAAAACTTCCATTGTGTAAAGAAAAAAAAATCAGCACAGTCCATGTGATATAAATCACTTTTATGTCTGTGAAACAGCTGAGTTTACATTTTTATTACATTGTTTGAAAAAGTATCTTTTCATCTGGAAAGAATCAGTTTAAAATGTGATTGTCAACACAACTAAACCAGTTTTCTCTTTAAAATGGCTGCCGGTAGGACTAAGAACTCTAATTAAGCCAGGCTTTTCCTCACAGCCACGAGTTACTAAAACCTGGAGACTTTCCGTCAGGATGCCTCCAATCAGCGTGGACCAACCTGGGCCAGGAAGGTGAAGTGTCCCTGTCGATGAAAGGGGGCCCTTGGTAATGAGCAATAAAATCACCGTTTAGGCAGACTCCCTCCCTAGTCGACATTAGGAAGGAAAAACTGCCTTTGTTTTGATTCTTTAAATTCAGGTCCGAGTCATTCTTGCCCTTAGAGAGCATTGCTTGGTAGAAAACATTTTAGCGTGAACCCAATCCGGTCCATCTTGCGCTGATCAAATTATTTCTTACAAATAATTTGGGAATAAGATTCATCCCAGCGGGAATCTCTCCCGACGGCACGCTTCAGTGAAATTGGGTTAACCGTTCTAGGAAAGGGCTTCAGAGACAGCTCGATGGGCTGAAACAGTTAGAGACTTATTGCTCATTTTCAGCAATTTCTTCCAGTTGATTGTCTTAAGAATCAAAACGAGTCCAGGTTCTTTTGGTGAATCTTCTTGCTGCATTTAATTATCTTCTTCATTATTAAATGAAAATTAATATATGGGCTGATCCTTTTTCTTCCTGAAATATAATCTTTGGACTAAAACCCCAGAAAGCAGCCGCAAGCATCCATTGTTTGAATAGAATAACATGCTATTCGTGGCTGGGGTCTCTATGCTTAGTCTCTCAGGCTTTCTAAATTGCTGCTTCTCACTTCAATATGAATTCAGCAGTTTGTTCTTTTTGTGATCCTGGGCAGATATGGCTGAAAATGCAGTAACTAATCTGCACATCAGTGAATCTGTCAGCTCCAACCAGATTTCCAAACCCTCTTTCGTTGGGTCTGAAAATGCAGTAACTAATCTGCACATCAGTGAATCTGTCAGCTCCAACCAGATTTCCAAACCCTCTTTCGTTGGGTCATTTTTCACACAAGGTTTTGCAGCACCTTCACTCTCCCTGCTAGGTATTGCTGAGACCTGAGCGGCCAGAGTCTGAAGTAGGCAAACTTGAGTGTGGGGTGAGGACTCGTTTTCGGAATACAGAGCAGACTGAGGAATGGGATAAGTGGCAGGCATTGCACAGTTGGGTCCAATTAGTAATAAATCCTGCCCAATTGAGGAGGTTTTCCATGGAATTTGCTCTAAACAAAGAAGATAAAGTATGGAGTTCACATTTCATGGTTATACTATTTATAGTATTTTTCTCCCATACAAAACAAGCTGATCGTCCCACCGAGCTCCAGAACGTGCCAGTAAAGATGCGTGTTTTCCTGGTTAAATTAGGAAAAAATGTATTCGCCCTCAAAAATGATTATTAGAAATGTTTGGATGGTCCGGGCAATTCTTAAATTGGGCTATAATTTTTCCCTCTTTCTATCTCTCTCTCTTTCTCTCTCTGTCTCTCTTCATTCTACAAGTTCAGTTCCTCGGTACATCCTGGTAAGAAATAGTGTGGCTTGGGAGTCGGAAGGGGATCTGGGTTCTAATTCTGACTCCACCACTTTGCTGCTTGACCTTGGGCAAACCACTTAACTCTGCCTCAGTTCCTTCATCTGTAAAATGGGAATTAAGATTGTAAGATCCTTGTGGGACATGGACTGAGTCCAACCTGACTGTATCAACCTCAGCATTTAGTAATAGTGCCTGGCATACAGTAAGCCCTTAACAAATACCATAAAAAAGAGCTTTGCTTTCACTGCTGCCATCGTATTCAGCACAACTTAGAGTAGCCATCACACATGCACACTTCTCCACACTCCCACCCCACACCCACCCAGGGGCAGTCTCTTATCCTGCCCACCTTATTGGAAATCTCCCCGACCACTCTCTGAGGCACATTTTTCTCTTCTTCTGCTACTGACTTGGCAAAAGATCCTTTCTGCCGAAAGAGGCTAGTAGGATGGCAGATGCTTATCTCTTGCAGATTCCAGCGACAAATGTGAGAGTGATTCCCATGCGGGCAAAATGAGTGTTTTCTCGAGCCCAACTTTAACTTTCGCGTATTTTTGCATATTTGGTTTTTGCCCCGACCTGCCTGCGGGTTGTTCCCCGCCTGCTGAATGACACGTCAGGAGAAGCGAATACCCCAGGTTGTCTGTGTGGAACGTTTGGAAGAGAAGGAATTTTCAATGGAAGAGGGACCCCAGTAGTCAAAACACAGTTCCTATTTTCCTCCTGGTGTGACATTAGAGTCTTGGTGTCCAGGACTGGATTCTCCTTCTTTAAACTGTAATAATAATGAAGGTATTTGTTAAGCGCTTACTATGTGCCAAGCACTGTTCTAAGCACTGGAGTACTGTACTCTCCCAAGTGTTTAGTAAGTTGCTCTGCACACATTAAGTGCTCAATAAATACCATCAAGTGATGGACTGATTAATTCATACATCTCAACCCCAATCTGGAAAACTTGAGTGCCTCTCCCCGAACTCAAAGGATCACCTTCTTCCTGAGCTTTTGTCCTCAGAATAGTCTATTTCCAAAGGAGAGAGTCCTGCCTCAGTTTCTTGCCTTTCAAAGTGCCCAAGAAGCATTTTAAAGGGTTGCAGGGCATTAATAACAACTTCAAAGTCATAAAGAGTTTGCCCAAAAAATGTCCTTCTCAACAACCATCGAATTGGTCCATTTAAACAATAATAATAATTGTTGTATTTATTTAGCACTTACTATGTGCCAGACACTGTATTAAGCACTGGGGTGGATACAGGCAAATCGGGTTGGATGCCGTCCCTGTCCTACATGGGGCCCACAGTTTTAATCCCCATTTTACCAATGTGGGAACTGAGGCCCAGAGAACTGAACTGACTTGCCCAAGGTCACACAGTAGATGAAACCAAGTCTTTCTGACTTCCAGCCTTGTGCTCTATGCCCTAGGCCAAACTGCTTCCTAACAAGGCTCTGCATTTGCGTTTTTCCAAATTGACACCCTTAAAGGGGCAAATCAATCAGCTGACCGAATTATTTATTTTTCCGGATCTGCTATCCAGGCAGTATTTATCTAGTCTGCACTTATTTGACCACAAGTGAGGGGGGACCATAAACAGTTAATCAGAGGTCACTAAAGCTCTATTTATGTAACGAAAGTGAATTCCCACCCGGGGGAAAGAAGAATATTTTACCTGTTTTCAGGAAGCAGTGAAGCTCTGCAGTAGCAGCTGCAAAAACTCTGTTTTCATTAGGCCACCCCCATAATGCTGGGTCAATTATTTCAGACTCCTTATAATAATAATCATTTTGGTATTAAGTGCTTACTCTGTGCCAAGCACTGCGCTAAACATTGGGGTAGATTCAAGCTAATCTGGTCAGACACAGTCCCTGTCCCACATGGGGCTCAAGGTCTAAGTAGGAGGGAGAACAGAGATTGAATGTCCGTTTTACAGGTGAGGAAACTGAGGCATAGAAAAGATTCGATGACTCGGGGTATTGGCTGGTAAGGAAAGTGACATCCTCTGTGGGGGACTGGTGTACTGATTGGATACAGTATAAGTCACTGTGGCCCGATCAGTTTTCCAGAATGCCACTGCACCCCACTTGGTGGAGTATAAGGATCTTTGGGGAGTAAGGAACAGAGAGGTACTCTTCTTTAATAGAAATAGAATTCAGAGCAGTGTGAGAAGCAGCAGGGCCTAATGGGATGAGCATGGGTCTGGGTCCTAGTCCCTGCTCCAAGGAAATTCGTTGAATACAGTCCCTGTCCCACCTTGAGCTCACAGTCTCGATCCCCATTTTACAAATGTTGGAACGGTGGCACAGAGAATTGAAGTGACTTGCCCAAGGTCATTCAGCAGAAAAGTGGTGACGTTGGGATTAGAACTCAGGTCCTGCCATCTTTCAGTCCTAATTAGGGTTTGGGTTAATCCCTGCTCTACTGCTTGTCTGCTGTGTGATCTTGGGCAAGTCACTTAACTTCCCTGTCCCTCAGTGATCTCACCTGTAAAATGGGGATTAGGATTGTGAGCCCTAAATAGAACAGGGACTGTGTGTGTCCAACCGGATCATACTGTGAGCCCGTTGTTGGGTAGGGACCGTCTCTATATGTTGCCATCTTGTACTTCCCAAGCGCTTAGTACAGTGCTCTGCACACAGTAAGTGCTCAATAAAGATGAATGAATAAATGAATCTTGTATCTACCCCAGCACTTAGTACTGTGTCTGGCACATAACGCTTAACAAATACCATTTTTTAAAAAAAGCAGCTCTCTGGGAAAGTGTCTTTTGTTTTTCAAGTCTGCACTCTCAGCTCTTTGATAAATTGAGAACGCAGTTTCAGTTGGAATTACGTCATAGCTATCAAGATGGAATGTTTGGGTTTTTTTTTTAATTCAGTAGCCCAACTGGGCTGTTGATTGCCATCAGCTGGTGAAGTTGTCCAGGTATTAGACAGCGGCACCGACGGGCTCTCAGGTAATGCAGAACGAGGAACGAGAGGCCGGGAAGCGGAGCCCCTAGCCGGCCGCATCGGCGGGGGGGCAGCCTTCCGTGACAGAAACTCTTTGTGGAGCGTTGTTGTCAGTGGCAGCATTTTCCAGCTCGAGATAAGAGTCGCCGTTCTCAGGTAAATGCCCTCGATCAGAAGCCCGATGACAGATTGTGGAGTGCAAGTTTTTTCAGGTGCTGTGTTTGCTCAGTAATCCTTCAGCGCCAATCTCCTCTAAATAGTGAGCGGGACCCATCAATAATGGACACCACCCATTAAGCGCGTAATATTTGTCCTAGATCGGGTTGCTGCTTTGTTCTCCCTGCCTGATGAATGGATGCTGTTATGCTTTGAGAAAACAGAATGATGCCATAAATTTGCTCGTACTATAAAAGGGGATATCTCAGTTTTGCCATTACTTTTGAAATCCACACAAGAGTTTTCTGGAAAAATAAGGACTGTCTTGTCTAGCTGGGGAGAGTAGAGTGCTTTTTGTTCATCAGGCCACAACTTTGGATCTCACATCCATCACGATACTCCCAGAACAGGTAAAGTCCTGCTCATCCCTCATCCTGAGCCACGTCACGCTTCACCCCAAAATGTGGAGAAAGCAGCATGCAAATTGCAAGCTGCTCATACCCTTTCTCCAGGCCTGAAAAAACCTGGATGTGAAGTTTCCATGTTAAAAATAGCATCAAAACAAATATGCTTTCCTTCTCATCTCTTCTTGGGCTAACCAGCTGTGGTTCCGCACCACCAAGAGGTTATCAACCAGTGGTATTTACTGAGCACTTACTGTGAGCGGAGCACTGTTCTGAAAGCTCAGGAGAGTTCAATACAGCAGAGTTGGTAGACAAGGTCCCTGCTCACAAGAAGCTAAATCTTCTTCCTCTTTTTTAAATAAAGAGGTAAATTGTAGGTATTCATAGATTGAACAAGAAAAGATGGACTCACGTGTATAATGTTTAACACGCATTCATTTTATTCACTTTTATTTATTTATATGATTGTGGCTTTGGTAGTACTGATTTATCATAAGATGGGAGGGGCCAGGTTGAGATATTAATCCCATAATTACTAAACTGAAGTAGAACTGAATTCTCTTTTTTCTTGTGTGAAAATATGGAACAGCTAAATTTATGGAGAGGCATCTCTGATGAGTGCTAGGCTCTTTAGCTGCTGTTTCACCTCCCTTTCTGCTGGAGCTGCATTTTTGCCCCTATTTTTCAAGGAGAAAGCTGAAGCTGGGAGAAATTGGGTGACTCTTTCCAGATCATGGAAGCATCATGATCTGAGTCAGGATTTGAATTTGCAGTTTCTGTCTCGTGGTCTTGAACACATTCAAGTGGATAAATGAAAATAATAATAATAATGATAATAATAATAATTATCGCATTTGTTAAGCACTTGCCGTCTGACAAGAACTGTACTAAGAGGTGGGGGTAGATACAAAGCCCTACTGAGAGCTCACCTCCTCCAGGAGGCCTTCCCAGACTGAGCCCCCTTTTTCCTCTCCCCCTCCCTATCCCTCCTACCCTACCTCCTTCCCCTCCCCATATGTTTGTACAGATTTTTTACTCTATTTATTCTACTTGTACATATTTACTATTCTATTTATTTTGTCACTGATGTGCATCTAGCTTTACTTCTATTTCTTCTGATGACTTGACACCTGACCACATGTTTTGTTGTCTGTCTCCCCCTTCTAGACTGTGAGCCTGTTGTTGGGTAGGGACCATCTCTATATGTTGCCAACTTGTACTCCCAAGTGCTTAGTACAGTGCTCTGCACACAGTAAGTGCTCAATAAATATGAATGAATGAATGAAATACAAGATAATCGAGTCAGACACAGTCTCTGTCCCGCATGGGGCTCATAGTCTAAGTGGGAGGGAGAACAGTTATTTAATTCCCATTTTAAAGGTGAGGAAGCTGAGGCACAGAGAAGTTAAGTAATAATAATAATAAAATAATAATAATTGTGGTATTTGTTAAGTGCTTACTATATGCCGGGCATTGAACTAAGTCAGGTCGGATACAGTCCCAGTCCCCTAGAGGGCTCCCAGGCTCAATTCCCATTTTACAGATGAGATAACTGAGGCACAGAGAAGTTAAGTGATGTGCCCAGGATCACACAGCAGGCAAGTGGCAGAGCTGGGATTAGAACCCAGGTCCTCTGACTCCCAGGCCCAGGCTCCTTCCATTCAGCCACGCTGCTTCTCTTGCCCAGGGTCACACAGCAGGCAGATGATAATAATAATAATGGCATTTATTAAGTGCTTACTATGTGCAAAGCACTGTTCTAAGCACTGGGGAGATTACAAGGTGATCAGGTTGTCCCATGGGGGGCTCACAGTCTTCATCCCCATTTTACAGATGAGGTAACTGAGGCCCAGAGAAGTGAAGTGACTTGCCCAAAGTCACACAGCTGACAATTGGCAGAGCCGGGATTTGAACCCATGACCTCTGACTCCAAAGCCTGGGCTCTTTCCACTGAGCCATGCTGCTTCTCAGATGGTGGAGGAGGGATTCGAACAGACTGAACAGCAGGACAGGGAGACAAGTACAACTCTGGCTTGGGACCACTTGGAAGTGGCTCTGGACCCAGGGGACCACTGCTACTTCACCACGTGTTTGTCCCCAGGTCTGCTGGGGCTGGTGGTTCCAGCTGGAATGATAATAATAATAATAATAATGGCATTTATTAAGTGCTTACTATGTGCAAAGCACTGTTCTAAGCGCTGGGGAGGATACAAGGTGATCAGGTTGTCCCACAGGGGGCTGACAGTCTTAACCCACATTTTACAGATGAGGGAACTGAGGCCCAGAGAAGTGAAGTGACTTGCCCAAAGTCACACAGCTGACAACTGGCAGAGCCAGGATTTGAACCCATGACCTCTGACTCCAAAGCCCGTTCTCTTTCCATTGAGCCACGCTGCTTCTCAGGTGGTGGAGGAGGGATTCGAACAGCCTGAACAGCAAGACAGGGAGACCCGTGCAACTCTGGCTTGGGACCACTTGGAAGTGGCTCTAGACCCAGGGGGCCAATGCTACTTCACCACGTGTTTGTCCCCAGGTCTGCTGGGGCTGGTGGTTCCAGCTGGAATGTGCCCTGGCCCGAGGCACCCAGCCTGGCGTGGCTTGAAATGGTCAGTCTACAGGATGCAGTGTGTCCTAGTAGAAAGAACTCAGGCCTGGGAGTAGGAAGACTTGGGTTCTAATCCCAGCTCTACCACTTATCTCCTGTGTGACCTTGGCAAGGTCACTTGAGAAGCAGCATGGCTCAGTGGAAAGAGCCCGGGCTTTGGAGTCAGAGGTCATGGGTTCAAATCCAGGCTCTGCCAATTGTCAGCTGTGTGACTTTGGGCAAGTCACTTCACTTCTCTGGGCCTCAGTTACCTCATCTGTAAAATGGGGATTAAGACTGTGAGCCCGCCGTGGGACAACCTGATCACCTTGTAACCTCCCCAGCACTTAGAACAGTGCTTTGCACATAGTAAATGCTTAATAAATGTCATCATTATTATTATTATTACTTAACTTCTCTATGCCTCAGTTACCTCATCTGTAAAATGGAGAACATATCATACTCCTGCCTACTTAGAATGTGAGCCCTGTGTGGAGCAAGGACTGTGTCCAAACTGATTATCTTGTGTCTGCTCCAGTGCTTAGCCCAGGGCATCACACATCATCAACCACATAAGCCATATTATATTATTATCACTGGTATTATCATTTTAGAGCCTATGCCCTCTGTGCCCCCTTGAAAAGTGTCAAGTTAATAACCAAACCCAAAGTTGATCTAGGCCAAAATTGTAATAAATCAATCAGTGGTATTTATTGAGCTCTTACTGTGTGCAGGGCCCTGTGCTAAGCATTTGGGAACATACAGTAGCAGTGGTAGACATAATCCTTGCCCTGAAGGAGCTAAAAAGTCTAGTGGGAGAGACAGGTATTAAAATAAATTGCAAGCAGAAACGTATGAGGATATGGACAGATTAATGTAGGAGAGGGGATGGGTATCAACGTGCTACAGACTCAAGTGAATAGGTGACACAGAAGGAAGGGAGAATAGACTGGAGAGATGAGAAATTAGGGAAGACTTCCTGGAAAAGATAGGATTTTGTAGGTCTTTGAAGATGGGGAGAGTGGTGGTCTGTTGGATGTGAAGTAGAAGGGAGATCCAGTAGGAGGGAGGACATGAGCAAGGGCATGACAGCAAGACAGACAAAATTGAGGCACAGAAAATAGCTGATGAGGAGAAGTGTTCTGCATGATGCAGGGATAGATGGGCAACTACTGGGGCTTGTGGGGGAGATGTGGGCACAATTTTGTTTTAGAAATATGATCCACAAGGCAGAGTGAAATACAGATGGGAGAAGAGGGAGGCTGAAGGCAGGGAGGTCAGCGAGGTGGTGGATGCAGTAGTTGAGGTGGGTTAATGTAAGTCTTATTAGAGAAGCAACATGGCCTAGTGGATCGAGCACAGGCCTGGGAATCAGAAGGACCTGGTTTCTAATCCTGGCTCTGCCTTATGTCTGCTGTATGACCTAAGGCAAGTCACTTCACTTCTCTGTTCCTCAGTTCCCTCATCTGGAAAATGGGGATTAAGACTGTGAGTCCCATGTGGGACAGGGACTGTATCCAACCTGATTAGCTTGTATCTATCCCAGTGCTTAGAACAGTGCTTGACACATAGTAAGTGCTTAACAAATACCGTCGTCATTATTATTATTATTCACTATTAGCAAATTTCCCTTTTCCTGAAAATGCCACCATTCCATTTTTCTAAAGCCAAAAGAAAATATCCCAAAGCCCAGGGAAATTAGCTCATGGAGCTTTCAGTCAACAGGGCCCACACTACCCACCTGAAGCCCTCAGTCAGGATTTATGAGTCCCCCCTTAACGTGGCCATGGTGGGATTCTGTAATACAAACACACGGTGGGAAATTGAGAGCTTGAAGCATCCATTTTCCCCAGGTGTTACCTGGTCGTGCCTGTTCTTGTACTGACATTATATTCCTCGTGGTGGCTAATACATCTGGCCTTCTGACTGTGGAGGATTCAAAAGAATGTTTGACTGTAGGACCCAAGCATGCAAAGGCAACTGTCTTGGAGATGAATTTGAATACTGTCTCCCGATGATATACTCCGTACAGCCAGATTTAAGATTTGTAGGTTTAAACTTAAAGTTACCTAAATCACATGATAATGGATACGATCACTATATTGTGTATTTCTGTTGCATCTTTTAATAATAATAGTGGTATGTAAAGTGCTTACTATGTACCAAGCCCTAGCATTCAGGTAGATTGCAGTACAATCAAATTAGACATAGCCTGTGTCTCACATGAGACTGATATTTATTGAGCACTTTGTGCAGAGCACTGTACTAAGTGCTTGGGAGAGTACAGTATAACAGAGTTGGTAGACATGTTCCCTGCCCACAAGGAGGTTACTATGTGCCAAATATTATGCTAAGCACCGGTGGACATACAATCTTATCAGCTGAGGCACAGAGCCTGCCCAACATGAGGCTCACAGTTTAAGGGGGAGACAAAACAATAATTTAATCCCCATTTAACAGATGTGGAAACTGGATTAGAAAACCAGGTCTCCCGATTCCCAGTTGCTATTCAGACACTATTCCATTAATCCCTACAGTAGTCCTCTACAGTAAGTGGGGGTACCCAAAAATATCCTAATTTATCAGCTAGAAAAACTCGGATATCGAGAGTTTAGTTCATCCAACCGTAATTATTGAGTCCTGTGTGCAGAGCACTGTACTAAGCACTTGGGAAAGTACAACAATAAACAGTGACATTCCCTGCCCACAACGAGCTCACAGTCTAGGGTCGGGGAGACAGACATTAGTACAAACAGAAAAAATTACAGATATGTACCTAAGTGCTTTGGGGCTGGGATGGGGGAAGAGCAAAGGAAGCAAGTCAGGGCAATGCAGAAGGGAGTGGAAGGTGAGGAAAAGTGGGGCTTAGACTGGGAAGGCCTCTTGGAGGAGCTGTGCCTTCAATAAGACTTTGAAGCGGGGGAGCGGGGTTGTCTGTCAGATTAGAGGATTAATGCCTCAGGAGACTGGATCCCGGAGTTTTTCTCAAATATTCCAGGGCTTTTAGATTCCCGTCTGGTCAGCAATAGCAACCCCGACCGATCCACGCGAAGCTGGGCCCCTAGGCGATGTGTGTTCTGTTGCGGGGTTGGGGGGAGATGCTGAGCCAGAACTCAGCATTGCGTGGCTCTGCTTTGTCTAGGCCACACCAAGTGAGGTGGGGATTTGGCCACTCTCAGGCTCATTTGCTCACTCGAGGAAAACCAAGCAGGATCATTCTTGCCCAGAAAAAAATCTCTCTGACTGGGACTTGGGCTATCTGGTTTCATCATCCCCATGGATCGAATTTGCCAAGTTAATTATCCAATCTCCACACCCCTGTGGCCCTGCAGACACAGAGCGGCTCCCTAACTGCCCAGCCCCCTGACAGGCTGGCCATGCCCCCCTCCCAGTGGGCTTGGAGGTCAGCCACTGCTGTCACCGGGAACTGGCATTTTTCCCAGCTGAGGTTTTCAGGAGGAAGTGAGTGCCTCAGACCTGATGTCATGCAGGCACACCTGACGCCAGAGCCGAATTCACACTCTTGGTGTGTGGGCTGTAGAGCGAGCAGTCTATTAGGGAGGGCCTAGCAGCCCCACTCCAGACCCACCCGAGGAATCCCAACATCGGCCCATCGAACTGATTGATGGCATTTCCAGCAGTGCCATGCTCCCAGCCCAGCCTCTGGCCATGCTCTACCCGGGGTGGCTCTCAGAGCCCCTTTTAAGATCCAGGTCTCAGGCAACAGCTGTCAATCATGCAGAGTCTTTGCTAATATGTTAACAGTAATAATAATAATGGTACTTAATAAGTGCTTACTGGGTCCCAAGCACTGTACTAAGCTCTAGGGATGATACAAGCTAGTGAGGTTGAACACAGTCCCTGTCTCACATTTTGCAGATGAGGTAACTGAGGCACAGAGAAGTGAAATGACTTGCCCAAGGTTACCCAGCAGACATGTGGCAGAGCTGGGATTAGAATTTCTGATTTCCAGGCCCGTGCTCTATCCACTACACCACGCTGTTTTCTCTAATCTAGAGGTGGAAACACACAAGGAAGTACGCATCGTGGACCTGTTGACTTGTCTTCACAAGTCCTACCTGAATGTAAACCAGTGTCAGTGGAATGGCTAGTTTCCAATCCCTTTTTCCATCAGATCGGAAATGAGGCTGAGCCAACTATAGTCAGTAAACTAAAGGTGGAAATTCTTTGTCCTTCTGGTGTTTTTTTTTATTATTATTCAACTATTCAGCAACTCCCAATCAACAGTATTTATTGAGCGTTTGTTATGTGCAGAGCCATGTACTAAGCACTTGGGAGAGTCCGATACAACAGAATTAGGAGACACATTCTCTGCTCATAATGAGCTTACAGTCTAGAGGTTCTCCCTACCAGAAAACCTGCAAGAGTGGTGCCAAGAGTTAAGCAGAGCCCACTTGGGACTGACTGGAAATGGAATTTCATCACTAGTTTCAACATTATGTCCACCAACCCTTTCGTCAAGCTGCTAATGAGATGCAAGTTAGTAAGTTTCCAGTTTGGAGTTTCACCTCATTACATGTCCCCACCTCACCCCATACATGGATGGTGAAGCGTGAACCTGTGCCTCTGGAGAGAATGCCAGCTGGCTGGCCTTGCTAACGTGCTGGAGGTTGGCCTTGTGCCTTGACAGCTGGATGCGGGGTAGGGCAGAGCTGGACTGGGCAGGGCCGGGCTGGGCAGTGCCGGATGTAGCACGGCCTTGGGGGTCAGGACATGGGCAAGGTAGAGCTGGACAAGGCAGGACAAGACAGAGAGTAAACCTGCCCCAGCCCTCCATTCCAGGCTGGACAGCGCAGCTCGGCTACTAACTAGCCGGAAATAGTAGAAGACCAGAACCCCGCGAGAGGGTCCCAAAAGAAAGACTATGAGTTCCTCCATCCCACCAGCTGTCTTTAAAGGTGCTGTCAGTCCTCTGGAGGCTTGTTCCAGCGCACGGGACCTCCCTGGACCCAACCTGACATGGAGAAAACTCTACAGCAGACCAAGTGACAGGAGAATACCATCCTTTTCCATGGAAAAACTTTTCCATTATTTATCCCCACCACAGCGAGTTCCTTTATTACTCATCCCAAAAGACACAATGCAAGTTTGGACAGTGCTTGAGCGTGTGTGTGCCATCTAGAGCAACGGGGGAGGTGAGGTTGGAGCCCAAGGTTTCATGCTTGGCCTAAGATTCAGTCATTCTTTCATTCAGTCATATTTTTTGAGTGCTTACCGTGTGCAGAGCACTGTACTAAACGCTTGGGAAGTACAAGTCGGCAGATCTAATCCTACCTTTGACACTGACTCCCTCTGGCTTGGGACGAATCGCTATCTGCTTCCTGCACCTCTGTTGGAGAGTCAGGAAGATGGGGGCAGTTGCACCCAGCCTCCCCATAGCCACGGTGGGAGGCAGAGTTCAAAGGTAACTGGGATCACGGGGCCTCCTGGGACTTGGTTTTGAGCCCTGATGGGGATGGGATTGTGCTCTTTCCCACTGGAGCACTGGCCTATTTTAATCTGGGCCCACTAAGCGTTCACAGAGGGGTTTTTCTATGTTTTTCAAACAGTGAGCAGGCAGGCACACACAGATACCCAACAGGTATGCACACACACACATACACACTCCTTCGAATCCAGAAATCAGTTGTATCCACGCTGAGCCCCTTGTCTTACAGGAGTGTCACTGCAGTTGTTTAGAGACACACCTCTGGGCCTAGGTAAAGGCCTTTGATCATCAACTTTTCCCTGAGAGCGTCCTGATTTGTGAGCGTTCGTGAAATCGCTGGGGGTGAATCACAGAGGCAGACGCTTTGGAAGTGCATCAATTAAAGACAGCAGTGGAGCAACCCAAATTCCATGGAAATGCTCAGCATTACCTCTTGGGGTGATATCTTAGGGCTGCAAGCGGGCAATAATGGGAAAGCATTGGCTTCACAAGATTGGCGGAAGTTTTACAGGAATATCCGTATATAAGATCATAAGCAGAAGAGGGTTCTGTTCATGGATACTTGGGACTTGGATGTGGATGAATATAAATACTTTATTCTCTGCCCCACCACTTGCCTGCTGAGTGATCTTGGGGAAGTCACTTCACTTCTCTGTACCTCAGTTTTCTCATCTACAAAATGGGGCTTTGATATGCACCCTCCCTCCTCTTTAGACTGATTAACGTGTATCTAGCCCAGCACTTAGGACGTTGCTTGCCTTTAGCAAGTGCTTAACAAATACTACAGTTATTATTTTTTATGGTATTTCTTAAATGTTTTTATATGACAGGCACTGTACTGAGGGAGATACAAGGTAATCAGGTTTGGCCAAGTCCATGTCCCACGTGGGGTTCACAGTCTTAATCCCCATTTTACAGGTGGGAAGTGAAATGACTTGCCGAAGGTAACACAGCAGATGAGTGGTGGAACCAGAATTAGAACTCAGATCCTTCTGACTCCCAGGCTTATGCTCTATCCACTTGGCCAAGCTGCTTCTCAATTACTCTCTTACTGAATTTATGCATCCTATCTGCTTTCTGCTCTGCTAGGTCAACTGCGCCCACGGTGTTATCTGTTTTTGATGCTAAGCTCAAAGCGGTAATGGACCATCATGCTGACCTCATCTTGTGTGGCCCGGACTTTGGATTACCACACTGATGTTGACTATGGACATTGTAAAGGCCCTCTCCCAATGGATAACTTTTACAATTTCCAGTTGCTTAGTCTACATAGCCTCACTTGCTCCGGTTCCCTGCTTGATCAGATAACGAACATGAGGCAGAGAAGAAAAGTTTGTTCCTGATTGGGTGGCATAGCTAAAAAGGTGGGGTTAGGTCAGGAAGACTTCTTTAAGGAGACAGCCTTTTAGAAGGGCTTTGAGCAAGGGAAGGAGAAATATGAGCACAGCGATGATCATGGCATTTCTTCCTCAGTTGTCAGCTGTATGACTTTGGACAAGTCACTTAACTTCTCTGTGCCTGTTACCTCATCAGTAAAATGGGGATTAAGACTGTGAGTCCCCTGTGGGACAACCTGATCATCTTGTAACCTCCCCAGCGCTTAGAACAGTGCTTTGCACATAGTAAGGGCTTAATAAATGCCATTAAAAAAAAAGACCCCATGTGTTGCATGTACATTGGCCTCTGAGGAAATACTACAGGGCTTCAGTGATGCTGCCGTAATTGCCACCTTTGAGAACAAAGGGAAGAAATCTGACTGGAAATGATCAATCAGTCAATCAATGGTATTTATTGAGTGTTTACTGTGTGTCGAGCAGTGTACTAAGCACTTGGGAGGGTACAGTACAACAGAGCTGATAGATACATTCCCTGCCCACAAGGAGCTTACAGTCTAGAGAGAGGAGCTTATAGCCTACAGGGCATCTCTCTTCTCTCCACTGCTGACAAAGTCCCAGACAGACTCCCTTGAACAGGCTACTAAAAAATGTCAACAACCACACACTCCCTGAATCACAACCTGGCCTCAGACTGAAGCCCAGCAAAACACGTTCAGGAAAAGTGCAGCGACAAACATCAAGATCTCCACGAGCTCCATTGATCTAATAAAAGCCTTCGACATTAATCATTGGACCAAATTTTGGAAATAATAATAATAATAATAATAATGATGGCATTTGTTAAGCGCTTACTATGTGCAGAGCACTGTTCTAAGCGCTGGGGGGATACAAGGTGATCAAGTAGCTCTGCAAATCTGGCCGCCCTGAGAAGCTTACCTTAGGGTGCTCTGCAGAAGTGCAGTGGGTATTATCAGAGTTGGAGATGGTGGAAAAGCAGTGTGGCTCAGTGGAAAGAGCATGGGCTTGGGAGTCAGAGGTCGTGAGTTCTAATCCCTGCTCCTCCACTTGTCAGCTGTGTGACTTTGGGCAAGTCACTTGACTTCTCTGTGCCTCAGCTACCTCATCTGCGAAATGGGGATTAAGACTGTGAGCCCCACGTGTTATGACCTGATTACCTTGTATCTCCCCCAGCGCTTAGAATAGTTCTTGGCACATAATAAGTGCTTAACAAATGCCATTATTATTATCCTTTCCAGACAACTATTGGAGTGAAGCAGGGCTGTTGGTCAGTTCAGGCCTGTACAACCTTTTCTAGGTCACTTGGCTTGGGAATGTAATGAAGGATCTGGATGCTGAAGTCAGAATATGCTTGCAATCCACCAAGAAACTGTTGTAACGCAACAGACTAGTGGTACCAATGAAACCCATTGAGCTAGCTGTCCAGAACCTGCTCTGTATTAGGCTCATCATCAGAGCACTGTACTAAGTGTTTGGGAGAGTACAATACAACAGATTTGACAGACACATTTCCCTGCCCACAGTGAGCGTACAATCATCATTGACTCCTTGCTCACATCCCCCTTGCTGCTTGGAACTCCCTCCCTGTTATGGCACCCAGAAGGAAATGGATAATTACGACCCTCTTTTCAGTGTTCCTGGTGCTGTATACTGAAAAGAAACCTGAAGGATAAAGAAATTGCACACCACCCTTCACCTGGAAATCCCTTCAGAGGAAGCCTAAATTATTCAACATAATCACTGAATCCAGCTACTGTGGCCATACACCTCTCTAACAATTCACCGAGATAACAAGAAGCAGAAAATAAGTCAGAATGGCCACTAAGTTCTTTGGTAGATAAGCAGACGGAGTTTCAACAAAGCATTAAGTCCCATGCCAGACTAATGGTCTACGAACTAGTCGAGGTGAAAAGGTTTATTATAGCTGTAAGACCTGGTCCTTCAACAGAAGACACCTCTGATTTTTTAAGTAGTTTCTTCAGCACCACCTAGGAACCAGGTGTGACTTCAAGTGTCAGGGCAAGATGACCAACAGCGAGCTCCTGGAACAGTCAGATCCATCAGCACTGAAGCACCGCTAGCAGCCTAGACTAGTGGAAGGAACTTGGGCCTGGGAGTTAGAGGACCTGGGTTCTAACCCCAGCTGTGCCACTTATCTGCCCCGTGACCTTGGGCAAGTCACTTAACTTCTCTGAGCTTCAGTTATCTCATCCATAAAATGAGGATTAAGACTGTGAGCCCCACGTGGGACATGGACTATGTCTAACCGAATAATCTTATACCTACCCCAGTGCTTAGTATAGTTTCTGGCACCTAGTAAGTGCTTAACAAATACCCTTTTAAAAAAAGCATCTCAGCAACCCTGGATGAGACTTGAGAGGAGATGGATGACAGGATGCCTAAGTATTTGCTGTACAGTAGGTAGAAAGGGACACGCGCAAGAAGAATAAATGGTGTAGAGATACAAAGAAGCACAATCTCAAACAGTGAAATGTGACAGCAGACTGATGAGAGGCACCCACAGCAAGATTGACCAGCCTGGAGAGTGGCGACCAAGGGAGGGGTGGCTGGGCTTGAGCAGAGGCTTTGGGAACTTGCGAGATCAAGTTGAAACCAATGTCAGGCTCTGCAAGGAGCAAACCTTTCAGCACAAGCAAAGGCAATCTTTAGGGGGGTGTGTGTGTGTGTGTGTTTCAGTAACTGATAAGGAAGCAAAATTGGCTGAATTGTTCATTAGTTTCACTCCTGCATGATATTGGTCATCATCATCATTATAATCTTCATTATTCTCATCAGTCACATTTTGTGCACCTATTATGTTCAGAGCACTTGAGGATTCTGTAAATAAAAGTAAAGGACGGAGTCCCTGCCCTTAAGGAGCTCACAGTCTAATAAGGAGAAAAGCAGACATAATATATTTGTTAGGTGAAAGAATGAGCATACATTCCGAAGATTAATGAATAATTACATAAATTCACATACATGCCAAGAGGGGCTGATGTGTTGGCATGAACAAGAAAGTGGATGATTAATTGCGGGTGGGAGGTTGGGGTTGAGGGGGCCTTGAAGGAAGGGGGCTTCAGGGGTGCCTTGAAAATGGGAATGGTTGTGATTTGGTGTAATGGAAGGATGAGTTTGTTATGTGCAGTGGGAAAGAAATGACCAAAGGGTCAGGATCAAGGTCATTGATAGCAAGTAGCAGTTAAGAGAAGAGTTTGGGAGAAATGAAGTGAGAGATCCAGAGTGTCGTGGGTGAAGAAATTGAATAATATTTAATAAGGAAAGAACTGTTGGCCAGGAGTTCCTGTTTAATAATAATTGTTGTTATGTTAAACTCTTACTATGTGCTAAGCACTGTATGCTTGGGTAGATACACTTGGGCAAGTCACTTCACTTCTCTGGGCCTCTGTTACCGTATCTGTAAAATGGGGATGAAGACTGGGAGACCCTGTGGGACAACCTGATCGCCTTGTAACCTCCCCAGCACTTAGAACGGTGCTTTGCACATAGTAAGCGCTTAATAAATGCCATCATTATTATTATTATTATACAAGATTATCAGGTCAGACAGTCTCTCAGGGGCTCAGAGTCTAAGGGAAGGGGAGAATAGATATTAAATCCTGGTTTTGCCAATTGCTTATTATGTAACCTTCCCCAGTGCTTAGAACACACATAGTAAGCACTTAACAAGTTCCATAAAAACTCCCCATTTTTCAGGTAAGAAACCTGAGACCCAGAGAAGGTACGTGATTTGTCCAAGGTCACAGAGCAGGCAAGTGGAAGAGTCAGAATTAGAACCCGGGTCCTCTGATTCCCTCTGATAATTGGTCCTCTGATAATTGGTCCTCTGAGCCTGATTCCCAGGCTCATGGTCTTTCCACTAGGTCACTCTTTGGTATAGAGAAATGGCTAGCCAGTGGAGGTTTTAGGGGAGGGGAGAGATGCTTAGAGATGCTTTCTGAAAGGCAGAAGACTGTTAGTCGATTGATCAAGGATAGAACAGTCAGTCAATTGTATTTATTGAGCACTTACTGTGTGCTGAGCATTGTACTAAGCACTTGGGAGAGTACAATATAACAGGCACATTTCCTTCCCACAAGTTTACAATCTAGAGGGGGAGACAGACATTAATATAAATGCATTATAGATTTCTACAGAAGGGCTGTGGGGCTGGGAGAGGGGGGAATGAATAAAGGGAGCAAGGCATGGTGATGCAGAAGGAAGACCCATCCATCAACCACAGGTTGGGGGAATTTGATCTGTGGCTTAGGTGAGGCTGACATATCAATCACCTAGACCCACAGTAGCAGGGTGGAGCACTATCAAACAACCAGTTTTGCAGGCAAAGACACTGAGGTTGGAAAGATCACATAAATGTCTACTTGGGCTAATACTAGCCATTTATTTTCCTTCCTCCCTTAGCCCAAAGTCTAATGTTTCCAGTGGCTTGAGCAAGTTCTGCCTCTTAATACTTTAAGCCAAAAGGTCTGGGACCCAGTCATTCTCAGAATAATTTAAGAGCAATTTGGGGTCGGGCTAAAGCTAATGTGTATGGGGAACTATGACCCTGAAATAGGTTTGTCTGGGACCCCCTCAGGCTAACAGGAAGGTGGCCAACTAACACTCCTACCTTCTTCTTCCTTGCACCTTCACATTTTCAGAAAGAAAAGGCAACCTATTGTGAAAGGATTTTGTACCTCCTGTTTCTGCCTGAATTCCAAAGTGATTGTGTTGCCCTCTAGTCAAAGACTGTAAGCTCCTTGTGGGCAGGAAAGTTTCTACCAACTCTATTGTATTTCACTCTCCCAAGCGCTTACTACAGTACTCAGAAACAGCATGGCATAGCGGAAAGAGCCCGGACTTGGGAGTCAGAGGTCATGGGTTCTAACCCTGGCTCCGCCACTTATCAACTGTGTGACTTTGGGCAAGTCACTTAACTTCTCTGTGCCTCAGTTACCTCATCTGTAAAATGGGGATTAAGACTGTGAGCCCCACGTGGGACAACCTGATTACCTTGTATCCACCCCAGCACTTAGAACAGTTCTTGGCATATAGTAAGCATTTAATAAATACCATCATTATTATTATTATTACTCTTCAAGTAGTAAGTGCTCAGTAGATATGACTGATTGATCACACCCACCAAGACCCCAACCTCTTCCTATTCTCTCATTCAGGGAGGACATGCCCAGCAAAAGGGAATTATTATCTGTGCTCGTTTTTTTGCCCCAAGAGATTTAACGCCCTACCATCATACTTGGAATCCTGCCATCACACTCTTTTTCTCATTCCCGAATCGAGCATGAACCTGGAAGTAAGAAAGACCTGGGTTCCAATTCCAACTCTGCCACTTGTGTGCTGTGTGACCATGGGGAACTCATTTGACTTCTCTGTACCTCAGTTACCTCATCTTCTCCATACTATAAACTCATGTGGGCAGGTATTGGGTCTGTTTTATTGTTGTGTTGTGCTCAGTAAATATGATTGACTGTAAAATGGGGAGGGATACTGTAAGCTCTGTATGGGACATGGACTGAGTCCAACCTGAGGGTAAGGACCGTCTCTGTATGTTGCCAACTTGTACTTCCCAAGTGCTTAGTACAGTGCTCTGCACACAGTAAGCGCTCAATAAATATGATTGAATGAATGAATGAATTACCTTGTATCTAGACCAGTTCTTAATACAGTGCCTGGAACATAGTAAGTGCTTAACAAATACCATAAAAAAAATCCTGTGCCACAGTAACCACTCAATAAATACCACTGACTGACTGACTCACAGCAACAGGAGAGAGAACAGAAGAGATCCAAGACCCAGGATAATAATGATGGTATTTGTTAAGCACTCACTATGTGTCAAGCACTGTTTTAAGTGCTGGAATACTCCAAGTTGGGATTTCTTCATAGCCAAACATGTACTCCTAGAGCCAAAAAAGGTCTCTTTCCCTATCTGCTCAGTGGACATGCTGGGGTAGAACCTCAGGGATGGGTCCCATCCCAAAGTGCCTTGGGCCAGGGCCTCCAAGGGATTCAGGGATGGGACCAGTCCCTGATGCTTCAGAATCATCCTCTATCCACAGAGGGCTCTCCTCGCCACATTGATTCCTTGGGATTGTGAGTGGAGAGTTCCCCTAGCTACATTCAGGTCACAAGAAGAATTTTCTACTCAAAAAATAGTCTTAAAACAACCCTTTTCCTCACATAGCATGCTCAAGGTGTTGACAGGACTCACACTAGAACCCTAAGCAAGCAAATTTCCATGTTCAATCCAAGAGCAACAAAATCCATCATAGGGGAAGCTAGTCAAGGGAGTATTTTTCTAGTGTGTGTGCTGCCTCAAATTTATCTGCTACTGTTTTGATGCTAAGCTGTGGCACTCCATCTCTGCTTTCTTCAGATATTCCATCAATCCTACCAACACTGATTAAGCTCTTGGTGGGAAGAGAACATGTCTACCAACTCTGTTAAACTGTACTATCCCAAGCGCTTAGTACAGTCCTCTGATTCTGTTAACACAAACATCTCAAAGCTGACTGGTACATCCAGGACCTCTTTTCTGTAGGTAGGGGTGGGAGGACAGTTTCTTGTTTCTATTGTAGTGGGGAGAGGGAGAGTTGGGAAGATTTGCAGCTGGAGGGCAAACACCTAGACTGGAAAATATGAGGGAGAAGGTCTTCAACAAGCCACACTTCTCAGTCTATCTAATGATGATGATGGTATTCATTAAGCACTTCCTATGTGCCAGACCCTGTAAAAATCGCTGAGATTCATACAAGTAAATCGGGTTGGATACTGGCCCTGTCCCACACAGGGCTCACAATCTTTATTCCCATTTGATAGATGAGGTAACTGAGGCACAGAGAATTGACTCGCCCAAGGTCACAAAGCAGACATAGCGAAGCCAGGATTAGAATTTAGGTCTTTCTGACTCCCAGGACCATGCTTTATCCATTAGATCATTGTGTTTCTTCCAGCAGCATGTTGAAAGAGCAGAGAAGCAGTGTGGTTTAGTGGAAAGACCACAGGCTTGGGAGTCAGAGGTCATGGGTTCTAATCCCAGCTCTGCCACTTGTCAGCTTTGTGACTTTGAGCAAGTCACTTAATTTCTCTATGCCTCAATTACCTCATCTGTAAAATGGGGATTAAGACTGTGACACCCCCCACCCACCCGCCGGCGTGGGGTAACCTGATAACCTTGTATCTACCCCAGTGCTTGGCATTACCATCATTGCCATCATTATTATTATTATTATTACCTGAGAGCCAAGACTGGGGTACAAATCCCATCTCTGCCACTTATCTGCTGTGGGACTTTGGGAAAATCACTTAACTTCTTTGTGCCTTTATTCCTCATATATAAAATGTGGATTAAATACCTGTTCTTCACCCTTTGACTGGGAGCCCTTTGTAGGGCAGAGGGGCTTTAGTTGGTCTGATTGTACTGTATTGTAGCTACACCAGTACTTAGCACTATTTAGCACATAGCAATTGCACAATATCACAGTTATTATTCAGAGTCCCCAGGCTCTGGAAGCAACATTTTTAAAGGAATCTTGCCCTCACTGTCCCTGGTCTCAGAGGTGAAATCTGTTCAGGGACTTTTTTGGAGGAGAATGAGGCAGGGGAAGACTTTTCTTGTTGTTCACAATGGAAAGCCTGAAACATTCCTTGTAAAATTTAGCAACACCTGCCTAATGGATTATTTTTTTTTTCCAGAACCTGTCATCATGCATGCAGCCAACCACAGTATTTTAAGTTTATTTTGAGAGAACATAGAATCCTCAAGTGTGCTGACAAGTGTTAGACTTAGCTAAAATGGCACCCTGGAAAATGTTAAATGGGAAAAAAATCTGGATCCAACTTTTCAGCGTTCAGACGAATTGAGTGTCGAAAGGTTTTGTAAGACAAGGCTGTGGCGTCCGGGGATCAGAATAGTGAATGTTGTTGGGATGGGGATAGTGATGGATAATTTCTTCTTGGCTTCTTTGGATTAAACCTAGATTGACTCTGTTTATACCTTCCACAAAAGGAGGGGACTACTATTATTAGTTCCCAGTAGTAGTAGTAGTGGTAGTAAGATTAGTAGTGGAAGGTCACATCTTCTCCAAGAAGCCTTCTCCGATTAAGCTTTTTCCCCAGCTCCCTCTCCCTTCTACATTGTTGATGCCCTTGGATCTGTGATCTTTGGGCATTCGCTATTCACCACACCTTCAACCCCACAGCACTTATGTACATATCTATAAATTATATTGTATAAATTATTTATATTTATTGTCTGTCTCTAGACTGTAAGCTTGTGGGTAGGGAATGTGTCTACCAACTCATGTACTCTTCCAAGTGCTTAGTACATTGCTCTGTACACTGTAAGTGCTAAATTGATATTGATCATGATGATGATGTGACCTTTGGGCGTTTGATATTCATCCCATCCTCAGTCCCAAAGCACTTATGTACATATCTATATATAGTATAAATTATTTATGTATATTAATGCCGGTCTCCCCCTATAGAATATAAGCTCACTGTGGGCAGGGAATGTGTCTGTTATCTTGTTGTATTGTACTCTCCAGAGCTCTTAGTACAATGTTCTGCACATAGTAAGTGCCCAAAAAATGCTATTGACTGACTGATGATGATGATGAAATTAGTAATAGTAGTAGTAGCTGTAGTTCACATTAGTAGAAGCAGAAAGTGGTCAATGAATACCATTAATGATGATGATGATGAAAGTAGTAATAATAATAGTAACTGTGATATTTGTTAAGCACTTACTATGTGCCAGGCACTGTACTAAGTGCAGGGGTGCACTTACTACAGTGCAGGGGTGTATACAAGCAAATCGGGTTGGACACAGTCCCTGTCCCACGTGGGGCTCACAGTCTCAATCCCCATTTTACAGTTGAGGGAACTGAGGCACAGGGAAGTGAAGTGACTTGCCCAAGGTCGCACATCAGATGAGATGGTTCTGACTTAAGTAGCTTCTGCAGAAGCTCCATCAGCTCGTCCTCATGGGCACTGGGTCCAGGAGAAAGAGCATCCTCTGGTCCCCCACAGCCTGTGAGAATGGAAAAGCAGGGTGGCTTAGTGGAAAGAGCATGGACTTGGGAGTCAGAGGACTTGGGTTCTAATCCTGGCTCCACCACTTGTCTGCTGTGTGATCTTGGGCAAGACACTTCACTTCTCTGTGCCTCAGTTCATCTGTAAAATAGGGATTAAGACTGTGAGCCCCATTTGGGACATCCTGATTACCCTGTATCTACCCCAGCACTTAGAATAGTGCTTGGCACATAGTAAGCTCTTAACAAATACCATTATTTTTCAGCACTTAGTATAGTGCCTGGCACATAGTAAGTGTTTAACAAATGCCATAGTAACAATTATTATTATTATTATTATTGTCACGGAGCCAGGATTAGAACCCATTACCATTATGTTTCTCTTATACTAATAGTAATAGTAGTCGTAGCAGTAGTAGTAAATAGTAGTAGTCGTAGTTTTAGGTCCCATTTGTGATAATAATGATAATAATAATGGTATTTGTTAAGCGCTTACTATGTGCAAAGCACTGTTCTAAGTGCTGGGAAGGTTACAAGCTGATCAGGTTGTCCCATGGGGGGAGCTTACAGTTTTAATCCCCATTTTACGGATGAGGGAACTGAGGCACAGAAAAGTGAAGTGACTTGCCCAAAGTCATACAGCTGGGATTTGAACCCATGACCTCTGACTCCAAAGCCAGGGCTCTTTCCACTGAGACATGCTAATGGTTGCCATCACTGTCAGGGTGGGCACAGGGTAATGAGAGGGTTGCCTCTTGGGGGTTAGTGGGTCAGTGGGTTCTTGGAGGGGGAATCTGCTCTGGAGTAAAATGAAAGCCTTTGGAATAAATAATAGTATCTGAGGTATTCGTTTTATGTGTAAAGCACTGTCCTATGCACTGGAATAGGTACAGGGTAATCAGGTCCAACATGGGGCTCACAGTCTAAGTAGGAGGGAGAATTGGTATGGAATCTTCATTTTGCAGAAGTGGGAACTGAGGCACAGAGAAGTGAAGTGACTTGCCCAAGGTCACACAGCAGACAGGTGGCAGAGCCGGGATTAGAATCCAGGGTCCTTGACTCCCAGGTGTATGCTCTTTCCACAAGGCCATGCTGCTACTTCTTCACTTGGACCTAGCCGAGAAGGAGAGTGGCCTAGTGGAAAGTCCACAGGACTAGGAGTCAGGAGTCAGCAGACTTGCCTGCTGGGTGACCTTGGGCAAGTCATGTAACTTCAACCTCAGTTTCCCATGTGACAGAGACTGTCTGAGTGTATCTAACCCAGCGCTTAACACTGTGTTCGGCACATAGTACATGCTTAACAAATACCATGATTATTTGCTGGGAATGTGTCTAGCAACTCTGTTGTATTGTACTCTCCCAAGTGCTTAGTACTGTGCTGTGCACACAGGAAGCACTAAATAAATCCCACTGATAGATTTATCATTTAGTAGTAGATCACCATTAGTAGCTAATTTTCCCATTAAATACTGAGCACCCCTAGTAGTATGTTGTTTGGGAAAGGCAGAGACAACATTGGCATAGTAAAATGGACAGTACCCAAGCATTCATTAAGGATCAGGATCTGTGGGCTTATGGGGGACCAGGGATGGGGGTGGGGGGGGGGCCAACACTTTAATGTAAAGTGAGAAAAAGAAAAAAAACGCTTCTTATCCGTGCTGATGCCTCGCAGCCTTGGGAACAACGCTGCATTGTTCTGACTTGGGCCTGGAAGGGCAAGTGGAGAGGAGCGGGGAATCTCCCGACTCGTACTTGGCAGATCTTCCCAGCCCTGGACTCTTCCGAGCAGACTGAGACAAACTGTACTCTCAGAATGCTCATCTTGAGCTCCAGTCCAGTGCTCTCCCTGCCCAACTGCGGGCCCGGGGAGACGCCCGTTTAGAATAACCACTGCCATCTGGCCTTGGGATTCCGACAAAACTACGACTGGGGACAGAATTGTGATTTTTGGGTTCCATGGTGGACACCCAGCAGAGAAGGGGTGCATCTTGCCTGCAAGGCCATGCTCCTTGGGCTGGGGCAGAGTGAATCCCTAGGTCACCCCTGAAGCTGACTCTCTTGTGTGGCAGCAGGCTGCATTAGCAGTCAAGGTATTGGACCAGCTGTGTTTACATATCTCTAGTCATTCAAAGTAAATGATCTTTGTTCTGATAACAATGGAGTGTGTTGTACTTTGCATTCACAAGCACCATCAAAAAATCCATTCTTTGGCTATCATCCAAAAACGACAATGGCAAGAACATGATTGAATTGGTGATTTTTTTTTTCTTTTTGCCTCATGTGTTGTTTTTGTAAGACCCAAACTGTACTCGAGCACCACTGAGATTTACAAATTGAGGGAAATATTAGGTAATAATCAAAGAAAAGCAAATTGAAAGTTTAAATATAGCTGTCAGGCTCGAGACCAGATGGTCTGTTGGATCATGAAGCATTAGCTGGAAAGTGATTATTCTTGAAAGCCTACATCTTCACCTGCTGTTTATCACGCAGGAATGCTGACATATCCTGACCTGCTGTCTGTGGGGAGAGGGGAAGTTAGCATTGTAGACATGGCCTCTGCTTAGAGCTTTTTAAGACAGGCTTATTATTACTACTATTTGATGAAGAAAAGCAATGCCAAATAATTATTACTTTTTGGAGTGGGCTGGGAGTCACCTAGAGCTAAATTTGGGAAGTCAGGGAATCCCAGCTCTGCCACTTACCTGCTGGGTGCCCACGGACAAGTCACTTAACTTCTCTGTGCCTCAGTCTCCTCATTTGTAAAATGGAGATTAAATTACTGTTCTTCCCATGTGGGATAGGGATTGTGTTCATTCTGATTGTGTTGTGCTTATCCCAGTGCTTAGTGCAGTGTTTGCTGCTTAAAATATGCCAGTAGTAGTAGGAGAAGCAGCGTGGCTCAGTGGAAAGAGCACGGACTTTGGAGTCAGAGGTCTTGGGTTCAAATCCCAGCTCCATCAATTGTCAGCTGTGTGACTTTGGGCAAGTCACTTCACTTCTCTGTGCCTCAGTTCCTTCATCTGTAAAATGGGGATTAAGACTGTGAGCCCCCCCGTGGGGTAACCTGATCACCTTGTATCCTCCCCAGCGCTTAGAACAGTGCTTTGCACAAAGTAAGTGCTTAATAAATGCCATTAGTAGTAGTAGTAGTAGTAATAATAGTAGTAGTGATACAGCAAGAATATTGGTCCAGTCAGGAGAGGGCTTCATGACCCAGACGTGCAGATTGAAGGTATGAGGCAAAGAAATGGACACAATGCAAAAAAACCCTACATTATTTAATAAACTAGACAGAAACTGAATTAGGATAAATTCAGTAGGGTGAATGAAAGATTTTCCAAAATGAAGCAATCACTTTCTAGAGTGGATTTGCAAAAGAGCCCATTGAATAAGTATGTATTGGCAGAAGGACTGTAAATCCAATGGCACTTCAGGTTGGGGCAGAAGAGGGAGGACAGGCCATCAAAAGGAGTCTTAGTTCAGGAAGACTTTGTCTTTCACCAGCTTGCAGAAGGGAGCCTCATACCTTGGTAACTCTGATACCTGGGAGCTCATAGCGGGTTCTAGATTATCGAGGTCCTCAGTGGCTGCTCTGTTTCATGGACATTTTATGCCCATCAATACTAGTATCAGGCACTGATAGTGCTTAGTAAAAGGAAGGGTGGAGTGAGGGGAGAAAGATGAGGATTAACAGGAGCAAGAGGAGGAGGAAAAAGAAAAAAAGAGAGAAGGGAAGGAGGAGCAAGAGGAGGAGAAGGAGGAAGAGGAATAGGAGCAAGAGGACAAGGGAAAAGAGAAAAAGAGGAGGAGAAGGACAAGAGGAAGAGGAGCAGAAGCAAGGGGAGGAAAAAGAGAAGGTAGAAAAAGAAGAGAAGAAGGAGCATGAGAAGAAGGAAGAGGAGGAGGAAAAACAGAAGGGAGAAATAGAAGCAGTGAGAAGCAGCATGGCTCAGTGGAAAGAGCACGGGCTTGGGAATCAGAGGTCATGGGTTCAAATCCCAGCTCTGCCAATTGTCAGCTGTGTGACTTTGGGCAGGTCACTTTACTTCTCTTTGCCTCAGTTACCTCATCTGTAAAATGGGGATGAAGACTGTGAGCCCCCCGTGGGACAATCTGATTACCTTGTAACCTCCCCAGTGCTTAGAACAGTGCTTTGCACATAGTAAGTGCTTAAATGCCATCATTATTATTATTATTAAATAGAAGAGAAAAGGGAGTAATGGGAGGAGCAGGTAAAGAAAGAGAAAAAGTAGGAAAGGAAGAGGAGGAGGAGCTGGATAAGGAAAAAAAGGAGGAGGAAGAGGAGGCTGCAGCCAGGGTGGCTTTCCTGCAGTTTCATTCCTGTAGATACAATTCCTGTGCTCTCTCCCCGCCCCTATGGCCTGGCTCATAAGGAGCCAGCTGGACTGGATTGACCAGCCAGAGAGAAGCTATTCTCTGGGTCCCCGCGACTCTGACGGCCAGAGAGACATCTCCATTCTCAGTTCCCTGCTATTAATCAACACCCTTGGAGTCCTTGACTGAAAGTTGACATTTCGTTTTGTTTTCTTTTTTTGTCTTAGAGATTAAGAGAAAAATGACAATGCACAATGAACAACCACTTTGACTTCAGGCTGTGGCCAGAAATCCTCCTCATCATCACCATCGCCAGACACCTCTTCCATTTCTCTTGGACCCTTTGGCCTTAACTTGTCTTCTGTGTCCCCTTTGATGCCCAATAATAATAATGGCATGTATTAAGTGCTTACTATGTGCAAAGCACTGTTCTAAACGCTGAATCTAGGTCCAGGACATTCTGAGGAGCCTAGGGAAACTGTTTTAGTTGGCCAGGTGGGTGCAGAGTTGGGGAGTTGGTCAAAAAGATGGACGGATGGAAATGTAGTTGGGCAGACAGTCACCACCATTTCCTAAGCGCCAGGAGCTAGGCACATGCTGCTATGGGGCACAGCCAGCAGAGGGATAATCAGTCCGTCATTCAGTGGTATTTATAGAGCATTTACCTTGTGCTGAGCACTATATTAAGCACTTGGGAATGTAGAATACAGTTGATAGACTTAATCCCTGCCCTAAAGGAGCTTACTGTCTAACAGAGGAGCTCCCACTCTCACACAGGAGCTCACAGTCTGGTGCTGAAGCCCAGTACCTAGAGGGATTTGGAGACTGGGCTGGGTTTTGGGCAGCTGTTCTTCACCCATGGCACCCATTGATTGCAGAGCACTTTACTCTGCCCCTCCTGTGTGCAGAATGCTGTACTGAGCTCCTACTCTGGGTAGAGGCCGAATTGAGTATCGAGTGCTTAGTGTGAGCAGAGTACTGTACTAAGCTCTTGGGGGAGTGCGATGAAACAGAATTAGCAGACATAATGATAATAATACGTATTATTATTATTATGGTATTTGTTAAGCTCTTACTATGTGCCAAGCACTGTTCTAAGCACTAAGGCCGATGAAAGGTACTAGGGTTGACTCCTGCTGCCCAGGTGAAATTTGCAAGTTAGTGATTTCCCTGCAGTCATCCTGTTATTTCAGAGAAGAGTCAGAATTAGCCAGTAAAATGAGGGACCTGGCCCAGAAAGAGCACAGACATGGGAATCAGAGGATCAGCATTCTAATCCTGGCTCTGCTGGGTGACTTTGGGCAAATCACTTAACCTCTCTGTGACTCAGATTCTTCTTTTTTCCTCTTAGATTGTTAGCCTCAGGGACTGTGTCTAACCTGATTATCTTACATCTATCCCAGCACTTAGGACAGTGCTTGGCACAGAGACTAAGTGCTTAACAAATATCACAGTTATCATTATTCACTAAGAGAAGATGAGGATGATCTGTTTGCTCTAGATAACTGTTGGATCTTTTGAAAGTAAAGGCTCTGCAAACATTTGAAGTTTGTTATATCCCTGTAAGTGTTGTTTTAGCTTTCCATGCTGAGTCCCTCCCAGGCTACGGGGTCTCCAGTGGTGATGGGCAGGGGTCAAGTATTCAAATAAAAAGGGTTGAAAAATATTGATTCTGGGGATGCCCATTTGGGAGGTTTAATGTGTAATATGCTACCTCTGGTCTGCTCTGTTGTCTGCCAAGTAGAGCTAAAAGCCTCAGAGAAAATTTACATGTGGGGGTAGAAGCGTTACCTTGTAGACAGGATATGGGCCCGGGAGTTATGGCATCAGAATTTTAATCCTGGCTCTACCATGTGCCTGCTGTGTGACCTTGGACAAGTCACTTGACTTATTTGTGCCTAGGTTTCCTCTTGTGTGCAGTGGGGTTTAAATACCTGTTCTCCCTCTTATTTAGACTGTTAGTCCCGTGTGAGACAGGGAATCATGTCTGATTTGATTGTCTTGTATCTACCCCCATACTTAATTACAGAGCTTGACACACGGTAAGCGCTTAACAAATGCCACAATTATTATGTAAATATTAATGAGCAATCTAACTAGCTTTGAAAAGATCTGCTGGCCCTTCCAAAGCTGATCTCAGAGGGTCTCCTTTAGACTTACACACTTCAGCATTGAAATAAGCTCACTGATCAGCAGAGAAAGTGCCAAATAGTTTACCAGGGGCTGTTCTTGGCAGAAAATGAAGCATTCTGAGGTGCTTTTAAAGAAGTCTTCTAAGATGACTGTTCATAAGATGGACATATCTGGCGCCCAGGGGGCTACTAATATGATATGTGTTTACAGGGAGAGGAAGAGACAAGAAGAGGAGGTTGGGTAAAGGTGGCAGAGGAACATCACACATGCAGGTCAGGCCAACTGCCAATGAAAAAATGCTTAAGAAAGTCATTTGTTTGAATGCACAAACGGGATTAGAGCATGGTGGGGATAACCTTTCAGAAGACAATAGCGAGCGAGAGAGAGAGAGAGAGAGAGAGAGAGTTGAGCCCTACAAAGGCAGAAGATGGCAGGGGATAAGAGCATCTCCGTACCTATAATTACAGCAAGCAGCCCAAGTCTAGTCTGGACACTTAGTTCTGCAGGCCTGCACTCTGAGGATCTGCCAAACTGCAAGGAAGAGGGTGGGGCAAGGCAGATGGTACCGTTGACTCTGTTTTCTCCTTTGCAAATTCAACATTAGCTCACGGTAGTCACTTTGGGCCAGGTGCAATCCAAGAGTGGTAGGGGTGGACTCGGCTTGGATCAGGGAGCTGCATGGAACAGCATCCTGGACTGCCTTCAGGAAGCCCTGACTTTAGGGGCCCGTCCTTTGGGGAAGAAAAATGCTGCCTTGCAACTAGGCCCTTTGGGGCAAACCAGTGGAGGTTCTCGTATCCTCAACAGTCTCGAGCTCAGGGAGACCGACCAGCTTCTGCCCATAGCCGACGTTGGAGGACTTTGGAATTGTCATTTCACTGTCACTACCATTTGCCTGCTTTGAGAGGTCTTGGCCAGGCCAGGGAATCCCAGCCAAAAGCCACTCCTCACCCGTGTGGTGGAAACCACCCGAGAATATTTTTGCACCTTCCCTGGTTTTGTGATCCGTGGGAAGTGTTTTTGCCCAGCTCTGTAAGTCACCATTGGAATATTGTAAAAGGTAATCGTGAGTCACGTCTGCTGAACTGCTCCTTGCATTGATTTGCAGTGGTCTGGGGTGCTGCAGAACAAGGAAACAGTGTTGTGGCTACTAGATAAAATGGCTCTTGCGGCCAGTGCGGGAGATCAGAGCAAATGCTACTGAGGATTCTAATCTGCTACTCAACTGGCTAGCTCTTCTTGCCCGGCTAAAGGCTGTGATTAGTCTATTGTTTGGGAAGTGGGAGGTCAGCCAATCTGTGCCCTCATTCAGAGAAAAAAATGGATGTTGTAAATGTGTCTTCAGGGATCTCTTCCTCAGCTGCTTGCCCGTGCTGAAAATGATCAACCATTTCTTATGACTTGGCATATTCATTCATTCGTTCAATCATATTTATTGAGTGCTTACTGTGTGCAGAGCACTGTATTAAGCTCTTGGAAAGTACAATTCAGCAATAGAGACAATCCCTGCCCACAGCAGGCTTACAGTCTACAAGGGGGAAGACAGACATCAAAACAAGTAAACAGGCATCAATAGCATCAGCATAAATAAACAGAATTATAGATATATACACATCAAAACAAGTAAACAGGCATTAATATAAATAGAATTATAGACATGTACATATATACACAAGTGCTGTGGGGCAGGGGGGTAGAGCAAAGCTAGTGAGTCGGGGCAGTGGGGAGGGAAGTGAGAGCTGAGGAAAAGGGGGCTTAGTCTGGGAAGGCCTCTTGGAGGAGGTGAGCCTTCAGAAGGGGGGAAGTGTGATTGGCGGATTTGAGGAGGGAGGGCATTCCAGGCCAGAGGTAGGACGTGGGCCAGGGGTCGATGGCGGGACGGGCAAGAACGAGACATAATAAGAAGGTTAGCACCAGAGGAGCGGAGTGTGCAGACTGGGATGTAAAAGGAGAGAAGGAAGGTGAGGTAGGAGGGGGCAAGGTGATGGAGAGTTTTGAAGACAATAGTGAGTATTGGCTAAGCACTTGCTAACTGCCGAGCGCTGTCCTAAACACTGAGGATAGATACAAGGTAATCAGATCAGACATAGTCCCTGTCCTGCATGATGCTCACAGTCTAAATGGGAGGGAGAATTAACCCCCCATTTTACAGTTAGGGAAACTGAGGCTCAGTGAAATTAAGTGATTTGTCCAAATTCGCACAGCGAGCGAGGGGTGGAGTTGGAATTAGAACCCAGTTCCTCTAGCACCCAGGCCGAGGATCTTTCCACTAGATCATACTGCATTTTACTTTATGTCTGCAGGGCCACAGTGGTGAAAAGATGGGGGACCTTCTGGGGAAACTGGTGGATTCTTGTCCTGGGAGACTTTGAGCTGGGACCCTCACCATTCTGGACCTTAGTTTACTCATCTGTGAAATGGGCATAGAGCCACATTGTCACCCCCTCCAAGGAAAGCAGCGTGACCTAGTGGAAAGAACATGAGCCTGCAAGTCAGGAGACCTGGTTTCTAATCCTGGCTCTCCCACTTGTCTACTGTGCAGGTAACTTGTCTGTACCTCAGCTTTCTCATCTGTAAAATTGGGATCAAATGCTTGTTTTCCCTCCCCCTTGGGCTGGGACACAGATTGTATCCGATTTGCCCATACGGTATCTACCACAGGGTTTGGTGCATAGTAATTGTTAACAAATGCCACAGTTAAATATGAACAAGGAAGCCAAGCAGTCACTTTAGTAACCCGAAGTGCCTCATGTGCTCATGAAGGACATGATGTGAAAGCCTCGGATAACCTGAAGGCGTTTTCCGCAAAAAGCACCAGGAAGGGGTTCAGAAATGACCTCCCCGGCATTTACGGAAGAGAAGCGTCTCAGTTTTCTGAAAAGAGGAGCCTGGTGCATTTCTGAGATTCTTTCGAATTGTTTTGCTTTCTCCCAGACTCAGGGGGCAGTGTTTCTTTGCAACAAAAGAGGCTGAGCAGGAAAGGTGCCCACTCCGGAGAGCACATATCCAGGAGAGAAAGAAAACATTTCAGGAGGGCTGGTGCAGCAGGCCTGCTGAGGCAGGTTTTGCTACTCAAAGGCCTTCTGCAGGGCTTTAAAAAATAAATAATTTCCCGAGAGCTTGCCACATCCCCAGGCCAGTGTGTCACCAAGGAAACGCCAAGAACAGCACCTCTCCCAAACCACCGAGGAGGTGGGTTGGTCAGGGGGCCCAGGCTCAAACCCGGACCGGTGCCAGAAACGGCAGCAAAGGCAGGGAGCTTCGGGTGGCGGCAGACTCGGCCCACCGCTCAGCCCGGCCGGGGCAGATATCTCACCCCTCGGCCTCTCCGTGAGGCAGACGGACGGACTCGCCTTTCAGAAATGCTGCGGTGAATTGAGGGCTGCCAGCGCCCAGGGTTGGCAGATTGCTGGGCTCAGAGCACTCTGCAGATTCACCAGGCTAGGGTCCATGTCCCAGAAACCCTGCTGCCAGCCAGTGCTGACCGGCCTGGCACTTTGGCGTGTGGGCCACTGCCTGGCTTCAGGGCCTTGAGACAGACCTGAGTGTGGGCCCATCCCTCATGGAGCTCGGCATATGCTCCACCACTTGTCTGCTGCTTTGTGACTTCAGTCAAGTCACTTCACTTTGCTGTACCTCAGTGACCTCATCTGTCAATTGGGAATAAAGACTGTGAGTCCCATGTGGAACAGGGACTGTGTCCAACCCGATTTGCTTGTACCTACCCCACTGCTTAGTACAGTGCCTGGCACATAGTAAGCGTGTAAAAATATTATTATTGTTATATGCTGTAATGGGGAAGATGGGCAGACAGACAAATCCATGCAGACACACAGAAGTGCCAGGCCTCAGAGGGCCCCAGCACTCATGACAGAGATCCTCAATCAACAAACAGCCAGTGGTATCTGTTGAGCACTTATTGCATGCAGAACCCTGTACTAATCGCTTGAGAGAGTACACTAAAGTGAGTAAATATGATCCCTGCTCTCCAGGAGCTTATAATCTAGAGGGAGAGATGGACATTAAAGTAAATTACAGCCAGAGGATGCAAGAGAGTATAAAGATATGTGCATAAATATTGTGGGAGCAGGGGATGGGGTCAGTACCTAAGTACCTAGGGGGTAATAATGAGGACAGTATTTGTTAAGTGCCTACTGTGTGTCAAGCACTGTTCTAAACACCAGGGTTGTTACAAGGTAATCAGGTTGGACACGGTTCCTGTCCCACGTGGGGCTCACAGTCTAAGCTGGGGGGATGACAGCTATCGAATCTCCATTTTGCAGATGAGGAAAATGAGGCTGAGAGAAGTGTAGTGACTTACCCAAGTGCAGACAAGTGGTGGAGTCGGGATTAGCACCCAGGTCCTCTAACTCCCAGGCCCATTTTCTTTCCATAGGCAGCGTAGTAGGAATGGAAAATAGGATGCGGATATGAAAAATTAGACAGGGAAGGATAACCTGGAGAAAGATCCCTCAAATTCCAGTCCACCGCCCGGGTGCCAATGGAGTGGGGAGGGCAGAATAATGGGCTGCTGCAGCCTCAGGACTTCTGCAGGGATTGAGCCTTGTTAGAGAAGCTCCCTGACTTTGGGTCTGGATGCTCTCCGAGCTATGGATCATGCTCTCCCTGCCCTGGGTTTAATGCCCCCTCCTTTCCTCTCCACCTCTGTATCAAAAAGAAACTCCTTCCCATTGGCTTCAAAGCACTCAGTTGCCGCCTCCTACCTCACCTCGTCGCTCTCCTACTACAACCCGGCCCTCACACTTTGCTCCTTTAAAGCCAGCCTACTCACTGTACCTCGATCTCATATATCTTGCTGACACCTTCCTGCCCATGTCCTGCCTCTGGCCTGGAATGCCATCTGTCTTCATCGCTGACAGGCAATTACTGTCCCCACTTTCAGAGCCTTAATGAAGGCTCATTCCCTCCAAGAGGTTTTCCCTGAGTAAGCCCGCCCTCATCTCATCTCCAACTCCCTTCTGCATCGCCCTGATTTACTCCCTTTATTTACCCCTCTTTCAGCCTCAAAGCACTTAGGTACATCTCCATAATTCATTTATTTAGATTAATGTCTGTCTCCCCCTCTAAACAGCAAGCTCGTTGTGGGCAGGGAATGTGGCCAACTCTGTAATCTTGTATTCTTCCAAGAGCATAGTATAGTCCAAGAGCTTAGCACAGTGCACCACACACAATAAGCACTCAGTAAGTATGATTGATTAACTGATCCTCTCCACCTAACCACTGACCTCCCCTCCTTCCAAATTCTATTTAGAACCTTATTCCTCTTCCTTTTCCTCCTTCTTCTCCTCCTCCTTTTCCTGGAAGCTCCTTAAAATTAATACCACCTTACTCCTTCCAATCACTCCAGACGTCCTAAAGCACTTCTATATAACCCTGGACTTATCTTTCACCCTGTATGGCTCTTGTACGCTCTGCCCCTGCCACCTGTACATGTACATCTGTCTATTTGTGTTTGTCTCATCTCTCTCAGGAGAGGACAAGGACCACATCTCGTTCTTTCTCTGTAATGTTCCATTGCTCCTAGCTAGGTGCTCTATCCACAGCAGTGCTAAATAAATATTGTTGACTGAAAATATTCCAGTCCCCGCCTAGAGACCTGGAAGAATCAGGCCCACTGGAGAAATCTGAAATATAAACATGAAAAAGTGCCAGGTCCTAAGCTCACCAGGTCAAGTCGTCCTCCCGGAGCTAAACTCGCAGTGCCAAATGCATAGCCCAATCTCGACTCGGCCCATTTTACCACGTGAGCCAGCAGCAGCCACGAAACTCTCAATATCCACAATGGGCCACTGGTTGAGCCATTGCTGTAGAGGAGAAGATGCCCCCCTGCCACACAGGAAGCTGGCACCGTTTTTATTTCATGGTATTTGTTAGGTGCTTACTATGTGCCGGGCACTGTTCTAAGCACTAGGGAAGATACAAGCTTATCAGGGTAGGCACAGTCCATGTCCCACCTTGGGCTGCCAGTCTTCATCCCCTCTTTACAGATGAGGTAACTGAGACATAGAGAATAACTGTGAAGATGTAGCGTGCCTAATGGATAAAGCAGTGTCGCAACACAGCCTGCGTTACTGTATGAGCCTCTTCATGCTCTCCCTGCCTCCAGCCTCCCCACTTCAGTGGATTCCCCACATTGCTGCAGAGATCAACGTCTCGAAGCATCGCTCAGCGGTCATCTGTCTGCTCCTCGAAACCTCCAATGACTACCCATTTCCCTCCAATGCACGTCTAAATGTCTCACAGTAGATTTCCTTTTTCTGGAACATCTCCAGCTTGCTCTCCAACTCACTGTAGCTTATCTTCCGACTCTACCTCCCCCTTGACTCTCTCACCTCTGATCCCTTGTTTACAGAGTTCCCCTGGCTCAGGACTCTGCCAGATGACAACTTGCCCCATCTTCAAAGCTCTCCTAAATTATCTTCTTTACGCAGCCTCCCCCAAATAATTCTCAACACCGCAGTCATGTCAGCCTAACCCCCACCCTTAGAACTGAGGTATATTCATCCAGTTATCAGCACTTATATACATATGTATATTTTTATTTCTGTTTTTCATGTGATTATTCAATTACACATGTAACTATTTTTACTGAAGTATTTGCACTACTTTTTATAGCCTTTTTCATCCATTTTTTCCTCCTGTGTCTGTCTCCCCTGCTAGACTGTAAGATTCTTGAAGGCAGGAATTATGTCTACTCTCTTTTTACACTCTCAAGGACTTAGTAGAGTAAGTGCTCAATAAATAGTGTTGATTCATAATAAATCTTTTTTGTTTGACTTTGTCCCCACTAGAAATATTAATAATTGTGGTATTTGTTAAAGGCTTACTAGGTGCCACGTACTATATTAAGCACCGGGGTAGATACAAGGTAATTGGGTTGGACACGGTCCCTGTGTCACACAGGGCTCATAATCTTAATCCCCATTTTGCAGATGAATTACTGAGGAACAGAGGAAGTAAAATGACTTGCCCAAGGTCACGCACCAGACAAATTGCAGAGCCAGGATTAGAACCCAGGTACTTCGTACTCAATAGGTAGTCAGTGAATACCGTTGATTGCTTGATTGACAGTCTAATCAGGATAAACCCAGTGGAATCCCCAGCCAGATGCAGGACTATTTAATCAATCAATCAATCAATCAATCGTATTTATTGAGCGCTTACTATGTGCAGAGCACTGTACTAAGCGCTTGGGAAGTACAAATTGGCATCACATAGAGACAGTCCCTACCCAACAGTGGGCTCACAGTCTAAAAGGGGGAGACAGAGAACAGAACCAAACATACCAACAAAATAAAATAAGTAGGATAGAAGTGTACAAGTAAAATAAATAAATAAATAAATAAATAGAGTAATAAATATGTACAACCATATATACATATATACAGGTGCTGTGGGGAAGGGAAGGAGGTAAGACGGGGGGATGGAGAGGGGGACGAGGGGGAGAGGAAAGAAGGGGCTCAGTCTGGGAAGGCCTCCTGGAGGAGGTGAGCTCTCAGCAGGGCCTTGAAGGGAGGAAGAGAGCTAGCTTGGCGGATGGGCAGAGGGAGGGCATTCCAGGCCCGGGGGATGACGTGGGCCGGGGGTCGATGGCGGGACAGGCGAGAGCGAGGTACAGTGAGGAGATTAGTGGTGGAGGAGCGGAGGGTGCGGGCTGGGCAGTAGAAGGAGAGAAGGGAGGTGAGGTAGGAGGGGGCGAGGTGATGGAGAGCCTTGAAGCCCAGGGTGAGGAGTTTCTGCTTGATGTGCAGATTGATCGGTAGCCATTGGAGGTTTTTGAGGAGGGGAGTAATATGTCCAGAGCGTTTCTGGACAAAGATAATCCGGGCAGCAGCATGAAGTATGGATTTAAGAGATGGGTACTCCTTTCTCTTGCCCTCTCCCCTTCTCGCACCTCTTGTCTGTTGGACTTTGGAAAGAGCACGGGCTTTGGAGTCAGAGGTCATGGGTTCAAATCCTGGCTCTGCCAATTGTCAGCTGTGTGACTTTGGGCAAGTCACTTAACTTCTCTGTGCCTCAGTTACTTCATCTGTAAAATGGGGATTAAAACTGTGAACCTCCAGTGGGACAACCTGATCACCTTGTAACCTCCCCAGCTCTTAGAACAGTTCCTTGCACATAGTAAGCCCTTAATAAATGCCATCATTATTATTATTATAATGCATCCGGCTGTCTGAGGGCAGGGACAAGGAGGCTGTTGGCAATACCAGGATCAACTCACTGAGATCCAGTGACCTGTTTTCTCCTTAATGGGATCTACCCACTCAACTTTTACCCCCTTGATGCCTGAAATATGTTTTGTTTTGTTCACTAACAAAATATTGTTGAGAAAGTGCTTTGCTTCTCACATCATCCCCATTTCCATCCACGTAATATATTGAGTACCTACTGTGTGCAGAGCCCTGGACTAGGACCCTGTTGTGTGCAGAGCACTATGGAAAACACCAACTGTGCAGACCTGTGTACTAGGCCCTCGAGGGAGGCTTGCAGTATAATAGGGGAGACGACAAGATCCAAACTGCCAAATATACAATAGGTAATGAGGAAAAGCGTGACTACAAATGATAAAATCAAAAATAAGCAAATAAATAGAAAATGAATCAATACACAGATAGGCACAAAGGTGCCCATGGGGCTGATGGGGAGGATTGCCCTCCCTCTGCCCATCCGCCAAGCTAGCTCTCTTCCTCCCTTCAAGGCCCTGCTGAGAGCTCACCTCCTCCAGGAGGCCTTCCCAGACTGAGCCCCTTCCTTCCTCTCCCCCTCGTCCCCCCTCCATCCCCCCCATCTTACCTCCTTCCCTTCCCCACAGCACCTGTATATATGTATATATGTTTGTACATATTTTTTACTCTATTTATTTTATTTGTACATATCTATTCTATTTATTTTATTTTGTTAGTATGTTTGATTTTGTTCTCTGTCTCCCCCTTTTAGACTGTGAGCCCACTGTTGGGTAGAGACTGTCTCTATATGTTGCCAATTTGTACTTCCCAAGTGCTTAGTACAGTGCTCTGCACATAGTAAGTGCTCAATAAATACGATTGATGATGATGATGATGATGATTGCAACCAGGATGGAGACTTAGTCAAGTCATGGGACCTCTATAATGTAAGTGGATGTGCTGGTGGGTGAATCAGCCTATTAATGGAAGATATTTATTGAACGCTTTCTGGGTGCAGAGCACTTACTTAGTGCTTGGGAGAGTACCATAGAGTTGATAGGCACAATACCTGCCCTCGAGGAGGTTACGTCTGTTGGATCTTTAGGCTCTTCGTTTTTACAATACCATTTCCTTTTGTTTTTTCACTTCCTTTATACTTTTTCTATGCCCTTCTCAGGCAAGAATACGGGTCTGGTCCAGAATTCTGGGACCAGAATGCTTGATCGATGTGCCTGATTTCAAATTCTTGTCCCGATTGCAATGTGGAGAAAGGTTTGACCATGTTGGTAGCAAGACTTTTCCAGGACAACCTGGTGACAGAAGGAGAAAGCCTGGGGCTTCTCTGTTCCTCCTCGCCCTCAATAGACTGCAAAGCCATTCCCTTCTCACAGTGGAGCCGGGTCCAACTGGTCCCTCCAAATGTTAAGGAATTGGTTAGCCTTCCCTGACTAACCTCTCATCTCCCTACCCTGTTTCCTCTCCCTTCTGCATCATTTATGCACTTAATTCCATACCCTCTAAGCACTTCAAGGCCTGAGAGTCAGAAGAACCTGGGTTCTGATCCCAGTTCTGCCTCTTGTCTACTGTGTGACCTTGGACAAGTCACTTAACTTCTCTGGGCCTCAGTTACCTCACCTACAAAACATGGATTAAGACTGTGAGCCCCGTGTGGTACAGGAACTGTGTTCAACCTGATTATCTTGTATCTACCCCAGCGCTTAGAACAATGCTTGACACATAGTAAGCCCTTAACAAATACCATCATTATTACCCCACCTCCACCCTCACAGCACGTATATGTGTATTCTTACATTCCCATTGCTTCCCTCCCATCTGTAACTTATTTTTATACCTGTCTCCCCCACTATATTGGAAGCCTTTTGAGGGCTGGGATCATGTTTACCTATTCTATTGTACTCTCCCAATAACTTTTTACAGTCGTCTGCACACAGTAAGCATTCAAAAAAATACCACTGATTGGTTGAGTGATTGAATGATGATCCGCTACTTGGTTAAAGGGGAACTACTTCTGAAGACCTGTCTCCCCATCTTTAAAACAGAAAGACCAGTACTTTTTCCTCTACCCCTTCACAGCAATGTGGGGAAGATGAATAGGAGTCTAGTAAATAGTCTAGCTTCTACCTAGTGCACTCTCCCAGGTGCCCAGACCACATCTCTGCACAGAGTAGATGTTCTGCAAACACTACTGATTGATTACTTGATTAAAGAGTTTTAAGTCCCTTAAGGGAAAGGCACTCAATAAGTTTAAGGCATATTTTTTCCACAGGAAGAGTAAATGTTTGGGGAACATTTTCTGCATATCTCAAGTGTAGCAACTTCCACCGTGGTGATTATTTCTCCACTGTAAAACCACCTGCAAAATCACCAGAGAAACCTAATATTTTTTGCTGGTTCTAAAAAGTCAGAGGAAAGTGTTTTCCTGCATTCTTCAGGTTAAACAGACCTAGGCGTGGTCCAGCTGGCTTTTCGCAGCACTTACTTCCTGTTGTTCCTGTTCTGCAAAGTGCACTACTGCAAGCAGAACGAGCGAAAACCAACCTAATTCAAACTTTGTTCTAGTGTTTGAACAGCTAAAACACATTTTGTACAAATGAAGACTCCTGCCAGTCTTGATGGACGTGGATGTAATGAAGTATTAATCTCTTTTTAGAAGCTGTCGGCAAAATGATATTCTGTTTTTGGCATGTCTCGGAGTCGTTCCTAAACAAACAGAGGGGCGGGAGGGGGCCATGGGGGTGGGGGGATATGGAGAAATATTCCTCAGAGAAACAAAAGCATCTCTGGCCGGCAGAGTTTGACAGAGATGAGGCATTTCAGCTGGGCCTCCTGCCACACAGCTGCAACCCACCACAACCATCCCTCTACCCCCCACCCCATCACCACCACCATCTTCTTCTAGACTGGAGACTGGTTTCCATAGGAAGACTGGTTTCCATATCAGCAAACTTGAGCTTGGTCAATGCTACCTGGTGGTTTCCAGTAGAGGAAGAACCCAGAGAGGATCGGTGCTCTTGGTCTGCTTTTCAATAGATGGAGGCAGAGTCCAGGCAACTGTCATCAATAGTAATTGCTGAAAGCCTACTGAGTGCAGATCTTTGTATCAGTCAATCAATCAATCATATTTACTGAGTGCTTACCGTGTGCAGAGTACATCAGTTAATCATATTGAGTGCTTACCATGTGCAGTGTACTGTACTAAGCTCTTGGGAGAGTACTACATAACAATATAACAGAGACATTCCCCACCGACAATGAGCTTACAGTCTAGAGGGTGAGACAGATATTATTATAAATAAGTAAATTTCCGGATATGTACGTAAGTGCTGTGGGACTGAAGAGGGGGATAATAAGAGAAGCAGTGTGGCTCAGTGGAAAGAGCATGGGCTTTGGACTCAGACGTTATGGGTTCAAATCCTGACTCCGCCAATTATCAGCTGTGTGACTTTGGGCAAGTCACTTAACTTCTCTGGGCCTCAGTTACCTCATCTGTAAAATAGGGATTAAGACTGTGAGCCCCACGTGGGACAACCTGATTGCCTTGTAACCTCCTCAGCGCTTAGAACAGTGCTTTGCACATAGTAAGCACTTAATAAATGCCATTATTAATTAATTAACTAAAGGGGGCAGATCAGGGAAGCACAGAAGGGAGTGGGAGCAGAGGGAAGGAAGGCTTAGGGAAGGCCTCTTGAACGATGCATCTTCAATAAAGCTTTGAAGGTAGGGAGTATATATATGGAGCACCTATTGTGTGCAGAGCACTGTACTAGGCGATTAGTGGGGTACAATGGAGATAAAAGACAGAGTCCCTGCCCGTCACAGTTACAGCTGAGTGGGGAAGACAGGCAGACCCAAATACACTTTGTATCCATATCTTTAAATTATATATTATAAATTACTTATATTAGTGACTGTCTCCCCCACTAGACTGTAAGCTCCTTGTGGGCAGGGAGTCCGCTAACTCTGTTTCACTGTACTCTCCCAAGCATTTAGTATAGTGTTCAGCACATACTAAGTGCTCGATACCATTGATTGATTGATGAGCAAGGATTTACGCACCTGTGATTGGGTCCTCCAATTCATGGGTCGAATGAGCCAAACCATCCATGCTGCTGGAGTTTGGTGATGGGAATGTCATTTAGTTGGGCTCTTAGTACTGCTCCCTTCCAATTATAGTTTGGAATCTGGAAAAAATCAGCATGGCCTAGTAATAATAATGATGGCGTTTATTAAGCGCTTACTATGTGCAAAGCGCTGTTCTAAGCACTGAGCACTGTTCTAGTAGATAGAGCACAAGCCTGGGAATCGGAAGGACCTGGGTTCTAAGCCAAAGCACTGTTCTAAGTGCTGAGCACTGTTCTAGTAGATAGAGCATGAGCCTGGGAGTCGGAAGGACCTGGGTTCTAAGCCCGGATCTGCCACTTGTCTGCTGCATGACCTTAGGTAAGTCATTTAACTTCTCTGGGCCTCATTTACCTCATCTGTAAACCGGGGATGCGGACTGTGAGCCCCAGCTGGGACACAGACTGTGTCCAACCTGATTATCTCTATCTACCCCAGTACTTAGTATAGTGCCTGGCACACAGTAAGCACTTGACAAATACCATAAAAAGAAAAATTCAGGAAGACAGTATCATTTTTAGCAGAAAAGGCCTGTGGAGATGCTTGGTTCCACTGACCCCAAAAGCTGTCTTCAGACTGTTCGTAATCATATTCACTTGAGCACTTATTGTATACAGAACCCTGTATTAAGTACTTGGGAGAGTACAACAGAGTTGGTAGACACATTCCTTGCCTATAAAGGGCTTTCTCAGTAACAAATAAATAGTTATATAGTTTTTCTTAGACTTCAGCCAATGTAATTAGATTGTAGACTCTGAGTTCCTTGTGGGCAGGGACTATGTCTACCAACTCTATTGCACTGTACATTCCCAAGAGCTTGGTACGGTGCTCTGCACACAGTAAGCATTCAGTAAATGCCAGTTCATTGATTGATTGATAATTATTCCCCTTTAATTGAGGTCAATCCAACTTTGGAGAAAGAAGTCTTGTACTGGGACTGGCTTTATGTCTTTTAAAACATATTCCAGTTATTTTTGTGCCAAAATTATTATTGGAGTGAAAAGGGCATCTACATTTGCAGAAGTTAAAGCACTGAGAGATTCAAGACCACATCACTTAATATTTGACCAGAAAGTTGCCACCTGTATAAACCAGAAGGAAATTGCTCTTCACATTCTGCAGTAAACTCACCTTGGGAAATTACCTGTTGGGTGAACCCGTTGGGGACTGAGGATCTGAGGGTTTTGCTGACCTTTTCTGACACAGGAAACCAATTCCCCCAGCCCAACGTGGTGTGAAAATGTTTAAAACCTTCATCCTGAAACATTCCAGACTTGTTAAGCAGAATGCTATAGTAGATGCATTCCTGAAACATCCATTGCTGTCTACTTTCTTAGGATTTGTGAAGTAAGGAAACAGCATAGCCTAGTGGAAAGAGCATGGGCCTGGGTGTCAAAGGACCTAGGTTCTAATGGCTCTGCTGATTGCTTGCTTTGTGACCTTGCACAAGTTTCCTAACTTCTCTGTTCTTCAGTTTTCTCACCTGTAAATGGGGATTCAATACTTGTTCTCCCTCCTACTTAGACTGAGGGCCACATGTGGGACGGGAACTCTGTCCAACCTGATAAAATTTGTATCTGCCCCAGTACAAAGAACAGTGTTTGAAACATAGTAAGCACTTAACAAATACAATAATAATTATAATGGTAATGAAAAAAATTGATGACCCATCTGCCCCACCACACTGGGGTAAATGCATTCAAATACAACACCATGTTTAAGTAAAAGCAAAACATTTCTTATTGTTTGTAAAAATTACTACAGTATGATTCATTCATTCATTCATTTTGAGCGTTTACTTTGTGCAGAGCACTGTACTGAGTGCTTCCTGAGGTGAGCATCAGATGATCCTCATGATAGCATTACTGGGATGGACCATTGGCCAGAGCAATGGATTCTGTCTCTGACAGGAGTACCAGGATGCTTGAAGGAACTATGTGATGGTTGTCCCCCAGAATGGTTAGGAATGGTCAAACCAGCACCATCCATCCAATACTCCAAACTTTTCCCTCTTCATCCCTACCTTTCCTTCTAATGATCTTTGAATTGATTGATGGATCAGGAGCCTCTTGTCCATGAGTTTTCCAAACCCCTAGGGAGCCTGTTGATAGATTTGGCTGTTCGACTTCCTGTGAAAATGAATTCCATATGCCTTCCCCGTGTTGGGTGGAAAAGTTTTGTTTTGCTTGTTTTGAGCCTGCCACTTTCAAGCATCGGAGTTATCCCTCATCCTGCTGAGCATGGTTCCTGGGAGTCAGGACACCTGAGTTCTAATTCCAACTCCACTACTTCCCTGCTGTGTGACCTTGTGCCTTGATTTTCTCACCTCTGAAACAGGGCTTTCCCCATCCTTTTAGCCTGTGAATCCCATGGGACTGTGTCTGATCTATCTACCTCCACATTTAAAACAGCACTGAACAAATATTATTATTATGATCATTACTACTATCACTGTGGGTTTTGAAACACAAAAATCCCTTGTTCATCCTGTCCACTCTTTTTATGGTTCTGTAAAACCTCAATCTCATCCTTTCTCAGCCTGTCTTTGTAGAATTTTTCAGTCCATAGAAGGTGATCCATCATCATCATTATCATCAACAATAAAATTCATTGAGCACTTATGGCTTACTGCCATCCCCCAATTTATCTTGGATTTTCATATAGGTAGCTTAGCAGGTTGGGGAGACCAGTGGAGATGCATTAAGAAACAGATCAAAGGAGATTCTGTGACTTCAAATCCAGCCATCAGTTCTAGCCTTCAGCTCAATCAATTAACGGTGTTTACTGAGTGCTTATTGTGTGCAGTGCACTGTACTGAGCACTTGGGAAAATGCAATACTCCCCTTCCTCCCAGCCCCACCCCATTCTTCCTGCGGGGATTTTTCACCCAGGGCCGCATCCTCCAATAGGTCTGAGGCATGGCAGTGAAAACACAGACACTGTTGTTTCTTCTAAGGAGGTGGACCACAACTTCTAGGTTGAGATGCTTCTGGACTTGGGCTTGGGCCGGCCCTGACCTGGAGCTAGGTTTGAGCCATGCTTCTCGCCACTTCAGCTTCTTCACCAATATCTTTCCCTTGGAGTTCTCCAGTGGGTGTTCTGGCTGACTGGTTTGGAGCTGGGGACAGCAAGGTGAATTTCTCACCTAGGCATCCTTCGCTGTTTGCTTGTAAATTCCAAGAGGAATTAGTGGAACTTGTTCTTTTTGAAACGCATTTCCTATTGAGTACACGCCCCTTCCACCCCCTTCCCCTCCCCACCAAACAACTCCCCTCGCCTTCCACCTCAGTGAAATTGGCCTGAAGACGCCCGCAACTTTTTTGACCTTCAGACCGCGGATTCCACATAACTCAGTGACAGAGCCATGAAACCCAGCCCTTTCATTTCGGCAAGTGGAGTGTAAGTGAAATAAGAATAGCGCCCTAGAGGTACAGAGTGTCGGGCCAAAATCCTGCCCTGGGACCAGTGCGACTGGCCCCTGGGATCAGTACACAGATCTAGGGCGAGAGCAGGCCTCCCTGTTTTAATTACAGAGCTACAGTATGTGGGTAAGAAACTTGGATTTGACAGCAGCAGAAGAAAGAGAATATTGTATGCCTTCAATCAGCTTTGTATTAGGAGATCCTTAAAGGGAAAATTATGTGAAAGAAAGAGGGAGGAAGAAAACAACAAGCTAGCAAGGACCCAATTTCAATATAATTTGGAGAAAATGACTGATTTGGGTTGGTCATGTTGCCAGAACAGATGACTCAAGGCTTCCAAACAAGAAATGGAAACCAGAAGGATGCCTAAAGCCTGGAAGAAGAACAAATTGTGAAGATATGATTGACTGTAATATTTCAAAATCAACTATCCCAAAGATGAGCTTGGACCGCTGCCCAGAACAGAATTGAATGGTGATGTTCGTTTAGGGCCTGTGACTGTTGAAATGAAATCAAATGTAGGAATTGTGTTCTCTTAGGTGGATGTGCATGTTATCACTTTCCAATTTCCCCAAACTGGGAATCTGATGTCACTTTCCCCATCACTCCTAATTTATGCTCCAGCAGGGATTGTTGTGGCCGCTCTAGATTCTTGCCGAATGCCAGTTCTTTAGCAAGAAGACCCCTATCCAAGTGAGAAACAGTGTGGCCTAATGGATAGAGTGTGGTAGTCAGTACTAAGCACTGGGGTAAATACAAGCAAATCAGGTTGGAAACAGTCCCTGTCCCCAATGGGGCTCACAGTCTTAATCCCCATTTGACAGATGAGGTAACTGGAGCCCAGTGAAGTGACTTGCCCAAGGTCAAACAGCAGACAAGTGGAAGAACCCAGAGTAGAACCCAGATTCTTCCGACTTCCAGATCTGTGCTTTATCGACTTGGCCATGCTGCTTCTTGAAGCCTTTATCTCCCATCTCCTGGTCCTGGTGCAGCCAGGGCCCACATGACCCCCAAGGTGGCCGAGCACCGGGTGGTCATAGTAGAAGCTCTTTGACCTTCTTCCCCCAGCTCTATGATACATTGAGCCTTCACTGAAGGGCACCAGACAGTGCTACCGCATCAGTGAGGGTGGTCACCGACTGTAGTGGACAGTGGGCAGGAGAGGCACCACTCTCTTTGAGCACAACCTTTGAGAAAATCAGGAAACCAAGAAACAGATGGGAAAACTGGGACAGGCCCTGAACACAAGCACGGGCTTGGGAGTCAGGAGGCCCCGGTTTGAGTCCCAGCTCTGCCACTTGCCTGCTGTGTGACCTTGGGCAAGTCACTCAACGACCTTTGGGCCTCAGTTTTCTCATCTGTAAACTGGAGATAAAATACCTGATCTCCCTACCTCTGACTGCGAGCTCTGGGTGGGACTGTGTCCGATCTGATTAGCTTGAATTTACCACAGTGCTTAGCACAATGCATGACACATAATAATAAATAGCATTATCATCATCATCATCAGTGTGGCAAAGGACCATCTTTCCATGCTCATACACCAGTCATTTCAGCTCCACCCACATGCATCGTCTTTGAAAATGAAGGGCTGTTAGATAGCCCCTCTGCTGGGCCAGAAGGAGCTATAAATAGGGTCTTCTTTATGTGCCTATTAATTACTTGAAGGCATATATAGCATCTTCCTTTGCTCAAAGCACTGAACAAGTAATTTTCAAGCAAGAAACATTTTCTAAGCATTCCATTAAAACTCAAACTGAAAAAGCATGAGAGGAAGGAAGTGGGAAGGAGCAACAGAGAGGGAAATCATTTCCCTCTGAGTTTTTAGGTGTTTTTTTTTTCCAAATTACCCCCATAGGAGTAAGGTGTTTTTCCTAAGCTGCAAACATCAGTAACTGCCTGTGCTTTACAGCGAGGCCACTACGTTTCTGTGGCCGTTTTAGAGCACTGCATTTTCCATGTCTGCCAAATTTCAGCCTTCCAAATTGCAGTGCCTTGCTAAGGACTCACGTGCAGGTCAATGATGGAGGGTCTAAACTGGCCCTGTTAATGGGAGACAGAAGTCAGACTCCTTTGAAGATCTGAATTGCAGTAAAAAGCTATGTAAGTTTCAGAGTCATTGATGCAGAAAGCAAATTTCCCAGCTCCTTGTTCTGGATATGTGAAGCCCCATATGATTGTTGTGGGCATGGAATGTGTCTACCAACTCTGTCATATTGTACTTTCCCAAGTTCTTAGTATGGTGCTCTGCGCCAGTAAGCACTCAATAAATACAACTCATTGACTGATTGATTGATCATAGAGAAGCAGTGTGGCCTGATTCATTCATTCAATCATATTTATTGAGCACTTACTGTGTGCAGAGCGCTGTGCTAAGCACTTGTGAAGTACAAAGCAGCAACATATAGAGACGGTGCCTACCCAACAACGAGCTCGTGGAAAGATGGGTGACCTTGGGCAAGTCATTATCTTCACTGTGCCTCAGCTTCCTTGGCTGTAAAATGAGGGTTCAGTATCTGTTTTCCCTCTTATTTAGGCTGTGAGCCTCTTGTGGAACAGGGACTGCTCTAATTGTTCTGTTTCTACCCTTGTGCTTGATACAGAGTAAGTGCTTAACAAATTCCATTATTACTAGCCATAATACCAAAGTAATCACTGAATTTAGGGCCTCTCCATCATCATCATCATCAACACTATTTACACCAGGTTGTGCAGAATATCTCTTTGCTTATAGATCTCCCATGTGGGATAGAGACTGTGTCCTTCCTGATTATCTGGTATCTTCCCCAGCTTTCATTACCATGCTTAGAATTTAGAATGTGCTAATAAATACCGCAATTATTATTAACTTTATTATTTTTAATGGTATTTGTTATGCGCTTACTATGTGCAAAGCACTGTTCTAAGCGCTGGGGTGATACAAGGTGATCAGGTTGTCCCACAGTCTTAATCCTCATTTTACAGATAAGGTAACTGAGGCACAGAGAAGTTAAGTGGCTTGCCCAAGGTCACACAGCTGACAAGTGGTGGAGTCGGGATTCGAACCCAAGACCTCTGACTCCCAAGCCTGTGCTCTTTCCACTGAGCCGTGCTGCTTCTCCAATTATTATTACTTTAAAAAGTGAGCCTTATTTAGGGAAAGAAACAAACTTTGGTATAAATCCATATTTCAGGTTTGTAAGATGGGTCTTGGACAAAACCACACGCAACACCTTAATTTTGTTTCATTTCTTATGGGTGTCATAGCTTATCGCTCTTTTTCTATGTTGAAGTTGCTTAAGAAGGAAAACATTGAACATAGGACAAGCATCTTCTAGATCAAAGGCCTTTGATGATGCCCATGATCCACTGAGTTATGAGGGTTTCTTGGTGGATTGGGAGTGTATTCTGACTCCAGCATCCAGAATCCTCATTGCCTCATTAAGCCAAGAGGTGGCAGAGAATAGGTTGAACAAGCCTAGCTCTACCCCACAGCCCTGATTTCTTGAAATGGTTTTCATTCATTCATTCAATCACATTTATTGAGCACTTACTGTGTGCAGAGCACTGTACTAAGCGCTTGGGAAGTACAAGTTGTTTTTACAATGTGCTAAGCACCAAGATAGTTACAAGTTGAGGAAACCCAGGCACAGAGAAGTGACACCCAAGTGACTTGCCAAAGGTCACCCAGCAGGCGAGTGGAGGAATCAGGATTAGAACCCAGGTCCTCTGGCTCCCAAGCCCGTACTTTATCCACTGGGCCACCTAGATGCTAAACAGTCAGCCAGCATCTTAGAGAAAAACAGTCAGCCAGGCACTAAGTGCAGCACTGGAGCAGGGACTAAACCTTCCACACCCACACAGTGAGAGAGGCACGGTCAGTCACTAATCACTCATCACTCACACCCATAGATACCTTGATCCGTCAGTAGTGCTATCTTTGAACCTGACAGCATTTTGCTTCTTAGAGATAGCATCATTAGGATCCAGGTAAACTTTCAGGGTGTTGTTCTACGAATCACTTGCCTATTGGTTTTTGAGCGGATTTGGAAGATGTTTCCCAGTAGACTTGAAGTATTCTAAAATATTTAAGCACATTCCCAGTCGAAGCAGGGTGGCCTCGTGGCTATCACTTGCCTGCTTCTATGACCTGGGGCAAGACACTTAACATCTCTGTACCTCCGTTTTTTCAGCTGTAAAATGAGGATTAAATACCAGCTCTTCCTCACTCCTAGACTGTGAATCCTCCTGTGTGGAACAGGGACTGTGTCTTTCTAGACTGTGAGCCCATTGTTGGGTAGGGATTTTCTCTATCTATTGCAGAATTGTACTTTCCAAGCGCTTAGTGCAGTGCTCTGCACACAGTAAACATTCAATAAATAATAATAATGATGGCATTTATTAAGCACTTACTATGTGCCAAGAACGGTTCTAAGCACTGAAGGGGATACAAGGTAATCAGGTTGCCCCACATGGGGCCCACAGTCTAAATCCCCACTTTACAGATGAGGTAACTGAAGCACAGAGAAGTTAAGTGACTTGCCCAAAGTCACACAGCTGACAAGTGGCAGAGCCGGGATTAAAACCCATGACCTCTGACTCCCAAACCCGTGCTCTTTCCACTGAGCCATGCTGCTTCTCTAATATGATTGAATGGGTGATCTGAGTGATTGTATTGTATTTACCCTAGCACTTAGTACAGTGCTTGGCACCTGGTAAGTGCTTAACACTTATGGACGAATGTAGTAGTGTTCTGCTACTGCTGAATTGGAGAAAGAGAAAGAGGCCTTAAATAATCCTATTTTCATTTTCCGACTCGATCTTTCATTAATTTGGGTGACAAGCTAGATGAACAGTGACTCAGCCCTTGCCCCAAAAGGAGGTCAGCATGATGAGGCAACACACATTTGCACAGGTTATAACAAATCTCTTGACTTCCCCATGCAGTCTTGTGGAAACTCGATGTTCTGTGACGTAAGCCTTCTCAAATAAAGGACCCTAAACAAACTCTTTTGGAGAGGCAATGTAGATTAGTGGATAGAGCACAGGCCTGGGCATCAGAAGGACCTTGATTCTAATCCTGGGTCTGTCACATGTCTTCTGTGTGATTTTGGGCAAGTCACTTAACTTCTCTGTGCCTCTGTTTCCCCAACTGCAAAATGGGGATTCAATACCTGTTCTCCATCCTACTTACACTGTGAGCCCTCATGCAGGACAGAGACAATATCCAACCTAATTAACCTGTACCTGCCTCAGCCCATAGAACAGTGTCTGACAAAGTGCATAACAAATACTATTAAAAGAATCAAATCAAATCAAATCAAAAGCCAAATAACAATAATAATAATAATAATAATAATGGCATTTGTTAAGCACTTACTATGTGCAAACCACTGTTCTAAGCGCTGGGGGATACAAGGTGATCAGGTTGTCCCACATGGGGCTCATAGTCTTCATCCCCATTTTACAGATGAGGTAACTGAGGCTTAGAGAAGTTAAGTGACTTGCCCAAGGTCACACAGCAGACATGTGGCAGAGCCGGGATTAGAACCCATGACCTCTGACTCCCAAGCCCGTGCTCTTTACACTGAGCCAAGCTGCTTCCCAGAGACACCGAAGCCCTGTTCATTCATTCATTCAATCATATTTATTGATCACTTACTGTGTGCAAAGCACTGTACTGAGAGCTTGGGAGAGTATAGTATAACAGTGAACAGGTACATTCCCTGCCCACAATGAGCTTACAGTGAGGAGGCGGAGACAGACATTAATATAAATAAATTACAGATATAACAAATAAGTTACAGGTATATAAATAAATTGCAGATATATAAATAATTTACAGATATTTCCAAAGGAAAATCGAAGAAATAGGCCAGGAAGGGCCCAGACAGGCAAGTTTAGCGACAGCAGCACCGATCACGGATCCCGCCTGAGAGAAGGAGGAAAAGCGAGAGGCCGGACAGCCTCTCCTCCACTCCTCCTCCTCCTCTTTCTCTTCCTCCTCGTGTCGTGCAGCCACCTCCATGACCCCGACTATGGCTTCCCTTCCTCCACCCCGGCCAGACATGGGTCCCGAATGGACCCCCTTCCTCCCACTGCCCCCGAAAGGCCTTCCAGTGGCTGACACAGAGCCTCTGAAACCTGCGGCCGGGCCGCCTAAAGTAGGCCGACTGGTCGTGATACCAAAACAGGCCCAGCCTGATGCCATTCCAAGGAAATATTTGTTTTGATCTGAACTCAAGTTTGATTCTCCCCCATTTTGAAGGGTGTACAAGGTCAAGAGTGTGCGGCTGGGTAGGATCAAGATGTCCTAAACGAGAACATAGTGGTGGTTTGCCTGTATTTGCTGCCCCTTTGCCCAGGGCAGTTCCCCGTGGACAAATCAGTACAGCTTCTATATGGGGGAGATTCATTTTCCTTCATTCTCCCATAGACAGCCCCTATATTCTCCTCTACTGCTCATGAACTGTCTTGCCTGATGTGCTGCTACTAATTTTGGAGAGCTAATATCACAGATGAAATGATCACATTTTAAAACATGATTTTTCTACCTTAAAATGAATTGCCAGCCAATTTTGGAAGTATATCAGATGGGGAAAGGAAAAGAGTCCAATTAATTCTCCCTCATGTGAGTCTGAATATTTGGTCTTTAGTCTGTACACTTTTTGCAGATTGCACTCTTTCCTCATCGGGGCCTAGTGGAAAGAGAATGGGACTGGGAGTTCTAATCTGAGTTGTAATCCCGTCTCTGCCACTTGCTAGCTATGTGACTTTGAGCAAATCACCTAGCTTCTCTGTACTTCAATTTCCTCACCTGTAAAATGGGGAATAAATACCTGTTCTCCTTCCCCCTTAGACTTTGAGTCTCATGTGGGACAGAATCTGTGTCTGACCTAATTACTTAGTATCTACCCCAACACTTAGTACAGCACTTGGCACATAACAAGCACTTAACAAATACCACAGTTATGATGATGGCAATGATTTTCCAGTTTCCAATAAGTCTAAACATCTCCTTAGACTCAGCATCATTTATTCCTCATCTACTGTTTGTAACTGCAACAGAGGGAGAAATTTGGCTATTCCCCCTCTAGTAAAATCAAGAGGATTTCATTTTTGATAACTGGAAATGCTCCTGAATTAGCTGATTGGCCCATAAACATAGACAAAACTCCCTGTTTCCTAAGATTCCTTCTAATTCTTGCCATTGGTCAAATGGAGAGAAAAGTGGTCTGGGAATCAGGAGACCAGGTTCTAGACCTGTTCTGCCTTTAGTTGGTTAACATGGGTGAAGACTGCACATTGCTATATCCCTTCTCGCCTACTTAAGTTTTGCACTCCATGCCTCAGTGGTACATGACTGGCATAAGCCATTAGTGCTATAATCAATTCCTCTACCCAAGTCCTTGATCTCAGGTGTGAAACTATGACACTACCATTTGCAAGTGGCACTTACTTTCAGCACTAATAATAATAATATTAACAGTGGTATCTGTTAAGCAACTTCTCTGCCAAGCACTATGCTAAACACTAGGGTAGATACAATACAATTAGATCAGACCACCCTGACTAACCTCTTGAAAACTACATAGTCCCACCACTCCCACTATAATCAATGCCTTCGCACAGGTTTCTTGGCCCTGAAGACTTGTGTCTGAGGCTCACCTTGTCAGTGATCTTGAACAAGTCACTTTACTTCTCTGTGCCTCAGTTCCCTCATCTGTAGAATGGGGATTGAGACTGTGAGCCCCACGTGGGACAGAGACTGTGTCCAAGCTGATTTGCTTGCATTCACCCCAGTGCTTAATACAGTGTCTGGCATATAGTAAGTGCTTTACAAATACCACAATTATATTGTTATTATCATCAAGCCTGAGCCTCTGTCTTCATCAAGATTTCTTCCCCTATGTGTTCAAAATGTTTGTTTCCCTTTCCAATAGGTTGTTTGGTTTCTATAAGGGGATTCTTCCACCCATATTGGCCGAAACACCCAAAAGAGCTGTGAAGGTAAGACATTTCAAGACTTTCATTTGGAGAAAAAGAAATGAGTGGGCCCAAAAGTAAAATACCTGATGCTCTCTTGACAGAGGTGGTCCCAACCCTATCTGATAGGGATTCCTGGTATGATTCATATGGGACCAGGATGGCAAGGGGGGCTAGGAGAGGCGGGATGCACAGCACAAACTCACCCACCCCACAAATACCCGGGATCAGCTATGTGACAAGCACTCCACTCACACGTCAGCCAGAACACAGAGTCAGAAGAACGAATGGTGTGCGATGGCACAGAGAGACTCTCTGGCCATGGCACGATGCGGCGGCAGCTTTCTTGGCACTTTTCAGGAGCCCTGTTTTGCCAGAGCTTCAGAAACCAGCTTGAGAAGGGAGGCGAGAACAGGAAAAGTAAGAGCTATTGTTCCTCTGTGTCCTGAAAGCTAAATAATAATAAGATGAAGAAGAATAACATTTAAGTGCTTACTATGTGTCAGGCATTGTTCTAAGTGCCCAAGTAGATATACTTAAGTTGGCCACAGTCCCACATGAGGCTCACAGACTAAGTAGGAGGGAAAACAGGTATTTAATCTCCATTTGACAGATTAGGGAATTGAGGCACAGAGAAGTTAAGTGATTTACCCAAGGTCACACAAGCAAGCCAGTGGAAGAGATGAGATTAGAACCCATGCTCTTTCCACTAGGCCATGCTACTTCTCATCCCTCATGCCCTGCTGGGACAGGAGGGGAGAATTGTGCTGTAGGTTTTGATCCCTCTGAAAGAGATTCAGTCCCCACACAAGGCCCTGAAACTACTACTAGCATGTTGATCAATTCCAACCTTACTCGAATTAGGATCCAGAACTTTTACCAGTTTAGAGAAACCAAAAGCCTTTTCTCCAGTGAGCTAGTGGAGCATCATCATCATCATCATCAATCGTATTTATTGAGCGCTTACTATGTGCAGAGCACTGTACTAAGCGCTTGGGAAGTACAAATTGGCAACATATAGAGACAGTCCCTACCCAACAGTGGGCTCACAGTCTAAAAGGTGGGCTCAAATCAAGTCATCAGTCAATCTGTGATATTTATCGAGTGCTTACTGTGCAGAGGGCACTGTGTGAAGTTCTTGGGAGAGTACAGTAAATTCAGTAGTCATGATCCCCGCTGTCAAGTTTACCATCTTGTGGGAAGACAGACATTAAAATAAATTAAAGGTAGGGGAAAGCTTCAGAGTATAAGGCTATGTAAGAAGTGCTACCTACAGAAATGCACAGGTGACTCAGAAGGGAGGGAGAATAAACTGAGGAGTTTACAGAGTAATCAGGGAAGGCTTGCTGGAGAAGATAGGATTTTAGTATGGCTTTGAAGATGGAGAGAGTGGTGTTTTGTCTGGTATGAAGTGGGAGGAATTTCCTGGTAGGTGGGAGGGCATGAGCAAGAAGTCAAGGCACAGTAAGTAGGTTGGTGTTTGAGAAGTGAAGTGTGCAGGTTGGGTTGTAGGGTGAAAGGAACCAAGATAGAAGGGAGAATCAAAGTGAAAAGGATAATCAGGTTGAATTCATAAATATAGGCAAAGCCCAGGAGTCACAAAACAACTTGAAGCCTTTTTTTCCCATTATGATTCCATTCTTTGGCTGTGACTAGCATAATAATAATAACTATTATTATAATAATATTGGTTAAGTGCTTACTTTATGCCAAGCACTGTACTAATCATTGGGGTCAATAAAAATGAATCAGGTTGGACACAGGCCCTGTCTCCTATGGGGCTCACAGTCTAAGGATGAGAACCCCATTTTACAGAGGGAAAAATTGAGGTTTGGCGAAGCTGTGACTTACCCAAGGCTACACAACAGATAGGTGGTGGATTCAGGATTAGAACCCAGGTCCTCTGACTCTTAGGCCCATGCCCTTTCCCCTAGACTATGCTGCTTTTTTCTCTCAAAAAACTTTAGCTAGTTTCCTCCGTAATCACCTTTCCTCCAAATCCTAGGTCCTGGTCCTTAAAAAAATTGCCTGCCCCACTACAATGATTTGCACCATTTTCATCCCAAAATTGTGGAGGTTTAGGTAATGCCTGTTGTGCATTGGCTGGAGCATGGAAATCTGGGAGGCCCTCCAGGAGAGGAAGGAAACTGATTTTGTGGTTTTCTCACCTTCCTGTTCCTGAAAGGGCATAATAACTATGACTGCTGCTTCCATGGGTCACCATGAAACTTGGGGAACTTTGGTCTCCTCCTCCGGATTCCTTGTGGAATATCGGATTATCTTCATTTCCCCTGTTGTTGGGCTATTTTGATTCCTCTCTTTTCAAGCAATTATCCACTAACCTTCTGTGAGAGAAATTCAAATGATAGAGAAATTGAGATTCTAAACAGTATGTGACTCACCGAGGCTCCACAGCAAATGGGTGGCAGAGGCAAAATTTGAACTCGGGTCTTCTGAAATCATCTTGAGTGCTCAGTGCCTGGGGTCCACTGTTCCTTGGGATGTTGATACCGTGGATGGAACTGGTCAAAGAAAAATACACAAACACTTGCACATGAACACAATACCACATTGCTCCATCACAATGTTTGTACTCCAGAACTGGTTGTGAAGATCACAGCAATGCCCATGCCTAATCTAAATATTCCGCCACAATAGGACGGTCTTTGTGATGCCTTTTTAGAGTAGTGGGAAGTTCGTAATTACAATCTGGGTATCAGTGAAGGGCTGGAAAATGGACCTAAAAAGGATGACTTGAATTATGAGAATGCTTCACTGATAAAAGATTACCAAAATAAAACAAGGCAGAGTTCCTGTTCAAAAGAAATGTTGCTTTATGCCTGCACAGAGCAATATATTCATTCTGAAGGAGCAATTTGCATGCATAAACCAATTCATTTTTCCTTACTATTAAATGTGGCAGACAATTTCACCTTGAAAGGTAGGAAAACTTATCAGAGATGAGCACAGTTTGCAAAAATGCAGAAAAGTCGAGTTTTACAAACACAAGTGAGTTTGTACTTGCAGAAAAGATATGATCAGTGCCAGGACAATGGTTAACAGATGAACTTTTGGGCAACTCTGTTTTGGGCCTAACTCCCAGGCGTCTTGTTACCTTAAAGTTATTAGGCATATGGTAAGTCCTTTAACTTTCTAAGCATAACTTGGATTTCAGTTTATCTTTGCCAGATGGACAGTACTGGTTTGTAAATTCAGTACATGAAAATATTCCCTTTATAGGCATTTATTCTAACATTTGTTAGGGACCAAGATCACCTGATTGGAACAATTTTAGAAAATCATAAACTGCTTCATTCTATGGTCACGAAAAGGTTCTTTTGGTTGGGGGAAAAATCAGACACTGGAATGACTGACTTGTTTTTCTATTTTCTTTTAGACTAGAATTTCAAGTATGCTACTAATACAATATAAAATAAAGGCAAAATTAAGTTCTTCCAGTCTTAATTTTTGTAAATATATGGCTTGCAGCCTTTTTACAGTAAAAAATGATAAAACGAAGCAACACCAGACAGCATGGCCCTCTCATGTAACAGATCTGAAAGGTTATTGAACTAGTTTAGCTTGATTTAACCTTTGTGTTCAAGAATAAGAAGTATCTGGGATTGCAATAAGAAGTTGATAAGGCACCATTGTTTAGAGAGGAATTAAAATCATATATCACTGGTCAGTTCTCAAAACCCTCCTTTCTTTCACTCAAAGTTAAGTAGGTGAAGTTCATATCTGATCTCTAAAGCAGAGGATGAGAGGTTTTTTGATGCTTATTTAGCCACTGGGAAAACAACTGAGCTCAGATTATAATGAAAACTCTTATCTTGTTTTAGTCTTAATGAAAACCATTTGATGCTATTGTTAGTGTTTTGGGGGAGTGGGGGCTTTTAGATTTAAATGCAGAATACCACAAGCCAGGATTCTTCCTAGGGAAGAAATTGAATTGGAGATTTTTGTAACCAGAAGAACGTATTGTCTTTTAAAATGGGTGATAATCAATGCCCTTCTGCCTTTGAATTTAACATATTTTTAGCAGGCAGTTTGTTTATGGTACCTTGGCAATTGTTATCCCATCGAGATTCTTCTAAGTAGTGAAATTAAGGGGTCTCAAGGCAGATACAGTTCTTTTGGCAGCCTAGAAAAACGTAGTGAGAAACTGCAGCACAAGACAGGTTGATTTCCAAGGGAGGAGAAAAGCTTACTTTTAAGATCCAGGAATTTTACAACATTTTACTCCAGAATCCTAACACTTTGGCCGAGTATGCATTTTCACTGAAGCGTTAAGGACCCTTGGTGAGCATTATTTTAGAGGCCTTGTCCAGCCCCTTTCTTGAAAAGGCTGAGGAGCAGTGTGGCCTAGTGGAAAAGAGCACAGGCCTAGAAGTCAGAGGACCTGGTTTCTAATCCCAACTCTGCCAGCTACCTGCTGGGTGACCTTGGACAAGTCATTTAACTTCTCTGGGCCTCTGTTTCCTCATCCGTAAAATGGGGATTCAAAACCTGTTGCCTTCAATCCACATATGCTCTCCATATGCTTTCAAGGCTCTCCATCCCCTCGTCCCCTCCTACGTCACCTCCCTTCTCTCCTTCTACAGCCCAGCCCGCACCCTCCACTCCTCTGCCGCTAATCTCCTCACCGTGCCTCATTCTCGCCTGTCCCGCCGTCGACCCCCGGCCCACGTCATCCCCCTGGCCTGGAATGCCCTCCCTCCCCACATCTGCCAAGCTAGCTCTCTTCCTCCCTTCAAGGCCCTACTGAGAGCTCACCTCCTCCAGGAGGCCTTCCCAGACTGAGCCCCCTCCTTCCTCTGCCCCTCTTCCCCCCTCCATCCCCCCCGTCTTACCTCCTTCCCTTCCCCCCAGCACCTGTATATATGTATATATGTTTTTACGTATTTATTACTCTATTTTACTTGTACATATTCTATTTATTTTATTTTGTTAATATGTTTTGTTTTGTTCTCTGTCTCCCCCTTCTAGACTGTGAGTCCACTGTTGGGTAGGGACCGTCTCTGTATGTTGCCAACTTGTACTTCCCAAGCGCTTAGTACAGTGCTCTGCACACAGTAAGCGCTCAATAAATACGATTGAATGAATGAATATGCAATCTGTTATGAAATCCTGTCGGTTCTACTTTCACAGCATCTCTAGAATCCCCACCCTTTCCTCTCCATCCAAACTGCTCCCATACTGTTTCAAGCACTCAGCATTTCCCTCCTCATTTACTGCTTCAGCCTCCTTGCTGACCTCCCTGCAGTCTCCGCAGTCCATACTTCACTCTGCTGCCCATACCATTTTTCTGAAAAACTTTTCAGTTCCTAGCTTCCCACTCCTCAAGAACCTCCAGTGGTTACCCATCCACCTCCACATCAAACAGAAACTCCTAATGATTGGCTTTAAAGCAATCGGCTCACCCCCTCCTTCTTTACCTCATTGATATCCTACTACAATCTGGTCTGCACACTTTGCTCTTCTAATGCCATTTTTCTCACTATACCCCGATTTCATCTAACTCACCGCCAGTCACTTGTCCACGTTCTCCTTCTGGTCTGAAACTCCCTCCCCCTTCATATATGACAGGCTATCACTCTCCCCACTTTGAAAGCCTTACTGAAATCACATCTCCTCCAAGAGGCCTTCTCTGATTAAGCCCTTCTTTTCCCACTCCCTCTCCCTTCTGCATCGCTTATGCATTTGGATTTGTACCCTTGAAGCCCTTGACACTCATCTCACCCTCTGCTGCACAGTACTTATGTACATACCCATAATTTATTTTAATTTCTGTCTCCATCTCAAGACTGTAAGCTCCTTGTGAGCAAGGAACATTTCTACCAATTCTGTTGCACTGTTCCAATCAATCAATCAATCAATCGTATTTATTGAGCGCTTACTGTGTGCAGAGTACTGTACTAAGCGCTTGGGAAGTACAAGTTCCAAGCACTAAGTACAATGTTCTGCACAGTAAGTGCTAAATACATTTAACGATTGGTCTATTAATAAAAACAATAATAATAATTGTGGTATTTTTAAGCACTTACTATGTGCCAGACATTGTACTAAGCCCTGTGGTGGTTACAAGTAAATTGGGTTGGGTTACAAATTGGGTAAGCAGTGTGGCTTAGTGGAAAGAGCATGGATTTAGGAGTCAGAGGTTGTGGGTTCTAATTCCGGCTCTTCCAGTTGTCTGCTCTGTGACTTAGGGCAAGCCACTTAACTTATCTGTTCCTCAGTTGCCTCATCTGTAGAATGGGGATTAAGACTATGAGCCCCAAGTGGGACAACCTGATTACCTTGTATCTACCCCAGTGCTTAGAACAGTGCTTGACATCATAGTAAGTGCTTAACAAATACCATAATTATTACTAGCTGGAGTAAGTTCAAGATAATTAATTCAGACACTGACTCTCCCCTCAGAGGGTTCATAGTCTAGGGTAGGGCTGCTTTTTACTTTCCACTCAGAACTTATCATTGTCAGCTTCAGTTTTGGGGGTTACAGGGCCACCTGTCTGTGACCATTTTGAGAAAGTAGCATAGTCTAGTGGCTAGAGCATGGGCCTAGGAATCAGAAAGACCTGGGTTCTAATCCCAGCTCCACCGCTTGTCTGCTGTGTGACCTTGATCAAGTCACATAACTTCTCTTTGCCTCAGTTACCTCATCTGTAAAATGGGGATTAAGACTGTAAACCCCACGTGTGACAGAGACTGGGCCCAAACTGATTATCTTGTATCTACCCCAGCTCTTATTACAGTGCCTGGTACATAGTAAATGCTTAACAAATACCTTAAAAAAGAAAGAATAGGTAACAATCACTCTCCTCTGGGGATAGTTTGAAAGCTGGGATGCCTGAAGGAAAGGATTGACCTGAAGACCTTTCGAAGCTCCTTCCAGACCTGGGATTCTGAAGTTTGCCTACCCTTATCTTCCCTTAGCACTTAGGGAGATCTCAGTGAGTTGCCTGCACTCCTCCGGTCAACACTGGAGGGAAATATAGAGCACTACAAAGTCCAGTCAAGGCAGAGAAGTAGATGTTTCTTACAAGTGGCTTAGAAAATATAGCATTCCTAGGGAAAGCAGTTCACAGAGAAGACCTAGAAGGCCAAAAATTTGAAGTCTGTAAGCCTGTAATTTTGAACCACTGCCATTAAACGAAGTCTATTGATGTCTGGGGAAACTGAAAATGGTCATGGTAAGTGGAAGCTATATGGTTCGTTTACTGCTCTAGAGGATTCCATCAGCTATGCTGTAGGCTATTACAGCAGCAGTTGAAAATGCAAATAGTAGAGCAGGATCCAATAGCTACTAGCAAAAACCAGATCAAACTATGTACCCAGGAGAGATTTTATATAGAAATCCATATTCACTTTAAAAAAGTACTTATTCATTGCGTGCCTAAGGCATGTGGCATGTACTTAAAGAAGAAACTAAAGGGTTTACTGAAATGAAATGAAATCTTTCAAATCTCTGTGTTTTGTTTTTGTTTTGTAGTTTTTCACCTTTGAGCAGTACAAGAAATTGCTTGGATATATGTCACTGCCCCCAGGACTTGTAAGTGAAAATATTTATTGAACATAAGAAAGAGTGTGATTTTATAGAACAAGAACTGGAACCCAAACCCTTTTGATGTCCAAAAATTAAAAAAAAAATCAAAAAGTGCAAAGTGCCATTATTCAGCATTCATTTTGCTTGCTCAAGGCACGCTTCCCAATAGCTCACAATGTGGTCATTTTTTGGCTCTGAGAATCAACTTGCGATCCTAATAGTCCTTGTGGAAAAGCCAAGGGAGTTGTTTCGATAATGCTCAGTACATAGAGCATTTCTAAAGGAGGTTTTTAAAAATCAAGGCATTTTTATGTATTCAAGTGACACACATCTCTATTGTGCAAAGACCCGTACGTTTAAAAACTCAGGCCCCTTTTCCAGATTTTGCTTAACCTGTCAAAGCAATGAGATTTTGAACTTGGGTTTTGTTACCAGAAGCCAGCTGAAGCATCTTGTGTAGGAAAGTTAATGACAATTCAGATAGGAAGTGTGATAAGGATCACTGGGTTTCATCTGTTTTCTATCAGGCAGAAAGTGGGCATCAGTAGAAACGTTCACCTCCACATGCAAGAGAACATCTCGGTACCCCCACCTAGAGATGCTCAATTTGCATTTGCCCCTGAATCTAATCGCCTACCCTTTTCAGTTGAAATTTTATTATCCTATTGGAGTTTTTGCAAAAAAGCGGGAAAGACCTTCTGACCTTTATTAGCATCACCACACAGGAATGTCTTGGGAAGCAGCTGAGGGCACAGCAGTACTCCTGATGATGAGGTCTGATAGGGATATTCTGCCTTAGGGCCACAGACTGGGCCTGCTTCCCCTGCCAACCAAGTTGCAGTGTGTTGAGGAAACAGGAATGGGGTGAAGAGAGTGTGGATGGTGTGGATGGATAGCAAACCATCGCTACTGCTGAAAACACTATTCAAATGCATATCCTGCTGGTGATGGAGTAGCCCTCTCCCTCCCTCTCCCCCCAACTCCAACCCTAAAATTCTCTGAGGCACAGAGAGCCTCAGTATGGTCCAGAGATAAGGATGGCAAAGCAGGGGTGAGCAGTAGCCTTTTGGGTGAATGAGCAGTCATAATTAGTGAAACAGTGCTCATTGAAGGACTAGGACTAGGCGAGCTATGTTCCCAGGTGCCCAGGATGAGAGGGATTGCTTTTTGGTCATCCTCACTCACAGATGCACTCTCCCCATCACCAGCCTCATCTGTGAACACAGAGGACAATTAGTTGTAGGTAACCCAGCATAACCTAGTGGTAAGAGCATGGGCTTGGGAGTTAGAGGTCATGGGTTCTAATCCTGGGTCTATCACTTGTCTGCTATATGACCTTGGGCAAGTCACTTGACGTCTCTGCGCCTCAGTTACCTCATTTGTAAAATGGGGATTAAGATGATGAGCCAACCCATGTAAAACAGGGGCTGTCCCACCTGATTACCTTGTATCTACCCCAGTGCTTAGAACAGTGCTTGGCACATAGTAAGCACTTAAAAACCATAATTATTATTATTATAATCCATCAGTTTTTTATTGCACTCCTACTAACTGAAATATGGGGACCTTATAGGAAAAATAAGATAGGGCCCCTAAGGGGCTTATGATCTAAGCTGGAGGCAGGAAAACTATCCATCTGCAGGCACACAAAACTAAGGGACAGGAGTGCAGAAGCATAAAGGCATGTAAAGAATGTATCAAGCCACCACTGTTGAGAGAAATTGTGAATGGATTAAAAATCACCGTTTCTTGGGAAAAGTCCCTACTTGGGGCAGCAAAGAAGCCAAGAATCTCTTGTCTCAGCTACCTTCTGTCCTGACCAGAAATGGAGAAAACACAACCTCGGAGAGTGAATCCACCTGGCAGACGGCAGTAGGAAGTCCCTGCCTGCAGCCCACAAAAATGTTGAGAACTCTCCTCTGAGGTCTTGTCCTCATCCACAAGGGTTTCAGCAAGGGAACCTGTGGCTGAGGGCACAGGGGTGGCCTTGAGAAGCAGTGTGGTCCAGTGGATAGAGCACGAGCCTGGGACTCAGAAGGACCTGGATTCTAATCCCAGCTCTGCCACTTGTCTGCTGTGTGACCTAGGATGAGTCACTTCACTTCTCTGTGCCTCAGTTCCCTCATCTGCAAAATGGGGATTAAGACTGTGAGCCTCATGTGGGACAGGGACTGTATCCAAACTGATTAGCTCGTGTGTACCCCAGAGCTTAGTACAGTGCCTAGCACAGTGTAGGTGCTTAACAAATACTATTAAAAAAAATGGTCAGCTGGCACAGGGCTCTGGACAGCTCTGGTCGGCGTAACCTCGCTGGGCCATTGAGTTTGTTTCAGTCCTCTAGACTGTAAGCTCACTGTGGGCAGGGAATGTGTCTGTTATATTGTTACATTGTACTCTCCCAAGCAAGTAGTTCAGCGCTGTTCACACAATAATAAGCACTCCAGAAATATAACTGATTGATAGAGAAGCAGCGTGGCTCAGAGGAAAGGGCACGGGCTTTGGAGTCAGAGGTCATGGGTTCAAATCCCGGCTCTGCCAGTTGTCAACTGTGTGACTTTGAGCAAGTCACTTAACTTCTCTGTGCCTCCGGTACCTCATCTGTAAAATGAGGATTAAGACTGTGATCCCTCTTTGAGGCAACTTGATCACCTTGTAACCTCCCCAGTGCTTAGAACAGTGCTTTGCACATAGTAAGCGCTTAATAAATGTCATCATTATTATTGGTTTCAAGGACCCTAAGCTCATCTCTAAGATTGTAAGCTCATAGGCAGGGAACGTGCCTGCTAATTCTGTTGCATTGTACTCTCCCAAGCGCTTAGTACAGTGTACATAGTAAATGCTCAATAATTACCATTGATTGATTTCAAGTCATCCCTCTCACTGCTGGCTCCGTTTCCTTGCTGGATCATCATGAATAGCCAGTAATTAGGGACGAATCCCATCATTCCTCTCCAGAAACCCTTCCCCCCGATTCCATGATTTATATAAATCAAAACATTGGACCAGCAATTAAAAGTATTTATCTGGGATCTCACATCCAGAGCCCAGAAAACCAGGAATGTAACCTAACCCACTGGTATCTGATCAATAGTCCCGAGCACTCGTTATGACAGTGACTGTAGCTGAATCTCGGGAAGAACACAAAAGTGAATTACTTGGAAGATTGCATTTAGTGAGTAACAAAATCCTCAACATCTGGATTTTAGCTTTCTTGGTCAGATGAGTTTGGGATTGGAATTTTTTTTTTTCAGTTTTGGCTCCCAGGATGGAAGGTTAAGATAAATGAAGTCAAGATTTTCTCGCTTTACCCTACAAGGCCCTGTTTACAATTCCCCCCACAGAGGGGGGCCTTGGAAGAGGAGATGAAACCCCTCTATTTGTCACTGTGAACCCCCCAGAAACTGGGACATTAAGGGCTACTTTTCTGGGACCATTCAGCTGGATGAATCTGGGAGCAATTTCTAGAAAGTTTCACCCACTATTCAGACCTTGTATTAGTCTAAAACCTTCTTCAATCCATCAGTTAATCAATGGTATTTATTGAGCACTTAACTATGTGCAGAGCACTGTACTAAGTGCTCGGGAGAGTACAAGACAACAAAATTAGTGGACACGTTCCCTACTATCAATGAGCTTACAGACTAGAGGGGGAGATTGACATTAATATGAATGAAGAAGTAATGTAAAATACATAATTTGAAGATTCGTACATAGGTGCTGTGGCGTTGGGGGTGGGGCAAACATCAGATATCCAAAGGTCACAGATCCAAGGGCATAGAGGATGCAGAAGGGAGAGAGAGCTGGGGAAAAGAGGGCTTAATTGGGAAGAAGATAAAACCTTCTTCCTTTTAAGCCAGTTCTGCACTGCCCTTCCTTCTACGTCTCTTAACTCTGGGAGAGAAGCTTACTACTCCCAATTCTATTTTCTAGAACAATTCGTCCAGAATAGTGAGGAAGAACAGTGGAACAAAAATCATTTCTATTTTGCTAACTCTCTAAATATTAAGAGTATTTACAAATATATATGTAAACTATCTGCATATTTTATCAGGCATTTGCCAGTTAGGTTTTCAGGGCTGTTTTTTTTTTCTTACTGATGGTCCACCTCCTTGAGCTCTTTTCCTCAATCAATCACATTTATTGAGTGCTTACTGTGTGCAGAGCACTCTACTATGCTCTTGGGAGACTACAATATAGCAGAGTTGGTTTATGACTGACAAGTAACCATTTCAAACTGCTTACCATCTCAAACTCCAGTTCATTTGATTGTGAGGACACATTTAGTGTACATCTAAATATACACATATAGTGTATATTTATTTATAGTTTATATTATATTAATTTATGTATATTAATTATTTATATTAATGTCTGTCTTCCCCTCTAGACCTTGAGCCTGCTATCAGCAGGGAATGTGCCTATTCATTGTTATATTGTATTAATTCATTCCATCATATTTATTGAGCACTTACTGTGTGCAAAGCACTGTACTAAATGCTTGGGAGAGTACAATATAGCAACAGACAAATTCCTGCCCACAACAAGCTTACAGTCTAGAGGGATTACACAGTCTAGAGGTGCTCTCCCAAGCACTTAGTACAATGCTTTGAATACAGTAAGCACTCAATAAATACGATTGAATGAATCTTGAATCAGTGATGCAGGCTTTCTCTTAGTTACAAATATCTTTTTGGTAGGAGCTGGGCATTTTATTTTGAATTTTTCGAATGTGGTTTGTGGCTTCGGTAATTGCTTCTTCAGGAACTGTCAGCATCTAATTCTGGAGCCGAGCAGTTTGGTAACGGTATCCCAGCCACGCACGTGGGTCTCTGCATTCTCATCAAAACATCCAGCTCGATGGTTTAATGGCTGACAGGACTTGAACTGGGGGTGGATAGGAACAAGTTGTTTAATGTTGATGGGTCTCATTTTTCCAGGTTTTTGCAGTTGCTGGACTAGGATCAGGACTGACAGAAGCCATTGTGGTTAACCCTTTTGAGCTTGTCAAAGTTGGCTTACAGGCCAATCGGAGCACATTTGCCCAGGTAACTACCTATTTTCATACGGTTGGGAAGAACTGTGAAAAGTTATCCACATCTGGGAAACCTGCGAGCCAGTCCTCCTCACTTGGCGAAACCGGTGAATGGTTTCAGGGGGACAAGCGAAGATAGAATTAACCAAATTACTAACCGAATTAACCAAATCACCGGACAAACCGGTGCTGATACATTTTGATTTTGAACACCAAAATGTAATCTCTCAAGACTTTTCAGGACAAGTTTCAGAGCCTGGCAAAATTGCTGTGATCCAGTTTATGAACCATGACAAAGATTAATTAATCAATCAATGATATTTATTGAGCACTTACTATCTGTAGAGCATTGTGCTAAGTGCTTGGAAAAGTACAGGTACAATGGAGTTGGTAGGTGTGATCCATGCCTTCAGGAATTTACAGTCTGGTGGGGAAGACAGACAATACAGATAGGGGAAACAGCCCTGGGTGGGGTATCAAAGCACTAAAGAGGACCACACTCCACCACATAGGTGATACACAGGGTGGGGAAAGGGAGGCTTAGTCAGGGAAGGCCTCTTGGAGGAGATGTGATTTTAAGAGGGTTTTGTAGTTGGGAAGAATGGTGCTCTGTTGGATATGAAGAGGAAGGGAGGGAATTCCAGACCAGAGGATAGACTTGGGCAAGGGGTCTGTAGTGAGACAGACTAGGTTGTGGTACAGCAAGTAAGTTGACGTTAGAGGAGTGAAGTGTGCAGACAGGGTCATAGTAGGAGATTAGCGAGGTAAAGTGGGAGGGGGAAAGTTGATTGTATGCCTTAAAGCCAGTGGTAAGGAGTTTCTTTCCATTTGATCATTCAGCTATGCTTATTTGAAAAGTTAGAAATATATATCCTGTGGACTTCCCCACAAGAAGAATGGCAGTCTGAAAGGTCACAGTACCTGCACATTTGGGCAGAGTGAGTTCATGATGTTTTATCACTGCTCACCGCCTCATTCTCATCTCTCTTGCCGCTGACCACTTGTTCATGTCCTCCCTTCTGCGTGGATGTTCCTCCCTCTTCACATCCAACAGACCCCTACTTTCTCCACTTTCAAAGCCCTACAATCAAATCTATCAATCAGTGGTATTTATTGAGCACTTACTGTGTGCAGAGCACTTTATTAAGCACTTGGAAGGATACAACAGGATTGATAGATAAATCTCCTGCCCACAATGAGATTGCAGTTTAGAGGGAAATCGTATGTCCTCCAGGTGGCCTTCCCTGATTAATCTCATCACCCCACCCTCTTTCCCCCACAACTCCCACTTCAGCACTTCTGGGTCATTTGGGTACTCCCTCCCTCCCCTCTAGCCCTTATGTAAATATCTTTAGTTCACCTGTTCCCCCTAGCTGCAGTTTATTTTATTATCTGTCTCCCATTCATTTATTCAGTCATATTTATTGAGCACTTTCTGTTTGCAGAGCACTGTACTAAGTGCTGGGGAAGCACAAGTCGGCAACATATAGAGACGGTCCCTACCCAACAATGGGCTCACAGTCTACAAGTCACAATCTACAATCCCATACTAGATTGTAAGGTCCTTGAGGGTGGGAATCATGTCTGGCTTTCCTGTACCCTTCCAAGCACTTAGTACAGTGCTCTCCAGAGAGTAAGTGCTCAATCTTACTACTGATTGAAGAACTAGTGTCTCCATGTGACCTTTGAGTTACATTATCCAACCCCATTTGAAGCAGGGCCCAGTTAACGCTGTAGTTTAAAACACTCTGGTCCTCAGCATAAACGGACTGTGGATGTTTTTGATGCCCCCAAAATGGGAAAATAGCCTATTCCCCCCAACTCTTTTTTGGTACCCGGATAATGTATTGCAATAACCATGGCTTGTCTCTTTCCTTCGCATTCTATATTTCCTGTGTACCGGTCAAAATCCCTAACGCTTGACACACCCCCTCCAATTCCAGAGAAGCAGCTTGGCTCAGTGGAAGGAGCACAGGCTTTGGAGTCAGAGGTCGTGGGTTCAAATCCCAGCTCTGCCAATTGTCAGCTGTGTGACTTTGGGCAAGTCACTTAACTTCTCTAGGCCTCCGTTCCCTCATCTGTAAAATGGGGATTAAGACTGTGAGCCCCCCGTGGGACAACCTGATCACCTTGTAACCTCCCTGGTGCTTAGAACAGTGCTTTGCACATAGTAAGCTCTCAATAAATGTCATCATTATTATTATTATTATTCCAGAGCCAGAACCTTGGCCTGCATCTTCAAATTTGTCATGAGTAGAGAAAACCGGTCTCTAATTCAAATATTCCTGACCTTCTGTGGGGAGAAAAGTAATCCCAGCTTTGTCATGCTCGAGTTTGGTTCAGTAGGTGTGAAAACACATTCAGATAAAATCGGAATAGACCCAAATCTTCTCCCGTCCTTCACACTAAACCCAAGCAAAGTGGTGTTTGGGTTTGGGGTTTTCTTTGGCTTTAGATTATGCTTGTCCAGGGACTTCAGTTGACGGAGAATTATTGCTAGGCAATGTTGATTCAGAAGCCAATGGTCCCCAGTGGCCTTGTGATTTTGATGTTTGTCAAATCACCAGGAATCATACTCCCCTTTGACGATTGTAGGCCAAGATGGCATTTCCTTGGTATCATTCCCACTAGCCAAGAAAAATCCAAATCTGAAGGCAACAGTGCAGACTTGTAAGAATTATTTTCTAATTTTCTTCTCCACTTGAAAGTTCATCTAAAAAGAGTTTTCTTTATATTTATCTGGCAAAGCAGTTGTGTTTTCCTTTGTTGAAGTTGGTTAAAGTAATGCGTCGACACTAAATTTTCCTTCACTGTGTTATCAGTACCTCTTTAAAAGCAATATGGCCTAGTGGAAAGAGGATGGGCCTGGAGTCAGAGGACCTGGATTCTAACTCCAGTTTTGCCATTTGTCTACCCCTTGGGCAAGTCAAATGGTTTTTAAAGTCAGAAGACCAGTCAACAGTGCTATAGAGATTATGGCTATTCAGAAGTAGACACCAGAAATGGAAAAACCACCACTGATTCGATCTGTTGATGGTGATGATGGGAACCATAAGTGTGTACTATGTAATAAGCATTGTGCTAAACTCTCAGAGACAAGATAATCAGGTTAGACATAGTACCCTGCCCACCTGGGGCTCGCAGTTTGCAAGAAAGGGATTCAGTTATTTTATGCCCATTTTATAAATAAGGAAGCTGAAACACAGAGAGGTTATGAGATTTGCTCAAGGTTAAACAGCAGGCAAGTGTCAGAGGCAGGGCTATAACATGGGTCTCTTGACTCCCAGTTTTATATACTTTATCATATCACAGGAATGATTAGGTGCTCAAGTCTCCTCATTCTGGAAATGAGAATATGAATTTATGTCGATTGAAAGAGCACAGGCTTTGAAGTCAGAGGTCATGGGTTCAAATCCCAGCTCTGCCATTTGTCAGCTTTGGGCAAGTCACTTAACTTCTCTGGGCCTCAGTTACCTCATCTGTAAAATGGGGATTAAGACTGTGAGTCCCCCGTGGGACAACCTGATCACCTTGTAACCTCCCCAGCTCTTAGAACAGTGCTTTGCACATAGTTAAGTGCTTAATAAATGCTATCATTATTATTATTATTATCCTGTGATGGTGGCCCAGAGTTCAAGGAGTGGAACACCCCCTGAATCCCATAATGGTTTCACTAAAGAAAAGAAGTGAGTTAGCCAGAGTTACAGTCAGGGACAGAAAATGTCCTTTGTGTACAGATAAGTCTGTACATAAATGAGAGCATGTGTCATACATTGGGTTAAATTCCTACTTTTCCCAAATTAAAACCTCTGTTATATCTTACCCTTTGGAAAGTCAGTGGATGTTTTTTCATGAATGTAATTATTTGAGCTACTGACCCCTCTCTGTTCAGTAATGTCCAAGCCATCACAATATTTTTTTCTTCCTACTTTACCTCTGTTTCCCAGGGGTTCCAAAGTCCACTTGCAAAATCCATATCCTTCTGGAGGATTATGAGAAACAAAGTGACCTAGTAGATAGAGCATGGGCCTGGGAATCAGAAGGACCCAGATTCTAATCCCACTCTCCCACTTGTCTGCTGGGTGACCATGGGCAAGTCATTTAACTTCTCTTTGCCTCAGTTACCTCATCTGTAAAATGGGGCTAAAGATGGTGAGCCCCACCATGGGACATGGACTGTGTCTAACCAGATTTTCTTGGACCTATCCCAACACTTAGTACAGTGGCTGGCACATAGTAAATGCTTAAGAAATAACACCCAAAAACTGTGGAAACAGAAGGGTGCACTAAATGTCCATCTGGGATCCATAATTGGGCCAGCTCCGATAGGAATATTTTTCAGTGCTTAGTAGTTATGGGCACATAGTAAGTGCTTAACAAATACCATCATCATCATCAGCTGACCAAACCCAACCCCGCTTCCTTCCTCACACCTCCACAATGGCAGGGAGACCCTGAGGGTCTACTTACTCTCTACTGTTCACTCCCCCTTCCTCCTTGGCCTCTCATATGGCCAGCCTTCCCCTTATATCAGCCATCTTATGTATCAGTTCTGATGAGAATTTATTTGGGGATGGAAAAGGCAAGCTGGGATAACCTGAGTGTGAGTGTTGTCATGGAACTTAATGAGTGTGTGTGTGTGTGTGTGTGTGTGTGTGTCTGTGTGTCTGTGTGCATTTTCGTTCAGGTATCAGAGCGGGTAGGGCTGAGGGACTGGCGTAAGGGACTCCCTGCCCCCATCCATACTCCCCAACCAAACGTTAATGAAGTCAGAGCCATGGATTGAAAGAAAATCTGATTCAAAGGAAATGTGAAAATTGGATTGTCATCTGTTTTCTCACATTTTCTCACCATTGTTTGAATTTTATTCCAAAATAAAGGAAACGAATGAAAATGCTGCATGACCTCAGTAGTATTTATTGAGCACTTATTGTGTGCAGAGCACTGTACTAAGTGCTTGGGAGAGTACTACAGAGTTGGTAGACATGTTCCCTGCCCGCAGCGAGCTTACACTCTAAAGGGGGAGACAGACATTAATACAATGCAGCATTTTCAGCGGGACCAAGGCAGACGCCCCTCCATTGGGCGAAGGGGGCTCCACTGGCTTACCTTTCTGCCATGAGACAAAAACGAATTCACAACATGCATTGTTTCGGGTCTTCCACAATCCAGTCGCACCTTGTCTCTAGACGCCCGGCCATGTGCCCCTTTGCCGTGCTGTCACCCCTGTTCCATGTGGTCTCTTGACATGTTAGGGATGTGGCCCAGCTCTGTGTTGGCTCCACCAAAGGATGGACTACTGACACTCTTCCCTGGCAGGGGGCCACCCTGTGCAGAACGCTGCCACAATTGTGTACCCAAGAAGAAGGCCTGAGGCCCAGTGCCTCAGGCTGGGATCTCAAAGTGGGAGCTGCCCCAGCCCTGCTTAGTAGAGAATGGAAACTTCCAGAAGAAACAGCAAACTACCCTGCCCGCCTCATGACTCTCCTTCAGGAACTGACCACTGACCCAGCATAGGGTTAGCCAGCGGAGTTTCTGATCAGAGGCCTTGTTCTGTTCCTGGGAGTCTTGCCCTGTGGTTTGGGGCATATTCATTTGTCTATGCTTCAGTTACCTGGTCCGTAAAATGGGGATTAAGACTCTAAGCCCCATGTGGGTCAGGGACTGTGTCCAACCTAATTAATCTGTATCTACCAAGCGCTTAGCACAGTGCCTGGTACGTAATAAGCTCCTAACAAATACCATTTCAAAAACCCAAGAAGTTTTCTCAGCTCAATTCCAGCCTGCAGGAACAAAGCCCACCTTTCGATCCTTGTCCAGGTGACTGAGACATATAAGGTATTGAAGCATCTCTCCAGAGACATTTCAAGAGTTTCCTCAGGCCTCACCATCCCAAGGGGGAGCAAGGGGAGGAGGGGAGAAGCTCTGCTAGCAGAGAGGGGAATGGCAATCTGTGCCCACTGCAGCCTCCGCCCCTTCGGCCGAGGCCCATGTGAGAGTCAAGGCCGTGCCTGGACGCGGATTGGTAACTTAATATGAAAATCGGATTGAAACTCAATATTAGCAGCAAGCCGGCCTCGGCTCCCACCTCACCCCGCCACACGGGGTTGGACAGCAAGGGAGCCATCTGGCCACGCCGCTGTTAGCTCAGCGTTTTGTTTGGAAATGAAAGCTCAGTAATCAAATAAGTTTAGTAAAATCCTTAGTGTTTACAAAATCTAGTCAAAATGGTTTTAAATTTGCCTGGCTAAGCAGCCCGGTGGAAGTCATGTTTTGCCTTTCTAATGGATTATTTGCTTACATGTGGGTGACGGTGTGGCCTAGCATGGAGCGAGGATTAGGGACTTTCCCGAATTCTTTGTCAAAGACTCATAATTGCCATGGCAGTGGGTGGGTGGGTGGGGGCAGTTGTACATCGAATGCACGTATGGCATGGATGCAATGATTCTCTAGAAGGAACCAACACATGGGCTGCAAGCCAGCCGGGCCCGCCTGCCACTTCTGAGCAATCGGTAGTCTACGCTTTCTTTGCTTGTGGCTGGCTGGCAGTGGGTCTTCAAGGAAAGGGGTAAAATGCCTTTAAGCAACAGTGAGTGAGGTGTGTCCCCAGTAGTCAAAGCCAACAGAAGGAGTGAGCTCATTCACCCTTAAACATCGATGTGGGGGTTGACCTGTGTGGATTGAACTCCCAGAAGGGACTGTCCAACGTAGAGTCAAGGTTCAGTGATGTTTGGTTCTGCAGCCTCGAGCCTGTGCCGTTCTGTTTTCCCTAGACAGTGTGAACTGATGAGGGAGGAGCCCTTTTACTCAGATGCCCTGGTCACCAGGAAGGGAAGAGATCAGAAAAGCAGCGTGGCCTAATGGAAAGAGGACAGGCCTGGGAGACAGAGGACTTAGGTCCATCATCCCTGCTGTGTGACCTTGGGCAAATCATTTAATTTCTCTGTGCCTCAGTTTCCTTATTTGTGAAATGGGGATTCAATACCTGTTCTCCCTCTCCTCTAGAGTGTGAGCCCCTCATGCGACAGGGACTGTGTCGGCCTTGATTAAGTTGTACCTACCACAGTGCTTAAGTACAGTGCTTGACAGATAGTAAGCGCTTATCAAATATGATAATTATTATCATTATCATCTTACAACTTTAGGGATCCATCTGGGTATTCTCTCCTTGTCATTCTATTTTTTTATGGTATTTGTTACCTCTTCGTGGAAAAAGCACAGGCTTAGGAGTCAGAGGACATGGGTTCTAATCCTGGCTCTGCCATTTGTCAGCTGTGTGACTTTGAGCAAGCCACTTAACTTCTTTGAGCCTCAGTTACCTCATCTGTAAAATGGGGATTAAGACTGTGAGCCCCACGTGGAACAACCTGATTACCTTGAACCTACCCCAGTGTTTAGAACAGTTCTTGGCATTTGACAAATACTATTATTATTATTATTATTATTATTATTATTATTATTATTATTATTACCTCCTGATGAAGAGAACTGAAAAAATTTGAATGGTTCCAGAAGTTACTTGCCACTGAGGAGGGCATCCAGTGACACTCTGGCCTATGGTCACAGTTCACACATGATTTTCAGTGAAAACCCTAAAGATCAGTACAGCAGTTGTGAATGTCTCATTCAACCATGGGGTAAAAACTGGATAAGGGAGCAGGTGGGTCCTGCTTCTGAGGAGGACGCTTACTGCGGTTTGCTTCGCCACATAGAAGTATTCTTTCCCATTGCCCAAGCCTCTAGAAGCAGCCTGGCCTGGCAGCAAGAGCACGTGCTTGGGAGTCAGAGGATGTGGGTTCTGGTCCTGGCTGTGCCACTTGTCTGCTGTGTGACCTTGGGCAAGTCACTTAACTTCTCGTTGCCTCAATTACCTCATCTGTAAAATGGGGATTAACACTGTGAGCCTCACCTGGGACAACCTGATAACCTTGTATCTTTCCCACTGCTAAGAACAGTGCTTGGCACATAGTAAGCACTTAACAAATACTGTTATTATTATTATTACTAATTGCTGAGAATTGGCAAGTGGACCCTGCTGGCTTGCTGCCTGAATAATATTTCCTTAAAGAGGATCACCACACCTCCACAATAGGTGCACTAGAGGGCATGTGATGGCCATCTTAAAAAGGGTACTGACCCTGTCATCCTTGAGAAGGGCAGTAATGCAGTCACCTCTAAAAATAGTGATGCAGAGGTCATCTTTGAGAGGACCTAGGGTGGCTGCCATCTTTAGAAGGTCCCACACAGCCACCTCCATGAGGCAAGAACTCGCCTCACATACCACTTGAAGTTGGTCTGGCAAGAGGACAGCAGGGAGGAGAGGCAGGCTTGGGTGAAGGGTGGAGGCATTACCTCCCAGCTCCCCAGCACTTATCAATCAATCAATCAATCAATCGTATTTATTGAGCGCTTACTATGTGCAGAGCACTGTACTAAGCGCTTGGGAAGTACAAATTGGCATCACATAGAGACAGTCCCTACCCAACAGTGGGCTCACAGTCTAGAAGGGGGAGACAGAGAACAGAACCAAACATACCAACAAAATAAGTAGGATAGAAATGTACAAGTAAAATAAATAAATAAATAAATAAATAGAGTAATAAATATGTACAACCATATATACATATATAAAGGTGCTGTAGGGAAGGGAAGGAGGTAAGACGGGGGGATGGAGAGGGGGACGAGGGGGAGAGGAAAGAAGGGGCTCAGTCTGGGAAGGCCTCCTGGAGGAGGTGAGCATATCTGTATATCTTATGTACATATCTGTATTTGTTTATATTAATGTCTGTCTCCCCCTCTAGACTGAAAGCTCATTGTGGGCAGGAATGTGCCTCATATTGTTATATTACACTCTCCCAAGCTCAAGGTACAGTGTTGTGAGCACAGTAAGCATTCAGTAAATACGACTGACTGACCGACTGACTAATCACAAAAGCAAAATGACCATTTAGAGACTGGTTGTATGGTCAAAAATCTCCTGGATCCCTCCCTCCATCTGCCTCAGCCCCTGACAGAGCAGCGTTGACTCAGAAAGCAAAGCAGCGGTTCTCCAGGGGTCTGACAGAGAAGGATCGGTCCCTCTGGGCTATCGGCACCATTTTGAATATCAAATAAATCCTTAAGATTGTGATTCAGTGAAAGAATTCCATAGGGGACTGGGAATGAACTGTCACCTTCTGAGCTCTTTCTCTTTAAACTGCAGGTTCTCCTATTGATTTAAGACGCTATCGCATGTGGTTTCTGATGATTTATAAGAGAAAAAAACTTTCCCTTGAGGTTAATGTTGTTTGTTCTACTTAATCTAAGTAATCCCTTTGAATGAAGAGATGAGTTTGAGCATAGAATTGTAGCTGCTTTAGGAGTTTATTAAACAAGTATTAGCAAGAACTGTAGGAATTTGTGGTTCAGACAGGCTCACATCACATTAATTAGGTGACCATGAAGCAGGTTGGTTACAGGACTCTTCAGAGCTTTCCTGGATCTGTGCTCCAGGAAATTAAATGCTTGTTGCACATTCACTCCCACGAAAATGGTCACAACCAAGCTCCACGGAGGTCTCCGTAACTGGGACTGGCTCTCAGCAAAGCAAGATCATCCCTCCAGACTGTATACTCACAGTGGGCAGGAAACATATCTACCAACTCTGTTGCATTGTACTCTCCCAAATGCTTACTACTATCACTGATCTATCTACTATTTCTGTGTGCACTGCACACAGAAAGTGCTCAATAAAGACAGTGTTTGATTGGGACTAACATAGGATGGGATTTCATTCAGTTCACTAAAAGCAAAATCTTGCCCATCTGCCCTTTGGTGATTGCCGGGACAGAAACTCCGGGATTCCCCTGTCTCTCCGACTGGATGACCTCATCATCACGCTAGCCAAAGTTTCATGCTGATGGAGGTTGGTGGATTCAATCAATCAATCGTATTTATTGAGAGCTTACTGTTTGCAGAGCACTGTACTCAGCTACATCGGGCATTGTTCACAGTGTAGCATCTCCTGAATAGGAGATGATGATCTGAACAGGGGTGGAAGAAGGCAGAAAGGAGCCATGTGCTTGGAACACTAATGAACTGTGATTTGTTTTCACAAACTTTTTCCCTGAGTGACAATTCTTAGGTCAACATGTTTGTTTACATGTCAAAACCAGTTATAGATATTAGGTGACATTAGTTCCCGCGTATCTCCACTGGAGATAACTTTCCTTTCTTTACCAACAAACTCCTGGGAACTATGTCACTCTGACTTTAATTGTTGTCTGTAAAAGAATCTCCTGTTCACAAGAGGATGCTTAGGTAAAACAATTTCTGACACCTCTGTCTCGAAGGGCAGTTCTGACAAGTTGTTTTGCCTCCTTCGTGTATTCGTCATGCTGCCCAAGTCCCTTCTGAACTGTAGGCTCGTCCTCTAGACTGTAAGTTCACTGTGGGCAGGGAATGTGTCCATTTATTGTTATATTGTACTCTCCCAAGTGCTTAGACAGTGCTCTGCTTCCAGTAAGTGTTCAGTAAATTCAATTGAAGCATCTCAATATCTCTTCACAGCAACCATCCACTCTGGCCTATGCCCGCCATATCATTAAAACAGAAGGACTGGGACTCCAAGGATTGAACAAAGGTCTCACAGCAACCCTCGGCCGCCACGGTGTTTTCAACATGGTTTATTTTGGATTCTACTTCAACGTCAAAAATATCATTCCTGCCAATAAGGTAAGTGTTCAGTAAGATAAAATCCTGAAAAAAAAGAGAGCAAGCTCTCTATATATTTGATAATATCTTTGGGATGTGGCCCTCCTGAATTCACCTCACAGGCTAATCCTGTTCAGTCAATGAAGGATGACACTAAATTGTTTCTCCCTTACACTTGCTGAAATTTCATTCCAGTTTGGCACAGCTACGCAGAAGAAGTCATCCTAGGAAAAAGCTGTCCTATAAAAAGTGGATTCCTCATCCAAGAGAATAGAAGAGGAAAGTCCTCAGGGAGTGACAGGTCGGGTGCAAACAGGAAATCAGGAGGGCCAAGGAGGGGTATGAGGAGTGCCTTACAAGAGATGCCAAAGCTAATAATAAAAGGTTCTTCAAATATATCATAAACAGGAAGCTGGCTAGGGAATCACTGAGGCACTGATGATAGTTATGTCAAAGGAGTTCTCAGTGAAGGAGAGGTGACAGCAGAACAACTAAAAGGATTCTATGGCTCAGCCTTTAATAAGGCAGATCTTAAGGAGGTTCCTGTTCCCTTTTTTTTCCATCAAAGGTACTGGATTTTTATCAATTGGTAAACTGGATGGTAAGAAATCATCAGGACTGGATAGTATCTATCCAAGTGCTTTGAAAGAACTCATAAGGGATCACTGGCAAGATTAAAGCTGGACCACATAGTACAGTGCTGTGCACACTGTAAGTGTTTAATAAACAAGATTGATCAATTGGTTCTAGAAGGTACAAGGAAGGTTATTCAAGAGGGTCAATGAGATAGATCAGCTTCTGTAAGAGGATGAAACTAGAAAATTCAGAACTAGAAAGATGACGGGTGAGCGAGGACTTGATTTAAGTGTGGAGGATGTGGCCAGAACAAGAACTGATGTTCACCATAATTTTGCTTGGTTTGTTTTGAACCTACCACCTTCAACTTCAGTGGTACCCCCTAACCTGTTCTTGCAACACCATTCTGGGAGGGTTTTTGAATTTCCAGAGCAAGTTCAAAACCAACAGAAGGGAACACTTCTTCACCCAGTGGGAAGTACATATGTGGATCTTTTTTTTCCCCCGAAAGTTGAAGAGGCAGAAAATATCCATAGGTTTGAAAGGAGTTTGAATCATTTCAAAGACTAGGTGTGTAACCAACTAGGTGGATTCCTAGAAGGAAAAGCTGAGGCTATTAAAGGAAAAAAGTTAAAAGGCTTAAGAGCTGTTTAGGGAGACTGGGAATGATAGCTCTAAGATGTGTTATTAGAGGAAATAGAGGATAAATGCCATTGACTGATTGACAACTGGAAAAAGCAACCACTACCCTATTACTACTCTAGTACAGTGCTCTGCACACAGTAAGCGCTCAATAAATACGATTGATTGACTGATTGATCCTGTTGCCACTGTTAGTGTCAAACTTCTGAGCTGGGCGGACTATTGATCTAGACCAGGATAGCATTCGTCACGATCTTGAATTCGGAATATCTCCCTCGCCTAAAGCTTTGATACATAGATTTCTTCTTTCCCCAACTCTTCTTTACCCTTCTCATCCCATAGCACACTGCACTCTAATCCCCATCAGCCTTCCCTGATCCTGCTCTTTCCAACGTCCACTGCATGCCTCCCATTCTTCTCCATGGTTTCCCTCTGACATGGCAGAGGAATTGGGCATTTCATTCTCCAGGAAAAATTTGAATGTTGGGAGTTCTTAACTACTGATGTGAAACTTCACTCAGCTACTAGTTTTAAATGAGATAATAATAACGATTGTGGTATTTGCTAAGCACTTACTCTGTGCCAAGTACTGTACTAAGTACTGGGGCAAATACAGTATATGGTAGATGGAATATCTGCAGATTGAACCCTGTACCCACTCTCACACAGAGCTCGCAGTCTAAGTAGAAGGGGCAACAGAGATTTAATCCCCATTTTACAGATGAGAAAAGTGAGGCACAAAGAATTTAAGTAACTTACCCAATGTCACATAGCTGACAAGTGACAGAACTGGGATTAGAATCCAGGTCCGTGCTCTTTCCACTAGGCCATGCTGCTTCCCTGTATCTATTGATCAGAGATTAAACCAGATGTTTCAGAGTCATAAGCTGGTTTTGAGAAAACAGCAACATACAAATGTCACAGATCTTTTAAATTCCCCTACAAAAAGAAGCATCAGCATACCATGCGCACTAAAACGGAAAATTTTGAAGTACTGATGGTCTCCAAACATTTCTCTTCAACCCCCTCCCCTCCACCCCCACTCCAAAGCATTCGCCAGCACATCGGAGTGGCATCTTGACAGCCTCAGCACCAGAACATCTTGGAGAGAACACTGTGTGCGTATGTTGGCCGAAGGCCTGGAGCTGAGCAGTTCTTTGTTTTGTTTTGGTTGATTTCTGCTCCTGGCTAACTATTTGTTCAAATAAAGCAGTTACTGAGCTGCAAAGCTACGGCCTCTGAAAAAGACCAGCTTAAGACACTGAGTGAGCAGAGGGACAGTAGAAGTCTCATTCAGAGCTCCCTCCTGGAGGAGGAATGAGTCCCTGGGTATCCAGGCTGGTTTTGGCTCTTGGTTCTTTAATTTCCAGAATGGTCTAAATTGATACGGTTATCTCCTGCAAAGATATTCTAGTATCTACAGTGCCAGCTGCATCTCTCTGTATAGTTTTTCCTCTTCATCTAGATTGCCTTCATGTAGTACAGTGCTTTGCACATAGTAAGCGCTTAATAAATGCCATCGTATTATTATTATTATGTATGGATTTTGAATTTTAACTCCATGCCTTCCCTGAAAGCCCTCCCAGTCTGGGGACTTCATTCAATCTTTCATTCAGTTGTATTTATTGAGCACTCACTATGTGCAGAGCACTGTACTAAGTGCTTGGGAGAGTACAATATAACAATAAACAGACACATTCCCTGCCCACAGCAAGCTTACAGCACTTGCAATTCTCCCTCAACTTGCCCCTTTCCCACATTGTTCTCTGAGAAGCAATGTGGCCTAGTGGAAAGAGCAGGGTCCTGAGAGTCAGAGAATCTGGGTTCTCATCTGGCTTCACCACTTCTCTGCTGTGCAACATTGGGCAAGTTATTTAACATCTCTTACCCCAGTTCCCTCACCTGCAAAATGAGGATTTAATATCTGTTCTCCCTCCCACTTAGATTATGAGTCCCATGTGGGATCTGATGATCTTGTAAATACCCCAGCACTTAGTACAGTGCTTGGCGTATAGTGAGCACTGAACAAGGACTACTATTATTATTATTCTCGTAATTGGCTACTAGCCACCAACTACTTTTCCCTTCAGAAACAAGACAGCGATGGCTAAAGTGAGCCAACAGTTTGCCACCTGGAAGTTCCTTTATGAAGGCAGTTTGGAGCTGGCAATAACTGTGCCGTGTGAACTGCTAGAGAGGGCAGGCCTCTGAAAATGGGGTTGGGATTATTCCAGATTATTTTTCCTCAATTTAGATTCACATTCTATACAGAACCATATCACTTATTGAAAGGAAAACATTGTGATTCTGGGAACCAGAAATAAAAATGAATTCTCATTATCCCCACTTAAAGCCAGGGCTAGGTCACACATGAATAGCTAAAGATGACCTTAGTCTTCCAAGTTAACTCCCATTGGTACCCTTGGATAAAATGAGTTCAATTGCCTTAGACTGCTAGCTCAGGCTAAAAAGGCAAAAATCACTGGATTTATGCAAATGAACTCCAACAAGGGGGACTCCTAAATCCCTGAGTCTCTGAATATCTACTGGCTTCTAAGTCATTCTTAGTGCACTTTGCTTCTCTTCAACAATGTTCAAGCCATGATGGCACTTTAAACAATCACAGCTGTAGTAGCTGGGGCTACTCTTAGGAAAAGTTGTACTTAACATCAAAAGATTCTCAATTTGGTTCCCAGATGAAACACCTCTTTTCGATACTCTATGAAGGTGTTACTTTCCTTAGCAGTCTACTATAAATGAATGAGGAATTGCTGACTGACCTGTAAGTTTTTATTATATATTGAATTGTTCAATAGCAACTGCAACTATTTGCTATGAGTTTCCATGTCTTTTTTTTTTAATGGTATGTATTAAGCACTGACTTTGTGCCAGGCACTGTACTAGCACTGGAGTAGATACAAGGTAATCAGGTTGGACACAGTCCCAATCCCATAAGGGCCTCACAGTGTTAATCCTCGTTTTACAGATGAGGTAACTGAGGCACAGAGAAGTAAAGTGACTTGTTCAAGGTCACACAGCAGATAAGTGGAGGATCCAGGACTACAACCCAGGTTCTCTTGACTCCCAGGCTTATGCTCTAACCATTAGGCCACATGGGTATTATACCCACAAGCACAGTAAGTGTTCTTCAACTGTATACCTTCTTGTATAATAGTTCTGTGCCACACTGTACTACATGGGGAGATCTAAAGCAGGAAGATTCTCTGCTCCAATACCTGCATAGTCTGGTTGTCCTTAACACATAGAAGACAAATGAAATGCTATAGGATTTCAAACCTTGAGCATATTAATAAAGGAGAGATCTAATAGCAAAAACAAATGTGAGATAATAATAATAATGATGGCATTTATTAAGCACTTACTATGTGCAAAGCACTGTTCTAAACGCTGGGGAGGTTACAAGGTGATCAGGTTGTCCCACAGGGTCCACACAGTCTTAATCCTCATTTTACAGATGAGGTAACTGAGGCCCAGAGAAGTTAAGTGACTTGCCCAAAGTCACACAGCTGACAATTGGCGGAGCCGGGATTTGAACCCATGACGTCTGACTCCAAAGCCCGTGCTCTTTCCACTGAGCCATGCTGCTTCTCCTAAAGGATGAATCAATGAATCAAGGATCTCACTCCTCTTCTAGCTAGAATCCTCCTAAAGCAGCTCTTTAACCACTTGTTCCTGGAATAAGCAATGTGGCTTCAGACCTTGGGAAAGCACAGCGGACATGATCTTTGGTGCCTGTCAAACACAAGAGAAATGCAGCCCTTGCCAAAGCTACCACACCATTGAGAGGCCTGGACTCCGGCATTTACTAAAAAGATTTGGCTCTATCAAGCAATCAATCAATTGAGTTTATTGAGCACTTACTAGGTGCTTGGAAGAGTACAATATAGTTGGTAGAAACAGTCCCTACCTTCAAGGAGCTTACAGTCTAGCAAGATCCTTAGATCACTTTCCCAAGCACTTAATACAGTGCTCAGCATATAGTAAGCGCTCAGTAAATACCATTGATTGATTGTTACCTCATGGTGATATGACCTGCTGTGTCAGGGAAGGAAGTACCGTGTTAGCAACTTCTCCATTATTCATTCATTCATTCAATCGTATTTATTGAACGCTTACTTTGCATAGAGCACTGTACTAAACGCTTGGGAAGTACAAGTCGGCAACATATAGAGACGGTCCCTACCCAACAACGGGCTCACAGTCTAGAAGGGGGAAACAGACAACAAAACAAAGCATGTAGACACTTCTAGCAGAGAAAACAGCAGGGCTGGGTTCAGTTTTGTTCAACCTATTCTGCACAGCCAAGTTCAAGGATCCTCGAGGAAACTGCTGTCAGTACATTTTTCCAATCCCTGGGAAAGTATCATTGAAATTCCTTGAATCAATCATTCGGGAGCTCCTCTATTTCGCTGACTGGGAGCACACAAACACAAACGCATGCAGTTGATTATGAATCACTGCTCAAAATCAACAAAGCATTTTGGATTGACAATTAGCCGAAAGAAGATCATGGTTGCAACCTGCACTTGGTAAAGATTATATACAGCTAGAGATCTCCATTAGCAGTGCAGAGTTGAATGCATACCAGGCAGTTTTCTGTGCCAATTGGCAGGTAAATCAAGGTAGAAAACCAAATCTAGAAGTCAACCAAACAATTGGTAGTATTTTTTAAGTGCTTACTCTGGCCTAAGCACTTGTTCCATGGAGCTAGTAAGCATGATCTCTGACCTTAAGGAGTTTAGAATTTAGCAGGGGAGACAGATGATAAAATAAGTCCAGGTAGAAGGAAGCCACAAAGTATAATAATTAATAATAACAAGGATGGTATTTGCTAAGTGCTTACTATGTAACAAGCACTGTTCTGAGCACTGGGGTAGATAAAAGTTAATCAGATTGGACATAGTCCCTGTCCCACAAGGGGCTCACACTCTTATCCCCATTTTACAGATGTGGTAACTGAGGCAGAGAGAACTGAAGTAAGTGCCTTGCCCAGCAAGCTCAGCAAATCCTTAAAAGCAACATGGCTTAGTGGATAGAGCATACGCCTGGGAGTCAGAAGGACCTTGGTTCTAATCCTAGCACTGCCACTTGCCAGCTGTCACTTCACTTTTCTGGGCCTCAGTTTCCTCATCATTAAATGGGAATTCAGTACCAGTTCTGCCACTTAAACTGTGAACTCCATGTGGAACAGGGACTGTGTCCAACCTGATTATCTTATATCTATTCCAACAATGAATACAAGGCTTGGCAGGCAGTAAGCACTGAACAAATTCTGCAGTTATTATTAGTCAAGGTGAGATAGGACAGGTGCTTAGGACAGGGTGACAGTTTGGATGGAGGGGAGGAAGCGGGTTCTGGGGACGGTGGAAGAAGGATCCAACAGGATTTGATGACTGATTGAACTTGGTGGTTGAAAAAGAGAAATGAATCAAGGATACAGCTTGTTGTGGGCAGGGAATGACACTGTTTACTGTTGTATTGTACTTTCCCAAGCGCTTAGTAAGTGCTCTGCACACAGTAAGCACTCAATAAATACGATTGAATGAATGAATGAATAAGGCCAAGGTTACAGGGACCCTGGGGCGTGTTTGAAAATGAGCAATTGAAGTTGGCAGGGAGATTAGAAGAGTGAGTACAAGTGTTTATATAAGGTGTAAAAAGGGTTGGGGTCAGAGGTGCAGGGGGAGGGGAGACGGACAAAAAGTGTTTGCCAGAATCGGACCACCAAAGATCTACAGAGCAGGTGTAATGTCTGAATTTCTTTATGGCTGTGCAACTTGGCTTTCCGCAGATTCCACATCTAATTTCTAAAGCAGTTCCACCAATACCACTTATGCACAATACTTCACATCACTATAAGTTTGGGTCACAAATGATAAAGTCCTGGAATGCAGACAATCCACAACCATCAAAACAATATTCCTCACATGTTGGCTCCCACATTCTTTAGATGGCATGTATGGAGAATGGACAACCTCAGGGTCCCCTACTCTGATGTGCTGAAATAGAGACACTGTAAAGAAGGAGGAGAGAAGAATGATTTTTTTTAAGAAAAGCTTCAACTGATGTGACTTGGCTTTGGATAGTTAGGATGAAGCAGGATAAGACAGAGCATGCAGAAATGGGGATACTTTCTAAAAATAGAGACTTTGGGAAGAATACACAACATAGAGGGAGAAGTGAAAATCACATCAGTGTGTAAGAGGGTTTTCAGGCATATATGTTGGGCTTATCGGCCACATTCACACACATTGTGTATGTTTGTGTGTATGTGTCTGAAATTACTTTCTGTCTTAGCAGCCCTCAGGGTCCTGGTGTTATTGCCATGTTATATGATTTGGGAGTGAAGAAAGTAGCAATTGAGAACTAGAGCAAAATACCCAACAATTCCTTGACAGAAAGACCTGGGGCCTAGTGGAAAGAGTACAGACCTGGGAGTCTTAGGGCCTGTGTTCTAATCCTAGCTCTGCCACATGTCTGCTGTCTGACCTTGGGCAAGTCATGTAATTTCTCTATGCCTCAATTACCTTATCTGTAAAAATGGGGATTAAATCCTACTCCCTCCTATTTAGACTGTGAGCTCCATTTGGGACAGGGACAGTGTCTAACCTGATTAACTTGTGTCTACCCCAGCACTTAGAACAGTGGTTGGTACCAAGTAAGTGCTTAATTGTTGTTATTATTACTATTATTGTCTTTAGTCCCAGTGTAGTACAGTTAACAGATCTCACTTGAAAGTGCATAGTGTGGCTCAGAGCGAAAAGTTTTGCTGCTGACAAAAGCCAGCTACACTGATGACTTTTGGAATAATCAGATCCACCCTGCCTCTATCACATGTGTTGCCGCAGCCCAAAATTTCCCTTCTGGAACTACAGCAGGGGTTTTGATCACCTCAGAGCACTGTACTGGGAGCTTACTATGTGCAAAGCACTATATTAGATAGGTTCTTGGGAGTGTACAAAAAAATTTAAAGTTTTGGCCCCTATCCTCGAGGAGTAACCTTGTAATCAAGGTCCTTCTGACTCCCAGCCCTGTGCTCTATCCACTAAGCCATGCTGCTTCTCTGTACAAAGCATTGTCTTAATACAGTGCTTGGCACATAAGTAAGTGCTTAACAAATACCATTTTAAAAAAAGCAGATGCCTCTGGTTGCCCTCCCAACTTGGAGCTATGAGGGAGGTCACGAAGCTCTGCAGATCATTCTGACTACTTGAGGCGAAGGGACATTTTAACTGAAAACCTTCCCTCCTCAGGACAGAACACATAGCTGGATTGAGATGTTTCCAAGGTGTAATGCACTTAGATGCTGCCATGCACATCTGTTTCTATGCCAAACACTGTTTTGCCTTCCTAAAGGCCAAGCCGAACTTGTGAGGATTAAGTCCTCTGATGAATCGCCCCAAAAGTCCACTGTCCATTCAAATATCCCTGCCCATTTGTTTTCATTCCAAGAACACATTGTTTGTCCATTGCCCCGCCAAAGATAGTCAGAACATGTTGATTTGCTGACATGTATATAAGAACTGAATATAAAAATGTTGCACATTTTTATAACTTTGGCTGCTAGATATTTACTGCTTTCCATATGTACCAAAAGTAGAAAAATGAATAGAAGATGTCTTTCTAAAACTTGTAGCTGTCAACAGTATTAAATTGTGCGTTAAATTTGCATCCTAATTAAAGATGTTTGCAGGTTATTCTGCCAAAAACAATAAACCTTTTATGTGGAATTTCCCCATGATAGAAGTGGCATGTGGGGTTTGGAAACTCTCAGATATTGCATAATTTTTATATATTCAGTCTATCTGGCTACATATCCCTTTTGCCAATTTACTACAAAGAGGGCAAGCCCAACATATTTTATCTTCCACAAATGTAAAAGCCATGGACATTGTCTTTTAGAACAATCAATCGCATTTATCGAGCCCTTTCTGTGTGCTGAGCACTGTGCTAAACTCTTGGGTAATTACAGTATAACAGAGTTGGGGGGCGTGTTTCGTGACCACAATGAGCTTACAGTCTAGAGATCAAATGAGTTGGTGTTTTGTTACTGTTAATAGGGGTATACATTTCATTAGCAGCGTGGCTCAGTGGAAAGAGCCCGGGCTTTGGAGTCAGAGGTCATGGGTTCCAATCCCAGCTGTGCCAATTGTCAGCTGTGTGACTTTGGGCAAGTCACTTAACTTCTCTGGGCCTCAGTTACCTCATCTGTAAAATGGGGATGAAGACTGTGAGCCCCCCAGGGGACAACCTGATCATCTTGCAACCACCCCAGTGCTTAGAACAGTGTTTTGCACATAGTAAGCACTTAAAAGTGCCATTATTATTATTATTATTATTGTTATAGCAGTCTGGTGTGATCTCTGGACATATTTTTATTTAAACTAAAAAGAGAAGTTGGGCTGGGTGTAGTGCCTGTTGAAGAAAACATCCTCCCCTCAAGCTCACTGAAGGCAGGGAATGTGTCTGTTATTATATTGTACTCTCCCAAAAGCTTAGTTCAATGCTCTGCATACAGTGAGCACTCCATAAACATATTTGACTGACTGATTGACTCAGGTCTGTAATATCAGGGGCAATTGCTGCTTGAGTCCAAGTACTGAGTTAGACTCGCCCCCACCTCCGCTCTGGCCCTGACCCTGACCTTGTCTGTTTATATTCAGAAAAGAAGGCTCTCCCTGGAAAGAAATGACCATTTGTTAGCCTTGAACGGTTGTTTATTATCATTAGTCTGACAAATCGTCCCATAAAGATAAAGGTAAAAGCTAAAGCACTACAGTTTCAATAGTGACAGCTACTTCCTAGGGATGAAAGTGATTGCTACTGGAAGCTGGAGAAAATTGCCTATAAAATTCAGGCAGCAACACCATTGTCTGAACTGTACCCTACTTCTGTCTGATGGAAAAAGGGACTATGTATCTGTCTGTGCACTGCAGGAAAAAAACACAACCCTTTCATGCCTGAATCCCTAACAGATGGAAATGAGAAGGATTCCCCAGAGGTGCAACCCAATCTTGGCTATTCCTCAACATATTGAGGCATTTTCACTAGTTTTGAAGGATTAACCTTGAGGATACCTAGGCCAAAAATTGCTATTCATAAGAGAGAAGCTGGGGTGGGGGAGGCATTAATAATCCTTGCATCTTTTGAGTGGGGAGCTACATGTAGAAAGAGGAGACTTTGGAAGCCAGATCCTCACAGGAAACCAATTGGGTTACCTGATGATGCCCACTTGATTACCTTAATACTACATTTCCAGGTTTTTGTGGCAAAGGCAGTGCTGAATTTGTGCCAGAGTTTGGGGCTTGGCCCTGGCTCCCAGTGGAATTAGCAGTTCACAGCTCTGGCACCCAGTGGAATTAGCCCTTTATAGACCTGGCACCTCTTTCTCTGTAAAATGAACATGGGACAAAGATCTGTTCAGTCTCCATAAGTATTGCCTCAATGGGGTGAAAAGCCTTTGCTTTCACTGCATGATGATCAGGCTCACCCTCTATCTCTCTCTCTCTTTCTCTCGCACACACACCACATCCCCAACAAGCCCACAGCACATATGTATATATCTGTAATTTATTTATTTATGTATATTAATATCTGTCTCCCCCTCTAGACTGTGAGCTCACCGTGGACAGGGAATGTGTCTATTGTAGTGTATTCTCCCAAGTGCTTAGTGCAATGCTTTGCACACAGTAAGTGCTCAGTAAATATGATTGGATGAATGAAACGAATGAATGAAGGCTTCCAATTAGGGCTAAGAAAAACCCAAATTGGATTTTCCTAGCCCTTTTCTTTTTGAAACCTACCTTCCAGCTTCACCCCTTAAAGCCCCATCCTTTTGCTCTCAACCTCACAATAAATTATTGGCCCCTCTGATGCGCCCCCATCTTCACTCCTAGTCACTCTTGGGATTTTTTCAGATCCCGATATGTTACCTTTCGTTCTAGGCAGTGCCTTGACAGGATTCTTGCACACTGACACAGAACTGTCCTATCATTTATAATCCACACTTTTCAAAGTTCCAGGCCACACAAAATCCCTTTGCAAATAGGGCAGACAGTGCCAGAGTGTCATCTCCCTGCCCTCCCCCCGCCCCCGCCAAAAAAATGTGTATATGTTCTTCTTCAGAAATGAAATGATTCTGTGTTTGGCTGTCCCAGAACAGGTCTGTCCTCATAAATCTTTTGTGATTAAAGCTACTTTGGTGAAATCATTCAAACCATCTTATATTGAAAACACTGAAAAGCAAAGATAGTCCCCCAACTCCCCCAAGATTTTTCATGCATTTTTTCTGAATGGCTCCATTTTGATGTGGAGTTTTGAAAAGAGCTTTGATTTAATTCCCAAACCCAGAGTTCTGCCAGAACGGAATCATGGGAATACTCCGCATTCCATCAAATATTCTTATCAATTACCCATCTCATTTCAGAGTTGGTGACCTTCTGAGGAGGGAGGGACTGGCGTTTTCCTCAGATTATCTAACAAGAAGAGAAAACAAACATTGAAACAGACTCTTCTAATAGATGTCTACAATGTTTTTTTCAGTTTCTCCCTTTAATGCAGGTTATGTTTTTTTAATTAAAACATTGTTGCAGTTGATTGGATTATTTGTTGAAAAATGCTTGATTCTTTTGAAACAGAGGAATACTTTTTCAGAATGTGTGAACCAAAGAAACAAAGGAAAGTCAAGTGTGAGTTAGTTTATGCTGAAAGGTAAGCACTAAGAACTGAACACAGTATCACTAGTAGATTTGTATCTGTGGAAACTGATGATATTTAAAATCCCTCATTAGCAAGCTTTTGTGTACCAGGAGAAGGGCTCATAATTCCTCTCTGGCTGCATAGTTGCTTATCAATATGTATGGTTTAAAAAGTAGCTGTCTCTGTCTTGGTCTAGGCTTCCTCTAGACTATAACCTCATTGTGGGCAGGAAAGGATTCTACCAACTCTGTTGTATTGTACTCTCCCATGCACTTAGTAAGTGATCTGCACACAGTAAACACTCAATAAATACCATTGATCGAGTGATTAATTGGTCATCACAAGTGCAGACTGGCTGAGAGGTGGTTCCCATGCAACAATTGGCTGGATGGGCAGAGCCACAGGAAGGAGTGAGGATAGGGATAATAATAATTGTAATAATAATAGCATTTATTAAGCACTTTCTATGTGCAAAGCACTGTTCTAAGTGCTGGGGAGGTTACAAAGTGATCAGGTTGTCCCACGGGGGGCTCACAGTCTCAATCCCCATTTTACAGATGAGGTAACTGAGGCCCAGAGAAGTTAAGTGACTTGCCCAAGGTCACACAGCTGACAGCTGGCGGAGCCGGGATTTGAACCCATGACCTCTGACTCCAAAGCCCATGCTCTTTCCACTGAGCCATGCTGCTTCTCTATAGAGGATATAGAGGCAGACACATGGCTAGAGGCAAGCACTGTGGCTCAGAGGAAAGAGCACGGGCTTGGGAGTCAGAGGATGTGGGTTCTAATCCCAGCTCCGCCACTTGTCTGTTATGTGACCTTGGGCAAGCCACTTAACTTCTCTGTGCCTCAGTTACCTCATCTGTAAAATGGGGATTAAGACTGTGAGCCCTACCTGATTACTTTGTATTTACCCCGGCACTTAGAAGAGTGCTTGGCACATAGTAAGTGCTTAACAAATACCATAATTATGATTATCAAGGTCAGGGACTGGGGTGCAGAGGCTAGAACAGAAAGATCAGCAAGATGGGGACAAGGGAAGAGCTATGGGCAGGGATCGAGACAGGGGCAGGGGTAGAGACATGGGCAAGGGCAGAAACAGGGCCAGGGCAGAGAAATGGGCAAAGATAAGAACTCTGACAGGGACTAGGACAGAAGCAAGTATAAAGACAAGGATAAGGAAGAAGAAGAGCAGTGAAGAGGAGGAAAGACTCACTGAAGCAGAATGCCTGCCTCAATCAGGAAGTGTTGCTCAGAGGAAAGAGCATGGGTTTTGGAATCAGAGGTCATGGGTTCTAATTCCAGCTCCACCACTTGTCAGCTGTGTGACTTTGGGCAAGTCATTTAACTTCTCTGTGCCTCAGTTCCCTCATCTGGAAAATGGGGATTAAGACTGTGAGCCCCATGTAGGACAACTTGATTACCTTGTATCCCCCCAGCGCTTAGAACAGTGCTTGGCACATAGTAAGCACTTAACAAATGCCATCATTATTATTATTATTGAACACTTCCTTTGTGCAGAGCACTGTACTAAGCACTTGGGAGATTACAATATAATGGAGTTGGTAGACACATTCCCTGGCCTTTGAACATGTTGATTTATTGGCAGTGTTCAGTAGAAGGAAGATAAAGTTTGGATGAGGAGAGATGCACTCGAAAGCAATAGCATAGATTGAGCATCTGTGCTCTGCTAGGCATTGCTCTAAGTGCATGGAGATTGTAGAAGTAGAAGATGCAATCCCTGTCCTCAAGAAACTGGCAATCTAACAATAATAAAATAATAATATTTGTGGTATTTGCTAAGCGCTTACTGTGTGCCAGGCACTGTACTAAGCACCGGGGTAGATACTAAAGGGAAATGAATTGAACTAAAAGTTAACTAACAGTTGAAAGTAAAATAGCAGATGTAAATAATGATGATGGAGTCTCTCATGGAGAATGACAAATGAGTCTCGATCCTTATATCTCATGACCGAGCACATACATGAAGGAATTGAAATGGAGCTAGTGGATTCTCCTTCCTCACTAGTTCTGTCCCCTTGGGGCATGGAGTGCAGTGAACAAGAAGACTGGCAGAGGGACAACATATTGTGACGTGCAGTAAATGATTCTTTTTTAAGTTCAGGATGATTTTTTTTTAAGTTCAGGATCCTTTTTTATGGTATTTTTTAAGCACTTACTATGTGTCAAACCCTGTTCTAAGCGCTGGGATAGATACAGGTTAATCAGGTCAGACACGGTCACTGTCCCTCTTGGGACTCACAGTCTAGGCAATTGGCAGATCCAGGATTAGAATTTAGGTCCTCCAACTCCCAGGCTCGGGCTCTTTCCACTAGGCCTTGCTGCTTCCCTAGCATGATGCCAGTGCCATGCCATGGTGTCAGGATCTGGGAAGCAGTTGCCTTGGTAGTTGCTGCAGTCTTTCCTACCTATGCCGACCAACTATTTTTCAAATTCCTGCCAGGTCCATCCACTTCACGGAATACTTTAAGCCATTCTTTGGTCAGAAATCTTCAACATTGATGGCATAGCCCTAACAAGCAGAACAGGGACTAGAAGCCAGGTTTCCTGATTTCTCAGAGCTGCACTCTTTTCACTGGACCAAGTGCAAGGCACAAGTGAAAAAATAAAGGCAAATAATATAAGCAGATAAATACACAAGTGTCTGAGGTAGCTGGTGGTTTGAGAAGTGGGATAGTTAGTCACAGAATGCCTTCTGGAAGAGGTGACTTTTTAGGAGGACTGAATACTTTTTAAGTCATGTGAACCATTTTAGTACATTATTCTTTTGCTCGTTTTTAGCTTGGATATGACTTTTGAAAGATCATTTAGAAATTGCTTTGTCCTGTTTAGCTCTGAAAAATAGTTATAATATCCTGCATCTCCTTAATACATAAAGCAAGTGTTATCAAATCATCTAAAGTATCCATCCGAGGAAAGGAGGAAGCAGTTGTAGATGAGTAAACTGAGTCGCAGTGAAAATCCTGAGAGAGGTTGAGTGACCCTATTTATTTTACATGGTGGCTTTTATCACCTGTCACCATTGATTTTATTTGGAATTTAAGAAAGAGACATCCCAGTCTCAATAAATGTGCTTGATCAGAAACTACTTTCCCAGACATTTAAAGGGGCATTTACCCCTGGCTTTAAAGTCCCCTGGTTTGTTTACTTTTCATGGTCAAGTTCAAACTCCTAAGAGGATGTTGCCGTTTCTTTCGGAAAGTTTTCCTTTTTTCTGAATTGGTCAGTATTGCATCAATTTCTAGTTTTTAATAAAGCAGATCCAATTCTGAGTTTACATGCCTTCTGACCCTTCTCTTTCAAGCCCCCAACTTCCACCTGATTGTGTAATGAGAGCTGACACGGAACCAGTACTGAGAACTAGCCACTCTGGGTTGTTAAGGGAAGAGTTGCTCTTTGCCTGAGGCCTTTGAAACAAAATTCTTAATAGCCACAGCCCATGTGAACCTCTTTCAATGAGCATTTTAGAGATAAAGTTACTCTAAGGATACTAAGCTCAAGGAATTCTAGAGTGAGAAATGGCCACCACATTAGGGTTGCTCTACTTTATTAATAAGTGTCAGGGCAGGGAGGGTTTGGAAGTGTTTAGGTTCCAAATGGGATAGGGGAAAGTAGATGACTTAGCCCCCTGGCAGTGAAATAATTTAGCACTTACATAGAATGGGAATTCAGGTTCAGCCCCTTGGGGAGAAATTAGGTTATTGAGCTGGGAGAGAGAACCTGGCTTTCCTCCCTTTCTCCATCCTCCCCCACAAGTCTTCTAACTTCCTTGATTCTCCTTTTCTGGCATATCTTCGAGGGAAACATCTTCTAGGGGATGCCAGGCCTTAATCATAAAGGGCTGGGAAGAAGGCTGGGATTTGAGCTATTTATTAAGTTCAGAGCCAGCTAGCCAAAATTCAGTGGGGCATAGAGATTCCATCCCAAGGAAGGTAAGAGGGAAATCACATGGCCCTTTGCTGTAGATATTCTATCTCTGACTGCTAGCTACTCTGGAGACTTTTGCATTAAATTACCAGTGCTGCCTTTAGCTGTTGGCTATAGACTTTGGATAATGTGGTTAAATTAGTAATGATTCTGTGGTTAAATAATTTGTTCTCTCTTCCCTGTTAACTCTTCTAGATCCTGCGATCACTTTTTGCTGTCCTTCCCTGTTGATGAACTCTCTTTAGACTGTAACTGAGTCCAGAGCTTCTTAGGACATGTGTTCTTAAATGTTTCTTGGGATACTGCAGTGTTCTGTTAAGGAAACCTATAAAACTCCCTGGTGGAGAGACGGCAAATATTGCCATTCTACTGTAGGCTCGAACACAATAGAGTATTTGTTGAAGGAAGAGGGCAGTATGTTTAATATGTGTTCTTTTGGGGAGGAAACCCTCCTATTGTTTTCAGCTCTGGTCAGCCCTTTTTTATGGTATTTGTTAAGTGTTTACTGTACCTCAAGCACTTTTCTAAGCATTTGGGTAGATGCAGGTGAATTAGGTTGGACACAGTCTCTTCCCTTCATGGGGCTCACTGAGGCGCAGAGAAATTAAGTGACTTGCCCAAGGTCACACAGACCTCTGACTCCCAGATCTGTGCTCTTTCCACTAGGCCATATTGCTTTTCTGGAATAGTGTGTCCCATTCTGATCACCCAACCTAGAAGGGAAATGAAAATCTTGAGAGGGGGTGGTTAAATGAGAGCCGTGAAAAGAGTCAAAGGGCTGGAGAAGCATTCCTGTGAAAAGTAATGTGGTCTAGAACATGGGGCCTGGGAATCAGAAGGACCTAGTTCTAGTCCCAGCTCTCCCACTTGTCTGCTATGTGACCTTGGGCAAGTCACTTAACTTCTCTGTGCCTCAATCCCCTCATCTGTAGAATTGTGATTAAGACTGTGAGCCTCATGTGGGACTGAGTCCAACCTAATTAGCTTGTATCTACCCCAGCGCTTAGTATAGTGCCTCGCACATAGTGATTAACAAACACCACAAAAAAAGAGATTGGGTTAGAGGAACTGTGTTATACACTCCAGTAAAGCAAAGGAGGAAGAACGATTGAGGAGTGGTTTTCCAATGGGCCCACCAAGAGTTAGTACACCAAGAACAATGTCCGTGCTCCACTTTTCACCGAGAGTAGAACAAAGAGCAATTATATTTCAACTGCAACATGCTAGGGGTCAATTAGCTGTGAGATTCTGAGTAAGGAACACAAACAGAAGAATGAATTAATAAGGGAGATTTTTAAGAACAGAATGGTTCTTCTCTATCATGGAGGGCTGTTTTAGTTACCACATTTCCTGGAGGGTCTCTGAGTCTACGAAAGGATTCTGTAGCCTCTTAATTATCCAGTAGGAAACAGAATTTGAGTGCTGCCCTGAAAGGTCACATTTACCTGCTGGGTCACCTTGGGCAAGTCACTTCATTTCTCTGTGCCTCAGTTTCCTCATCTACAAAATGGGGATTCAATACCTGTTTTCCCTCCTACTTAGACTGTGAGCCCCATGTGGGACCTGATTATCTTGTATCTACCCTGATGCTTAGTACAGTGCTTGGCAGATACTACAATTATTGTTATTATTATTAATTATTATTATTTTTAAAACATAAAGCCTTCTGCCACTCCACACCCATGAAGTAATAATAATAATAATAATGGTATTTGTTGAACACTTACTATATGCCAGAGACTGTCCTGAGCAGCAGGGTAGATAACATTAAAGCAGATTGCACACAGCCCCTGTCCCACATGGAGCTCAAAGGCTAAGGGGGAAAGGAGAACAAGTTTTTAATCCCCATTTTCCAGATGTGGAAACAGACACAGAGAAGTTAAATGACTTGCCCAACATCGGAGGTTGTAATATACTTCCTAGAGAATCTAGAAGCAGCATGGCTCAGTGAAAAGAGCACGGGCTTTGGAGTCAGAGGTGATGGGTTCAAATCCCAACTCTGCCAATTGCCAGCTGTGTGACTTTGGGCAAGTCACTTAAACTTCCCTGGGCCTCAGGTACCTTATCTGTAAAATGGGGATTAAGACTGTGAGCCCCCCGTGGGACAACTTGATCATCTTGTAACCTCTCCAGCGCTTAGAATAGTGCTTTGCACATAGTAAGTGCTTAATAAATGCTATCATTATTATTATTATTATTATCCAGAACTATCCCCAGAGATTCCTGAGCAGGGCCAATGGGACAGCAGTTAACACGAGAGACTTCTAGAGTTTGGGTAAGAGGAGCATTTGACTGCTGACAGAACCAAGCCACTTGCCTCTGGGCACCTGGGAGGGACAGGCGGATATGTGGATGAAGTTTGTGAGGATCCAGTTTCTGACAGCCGAGAGGGGCACAGAACATTTCTCCCTGAGGGGAGGGGCTTGATTTTCAAAGAAAACAACCCCACCACCTCTCTCCCTTCCTTTAGACCCTGTGGTTGCTCAGGTCTGCTTTTCTTTGTGGTCTACTCTCCCCATTTGCTTTTATTGGTGGGAAAGGACCCCAAGCATTTCCTCTTGCCCAGAGCCGTAGGTGATTGGGGGAAGCTTTGCTAAGCTTCATTTTCCTGGCTCCACCACATGCATGTCAAAGCAAGTCACTGAAACTCCTTATGCTTTAGGGTACTTCTTTATTTATAAAATGGAGATGGTAATCATGACCTTCTTACAGGAGTATTGTGAGGCGCTGTGAGGATATTAAGTGCAGAACTCCTGGTGAGACTCAGAGTAAAGCTTCTCCAGCCATACCAACATAAGCACCTTCGACATTGAGGGCTCAAAGTGGGGCTTCCCACATGCTGTGTTCCGGGGAGTTCCTAGGCTCCTGGTCCTTTGTGGACATCCATCTGGATGACTGATACCTCCTGCATGCAGTGGACTAGAGCTTGGGGGACGGACAGAAGGAATAAAGGATGCAATCCCCTTCCCTCAAGGGGCTGGCTAATCCAGGATCTGTGGCCCCTGAGATATCAAGTGCCCCGTTCTTGGAGGGCTCAGCCATCCAGAGCCGATACCCCTGTAGCTTCAGCTCACCCCCCCAGGCCTATATTTCAGGTGCCAAAATGGAATTAATCAATCAATAGTATTTATTGTGTGCAGACCACTGTAAAAATAAGAATAATAACAACTGTGGTATTTGTTAAGTGCTTACTATGTGCCAGGCACTGTACTAAGTGCTGAGGTGGGTAAGTGACAGGATCAGTTATCAGGACCATTTCAGGCCTACAGGCCTACATTTCAGGTGCCAAAATTGAATTAATAGTATTTATTGTGTGCAGACCACTGTAATAATAAGAATAATAACAACTGTGGTATTTGTTAAGTGTTTACTATGTACCAGGCACTGCACTAAGTGCTGGGGTGGATACAAGCAAATCTGGTTGGGCACAGTCCCTGTTCCATGTGGGTCTCACAGTCCTAATTCCCATTTTACAGATGAGGTCACTGAGGTAAGAGAAGTGAAGTGATTTACCCAAGGTCAAACAGCAGACAAGTGGCAGAGCCAGGATTAGAACACAGTTTCTTCTTACTCGCAGGTCTGTGCTCTATCCACTAGGCCATGTTGCTGTGCAAAGCGCTTGAGAAAGTACATTACAGTACAGTTGGGAAACACCATCCCTGACCACAAGAAGCCTTCCTTTACAGCGTAAAGGAAGGTTCCATCCACGTCTTGAGAGGAGTTAAGACCAAAGGGAAGGGCTAGAGATAGCCTCTCATTCGAAGGCAGAAAACAAGAAGTCACTGTACCTCTCAAGAGACTTAAAAAGCATGGTAGGGAGCTGGCTCCAGTGTCACATCCAACAGCTCAAACAGCTCTCTTGGACATGCCGCATCACAAAGAAAGCCCTGGGTACCCGGTGGAAAAGATTGTGGAGATAGACAAACCATCCGGTGAAATTTTGATCCTCTCTGTTTCCTGAACATTAAAACAGTCTTGGTTCTGCCAATGTGACAGCCAGCTGGCAGGCAGCCTCCAGCACTGAGGGCTGATATGAGTTGATATGTCACATGCTTTGATCTGAAACCACGTGTTAAAAAGGCTGTGGATATAAAGAGAGGTCCAGCTCACTATTTAAGTCTCCTTGACTGATCGCATCAGGCCTTGGCCTGGAGGCAGAATGCTTGAGTGACATACCATCACCCTGTGTCCCCAATCAATCAATCTTATTTATTGAGCACTTACTGTGTGCAGTGCACTGTACTAAGCGCTAGGGAGAGTACAACACAACAATAAAACAGACACATTCCCTGCCCACAACGAGCTTACAGTCTAGAACAGGCTGAACCACGATTAGGTTACCATCCCAGGACCGCAACCAACAGCGACTCTATTTCACTGCCCAGGATGGTCCTGGGATTAATCTGAGCAGAGAAGTCAGAGAACTACAACTCCCCTGCTGAATAGAGTAATATTTGGGCTCACTCTGTAATTTCCAACTCTGTCCAGTTTCCCAATCAGGGTCTCAAACTTTCCATCCAAGTAATGAGAAGATAATACTTGTTCCTCAAAGGCAACTGAAAACCCCAGCTTCGCCATTCGCATGTGGTGTGACTTTGGTCAAATCACTTAACTTCACTTAACTGCTTCAGTTACCTCACTTATAAAATGGGGATTGAATACCTATTCTCCATCCCTCTTAGCCTCCTAGCCCATTTGGAACAGGGACTGTGTCTGACCTCATGAGCATGTATCTCCCCCAGTGCTTAGTATGGTGCCTGGCACATTGTAAGCACTTAACAAATGCCACCATTATTAAATGAAGACATTATGTGCTTACAGGCATTTCGCTCACTCTTTCCCTAACAGCAATTTGCCTGAATCAGAAAGCGACTGAGAGTATATGAGTATGTGAGAGTATATCTGTGGCTGCTTTGAGCTCCTTGGGAGAAAATACGACAAGACTGCAAAGTAGTAGTATAAAGGCATATTTCTCTCCTTGTAAAAAAAAGGAAATTATTTAAACACATTTCACTCGTTCTGCAATCACTGCATTGTTTTCCCGTTGAAACACCCTGTTGGTTTTAAAATCCCTTTAAACCTACAAGGCACCTGTATGGCCCAGGTCCAAGAGGTATTACAGAACCCTTGGCTTTTTTTATATCTCTGCCTCATAGGAGTTCAGTGGAGACAACCCTGTTGATTGCCCTTGGTTTAATTGCAAATTTCAGAGCTTCTAGACGTTATCCTCCTCCGTTTGTGCTGGAAATATGCAAAGCTCAAACCTGTTTAAAAAAAAAATGGAGGTAGAAAGCAGGTTTTTTTCCTTACAGTTTTTTCAGCTGAATAGCATAGTGTCATGCCACAGTCCTGAATTGTTTCCTTGTTGATTAGCTCTATGTAAAGAGTATTCTGAAGCATTGCCTGAAAGGGGGGTAGGTAAGCAGCATGGGGTGTGTAATGAGAAAAGATTGTTACCCTGCCGGCATGTTATGCGAGAACTGAGGCTTACGATGTTATAATAACTGCCCAACAAATTCATTATAACACTGCTTAATGTGCACTCCACCGGGCACAAAAATAGGCTCAGGGTTTGTCTGAAGGAAAGTGACTCTCAAATATGGCCCAATTAAGCACTTTGATGTCAGAACGCCTTAACGGGGGGGGGGGGGGGGGGGGGGGGGGAGAGAAGCAAAGAAGCAAGGCAAATCAAACCAACTGACGGGACCTAAATTCAAGAAAGGGAAGAACTGTTTTCTAACTTTGAGTTTCCAACGTTGTTTTCTGTTCATTCTTTATTTTCCAATGAAAGAGGAATAGAATTGAAGAACAATGTGTGGTAAATTCTTCAACCAATTAGCGCAGTGACTTACTCCTGTTTGTAATGCATAGAATGTCACAGGCTGCTTTGCAGACGCCCCAAGTTGGTTTGCTAATAACAGGAAGCTAGCACTTCTCAGTACAGTGGATCAGCTACACGTGAAAATAAATGCAAAAAACCTGGAGGGGAATAGCAGCAGACTGAGATTAGCCTTTATTTAATTTAACATTCGGGGGTCCAACACACAAATGAGCATTTTAGTAGGCTTCATGGTGGAAGTTGCTGTCATTTGTAAAATATTCTGGCCAATTAGCTAATAGTGTGCTTGGATTTCTCCTGTTTTGATACAGTAATACTAAGTACATTGTGAAGCCCAATTATACAAATCATCCCCATATGCCATACCAGTCTTTCTTTATGAACTGTGTTTATAAATCCTGTGTGAGGAAATGTGTACTTCAGCAATTTAGACCATGTGTAAAAACATAGCCAATGGGATTGTCAAGAGCACAAGTTCCAGCATAGGAAATACTAATGTAGCCCTCTGAAATAACATGAGTTGTCGTGTTGTGCAGGTTTTCTGTTGAAATGCATACTCCTTTATGAGATGTAAAACCTATCTAAGGGCTTCTGTCACACCGGTCGCTTTTATTGTCTTCTTTTCTTTTAGGATCCAACTTTAGAGTTTTTGAGAAAATTTGGGATTGGGCTCACCTCGGGCACAATAGCCTCAATCATTAACATCCCCTTCGATGTTGCCAAGAGTAGAATTCAAGGGCCGCAGCCTGTTCCTGGAGACATCAAGTACAGAACGTGTTTTCAAACAATGGCAACAGTCTACCAGGAGGAAGGGTAATGCATTCTCATGCTAATAAGTGTACTGGCCCTGGTTTTACCAAGGCACCACTGAAACAGTATTTTGCTTTCATTTTGATGCGGGCCATAAAGTCTTCCTCCCATGTACCTGGCTCTGAGGAACTCCTTGTAGCCTGTGAGAAATAAAGCGGCAGAGAAAACTCCAACAGGGATTTTCTGTGCCTTGTAAAATTATTTTTACACTGTCATAATCTGTGCTCCCAACCATATAGCGAATTAACATTTAGAACTCCTGCTAGACAGTAACCTCCTACTTGAGAAAGTACATAGTTTTCAGTGATACACTTATAGGTGTAGAAAAGCTCATTATTTATGATGTTGATTTGAGATTTGGGCAAAATGTTTTCTACTGAGCTCCTGGCTGCTGGGGTAAATGAATCTGGGGGAGTATTTCGGCAATTATTTTCCCGAAAGTCGTTCTCATTTTCTGTGTCACAAGACAACAAATAGCAGTTTATTTCCCACTAAATTATGTTTTATTTCTTATGTGAGGTTTGAATTGTAGCTTTTTAAATTCAATTACAGAAGTCGTTTTGTCCATGCAACACAGCTGCCTTGAAAGTAAGACCTGTCTTGAAAGTAAAAACCATCTCACTGATTAAAGTCAAGTTTCTGATTGGATAGGCTCACAGCAGAGCTTTGGTAATGGAGCGTTGATTAACTCTTTCTCCTCATCCAGCCGACAACCTAATGCTAATCCAGATACCGTCTGTTTTTGAATATGTGTAATTTCAAATAATTACTTATAAATGCCAGGCCAGCATTTCAGCACAGCTGAGGTACAATCCCATCTTGTTCTTTCCTTTTTGATTTAAGGTTTTTTGCTTTGTACAAAGGATTGGTGCCCAAGATTATGAGACTTGGACCAGGTAATGATGACTTCATTATATCCTTCTTCACTGTTTTTCTAGCATCTTTTTTGGGTTGGTTTTTTTTTTATCAGCAGAACAATTAAAAATGAATGACATCAGGAAACAGGATAAAGGGGTCTCTGAGTCTTTAAGATACTGATGACTTCCATCGCAAAAGTTTTCAACCTATTCACCATCCTCCTCCCTCCCCCATCTCCTCTCTCCCCTAATTACAATGGAAGGAATTGTCTTTGTCCTTGGCTTTGCCCAAGACTCTATATAGATCAAGTTCCAGCTATGTCAATAGAACCTCTCTTGAGAGACAAACCAAATTGGGAACTTCATACCACCAACGATAGGCTTTCATAGGAGAGTGGGAGAACCATCAGCAGGGAAAAAGCTGGTATGGAATGTGGCTTTTCTTACCAGGAAAGTCTTGTCTATCAATTCCATTGTGTACTGCACTTTCCCAAGTGCTTAGGACAGTGCTGTACACACAGTAAGCGCTCAATAAATATGATTGTTTGATTGACTACCTCCAGAACCCCTTCTTTCTTCCATCTCACCACCACCACCACTGTAATAACAATAATAATTATGGTATTTGTTAAGCGCTGACAAATGTAGCAGGCACTGTACTAAACACTGGGGTGGATACAAGCAAATCAGGATGGACACAGTCCCTGTCCCACATGGGACTCACAGTTTTAATCCCCATTTTACAGATGAGGTAACTGGGGCACAGAGAAGTGAAATGACTTGCCCAAGGTCACAGAGCAGACTTGTGGCAGAGCCAGGATTAGAGCACCTGACCTTCTGACTCTGACATTGTGGGCAGGGAATGTGTCTGTTTATTGTTATAGTGTATTCTCCCAAACACTTAGTACAGTGCTCTGCCCAAAGTAAGCCCTCAATAAGTACTGTTGAATGACTTTCAGGACAAGAAGGGAAGAACGGGGGGCTAAAGAAGGGAGCAAAGGGAAATCGCCCTACAGCCTGGCATCCCCGCTACCAAATGATCTCCCCAGTCCTTGGAAGAGAGGCAGACCTAGGAAGATGACGTGCCACCTTCGCATATCTATCCCACATGTGCACATCCTCATCATCAGTATTTATTTGGGGTCTACTCTGTGCAGAGCACTCTCCTGAACGCCTCCTGTGTGCAGAGCTCTATACTTGGAAGCATATAGTAAAAGTGGGAGGTACAGTCCATGCCCTCAAGGATCCATCTTCCTCGTTGATTTTTGTCTCCATCAGGAATGATTACATGAGGGCCCTTGGCTCTGGGCCTGACCTCTAGATCAAGAACACAAAAAACAGCTGCTGTCACCCCTAGGGAAAGTGAGCTGCTGAGGTGTAAACAGACTCAGGAATATTACTGCTACAGGCCCAAATAGCCTGTGGCAATTAGCCCTTATAACCAGGCTTGTAAATAAGTTAGCAAAAAAAACAACCTATCCCTGTAGGTAAATGTTTTTGCCTTCTCTAAGGAGATGACCAGGTACAAAGATGAATTAAATTAGCTTGCTTTCCCTCTCATGCTCTATCTTGCTACAATAACACTGATTTGGAACCCTAAGTCCTCTGATCTGAAATTTTAACCCTACCCAGCTGGGTGAAGTAGCTATCCTGTGCTGAGAAATTCTGAGATCAGTGTGTGGGTTTGCATCTTCATTCATTCAATCATATTTATTGAGCGCTTATTGGGTGCAAAGCACTGTACTCTCAAGGAACATCCCCTACCTTCTACCCCCTCATCCATCATGCCTTCCAGAGCAAGCTGGGGATTGTTTTTAATGGTATTTGTTAAGCGTCTACTACATGCCAGGTACTCTACTAAGCACTGGGGTAGATACAAGCTAATCAGGTTGGGCACAGTCCATGTCCTTTTCATAGTCTTAATCCTCATTTTAGGGATGAGGTAACTGAGGCCCAGAGAAATGAAATGACTTGTCCGAGGCCACAGATCAAACTGGCAGAGCCGGAATTAGAACCCCTGTCCTCTGACTCCCAAGCCCATGTGCTTTCCACTAGGCTGTGCTGCTTCTCAGCATATTAAAAGTATAAATCTTGTTTCAATCTTTTCACTCATTCGTTCAATCATATTTATTGAGTGCCTCCTGTGTGCAGAGTACTGTACTAAGCACTTGGAAAGTACAATTCAGCAATAAAAAGAGACAATCCCTGCCCACACTGGGCTTACAGTCTAGAAGGGGAAAGACAGACATCAAAACAAGTAAACAGGCATCAATATAAATAAATGGAATTATAGATATATGCATATGTTCATGAGTGCTGTGGGGCGGGGGGGACAGCAAAGGGAGCGAGTCAAGGTGATGCGGAAGGAAGGGGGAACTGAGGAAAAGGGGGGCTTAGTCTGGGAAGGCCTCTTGGAAGAGGTGAGCCTTCAGTAGGGCTTTGAAGGGGGGGGAAGAGTGATTGGCAAATTTGAGGAGGGAGGGTGTTCCAGGCCAGAGGTAGGATGTGGGACACGGGAGATCGAGGCACAGTAAGAAAGTTAACTCCAGAGGAGTGGAGTGTGTGGGTTGGGATGTAGAAGGAGAGAAGGGAAGTGAGGTAAGAAGGGGAAAGATGATGGAGAGCTTTGAAGCCAATAGTGAGGAGTTTTTGTTTTGAAACAGAGCGGTCTTGCAGAGAATCCCCAGTCCATGGACTAGACCAGTAGTAGTTAATGATCGGCCACTAGGAAAGCATTTTGCTTTATTTTAGCATCTGGGTCATTCATTCCCTGATATCTGGTGGGAGGGAGGACTCATGAGAAGTCTGCCCAGGTGGTCAATTCTTTATACTTTACTGCAAGGCAGTCAAACCTCAATGTTTTCCTTTTCCCAGCTCTTGTAGCCCAACTGTTACAGCTAGAATTAGGGAAACACACAAGATTGAGCCCTTAACTACCTTTCCCATAAAGCAATGGGTCACAAGAGTGAAACTTAAGTCTGATAAAGGCAGGGACTGTTCAGTAACTTCCCAGAACCTCGAACAAACCCTTAGGTAATCTGCCCCAAGTTTGCTAAAATCTTGTTAATATCTGATTGGATTTCAAAACGTTTTACGTGAAGAAGATTGTTAACTCACCCACTAGATTGTAAGCTCCTTGGGGGCGGGGATCATATCTATCAACTGTCTTTCACACTCCCGAGCACTAGCACAGTGCTCTGAGCGTGGTAAGCACTCAATAAATACCATTGATTAATGAGATAGACTTAATTCCAGTTTGGCATCCCTACTGAGAGGAGCTGTTCTCAACTTCCTGTCCTGCCAGAGTTAATGTAAGGTCACTGGGTCCTTTTAACCCATCCGACAGATAGAAGACCCAGAAACTTCATAGGCAAATTAATGAGCACAAGCTATGGAAGGTAAAGGGTTGAGAGAAGTGGAGGGAGAGCAGTAAGTAAGAAGACGGCAACAGGTTTTGAATGTTCATTTCTGCTTTTTTATAGCATTTATTAAGCGCTTACTATGTGCAAAGCACTGTTCTAAGCTGTGGAGAGGTTACATGGTGATCAGGTTGTTCCACGGGGGGCTCACAGTTTTAATCCCCATTTTACAGATGAGGTAACTGAGGCACAGAGAAGTTAAGTGACTTGACCAAAGTCACACAGCTGGCAGTTGGCGGAGCCAGGATTTGAACCCATGACCTCTGACTCCAAAGCCCGAGCTCTTTCCACTGAGCCACGCTGCTTCTAGACAGTGACTGAGAAACAGCATCCCAAATTATCTCTGACATTTCTCGGGTACTCGTTCCACCTCCTCCCCATCATAGCATTTATGTAAAGGTACTTTAAACTCCATTGCTTCCCCTTATTATAATAATAATAATAATAATAATGATAATTGTGGTATTTATTAAGCGCCTTATATGTGCCAGGCACTGTACTGAAGTGCTGAAGTGAACTCAAGTAAATCAGGCTGGATGCAGTCCCTGTCCCGCATGAGGCTCACAGTCTTAGTCCCCATTTTACAGATGGGATAACTGAGGCACAGAGAAGTGAAGTGACTTGCCCAAAGCCTCACAGCAGACAAGTGGCAAAGCTTGGATTAGAACCCATGACTTCCCCTGCTCTTTCCACTGCACCATGCTGCCCCTAATTTATTTTAATGTCCGTCTCCCCTGCTATACTGTAAGCTCCTTGAAGCCAGGGTTCATGTCCACTGCCTTTATTCTACTCTCCCAAGCACTCCCCAGCTCCTAGCTGCAAAGAGTAAGCACTCAATAAATATTACTGATGTATTGGCTGGGATGTATTGGCCAGGAAGCAGCACAGCCTAGTGGAAAAAGCACAGGCCTGGAAGTTGGAGGACCTGGATTCTAATCCGGTTCTTGCCACTTGGGCAGGTCACAATTTCTCTTTGCCTCATCGGTCCTTGTCTGTAAATTGGGGATGAAATACCTGTCTTTCCCCCTACTGAGACTGTGAGCCCCACGTGGGACCTGGTTAATTCATATCTACCCCAGCACTTGAAACACTAAGTGCACTTAAATGCACTTAAATGCTTAGTGAGCATTTAACTAATACCATAACTATTATTATTATTATTATTATTATTATTATTATTATTATTATGGCATTCTTCACAACAGCATGGCTATTAGCCTAGGTCTGTCCTCCCAGGATGCCCTCCCATGCCCATGATGAAAGAGCATTTTGTTCCTTGAAGTGTGGGGTTAACCAGACTGATAAGCCACCTAATTTTGCTTGTTCCTTGCCTGCAGTATTTGCAAATTGTAAAGAGAAAAGGAGAGGGAGAAATAATTACATTTTGCTAACCTTCTGAAGTGGATTGATTTGAATTTACAAAGGGTAGGAATTCACTGCTGCAGTTCCAAGGGATCTGGTCAGAAAGTCTGTTCATGGGTTAAAAATGAAAATTATGGGCAGATAATTATCTTAGGTTTATGGTTACACAAACATGTGCAGCCTCTAGCTTTTTAAAGATTTGTGGCAGTGTGTACAGAGAAACTGAGATCTGAATCTGATTCTCATTTTTTCCCCTCAAAAGTTAATGTTAGCCCTCTCTTGACTAGACTGTGCTTAAACTTTAAATCCAAATTTTAATAGCCTGACATTCTAGCATCATTCACTAAGCAAAAGGAGTACCGGTGAACTCCTGTGTATTCTATTACTGCATCGGAGGAAAATCCTTAAAGGAATTCATTACTATTAAAATATAAATTTCCCTCTCAAGAGCCATATGTTCAACCAGGCTTCAAACTCTATCTGCTTGCATTTACAAGTTTTCTGTTGACATGGGGGCAAGCATGTTCACCCGAGTCACTCACAGAAGGAACTTATTGCAAGTGCACAATCAATGACTAATCCCCTCCCCTCCTCACCCCCACCTCAAAAAAAAAATAGTCTGAGCCCTCCCCAGTAGATTTCATGGCAAGCCATTAGTTTTGATTTGTTGGTTTAAAAAAAACAAAGCTCCTTTCCTTAATGCTGCAGTGTAAATCTAGAGAATGTTCATTTATTTTTCAAATTACACTCAAAGCAGGCATCATGTTCCCTTTGTTCTGTTTTGTAAAATAAAATTAGGACAGTCTTCTGTGTTCTACTTGGCTTCCAGGAAACAAATAAGATCATTCTTTTTATGGATTGAAAAAGATAAATTGCAAAGAACTGCATTTGAACAGCCTGAAGATCTGTTTGCTTAAAATCTGCATGTTCTCACACGATAAAACAAGTCTCTATTTACTTTTTCAAAATTAAGTGTTCCAAAAATCGGAGGAGAAATTATTAAAACTATAAAAGCCATAGGAAAAAAATGCAACCAAAGACTGAGACAGTCTTGCTTTGCTTGAAGGATTTTTGTAAAAGAGCTTTTGCACCTCAAATGTATTAGTGCTTGTGAATGGATCATTAAGAAACCGTGAAGTCCTGATGCAGGGGAGCGGTTGTCTGCCTGGACAGATGTGGTAATCAATTCTTGTCTCTTGTAGGTGGAGCAGTGATGCTTTTGGTGTATGAATATACCTATCTGTGGCTTCAGGAAAACTGGTGATTCATGATAGGGCCTATAAGATCATTTGCACCGTGAAATAATGGTCATCTACAATGAAGCATGATTAAATGAAAAGAACGCAATAAAACAGTAGATTAGGCAGAAAACAGAAATGTTGCTCAGTGTTTAGGTTGCACTGAAATAAATCTCTGAATGAATTCATACATTTTAAAGTTATAATTTTGACAGTATCATAGGAACTGTGGGGACAAACAGAAATTTTGTAGAATTTTTCAATTGTGCTAACAGAAACATTAATATAGTAATCACTTGCATTTCCCAGAGATGGCTTCAACAAATTCTATTCAGTGACTTGCTGACAGACATTACACTTAATTTTCAGTTTAGTAGAAGATCTTTCAGTGAAAATCAGGTCACAGAAAATAATAAATCTAAAACTAGACTTTAGGAAAATACCAAATTTTTTGTCCCATTTTAACAAAATACTCCCAGAAGGACTAAAGGAAAAGCATATTTTTAAAAGCTTACTAATGTTTTAAATACAGTAAACATTTAAAAGCTGCATGAAAATAGCCATATTTCCTCCAGCCTTAATTTTTAAAATACCACAGTGACAATACTTTTCTAAGGTTCCATATATATTTCAACCTTAAGTTTTCTAAGTGGTCTTTATATGGCACCAGGCTGTAAATTGAAATTTAATGATTTATATAAGTGTTCAGATTCATAATCGTATTTCACACACTAGATTTTTTCTCCTGATATCTGTAACACTTTGAAACCATTTTGTGAACCGGTGATCTTTATGTGAACCCTATTGCCTAATGAAATCAGAGGTCTTTCTTTTTCAACTGGAAAGTGCGAACTTTTCTTACAATAAATTAAATTTCATTATGCATCTATATTCAGACATTTTTGTTGGCTATTTTCCCCACTAGATTATGAATGGGAACTATTCCTTGGACACCCTGCTAGTTAGATTTACATCCAAACAGCTTTCACCAGTTTCTGCCCCTGTGACATTCTCATGAAGAATGTGAAAAGCAAAATTACATTTCCAGGTTATTGGTTTTAAATGACAGCTCAGGTGTTAAAATAAGCATTTTAAAGGGGGGGGAAGATTTAAAATAGAAATGCATTCTTCGCATTTCAAAAGATTCCTGTGCTAACTTGTACACCAAAAATATCTCTGGTCTAGGTACAACCACATCAGCTTCTACAACTACACTTTGAAATGATGCTACTTCAGTAGCTAAAGTCAACATAAAGATCTGTTCCATTTTTTAACTACCTTTTTTTAGAGAACTCCTATGCCCGAATGAGTCACTACAGTGAAAGAGGTTCAGCTAGTAACATTTTAAAAACGAAGATTGAAAGATAACATGGTCATTACTTTTTTATTAATTTAGAGCATTCAAAATATAAAAATAAAAGGCCTTTTACATACTTGTATATATACATACATAGCCTTGTGACATACATCCTTTCCAACAAGACTTTCAGCCCAATCTTTCAAGGAGAGAGTGATTCCAAACAGAAAACCTAACAATGCATAGAGAAGTGAGAATGTACTGCTTGAGAAACCAACCTTACCCTTCCTATGCAGGTAATACTTCCATTCACACGGGTGAAGATTCTGCCTGCAAAGAAGCTACAGAATTGGACTTTATAACTTCTCCATATAGACAATGTGGAAAAATATCTCTCAAGAGCATATTTACCAGTTTAAAAGCAACACTTTTACCCTCTGGGAATTTGAGAGGATGTGTCAACCACAAACAAAAAACATACACAAAGAGATCATCCTACTCCCCATCCTTTTATATTATAAAGTGACTTGATCTGGAAAGCAAGTTTTGGTTTAGTTGGAGTTTGTTTTCCAATTTATGATTTTCTGCAATAAAGAAAAGTTCTTGGGGAGGAAAAAAGCTGATGTAATATCAGGGTTTTTTTTTTAATTACACAAAATCCAGAACACTGTAAATGCAGATGAAAGAAATAAAATACTTGGTTATATTTCAGTACCAGAATAATTTGTTTTAGACCCAGTACTTTGTTGGAAACTGGGGGAAAAAAAGAAAAGTGTTTACAAGAAATAATTTTGTCCCCATGTCAGCTTTGCTGAAAAGTTGAAGAGGATCCCTGTTTGGTATGATTTAAAGTGTCCACAAACCATGGGATGAGGACTTTTGTTCCTTAGGTTTATAGTCTACTTTCTCTCCAGGCTTGGAACCCAGATGTCAATGGGAGTTTATAAGATCAAAGGAAATCTTTGGCCCTGAGAGTTCATCCGCTTCTTCTGCTTATTCGTCCGCTGAAGTCATTATCCTCTGTTTGTGGCACTGAAACTGGACCGCTTTGGAAATGAAACGTGGTTCAAACCTCTCCATGAGCTATTGGCTCATTGAAACAGGAGCTCCCTGGACATAATTTGTGCGTGGGAGTTTGCTTATTGTTTACGTGGTGGTGCTTTGAAAAACATAGCCAACTTAGCCATCTGAGTTTTAAATGAAGTCATGAAACTGATGTAGCAGGAACTGGAGTGACATTTTAAGCTGTGCATAGCACCAACAGAATCAGATCATTTTATGAATGTAATCCTTAACGTCCATCTCTAGTGACATGCCCTTTATATTATTGCACAAGAATTAGTACACAAAAAACACAATATATTAACATTCTATTTAAAAAATTCAAAATGTGTTGTGCCAATTAAAAAAAAGACAACAGCAATAGCAAATCCCCTTTCATGCTGTGTTTCCAAGCATGTAAATAACTTTGCAAACAAGAAAAAAAAAGTGGAAGTCTGAGTGCCCAAGAAAAGTATGTTTCAAAAAATTTGGCACACAAACAGCACACATACATACACACAAACACACATACACACATCTTAAATTCATATCAAATCAAAAAACAAATTGGGAGCAACTGAATGTTTAAACTGCTTTCCATTAAATCCAAAACGAATAAAGGGAATTTGTTAAAATTAAATAATATTTGTATTTATAGTACCACCACCAGTTTACCTACAAGTGAAACATGCTTCTGTACAACAATGTAAACTTCACAACAAGCTATTCTTACATTCATTAGAGCTGAACTTGGAAAGTTTTTAAATTACAACATAATTTGGGGCTGAAATTGCTGAACACTCAGGTAAGCCAACAATAACAGTACGGTTTTAGTTTCACAGTGGTTTTCTCAACTTAAGTTCATTTTTAAGCTTCACATTAAACTTAAGCTTATATGTCACTTCCTCTAGAGTTTTTTTCTCAGGCCTTTCCCACCCGCTTGTCTATATATGCTTGGCATGACTTGTCTTGTTTGCCTTGGAGTCCTCTGCTGTAGAAAAGAGAATGTCCTTCATAAGATGTTGAACCTTCACTGCAAACACAAAACCTGGGAAAAATTGTCCGCACTCCAAGAGCCTGAGTTGCCCACCACCACCAAGACAGAGAAATAGCCCCACAGTCACCCTTGTTTAAAAAAAAAGAAAAAGAAAAAGGGGGAAGGGAAATAGGGGAGCAGTTCTGTACTATTATGGTATGAAAAAACAAATGCTCTCCAGAGCCTATTATATACAAACAGATAAAAAATACAATATGTGTCTTTGTAATGAGGTCGAAACACAAGTTGCCAAAAGTCAGATATCGCCTTGATTCTCCAAACAATCCCCTCCCCACCCTCCACCCCCAAAATAAGACATGTCTTAAAAATAAACAACAGATCACTCAAACATGTTGGTATTGATTGGTTTCCCTAGCTGCAGCATCAGATGATTTAAGGCTACTTAGTCACCTTGGTTGATTAGAGGGCATAGCGTATCATTTTCTAGGTTTATTTTCTTTTATTGATTTACACAGATCTCAACAACAAATTGCACATATTAAAAGTTCTGGTTGATTTAGAATAAATATACAGGGGTGGTTTTACCAATGAATAGTCAAACAGCGAGTTCCTTGAGCCCTTTGAGGGATGTAGGTTTCTTCACTAAGTAAAAACAGTGCATTGGCAAAACCGAAACGGTCTCTTCCTTACCATTGCTTCTGCTATTGAAATCCTATGGTTCAAATCAGCTTTCTGGCAGGAGAGGCATTATGGCAAGACATATTTTTAAGTGTCATCGATACAAGGGATGAGTCTGGAAGCCAACATAGTGGGTGGGGGCTGCTGGGAGTTGGTTGGGGAGTGGGCAGTTTAGGTGCGGAGGCATTGGCGCTTGGGGTAAAGTTGCTTTCGTATCAGAGGGCGGAGGCTGTGACTGAGTGACTACCTTCTCTGGCTGCCTGCATGCCCTTGAAAGCCAGCGATGCAGGGATGTCACAGTTGTGTGGGGAGAGCGGGGTGCTGCCCGCATGCTGCCAACCATGGCCGGCGACATAACCGGAAGGAGCGGCGCTGTATGTCATGTAAGGTGACACCTGGGCAGGGGTAGGGTAAGGAGCCATGCTGGATGCTGACACAAAACTGCTCACAGCTGGGAGGCCGTTTGGTGCCTGCAAGAGGTAGGGAAAGAAAATCATTATTGTACTTGAAAATGGAAAGTTGGTCCCCATAAAGAGCAGGTGGCCTCATGGGTGATGAGTTCGGATGGTTAAAAACTCAAAACTACAGACAATAATAACTGTGGTATTGGTGAAGCAGCAGGGTTGTGCAGTCAGAGCCATCCCTGCCACACAAGGCTCACAGTATAATGGGGAGGGAGAACAGGTATTTAATTCACACTTTGCAGGTGAGGGAACTGAAGTACCGAGTAGTTACATGACTTGTCCTGGGTCCCAAAGCAGACAAACGGTAGACTCAGGATTAGAGCTCAGGTCTTTTGACTCCCCATCCTGTGCTCTTTTTACTAGGCCTCATTGGCTTCCCAAAACCTAGCCACAGCACTAGCCTGGAACACGTTACATGCCTTTACTGTGCCTCGGTCTCCTAAATTATGAAAAAGGGCTGCACCACCTTATTTGTCAAGGTAAAATAAATGAAAAAAAAATCAGTGACTGATGGCTTGTTTTAATCAGCAGATACTGAGTAAATGTTAAAGTGGTGCAGTGTTCTACACACATTAAGTGCTCGATAAATTCCATTGATTGATTGTAGAGCATTGATTGTTATTTCCTTAAATTTTATATCTGGTAGAGAGTCGGGAGGAAAGAAGGAGTAATAATGGTGAACCCCTGGTGAATCTGGTGAGATCTCCAAATTGTCTGTCAGCCTCCTTAAATACTCTGGTTTTGTTTGGTTCTTTCCTTGAGGTGTTTGTGCAGGCTCGCAGGGAAGGTTTCATTTCAAATAAAGAAGGGAGCGGTCTTCAGGCTGTCATAGTAGGGCATCACAAAGAGCACCACCTTCTTTAAATAAAACATGGTCCACGGTTTAAACCACATACTATAAATGCCTCCTTGACAAAGGACAGGCAAAGCAAGAGAGTTTGTCTTGTTCAGGTTTTTGACACAGGTGGGGGCATTTTCCTACAGGACTGTTTTCACAGGAAGGAAGCCTTCAGTTCAAATAAAAAGGAACTTCATGTCCCATTTTCTGGTCTATTTCAAAATTATTTAGACAATTAACTAAAAGCGCTTGGGCTCCGTTTCTTTATCTAAGCCATTCAGGTAACCTGTTGAAATATCTTTCAATTATGTGAAATGTTTTAACTCTGTTGGGCACGGCTCCCGAGGGAGCAGAAATCTTTCATGTTCAATAGATCTTTTTATCGCTACTATTAATATTGTTGTAATTGTGGCTTTTAAAAGCCACTAGAATTCCCCTGCTGCACTTGATCTAGCCATTTATCTGTTCTGCTCCAAAATCTCCTTTATTTTAAAGGCAAATAATAAATAATCCCCTCTTCTCAGGAGTCACAAGAATGAGTAACAGTCCAACCCACTTTCAGAGTGAAAAGCACTTAATTAATTTAACTTAATTAAATTAATTAAATTAAGAGGGTTTTTATTAAGATGCATTAAAGAATTAACTGGCTAAAATACATTTGGTCAAAAATTAATAGGCAGCTCTACAGTCAACTGGACATGTATAAGATCTTTTCTAGTTGAATTTTTCCTCATTTTCAATCTACCCCTGAACAATGGCATTCTGGGGCTCCCACAACTATTTTCTCTCTTTAGAGAAAGGTAAAAGAGCTTCCAGAATGAATACATGTGTGTGTTATCCCTGTCTGTCAACAAAGGTCTACATTGTTCATGAATTCCTAACTGAAGAAGATTTAAAACAGGGACTGAAAACTTCACCTCTTTGGTTGACATGCACCCATACTTTGTGTTTTCCTGGTCGGCAGATCAGTATGTCAATTGCTAGACTTTTGATTCTTCCTAGGGAAGGGGCTTTTGGCATAGTTCCTAAATCACATGAGGATGATTTAACTAAAGAAATTAAATTGTAAAAAAAAAATAGCAAAACAGTGTTTGCTGAGCTTCGTGTAAGTGAAAAATATTTATGTTTACTTTGGAGCTCTTGAGCTAAAGCCACTGGTTTATTTTTATTTATTTTTATTTTATTTTTATTGTGATCCTCACAATATTGTTGTTAAGTAGCAGGAAGCTATTGTTTTTTCTTCACTGACAGAAAAACATCCACAGCAGCAAGTCCAAGGCAGGTAGGAAAAAGAACTTTTGTCTACTTTTCCTGCTCCTGTGCTCTAATTTCATATTTTCTCTTGGGTTATCAAACAGGCAGGGATCTCCAATTGGGCCCGGCTCCGATCCTTTTTCATCAATGATTTCAAATAAATGAACTCACACCCTCCTTCTTAGCTCCTCATTTTATTTCTTAATCCCCAATAATCCCATTTCTTTTCCTGCAAGTCCATGACTCTGTTGGGTCAGAGAATTAATTCATCTCTGTTCCTGCATATGGGAGGAGGGGAACTGGATGGTTTAAAAGGATGGGTGGTGGAATGAAGAGTCCCAAACTGCCAGACTGATGGAATGAGTTCTGCCTTGAGGAAGGATTGACAGTTCAGAAATGAGTTGGCAGAACTCGAACAAGTTCCCGATCAAACAAGCAGCTGTCCATATCGTAATGGGCCACGAGCCTCTTTGAGGACCATCTCTATGGAAGGGGAATGGGTTTGATTTTTCTCTCAGACTTCAGCTGCACGGTAAAAGATAAAGCATGTAATTTTGTCCGTGAGATTGTGTCCCCGTATATGCCTCCTAACTGGCTCTGGGGTTCAGCCAATTGCCAGCTGCTGCCCAAGGGTGCTGATGGCTTTGCACTGCCCCTTCCGCTCCACCTCCGAGAAGCATTGTCGGGAGATAGAGCAGGAAAAGCCCCAACTATTAAATAGATAGCAACTACTAGAATCGAAACAGCAATATGCCTGGGGTAGGGTAAGGAAAGTTCTGAAGGGGATTCTTGATATATGGCTCTGATATGCTAGTCCTGCCTAGATAGCACAATTTTCACTATTGTTACTTTGGTGCCAAAAATTAGGTTTCCCCCAGCAGATTTAGGCAAAAAAAAAATTAATTATTCCACCCAAACATAGTCTTTGCCGTAGAGCAGGGTCTGCTAATCTTGTTACCCTGTGTTCTGAGGATAAATAGGAAAGCCTCATGCCCAAGGTGTGTTGGCAGAACACATAACATCACACTCAAGGAGCACTGAAAAAGTGCTCCTTTTTGAAAATAGAGGTAGGTGGTATAGTGTTTTTCTCATAACAATAGCAGCACAAAATATCTACCCTAACCAGCAGGACTGATGCTTACAACTGGCTTTATTCTAAAATGCGTAGTTCTTTGGAAAAGGAAAAAACAAAAACCCTATACTGATTTCAAGGCTCCTAACTTTGCAACTAGAAGGGAGACTGTTCTGGGAAATAATTCCTTTTTTGACATCACTTCCCATTCTTTTTCTTCCTATTTTTTTTTACACTATTTCAATACTAATGGTGTTGCAACTGAAATATCCAAACTCAGCTCCCATTATCTGAATCCCCTTTTTCCTACCGTCTGAATGGGCACTACTCCGGCTGTGCCCTGGTAGCTCTCTGCTTCTTTATCAGTATGTCTTCCAACATTCCCTTTCTCCTTCCTTCAGCAGTTATTTCTTCCAATACCTGCTCCTCACTATCTTACCAAGTTGCTTTCTTGCACAGGACCTGTAAGTCCCCTCTCTGGGAAATAATGCTAAATCAGATTATCATCCTAGTTGATGTACTGGGAATGCAGCATTCTAGAATCAGACTGTCCTGCTTAATCTATTACTAAGTTTGACACTCATACACTCTTTTTCTGTACCAGTTTTGCTTCACCCCCTTCAGGACTCCTACTTTTATTTGCCTTGACTCTCAATATTAGTAGACCTACTGCGGTACTTTTAAATTTTCAAAATGATTTATACTAGTCATTCTTCCCAACAGCCCCACATAGACAAGGATTCCTGTCCTCCTCTGAGAAGGATTGATTCTCCCACAGACACAGCATCCTCTAGACTAGTACAGGAAATCCTCATGCTGAATGGAATCATGCTAGCCCTTCATTTTTCCTCTGATAAAGAACACCATCTCTGAAAAATTATATTTTTTAACTCAAAAACTTTTTAAAAATGGTTTAAAAGCCAAGGTTAAAATGGACCTACTTCTTGACATCTTCTCTCTCCACAAACCACATCTATTTTCTCCCCATTAATTTTGAAATACGCTGCTGTGGCAAAATGTAAATCTCATATGGCAACATGAATTCATATTCTTGAAGTAATTACTGAAGTCAAATTTTCCATAGCAAAGGAAAGTTATGACAGGTAGCCCTACAGTTTGTTTTTTCTTTTTACCAAAGCTATACATAACCTAAACTTCCCAAATGGGTTTAAATGCTTTCAGTGACAAGCATATAACTAACCTGAAAAACTACAGAGAGGCTGACTAGAAACTTTCTAATGTATAGCATAAATATAATGAAAGCTAAATCACTCCCTTTAATTGGATGGTAAATATGATTTATAAATCATACCAACACATAGAATCCCCAGGGAAGGGTAAACAAATTTTCCAAATAAAACCTCGGCAATGAGTTTGTAATGGAAATCTCATTTTTGAAAACAGCTTTACCTAACGCTGCCATAATTAGGTTCAATCAATCAGCCCTCAAATGTGAATCTCTGACTAAAGTCAGCCAACATTCTTCCAGGGGAAAGGGTATAAAAAGGCTCTCCCAGAATAGACCCCTCTTCTATCTAACTGTAAAAATGAGATAGACTAATACAAGCCACAATAGGCCAACTAGCATCAAAAGAACATAGGTTTGGCAAATCTATGCAGGCTTCAGGCAAAGGTGGTTGGTTGTTTTCAACAGCAGATGGGCTAACTTTGTTACAGTAAAAAAATAATATAAAATACATTGGGCGATTGATGAATCTAATTCAAGGTTCCCATTTTAAAAAAGCAGAAAATAACCAAATTTTGGTTACAGTATGTACACTCAATCCAAAAATACCAGAGCAAGACACAGAGAAAGAGTTCCCAGATTATAGAAAATAAGTCCCTGTGGATAGAAAGCCACTTTATCAATCTGATTGAATTTGAAAAAACATGACTCCCTCCCTTTTAAAAATTCAGGAGTTTTATTTTTAAAAGTGATAATTTGATGAACAGAAAATACACACTATTCAAATAGAGCAATTAAAATTTGTAATCTTGCTAATTGATTTTTTTTGTTCTTCTCTCCCCACCCCCTCAAAGAAAATGAATGTCTTAGTCTTCAAACAATTCTGACCACAAAAGAAACAGGTATGACAACTGTAAGGCCGTTAAAAATAGTAGACTGTTCTTCAAATTCTAGGAATTGTCAACTCAGTATTTTTTCTCAAAAGAAAAGGGAAAGGAAACAGCGCCAATTCCTTTACCTCCTAACTTTTATTCTCTCGGAAACTCCAAATGGCTAGGCCTACCCAGCAAGGATCCCGTATGGTAAAAATAAGAGTACTGGATAGTGTTGCTTGCATTTTTATCATGTACAGAGGATCAGAAATCCACATATCTAAAATTCACAACCAAAATCCATTGCCCAGCACAGAGTCAGAACTCTGTCTGTATGATTACATTCAGGGCAATTTTCACTAGCTTGAATAGTAACAGGCATAGGTGTATTCACATCTACTACACACAGGTTACATTTAGTGCCTGCGAAAGTTATAAGAAACACTCTGTTAAGTTAATGGTATGTTTGGGCCACAATCTTTTGCCCATTTATTTAAAATCTTCAAAAAAGAAAAATCCCCACTTCGGTGCCAAGAGCTGTGGATTTTTGATCTCCCACTGTAGATTGGCTATAAACAGAAATGTGTACTCTTTGGAATTTCAGTCTGCATTTGGTAGGCAAGAAAATGATTTGTGTATCTACCTATTAACTTAGTTCCCTATATTTCTAGGTAATTATTTTTTTATTCTGTTTTCCCTTCTTTTGTTCAGTATTCACTAGGCTGACAAAAAAATCTGATAAAAAAGACAGCGGTTATCGTGATTTCAACATTCATCAAAAAGTATCTTAATTATGCTTGGTTATCAAGTTGCAGATCTAAATTTCTTCAGGGGATGGAAAGCTGCAGTTTATGATACAATCTCTTTTTAATTTCCTAACAAAAAACAGCTACTAAAGTATACTGTATTATAAATTAACCTCACCTATCACTTAAAATACCAGAATGGAGTTATGTGAGAATATGATTCTATATTCTGAAATATTTTTAAGAAATCAATGTTTTGCTTTTCAAAGCTTCTGGTTTATAAGTCTGCCAGGCCAAAGAACATATTCAAAAGGAAATATTTGCCCTATAATCATAATGAAAATGAGGAATTTCAAACTTGAAAACTGCTCTCAGGCAAACACTAACTTTTCAGCTGCAGGAAAATTAGAAATCCAAATAATGTGATTAAAAGTATTTATGTGACGCATTTACAAAGTTGAATGGAATTGTTCACACTTGCCATAAAGCCATTCTCTCCTCATATGAGGGTGAAATCTCAAACAACAATTTGAAAATGGCATTAACAATTTCATTTTATTTTACTTTCATTTCAAACGAACAAATGGTTTTCTATTTAGTTAAGATCCACAAGGGTTTCAAATTAATTTGTTTCTCTTAATCAAGTGGTTACACAACTTAACACATAATTCCCTTTTCTTTAAATTTGTTAGAATATATACTATTCTTTTTCTGTCAGCTAGCCCAGTATATACCTAGCACTGTTCTAGGTTGGTTGTTTTAGCGAGTCTATGCAATCTCTATCCTGAAATGACAGACAATATTTATGACCTAAGCCGGCAAATCCATTTTACTCTTCAATTTTCTCTTAGTTTGGGTTAAAGATAAACAGTGACATTTTTTGCTAGGCAACATTAGCCAAGTGAGTGTACAAAATATGCAAAGTAGAAACATACTGCATTGCTTGCAAATAAAACTAAAATTTGGGAAATCAATTCATTAAAAAAAATGTATGAGGGAATAGGTAGCCCGGAACCCAATGATTCCTGTGGAACTTTTGGTTCTGAGATTGCGCCTGGGGCAAATCCTTCTCGGGGGGGCGGGGGGGAAGAATCAGAAAAAAAGGCTAATGTTTACAAAAAAATCTTAACAGTAACTTCGGTCTCTAGGTTTTAGATGAGAATAACACCAACACAACACAATTTTATGACCAATCATCCCTGACTTGCAGGGAGGTGTTGAGAGAAATGGACTGTAGAATGCAATGCCTAATACCAATCATTCAATTTGACAATATTGTTAATGGTACAAACACACAATGATCATTTTCCTTAGATGAAGCTGAATCTGGTGTGAGTGGCTGAACAGTACATAAGGCTCTAATTACTGGGAATTAAGCATTCTTTGGTCTAAACCTAAAGTCAAAACACAGAGACTACAATGAAGTACACCATAGTCACTTTAAATCTTTTCATAATTTTGAGGATTTTTAGGGGAAGTATTAGGTTTGGGGCTTTGACCTAAACATCAGGAGTTTGGGCCCTCACTTTGATTCCAATTCCACTTGTGACCTTAGGCAGTGAGTCAACAACTAGAGATCTAAGTTTCCTTACATATAAAAGAGGGCAAGGTACGTGTAATGCTGGCTTATGTCACAGAGCATAAGGGAGGTTAATTAATGGTTATTACAGGGAATATATGTGGATTTTCAAAGTATCAAGGGTGTGTATATGTTGTGGATTGTTATTCTTCTTCCATGGGGACTAAAAAGGAGTTTGCTGCCCAGATGAAGAAACAGGTTAACGATCTGAAATTGCAGATGGGCAATACCACTGAGAATTTTTTAAGTTTTTTTAAGTATCCTTTTTTGAATAATGCAAAGGAAAGTTTTCATCCCAAGGGAACCCCTATCCAGATCCAAAATCCCTTAAACTCTTATAAACTCTGCAAGCTGTCTGGATTCTGTAGAGCCATCTGTGGTGTTCACATGCTTATTTTTACTGTTTGAAAGAATAACGTTCTGTTAGGGCGACTTTTATGATGAGATTAGGGCATTACTTAAACAACTACTTCTTTTATGAAAATCACTAGTCAGTATTTCAGTTGGCATCTATGAAGCCCATAGTTAAAATACAAATTATACCTTTACATGCATCGATTACTCTGATTTACACCATCCCCTCTTTGGGGAAAAAAAACAACTAACTTTTAAAACTTGCTTTTCATAAGCATGTGCCTCACTAATTATGTTGGTCCCCTGTTTCCTTTAACTGTGTGTGTGTCTATAAACTCATGTTTGTACATGTTTATATTTAATTCATCAGGGTAAAGGTACCATATACCAATAACCCATGGTTTGCTCAATATTTCTCAGAGCAAATCACTCCCACTTGCTGAAATGTTCTAAAAGATTAGCTTTAAGACCTTGGGTATCAACGAAAAATTCTGAAAAAATAATTCTTGAATTCCATATATCAAACCGAAGGAAAATAAAAAAATCCCTTGGGGTTTTAAGAGTACTTTACATTCCAATAAATGGTTTCATCTGTAAAATGAGACCAGAGAATAATACAGTGCTACACTTGCTACCTAGGTACACACAATGACAATATGAAGATTGGCGAGATAATCTCAGATCACTTAGTACAGTGCTCTGCACACAGTAAGCACTCCATGAATACCATTGATGGTGATCACTGGATCACTCAGAGCAAAACTGAGGATCTAGAGAACGGAAGCCATATTCTTGGGGTTTTTTTTATTTTTGGGCTCTGTACCTTCTAGCTTGTATTCTGCTATTTCAAACTTTTTAAATCAGATGCATGAAGGGGATAACTACTGCCACAAAACCCATCTTTTGGAGAGAAACCTGGATTAGTCAGTCACTGGGTTTTCTTTATCGCTTTCCCAGTAAGGCCCAAGCAGATTCTCCTGAGGTGAGAGGGGAAGGGACACTGGGCAGAGTGGCATCAGGGTGAAATAATAATTGTACATAGTAAGTGCTGACCAGATACCCCAAGTACTCCGCAAGCGCTGGGGTAGATACAATACAAGCAGATCATACAGTCTGCTACTAGGACTTGAAATAGGTGTCATAAAGTGCTGTGGGTAAAGGAGTGTGAATTAATTACTGCTCTTTTTTTAGTTAGGTGAAGGTGAGGGGCACCGAACAGGCCGCGAGCAGCTCTAGTATCAGCGCCGACTCGGAGTTTGGCCCGTCCCCTTGTTCTTCACGCAAACAGGCCGCTTTAATTGGCAGCCCGACTCCCAACTGAGAATGAAAAGCAGTGTGGCCTCATGGATAGAGCACGGGCCTGGGTAGCAGAAGGACCTGGGTTCTAATCCTGACTCTGTCACGTGTCTTTTGTGTGACCTTAGGCAAGTCACTTCACTGGGCCTCGGTTACCTCATCTGTAAAATGGGGGTGAAGACTGTGAGCCCTGTGTGGGACGGGGCCTGCGTCCAACGTGATCAACTTGTAGCCACCTCAGGGCTTAAGTGTATTGTTTGGTCTCCCACACATACACATTCACCCTAGAGTGGGACTAGGACCCCGAGTCCTCCCCGCTGGGGAAGGGGGTGTCAGGCCCCCTCTCCCCCCCGACCTGTTGACAGGGACCATGCGCCCCTCCACGGACCAGGCCGAATCCCTCAGCTGACCGGCCTCGGTTCTACTTGTAGGGGGGATTTATCTTCGACAACCCCCTAGTCGGGCTCCAGGCAAGGGCCGCTGGACCCTTATCTCAACGCCCCTCTGATGTCCCTCCCCCTTACCTGACTGAATTTGGCCTCCTGCTCCAAGGAGCCTTTCTCCAGCCCGTTGACCGCATGTGGCACGTTGGCAGGGAAGTTGGCGCGGCCCAGGCTGCTCCATTCTTCCACTTTGGGGCTGTGGTAGGGGGAACTGTCGCCCACTGCGGAGAAGCAAGGACAACCCGTTCAGTGAGGCCTCGAGGCTCCCTCCCATCCCAAGCTGGTCCAGAGATGCTCCCCCGGGGGCTGCACAGCTCAGCTGCCCCTCTCCGTCTGCCACGGGGTCAATCAGTCCTATTTACTGAGCGCTTACTGTGTGCGGGGCACCTTACTAAGCGTTTAAGGGAGTATAATATAACAGAGGTGGTAGACACGTTCTCTGCCCACAACGAGCTTACAGTCTAGAGGGGGAGGCAGACATGTATAGAAATAAATTACCGATCAGGACGTGTGGGGCCGCGGGAGGGATGAATAAAGGGGACAAATTCAAGTGTAAGTGGGAGAAGGGGGCGGACCAGTGCCTTGCTTCTCGCCTGTCCTTTCCCCTTCCCGGAAAGTTGTTTTTAATTGTTGTTGTTTATTTGGGTTTTCGTCTTTCCCGGGGAAAGAAATGGAAACCTCCGAGTGCGGCTGACAACTTCTCTCTGAAGGGAACGTGATAGAAAAGCTTCCCTCTTTTCCCTCTCACCCTTTCCCCAACTCGACGCTGTTTTTAGGGACCTCGGGACTAGTTTGAGGGAGGAGAAAATGGAGGGGGAAGCAGTGGTAGAGAAGGCAGACTAGCCCGGTTTTGATCTCAAAGTGTGTGTGTGTGTGTGTGTGTGTGTGTGTGTGTGTGTGCAGTTACATAGATAAGTTTGGCGATATCCTTCTATATTTGGCATACGTTCTGTCTATAGACATAACAAAAATAGAGCACTTTAAAAGTGCTTTATAAACAAACTAAATAACCCGCATGGTGAGCGTACAGAATATGGTCACGTGTTTACATTTTTATAAACGGGTACACCAGGCCTTGATTCTTTGTATCTAGCGATTGACTTCAGCTGTGCGGGGTTGAATGAGACAAGGTGTAAAATCACAGAAATCACCACCCCTGCGGTTTTTGTTTCTGGTACCTCCACCTCACCCGAACCCACCAAGCTGATCTTGCCCTGCAAAATATGGTAGACTCGGGCTCATGTCGAGGTACGTAATAGAGGTTATTTATGAGAAGTCTGGAGACAGGATAAGAATGAATGGGAGTCGGTGGGGGGGGTGGAGAAAGGAGGTTGGGAAATGAAAACAAGAAAACGGATCAAGGGTTCGACCTTTTAAGGAAAGGAGAGAAGCCATCACTTATCCTTTCTGTTTCTTAATCGAGACACAAAGAAAATTATACGGTTTAAAGCGATTACTAGCAGACCAAGAGTCGTGCATATTAAGTCATCAGCACCTTCGCCTGACAACGTGTAATTTACGGGAGAAAAGTGCGCATCATTTTCTCTTTGACAGATGGGGTAGGGACCGGGAAGGGAAATATCAGCCTAAAGTAGCTTTTCCCTCGCAAAAATCCAAACCCTTTTTTCTGATAACCGAGAAACCAATTTTCCTAAATCATCATTTTTCACAAATCATAAATGTGGTGTTAATAGAGGAAATCGTTAAAGGTATCTACTCGGTTTTGTTTCTGCTCAGCAGACATTTAGTTAGGAAACACGTGAAAATTATGAATTTTTTTCATTGGCCACAACTCCTAAAATGTCATTTGTTCTCACTGTGAGTGCCAGGGGAAAAAGTAGTCTTTTTAATTCCGTCAACCCTCTTGAATTCATATATCTTTTAACGTGTGTGTACATATACACACTATGTATAGAGAGAGAGAGTGTGTGTGTGTGTGTTTGAAAACGTTCCTGTTTGGTTCTATAAATATGTGCTTCGGTTCAGAGCTGCCTGTCTCGCCTCGCTTTCCAAAGGAAAATACATTCGGGGACCACAAGCTTGAAGTTGTCTTAAGAAATTGAGCTCCCTTATTGAGTCCTCGTTTCTGCTGATCTCACACTTTCCCATGAATAGACGCTTCCTTTAAATGTCACGGAGGTCAGTTTCTCCTATAAATCAGGGGCAAAGAGCCCTCAGAATGCAGCTTCTGCTATTCAGTTCGCCCCAACCCGGCTCCGGGTCGGACGAGAATTTGTGCTTTAGAGAAACTTGTAAATTCCGAAGTCAGACAGCGAGGAAAGGGGAAAAGCGAGGGGCTCGATTACTTAAAGAGGCAATTGCGCCAATGTGGTGTTAATAAAGGAGGAAATCATTAAAGGTATCTACTCTCCCCATTCCTAATTGAATTTTCCCTCTTTGCCCATTACGAACGCCCAATCGGCGACCCTGCGCTATTTGAGATCGGCAGAAGTGGCCTTTGGCTCTCTGCTCTGTCTGCTGGGGAGTTAATATCGGGCTGAAACCGCGGAGCAAAAGAAAACCTACTTTCTTCTGTGACACAACCCCGATTTGCTCCGGCATTTGTGGGGTGGCTGCTCAGAGCCGGCCCAAGGGACGCTCCCCTTAACCTTACCTAACAACAGAGGGGAGGGACGGGGGAGAAGATAACTTCCTGAGTTTTCCCAAATGTTTCCGCTCGGCCATATGAATTCAATGCCATTTGGCAAGGATCGGAATAGAGGAACGAAGAAAATGAAAAGGCGATGGCGGTAGGCTGCGAGAGGAGAGTGGGGGAAGAAAGGAACACCTAAATATGCCTATGAAAATTAATTTCCTAAACCACACCTCGGGAAGACTCGTTTTAAAAGGTAAAACGAGGAAGAGCGGGTCGCAGTGAGAGAGCACGAGGAAATAAAAGTGGTGGGGTGGGGGCTGTCTGGACTGAGCTATATCTAGGGTCACTAGCAGTTTTCTTTCTGGACCGGCCTGGTAAAGGAAAACAAAGTGGAGTATAAGAATGAAACCAATTAGGTGACATTTGAACTTCCTGTTTGAGTATATTTGCCCTGATTGCTAAGACGAGAGGAGGCGAACGCTGCACTCATGTCCACAGGCCCGGAGCACGGGAGGGTCTTGCGAGGCGAGTGGCCCGTGGGTGCGTGGCTTGGGCCACCGTCCTGCCCTGGTTCCTCTTTAACCTGCCATTGCCCCCGCCTCAGGCCAGAGGACTGGAAATTTGTACCAAACGCTGAGGATCGAGTGCCCCGCGCCCTCTCCCACGTGTCTGCAAAACGGCTGGGGGCTGCAGCTGAAATCGGTTATAACAGGGGCCGGGAAAGACAAGTCGTGATTGTAAGCTCCTGGAGGGCCGGGATCCTAGCTTCCAACTCTACCGAGCTGAGCTCTCCCAAGCGCTTCGTACGGTGGTCCGCACCCAGCGCTCAATAAATGCCATCGATTGATGGGATGTGTTTGCGTGAGGGGGCCTGGGAAGGACGTGTATGTTGTGTCTGCGTGTGAGATGCCACACACACATTCCTCCATTCAATCGTATTTGTTTAGCGCTTCTGGTGTGCAGAGCACTGTACTAAGCGCTTGGGAAAGTACGATACACGACAAACAGTGACATTTCCTGCACGCAAACACACAGACACACGGATCTAGGGCGAGCAGTCGAGGTCATCATCATCATCATCAATCGTATTTATTGAGCGCTTACTATGTGCAGAGCACTGTACTAAGCGCTTGGGAAGTACAAATTGGTAACATATAGAGACAGTCCCTACCCAACAGTGGGCTCACAGTCTAAAAGGGGGAGACAGAGAACAAAACCAAACACACTAACAAAAGGAGTCCACCGGTAGGACAGACTTTTAGGAGAGGGAAACGTCTCCCGGCTCTGGAGGCCCGGGACGATCCCACGGTCGTCGGGACGCGCGGGTTTTGTTTCTTGCGGGTTAGTCGTGCGGAGGGCCGGTGGAAGGAGGCAGGCGTCCCTGCGGCCGTCCCCCGCCCCGAGGCCCCTTAACACTAATAATAATAATTAACATAATTAATATTATTATTATTAATGACCATTAATAATAATGGTGTTTGCGAAGCGCTTACTAGGGGCCGGGCACTGTTCTAAGCGCTGGGACAGGTTGTCCTGCGTCTCAATGCCCATTTTACAGAGGAGGGACCCGAGGCCCAGGGAGTCGAAGCGACTGAGAAGCAGCGTGGCTCAGTAGGAAAAAGCCCGGGCTTTGGAGTCAGAAGGCATGGGCTCAAATCCCGGCTCCTCCAATTGTCAGCTGTGTGACTTTGGGCAAGTCTGTGCCTCAGTTACCTCATCTGTCAAATGGGGATTAAGACTGTGAGCCCCCCACCACCACCGTGGGACAACCTGATCAATCAATCAATCGTATTGAGCGCTTACTGTGTGCAGAGCACTGTACTAAGCGCTTGGGAAGCACAAGTTGGCAACATATAGAGACGGTCCCTAGCCTGATCACCTTGTAACCTCCCCAGCGCTTGGAGCAGTGCTTTGCACCTAGTAAGCGCTTAATAAATGCCATCAAAAAGAAAAAGCGACGAGCGGCCGACCTTACCTGGGTCGGTGATGGAGCGGATCCCCAAAATATCCGTGACCGAGTGGGAGGAGGGCCAGGTGCGGGGCATGGCCACGGTGCCCGGCAGGGCGGGCACACCGGGCGGCGTGGGCACTTTGGCGGCGGCGGCGATGGGGCTGGGATAGGAGTAGATGGGGTTGTAGGGCAGGGCCGGCTGCGGCGGGGGCGGGTGTTGCTTGTAGGTGTCGTAGTGGCCCGGCTGGGCCAGGTTCCCGATCTTGTTACGCAGGATCCTGCTGATGGAGCTGACGGAGGGCACGTTGTACTTGTCGCACACCCCGTCGGCCAGCAGCCGGTCCCGGATCTCCCAGGCGAAGATGCCGGGGTCCCTCTGTTTGTAGGTCCGGATGTGCTTCACCACGGTGGGGGTGGTGACCCGGGGCTTGCTGCCGCCGATGGCCCCCGGCAGGATGGAGCCCGTCTCGTTGTAGCGCGCCAGGATCTTGCTCACGCAGCCGTGGGACACCCGCAGCTGGCGGCTGATGTCGCACGGCCGGATCCCCAGCTGGGCCAGCTCCACGATGCGGAGCCGGATGGCGTTGGGCAGCGGCCGGCCGTTGACGAACACGCCCCCCAGCTGGTTCACCTCCCCGAAGGCCGGCTCTGCAAGGCGAGCACACACATCACACACCATCACACACCACACACGCGCCTTAGTGGGACAACTGCGGCCGCTCTCCCTCGCCTCTCTCCCCCCACCCCGTCCGGTCCTTGCCCGGCCCCTGCCCCGCTGGCAAGCGGCGTGGCTTAGTGGAAAGAGCCCGGGTTTGGGAGGCGGAGGTCGTGGGTTGTCAGCTGGGTCACTTCACTTCTCTGGGCCTCAGTTCCCTCCTCTGTAAAACGGGGAGTAAGACTGGGAGCCCCACGTGGGACAGCCTGATTACCTTGTATCGACCCCAGCGCTCAGAACAGTCTTCTAGACTGTGAGCCCGCTGTTGGGTAGGGACCGTCTCTATATGTTGCCAACTTGTACTTCCCAAGCGCTTAGTACGGTGCTCTGCACACAGTAAGCGCTCAATAAATACGATTGAACGAATGAATTCGTGGCACATAGGAAGCGCTGAACAAATATCATCATCATCATCATTATTATTACTATTATTATTATCATTCCCACGGCCCGGAGCTTCCCAAATAACTCCGGGGAGCCGGCGGGAGGAGCGACTTGTCGAGCAAGCCCGGTGGCCCCGCAGAGGGAGGAAGGAAGAGCGAGGCGGCGGGGTGTTGCCTAGGCAGACGGACGTAATGAGGTCTCCCTCGGTCCTACGGCTTGGGAAGGGATTCCTGGCCTTCCTCCTTATTTTCCTCCTTCTCCTCCTCTTTCTCTTCTTCCTCCTTCTCCTCTTCTCCCCCGCCTCCTCTCCTCCTCCTTCCTTCTCGCCAAGCTCCTCCGCCCCCTCTCACCAGAGCAACCCCCTTTAGAAACGATTTCGGGTTTGCGCTCTTTGGGGGCGTGCGGGGAGAGAGCAGAAAACGCACCGTGCCAGTTTGTCTGTCGGGCGATCGCCTCGCACCTCTCCTCCCCACCGAATGGCCTTAAACGACAGCCAGGCGAGAGGTTGGCCTTCGCTACGGACCCTGAACGTGTCCCTAACAACTCGGAGGAACACGAACAAACTCCACAAGCCAATTGCTCCTGCAGGCCGGTCCCGCCCGCCCCCTCCTTCCCCTCTGACAGCCCACAAGAGGTGCCCCTACCACTCACTCACCCATAGCTCCAGAGCACGGTCTCCGCGGAGCCCTCCTGGCTTGCAAAAAAAAAAAAAAGAAGAAGAAGAAAGGAACTTTCACCGGCTCCTCTGTGACCCCCGTCTCCCGGCCCACCGGTCCCTCCTGCTTTCCCCGGAGGAGACACTAGGACGTAAAGTGGGAAAGGAGAAAAAGGAAGTCCGTGTCCCGATGAAAGAGGTTTGAGTTCTGCATTTCAATCCAAGCAGCAACGTGGGCTGGGCCGGGCCACCCTGCCTATCAGTCACCAGGGCCGCGCCCCCAAAGAGGCGGGAACACGGAAAGGCGCCCTGACGATTGGTGCCAAACTGGGACCGACAGCAAAATCCCGAAAGCTCCTTCCGTCCTCTTCGCAGGCATGCTCGGCACCTGGATGGCGAAATACAATGGAAAATGAATATTTAACATCTGCCCCCGTGGTGAGTCCCACCGACGGTGAAAATCAAACTTGAAAATATGCTGAATAGGCCGGTGAGATCATTTAATCCTATCTGTGGGCGGTTAGGGATGAGGAGGAAGACATCGGGTCGAGATGAAAGGGCGCCGCTCTGTAGCTAGGGCCCTAGCTCTTGGGGAACACCGAGGAGGAATTTGAAAAGAGGATAGGCGAGGGAGGGGACGTTTAGATTAAACTGCTAACGAGGACGCGGGGACTTTTGTGTGAGGAGATTGTCTTCTCTTTTTCAGATGACAATAGCTCTTTTCCGTCCCATTCCAGCCACAGTAGAGGAGCGCGCCGGCTCTACCTGGGTGCCCGAGGTACCAAGCCGACGAGCCCTTTCTTGGCCAAGTGTTGTTCGTGTCCTCGGGAATATTGTTCGCCCCGCATCACAATTATGGGTCGGCATCATCCCGGATTTTGCCCTTTGTCTAACCTCAACCAGAACTGGCCAGGAAGACCGCCTCAACCCTGGAGAGCCAAAGGTGGTTGCGGGGAGGATTGGAGTTGAAAGATTTAAAATAATACTACTAAGATTGATGATAACTCACGCGTCCGAAGTCTATATCCCACCCCAGGTCCCTTCAGTACGTTGCAGGGAACTGGACTCCTTCTGTGCTGGAATTAAAGGGTCCCGTCCGGCGCATCACTTTGCCCCAGGCGGATTTGCTGGTGATGGTGACACTAGTTCAAACGGCTAAAATCCCTTTACTTTTCAATGTTCGAAGAGTGTTCCTTTTAGCTTGTAATAAAAGAGGGGGGAAGAAAGATTTTGCCAATGTTGGATAGAAAAGTGTATGATTCTGGACATGTGAATGTGAAAATCCCCAGGGCTAGTGAGCGAGTACCTGAATCTAGTGTCTTCTTATCCAGTGCTTATCTGTGTTCATTTCTGAAGTCAAACATCGTCCATTTTTTTAATAATTCCAAAGGAGATGCAAAATGAAAACTAGGATTATTGTATTTGCATAAAAGGAACTGTCGATATGCTTCTACCATTTGTAATGACCTGGAACTTGGAAAACAATTTCACCAAAGAAAATTATTAGGAAAAGTTGCGGTGTTCAGGCGTCGATAGGAGAAATGGATTTATTTGTAACTCAATAATGAGAACAACTTGCCCAATTCCATAAGCCAAGGGGTAAAGAGAAATCTAAGAAAATTAATCTAGAGCTACGCGGGGTGTTTGGAAGAAATTCGAGCCGTAGACCAATAAATCAGAATCATTTATTGGGAGGATAGAGTGGTGATGACGCGGTGTTTTGAAGAAGGTCGGAACATTTTCGAGATTTGTGATCTCGTTTGATATTGATCTCACCATAATCTGGCCTCCAAGTTCAATTTTCCAAACAGTCCATGTTCCCCAGAACGTAGGGGTGAGGGACGGGGATATGCCTTCATTCTCTTTCAATAATAATGATGGTATATGTTAAGCGTTTACTATGTGCCAAGCACTGTTCTAAGCGGGTACTGGAGTGGCTGAAACGTCTTCGCCTGTATTTTCCAGGTTCCATCTTCGACCAAACCTGCTTACGGTCCTCCCGGATGGTGTCGAAAACAAATTAGGCATCCGCCGACCACCCACTCACACACCCACCCACACACACTCCCGCTCCATCTTTCCCACCATGAGATGGTTCATCTTCCTATATCTGGCCATTCTAATTGCTTTCCCCCAGAGGACCGGATCCTTGTCAGGAGCCGCCGGGAAACCTTCCACTCCTGTGGATCGGGAACGGGCCGGGCCCTATGTATCGGCAGCGAACGGGTTTGAGGAGACAATTCTCCTTGGACTTCGGGGGCGGAGGATTCGCGGCCCCCGAGTTTCGGATCAGTCCGAGGCGGGAGAAGAGGACAAAGGAGAGTAGGGAATCGGGCCAGGCCAGGTTTGGGAAGCTCGGAAAAAAGCAACAGCGTGACAATCCCGTTGTACCTCCTGGCTACTAAGGGAAATGATAAAGTAGATAATGATATCCCAGATTTCTTTCAGGGCCAAATGAGTAAATGGGGCTGATCAACCAGTTGGCCTGGAGGTCACGTCGGTAGCAGCAAACCCGAGTTGGGGAAGTGCATTGCGCGGATCCGGGGAGCCGGTCCCGGCCAGGAAACAGATGGGCACCAGCCCGGGATTGCTTCAGTCTCAATCCTCGGATTCAGCAACCGGGAGGCAGCAAGTGGAATGAAAGTATTTCAAGTCACCGAAATCGTAAAAAAAAAAAAATCTCCGAGGCCCCCCAGCCGACTAAAAACCAGAGGAGAAGCCAAGAAATCTTTCCTTGCGCCCGGGCACCCGGGCGGTCCGTCCTCTGGGTAAATATTTACACTCCGGGAGGCTCGAAACTGGGAGGAGGGAGGTGGGGGAGGGAGAGAAAGGGGGGAATGGGGGAGAGAACAACCCGGCACAGCTCAGCTGCATCTTCCCGCTGCAGCGAGGGATTTTTTTTGCGGGGGGGGGGGGGGTGTTGGGGGATGGAGGGAGAAGAGGGGAGGGCAGGATCGCTCCTGGAGGCTGCGGGGCGGGATGGGGCGGGGCGGTCACCCTTAGTGACCTTGCCGGCGGGCGCTAACGACCTGACCGCTCCAACCCGGGACATAATGGTCTTGTCCAGAGCCCGAAGACTCGATACATGCCATCAGTCTCAGCCCCGGGGCCGGATGACACTGTGATCTCCCTCCAGGCCCGGCCGTCTGGGGAAAAGCAACTCGACTGGGCAAGAGTAGGAAGATGAAGTATTCCTCGCTCCCCTTCTCTTCCCCTCCCCCGTTTCTCGTTCCTGGCGGTAGACGAGGGGCGGCAGGCCCGTTTTCCTCGGGATGCTCCAACTTCTTGGTCCGGAAGCCGCGGAGGGAAGCTGGCTGAGGGGGAGGGAGGGGCGGTTTAGGGACCCTGGAGAGTCCGAAACGTTGCTCCGAGGGGAGAGAAGCCCTCCCCCTGTTGCCCCCCTGCAGCCCGAGTCGGAGCAAAGCTGGCCCTAAGTCCGACCTGCAGCCTGGGCTGGAATGGACAAACCACCGCTGGCCCCCGCTGGCCGGTCCCTACCTCTGGGCCGGGTCCAGGATCCCACAGAACCGGCGGCCGCCGAGACTAGGCCGGCGGGGCTGTTGGGGTGACGGGAGCATCCTGAGATCCAGCTTTCAGGGGGCCTGAGGGTCCCATTTTCTCAAGAGTGGAAATGCCGAGGCGGAGGGAGTGGGGAATCTCAGCCTCCATGGGTATGGATGTGTGTGTGTGTCCCCGTTTATGGGTGTATGACGTGTATGTGAGTCGTGGTGAGTGTACCCTGTCTGTGGGTATGGCACAGGTGTGTATGTGTACCCCAGATGTGTTTTCTGTAGCTGGAAGGCAGTGAGGGAATGTGCGGTGGAAGTAAGGAGAAGATCATGGATGTGTGTGTCCGCGTATGGGTGCCTGTGGGTAAATGGACTTTGTGTATGCGGGAGGGGGACTCCTTGTGTAGCTGGAGATTGGCCGCGCGCGAGTGTGTGTGTGTGTGTGTGTGTGTGTGTGTGTGTGTGTGTTGGAGTGCGTGCGTCCCTGTGTACACTGCGAAGCGTGCGGACTGTAATGTCCTTTTGAAATCACGACTGGCTCCCCGGTCTTCCAGAATGAAACTCAGCGATCCGAGCCGGGCGATTCGCTTACCTACCCCGGGGCTGCTGCGAGGGGAAGTGGGGGGAAGGACCGGAGCCCAGTGTGGACCCCCCCACACACACACATACCCTGCTCCGAAGGGAGAGTCCCGGGTCTGGGGCCCAGGAGTCCGGCTGCGGACCGTCTGGCCTTGAGTGAGGGCGAGGACGGGCCAGACCCTGGAGGGACAGTGGATCCTGGGGAATAAGAGAGTCAGACACTGAACTGAGCCGATGGCAGCGTCCAGCGGGGGTCCTGCCCCCGCGCCCATCGAGGTCGGGGGAGTTTTCTGAGCGTCCAACGAATTCGGGGGTGTCCCGCCCCGCTGCTCCACGCCCACCCCGGGTCGGATAGCTTCTCGTCCCTCCACGCACGCAGCCCCTTCCCTGCCCACATGGAGACCCCCGAGCCAACCCGCAAGGGGTTCCTCGCCCCTCCCCGTGGACAAGCCCGCTTTTTCCCCCAGCTCTTTGCAGCAGAACAGACCGAGGGTCGTGGCGCGGGGGAGGAGGGTCCAACGCTTCGGGGGGACCGTCCAGCCCCGGCATTCCAGTGACCGGGGCGACCGAGACGGACGGAGAGCAGACGGGGCCAGGGAAAACTATCTGGAGGGACCAATCAATCAATCAGTAGTATTTATTGAGCGTTTACTGTGTGCAGAGCACTGCATTCATTCAATCATTTACTGAGCGCTTACTGCGTGCAGAGCACTGTGCTAAGCCCTTGGAAAGTACAATTCGGCAACAGACAGAGACAATCCCTACTCAACAACGGGCTCACAGTCTCACAGTCCAGAAGGGGGGAGACAGACAACGAAACAAGTAGACAGACTGTAATAAGCGCTTGGGAGAGAACCATACAACAGAGTTGGTAGACAGGTTTCCTGCCCATGGCGAGTTTACAGCCTAGACATTAATAGAAATAAATGACTTTCGGGTGTGAACATATCCGACCGGGAGGAGGAAAGGACCGCCGTCCCCACGGGACTCTTGTGTTCACAGAAGTCGAGAGCGGGACCCGCGATGCTAGACTTTATCTCGGGATTTGGGGGAGGCCGCTTCCAGCGACACGTTTTCCTCGGTTTCTTTTCCACCCGGCCTGACTGAATGAACCCAGCTCTCCGGTTTTCTTCTCCTTTCTCTCGTAACCGTTACAATAAAAAGTGACTGCTTTTCGGTTTCGGAGTCTAGGCGCATTGGACGGTGGTGATTCTTGTCTGCCTCTCCCATGTGTTTCCGAGCAGCGGGCCTCGAGACTGGTCCGCTCCTCTAGGGTCCCGGGCTGTCCCCACCCCAAAAGAGCAAAAATGAGCCATGGACCTGTCAGCACTTTCCGAGATCAAGTTAATCCGCTTTGAGGAATTTATCTCGGACCTGCTGTCAGGAGGACAGCTCAGCCAGGACCCGATTTAGTGGGGCTGTTGGTGAGTTAATCAGCGTCGAAAGGGATTATTTCCGGGGCAGGGGGAGAAGCAGAAGGAGAAACCTAGGATCCAGCTAAGCTCATGAGGCTCGGTGACAACAAGACGCGGCTTCATCCTCCTCCTCGTCGTCCTCTCCTCTTCCTCCTCCTCCTTTTTCTCCTCTTCCCCCTCCTCCTTTTTCTCCTCTTCCCCTTTTCCCCCTCCCCCTCCTGTTGCCACGGTGGAGTTTCCCTGAGATCTGTACCCTGTTTTCTGTATATGGAAGCAGCGTGGCTCAGTGGAAAGAGTACGGGTTTTGGAGTCAGAGGTCATGGGTTTAAATCCCGGCTCCGCCAATTGTCAGCTGTGTGACTTGGGGCAAGTCACTCAACTTCCCTGGGCCTCAGTTCCCTCATCTGTAAAATGGGGATTAAGACTGTGAGCCCCCCGTGGGACAACCTGATCACTTTATAATTTCTCCAGCGCTTAGAACAGTGCTTTGCACCTAGTAAGCACTTAATAAATGCCATTATTATTAGTAGTAGTATTATTATTACCCTCCCACCCCAGGTGGGAGAAGGGAACTTGTTCAGAAATTCGCACTTCCCTCTCAGTCTGGGAATCTGCTCGGAACCAACGAAGCACATTCGATCTGGAAACGATCTCTGGGAAATGGGATGCTCCCGGAAGCCCATTTTGGAGAGATTTGTCAGTCCCGAGGCGAGGGTCTCTCCAAAGCACTCTGCCTTTTGAAAGACGCCGTCTGCCTCAGATCAGGGCCCAATTCACCTAAACAGTCGCACACACTGCTGCTGCCGAACCAAAATCACCCCAACCAGCAGGATCGCTTCCATCCTAATTAGAAGTCCTTTCCCCCCGCCTCTAAAAAAGATGTAGAGGATGATTCTGAGGGATACCGACTCCATTCCTCTCCTCTCTCCCTCCTTGGTCAATCTTCGATGATTCTTTTCCTTTCCTTTTTTTAAAAAAATTTCTTCGCCTGGGTGAGCTCCTGGGTGATTTGCCACTGGCTCCCGGATCGCAGGGAAGGAGCAATGGGCCAAAGTTGATGCGTCTAGAGAGAGAGTGTGTGCGTGCGTGTGTGTGTGTGTGTTGGCAAGTGCGGGTTCATGGATATGGCATGTGTGTCCGCTGCGAGGCAGAGAAGCAGCGTGGCTCAGTGGAAAGAGCCCGGGCTTTGGAGTCAGAGGCCATGGGTTCAAATCCCGGCTCTGCCAACTGTCAGCTGTGTGACTTTGGGCGAGTCACTTCACTTCTCTGGGCCTCAGTTCCCTCATCTGGAAAATGGGGATTAAGACTGTGACCCCCCGTGGGACAACCCGATCACCTTGTAACCTCCCCAGCGCTTAGAACAGTGCTTTGCAAATAGTAAGTGCTTAATAAATGCCATTATTATTATTATGGCTTCCAATGAATCCTCGGGTATCCCAGTTTCTCTCCCGGGCTTAGGTCTTTCCCGAGCCTAAAACATTCCCGGCCACAGCATCATCCCTCCAGTTTGCCTGCTCCCTTAGCCCGCGCCAGGTTCAAGGGGTCCGAATTGGGGATGCCCAGATCCTGGGAGCGGGGTTGGGGTGGGGGGTGTTAATAAAGGTTTCGGGTTGTACCTGCGGCGAGCCCGGGTGCGAATGGGGTGAGGAGGGCGGGAGAGGGGGATAGGAGTGGGTGAGCCTGGGGAGGGAAAGATGATTTTTCTCCTCCGTCCCAAGTCAACGGGCTCTCCGCAGTCTGCGGGCTCTGGTCTCTGCGCCCTCTGCAGGGGCAAGGTATCAGCTTCTTCCAAAACTTCTTTGTCAGCTAAAAGCATCTCTTTCTCTCTCTTTCCTTCTCTCCCTCCCTTTCTTTTCCGTTCCTACTGGGACCTTAACTCCTCCTTCTGACATCCCACAGAGAACCCAGGCCGCCTTCTCCCCTTACACCGTGCCCTCCGTCTCCCGTCGACCTAGACCAGGGCTCCGGAAGGAAGCAATGAGCAGGGGAATGAAGAGATGGAAGGAGACCGGGGGAGGGAGGGAGAGAGCGAGAGGACTGACCAGGTCACCCCTGATCCCACTCTGTCCAAAGCCGGGAACGCCGACCACTTTCTCCCGCGGAGACCCCGGGCGATTGGAGGGGGCGAGGCGCGGAGGGAAGAAAGGGGAGAGGGAGAAGGAGGACGAGGAAGAGAGGGGATGTTAGGGACAAAAGAGGTCCACATCCCCGAGTCCTGCTAGCGGGATTTGTTCAAACAACCGGATCCGCGTCCAGCCGTTCCGAAAAGCTGTTTCTCGGCGCTCCCCCGAGGCCGGGGTAGGGGGCTTGGATTGGACAGAGCAGCGCGGGACAGGACTAAGCAATGGCAGGGTCAGAGGGCAGTGGACAGATCCGAGAAAGCAGGGACAGAACATGACAGAGGTTAGGTACGATTCCATGGGTAATGAACCCCTCTGCAGAGACAAGGCGATAGCAGAAGCGTCGGGTCCCGGCCACACTTAGCTTGGAGACCCCAGGCAGGGAGCATTTCTAATGGAGCCTTGTGCGGGCCTTGCCCTGTCCTGGCACTCGTCCCGGGGCCTTCGGAATCCACCGGTGCCCCGGGGGAGGGATGGGGAACGGGAGAGGAGAATTGAAATCGACCTTGTCTTTTGTTCTTGAGGAGAAGTCTGCCCGGGGACTCCAGGCCCGAAAGAGGGAGGCTGAGCTGAGCCTCCCAGGAGGACCCCAGCCTCAGCTCCTGAATCGTTCCCCCTCTCTCCTTCCCCTCCACCCCCACCCCTCAAGCTCTCTCAGCGAGCTCCCTGATTCCGAATTTGTGATTTTCAATTGAATGGTAAAGGAAGGTGCACGGAGTCCCTATTGTCTCGCAAGACTGGAGATTTTTCCACCTCCTGCTCCTTTCCGTTCTTCCCCTTGCTTCTCTACCCCATTCTCACCCTCTTCTTCCCTATCCCCTTCCTTTCTCTCTTCCCCATCCTCCTTATTCCCGCCGCAGCCAGCCCTGCTCCTCCCCGAGCCCAGCGCTGGCCCGGGCCACTGCTGGAGTCCTCCAGAGCCGCTGGTCCCCGGCCGGGTCAGAAGTCCCGGTATCCGGGTTGGAAGCCACAGCAGCCAGGTCGGGAATCTTAGCTTGGAAACCCGCCTGCCGGGCTGGGGACCCGAACCCCTAAAGTTGAGAGCGTAAGAGGAAAGAGGCTATCTGTGAGCGGTAGCCCAGAAAACCTGGGAACGTTTCCCCTGGGGTACCCTCATTCATTCATTCAATCATTCAATCGTAATTATTGAGCGCTTACTGTGTGCAGAGCACTGTACTAAGCGCTTGGAAAGTACAATTCGGCAATAGATAGAAACAATCCCTACCCAACAACAGGATTGCAATATCATCAGAGGGACCCACCTAACTGCAGCAGAACGAAAAGTGCTATTCGGGCCCAGAAGGTTACAGGTTCTCTGAATCCTGGGGAAAGAGTTTCATTCGCAGGCATCGGGGTCGACTTCAACCCGGGGTCCTAAACAGAGCGAGAACTGCTCCCCAAAGCCAGTTCGAGGGGGGCGCGGTTTATTTTCTAAGGGAACGCAAGCAAATCTCATGACTTGGGGTAGGATATGATCGCGTACACTGGCAGAGGGTGCCGAAATAAATAGTTCTACCTTGATAGGAATGTGCAAATGAGCCTAAAACTATCCCCGCCCCCCCCCCCGAACTTGCGATATTCATAGAAAGATGTCTTCTGCATTCTGCCTATTTCTTTCCTTCGTTGTTTTATCCTCAGTTATTCCGGGAAACAATTAATACCGCCAGCAAGGGACCGAGAAAAGTAAGAAGGGATTTCTTGAGAGCTGAAAAAAGAATCAACGGGGAAATCGAAGAAGTCTTTCCTCTAAACCCGAATTTCCCTAGTCAAAAGACAAAATGTTTTTGCATTGTAGCAGTGAGCTATTGCGAACTGGTCCGGTCTGATGACCTAGCTCATAAGTTGTCTGTCAGACGTTTAATTGGCCACAACCCTGGTAGAAAAACGGAACTAATGCTCATGACTAGCCTAGAACCCCCCCAGCTTCCCGTCTCTTGTGATAGGAAGGAATTCGGGGCTCAATCCCGTTCTGGTCGACCTGGAAGCATCGGCCTCCCGGAGCCGGTCCACACTAAGCGGATGGCAGAGCTGAGGTTGCCGAGTCCAAAAAGGGTTCGTTCGGGTCATCGCCGACGGGGGCCTTTCCGTTGGGGAAACCCCCTCCTCCCAAATAGACGTCAGAGCACACGGGGCGATTAAAAGTCACACGGGACTTTTTTTCTGAAGCTGGTGGATGTTTTAGGGCCGAAGTCCTGGCCAATCGACAACATGGGGGTTGCCGACACAAATTTCCCGCAGCTTTTACTCGCATCCAATTTCTGCCGCAATCAGACTGGTGCTGCGTAGCCCGCCAGCAGGAGATGCAGGCTCGTCCGAGGTGGGAGAAATAATTGCCCCGTTCCCCCCAGTGCAAATCCCGACGGTGTTGCCAAATTCGGCCGTAAATTTAAAACGCTGAAAGTCAGTCGATAGAAAAGCCAGATGCTTCCTTTTTACGGCGAAGGAGCAGCATTGCTCCGATTTGGGAAGAACCAGGACATTTACAAGCCCGACCCAATCTTCTCCGCAGTGCAGCGTCAGCTCTGAGCGGGGCGCGGGTAAGCCCCCAGAGAGCATGGTATTTTTGAGTGGGGCGAGTTATTCATGGTCAACCTGGGCATTTCCTGGAAAAGCGTCCCGCGCTTAACACTTGGTTGGTGAGACGAACCTAAGGTTACGGAAAACAAATTCAGTTAAGTGCAAGAGGAAAGAAAAAAGAAATAAAAACCAAAATGCGATAGCCTCGGTAGTGGTTAAAATTCCGACGCAAAACCAGAGGGGCAGCGCCTCGAATTCCTATCCAAATCTGACAGTAACCTGGATTCTCGGTCACCATCCTCTTCCCAGTCACCTGGAACGACTCAGAGTACTTCGCATGAACGTACTCAGAAACATATGTTCCATCCCTTTAACCTGCTTCATTCCCCATTTTTGTTTTCCAACTAAGCAGATTTTTTCCAAAGGGTGAACCAGACTCTCGCAAAGCCGCGGTTTCTGACGCTTAAACACTGGAAGTTTGAGGAGAGAACTCGTTGAAAGTGCAAAAGTTAAAAAAACACAATTCCAACTAAAAATAGCTAAAACGTAAGTTTACATCTTCTCAAAGGCAAAGCCTCTGTAGGAGTAATAAAGATCCGCAGGTAAATTTTTTGTTTTCAACGAAAATACTAATGTTTTTGTTAGGGCTTCCTGAACCAGGAGTGGAAGAATGAACCTCTGCTTACCAAGCGGAAGGCCGGTAAATATTGCTGGTAATGTTGGCAGAACTGTCATCGGGGGGAAAAAAAATCTGGTGCTTGGAGTTACCCTCAGTTTAGCTCCAGAAATGCACACGTCCATGTTTAATACATGTGATCAGGTAACCTGAGGGTCTCTCAAGATGGACAGGTATTGAGGTCGTGCAAGAGCTGATCATTCCCGTCAGAGGAATATTTTACCCCCTCCCTCCGAGGCTCTCTCGCGCCATCCTGAGTGCGCGCGAGAGAATGAATAATATGCAATCGGGCCGTGCTACATAATGCTGTAGCTTTCTTCAGGGTTTCTTGTGTCAATAGAAATGACGAAGGTAAAGCTTAGCAGTCTGTACATGTCCCTGGAACGCTGAGGCGTAGTTGTGGATTTCACAACCTTTACCACCCAAATGTTGAGAACGGTCTGGAAAATCATAGAACCGTGTTTAAGACACATGGAGGATCTTTTTCTTATTGTGGGGCTAAGCTTGAATAAAGCACATCTTCCCTGAAAGCAAACACGCCTGCTAGTTGAACGAACATATCCTCTCTTAGACACTTGACAATGGCCCGCGCCTGCCTCCGAGCGAGAGCCGAATGCAGAACCAAGTGTGGCTGGGATTGCACAGGACGCCCCAGGTCAGACATCAGAATCCAGCGGAATTTCACTATGGCAGCCTCTGAGGAAACCTGCCTGTTTCCCCTCAACAATGACCTACTGTCCGTTCCTAAAGGATCGTGGGTTCTAATTACGGCTCCGCCACTTGTCTGCTATGTGAACTTGGGCAAGTCACTTCACTCTTCTGTGCCTCAGTTACCTCACCTGTAAAATGGGGATTAAAGTGTGTGAACCCCCTGTGGGACAGGGACTATGTCCAATCTGATTGGCGTGTATCTACCCCAGTGCTTAGAACAGTGCTTGGCACATAGTAAGTGCTTAACAAATACCATGAATTAGTTAGACAGGGATGTGTCTAACCCGATTTGCTTGGCTCCAACCCAGCGCTTAGTACAGTGCCTGCATACGGTAAGCACTTAACAAATAACACAGTTATTATTCTACCTAGCCGAACTGCATAGCAGACCAAGGCTGCTATCTTGGTGTGACTAAATGGCGTAGTGAATAGAGAATGGGGCTGGAAGTCTTAAGGTCATGGGTTCTAATCTCAACTTTGCCATTTACCTGCTGGGTGGCCTTCAGCAAGTCATTTCGCATCCCTGTGCCTCAGTTCCCTCATCTGTAAAATGGGGAATAAGACTCTGAGCCCCATGCGGGACACGGACTGTGTCCTATCAGATTTGCTTGTATCCACCCCAGCTGTTAGTGCAGTGCCTGGCACATACTAAGCGCTTAACAAATACCACGGTTATTATTATTATTACTATTATTAAGCAGATTTGAAGATCGCAGATCCAAGACTACACGATCCAGGCCGCTGAACCCAGGTGAGGAGAACGAAACAGAGAGTGATACGAAAGTCAGGGTCAGGTGGAGCTTCGCAGAGATGAGAGAGAGAGAAGAGGATTCGGAAAAATGAAGAGTCCTCTAAAATTCTCGGACAAGCATTTCGCTACGCCGGATTGGAGAGAGGAGATTTGGAAGCCGGGAGGCAGGCGAGGGCCGCATCAGAGAATCTGAGGGGGAAGGATAGTGGCAGACCTCTTTTGCCGAGTAACTCGATCGCTTTGCTTGGGAGTTCACCCCGCAGTTTTACAAAGACAGAGCAAGAAGCAAATGCATTCATGTCAGCTAAATGATGACGAGTCGCTTTGTCCCTGTTGTTCTCCTCGGGCCACCCAATCAATCAGTGTATTTACTGAGCGCTTACTATGTGCAGAACACTGTACTAAGCTCTTGGGAGAGACATAACAACAGAATATTACTTAGCAGATACCTTCCCTGCCCATAATGAGCTCATAGAGGAAACATAAACGCCAATAGTCACTCCTAACGCTTTTACTACTTACATATTTGTACCCCAAATCAGTACTTATATAAATAGCTACAGAAGGTACGATTTATTAAATTACTAATTATTTCGTGCAGACATATTTTTATTGCTCTGTGGTTATTGTTTATTCTTTCTCCACTCCCACTATTCATAAATCATTTACATCTGTATTCCCCTATGAAATTGAAAGTCTCCAGAGAAGGGAGATATCAAGCTTCTGTTTCGGGCGCTTACCACAGTCGCTCGATAAATGCCGTTGATTGATTGATTGATTGATTAATCCAGAGTGACAAGTTCAAGAAAGCACTCTGACCCGCCACAGAAGCCCCACCTGGCTGGGAAGGATAGCGGTATCCTTAACCACGATATCTTAGCCTCTTTGCTGGGAGATAGAAAGAGGTCTTTCTGTTTTTTTGGGATTTTCTCAGGATCGATTCTCACTTTTACCTTAAAAAGGGGTTAACCTAGGGAAGAGGGCCATTTTCCAATAGATTCCGATACAAACAACTTTCTTGTTCAGATCCCGGAACTTTGGAGAGACAAGAGAGGTCTCAGGGAAACCACATAGGGTCTCTCGGGATCTTAATTCGGTTCTGGAGGGTGCGGGAAGGAAGGTGGGACAACTTGGGTTCGCCGTTCGGTTCCTAGGGCAGAATCTGGAGGAAGAGTTTCTGTTTGAACCAAAAACGTTCTTTGGTTCTATGGGGGATGGAGGTCCAGGGGCCGCTGGGGAAAAGAGAGGCACTGCCACAAAAGCCCTTTCAGCCCCTTCCTCCGGCTTTTTTTAATGGTATTTGTTAAGCCCTAGTAGGTAATGAGTTATAATCCCTACTCCACCACTTGTCTGCTATGTAACCTTGGACAAGTCATTTCACTTCTCTGTGCCTCAGTTTGCTCATCTGTAAAATGGGGATTGAGACTGTGAGCCCCACGTGGGATAGGGACTGTGTCCAACCCAATTTACTTGTATCCATCCCAGCATTTAGTACAGTACCTGGTACATAGTAAGCGCTTAACAAATACAATAATAATAATGTGGGATTTGCTTTGTATCCCACCCCAGCTCTTAGTACAGTGTCTGGCACATAGTAAGCGCTTAACAAAATACTATTATTATTATTATTATTATTATGTGACAGCCACTGTTTTGAGGGCATGCAAACCTCAGCTCTTGAAACCACTGGGCTAGCAACCCCCATATCCGGGTAGGGAGAACCGAAAGACAAGGGCTGGGGGTTACTCTCCCGAGCGCTTAGTATAGTGGTCTGCACGCAGTAAATGTTCAATAAATACTATTGAAGATGATGATACTCTTTGGCGGCCTCGGGCCCGGGGTCAAAGTCAGGGTCGAGGACAAGAACTTCGAAAGGTTAATGGGGACCTTCTGACCTCTTCCCCTGCCCTGTGTGCGGGCGGCTGAGATTTTGAAAGGACTCAGCAATCCCTTTGGGAGCCTCTGCTCCTGTTGTCCTCCCCTCCTAGCGAAGGGTGCTGCAAAGAAGCTCCTTTAAGTATTCTTCATGAGACAGAACCTCATCCCAAACTAGCTCGCTGTAGAGAGAAGCCCGGACTTGAATCGCCCCGGCACTCGGGTCCCGCCTGATCTACAAAGCCCATTTCTCTCTCTCTCTCTCTCTCTCTCTCTCTCTCTCTCTCTCTCTCTCTCTCTCTCTCTCTCTCTCTCTCTCTCTAATGGCTTGGCTTTTTCTGGGCAAAGTCACGTAGGGTCCTTCACCGTGGCAAGTGTGGAACCGGGTCCAAGCGAGCTCTGGCTTTCGGGCTCTAACTCCTAAAAATGTGGGGTCTCTAACCCCTAACCCCTTTTCCTCCCCTACAGCCTCTGAGACACGGGGGCTTAGGGGACCACAAGATTGTAAACTCTTTTTTTGTGGTATTCGTTAAGCCTTTACTATATGCCGGCACTTTACTAAACATTGGCATAGACACAAGCCAACCAGGTTGGACACAGTCCATTTCGGACATGGGGCTCACAGTCTTAATCCCCATTTTACAGAGGAGGTAAGTGGGTACAGAGAAGTTAAGTGACTTGCTCAAGGTCACACAGCAGACAAGTGGAGGAAACGGGATTAGAACCCAGCTCTTTCAGATTTCCAGGCCCGTGCTCTATCCACTAGACCATGTTGCTTCTCTAAAGGCAGGGATCTAAGCTCTTTGAGAGGCAGGGATCGTGTCTACCAACTCTATCATACTCTCTCAAGCGCTTCGTACAGTGCTCTGCACTCAGTAAACGCTCAATAAATACCACTGAGTGACTTGATTGATTGATCCGAGTCCTGTCGTTAGCTCAGCCGCTTAGGGCTAGCTTTCACAGACACGGACACCGCGGGGCAGAGAGGTGGGGAGGGGGTCCCCCACGGGGTTGTGGGGGTCGAGATGCGGCCGACGACCGTCCTGGGTCCAGGGAACTTCTTCCCCTGTTCCCTTTCCCTCCGTCCAATGTGAGAGGGTGAAAACAAGCGGGTTTAGAGAACGGTTTCTGCTGAAATGAGGGCAGGTTACCTAATGACTGCGTGGAATTTTATGACAAGTTTTATAACTTTGGAGCTGCCGTAACTCCCAAACGATCACCAGTAAAGTTTTATAGCCTTGGGCGCCCGCAACCAAGCCGGCTACCCCTTGGACTTCACAGTCCGTTCCTTCAGCTCGGTGCAACGCCGGGTAGTGTGTCCTCCAGGGGAGTAATAATAATAATAACAATAACAATAATAATAATAGTTTCGTTAAACGCTTACTATGTGCCGAAATCATACCTCCTCCAGTAAGCCTTCCCTGATTAATTTCTTTCTCCTCTCACCATCCTAACCTCCTCTCCACTTTGCCATCTATGCACTTGAGTCCTCACGCCGTAAGAACCTGCGTACTCTCCCCTTCCCCTGCCCCACTTTTATTCATTCAATTGTATTTATTGAGTGCTTACTGTGTGCAGAGCACTGTACTAAGCGCTTGGAAAGTACAATTCAGCAATAAAGAGAGACAATTCCTGCTCACACCGGGCTCACAGTCTAGAAGGGGGGAGACAGACATCAAAACAGGTAAGCAGGCACCGATATAAATAAATAGATTTATAGATATGTACAAATATACACAAGTGCTGTGGAGCGGGGAGACGGGAGTAGAGCTAAGGGAGCGAGTCGGGGAGACGCGGAGGGGGGAGCTGAGGAAAAGGGAAGTCTGGGAAGACCTCTTGGAAGAGGTGAGCCTTCTTTGAAGTGGGGAAGTGTACATACATGCGCTAATGTACATAATCCTCACCCTCGGTTGCTTCCCCCGTCGGTTATTTCTATTAAGGTCATTCTACTCTGCTAGACTGTAAACTCTTTCAGGGCAGGGATCGTGCTTAATTACTCTATTGTATTCTCCCAAGCGCTTAGCATAGTGCTCTGCACTCAGTAAGCGCTCAATAAATACCACTGATTGAGTGCCTGATTGGTTTTTGTGTTCGGTTGGTTTTGTGTAGGGAAGGATCAAGGAAAAAGTGGTCTGCTCCCGGAGGATTCCTCAGCGCGCATGCGGGGCCCCGAATTTGCACACATGCACACACACACGTATACACAATCACACACAATCACACCCGCGACTCCTGGCTGAGGGCGGAGGGCGGAGCGCCAGCCCCGCGTCCTGCGAACCCACCTCTCCTCCAGCAGATTAGAACGCAATTACAATTAGAAAGACATTAGAAAGAAATACGAAATTGGATTAGAAACAAAGCTCGAAGCTTCATTAAAGGAACATCTCCAAGTGACCTTACCCGACTAGGTCCTCATTTCCTCTTCTCCCACTCCTTTGTGCATCGCCCTCGCACTTGAATTTGCAGCCTTAATTTCGCCCTTCCTTCAGCCTACAGCATCTATATATAGCCATCATTTATTTATTTAGATTAATGTCTGTCTCCCCCTCTAGACCGTAAACTCGTTGAGGGCACGGAACGTGTCTACCACTCTGTTCTATCGTACTCTCCCAAGCGCTCAATACAGTGCTCTGCACACAGTAAAGGCTCAATAAATAACATTGATTAGAAACGGTGAATGAGACCAACGCTGTGATCCCAGGACAAGCTAACAGGCGGCCAAGAAACCCAATTCTGTCACCGTGTCGCCGCAGGCGAGTCGTGACTCGAGTGAATCAGCTCGGTGGGGAGTGGAATGGGGGGCGGCTGGCACAGAAAGTGGTGAACGATGGAGAGCTTAGGGAAGGACCTGTCTGTCTCCTTGAATACTTGCCTGACTATCTCTCGGTCTGCTTACTGGTCTGCCTGTCTGCTTTCCTGTCTATTTGTCTCTTTGCCTACCTATCTGCTGTTTGCCTACCTGTGTTTATGTCTGTTCGCCTGTATCTCTATCCGCCTTCTCTTAGGCGTGGGATTCGGGGAGACCACATATTCACACTTACAAGAGGGAGAAGTGGGGACACCCAGGGGAACTCGTGGGGGACCCACTCTCCGCCTCCCATTCTGGGGGATGCCCCCCAGAAAAACACTTATCCCTTTTCCGTAGAAGAAGAAGGATTTTGGTATTTGTTAGGCCCTTACTGTTTGTCAGGCACTGTACTAAACAGTGGGGTGGATACGAGCAAATTAAGCGCTTAACAAATGCCATTATTATTATTATCATCATTATTAGGGCAAGGACCACGCGATTCATAAGCTCGTTGTGGGCACGGAATGTTTCTGTTATATTGTTATATCGTACTTTCCCGAGTGCTTGTCATGGCCTAATGGCAAGAAGGTGACAACGAGCTAGGGCTAAATATCAGGCTAACGGGAGGCTCCCAGCGTGGTGGGGCGAGACCAGGCCTTTTGAGAAGGAGGAGAAAAGACTCAGCCTCGGAATCAGGGACTCCTGACCTTCAACACCTCATTTGTTAAATGTGCCTGGCTGTTGATTCTTCCACCTCTTAGCTCTCAGTCACCGTCCTGGAAAGCCCACCTTCTTCTCCACCGCCCACGATGACCACAACTCTCCTCTTCTTCAATGCCTTTCTAAAAATGCCATCTCCTTCAGGAAGCCTTCACCGATTAATCCACACCACCTCAGTTTCGTCAACCCAATTCCCATCTTTAACCTTTCTGCATTTTATCCCAGTCTCGGCACTTATGTGCATGAATATATTCACTCGTATATTAAATCATTTATTAGGGCTATTTCGTCCTGATTTATTTGTATTACCGTGTTTCTCTCTTGCTCCTTCTATTTGCAAATGCTTTGCGTCCGCCTTCCCTTTCCTCCCCATTAGATTGTGAATTACTTGAGTATAGACAGCATGTCTCTTACTTCTGTTGTACTTTCCCAAGCGTTCAATACAGTGCTCTGCCCTCAGTAGGCGCTCAATAGATGACGGCCTGCAGAGGGGTAGAAAGGGAAGAAATGCTGGATGTGAGTGTGTGTGTGTGTGTGTGTATATGTGTGTGTTTGTGTGTGTGTGTGTGTGGTGGGGGGAGCACACCAGTTCTGAGATGTGGCTCTGGGAATCCGATGGGGTTGGTGAGAGGGAGAGAGAGAGACAGAGAGCCAGAAGGCTATCAGAGACTCTGAGACATAGAGAGACAAATCGATAATAATAATAGTAGCAATGATAATGATAACAGTAAGAAGAAGGTGAAGAAGAAGAAAAAGAAGAAGAAGAAGAAAGGAGAAGAAGAGGAAGAGGAAGAAGAAGAAGAACGGTGGTATTTGCTAAATGCTTACTGTGTGTCACGCACTGTACTGACTGATGTAGATTAAAGATAATTAGGTCGGACACAGTCCCGTCCAATTTAGGACTCACAGTCTAAGTGGAAGGGAGAATTGGTATTTACAGATGAGGAAATAGAGGTATAAAGGTTTGCCCAAGGTCATACAGCCGACCCCAGGAGAATTCAATTACTGACCAGAGAGACGGAAATCCAGAAATAAAAACGGAGACGAAGAGAAACCGTAAACGCTTAGTTCGGTGTTCTCTGCACACGGTAAGTGTTCAATAAATAGCCTTTATTGCTGACGGGAGATGAGAGAGACCCCTTCCACCCTCACCCCGGGGCTATCTTAGCCCGGGGGCCGGGAATGGCGCTGAATAAGCGGGAAGGGAAGAGCTGAAGGAGACCCCCGAAGACTGGGGGGTAGATATAGACCAGGTGGGAAGCTGGAGACTGTGAGCCCGTTGTTGGGTAGGGATTTTCTCTACTCGTTGCTGAATTGCAGTTTCCAAGCACTTAGTACAGTGTTCTGCACACAGTAAGCGCTCAATAAATTCGATTGGATGAATAAAGGATTCGGGGTCTCTAAGGGCTCGCATCTCATCATCTCGGGAGTCTCGGCCGATTCATTCAATCGTATTCATTGAGCGCTTACTGTGTGCCGAGCACTGTTCTAAGCGATAGCGTAGATACAAGGTTATCAGCCCACATGGGGATCACAGTCTTCATCCTCATTTTACAGATGAGGTAACAAAGGCACCGAGAAGTGGGAGTCAGAGGACGTGGGTTCCAATCCCGACTCGGCCACTTGTCTGCTGCGTGATCTCGGGCAAGTCACTTCACTTAGAGAAGTAGCGTGGCTCAGTGGAAATAGCACGGGCTTGGGAGTCAGAGGTCATGGGTTCTAATCCCGGCTCCGCCACCTGTCAGCTGTGTGACTTTGGGCAAGTCACTTAACTTCTCTGAGCCTCAGTTACCTCCTCTGTAAAATGGGGATTAAGACTGTGAGCCCCACGTGGGACAACCCGATCACGTTGTTTTCCCCTTAGCGCTTAAAACAGTGCACGTAGTAAGCGCTTAACAAATGCCATTATTATTATTCTCTGGACCTCCGTTCCCTCATCTGTAAAATGGGGATGAAGACTGTGAGCCCCACGTGGGACAACCTGATTACCTTGTATCTGCCCCAGGTGCTTAGAACAGAGCGTGGCACATAGTGAGAGCTTAACAATGACTGTTAGTATTGTTATTATTGCAGTGCCGGGCACACAGTAAGCGCAGGGGCCGCCCAACTTCCCGCTCCCCGCAATCAGTTAATTGTTCTTCGGCTTGTTGTCGGAGCGGCGGGCTGTGGCGCCATCTTCCGAGAAAAACTCCAAAAGAAACTTTCATGGATCGGCTGTTGGACGGGAACGTCCATCTCCCGAAAATAATATTGATCCGAAACTCCCATTTATCATATAGCACATTGATCCGAAACGGTGATTTCCCGCATCGATTAGTGACTTGAACTTTCTATTTGATAAAGTGTCAAGTGGGGAGTCGCCCCACTCCCAACCCCACAGCACTTAGGTACATGTCTTTAAATTGTATATAATAATAATAATGGCATTTATTAAGCGCTTACTATTTGCAAAACACTGTTCTGAGCGCTGAGGGGGGATACAAGGTGATCAGGTTGTCCCACGGGGGCCTCACGGTCAATCCCCATTTTACAGATGAGGTAACTGAGGCACAGAGAAGTTAAGTGACTTGCCCAAAGTCACACAGCTGACAGTTGGCAGAGTCGGGATTTGAACCCATGACCACTGACTCCAAAGCCCGCGCTCTTTCCACTGAGCCACGTAATTACATATTCGTAGTAATGCCAGTCTCTCCCTCTAGACTGTAAGCTCGTTATGGGCTGGGAACGTGCCTGCTAATTCTATTGTTTTATACTCTCCCAAGAGCTTAGTACAGTGCTCTGCACATAGTAAGGGCTCAATAGATATCATTGATTGGTTGATTATTTATTATAAAATGGAGGGTTTGTTCAGTTCACAGATTTGCTTGGGGATGGGCGCCTGGACTGGAGGACGAGGACACCCTTGTCCCCTCCCCAACAGCCCCCAACAGTCTCCTACAGACCGGGCCCCATCCTCCAGGTTAGCTCACTCTTAGCCTCTGGATCCACTGAGGTACAGCCCAACCTAGTGGCTAGAGCACGGGCCCCAGAGCACGGGCCTGGGTGTCAGAGGACCTAGGTTCTAAACCTGCCTCCACCACTTGTCTGCTGTGTGACCTTGGGCAAGTCTTGGGCCACTTCTCTGGGTTCATCTGTAAAATGGGGATTAAGACTGAGCCCCATGTGGGACATGGACTAGGTCCTTCTGGTTACCCCAATATTCAGTACAGTACCTGGTACATAGTAAGTGCTTAACAAATACCATTTAAAAAAAGACCAGGAAACTTTACTTACCTCTCATCAGAGGGCCAGGTGGGGCCCGTTCCTATCTCCTACAGCATCCCAGAGAGGGCATATACCTGGTCCCTCTCTCCTTATCTCCCTCCACTCCGGATAAGTGGGACTACAGCAGGGGACCAGTGACACTGGTCAATCGCCATCCCACCCTCCTTCACTTTTCTCTGGCTTTCCCCACCTAATATGATCCCCAGGGGAGCTGCCCCTTTCCCTCTGTACTCCAGCATGGCCCCAATCGATCACCCTTGGCAGTGGCAAAATGGAGAAAGATCCACCATAAATTCAGGCCCTAGAACCTTATCCATAATTAACAAGATTTCAACTCTCCCTCCATTAGTATCAGTTTTTCACCAGCACACGATGGCTTTCTTTCTTCAAGCTGCAGTACCTACAGGGAAATAGGTCTAATGTGTGCAAAGCTTTGGACCTAGGTTTGGGAAGCTGGAAGGGGAAGAGGAGAAGAAAAAGGAGAATGTAAGCTCCTCAAGGGCAAAGACCTGTTTTACTTCTATTGTATTTGTTCCTAAGTGGTCCTTTATCTTTACTAAGGTAAAGTGCTCTGCTTAATAAATACTGATGAATGAATAAAAGGCATAGTTGCTGCCCTTGGGAGAGCATACACTTGTTTATGTATGTGTGTGTAGTCATATGCATTTCTTCCTCCGTACACACATACTGTAGAGAGAATTGTCTTTAAATCTCTAGAACTAACATATGTATTTACATATATACCCATCTTCAGCAGTTGTTTATCTATGATGACTCAATTGTACAGTACATTATTTATTTTGATTACCCTACATGTAATTTTGTATATTTTTATAACTGTCTCCACTATTAGAGTGTAAGCTTCTTCTAGCAGGAATATGCCACTATGTATATCTGTACATATTTATCACTCTATTTTATTAATGTTGTGTATATAGCTATAATTCTATTTATTCTGATGGTATTGACACCTGTCTACTTGTTTTGTTTTGTTGTCTGTCTCCCCCTTCTAGACTGTGAGCCCGTTGTTGGGTAGGGACCATCTCTATATGTTGCCGATTTGTACTTTCCAAGTGCTTAGTACAGTGCACTGCACACAGTAAGAGCTCAATAAATACGATTGAATGAATGAATGCCATAATAATTAAGGGTTTGAGCCCCATGTGGGACAGGTACTGTGTCCGACCTGATTAACTTGTATTTGCCCCAGCATTTGAACCAGTGTTAGGCACATAGTAAATGCTTAACAAGTACCATAATTATTGTTATAATTTTATACATTCATCAATATGTACAGAGCATCTCTTTTGTTCAGAGCACTGAACTGAGCACTTGGGAATATATACAATGGAAGAAAAACAGGTTCCTGCCCTCAAGGAGTTTACAATCTCCTTTTCCTGACCCTCTTCCTCTTCCGGCTTCCCAATCTGAGGTCCAGAGCTTTGCCCCAGTAAAACCCTTACCTAGTGCGTGTTGATGACTGACTGCAAAAAGCGCCAGTGATCAAGGCCCCATCACCCCACCCAGTTTAAAATAAATTTTCCAGTTACACCCGGATTATCACAGCCAAAGGAAAGCAAAGAGTTGAGTCAGTACCATTAACCTGATTTATTCTTGAGTTATCTTGGTTAATGGCTCCATTCCCCACTCCAGTGGTGAGGTCACACTACTTTTCTTACTACTCCCATCTGTAAGAGCTGTCTCCCAACAGCTGCTGATGAATGACCTCAGCCCCTCTTCAACAATCCACTTCCTGGTCTGTCACCCCACAGCTGTGGAGAAACCCAGAAAAACAACTGTTGTGAAGCAGAGGGAAGAGGTAAGCCCTTACCGACTGCAGCATCCCGGTTTTCACGGAAATTATTACAAGTTTCAGCCGGGCTTAGCCGTAGTGGTTTGGGATTGAAAAACCCTTAGGACAGGGGATTTGTGGTTCAGCATGGGTGTCAGTGTCTATCAGTCCGGAAACAAGCCCAAGAGCTATTTATTGCTCTGTGGGCACTAATGCCCAAAAGATCTCTTCATGTTAGGTGGGTCGAAGTGGGGCCCAGGCCTCAGGAGTCTGGGCCTCCTGTGCTTGGTGGCAGATGGAGAGGTGAGGAATTTCATTCTGCTGCCAGGAAGTGGCCACAGGCATGTGTTAAGCCCAGGCAGCCTCTGTGGCCATGCCCAGGGCCTTCCTTCCGACCTTTCTCTGTAATTCTGCCCAGCTCCCATGGATCCCTAACACGCCCTTCTTGGGAATTGGTTACTGTGCTGCAGTGCTTGGTTCTTCAATATAACCAATGCCAACCCCTCTCCCAGCACTAGACAGTATTCCACAAGCCATCCGGTCGGTAAATGTTTTGCTAAGGCCTTCAAGGTGAGATTTCCAGAACACAGAGAATGCAGCTGGGTGATCTGAAATCCAAATCCCTTCCTGGAGATCAACCTGAATCTTCCCCAGTTGGAAGAAGCACTGCTAAGCTTCAGTTTTAATATGACTGTCAGGGGCAAGAGTCTCTTTCCTCTCTATGCTCCTCCCCAACCTTATTATAGCAAAGCTGGGGCCCTAGTCTGGTGTACATGTCTAGAGGAGCATGACTCCCATTTCTGACCTTGGGGTGAGAGGAGGTGACCGTTGGGTGTTTAGGTGTATGTCAGAGGAGGCTGTGTTTCAAGAGTATTGTTTCCAGAGCACACTGCCTTTATGTGGTGGTTTGCATGTGCCAAGCCCCAGCTGCTCCATAGAATGATATCACCAGAATAGGGGAATAGGTGAATGTCAATGGTACTACCAGTGCTTTGCACATAGTAAGCACTTAACAAATACCATCGTTATTATTATTATTAAGATTCATTTACATGACCTGTCAATCACTCAGGGAGAAGCCTGATCACCTGATGACATCAGCTGAAGCTCAGTTAATTCAAGAGAAGGAACTGACCACAGGGATGAATCAGAAGGTAAGATTAAATAGAAAGGCAGGCAGAAGGTAAAGGTCGCTTCAATCGTTCGTACTTATTGAGTGCTTACTGTGTGCAGGACACTGTGCTAAGCACTTGGGAGAGTACAATGCAACAGAGTTGGAAGACATGTTCCCTGCCCACAATCTTAGCTCTGCAACTGGAAGCACTAGGTTAAATCCCAGCTGCATTCAACTGGGGCAGGGGCTGTGTGGGAGGTCTGACCACAAGGATCTGCTGAGGAGAATTTGGCAATATTTTTTAAGGGGGAGATGGGGAACCCCAGGTTAAGTTAAGGGCCATTCTGCAGAGTCTGTGGTTTTCATAAAGGATTTTGATTTAATAATTTTGTTTGCCTAATTACCATAGCTCCTTAGAACTTCTGTGCTTCATGGTAAGGGAGATTTAAGATTATGTGTATACCTGTCAAATATATTTAGAGCTTTTTCTTCTGTAAAGAGGGGTGCCTGTGAATACTGTCAGTTGGAAAGCCTCCTAATTTGGAGAGGCATGTTACCATCTGGGGTAAGGGAAAAGCTAAAAAAAATCCTTCTCCCTCCATAGAAGCTAAGGGATACAGGACTAGCTAGCCCAAATCCCAAAGTTTCTTGGATCTTTGTGGGGGCACTAAATATACAGAATCATAGGATGGTAGCAGAAATTTGCCTAGGCATTCTCTGGGGTTTGCTAGCTGGAGCCATTTCTGAGGGAAAGGCAAAGGTGGGGAAAATGCCAACTCTGCCCTCCTTTGATCTGGGATCATTTTGATCATGGAAAGTGCTAGCAGGGCAAACTTGTCTGTCCCAGAGCAGGTAAATTGATCTGGTGGACTTGAAGTTAAAGCACCCTGCCTGAGTCCAGTTGGCCCCTGTAGAGCAGGGAAGGAGCATCTTTGACCCAGATCACCTCCTCTTTGGTGACTTTTAAAGTGTTGCCTGCATAGGGCCCTGGGATCAAATCTGGCTATGAGTTGCTATATTTCATCATGGAGCAGTTCCACCAAGACCACCTATGAGCAATACTTAGCTTCATGGAGCAGGAGAGAATCCCAGACAATGAACTCCAGACCTAATCAAGCCACAACCACTGAAGCAATGCTCATCACATTACAGCTAAACTGCTTGATCTCTCAGATGCTTTTTGACACTGTGACCCATTTCATTCTCTTGGAAACGTTCTCTAACCTTGTTCTTCTGACATAATTCACTTCTGGTTCTCCTCTTACCTCTCTAATTGATCCTCCTCCAACTTCTTCACTGACTTTTCCTCTCCCACCCACCCCCTAATTATGGGAGTCCTTTGTCTTATCAGTTTACATTCATTCCCTTTGAGAATTTATCTGTTCCGAGGATTTCTACTACCTCATATATGCAGATGACTCCCTAATCTACTTCACTAACTCTGATTTTTCTTTTTCTCTGCAATCCCACATTTTTTCCTGCCGCCAGGACATCGCTACATGGCTAGCCCAACCAGCACTTCCTGGTCAGTGTGCACAAAACCAAACCCATTTTCCCTTCCAAATCTCCTCTACCTAACTTTCTGTCACCGACACAACTATTCTCTCAGTCTCTTAAACTTGTAAACTTGGCACTAGCCTTGAATCCTCCCCTTTTTCAAACTCCATATTTAGACTGTCACCAAATTATGTCAGCTCTTCCTCCAAAATACTTCCAAGGCTTATCCCTTCCTTTCCATTCAAATGACCACTACACTGGTTCAGACACATAACATATTCCAGTTTGACTATTGCTTCAGCCTCTTAGCTGGTCTCCCTGCCTCCAATCTCTCCCGTCTCCAGCCAATACTTCATGCTGCTGCCTGTGTTATTTTTGTTCTAAAATGTTGTTCTGCATATATCTCTCCACTCCTCAGAAATCTCCAATAGTTTCCCATTCTTCTCTACATCAAGCAGAAATTTCTGACCATTGATTTTTGTGGAATTCAATCAGCAGTTTTTCTCCTTCTTATCTACTCTATTCATTCCTCACAGTCTTTCCCATCATGGACCCCTTACTCACACTCTCCATCCTGTCAGGGACTTCCTCCCCCTTCACATCCAGCTCTCCCCATCTGATGAAGTCATATCTCCTCCAGGAGCTCTTCCCAGATTAATTTCTAATCTCCTCACTTTAGATTTCCAAACTCCTACAACAGCACTGAAAAATTGCCTAAGCACTTAAGTACTCCTAGTCTATCTGTAACACTTCTGTACCTGTCTCACATATCCCTACTCTAATGAAAAAGCAGCATGGCCTAGTGGAAAGAGCATAACACTGGGAGTGGAAAACTGGATTCTAGTCTTGACTCTGCCACTTACCTGCTGTGTGACCCTTGGAAAGTCACCTAACTTCTCTGTGTCTCAAATTTCCCCATCTGTAAAAATGGAGATTAAATACCTGTTCTTCCTCCCCCTTGGTCTGGGAGTCCCGTGTGGGATAGGGACTGGGCTTCCTCTGGTTGTATGGAATTTACTCAATGCTTGACACATAGTGAGGACTTAACAAATATTATTATTATTACTCAATTACTTTCTCCTATCTACAATATATTATAGCATCTGTTTACCCAGCTAGATCATATGCTGCTTGAAGGCAAGGTTCACTTCCTCTAATTCTAATGTACTTTACTAAGCACCTAGTATGTGTTTAGCACATAGAAGGCACTCAATAAATACTATTGAATGATTGATTAATATAATGTAGCCTTAAATACGGAGGACCTAGCTACTGAGTTTTGACAAATGTGGATTGCTGATAGGGCTTTAGCGGGCAGCAAAGCCACTGTGCAGCCTCGAAACATAGTTGTCCTTCGTTCTCAAAGCTGACACTACTAACAGAGTTATTCTCCGTCAATTCCGATACTTTTGAAGTATGGAGGTCTCTGCAGTGAGCTGGAAACTCGAGGCTTTTGAATAATTTACAGACTTAATTATTTGTAAGTTACTTCAGGGAGGGGATCATTACTACTAACTCTATTGTATTTGTTGATGGTATTTGTTAAGTACTTACTATGTGCTGGGCACTGTTCTAAGCTCTGGGGTAGACACAAGGCAGTCAGGGTGGACACAGTCCATATCCTAAATAGAGTTTGCAGTCTTAATCCACATTTTACGATGAGGCAACTGAGGCCCAGAGAAGTTAAGTGACTTATCCAAGGTCACACAGGAGAAAAGAGGTGGAGGCAGAACTAGAAGCAGTTAGAGAAGCAGCACGGCTCAGTGGAAAGAGCCCGGGCTTTGGGGTCAGAGGTCATGGGTTCAAATCCCGGCTCTGCCAACTGTCAGCTGTGACTTTGGGCAAGTCACTTCACTTCTCTGTGCCTCAGTTCCCTCATCTGTAAAATGGGAATTAAGACTGTAAGTCCCCCATGGGACAACCTGATCACCTTGTATCCTCCCCAGCTCTTAGAACAGTGCTTTGCACATAGTAAGCTCTTAAAATGTTATTATTATTATTATTAGAACCCAGATCCTTCTGATTCCTAGACCCGTGTTCTATCCACTAAGCCACAGTATTCTCCCTCAGTAGCGCTTCGTACTGTGCTGTGAACATAGTAAGCGTCCCGACACCACTGATTGATTGATTGATCGATCGATTGAGAACTCCATGAAAGATTAGTCAGGTGTCAGCCAGAGTTTGGCCCGACTCCGTGAACACCATCGCACTTTGACCTCCAGGTGGCGGTCTCCTACCTACGTTTCTCTTCCCGCCAAAGAAAAATACTTTTTTCCGGTTATTTTCCCCCCACCAGTTTAAGAGCCAGCAAAAAATAGAGTCACAGTTGGTCGACCTTGTCATTCCGGCCCGTGGCTCTGCTGAGCCTTGTGATGCAGAGTGGATTTTTGGTTAAAGCACGGATCTGGGAGTCAGAAGGACCTGGGCTCTAATCCCAGCTCTGCCTTTGTCTCCTGTGCGACCTTGGGCAAATCACTTAACTTCTCTGCCTCAGTTCCCTCATCTGTGAAATGGGGATTAAGACCGTGAGGCCCATGTGGGACATGGACTGTGTCCAACTGGACTGCCTTGTATCTTTGTTTCTACCCCAGCGCTTAGAACAGGTCCTGGCACAGAGTAAGCCCTTTTTAAATACCATTAAAAAAAGAAAGGCTGTGGGAGCATATTTCTTCTGTGCAAAATTCACTTTGGTCCCTGTCTAGTTAGCTGCCCTGAGTCCTCCCTGGCTGGCTCTCCCTAGCTTTCCCCCTTCTAGACTGTGAGCCCACTGTTGGGTAGGGACCATCTCTATATGTTGCCAACTTGTACTTCCCAAGCGTTTAGTACAGTGCTCTGCACATAATAAGCACTCAATAAATACGATTGAAATAATGAATGAATGAATGAATTGCCCACCCCTGAGGGCCCAGTTAGGTTGTGAGAACCCTCAGGTCTGACTTCCTCTAAGCCCCCTAACTCACAGAAACTTCTAGAGTCACACACTCCCATCCAATTGCAGTCAAAATACTTGGTCCTAGGCTTCCCTTGGTCCTATAACATTTAATCAAAGCCTTTGACATTTAAAGAGTAAGGGCCTTAAATCATGCTGAGCCCCAGATCATTTTCCCGGGACTTACATTCATTCATTCATTCATTCATTCAATTGCATTTATTGAGCGCTTACTTTGTGCAGAGCACTGTACTAAGCACTTGGGAAGTACAAGTTGGCAACATATAGAGACGGTCCCTACCCAACAGTGGGCTCACAGTCTAGAAGACTTTTCCCTACAACTCCAAACCCAGCAGCATTGGGTAGGGTGGAGGGGGTGGGGGGAGTGGTGGTGGTGCAAGAGAACCCAAATGACCAGAGCAACTAGAGAATCAAAATATTATCTTAGTTTTTATATACTTTTTTTTTCTAAAGCACTCGCACATTAGTTATCTCATTTTTTGCTCTCACAGCAATACTGTGAGTTAGGTTAAAAAGCACGTAGTAGAAGACAAAGAAAGAGGTACAGAGAGGTTAAGTGGCATGGCCAAGGTCAAACAGCAGGCAGACCAGCAGAGCTTGAACTCAAAATCAAGTACTGTGGCCTCCAGACTGGGCCTTTCCATTATACCGTACTCCCTCCCCTGAGGGAAGGAACAGTCCATAGCCACACAGAGCTGCTTACAGCCATTTTCATGGGCCAGCCCTCAGTGTGGTAACTGACGTTTTGGTTGGGAAGAAAAGAAGCTGATTTGCCCAGAATCCCTGTTGCTACCAAGGTTCAAACTCAGAGCTTGTGGGTTGGGAACTGGGCTTGATGCCCTGCCTTGGGCCAGACAAGGAGTGCTCACGTGGGTGGAAGGGACTCAAACTGAACGGCCTAAACTCCCCTCCCTGATCTCCACATGATTAACTGAGAGAGTCCTTACAGGACTGCTTCCTTTCAACGTGTGGGAGCTTCACTTTGAGAAGGGTTTGCCATCCGGTTCTTCATCTGAACAGGAGCTCTCAAGGAGTGAATCTCTGCCTGCCAGGGAGGAGGTGAAAATTTGGGCAATTGATTGACTGGAGAAGAGCTCCTGACAATCAGTCCCACTCAAACCTGCAACATCCCTGGCCTGTGACTGACAGCATCCTTCCTCAGGATCTACTCTAGTTTTTGCTGCATTTCCTAAGAGCCTCCTCTTTGGAAAGTCCTGGATCTGATTGATGAAGTTTCAGCCTCAGCATTGGGATGCAGCTAAAGCCCATCAGCAGCCCCGTTGGGTCTCCATTTTAATGTATTTTTTTTGTGGCATTTGTTAAGTGCTTGCTCTATGCCAGGCACTGTAGTAAGTGCCAGGATAGATACATTCTAATCAGGTTGGGTGCCGTCCAAAATAATAATAATAATTGTGGCATCTGTTAAGTGCTTACTATGTGCCAAGCACTGTTCTAAGTACTGGGGTGGATACAAGCCTCTAGGATTGGACACAGTCCTCTCCCACATGGGGCTCACAGTCTTAATCCCCATTTTACAGATGAGGTAACTGAGGCCCAGAGAAGTTAAACGACTTGCCCAAAGCCACGCAGCAGACAAGAGATGGAGCTGAGATTAAAATCCAGATCCAGATTCTGACTTCCAGCCTAATGGTCTATTCACTAGGCCAAGCTGCTTCAAACTTAGGGTGAAAGACCCTCCCCCCCACCCCCCCCAGCCCCCTGCAAGGGCCATTCCTCTCAGGGAAGTGAAGAAATAAAGCAATAAAAGGAGGGGGAGGGCAATTAATGCAAGTAATGTCACTCTAAACTCTTTCTCTGGTGTCCGTGGATGGGGAAGAGGTACAGAGAGAAAACATAGGATTGTCAGAGCAGAATGCGGGGGTGGGGGGAGTAGAGAGAGTAGAATAGAGAAGGAGAGAGGGATCAGAGGGTCAATAACAGTGGAAAGGCACTCAGCATGGAGGGAAATGGAGAGAGACATCAGGAGCGGATCATTTAACTCTCCTCTCAGCTCCCTGCAACATGGCAAACTAGTCCAGGCCCGCTTCTGAAGGCAGTGGAGCCAAGGCTGCAGCAGGATTTGGTGGAGAGTGGCAGTGGCACAATCTGGGCACCGGGCCCTCCTGGGCAACCTGTGTCCATGTCACATCACTGATCACTGGTGACACAGCAGGAACCCAAGTGGGCATGCTTTCCTCTTTTATCCAGAGAGATGAAAAAGATAAGGCCCAAATGCCCCTTTAGGCCCTACTTCCTCCTCTCCTGACCCTTTACCCTCAGAACTGTGGTAGGAAATCCTGAATAAATATTGGCAATAGGATCACACAATTCCTCAGCTTACACATATCCACTGGATCAATTTGACAAGCTGAGTAGGAGGGCAGACTAAGAAAAATATTTGTAGGCCTCAGGGTTTTTGACCCAGGTGACAAAGGTGAATCAAGCCAGATGGTCTCAGTCTGGCCCAGTGCAGCAAGTTCTGCCCTCTAGGTGCTCCCTTCCCAAGGATGCTCACCAGCTGCTTGACAGGACAATTTCCCACTATTCTAGGCCTGGGTGTGGTTGAATTCCAAGAGTGAGAAAACCTTCCAGTGAGGAACACAGAAAACTTCAGAAAACAGTCTCAGAAGGTTTTAGAAGGGGTTGGTAGAAGATGCGAGTCACTGAGTCAGACAGGCAGCAGTATGGTCTAGTGGGAAGAGCACAAAGCTGGTAATCAGAAGTCCTGGGTCCTCACCTTGGCTCTGCCACTTTCCTGCCATGGAACCTAGGGCAATCAATCAACCACATTTACTGAGTGATTATTGTGTGCAGAAAATTCATTTAACTTTCCTGCACCTCATTTCCCTTATCTGTAAAATGGGAATTAAATACCTGTTCTCCCTCTCCTTTAGACTGTGAGCCCCATGTGGGGCTGGGGCTGTACCTGATCTGATTATCTTGTCTCTACCACAGTGCTTGGCACATGGAAAGTATTTAACAAAATACTACTACTATTATTATTATTATCATCATTATTATTCCCAATATATGCAAAGATTTGCCCTGGATACTGGGAGTGCTACAGATAAAACACAAGAATTTCCCTGTCTGTCTCCCGCTCTAGACTGTATGCTTATTATGGGCAGGGAACATGTCTGCAAATTCTGTTGTATCATCCTCTCCCAAGCCCTTTATACAGTGTTCTGCACGCAGTAAGTGCTCAACAAATACTTTTGTCTATGGTGGTGATGATAAGGTCCAGGCAGTGCACAATCAAATGGGGGAGACAGGACAAAGGTCAGTAGTATTTAACAAGCGCTTTCTCTATGCAGAGAACTGTATTTAGTGCTTGGGAGAATATAATACAACAGAGTTGGTAGATGTTTCCTACCCACAAGGAGCTAACAGTCTCTAGCCAAGGGCAGGAAGACTTTAACATACATAAAAAATTTATGAATATATACCTAAGTGCTGTGGGGTGACAATCGAGTTTTTAAGGGTATGGATCCAAATGCACAGGCATAGCAGAAGGAAGAGGGAGTAGAGGAAAAGAGGGCTTAGTCAGAGAAGGTCTATGGGAGAAGATGTGATTTTAATAAGGCTTTGATGGTGGGGACAATGGTGTTCTGTCTTATGTGGGAGGGGGTGGAGTTGAGATCAGAGGAAGAACATGGGTGAGAGGTCAACAGCAAGATAGATGAGATTGAGGTACAGTGAGTAGGTTGGCATCAGAGGAGTGAAGTGTGCCTGCTGGGTTGTAGTAGGGAAATCAGCAAGGTGAGGTAGGAGGGGGCGAGCTGATTGAGTGTTATAAAGCCAGTGATGGTAAAGAGTTTCTGTTCGATGCAAGCAGGCCTGACAGAGGCACAAGGCAGAGTGGTGGTTGGCATGCGAGATCCAGATGGACCTGGGGGATCCTGGGGACCAGGAGCCAATTTCAGGAGAATCAGTCCATCAGTAGTGTCTACTGAGTACTAAGTGCCATAATCCCTAGACTCAGCTCACTCAAATAATCACAACTGCGGTATTTGTTAAGGGCTTACTATATGCCAAGCAGTGAACTAAATGCTCGGTTAGATACAAGATAAATCAGGCCACACATGGGGTCATAGTCTACGTATGAGGGGGAACAGGTATTGAATTTCCATTTTACAAATGAAGGGACTGAGACTCAGAGAATTATAGTAATGTGTCCACGATCACGCAGCAGGTAAGTGGCAGGACCTCAAACTCCCAGGCCCCTGTTCTTTCCACTAAGCCATGTGCTGCTTCAATAGTGTGAGAGACAAGATCGCTGCCCTCAGGGAGCTTACAGTCTAGTTAGGGGGAGAGGCTGCTCCTGCTTTGGGCTGGGTGAGCCGGGGGAAAGAGGTTGTAGTGCCTGACCTATCAAAGCTGCCCAGAATGATGCAGCTCTGTGGGGTAAATGCTAGAGCCTCACCCCCCGACACTTCACCTCATGAAGACTATCAACCAATCAATCGATCAAAGATATTTATAAAGGTATTTTGTCACCGGTGCAGTGGCTTCAGAGCAGGAGTCCTGGTCCAGGACACTATTTCAGTGTACCAAGCCCTGATGGACAGTCCTGTGAGCCTGTTGCAGGCATGGACAGGAAAGAGAATACTCTCTACACATCAGAAACTACCATCTTACTGTGGAGAGTAACGGAGGGAAGTGAAGATGATGATTATGGGGAATGGGGTTTTCATGGACCATTTGGCTGCCAGAGTCAGTCAGTCAGTCAGTTGTATTTACTGAGAGCTAATATGTGCAGAGCACCATACTAGGCACTTGGGAGAGTACACTATAACAATAATCAGAGAAAGGAGGCTTCTCTGCAAGTCCTGAGCAGCAGAAGTACCAGGATGGTGGTGCTTTGCCGATGACACTGTGGCTACTTCAGCTGACGGAGGTCACGAACTCTGGCCAGGGCCATGTTAGACTCTAGCAATTAGATTTTCATTCAGCTCAAAGGGTGGTGGAGGGGCCTAAGGAAGTTCATCGCCTGCTCAGTGGTGGAAATTCCACCACTTCTTGACGTTTATGACTTGCAAGGCCAACACTGCGGGACCCATAAAATGCTAATGTAGGCCTTCCAGGCTGTGAGGGAGAGTACAATTAGAAACACAAAAGGGGTAGGAGTTGGGTTTTCGGTTTCCCCCGGAGTGCCTGTCCCTCAGTCACGAGGGTAATACTGCCACAGCCCCACCTTCCATCCTCAACCCCCTGGTCCAGCAGGGGGAGAAACCCCTGGCACATTTATTTAACAAGGACTCTTCCTCACATTGGAACTGAGCCAAAACCATAGGAGAGGAATTGGGCCTGACTGGAAGTTGTGTGCCAGTGGCTGTGGAACTCCTTTCTTGAAGCCTGGAGTGACAGAAGTTCCAGCTGCCTGCAGAAGAGCCTCGGCTCCTTCCTCTCAGTGCAAAGCATCTTTGGGTTCTGACCTTCCTGGCTTGTAAGCTTAAACAGGTTGGCACATACTTGACACTGAAACAGGACTGGGCCTAGGAGTTCTGAGTCTACTTAACTCCCTTTCCTGTGGCCACACCCCAGTGGCTAGTTTATTGCAGTGATTTTTGGTGGATCCAAAGACAGAAGGGTGGTGCCAACATGGTATCAAGATATGGAAGGTATATGTGGTAATTTCAGGGCCCACTCTTGAAGATTGTGAGGTCAGACCCTGCCATAGACCCCATATTCATCTTTTAGAGCAATTCCACCAATCAATTAGTAGTATTTGAGCAATTTGGAGTGCTTAGACACTGTACTTAACACTGGGGAGAGTGCAACCTTAGTAAGATACTGATGCCTATTCACATTCAGTGCTTAGTATTAACTAGCAAGACAGGATCACAAACAAGGCCCTGGAATGCAAACAGATCACCAGCATCAAAGCAATGCTTGTCACATGAGGAGCATTGATGAGAACAGAATATCCAAGCAGCTGCTCTGTGACTGGAAGAAATGGAGAATCTGTAGGAAGACGGAGCACCCAGTGAAGCCACATCTCAGATGATGGGGTGAACAGACAGTAGCAGGAGCAGATCTTTCAGCCTGGTGGGCAGCAGTCAGAGATGAGGCAGTTGACTTGGGGCAGAAGCTTTGAGAAGATCGCAACAACTGAGAGGGAGAAGTGAAGACAGCATCAAGCCCTGTGGGTCACAAGTGTGACAAGGGGAAAACTCTATAGCACAAGATGTGGAAGAGACTTGTCAGTTACACATTAATCTTACCAACTGCATCCGCAAATCACCAATCAAATCTTGCCATTAGCAGCATCACAGAGGATAAAATGGATCTGCATACTTAGCATGCAATCAAGGAAAGCAGCTTGCACTGGTTAGAATGAGAAAAAGTGTGATCTGGTGAATGTGAATTCTCTTCCATGCCCATGGTCCTATCCTGGGAAACTTGGGATGGATGGTGATGCCTCAATTTCTCCACTTGAAAAAGAGAGCTCGAGTGAAATGTTGGTATAAATCACCAAGGAGCTCGAAACTTCCTGGCACTGCCCAGTGGTACTTTAGGACATTAGCAAATCTGGTTTGGGCTCAAAATGCTTTCTGCTAGGGACTCAGATGTCATGCATAGAACCACCTACATACTGACCGGCAACACTGGGGTTAAGTATACTTTGTTTCCCTTGGAAATTAGGTTTTCTTCAAGGGAGAAGCTCAACCACAACTCTAATCATGAGAAAGTTTGGATTGCTTCGTGTTTGCAGTCCTTATCAAGCAAATGATATTCAGAGATTAAATTATGTAAATAAGTATTTACATGCTAAACTGTAATCGTTCTCACACAGCTGTTCGTAATTGGTAACGAGGCACACTTTGTAATTGTCTGAATACAACTCACCCGCTTTACATATTAATATTTGAGCCTCCAAACTGCTCCGAATGGGGTGTTTCGGTTTCCGAATCATTCGGCAGACATCCTTTGAATGATAAGAAAAGCGACTTTTAACTTGTCTTTGGGCAAGAGAACCTTGCCTGACTTTACTGAACCAATACTTGGGAAGAAAGGGAGAGGAAGAAAGGTGAAGATGGAAGGAGGAAAGGGGAAAGAGAAAGGAGGAGGAAGAAAAGTGAAGATGGAAGGAGGAAAGGGGAAAGAGAAAGAAGCAAGGAAGAAAGGTTAAGACCTGCGGAGAAGAAGGATGGGGAAGCTGGAAAGTGAAGGGAGAGAAGGGAAAGAGGAAAGGGGGATGATAAGGCGGGGGAAAGAGGAAGAAAGGAATAAGGAGGAAGAGGCTGAAAGGAAAAGAGGAGATGGGGGAGGAGCAAAACGGAATGGAGGGGGAAGGACGGGGATATGAACGTTTCATGGTTACAGAGTGTAATAATAATAATTAATAATTATGGTATTTTTAAGCGGTTAGCTATGTGCCAGGTATTATATTGATACAACCAGATCGGGCTAGACACAGTCCCTGTTCCACGTGGGACTCACAGTCTCAATCTCTATTTTACAAATGAGGTAACTGAGGTCTAGAGAAGTGAAGTGACTTCCCCAGGGTCTCACAGCAGTCAAGTGGCAGAGCTGGGAATAGAACCCATGACCTTCTGACTGCCAGGTACTTCAACCCCACATCCACTCCCGGAATGCGGAGTAGCTGCTCTGTCGCACACAATTCGTCCCCATGGGCCTGGGACAGAGGGAGTCAGAGGGGAGGTGGGAGGCGAGTCTGATGGAATCACTGCTGCAACGTTTAGAGAGTCAAGGAGACTGGTATTGATGTGTCCAGTCGGAGCTGATGGGTGATGAGGGGGACAGGGCTTGGGGGTGGGGCAGCCCGCCCCCTCCCTCTGACGACCCCAAACTGCCCAAGAGACCCTCCAGGAAATGAGTTCGCGGCCTGTGTGGGAGTGGTCAAAGAATCCCAGCACCTGGGAGAGCTCACAAAGGAGAAATCACCAAATCGGAAATCAAGAAGAAGCATGACTTAGTGGAAAGAAAACGGGGCTGGGAAGCAGGAAAGCTGGGTTCTAATCCCGGCTCCGGCACTTGTTTGCTGTGTGAACTTGGGCAAGTCACTTAAAATTCTCTGGCCTCAGTTTCCTCATCTGTTAACTATGGATTAAATACCTGGTCTCCCTCCCCCTTGGACTGTGAGCACCATGGGTCAGTGTCAGATCTCTTTGAACTAATTCTAACTCAGTGCTTAGCATAGGGCTAGGCAAATAATAAACCGTAATAACCTCGTGCCATGATTAAATCAGATCCGCAGCCCATTCCCCAATTTGTGCTCCCGTGTTCATTCATTCAATCGTATTTATTGAGCGCTTACTGTATGCAGAGCACTGTATTAAGCGCTTGGGAAGTACAAGTTGGCAACATATAGAGACCGTCCCTATCTTCGCGTCGTTAATACAGCGTGGCGTAGTGGCTAGAGCACGGGACTGGGATTCAGAAGGTCGTGGGTTCTAACACGAGTCCGCCACTTGTCTGCTGTGTGACCTTGGGCAAGTCACTTAACTTCTCTGTGCCTCAATTCCCTCATCTGTAAAATGGGGATTAAGACCGTGAGCCTGTCCCATGGGACAGGGACTGTGTCCAACTCAATTATGTGTATCTACTCTAGCGCCTAGAACAATGCATGGAACATACTAAGCGCTTAACAAATACTATTATTATTACTATAAATACAGGTTTTTTCCCCCAGGCTTATTGTTAAGATCTCAGCCTCCTTCTCCACGATCCCCACCTCTCCCTCCTGTCCAGCTGCAGCCCTTTCCCGGTTCTGGACCGGCCCAACTCCAGCTCCAGGGGCGGAATCCGTGCTCCTCCAGGCTTAGAGAGCATCGCTTGGGTGGTCCCGGCCTCGGCCATTGTGCGCGTGCGGCCTCTGCCCTGGGACATCGGAAAGCCGCGACCTCCCCTCCCCCTCCCCCCCTCCCCTTGGTTTCAGCCTCAACTTCAGACCTCTTCGTTATTCGGCATCCTCCGGGTCTCCCTCTCCTCCCTACTTCCCCTTCCGCCGGCCTCCCTCCGTTACCCTCCCCGCTACCCTGAAGCTGATTATGATAATAATAATAACAATAATCGTGGTGTTTGTTAAGCGCTTACTATGTGCGAAGCACTGTTCTAAGCGCTGTGGGGGGATACAAGGTGATCAGACTGTCCCACATAGGCCTCTCGGTCCCAATCCCCATTCTACAGATGAGGGAACTGAGGCCCAGAGAAGTGAAGTTACTTGTCCAAGGTCACACAGCAGACAAGTGGCGGAGCCGGGATTAGAACTCATGACCTTCTGACAAATACCGCATCCTCCTCTTGTCCCTCGTAATGAAACAGAAAACCGGTCTGGGTTTAGAACGGAGCCAATGACTAGCCAGAGGACAATGGATCTGTCCCCTCAGACTCTGTCCGATCGTTTATTTTGTATCTGCCCCAGGGCTGAGCAGAGTGCTTGGCTCACAGTAAGCGTCCAATACATGTTATTATTGTGGTCTTCGTGGAAGCAGCGAAATACCAAGGGGAGGGTTTGCCCCGTTTGGGAATTACGGCTGCCAGTTTAGAACGACCTCACATTTCGGGGGCTTCAGGCCCAGGAACGCAAAGATCTTTTAGGGAAAACAGACAGAACGTGATTTTCTTCAGTGGGCGACCACACCCCAGCGCCGCTCCGTTTAAGTGACACCAATCAATCAGTGATGTTTATTTATAGTTTACTCTGAGCATAGCACTGTACTAAGCGCCTGGGAGAGTACAGTAGTGTAAGTAGACACGAATAGAAGCGCCAAATAGTAACATATGTGAAGTTTACTAAGCTCTTATGGTGTGCCGAGCAATGAACTAAGCGTTGGGGTAGATACAAAATCACCGAGTCGGACTTGCGGTCTAACTGGAGGGAAAACAGGTCATTATCCCCATTTTGCAGATGAAGAAACCGAGGCACAGAAAAGTGAAGTGACTCGCCCAAGGTCACGCAGCAGACATGAGAGAGATTCGGGATTAGAACCTAGGCCACTCCACTAGGCCACACTGTCAAACTCCTGGGAGTGGGGGCGGGAAGGGAACAATTCGGGATAAGTTTGGAAGCCGGGACTGATCTGCGACTTGTCTCGTTTGGTGTGAAGGAAAGGACAGCGGAAAAGTGCGTAATCCAAAGCGATTTCGACTATGTGCTGGAAAGGTCCGCAGTCCACTTCAGGACCCGAACAGAGTTATAAAGTTTCAGAGTTATAAAGGTTCAGCATAAGGACATTGGAAAAGGTGAAGAGTGGGCGTTCAATAAGTACTATCGCCTCTGTTGTGTTGTACTGGGCACAGAGTAAGCGCTCAATAAGCATTACTGATTAATTGATAGATCAATTGACTGAAAAAGGGAAGCGAGAATGACTCCGTATTTAAAACGGGTTCGAGGTGCAGGAATGCAGGCATGCCCTTTTTTAGTGGTTTTTGTTAAGCACTTACTATCTGCCAAGCACTGTACTAAGGGCTGGGGTAGATGCAAGATGTCTCACATGGAAACCCCATTTTACAGATGAGGTAAATGAGGCACAGAGAAGTGAAGTGATTTACCCCAGGTCACACTGCAAACAAATAGTGGAACCGGGTTTGGAATGCAGGGCCTTCTGTTCTACCCAGTAGGCCCCCCTGGCCCGTTGTTGGGTAGGGATTGTCTCTGTCTGTTGCGGAATAACTGTACTTTCCAAGCGCTTAATACAGTGCTCTGCACACAGTAAGCGCTCAGTAAATACGATTGAATGAATGAATGAACCCTGCTTCTCTTTCTTTCCCGAACCCTAGCGTTCAGAGACAGCTCCCTCACACCCGGAGTTGTAGGTCCCGCCTCCCTCCCCGGATTATAACATCGTATTCGGGAACTCCAATCTAGCGGGAATTCCCGAGTTAGCCCTGTTTAAAAATGCAACGCAGCACGACCCGGACAGTGAATCTCTCCGGAACTTGCATTCGTCTTTCTGGCCTCCCACCTTGAGCTGAACCCTGAAGTGCTTTACTGCTCGGTTTGGCCCCTCCCTCCTGTCCGGGACGGAAGGGGGTTCTGGGGAATTGTCCACTATCCCACGCTTCTCCTCTAAGCCAGGGAGGGAAGGGTGGTCTCCCCTGTCACGTCCCGGCCCAAACCCGGAGGCCCAAATTCACCGATGTGGGGATTCCCCTCACCCTCTCAACTCTCCCCTTCATCCGACTAGTCCAGCGCTTAGAACAGTGCTTGGCACACAGTAAGCGCTTAACAAATGCCATTATTATTATTATTATTATTATTATTATTATTATTATTATTATTATTATTATTATGACGCATCCTTCCCCAAGATGCTATTACATGTTTCCTCCACTATCACTGCCAGCAGCGGCAGCAACAGCATTTTTTAAATTCCAGTTTCACCACATGCCTGTTGTGGGATCTTGGGCAACTCCTGTAACTGAGGCACAGAAAAGTTACTTTTCTGTGCCTCTCATCTGTAAAATGATTTTTTTTCAGGAGAAAAATACCTGTTCTCCTTTCCCCTTAGACTGTGAGCCCCAGTGGGGATAGGAACTGTATTTGATCTTGATTGTATTATACCTATCACATACTAAACGCTTGTTATTATATCAGTCAATGGTATTTATTGAGCCCTTACTGTGTGCTAAGCACTGTACTAAGCGCTTGGGAGCGTACGATACAATAGAATTGGTAGACATGTTCCCTGCCCACAGGGAGCTCTAGGCAGGGAGCTTAGTCCAGAGAGAGCATTTTATTATTATTATTATCCAGAAGCACCATGGCTTAGTGGAAAGAGCACGGACTTGGGAGTCAGAGGACATGGGTTCTAATCCTGACTCTGCCACTTGTCTGCTGTGGGACCTTGGGCAAGCCGCTTAACTTCTCTGTGCCTCGATTACCTCATTTGTAAAATGGGAGTTAAGACTGTGAGCCCAACTTGAGGCAATCTTAGTACCTCGTGTATACCCCAGCGCTTCGACAGTGCTTGGCATATAGTAAGCACTTAACAAATACCATTATTATTATGATTATGGTATTTGTTAAGCTTTTAGATTGTTGCTCTGACTCCTGCCCTACACTGAATGCTTCTTGGGTGCAGAGAACTGTACTGAGCGTTAAAGCGCTGTGTGCAGAGCTCTGTACCCGGTACCTATATGAGCAGAGTACCATACTGAACTCGTGGGACACGAAACGGAAGCAAAGACTCGGTCCCTGACTTTAAAAGTCCTACAATCTAATAGGACAAACCGTCCCAAATTACAATGGGTAAGAGAGGAAGATCGTAGATAGAAATCCTATGTTGCGCTGGATAGAAATGCTAAGGAAACAATTAGCTGACAAATAAATAGATTGCAAGCTTTCTGACAGCAAGGATCGTGTCTATTTAGTCTAGTACTATCCCAAACATTTCGTAAACGTCTATGCACATATTAAGTGCCTAAGCAATCAATTACATTTACTGAATTCTTATTAGACACCAGCGAGACTGTTGAATTTTCACTTGTTGCTTAACTTTATTCCCCCATCGCTTTCCTGATGCTTGGCCATCCTTCATCCTAAGGCAAACAGCTGGCAGAGGTGGCAGAGCAGCGTGGCCTAGTCTATAGAGTACAGTCCTGGGACGTAGAAGGGCGTGGGTTCTAATCCCGTCTCTGCCATTTGTCTGCTGTGTGACCTTGCCCCAAGTGGGACAACCTGATTAACTTGTATCTACCCCAGCGCTTAGAACAGTGCTTGGCACGTAGTAAGCGCTTAACAAATACCACGATATTATAGAAAAAGGTATATACGGCCAAAACCATCTTCGAAGTCTGGCCTTCCTTGAGAGGTCAGAAAGAAGCCCCAGACCTGCAAGGGCCCGGGGCATGGATGCAGATACGGAGACATCCCATTAGATCGCAAAACTCATTGAGGTCAGGAAGCGTGGGTCTTAATTTCATTATATTTTCCCAAGAATACATTCATTCGTTCAATAGTATTTATTGAGCGCTTACTGTGTGCAGAGCACTGTACAAACCGCTTGGAAAGTACAATTCAGTAACAGAGACAATCCCTACCCAACAATGGGCTCACAGTCTAGAAGGGGGGAGACAGTCAACAAAACAAAGCAAAACAAGTAGACAGGCATCAATAGCATCAATATAGAGTTATAGATAAATACACACACCATTAATAAAATAAATAGAATAATAAATGTGTACATATATACACAAGTGCACAAGTGCTATGGGGCAGGGACGGGGTAGAGCAGAGGGAGGAAGTAGGGGCGATGGGGACGGGACGAGAGGAAAAGGGAAAGTACTTCTTTCCCTACAGTTCTCATTTGTCTGGCAGTGACTGGAGTACTACGTTCTGTTTTGGTCAAAACACTTTCAAAAGGATTTAGAGAAATTGGAGTGCGAAATGATTAAAAGGTTTGAACATAGATCTTATGAAGAAAAAGGTTGAAGGTCATTTGGATAAGAGAAAAGAGGTTAATAGGTAATTTAATAAGTGTCTTCAAGTCCATGAAGGGTTTTACAGGATGTTTAGATGATCAGTTCTTCCTCGACAGAGGTTGAAACACTCAGCAGGTGCTCAGTAACGTCCAGTGATTGATTGATTGAGTCCTCGACAACTCAGGAACCCGTTTTCGGGAGCAGAAGGGATTGGTTGGTCAAGTTTCTGCTTGGTTCCCGGTCTAAAGGCCGCTTGAAGTCAGTTCCCCAGGACACAGAGGGATTTTCGCGCTTCCAAGTTTGGTTTTGACTTTCATGAGAGCTCGGCGGAGAAACAAGCCTGGACCCTGGGAGCCTCCACTGGGATGGAGCTATTTCCCGGGCTCCTCCATCGAGGGACTAGAGCTGGATATGGAAGTCCGCGTCGGGAAGGCCTTGCATGCCTTAATGCGCTCTGGAAAGGACACCGGAGAGGGAGAAACTAGAAGGGATGCTCAGGACTGAATTGTACTTTCCAAGCGCTTAGTACAGTGCTCTGCACACAGTAAGCGCTCAATAAATATGATTGAATGAATGAATCCCCGGGAGGGAAGCCAAAAAGGGGTCTCCAGGAGGAATACTGAGGAGGGATTTTCAAGGAAGGATGTTCGGGAGGGATTCCCAGGAAGTCTCCAAGGGGGGGGGGATATTCAGGAGGGGTCCTTAGGAGGATATTCAGGAGGGGTCCTGAATCCCCGGGATGGGGAATAGGGGACACAGCCATTTACAGAGGACAATCCTCAAAATACCGGCAAATGACTCGACAAAGGGTCATCTAGTCTGAGCCGTCAGAGTGGAGTTAACAACGAAACTCTAAGCTCCAAGAAAATTCTACCTCAAACAAGAGAAACTCTTACTGAGAGAACTTATCTGCACATGATCAGTTGGTTGAGGAAGAAAACCCAAATATTTCCGAGGGCAGGACCATGTGGGGACCCAAGGGACCATCTCTCTGCCAGTGTCCGAGTTGCAGCGGTGCAAACAGGCCGCTCCCGAACTGCAGGAAGAAAGCGGGAACTGCCCTTGAGATCCTGCTTTCAGGGGGTCCATAGCTTCCGACGGCAATCGACTCTGCTGCCTTCTGGACTCCCGAGCCAGGCCGGGCCAAACACAATAATTGTTAGTGTTAGTGTTAGTGTTTGCGTTAGCGTGTTATGTTACTGTTACTGTGATTGTTACTGTCATTATTGTATTTTTTAAAGCACTTACTATATATCAAGCACTGTACTAAGCGCTGGGGTAGATACAGGTTAATCAGGTTGGACCCAATCTCTGTCCCACGTGGGGCCCACAGCCCAAGTAATTAGTTTGGCTTCTTATTTATTTATTCATTGCTTTATTTATCTGTCTATCCTTGTAACATTTATCTACCTACCTATTTGATTAAATATTATTTACTATCGACTGTAAATTCCTTGTGGAAAGGAAATGCACCTACCGAATCCGTTGTATTGTACTTCTCCAAACGCTTACTATAATGCTCTGTAAACAGTAAATCCTCAAAATTGTTTATGGTATTCATTAAGCGTTTACTATGTGCCAAGCACTGAAGCGCTGTAGTAGATACAAGCTAACCGAGTTGAACACAGTCCATTTCCCACATGGTGCTCACAGTCTTAATCTCCATTTTGCAGACGACGTAACTGAGGCACAGAGAAATTAAGTGACTTGTCCAAGGTCACACAGCGGACAGGTAGCAAAATCGGAATTAGAACCCAGGTCCTTCTGACTCCTAGGCTCGTGCTCTGCGAGACAATGCTGCTTTTCCAATTCCATACCACTGTATTCAATAGACTGATTCAGGGGGTTCAGTTCGCTGACTACTCTGTATCTATGAGTTTTATGGGATTTCCCCTGGCCCCGGAGCAGAGATATAAATCAAAGTCCCAAGGAGGAATCCTTGGGGAATTCTTGGAATCTCGAGATAGAAGGTAGAGGGAGGGCAAGAATTGAGTTCAGCACTGCCTGGAGATGGAGATGCAGAGCGGGGAAAGAGGGATGGGCACCTAGATGGGAACTGGGAGGGGGCGGAGAGGGGGTTGACCCGTGCCATCCTGGAGAGCTGAGTCTTCTCCCAAAGAGAAAACCATCACCCGCCTGCTACTCTCCGCAACCGGGAAGATTTCTGCACGGTGGGAGCCAACCCTAAGAGAAAGAGCAAACATTCGAGGCTGAAGAGCTCTTAAGTGTTGAAGAGCGTCATTTACTGGTGTCCACTCCCCAGCGTGAGTTAGGGTGTTAAATAGATTAAAAGGCTGAGAGGTCAGCCCGCCGTAGCGGCCCTGGCCGCCTTCCCGTTCCCCTCCACGGGATGACTTGTCGAAGGGCCCAGGCCCGGCCGGGAGAGGGAAAGCGGGATGTGAGGGTGGGGGGACCTCACCGGAAAGCGTCTGCACTGGATGGGGGGAAGAGGGAGAAAACGGTCTTCCACTGTGGCCGGGGTTTCAGGCCTTGCCATATCCATATTGGGTAGGGATTGTCTCTGTTGCCGAATTTTACTTTCCAAGCGCTTAGTACAGTGCTCTGCACACAGTAAGCTCTCAATGAATACGATTGATTGAATGAATGAATGAATATTGTCACCCCGGGAACCGTTAGCAGTGTCTCCTTCCTCCTTAGAATGCGAGGCCCATGTGGGATTAGGAGCTATGTCTAATCTGTATATAACGTTTAGCGCAGTGCTGATAATCACTTAACCAATATCACACCGCATTCATATTTCCAAATGTTCTGGGACTTGGGGTGGGTGGGAGGGACGTCGGATTGTGGGCACTCTGACTCCAAAACTTCTTTCCCTCTCTCCCACCAGCTAACCACCCATCCGATCGACCGGCCCGCGGGGCGACGAGCGAGCAAAACACCCAAACTGATAATACGTCTGGCCGAGGTCGGAATCGATCGCGGTCCGAAGCCCACTGAGCCATTGAAAAAACCATGACAACACGGGACAGGCCCCGATGTATCCCGCCCGGGGAAGCGCATTGTGAAGGGGTGTCAATCACGCATTATTCCCAGTCTGAACAAATGCAAAATCTTCCCTGGAACAAATACTTCCAGCGGGTCCTGGGCGGCGACTCAACTCTCCTTTTGTGAGCGCCGAGCGGTTGGCCTGGATCCTCCCGCCCGACCACCCAGCGCGCTACGGAGCCGAGCCGAGCCGAGCCGAGCCGGTGGGACCAGGCCGAGCCTGTTGGACCGGACCGGGCCGGGTCGGATCCCACCTCTACCCCCCGGCAGGTTCCGGAGTCCAGAGGGCAAGAGGGGAGGCAGAGATGGTCCGGGGGACAGTAATTAGGGCAGTCTGGGGAGTGGGGCCAATACGCGGGGCAGCCTGGGGAGAGGGGACAATATAATTATAATAATGGCATTTGTTAAGCGCTTACTATGTGCGAAGCACTGTTCTAAGCGCTGGGGGGGTTACAAGGCGATCAGGTTGTCCCACGTGGGGCTCACAGTCTTCATCTCTATTTTACAGATGAGGCTCAGAGAAGTTGTGACTTGCCCAAGGTCACACAGCAGACATGTGGCAGAACCGGGATTAGAACCCACGACCGCTGACTCCCAAGCCCGGGTTCTTGCCACTGAGCCACGCTGCTTCTCTAATGACCTAGTGGTTTGGGAGTCGGAGGACGTGGGTTCTAATCCCGGCTCCGCCACTTATCTGCTGCTGTGACCTTGGGCAAGTCACTTCACTTCTCCGGGCCTCAGTTACCTCATCTGGAAAATGGGGATTAAGACTTTGAGCCCCATGTGGGACAACCTGATTACCTTGTATCTACCCCAGCGTTTAGAATGGTGCTTGGCAGGTAGTAAGCGTTCAACAAGTGCTATAGTAATAATAACAATAGTAATAATAATAATAATACGCGGGGCAGTCCGGGGAGTGTGGGCAATACGCCGGGCGGGGCACACAGTCCGGAGGAAGGGGGACAGTAGACAGGGCAGTCCATGGGTCGGATTAAAGAAGCAATGTGGCGCAGTGGAAAGAGCTCGGGCTTTGGAGTTAGCGCTTAGAGCAGTGCTTTGCACATAGTAAGCGCTTAATAAATGTCATCATTATTATTATTAGAGGTCATGGGTTCATATCCCGACTCCACCAATTGTCAGCTGTGTGACTTTGGGCTAGTCACTTCACTTCTCTGGGCCTCAGTTACCTCATCTGTAAAATGGGGATTAAGACTGTGAGCCCCCCCCCCCCCATGGGACAACCTGATCACCTTGTAACCTCCCCAGCGCTTAGTACAGTGCTTCGCACATAGTAAGCGCTTAATAAATGCCATCATTAATTAATTAATTACAGTACACGGGGCAGTCCAGGGGACAGGGTCAGTATATAGGGAAGTTTGGGGGGGCCTGGGGAGAAAACGGGGAAGTCCTGGGGCAGAGTATAGGTCAGGGAAAGGAGGAGGCCCCTATAATCGCCTCCGGAAGTCTCTGTCTCAGACGGGCCGATTCCTGGCCAGAGGCAGGAGAACGCTACCAAATAGCCCCTTCGGCCTGCCTCATCCTTCTCCCCCGCACCGTCAGAGAAAAACCTGATTTGGAAGCGGCCGGCTCCTCCTCATCCTTCCCTCCCAGTCTTCCCCCATCCCGTCCCATCCCGTCCCTCCCTGACACATCCCGCGGCACCTCGTCCCTCCCCATCTAGGGCCAGGGAAGTGGAATATGTCCACTCCCAATCTAGGGCGTCGCTTGGGATTGCCTTGAATAGGTTCGTCGGGTACAAGGCAGAGCTGGAAATAGGAAAATCAAACGAATCGAAATGGAGCAGCCATTCCTAGCATTCATACCCCTACTCAGCACTTAAGTATGTGCTTATAGTCAATCAATCATTCATTCATTCATTCAATCGTATTCATTGATTGCTTACTGTGTGCATAGCACTGTACTAAGCGTTCAGGACAGTACAATATAACGGAATTGGTAGACGTGATCCCTGCCCATAAGGAATTTATGGTCTTGAACGGGAGATAGACATTAAAATAAATTACGGATGTGTACATAAATCCGTGGGTCTCAGGGTGATGTAAATAAAGGGTACATTTCCACATGCAAGGGCGACGCAGAAGGGAGAGAGATTAGAGGAAGTGAGGGATTAATGGGGGAAGACCCCTTGGGGGAGATGCGATTTTAAGAGGGTTTGAAAATGGAGAGAGTGGTGATCTGTAGGATATGAAGGGTGAAGGGATCCCAGGCCAGAGGTGTGACATGGACGAGGGGTCGGCGGCGACCTGAGTGAGCAGGTTGGCATTGGAGGAGCGAAGTGAGCGTGTTGGGTTGCAAGTTAGGAGAGGGAAAGGCGATTGAGTGCCCAGTGATATAGTCAATTATTCTATTTTTTTTTTTTGGTTATTTCATTGGGGTATATTCATTCTATCGTATTTATTGAGCGCTTACTGTGTGCGGAGCACTGTACTTAGTGCCTGGGAGAGAACAATAGACACATTCCCCAGTATCCTCTCTACTCCCTATCAGAGCCCGCTATTTCCACCATTTGTAAATAATTCGGTATTGTCCGTCTCCCCCTTAAACTGTAAACTCCTCGAGGGCAGGAAATGTGCATCACACTTTGGTTATCTCTCCCAAGCTCTGGAAGTCCCGTATACTCTATTCAACGGAAACATAATAAATATCCTTACCTCTCAACTCCCCACACTATTTCCCGCTCTATTGTGTCACCCATGCACTTGAGAATTTATGATACCTCTCTCCATCTCCCACCCTTAAAGCACCTATGTACCTATCTTGAAACTCCACTGCTTCTCATACCTGTAATTTATTTTAGTGTCTGTCTGCCCCTTTAGATGGTAAACTCTTTCTTCTATTGTACAATGAGTACAATGCTCTGTAGAGAATGTGCTCAATAAATACTTTGATTATTGATTACTAACTCCTAATTAATAGCATTGATTGACTAGAACGCGAGTCCTCTATTCTCCCTCCGGGAAGAATCTTAAATTCCCCTTGCACTTGGATTAGCAGCTTTTTTTCACTTCTCCCTCACTTTCACAGCCCTAGGCAATTATGTCCTTGTCAGTAATTTATTTATTTCTATCAGTGTCTCCCCCTCTAGGCTGTAAACTCGTCGTGGGCAGGGAACGTTTCTACCAACTTTTTAATGTTGGACTTTCCCAAGCGCTTAGTAAAGTGCGCTGCATATAGCGAACTTTAAGATTGTTTGATTTATTGATTGATTCTGGGCAGAGGAGGGTTCTCCGGGAGGGAAGGTGAGGAGGCTCTGGAGATATTCCTGGATTTGGACGCTTGTGGTTGGGACATTTGAGGTTTTTGACCCTTGCTGTCCACCCCTCCAGATTTTTCTCCAACTACTCTGAGACCAGCAGTGACTTCACTCCTCCATGTTGCCACTTGACCGGAGAATAGGCCAGTGGGCGCTGCGGGGAGATTCCCACCTAGATCGTCCAGAAAGGTTTTTCGCTGAGTGGGTCGTCTTTGATCTGAACAGGAGGTTAAGGGAAAGCGTCTGATCCAGCAGGTTACATCTCTGGACAACCTGAAACCCAAGAAATCACGGTCAGAGCGAAGATATTGGGCCCACAGCTTAATCTAAAATAAAAGAGGTCCCGGGGCTCCAGAGAGTTGACAGTTCTACATTTTATTTTTGCAAGGCACCACAGTACCACCGCCATTCAGTAGATTGATGGTATCTATTGAGCGCTTACTGTGGATGGAGCACTGTGTTAAGCGTTTGGGAGAGTACAATACAGCAACAGAGTCGGTAGACGCGTTCCCTGCCCACTGTGATCTTACAGTCTACAGGGGAGCTGGAGAGAAGTAATCGAGACCTCTTTTTGAGGATCAGGGTGTCTCTGGGCAAACCCCGATTCGGGAAGAAGCGTGGCTCAGTGGAAAGAGCCCGGGCTTGGGAGTCAGAAGTCATGGGTTCTAATCCCAGCTCTGCCACTTGTCAGCTGTGTGACTTTGGGCAAGTCACGTCACTTCTCTGTGCCTCAGTTACCTCTTCTGTAAAATGGGGATTAAGACTGTGAGCCCCACGTGGGACAACCTGATCACCTTGTATCCCCCTAGAGTTTAGAACAGTGCTTGGCACATAGTAAACGCTTAACATTAAAAAAAAAGGAATGTAAAAGCGCTTTGGGAATAAAATTGCTAGGGAAAAAGACCCCAAGGTGTTATTCTTATTACTGAGGCAATCTGGGCTAAATCTAGGCCCTCTATTTGGATTATTCTGATCATGCTCCAATCTTCTACTTGCCTGTGGCTATAGGGGCCCGAGCCTTCAGGGACACCCCCCCCCCCCCAATCCTCCCGCTCCCTTCCTTCCAAGCAGACGGAGGGATTCAGTCCCTTGGAGACTATGCGACGCAGGGAGGGAAGGTCGGGATCCCAGTTTTGGCTGTGGAAATATGGAAAGGAGGGGACAGATGTTAAGAATCGTCCTCTCTCTTCTAAAACTCCCCAAAATCCATCTCCATGCCGGATCCTAGCACGCCCAGTCAGGAGAGAGGCTAGACCAGCCATGAGCTTTCCCTCACGAAAGCTAGGGGAGTGGGGAGGAAGGGAACTCGTACCTGCTATTTGTGTCTGCTTTCCTCCCCTATTAGAGTGATTGTAAGAGCCTCGAGGCAGAGACTGTCTTTTAATAATAATCGTGGTGTTTGCTAAGCGCTTACTATATGCCAAGCACTGAACTCAGGAGATAAATATAAGCAGAGCAGACACAATCATGGTCCCACGCCGGGCTCACTGCCTAGAAGGGGAGGAAAACTGGTATTTTATCCTTATTTCGCAGAAGAGAAAACTGAGGCACAGAAAAGTAACTTGTACTAGGTCACAGCAAGACACGTGATGGGACCACTTTTACTGTACTCTCCTAGGCATGTAGAACAACGCTCTAAAACGGAAGGGAAAACAGATATTTTAACCTCATTTTACAGATTGAGAAACTCTCTACTGTAAACTCGTTGTGGGCAGAGAATGTGCCTGTATTGTAGTCTCCCGAGCGCTCAGTACAGTGCTCTGCACACGGTAACCGCTCAATAAATTCAACAGACTTGTTGAGGTACAGAAACGTTAAGTAACTTCTCCTAAATTGCTCAGCAGGAAAGTGGTGGAGCCATTTTTCTTGTACTCTCCCAAGCATCGACAATGCTCTCTCCACACAGTCGGCATTCAGTACAGCTCCCTACACTCAACAGAGAACCGGAACAGCAAATAGAAGTCTGGTGCAGTGCGTAATTCCCCTTTACGGTGTTCTGCAAACACTAATCATTCAATACAGTCTTGTGCATACAGAAGGGACGCAATAGCTTGCTCTGAACGCCGTAGGCACTTAGTACAGGACTTCACCCACAGTAGTTGCCTAGTATAATGCTCCGCGCCCAGTAGGTATCCAGCACGGAGCCCTGCCTATAGCTGGAGCCGAGTCCGGAGCATTATGAACAGAAAGGCGCTCAGTACAGTCGCAGCGGTTGTCCAGTACAGTGCTTTGCTGACATCAACTCCCACCGCACTGTTCAGTTCGAGGTAGCCTCTTAATAAATACTACTGGACTGAATTGGATTTAGGAGCCTTCCTGGCCAGGCCGGGAAGCGAGAGAAACCGAGACCCGGGGCAAGACGGAAAAAGACAGAGAGACAGAGGCACCGAGAGAGTCACAAAGAGGGCGGGAGAGCTGGTCCTTTGGAAAACCGTACCCAACGCCACCTGTAAATCACTAGTCGGCTAATTGCGGGCACGGAGAGACACCCCGGGCCTCTAGCACCATGGAGAAAGCAAACAGGGATAAATTCCTGGATCCTCGGAAACCGCCCTCTCCCCTCCCCGGACGCTTCGGCGAGGCCGGACTTGGGCGGAGGAGGGAGTCGGGGGGGGCGGGCAGTGAGGGGGTCCGGGGGGCGGGGGTGGGCGGGGAGGGCGGGTGGTGGTCTCCTTTTGCCACCCAAGATGTTATTCACCAGGAACAATTCCTATTATCTGTCCCCACTTCGGGCTAATCAGACAGAATCACTAATGCTCAAGTCTGTTCCCCTGGAGGGGGGAGGGGGCGGAGGCAGGGGAGGGGTCGGGGGTGCGTGGGGGGATGTGTGGTACCTTATTCCCTGAGGGGGCTCGGGCCCGGGGACGATTCAGGTACTTTGACACCCCCCGCCCCCCAGACAGGGGCGAGGCGGCTGGTCCCTGGTGGGGGCGGGAGTATATAAACTGGGCAGTCCACTCCGGAGTCCTCCATCGCCCGGTGACTCGATTTCTCCGTCGCCCCCTGCCCTCCCCCGGAGCCCCACCTCCACCTCCGGGGAGGGGAGGGTCCGAAGACCACTTGGCCGCCTCCTCCTCCGATCTCTCGGCTATCCCGGGCCCGAAGGCCATGGGCACACCCGCCCGCATCAGCTTCACCGTGCGCGGTCTCCTGAACCTGCCCGAGCCGGACTGCCCGCACCGGAGGGACCCCAACCTCCACCTGTGTGAGTGGGGGGCGGGGGGACGGTCGGGAGGGTCTTCCAGGTAGCCGGGGGGCCTCCGGGACCGGTTAAGCAGCCCCCCATCCTCGCCCTCTCGGAGGCTCGGAAATAATAATGATGGCATTTGTCAAGCGCTTACTATGTGCCAAAGCACTGTTCTGAGCGCTGGGGGGATACAAGGTAATCAGGTAGTTCCACATGGGGCTCACAGTCTTCATCCCCATTTTCCAGATGAGGGAACCGAGGCCCAGAGGAGTGAAGTGACTTGCCCAAAGTCACACAGCTGACAAGTGGCGGAGTGGGATTAGAACTCATGACCTCTGACTCCCAACTCGGGCTCTTTCCTCTGAGCCACGCTGGAAATCAGGTCCTTGCCAGTCCAGCTCCCGGAGGGTGCCCAAGGGATGAGGGCTGACCGCCTCCACGTCCTCTGGCTTTCTTTATCTCCCACCGTGACCTCTCCTCCCTCGAGTTCCCCCTTTTAGACTGTGAGCCCACTGTTGGGTAGGGACTGTCTCTATATGTTGCCAATTTGTACTTCCCAAGCGCTTAGTACAGTGCTCTGCACATAGTAAGCGCTCAATAAATACGATTGATGATGATGATGATGAGTCCGGCAGGGATCCCGACCCCGAGGCGAGGGGCTCGTTCCCTTCGTCCCGTTATTTCCATTAGGCTCTTGGGTCTCCTCGTTGTGTGTGCGTGTGTGTCCATCTCGGCGTGCACATGGAGCGGTGAATATCCGTGGGTGTGCCTATCTTTCTGCAAATCAAATAAAAATAAAATAAACAACGGCATTTATTAAGCGCTTACTATGTGCAAAGCACTGTTCTAAGCGCTGGGGATGTAACAACAAGGTGATCAGGTTGTCCCACGTGGGGCTCACAGTCTTAATCCCCGTACCTTTTAATATCTGGAAGCTCACTGTGGGTGTGACTGCCAATGAGATAAATCTCGGTGTGTACCTGCAGCGGTGAATATCTGTGGGTGTCCATATCTTTACTCACGGAGAAAGAGAAGCAGAGTGGTTTAGTGACAAGAGCCCTGGCTTGGGAGTCAGAGGACGTGGGTTCTAATCCCGGCTCTGCCACTTGTCTGCTGTGTGACCTGGGGCAAGCCACTTCACTTCTCTGTGCCTCAGTTACCTCATCTGTAAAGCGGGGATTAAGACTGTGAGCCCCATGTGGGACCACCTGATGACCTTGTATCTACCCCAGCGCTTAGAACAGTGCTTGGCACATAGTAAGCGTTTAACAACTACCATAGTCATCATCATCAACTTTATGCAAACACCATTTAATATCTGAATGCGCACTGTGGGTGTGACTGCCAATGATGTAAATTTCAGTGTGTACACGGAGCGGTGAATATCTGTGGGTGTGCATCCCTTTCTGCAAATGTGGTGTAATATCTGGATGTGCACTGGGGTTGTGACTGCCGGTGATGTAAATCTCGGTGTGTACAGGGAGCGGTGAATATCTGTGGGTGTGCATACCTTTATGCAAATGTCATTTGATATCTAGATGCGCACCGTGGTTGTGACCGCCATTGATGTAAATGGATGCACGTGAATATTCTTGTGACTACATGTGTGCGCCTGAGTGTCTGCAGATACGTGTGCGTGTCTGTGCATTCATTCAATCGTAATTATTGAGCGCTGACTTGTGCAGAGCACTGTACTGAGCGCTTGGAAGAGTACGATACAACAATAAACAGACACATAGACGTGTCCGTGTGAATCTGAGTGTCTGTAGATGTGTGTGTGTGTCTGAGTGTGTCTGCAGATGTGTGTGTGTCTGAGGGTGCATGTGTGTGTCTGTAGATGTGTGTCTGAGTGTGTATGTAGATGTTTGTGTGTCTGTAGATATATGTGCGTTTCTGTAGATTCATTCTTTATTCGACTGTATTTATTGAGTGTTGGCTGTGTGCAGAGCACTGTACTGAACGCTTGGGAGAGTACAATATAACAATAAACAGGCACATAGGTGTGTCCGTGTGCGTCTGAGTGTCTGTAGATGTGTGTGTGTCTGTAGGTGTGTGTGTGTGTTTATAGATGTATGTGTGTCTGTAGATGTGTGTGTGTGTCTGTAGATGTGTATATGTCTGTAGATATATGTGCGTGTCTGTAGATATATGTGCATGTCTGTAGATATATGTGCGTGTCTGTAGATTCAATCATTATTCAGTTGCATTTATTGAGAGCTGGCCGTGTGCAGAGCACTGTACTGAACGCTTGGGAGAGCACAATGCAACAATAAACAGACACAATAGACACATAGATATGTCCGTGTACGTCTGAGTGTCTGTAGATGTGTGTGTGTGTGTCTGTAGATGTGTGTGTGTCTGTATTCATTTATTCATTCAGTCAGTCGTATTTATTGAGTGCTTACTGTGCGCAGAGCGCTGTATTAAGCACTTGGGAAGTACAAGTCGGCAACATATAGAGACGGTCCCTACCCAACAAAACAAAACATATTAACAAAATAAAATACGTAGAATAAATATGTACAAGTAAAATAAATAGAGTAATAAATATGTACAAACACATGTACATATATATAGGTGCTGTGGGGAGGGGAAGGAGGTAAGGTGGGAGGGATGGGGGGGAGGAGGGAGAGAGGAAGGAGGGGGCTCAGTCTGGGAAGGCCACCAGATATGTGTGTGTAGATTTGTGTGTGTCTGTAGATGTGTGTGTTTGTGTCTGTAGATGTATATGTGTGTCTGTAGTTGTGTGTGGGACTGTAGATGTGTGTGTGCAGATGTATATGTGTGTCTGTAGATGTGTGTGTGTGTGTCTGTAGATGTGTCTGTGTGTGTCTGTAGATGTGTGTGAGTCTGTAGATGTGTGTGTGTGTCTGTAGATGTGTCTGTGTCTGTAGATGCGTCTGTGCGTGTCTGTAGATGTGTGTGTGTCTGTAGATGTGTCTGCGTGTGTCTGTAGATATGTGTGCATGTAGATGTGTCTGTGTATGTCTGTAGATGTGTGTGTGTCTGTAGATGTGTCTGTGTGTGTCTGTAGATGTATGTGTGTGTCTGTAGATATGTGTGTGTAGACGTGTCTCTGTGTGTCTGTAGATGTGTGTGTGTGTGTGTTTGTGTGTGTGTGTGTCTGTAGATGTGCCTGAGTGCGTAAGCGTGGGCGAATGGGCCTCTCCGGGAGGGGGGTGGGCACGGTCGGGGGCGGGGGAGTGTGTGTCCTTCAGGGCGGCCCGGTTTTCTCCTCCCGGTCAGGCTCAGCGGAGAGACAGCGGGAGCCCCCGGGGCGGGCGGCGGCAAAGCCGGTGATGGCAAAGGCGGCTCCCGGCCCGGTGGAGGAGGAGGAGGCGGAGGCGGAGGCGGTGGCGGCGGCCCCCTCGTCGTCGGGCTCCTCCTCGTCGTCGTCGTCGTCGTCGTCGTCGTCCTTGTCGTCGGGCCCCTCGGGCCGGAGGAAGAAGCGGCGGCGCGTCCTGTTCTCCAAGGCGCAGACGCTGGAGCTGGAGCGGCGGTTCGGGCAGCAGCGCTACCTGACGGCGCCCGAGCGCGACCAGCTGGCGGGCCGCCTGCGCCTCACGCCCACGCAGGTCAAGATCTGGTTCCAGAACCACAGGTACAAGGCCAAGAGAGCCGGGCCCGGGGCCGGCTCCCCCCCGCCTCCGGGGCCCCCCGGCCCGCCGAGCCCCTGGCCCCTGCTGGTGCCCGGGCCCGGCCCCTGCTCCCTCCGGGGCTGCCCGGGCTCGGACCACGGCGCCGGCCTCTTGGTGGCCTACCAGCGCCCGGCCCTGCTCTCCTGGGGCTGGGGAGGGCACGGCCCCCCGCGGGTTTGCCAGTGAAGACGGGGCCCCGCCTGCGGTGGGGCTGCTGAAGACTAAACCTCGCAAGCCTCGGCCCGGCAGGGCGGGGGAAGGGGCGACCCGGTGCCAGCCTCGGCCCGGCTCTCCCAAGGCTGGTGAGGGCACCGTCCGGGCAGGAGGAAGTGCCCAGAGACCCCGAGTGGTGTAGCCCGAAACCCCCGGAGCCCCCCGGGCGATAGCAGACTCCTGTTCCCAAAGGGGCCACTCCCGCCGCTCTCCACGTGCCACCTGCTGCCCTCCGCCCTCTCTCAGTTGGCGGGCGGACCGAGAGTGCCCGCCGCGGGTTTGCCCCGACCTTTCCGAACTGCGGGACTTTGGGGTGGAAGCCTCGTTTCTCACCGTATATTTTTGAAATAGCCGCTTGTTGGAATACAGTTAATTCAGAAAAAAATATAGCGTAGTGCTCTGCGATGCTTCCCCCAACCGCGTGCCTGGGTGGGATCCTCCCTGCCTTCTCCCACCCGGGAGAGACGGCTCCTGGTAGCCACGACCCTCACCGCGTCCCGGCTTGTACTTCCCAAGCGCTTAGTACAGTGCTCTGCGCACAGTAAGCGCTCAATAAATACGATTGAATGAATGAATGAATGACGAGGCCCTTGGGGGAGCAGGAATAATAATAATTGTGGTATTTGTTAAGCGCTTACTATGTGCCAAGCACTGTACTAAGCGCTGGGGTAGATACAAGGTAATCAGGTTCCCCCACGTGGGGCTCACAGTCTTCATCCCCATTTTAGGGATCCCTATTTTAGGGATAGGGAAGCAGCGTGGCTCAGTGGAAAGAGTCTGGGCTTTGGAGTCAGAGGTCATCGGTTCAAATCCCGGCTCCGCCACTTGTCAGCTGTGTGACCTTGGGCAAGTCACTTAACTTCTCTGTGCCTCAGTTACCTCATCTATAAAATGGGGATTAAAACTGTGAGCCCCACATGGGACAACCTGATCACCTTGTAAACTCCCCAGCGCTTAGAACAGTGCTTTGCACATAGTAAGTGCTTAATAAATGCTATTAAATGCTATTTTACAGATGTGGTAGCTGAGGCCCAGAGAAGTGAAGTGACTAGCCCCAAGTCACACAGCTGACAAGCGGAGAAGTCAGAATTAGAACCTACAACTTTTGACTCCCAAGCCCGGGCTCTTTCCACTGAGCCACGCTGCTGCTAACTCCATCCCTAGCCCCGTCCCAGAGGAGGGGACACCGGATTCAGGGCCGGCTCCACGTCGGGACTGGACCCCGCTCACCCTCTTCAGCCCGAAAACCGAGGACGGGCCCGTTTCCTCCGACTTAGGACATCCAGAACCCGCGGGGTCTCAGGAGGAAGAGGGAAGGCCGGTGGGGCCGCGTGGGGAAGACGAGACCGGGTGGGAATGGGGGGGACCGCGTGGGGAAGACGAGGTCGGGTGGGAGTGGATGGTGCTGCGTGGGGAAGACGAGGTCGGGTGGAAATGGGGGGACCGCGTGGGGAAGACGAGGCCGGATGGGAATGGGTGGGACCTCGTGGGGAAGACGAGGCCGGGTGGGAATGGAGGGACAGCGTGGAGAAGACGAGGCCGGGTGGGAATGGGTGGGACCTCGTGGAGAAGACGAGGCTGGGTGGGAATGGAGGGACAGCGTGGAGAAGATGCAGCCGGGTGGGAATGGGTGGGACCTCGTGGGGAAGACGAGGTCGGGTGGGAATGGAGGGACAGCATGGAGAAGACGAGGTCGGGTGGGAATGGGGGGACCGCCTGGGGAAGACGAGGTCAGGTGGGAATGGAAGCACCGCCTGGGGAAGATGAGGTCAGGTGGGAATGGGAGCACCGCGTGGGGAAGACGAGGTCGGGTGGGAGTGGATGGGGCTGCATAGGGAAGACAAGACCGGTTGGGAATGGAGGGACCGCGTGGGGAAGACGAGGCTGGGTGGGAATGGGTGGGACCTCCTGGGGAAGACGAGGCCGGGTGGGAATGGAGGGACAGCGTGGAGAAGACGAGGCCGGGTGGGAATGGGTGGGACCTCGTGGGGAAGACGAGGCCGGGTGGGAATGGAGGGACAGCGTGGGGAAGACGAAGCCGTGTGGGAATGGGTGAGACCGCGTAGGGACGGGAGGGGATGAGTGAGGCCTCGTGGGAACGGAAAGGGTCGGGTGGAGACGGGTGAGGGCCCATGGAGTTGGGCGGGAAAAGGTGAGGATGCAGGGAGACGGTTGGGATCATATGGACTTTGATGGCTCCACTTTTCCGGCCGGAGAGGTCCGTTTCCACCCAGCCTTGGCCTTTGAGCTCGGGGGAGAAGGATGAAGGCCGGGAAGACAGTCCCAGGACCGGGCGGGCGTTTGTCTCAGAGCGGGAGGACTGTGAGGAGGAGATAAGGGAAAGAGCGAGAGACTCCATCCTCTCGGCGGAGCTTTTCCTTCATTCAGTTGTATTTATTGAGCGCTTACTGTATGCAGAGCACTGTACTAAGCGCTTGGAAAGTACAAATTCAGCAACAGAGACAATTCATTCATTCAATCGTATTTATTGAGCGCTTACTGTGTGCAGAGCACTGTACTAAGCGCTTGGAAAGTACAATTCAGCAACAGAGACAATACCTCCCCAACAAGGGGCTCGCAGTCTAGAAGGGGGAAGACAGACATTAAAACAAGTAAACGGGCATCAATAACATCAATATAAATAAATAGAATTCTAGATATATATATATATATGCATCATTAATAAAAATAAATAGAATAATAAATATGTACATATATAAACAAGTGTTGTGGGGCAGGGAGGGGAATAGAGCAGAGGGAGGGAGTCGGGGCGGTGGGGAAGGGAGGAGAAGCAGAGGAAAAGGGGGGCTTAGTCTGGGAAGGCCTCCTGGAGGAGGTGGGCTTTCAGTAGGGCTTTTCCCACCCGGCCCCCAGCAATGCGAAGCAGCCTGATCTCTTGGAAAGAGCCCTGTCCTTGGAGGCTGGAAGCCTGGGTTCTAATCCATTGGCCTGGTGGGTGGCTGTGGGCAAATCTCTTAGTCAATCAATCAATCATTCGTATTTATTGAGCGCTTGCTGTGTGCAGAGCTCTGTACTAACTCCGTGCCTCAGTTTCCTCTTCTGTAAAAGTGGCTCTCCCTCCTCAGACTGTGATCCTCGTGTGGGACAGGGACTGAGTGCAACCTGATAGTCTCGTGTGTAAACCGCAGCGCTTGGCGCAAGAGTAAGTGCTTTACCATAACGACGACATTGATAACTATTATTATTATTATTATTAGCAGTTAGAGGCGGATCCTCGGAAGGAGCCAGCCCAGGAGCAGAGACGAGCAGCCGTTCAGGGGAGATATGGAGCGGCGAGGGTGGGCGGGAGGAAGCGGGCGCCGGTGGGGGCCGGTTCCTGGGGCTGGGAGAGAAGATACCCCCACTCTGTCACCTGGGATATCTGAAAGGGGGAGAGGGAGATTTGGCTGTCAGCTGCCGGCCACCTTGTCTTCCATATGGACGGGGTTATCTTGGGAGATCCCCACTCCTTAAACCTCCTTTTGTCCCGGGATCTGAAAAGGGTATTGTCGGGGAGTGAAAAGGACCTAGACAAAATCGGCTCTGTTGCCATTCAGGACTGTTTCATCCGCCCCTGGGGACAATGGAACGGGTGTCAGCCGGACAATGGCATCTTAAAACCTTGTGGCCTTCAGGAACACAAAGCGCTTGAATTTTATGGGTTTACAACTTCAATTAGAACCCTGCCAGTGTGCATGGGAGATTATCAAATTTGTATCATAAAACCCCTTTCTAATCAATGATTGCTGGGGAGGGAGCGGGGACATTGTCGGACATATATTGGGGGCTGACCCGCTCGCTTTCCCGTTAACCCTGGGCTGGCAGATGGGACAGGAAGGAAGCCACTGCCCTCTGAAGAAAGCCCGGCCCACCGTCGCCCTAGGAATCTCTGCCGCCCTGCCTCTCTGCTCTGCTCCTCCCACAGCGACGGCTCGGGACTCCTTTTTTTTTAAAAAAAGGTATTTTTTATAATAATAATAACAGTGACATTTATTAAGCCCTTACTATGTTCTAAGCACTGTTCTAAGCACTGGGGAGTTTACAAGGTGATCAGGTTGTCCCACGTGGGGCTCACAGTTTTAATCCCCATTTTCCAGATGAGGTCACCGAGGCCCACAGAAGTGAAGTGACTTGCCCAAAGTCACACAGCTGACAAGTGGCGGAGCCGGGATTTGAACCCATTACCTCTGACTCCAAAGCCCGGGCTCTTTCCACTGAGCCACGGAGAAGTCACATATTTGTTGAGCGCTTACTACGTGCCAGGCACTGTGCTAAGCTCTGGGGTAGATACAAGCTAGTCAGGTTGGACACAGTCCGTGTCCCACACGTGGGGCTCACGGTCTTAATCCACATTTTACAGATGAGGGAACTGAGGCACAGAGAAGTAAAGTTCTTTGCCCAAGGTCACAAAGCAGACAAGTGGCAGAGACAGGATTAGAAGCCAAGTCCGTGTTCCACATGGGGCTCACAGTCTTCAGCCCCATTTTACAGATGAGGGAACTGAGATATAGAGAAGTTATATATAGTGACTTGCTCAAGGTCACCCAGCAGACAAGTGTCAGAGGAGGGATTAGAATCCAGGTCCTTCTGATGCCCATGCCCATGTTCGATCCACTAGGCAACACCACCGTCCCAGGAATATGGGGTCCCTGCTCACTCCTGCAGCGACTGAAGAAACTCCTGGGGTTCCTGAGGAGATACAGGGAGGGGACTCAAACTAGGGGCCCCATCCTTACTTTCCCCTCGGAGTGGGCAGGGGAGAGAGAGAAAGACAGAGTAAGCAGCCTGGCCTAGTAGATTGAGCACGGGCCTGGGAGACAGAAGGAGCTGGGTTCTAATCCTGCCTCCACCACTTTGCCTGCTGTGTGATCTGGGGCAAGTCGTTTAACTTCTCTGTGCTTCAGTGGCCTCATCTGTAAAATGGGGATTAAGACTGTGAGCCCCATGTGGGACTGGGTCCAACCTGATTAGCTTTCATCTTTCCCAGCACTCCGTTCAGTGCCTGGCACATAGTGAGCACTTAACAAATACCATAAAAAAAGAATGGCTTATCTGCAGAACCCAATTTAACCTATAAACTACCAGGAAAATCTGGAAAGACCCCAGAAAAGATGTGAGATGGTAACTGACTTCATATGACCCCTTCTTCCCCTCCAGGATGGGAGTCTGAAATGGAGCAGAGACACTCCAGGGAAGTGGAGCAAAGACTCCAGAGAAGTCCTAGCCTTGGCTCCTGGAAATAGCACCAGGTTAAGGGAGCCCCCCACCCTCCCACTCCTATTTCCTATCCTTTGTTACTCCCATTCTCTATCCCATGCTCCTCCCAATTCCTACACTCTGCTTCTCCCCTTCCCTTTCTCCTGCTCCTTCCATTTCTTTTCCTTCTCCCAGGTTAATCTGATCATTTCATCCCACTTTAGTTTTTTCCTGCAAGAGAATTCAATTTTCACTTCAATTTTCTATCTCCCTCTTCATTGTCCAGAGAAGCTTTACACCTTAGCACATCTCTTGTCTGACCACTTCAGTACTTTAGGGTCTTAGGTAATATTTGATTGATGGGTGAGGAGGAAGTTGTTTGGCTTGAATAACCTACATCTTTACTCTGGGAAATGGCTCGTGACCCACGCTTGTATGTCTAGGAATTCTAGTGTCATAAATGGTCTAGTGGATCGACCAGGGGCCTGGATCCAGAGGACCTGGCTTCTAATCCCGGCTCCACCATTTTGTCTACTCTGTGACCTTGGGCAAGTCTTTTCACTTCTCTGTGCCTCAATTATTTCATCTGCAAAGTGGGGATTATGGCTGTGAGTCCCATATCGAATGGGGACTCTGTCCAATCTGATAACTTTCTTTCTTCCCCAGCACTTAGAACAGTGCTTGGCACATAGTACGTGCTTAAGAAACACTATTATTATTATTATTCTCACAGTTAATTCCTTGCCTACTGCAGACCACTTATTCATCTCCTCCCTTTGAAAATGCTGTTGGGTTTTAAATGAAAATGCCCAATGAAGATACTCAGTGGTATGCATCTTACACTTGGTGGCATGGGGTTTCATTGCTCAGGATTTTTAGTCATTGAAATTCTTCCCACACATAGCAGTAATCCACCACGTGTACCTGCCACCTGCTGGGCTCTGTCATTTCTCTTCCGGATGTCACTGGGCAAGTCACTTCACCTCTCTGTACCCTAATTACCTCGTCGGTAAAGTGGGGATTCCCCTCTCAGGGTCACATCTGGAGAGTTTCTAGTACTCTACCAGTCTTGACTGTGGGAGGGAGAGTCAAGCAGAGGCCTACCCATTCCATTCCTAGCTTGGGCAGTGGCTACTGAGTGGAAGGCCATCTGCTACAAGTCAAAACTCACCTGTGCTGGGCAGCAGCAACATGCGAGAGAGTTGGTGGAGACTCAAATTTACTGTGCAGAAGGGGGCAATGGTAAACCACTTCCGTAATTTTACCAAGAAAACTCCACGGATCCACTACCAGTACGATTGCAGGTGGAGGTGGGGCGTTCTTGGAGAGATGTGTCCATGGCGTCGCTATGGGTCAGAGACGACTTGACAGCATAAGACAAGACAAAATGGGGATTAAATCCTTCTCCCTCTGATTTAGACTGAGTACCCTGTCTCATCTGATTGCATTTACCCCAGCACTTAGCATAGTGCTTGAGCCATAGTGAGGGTGTAACAATTTATGCAATTATTGGTATTAGTAAATATCTACCAAGGGCTTAGTTCAGGGCTTTGCATGCAATAGGGGGTCAATAAATATCATTGTTTGACTGATGGATAAGCACATTCATATGTTGATACGCACATACATGTACACGGAGCTCACACAAATAATAATAGTAATGTTAATAATGGAATTTGATAAACACTTACTATATTCCAAGTCTCCAAGCGTTATACTAAGCACTGGGGTAGATACAAGATAATCAAGTCCCACATGGGGCTCCTATTCTAAGTAGGAGAATATGCAAACCCCTAAATACAAACACATTCTCAACTCAGAAAACTGAGTTTTGGATCTACCTCCACAGAGAGGTAAATGGAGAGGGAGGTGACAAGGGGAAACAACCTGGTATGCTGGGAAGACTAACAAGATGGATGTCTGTGAGTGAAAATGTTAACAAAACCCTGTCCAACCCTGGTTTAAAACTCAACATTTATGTCATCCTGTTGATAGAGTTCACTGGTTTTGAACAAAATACCGACTCTGTAAATTTTTTTCCCAGCTGATGGATAGCTTACTAAGTGTGTGCCCCGAGATCTAAGTGTCTTGTGTGTGTAAGTGACACTGAGAGGAAATTTTGCTTGTTCAACCAGTTTCTTCAAGATCCCATAAAACATGCAGGCTGGGCTTCCGAACAGTTGCCACAAGCAGCCTCACTGGGAGGAAATTGTGTGCCTCCGCATGCTGCAGGTGGGCTAATCCACTGGGAAACTCACCCAGAAGTAGACAAAATCAAATTAGCATTTTCACTAATGTTACTCGGTAGACTCCAGACAACTGTGGGAGGAGACTTGTGGGAGAAAATCGAAGTAGTGAAAGTAGTTCACAGGAACGCCTCAGTTCTGGTGTCCATTAACATTCACTCGGTGTCCATTTCCCCTTGGGCAGATCTGGCAACTATTCTAACGGGCAAGGGAAGTGAGAATGGCTTTTCCGTCCCTTACTAATCAGTAGTATTTACTGAGTGCTTACTGTGTGCAGGGCACTATACTAAGCACTTGGGAAAGTAGAGTAGATTAATTTGACCTGATCCTTGCCCTTTAGGATCTTATCCAGATGGAAACCTTGCTGTAGTCTCATTCAGAGCCAGAATCCCAGGTATCATTGCACCCCAGGAGTGCAATGTGAAAGAAGGATTCTGTCCAACCTGATTATTCTGTATCTACCCCAGTACTTAGTACAGTGCTGTGCCAAAATAAATATCACAACTGTTATTATTATTATTACAAGCGCCTAGTACAGTGTTCTGCACACAGTAAGCACTCAATAAATACGATTGATTATTATTACAATGATGATGATGATGATTACAAGAGAAGTTGAATGATCTGGGTGAATGATGGTCACCCAACAGGCAAGTGGCAGAGCCAGGGTTAGAACCCAGGTCTTCTAGCTCCCAGTTCTGTGTTCTTTCCACTAGGTCTTGCTGCTAGACATGATCTCTACCCTCAAGGAGTTTACAGCCTCCTGGGAAAGTGGATAGTAAAATACATTACAGAAAGGAGAATGCAATAGATTATGTAAAATGCACAAGTAATTGGAAGGAGACAGAGGGAAAGAGAAAGAGAGAGAGGGAATGAGAATGAGAGAGAGGAAAACTGAGCCCAACCCCTGAACCCTGGTGAGACCGACTTTCAAATTACAATTAAATTTGCCTTTGCTGACCCAGAAAACGTTTCTCTGCCTGTTTCCCTGCAACCCATCCAGCTCGTATCCTGGCTCTCCCACCCCTGAAGGGTCTCAGCGGCGTCTCAAATTGGCTTAGGCAAAGATCCCGTTTCCTTTGAACTCCCCAAGTAGCAAATTTGTTCCCTGGCGGGTCAAAGTTCCGGACGGCGTATGCTCCAACCCCTAGAGGGCAGCATATCCTAAAAAGAAACATCTTTGACGCAACCAATTAGGGTTAATCTAAAAAAGTTGGTCCCTTTGACCTGAATTGATTTTCAGTCTATTCTTTTGAAGACTCTCTAACGCTCATTGAGAGTCCTGGAATGTACATGTCCAGTGGCTCTAATGGGCAGCTTTTTCTCTGAAACACCAGATGAGCAGCATTGAAGGACAGAGGGAAGTTAATAATAATAATAATAATGGCATTTATTAAGCACTTACTATGTGCAAAGCACTGTTCTAAGCGCTGGGGAGTTTACAAGGTGATCTGGTTGTCCCATGGGGGGCTCACAGTCTTAATCCCCATTTTACAGATGAGGTAACTGAAGCCCAGAGAAGTTAAGTGACTTGCCCAAAGTCACACAGCTGACAAGTGGCGGAGCCGGGATTTGAACCCATGACGTCTGACTCCAAAGCCCGTGCTCTTTCCACTGAGCTATACTGCTTCAGGTCCTGCTTCAGGTCAAGTTAGGTCTTATCTCACCCCAGGCTCAACCTCCAAACCCTCCAGGGCTAGTTCCTCTCATGGGAGAAACACGATAGGCTGCAAGCTCCCTGTGGACAGGGATTGTGACTACCAACTCTATTGTATTACTACTGCATTGTACTTTTCCAAGTGTTTAGTACAGTGCTCTGGCATGCAGTAAGTGCTCATTAAATACCACTGATTGATTGACTGGGAAATAATAATAAATAATACTTATGGTATTTGTTAAGGGCTTACTATGCATCAGGCCCTGTACTAAGCACTGGAGTGGATACAAGTATATCGGGATGGACAATGTCCCTGTCCCATATGGGGCTCGCAGTCTCAATCCCCATTTTACAGATAAAATAACTGAGGCACAGAGAAGTGAAGTGACATATCCAAGGTCACAAAGCAGACAAGTGACAGAGCCGGAATTAGAACCCATGACCGTCTAACTCCTAGGCCCGTGCTCTATCCACTAAGCCAAGCTGTTTCTCAAATACTCCCTGCATTGGAGATCTGTCACCAGTGTGTGTGGCTATGCCTCCCTCATTGGTTCAAGAAGGAGGAGAAAGACCCTTTCAAACAATCAGTGGATCATATTTATTGAGCCCTAGCATTGTGCTAAGCACTTAGGAGAATACAATGTAACAATGTAACAGACACATTCCCCGCCCACAATGATATTACAGTACAGAGGAGAGATCCTCCTAGGAGAGCAAGCTACCCAGCTCCTTCTCCATTTCTTTTACTGGCCCCTCTTCCTCCTCTCATCCCCTAACTGTGGATGTCCTAGAAGGTTCTTCCCTAAGTTCTTCACTCTTCTCGCTCTTCCCTTACTGTCTCAGAGAGCTTATCCACTCACATGGCCTCAGCATCCACCTCTACGCAGATGACTCTTAATTCTACCTGTCCAACCCTGATCTCATTCCTAATAATAATAATAATAATAATAATGGCATTTGTTAAGTGCTTACTATGTGCAGAGCACTGTTCTAAGCACTGGGGGAGGGATGCAAGGTGATCAGGTTGTCCCATGTGGGGCTCACAGTCTTGATCTCCATTTTACAGATGAGGGAACTGAGGCCCAGAGAAGTTAAGTGACTTGCCTAAAGTCACACAGCTGACAAGTGGTAGAGCCAGGATTAGAACCCATGTCCTCTGTCTCCCAAGCCCGTGCTCTTTCCACTGAGCCACGCTGCTTTGCTTCCTGCTGTTGAGTCCCACAGTCCCTTTCACTTCCAGGACCTCTCCACTCATAATGTCCAGAACTGAACTTCTCACCTTCCCTCCTCAACCATCATCTCCTCCCAACTTCCCCTCTCCATTGACAACACCACCATCTTCTCTATCCCTGTCACTCACAATTTTGGTGCCACCCTTGAATCCTCACTATCATCCAGCTCTCACATCAAACCTACTGCTAAAGTCCTGTCGATTCTTCCTCCAAAACATTTCCTGGATCCTTTCCTTCCTCTCCACTCAAATGGCCACCATCTTCTTCAAGCACTCAGCATATACTGGTTAGACTAGTGATCAGCCTCCTCGCTGGTTTCCCAGCTTCAGTCCGTACCCCGAGTTGCTGCCCAAATCAACTTCCTGAAATGCTGTTCAGTTCAAGAGTGTGAGCCGTAAGTGGGACAGGGACTGTGTACAACCTGATTAACTTGTATCTACCCCAGTGCTTAAAGAAGTGCTTAAGCACATAGTAAGCACCATAATTATTATTATTATTAATACTCCTCAGACATCTCCAGTGGCTGATCATCACCCTCCTCATTAGAAGACATTTTTTCATGGTATTTGTTAAGTACCTGCTATATGCCAGGTACCGTACAAAGCACTGGGGTAGATACAAGCTAATCATGTTGGATCTAGTCCATGTCCCATATGAGGGTCACAGCCTTAATCTCCATTTTACAGATGAGGTAACTGAGGCACAGAGAAGTAAAGTGACTTGCCTAAGGTCACACAACAGACAAGTGGAAGAGCTGGGATTAGAACCCACGTTCTTCTGACTCCCAGATACATGCTCTATCTGGGCTGCTTCTCAGACTTCCCAGATCTATTCCATTTTCATACTGACTTTACTCACCCGCTACTTCCCAGTGCACATTCTTCATTCCTCCCAAGCTCACCTTTCAAGCTTTTAGGCAGGAAATTTGTCTGGTGCTTCCGTGGTACTTTCTGAAGCGCTTAGTATAATTGTGGATAGGGGAGTGTGTCTGCCAACTCTGTTGTTTTATTCTCTCCCAAGCTCTTAGTAGAACAGTGCAGTACAAAGTACAATAGAGTACAGTGCTCTACACTTAGTAAGTGCTCAATAAATACCATTGATGATGCTGGTGATGATATACTATATTACACTCAGTAAAAGCTCAATAAATACCATTATTACTATTACTACTATTATTACTATTCCTAAACTACTTCTAGTCTCCTACTCTCCCCTTTGGGGTCACCTGTGCATTGGAAAAACAAACTAACATTGTTGACCCATACTCCCTCATTCCTCATTAACTGCCCTTTACCTCAAAGGTCCCGGTCCTTTCAAACTTCCCCTCTCTGTCCAAGGATGCTCCACTCTTCATATGCTATCAAACTCAGCCCTCAAAATCCCCACTGTCTGGATTCTAATTTCAGATTCACTACTGATTGGCAATATGACCTAGAGCAAGACTCTTCTCTGTAAATCAATCAGTCATATTTGTTGAACACTTACTGTGTGCAGAGCACTGTACTAAGGTCTTTGGAGAGGTCAGTATAACAGATTTGGTAGATATGTTCCCTAGAATCCCTTGAGAACCTAAAGCTCTTTGGTACAAGGCATTGGAATTTACTCCCAGCGTTTCCAGAACAATTTGGTTTTGACTTTCAAAATATTTCTTTAAGCAGCTCCTCACAAAGGCATCTGGCTGTTGCTGATCCTTCTGAAGCAGAATGATGGCCAACAAAAAGCAACTGGGTATGGCGCAGAAACATTTGTGGATTGAGACTCAGCAGCCAGCAGTGCTGTAAAACATGTAATTTTTCTAATAATTTCTTTGGGAAATTAGCAGGCCAAAGCCTGAATAATTTACCAGTAGGCATGATAGCTGCTTTGCATTTCTTAGGCTGAGTCACAGATAACATAGCCTAGTTCATTAAAGTCTTTTTTTAACAGTTCCTAGAGTGGGTTCTACTCAGGACAAAACTGTCCAGAGATAATTTCAGATGATCGTTCGGACTAACGTGTAATCAAGAAGCTCTGAAAATGTATTAAAATTCAGGTTTTCATCATTAGCAAACCTGCTTCATTACCATATTAATAGATGATGTGTCTTCTAATTAGCTTGTATTTTCTTTGCATGGTAGTAGTTGAAATAATTCAGGTTTGAAGCAAAAGTTCATGTTTTTTCAGCAGAGGAGTCATGGGGAAGGTCAAAGTTCTCCATTGTCTTTCATATTTCAAATGAAAAAGGCACACAGAGGGGATTTGAAAGGTAGAAGAAATGTGATTATAGACAAACAGTGTACACCCACACACACACTCACACACTCACACACGCACACCTTGGTATTGGAAGAAATTACTAACAATGAAATTCACCTATTGGTGATGGAATTTGTTCTTGAGTTGTTTTTCATTCATGGAGTTGGTTTTTTACAGATTCATCCACACTCTCCATGGGACCCAGAGAACCTCCAAGCAACAGAAGAGAGGCCTCGGCTGCAATTGGGGAAAAAGTGCGGGGGAGGAGGGGAGACTGCTTGGGGTGACCACTGACAGTGCTCACAAAAAAGCGTACATGCCTTCACACGCGTCATCCCGGAATGCAGCGCAATGTGATGATGCCACACCTGCCATTTTGCAGCAATAGGACAATGTCTCGTGATCCTAGAGGATTTCTCTGTGGGGACCTTACCCTCCCTAATTTCTCCAGAGGCACTGCAACCCTTCCCAGTCTATAAGAATTCCGGTACCACATCCCACGCATGGAATTCCACAGCAGGTGTTTCAACAGAGGTTGGCCCGGTGCTGAAACTTTTTTAAAGCTGACATAAAGTAGTCTAGTTCCTTATTAGTACCAGGCAGGGGATTGGCCAGCTGAAAACTGGACCGCCTAGGATAAATAAGATGGGTGGCCACCGTAGTGGTCAGTCGCCAAGTTCCCTCCCTGCAGCCCCACAGAACTTCCAGGCTGTTACTTGTCTCAAGACTGCCAGCAGAGACAGTGCCAACAGTGTAGATGGCCCTGGAGGGACACAATCATGGAAGCAGTATGGTACAGTGGATAGAGCCCAGGCCTGAGAGTCAGAAGGTCATGAGGTCTAATCCCGGCTCTGCCATCTGTCTGCTGTGTGACCTTGGGCAAGTCACTTCATTTCTCTGGGCCTCAGTTCTCTCATCTGTAAAATGGGGATCGAGACCGCGAGCCCCACATGGGTCAGGGACTGTGTCCAACCCGAGTTGCTTGTATCCACCTCAGTGCTTAGTACAGTGCCTGGGACACAGTAAGCACTTAACAAATTCCATAATTATTATTGTTATTATTATTATTATTATTAAGAGGCTGCTTATCAAACTGTCCTCTCCATGTCCCACTTTCTCCTCACCAGGGTCCCCCGTGTCCAGGCACAATCCCAGAGCCAGATGTTTAGTGTAAAGTAAGAGTTCAATACCTCTGATTGATTGATTGATTGATTGATTGATTAGAGAAGCAGCGTGGCTCAGGGGAAAGAACACGGGCTTTGGAGTCAGAGGTCATGGGTTCAAGTTCCGGCTCCGCCAACTGTCAGCTGTGCAACTTTGGGCATGTCGCTTAACTGCTCTGTGCCTCAGTTACCTCATCTGTAAAATGGGGATTAAAACTGTGAGCCCCCCGTGGGACAACCTGATCACCTTGTAACCTCCCCAGCGTTTAGAACAGTGCTTCGCACATAGTAAGCGCTTAACAAATACCATTATTATTATTATTATTATTATTGATTGGGAGCTGAGCATCAGCTGGGCGGCTCTGTGCTCCTACTGCCCCCTGGTGGTCGGCGATCCTGGCCCGGCCATTCCTTCATTTATTCAATCGTATTTATTGAGCGCTTACTGTGTGCACAGCACTGTACTAAGCGCTTGGGAAGTACAAGTTGGCAACATATAGAGACGGCCCCTATCCAACAGTGGGCCAGCCCAGTGACCGCTACTGCCCAGCCCCGCGCACAGGTGCTCTGGATCAGGGCAGACTAACTGCTTCCTGGGGGTCCATCTGGTGATTGAAACATTGCTGGCCACACAGCTCAGTCGTCCGGGATGAGTTTCCGAGTAGGCCGGTCCCAGCTCAAGAAAGAAGCACGGACACATTCCCTGTGGCCTCCCGGATCGAGACTCCTCGCTGGAAAGTTGTGAGTTCTGATTCCCCTAAAGCCAGGACATTGCCTTCCTCTGGTGGAGAACAGGAGCGGGAGTGCAAGAGAACAGGTCACAAAGAAGCTCAGTGAAACACTGAATGACCCGGTTCCCTGCCTCCATCTCTATCCTTATCCCTGTCCTGGGCTCTGCTCCTGTCTCTATCCCTGCCCTTCAATCAATCAATCAATCAATGGTACTGATTGAGCCCTTATTGGATGCAGAGCACTGTACTAAGCACCTCGGAGAGAAGCTGCGTACCCAAATGGAGAGAATATGTGCCTGGGAGTCACAGGACCTGTGTTCTAATTCCAATTTCGCTATGTGTCTACTGGGTGTTCTTGGGTCACAACCTCTCTGTGCCTCAGTTTTCTGAACTGTAAAAATGGAGATTCGAAACCTGTTCTCCCTCCTACTTAGACTGTGAGCCCCATGTGGGACAGGGACTGTGTCCTACGTGATTAACTTTTTTTCCACCCTTGTGCTTAGAACAGTGTTTGGCACGTAGTAAGTGCATAACAATAATAATAAAAATAATGATAATAATAATGATAATAATAATACATCAGAGTAGGTGCTTATAGGTGCTTGTCCACAGGGAGCTTAGAGTTCATCGGGGGAGACAGACATTAAAATAAATTACAGATAGATGAAGTAGTAGAGTATGAAGATATGTACATAAATGCTGTGGGGCTGAGGTGAATATCAAAGTGTTTAAGGAGCACGCAGCCAAATGCATAGGCGACAAAGAGGGGAGGATGGGGAGGGAAAAGGAGGGCTTAGTTTCGTGGAGGAGATGTGATTTTAGGAAGGATCGGAAGAAAGGCAAATTTCCCCCTCTAGACTGTGAGCTCATTGTGGGAAGGAATGTGTCTGTTGTTATTTTGTACTCTCCTAAGTGCTTAGTACAATGCTTTGCACAGAGTAAGCGCTCAATAAATACGACTGAATTAATGAATGAATGAATCCTAGAGGAAGAACCGACGGGATTGCGTGACAGACTGAGTGTGTTGGTTCAATCAGAGAAATGAGTGGAGAATAATGCCAAAGTTGGTGAGACAGAGAGGGTAATAATAATAATAATGGCATTTATTAAGCGCTTACTATGTGCAATGCACTGTTCTAAGCGCTGGGGAGGTTACAAGGTGGTCAGGTTGTCCCACAGGGGGCTTAGTCTTAAACCCTATTTTACAGATGAGGGAACTGAGGCACAGAGAAGTGAAGTGACTTGCCCACAGTCACACAGCTGACAGTTGGCAGAGGCAGGATTTGAACCCATTACCTCTGACTCCAAAGCCCGGGCTCTTTCCGCTAAGCCCCCAGCTCCTGCCCTTGCCCATCCTTATCCCAGACCCGGGTGTAAGAGAAGCATCCGAGGAGTGAAGGCACAGCCTGTCCGTGTGACGTGGAACCACCTATTTTTAATTTTGATATTTTCGATGGAATTTGGATATTTTCGATGATATTTCCGGGGAATTCGGGCTCAGAGAGAAGATGTCCGGAAGCCACCGGCCCCTCCCGGAGTCGCGGAGCATCGGGGCCCTGCCATAATTACCCTTGAGGTGCAGCACGGAACACCGATTTCCTAATCCGGCCACCCTGCTGTTCATTCATTCATTTATTCATTCATTCATTCAACCGTATTTATTGAGCGCTTACTGTGTGCGGAGCACTGGACTAAAGTGCCTGGGAAGTACGTGGCTCAGTGGAAAGAGCACGGGCTTTGGAGTCAGAGGTCAGGGGTTCAGATCCTGCCTCTACCAACTGTCAGCTGTGTGACTTTGGGCAAGTCACTTAACTTCTCTGGACCTCAGTTCCCTCCTCTGTAAAATGGGGATGAAGACTGTGAGCCCCATGTGGGACAACCTGATCACCTTGTAACCTCCCCAGCGCTTAGAACAGTGCTTTGCACATAGTAAGCACTTAATAAATGCCATTATAAAAAAATGTCCCAAAGAAAAGCAGCGTGGCTCAGTGGAAAGAGCACGGGCTTGGGAGTCAGAGGTCATGGGTTCAAATCCCGGCTCCGCCAATTGTCAGCTGTGTGACTTTGGGCAGGTCACTTAACTTCTCTGTGCCTCAATTCCCTCATCTGTAAAATGGGGATTAAGACTGTGAGCCCCACGTGGGAAAACCTGATCACCTTGTATCCCCCCAGAGCTTAGACCAGTGCTTTGCACATAGTGAGTGCTTAACAAATACCATTATTATTATTACGCATTCATTCAATCAATCGTATGTATTGAGCACTTATTGTGTGCAGAGTACTGTACTAAGCGCTTGGGAAGTACAAGTCGGCAACATATAGAGACAGTCCCTACCCAACAACGGGCTCACATCATTCAATCGTATTTACTGAGCTCTTACTGAATGCAGAGCACTGTACTGAGCGCTTGGAAAGTACAATTCGGCAACAGAGACAATCCCTACCCCACAACGGGGGTCAGCTGACAACCACAGAGTTTTCGGGGTCGCCACCTATATGCTTGGCTGGGCACCCCTTAAACACTTTGATACTAGCCCCAGCCCCACAGAACTTAGTAGGTGCAGATCTGTAATTTGTTTATTTATATGAATGCCTCTTTCCCCCTGTAAATTCTGTAAGCTCGTTGTGGGTAGGGAATTTGTCTGTAATAATAATAATGGTATTTGTTTAAGTGCTTACTATGTGCAAAGCACTGTTCTAAGCGCTGGGCGGGGGGGATACACGGTGATCAGGTTGTCCCACCTGGGGCTCACAGTCTTAATCCCCATTTTACAGATGAGGTAATTGAGGCCCAGAGAAGTTAAGTGACTTGCCCAAGGTCACACAGCAGACAAGTGATGGAGCCTGGATTAGAACCCACAGCCTTCCTAGGCCCGTGCTCTATCCACTATGCCATGCTGCTTCTGTCCTTATACTCAGTTGCTTTCCTTACCTGTAGTTCGTTTTGTTGCTGTCTTCCCACTTGAGGAATGCGATACACATTCCTTGTCCACAAAAGAGCTCACAATCTAATGGTGAGGTGGACGTACAAATATTGACAAAAAGAGTAATCAGAATGATTTAAAGTACATTTCTTTGTGTGTATACACATAGGTGCTAGGGGGAGGTGGTCAGTTGATAAGAGAAATTTTCCTGGCTTTTTGCCCTCATGCTCATTCTCTGCAAGCTCATTGTGGGCAGGAACCGTATCTATCAGTTTTGTTGAATTATACTCTCCCAAACGCTTAGTAGCGTGTTCTGCACACAGTAAGTGCTCAATAAATGAATGCCATTGATTGGTTGATTGATCTGATTGGCCAGTTTCCCCCAAAGTCTACTGCCATCTAGAAACATCCACTGAAGCTACCCCATCTCTGGTAGATTGCTCCACTTTGGCTAACCTCCTTCAATATCCTGTTCCAAGATGCAGTTGGTCACTGAGGCTGACTTCTGCAGACCCCCCCTTGTCTAAGACTCAATGAAGTTCCTAATCTCCCCTGACAGGTCAGTATGTCCCTTGGTGCCCCAGAATAGGAATGGTAGAAATGGTATTTACTTAGCACCCACTGATATAGTGCACTGCACTAGGTGCTTGGAAAAATACAACAGAAGCATAAGACACATTCCTTGTCCATGAGGAGCTTACATTCTAACAGGGAACACAGACTTGAGAATATTTACAAATGAAGTAATCAGAATAATGCTGAATATACCATTGAGTGTGGCTTTATCAATCATTACTCATATTTATTGAGCACTTACTGTGTGCAGAGTACTGTACTAAGCTCTGGGAAGAGTACACTGTGATAGAGTTGGTAGATGTGGTCCCTGCCCATAACAAGCTGTAGATGTAAATACTGAGAATGAGTTTAAATAAATATCCAAGTCCTCTAGATGGCTGTTGCTACTCAGAGTCTTGAGAATAAATCAGGGAAGGTTGTTTGGAAGCTGTGGGATTTTGGGAGGGCCTTGGGCATGGGGGAGAGAAGTAGTAGGTCAGAGTTGGGGGGAAAGAGTTCCAATCTTGTGGATCAGTGTGAGAAAAAGGACAGAGGTAGTGGAGTCGAGTGAGCTATGGGCAGAAGATTATCTTGAGAGAAATGAAGAATTTGAGCTGAGGTGAAGAGAATGGGTGAAAAGAACCTTTATAAAATATGGCGAGGGTTGAAGCTGACTGCCAGGAGTTTTTGTTTGCAGTGAAGGTTTTTGAGAAGTGTAAAGATGAAGGTCAGGTAATTCTTTGAGAAATGATCGATCAATGAATCCATCAATTAATGGTATTTATTGAGTACTGATTGGGTGCAGATCCTTGTACTAAGCGCTTGGGAAAATATAGTAGAGTTGGCAGACACAATCCCTTCCCACAGAGAACTTACAGTCCACAGGGGAAGCCAGTCATTAAAATAAATTACACAGAGGGGAAATAGTAGAGACTAACTGATCAATGCTGAAATGTGTAGTGTGAATTGGAGAGGGTAGACTCTGGAGGCAGGGAGACTGGTGAGGAAGCTGATGTAGTATTCTTAGCCACATATGACAAGAGTCTGGACCAGGGTAGTGGCTGTTGGGGTGAAGAGGAAGGGGGAAGGTCCATGAGATGTTGTATAGGACGAACCGGCAGGATTTAGTAGAAGGGTGAATGTGAGAAGCTCCATCGGGTGTGAAGAGGCAGATGGAGGCATAATCCTCCCCACTTACAATGAGGAAACTGAGGCCCAGGAACTGGAAAAACTTGACGAAAGGGACAGAAAGGGCAAATAGGCCCGGAGTTAGCCCTGGAGGAAGCTCGGCTTTAATGAATTGTTTTCCTGAAACGTCTCTCCGGAAGCAAGCACCTTGCTGTGTCGTTCCCCGTCTCTGACATTTCCTTTCTCATTCATGTCCAAGTCGGCACGAGTGCACACGTTCAACCTCTTTCCTTCCACAGTCAATGATTTTCGACAAGATTCATAAGAGGCTACAACTCGAAGACATCTCTGCTCCCTGCTTCTCGATAGCCACTCCTTACGTCCGCTCCAGAGAGAGGACTTAGTCACCTCTTTAGTCACCGTGAGGAATCCCCTCGGAGAGTAGGCAGAGAGGCTTGGCCAAGCATAGCACAGACACAGCTGTCAGGCTGGGAACATGGTAACCCGCTCGGAAATATTGCTCGTGTTTTGTTCAGCTTAATGAATGATCTTTGAACAAACATCGTTCATCCGTCCAGATTCCCTAGCATTTGTCCTCCAATCCCTCACCTTGGCTCCAGGCTAACAGCTGTCTAGCTCTCTGCTTCCCGCAGCCCCGCAAATGCTCCCCCCAGATCCACCCTGCACCCCTCATGATCCCACCCAGGAGTGGTGATGAGAATGGGGAAGTCCAGCCTAGAAATCACTCCTCCTCGGAAATGATGTGGCCACTGAAGGGGCTGGGAGCTAAACAGGATTTTCCCAGCATCCTCCATTCCCAAGCCATCTCCCAGCTCATTTCCACCTCATCTGGTATATTCAACCCTTCTTAACCTTTCTCTGGGCTCTAAATGTTAGACCACAGGCTATGTCTCTGCAACTGTTGGCTCATAGGTGAAGGTAGCCTGGCATAGTGGAAGAAACATTGCCCTGGGAATCAGAAGACCCAGGTTCTAGCCCAGCTCTGCCCCTGGTTTGCAGTGTGACCATTGGAAAGTCACTAAACCTCTCTGGGCCTTTGCTTTCTTATCTTTAACGGGGACAAAAGAGGTTGAGAACCTAAAATGGGACAGAGTCTGAGTCACTCTGATAACCTTATAGCTATCCTATTGCTTATCCCATAGTAAGTGCTGAATAAATGCCAGTGTAGAGTCATTCCCACACGTGACTGATGTGTTCAGACTGGACACTACCTCATGAGTGTTTGCAGACAATGAGCCAGTGTTCCTCACCACTGAAGCCTTGAGATCCCCACAGCAAAGTGTGAGATGAACATGTCCCCTAGCTCTTCTGCATGGGCATCCCCTTTCCTTCCAACTCAATGGATTCACTCAGTCAAGTATGCAAGAGAGATTTAGATCACATATAAGGGAGAACGTCATGATGTTGTTAAATTCTGGTACAGAGGGGATTTGGATTAGCTATTCTATAAAGATCAGGGTGACCAACCGTCTTTTTTAAATGGTTTAGGATCTCTGGTTCTTGAGACATAGTGCTGTGGGTTATGTGGAAGCTCAATGGCTTGCCTTTCATGTTATTTTTCAGTTTTGATTGCTTCATGTTTTCTTATGCATCCATTGCCATGATTCCTCCACTTCCTTACTCTTAGATTATGAACCGCATGAGGGCCAGGTCCTGTGCTTAATTGTTCTCCATGTATTTTCCCAGTGCTTACTAGAGCGTTTTTTCACCCAGGAGATGCTCAATAAATACTACTGAATGAATGAATGGTTCGACGAATGAGTGAATGAATGAATGAACGAATGAACGAATAAGTGAGTGAAATGATTTTTCAGAGCTGCAACGAAATGACTTCTGGATCCTTGTGTTCCTTCCCATTACCACCAGTTTTGCTTCAGTCTTTGGGATCAAGGGAGGCTTCAGTCAAAGCTGGGTAGATTTGAAGATGGTAATACTATTGATAGTTTTTATAATAATTGTGGTATTTGTTAAGGACTTACTATATATGAAGCACTGTTCTACGTGCTGAGGTAGACACAAGATAATAATAATGATAATAATAATGGCATTTATTAAGCACTTACTATGTGTAAAGCACTGTTCTAAGCGCTGGGGAGGATACAAGGTGATCAGACTGTCCCACTTGGGGCTCACAGTCTTCATCCCCATTTTACAGATGAGGTAACTGACACGAGTGAGAACAAAAAGGAGGACGACAAAGAGGAAGGGGAGGAGGACGAATAAGGGGACAAGGACGAGGAGGACAAGAAGGACGAGAATGTCAGACACGGTCCCTGTCCCACAAAAGGTAGGAGGAAAAACAGCTATTTGATCCCCCATTTTACAGACGAGAGAACTGAGGTTCAGAGAAGTTCAGCGATTTGATTAAAAAAAAGAAAAAGCTCCTTTTTCTCCTCCACTGCACTCCCCCCCCCCCCACTTGGCCGATTTTGTTTAGTAATAATAATAATAATAATGGCATTTATTTAGCGCTTACTATGTGAGAAGCACTGTTCTAAGCGCTAGGCACTGTTCTGAGCGCTGGATTCAGGCTCCCACGACACTGGCTTGTAGCCCCCACAGCCTCTGGCATCAGCCGCGAAGCTGAGGCTGATGCCACAGGGGAAAGAGACGCAGAGCCTGCAGCCCTCGCTGCAGCACCCGACTCTCTGCAGCCTGGGGGTGGGGTTCTGGGGGCCACATGGGCCTACAGAGAGGAGGTCGGACGAGGAGAGTGCAGAGAATGGGGTAGAGGAGCTGTGCCAGGGCAGAAAATTCACCAGCAGGTCTGGATCTGGGAGATGTCAAGGCAGGGATGGGGACTGGGCAGGAAAAGGAATAAGAACAAGGGCAGGATAAAGCAAAAAAAAAAGGGAGATAACCCAAAAAGCGGTCCACGCACTCAGCGAATTTGTAAATTTGGTCATTAATGAAGGCGTTAAAAGGGCCCCAAACCCTGTGGCAGGCAGATGATAAGAATTGGCTGGGATCATCCTAGCCCCACCACTTGTCTGCTCTGTGACCTTGGGCAAGTCACTTCACTTCTCTGGGCCTCAATTCCCTTATCTGTAAGCTGGGGATTGAGACTGTGAGCCCCGCATGGGACATTCGTTCATTCAATCGTATTTATTGAGCGCTTATTGTGTGCAGAGCACTATACCAAGCGCTTGGGACAGGACACGATTTGTTTGTATCCACCCCAGCGCTTAGTACAGTGCCTGATGCATTAGTAAGCGCTTAACAAATGCCATCATCACCTTAGTGTTAGCCAAATCCACACGCACACAGATTCTGACCGTCTCAAACAGACCCGCTGAGCAGGGGCAGGAGCTGTGCATCTCGCTGTGGCCCTCTGGATCCTGCCCCCGGGGGAGAGGGGTTTCTCTAGGCCTTCTCATCCCTCCACTCTGCACCCTAGCCACCTCGACTCCGGGCCCCAGACCTCGGCTCTCCGGCTGGTCTCTGGGTCTCTGGGCAGCAGGCTGGTCTCAGAGGGATTATGCACCCCAGAGGGATTGCAGAGGGAGAGAGAGGACCCTCTCTGCTCTGAGAGGCAGATCAGCCTCTCGCCCCCTCCCCACCCGGCCCCATTAGACCCGCCTCGCCCCCTCTCCCACCTCAATCTATTAGTTCCGCCCCTTCGACCCCCCAGACTGAACCCCCTTTTTCCTCTCCTCCTCACCACCTCCCGCCCTACCTCCTTCCCCTCCCCACAGCACCTGTATATATGTTTGTACAGATTTATTACCCTATTTTGCTTGTACATATTTACTATTCTATTTATTTTGTTAATGATGTGCATTTAGCTTTAATTCTATTTGTTCTGACGACTTGACACCTGTCTACATGTTTTGTTTTGTTGTCTGTCTCCCCCTTCTAGACTGTGAGCCCGTTGTTGGGTAGGGACCGTCTCTATATGTTGCCGACTTGTACTTCCCAAGCGCTTAGTACAGTGCTCTGCACACAGTAAGCGCTCAATAAAAACGATTGAATGAATGAATGAATGACCCAAGTGCCGCTGACCATTGAGGATGGAGCCGGGAAAGGACTCTGGAGAGGAAAGAGGACCGAAAGAGCTGGGTCCAGGGCGCAGGGGGTGGGGGAGACGCGACGGTCGGAAAAGGCCCCCCTAAACGCGGCGCAGTAGTGGGGATGGGGCTGAGAGGGGGCTGGCAAGATTTGGGGGAGGGGCGAGGGACGACACGGTGGTGGGGGGTTGAGCTTGAGGAAGAGGCGGAGCATAGGCGGTGCGGGGGAAATTCTGGACCAGTGGCCCCTCTGCAGCGCAGAACAAGCCCGTCTTCTGGGGCGGTAGCATCCGAAAGAGGGAAGTTTGAACGGGGAGCCGGGGCCGGAGGGGCGGAAGGACGGGAGAAAGATCCCCTCGGGCTGGACAGCGTGGCAGCCCGAAGTCGGGGTCTCCAAGCCTGGGTGGGCAGGTGGACAGAACCCCAAGACCCTCCTCCCGGGCTCGGACTACTAGTTCGCCCCCGCCCTTTCCCCATCATCCTCCAAATACCGAAGACCGGTCCTAGAGCGAGGGGAGGATGAAGCTTCCCTCCAAATCCGGAAAGCCCCCATCCGGTCGCTACTCCCTTCGCTCTGCCCTCCCACCCGAGTTTATTCCTCGAGAGAGGAGGGGAAAGAAGAGAAGCGGGTGGGCGGACTGAAGGCTGGTCCTGTCGCTTTGAAATCTAGCTGTAAGGACGGCGGAGTATCCGGGGTCAGGCTCGCCCCCCTCCCCACCTCCCGGCCCTGTCCCACCACGACCCACGCCTCTTCCGTACTGTCTGCTGGGCGCCGCAGATACCCCGATTTCCCTGGAACAGCGTCCGATCCCCATCCTAGAAAATAACAATAATAACGATGATGATGGTATTCGTTAAGCTCTTACTATGTGCCAAGCACTGTTCTAAGCACTGAGGTAGATACAGGGTAATCAGGTTGTCCCACGTGGGGCTCACAGTCTTCATCCCCATTTTACAGAGGACGTAATTGAGACACAGTGAAGTGACTTGCCCAAAGTCACACAGCTGATAAGTGGCGGAGTGGGATTAGAACCCACCACCTCCGACTCCCAAGCTCGTGTTCTTTCCATTAAGCCAGACAGTTTCAGTCCTAGGAGGGCGTTTTATAGCGAGGTCTCCGCGCTGTGCGACCCCGGGCGGGCCCGGCCGATGCTGTCGGTGGAGAGGGAGATGTGCATTTGTCCCGAGGTTTTCCTCTTCGGGAGGTCCGAGCCTTCGCCCTTGAGGGTCGGATCGAATCCAGGCGTCACCGCAGAGGAGACGGGTGTTGTCTTTGAAACAGAAAAACGATTTTCAGTCCCTGGTCTTTTACCAGGAACGGGGAACACCCCCTGGGAGGGACGGTGTCAAATCCCGATTTAGTTCATTTTCCATCAGGGAAGCCCTGGGTCCCGGTCCGTTCTCCGACACTGCGGGCGAGTGGATGCCCGCAGACCTGTTTTAGGGCCGAGGTTGGATCGGTCTGCATTCTCGCCGCGGGACGAGAGGGCCGGAGCCGGCCTGCCCGGGGAGTGAATAATAATTACGGTATTTGTTAAGTGCTTACTATAGGCCGAGCACTGTTCTGTGCGCTGGAGTAGAAACAAGGTAATCAGGTGGTCCCACTTGGGACTCACAGTCTTCATCCCCATTTTACAGATGAGGTCACTGAGGCCCAGAGAAGTGAAGTGACTTGCCCAAGATCACACAGCAGACAAGTGACGGGGTCGGGATTAGAACCCACGTCCTCTACTCCCAAGCCCGTGCTCCTGTCACTAAGCAGGCACAGATTCTCCAGCCGGACTGACCCTGGATCCCTGGGGCTCTAGGTGGGAGTCAACTGGGGAGGGGGGCGAGTCCTTGCCCCCACCCAACACCCCTGGCGGGTCTCCCTCTCAACGGCAACCCTGGTCTCTCGTCCCTGAGCGGCGGGTGCTTGCGGAGGAAGAGGCGCCAAACGAAGCCAAACGATCCTTATATCCCAACATCCAGCGCAGTCACAAAAGCTACTGGCCATTGACGCGGCCACTTTAGACAGAGACATTTGGTTATTTCCGGCCAAGTAAGGACCCTTTCCTATCTGACAGCGCTGTGGGGCGGGAGGGCTCACGGAGATTCAAGGCCGTCATTTCTGGGGCCGTGACCAGCCTAAAACACAGACACACACAGACACAGACACACACACACACACACATCTCCCTGTGAGGACAGGACAGAGTAGGGAGGGAGCTGCGCATCGCTCCCGTCTCCCTCTCCCTCCACCCCATCCCACCAAGCAACAGAGCTTGCCTTCAGCGAGCTGGCCCCCCCGCCCCGGCCGGACTCTTTACCTGGCCCCTTTGGCTACCCTGAAATTCTCCCAGGGCCAGGTGCGGCCAGCCAGGGCCCTGCCCACAGAAGTGCCAGGGGGGTTAAGGTTGAGTTCTCCACTCCGTCCCCCGTTTTCCACCTCACAGTCAAACCCCAGTCAGGGATGAGAACGGGGAGCTACTGGCGTTTGGGGGGATGGTGGCCGGGGAGTGTTGTCTAGGGGTTCCCTGGGGGTGGTGGGACGCCAACTTCAGCTGTCAGGTGGCCCTGGGGACCCTGCCTCTCGGTAGCCCCCCGAAGTCCAGGCCGAGTCCTGCCAGGACCAGGAAGGGGAAATGAAACGTTCCACTTTTTCACTGTGCCAGTTTGAAAAGTAACAGTTTCACCTTCCTGCTTCCCCCTTCCCCGCCTCCCCCTCCGCGTCTCCCCCTCCGCCCCTCCCCTCCTCCTCCTTCCCTCCTCCTCCTCCTCCTCCTCTTCCTCCTCCCCTTCTCCCCACCCACCCCGCCGACCCCCCAGCAGAAACGGGGGAGAGGGAGCGAGACGGGGGCCGAGGTGGGTTCGGGGCTCCCTCTCCCGCGTCTCTGTCCCCTCCAGACCCCCTAAATCCCGACGAGGGCGACTTCAAGGTGTTTACCTTGTCATCGGCCCGCCCGCTAATGATCTCGGGCAAGATGTAGCTTCTATTGTCTTGTCGCCTCGCGCCTACGCCCCGCCTCTGAGCCGCCGAAGCCCCGGCGCCTGGCTAAAACCGGCGGAGGCTCCGGGCGAGCCTCCACTCGACCCAATTAGGGCGGCTCGGGCCCTCGGCTCCGTGCGCAGCCCCCCGGGCCGGCGTGAGGGCCACCCCCGGCACGGCTCGGAGCGGTCAGCGCCCAAAGAGGGGAGCCGCCCGGTCCTGCCCCCCGGCCCGCCTGTGCCCCCCGCTTCCTCCCTCCCGCCGCCGCCGCCGAACCATGTCTATGAGCCCCAAGCACACGACTCCCTTCTCCGTGTCCGACATCCTGAGTCCGCTGGAGGAGAGCTACAAGAAGGTGGGCATGGAGGGCGCTCAGCTGGGCTCCCCCCTGGCCGCCTACCGCCAGGGCCAGGCGGCCCAGCCGGCCATGCAGCAGCCCATGGCCCACGGCGGGAGCGTGGCGGCCGCCTACCACATGACGGCGGCGGGGACCCCCCAGCTCTCCCACCCCGCCATGGGCGGCTACTGCAACGGCAACCTGGGCAACATGGGCGAGCTGCCGCCCTACCAGGAGACCATGCGGAACAGCGCCGCGGCCCCCGGCTGGTACGGGGCCAACCCCGACCCCCGCTTCCCGGCCAGTGAGTATTCCCGGGAGCGGGCTGGATGGTATCCCGGGAGCGGGCTGGATGGTCCTGGGCGGGAGGTCGGAGGTCCTGGCATTTCTGCAGCGCTCCCTAGGCGCCCAGCGCTGCGCTAAGCGCTGGATTCCCGAATCGTCATCGGGGGAGCCGGCCTCGGCGGGGACCAGAGGCCGGATGGCGGGGGGGTCGGGGGTCGTCGAGGGCCCGGGGGCAGCCGGCCCGAGGGGGCAGGAGACCGGGCGGTAATAAGCATCAGAATCGTGGGATTTCTTAAAGCGCTTACTAGGTGCCAAGCGCTGTTCTAAGCGCTGGATGATTAATCACACTCATGGTGGCCGGGTGGGGGTCCAGGCTTGGAGGGGACCGGGGGCTGGATGGCGGAACGGGGGTAGCCGAGGGCCTGGGGGCAGCCGGGATGAGGGGCAGGGGATGGGGGAATCATCAGAATAAGTATGGTATTTCTTCAGCGCTTACTAGGTGCCTAACACTGTTCTAAGCGCTGGATAGTTAATAATAATTATGGTACTCGGGCTGGGGTGGGGTAGGGGCGTCCGGTCTTGGAGGGGATGGGGGGAACCGGGATGGAGCGGTGGGCGAGGGTCGGGGGGAATGCGACTGGGGAAAGGGGAGTTGGCCAGGATGGGGGGAAATCGAAGGAATCGGGATGGAGAGCGAGGGGCATCCGCACTGGGAGAGTCGCGATGGGGGACCGGGATTTGGGAGAGCGGGAGTAGCCGGGAAGGGGGCGAGCGGATTCTGGGGGCACCGGGATAGAGGCGGGCTCGGGGCGGTGGGCCGGGGGAACCGGGGATGTTCTTCGGCCCGTCGGCTGGGCCCTCCGCCTCCCGGGTCCCCGGGGTGTGGGGGCTAACAGAGCCAAGAAGGGCGCCACGGGAGAGGAGCGGGAACGGTCTCGGGGGGAGTTGGGAGAAGGGCAGGGAATCCCCACAGGAACGGCCTCGACTTGGGCCGGAGGTTTGGGTTCCCCCAACCCAATCCCAGCGGGGGTCCGGCCTGGCCCGGGGGAGGGGGATAAGTCGAGCTTCGGGGAGAACAAGCCTTCCGTTCAGCATTCCCGCAGGCCTGAACCCCGGCCCCGCGCTCTCTTAGGCCTTTCCCCGGGCGGTGGGCGGAGGAAGCGGGGGCCGGCCACTTCCCCTCCAAGCTCCCCCAACTTTAGTGGGCCCGGGGCGGCCGGCGGGGTCCCGGAAGCCCCCCTGGGCACGGCCAAGCTCCCTACAGCGGATTTGAGCTCCCTCTTCTCGGAGCCCGGGTTTGGATTGACCTCGGGATCGGTTCGGTCCTAGGACTGGGCCTGGCCTCTCGGTTCGGGCTGGCCCCTCCGGGCTGGAGCTGGCCATCCAGGATCGAGCTGGCCATCCAGGGATGGAGCCGGCCTCCCGGTTTCCTTCGTCCTCGGGCCCGGCCGTGCTCCCTGATCTCGGACGCGACGGGTCTGTCCTCCGGGCTCGGCCCGGCTCTCCTGGGTTCCCAGCCGAGGCGGGGAGCGGGCTGGCGGGGCCGGGGCGGGGGGCGAGTCCCCCACCCCCACCCCCCGGCCCCGGCCCCGTAGCCCATGTGCTGTTGTCCCCTTTGCAGTCTCCCGCTTCATGGGCCCCACCGGCGGCATGAACATGAGCGCCCTGGGCTCGCTGGGCGACGTGAACAAGAGCCTGGCCCCTCTGCAGAGCGCACCGCGGAGGAAGCGCCGCGTCCTCTTCTCGCAGGCGCAGGTGTACGAGCTGGAGCGCCGCTTCAAGCAGCAGAAATACCTGTCGGCTCCCGAGCGGGAGCACCTGGCCAGCATGATCCACCTGACGCCCACGCAGGTGAAGATCTGGTTCCAGAACCACCGCTACAAGATGAAGCGCCAGGCCAAGGACAAGGCGGCGCAGCAGCAGCTGCAGCAGGACGGCGGGGCGTGCCAACAGCAGCAGCAGCAGCAGCAGCAGCAGCAGCAGCAACAGCAGTCACCGCGCAGGGTGGCCGTGCCCGTGCTGGTCAAGGACGGCAAGCCGTGCCAGGCGGGCACCAACGCGGCCGGGGCCGCCGGGCTCCAGGGTCACCCGCAGCAGCAGCAGGGGGCCGCGGCCGCCGCCATCACCGTGCCCGGCAGCGGGCCCGGCCTCAGCCAGCATCCCAGCCACCAGGCCAGCAGCGCCGGCCAGTCTCCGGATCTGGCCCAGCACTCGGCCAGCCCCTCGTCTCTGCACAGTCAGGTGTCCAGCTTGTCTCACCTGAACTCTTCCAGCTCGGACTACGGCGCCGCCATGTCCTGCTCCACCTTGCTATACGGCAGGACCTGGTGAAAGGATTTCGTGCCCCAAGGGCCCGCCCCGCGTCCCTCCCCCGAGCCCACCTGCGCTCAGACCGAGGGGACCCAGGGCTTCCCACGGCCCGGTCCGGTGCCCCCTGCGCTCCGGGCTCGGCCCGTCCCGGGGTGACCAGACTCAGGGCCGGGAGGCCAGAGTGCTCACCCGCCAGCCTTCTCCCTCTCTCTCTAATTCTCTTTCTTTTTTCTCTCTCTCTTGTTCTTTCTTTGTCCCTCTTTCTATCTCTCTCCTTTCTTTCTCTTCCTCTCCCTCTTTTTCTATATCTCACCTTTCAATCTCTCTCTTTTTCTCCCTCTTTTTCTATCTCTTTCTCTAGTCCTCTCTCCTCCTCTAGTTCTCTCTGTTTCTCTCCTTTTTCTATCTCTTCCTTTCTCTCTCTAGTTCTCTCTCTCCTTCTCTCTCTAGTTCTCTCCTTCTCTCTCTAGTTCTCTCTCTTTCTCTCCTTTTTCTATCTTTCTTCCTATTTCTCTCTCTAGTTCTCTCTCTCCTTCTCTCTCTAGTTCTCTCTCTTTCTCTCCTTTTTCTATCTCTCTTCCTTTTTCTCTCTCTAGTTCTCTCTCTCCTTCTCTCTCTAGTTCTCTCTTTCTCTCCTTTCTCCCTCTCTCTGGTTCTCTCTCTCCTTCCTTTCTCCCTCTTTTTCTATCTCTTTCTCACTCTCTTCTCCTCTCTCTCTTTTTCTCTCTCCCCTTTCCCCCCCACCGTCTCCCCTTTCGAGAGAAGAGGAGAGAAAACCTTGAGTTGGGGTGGGTCCGAGGAGTCCCGCCACGCACACGGACCGAAGCCCACAGACTCAAAAACCTTTCCCTTAGTCGATCCAAACGGTGGAGGCTCCCGCGTGGGAGAGCCCACGGGCCCCGGCCCGGATCTTCCCTACCCGGGCGGCCGGCGGTCTGGACTCGCTTGTAAATAGGATACGTTGCGGAAACGGGGCGCGGGGAGGGGGCGAAAGCGCTTCCCCCCAAAATCCCCGGACCCCTCCTCTCCTTCCCGCTCCGCGCCCGTCACCCCGGACCCCTCCAAGGGCAAGGGACACAGGGCCGCGGCGCTGGACCCTCGGCTTTTCTTACGTTTGATGTGAACCTGTAGCTGTACGATGCTGTCAAAGTTGGACTAAACACCTAGTTTTTAGTCACCTGTATATTTCGGTGTAAAAACCCCGCCCCCGCCGCCCCCCGCCCTGTTCGGACATTGGCAGATCCGAGCTGCTGGGGCAGCCGGCGGGATGTGCCACGTCAGTCTCTTTCTGTTGTCACTTATGTAGATATTTGGCTTAAATAGAGTCCTGAGAAGCTTCTAATAAATTATACAGATTTAAAATATTTCCTAAAAATTCCCCTTCTTTTTTTTTTTTTAGGGTCGGGGGATTTGGGGGCCGGGGTAGGCTGCGGCGGGAGAGCGACCCTTGCTTAGCCGACCGGCGGTTCGAGCAGCTGAGCGGGAGAGTGCGGAGCTAGCGAAGAACAGACGCTAAAACATTGCTTATTTTGGAGTAAACGCTGAGTCTTTAGATACAAAACCAAGAGTATTTCCCGTTGCCTTAAAAAAGTCGGAGAGCATTTTAACTAGACCCCCCTCGACCCGATTCCAACAACATTAACAACCTGTAAAGTACCGAAATGACGATGTTGAAAGCGCATGTGTGTGTGTGTGTGTGTGTGTGTGTGTGTGTGTGTTCGTATGTGTGTTGGGAGTTTGTGTCTAGGTAAATTCGGGATGTATGTGTATTCGGGGTGTGTGTGTGCGCACCTGTGTGTTCAGGAAGTGTTTTCGTTCGTGTGTGTGTGTGTGTGTGTGCGTGCGTGTTTGGGGTGTGTTTTCATTCGGGTTTTTTTGTGGGGGTGTAAGAATGCATTTCGGATGTGTGTGCATTCGGAATTTGTGTGTATCTGTGTTCTGGATTTGTTCCTGTGTGTGGTTTTTAAGGTTTGTGTCTATGCGTGTTCGGCGTTTGTGTGGATTCGGTATTTGAGTCTGTGGTTGTTAGGGGTTGGTGTCTGCGTGCGTTTTCGGGGTGGGTGTGAGGGTTCGGGATACGCGGGGAGAGGATTCAAGGTGCTCGGGGAACCCAAGATAATTTGGTCCCTGGATTTTAACCCAACCCAAAGATTTTGCTTCTAATATGTGTCACTCGTCGTGCAGTCTTAAATAGAAGGATTCGGTTGCTTGGAAGGGAAAGAACGTAAAAGCCGGTTTAGGATTTGTTCCCGGAAAACCGGGTCCTGAAAGCGACCGGGCCGCGGGGTGCTGCGGAAAGAGAGGCGGGACGGGAGTGGGAATTGCGGGAGAAAGACACGGTGGGCTTGGGCTTGGACTTCGATTTTGTCCGGAGGATTTTCCTGTTGGAGGAAAATCAGCTTCCCTAATCAAGCATAATAGTTCTCCTCTCCGGTCCTTTTTCATTCATTCAATCGTATTTACTGAGCGCTTACTGTGTGCAGAGCACTCCATCCTGGGTCCTCTACACCGAAGCGGGGCAAGAATTGGAGGCTTCTCCGTTATTCTCGTTATTTCTCTTCCTGGGTTCTCGTGGGTTCCTCCTGGGGCTTCCGAAGGAAAAGGAAAGTTACAGGCAGAGCAGGTGGATTTGAGGGCGACCTCGCTTTGATTCTTGTCTGGGCGGAGCGGGATGATTTGACTTTGGGAGGTCCGAAACCCCTCTCCAAGGCCCGGGTGGCAGGAAGCAAAACCGAACTCTGATGGGCATTTTAGGGTCGCGCACTGTGGATTACCCCCCCCCCCCCCCCGGGCTGAGCTGGACGTCTCTGGTCCCGGAGGGGCGAGAGACTGGGGGGAGGAGGTGGAAAGGCTGTCCTTGATGGTGGGAGGGGAGGAGGGGGGAAGGTGAGAGACCGGCCAAGTTACAAACCCGTTAGCTGCCGGGAGATTGGGATTCGGGATGCCGGGAAGGAGAAACGAAGGGGACGGCAGGGCTCTCGGCCGGGTTTGTATTCAATTCCAAGAAAGCCCCAACTTTCCACGCCCCTCCAAGGCGACTCTACCCCCTTTCCCGAGCTTCTTGTCTGTCGCAAACCCCAGAGATCCCGAGCAGATTTGCTGTCTCCCGGAGCTCTGCCTGGGAAGAAAGAAGGGCGGGGGGCTGGGGAAAGGGGGGTGGTGGGAGGCGGGCAGGAGATTAGATACACGGATTTATCTCCCTCAGACTAGATTTAGTTTCGATTAAATAAACTCGTTTCCACTTTAGCTGATGTCGGCTTAGTTTAAAGTCTGTTTGCTTGTTCCCCCGAAAGGTGGATTCATCTCTTTCTGTGGCTCTGAATTCCGGGCAAACAACCACGCAGGCTACATTTCCATATCAATCACCAGAATGCAAACACGCTGCTCTTTAGCGCGTTTACGGAGAGTGGCGGCGGCTGTTCTTTCCAGAACCCCGTCTACAGGGCATTTTTCTCCAAGATGGCTTTGTGGGGAGAATCGGGAGAGGCAGGTTTCTGGGAAGTCCGTCTCTTATCCAAAATGCGCGCGCTCACCTCCGTTCCCCCCCCCCCCCCCCCCCAGAATCCCAACCTCCCATCGGGAATCCTGGCGCTGCCGGAGCAGTTCCTGCCCTCGGGGCTCCAGGCCGCCTGGCATCCAGACTGGTTCCTTCCGCTCATGGGGCACCTAGAGCCCATTCCCGGCTCCCCGTCCACCCGACTGCCTTCTGCGGTGGCGGCCGAGGAAGGACCAGAATAACCCGCAGATTCCCCCCTCCTGCGGATCCACCCCCTCTCCATCCCCATCCCTCCAGCCCTCCCACATCCCTAGGCCCGGGGGTCTGAGACGCTTCCCTCCCTCCCTCCCTCCCACCGTCTCTCTCTGGTGTAAACACGAGTCTCCTCTCGAGAGCCCTGGAGTGCGGCTGGAGTGGTCCAAGGACTGGGACCAAGGACGACTTCGCCATGTTTGATGTCTGGTATCAAGAGCCCCTCGCTCCCCCAACCCCACCGCCTTCTCCCCCAGAGCAGAGGAGGCTGCGGAAGCGAGAGGTTAAAACGACGGCCCGCGGCCCAGAACCCTCTGACCCTGGCGCCAATGGGAGAAAGAGAGAGGGAGAGAGATGGGCGAGGGACAGAGACACACAGAGACACGCAGAGAGAGACAGAGCCCAAGCACTCGGCCAGGAATCAAGGCCGGGGGCCTTGAGGCCTGAAGGACCCCGAGGGGAACGGAGATGAGCCAGCGCTGCCCCTCGGTGCAATGCTAGGGGACGGGGAAGAGACCCAAGGCCGGATCTCACAAAGGGTGTCAGCTCTTGTTCTAACTAGATTTAAGGCGGAGGCCTGGACAAAAGCCGGGCCTGGGCGGTAAACACCGCAGACTCCCGATGCTTCTTAATCCTTTTATGGTTCTAGCCGGGAGGCCCTCCGGGGGCAGCGTCTGCGGATCTGGACTGGTGTGTGTGTGTGTGTGTGTTTGTGAATTTACGTGTGTATGTATGTGTGTTGGGTGGGCATCTCCCTGCGCTCGTTAGGGAGAGTCAGGTAGAGAGCTCACCCTTACAACGAACGCCTTCAGGCTCACACGCGTGTGTATGCGTGTGTACGCGTGTTTGTGTGTATGTGTGTGTTTGTGTGTATCACTTTTATCTCCAGGCGTGGGGGAGTGCCGAGGTGATCGAAGCGGTTCCGGGCAATGTGGCGATAAGGCGGAATGAGATCGGGGTATTTCGGGCTTCGCGAACCCTAGGGAGCAGGTAAGGTCCGTACTTTCTCTATTGTGTCTTTACCTGCAACGCGGCGCAAAAGAGGGAACAGTCCAAGATCCGAATCGGATTATTGCTGGAAAAGGGAAACTTTTCGTCTTTCCCCGCCCCACCCCTTCCCCGCAAAGAAAGCACGGAGCTCGGAGTGGGTTCGAGACAGATCCATCCCCACCCGTGCCCTGCTCCACCCTCAGCTGGTAAGCAGGATGGAGTTATGGAAAGCAGGTAGACGACTAGAAAAACAGGGTTACGCTGGTTCTTTTGTCATAAAAGAAATAGCCTCTGTTGGGGCTGGGGAGTTGCTTGGCCGCCCCTCCCCAGAATCTAGCAGTCTGGTGGACGCCCTCTGCTCGGAAAGGCTTTGAGCATCACCTTAAAGAAGGTGGCTATCGGGGACTTTTATCCCGGCCGGCCCGATCCGAACTGCCCCGGGGCTCCGCTTGCGTGCCAAGGTTTCGGTGTATTGGAGAGCAGTCCGAGAATTTTCCTGGGGTTCGTTTCGGATCCTTCCCTTTTGTTAGGTAGGAGTTCGGTTCGGGGGTATGATTGAGATGGAGGGAAAATCAAACCCAATTTCCGCGGGCCCGTCACTCGTCTCAAAGTCGTTTAAGGTTGGGATTTAGGGATTTTCCCGGGGTGCTTCCAGATCCCAAAGATACGAAGGCTCAGGAACTAGGAGAAACTTGCTTTTCTCTTGGAGGGGTCGCTGAGGTGGCTAAGCTCGTTCCCTCCTGTTAGTGACCTAATGCTAAAACTTCAGAGAGCTCTGGCTCTCGCGCGCACGTTCTCTCTGTCGCTCTCCCTCTTCCTCCTTGTTTTGATTTTTACTGTTTGGCCTGTTTCTTGAACCGCTCTTTGCCTTTTTATTTCTGTTTTTCAAAGAAACTTAGAATAACTGGACTTTGGTTCATTAGCCTCGGACCCAAGCAGGGTTCCCTTTCTAAATAGATTGTCGTTACTGTCGTTTTAGCCGTTATTGTGTCTCAAATAACTGTAATCAAAGCGGCTGGAGACGATGCCCCATGAGCATAATCCGCCTCCCTGTATCAGAATCCCTGATCGGAAAGTTTCAAACGCAAATTATTTACCGCTTCCAAGCCATTCCGAATCTCCTGGGCCATTCAGAACCGTTGTGGGCATTTCAGAACCTCTTCAGGCCTTCTCGGAACGTTTTTTGGGGGTGGTGCTTTTCATGCATTTTCGAACTCCCCGAGTTGCCCCGGGCCTTTTCGATTCTTTCCGAACCTCCCCGAATTTTCCCGAGCCTTTTCGAGCCTTTTTGAACCTCACCGGGCCATGAAACGGATCATACGCCCCGCAGATCGGTGTACACCCCTTTGGACTGGCTACAGAGCCGGGTTTTCTCCTTAAGAAACAGTGGCTTTCTCTGCTCCACATCGAGTTGCCGACCCTTGAGCGGGGTAGAACGCTTAGAGCAGTGCTTGTCATATAGTAAGCGCTTAACAAATGGTATTAGTAGTAGTAGTAGTAGAGGGGCTGAAAGGCATTTGCCTAATTTTCCTAGGAGAAAACTCTACTCAACGCTCCGCCTAGGATCCACGTAGAGGGCCGGAGCGGTTCCTCGGGAGAACCGGGCCCGGGCTCCCTGAGGAGATGGGCCCGGGCTCCCTGAGGAGATGGGCCCGGTGTGTCCACCAACAGAGACCAAACTCCACGGACCCTGCTTACTTGAGCGACGGGAAACCCGGGGGTCTGTCTCCCCTCTCTCTTCCCGAGCTGGCGGGACTTCAGCCTAGGAATTGCCATGTCTTTTTTCTGATCGACAGTGCAAATCCCGGAGAAATGCGTGGGAGGGATTGGAGATCGGACAGAGGATGAAAGGGGGTGGAGGATTGGTGGCAGCTAGACTGGCTGCTGGGGCGTTTCCTTAGCCGAGGCTATTGCTCAGGAAGAGTGGCGTCGATCTCCTGTCCTGCCAGCAGTCAGACCAAGCCGTAATAGTCATTCATTCAATCGTCTTTATTGAGCTCTTACTATGTGCAGAGCACTGTACTAGCGCTTGGAAAGTACAATACAGCAATAGAGGCAATCCCTTCCCACAACGGGTTTACAGTCTAGAGAAACAAGTGTGTATGCGTGGGTGTGTGGGGGGCGGCTAGCAGGGATCTGCCCGGGTGTGTGTGTAGGGGGGGGACATCTCCCCAACTTCACCACACGTCGGCTAAGGCCGTTCTCGAATTTGAGCCTGAGGGTATCAGTCGGTGGAGAGACTGTGCTTCTGAAGGAGAAGGCGGTGGGGGGCTGGGGGACGGAGGGGGGTTAATAGGGGATGGGGGGCTTCCGCCCTCTTTGGGTCCGGCTGTCCCTAACCTCACGTAGGAGGAACGGATTCTCCTTAAATGGATAGTTTAGCCCCCTCCCCACCATATACACACCCTACCCACATCATGATTCACACCCACTCACACTCACTCGAGCATCTCATTTTCACTCATTCTCATTCACACCGTCACGCGCTCTCTCTCACATATGTACTCTCACTTTGTGTCGCCCCCTCGATCCCGGTTGAGCTGCTCCCTACCCCCCCAGGCTCCCCCCCGCCCCCCGGGACATTTTCGGGATTGAGACATTAAATGGTGCCCGAGGTCAAGCTTTCATTGCAATCAGACACATAGATAAAAGCGCCAATATCTCCTGACATTGGCTCGTCTAGCATTGGCCTGGGCGATTCCTTAGGGAAGCAATTCTCCAGTCGTTACACCATCTAGAAGGAGTTGGAGTAGGTTGTATCCGAGAAGCAGCATGGCAGAGGTCGTGGGTTCTAATTCTGCCTCCATCACGTGTCTGCTGTGTGACCTTGGTCAAGTCATTTCACTTCTCTGGGCCTCAGTTACCTCATCTGTAAAATGGTGATTGAGACTGTGAGCCTCATGTGGGACAACCTGATTACCTTGTTGATTACCCCAGCGCTTAGAACGGTGTTTGACGCATAGTAAGCGCTTAAAAATGCCATAATTATTTGTGGGTGTGTGTAGCAATGATGGTGCGTGGTAATGATAATAGTTCTGGGTATGTTTCCTAATTAGAGTGTGCGTGGGAGACAGTGCGGGAGTTCTGTGTAGTGCACGTTTATGACTGTGGTTCCAGGGACTACACAAAAGATTGTGTGACGCAGTTGCGGGGCTGAGTTGGGCCGCACATGATGTAGCTCTAAATGATCAGCTGAAACACATGCAAATGACGACTCTTGCCCAGGTTCCGATATCCCCAAGAAGAGGCGGAGCTGATTTCGAGGCCGCAGACGCGAACTTTTTAAAGGCCCCGGAAGCCGGGCATTTCGGTTCCGACTGCATAATCGTCTGGGCAGACTCCAGTCTCTGGGGAAAGGGCCGAGAGCAGTGCCAGAGGAGGACCGCACAGGCTGCAGGTTGCCACTAAATATTTTCTTCTCGGCTCGGCCGGCCCATTACGCTTGTAATCGCGGTGCGGTTTTAATCTAATATTCCCTTGGAAAATACGACTTTAATTGCTGCAGAAAGAGGAGCTTTGACCGACGGCGAGACTCCCTCGTGCAGAGAAGTGAAAGATCGGTGATTGGAACAGCACTGATTGTCCTCGTCCCCCGGTTTAACAGTCGTTAATCAGAAAACCGGGCCCGTGGTGATTACGTGGGGAAAACGAATTCGATCTGAGGGAACAGAGCAGCTCCGCGGCTTGTCCACACCATAGGCCGGGACACCAAGTAACTGTCTGGAAGGAGGGGGAGACGAGGGGGAGGAAAGAGTAGGGGGAGATCCCTACTCCTAGTAGGGAAGCAATGTGGCTCAGTGGATAGAGCCCGGGTTTTGGAGTCAGAGGTCATGGGTTCAAATTCCGGCTCCATCAACTGTCAGCTGTGTGACTTTGGGCCTCAGTTACCTCATCTGTAAAAAAAATGAGGATTAAAAACTGTGAGCCCCCTGTCGGACAACCTGATCACTTTGTAACCTCCTCAGCGCTTAGAACAGTGCTTTGCACATAGTAAGCGCTTAACAAATACCATCATTATTATTATCCCTTAGAATGGTGGGGCCGAGGAGAAGAGAAACCCCACGCCAATAAGCCCCACGCAGCCTCCAGGAGAGCTGCAGGAGGGCTCCAGTTTGAAGACTTGAGTGTTCGCGTTGTCTTTGCAGCCGCTCCATGGTTCTTTGCCGGGGGATTCCTCACGGTCCCGCCGCCAGAGCTGGTCCTAGATCTCGGTCGTGGGATTTAGGAGGGGCAGGGAGAGCCCAGGACTAGTAGGGTCAGAGAGGTGGACCATCCATCCTGCCTCTTGGCCACCGGTCACGGACCCCCAGCCAGATTTCCCATCTGTCTTGGAGGCCTGGTCAGCCCAGAGCCTCGATCCGAGCTGGACCAGGGGCCGGAGAGAACACTCATCATTAGAGCCAGAACAGAAAACTGCCCCGGGGGGCGAGGAAACTGCACTCGCACCCACATATGCTCACCTGGGCTCACACAACACACCAACACGAACTCACTGTCATACAACTTCCCCCTTAACAGCACTCACATGAACCATTTCCACATACAAGAACACACATAAGCGCTTACATGAATTTTTGGCACCCCTCCACGTGTAGATAGGCACTTACTCCTCTCACCTGTACACACATGTACGGATTCCCGCAGGTATGCACACAATCGTACTTTCCAAGCGCTTAGTAAAGTGTTCTGCACACAGTAAGCGCTCAATAAATACGATTGAATGAATACGGGCACACATGCACAAGCCCACAAGCACAGACACAGGATGATATATATGTCCCCAAAGGCTTACTCATACCCACATATACCCATAAGCACGCACTCATATATAGACACATGCACGTAAAGAACAAACGCACACACACACGCACACACACATATCTATGCTAGGCCGGGAGAGGGGGAAATGGACGACAATAATACTGAGCAGGAAGATCAGGCCTTGTCCCTTCCCTAACCCCTGTCACTCCCTTATTCAACCTCGCCTCCTATCCGGATGGGGTGTGAGGGAAGGGGGAGGAGCCTCGAGGGGCTTGACAAATATTATTATTGTTGTTGTAATTCTTGTTATATTTGCTAAGCGCTTATTATGAGTCAAGAACTGTTCTAAGTGCTGGACAGACACAAGTTAATCAGTTTGGACACAGTTAGTATCCCTCTAGGGGCTCACGGTCTAAGTAGGAAGGAGTAGGATCGAGTCCCCATTTTACAGTGGAGGACACTGAGGCAAAGAAAAGTTAAGCGGCTTGCCCAAGGTCACAGAGCAAGCAATTGGCAGGGACGGGATTCGAACCCAGGTCTTCTGACTTCAGGCCCGTGCTCTTTCCACTTAGCCAGGGGGCTTTTCTCTACTCGCAGCAGGGGTGAATGTGCGAGCTGTGGGGAGGTGGGACTCGTTTAGGCGAACACGTTTAGTGGCGGGGTGCGGGGAGCGACGAAGAGGAAGCGTTTCCAGTTCCCGTTTTCTCTCCAGACAGAGAGATGGGGACAGGTAAGAAGGGGCAGGGAGACAGAGCGATTCCGGATTCTCTCCAGCCCAGCTTGGGGTGCGAAATATTTTCGCAGGGCTGTTGAATTCATTTATTCAATCGTATTTATTGAGCGCTTACTGTGTGCAGAGCACTATACTAAGAGCTTGGGAAGTACGAGTCGGCAACATATAGAGATAGTCCCTACCCAACAGCGGGCTCACAGTCTAGAAGGGGGAGACAGACAACAAAACAAAACATATTAACAAAATAAAATAAATAGAACAGTAAACATGTACAAGGAAAATAGAGTAATAAATCTGAACAAACATATATACAGGTGCTGTGGGGAGGGGAAGGAGGTAGGGCGGGGGGGATGGGGAAGGAGAGAGGAAGGAGGGGGCTCAGTGTGGGAAGGCCTCCTGGAGGAGGTGAGCTCTCAGTAGGGCTTTGAAGGGAGGAAGAGAGCTAGCTTGGCGGATGTGCAGAGGGAGGGCATTCCAGGCTGTTCTCCTCGCAGCAGGGGCCTGACCAGCCTTGGGTTTCCTGGGGTTGTTGGGGGGCGAGGGAGGATCCAGGGCACCAAGCAGGTCTGCCCCCGCCCCCAGCCAGGAACCTCAGCCTCATTTAGGTATCCTCTTTCCCCCTTCCTTTCCTTCTCTCCCCGCCCCCTTTTTTTTCTTCTCTCCTCTCCTCCCCCAATACTTGTCCTTGACCTTTCTGACCTGCGGCCGGGCCCAGCCCGATCCCGTCTCCGGGGCCCAGAACCGATTTCTTTTCTCTTCGGCTTTAGCCCTCTCCGAGGAAGGCGGGCCGGGATAGGGATTTAGATTTGCATCTCTGAGGCTCCCTGGGTGGTCTTTGTGCCGAGCTTGTAACTGTTCAAATGATTGTCCGGGAGCGTGTGGACCGGGCAGGGCAGGGTCTGGGCTAAAGGAATCGGGGCAGGGGTTGGGAAAGGAAACAGGGAAAAAGGATGAACTAGGGAGCAGGGGCACAGGTGGAAACAGAGGATAGACCCTAGCTTAGGGCCAGGAAACAGGGGCAGGAACAGAGCTAGGGGTAGAGATCAGGGGCAGAGGATTCGAACAGAACTGGGGTGGGACAAGACTGGTATCTAACTTGGAAGGGACAGAAAAATAATAATAACACTAACAAAAGTATTTGTTAAGCACTTACTATGTGCCAGGCACTGTACTAAGCACTGGGGTGAATGCAAGCAAATCAGGTTGGACACACAGTCCCTGTCCCAGGTGGGGCTCACAGTCTCAATCTCCATTTTACAGATGAAGTAATTGAGGCCCAGAGAAGTGTAGTGACTTGCCCATGGTCACACAGCAGACAAGTGGCAGAGCCAAGATTAGAACCCAGGACCACCTGACTCCCAGACTCATGCTCTATCTTCTAGGCCATGCTGCTTCAAGAAAAACTGTTCCTTCACACATCGGAAATTGTGCCCCGTGCTTTTTAATTTATTTATTTTTCTTGGTTGTCGACTTCCTGAATCCAAACCAAAGGAAAATCCCAGCAAGGCCTTTTCCCTAACAAGGGCTGAGGCCTCAGGGCCTGAGAGATGCAGTGAGGTTCAGGAATCCAGTGGGGTGGGGATATTCCATTTCTTGAAGGAGATACCCCTAGTCCCCAGTGAGGTACAGGCCCCGCTCCCTCTCTCAGTGGCCCTAGTAAACCCAGTCCTCCCTCCTTCCCTTCTTCGTCCGACCTGGGCCCCTGCTTGCTGCTACTCTGTCCAATCTTGGGGTCAGGGTCAACTGGGTGACTGTCCCATCTCATTAGCAAGTACCACCCAGTGCCGCTTGTAGAGACACTTGAAGCTTTGGAGCTTTAGAGTATCAATCACTGCAACCCAATCTTTCCTCTAGCTTCTCAGTGTTCCAAGTGGGGAGTTTCCATCAATCCCGAGTTTGGCTTTCTGGATGAGGTGCTGTCCAATGTTCAAAGAGCCCATTGTCCCATTGATTCATAGTCCATCTTTGCCCAATAGCCATCTGCAATGAAGCCAGGTGCCTACAGCTTTGAGGTGTCCATGACTGTCAGCTTCTGGGGAGTGGGAAACCAGCTATCCAACATGGTCATAGGATGGATAAGCCTACTTCGGAAATTGAGCCCATCAAATTTGCAATGTGCCTCTTCGTGACAGCCAAGCCCAGTAGTTTTGTTTTGTTTTGTCTTTTTTATGATATTTGTTAAATGCTTACTACATGCCAGGCACTGTACTAAGTGCTGGGTAGATACAAGGTAAGCAGGTTGGACATAGTCCCTGTCCCACAAGGGGCTCACAGTCTTAATTCCCATTTTACAGACAAGGTAACTGAGGCACAGAGAAGTGAAGTGATCACACTGAAGGTCACACTGAAGACAAATGGTGGGGCTGGGAATAGAACCCAGGTCGTTTTGACTTCCAGGCCTGTGATCTAACCACTAGACCACACCCCTTCTCAGTTGTGTTGACATCTGGATTTCCTAGGACTTGAGCCAGACTTGGTCTCAATGCTGCTTTTCACATACTCTCCCACCTACTAAGAGTGTGAGCCACAGGGACTGTGTCCGAACTAAGTAACTTTAACCTCCCTTAGTGCTTGGAACGATATCTGACACGCAGGAAGTGCTTCACAAATACCATTAAAAAAATCAGTTTTCTGAATCTAAAACTGGGCTGGCCCAGAATTTACCCACAGAATTTACCCCAGGGAGCAGGCAGAGTTCCTGTCCAAGGGGTCAGCAAATAGCCCCACTAAAGGGCCATTTTTCAGCTCCTGCTGGGCCACTTCTATAGCCTCTATATTCCACTAGATCACCCTGCTTTCCACGCTGCCTTCAGAGAAATCGGGAACAGGAATAGTGCCACACAAGAAAATACATTAATCCAAAGGAGACTGAGGGCTCTCAGCATTGCAGGGCCAGAAAGATCCCACACTCCTTCTCTTGGCCACAGTTATTCAGGGATTCTTAGGGCTCCGGCTTGGCTTTCCAGAACAGACAATAAACACGTCTCAGCACTGGAAGTTTCTCAACCAGCAGGGTTTCTCTCTTGAGGAAGGTGTGGAGGAATCATGGAGATGTGAATAAAGGAACCGTGTGGATGAATAAGGGTTTCTGGACCAGTTTCTGTGGCTGGACTTGGTTTATTATTACAGAAACACCCTACCTTTTTAGGTGGCCTTTAAGTCTTGAATGAACATGATGCTACACTCTCCCCTGGCAGAGAACACTGAAAGTAGATTAGCTCCTCCCTGAAAATGTCCTCTGATTCTCTCCATGTGAGGAGGGCCCCAGCCCTTCTACAGAAGAAATAATTTTGCAATTTCACCAGGGTGAGTGTCCAGAAGCCTGCCACCTCGGGAGATTTTTAGAAAGATACTAGACTTCTTTTCTAATCTGCTGGGAGTGGATTTTTAGATGGATATTAGACTTTCTAATCTGCTGGGAGGTATCTAGAAATGAGATTCTTTAAAAAACTAATTTAAAAATGTTCTAAATGACACTCTCAATCCATTGTCATAGTCATAAAGGAAGGAGAGAGACATTAGTCACCCACATTACCAAGGGGGGAAAAGCATTTAAAAATCAGGTGGCAGATTGGTGCCTTGTAATTTAAACAATGCTGAAGAGTAAACCATCCTCAGGATTCATTTAAGCAGGAAGAGGCCAGGACCTCTATAACAGAGAACCATAAAGACTTTATTGAAAAAAAATATGCAAAAAAGCTCCCATTTCATTAGCCTACAATGTACACCATTACTCCATCTCGGTACCAAGAATCAGCCCAGGAGGTTTTTACCCCAGTGCCTGAGAAAATTAAAGCCAATCTGTTTTCAATCACCCATGAACTTGGAGAAGTTTCCTGTCCGCTGGGCTGGATAACTAAAGCTACTGCAAATGCCAGCGCCACTTTGCAGTCTTGAGCAGTAGAATCTCAGAGTGGAAAAGAGTCTTCTTCTAAATGGTTATCTTCCAGGGACCACTGAGTGGAAAGAGGAGACCAGATTCTGGGAAATCTGTTGGTAATTTGACGACCATATTTCAGACCTTCAGGTGGATTCTGGGAAAGAAGCCTAATCTCTTTTACAAGCATGCGGGTCAGTGGGCAGAATTCTATCCTTATATTTTCATCAAACCTGAGGAAAAGTTGATCCCTTTTCATCCATTGGCTCCTCATTACTCAGAACATTTAAAGTCAGGGAGGGAGGCAGAAGGAGAGACAGGCAAAAAGTCAGGGATGGAAGCAAGCAGGAAAGTAGGAACAACTATATTCTTTGTGTGGGCAGAAAGTTCCCAAAACTTTCAGGGGTTGAGGGAAGGGATGAGGGAGGAGAAAGAAGGGTGAGTTAGTTTTAAATGCCAGTCCTTCATTTCCAGGGGAAATTAAAAGCACAATCCATTTAACACCCTTCATTTCCTCCACACCCTTAAACATCCTGAAACATTCCCTTGTCCCTCAATATTTAGGACTGTATAGGTCAAATCCAGGAGCTGGCACCTTTTCCACTCATTCAGAAAGCTGCAGTCACCTTGGCTACTCACCTTGGTGATCTTTTTTTCCCCCTTAGGCTATTTGTTAAGCACTTTCTATGTTTCAGGCACTGTACGAGGCAATGAGGTAGATACAAGTTAATCAGGCTGGACACAGTCCATGTCTCACATGGGGCTCACAGTCTGAATTCCCATTTGCAATTGAGGTAACTGAGGCACAAAGAAGTTGTCATCTGCCCAAGATCATGCAGCTGATGAGACCTTTTCCTTAATGATGCTGGTGGCCACTCAATTTTTTTTAATGGTACTTGTTTAGCATTTACTATGTGCTGGCCACTGTTCTAAGCACTGGGGGAGATAGATCAAAATCTGCTTGGACACAATCCCTGTTCCACATTGGACTCCCACTCTTAATCCCCATTTTACAGATGAGGTAATTGAGGCACTGAGAAGTTCAGTGACTAAATTCACATAGCAGACAAGTGGTGGAGCAGGAATAGAACCCAGGTCCTCTGATTACCAGGCCCATGCTCTTTCCTCTAGGCCATATCAAGGATTCCTAAAGAATCACTTCCCTAGTAGTGGGTTGTCAATTGTGGCAAGAATCTCCACTGAGGCTCCAATTTGCTCTTCTGCCCCAGGCTTAGGGGCTTCTCAAAAGCCTTCTCAAGCATAGGTTCAGGATGCTGTTTTCCCCTCTATACTATAAGCTCGCTGTGTACAGTAATGTATCTACCAACCCCCTTGTATTGTACTCTCCCAAAAGTTCAATACAGTGCTCTGCACACAGTAAGTGCTCAACAAATATCACTGATTGATTGGTTGATTCTGGTTTCTATACTTGTCCTTTGCCACCGCTTGGGTTTGCCCAAGAAGTCAGACATACCTCAGCCTACCTACGCCTTGGGCTATGAGAGGATCAGCAAGATCGACTGAGAGTCAAAGGATTGGGTAACCTTCAGGAATAGTTATCAAGGGAGGTCTGCAATTAACCATCAGAAACAATCCTCTGCCCATCCTCTGACTGAGTAGCAGAATTTCCAAGCCTTCTCCTTTTCTCCAGCACCACTCTACTGAGGGGTTGCAGGAAGCAAGAATGAACAAATGAAAACATTCTGCCCCAGAATTTGGGGGTCATGAGGCTGAAGCTTTGACTTGGTGAGTGTGGGAGCAGATCAGATTGGAAAAATATTCCCCAAACCCCATTAACATTAAACAATGAGGAGGGGCAGAGAATTGCTGAGGAAGGTCGCTTTTGGGCCCCACTGCATCTCAATTCTGTTCTTTTAAACTATAAGTGTGTCACTTTGGCACTAGCCATGGAGAGAGGGAGTTGATGTCATTTCATGCTTCGGCTTAGAAGCATGCTCATAACCTGAGTGGATAGGGGGCAGGGAGGGAGGGGAAGCCCCGGAGTGGGAAATCCTCAAACAATTAATCAATTAATTATATTTATAATTTATATATATATATATATATATATATATATATATATATATATATATATATATATAGCTTAAAGCAGTCAGGATTGAATTTTTTGCTAACCTGTCCCTCCTTCACACAGCCCAGGAGAACTATCCAACTCCTGTCTTCCCCAGGTTCCAGGGAGGGGAAAAAGGATCAGATAATTAAACCAGAGAGGAGATTAAATCACGACTCCTCCATTGCATCTGATGGGAATTGAGTACACAAACGAGAGGGAGAAACAACCTAAGACAGCTAAGGAAAAAAAAACAAAAACAAATGGGAGAGTGATTAGTTCTCTTGACCTGTCGGTGTTTGGAGTAAAACCAGAGCTCAGTGGGCTATCCTTCCTCTTCGGCTTTGGCCAGGGCTTAGCAGAACCCCTGTGGATATCAGTCGTAGAAGGAACTTACCTCTCGAAAACTTCTCCAGAAATGGAAACTAGGATTGCTATAGGTAAGGTCTTTAAGAAAGTCGTGTCTGATCCTGATTGCATTGCATCTACCACAGCGCTTGGCACAGTGCTTGCTTGGCACGTAGTAAGCATTTAAATATTATTACTATTATTATTTATTGGGTCCAGAAGTGATTTTTTGCTGGCTGAGCAGCAAAGAAAGCCGGTGAATTAATTTCCTTCCCTATGTTCTTCCTATGGATGGGAGGGATTACTAAACGATTAAGTTGTTTGCTTGAATACAGCCAAGGAGAGCTTTGATGTCGGTTACCTTACTCGAGACTCGGAAGTCAACGGTTCTTCTGGATTTCTACGTCTCACAGCATTGATATACTAACTCGCATTACGAGGGAGGATTAGAAATAGTTGAAGGTGAGAATCCAAATTTGATATTAAAGGTCAAATGAGGTTTTTCTCTCCTGGATTCCTCCCCAAAGCACACGTCCGAGGAGAGTTGCACAAGACGATTGAGAAAGAGTGGCTTCTGGGTAAACACATCCCTCTCTTTCCTCCCTCTCCCTTCTCCTCCTCCCTCCTCTTTACCACCCATTCACCCTCTGGACAGGCTTTGCAGGGGGAGGTCAGCGCCTTTGCCCTCATTTTCCAGTTACCACCACCCCCACCCCCACCCCCTTTCCACACAACACATACATACACACACGCGGACCAAGACGCATTAAGTATAGGTGCAAGAGACCCCTTGCTGCAAAGTCCGGCTGGGGGAAACGAGGCAGGTATAAGAGTCCTACCAACCCAACCCCCTTCTCCGTGTTAGATTTAGTACTGCTTGGGGAAGAAAAATCCTATTATTTAATGTTCTTTTTTTTTTCACTTAAGGGCCTTGTTTACCTAAGTTCCACATGGCTTCCAGTTCCCGGGGAGTTCCTCTAGCTTGTACCTCCGGTACATTTCGGCAGTTACCGAGCTCAGAGACAGGCCGCGGTCTCTGGGCAAATCAGAGCGCTCTTAATGGATGGCATGTGGGAAGTTGATGAAAATTCATGACTTCTCCCTGTTAGTGCTACTTGAGTTTAAATCGCCAGAGAAAGGTGAGTGCAATGAATTTGATTTAATACGTTTCATCCTGGAACCCTTCCCCCCCCAACCTCGTCTCCGGCTGGCTGGGAAGCATTTCTGTCTCACCCTTTGCTGGCGGCGGCAGAAGATGCCAAATGAACCGCGGAGGCGAAATTGCTTTTCTGAAATCCCACCTCCAAGCCCGCCTGGGTTTAGAACTTTAAAGCGGGGATTTCAGGGGGCGCAGACGGTACAAACTAGCCGGGAAAGGCCACAAGGGGGCCGTGGATTACCCGATTGAGGAATACTTTCTTATCAAATCTCTTCCTTCAACATGGAAACGCGGCATTCCCAGGAAAACGTTTAGGTGGGGGGAGGGAAAAAATGTCAGCGGGCTCCGATCTTGAGATCAGCTGTTTTTAAGTTAAAGTCTATTCACTGCGCAGTGTGGGGAAGCCTGTTCCGATTGGGAGCACGACTGTTTCTCCCTGAATCAGGTCGATTAACCCGGGGATGTTCTGCCCCGATTTACGCACCAGCGCGCCATCTGATACTCTTAGAATCCATTTCCCTCAGGCTTGATACAGGACTGAACTGGAAATACACAGTTGAACCACCAAAAACAGGGCGACTTCCAATCACTCTCTCCGATAAGCTGTTTTTTATTCATTGATGTGCAAAGAAGGTCCTGAAAGGCGTCAGCGAGGCGGTCGATTTAGTTCTCGTGGTGTTTTTCTACTTCGATAGCTTCCACCTGAGTGTTGCGACGAGAAAACACTTTGTTGACTATAACACAAATAATATGTATAATATATATATATATCTTCAATTTGGTTTATTGAAATATTTAGGTAGGCAGAAGATAACTGTCTTTCTAGACTGTCAAGCCATTATTATTGTGAAAAGCTCCATTTAATGCATTACAAATAATGAAGTGCTACATTATAATAATTGTGTTCATATTAGCTGAATCCTGGGCCGTTACCTACCCTAAAACCCTTACCATGCCTAATGTGTTTTAAAGAATAAGCAACATTTTATTCTCTTCTCTTCCTACAGTGCTTTGATCCAGGCAAAATGCAGTTGTATGCGTTTCAGGTCATGTATTTTGCAGGGAGAAATCCTGCAGGGTAACTAGGATTTCTCGGTGAAGCTGTTGATTAGAGTTTGTCAGCAGGTATTTACTCTGCTCTTCTCCGAACCCCGTTTTTCAGCATCGGCTTTGTCGCATTGTTTCTTATATTTAAAGTAGAATGTGTTTCCCACTGCCGCTCCGGGGAGATTGAGCGGCTTCAAAAGCTCCGTGAGAGGATTGGTTGTGCAAAAATATATTTAACTCGGAGACCAGGAATAGAGATCTCGACGGCCGCTAGTCAAAAACAGAATAAATGAAAAGCATATTCGCCCCTGCAGTTGGCAATGCCTTTTAGAGGAGGAGGGTCTTTATCACTTTGGCGTTTCTGGTCAAGTGTGGAGCGTGGCAAGCGACTCCTCCGCGTTGTGCAGGGCGAAGGAGAGAGAATATAGGGGAAACTTACAGAACGCCCAGCTGAAAAGCTGGACTCCTGTTTTACTCGGGCGAACTCCCATTTTTGCGGGAAGTTTCCTGCGGCCTAAAATGGCCGATTGAGGTTTCTTTTCTGCTCATCCTAACTACCCCACGGCGCCCCGCCCAGGGAACCCCGAGTCCCATCTTCGTTTCTGTGCGCCACGTTCTCCTAGAGCGCGCTAGGGATTCTCCTTCCCCAAGTTTGCAGGAGGCAGCTTTAAATCGGGACTGCGTGGCAAATGGCTATCTTAAAGTAGAACCCCCCCACCCCTCGACCCAATTGGAAACGAGCAGCCCGCCGAGGTCTCTGACTCCCTTTCCTTTTCTAAAGAGCGGGAAAAGCCAGGAAAATCATCGTTCTGGAATCTTAAGTTTGATGGCCTGGGGCATCTCTGTCCGGGCTAGTGGTTCTGGTGTCTGACCTCTAGCTTGGCTTTCCATCCTGCCTGCAGCCGTGGCTTCGGGTCATGGCGCATTCCGAAGGCGAATAACTTAAAAGAAAAAAGTCTCTGGATCAAAATAACTGATCTGAAGGATCTAGACCCCCCATTTCTGCCGGCTAGTAATTTCCCGGCAATTCTTATAAATGGCCCGGGGACCTTCAATAAGTGCAATATTCGTTCGCCAAAGGAGCAACAACAAACGGATCGCTCTAAACCTGTTGTGTTGATGGTCTAGGGAAAGACACAGGTAGAGGCGGTTATCGGCTTCCACCTTCAGCTGAGCCGTGTCTATTTCTCTGTCTCAAACATTTTTTTTGCGCGGGGGGGGGGGGCGGACAGGAAAGATTGCTCGGTTTCAGGACATAGACACCTTCTATAGCGCTGGAAAAGTTGGGAGAAAATCAGTGAAGTAGCTTGTAAGTAGAACACGGTTCAAAGTATGTATTTTGGTGAATATTTTTTTCCTAGATTTTTGGAAATTGGAGAAAAAAACCGTACAGATTAAACATATACCTAGTCCTAGATGGAGAAAGTTTTGTGGCCTCGCGGGAAAAAAATGTTGAAATGAAGCGCCAAGTAATTTAACTTTTCCCTTCTGTCGCGGGGTTCGTCCTAAAAGACACTTGGGGGTTGGGTGAGAGAGTTGAGCGGCATTAGGGTACGCCTGTGGAAGAGTTTCGGGCAAGAATCTTCGGATGCGATTTAAGAGCGACAGTCACACAGCCGCAATTCAAGGGCTTTGTGTTTCGTTTCAAGCAGTCCAAACCGCGTAAAACCGAAATCGCCGAAGCTGAAGAGCCTTGCAACGGAAGCTCAGGCCCTGACTCCTTTCCCCGGCCCGTGATCCAGTCCTGCAGGTTCGCCAATGCTCAGGGAGAACCGGGCGGGTTCTCGTTTTTCTCGTTTTTGAGGTGTATTTCGTTTCGCAGCTTTGACAGACCGCCAGGGCAGGGCAATATTCCACCGTGGGCGGAATATTGTACGATAAATCATTTAAGTGACGTTGGTCGGATTTCGGAACCCGGCATATTTAGGCCTTTTTTGTTGTTGTTGTTGTTACAGGATGCAATAAAGCTGTAAAGCTCACTATGACGTCTCTATTATGCTTCCTGATACAAAATGTTATTGAAATGTTCTGCTGTTTGAAATAGTTTGACTCCCTAACTAAAGTCCTTTCTCCGTTGCAAATGTTTATCCCTCCTCCCCAGCTTTGCCCCTCAGTCCAGTTATATTGGGTAGCCGATAGAGGAATTCGTTTACTAAGAGCTGTTAACCAAATCCAAAGGAATACACGGTATTTTTAAACGTTTAACGGACTGGTGAACTCACTGTTCGTTCCGCTTCAGTCCATCTTCTCGGGGGTTCTGGAACTGGACAGAACCAGGGGGAGCCTAGAAGATGGGATGGAAAAGCCCCAAAGGAAGTGTTACGGAAGATGATATTTGTCATCATTGGATCGGCATGCATAAATTAGCTGTATAAAAGGCAGCAGGGAGAGGAACAAAGCTGGCGCAGCGGATCCTGAAAGTCTGAATGAACTAAATGGGGAAAAACATAAAATCATTCTGCTTAAACTCGTTCCCGAATAAAAGGAGAAACGCTTTTGTTAAATATGCTGAATGTGATTATCAAGCGAAAATGTTTCTCCCAGACAAGCTATGAATAAAACATGCGTTTGAGCATTAGGTAAACAAACAATAAATGAATGAGTTCAGTTGCAACATCGTAATATTTTATTTAGAAAACATATATAATCATATTTGTATTGGCCATCCAAAACTGAATTGCTGACTTCTTTTGAGAAAATCAGAACGATTCACTGAACTCTCCTTGCGGATAAAGATGGCTTTTGCTTTAAACATTTTTTTCCTCCTTTCTGAAAGAAACCGCTTTCTTTTGATCCCTGCTGCATCAAGCTCCTGAGCTAAACCAACAAGTACAGTTTCTTGAGAAAATAAATGTTGAAGAAACATTGAAAAAGACACCTGCCGGAGCCCATTTTTCTATTGGATCGTTTATATTTACAGGTCCCAGTTTTTGTAAAACAAACGCCTTACGGGGGTTGCGGGTGAATTCTGGCAAAATATGAGAAGAGTTGGGCAAAATAAGATAGGAGAGGGATAAGATGATATGTATAATTAGCAGAACTACGAGAATCAGATTAAGTTCTTTTCATTAGCGTGGCATCTTTCCCCATGAAATATGACTGAGAAGAAGCCATTTACAATGGGAAAAGAAAACAACAGAATGAATTTCCTCTGTTGGTGTTTAAGACAGTTAAACGGAAAATGGAGGGAAGAACTCTCTTTAGATGATATCACTTAATTAAGTAAAGCACCCTAATCAGAGTCTCCTCCAATTGTAATGACTGTAGGGAGTCAAGTACAATTCTGTCTATATTAGCCAATTTGACTGCAATGATTTATTGATATTTATTTTAGAATTACAACACAAAAGCAATAAACCAGGAGAAGCGGTAAAATGCCATCCCTTGCTTTGTAGGCCGCCACAATTGTATACCAAACGAATCCCTTGCTTTTCCGGGGCCGAACTCGGGACAGACTCGCCTATGGACGCTTCCACTGAAGACACCCGGCATTTCTACCTATGTAGTGCAACTTTCCTCTCCGCTTGAGCGAGAGTTTGTTCAATCGCTGGCTCACTTTCCCCTGAGCGAGTTCCCGCGGTTCCGAGCCCGAGAACCTGCTGCTTTCAGAAATGACCCTAGGCGGGGTTCGACGCCCCCTCCCCCCCAATTCCCCTTAAAAATCCTGTCTCCTCGAATGGGAGAGGTGTTTGGAGAAGAAAGGTAAACACGTCTTGTAGCCTACAGACGCTAGCTGCACGCCAAGGTGAGCACAGCAGAAACCTGTTTATCTGAAACGTCTCTGATGACTCTAAACCCTTTGTATAATTCAGGGGAGAGACTGGCTAAGAGGATCCCACCAATAGTCCTACCCGACGATGTTCTGCGTGGGGAAACTGGCTCCCAGAATTCAGTAAATTGTATTTACTGAGCACTTACTATGTGCAGAGCACTGTACTATGCGCTTGGAGAGTACAACAGAATTAACCTGTCTGCTGATTAGTAGACACGTTTCCCTGCTCATGACCTGCTTTGTCTGAAATAGGCAGGGAATGTGTCTACCAACTCTGTTATATTTGTAGTCTCCCAAGCATTTAGTACAGTGCTGTGCACACAGCAAGCACTAAATAAATACGATTGATTGATTGATTGATTAGTTGTTCCAACGTGAAGAGGATGGGCATGGAGGGTGCATGGGCTTGGGGAGAGGATTAAAAAAAACACAAAAACACCATGGCTTGGTAGTTCATCTACATCTGGTCTGCCCAGAAAACTTCATTTAGACTTTGGGAGATGATGTGTCTAAGAGGAGGGTATTGCTGTCTTCAAACAATGACCAAAATCCTGCACTTGAGCAGAATTAGGAGATCAGGCCCTGAGCTTATAATATCCAAAAATATTTCCATCTTTTGTCATAGTTCTAACTTGGAAAAAGCCCATTTCATTCTATGTGGCAGTTGGAAGTGCTCATCTTCTCCTTAAACCAGGTTTTTGGAATACCTGGAGCCCAAGGCCAATTGGAAAACAACACCAGGCAGACCAGATGGCAAAGACATTGGGGCCACACAGGACCATCTTGAAGGGCACAGTTTAAGTTGGCATGTTAGTGGCATACCACTCTTTAGGGCACACCACACACACTGAGAATTCAGTATTCCTTTTCCCAAGTTGAGGGGCAGCAGCCTGTATTAATAAGAAGCAACATGGCCTGGTAGAAGTAGCACTGCCTGGGATTCAGAGGACCTGGGTTCTAATCCTGGTTCTGCACTTTTTTGCTGGGTGATCTTGAGCAAGTCATTTCATTTTTCTATGCCTCAGTTACCTCACCTATAAAATGAGGATTGAATCTGTGAGCCCATGTGAGACATGAACTATGTCCAATTTGATTATCTTGTATCTACCCCCATTGCTTAGTTCAGTGCCTGGCACATAGTATGCACTTAACAAATACCACAAAAAAGTTCCCTCCTTAATGGAATGCTCTTGGAAACATTAGCTAAGTAAGCTAATGAGAAACAGCAGAGTCGAGTGGAAAGAGCACAGGCCTAGGAGTCAGAGGACCTGAGTTTTAATACTGCTCTATCGCTTGCTGTGTGACCTTGGACAAGTCACTTAACTTCTCTGTGCCTCAGTTACCTTATCTGTAAAAAGAAGATTCAGTACTTGTTCTCCCTCTTACTTGGACTGTGAGCCCCCTGTGGGACAGGGACTGTGTCCAATCTGATAAACTTGTAGCTACCCCAGTGCTTGAGTGCTTGACACATAATAAGAACAAAACAAATGCCATAAAAAGGAAAGGGTTTCCCCATTTCTATTACAGAAGTAGTAATTGTATTCACTGAGCTTTCTCTAGGTGCAATGCATTGTGCTAAGCACTTGGGAAAGTGCAACCAAAGCACAATGTATGTTCCCTGCCACAAGTTGTTTATGCTCTGCAGAGCCAATTGTCCTGCAAAGCCAATTGGTTCGAATGATTTTTCCTCATTTCTGGTGGTGAATGTCACCCAGTCGGTGCAGTGTAGCCTGTTTCAGTTCTGGGATGTTGGAGGACCCGAACTCTAGTTCCTAGCTCTTCCACTTGCCTGCTGTGTGACTTTGGGCCAGTCACTTGACCTCTTCATGCCTCAGTCATTCCACCTGCAAAATGGGGATAACAGCACCTGCTCTTCGCCATTTCAAGAGGGATGGCATGAGGACAAAAATGATAAAGTATTTGGGAATGAAAACACTTTATAAAATCAGGGTTTTTTTAAAATCTCTTCAATACTAAGGGGATAAAGTTATGGAATGGGAGTTCTTGGGTTTTCCAATTCATTCTTCAGATATTAGTATAGTGCTCTGCATACAGTAAGCACTCAAATACAATCGAATGGATGAATAATCCCATTTTCTGACCTTTCATGGGACCTGCACCCCAGCCTAGGGAAGTCAGACTTAACCTCCAACCCTGTTGTTTCTGCTTCCGCTACCTGGCTTCCCCCACCCCTGAGAAGCCCAGGCTCCTTGTCCAAAGGACATCAGTCATCAGAGAGGAAAACACCATGGAGTCTGGAAACACACACATGCTTCACCTGGAACATGAACCCAGTCAGTCCTGCATGGTGGAAACTCAAACTCAGATTGGGCTTGCTAGTTGGACCCTAGTCAGTATCCTTTGGTGCAGCCCAAAGGCATCTTCCATCACACTTTACCTGGCAGTGAGGGTGATTCTTAAGCTTCCTGGTCCTCTTCTGCAGGTCTTCTGGTTACTTCCACCATGGCCCAATGGAGCTCTGGCCACAGGGGACTTCCAGTCCCTAATGGCTTTACCTTCCCTGGGCAGGCCCCTCAATGGTTTACTTTGTGGCCTGAGTTGAAATTTTGGTCGGGTGCCCCTTGCAGCCTACATACCTGCTCATCACTTACCCTCTAGAATCTAAGCTCCATGCATTCTCCCAAGTGTTTAGTCCAGTGCTCTGCACAGTGTAAGTGTTAAATTAATTTCATTGATTGATTTTTGCCTCCAAATATTTCAGGAAGAACGAGACCCAAATCTGAGAGAGACTGCGTGGAAGAGAGTGATACAGGCTGGAAGCTTGAGTTCAGACTTGGGCTTATCCCTCCAATGGGCTGAGTCTTCTCACAGATACAAGAGACTTATATAATAATAATAATAATAATAATAATAATAATAATAATAATTTTGGTATTAAGCACTTACTATGTGCAAAGCACTGTTCTAAGTGCTGGGGAGGATACAAGGTGATCAGGTTGCCCCATGTGGGGCTCACAATCTTAATCCCCATTTTACAGATGAGGTAACTGAGGCACAGAGAAGTTAAGTGACTTGCCAAAGTCACACAGCTGACAAGCAGTTGAGCTGGGATTTGAATCCATGACCTCTGACTCCCAAGCCTGTGCTCTTTCCACTGAGCCACACTGCTTCTCTTGACTGGTATCTCTGGAGAAGAAGCTCACCATCTCTCTTTCTTTAGAGAGGAAGATCACTGTCTCTCTGAGTCTCTGGAGAGGAAGATCTCCCTCCAGATACAGAGGTCTGTATCACTGGAGAGAAAGAGGGCCGATTTTCTATGTCTTTGGTTAAGAAGATTGCTTTCTATCTCTGTCTTTAGAGAGGAAGAGCTCTACCTTTGCCTGGAGAGATAGATTGCTGTCTCTCCTGGTTTCCGGTATCTTCCACAAGTCCTGTAAATTTAAGCAGCATCTTGTATCTAGTATCTAATAGGAAGCCTACCGAGGCCATTGTCAAAGATGCCCAAAATGGATGATGGATGGGATGGGTGGGATGGGTGGGATGGGGTGGAAGGTGATAGGTGGGAGATCATGGGGGGTAAAGAGAAGTGGGGTTAGGGAACCCTGCATTGTGGGACACAGCTGATAACTTTCAAATCAACAGCTTGTCTGCCAACCAGCTCATTTCTGGAACTACAAGTTGTTCTCTTAATTTTTGCTATAATCCCTGAGCTCTGGGGTGCTGCCGGTGAGGTTCCCAAAGCTGGCAATGTAAGGCCTGGGTACAACATTCTGGGTCAATGTAGGGGGATCCCCAAAAGACACTCATTTTCTGCCTCTTATTTTGAGTTAGGTTCAAATTATATTAGACCATCCTCTTCTGAGCATCTATTATAATGAAGGGTTTAATTCTGAGGCAGAGAGAAACTCCATTTCAGAAATGTGTTTCCTTCATTCCCAAAAGCAGGGACCTTGAGGTAGGAACAGTCTGGGCTTGCATACAGCATTCATTTGTGTTGTGAAGGTAATGCATCTAGTACAGTGATTATAATAATGATTTTGGTGTTAAGCATTTAGTATGTGCCAAGCAGTGAAGTAGATTCCAGATAACCAGTTGGACACAGACCTTGTCCCATATCGGGCTCAATCAATCAATCATATTTATTCAGCGATTTCTGTGTGCAGATTACTGTACTAAGCACTTGGGGGAGCGCAGTATAACAGAGTTGGTAGACACATTCCCTGCCCACAATGAGCTTACAATCTAGAGGACAAGCTTACAGTCTCGAGGTTTGTAAGGACTTCACAGTCTAAGTGGAGTGTATAAACAATAATAATAATGATAGCATTTATTAAGCACTTACTGTGTGCAAAGCACTGTTCTAAGCACTGGGGAGGTTACAAGGTGATCAGGTTGTCCCACGGGGGGCTCACAGTCTTCATCCCCATTTTACAGATGAGGGAACTGATGCCCAGAGAAGTGAAGTGACTTGTCCAAAGTCACACAGCTGGCAATTGATAGAGCCAGGATAAAGTCATTTCTACCCATTTGCAGATGAGAAAAATTGAGGCACAGAGAAGTTAAGTGTCTTGTTCACACAGCAGGCAATTGGCAGATCCAGGATTAGAACTCAGGCTTTCTGACTCTAAGGCCCACGCTCTTTCTGTTTAGATCTTAATGCTTCCCTATAGGAAATCCTTAATAAGGGCTATCGTTATTAATGCAGTAAAAGTGGCAGCTGGCAATGGAGGAATAGCCAACACAGAAATAGTGATTTGCACATAGTAAGCGCTTAATAAATACCATTATTATTATTATTATTATTATTAAATAGCTATCTAGGATAGGGAAGGGTTAACCTCCAGGCTGGAGTGAGGTTTGGGGATTTTCATTTCATTCATTCATTCATTCAATCGCATTTATTGAGCACTTGCTGTGTGCAGAGCACTGTACTAAGCGCTTGGGAAGTACAAGTTGGCAACACATAGAGACGGTCCCTACCCAACAGTGGGCTCACAGTCTAGAAAGGGGAGACAGAGAACAAAACCAAACACATTAACAGAATAAAATAAATAGAATAAATATGTACAAATAAAATAGAGTAATAAATATGTACAAACATATATACATATGTACAGGTGCTGTGGTGAGGGGAAGGAGGGGGAGAGAGCCTTGCTTGGATTTATGCACAGTGTTTCCATCTCTTCTCCTGAGGCTGGGAGACGATTTCTCGGACCGATAACTTGTTGATCTTTAACTCTGGGCTTTTCTGAGTGCAAAGCCTCGGTGTGGGAAGGGTGAAGGGGAATTTCACCCCCGCCCCCAGATCTGGCAAAGCTGGAGAATTCAATCCTGGTCTAGCAAACACACAAGGGTCTGACCCAGCGTCGGTCTGTCAGAGAAGCTGCCAACCACCCAGCCGTCTGGAAAAAAGCTCTTCCCCGAGTGTTTTCACTCAGCCTGAGAGCTTTTGAAATCGGAGAGGGAGAGGGGCCAGCTGCACGGAACTTTCTCTGTGCCAGTCCCAGGTCATGGTTCCAAAGTAGGATGCCACATCAGGCTCTCTTCTCCTGGGAGTCAAATTTGCCAGTTTGTTGTGGCCCTAGTCCAAGGGTGGGTTTTAGCTTTCCTGAGAGTGTGTAGGTCAGTTTAAGACGTGTGTGTGTGTGTGTGTGTGTGTGTGTGAGAGAGAGAGAGAGAGAGAGAGAGAGAGAGAGAGAGAGAAAGAGAGAGCGAGCACATTTCTGGATGCTCCTTTTTAAGGGCTATTTGTGTGCCGGTGGGAAATCTATGCATGTGTGGATGTGTGAATATGTGAGAATAAATAGGTGAGAAGCAGCTTGGCCTAGTGGATTAAGCACAGGTCTGGAAGTCAAAAGGACCTGGGTTCTACTCCTGGATCCTCCACTTGTCTGCTGTGTGACCCTGGGCAAGTCACTTAACTTCTCTGTGCCTTGGTTCCCTCATCTATAAAATGGGGATTAAGACTCTAAGCCCCATGTGGGACATGGACTGTGTCCAACCTGATTAGCTTGTACCTACCCCAGTGCTCAATACAGTGCCTGGCACATAGTAAGTGCTTAACATATACTGTAGGAAGCAGAGAAGAAGAAGGCTGGCATGTTTGGTGGGAGATGGACAGACTGGGGGAAATTTCACTGGTATTACACTTCATCCCAACTGAAGGTCAATGTAGCTGTTGTATCCATTCTTCTAAGTGCCTGGGAAACTTGGACCTAATACAAAGGAATTCATTTGGATCCTTGAGCAGGTTTATGAGCATTAAAATCACTCCCCTCTCCTGACTACCAACACAGTGTGGATGATTTCCAAGTCTACCTCTTACTGCTACTTCTCCTCCATTCCGTAATTCACATTTCCTCCTGCCTCCAGGTGGAATGTCTGTCTCCCCCTTAATGTTTGCCTCCCCATTAAGACTATAAACTCCTTATGGACAGGAAACGTGTTTACCAATCCTGGATGGATGACAGGCTAACACCTTAATATGGCTATCATTCACTCCCTCAGGGAACTCATCTTCAATGACTTCAACTGCCAACTGAATCAAATCGGTCTTACAAGCTCCAGTCGCTCATATTCTCTACAGGCTTCCATTTCCATTAGTCTCCAGGACATCTCTATATGAATGTCCTGCCAGCATCTTCATTGAGCACAATGTGTCTAAAACTGAACTTACCCTCACTCCTAAATCTACTCCTCCACCCATCTTTCCCATCAGAGTCAACAGCACTATTATCCTCACTGTCCCAGGTGTCAGCAATCTTGGTTTCATACTTGACATCTTGCTTTCTTTCAAATTTTACATGGCCTGTCACTAAACCCTGTTAGTTATTCCTTCACTACATCCCCTGTAGTCACCCTTTTTTCTCCAACTACATAGCCACCATCCTAGTCTAGGAGCCCCTCATATCCCACCAGACTATTATAATTGCCTTCTCATTGGTCTCTAGTATTTTCTTCTTCCAGTTCATACTTCACTCTGGTGCCTGGATCATTTTTCTAAAATGTTGTTTTGCATTCATCTCTTGGCTCCCCTAAAACCTCCATTGCACTCTGCATCAAGTAGAAACTCCTTCCCAAAAGCTTTAAGATTATGAGCCCCATGTGGGACATGGACTGCGTCCAACCTGATTAACTTGTATATACCGTAGTGCTTAGTACAGTGCCTGACACATAGTAGGAGCTTAACAAACACCATCATCATCATCATCATCATCATCTTCAGGCTGAGCACCTTTGGGGCTAGCTGTGGGGCAGCACTGAGAGCAGATAAAAGAAACACCATATTCTGGCCCCAAAAGTCAGGCAGAGAGTGTGAATCTTCCTCGGGGATTCCCTTTGGCCCTCTTCTTCGACATGGAATGCTCTTGGGTTTTTAAAATCCACTCAGTTTCTCTGATTTCCATCTTCACTTTACATTAATCACATGTAAAACACATTGTGTTGGGCTGGCTAGGACAATCTCTCTGCTGGGTGACTTTGGGCAAGTCACTTCCCTTCTCTGCCTCAGTTATCACCTTTGAAAAATGGGGATCAAGACTGTGAGCCCCATGTGGGACACGGAGTGTATCTGGCCTGATTAGCTTGTATATTCTGCAGTGCTTAGAACAATGTCTGGCACATAGTAAGTACTTAACAGATACCGCAGAAAAAAGCCATAGGGGAAATTCTGGGAAGCCTTGAGATTTACACCTCAGAGCCCTGCTCTCAGTGGAAACTATGTTGCCTAGAAGGTCAATCTCTCATCTGATGGCATTAATAGGAGAGCAGATATTTTAAGAGGGTGGAATTGAGCAAAGAAGAGGGAACTAGAAAAGTTTATAAAAAGCCCAGATCCAGAAAGTAAACCCCAAAGTGCATGGTTTACCAGAAACAGCATGTTCTAGTGGGAGCAGTGTTGCCTAGTGGAAAGAGGAGGGGCCTGAGAGTAAGGGGACCTGGATTTTAATATTGGCTCTGTCATTTGGCACCTGTATGAACCTGGGAAAGACACTGTGCTTCTCGGTGCCTCAGTGTCCTCATCTATAAAATGGGGATTCAACATCTGTTCTCTCTCCTACTTATACTTTGAGCCTCATGTGGGACAGGGACTGTGTCCACTCTGATTATCTTGCATCTAATCCAGTAATCAGAACAGTTCTTGGCACACAGTAAGCACTTAATGTGTTCTGCAATCATTAATAATAATAATAATAATGATGGTGGTATTTGTTAAGCGCTTACTATGTGCAAAGCACTGCTCTAAGTGCTGGGGGGATACAAGGTGATCAGGTTGTCCCACGTGAGGCTCACAATCTTAATCCCCATTTTACAGATGATGGAACTGAGGCCCAGAGAAGTTGTGACTTGCTCAAAGTCACACAGCTGACAGCTGGTGGAGCTGGGATTTGAATCCATGACCTCTGACTCCAAAGCCTGGGCTCTTTCCACAGAGCCATGCTGCTTCTCTCTTATTATTATTATTACGGTTTGCGTGCTGGGCCTTCCATACCTGTCTTGTGCTGGTATTTCTTTGCTTTCTTCCCCCCTTTAGACTGTAAGCTTCTTTGTGGGCAGGGAATGTGTCTACCAACTCTGTTTTATTGTACTCTCCCAAGCGCTTAGTATGGTGCTCTGTACACAGTAAGAACTTAATAAATAACACTGATTGATTGCCTTTTCTCGATGTCCTGGTTGAACTCAAAGCCCAAAGCTGGCACATCCAACCCTTTTGGAGCCACTCTATCTCCTGCACTCATTCATTCAATCATATTTATTGAGCACTTACTGTGTACAGAGCACTGTACTAACTAAGCACTTGGGAAAATAGAACACAACAATAAACAGTGACATTCCCTGCCCACAATGAGCTTACGGTCTAGAGATAAGTTTACAGTCTACATTCTGCACTCATTTAGGGCTCCACATGGGAATTAGGGGGTGGGGCTTGGGATAAAATTCAATTGAGTCTCATGATGTGGATTTTAGGGGGACTGGGATGGAGGACTGAGGTGCTCATGATCTGCTAGAGTGAGTGGTGCCCTGATGATTTTAATGCCTTGTCTCTCCCTAAAATATGTCCCCAAAGGTTTACTGTTAGCAAAATGAGGTAAAATAAAGAGTCTAGGCCTCAGAGTATGCTGCAAACTTAGCACTTAGTACAGTGCTCTGCACAGAGTAAGTGCTCGGTGAATATGAATGATTGAACCTAAAGCCTAATGTATAGTTTCTTCCCAAATAAATGGCAGCTTACACCCTTAGAAAGTTAATTGCCCATTCACAATTATTTACAGCAGTGAAACTATCAATTTATTCCTGTAAATAAATCATTACAATTCCCATTTTTTCCCCCTTCGCTTGTGCTTTTAGCTCACTTTTGCTCTGAGTTAAAATGTACCAGGGAACAAAGCTTTCTGCTTATGTCCCATTAAACAAAGAAGAATTACAAGTTTCCATTTGCCCTGTCCCCATTACATAAAGGAGAATTATAAGTTTCCATTTGCCCTGTCTGTCTCCTTTCCACTTTGCCTGGAGGATGTGTTTTGGAGCGGAGTTGAAGGGAATTTTCTCCCGGAAAGCACTACCAAAGTCCCTCTGGGTGAATGAAAATTTAAAGTGTGCTCTACTCACTTACCCAAGGAAACTCAAGTCAGCCTGCCTCACCAGCACACTGAAGGAAATTGCAAGGGATGCAAGTAGGGCATGTAATGAAGAATGCTCCAACCAGTAAGCACCTCAGCATGGGAACTCTGGGAATGCCATTTTGCTGGGGATCACCTGCCAACTGGGACCCCAAACTGGGATTTCATATCCACCTCACTACCTCCTTTCCGTGTTGGAGTCAATCCCACAAAATCCCACTGATTCCAGGTTGGCCTCCTCTCACCATGGTCTCCCCTATCCAGGCAATGCAGTCAAATTCCCAACCATCGTGTTTCAACTGCTTGGGCTGTTGCACATCAACGCTGCAGTTTCTCTTCTTTGGGCCAAATGCAAAACTCTTCCAATCGCTCACTCCCAGCTGTCAGCAGACATCCCAGTGAGTAGAAAGCAGCACTTCAGCTCTCATATGAATATTCATCTGAGCCAAGAAACTTGTCACTCAGGACACTCTGAACAACCCCTTTACAATTCCCTCAAGGCAGTTGAAAATAGAAGGATGAGCTTCCTGGGGCCACAATCAGCAACATGTGTGTGTGTGTGATTGTGTGAGTGTGCTTGTGTGTGTGCATCTTCCAGCTCCCCAGAGAACTTCCTTCGTCTCTGCCTTTTTTTCTCTGCTCTTTTTCTCATACTGAACTTCTAATTAAATTTAACAGTTTCAAGAGTTTAAACTGTATCCCTTTTTAATTGTGCCCTACTTTGTATTGGCTGATGCACAAGTCTGAAAATGGATATTACGGCTTTTTATGATATAATATCATCCTAATTGGTGCTTCATAGGCCGTGGCTGAATTCTTTTCAATTAAGCTCTAAAATACAGTAACTGTTTCTCTTCGTAAATGCTGGAAAGCCATTCACAAGAGAAGACTGGTACTGCACAATTCCAAAGTACCTTAATGTGTCAAAAATGTTTTGTGAAGAAAGCAACACTGTAAATGCAATCACCTACATTGGTGTTCCCATTGTTAACTGGTAGCGAAAGTATTGCTAATTGTCGTGCGTTTTAGCTGGGTTTTTAAAGCATTATGTAGTAAGTACACCGAAGGGTCAATTTGTGAAGTGAAATACTTAGCATGCAAAGCGTAATACAAGATGCTGTGTAATACTTGACCTCTCAGCATAATCAATGTAGCAGTGAAACGCTGTGCATTCAGTGTTCCCTGAATAGAGTCTTCGCCGTGGAACAAAACCAGAAAATGTTCTCTTCATTCCTTTTTTTTTTCCACTAAGCGAAAATTATTCTTTATAATGGCCATTGCAGCAATTAGCTGGCATTTGGTAGAATAAATGTGCAGAAATAGCAATTTCTTATTTCAAATGAGATTTTGTATGCAGCCTGCAAATTACTAGAGATATATGAATAATTGTGCCTTAAGCTTTATGCTACAGAATAGGGTGTGGGTGGTTATAAAGATTTCCTATTTGCAGTTAAATGTTTAGACATTTTATTATTTTAATTTCACTCCCAGTCGGCTTAGATTGACCCTGCAAGCCCATTGATCATTTCATGGACGGCTGGAAACAAGTGTGCAGATTCTGGGAGACTTGCAATTAGAGCGCTGGGGTTTTTCTCAATGTGACATGTGAGTGGATTCAGGTTTTCTCTGGAGGTTGTTTCAACGCTTGGCGTTTTGCCTCCCAAATCAATACAATTTAATAACCTGCTGCATCGAGCCACACCAATCAATATTCTTTGCAGACAAATACAATCAGAAACCTAATTAGATTTTGATCCAAAGTTTTTAACCATACTGAAACACATTCTTCCTGGCTTTTCCAATTCACCTAATTAGTCTGAAGAAGGTTTTGTTTTTTCTTTTTTCCCCTCCCTCGCAAAGCGTGGCCGTTAACTCCATGCACATCTCTATAATTACAAAGTGGATGAGTTTGGTGAAACTGTACTGAATTCTGCAAAGGGTTTATTTCATAAAGTGAGAAATAGGATTGTAAAGCGGTCTACTCTTTTGTTGTCACAAAGTCGGAAGGATATTCAAAACAGGCGGCAAAGCCAAGGACAATGCAATGTTAGTTTTCAGTGCTTTCTCTCTGCTTTTCTGCTCAAGGAATGACAACTTTTCTCTTGTAAAAACATCAGGAGCATCAGAAGTGGCAACTGCCAAATTAGAACAAGCAACAAGCTGACACATTGTGAGTGACCGAGAAGCTTGCAAATCCTTTTTCTAGATTTTAACTTTCCATCGTTCCTTTCCTCCAATCGCCATTTGGGGATTAAACCAGACCTAGATCTTCAAAACATCTGCTTTCTCAGCCCCTGAGAGAAGTGATGCAGCCACATCCTAGTTTTCCCCCAGACCTGTAAATAGTCTCAAAGAAAGGATCCATTACCCAAATCCATCATTCCCCTATGATGTCCTTCAAAGAATCCCCTCACTTTTAAGGTTACCATGTGGAGAAAGCTGCCTCCTTGATGGTTAAAAGCTTTCCTTTTCTCACCCACAGAAATCCCGGCTTCCTTGAAGTTGGAAATCTTCCCAGACGATTGCCCCCAAATCAATCGGTATCAAGTGTTATCTCACGCCACCCTGGAAACCAGGGACAAAAATTGGACATCATCAACCAACAAGACCCACACAGCTGCCCTAGCAGCCCATGGCACTCATGTCCTCGGAAATCCTCTGCAACACTAGCTCACTCTCTCTGCCTGATGGCTACCACCCGTGTGGCTAGCAAATTGTAGTTGCTAAACTAAATGTGCAGCTGAATATCAGCCAGCAACTCAAGCACTGCAAAGTTCTCTCTCCGACAGCACTCAGAGTGCTTTTTGTTCCATTCCAACTTCTTAGGCCATTTCCAATAAGCACAGATAGCTCGTGGCACTAGCAATTTTAGCTCCCGCAATTATTTCCAGGTTGAACCCGTGGTGTTAGCTATACTTCCCCATTCCTCCTTCCTCATGTACTGACTCAGGATTGGTGTTTTTTCCATGCCCGTATCTTGGAGGGTACGGTTGGGCAGATCCCCTTCTAGACTATAAGCTCACTGTGGGCAGGAAACTTATCAACAAGCTCTGTTGTATTGTACTCTCCCAAGAGCATAGCTCTGCACGCAGTAAGAACTCAATAAATATCATCCTCACATCCAAGGTGGAAAAACCAAATCTTTCACAGAGAGGATGTGTCCGGGTAGTGGCTCTAAAGAAGGAGCCAGAAGTGAAAACAGAAGCTGCGTGGCCTAGTGGATAGAGAATGAGCCTAGGAGTCAAAAGAACCTGGGTTCTAATCCCAGCTCTGCCACATGTCCGCTGTGTGACCTTGGGCTAGTCACTTCACTCCTCGGTGCTTAGTTACCTCATCTGTAAAAATGGGGAGCAAGACTGTGAGCCCCAGCGCTTAATACAGTGGCTGGCATATAGTAAGCACTTTACAAATATCATTAAAAAAACCCCAAGAAAAAACAGACCTCTGCCCTCAAACCAGCCACAACAATGACAACAGTAATTGCAAGGAATTGCAGGTGGTTCAATTTAAGTTTTTTATTACAGAATCCCTCATTTCTTCGGTAGGAGAAAGGGACAAGTTCTTTATGCCTTTGCTCTTGAAAGTTAGTCTAAAAACTCTATCTTCTGAAACCGATACCCCAGGGAATCCATCCTACTCCCAACAATCTCCCTTCCAAAATCTCCCACAGATACTACTTTTTTTCAAAGGCCCATCAAGGGGCAAACCCAGTACTCTGGGCCAGAGGATGTCAATATATACACTGTTGGTTGACTGACCGAACCACTGGAAATACTTTCTGCTCACGGTGTTTTACCAGGGACAGCACTTTCTTTCCAAGGAACAAATTAAGGTAGAGTTCACTGGGCCAGAAAACCTCTGACCAATGATTTCAATATTCTCTTGTGCAAACAGCTAAGTAAAAAAAAAAAAAAAAAGAAGAAGCAGGCCTATCCCCCAAACAGAAATAATTCATCACTGTGTTATCCAATGCCCATGAAAGTCTTTTTTATCCTCAGCTGTGCAGGCAAGCCCCCAGGTAACAGGCAATGTCTGGATTCTGGGTTCCGGATTCTGGATTCTCTCTCTAGGGCAAACAGAAACGGGACAGGATGGAGCCAGATAGCAAACAGCTCAAGCCCAGGCACTTCTGCTACCAGGGCCCACTTTGTAAAGCAGATGAGTTTCCCCAAAGCAGGCTTTTTGACAAACAAAAGTGATGTTCTTGGCAGTGCAGATTTAAATCAGGGGAATTCATCATTTTGCTTTCCTGGCATTGTTTCAGCACGGTGACGAAACCCTCAAGATTCAAGATGGTCTTGTCCCTGCCATCTCTATGCAACTGGCTGCACTTTGACATCCCAGTGAAGGAGGAAGTAATATGTAGTGATGACACAGAAAGGAACAGACTGGTATGTGTCTCAATGGATAGAGCACGGGCCCGTTATTGGGCAGGGATTGTCTCTATCTGTTACTGAATTGTATTTTCCAAGCGGTTAGTACAGTGCTCTGCACACAGTAAGCGCTCAATAAATACAACTGAATAAATGAACATGGGCCTGGGAGCTAGAGGGCCTGGGTTCTATTCTTGGCTCTGCCACTTGTCTACTGCTTCTTGGGCAAGTCACTGAATTTCTCTGTGCCTCAGTTACCTCGTTTGTAAAATGGGGATTAAGACTTTGAGCCCCATTTGAGACATGGACTGTGTTCAACCTGAATAGCTTTTATCTACCCCACTGCTTAGTACAGTGCACATAGTAAATGCTTAACAAATACCATTCAAAACCTGAAGATTTCATTCAGAAATAAATGTGAAATAGGGGTGTGCCTTCTTACCTCAGATGACTCTACTTTCAAATGGCTCTGCTTGATGAAAGTCATTCACTTCAGTGAAAGTAATGAAAGTTCTTCCAGGAAACTAGAACTTTTTCTCTGAATAAACTACTTGTGGAACAGTGTCAGTGACACAAGGCAGCTAACAAAAGCACCAACTCACAGAAGCGGACAGGGACCCTTTCCCCTAGAGGAACAACCTACCCAATTTTCCCTCCCTGCTATTGGAGAAGCAGTGTGGCTTAGTGGAAAGAGCATGGGCTTGGGAATCAGAAAGATATGGGTTCTAATCCTGACTCTGCCACGTGTCTCCTGTATCACTTTGGGCAAATCACTTCACTTCTCTTGGCCTAAATGATCTCAACTGTACAATGGAGATTAAGAGTTTGAGCCCTATGTGGGACAGGGACAATGTCCAACCTGACTAACTTAAATCTACACCAGTGCTCAGAACAGTGCTTGGCACACTGTAAGCACTTAACAAATACTAACCTTATTATTATTATTAATAGTATTTTTTAAACGTTTATTATGTGCCAGGCACTGTACTAAGCGCTGGGGTAGCTACAAGATAATTAGTCTTGGATACAGCCCATGTCTCGCATGAGGCTCACAGTCTTGATTCCCAATTTACAGATGAGTTAACTGAGACACAGAGAAGTTAAATGACTTGCCCGAGGTCACACAGCAGACAGGTGGCAGAGCTGGGATTAGAACCCAGGTCCTCTTACTCCCAGACCTGTGCTCTTTCTTCTAGACCACACTGGTTCTGGTTTCTGGTGTGAATTATAGTGTTGGCTTAGATAATGTTCTCCTGAGTCACACACCTTGACTGCATTTCCCCTGGAGGTTGACCAGTAGATCAAAGGAATTCAACAATAGCATGGAACCATTTGATGGAAATATATTTGTTCGTTGTGTAGAGTAATATTCCATTTTCAGGTGGGTCAACAGGGACTTTTTCCAGGAACAATGTGGTTTGAGGTTTGCCCAGAATGAAAATTCCTTCTCAAAGAGTTCAGGCTGTGAAGATAAGCACTTAGGCAGCAAGCTGCAGTGGGAAGGGCTTCACAAGAGTGCTGCAAGTTCCTGTCCAGACAGGTAAGGCAACCAACCAATCAGTGGTATTTTTTTAATGGCGTTTGTTAAGTGCTTATTATGTGCCAGGCACTGTACTAAGCTCTGGGGTCGATACAAACTAATCCAGCTGGAAACAGTTCCTTTCCCATATGGGGTTCACAGTCTTAGTCCCATTTTACAGGCAAGGAAACTGAGTTGCAGAGAAGTTAAGTGATTTGCCCAAAATCACATAGCAGAAAGAGGTTGAGCTGGGACTGGAACTCAGGTCCTTCTGACAACCAGGCCCATGCTCTAACCAATAAGCCACACTGCTTCCCTATTCTCCTCTCCATTTATGTTCTGCTTACTGTGTGCAGAACATTGTACACTGTACAATGTATTGTACTTAGGTGAGTACAATGCAACAATAAACTGACACATTCCCTGCCCACAGTGAGCTTATACTCAAGTGGGGAATAACAGATATTATAACAGAGCTTGGCATATAGTAAGCGCTTAACAAATGCCATCATTATTATTATTATTGTTATTATTATTATAAATACATAAATTACAGATATGTACATAACGTGCTTTGGGGCTGCAAGGGGGGAATAAAAAAGGGAGCAAGTCAGGTCGATGCAAAAGGGAGTGGGAGAAGAAGAAGGCGGGGAGGGGGGCTTAGGGAAGGCTTCTTGGAGGAGATGTGCCTTCAAAAAGGGTTTGAAACTGGGGAAAGTAATTGTCTGTCGGATTTGAGGAGGAAAGGCATTCCAGGCCAGAGGTGGGCTAGGGATCAGTAGGAGACAGGCAAGATAGAGGCACAGTGAGGAGGCTAACATAAGAGGAGTGTGGTGTGCAGGCTGGGTTGTAATAGGAGAAAAGTGAGGTGAGGTAGAAGGGGCAGGATGATTGAGCTCTTTGAAGCCAATGGTGAGGAGTTTTTGTTTGATGTGGAGGTGTATGGACAATCCCTGGATTTTTCTGAGCAGTGCTGAGACATGTCCTGAACGTTTTTGTAGAAGAATGATCCAGGCAGCAGAGTGAAGTATGGACTGGAGTGGGGAGAGGCAGGAGGCTGAGAGGTCAGCAAGACGGCTGATGTGGTAATCCAGGAGGGATAGGATGAGTGATTGTATTAACATAGTTGCAGTTTGGATGGAGAGAGAAGGGCAGAATTTAGTGATATTGTGAAGGTGGGACCGACAGGTGGTAGTCACATTCCCTGCCCACAAGGAGCTCATAGTCCAGAGGGGGAGACAGGCATTACTATAACAGTTACCTATAGATCTGGATATAAGGGCTGTGGGGCTGAGGGTTGGGCAAATGCCAAATGGCCAAAGGGCATGGATCCAAAAGCATAGATGATTGAGAAGGTAGGGGACTGGGGTTCAGAAGAACACTTCAAATGCATTTCCCAGTCAGACAAGGACCCACCCAAGGACAGGCTAACTCCATTTGGCCTGACTGATTCTTTGAATTTAAAGAAACCATGGTAAATGACAAAATTCATCCCAAGGGACACAGAGACGGAAAAAGGTCCATACAATGCAGGGAGTAAAGAGCCTGTTATTCACCACGTGTCCCTGAAAGCCGGCATAGGACTCGTACAGTAAGAGGAAGAGGCTTTTCCTGTTCATTGAGTTGGAATTAAACATGCTAATTTGAGGTCTCCTTCAAGTATTTTATTGAACTACTTTGGCCTTTAATTCCTTTATCGTGCATCGTTTAATGTAATGTTATTTAGATATATGAAGCATGTTATGCTTATTAACCAATGTGAAAAAATCTAAAGTACAGATTTTATGTAATGGGCTAATTACAGGACTTTTAAAGCCACCTACTGAGTTTTGCTAAGCTTAACAACAGGTTCACTGAACTGGATAAATTTATTCAAACTTGTGGAAATGAACCCCATTCTATGTGCAACCATACTGGGAAAACACACAAATTACACCTCAATGCCAGTTTAATGGGTCAAACAGCGAACCTGAATACCGAACTTATCTCCATCTTGAAATAGCGGCAAGGCTAGAGGGTCTGTGGGAAGAAGAGGAAGTGCCTATTCATAAGGTTTCCTTGTGTTTGTAAGTTATGACAGAAATAATCAGAGAGGCCACTAGCATACACTCCCCAATCTGAGGAACTGGGACCAAAAGTCTCATTTTTTAGGCCCTTTGAGAGGAAGATTATAGCACAGGGCGATCAGAGCCAGATCCACAGAAAACTTCTTGAATATATCACTCCAATTAGGCATTCACCGAGGCTACTATTATCTGAAAATTGTGGGACACATTTGTTAGTTCTTTAATAGTTCCTCTCCTGCATCATTCTCAGCTGACTCATAGTGCACTGCAAAGGTAAGTGCTCGATAAGCACCATTGATTGATGTATTGGTTCATCGATGGGTTACCAAAGTCTCCTCTGAAAGTACAGCTGTAAAAATAAGCACTGGCCCCTTGCCTTTAGATGGGCCCCTTACTGGTGGTCTGAGAAGGCCTCGCTGGTGGGCTTATTTAGTTCAGAATCAGAAGCCCTGCACACTCCGGGGCCCCGAGTTTGGATAAATGTGCATGCAATGGTCATGGAGGGAGGAATAATAATATCTCTTTATTCCCTGATCTCTCCCCTGCAGATGACTTAGTATTGCAATTCTTTCATCGCAGGGGAAAGTGCAGGGCGGAGTTTACACGATGGTGTCATTCATAGAGCACCAGATTAACTCTACCTAATCCACCCAGGGGCCGATTCTAGGCCTTGACAGCTCAATTCAAGACAAGTCCTCTGTGAGACAATGCTGGCTGCAGTGGAGTGAGCCAAAGATGAGCTGTGGAAGGTGTGTCGTGGCAGCCCCTGAAATAGTCACTGAATTAAAAAAGAGTCCTTCGGGAAATGAACCTTGGCGAGGGCCAACATTACCAAGACTCTCGGACTGAGAAATAAAATTTTAACCCGAAATATTGAAACTTAATACACTTCTGAAACAAACCAAATGGTGTGCCACTGAAAACATTTGAGGTAATTAATCAATGCTGTGTTTGTACATATCATTAAATATATTATACTCCGTTTAGATTTGATTTCTCTGCTCCTTTTATAAAGAGTTAAAGGAATATACATTTGAATTCACGCTGATACTGAAAACATGCTCCTAGCTTCTACTTTCTTGGATTTCAAATCATTTCCATTAACAAACAGCTATTTGCCCTCTAATAAAATATGTCATTATGCTTTATTCACATCACACAAAAGAATCACTGAAAAATCGCCCCAATGATGGCCAATAATTACACATTTTGCTCCTGCATGAGAAGTGAAGAAATCTGTTCATTGGAGAAAGCAGGTGCTGGGGCACCATGCTAATAGTCGATGTGTGCCGTAGTAATTAGCCATCGCGATTGCTAAAATTAACAATTAGCTAACATGCAATTCTCTTTTTGCAGGCTGCAGTTTACTTTGTATAATCCTTGCATGTTCTTAGTAATTATTCTGACAGCTTATTATTTTTTATTTTTTCTGGTTTGAACACAGCTTTAACATTTGAATCAGTCGACCCAAATGTTCAACAGGCAGGGTGAAACAATGACCTGACTAGGCATTTTTCTGAGCGCGCATTTGGTTTGGAGCCTCAACTTGGCATTGTTCAGGGGATGTGATTTTTTTTCATGACCTAAGAATGACTGTGGCCCTCTAAATCACCATGGCAGCAGCCATGGCAGCATCTTTAGCAGGGCCCATGACAGCCCAGTAGGGTCCATGGCAGCGGTAACCACGGCAGCAGGGATCACAACAGCACACTCTCAGCAGGGTCCCATTGCAGCGGTAATCCCAGCGACGCTCAGAGTAGTGTCCTTGGCAGCGGTACCCACAGCAGCACTCGAAGCAGTGTCTACAGTAATGTTGACCACGGCTATACTCACGACAGTGTCCACGGCCAGCGGTAACCATGGCAGCACTCCCAGCGGTGTCCCCAGCATCAGTAACCTAGCAGCACTCCACAGCAACTGTAACCTCAGTAGTATTGATGGCAGTGCCCATGGCAGCACTCACAGCGATGTCCATGATAGCGGTAACCACGGCAGCGCTGGCAGTGCCCATTTTGATCCAGGGAAAGAGCTGTCCACTCAGTGGCGATGGCCAGACAGAGTCCTGAGGACTAGCTCCCCAGACGCTGTCAACAGGATCCCTGGTCTATCACATCACTGGAAGGGGACCTTGACAGCACCCATGGACCAAAGGAGTAGACACAGAAGGATAACAAAGGAACAAATCAAGTGGCTCTCTGGTTTTCCAAAGGGAATATCCTACTGAAATCGAACTGCTAAGGACAGAGCTGGAGAGGAAGGGGAAACAACCAAAAGTCAACTCCGAAAGAAAATAAAGGGAAGCCAAAGTGGTGAATGAAACATCCAGTAAAGGGTCTGTAGTATGGCCTCTTCCATCTCCTCTCTTTTCTTTCCAAGCTGATTGGATTGCGGGTAGGGGGCAGTAGGGACCAGTGTTCATGCTTAATCAAGTGCACTATGGCCCATCCTTGTGACTTTTTGGGTGATTAATACAGTACTCGGGCAGGGCTCTAACCCAGCACTCCAGACCTTCTAAGCAGGACGGGCACCTAACTTGGATGTGATATTTGTTGAAGTAGTAAGTGCCCCTTAACTCTGTCATGAGGTGAACTGTACAGTATAGAACCGGAAACCAAAGGTCTGATTCTTCCCTGATCGGTTGCTCCAAGCTGGCCCTGCCTCCTGCTATCCTCCTGCTCCATCCTCTCTGGCATCTCAGCAGAAGAACTCCAGGACTGGCTAGAGACATTAGCCAGCCATGGAAGTTTTTTTCAGATTCCTAACTACCACATTTCGGCCCCAAATTAATCATCTCCCCCTTTCTGTTTTACAGCTGGGGGGCGGTTGCTTTAATGGCCAGCAGCGAGATGAAGCCCAGAGCTATAATCTAAACCTAAGGACTGAAGGAAAGTGTCCGGCCGCTGACTAACTAATGAGCTTTTTAATGAGGAGGGGGAGAGATAGAGCCTGAAATCCAGAACAGGATCAAGAGTCTCAGACAATAGTAGAGGAGAGCAATTTAGAAGTACTTACCAGTGCCTCCGCTGGGATGGCAGATGTTGAACTATTTCCTTTCATTTCAAAGCCCTCCTTCCCATACCCAGGAGGAATTTCTCCATTGTCTTAGCTGGCATCACATCCCCTGACCTTACACTCTTTTCAACAGAGTTCAAAACACAGATAACTGATTGCTGCCCCTTTGGAGAGATTGGGAGAAAATGTGGAGTTGCAATCCTTGGGTAGGGGTCTGGGCTCCGTCCTCTTTGAACTCACTATGGACATAGTTCTCAGGGAGGAGCCGGGCAGGGGTCTTATTTATTTTATTTATTTATGGTATTTGTTAAATGCTCACTGCGTGTCAGGTACTGTTCCAAGTCCTGGGGTAGATGTAATCAGATTGCACACAGTCCTGTCCCACATTCATTCATTCATTCATTCATTCATTCAATCGTATTTATTGAGCGCTTACTGTGTGCAGAGCACTGTACTAAGCACTTGGGAAGTACAAATTGGCAACAGATAGAGACAGTCCCTACCCAACAATGGGCTCACAGTCTAGAAATGAGGCTAACAGTCTAAATAGTGGAGAGAACAGGTTTTGAATCCACATTTTATAGTTGAGGCACAGTGAAGTTAAGCTACTTGCCCAAGGTCACACAGCAAGCAACTGGCAGTGCTCTTTGAGAGGCTGAGGTGCTCTTAATAATCAGTATGGTACTTGTTAAGCACTGATTATGTGCAAGGCATTGGACGAAATACTGGAATCGGTACAATATAAGCAGATCAGGTACAGTTCCTGTCCTACACACGACTCAGCCTGTGGGAGAGGGACAACAGGTATTGTATTCCCATTTTACAGATGAGGAAACTAAGACACAGTGAAATTAAATGACTAGCCCAAGATCACACAGCATTTATTCAATCATATTTATTGAGCACTTAATATATCCTCAATAGGGGAGCACACAGGAAGGAGGGAGGAAAACACGGCAGTCTATGTGAGCCTCAGTGCCACTGGGTAATCAGTAAATACTATTACTACTACTGGGTGGTGCTTTCTTAATGACCTGGCCTCCCAACTCTTTGGAGAAAAAAAATAGTCACATGAGGCAGGAACAGAAAGAGTTTGCCTTGCATCCAAAGTGTGCTGGGTTTGGAGTTGGCAGCATTTCAATTCTCTAAAGTCAGGAGAAGGGTATTTCAGAATAAGGGCTGGATCTAAAAAAAGAAGGGCAGAGAGAGAAAGAGAGGAAGTTGGCAGAGGTTGGGGGTCGAAAAAGGATCCTTAACATGAATCAAACTCAATCTAAAATTTCTCAAGAAATGAGCATCCAATTCTCAATTTTCCAAGTAATGGGGTGTGGAGGTGCGATAGAACACAATTGTAGGTAACTCTCAGTCAGTCAAGAAATGTAGGTATGGCTGAATGTTGGGCAAACCAAAGCCAGACCCTCTAACTCTTTAACAGGAGAAATCTTAGGCTGGAGGGGTTGTTTTGCTGTATCTCCACTGTCTCTGTCTCCTCTCCAGAGAAAATCTTCGTCTTGGATTCTCTGCCTGTGGTCGCAAAACTGACCACATTCCTGCTAATGGACCTTGTCTGAATCCAGTCCATTTGCCTTGATCAGGAAGACAAATATTCCTGCCTAGACTGTTTGCTCTCTAGCTCTGTTTTCCTACAGGTCACATAGATAATCTAAACTAGGGAGGAAACTACATCTCAGGGCAAATAGTAGTGCCTTGATTAAACCTGCCTGTTCCCCTGCTCCCCTTTCCGCCTCCCTCCTGACTGCTTTCATTCATGGGTATCTTGGTGGCCGATCTCTGCTGCATTCTCTACTCAACCTGACAAAGAGCAACAGGTTTCTTAAGACATCCTATTTTCTCTCCATCATCTCAAATACAGAGGGATGTTATCTAGGAAGAAGAGAAGTGGATGACAGTCTATGTATGTGTTGAGTAAAGGCAGATTCATGGGGGAGTCAATACATGCTTGGTTGTAATAGTAATAATTATAATGATAATGATGATGGTATTTGTTAAGCACTTACTATGTGCCAAGGACTGCTTTAAGCACTGATAATAATTATGGTATTTGTTAAGTGCTTACTATATGCTAAGCACTGTTCTAAGAGCTGGGGTAGATACAAGATAATCAGGTTGTTCCACATGGGACTCACCATCTTAATCACCATTTTACAGATGAGGTAACTGAGGCACAGAGAAGTTAAGTGTCTTGCCCAAGGTCATACAGCAGACAAGTGGCAGAGCTGGGATTAGAACCCACGTCCTTTGGCTCCCAAGCCCATACTCTTCCCACTAAGCCACGCTGCTTCTCTATTTCACAGGGGAGATCAAAATCATACAATCCCATAGAGGCTGCAGAAGGACATACATTGACCCATAGCTCTATGTGCGTAAAGTAGCTAGCCAACCTGATGCAAAACCCATCGTCCCAGTGCAAGGCAAAGCAAACTGGTGAAAGGGAAACCATCTCCATCCAGGATAAGCCATCCCCATGCATTTCCACTGAGGCATATCATGCCATTTTGGGATATGCCTTCCAGGTGTTGGTACCAATCTGGCCATCAGGACATTGGTTGTGGCCCATGTCCATGCCCACCTGACATTTCAGAAAGGGCGCAGGTTGGCACTGTGCAGGGAGCAAGGGGGTAGATTCCTTGCATCAGGTTAAGATGGGGATGGGTAAGCCAATTGACTGAGCACTTTAAGCAGCTCATGGGAACCCCCATGGCAGAAATGGGCTCCATCATCTCAAATACAGAGGGATGTCAGCCACCATTTGGGTCATTTTCTTGCAATCACCTAGTTGGCATTCCATGCCTCATTCCATCCTGCAGAGCAATACATAATCCACCCATATTACATTCATCCTCCTGGATGCTAATCTGGAATGCCTTCTCTAGTTTGAGTTTTCTTTTGCAGACCTCTTTGCTCAGATTATTTTCCCTCCAGGGTCCATCTTCATCAGCCATCACCACACCCCCTGTACTGCCTGAACAAGAAAGCAAATATCTCCAAACAGATTTCTTTCCAGAACCCAGAGGAAAGTTTCCCACACAGCAGTTCCTTGAGTATCATATTGTTATCCAACTCTTCACATGTCCTGCCCAACTTCAACTGCTTTAGTACTGGTGAGTTTACTGCGCTTCAGGGTCTCCTTGTTGATAATCCTGTAATCCATTTTATGTCGAGTACAGTTCTTAGTTGGAGCTGGTGAAAACTTTCAAGATAGATGGATCTTCTGTAGCAGCTACAAGTTTCCTGGCTACTTAGAAGGCCTTTTTAAATCTTCAAATTTGTATGAAGCCTGATGTTCCATTGTCACCAAACTCTGTCAATATGCTGAAAGCCAGCTGTCTTATCCTGTTTTTTACTTCTAGGTCATTGAAAAGTGTTCTGCCCAAATAGCAGAATTTGGTGAAAGTATTAAATTTTGTATTGACAATTTTGTGCATAGGGTTTCCTGAGTGCAAACCAGAGCATAGCTTTCAGTTTCTTCAGTGTTCTGTGCTGAGCACTCTACTGAACATCTACTAGGTTCTTGGGAACATCAATAGGTTTTTGGGGGCATACAATAAAATTAGAAGACCAGGTTCCTGTATTTGAGGAGCTTTCAAATTGACGAGGAAGACAGGCAGACCCAGATAATATATTTACAATGGAAACGAGATTAAAACCATTAGTACAAATAGAAAAAAAAGTAACCAAAAATTTATAGACATGAATTTATAGACATGCTCAAATGAGTCCTAACTGATGGCTTATGGTATAAACCTGATTAGGGAGATGGTGATTCATCAGGGAAGGCATGTAGTAGGTGGCTTTTTAGGAGGACTTGAAGGTGTGGAGAGGTGTTGGACAAATTTGAGGGAGGAGGAAATTCCAGGTGAAATGGAATGGCATGCTTGATGGTGGGAAGACAGGATTTAAGGGCTGGGACCATCTAGGAAGTTGGCTTGGGAGGAGCAAAAAGTGCAAACAGTTGGGGTAAGCCTCAAAATCTTTCATCAAGAATTTCTGCATGATTGAGAGAGGTGAATAGCCACTGGATTGTTTTGAGGAGGGGAGTGATGTGTTCCAAATAACATTTTGGGGAGGTGGTGATAAGACCCTGGGGCAAGAATCCAGGAAGGGTGCACGGGAGCAGGAAATGAGAAGGCTGAATTCAAACCAAGAAAAGTGGCTACTTGTTGGGTGAGGAGGCAAGGGGTCACAGAATTATGGGGAGAGCCTTCAGGGCTGGGAGTAGACAGGTGAGTGACCATCATGGCCGAAAAGCGCAGACTGCAGCCACATTGATCTGCTAACACCCTCACCGCAATAGGGGATGAGCCCTCTCTAGGCTACCTGCTCCTGTCAGGTAGGATCCCAGTCCTTGGGGAACAAAGGACCCAGTGGGGGTGAGCTCTGAATCCTACAGGGTTGTGAGGACAACAGAAGCAGAATGGCCTAGTGGATAGAGCATGGACCTGGGTGTCAGAAGGACCTGGGATTCTAATCCCTTCTTCTCCACTGTCTGCTGTGGGACCTTGGGCAAGTTACTTCACTTCTCTGGGCCTCAGTTACCTCATCTGTAAAATGGGAATTCGGATTGTGAGCCGGAAGTGTGACAGTCCACTCTCAATACCTTGTATCTACCCCAGCACTTTGAACAGTGCCTGGTGCACAGTATAACAAATGCTATACACACAAAAAAATGGAGTGACTTCAACCCTGAAAATGGCCTCACCCTCCTACCGTGAGGTAGACACAAGGGCCATTCTGATGGCCATATCGACCCCTTGGCAATAAGTGCTTCCTGGCCCCAAAAGAATAGCCCTTTCCAAAGGGTTAACGGACCGACAGGCCCCAACGTTCAATATCCTTTCTTCTGTTCTACTTACTGTGCACACCTATTACCCGAAACAATGGGCGCAGGCATATCCTGCCTCTAAATAATCAAATGATACAAGAACAAATCTACCACCAACTGCTTCATCCCATGCTACGCTTTGACTGTGAGGGGAAAGCCAAGTTTTGAGGCTGAGTCTAACCTGACGAAGGCCATAACTTGTGAGTCCTGCTATTCTAACCCTTTCTCTTGATCTGCTTTTCAGCCTGTCTTAGAGTACACAGCTCAAAGCAGTGGGGAAGTTTCTTAGCAAAGGGCCACCCACTTGCCTATTATTCCATCCTTGCCTGTGACATGACACAAGAACAAAGTAGACATTAACCGCTACATTAAACCCAGAAGGAAAGTAATCAGTACCCTGTTATTCCCTTAATAAAGGGAAACACATGCAGTGTGAAATCCAGAAGACTAATCAATAGCCCCAGACAATGCAACGTGCCAAACAAATTGCAAATCAATTAGAATCCTTGTTTTCTTTGAAATGGTTCACTATATCTAAAGCAATTACTCCTTCATTAGACCTAATTTAACAGCATGACTGCCCTAGCAACAACTGGCAGCGTCTGGCTATCAAATGGAAGAATGGCAGCTTATTTCTGTCTGTCTGTGGGTCTAGCGCCAATCAAAAAACATGGAATTCCTTTATACAGGGCAAACTTTTAATGAATGGGGAAATATTCCCTTTGAGCCAAGTATCATGCTAGGAACGAGGGGTTTTAAAAAAATTACACCATAAAAGAGAATGGCACTAACAAATCGTTCACTACAAAAATCTGTCGCTTGAAAAAGACATATTTTTCTCAGAAGAGCTGATAAAGCAAGCTAGTAGAGCGCGTAGAGTTTCTGAACCTTTCCCTGGTAAAAGAAATCCCAGCGCACTTGAGGGACAATGTGCGGAACTTTTGAAATTCATTTTCTCATGTAAGGAAATGAGCACAAAGCATTGAACAGCCCACCCAGGTGCCTCGAGCCCCTTTCCCTCCCTACCCGGGGAATCACTGTGGTGGGGGCGTCGTCCACCCTGGGTCCCAAACCGGGCTTGCAGGAGAAGGTCTGTCCTCCCTCACACCTGGCTGGGACGAGAAGAGCCATCCCGGGAAGCAGAGGGAGAGCAGTCAAACGAGCCCCAGCCTCCATGCCTGGGTTCCTTCCTCTCCTGTCCCCCCACCTTCTTCCCATCCCTGGGAATATGAGTCTCCAGGTTTTCCTCCTTCTCTTTTTCTTCTTCTTCTTCTCCTCTTCCCCCTCCTTCTTTTTCCTCTCTCTCTCTCTCTCTCTCTCTCTCTTTCTCTCTCCCTCCTCCTCTCTCTAAATCTGTCTTTATCCCTTTCTCTTTCCCTCTCCCTCTTTGTCTCTGTCTCTCTGAACCTCTCCTTTCTGTGTCTTTGTCTTTCCTCTCTGCCTCCTCCTCCCTTTTTCTCTTCTGTCTCCTCTTTTTTCCTCTCTGTCTCCCCTTCTCTCTTCACTCTGTCTCCCTTTTCTCCTCTCTCTGTCTCCCTTTTTCTCTTCTCTCTCTGTCTCCCTTTTCTCTTCTGTCTCCCTTTTCTCTTCTCTCTCTGTCTCCCTTTTCTCTTCCATCTCCTTTTTTTCTTCTCTCTGTCTCTCTTTTCTCTCTCCCCTTGTCTCTCTTTCTCCCTCTCCTCTGAATAGCTCTCTATCTGATTCCACTCTATATAGCTCCTTCTCTCTGAATCTCTCTTTCTCTTTACGATTCTCTCCCCATCCTGCCTCTCTCTCCCTCTCCTGCTCCCTATTTGTCTCTCCCTCTGTCTGACGCTCTCTTTTCTTTCTCTTTCTCCTCAGTCTCTCTCTCTCCGACTGTGTTCCTCCCCCGGCCACCCCTAAATGGCGTCTCATTCTCACGGTGGTTTTTCCTCTTTCTTTTTTCTTTTGACTTCTGCCTAGAAAAGCCCTCCCTTTGCCCCCACCCGTGGTTTCTCTATATATTGGAAAGTCAACTCCTTTCCCCGTTTTTCCTCTTTCCTCTGGTCCTCTCCTTATCCACTCCAGGGTCCGACAACCTGTACGTCTCATAAATGTCCTCATTTTAAGTTGCCACTAACCCACACCGCCTCCTGCCACCCAAACCCCCTGCCCAACCCACCCTCCGGGATTCCGTGGCTGGACCCTGGCTAAGCTCTATCCTGGAGGACCCTTGGGAGGTAATAATAATTCTTGTTGTGGCATTTTGTTAAGCGCTTACTATGTGCAGGCACTGTAAAGAACGCTGGGGTGGAGACAAATAAATCAGTTTGGACACAGTCTCTTGTTCCACGTGGGGCAAGTCTCAATCCCCATTCTACAGATGAGGTAAGTGAGTCACGAAGAAGTGAAGGGACTTGCCCAAGGTCATGCAACACACAAGTGGTGGAGGCGGGATTAGAACTCATGACCTTTGGATTCCCAGGCCCTGCTCTTTCCACTATGCTATGTCTCGGGGTAGGCCCAGGGGCCGGGGATAATAATAATAATAATGATGGTATTTGTTAAGCCCTTACTATGTGCGAAGCACTGTTCTAAGCGCTGGGGGAATACAAGGTGATCAGTTGTCCCACGTGGGGCTCACAGTCTTAATCCCCATTTGACGGATGAAGGAACTGAGGCACAGAGAAGTTAAGTGACTTGCCCAAAGTCACACAGCTGACAAGTGGTGGAGCCGGGATTTGAACCCATGACCTCTGACTCCGAAGCCCGTGCTCTTTCCACTGAGCAACGCTGGGATCTGGTCCGTTCCCCCTCCTCAGATTGACCAAAGCTTGACACGCCCGCGGAGCTAGTGTAGACGGTCGTCACACCTCCTCCACGCAGTCCTCCGGGCCGCTGCTCTCTGCTGGTCCAGGCCCAGGGACGCCGGACCTCTGAGCAGAGGAGCGTCCCACCCCAAGTCTCCCTCCCTACCCCAGTCCAGTCCCAAGGGGTCCCAGTCCGTTTTCCCACCATTTCCCCCCACTAGTAATAACAATAATGGTATTTGTTAGGCACTTACCGTGTGCAAAGCACAGTTCTAAGCACTGGGGAGGTTACAAGGTGATCAGGTTGTCCTAAGGGGGGCTCACAGTTTTAACCCCCATTTTACAGATGAGGTCACTGAGGCCCAGAGAAGTGACTTGCCCAAAGTCACACAGCTGACAGTTGGCAGAGGCGGGATTGGAACTCAGGACCTCTGACTCCAAAGCCCGTGCTCTTTCCACTAAGCCACGCTGCTTCTCCACTAGTGGGTGGCGGGACGAGGGAAGGATAACCCCGCTGGAGTGGTTCGCGTGAAAATGTCCCGCGAAGCACAATAGCCGCGCAGTGTCTGAGCTTCGGGCTTCTCATAATAATAATAATAATAATGATGGCATTTATTAAGCGCTTACTATGTGCAAAGCACTGTTCTAAGCGTTGGGGAGGTTACAAGGTGATCAAGTTGTCCCACGGGGCTCACGATCTTAATTCCCATTTTACAGATGAGAGAACTGAGGCACAGAGAAGTTAAGTAACTTGCCCAAAGTCACACAGCTGACAATTGGCGGAGCCAGGGTTTGAACCCATGACCTCTGACTCCAAAGCCCGTGCTCTTTCCACTGAGCCACGCTGCTTCTCTCCTTTCCAGCCCGAGGCCCGGGGTTGATGAGCGGCGAGGCACACATCAAAGCCGGCTCTGAATGGAGCCTCTCCGACGGTAGGTAAAGAGGACCTCCTCCCATCCTCGTCCTGCTTCTTTCGGACTGAATGGACGGGCCCCTCTCCGCAGGTTCTTTCCTCCCGCGGCCTGGGAATAAGACATTTCGATTATTGAAGGTTTCTCTTTACTCTCCGATTGGCAATTAATATGAAGATCTTACTCCCCCCCAGTGAATGCTTAACTAACCCGGCTCCTCATACAAATGCAAACTCCCCATTTACTGGCCTCCGGCGACCATGTGTCTAGCACCAGACTGATATCCCTCAGCTCCAGTTGCTATAGCATTTTCAAGAACCTCTCGGTTCTTGTCATAAATTATCTTTAAGTGAAAAATGCTCAAAGGAGGTCTGCAGCAAACTGTATCAAATAATGAATTTGTAAGCGGTGGGAGAAAACACTTATCTTACTTAGGCTCTTCTACCATCGATTGTTTAGCGACCCTTCTTCGGGATCCAGATGAGCGTAACCCTGAAAAATGTTTGTGTTGTCTTTCTAACTGGCAGCCTGCTGGCTGCATGATCTAATAAATATTGGCAAGGCCAAATGAAATAATATAGAAGAGCTTCTCTTCTTTAAAGTCCATAGACCAAGAGACTCTTGTCACTTGTTAATATCTCCATCAAACCCTGAAGTGTTAACATATGTGATAGACCACGCAATCAAGTAAGGACCGATTTGTTGACTAATTAAACCAACACAACAAGCTCTTTAGCACCTACAAGTGACAAGTTTAGAGCAGGCAAGTGGAAACTCTCAATTGAGCCCCCTTTTATGAGACTATCATGCCAAATTCAATTCTGACTGAGTAGTATTTGAACGTACTTGACTCCCCTGTGTGGTGACATGCTTACAATAATTCATCATGGGTGACAATAGCCCAATATTAGAGATTTATGATATATACAAATGAAATGTCCTCCTAACGTGTGTCTGCTTTCCCTATCCACAGTCTACTGATATTATAATTAAAGGTCAATTACCTAGGGGGTGAAGAGAATGGAAAATAATCATTACCAGTTTCTGTCATCATTGGTTTTTTGGCAAATTCTGGAGGTGGAGGAAACCATTTCCAGAGACTTTGGTGGTTGTGGAAGCTAAGGGCCAGTGGCAGGAGCTCGGCTGAAGATGCGTTTGGGGAATGACAAGGAACTCAGACTCAGTGTTTGGAGAACCCCAGGATGTGGAATGGATGCTAGCACATGATCTGGGAAGCAGCAAGAAGAGCTCCCTGCTAGGTGCACGGAAGCAGAGAGAGGCATCTTTAAATAGAGGTTTCCCAGTTTGCACCACGCTACCTGCTGATTGATGCTAAATCAAATTTCGGGCGTGTTTCTGAACTGCAGCTGAAATTGCATTATGCCAAGACATGAGTGAGTGAGTTGGCTCATTCTCCAATCGGTGGCAGCCCCATCCTGGCCCTGGGTATCAATAGATTTCTCTGGGGAGAGTAGCTGGCCCTGTGCCCTAAACCCTTCCTTACTCCCTCTCTCCCTACAGTAGGTGGTTGCGGCTCCTTTAGAAAATTTATAAATAAATCTTATTTAACGAGCACTTACTGTGTGCCGAGCTTGGGGGAGTACAATGTAACAATTCAACAGAGTTGAACACATCCCCTGCCCACCACGACTTTACAGTCTAGAGGGGGAGACAGAAATTAATATGAATAGATGTTACGGATAGGTATGTAAGTGCTGTGGGGTTGAGGGAGGGGCAAATAAAGGGAGCAAATCCAAGTGCAAGGGTGAAAGCCTCTTCTCCCACCAACCTCTCCCTTGGGGAGCTAATGAAAGGTAATTGTTTCAGGATGAAGGACCATCGGTGGACACCTTACTTTAGCCTGCAATTGCTCCTCCTTGGCTGATGGGCCCCAGTGGCTTTGCTTATGAAATTAGCTCTGTACTCTTTGAGAACTTGATATTCACCCCACCCTCAGTCCCACAGCACTTATGCACATATCTGTAATTCATTTATTTATATTAATACCTGTCTCCCCCTCTAGACTGGATACACTTTGTGGGCAGGGAACGTGTCTGATCTGGCAGTCATATTTATTGAGCACTTACTATGTGCAGAGCACTGTACTAAGAGCTTGGGAGAGTACACGGCAAGAGTTGGTAGATATGCTCCCTGCCCACAACGAGTTTACAGTCTAAAGGAAGAGATAGATGTTAATATTAATAAATTACAGATATGTACATAAGCGTTGTGGGGCTGAGGGAGGGTGAATAAAGGGTGTGAGCATGGGTTTGTGAGTCAGAGGACATGCGTTCTAATCCCGGCTCCTCTACTTGTCTGTTGTGTGACCTTGGGTAAGTCATTTCACTTCTCTGGGCCTCAGGTTCCTCATCTGGAAAATGGAGATGAAGACTGTTAGGCCCACGTGGAACAAGCTGATGACTTTGTCTCTACCCCAGCTGCTTAGAACAGTGCTTGGCACACAGAAAGACCTTAACAGATACCATTTTTATTATTATTATAAAATCAGAGTGCAAGGATGACACAGAAGAGAGTGGGAAAAGAGGAAATGATGTGCTTTTAACAAGGTTTTGAAGGTGGGGAAGAACAATTTGTCAGATATGAAGAAAATCAGTCAATCGTATTTACTGAGTGCTTATTGTGTTCAGAGCACTGCACTAAGTGCTTGGGAGAGGATAATATGACAGACATGTTCCCAGCCCACAGTGAGGGAGGGCATTCCAAGCCTGAGGTGGGACATGTCTACCAACTCTTTGTACTTTCCCAAACTTTAAGTAAAGTGCTCTGCACATACTAGGCACTCAATAAATACTATCGATCGACTGATGATTAATTGATTGCCTGCGCCTGGACCCCTTGGAGAGTCCCGTGTTTGGGACTGTCACGTGGGGCACTGCTTGGCTCTACTCGGAGATTGCAACGTGGAAAGGATGGATGGAGGTGGTTCAGAGAGTTGGCACCTCTGCTCATTTTTAGATGTAAAACATGGCAGCTCCAGGGATGTGGAGCATATATAGAAACAACAGAAACTGAGACTAGGGTTGCAGAGAAAATGCATTTCCTGCCTCTGGCCTGGAATGCCCTCCCTCCTCAAACCCACCCCACAATTACTCTCTGCTCCTTACTGAAGGCACATCTCCTCCAAGAGGCCTTCCCAGACTCAGACCCACTTTTCCTCATCTCCCTCTCTCTCCTGCATTACCTTGACTTGCTCCCTTTGCTCTTCCCACCTCCCAGCCCTGCAGCACTTATATATAGATCTGTAATTTTATTTATTTGTATTGGTCTTTCTCCCCCACCAGACTGTCAGTTCATTGTCACTCTTTATTGTTGTAATGTACTTTCACAAGCTCTCAGTACAATGCTGTGCACACAGTAAGTGCTCAATAAATATGATTGAATGCAGTTGTGACAGGACTTGGAAAAGCTCTAGCTGCTACGTGCTCAAAGGGTGCCCAAGGGGCACTGTCGGCCGGGCTTCATTGAACCTCAAATTATTTCCAAGGTAATTAAGCTTCAGTCTTGAAAGCACGGGTACTCAGATGTCTTTCCTACTAAATTCCAGACCCTGCGGAATCCATTAGCTCCTCCGAGCCAAGTATGAAGGATGAGGTCTTCGGTGGATGCATACATCCCCACCCAAATCTCTCCTTAATTTCAGCTTTTAGAGGCAAACTATTAAAAAAAATTAAAATCTTGTCACACAGGAAAAAAAAAACCGAGGGGCTGAATCAAAATCCATTAATTTTAGTTTCCTTCAAGACCCAGAAGCTCCTAAAAAGCGGCTTCTGTTGAGATCAGCTAGTCTCCAAAGAAATCAATCCAATTTCAATAGAAGAGCTATGTTGTTTGGGGATTTTCCATACAATCGGTGCTTAAATGAAATCAGGGCTATTTTGATTTAAATGAAGAAACACAGTAAACTCAGGGTCCCCACGCTTTAGGGCAGCCGACTGAAAACTCTTCCCAGAAGAGAAAGAATCCATTCTTCCGCACAAGGAAAATCAACATTAATGAAATAACCTTCGGTGCTGCCACAGCAGTGCTGTCCTTCGCTGATCTTGACGCAGCGGGTTACGGCTTGCAAGCTCTACCAAACTGGCCAGAGCCAAGCTGGCTGGAGATGACTCCGTTGTTCCTCACCCTGAGAGCAGGGGGTTGATACACTCCCTGCTGGAGCCCAGACCTGGCTTCAGAAGCTGTTCAAGGTAAGCAACCTCTTGGGGTGCAGTGGTGTTTTGTGGGGGGGTGTACAGGCTGGTACAGTGGGGTAGCAGCATGAGCTTCACAGCAGTCAATCAATGCAGAAGCATCTTGTGGCCTAGTGCACAGGCCCGGGAGTCAAAAAGACCTGACTTCTAATCCCGGCTCTGCCACTTTCATTCACTCATTCATTCAATCATATTTATTGAGCACTTACTGTGTGCAGAGCACTGTACTAAGCACTTGGGAAATACAAGTTGGCAACCCATAGAGACGGTCCCTACTCAACAACGGGCTCACAGTCTAGAACGGGGAGACAGACAACAAAAGAAAACATGTGGACGGGTGTCAAGTCATCGGAACAAATAGAATTAAAGCTAGATGCACATCATTAACAAAATAAATAGAAGAGTAAATATGTACAAGTAAAATAAATAGAGTAATAAATCTGTACAGACATATATATATACAGGTGCTGTGGGGAGGGGAAGGAGGTAGGGCAGGGGGGATGAGGAGGAGACTTGTCAGCTGTGTTACCTTGGACAAGTTACTAACTCTCTGTGGGCGATGAATGTGCCACTTATTTTTATATTCTCTCCCAAGTGCTTAGTTCATTGCTGTGCACACAGTTAGCACTCAATAAATATGATTGAATGAATGAGTGAACTTCTCTGGGCATCAGTGCCCTCACCTGTAAAATGGGGATTAAGACTGTTAATCCTCTGTGAGACAGGGACTGTATCTAACCTGATAATCTTGTTTCTACCCCAGCACTTAGAACAGTACCTGGCATGCAATAAGTGCTTAACAAATAACATAATAATAACAATAATAATATCGGCATTTATTGAGTGCTTAGAGAAGCAGCGTGGCTCAGTGGAAAGAGCCTGGGCTTTGGAGTCAGAGGTCATGGGTTCAAATCCCAGCTCCGCCAATTGTCAGCTGTGTGACTTTGGGCAAGTCACTTAACTCCTCTGGGCCTCAATTCCCTCATCTGTAAAATGGGGATTAAGACTGTGAGCCCCACGTGGGACAACCTGATCATCTTGTATTCCCCTAGTGCTTAGAACAGTGCTTTGCACATAATAAGTGCTTAACAAATACCATCATCATTATTATTATTACTATGTGCAGAGCACTGTACTAAAAATTTGGGAGAGTACAACAGAATTTAGCAGACATGTTCCCTGCCTGTGACGAGCTTACAGTTTAGATGGCAGTTACCAATCCTACTTTAGAGGACCTGGGAGAGGAACACAGTGGTTCTGGAGCACTGTGGGAAGGCAGGGTGTCTCAGACTATATGACCCTTACTGTGCACTCTTTTTTTTTTATGGGATTCATTAAGCCTTTACTATGTGCCAGGCACTGTACTAAGTGCTGCGATAGGTACAAGTTAATCAAGTTGGACACAGTCCATAACCCACATGGGACTCACAGTCTTAATCCCCATTTTACAGATGAGGTAACTGAGGCCCAGAGAACTGAAGTGTCTTGCCCACCAAGATCACACAGCAGACAAGTGGCGGAGTCAGGATTAGAACCCACGTCCTTCTGATTTCCAGGCCAGTGCTCTATCCACTATGCCATGCTTAAGGTCAGGTATTGTATCTACCTCAGTGCTTAGCATGACTTGGTTTTTTTTCTGTTTCCATTCCTATTTTTTTGTATATCTATTGGTAGCAGAATCCAGTGACAGCAATTAAGCCCTATGATGAAAATGATAATCTTTTTCTGGGGTGCAGTCCTCATATTACATTGGCAATATTAAGGCTCATATCAGTTCAAAGCAGTTTATCATTACCTAAATGTGCTCTTCTGTAAATGCCTGGATGACACAGTTGTCAGCACACAGTATTTTCTGGGTGGCTGTATTCAGATTCTTTTCTTGCTGAGTTGGAAGAGTTTTCTGATGAATGAGAAGAGTATTCTGACTCCAACGAGCAGGGCTCTTTTTGAATCTTCCAAGTGGCATAGAATAATTACACTGATCATAGTTGGACCTGTTTCACTCTGAGGGTTTTGGGGAAAAGGTCAGGTCGGGACACCTTCCACTTTGACTCAAATGGCCACACCTTATGCACAGTATCTTAAGGATCTTAGGGAATTTCTCAGGGCAAGTAGATTGGTATAGCAGCTGCCAGAGCCCTGGTCTGATGATGTTAGTTTAGAAAATCTAGAAATGCCATGCAGAGGTTTTACTGATGCTCTCCACATTTATCTTGAATCTGTATTGTTACAAATCATAGCAGTCATGTGTGTCATTGGTTATAGGGGAACTGGGTGAGAGAGTGAGGATTACTCAGTCCAGACCATCTCCACCAATAAAAAATAATTAAAATGCAAGTCCTTCTGACAGTGGGATAACTCATTCATTCAATTGTGTTTATTGAGCGCTTACTGTGTGCAGAGCACTGTACTAAGCACTTATCTGCTGCACTCAGAACGTACTTCATGAGTAAGTGGTCCCTTCACTAATAAATCAATCAGACAAGTGGCAGATCTGGGATTAGAACCCGGGACTTTATGACTCCCGGGCCCATGCTCTATCTACTAGGCCATGCTGCTTCCATATGCTACTTTGTTCAAATTGTCTCCACCCTGGTCTCTGGTGGCCAAATCTGGTGGCCAAAACCATTCTCCCTCTTCCTTTTCTGATTTTGTGTGTCTCTCCACAGGCAGCTGCTATATGGTGAGCTGAAGAGGAGCGGGAAGAAGAAGTGTTTTAAAAACTCAGTGACATTAAACCTCAGATGATGTGGGTGAGTTGGGGGCTTCTGGGAGAGAGATCAGGATTGAAAGGTTGTTGTTTTTTTTAAAAAAAGCAGAGGCTTTGGGAGGATCATGATAGCAAGAGGTGTGATCAAAACCAGGAGACTTAACAAACAATAGCATATAAATGTAGGAATTGTCGTTCCTGGGTCAGATCCATGGTCCCTCCAGCCCAGGATGCCATCTCTGACAATGGGAGCAGGATAATTGGAGGAACCATGTGATGGAGGTCGTCCTTGACATTTAAATAGCAATACAGTAACCATGCAAAGGACTGTCTACACGTGTGCCCATTGTGTGGGGGACTGTGAATCATACATTGACCTTTCCAGCCTCACTCGCACATATGGATAAAATAGTGTCATTCTTGACTATCAAGGACAGCTGCATTTGTGGGTGTTTATACACAGATCTGCATACTTGTAAACATCCACATATATGCTAGGAGGTAATTGAAGAGACCAGAGTGACATAAAACCAAAGGTGAAGAATAATGCACATAGTTTTTGGAAGAAATCAAAAAGTCACAGACAGCATCCATTTTACAATTTAAAGAACAGCTAGTCCAGGCAGATGCAGCCTTGCTGGACAATGTGCATACAGCCAAAGGGCAACAGGGAAACCAGGACCCTGGAAAGTTCAGATAGAGTTGGCTGTGCTAGATAATACACCAATAGAGCTACAGTGCAACATGGACACCAGGATGCTGGAATGTCCAGATAAAGGTGGACTTGCTGGGCAGAGGAGGGCAAAGTAAGAGGTGAATTGAAGTGACCTATAATGGACTCTGAAGTTCTTCTACATCCCAGCCCACATACTCTGCTCCTATTCCGCTAACCTCCACACCGTGCCTCATTCTCACCTGTGCTGCCATCGACCCCTGGCCCATGTCCTACCTCTGGCCTGGAATGTCCTCTCTCCACACACCTGCCAAACTAGCTCTCTTCCTCCCTTCAAAGCCCTACTGAGAGCTCACCTCCTCCAGGAGGCCTTCCTAGACTGAGCCCCCCTTTTTCCCTCCCCTCCTCCTCCTCCCCTTCTCATCGCCCCCTCCCTCCCTCTACCCTACCCCTTTCCCCTCCCCACAGCACTTGAGTATATTTGTATATATTTATTACTCTACTATTTTATTACTGATGTGTATATAGGTATAATTCTATTTATTCTGATGGTATTGACACCTGTCTACTTGTTTTGTTTTTTTTGTCTGTCTTCCCCTTCTAGACTGTGAGCCCATTGTTGGGTAGGGACCGTCTCTATATGTTGCTGATTTGTACTTCCCAAGCACTTCGTACAGTGCTCTGCACACAGTCGGCACTCAATAAATACAATTGAATGAATGAATGAAAGTATAATGGATGGGTGCACAGTACTTGGCAGAGAATAAGCTCTCAATCAATACTATTGATTGCTTGACTGATGTGCAGAGGTTATTTGGGGCCTATAATTACAAAGTGAAATTAGTTTTTTTATGGTATATGTTTCAGCCCTTACTATGTGCCAAGCCCTTTTTTAAGCACTGGGGTAGATACAAGTTTGTGATTGTAGCATCTTCTGTACAGCAGGGTAACGGGCAAGACTAGGAGGAAATATCTATGGAGATGCCAAGTGTAATTTGGACTGTGTGTAGTGCTGGCTGTGGAATAGCCACTTGTGAGAATCCACAAGTACATATCCATAGGGGTCCACTCCATGGGGACAAAGAGACAGAATGGCACCTGTAGCTTTTTTGAGCCAGGCTCTTGGACTTGCTCATCCCAGGTCTCTGACAAGATCTGAAAGGTTCCAATCAGGGTGAAAAAGACCCGAATGGTGGGTTTCTGGAATATTAGTTATCTGAAGCCTTTCCCCTCTCAGTCTTTATTATCCCCACTAAAATCCCTGACCATTATGGGCCTCCATATTCAAAATGAAAATTGGGCACCTCTCTCTCTCTTTCTTATTATATATATATATATATATATATATATATATATATATGTAACAATCAATCATATCTAAGTTTTCAATAATATCTAAGTTTTCAATAAACACCATTGATTATTTTATATATATATATATATATATATATATATATATATATATATACAAATTTCCCCTCTCTTTGATCAACATGGGGGAGGGAGAAGGAACAGAGAAGAGCAAATGAAGAAATGTCATCCTTGAAGGAAAAATTCTAAAATTGTAACCTGAAAGTTGTAGAAGAACAGCCTGCCCAGAACATGAGGACATATCTAAGTGGCATGCAGTTATAGACACCAGCCCTGAGTGTTTGCTTTTGGGGGTCCCCTAATGGGAACCCTGAAGTGATAGAGCCTGCCAGTGTGGTGATATTCCTTTCTTCTGGGAAGAATAAGAACAGTTCTCCTCAAAAAAAGGGGAACATAATAATCAATCACTTCTCTCTCAGAGGCCTAGAATCACAATAATGGAGGGGTTCAGACTTCGGTCACTCACAGAAGGGTGCATGGAAGCTCCCTCATCTACATCTGTGGCCAAATGGGGCTATGAGCATGTGCTTGCTACTCCACCCAGTACCCCAAAGTCCACACTTCTCCACTGAGCTGAGAGATGTCTCCAATCTACATCCACTCCCTATGTGATATGCCCCCACTAGATGAAACTGGGGTTGAATCAATCAATGAATGGCATTTATTGAGTGTTTACTATGTGCAGAGCACTGTAGTGTCAGGAATAACCCTCACTTTAGGGGAGAAGTGCAGGGGCAGGGGCAGAAAAAACTCTAGTTTCCGCAGAAAAAAATTACCATGTTTAACCAAGATTTTTGGAACAACTTGAAATGAGAATATCCACTGTCTATTACAGGGCAAGCCCAAGATGAGGGAACAAAATTGATGTCCCTCAACAATGCTTGTGACATGTTTTTTATCTGGAAAATGATCCTAGACCCACTTTTTGCTATTTTGAAGCCCAGCCCAAGCACTTGGAGAAGATGCCCTTTCCCAGATGACATTTTCTAGAGAAGGCCATAGAGGTGGGTGTGCAATCCTTTCCTAAAGGGAAAATAAAAGAGAAGAGCAAAAACGGAAGTTTCGAGGGTTGAACTGAGAGAAAGGGAGGAAGGGAGGGCCAGGGAGCCTGGTACACAGTCAAACCGAAATGTCATTTTGTGGAGGGTCGAGAAAGACATCCGAGCCATCCCAAAGTGACTTGGGCAAGACAGAGAGAGAGAAAACTTATTTGGACCACGTGACCAGAACTCCTTGGCTCCCTACAGTTGCTCCTCTGGAGAAAAGATCATTGATTTTCTGAAAGGTTAGAGGTTCCTTTAAAAGAAAAAATGAATAACGTTTCTGCTTGATATTATTTTAGTATTTACCGCTCTGCATTGTCTTCGCCATCGTCTTGGCAAAGGGCTTCTAGCCAACTGCCACTTTCAGCGTTGCTGCCAAAAGGCCCCTTTCACAATAAAGCATGCTGTGCTTTGGCAGGAAATCAATAAAGTGAAAATCTGTTCTCATCATCCATACATTTACCATCACAATCAACAATCAAAGGCAAGACCTGGGTTCTTTATCCACAGCTCCAGCCTCCCAATTTTCTGCTATGAAAGGCAGCATAAATTAGAACCCTTGGTTCCTGATAGCTGGGCTTAATGGGTATGATTTATGAACCATTAAATGAGGTTATGTAAATTGATCCTTAGCAGAATGCTAGCACACAGGTGACAGGTGCAGAGGGTGAGAACGAGGAGACCATCAGGGTTCTGCACAAATCAGATTTCAGTGACATTCAGTTTGAGGAAAGAGAAATAGTTGTCAACAAGGAAGTGATTTAAATAGTGCCCTGGGCTTGTCAGCAATTACGCCTTTCTTCTTAATTGCTGCAAACCATGTACATTCTAATAGGAAATAAATTAGTGATTTACCAGTTAATGACAAGGGGGAGAGGAGAGGAGGGCTGCGATATTGTAAAAGCCATATGGCTAGTGAGGCCATGCACTTGGGTGATTCCACTTGCGCTGTTGAAGTTGGCCGACGCTTTGAGCACCTAGTAGAAACTTCGACACCCGACTGCCAAAAATGGAAGAATTCCGGCAGGGTCGGTCATTCAGTGGGTGGAAATGGAGGAAGGAGATGAGATGTGGTGTTTTCAGAGTCGAGACAATGCTTACCTCCTTCCGATTCTGAGGAGCACAGCCCATTCCAGTCAATGAAGACTATTTGTTTTTGCCTGTAGTTGGTGGAATTGACCTAGGTGGAAAGCTTGGGTTCCAGGATGCCCGTATTAAACTGGAAAAGGCAGGGATGGTGTGGTTCTCTCACAAACCCAGAATTCCCCAAGCCAGAAATAGTGACACTAACTATACTTCACAATGGCTCTAGGGGAAATGGAGTGTTTTCGGTAGCATATTTTATTTGACTCCCCAAGTTTGTGTCCCTGAGAAACCTGTTGGAAGCTACTCTGTTGCAATCTAGACATTCATAATAATAATAGTAATGGTAATAATAATTATAGCACTCGTTAAGCACTTACTATGTGCCACAAACTCTACTAAGCACTGGGCTGGATACAAGCAAATCGGGTTGGAAGTATGTGGGGCTCACAGCCGCAATCCCCCTTTCGCAGATGAAGTAACTGAGGCTCAGAGAAGTGAAGGGACTTGCCCAAGGTCACACAGCAGACAAGTGGTGGAGCCGGGATTAGAACCCATGACCTTCTGACTCTCAGGCCTGTGTTCTAACCAGTACGCCATGCTGCTGCATACCACCATCGGTTTAATCAGTCAATCAGTCAGGAGTATTTATTGAGCTCTGCCTATGCGCAGAGCACTATACTAAGCACCTGAGAGACAACAATAAAGTAGAGTCGGTGGGTACGGTCCCTGTCCTTACAGAGCTTATGATCTAGTAGGGGAGACAGATATTAAAATGAGTTACAGATAGGGAAATTAATAGAGTACTACTGCCATGGTTCTGGAGTTGGAGTAAGGATCAAAGAGTTTAGGGGGTATGGACCCAAGTGTATAGGAGATGCACCGCCACAGCAGTACCCCACAGCATTTATGCACATATCTATAAATTTTATACAGCAAATTATTTATTTATATTAATGTGTGTCTTCCCCTCTAGAATGTAAGCTCTTTTTGGGCATGGTACACATCTACCATCCCTGTTTTATCATTCTCTCAAGGGCTTAGTACAGTGCTCTGCACACAGTAAATGCTCAGTAAACACCACTGATGATGATGATGATGATGATGATGATGATGAGGATGATGATGGCTTAGTCAGGGAAGGGCTTATAGAGGAGATATAATTTTAGTAAGGCTTTGAAGATGGGGAGAATGGTGGTCGGTCAGATATGAAAGGGGAAGAGAGTTCCAGGCAGGAGAGAAGATGTGAGCTAGGAGTCAGTGGCAAGAGAGATGAGCTCAAGATACAGTGAGTAATCAATCAATTAATCAATTGTATTTATTGAGCGTTTACTATGTGGAGAGCATTGTACTAAGTACTTGGGAGAGGGGAGTAGGTTGGTGTTGGAGGTGTGAAGTTTGTGGGCTGGGTTATAGAGGGAAAGGGGTGGGTTTAAAGTAAGAAAGGGAGAGCTAATTGAGTGGGGTAGGAAATTAAAATCTTATAATTGACTTTGCTTTAGCCCCTTGCTGTTTAGACAGATCAGTACTACACTGATCTTTTGACCCAGATTTCTTGTGTGAACCATAGTCCGGCTTCAGCCCCAGGTTTTGTCTGAAGGCAGTTGTTCATTCATTCATTCATTTCATTCATTCATATAATAATGTCATTTATTAAGCGCTTACTATGTGCAAAGCACTGTTCTAAGCGCTGAAATAATGATGGTGTTTGTTAAGTGCTTCCTATGTGCAAAGCACTGTTCTGAGTGCTGGAATAATGATGGCATTTGTTAAGCGCTTACTATGTGCAAACACAGCACTGGGGAGGATACAAGGTGATCAGATTGTCCCACATGGGGTTCACAGTCTTCCTCCCCATTTTATTCATTCCTTCATTCAATAGTATTTATTGAGCGCTTATTGTGCGCACAGCACTGTACTAAGTGCTTGGGAAGTACAAGTTGGCAACATATAGAGATGGTCCCTACCCAACAATGGGCTCACAGTCTAGAAGGGAGAGACAGACAACAAGATAAAATATATTAACAAAATAAAATAAATAAAATAGTAAATATGTACAAGTAAAATAAATAGAAAAATCTGTACAAACATATATACAGGTGCTGTGGGGAGGGGAAGGAGGTAGGGTGGGGGGGATGGGAAGGGGGAGAGGAAGGAGGGGGCTCAGTCAGCTTTACAGAAGAGGTAACTGAGGCACAGAGGGTTAAGTGACTTGCCCAAAGTCACACAGCTGACAATTGGCAGAGAGGGATTTGAACCCATGACCTCTGACTCCCAAGCCCGCGCTCTTTTCATTGAGCCACGCTGCTTCTTTAGCCACGCTGCTTCTCTAATGTGCCAATCACCATATTAAGTGCTAGGGAAGTGCACCAGGATGATAAGTGAATTTTTGGCCTTGTTCTTGTGGCTGTCTTCATCAGGTTGAGGTGGGTAAGAGGACACAAATAGACAGCCATTATCTCCCCTACTCCCTCGCTGAACCTATTTGAGGTTCCTCTGGGATTCTTCTCCCACCTCCTGGTCAGTCCTGGGGCAGGGAGGGTGGGGAGAAGCTTATGGAATCCAGGACCGGGCTAGGTTGTTGAGTGGTAGAGGGACTACGTTGGGAATTTAAAAAGTGCAGTCATCACCAACTCCAATGATCTCCATGAGATATTTCTTCTGGGAGGAAAAGACCTGTGATTGCTAGTCTGGTAAACTTCACTTCTCTTGATCCAGTTTACTCACTATCCCTCATTCTCCTCTGTCTCATCACTTTCTTCTTAATCACATCCTCTCTTCTGTCTAGAATTCCCTCCCCGTTCACATCCAGCAGACCACTGCTCTCCCCACCTTCCAGATCCTTCTGAAGGCCCATCTCCTTCAGGAGTCATGTCTTATGCTACCTAGTCATCTTCCACCCTTAGCAACGCCATGGACACATCTCTCCCAGAACGCCCCACCACCATCTGCAATCGTTCTGATGGTGTATCCATAGAGTTTTCTTGGTAAAAATATGGAAGTGGTTTACCATTACCTCCTTCCACACAGTAAACTTGAGTCTTCGCCCTTGATTCTCTCCCACACCGCTGCTGCCCAGCACAGGTGAGTTTTGACTTGTAGTAGATTGCCTTCTGCTCCCTAGCCATTGCCCAAGTTAGGAATGGAATGGATATGCCTCTGGCTGACTCTCCCTCCTGTAGTGGAGACTGGTAGAGCACTGGAAACTCTTCATGTCTGACCCCGAGAAGGGGTCCTTCATGAGGCTTTCCCTGAAATGGGGGTTTAATATCTGGTCTCCTTCCTTAGACTGTGAATCTTGTGGGGGACAGGGACCATGTCAGATTTGATTGTATTTTATCTACCCCAATACTTGTTGCAGTAATTGGCCCAGAGTAGGAGCTTAATAAATAGCATCATTATTATTAATGGGTGAAACCACACCTCAGCTCGTTGATAGACCCTGGTGTTTACATTGTACTCCCAAGTGCTTAGTACAGTGCTCTGCACAAAGTAAGTGCTCAGTAAATACAATTGACTGAAATTTAAAGTGTCCAGGGCTGACAGTCTTAATCCTCATTTTACATTCATTCAATTCATTCAATTGTATTTATTGAGAGCTTACTGTGTGCAGAGCACTGTACTAAGTACTTGGGAGAGTACAATGCAACAATAAATAGACACATTCCATGAGGCAACTGAAGTACAGAGAAGTTACATGACTTGCCCAAGGTCACACAGCAGACAATTGGCTGGGATTAGAACCCAGGTCCTTCTGACTCCTAGGCCTGTGCTCTAGCCATTAGGCCATGCTGCTTCTCACCCATAGCAGGCCACTTGCCTGCTATGAGACCTTGGGTGGGTCACTTCACTTCTTTGGGCCTCAGTTTTCTCACCTGTAAAATGGGGATTCAATACCAGTCCTCCTTACTGCTTAACTGTAAGCCCGGATTCATTCATTCATTCATTCATTCAATTATTTATTGAGTGTTTACTGTGTTCAGAGCACTGTACTAAGTATGTTCTAACTTATCCGTACTTGACTCTGTATAGGACCCTTCAACTTTCTTTTTAGTGTGGCTGGGCATGCCATCTGCACTTCCATCGTTGTAAAGGTGCAAACCTGCCTACATCAGCTCCTAGCAATCTTTCAAAGTCCAACTTGTTTCATTTTCTTTTGTATTTTTTTACGTCCTCAGTGACAGCAGGGCCGACCCAGTAATCAAGGAGTCGGGTGCTTGGGCGATTAAGCATGGCAGATCACAGTCACTCAATTTCCCTCAGTGAGGACAATTGCCTTCGTCTAAGATGGGTTTAACGTGTGGCTCCCTCTGCCTTGGAATCTGAACAAAGGGAGGCAGCTGGCCAGAGAGGAACCGGACATCCCCACTTCGGTGTATCATGGCCACGGATACTTTCAGGAACTCTCTTCCATCCTAAGGACTGCAATAACACTAACATTTCACATTGTCTGGGTAAGTGGAGCCTTCGGTTAAGTTTGCGGGACATCTTTCTTCCGTTAGAAATTGATGAACTCTGCCGGGAGAATATTTAAATTTCTCTTGGAACTGTGGCTCATATCCGATCTCGTTCTCTTCTCAGCAGAGCAGCTGGGGGCAATGGTTCTCTGCAGGCATAGAACCAGAGGGTTCTGGGACTTTTCATCCTTTTGCCTAAAGTGAGGCTGAGGTTGTAAAGAACACCACTAGGCCTTGGTTTCAGGGGCTTTCAGGCAGCATGGCATAGTGGCTAGAACAGGGGACTGGGAATCAGAAGGTTATGGGTTCTAATCCCGGCTCCTCCACTGTCTGCTGTGTGACTGTGGGCAAATCATGTAACATCTGTGTATCTCAGTTACCTCATCTGTAAAATGGGGATTGAGACTGTGAGCCCCACATGGGACAGGGGCTGTGTCCAGCCCGATTGGCTTGTACCCATCCCAGAGCTTAGTACAGTGCCTAGCAAAAAGTAAGCACTCAACAAATACCATAATTATTATATAAGACAATCAGGTAGGACACACTCCCTGTCCCGGATGGGGCTCATAGTCCAAGGGGGAAGGAAAACAGTTACTGATTCCCATTTTACAGTTGAGGAAATGGAGTCCCAGAGAAGTGAAGTGACTTGCCTAGGATCCCATAGTAGGCAAGTGACCTGTTAAGTGAGAGAAGTGGTATGCCCTCGTGGATAGAGCACGGGCCAATAAATCAGAAGGACCTGGGTTCTAATCCTGTCTCTGCCATTTGTCTGCTGTCACTTCACTTCTCTGTGCTTTGGTTACCTCATCTGTAAAACGGGGATTAAGATTTTGAACCCCATGTGGGGCATGGTCTGTATCCAACTTGATTAGCTTGTAACTACCACAGCACTTAGTACAGTGCCTGACATATAGTAAGCAGTAATAAATACCATAAAAAATAGTGGCAGAGGCAGAATTAGAACCCAGATTCTTCTGACTGCCAGACTTCCTCTTCCCATTAGGCTGCACTGCTTTTCAGAAAAATAGAAAGAAAGCAAGTGCAATATTCTGAATTCTCTTTGGAAACAGTGACAGGTTATTGTTCTTATGTTCTTATGTTGTTCTGTTTCTAATCTTTCCATCACCAACTTCCTGGGTCCTGTCACTTTCCAACTGCAAGCCCCCTGAGGGCCAGGGACCACAGCTCTTGTATTTTTCATTGCTTTGCACACTCCTGTGCACTGACACTGAATACATACCATTAAACGAACTCTGGGTGAACTCTGCAGAATTGAGCTTCTGAGCAGCAGGTCAGCTATTCCCTCTTTCCCATCACATCTGGGATTTGTGCCAGCTGTCCACAGCCCAGTAATCCATGCTAATAGTAATGATCAGGATTCAGACCAAAGGGAAGGAGTGCAGGGCAACTGAAGTGTCCAAACTTCTTCATGGCTGGGACTTGGATCTACCAAATATGTCATGATGGGCTTCTAGAGCAGTTCCACCAATGCCACTTACACACAACGCCTAACATCAAGTGGCAAGACAGAATCACTGACAAAGTGGTCCTAGAAAGCAAGGATAAGATGAGATAATATTAGTCTTAAACTGTGGACCCCATGAGGGACAGGAACTGTGTCCAATCTGAATATCTTCCATCCATCCCAGTGCTTAGCACAGTACTTGGCACATTGCAAGTGCTTAATGAATGCCATTAAATAAAGCCAGGAAACAGTGTCCACTTCATTTGCCAAGTCGACAGCTGTCTATCTTGTCCCCTTCTTATGGTTAGTCTCCACTGAGATTAAATATTGTGAGCTCATTATGGGCAGGGAACATATTTGCTAATTCTGTTGTATTCTCCCAAGTGCTTGGAACAGCGCTCTGCACATAGCAAGTGCTCAATAAATACCACTGATTGATTATTTTCAGTGGAGGAAACTGTAGGTCTTTGACTTATTTATTTTCAAAGCGTGCCTACATTGTATTCTGATTTCCAAAACGTGCAGGAATTATGGGGCCTTCAGATGAATGGACTTTTTGCTGGCTCATTTGTTTTGTTTTATGGTGTTTCCTAGGTGTCAGTTATTGCACTAAACTCTGGGGCAGACAGAAGCTAATCAGGTTGGACACAGTCCATATCCCACTTAGTGCTCACTGTCTTAATCCCCATTTTACAGATGAAGTAACTGAGGTATTGAGAAGCAAAGTGACTTGCCCAAGGTCTCACAGCAGACAAGTGGCAGAGCAGGGATCAGAACCCAGATCTTTTTTACTCCTGGGCCTGTGCTCTGCCCACTAGGCTATGCTTCTTGCTCTCTAAATGTCGCTGGCTTTGCCTCCCAGCCTTTGAACATGGCAAACACTTGCCACATCAGCCAACCAGCCTTGAAAATATAGATCCCCAACAAAAGAGTCCCTTTCCACTCAAGTCATACATGCCTCCTCCCCCTACATGGACACACTGCAGAGCTTTCCATCGACGCTGGGTCAGTGAAGTACTTCTTTCAGAATGAGGCATGCATAAAACCTGTAATTATCAGCTGCAGGGAGAGGGCAGCTGCTCATGGGACACACAGAAATCAGAAACATGGCAGAATGAGGAGCCAGAATGGTCCCTTTGGATTAGCCTTGTGAGACTCCCCCTTCAAAGATCTTCTGAATGTCTTCCTGGCTGCAATTCAGCCTCCAGGTACTGATTCCTGGACAGGTGGTACTGACGTCAGAAAGTTATCAACCCCAGTAATCACCTCTGGCTTAGAAAGCATCCAGTTGCCAATCAATCAATCAATCAATCTATCATATTTATTGAGGGCTCGTGTGCAGAGCAGTACTAAGTGCTTGGGAGAGTACAGAAAGAAGGTGGTGCTGTCTACATTGATAAATCAGGGGAAGGATAAAGTTTGGGTGGGAAGATAAGTGGTTCTGTTTTGGACGTGATTGAGGTTTGAGGTGTTGGAAGTTTGAAGTGATGGCAGAATGTCTGAGTAGAGATGGCTTGAAGGCAGGAGGAAGTGTGAGACTACAGAGAGGGAGAGAGATTAGGGCAAGAGATGTAGATTTGTGAATCACCTGCATAAAAGTGGTAGTTGAAGCCATGGGAGTGAATGAGTTCTCCAAGGGAGTGGATGTAGGTGGAGAATAAAAGGGGACCCACAACTGAACTTTAAGGGACATCCACAGTTAAGGGGTGAGAGGCAGAGGAGGAGCCCATGAAAGAGATTAAGAATGAACGGCCAGAAAGATAGGAGGAGAACCAGAAGATGACAATGCCAGTGAAGCTGAGGCTGGATAATGTTTACAGGAAAAGAGGGTGGTCAGCAGTGTCAAAGTCAGCTGAGTGGTTGAGGAGGATTACTATTGAGTAGAGGCCATTGGATTTGGCAAGAAGGATATCATTTCTGATCTTTGAGAGGGCGGTTTCTGTGGAGGGAAGAGGATGGAAGCTAGATTGGAGAGTGTCCAGGAGAGGAACTTGAGGCAGTGGGTTTAGGCAACTCACTCAAGGAATTTGAAAAGTAATGGTAGGAGGGAGATGGGTAAATAACTGAAGGGAGCCATGGGGTCAAGGGAGGGATTTTTTAGGATAGAGGAGACATGAGCATATTTGAAAGCAGTGGGGAAGAAGCCACCAAAGAGCAAACAGTTGAAGATGGATGTTAGGGAGTGAAGAAGGAAAGTGACAAATGTCTTGATGTGGTGTGAAGGGATGAGGTCGGATGCGGAGGTGGAGGAGGTGGCTTTTGAGACAAGGCAGGAGATCTCTTCTTGAGGTACTGTTGGGAAAGATAGGAGAGTTGAAGGAGGGGCAGGAGGAGAGAGGGATTGAGGAGGCACAAGGGAGATTTTAGGGAGATCATGACTGATAATTTTGATTTTCTCAGTAAAGTATGTTGTCTGGTCATTATGGGCAAGCGCTGGCGGAGGTGGGGGGTGGGGGTTTGAGGAGGGAGTTAAACACCTGGAGCAACTGGTGAGTTTGCTGGGTAGAGTTGAAGCATGCAAGGATAAACTTGCAGTAGATGAAGTCGATCAGATATCTAGAAATCTAGATATCTAGATTTCTCCCAGCAGCATGGCTCATGCACAAGAGCTAAGGAAGTGGAGGTGATCCAGGGCTGTGGGTTAGTAGTATCAGACTGATGAAGGGGTAGGGGAGTGAGTGAGGTGAGTTCGGTAGAGAGGGTGGTGTTGAGAGTGTCAATTTGGTCATCAAGCACTTAGTACAGTGCTCTGCACACAGTAAGCGCTCAATAAATATGACTGAATGAATGAATCAAGGGAAGGTAGTTTGAGTGTGGAGAGAGCCCAGAGTTTGAGCCTACTACCCAGTTCATTAAGGACAACTAGGATTTGATGAGACAGAAGACTATTTTACCACTTGCACTTTTTGTCGTTTCCAAAACGAACTCTACCTTTGGCCTTTGGCCTGCAGCTCAGCTCTAAGAGAGGGAATTGGGGAGATCCTTGGAGCTCTCCCAGATTTCGGATGAGAAGTGACCTGCCCTCAGACCTGGATTGATTGACTTCGGGTGCCACTCAGGACTCTTCTGAACGTTCAGGGCTAAAGGGGGATTCTTGTAGATTCTGTTGCCGAGGTTTTCATCTGCCTTTGTGGTCCCAGGGGCTACTCCACTGCAGGGACTGGTGGTCATTTTGTGCTCAGTTGGCCCTCAGCTCAGGAGCCCCGCACCCTATAGATACACTGAGGGGGGAAAACTAGATGGGTTTTGTTGTCAGACCTTCAACAGCAGAAACCAGTTCAACAACCACAAAGGACAATTTTAGACTAAACTACTTCTTTCTTCCACACAAAGCACAGTGGATAGTGCCCTCTACAGTCTAGCACTAGTATTACATGACCACGTGTTCATTCATTCAATCAACCGTATTTATTGAGCACTCGCTGTGTGCAAAGCACTGCTCTAAGCACTTGGGAGAGTACAATATAACAATAAACAGACACGTTCCCTGACCATAACGACTTTACAGTCTAGCGGGGGACACAGACATTAATACACACGCGGGGCTCACAGTCTTAATCCCCATTTTATAGATGAGGTAACTGAGGCACAGAAAATTGCCCGGTTAAAGGAGACATTCTGTCTGTGTTTGCTGTCTCTGTTTCTACAGAGATTACTCCTAGCCCAGCTGGGAAATTTATGGCAGAGGGCAGCTTTTTCTGAGGTTAGGGGAACCGTACAGCGCTGTGCCCAGTTTGCCCACCTATGGTCCTGTCTCACCACATGGGCACTACACTCTGCCATGTCAATCAATCAGTCGTGTTTATTGAGCGCTTACTGTGTGCAGAGCACTGTACTAAGCGCTTGGGAAGTACAAGTTGGCAACATATAGAGACAGTCCCTACCCAACAGTGGGCTCATGTCAGCTGCCCTTATTGCCTTTAGGGCTCATCTCTGAGCAGAAGGGAGTGCCTGGCTCAGGGTAAGCCCCCTGAGGCCCCAAGGAGTTCAGACCCCCGTACCAGATACATTCTGCCCACATAATAATAATAATAATGATAAGAATTGTGGTATTTGTTAAGCGCTTACTATATGCCAGGCGCTTTACTAAGCACTGGGAGGGATACGAGTAAGTCAGGTTGGACACAGTCCCTGTCCCATATGGGACACGGTCTAAATTCCCATTTGACAGATGAGGTAATGGGGGCACAGAGACGCACAGCAGACAGTGGAGGAGCTGGGATTAGAACTCAGGTCCTTCTGATTCCCAGGCCCCTGCTCTATACACTAGGCCAGGCTGCTTCTCTACATAATTCCAGGCTGAGATGGGGTGGGTGCGAGGAGGGTTTCCTGCAAACCAGCTTGAAGGAGGAAGGGTATATGCAAGGATGGAACAGAGGGATGGACAGCAGCATGAGCTAATGGAAAGATCACAGGGCTGGAAGCCAGGAGACCTGGGTTCTAATTCCAGCTCCTCTACTTGCCTGCTTGGTAACCCTGGGCAAGTTACTTAACTTTCTGGTGACTCAGTTCCCTCATCTGTAAAGTGGAGAACTTAGTCTAGAATTTATACTGCAAATCCAGGCCCCTAACAGTGCTCTGTCTCCTGGCAGGATAGTCAATCAATAGTATTTATTGAGCATATCTATTCTCTCCCTCTAGACTGTAAGCTCGTTGTGGACAGGAATGTGTCTGTTAAATTGTTGTATTGTACTCTTCCAAGTCCTTAGTACAGTGCTTTGCACACAGTACATGCTCAATAAATACAACTGATTGATTGATTGAGCATTACTGTGTGCAGAGGACTGTACTAAGCACCTGGGAGAGTATAAACTATCAGAGTTGATTGGCATTCTTGCTGCCCACACCAAACTTACAGTCTAGAGGGGGGTCTAGGCCTAAGCTTGCTCTTTCATCAAGACCCTGCTGCTTCTCGTGTATGTTCATAGACATGGAAAAAGTGTGCAAGTTCAGCCCCACTTGTGGCAGTGTCATTTTCAAATCAAGGGATAACACTACCATTAGTGTGCTCAGAGAGTGTGAAGAGGGCAGATAACTATTGAACATGACAAGTACAGGGGCCTTGAGTGGCTCAGAGAAAAGTTTTTTTTTCTTTGTGACAAACTGTCAACTAGCACTCCCCTTCCTTCCCTTTCCCCCTCCAAATTTGGTCTTCCTAGACTTTGGGTCGGCAGAGTTTATTTATTTATTTATGAATGTATTTATACATATTTAAAGTACTTGTTATGCTTAGTCTATTCACTGGGCTAGGTGCAAGTTGAGAACAGGTGTTGAATCCCCATTTTACAGTTGAGGCATAGAGAAGTTAAGTGATTTGCCCAAGGACACACAGCAGGTGAGTGGTGAAGCAGGGATTAGAATCCAGGTCCTCTGGCTCTCAGGCTCATGCTTTAATTCAGTAGGCCATGGGGAAAGCAAACAGTGGTAGAGAAGCAAACGAAGAGCAGTACACATACACTGTTTCATTCTCAGCTGTATCTCAGCTCACCTCAGTGGTAAATAACTGTTGGTGGATTGTCAGGGTCCTCTGAGGCCTGGATTTAATTGAAAGTGAGGACCAGAACCAGGACCAAAACACCTCCACCAACATATTTCCCCGAGCACAACAGGGCTGAGAACCTTGGCGCGGATCCCTACCCAACCTCGATGTTTCTCTGCCCCAGGAGTGAGCTATCTCCCTACCCAGTGGGAAGAGAAAAGGTCTGCCCCAGGAGTGACCTATCTCCCTATCCAATGGGAAGGAACAAGGTGTGTTTGTTTGTGGAGGGGGATGGGAATGGGCTCTACTCTTGCCCCACCTCCTGCAGATGGAGACCTAGTATTTAAAGGGATAAAATCTTGTCTGGGTTGGGGACATGATTTTAGTGCTCTAGTTGGGGCCTCTGAACTGGAAGCCCATTGGGCCCTCAGGACCGTGTTAGAAGAAAGTTTCTAGAGAGGAAAGATCGTGTCTACCAAATCTATTTTGTTGTATTCTCCCAAGCACTTAGTACAGTGCTCTGCACACAGTAAGCACTCAATGAATGCCTTTATTGATTAATAAATGATTGAGGTAAGCTGATGCCCAATGCAAGCAGTTTCTTGTCTGCCATCTCTCTCTGTCTCTGTCTCTGTCTCTCTCTCTCACACACACACTCACACTCCCCACCCCACCAACTCTGGCCCAACTGAATCGTTTATCCAGCTCTTCCCTGTTTGCTCTTCCTGGAATATCCACCAGGCCCTCATCCCAGTGACCACTGCCACTCTTGCCAAGTATACAGGAGAAGGGCCAAGGGAGCTCGGCAGGCTCCCAGTGGCTCTTAGGTCACATGGAGCACTTTGCCGAGGAAAATTCACTTCTCCATCTCATCACTGATCAGATTCAAGCACTTCATATTTACACTTTAAAAGCCCCAAATGGATTAGCGTCTCATAGCAGAGCTTCATGACACTATTGCAGGCGTTCATACCTAGTGGATTCGAGCTTTGGGCTCTGCTTTAAGTGCAGGAAGCTTTTATTTTTAAATTTCTACCTACTCATTGCGATACATCAAACAATCAGTTTTAATATCTTTAGGGTTAAGTGCACTCTTGTAATTTAGAATTAAATGATTTTTATTAAGCACTTTTACAGGCTATCTCCGTGCTGTACAACTCCGCTGATTAAGAATCGTGGTGACGGGAAAACAGCAGCCCACACGAATTAGGGAAGCATTAGGGAAATGCATTTCTGTGCGTCTCCGGGAGCATACTGGTCCTCAGGAAAACTCAGACGTCTCAGCGGAGTTGGAGAGAAGATGGTTCAGCTACAGTCTGGCCAATTATATCCATCTTCATGACCCCTTCCCCATGGGGCTGCATGATCTTGGCTTCGGCCTGTGTCCTAATCCCAGAAATCATGGGACTCCGATTCCTCTGCTTCTCCCTAGACCTGGTTGGACAAGGCTGTGGTGGGTAGTGGTGGAACAGGGGGAGAGAAACAGAGAGTGTAATAATAATACTAATAACAGTAATAATGATGATAATGCGTGTGGTATTTGTCAAGCACTTACTATGTGCCAGGCATGGTACTAAGCTCTGGGATGGATACAAGCAAATCAGGTTGGACAAAATCCCTGTCCTACATTTATTCATTCAGTCGTATTTATTGAGCGCTTACTGTGTGCAGAGCACTGTACTAAGTGCTTGGGAAGTACAAGTTGGCAACATATAGAGATGGTCCCTACCCAACAGTGGGCTCACAGTCTAGAAGGGGGAGACAGAGAACAAAACAAAACGTATTAGCAAAAAAAAATAAATAGAATAAATATGTACAAAAAAATAAATAAATAAATTCATTCATTCATTCATTCAATCGTATTTATTGAGTGCTTACTGTGTGCAGAGCACTGTACTAAGCGCTTGGGAAGTACAAGTTGGCAGCATATAGAGATGGTCCCTACCCAACAGTGGGCTCACAGTCTAGAAGGTATTTGTTAAATAAAGTAATAAATATGTACAAACATATATACATATATACAGGGGGAAGTACAAGTTGGCAGCATATAGAGATGGTCCCTACCCAACAGTGGGCTCACAGTCTAGAAGGTATTTGTTAAATAGAGTAATAAATACGTACAAACATATATACATATATACAGGGGGCTCACAGTCTCAATCCCCACTCACCATGACTCCCGAGGGGGATTTGCATTCCTGAAGAGGGTGAAGGAGGATTTTTTTTTCTTTTTTTCATTCCCTACCCAACAACGGGCTCACAGTCTAGAAGAGGGTTGGTTTTTTTTTTTTGGCTAGTGGACCAACCTCCAGCCAACTGGAGGTTGAGAAGCAGCGTGGCTCAGTGGAAAGAGCCCGGATTTGGGAGCCAGAGGTCATGGGTTCTAATCTGCCACTTGTCAGCTGGGTGACTTTGGGCAAGTCACTTCACTTCTCTGGGCCTCAGTTCCCTCATCTGTCAAATGGGGGTTAAGCCTGTGAGCCCCACGTGGGACAAGCTGATCACCTTGTATCTCTCCCCTACTCCCCACCCGGCGCTTAGAACAGTGCTTGGCACGTAGTAAGCGCTTAACAAATACCAAGGTTATTATGATTATTGCCCTGCCCCATTCCGGATGGGGAGTCTGCAGTGGGAGAGGCTACCACAAGAGGGAGGCATGGAGCTGTTCCTTCGCACATGCTCAGAGAGATTCTTGGTTTCACCATCCTTCCAGACTTAAATCTGCAGTAAAGGAGGAACAGCTATCCCTCATGGAAACCTCATCTCTTCTGCTATTAAATACCACCTGCTGATGTCATTCACTCATTCGATCATACGTATTGAGCACCTGCTGTGTGCAAAGCATCGTACTAAGCGCTTGGGAGAATACAACAACAAACAGACCCTGCCCGCAACAAACTCACAGTCTAGAGCTTGGGAAACAAGTAGACTGCCAATTCCTCCTCCCTTTACAAAAACATGGCTTTTTATGATATTTGCTAAGCACTTACTTTGTGCCAGTCCCATAGCTCTGTTCTAAGTGCTGGGGCAGAAACAAGGTAATCAAGTTGGACACAGTCCCTGTCCCACATGGGGCTCCCGGTTTTAATCCCTATTTTACAGATGAGGTAAATGAGGCACAGATAAGTGAAGTGACTTGCTCAGAGTCATGGACAGCAGGCAAGTGGCAGAGTCAGGATTAGAACTCAGGTCCTTCTGATTCCCAGGCCCATTCTCTATCCACTAGGCCATACTATCAATCAATCAATCATATTTATCGAGCGCTTACTGTGTGCAGAGCACTGTACTAAGCGCTTGGGAAGTACAAGTTGGCAACATATAGAGACAGTCCCTACCCAACAGTGGGCTCACAGTCTAAAAGGGGGAGACAGAGAACAAAACTAAACATACTAACAAAATAAAATAAATAGAATAGATATGAACAAGTAAAATAAATAGAGTAATAAATATGTACTACTTCCCTGGCTTATGACATTACAGCATTTCCCACCTTTAGGCTAACCTGAAGTAAGATAAACGTGCCTTACAATTGTTCAGTAAATGAAGTTTTCATCCCACTGGAGTTTTACAGTGAGTTTTGTATACATAGCAGCCACAGCTGGTACAAAATTTCCAGTAAACCTTCAGTAGAACAGGAGCTTGCAAGCTTGGGTTGATTATTAATGCTTGATTATTAAGCATTTGTCACACTGTTTGAAACTCTGTTTCATTATGTCTTTAAATTGTTTAACCTGTTTCCCCAGGTCTCCTATGCCCCCTTTCAGTTAATCAATCAATGGTATTTATTCATTCAATCGTATTTATTGAGCATTTACTGTGTGCAGAGCACTGTACTAAGCACTTGGGAGAGTACAATACAACAAACAGAATTAGTGGCTATGTTCCCTGCCCATAATGAGCTTATAGTCTAAAGTCAGTTCCCTATAAAAACAGCTGCTTGAGTCAACTGATTTAACCAGCTTGTGAGCTGAACGATTTCAAGGACCTCATTTTGGTCATCTTGTCTGACCATTTGATACTGAGCATGGTTTATGGGTGACATCACTGAAAGATCTCCAAGAAGCTGGATGTGTTTTCTGATCTCACAGCCATATATAAGGTAGGATACCACAGTAACCTTTTAGAACTTAAGTTTGGTATGGGCCTTGATGCCCTTTTGTCTCAACACTACATTTATCAATGTGCCAAAAGACATGCTAGCCTTTTGAAATTGTTTCCTACTTTTTTATCTACGCTTACATCATTGGATAGTGCAATCTCCTAGGTAGCAGAATTCAATGACAGCATTAAATTCTATGTTGCCCGTGAAACTCTCTGGATATAGGTAAGATTCCTTTGGACTTATCATCAGTATGAAGTATAGTGTCAAATCTGCAAAAGGATTAAAAATCATTGGCCTACCTTCTTAGGTATGCCTTAAGAACTTTGCTTGTTGTGGACGGAGAACATGTCTGTCAACTCTGTTATATAGTTCTCTCATAAGCACTTAGTTCAGTGCTCTGCATGCAGTAAGCACTCAATAAATATGATTGATTGATAGGAGTTCCCAAACCATAGTCTCCAAGACTTTTGACGATGCTTGCAGCCTGGTGAGCTGTAAAAGTTTACCAGTGAATTGGAAGAATATTGTGACTCGGTAGTAAAACTGATCGTAGCCGGAATATTAAAAAACAACTGAATAAGTAGAGTATACGTCAACGCTATGGGCACTTGTACTTCCCAAGCGCTTAGTATAGTTTTCTGCATGCAGTAAGTGCTCAGTAAATACGATTGAATGAATGAATGAATGGGCAGGTGTTAGGGTGGAATGACCTGTTCAGTACAGACACCAGGAGCCTTTAATACATTTCTAACGGAGTGGTGGATAGTGGTGGAGTAGGGGGAGAGAAACAGAGGGTGCAATAATAATAATAATGATAATAATTGTGGTATTTGTTAAGCACTCACTATGTGCCAGGCATGGAACTAAGCGCTGGGGTGGATACAAGCAAATCAGGTTGGACACAGTCTCAGTCCTACATCGGGCTCACAGTCTCAATCCCCATGTTACAGATGAGGTAACTGAGGCACAGAGAAGTAAAGGGACTTGCCCAGGTCACACAGCAGACAAGTAGCAGAGCCAGTATTAGTAATAATAATAATGATGGCATTTGTTAAGTGCTTACTTTGTGCAAAGCACTGTTCTAAGCACTGGGAAAGCTACAAGGTGATCAGGTTGTCCCACGGGGGGGTTCACAGATTTCATTCCCATTTTACAGATGAGGGAACTGAGGCCCAGAGAAGTGAAGTGACTTGCCCAAAGTCACACAGCTGACAATAGGAGAGCCGGGATTTGAACCCATGACCACTGACTCCAGAGCCCGGGCTCTTTCCACTCAGCCACTTCTGTCCTCTAGACTGCACAGAACATAATGTAAAATCTGGGAAAAGTGTTTCCAAAACAGAGGAGAATGAGAATGAATAAAAAAATAATCATCCGCTAGGTTGTTTGTGGAGCTTGACTTACCTGGGATGAGCCAAAGTGTTAGGGAGGTTTGGCCAGATTAAGAGATGGAGTTTGATTGGGTATTTGGAAAATCTAAATGCAGATCTTGGGATATTGAAGTCTCAGAAAAAGGAAATTATATGGAAGGAGACAATGGGATTTTAAAAAAAATCATACTGCTATAAAATGTTATATAGGAGCAGCACCAAAATCCCATAAGATAATCTTAATGGTTGTATTTGTTACATATGGTTAAGTAAGTTCCACTGTAGAGTGTAAGCTCCCTCTAGACTGAACAGGGAACATGTCTGTTAACTGTTGTATTGTACTCTCCCAAGTGCTTAGTTCAGAGCTCTTCACAAAGCAAGTGTTCAATAAATACCATTGATTGACTGACATCAAAGCCCACTGTTGGGTAGGGACTGTCTCTATATGTTGCCAAGTTGTACTTCCCAAGCGCTTAGTGCAGTGCTCTGCACACAGTAAGTGCTCAATATATATGATTGATTGATCATAGAAGTTTGGTAAAATACATCGAATCTTTAAAAGCTACAGTACCTTTACTTGCCGCTTTACATAATAACTGCATCATTTATGGAAATACCATTTTTAACTTTTTTTAAAAAATTTTGGAGGATGTCTTGCGGTGTGAGGCACTAACCGATGTTAATTGGAATTCTGGTGCCTCGTGAGCCTAGGATAGCTTCCAAATTCTGGGATCTGGTCCAAGGTGAGTTACGAGAAAGAGGCCCTCAGGTCACTGAAGCTGTAAAAAGACCCAGCATAATAATAATGATGGCATTTATTAGGTGCTTACTATGTGCAAAGCACTGTTCTAAGTGCTGAGCACTGTTCTATACCTGCAGGTCACCTGTTACTGCTGAGTGAGGTTCTGTGCAGTCATATGAATCTTAAGTTTTTTGGATACTGAGACTCACCTTACCCAGCCAAAAGATAGCATGTCTTTCTCAGTAACTTACTGACACTGTTTCATCTGTGAAACAGCAAGGCACAGTGGATAGAGCATGGGCCTAGGAGTCAGAAGGTCATGGGTTCTAATCCAGGCTCTTCCATTTGCTGCTGTGTGACCTTAGGCGAGTCACTTAACTTCTCCGTGCCTCAGTTCCCTCATCCGTAAAATGGAGATTAAGACTGTGAGCCCCATATGGGACAACCTCATTACCTTGCATCTTCCTCAGTGCTTAGAACAGTGCTTGGCACATAGTAAGCGCTTAACAAGTACCATAATTATTATTATTATTATTGTTATCTTCAGACGTCCTTGTCCTTGAGTTCCAGAAAGTCAAACTTAGCTTTTTAAAAACTTTTATAGAAGAAACCCCTCCAAAAATATATATTAGATTCCAGTATTTAAGTACACATAATAGTAATAATAATTGTAATCAATAATCCTCCCCAGTGCTTAGAACAGTGCTTTGCACATAGTAGGCGCTTAACAAATGCCATTATTATTATTATTATTAATCGGGTTGGACAGAGTCCCTGTCCCACATGGGGCTCACAGTCTTCATCCCCCTTTTACAGATGAGGGAACTGAGACACAGAGAAGTGAAGTGACATGCCCAAGGTCACACAGCAGACAAGTGGCAGAGCCAGGATTAGAACCCATGTCCTCCCAGGCCCATGTGCTATCTATCAGATCACGTGGCATCCATCTCTAGATGCAACTTTTTTCAGAATTGAGGCTTCTGGTGGCCAGGGGCCCAGATTTGCAGATAGACTCACATGTGGATAAAATCTCTCTTTGGATAGTGTTACCCTTGAACACAAGCGTGAACTGGGCAGAGGATTTAGTGAACATCAGGGTCTATCATATCATTTGGTGATGACATCAAGAGAGCCATCTGGACCCTCTGGAACCACGGCAGATTTTTTAGAATGAGGATAGACCTATGAAAAACAGACCGATTAACCACATGCGATGTGAGCACAGTTGGTTGTCTGTGCCTATATATAAAAAGAGGAGAAGCCCCATGGCCTATCAGAAGGAGCAAGCACGGGAGTCAGAGGAACTGGGTTCTAGTCCCAGTTCTACCATTAACTTGCTGTGTGACCTTGGGTGAGTCATTTATCTTCTCTGAGCCTGTTTCCTCATCTGCAAAATGGGGATTCAATACCTGTTCTCCCTCTTACTTAGTGAGCCCCATGTGGGACCTGATTACCTTGTGTCTACCCCAGGGCTTAGATCAGTGGTTGGCGCATAGTAAGTGCTTAACAAATATTATTATTACTACATGCATAACAAAAACATCACAACCCGGGTGAGATCCAGATCCTTGTTTTCCATTTAAGTCCCTGATTAACAGAACAAACTTAATTTTTCTTTCATTAAATGCACACCTCTTTTGCGGTCACAAGGATGACCTGTTTCCAGTTCCGGTTTTTTTAATCACCAACGCACTCCACAACAAATAAATGAACAATATTATTCTAACTCTTTTACCAAAGCTAATATCTCATTAGCTTCATGTCTTTCAGATTACCTGTAGCTTTAACAGAAATAACACATTTTGTTGTTCACTTCAATTGCTGGTTTTGTGCTGTGACGTAGAAGGCAATACTTCTCCAACAAAGAGTATAATTCTCTCTAGTAAAGGTAATTAATGGTTATATGATCATATCAGAGCACAGAAATGATGTTTTGGCAACACAATAGGTTTCCTAATTGGTAGTCCCAAGGATGACCATGTTCATTTTCTGCCTTCTGAGATTTCCTACTGTGCAGTATATTATCTCTTAATACTGACTGAAGCAGCAGATGATCGTCATATCCAATAGGAAAATGAATTTACAATGCATCAACAGTCATTACAAAGGACCTAATAATGCTAATTTATGTTTAGGATGAGGCATCTAATTAGTTAATTGAAATAGGACCTTGCTGCCAGGACCATACTATTGAGCATAACATTTGTAGGCGATAATACTGAGCAATGCTGAGTGAATGCAGATTAATACAGATTAACCCCTTCAGAGCTCATGGTGTTTGAACTCCTTAACAAATACAATTAATATACATCAAAAAGGGTACAAATCCAAGGGCAAGGGAGACACAGAAGGGAGAGAGGAGTAGAGGAAATGAGGGCTTAATCAGAGAAGGCCTCCTTTTTGAGAAGCAGCGTGGCCTAGTGGATAGAGCACTTTTGCCACTTTGCTGTGTGACCTTGGGCAAATTGCTTCACTTCTCTGTACCTCAGTTATTTCTTCTGTAAAATGGGGAGTAAGACTGTGAGTGTGGGACAGGGACTGTGTCCAACCTGATTACTTTGTATCTACCCCAGCGCTTACTAGAGAGCCTGGCAAATAGGAAGTGTTTAACAAATACCATAAAAAAATGTGACTTTTTAATAAGGCTAAGGGCAACTGAGGCCATCACCCCTTCCTCTGGGATGACACCTGCTTTTCTCATTTCATAGCGAAAGTCAGTCAGTCAAGTGTATTTATTGAGTGCTTTCTGTGTGCAGAGCACTGTATTAAGCGCTTGGGAGAGTACAATATAAACAGGTGCATTCCCTACCCACAGTGAGTATACAGTCTAGAGGGGGAGATAGACATTAACATAAACAAATATGTTTACAGATATGTATATAAATGCTGGGGGGCTGAGGGGGAGGTGATAAATAAATGGAGCAAGTCAGTACAACACAGAAGGGAGTTGAAGAAAAGGAAAAGAGGGCTTAGTCAGGGAAGGCCTCTTGGAGGTGATATGCCTTCAATAAGGCTTTGAAGAGAGGAAGAGAAATTGTCTGTCTGATATGAGGAGGGAGGGAATCCCGGGCCAGGGGCAGGATGTAGGCAAGAGGTTGGAGACCAGATCAAGGTAAGTCCGATCATGTCCAGGGAATGATCAGTCCAGTAGCCAGGCAGTGCCCAGACACCCATATATTCAAGAAATGGACACCCCAGGCTTGAAAATACTCCCTCTGGCCAGGGTCAGATGGCAAACCACGATAAGCACCGGAAACCATACAGCATTGCTTAGGTTCAGTGCCGGGGTCAGGATTGGTCAGAATCAATATAAAATCAATAAGGAAAACTGTCGGAAAGAGTAGGGCCACACATTCTAGCTGAGTCAGCAGACAGCACTCTGAGGTCACCTCATTCTTGCTGGAAAGTGGCCAACACAAAGTCAGTCTTTAAGGCAGGATCTGGGAACACTTCAGGAAATTGTAGGCCATTTAGTTTTGATTCCATCCTGAGGGGGAGAGGACTTCGAAAGTATTTTAGGAGATTAAATGAGGGACACTGAGAAAAGCACAGCTTGATGACGGAGAGCCGTGCCCGCTCAGGAATGAACGGTCATGCTTCACTGGCTCTGGGTTCTCTGTAAGAATATAAACGCCAAGAAAGGCGAGGGCTGGCTGCAGACAGCCTAAGCCAGGCTGTGTTTCCCCTAGGTGTTCCACCGGCACCAACTTCCCACAGACGTGTTTAAAGAAGCACAAAGTTGGCTCTGAAAAGTGGAGAATGGAATCAAAGACTAACTCTAGGGTAGAAGCCCCCCCCCACCCCCAACCCCCTACTCCAGGGATTTAGCCCACAGATGGCTTGGTGGGTTTCCAGTGCTTGAGGGAATAAGCCCCAGTTATAATAATAATAATAATAATAATAATAATGGCATTTATTAAGTGCTTACTATGTGCAAAGCACTGTTCTAAGCTCTGGGGAGGTTACAAGGTGATCAGGTTGTCCCACATGGGACTCACAGTCTTAATCCCCATTTTCCAGATGAGCAAACTGAGGACAGAGAAGTGAAGTGACTTACCCAAAGTCACACAGCTGACAATTGGCAGAGCCGGGATTCAAACCCATGACCTCTGACTCCAAAGCCCGTGCTCTTATGGTCCATCCATCCACCAGAGACCCAGGGCAGGGCACTCACAGCCCTACTCTCCCAAGGCATGGGCCTGCTATAGGTGTTTCCACAGCCCTGGTGCCCTCAACCAGGGAGTATCACCTCTCTTTCCAGAGGGCACATTCCAGGGAGCCGCATCTCGGGCTGAGGAAGAGAGGTGAGCTCTTTACCATATTAACATCTAAGAGTGGCAACAAGATTTGTCATTTGCCAATTCTGCAGTGATGGGGCAGCTTCAAAAGCCCTAAACACAAACATGGAGATAGGGCTCTCACAGTGGGGCGGGAGCTACCCACAAGATGGGCACAGGTTTGCCCTCAGCTCTGCCACCACCATACTGGCAAGACAAGCCCCTCCTACCCATAGTGGAGGCACTGCTCTGTGGCAACAGGACTCCTCCTTTAGGTCAGGGATTGTACCTGTATTGGATTCCCCCAAGCCTTTAGTACAGTGCTCTGTTCATAGTAAGTGCTCAAAAAATACCACTGATCGATCGATCAATCTATAGACTGATTTCCAGTTGGAGAAAAAAATTTTCTCTCCATTCAGTCCTCCCTAAGTGGCTATGTGCCATTCCCAAAAATCACATGCTATCATGAAAAGGAATTTGATATGAAATGCACTTTTGTTAGTGGGAAAACATTTTTAAAGCATGGACTCCTCCTAGCTTCCAGTGGGATTTCCACCTGGGACAACCACAGATTAGCATGAGCTTCTTGCACAACCGCCGCCTTTGCGTAGCTGGATTCTTTTTTCTGTGACTTCTCAGATTCCCACCTCATCAGGTCCCTGTCCCCTTGAGTCCCCTGGAGGCCTTTGCCGCCCTCCCTCTCCAGGATCTTTGATTCAGCCAAAACCTGAACAAGGGAGTCATCAGATAGATCTGGAGTCACCCGGCAAAGGAGAAGTCCTTGGATGTCAGAAGCTAACATCGCCAATCTCCCACTTGATTGCCGTGGGAAGCACTTTAGAAACTCCAGGGGAGAGTGCAGTGTCAGATCGGAGTAGCCAGAGAACCAATTACTTTAAAAATGCCTTTGGGAGATCGGTCTGAAAAGACATTTGCTTTGATTTCCATGTTTATGAATAGGATCCAACATTGCTGTCACTCTGATCCAGACTGTGTCCAGAGGTATTTGGGATACCTCTTGTGTCTGAACCCCAGAAAACTAATTTTTAATTAGAATTCTCACTTGCTATCTAGTGTCCTAACTGATGTACTTTGTGGAGTGAGCAACTGGGAAAGCAGATGGAAAGAGATCATAGGTCCTTGAGGTTTGGAGAGGAACAGACAACTGGTTGTGTGATTTTCACAGTTTTCCAATCTGAAGTTTGTTGAGTTCTCGGGGAACCCAAAGGACAGTTAGGTCTAGCCGTGGTCACAGACAATTAAGGAAAAAAAACATTTTAAATATCGCTTCTTCATTTTTCAGAGTGTTCCCTGAGGTGTCCACGTCTTTGGGCCCTTGTTGACGCCCAGAACTGTTGCAGAATTGCCTCAGACAAGCTCAGGAAAAGCCCCAAAGGTATAATGAGTGCTTCTCAAAGTCCAACGTTTTGTTCACCTAGTTTATTGCCTGACCATCTGCCCTTCACTCCTAGAGGACTTCCAGTAAAGTAGGAGTAAATGTGAATCTTCCACTGCTATCTATTTAGCTTTCATTAAGCGAGTCAGCAGAGTGCTCAAAATTCGGTCCCCAAACCAGCCCGGAATCGTCTAAAAGTATTTACATAAGACTCTCTACGTTATATTCCAACCTCTGCTGCATCAGTATTAACTACTGACATCTGCCAAGTCTGACTGGTAAGTGCTTTACAGTATCAATTCATCCCAAGCAAAAAGCGTTTCTGAGTGCTGCAGTGCTCTTGTTAATTCCAGAAAGAAATATCGGAGCTCATATGACACCTAGCAGAAATTAGTACCCACATTCAAAGAAAAGCTTTTGTTATTTCCCAGAGTATGACTGCATCTGACACCTGCTGGAATATAAAATGCAGCTGTAATTAGACAACTGATAGTGCAGTTTGGATCGAATCTCTTTGGTGGGAATTATGCCTTAACATATTCCTAACTCCAAGTGTCTCTCATTACATTTAATTTTTACTTAGAATGAGGTGGTCTGGAAAGAAAATTTAGGGTTGTAATAGCCCCCTGCTGAATGCCACACAGCAACGCAAAAACCCATCGGTTTTCTTTTCCTCTAAATAAAAAAAAATGGGAACAGCAGACTACACTACAGCCTCAATTGAAGTCTGGCTTTGCTTAATTGTACTTTTTGCACTCATCCGTCTCTCCTCTTCAGAGCAAGCTACAAAAATTGCCTGAATAGCCAAAGAAAAGTTTCCCACAGCCACTGGCCACAGAGAAACACTATTGTGCTTCCTCCCAGTTTGATGGACAACATTTCTGTAAATGGGTAGCCCGCCTGTCAATGGCACCGTGCTGAAAAGGGAAAAGAAGAGAACAGATTCTGCCAATATCTGACAAAGCATGTTAACAAATAATCAGGCATTCACTACTCAGGCAGCTGCCCCGGGGACCTTCCTAACACAGGTGCCTTTAAGCCATTTCCTATTCACAGAGAAAGGAAACAAGTGGGAGATACCTGGGAAAGGAGCAGTCTATTGTGGTTAGCCAAACGCCCAACTTCGAGGCTGCACAGACAAAAACTGAGAGGGAAAAAGGAAATTTGGTTTCAACTGGGAAATTTTTAAACGGCCAAGCACTCACAAAGCCTGTCATTTAAGTATGGTTTTTATTTTCTTTTTCCTGCCTTCTGGGGTTTGTGGTTTTTTTGGAGAGGGGAGGGGAGAGGGAAGAAGAAAAGGAGGAGGGAGTGAGGGGAGGGGCTGGGAACTGATAAGGAGGTGGCTTTCTCTTCCAGGGCTAATATGACCAGTCAAACCAATGACTGCATCAGAAATTTACCTGGCCAAGGTCACTTTTTCAGGGCAAAATCTGGTCTCTTTTCCCACACTCTGCTCTTAAGAGGGTGAAGTTATCTAAGCCACAGACCAAAATGCCTAATGTTTACCTGGCTTAGGTACTTATCTTCCCCTTCCCACATTTCCCTCTTGCTTTATAATAATTATGGTATTTGTTGAGCACTTATTATGTGCCAAGCATTGTTATAAGCATTGGGATAGATACAAGGTTTTCTTCATCCCCACCCTCACTCCATACTCGCCCTCTGACATGCTCACACAGAGACATAAACTCAGCCAGCATCTCACACATACTCACACATTTATAAATGCCACACACATGCACGGAGTGACAGTCAGTAGGCTTCTCTTCCCATTGTATTTGGCATTTGGTACCCATTTCTACCACTTTTGAGATTGAATGACCAGGGGTATACCCAGTGTCTCAGTGCCCTTGGCTATTTACAGCCAATGAAGAGTGTTCACACTCATGCCCCCGAGACCATCTGTGACCATTCCGTGATTCTCCTATTGGAGTGGCACAGGTTTTCAGGTGGTACAATTTCTGCTAGGTGTCAAAAGAGCTCCGATATTTCTTTCTGGCCTTAACAAGAGCACTGCAGCACTCAGAAATGCTTTTTGCTTGGGATGAATTGTTATTGTAAAGCACTTACCAGTCAGACTTGGCAGATGTCAGTAGTTGATACTGGTGCAGCAGAGGTTGGAATATAACGTAGAGAGTCCTATGTAAATACTTTTAGACGATTCCAGGCTGGTTTGGGGACCGAATCTTGAGTACTCTGCTGAATGAAAGCTATATAGATAGCAGTGGGAGATTCACATTGACTCCTACTTTACTGGAAGTCCTCTAGAAGTGAAGGACAGATGGTCAGGCAGTAAACTAGGTGAACAAGACATTGGACTTTGAGAAGCACTCGTTACAGCTTTGGGGTTTTTCCTGAGCTTGTCTGAGGTAATTCTGCAGCAATTCTGGGGGTCAATGGAGGCCCAAAGACATGGGTACCTCAGGGAGCATTCTGAAAAATGCGGAAGTGATATTTTAAAAAAATCTGTGTTTCAGATAGCAGGTTCTGTTCCCAGAAGCCTGGTGACTGAGGCTTGGAGGAATATAGTCAGTCAGTCAGTCAACTGTATTTATTGAGCACTTACTGTGTGCAGAGCACTGTACAGAGTGTTTGGGAGAGTGCAATATAACATTATAATAGACACATTCCCTGCTCACAATGAGCTTACAATCTAGAGGGGTAGACAGACATTAATGTAAGTAAATAAATTACAGATATGTACATAAGTGCTGTGGGGCTGGGAGGGGGATGAATTAATGGAATGGAAGAAAAGGAAGAGGGCTTAGTCAGGGAAGACCTCATGGAAGAGATGTGACTTCACTTTGAAGTGAGGAGAGTAATTGTTGGATATGAGGAGGGAGGGCAATCCAGGCTAGAGGCAGGACGTATGCGAGAGGTCGGTGTCCGATCTCTCTGCCATAATGACCACTTCGAGCCTGTGAGTTCCACCCATACCGAATACATAAGCCCATCGTTTGGTTGGGAACAGGTAACTGATATATACTGTTAAAAGATTTTAAGAGAAACAGTATTTGGGCAACAAAGCTTAAATCAAATCGGAGAATAACGGCCTTTCTCTAATCTAGAATTTATTCCTCATTTAACCAAGGGGTAACCTTATGCCTAAATCCCTTTGCTAAACTTTCCTTAGCAGATCTTCCATCCATTCATTTACAACAGTTGGTTCAACAAGATTATTACTATTAGTAATAATAATAATAATAATAATAATAATAATAATAATAATAACAACTTTGGTATTTGTTAAGTCCTTGCTATGTGCCAAACACTGAACTAAGATCAGGGGGAAATGCAAGATAATCAGGTTATTCATTCATTCATTCAATCGTATGTCTTGAGCGCTTACTGTGTGCAGAGCACTGGAATAAGGTTAAACATAGTCTCCACCCCACAAAGAGCTTACAGACTAAAGGGGAGGGAGAACAGGGATTGAATCCCCATTTTACAGATGGAGAAACTGATGTACAGAAAAATTAAGTCACTTGTCCAAGGTCATACATCAGGCAAGTGACAGGGACAGAATTAGAACCCAGGTCCCCAACTCCCTGGCCCATGCACTTTCCACTAGGCCAAACTATTTCTCCATCAGGCCCAAAATCTAATCATAAATGCAATAGGCCTAAAAGCACAACAATGAACATGTCAAAGGGATGAATAGTGAGCCAGAATAGAGACTTATGGCTAAAACAAAAAATTCAATCATCTCAGAAAAAACCTGGGGACTTATCTTGGAATAAAAAACAATTAAGAAAATTAATTAAGACTCCTACCCAGAGATTCTCTCCTTACATTAAGTAATTTACGGCAAAGCTAAGTCATTTGATAGAGGGATTCAGAATTAAATGCTTACTCACAAAATATGAAAAAGATATCATGAAAACCAAGAAAGAGAATTGAAATCAGAACTTCCAGAGTAACCAAGAGGAATTTTGTTGTACTTCTACCACATGGCGATGCTGGAGGTTTATTCGATTGAGTCTTGATTGTTAATTCTTTGCAGCAAACGGGATACCATGATTCATTTTTACCATTAGGGAAAGCTTTACCAAATAGAGGGCCATACTTCTAAATATAGGAATATCTTAAGGAGATGCACTTAGTTCAATGTGGTTTTGTTTAGGATTGATTCTGCTTAGCACCACACCAACAAACATAGGCTAAGAATGAGAAGTGGTGTGGCATAGTGGATGGAGCACAGGCCCGAGAGACAGAAGGACCTGGGTTCTAATCCCAGCTCTGTCACTTGTCTGCTATGTGACCTTGGGCAAGTCATTTCACTTCTCTGTGCCGCAGTTCCCTCATCTGTAAAATGGGGACTAAGACTGTGAGGCCCCTGTGGGACAGGGACTGAATCCAAATTGATTGTATCAACCCTAGTGCTTGGTTCAGTGCCTGACTCATTTAGGCTTGTTCAACATTTGTACTCCAATAAACCTTCTGTTGTAGCATTTTATCAGCTCAGTTCTTCTTCTTCTTGTTATGGCCTCCTGCATGTTTTTTTATGAACCTGATGCAAAAATATTTGTTAATATCAGCAGATAGAATGAATAAGACAGACTCAACCCCTAGACTCAACAAGTCTCAACTTCTAAACTATGAGCCCACTGTTGAGTGGGGACCGTCTCTATATGTTGCCAACTTGTACTTCCCAAGCACTTAATACAGTGCTCTGCACACAGTAAGCGCTCAATAAATACGATTGAATGAATGAATGAACCCCCTATGAATACCTTCCCCACTGCTTCTTGACTTTTTCTCTCCACCTTCAGATCCTCCTCTTACTATTTCTCCTTCCACTATCTCCTGCTCCTAAATTGCCTGCTTCTCCCTTCTGTTAACCCTCCCTTCCTGCAGTCCTCTGGGTCTCTCCTCTCAGTTTGTCCACCATCCTTTCCCACAGTTATGTTCCACTACAATCTAGAGATGCTGTTCTAACATTAAGCCATCTCTCTCTCTCACACACACACACACACACACACACACACACACACACACCACACATACACACATCCATCCCTCTGTGGGGAACAATTAATGTACCTTTTGGTTATTCCTGAGCTAACACAGCTGTTTACCAGTTGAAGTGCCCATCAAATCCCTAGTAAGATGATCTAAGACTCTATTTTAGGAAAACATGCTGTTTTAGTGAGAGACTATAGCTGTGTGCAACCTCACAAGGGAAGATATACAAGGGAATAGTCAAGGGAAACCCTGCCAGACCAGGATGCTCAACTTATTTCTGCAAAATGTACATTTTACACTAAATTCGCTTATAAAATTGTAAATGCCCTAGTGTGACATTTCTAAAGTCACAATATTTTAGTTATAATGAACATAATTTTTGAACCTTTCTCAGGAAAAGCAAATTAACACTCCCCGGGTGACTCGGAAATGTGAAAGATGAAACGTGAAATAGCTTCCCCGAGGGTTGGCTTCTCAAAAATACCATAATTATTATTATGGCACTTTCAAACATTTTATCATCATTTGGAGGTATCCAAATATCCCAATCCATAACTCCTAAGCATGGAGTCCTTCAGCCAAGTCTACTTCTGGGCCCATGTCTTTCAGGTAGATAAACTTCTTTTTGCATGCAAGCAAGCACAGAACTATGTCAGCCTCAGTTTTTAAGTCAGGTTACTTAAAGCCACTGATCTAAGGCCACTGGGATCTTGAATCTTTTGAAGACAAACACGTAGCTGCTGAGAAGAACCCACTGGGAAGTTTCAGGGCCAAGCTTGCCCAATCATTTCAAAGAAAGACTCCATTTTAATCATTAAAACTTTGTTAAATGTACGTGGCACTGAGCTAAACCCTGGGGAAAGGAACTAAGATATTAAATTTGGACCAGACTCTGGGCCTTTGGTGCTCTCAGTCCAGAAAGGCCTAACTAACCGGAAAGGAAACAAAGGATAAATGTAAGTAAAAGGCAAGCCTCCACGTGGCTAACGACTGTCCATAAATTCATTAACAAACCTCAAAAATAAGCTAATAAAAATCATGGTATATTAGTTAAGTGTCTACTATGTACCAAACATGGTATAAATTGTTGAAGTAGAGGTTGAATTGGTTGTGCCCATAAACATGCTTTAATGCCTTGCATACGGGTGGTGGCCACACCAGAATAGAGACCTTTGGAATTCCAGGAACGTAGTGGCTGCACCCACTACCTGATGTCGCTGAAACCAAGAGCCGGCCGGATGCTGTGCTCCCAACACCCCCTTGGCTGCCATATTAATAATATCTGTTAAGATCGTACTCTGTGCCAAGGACTGTACTAAGGGTTGGGTTAGACACAAGCTCATCAGGTCGGACATAGTCCCTGAACCACGTGGGGCTCTTGGTCTAAATAGAAGGGAAAACTGGCATTTAATCCCCATTTTACAGATGAGGAAACTGAGGCACGGAGAAGTTAAGTGATTTGTCCAAGGTCACGCAGCAAGCAAGTGGAGTCCTTTGATTCCCAGGCCTGTGCTCTTTCCACTGGGTCATGTGAGTTGGTCATCCAGGCCAAGATATTTGTATTAATGCTTGTCTCCCCCTCCAGACTGTAAGCTCATTGTGGGCAGGGAATAGGTCCATTTGTGGTTGTGTTATACTCTCCCAAGTGCTAGGTACAGTGCTTTGCACCAAGTAAGTGCTATATAAGTACGATTGACTGACTGACTGACTGACTGACAAGAAACACCCCAAAGTAAATGGCCTCGAACATCCTCCTTTCCACCTCTGTGTAAGCCTCACCCATCTTGGGGAGCAGATTCATTCATTCATTCATTCATTCAATCATATTTCTTGAGCGCTTACTGTGTGCAGAGCACTGTACTAAGCGCTTGGGAAGTACACGTTGGCAACATATAGAGACGGTCCCTACCCAACAGTGGGCTCACAGTCTAGATGTCAGGCTAAGGCCCTTAGTTCCAACCTCACCTAGACCAGGCCTTAAATATTCCCTCCCCTGGCCTCAGCCCCTTTACCCACCCTGCTCTGCCTGGTCCTTGAGCTTTGGGTCTCCATCCCCTGTCATCATCAATCGTATTTATTGAGCATTTACTATGTGCAGAGCACTGTACTAAGTGCTTATGACCTCATGAACAGACCTATGTCATGACCAGGCTTATGTCATGACCTCAGATCATCTCCATCTCTCCTTGGCCAGGCCTCAACACACTCTCTTTCCCCTTCCCCCATGCTCAGCCTGGCCCTGGACTCCCCCATATTGGCCTCAGACCCACTCGACCCTCCAATGCCCCAGATCTCCAACCCTCCCCCTACCACAGCCCCAAACAACTTAGGACACCCACCTATGCCAGAAGGCTTCACTCAGCTTCTTGGAGTCAGAGGACTGGACCTAGGTTTCTGTGATTGATAACTAATCAGAGGGGAAAAGGAGCTGTACATTTTACTGCTGGCCTGCCTATAACCAGCCTAACAACTCTATCCTGAAAGTCTCCCCGTAACAACACAAGAAACAGCATCAGTTCAAATGAAAAGACAATGTTTAAAATAGAAAAAAAGGGAAGGTTTATTTTATGATGGGCAACCAAATATTCACCAAATAAATGGTAAAAATGTAAAATTACCTAGAAATAGAAAAGCAGAAAGTGAACAAAATCGAAAAAGAAAGCGTTCACACCTTCATATTGAATTTGGGTAAATGCCTTCCTTTGTGTTCTCTGTTTATGGTGCCTCAGTTGTTGATAGACAGTTTCTTTTTTTTAATTCATTTTTGGAATGAACGAAGTGCTGTGCCACACACTCATGAGCACATAATATTTAGGGATCTTTTATTTGATGAATGCTATGGCCACAGAGAAGCAGCATGATCCAGCAGAAAGAACAAGGTTCTGGGAATCAAAGGACCTGGGTTCTAATCCTTCTTATGCCACTCATCTGTTTTGTGACAGGTCACTTAACTTCTCTGTTCCTCAGTTATTGTTATCGATAGAATAGGATGGCCAGATGTCCCTTTTACCAGAAATTTTTTTTGTTTCTTCCTCTTTTCCTTTTTCAAATTTTTGTAAGATGTTCCCAGAGATCCTTTGGGAAAGAGCAAATGTGGAGACAGGAGTAAGAGAAGGAAGCATCTTTCCCAGAATGATTTAGTGTATATCCATACAGGGAAGGCATTTCTAATACCCAACTCATGGAGGGCATTTTTTAATGGTATTTGTTAAGTGCTTACCATGTGCCAGGCAATATACTAAGCACTGGGGTAGATACAAGGTGATCAGGTTGGACAAAGTCCCTGTCCCATACTGGACTCACAGTCTTAACCCCCACTGTAGAGATGAAGTAACTGAGGCCCAGAGAAGTGAAGTGATTTGCCCAAGGTCACACAGCAGACAAGTGTTTATAGCTCAGATTAGAACCCAGATCCTTCTGACTCCCAGGCATGTGCTGTATCCACTAGGTCATGCTACTTCTCAATTATTATTCTAACTTGATCATAGTATACTTTTCACGGAGCTGCATAAGGAGATGTTAAATATCCCAAATTATGAGATGATAGCATATCTAGATTTTTTTTTTCCTCAGTACCTCCCAAATTTCTCCTGGAGCAATTTCTTATGATTAAGGTAGCTAAACAAAGCTGTAGACGAAGCACTGTTGCTTAGAGACTTCCTGCATCGTAAAGAGTGACAAAAATAGATTTTTTAAGTGTCATATGTTCCTCTGTTGCTTCCAGGGCAGTTCAGTGTATCCAAATTAGTAAAGTGGGATGCCCCAGTCAGTTTTCATTTCTAAATTCTTTTTCATAATCATTAAGGAATTTTAGCTTTGGCATGCTGTCATAATTGCAGGGAGAGGGCAGATTCTTCACTAATAAACATTATAAAACATAATTAGTCTTTCAGTAATGCGGAATTATTTATTTTGTTCTTTCCTGGCTTTGACATCTTTTATTTCACTTTGTCACACATCATTCTCTACCTAGACATTTTGTAGCCACATCTTTTTCAGCTTCAAGACCTCATCCATCGGAGAATTCAGGACTAAAGAAAAGCGAAGAAGGGTTGAAAATTAATATCAAAATTAATATCAAGAAAGTGGATTTCATCAGGGTTTGGAGAGGAGTATAAAGGACCGCCCCCAGGAAAGGAAGAATAAGAAAGAGCTGGCAAATCCTTAAGGAATCCATCAATCACTCAATAGTATTTATTTAGCATATACTATGAAGGGAGGTCTGTTCTAAACGCTTGAGAGAATAGAATTAGTAGTCATGATCCCCTTTTAGACTGTGAGCTCACTGTTGAGTAGGGACTGTCTCTATATGTTGCCAACTTGTACTTCCCAAGCGCTTAGTACAGTGCTCTGCACACAGTAAGTGCTCAATAAATACGATTGATGATGATGATGATGATGATGATGATCCCTACCTTCTAAGAGTTTTACAATCCAGTTGGGAGACAAACATCAAAATAATAAACAATTGGAGACAAAAGTGTAAGGATGGAATTTTAGGGTTTTTTTCTTGTTTGTTTTTTGGGTTGGGGGTTACTATCAAGTCCACCCCACTGAAGTAGAAGGCCGATCAGTACTTTTTTTATATTTAAGTGCTTACTATGTGCCTGGCATTGTTCTAAACCTTGGGGTAGAAGTTAGACGCAGACTTTGTCCCACATGGGGCTCACAGTCTTAATCCCCATTTTACAGATGAGATAACTGAAGTAGAGAGAACTTAAATGACTTCCCCAAAGTCCACACAGCAGGCCAGTGACGGATGCAGGATTAGAACCCAGATCCTAGGACAACCAGATCAGTGCGCTTTCCCTTAGGCCACGTTGCTTCCAAGGTGAAAAATAAAATTTAAACTTTCAGCATGCCTTAGAGAAGTGATCGCAAACAAGCGGAATGATCTTGTTGCCTAACACTGATTTCAAGGCCGTCTACTAGTGTATTTCATCTTACATTTCGGGGCACCGGCAGGCACTAGCAGAGACCCACTCCACCAGGAACCCCTATAAGATGGAGAACTCAGGTGCCCCCCCCCCCCCAAAAAAAAGGGCCTGAAGCCAAACCAGCCACACTATGCCCCCCATCCCGGCAGAACCCCACTAATCTAAAACCCCGCAGAGCTAAAGCCCTAATGTCTTCCAGGAGCTTTCAAAGCTGATCAAAGGCCCAGGAGGCTGCTGTGCTTTGTAATCAAAGACTGTGCCTGGAGCAGTGGGGAGTAGAAGCGCTCCTCCCTCCAAGAACTATGTTTAGCTACTTCCTTTTACACCGCTATCCTGCATTGTTCATTTCATAATTCATTGCTGTTTTGTTTCCTCTGACAATAGTTTAGCTGTCTTTTCACTTATTTAAGATTATGGGCCCTAGCGCTTATGTCGATTTCAATCTACAGACTCCAGGTATTCACCTCTCCATCCCTCCTTATTCTCTATGTTGCCTGTAGTGTTTTTTTTTTGCTCCTATTAATTGCCCCCAATTGGATTTCCCTTTCTCCATCATTCTCTAAGCGCTGGGAAAGAGCAAAGGATTCCAAAGTCCTTGATAGCAGAGACCTATCTTTTATTTTCTCTCCCCATCTAGACTGTAAGCTCGCTGTGGGCAGGGCATGCATCTACCTACTCTGTTCATTGACTCAATTGATTGTATTTATTGAACGCTTACTCTGTGCAGAGCACCATACTAAGCGCTTGGGAGAGTACAATACAGCAACAAACAAGACAGATTCCCTGTCCACAGCGAGTTTACAGTCTAGAGGGGGAGGGCACATAAATATAAATAAATCAATTACAGACATAATAATAATAATTTTGGTATTTGTTAAGCGCTTACTATGTGCCAAGCACTGTTCAAAGCGCTGGGGGAGATACAAGGTGATCAGGTTGTCCCACATGGGGCTCACAGTCTTAATCCCATTTTCCAGATGAGGTAACTGAGGGCCAGAGAAGTGAAGTGACTTGCCCAAAGTCACACAGCTGACAAGTGGCGGAGCCGGGTTATGTACTTGGGAAGAAGCTTAGAAGGAGCATGGCGTACTGGATAGAGCACGGGCCTACGGGTCAGGTCATGGGTTCTAATTCCGGCTCCGCCGTTTGTCTGCTGTGTGACCTGGAACAGGTCACTTCACTTCTCTCTGCCTCAGTTACCTCATCTGTAAAGTGGGGATTGAGACTGTGAGCCCCATGTGGGACAGAGACTGTGTCCAACCCAATTTTCTTGTACCCACCCCAGCGCTTAGTACAGTACCTGGCACATAGTAAGCTCTTAACAAATACCATAATCCCCTCTTCCCCTCGTCCCCCTCTCCATCCCCCCATCTTACCTCCTTCCCTTCCCCACAGCACCTGTATATATGTATATACGTTTGTACATATTTATTACTCTATTTATTTATTTATTTTACTTGTACATATCTATTCTATTTATTTTATTTTGTTAGTATGTTTGGTTTTGTTCTGTGTCTCCCCCTTTTAGACTGTGAGCCCACTGTTGGGTAGGGACTGTCTCTATATGTTGCCAACTTGTACTTCCCAAGCGCTTAGTACAGTGCTCTGCACACAGTAAGCGCTCAATAAATGTGATTGATGATGATGATGATATTATTATTATGTCATAATTATTATTCATTGAGCCAGGACACTCTGGAAAACTTCCTTAGCTACTACCCCTTCTCTTCGTCAGAAATGACCAAGCCCCAGCCCTTAGGGCTTGCTGTTCCAGAAAAGTGTCAGATCTTCCCAAGAGGGATGTGAATGGCAAACCCTGTAGATTTGGAATCTTATTGTACCTTTTCCTACCGCTCATCAGCTACCTGTTACCACCGCTGCACCCAGCCTCCCATTTTGCTCATCGCCTTCCGAGGCAGTGGGGCTGAGGGAGTGTTTCTGACAGTGTACATGAATACATCTGAGGGTAGATTCCCATATGTTCAAATAATTGATTGATGGTATTTATTGAGCGCTTACTATATGCAAGGCACTGTACTAAGTACTTGCTTAGCCACTGGACCGTCATTTATTCATTCATTCATTCAATCACTCAATCAATCAATCGTATTTATTGAGTGCTTACTGTGTGCAGAGCACTGTACTAAGCGCTTGGGAAGTACAAGTTGGCAACATATAGAGACAGTCCTTACCCAACAGTCAGCTCACAGTCTAAAAGGGGGAGACAGAGAACAAAACCAAACATACTAACAAAATAAAATAAATAGAATAGATATGTACAAGCAAAATAAATAAATAAATAGAGTAATAAATATGTACAAACATATTCATTCATTCAGTTGTATTTATCAAGCCCTTACTAATAATAATAATGTTGGTATTTGTTAAGTGCTTACTATGTGCCAAGCACTGTTCTAAGCGCTGGGATAGATACAAGGTAATCAGGTTGTCCCACATGGGGCTCACAGTCTTCACCCTCATTTTACAGATGAGGTAACTGAGGCACAGAGAAGTTAAGTGACTTGCCCACGGTCACACAGCTGACAGGTGGAGGAGCCGGGATTTGAACCCATGACCTCTGACTCCAAAGCCCGGGCTCTTTCCTCTGAGCCACGCTGCTTCTTTGTGCAGTGCACTGTACTAAGCACTTGGGAGATTACAATACAACAATAAACAGACACAACCCCTGCCCACAGCGAGTTTATAGTCTACAGTGGGGGAGACAGACATCTATACAAATAAATTAGAGATATGTACATGTACAAGAAGCAGCATGGTATAGTGGATACAGCACGGGCCTTGGAGTCGGGAGGTCATGAGTTCTAATCCCGGCTCCGTTACTTTTCTGCTGTGTGACTTTGGGTGAGTCACTTAACTTCTCTATGCCTCAGTTACCTCATCTGTAAAATGGGGATTAAGACTGAGCCAGGTGGGTCAGGGACTACGTTCAATCCGATTTGCTTGTGTCCACCCCAGTGCATAGTATGGTGTCTGGCACATAGTAAGCACTTAACAAATATGGCAATTATTATTATTCTATTATTGTTATATATTAGATGGAAATTATAATTACTATACTATTGTTGTACTGTATTGTATTGTCACTTAACTTCTCTATTCCTCAGTTACCTCATCTGTAAAATGGGGATTGAGACTGAGCCAGGTGGGTCAGGGACTATGTTCAATCCGATTTGCTTGTGTCCACCCCAGTGCACAGTATGGTGTCTGGCACATAGTAAGCGCTTAACAAATATGGCAATTATTATTATTCTATTATTGTCATCTATTAGATGGAAATTATAATTACTATATTATTGTTGTACATTAAAGAGAAGCAGTGAGGCTCAGTAGAAAGAGCACGGGCTTGGAAGTCAGAGGTCATGGGTTCTAATCCCGGCTCCACTGCTTGTCTGCTGTGTGACCTTGGGCAAGTCACTTAACTTCTCTATGCCTCAGTTACCTCAACTGTGAAATGAGGATGAAGACTATGAGCTCCACATGGGACAAATTTATTACCTTGTATTTACCCCAGTGCTTAAAACAGTGCTTGGTACATTGTAAGTGCTTAACAAATGTCATTATTATATTACTATTATATATTATTATTATAGACCTGCCACCACTAAACTCACTGTGGGCAGGGAAAGTGTCTGTTTATTGTTGTATTGTACTCTCCCAAGCGCTTCATACAGTGCTCTGCACAAAGTAAGTGCTCGATAAATACCAATGATGACTGAGCCCCCCCTTTTCCTCTGCTCCCTCTGTTCTACCCTCCTCCCTGCCCCACAGCACTTCTGTAGAATAATAATAATAATAATAATAATAATAATAATGGTATTTGTTAAGCGCTTACTATGTGCCAAGCACTGTTCTAAGCACTGGGGGAGATACTAGGTCATCAGGTTGTCCCACGTGGGACTCAAAGTCTCAATCCCCATTTTACAGATGAGGGAACTGAGGCACAAAGAAGTGACTTGCGCAAATTCACACAGCAGACAAGTGGAGCAGGGATTAGAACCCACGAGCTCTGACTCCCAATATGTACATATTTATTATTCTATTTATTTTATTAATGATGTGTGTAGATCTACAATTCTATTTATTTATATTGATGCTATTGACGCCTGTCCTCTTGTTTTGTTGACTGCCTCCCCCCTTCTAGACTGTGAGCCCGTTGTTGGGTAGGGACCGTCTCTCTATGTTGCCAACTTGTACTTCCCAAACGCTTAGTACAGTGCTCTGCACACAGTAAGCGCTCAATAAATACGATTGAATGAATGAATGAACCTGTCCACACGTTTATTTTGTTCTCTGTCTCCCCTTTCTAGACTGTGAGCCCGTTGTTGGGTAGGGACCGTCTCTATATGTTGCTGAATTGCACACTCCAAGCGTTTAGTACAGCGCCCTGCACACTGTAAGCGCTCAATAAACACGACTTGTAGACTGTGAGCCCACTGTTGGGTAGGGACCATGTCTATGTTGCCAACTTGGACTTCCCAAGCGCTTAGTACAGTGCTCTCCACACAGTAAGCGCTCAAGAAATACGATTGAATGAATGAATGAACTTGGACTTCCCAAGCGCTTAGTACAGTGCTCTCCACACAGTAAGCGCTCAAGAAATACGATTAAATGAATGAATGAACTTGGACTTCCCAAGCACTTACTACAGTGCTCTGCACACAGTAAGCGCTCAATAAATATGATTGAATGAATGAACTTGGGCTTCCCAAGCGCTTAGTACAGTGCTCTGCACACAGTAAGCGCTCAAGAAATACGATTGAATGAATGAATGAACTTGGACTTCCCAAGCGCTTAGTACAGTGCTCTGCACACAGTAAGCGCTCAATACGATTGAATGAATGAATGAACTTGGACTTCCCAAGCGCTTAGTACAGTGCTCTCCACACAGTAAGCGCGCAATAAATACGATTGAATGAATGAATGAACTTGGAATCCCAAGCGCTTACTACAGTGCTCTGCACACAGTAAGCGCTCAAGAAATACGATCGAATGAATGAATGAACTTGGACTTCCCAAGCGCTTAGTACAGTGCTCTCCACACAGTAAGCGCTCAGGAAATACAATTGAATGACTGAACTTGGACTTCCCAAGCGCTTACTACAGTGCTCTCCACACAGTAAGTGCTCAAGAAGTACGATTGAATGAATGAATGAACTTGGACTTCCCAAGCGCTTGGTACAGTGCTCTCCACACAGTAAGTGCTCAAGAAGTACGATTGAATGAATGAATGAACTTGGACTTCCCAAGCGCTTAGTACAGTGCTCTCCACACAGTAAGCGTTCACTAAATACGATTGAATGAATGAATGAACTTGGACTTCCCAAGCTTGTACATAACTATTCTATTTATTTATTTATTTATTTATTCTATTTATTTTATGTTGTTAATATGCTTGGCTTTGTTCTCTGTCTCCCCTTCTAGACTGTGAGCCCACTGTTGGGTAGGGATCGTCTCTATATGTTGCCAACCTGTACTTCCCAAGCGCTAAGTACAGTGCTCTGCACATAGTAAGCGCTCAATAAATACGATTGATTGATTGATTGAATGAATGACTGAATGAATGAGTGATCGATTAATCACCCGGCGTCCCTCTAGCCCCGCCCCCGAAGTGAGGAAAACCGTGCTTTCATTGGCTCGCTCCCCTGTCAGTCAAAGTGAGGGCCAATAGGGCGGCGCCGAGGCCCTGTCGTCATCGGAGCGCGACTCGAGGCGCTGAGGGAGAGGGAAGGGGGTTCGCGGCCTGAGCCGGTCCCTCTAGCTCCGCCCCCTCCGTGGAAATCGTGTTTTCATTGGCTTGTTCTCTTGTCAGTCAAAGGGAAGAGCCAATCATGCGGCGCCGCGGTGATGTCGTTGTCGAGGCGCGACGCGGGGCGCTGAGGGAGGAAGGAGAAGGAGGGGGGCGCGTGGGCGGGCCGGGGGGCTGTCATGGCGGCGGGGGAGGCCGGTGGCGCCTGTGGTGGGGAGCGGAGCCCGGCGCAGGAGCTTCTCCGCGGGGCCTTCCGCGCCCTCCGCACCCTGGAGGGTCAGGTGAGCCCCCCCCCCTTTCTCCTCGGACCCCACAGCGCTGTGGGGTCCATCTCCATCATCCTGTTTATTAATAGAATAAACAGCCTTCTAGATCGGGACCCCGTTGTGGGGTCGGGACGGTCTCTCTAGGTTGCCGACTTCCTTCCCAAGCGCTTAGTACAGTGCTTTGCACACAGTAAGCGCCCAATAAATGCGATTGAATGAATGAATGAATAGCTGTAATTCGGTTTCTCCTCATGGTTTTGTTGTCGGTCTCCCCCTTCTAGACTGGGAGCCAACCGTCTCTCTAGGCTGCCGACTTCCTTCCTAAGCGCTTAGTACAGTGCTGTGCACACAGTAAGCGCCCAATAAATACGATTGAATGAATGAATAGCTGTAATTCTGTTTCTCCTCATGGTTTTGTTGTCGGTCTCCCCCTTCTAGACTGGGAGCCAACCGTCTCTCTAAGCTGCCGACTTCCTTCCTAAGCGCTCAGTACAGTGCTCTGCACACAGTAAGCGCCCAATAAATACGATTGAATGAATGAATAGCTGTAATTCTGTTTCTCCTCATGGTTTTGTTGTCGGTCTCCCCCTTCTAGATTGGGAGCCAACCGTCTCTCTAGGCTGCCGACTTTCTTCCTAAGCGCTTAGTACAGTGCTCTGCACACAGTAAGCGCCCAATAAATACCATTGAATAAATGAATGAATGAATAGTTGTAATTCTATTTCTCCTGATGGTTTTGTTGTTAATCAATCAATCAATCGTATTTATTGAGCGCTTACTGTGTGCAGAGCACTGTACTAAGCGCAATACTAAGCCCAGTAAATACCATTGAATGAATGAATGAATAGTTGTAATTCTATTTCTCCTGATGGTTTTGTTGTCGGTCTCCGTCTTGTAGACTGGGAGCCAACCGTCTTTATATGTTGCCGACTTGTCCTTCCCAAGCGCTTAGTACAGTGCTGTGCACACAGTAAGCGCCCAATAAATACCATTGAATGAATGAATGAATAGCTGTAATTCGGTTTCTCCTCATGGTTTTGTTGTCGGTCTCCCCCTTCTAGACTGGGAGCCAACCGTCTCTCTAGGCTGCCGACTTCCTTCCTAAGCGCTTAGTCCAGTGCTCTGCACACAGTAAGCGCCCAATAAATACGATTGAATGAATGAATAGCTGTAATTCTGTTTCTCCTGATGGTTTTGTTGTCGGTCCCCCCCCCCTTCTAGACTGGGAGCCAACCGGCTCTCTAGGTTGCCGACTTGTCCTTCCCAAGCGCTTAGTACAGTGCTCTGCACACAGTAAGCGCCCAATAAATACGATTGAATGAATGAATAGATGTAATTCTGTTTCTCCTGATGGTTTTGTTGTCGGTCTCCCTCTTGTAGACTGGGAGCCAACCGTCTCTCTAGGTTGCCGACTTGTCCTTCCCAAGCGCTTAGTACAGTGCTCTGCACACAGTAAGCGCCCAATAAATGTGATTGAATGAATGAATGAATAGCTGTAATTCTGTTACTCCTGATGGTTTTGTTGTCGGTCTCCCCCTTCTAGACTGGGAGTCAACCGTCTCTCTAAGCTGCCGACTTCCTTCCTAAGCGCTTAGTACAGTGCTGTGCACACAGTAAGCGCCCAATAAATGTGATTGAAGGAATGAATGAATAGCTGTAATTCTATTTCTCCTCATGGTTTTGTTGTCGGTCTCCCCCTTCTAGACTGGGAGTCAACCGTCTCTCTAAGCTGCCGACTTCCTTCCTAAGCGCTTAGTCCAGTGCTCTGCACACAGTAAGCGCCCAATAAATACGATTGAATGAATGAATAAATAGCTGTAATTCTATTTTTCCTGATGGTTTTGTTGTTGGTCTCCCTCTTGTAGACTGGGAGCCAACCGTCTTTATATGTTGCCGACTTGTCCTTCCCAAGCGCTTAGTACAGTGCTGTGCACACAGTAAGCGCCCAATAAATGCGATTGAATAAATGAATGAATAGCTGTAATTCTGTTTCTCCTCATGGTTTTGTTGTCGGTCTCCCCCTTCTAGACTGGGAGTCAACCGTCCTTCTAAGCTGCCGACTTCCTTCCTAAGCGCTTAGTACAGTGCTCTACACACAGTAAGCGCCCAATAAATACGATTGAATGAATGAATAGCTGTAATTCTGTTTCTCCTCATGGTTTTGTTGTCGGTCTCCCCCTTCTAGATTGGGAGCCAACCGTCTCTCTAGGCTGCCGACTTTCTTCCTAAGCGCTTAGTACAGTGCTCTGCACACAGTAAGCGCCCAATAAATACCATTGAATAAATGAATGAATGAATAGTTGTAATTCTATTTCTCCTGATGGTTTTGTTGTTAATCAATCAATCAATCGTATTTATTGAGCGCTTACTGTGTGCAGAGCACTGTACTAAGCGCAATACTAAGCCCAGTAAATACCATTGAATGAATGAATGAATAGTTGTAATTCTATTTCTCCTGATGGTTTTGTTGTCGGTCTCCGTCTTGTAGACTGGGAGCCAACCGTCTTTATATGTTGCCGACTTGTCCTTCCCAAGCGCTTAGTACAGTGCTGTGCACACAGTAAGCGCCCAATAAATACGATTGAAGGAATGAATGAATGACTGTAATTCTGTTTCTCCTCATGGTTTTGTTGTCGGTCTCCCCCTTCTAGACTGGGAGCCAACCGTCTCTCTAAGCTGCCGACTTCCTTCCTAAGCGCTCAGTACAGTGCTGTGCACACAGTAAGCGCCCAATAAATACGATTGAATGAATGAATGAATGGCTGTAATTCGGTTTCTCCTCATGGTTTTGTTGTCGGTCTCCCCCTTCTAGACTGGGAGCCAACCGTCTCTCTAGGCTGCCGACTTCCTTCCTAAGCGCTTAGTACAGTGCTGTGCACACAGTAAGCGCCCAATAAATGCGATTGAAGGAATGAATGAATAGCTGTAATTCTATTTCTCCTCATGGTTTTGTTGTCGGTCTCCCCCTTCTAGACTGGGAGTCAACCGTCTCTCTAAGCTGCCGACTTCCTTCCTAAGCGCTTAGTACAGTGCTCTGCACACAGTAAGCGCCCAATAAATACGATTGAATGAATGAATAAATAGCTGTAATTCCATTTTTCCTGATGGTTTTGTTGTCGGTCTCCCTCTTGTAGACTGGGAGACAACCGTCTTTATATGTTGCCGACATGTCCTTCCCAAGCGCTTAGTACAGTGCTGTGCACACAGTAAGCGCCCAATAAATGCGATTGAATAAATGAATGAATAGCTGTAATTCTGTTTCTCCTCATGGTTTTGTTGTCGGTCTCCCCCTTCTAGACTGGGAGTCAACCGTCCTTCTAAGCTGCCGACTTCCTTCCTAAGCGCTTAGTACAGTGCTCTACACACAGTAAGCGCCCAATAAATACGATTGAATGAATGAATAGCTGTAATTCTGTTTCTCCTCATGGTTTTGTTGTCGGTCTCCCCCCTTCTAGATTGGGAGCCAACCGTCTCTCTAGGCTGCCGACTTTCTTCCTAAGCGCTTAGTACAGTGCTCTGCACACAGTAAGCGCCCAATAAATACCATTGAATAAATGAATGAATGAATAGTTGTAATTCTATTTCTCCTGATGGTTTTGTTGTTAATCAATCAATCAATCGTATTTATTGAGCGCTTACTGTGTGCAGAGCACTGTACTAAGCGCAATACTAAGCCCAGTAAATACCATTGAATGAATGAATGAATAGTTGTAATTCTATTTCTCCTGATGGTTTTGTTGTCGGTCTCCGTCTTGTAGACTGGGAGCCAAGCGTCTTTATATGTTGCCGACTTGTCCTTCCCAAGCGCTTAGTACAGTGCTGTGCACACAGTAAGCGCCCAATAAATACGATTGAATGAATGAATGAATAGCTGTAATTCGGTTTCTCCTCATGGTTTTGTTGTCGGTCTCCCCCTTCTAGATTGGGAGCCAACCGTCTCTCTAGGCTGCCGACTTTCTTCCTAAGCGCTTAGTACAGTGCTCTGCACACAGTAAGCGCCCAATAAATACCATTGAATAAATGAATGAATGAATAGTTGTAATTCTATTTCTCCTGATGGTTTTGTTGTTAATCAATCAATCAATCGTATTTATTGAGCGCTTACTGTGTGCAGAGCACTGTACTAAGCGCAATACTAAGCCCAGTAAATACCATTGAATGAATGAATGAATAGTTGTAATTCTATTTCTCCTGATGGTTTTGTTGTCAGTCTCCGTCTTGTAGACTGGGAGCCAACCGTCTTTATATGTTGCCGACTTGTCCTTCCCAAGCGCTTAGTACAGTGCTGTGCACACAGTAAGCGCCCAATAAATACGATTGAAGGAATGAATGAATGACTGTAATTCTGTTTCTCCTCATGGTTTTGTTGTCGGTCTCCCCCTTCTAGACTGGGAGCCAACCGTCCCTCTAGGCTGCCGACTTCCTTCCTAAGCGCTCAGTACAGTGCTGTGCACACAGTAAGCGCCCAATAAATACGATTGAATGAATGAATGAATGGCTGTAATTCGGTTTCTCCTCATGGTTTTGTTGTCGGTCTCCCCCTTCTAGACTGGGAGCCAACCGTCCCTCTAGGCTGCCGACTTCCTTCCTAAGCGCTCAGTACAGTGCTGTGCACACAGTAAGCGCCCAATAAATACGATTGAATGAATGAATGAATGGCTGTAATTCGGTTTCTCCTCATGGTTTTGTTGTCGGTCTCCCCCTTCTAGACTGGGAGCCAACCGTCCCTCTAGGCTGCCGACTTCCTTCCTAAGCGCTCAGTACAGTGCTGTGCACACAGTAAGCGCCCAATAAATACGATTGAATGAATGAATGAATGGCTGTAATTCGGTTTCTCCTCATGGTTTTGTTGTCGGTCTCCCCCTTCTAGACTGGGAGCCAACCGTCTCTCTAGGCTGCCGACTTCCTTCCTAAGCGCTTAGTCCAGTGCTCTGCACACAGTAAGCGCCCAATAAATACGATTGAATGAATGAATAAATAGCTGTAATTCTATTTTTCCTGATGGTTTTGTTGTCGGTCTCCCTCTTGTAGACTGGGAGCCAACCGTCTTTATATGTTGCCGACTTGTCCTTCCCAAGCGCTTAGTACAGTGCTGTGCACACAGTAAGCGCCCAATAAATGCGATTGAATAAATGAATGAATAGCTGTAATTCTGTTTCTCTTCATGGTTTTGTTGTCGGTCTCCCCCTTCTAGACTGGGAGTCAACCGTCCTTCTAAGCTGCCGACTTCCTTCCTAAGCGCTTAGTACAGTGCTGTGCACACAGTAAGCGCCCAATAAATACGATTGAATGAATGAATAGCTGTAATTCTGTTTCTCCTCATGGTTTTGTTGTCGGTCTCCCCCTTCTAGATTGGGAGCCAACCGTCTTTCTAGGCTGCCGACTTTCTTCCTAAGCGCTTAGTACAGTGCTCTGCACACAGTAAGCGCCCAATAAATACCATTGAATAAATGAATGAATGAATAGTTGTAATTCTATTTCTCCTGATGGTTTTGTTGTTAATCAATCAATCAATCGTATTTATTGAGCGCTTACTGTGTGCAGAGCACTGTACTAAGCGCAATACTAAGCCCAGTAAATACCATTGAATGAATGAATGAATAGTTGTAATTCTATTTCTCCTGATGGTTTTGTTGTCGGTCTCCGTCTTGTAGACTGGGAGCCAACCGTCTTTATATGTTGCCGACTTGTCCTTCCCAAGCGCTTAGTACAGTGCTGTGCACACAGTAAGCGCCCAATAAATACCATTGAATGAATGAATGAATAGCTGTAATTCGGTTTCTCCTCATGGTTTTGTTGTCGGTCTCCCCCTTCTAGACTGGGAGCCAACCGTCTCTCTAGGCTGCCGACTTCCTTCCTAAGCGCTTAGTCCAGTGCTCTGCACACAGTAAGCGCCCAATAAATACGATTGAATGAATGAATAGCTGTAATTCTGTTTCTCCTGATGGTTTTGTTGTCGGTCCCCCCCCCTTCTAGACTGGGAGCCAACCGGCTCTCTAGGTTGCCGACTTGTCCTTCCCAAGCGCTTAGTACAGTGCTCTGCACACAGTAAGCGCCCAATAAATACGATTGAATGAATGAATAGATGTAATTCTGTTTCTCCTGATGGTTTTGTTGTCGGTCTCCCTCTTGTAGACTGGGAGCCAACCGTCTCTCTAGGTTGCCGACTTGTCCTTCCCAAGCGCTTAGTACAGTGCTCTGCACACAGTAAGCGCCCAATAAATGTGATTGAATGAATGAATGAATAGCTGTAATTCTGTTACTCCTGATGGTTTTGTTGTCGGTCTCCCCCTTCTAGACTGGGAGTCAACCGTCTCTCTAAGCTGCCGACTTCCTTCCTAAGCGCTTAGTACAGTGCTGTGCACACAGTAAGCGCCCAATAAATGTGATTGAAGGAATGAATGAATAGCTGTAATTCTATTTCTCCTCATGGTTTTGTTGTCGGTCTCCCCCTTCTAGACTGGGAGTCAACCGTCTCTCTAAGCTGCCGACTTCCTTCCTAAGCGCTTAGTCCAGTGCTCTGCACACAGTAAGCGCCCAATAAATACGATTGAATGAATGAATAAATAGCTGTAATTCTATTTTTCCTGATGGTTTTGTTGTTGGTCTCCCTCTTGTAGACTGGGAGCCAACCGTCTTTATATGTTGCCGACTTGTCCTTCCCAAGCGCTTAGTACAGTGCTGTGCACACAGTAAGCGCCCAATAAATGCGATTGAATAAATGAATGAATAGCTGTAATTCTGTTTCTCCTCATGGTTTTGTTGTCGGTCTCCCCCTTCTAGACTGGGAGTCAACCGTCCTTCTAAGCTGCCGACTTCCTTCCTAAGCGCTTAGTACAGTGCTGTGCACACAGTAAGCGCCCAATAAATACGATTGAATGAATGAATAGCTGTAATTCTGTTTCTCCTCATGGTTTTGTTGTCGGTCTCCCCCTTCTAGATTGGGAGCCAACCGTCTCTCTAGGCTGCCGACTTTCTTCCTAAGCGCTTAGTACAGTGCTCTGCACACAGTAAGCGCCCAATAAATACCATTGAATAAATGAATGAATGAATAGTTGTAATTCTATTTCTCCTGATGGTTTTGTTGTTAATCAATCAATCGTATTTATTGAGTGCTTACTGTGTGCAGAGCACTGTACTAAGCGCAATACTAAGCCCAGTAAATACCATTGAATGAATGAATGAATAGTTGTAATTCTATTTCTCCTGATGGTTTTGTTGTCGGTCTCCGTCTTGTAGACTGGGAGCCAACCGTCTTTATATGTTGCCGACTTGTCCTTCCCAAGCGCTTAGTACAGTGCTGTGCACACAGTAAGCGCCCAATAAATACGATTGAAGGAATGAATGAATGACTGTAATTCTGTTTCTCCTCATGGTTTTGTTGTCGGTCTCCCCCTTCTAGACTGGGAGCCAACCGTCTCTCTAAGCTGCCGACTTCCTTCCTAAGCGCTTAGTCCAGTGCTCTGCACACAGTAAGCGCCCAATAAATACCATTGAATGAATGAATAGTTGTAATTCTATTTCTCCTGATGGTTTTGTTGTCAATCAATCAATCGTATTTATTGAGCGCTTACTGTGTGCAGAGCACTGTACTAAGCGCAATACTAAGCCCAGTAAATACCATTGAATGAATGAATGAATGGTTGTAATTCTATTTCTCCTGATGGTTTTGTTGTCGGTCTCCCCCTTCTAGACTGGGAGCCAACCGTCTCTCTAGGTTGCCGACTTCCTTCCCAAGCGCTTAGTACAGTGCTCTGCACACAGTAAGCGCCCAATAAATACGATTGAATGAATGAATAGATGTAATTCCGTTTCTCCTGATGGTTTTGTTGTCGGTCCCCCCCCTTCTAGACTGGGAGCCAACCGTCTCTCTAGGTTGCCGACTTGTCCTTCCCAAGCGCTTAGTACAGTGCTCTGCACACAGTAAGCGCCCAATAAATACGATTGAATGAATGAATAGATGTAATTCTGTTTCTCCTGATGGTTTTGTTGTCGGTCTCCCTCTTGTAGACTGGGAGCCAACCGTCTCTCTAGGTTGCCGACTTGTCCTTCCCAAGCGCTTAGTACAGTGCTCTGCACACAGTAAGCGCTTAACAAATATGAATGAATGAATAGCTGTAATTCTGTTTATTCTCATGGTTTTGTTGTCGGTCTCCCCCTTCTAGACTGGGAGCCTGTTGTTGGGTAGGGACCGTCTCTCTAGGTTGCCGACTTGTCCTTCCCAAGCGCTTAATACAGTGCTCTGCACACAGTAAGCGCTCAACAAATGCGAATGAATGAATGAATAGCTGTAATTCTGTTTATTCTCATGGTTTTGTTGTCGGTCTACTCCTTCTAGGCTATGAGCCTGTTGTTGGGTAGGGACTGTCTCTATAGGTTGCCGACTTGTCCTTCCCAAGCGCTTAGAACAGTGCTCTGCGCACAGTAAGCGCTCAACAAGTACGATTGAAGGAATGAATAGCAGTAATTTTATTTATTCTGACGGTTTTGACACCTGTCTCCATGTTTTGTTTTGTTTTGTTGTCAGTCTCCACCTTCTAGACGTGAGCCTGTTGTTGGGGAGGGACCGTCTCCATATGTTGCCAACTTGTCCTTCCCAAGCGCTGAGTACAGTGCTCTGCGCATAGTAAGCGCTCAATAAATAATAATGATGGTATTTGTTATGCGCTTACTATGTGCAAAGCACTGTTCCAAGCGCTGGGGGTTACAAGGTGATCAGGTTGTCCCAAGGGGGGGCTCACAGTCTTCATCCCCATTTTACAGATGAGGGAACTGAGGCCTAGAGAAGTTAAGTGACTTGCCTAAAGTCACACAGCTGGCAGTTGGCGGAGCCGGGATTTGAACCCATGACCTCTGACTCCAAAGCCTGGGCTCTTTCCACTGAGCCATGCTGCTTCTAAGTACGATTGAATGAATGGTACTAATCACCTGTATAGATCTGCCCGTCTACCAGTTTTGTTGTCTGCCTCTCCCCCCCTCCCCCATTCTAATAATAATAATAATGATGATGGTATTTGTTAAGCACTTACTTTGTGTGAAGCCCTGTTCTAAGCGCTAGTGGGGATACAGTGCGATCAGGTTGTCCCACGTGGGGCTCCCAGTCTTCATCCCCATCTTTCAGATGAGGGAATGAGGCCCAGAGAAGTGAAGTGACTTACCCAAAGTCACCCAGCTGACAAGTGGCGGAGCCGGGATTAGAACCCACGACCTCCAGCTCCCAAGCCCGGGCTCTTTCCACTGAGCCACGCTGCTTCTAGACTGTGAGCCCGTTGTTGGGCAGGGATTGTCCCTATCTGTTGCCAAATTGGACTTTCCAAGCGCTTAGTACAGTGCTCTGCACACAGTAAGCGCTCAATAAGTATGAATGAATGAATGAGCATATCTATAATTCTGTTTATTTATATGGATGCTACTGACACTTGTCTACTTGCTTTGATGTCTGTCTCCTCCTAGATTGTGAGCCTGTTTTTGGGCAGGGGATTGTCTATCTGTTGCTGAATTGGACTTTCCAAGCGCTTAGTACAGTGCTGTGCACACAGTCAGCGCTCAATAAATACAATTGAATGAATACATCTATAATTCTGTTTATTTATATCGATGCTATTGATGCTTGTCTACTGGTTTTGTTGTCTGGCTCCCCCCTCTAACCTGTGAGTCCGTTGTTGGACAGGGATTGCCTCTGTTGCCGAATTTGACTTTCCAAGCACTTAGTACAGTGCTCTGCACACAGTAAGCACTCAATAAATCCGATTGAATGAATACATCTATAATTCTATTTATATCGATGCTATTGACACCCGTCTACTTGATTTGTTTTGTTGTCTGCCTCCCCCTTCTAGACTGTGAGCCCTTTGTTGGGCAGGGATTGCCTGCCAAATTGCCAAATCTGTTGCCAAATTGGACTTTACAAGCTCTTAGTACAGTGCTCTGCACACAGTACTCAATAAATACGATTGAATGAATGCTCTGCACACAGTAAGCGCTCAATAAATGCGATTGAATGAATGAAGGAATGAAGCATTTAGTACAGTGCTCTGCACACGATAAGCGCTCAGTAAATACGATTGAGTGAATATATCTATAATTCTTTTTATTTATATCGATGCTGTTGATGCCTGTCTACTTGTTTTGCTGTCTGTCCCCCCCCTTCTAGAATAAATCCATTATTAAGCGCTCAATAAATATGATTGATTGATCGTCTCTATTTGTTACTGAACTGGACTTTCCAGGCACCTAGTACAGTGCTGTGCACACAGTAAAAGCTCAATAAATACGATTGAATGAGTAAATGAGTATATCTGTCATTCTGTTTATATCGATGCTATTGATGTCTGCCCCCTTCTAGTCTGTGAGCTTGTTGTTGGGCAGGAATTGTCTCTATTTGTTCCTGAATTGGACTTTCCAAATGCTTAGTACAGTGCTCTGCACACAGTAAGCACCCAGTAAATTCAGTTGAATGAACGTGCTTACCAACTCAGTTTTATTGTAACCAAGCAGTGAGCTCGCTGGGGGCAGGGAATGTGTCTGTTGTAGTGTCCTCTCCTGAGTGCCTGCACAGTGCTCTGCACACAGTAAGCACTCAGTAAATACGATTGAATGAACGTGCTTACCAACTCTGTTGTAATCAAGCAGCAAGCTTGTTGTGGGCAGGGAATATCTTTGTTGTTGTAGTGTCCTCTCCCGAGTGCTCTGCACAGTGCTCTGCACACAGTACAAGCCCAATAAATACGATTGAATGAATGTGTCTACCAGTGTTGTAATCAAGCAGCGAGCTCATTGTGGGCAGGGAATCTGTTATATTGTACTCTCCCTAGCACACAGTAAGCGCTCAGTAAATACGATTGAATGAATGAATGAATGAATGAAGCAGTGGTATTTATTGAGCCCCTACCATGTGCAGAGAAAGCTCCTAAGCTCTTGGGAGAGCACAATACAATAGAATTAGTGGACACGTTCCCTGCCCGTAATGAGTTTACAGTCTAGAGACTGTACACTCCCATGCGCTTATTACAGTGCTCTGCACACAGTAAGTGCCCAGTAAATGCCATTGATTGATTACACTGTCTAGACTATAAGCTCGTTGTGGGCAGAGAATGTGTCTACCAACTTGGTTATACTGCATTTTCTCAAGCTCTTACCACACTTCTCTGCTACAGTAAGCACTTAATTTTCCCCCGTCTCCATTGTATGCTCTTTGTGGGCAGGGAATGTATCTGCTTATGGTTCTGTTGCTGTCTCTCAAGCGCTTAGTACAGTGCTCTGCATACAGTAAGCGCTCAATAAATACAATGAAAAGAATGAAAAAATACCAATGATTGAGTGGTTGATTGTCCCGGGGCCAGTGTGCACTGCAGTTGTGTTAAAAGCCACACGCTCAGTACCGATCCCGTGGCATCGAGTGTCCCCCGCACGGAAAGCGGGATAACTCTTCCTGAGCCGGTCCTATAAAGTTTTATTCGTGCACAAGCAAAAACCCCAAATCTTTTCTTCAAGATAATATATTTATTACCTGGATTTCAGCAACTAATTGCCGGGTAAAGTCTTCTAGATATTAAGATTAGTACAGTGCTCAGCACACAGGAAGCGCTCAATAAATGCGATTGAATGAATAAGATCTGTAGATTCTGAGCCTGGAACAATTCAATTCTGCTATCTAATAAATAGGGCTTTGATGACGGCACCTACCCATGTCAAACGGCCTGTGATTTTAATTTGTCAGATGTGTTGGAAGGAAAAACTTTCCCAAGGGTCGAGTTCCTATTGTGATTTTTAAATGTGTGTCTTATACATCAGAACAGCAAAATATGGTATGCTTTTTGGAAGCTACTAGAGCTTTGCAATTCTTGAAGGCATTTCAAGCCGTTTACTGAAGTGTTTGCCAGTTTCTTTTTGAAAGTATGTGAAAAAATTTGAAAGGAATTTAACATTTTAAAAGGTCAGATCTGTTATGTTCAAAGTTTGCAAACCATTATTTTTGAGGAAATCAATGGAAAACCACATACACAGACAACCCTGTTGTTATTTTAGCAATGGGAAGTGATTTTTTTCTCTTCCTTTCAATGCACTACCTTTGTATAAAGAACATATTTTTCCAAGTAAAGAAGCTTTGGAATTTTTAGTTTTCCTTTGTCTATATAAGATTCTTATAGGCTCAGGTACACCTGTGAACTAAAGTTTCATAAAGCTTGACACTGGTCAATTCAACTAACTCTGTGTGCTGTGGCTTGAATTTTCCTGACCCATGCTGTGCCTGTTAAAGTGCATGTGCCAAAAAAGAATTACTGTGGTGTGTGTGTGTTGCTCACTAATGTTTTGCTTGTCCCCAGTTTCCATTTCTGGGTTTTTTTTTGGGGGGGTGATGAAAGATTACCAGTCCCATATTTTGGACCTCCTGTGTTTTGAGCATTAAAATCATGAGTTTGCTGAGTCTCTCCCCCAAAGTTAGGGAATATTTACATTTCACACAGATGAGGGGGAAGGGAGTGATCAACATTAGTTGAAAACTTTGCCAGATCTTTCTGTTAAAATATTATACTTTTTATTAGGCTCGGTCCAGGGGTGGGTAGGTAATTCACCTATGTTCACATATGAATTGACCCCAGAGGTGCACCTAAAATGCAGAGGTTGTGTGTGATTCATCATTCCATTGATCATAAGTGCAGTTAAAAAAACTTGATTTGATTGCAATTTTTCCCAGTTTCATTGAAATATGTAATTATGAACTTGGTTTTATGCCAATTCTATGTTTGATATTTTTGCTTTAAGTTGAGAATTTCTTCCCTAAACTGGGTGCAGATATGAAACCTTTTGGGAGGAATGTTGTGGACAGGTAACATGACTATCAACTCTGTTCGTTTGTACTCTCCCAAGTGCCTAGTACAGTGTCCTGCAAACAGTAAGCACTCAAAAATGATTGATGTGAAACCATAGTAATATAGTGCTATGGTATAGAACAGCGTTAATATTGAACATTAAAATAAGTTTACTAGAGCCAGAAAGTTTTGAGCTTCTGAATTTTCAATTTAGTCCTGAAGAAAAGGAGTATCACAGATGCTGAAAGTCAATTATTTATCCAGTCTAAATAACCTATTTTAATCACTGTCAGCCCCCAGGTTTTCAATATTTAGCATTTTAGGTACTCTTCTAAAATTTGAAACACAAGGCTCTTAGATGTTTCTTTTGCCTTTATACAGGACTTCTCATGGGTTTGTATATTTGCTTTGCTTTCCAAAACCTAAGTAAAACCCAAGTTTATTTTGACCAGATTTCACTCTAGCATGTGCTTTTTCAACCCTCCCATATTTTGAGGCAGTGTTCCAAAAGTAGGGTTCCTAGGAGAATATCACATTCAAGTTTCACTTAATAATAATAATAATAATAATAATGATGGCATTTATTAAGTGCTTACTATATGCAAAGCACTGTTCTTTCAGACTATGGATTCCTGAAATAAGAGCGTGTGGGATTTTTCAGATATTCTAGTGGTATGTTCAATTTGTTGATAGTTTTTTGTAGAGAATTTCCAATTCCGATAGCCTAGGCTGAAATTCAGTTTGTACGTCTGTGCACTAAAACTTGGGTTGCCAGAGTATTTGAGGGCCTTTCACGTAATCTCTACCATTCACCTTCTTGTAGATCCATCATTAAAATCCTCATTGCTAGGAATCCATCTCTCCATTTTGGGCTGTATTTCCCTGTTCTAGGAAGAATGTTGATCGTAATCTCTCATTCCCGCTGGTGCTTAGTTACATCACAGATTAATCCACCAGGCATAGACCACCAATGATATGTTCTTTTTGATCCGTTCACTTAGATTTTATGCGTAGATGAGTGGTCTTGATTTTGGGGTAGAGAAGGCAATCATATAAACGTGATACAGATATTAATGGTTGACAAATAATAGGGATCAGAGATTTAGTTAACAAGGAATGTCTAAATTGGAACTTGAGGTTCCCACTCGTATTCCGAAGTATTTAGCTTTCATTGCAGACAAAGTTGGAATTTGTATTCTAAGGAGATTAAAATATTAGCGATTTGGGGGCCGAGTAGACATTTGGATGCTGCTCTGGAGAAGTTCTAAATACTTGTGACAGCCCATATGTAGAGCATAATGGTGTAATTTTGTGATGATGCCGATTTGCCCTTTTGAAGCTTAACCTTGGAGATGATGTGCTGAAAATTACAATCGATTGGAACAAGCTTCAGAGCCTCTCGGCACTCCAGCCTACATTGCTCTTCAGTGCACTTCAGCAACACGTTTTGTATTTACAGGTAAATATCCTTTTGGACTCTAACTCAGCTGGGGGATTCGCAATTAAATGCAGTTAAATAAGGTGCAGTGTCTTCTCAATTGCTTTTAGCTCATTGTCTCACTGAAATGCAGTGAGTTTCCCGTTACAGACATTTTGCGTAGCCAGGATTCCACCACACTTTTTCTAGATTTCAAAGCTGTCATTACTTTATATGTTGAGCAGGACAGATATGGGAACAGCTCACTAGGCTGATGTGAGGATGCAGATTGACTGAATGCAGCCCTATTCAATTCTAGCCTTGCATTGTAAATTCAATACAGTTCCATCTATGGTGGGTTATAATTAAGCAATAAGACACGGCAGGTGTGTGTCATGCTATGATAATGATTCCATGCCTTGGGTGAGTTTGGCGGCTCATCTAGTGCTTTCAGTGGTTCGAGAAGTGGCATTATCCCAGCGTGATACATCCTGGAGTGTCTATCGCAATTAAACATATTTTCAGCATAGTTTTTTTTTAAAGAAAGTAATTTCTGTGACATTAATGTCTCATCCTACTAAGTAGCCAGTCCCTGTATTGCCTCTCCATTTTCCATAGCAGTGTGAAATGGTTCAACCTCTATGTTGGAAGTAGCCACTGAACTAATTCAGCTGTATGCTGTTATTGTTTTGTTTTTGAATGTTTCAGGTCAGTAACTGAACAATATTGTGACCAGGCTGCTTTAGCTGAACATCTGTGATCTTAATTCATGCAAATGTTCATTTTACCTGGGGCAACTTCGACATGGGTAGTGTTAGAAGATGGGGATCTGTTTGGATTGGTCAGTTTTCTGGCTTTAATATGATATTATTATAGGTTGCAGAAAAGTCTGTGCAGTGGAAAACAAAGGGAGCACAGTTGGAGCTGTAAAAAAATGTAATTGTGATTTTTTTGATAACTGTTAATGTGGTGTGTGTTACGGGGGAGAGATTTTTGCTATTGAGGCTGGAATAGACATTAATTTTCAGCCCTCCCTTTACTTTCGAGGACTTCATGGCAAAAACCTAACTCTTGATTTCATGTTTAGAAGTAATAGTTAACCCCAGTTTTATAGGGCAGTGAGCTGTAGAACTGGAGTGAGACTTAATTGTGAGAGAGAGAAATGAATGGTATAATTTACATTATATATCCATTTTTTTTTCCTCCAGAATCATGAGAGTCAGTTATTTTTCTAATGTGGACGACAGTGGGCTTTCTTTTTTTTATTTAATTTCACGACCTAAGGAGATAACCTGCCATGTCAGGAAAAGCCTGAGTGTTCAGCATAACACCTATATATTTCATGTCAGTGTTCTCATACACTTTGGCCAACTGCAGTTTCAAGTGGAGAATCTCCAGTGATACAGTGATAATGCAAGGGCTTTGCTGAGTGAGAGCTCCCGCTCTCATGTTAAGGAGGAAAAATACTAAGCCTTAGTGTTCTGAGGAGGCATTTGAATGACATGTTAATTAAGTGGCATTGGTGCCAGAGGCTGCGCTTTGATTTGGCACAAAATAACAGAGTATGACACAGAGATTCCCTGAAAGACGGTTTGAGATTTCTTCCGCTTTCTCACAAGCCTGAAACAAATGATAATGGACGTGACACCGTAAAGCAACAAATCACATTAGAAATATTATTTAGAGGCTAATGTTTTAATTGGGTAGCTGAGGTTAAATCATTTAAACATTTCTATACAGTATCGAAAACTGCACTTAGAAGGGATCTTGCTCAGTTTGGGGAGTAGCAATTATATTTTTCTCGAAGTCTTTTTTAGAAAAACTCCAGCCTCTAATTAAAGAGGAAACTACAACTACTGTTGAAGATACAGGCAATAGGAGTGACTCAAATCCAAAACTTTCCGAGGGTAACCCACCACCAGAAGAAAAATATAAAGACTCTGATTCAGGAGATGTGAAAGAGGCACAGAACAATTTTGATCCAGAAGTAGTCCAAATAAAGGCCGGAAAAGCAGAAGTAAGAGACTTTGCCTTGATCTGAAAAGCGGTTTTTTAAAAGTTTGGCGCTTCTGGGACCAAATATGCGCATCAACATGTTTATTGTTTGCAGATTGACAGGCGGATATCAGCGTTCATCGAGCGAAAACAGGCTGAGATCAATGAAAACAATGTCAGGGAATTTTGTAATGTTATCGATTGTAATCAAGGTAACTACCCAGCAAGAAATTAATCTTCAAGTAGTTGTAAATGTGCATTTTCCTTTGAAGGTTGCTGTGTTCTGTGTCCTTTCCATGCTTTTAAAAAGAATAGTATTTAAGGACATGCTTTTATTGCAAAAATAATGAGGCCAAGGAAAATAGATTTTTCAGAGTTTTAAAGAATGGTTTCTAAGACCCACTCTTTGAGTCACTGAGAGCAAGAGTGCCAAGCTAAATAGAGCAAGAAATTCTTCCTCTGTTGGAGAGGAAGACTACGAAATGTCAATAATTTTTACGGACACTTCCGCATGAGTCCGCTACTAGTTAGTGAACATTACTGTCATTAAAACAGAACAGATTACATTTTATTTACTCTTTTTTTGATTTTTTTTTTAAACCCCCCAAAGCCACATCACCTTGGAGCACTTGTCCCTACCAGCTCAAAGGGAGTGAATTGCGTGAGCTATTCCTGGCTAGCCGGGTTTGGGGAACCTGCCTCTTGCAGGATGCAGAGTGGCATAGGACTTTTTTTAATGGTATTTAAGCACTTACTATGTGCCCGGCGCTGTACTAAGTGCTGGGGTAGATACACATTAGGTCGGACACAGTCCATGTCCCACATGGTGCACAAAGTCTTAATCCCCATTTTTCAGATGAGGTAACAGGCAAAGGGAAGTTGAGACTGGCCCAGGATCACACAGCAGAAAAGTGCTCCTCCAAAAAGGAGCAGTTTGTTCCTTCCTAACCGGCTGGAGCCATCGGCTTGATCATAGAACAGTGTTTTGCACATAGTAAATGCTTAATAAATGCCATTATTATTATTATTAGGCTAATTCAAATAAGGAGCCCTAAGAAATATGGGAAGTATTTTTTCTTAGAAAACTGGGCATCCAGTTTCCTTTCCCACCTTTTAGTAATTGTAATCACGAAGCTGGCGGTGTCTGGAGGGTAATATCGTCACCCATTGCCCCAATTTAGAAAATTTCCCCCCGATGGGAATGGTCCCGGTTCCCACCGAAGGCTGGACATGTCTACAACCAGCTCTTCAGGCCCACAGGTGCAGCCATAAAAAAAAAAAAATCCTCACATCCGAGCCTGCGGGATCCACCAATAAGGAACTCGAGCGACTAGGTTTGTTGAGGGAGAAGCCACACATGCGTCCCTAATGTTATTCCTCTGAACACCCTGCCGACTCTATTATTATAAACCACCAGGGGATAAAAACTGAAAAGAATTGAAATGCTCAGCAGGTTTCCTCAGCCCGTTCAATCCCTTGCCGGCTCAAAACTGTGCTGGCGAGAGATTGCTGAGAAGAGAGGTTCATACTGGTGCCTCCACCGGCTCCGTACCCAGTCTGTCGGATTTCTTATTAATGGGTCACCCAGCCTGTATATTGGGATTTAACACTATCTAAGCCTTTGGAGAGAACGACAGTTTCTCTCTTTGCTTCCCTTTCTCTTCCTCACCTCCGGCCACCCACCACTGGGTTCCCCTCTTTCCCCCTGTCCTAACCTACCACCTGCCAATCAGAGGTCCCAGGAGTCAGAATGTCATTTTGGGGATCCTTTCTACCTCGAGGGAACCCAGAAGACACTACTAAATAGCCACCTAGACCTATTTAGTACCCAGCTGAAGTTCTACTTATCAGATTTTATTTTGCATTAGTGGACCATGGCTTTGTCTGGGCAAGTATGACACAGTAGCGTATGTCTTCTAATGCATCGCCACTTATCCTTTAGAGAAATATAAAACAATTCTTTGAAAATGACTAACCGAATGGAAGCCAATTCACTGGGGGGAAATAGAATTTTCTTTCAATGTCTGACCTTCGGTTCATTTTCGTAGGTTTCTCTAGAACCTGGCTGCCGGGTCTATAATGTTCAGGAAATCATCCAGCATGCTCCCATTGTGTTTTACTGAATGTTACTTTATTATATTGTTTTAAAGCTTTTGATTGAGTCTTCTAGTAGCCTCCTAGCTGCTTTGTCTCAATTTATAATTTGTTTTTGGCATGCTTAGGCTAGCCTAATTACAGAAAGTCTCTTACTAGGTTTCTGCTTATTAGCTTTTTAATAAACCAGGGCTGGATTGAATCCTCACAACGTATTTCTCTTGAAATCGCATCTCATGCTAGTTCTGAAAAAGAAGAGCACTCTGTTTAGGGTTTTTGAGGGGAGATTGTGTGTTTGTGACCTGGGTCTTTGCTGTGTAAAACTTCAGCAAAAGACGCAAATATTAAAGAGTTAGCCTTCTCATGCCTGTTCACTGTAAATGCAGTAGACAGTTTAAAATATGCTCAATTTGAATTTTTTAAAGTTGATTTAATTAAAGAAAACCATTAGTCCCAGTCCTTCAATGGAGTAAAATGAGAAAAACATTTCCCCATTTGGACATAAACAGTCTCCCGTAATAAGAAGTAAATTGGCTCCTGCAGCGGCAATTTCTGGACTTTATTTCACTGTAGAATTGATCCCATTGAAAGTACGAAGCCTGAACCCTTAGTGTTACTTTAAATGACCCAATATATGCCACTAGCTTTTGAGGCACATATTTAATGCATCAGCTTTAGCATGTGAATGTTTTGGGACTGGAGGTAATTCTAGGGGGAAGGGCACTTTTCTCTCTATTGAATAATATTTGTAATTTCCCAACATTCACACTCTCTTTTTTTCTTTCCTTAGAGAATAGTTGTGCAAGAACTGATGCAGTCTTCACTCCTTATCCAGGGTTTAAGAGTCATGTGAGGGGTATGTATTTCATTCAACTCACTTGATTGAGCTGATTGATATGAAAAATTTGAAACTTTGAGATCGGAGTTTTAATCCCCATTTTCACCGAATGCCGGTCCTAAATACCATACCAGAAACCAGTAGCTAATGATATTTTTAATGATAGGTATTTTTAAAAAGCCAGCATCTCTAGGCCTTCTTATTGTATTTTGGGGTTGGGTGGTTGGCATAAAAAGAATATTTTCTTAAAAGGAACTAATTCTCATGTGAAAATCTACACGTAAGTGCTGCAAATCCTCATGGCAGTTTCTTTTTACCTTTAGTTTCTAGGGTCGTGAATACCTATGGCCCACAGACAAGAGCTGAAGGAGCACACGGGTCTGGTCCTAAAGCTAGCAACATGCTTCGTGACTGTGGGAACCAGGCCGTGGAGGAAAGACTACAAAATATTGAAGCTCACTTGCGATTACAAACGGGTAAGAGAAAGCAAGAGAGAGTGAGCGAAAGAGAGAGAGAGAGAGAGAGACAGTGAGTGTGTGTATGTGTGTGAGTGAGTGAGTGACAACTAATTCAGGTGTAGAAGAGTTGTATTGTTCTGTATAGCAAATTATGATTGAATTGGAATTACGTGCCTGAAACTCACACCTTTTCTTGTTGTTTTGTTATTGTGGTGTTGAGATTTGACAGGATCCCAGGTAGATCCCAGAGGATCTTTCCATTCTTAATCCTTCCCTGCATTTACAACTAAGGGCTAGAGAAGGCTCTTTTTCCCAACCATCTGCATAATTGGCTAGATGAGTGTCGTCGCTCTCCGTGCAGCAGGGCAAGAGTGCATTGCTCAGGCAACAAGAGGCCGAGACTGGAGACAGATTTAGTCTCCCTCCGTGGAAACTGAGAACACCCACTATTAAGCCGCAGAGCAAGCTATGTTTTGAAGGATTTTTTTCTTATTTCATTCTTTCTAGGATAAAAGTCCAACAGTGAATTCAGACTGCTCAGAACTCTGAACAGGTGGAGCATTTAAAAGTTCCCAGTTCGGAACTCTGCCCTTAATTTATGAAATAAAGTACTTGGCTTGTGCTGGAGCAGAATAACAGCATCCTAGAAGAAACAGCTCCTGTTTCGACAAGAAACAAATTTCCTTAGTCTTTGAGTAGCAATCTTAAGCTTTAACATGATTCTTTCTTTAATTTATGTCCAAGTACTTGCATAAATACAAACTTGAAATTTAAGTGATTTAAAATTTCTCCATTCTCTCTGAAATTCAGGTCATCTACAGCTATTTGAATGAGTGCTTTTTCAGATATTACCTTGAAATGTTCTCTAATTTTGTTATTTATTACAGACACCTTTTAATGCTTAGAATTGCAATTGAAAATTTGTTCAAGTACTGTTCCCAAAAATTTTTTTTGGCTTTGATCTGTCTAGGAGGACCTGTGCCTAGAGATATTTATCAGAGAATTAAAAAGCTTGAAGATAAAATCTTAGAATTGGAAGGACTGTCCCCTGAATATTTTCAGTCTGTAGTGAGTATATTCTCTTCATCTGTTATCTTCAGAGTCACCAAAAATATAATTCATTTTGTTTTTTTCCCCCTTTTTTTAAAGCATCTTTTTTGTTGGATTACAAAATATCCACAAACTGAAAACTTTCAACTCAATCATCAGGGAATGTGATTAATGTGTAACATTTGGCTTTTCAGAGTTCTTTTAAGCAATGTTATATTAGAAGGAATATTGCAACCACCTACACTAAAATAATGAAAAGAGGAAGATGAGGTTTTACTAGAAAATGCTATTTCAGAAATATTTTGAAAACTTTAGATATTTTAAAAACTTTTGACTTAGTTTTATATTCAGTCATCAAATCATATCAAAAATTACTTTGTCCTCCTAATTCCTGTAGAAGTAATTAATACTTGAAAAAAGTTCTAGAGTTACACTTTCAGGAAAAACTATTTGTATAGAGATGTTTTTCTACTAATCCACAGCAGAATCTGAGCTGAGTCAGTGTGTTAAAATGTGCTTCCATATGTTGAAGTGTTTAATATTCTTTTGGGGGCATGAAATATATCAAAAATGGAAAATAAATGGGGAAATTTTTTTTCCACTGATTTTGTGTTGGGCTAAAGGTTTATAAGAGTAACTCAAAATTATTTTTAGTAGAATTTCAGATTTGAGTCATTAGGCATTGCTGGTATACGGAGAGACAGAGCTACTGACTGTACAACATAACATATTCTGTATGCATGTCCTGGTCCAACAGTAATTCATGAAAAGGAAAACTGTTCGATATTATAGCTTTAAAATCACTTCCAAATTTAAATCAGTGCCCTTGCAGACCTAGGAAACTTGCATGAGGTGGTTTAAGGATTTTACTTGAAGTATTTGCACAAGTACCAAGAAATGGTTTTGAAGTATCAGTTGAAACGAAAGCATTGGTGTGCTCCTGTTGGAAATGTTCTGGAAACGAAAGAGCTTATTGTAGAGGGAGACTATTTACGTAGCCAAGTATTAATAACAAATCTCAGTTAATGTTTACCAGTCACGTTAAGACCTTTTTTCATCAAATAATTTTCAACAAGATAGTGACTTGAAAAATTTACCATATTCTTTTTTCCACCTTGTGTGAGTGTTTCCTCTTTGTACCTGATGGTGCTGCTCAGATGAAATTTTATTGATATGAGAACTCAGACAAGGGCACCCCAGAATCATCATAAAGGAATTTCTGATCAATTTGAAGCTTTGGAAGCGTTCTGCCTTCTAATGCACTACACAGAACAGGGATGTCTAATTTTAACATCACCTTTAAAAACCACAAACTATGGTTAACTGTCTTTTATGGGCAGAAGACTTCATCTGTCTAACCCAAAGTTGCTTAGCTGTATAGACTAAGGAGATTTTCATTTGTTTAGTTAATACTTTCCAACATCTATCCCAAATGGTTGTAAAATTTTTAGTGTTATGGAAAATATGCACCAGATTAAAAATTTTAGGCATTAAACTGATCATGGCAGGTGAAATTTGATCTATTCCTTTTCAGTACCTTTCCCAAAATACGTATTTTGAAGGCTTCTGAATCTTTAAATAAAATTATATGGACCGCCTGTCAGTAAAGATTTCAGGTTTAGACAGCTCTGAGCATGTTTCATGTGAAGGAAACGAGGTTGGTTCTATCAAGTTGGCAACAGAAGAATTGCATTTGTTAAGATTTCGATCTCTGAAAAAGTTAGCAAAATGAAACTGTTTTAAAAGTGCCAGGAGAAGCTTGTGCTGCTTAGGGGAATGTTGACGTAAGATTCTTTGATAGTAAAGATGACGGGGATAAGGAATTGATAGTTTATGGCTGGACCGTCCAGCCCTTCTTCCTTTTCACCCTGCCCCATTAACCAAGAACCAGAAGGTGCCGAAAAATGAAAGTTCTAAAACTTCATGCCATTTTCCAGAGATATAGCTATGTATTTGATCAAACTGATTGGAAGCTAGAACACCTGGAAATAATAGTGCTAAGTGACATCCCTCTTGCTCAGGGGGCTAAGAAAACACAATTTCCTCACCACCCCCACCACTGGGCAACAGGCCGGGATTAGGCACTGTGCTGGACTATTTGTCCATCTTCAACTGTGGGACTACGGAACTGACCGAAAGGCATGGACCGCCTAAATCCACAGTGGTATTTGCTGATTCTCTGAGGGCAACTTCCATGCCCAATTACCACTTACGGACGCTTCTAGTAAATGTTTTTAGCCGAGCATTGTTCCAAGTAGTTTAATAACCCGCCCTCCCTCCCAGGGGTGACGCGAGCAAGAGAGAACGCTCCTGTCGGAAAGCACTTGGAGCTCTTCCGAAAGAAGCCACTACAGAAAATTCGTTTTAACGAACCTCAAGTGGCCCTAGATTTGTGTTTGTTAATCTCAAAATGTATTATCCTGAAACCACCTGTTAGCTTAGCACACCCACGCACTTTAAAAAAAATGTTCTTAAAAATGAAAAGTATGCTGTTGTGGTGTTTGTATTTATACGCCGTCAGCTTTTAACAAAGTGCTATTGTTGAGCCCTGTTATTAAACCTGGAGTTCCCTGGGTAGCACAGCACATCCTCAGGAGCTGCTGATGGAAAAGCCATCTCCCCCACCCTACTTATTCTTCATTTCAAGCAGCGTGGCCTAGTGGAAAGAGCATGGGCCTAGGGGTCAGAAGGACCTCGGTTCTAATCCCGGCTCTGCCACTTGTCTCCTCTGTGACCTTGGGCAAATCACTTAACTTCTCTGTGCCTCAGTTACCTCATCTGAAAAGTGGGGATTAAGACTGTGAGCCCCCGTGTGGGACATGGACTGTTTGGACTGTGTCCAACCTGATTAGCTTTTATCTACCCCAACTCTTAGTACAGTGCCTGGCACATAGTAAGCGCTTAACAAATGCTATTGGGGGACACAAAAAGGCAGTCATTCCTCCGGCAGCAACGCTCTGCAGAGCAACCTGCTCTGCGCTTGTGCCTCTAAAGACCTGCCATGGGGATGGTGGGAGAATGGCCATGGCTACTCTGGTCAGAGAATTGCCTGGGCAGCAGTGCAGTTTAAACTAGGTTCCCTGCTACAGGCTAGTAAAGATTAGGAAAAAACAATTCTACCCAATGCCAAATGTAGACGATTCCAGTAAGTGCCTCTCAAACTGCGAATATTCATTCATTTCATTCAGTCTCATTTATTGAGTGTTTACTGTGTGCAGAGCACTGTACTAAGCGCTTGGGAAGTACAAGTTGGCAACATAGACGGTCCCTACCCAACAGCGGGCTCACAGTCTAGAAGGGGGAGACGGAATATGCCCTTCAAAGGTAGTGCCGACGACCTGAAGAGAAGGGAGCAGATAAATCTGATTATCTACCGGTTGGCCTTGCTGGGTCCTCGCAGGACTTTGGGTCACCAAAAGCTAGAAGTGCAAAATTTCAAGAACTCTAATATACTCAGTTCTCTTGTAACACGAGGGTTACATTCTTGACGAACCCCTTGTTCAGAAAAACTTACGCTGTAGCGTGTATGCCTCAACCGATGTTGCAAGCAAACACCCAACCGTTCTTGTTATATCGCTCTTATCCAAAGAGCTGCATGTTGTTGAAAGAGCATTCCCTAAAGTCTTCTGTCCCAAACATGAAATGGAACAAAAGACTGTTAGGAATGTTCTTCCAACAATGCATAGCTATCTGCATCCTGGAAGAGGTGAGTCTTCTGGGAATTGGTGAGGTGGAGCCCATCTGTCCCAAGGAAGAGAAGCGTGGAGATCAGTGTATGAGGAAGAAGCAGGCCCAAGAGAACACTTTAAGCAGGGAATCTTATCCATCTAGGAAACTTTTGAGGGGTGTTTCCTTGGATTTGAGTTCTATCGTACCATTCCCTCCCTAGAAGGGAAAACCCCTTCTGATTACCTTGCCAAATTTTGAAGGGCCCTGTTTGTGAAATTTTAATTGTTTATTACACAGCAAACTTGTACTTTTTGCAGAAAGCAATCATTATGATGTTTTCCTGAATGAAATTAAACCCACCGTAATCAAATCACTGTTCCTGCCCAAAACTTAGAGATAGACTGAACACGGGATCAGGTCTGCTAATCCCCCAAGAGAGGCCATCCTGTCTAGACTATACCCTTTTGCGTAGACTGTAAACCCCAGCCCAACCTGATTATCTTGTGTCTACCCCAGCGCTTAGAACAGTGCCTGGCATGTAGTAAGCGCTTAACAAATACCATTAAAAAAATCCATGCCCTCCACTTTGTAGTAGTGAGACTAGATTGTAAGCTTACTGAGGACAGGGATCATGTCTACTACTCTCCCAAGTGCTTAGTGCCGTGCTCTGTACACAACAGGAGCGCAATAAAAACTATTGATTTAATAAATACTAGCAAGTCGTAGTGTTGTGTGTTTCCACTTTGGTCTCGTGTGCCTCAACATAGGAGCCCAGCTCCTCTGGGTAGGAGAGAGGCAGCAAACCATTTTGTTTGAAGGCAAGAGGAATATTGTGGATGCCAGCCCCTCCTCCTTGTCCCCTTCCCAGCACCGATGTTCAATTTGTTCCATTTCCTTTATGATCAATCAATCAATCAATCGTATTTATTGAGCGCTTACTGTGTGCAGAGCACTGTACTAAGCGCTTGGGAAGTACAAGTTGGCAACATATAGAGACGGTCCCTACCCAACAGTGGGCTCACAGTCTAAAAGGTGATAAGGTTGTCCCATGGGGGGCTCACAGTCTTCATCCCCATTTGACAGGAAGAAACTGAGGCCCAGAGAAGTGAAGTGACTTGCCCAAGGTCACACAGCAGACGTGTGGCGAAGCCGGGATTAGAGCCCAGGGCCTTCTAACTCCCAGGCTCAGGTTCTACCCACTGCGCCCTGCCTCTTCCTCTTCCGGGCTTGGAAGTCCGAGGTTGTGGGTTCAAATCTTGGCCCCGCCACTCATCAGCTGGGTGACTCCGGGCAAGTCACTTCACTTCTCTGGGCCTCAGCTTCCTCATCGTGATGGTGATGATGGCGAAGGCGATCTTCCTCCGCCCAACGGAGAAGTCCATTAAGGGGTGCCTTACATCAGTGCTGACCAGAGTCAAGAGAATGGAAGGTCTCCAAAGTTGGATTGAGCACCTGGTCAGACCTTCAAATTGTGACTTTTTCTTTTATGGCACTTGTTAAGCACTTATTATGTGCCAGGCACTGTTCTAGTCACTGGGATAGAGACAAGCTAATCAGGTTGGACACAGAGAAGCAGCATGGCTCAGTGGAAAGAGCCGGGCTTGGGAGTCAGAGGTCATGGGTTTGAATCCCGGGCCTGCCCCATGTCTGCTGTGTGACCTTGGGCAAGTCACTTAACTTTTCTCAGCCTCAGTTATCTCATCTGTAAAATGGGAATTAAGATTGTGAGCACCACATGGGACAACCTGATCACCTTGTATCCCCCCCAGTGCTTAGAACAGTGCTTTGCACATATCATTATTATTATTATGTGGGGCTTACAGTTTTAATCTCCATTTTACAGATGAGGGGACTGAGGCCCAGAGAAGTTAAGTGACTTGCTCAAGGTCACACAGCAGATATGTGGCTGAGCCGGGATTAGGAGCCAGGTCCTTTGACCCCCCAGGCCTGTGCTCTTTCCAGTAGACCACTTTCCCAAGACGTTCACTATTTAGAGATTCAAGAATGCCATCTAATCTGTCCATTCCCTCCTTGCCTGGTTCTAGACCCCAGAGCTTTGTGAAATGGGGTCTTGTGGAAAGTCACAGCAACAAGAATATTTACAATTTACAGTATGCCCACCAGTGCCCAGAAGCAAATATGTGTCTATCACCCAACTATATGACCCCTCATCTGCCCTAGGTGCCTTTAAATATTTTCCATCACAAGTTGTATATACTTCCTAAAACACCTTATTTCCCTGAACATGTTTGGATGCCACTGTCAGAGAAAGAGTGCTGGGCAGAACAGGTCATTGGCCTGTCTACAGAAAGCATGTTCATGTTGTTATAAGGACATAGATCGAGGCTTCAGATATTAGGCATAGAGGAGCATCATTTGGGAAAGTGCAAGGTCGATGACTGGGTTTGGGTTGAGGGCTGCGATAGGAAGTGGTTTGGTTAGGTCTTAGAAAGAGGAGGGGATGATTGATCCATTTGGCCAAGAGAAATAAAGAAAGCTTTCCAGGAAAGAGAAGGGAATTGACTTGAAGACCACTGTGTCTGAGGGATGGGTCCACGGGAGCTGGTTGCTGGGGTCCATGGGAGGCCTTGTTGGAATCTCCTAGTTCTCAATTTACAGCTTTCTTACAGAAACGTAAGCCGACAGGCAGATTTTTCTATTTTGTTTTTCGCACCTTACTCTCCAGGCTTCAGAGTTCTACGTTTTGAAATTTCTGCATTTCTCTCATAAGTTGTCATTTTAACCTTTCTTTTTTAGAGTTTTTCAGGAAAAAGAAGGAAGATTCGGCCACCCCAGGTGAGCTGTGTTATCTCGATCATCATTCTAAAAGCAGTGCATTGACATGTGGTGAGCCCATCATACTAAATCCCCAACTGTAACTGCTCCAAAAAGTATCTTCAAATCTGTACACTGTTAACCTTAGCTTCCTAACTTCCAGATAGATGCTTTGAGTTTTTGTTTTTGTATTTTTTGAGGGAGGTTGTTAAGTTAGCATGCACTTTACTTGAGAGGACATCTGCTTATTTAGAGCTCTCTAAAAATGGTTGCATATGAACACAGTAGTTTTTTAGTTTTTTCCCAGAGTCCACTGAACTCAAATGAAATTACAACTCTGTGGGGGGGGAAAAAGCACAATTTCTTCATTTTCGGCTGACACCAATCTCAAGCATTAGGCCCAAAGATTCTTCACAGTTGCTTCAAGCAACTGAAGTACTTGTTTGACTCTAAAAGTACTCTCTTTCATAATTGCGGATATTTGACCACTTCTAGAGTGATCCAAATGTTACAAACGTAAAACAGACTATTTGACAGTAACGTTCTTCAGCATTTCAGCTTTCCCCCCTTCGAACTTAAAATCTCTTTCTTGCTGTCCCACAACTATTGGTATTTTAAATATTAACTCTAAATGGTAACACAAAATGTGTTAGCACCCTTGAAAGTCTAATTTGTTTAGCAACTCCTAGCTTTGCTCTTATTTTGTTTTCAGGAGAGCTATTCATTGGCTGAACTTGATGAGAAGATCAATGCCCTTAAGCAAGCACTGCTCAGAAAATCAAGTGAGGCAGAGTCCAGAGAGACTGATCCACTTCAATAATGAAATCACTTGGCTACTGTCATTCTTGCATAGTACATATATAATGTACAAAAATGTCTAAGTAGTGTATTTGTTTACCTAGGCAGACTTGATGAAAGTAAACTGTATTCTCATCTGACTGGAAATGAGTCCACTATTGTAACAAGAATTCCTAAAATATATAGTAGTTAGTCGCTCTGGTCATGTTTTTAAAAATGAGTGCTTTCAAAATAGCATCATTAAACTATTCCCTTCTGTTTTAAAGGAGGTAATTAATATAGTTTCTTTCAGAAAATAACAAAATTAACCCGCCAAAAGCCAATTCATCCGCCTTTTTTTTGGAGAGGAGAAGGGAAGATTATTAAGAAGAAACAACTTATTTTGGATAATGTGATATTTAATTCCGCTATATTTGTAACGTTGAGGTGTGCCTGCCCTTAAATATGTAAACATGTAAAATCCAATCTCATACTGTCTTGATGCTTTTCGGGTCATTAATTTTAATGTATGTAAATAAAGGATAATCAGGAATTGTGCTGTCTAGATTCTTGGGAAATCAATTATAAACACTTGTTTTGGTGCAGTTTTTACTATTACAACTGGGCGCGTTTTCATAAGACCTTTATATTGTGAACACGGCCTAACTAGGCAAACTTGCTCACTCTTTCAGAGTCACTTTTGCTAAAGGAGTGCATTTTACACACCTCATTGAGTGTTCACAATACCCCGTGAGACAAGGGGCTCCACCAGGTAGGGTTCTTGTTTTTCGCGTGTGAAGCAAGTAGCAAGTCCTGGGCAGGAACTCAGCCCATATTTATTTCGGGGCACTCACTGAATTAATGCTGCTGCTGTGAAAAGTTCAATAGTTCTCTCTTTGCTTTGTGGAAGAAAAATTACAGAAGAGTCTTACCTCATTATGTCAGGTGATTAAAAACAAATTACTATTTCACAGATTATTATTTGTCTTTTAAGAATTCACCTAAAACCTGATTCATACATGTTTAGGTTTTGAGGGAATCTTCGAGGGAGATTTGGGAACAAATGTTTCCTGAAGCCAGTATGTAGGAATGCTGCTTTCTTTCACTTGCATGTGAGCATTGAGAGATCAAAATTGGGGTGAAGGTCAGAAAGGTGAGAAGAGGGATGGGTAAAACGGAGAACCTGAAGAACTCTATCAAAGACTGTTTATGCCAGGGAGGAAAGGGTAAGAATTGAAATAACTGGAAAAAAGCTTTAACTATATAAACAAGTAGGTACACATTCACAACAATCCATTATCATAGGACATAATGCTCCAAAATGTTCTTTTACTCATCCCCATCTCTAGCAGCTCTTGATGAGGACAGGACTTTCTGAGAAATTCAATTTATTATGAGAACTACTCTGGTTCTCTACATCTTTTCGGAATATCTGAATTCTTAAAATGATCTTTCTAGGAGTCCTACAGCACACCAGTCTAACTAGGAAAATTTCCCCAAATGGAAGAACAGAATCAAGATTCCTACAACTCTAGGCTTAACCACCATAGCCAGCCTCTTAAAATTGATGTTTACAGAAGTTACTACCTTTGGGATTTTATTTTCTAGAACTGGGTTGGAGTAGAAGATCATTTTATTTTGCCATTTTTAAAATGTTTAGAACAGATCTCAGCCTCTTGTCTGTGTTCCTTTAATTTGGCCCTTCAGTGGAAATAAATTAGGCCAGGATATATAAGAATTGAACAAGAATGAAAATTCAGCGTGAAGCACTGGTTCAATCAATCAGTGGTATTTTCTGGGCACTTACTGTGTGCAGAGCACGGTGCTAAGCACTTATATGTTGCCAACTTGTACTTCCCAAGCGCTTAGTACAGTGCTCTGCACACAGTAAGCGCTCTATAAATACGATTGATTGATTGAGAGAGTACAATGCAGTGGAGTTGATAGATATCGTGAAGATTTTTATGTTGGTTTCCCCTGGTATATTTAAGCTCCCTTTGGACAGGGAACATGTCCTGTGCATCTGTTGTATTTTCCCAAGTGTTTAATACAGTGCCCTTCACCCAGTGGGTGCTCAATGGGTAGGATTACTATTACTGTGCTACTACTTTTGAGTATTATTGGTGACTGCAGTTCAAGTCATTAGCCCCAAGACCCTGAAAATTGAGGGAAGGGCTTATTTGGAAATGATTTATCTCAGCACAAGGATTCTCCATTTGGCTTTAACTCCTGATATACGTTTGTGTATTTAGTAGTTTAGATGATGTTTGATTATGTATGGAATATAAACAAATGTTCAGCTATGCAACCAGTGATTATGGCTCACTATTGAACAGTAAACAGTTTCGCTTTCTGAGATGTTTGCAGAAAGAACTGTAAATCTAAAACTTGCTTACAAAAGACTATAGGGAGTAAGTATCTTTTGGATCTCTTATTGTTTGCAGAGGGGGATGCCACCCCTAAACCTATCTCTGACCAGTGCTTAATGACAAAAACAAAACCTGAATCCTTATCAGGAAATAGCCCAAATCAAAGGTAACACCACAGACAAAACAGCCTTGTTTTCATATGAATGAAAGGATTTTTGATTCGTTCTTTCCCCAAAATTTCTTCAGATTATCCCAGATATCTGCTTGATGCTGCTGCTGTGGGTTGCTAATCATTTTTATCTGCTAATGTTCTGGTTCTTATCTGATCTTCTTTGCTAATTCAGGAAGCAACCGAAGTGTTACTAAGCTGCCTAATTATTTCTTTTTTCTTGAGAAACAGTTTCCCTGTTTTCCATTGGTAATTAAATTCTCCTTCCCACACGGGGAGAGTGTGCCTTGTATAGATGAGAGAAGGGGCTACTGGGAATCTCACCAAAGAACAGGGGAGACTAGTACTATATAAACTCATTATTTGTTGTTGTTTTCCCAATACAGGGAGTAATTTGACTATTAAGTGGAAATGAAAGATTTCCATCCCCAATCAGATGCCAGTACTATATAAACACATTATTTGTTGCTTTTTTTCCAATTCAGGGAGTAATTTGACTATAAGTGGAAATAAAAGAATTCCATCCGCAGTCAGTCAGATACCACTGTGATAGTCAATGCAGGTAGGCTCTCTTTATATTAATTTTGCACTCAGCTGCTCTCCTGGAAAAACTTTTTCCCCAGGTATTATCAGTTGGTTTTCTTGGAATTTCCCAAAGAGGCTAGGGAAGTTAAACCAGCAGGGCTGAGGAAGGCTAGAAGAGCCAAAATGTGGTTATGATTGATGCAAGAACGGTGACGTTTAGGTGGTCAGGGATAGCTCGGAGACAGAACGGGTGAATGCTGGTTTCAGAAGAACTCAGGCCTGAGAGTCAGAGGACCTACTGTGTAACCTCGGGCAAGTCACTTAACTTCTCTGTGCCTCAGTTTCCTCTGCTGCAAAATAGCGGTTCCATACCATTTCTCCCTTCAACTTATGCTGTGAGCTGCATGTGGGACTATATTCAACTTACACTTACCCCAGCACTTTGAACAGTGCTTGACACATAATAAGCACATAGCAAGAACCATATTATTATTAGTAGTAGTAATAATAATAATTCCTGCAGGTGTTTATGTGTGACCAAACACTAACTTTGCAAACTCTGATCAAAAACATGTTTTATCAAAAAAATCATTTCCAAAAATACATTCTCCCTGCTCAGAAAAAGTCAGCATCTGTTTTGGGGGGGATTTTTTGGTTTCTGCAGAACAAACACCAAGTTGCAGAAATTCCTTCCTGGCTGAAACGACATTGCTAATACCAGTAAGGTAAATGGATTCCGCCCAGCGTAGCAAACGTTATTTCTCTCCCTGCCTGTCAAATTTATCCCGGTTCCAAAACAGCAGCCTGGCGTTAGCGTTAGCAAACCAATAGCAACCTCAGAGCTGAAGTAGATTCTGTTTGCCAATTCAAAGGAGGCCTGGATCCAGTGGGAACTGTGGTTATAAACTGAACCATGTCCTCTCAGATATCGGCTTGGGCGCAGCAAGGCTCCTGTTAGAATCATCTTAAATCTCAGCCATCCATCTTTCTGAGAGAGGACAAGGAATTAATCTTTAAGAGAGAGGAAGACTTAAGACCCTTTCTGTTGAACCTGCACGCTTACAGCGGTTTTTTTTTTCTTCCATCACCTTGTATCTACCCCAGGGCTTAGCAGAGTGCTTTAGAATATAGTAAATACAATATGTTTAGTGCTTAGTAAATACCAGTACTACTGTGGCCTAAAAAAAAAGTCACATTCCTTCCAGCAATCCCGTTTTCAAAGGCCAAAGAGCTTCAAATTTGGAGTTCACCGAAGCCTCACTAGACCCTCTCCCCGCAGCGTTGGGGCCTCTCTCAGACTCTGGGGGCTTCTCCCCAAAGCATCCCTCAGCCCTGTCACCCTACCCACTCGTTGGGGAACAAATCTCATATATGCGCAGGATTTTGTTTGCTCTGAAAAGGGATTCCTGCTTTGCAGTGTAGGAAGTGACTCACCTCTAGGAGGCTAATTTCTTAGAATTGAGTGCAGGATTTTAATAAACAAACCCCAAAGTGGAGTGGTGTTTTCAACAGCCCTCACAGCAGCAGGAGGAGTCAGTGAATTAGGATCCTTGCAAGCCGGTGCCCCACGTACCCATTCACTCGGAAAGATTATTTGGATCGGCGCTGGATAGATTTTAATAAACCGTAAGTGATTTCTTTGTTCCGTGGTAATTAAGATCTCCAATTTCCCCTGAAGAGCTTTTACCCCATATCGCCCATGGAATTGCCCTGGATCAAGCAACAGAGTAGAACCGGATGGGTGAATGGGGAAATTGAATGCAGACACCCAAGAAACGGGGGGGGCCATCATCTGGCACCCCGTCCTGCACCCAGTGAGCCCTCTGGGCAGAGCCTCTCATTGCCCTGGGCTAAAATCAATCAATCCATCAATAATAATAATAATAATGGCATTTATTAAGCGCTTACTATGTGCAAAGCAAAGCGCTGGGGAGGTTACAAGGTGATCAGGTTGTCCCACAGGGGGCTCACAGTCTTAATCTCCATTTTACAGATGAGGTAACTGAGGCACAGAGAAGTTAAGTGACTTGCCCAAAGTCACACAGCTGACAATTGGCGGAGCCGGGATCTGAACCCCTGACCTCTGACTCCAAAGCCCGGGCTCTTTCCACTGAGCCACGCTGCTTCAATAGTGTTTGTTGAGCACTAACTATGTGCAAAGCACTGTACTAAGTGCTTAGGAGAGCACAACAGAATTAGTAGACACTTTCTCTGCCCATAATGCGCTTACAGTCTAGGAGAGTGTAAAATGGCCCCTTCTTTGTGAACAGCCTGCTCACAGCCCTGGGAGAGGGATCCTGAGCTGATAGAGGAAAGTGTTATTCGTGGAAAAAGGGCTAAAAACTCCACAGATCTGTGTAGTGCTTAATATTCATTCATTCAATCGTATTTATTGAGCACTTACGGCATGCAGAGCACTGTACTAGGTGCTTGGGAAAGTACAATACAACAACAAAGTGTCATTCTCTGTCCACTATGAGCTTATAGTTTAGAAAGGGGTAAACAGACATCGATAAAATAAAGTTAAGGATATGAACATAAGTGCTATGGGGATGGAAGCGGGGGAAGAGCAAAGGGAGCAAGTCAAGGTGATGCAGAAGGGAGTGAGAGATGAGGAAAAGGGGGGCTTAGTCTGGGAAGGCTTCCTGGAGGTGATGTGCCTTCAATAAGGCTTTGAAGTGGGGAAGAGTAATTGTCTGTCAGATTTAAGGAAGGAGAGAGTTCCAGGCCAGAGGTGCGATGTGGGCTAGGGGTTGACACAGGCAAGATCGAGGCACAGTGAGAAGGTCAGCAGGTTAAAAGTTTAATTAGGCAGAGCACCTGGCAATAATGGTGTTTGCTAAGCACCTACTATGTGCCAACCATCATGTTAAACACTGGGGTAGCTATAGCAAGGATCTAACGGTAAGAGAGAGAAGAGGTATTGAATCCCCATTTAGCAGCTGAGGAAAAGGAGGCAGAGAGCAGATAAGTGGCAGAGATATGATTAGAAGTCAGGTTCTCTGACTCCCAGTTCTGTGTCCTTACCAATAGGCCATGTTGCTTCTCAAGCAGCTTTCTAAAGGCCCATTCTCCAGCTTCAGGCGGTGTTAGGGGGGGAGGCCTGGGGTACTGCTTTCCTCTCCAAACTCCTCAGGGGTCAGGAAGAGTCGCTACCAGCAGGAAGGGTCAGTTTCCAACCCACTGCTGTGGTTTAGAATGGGTCAGTTCTGTTGTCAGCTGGTCTGTCCCCTGGCTACTATAGATATGGCCCCCTGATGCCTTTATATTTGTTTTTTTGTGTGGTTTTTTTTTTTAGCACCCAGTCTCCCTCCCTCTCAGCGGTGGAAATTGGAACAAGAGCAGGAGTGGGCGTGAGGGGACCTGCTATTTGACTGCTGTGTGACTAGACAAATCAGGTAACTCCTCTGGGCCTCAGTTTCCCCACTTATAAATGGGGATTAAATACCTGTTCTCCTTCCTCCTTGTACTATGAGCCCCAAGTGGGGCAGGGGCTGTATCTGATTTGATTGGTTTCTATCTATCATAGTGCTTGGCACATAGTAAACACTTAACAAATAATCCAATGATTGTCATTATCTGACTGAATAGGAAGGTTCTGGAGCAATGGAAGGCATCAGGGAGCTCTCTTAATGACAAGCTTGGCTATTATATAGTCTACGAACCCCTGCAAAGGACCTTCTAAGGTGGGATGCCCTCATTTAGACAGCATACATAGTTTAACCGGTGATTGTTGCTTTCGGTTCAGCAAAGGGGCACCAGTGGCCATTTCAGGAAGCGGAGTGTGCAGCAGAACAACTTAGCATGGCCTAGTGGCAAGAGTTCAGGCTTGGGAATCAGAGGACACGGGCTCTAATCCCTGTTCTGCCCCCTAGTCTGCTGTGTGACCTTGGGCAAGTCACTTAACTTTTCTGTGCTTCAGTTCCCCCAACTGTAAAATGGGGATTTTTAATAATAATAATAACTGTGGTATTTGTTAAGCACTTACTAAGCATCAGGCACTGTACTACGTGCTGGGGTGGATACAAGCAAATCAGGTTGGACACAGTCCCTGTCCCACATGGGGCTCACAGTCTCAATCTCCATTTTACAGATGAGGTGACTGAGGCCCAGAGAAGTGAAGTGACTCTCCCAAGGTCACACAGCAGATAAGTGGCAGAACTGGGATTAGAACCCATGGCCTATCCCCTTTGCCATTAAGACTGTGAGCCCCATCTGGGAAAGGGACTGTGTCCAAACTGATTACCAGTGCTTAGAATGGTGCTTGACACATAGTAAGCACACAAATACCACAATAGTAAGAATTGTTATTATTATTATCAGTATTATAGTTCCCCTGGGCCCTGAGGTGCCCAGATAAATCATGATGACATTTTCCCATAATAAGTCACCTGAGATCGAATTTTTATGAAACACCCAGGACCTGGGGGTTTCAATTGCCTCCTGTGTGACCTTTGGCAAGTCACTTCTATTCTCTCTGCCTTAGTGTCCTCATCTGTAAAATGGGGATTTTAACCCCTACCGTCCCTCCTATTTAGACTGTGAGCCCCACGTGGGACTGGGACTGTGTCCATTTGATGACTTGGATCTACCTCAGGTCTTAGAACAGTGCTTAACACATAGTAAGTGCTCAGTAAATACAATTGAATGAATGAATAAATACAATTGTTATAATTAATAAGCACTCAATTCTTATCAATTGCAATTAATTTAATTATAATCATTACTAAGTATTAATAATAATATTCTATACAAGTTTCAATGATTATTATTATTACATTAGGAATTATGCCTTGTAGTCAGATTCTTCTCATACACCTGAAACATATTCCAAAGGTAGGACAGGAAGAATGCCACATTTAAGGACTTCTAAATGATACATCTTTTGAAATTGTCTATTTGCCTAGTAAAGAGCAAATTCTTAGCTGATTATTTTCTCATTTTGTACTATGCCATAGCAGTGTGTTTGTTCCCAGCCCGACAGTCCCTCACCTTGAATTACATTGTATATTGTTCTACTTATTTAAACCTCTGGTCACAACACCAGTTATCTTTATTAACTTACAAGCAGCCAACATTCAGAACCACATCTAATGCAATTATATTTTCAGACAAAATTTCTTCCTTAAAGTGCATAATTATGGAAGAAATAATAGTTTTCTTCCAAAGAAGGCTTTGTGAATGATAGAGTCTGTAATGGCCCATGGTTAACCTTAGATGGTGAAAAAGCTTGTCACCATGGCATGTAAGCCTGCCGCAGAAAAGAGAGAAATGTGAGGGGCTGTAATTAAATACTTACTTTTGGAGAAAATATAGGAAAGGAAACTTCTTCTTTTGTCAAACATACTTTTGTTAACCTAGACTTTGCCAGATTTGCAACATGTCAAAACTAGTACTTTCCTCGGCCGTGTAAGTACCAAGAATGCGGCTGCATTGTTCTGGACTAGTTTCCGTTTGCGTGTGACAAAACAGCTAGCTGGCTAGCCAGCTCAGTCAGTGTCTATTTATGGCAAAATGTCAAAAAAGAATGTCCTGCCTTTGTGACTCAACAATAATGAACATGGCCAAATCGAACAAGGAACAAAAGAAAGTGAACAGCTTTTTCAATTCTGAAGAACATTAGATTCTGGTGTCCTTTTTGTTCCGATTGTTGTGGCTTAACACTCTGAAAAGACCACCTGTTGGGCAGCCATTTTGCAATTGTATTAAATGCAGTGAGTGCATAAAAGAACACTTTCCAAAATCACCCAGCATTATTATTCACTTATTTTATAGTAAATCTGCATTCAAAACCTAGGGTAAAGCAGGAGGGTTTTTTTTTTTCCTTAAGTGAAGTCTAAAGCTGTAAGTTCCCTGTAAATGCGTCCTTACTGCAGATGCATGATTTTATGGTCAAAAGCATTATACTTCAAAATGAGTTCAAGTAAACCTTTGATGTAGCAACTGGGAGATGTGAAGAATAAAGTGCAACTGTGAAAAGTGAAGGACAGAAGACAGTGAATCGGATAGGAAGTGACACAAAGCTGATAGCTTGTAATTACCAGGCTGACACACGTGAAAATAACAGAACTAAGGGAAAAATTATTGGTGCTTATTAAATGACTCTGATAGTGTTTAGAGCCATTTGGAAGTATTTCTGCCAGAGTAACAACTCCGGCACTCTTGAGTCGAAAGACACCTTGTTCCAACAGTGAGATTATAAGCAGCCTGCGTCAAAAGCTGGCGGCGACCTGGGCTAGCAAAAATGTTACCCGGGAAGTCTAAGGGGCTCAATATTGCCCAACTATTTCTGGGATGAAAAATCCTCAGCTCGGAGCTAAGCGAAGGAAACACTAGAAGAATGATTTAAGGGGATGGAGTGAAGGACTCTAGGAGAAATATAAACAGCAGACAAGGGCATGTCTTTCTTGCTAATGAATAAAAATGGGGGTCTGGAATACTCATTTTCACTTCATGAGCTGAATTTTCAGAAGTCCCAGGGGTAGAATTGCATGCTGGCTTCTTTCTCGTCTCTGATTCTCTAACCAACTCCAAACTTGGTTTGAGCTAGCATGTCAGCTCAAAGTATTGTACCCCAGGCCAGCCCAACAGGAGTTCTAATTGGGAAAGACCACAGAAAGATCCTTTTTCTCAATTTAAAGTTCATAAAATAACCATAAGTTTCCAAATAGGCTCTTGGAGACTTTTTAAGACCCCGAGATCCTTTTCCTCATAATCATTTTTGTGGGGTATTTTTATATCTAAAAATTCAAGTTTTGACTGTTAAAAGATGATGTTTTTTCTTCCCCTCAGAAAAGAGAAATGATTTTCTTAGCATGGTAGATTTTTTACATGGTGACCTCGAGGGGAGGAAATCAGTGTCGGCATCAATAGTTTTGCCTGTTTTAAAGGACTTTATTCCCATTTTGTTTGCCGATGAGAATGGACTGAAGTCCTTGAGAATGAGCTAGCTCATTCATTCCTGCTCTTTGCAATCCCTGTTTTTATGAACTTGTAACGTTAAAAATATATTATTTTTGGTTGCTTTATTGAACAAGAAGTTTCTCGGGGAAAAGATTGTGACTGGGGGTGTGGAGGAAAGAGAGTGCAAGGGGAAAAGGAGGAACTTTCTTTAAACCTCAGTTTAAAGTGGGGAAAAAAAGAAGAGCAGGGCAAAAACTTGGCCCAAATGTTTCAGCATCAATTCAGGGAAATTACTTGGTGAAGAAACAGAGCTGACATGGTCACCTGCTCAGAAAATGTTACAATTTGATCCATGCCGAATTTCGGGCATAAAATCTGCAGGATTCTGCCTCTGAAAAAAAAGGAATTGAATCTATCAAAACAGACCACTCCTTCAGGGTAGAAATGAACATGAAAGACTTTATTGCATATACAGTAAAAATATTTTTCTGGGCCCGGTTGCCATCGAGACTCCCAGAACCATGTTACATATCTTCCTGTTTCAGAACCTGCCTTGCTCTAGGCGGCTTTACTAAGAAGTAGCCCCCGGTCTTCAGCAGCTTAACAGTTTTCCTATGAATCACATGCCTCAGAGCCGTGGACAGAATTATGATTTCCAAACATGAGCCAGTGAAAGTAGGTTGGAGGAGGGAGGGGGGCCAGAGGTTAGGAGAAGAGATTCCCATTCACAGATATTCCCAATTTTCAGTAGAAGCTGAATGGGCACGTTATGCCGTCACAGTTTGCAAACTCAGAATGTCAAGATTGCCTTCCAACCGTTTTCCCCTTGCAGAAGCGACTGTGCGTTTGTGCTGATAAAAGTGGAAGACTCATGCTCCGTTCATGGGGATAACCCCTGAAGAAAAGGGGGGAAAAACCCCATTACTTCGCGTTCAAATAGTGCAAACCAGCCCGGAGGAATCAACGATGTCCTATCCACATGTAAATCTCTGCCTGAAGTTTTGGTGTCCGGTGGAAATAGATGGAGTTATAAAGGAAAACACAGCTTCTTATCAGCCTAGTCATAAAAGCAAATGGAAAATCTCGTTATAAATTTATCCCAGAATTGCTTGGAAAGAAAACCCTTCCCACTCCAGGTGGACAGAATTATGGAAAGTGAGTTCCTATCGCAAAAATGACTTCTGTTGGAAAAGATTTTTAAACTCCACAATGTATCTGGAACCCCGAGGGTTAATGAGAGGTAAGCAGGTGAAGGGGAAGATGAGATGAAGGAAATAAAAGAAACAGAGAGATGAAAGAAGTGATTTAATGGGCATTATTGTTGGTCACAGCTAGGTGTCAGAAACAAAACTAGAAAATGGGAACTGCTGTAACATTGGAAGGAAAATAATAAAAAAAAGAATGTATACCCCATACTAAAAAGAAAAAGAAAATAAGAAAGAATAAAAAAAGCTTTCAGACTTTCCACTGAGCATGCCTGGGTAAAATAAAGGCAGTAAGGAAGAAAATAGATGGGGAAATTGAAATTTCTCCAAAGGTATCTCATGTAGAAGGCTTCTTTGTACTGTCCCTTTCACATCAAGAATTTAATTTTGCATTCCCTTTGTCTGGCGCAGGCACACTCTGGGTTTGCTCCACGTTGAATCCTCTTCCTTTAAAGTCGCCTGTATTGGTTAAAGAGAAAGGAATAAAAGCAAGACCTTTCCTGGTCTCATTTTTGGCCTAAACTTTGAGCAGGAGCTGGGGCCAGGCAGGGACCCTGGGAGGTATGCAGGTATCCCCCTGGGAGGTATCCCCCTTTTAGACTGTGAGCCCATTGTTGGGTAGGGACCGTCTCTATAAGTTGCCAACTTGTACTTCCCAAGCGCTTAGTACAGTGCTCTGCACACAGTAAGCTCTCAATAAATACGATTGATTGAATGAATGAATGAATGAATGAATGAATGCAGGCTTGCCTGGACAGGCCTTGGGTGGCATCCTCAGCGTAGCTCAGTGGAAAGAGCACGGGCTTTGGAGTCAGAGGTCATGGGTTCAAGTCCTGACTCCACCAATTGTCAGCTGTGTGACTTTGGGCAAGTTACTTCACTTCTCTGTGCCTCAGTTCCCTCATCTGTAAAATGGGGATTAACACTGTGAGCCCCATGTGGGACAACCTGATCACCCTGTATCCCCCCAGAGCTTAGAACAGTGCTTTGCACATAGTAAGTGCTTAACAAATACCATTATTATTATTATTATTATTATTATTATTATTATTATTATTATTATTATTATTATCCTCGGGGTATGTGCTGGGCAGCTCTAGAGAGCCACTTGCAGGGCAGCAATGATCTTTGTAGATGCTTTTGGAGTCTTCTCTCAGAGGGGCTGAATGAACCATCCAATCTGGATCGGGCCAGCAGTCAGTCAATCATATTTATTAATCATAATAATTGCAGTATTTGTTAAGTATTTACTATGTGCCAGACACTGTACTAAGCACTGGGGTAGATACAAGGTAATGGGGTTGGAAAGCTGGACACAATCCCTGACCCACATATGGCTCACACTCTTAATCCCCATTTTCCAGATGAGGTAACTGAGGCACAGAGAAGTGAAGTGACTTGCTTAAGGTCACACAGCAGACAAACGGTGGATCCGGAATTAGAACCCAGGTCCTTCTGACTCCCAGGACTGGGCTCTATCCACTAAGCCGTGCTGTGCAGAGCACTGTACTAAGCACTTGGGAGAATACAATGTAACAGTAAACAGACACATTCCCTGCCTAAAACGAGCTAAGTTCTCCCATCTCCACGCGTCTCATCCTGCCCCTGCCCAACCCCGGAAATGTGGTCTGTCTTGAGTTTCTCCAGGGTTAAAGCTCTGCTCATTCATTCATTCATTCAATCAATTGTATTTATTGAGCACTTACTGTGTGCAAAGCACTGTACTAAGCGTTTGGGAAGTACAAGTTTGCAACATATAGAGATGGTCCCTACCCAACAGCTCCAGGTCCAGAGTCAATCAATCAATCAATCAGTGGTATTCACTGAGTGTTTACTGAGTGCAGAGCACTGTACTAAGCGGGTTTTTTAAAAATAGTATTTGTTAAGCGCTTACTATGTGCCAGGTACTGTACAAAGTACTGGAGTAGATACAAGCTAATCAGGTTGGATACGGTCCATGTCCCACAAGGGCTCGCGGTCTTAATCCCCATTTTACAGAAGAGGGAACTGAGGCATAGAGAAGTTAGATGACCTGCCCGAGGTCATATAGTGGACATGTGGCAGAGTCAGGATTAGAACCCAGATCCTCTGGCTCCCAGGGCCAAGCTCTTTCCACTAGGCCTTGCTGCTTCTCTGAATTTGGGAGAGTATAATATGACAAGAGTTGGATGACACATTCTCTGAACAAACGGAGTTTATAATCCAGTGCATAGCACAGTACTAAGTGTTTGGCAGAGTACAACGGAGTAAGTAGACCAGAGCAACCAGGGGATTAATGATGTGTATATATCTATAATTCTATTTATTTATTTTGATGCTATTGATGCCTATTTATTTTTTATTGTCTGTCTCCTCCCTTCTAGACTGTGAGCCTGTTGTTGGGTAGGGATTGTCTCTGTTGCTGAACTGTACTTTCCAAGTGCTTAGTACAGTGCTCTGCACACAGTAAGCACTCAGTAAATACGATTGAATGAATGAATCCTCACTCTGGGCCCCCTGGATCTGCTGTGGCAGAACAGCTGGCTGTTCCGGAGTCAAACCCCTCTCCTGGCATTGCAGGTCTGCAGCTCCTATCTGCAACCTGCAAACCCACTGGCCTCGTGCTGGACTCCCATTCATTCGATCGTATTTATTGAGCGCTTACTCTGTGCAGAGCACTGTACTAAGCGCTTGGGAAGTACAAGTTGGGAGCATATAGAGACGGTCCCTACCCAACAGTGGGCTCACAGTCTAGCTCCCAGAGTTTAGCATACTCTGGTGACAGGCCTGGACACTTGACCATGGATTGGGCCTGGCCATAGTGTGCCCTGGCTCTGCCTCTCTGGCATATCTGGTTCTCTTTTTTGCTGTCCACAAGGGGAGGAGGAGGAGGAGATGACACTGAGCTGCTGTGTCCATCCCAATTTCCTTGTATCTATCCCAGAGCTTAGTAGAGTGTCTGGCACATAGTAAGCCCTTAACAAATACCATTATTACTATTATTATTTATCTTGTAAAGTGGGGAGGATTCATTCTCTGGAGAAGACACTAATGCTCGTAAGCCCTTAACAAATACCATTATTACTGTTATTACTTATCTTGTAAAGTGGGAAGGATTCATTCTCTGGAGAAGACAGTAATGCTAGGAAAAGTGCAGGGAAAATGTGGAAGAGACGAACCAGCAGCTTAGGAGAACCGTTAGAAAGTTTACGGATTATGGAAGAAGACTCTATGTTCTCGAGAAAATATATCCATGGAGTCGCTATGAATCGGAAACGATTTGACGGCACTTGATAAAGGGGGGAGAGCTGGCAGAAAAGCTCTGAGTCAACCGTGAGGAGTTTTCCTTGATGCAGTCGAAGGTGGGTAGCCACTGGTGGTTTTGCGGAAAGGAGAGTGATGTATGCTGAGAGAAGATGATCCATGCAGCTGAAAGTAGTATAGACTGATCGATGAGGAGAGAGGCTGGAGGCAGGGAGACCAGTGAGGAGGCTGAGATAATAGTTCAATCTAACCAGGCTATGGCAACAGCCTGAGCCAGGATGGTAGCTCTGCTGGAGTTCATTCATTCAATCGTATTTATTGAGCGCTTACTGTGTGCAGAGCACTATACTAAGCGCTTGGGAAGTACAAGATGGCAACATATAGAAACGGTCCCTACCCAACAACAGGCTCACAGTCTAGAAGGGGGAGACAGACAACAAGACTGATACTAGTCAGTCAGTCAATCATATTTATTGAGCACTTACTGTGTGCACAGCACTGTAAGTGCTCAATAAATACTACTGATTGATTGATTGATTGTGTTGAGTGATTTCCCCTGGAGAGGAAGGACTTGTTTACAGTCCTTAGACTGTGGGAGGGAGTTCGGTCCTGGGGAAAGCATGGACCTGGGAGACAGAAGGACCTAGGTTCTAATTCTGGCCCCACCACTTGTCTGGTGTGTGACTTTGGGTAAGTCACTTCACTTATCTATGCCTCAGTTACCCCATCTGTAAAATGAGGATTAAGACTGTGAGTCTCATGTGGGACTTGGACTATGTCCAAACTGATTATCTTGTATCTACCCCAGCTCTGAGTATAGTGTCTGGCACATAATAGCCATCACTCTCCTTTTGGCAAAACCACCAGTGGCTATGGCATTAACAAATACCATTAAAAAAGGGGCTCCCACAGTCCAGCTGGGAGTATGCATGTGGTCCAGGAAACTCAGACCATGGGCGGCCCAGCACCTGGGAAATGGTGGCCCGTTCAGTACAACCCTATGTACATAGTAAGGGATGAACAGATGCCACAGTTATTAGATTATTATTATCTTTCCTTGTTAATCGGCGTGAAGATTTTGTGAACAAAAATCCCAGTTTGGCATCGCGTTTCTTCCCAAAGGCCTGTCTATTGCACTGATTCTCAGACCCTCTCCTTTAGAGGAGAGGGCACTGAGAGATAAGGGAAGCAGTGTGGCTTAGTGGAACGAGCACAGGCTTGGGAGTCAGAGGTCATGGGTTCAAATCCCAGCTCTGCCAATTGTCACCTGTGTGACTTTGGGCTTCTCTGGGCCTCAGTTACCTCATCTGTAAAATGGGGATGAAGACTGTGAGCCCCAAGTGGGACAACCTGATCACCTTGTATCCTCCCCAGCACTTAGAGCAGTGCTTTGCACATAGTAAGTGCTTAACAAATCCCATCATTATTATTATTATAAGAGATTGTCCAATTTCAATCCTCGAATGGCCTGTCTACCCCACTGGGCCACACCCTAAACTTAGCCTGTGCAGTAACCCCTCACTCCCATCCTCCTTCTGCAGAGTATTGACCCTTGCCTAGCCCTCACCCCTAGTCTATCAATTCAATAGCCCTCCTCTCCCTACCTATTCCCTCTCTGTACTTTCAACCAAACAGTTCCCTTCCCCCAACCCTTCCTTGGCCTTTTCTGGAAAGTTGGAAACAAAACTGCATTCTTTGACTAAGCATTGCCTCAACCCCTCCCTCTGCCTGTTAACGCAAGAGACCCAGGCCAAAACCTAAGAGTCCAGCCCAGACCGGCCTCAAACCCATCAATCAATCAAAGGTATTCATTGAGTGCCCACCTAGTGTCCAGCAGCTCTGGCACACAGTAAGCGCTTGAGAAATGCCATAATTATTATTACTAGGCCCTCAGCCAGAGAGTACGACAGAAGCCAAGGCCCCGCGCCCTGCCCTCAAGGAGCTTACAGTCCAAAAGGGGACACAGGCAGACATAAATTGTTTAGAAATATTAAGAGCAGGAAGAAAGACCAGGATATAATGGGACGAAATAGCTGAATTAACATTCCATTCTACACAGGTGTCAATAAACACGGAGATGGGAATATAGACCAAATCACTGGGGCAGCCCAGACCAGCACAGACCGCTGTAGCCCGGCTGCAGTCCCATGCGACCAGTAGTGACAATCTTGGCTTTTCCTTCCACTTCCCCTCATAGCCCCCTGCCCGCATCTGGGCCACCAGTGCCCGGGTTTGCTTCGGGGGCCAACATGCCAGGACCGGGTCATCCCGGGAAGTGGAAGCCCCTCCCGACCCCATCCGGCAGCACCCAAGATCCCGGGCACGACGTGGCCTTCGTCTCTGACCCGCCCTCACTCGGGTCACCGAGCCAGACCTGGGAATTTCTTTTTCCTTTCTTTCTGGCATGTTTTTTTTTTTTTCAGTCCCTTAATGGAGATCTTGAACTGCCAAGCAGCCGTGTCAGAACTCAGATGGTTAACATTCACTTCTTGCTGTTTTATTGCATATTACCGTGCGCGGCCGAGCAGCAGGAGCAGATTCAGGCAATTACAATCAAGTCAGGGCACACGCCGCCGCTGAGCAACACGACCATGATGAGGATACTGATGAGGCACTTATCGAAAACCCCACATCATCCACACTCATCAGCCACAACATGTCACCCCAAATGAGGCATCAGCTGCCTTCCCGGGGCTCATTGCACACTGTTTACTGCTTCCCTTGGACCCGCCGGGTGTTCTGTGGCTAGTGCTGGGTATGGACGGCGGCCGGAGACTGGGCTGGGGCCTGGAGATGGCAGACCCTGGGGTCCAGAGCTGGGCAGGGCTAGCGGGACATGCAGGGCAACCGAGGCGGATGGCTCAGCGCTTCTCAGATGGCGGGGGGACTGTCTGGAGTGGTCCTGATTCCCCCAATGGGGGCTAAGGTTAAAATCGATCAGGATAGGGGAAGCAGCCGAAGCAGCAGGATTACCCAATAACAGCCCCTTCTTCCCCCTCCTCATTCTTTCTCCTCCTCCCTCTTCCATCCCCTTCTTCCTTCTTTCTTCACTTCCTTCTTCTTTCTCCTCATTCCTCCTCCTCCTCCTACCTCCCCCTCCCCCCTTCTTCTTCCTCCTAGGATTATTTGTGGCATCTGTCAAGTGCTTTCTATGTGCATTGTAAGTAGATTGGACCTAGTCCCTCTCCTACTTGGGGCTAGAAGTCTAAAGGGGAGGCAGAATAGGTGCTTTAATCCACATTTTACAGATGAGGAAACAGAGGCACAGAGAAGTGAAGTAACTTGCCCAAAGTCACACCACAGGCAAATGGTGGAGATGGGATTAGAACACAGATCTCCAGACTCTCAGGCCCATGGTTCTTTCCACTAGGCCACACTGCTTCTCCTCCTCTCTCATCCCTTCTCCTCCTTCTTCCTCCTTTTTCTTTACTTCCTTCTTCTTTCATCTTTCTCCTCCTTTTTCTCCTCCTCCTCCTCCTTCTTTCTCCTCCTCTTCTTCTCCCCCTCCTCTTCTCTTTCTCCTTTGCCTTCCCTTTTCACTTCCCCTTCTCCTTCTTTTCCTTCTCCTCCTTCTCTTCCTCCTCCTTCTTCTCCTTCTCCTCTTCTCCTTCTCCTTCTTCTTCCTCCATGGGATTTCTGTCACGCAGCATCAGTGGCAGAGGAGAGACGAGTCAGGGTGGGAGAGCCAGGACCTGCCCCCAGTACTGCCTGGAGGCAGAGAGCAGGAAAGGGGTCACTCTTGGCCCTGGGTTCAGGGAGGGCCGAGCCAGTGGTGGATGGCAGGGCCATATCTAGGTGGCCCTAGTTCTTGGTCTCACTACTGCTGTCTCACACTCCCCCAGGTCTCCCAAGGTCATCACTGTCAAGAAAATCATCTGTGGTACCTGCCACTTTCCCTCCCACCACAGAGGATCCCTGCTCCCGGCCTGCTCTGTGTATGTCAGACAGGGATAAAAGCTGCTCCCTTGTGCTCTCAGATCTTTCCACATCTGCTGAGAAAATCATTCGCTGTAACTGTGCCTTCCCTCCTACTACCAAAGTCCCTGCTTCTGGCTGAAGATAAAAGCTGTTCCCACCACGCCTGCACCATGAGGCCTCCACAAAGCCTCTGGAAGATGGCTGCCAGTGTGCCCTGAACTCTGAGCCCTGAGGAGCCTGAAATTCTGCGCCTCGAGCCCCACCTCCCTAATGATTTTGTTTTTTTTTTAATTTTCTGTATTTGTCTGTGTTTTGTTTTGTTTTCTGATGTTCTGTCTCTAGTCCTTTTTGCCCACCTAAACTCTTAGAGCCCTAGGAGGCATAGGGACCATGTCTAAGCAGCGTGGCTCAGTGGAAAGAACCCGGGCTTTGGAGTCAGAGGTCATGGGTTCAAATCCCGGCTCCAACACTCGTCAGCTGTGTGACTTTGGGCAAGTCACTTCACTTCTCTGGGCCTCAGTGACCTCATCTGTAAAATGGGGATGAAGACTGTGAGCCCCCCGAGGGACAACCTGATCACCTTGTAACCTCCCCAGTGCTTAGAACAGTGCTTTGCACATAGTAAGCGCTTAATAAATGCCATTATTATTATTATTTATGTGATTTGCACATAGTAAGAGCTTTATACATGCCATTATTATATTATTATTATTATTATTAATCTCCTATCTCTCCCAGTGCTTAGGAAGTGCTCTCCACACAGCAGAGACTTAACAAATGCTATTACTACTACTACTTCCCGCTCCCTGCCCTTCCCCTTTCCATCTTGGTCCTAAGGAGGGGTGTGGAATGGAGCTAAAAGGAGAGAGCTCAGCTTCACCATCTCCCTTCCTCCCTCTCCTGGAGCAGTCAAGTGTGGGGCTGGGTGCCTAGTGTAAAGGACCAATCCCCAGAGAACCCTCTCTAGAGGTCCACAATTCCTCTGGTTCACCTGTTTGGGCCCTGGGCTCCCTTAACTTCCCTGCCTGCCTTTTGTTCCTTCAAAACAGGAGAGCCACGGAAGGTGAATGGCCCCACCTGAGTTTGTCAGAATGTTTGAACATTCTGAAGGGGATTCTTTAAGCAAACTGTTCATGACACAAATAGCATGACAAACCTCTGAGTCTTGAGGCATTTGTTATTTCTGGATACCAATCCAGTGAGCATAGCAAGTCATTTCCCTCTGTTCATTAAAATTCGATTTGAAACCAATTTTTTTCTCACCCCGCCTCAAAAACTTTCCATAATTACCTATTCATCTCTACGTATTATGAAAGCAGAGTTCATGTCTACCGACTCTGTTGTAGTGTGTTCTCCCAAGCCAGAGTACAGTGCTCTACTTACAGTATGTGCTCAAAAAATACCACTTATCAAGCAGAAACTCCTTCCCGTGCAGTGGACTTTAAGGCACTGAATGAGCTTTCTCCCTCCTGCTTATCCACTATTTTCTCTTCAGGAGAAGCTGCGTGGCCTAGTGGCAAGAGCACGGGCTTCTGAGTCAGAGGACATAGGTTCTAATTCCTCCTCCACCACTCGTCTGCTGTGCGACCTTTGGCAAGTCACTTAACTTCTCTGTGCCTCAGTTACCTCAACTATAAAATGGAGATTAAGAATTGTGAGCCCCATGTGGGACAACCTGATTACCTTGTATCTACCCCAGAGCTTAGAACGGTGCTTGGCACATAGTAAGTGCTTAATACCATTATCATCATTATTATTCTCCCACTACCCCTGCTCTCATGCTTCCTTCTTCTTATTACCCTACCACCTCTTCCACCTCTGACCTCTGGCTCTCTTGCTCGTTCCCTCCCCCTTCCTGAAACCCCCTCACCCTTCATAAGTCCCCCCAAATTCAAAGCTCTTCTGAAATCACAACTCCAGGAGGCCTTCCCCATTAATTTCTAATCTCCCTCGCTTTTATCCCCCCTCCACTGCTTCTTCAACACTTCTATACTACCTAAGTAATCACAAGCTTGCATAGCATTTTTGTGCATCTCTTATGTACCCTATTAAGCACTGGCTCAAGTGCATATCCTATCTTTCTTCTTCTTCCTATCAATCAATTAACCAATGGTATTTATTGAGCATTTACTCTGTGCAACTTCTTCCTCCTATCAATCACTTAACCAATGGTATTTATTGAGCATTTACTCTGTGCACACACTGTAATAAGCATTTTGAAGAGCACAATACAACAGAATCAACATACACCTTCCCTGTATAAAATGAGCTCCTATCTAACCTATTTTAGTGTCTATCTCCCCCACTGGATTGTAAAATCCTTGAGGGCAGGATTCATGCCTATTAATATTTTTGTACTCTTTCAAGCCCATACTGCAGGGTTTCGCACACAGTAGTGGTCAATAAATCCTATTGATTGAATCTTTACTATTAATTACTATTGACCAAACCATTCTTCATTCCTCCTTTCCTTATCCCTATCTCTGTGGGGAGAGCCTAAGGCCTTCAAGATCCATCTTCAGATCTTCAGAAGACTTGAATTCCCTTCCTTGGAAGTTGACATATCTATAATCACATAACCATAATTTAATTATTTATATTAATGCCTGTCTCCCCCTCTAGACTGTAAGCTCTCTGTAGGCAGGGAATGTGTCTGTTATATTGTTGTGCTGTACTCTCCCAAGTGCTTAGGTACACTGTCCTGCACACAGTAAGGGATCAATAAATGTCTTTTTCTAGAAGTATCACTGTAGATTTCTACCTAAATCCTTCTACAGATTTTTGCAGTTTTCCTACTCTTTCTGTTCCATAGACAATGCACAGTAGTAGTAGTAATATAAATAATAGTATTAATAGTATTTATCAAGTGCTTGCTGTGTGCAGAGCACTGTACTAAGCATTGGGAGAGAATACACAGGTGGGACTTAGACATGGCCTAATTAGACAAAGTTTAAGTGACCGTAGACTCATTGTGGGCAGGGAATGTGTCTATTTATTGTTACACTGTACTCTCCCAAGCACTTAGTACAGAGCTCTGCACACAGTAAGTGCTCAAAAAATACAATTGAATGAGTGAATGAAATGGAGAGAGGGAATTGGAAACAGACACATCAGGAGTAATGAAACTTTAAAGCACAATACAAATACAAAAAATAGGCTCAAAGTCTTGGAGTGGATGGGGGAATCCAAGACCACACGGGAGCAGCTTTTATCCCTTTTCTGGTGAGTATAGAGCACGCTGTTGATGTGGACCTTTGGTGGTGGGAGGTAAGGTGGCTATTAGAGTGGTGACCCCTTGGCAAAGAGGGTCTAGGACTTAGGCAAGGATCAGAAAAGAATTTCAGATTTTATTCCTAGAATGAAGGGCAGGGGAGGCAATAAGTCCACCTTTTCTCACATCCAGGTTTATGAGACAAGGTGATCCAACTTCCCGGAAGTCTGAAATGTCTGGAAACTACCTGTCATTGGAGGAAAAGGACCCGAGAAAGAGGAGAAAGCAGGTAACGACTGTGTGATGAAGAAGGGGAGCTTTTCAAAGAGTCTCAGATGGACTGGGATTCTCCAAGGTGGGCAGAGTTTGCTTTCAGCAAGTCATTTCTGACTGCCCTTTTAACCTAGGATTTGCTGAGGGCAAGAGGTGAGCTGGCCCATTGAGAAGTCTCAGAAACATGGAGCAGCAGGAGCTGGAGTCGGGAAGGGTGTTGACTTGCACCTCCATGAGAATGAACATCAGCACTGTTCTGATCAACTCTGTTGTATTGTACCCTCCCAAGTGCTTAGTACAGTGCTCTGCACATAGTACATGCTCAATAAATACCACTGATGATGATCCCTCCAAATCCTGGGCTTGAAGTCCAAGGTTCAAAAGCCCCCTGCAATTCCACAGAGCAATGGACATAATAATAATAATAATAATAATAATGAAAATGGCATTTAGTAAGCACTTACTGTGTGCAAAGCACGGTTCTAAGCGCTGGGCAGGGGGGTACAAGGTAATCAGGTTGTCCCACGGGGGGCTCACAGGGTTCATCCCCATTTTACAGATGAGGGAACTGAGGTCTGGAGAAGTGAAGTGACTTCCCCGAAGTCACACAGCTGACAACTGGTGGAGCCGGGATTTGAACCCATGACCTCTGACTCCAAAGCCCAGGCTCTTTCCATTGAGCCACACTGCTTCTCCCGACATAGGGACATAGGGACACAGCTAGACTTAGACTATGAGCCCCATGTGGGACAAGGACAGTGTGGCATCTACCCCAACACTAAGTAACAGTGCCTGACATATAATGAACTCTCAACAATAACCATAAAAAAATGGCATTTGCACATGACTGTAAGATCCTTGAGTGCAGGACTCATGTCCACTAACTCTATTGTATTCTTCTCTCCTAATGCTTACTACAGTGCTCTGTACACTGTAAGTACTCAACAATTACCACTTTGATTGACTGATCTGCAATGTGTCCTTAGTTTCCTCACCTCTGATCATGCTGGAGAGGTGATGGGGGGGTGGGGGGCGGGAGGGGGGGACAAGAAACTCAGTGTGAGAAAGGGAATTAAAATGCAGTTCCACAGTTTCGGCAATAGTCAGGCCCAAAAGGACAAATAATTGTCCTTTTAGAGACTACAGAATTAGAGACTAGAGACTAGAGAATAATTAGAGAAGCAGCGTGGCTCAGTGGAAAGAGCACGGGCTTTGGAGTCAGAGGTCATGGGTTCAAATCCCTGCTCCGCCAACTGTCAGCTGTGTGACTTTGGGCAAGTCATTTAACTTCTCTGGGCCTCAGTTACCTCATCTGTAAAATGGGGATGAAGACTGTGAGCCCACCCCGGTGGGACAACCTGATCACCTTGTAACCTCCCCGGCGCTTAGAACAGTGCTTTGCACATAGTAAGCGCTTAACAAATACTATCATTATAATTGTCCAATCAATCAATTAGTGGCATTTGTTGAGTGCTTATGTGTGCCAAGCACTGTCCCAAGTGCTTGGGAGAGGACAAGTAGACATGATTCCTGTTCTCAGGAGCTTACCTGTAGAGAACCCACGGGATTGATTCCCACGGGAATCAATTCATTTGAATTAAGAAAATATAATCTAGAATTGTATTGTTCTCTCTCAAGTGTTTAGAACAGTGCTCTGCACATAGCAAGTGCTCAATAAATACTACTGAATGAATGAATCCCGGACAGTCACCTCTGGGCATTCTAAGTGGAGCCTACAAGAAGGAGAGTGAAGGTTGGCCCCATTGCCTCTAAGTGAGGTCAGAAAAAGCAATACCCCTTTATGGCCCCAGAGGCTGCTGGGCCCTTCCCTGCTCTATAAAAGGCTCCTGAGGCCTGACTGGTCTAGTTTACCAGTGGAAAGAGATAGATCATGACCCTAAGTGCTCAGTAAATACGATTGATTGATTGATTGACCCACCTGGGGCTCTGGTGAGTAGGGGGCTCTGGCTGCTCCAGCTACAACCCCCCACCTTTTTTGAGTGGGTCTGAGACTGGGGTTGCCAATACCTATTGTATTAATGACTTTGCATATGATCATGATGTGGGTGGAGGGATGGAGGGGGAGGGAGGTTGGAGGAGTTGTTGATTCCAGGGTTTCAGAAATGATTTTGATATACCTGTTGCTGACATGGTGGGGGAAGGCGAAGAATGAAAACTGGGTGGGGGTAAGGTAGAGATGTGGGGGTGCTTGATATTGATGGGTTGTGACACTGATAATAATGTGTGCATTGCCTGAGGAGGAGGGGTCTGGGGTGGTGGTGTTGATTGTGCAGAGGGTTGTGATTTTGCTTCAGACATTTCTGCTACTTTGGGACTGGAGGCTGAGAACTGCCCTTGCTGGTTTGGGCTTGGGCCAGAGTTTGGGGCGGCACGGTGGGCATACATTGATGGGGAGGGGCTCGGGGAAGATTTGGGGATCAGATGGCCTTGGTCCTGGAGAAGGTCAGACCTGGCTTGAAGGTGACTGTTGGACCTGGGGTCAAGGGTCTTGGCGGCTGAGACAGCTAAGCGCATAGTACAGTGCTCTGCGCACAGTAAACGCTCAATAAATACGATTGAATGAATGACACCTTACAGACAGACATATGGGGCATGTGGGTGTGTATGACGTGGGTCATTCATGCATTCATTCAATCGAATTTATTGAGCTCTCACTGTGTGCAGAGCACTGTGCTAAGCGCTTGGAAAGTACAGGCTCACTGCCTGTCTGTACATCTCTGTATGTCTGTCTGCTCCCTGCTCCCACTGGTTGGAAGGCTGGGACACTGTCCTCTCCATTCATGAGAAGCAGCAGGGACTGGGAGTCTGAAGGATCTGAGTTCTAATCCTAACTCAGCCACTTATCTGCTGTGACCTCGGACAAGTCACTTCACTTCTCTGGGCCTGAATTCCCTCATCTGTGAATTGTTGTCTGTCTCCCCCTTCTAGACTGTGAGCCCTTTGTTGGGTAGGGACCGTCACTATATGTTGCCGACTTGGACTTCTTAAGCGCTCTGCACACAGTAAGCGCTCAATAAATATGATTGAATGAATGAGGATTATAACTGTCACCCTCATGTGGGACAGGGACTCTGTCCAACCTGACTAGTACCTGCCCCAGTGCTTAGCACATAGTAAGTACTTAACTACCATAAAAAAGTGTGTGTGTGTGTGTGTGTGTGTGTGTGTGTGTGTGTGTCAGAGAGAGAGGGAGAGGGAGCTGTTTTGGGGTCATCAGCTAACTCTCTTTGTAATGCACATTCTAAATTAGGCAAAAGGAAGACATCTTTCAAATGCAGATCATGTTTGCATTAGAGGAGTAACGAGGACACTTCTCACTTTGGGAACATTTATGTGCTAGAAGTACTGTTAGCAGAAGAGCAGTTTAGATAAATTCAAGACTTTTTTTTTTTTTTTTTTTTTTTTTGCTGATCACAAACATTAAGCTTCACACCTGAAGCCCTCAACCCCCCGCTGGGCTCTAATCCTAGCGCCATTCACCCTTAGAGACGCAAAGTGCTGTGCCTCTCTCGCTCTCCAACATTTGATTGCCCGTAGTTTGAATGCCACCACCTGCAAAAATGCCTTTTTATTCCCTTTGAGCCTCTTGAGAAGGAAGTAAAAATGATAATTCATGACAAACATTAATTAATTGTTTACAAGATGATCTTCTTCTTTCTCTAACTTCTGCTCGGCAGAAGAGTCGAGCTGCAAAACTGATCCCGGAGTTTGCCAAAGAGGGACGCCGATGTTGGGTCCTGAGGTGGAGGAGAGTATTATAAGGACCACAGATTTCTCGGCCGCCGGGGCCTTGGTCCTGCTTGGAGAACGAAAAAGTGCGAAGTCTGGGTTCCCTAGGACAAAGAAACTCCTGTTCCGGGCAGCCCGAGGAATTTAGTCCTGAATAAAGAGTAAATAAACATTTCTTTACCACCTCTAGCTCCGTGGGATTTTTAAAGGTCAAGAGCTGCCATTACAGTATTTTAAAAGCTTCAAATTAGGTTAAAAGAACATATCACTAAACTCCCCGAAATCCTACCAGAATTTAAGACCCCACTGCGATTGTTTTGGTCCTTGAATTGATCATCTAGGAAAGAGACCGTTTAAAAGGGTTGTGGACACCCTGTTGTGACTGATGGCCGCCTGTCAGTCAAGTCGTTTCGGAGTTTCCAAAATACGGGCAACTCCTACCTGTTTAAACAACAAAACCCACCTACTGACCACGGCAGTGTCCAAAGCATCAGATGTCAGTGAAAAGAGCCAGCAGCGAGGACATGGAGTTTCTAAACAGTATTATTTCTCCAAAATGTGAAATATGCAGGGCTTGGATCACTATGAAATCCCAAATCACATATTTCCACAAACTTATCTGTCACATGCACACACATACACATCTACTACATGCACACATGTCCGCCATGACCACATGTATCCGTCGCCTGCAGACACATCTTACCTGTCAGTTACACACCTCCATCGCATACGGGCACACATATGTCCATTGTACATATTTGTCTCATGAGTGATAGAGCTAATGCATGCACACACATCTACTGCAAGCACACATGTCTTTTACCCGTATCCATCACATGCCCACGGGCAAATGCGAACAAAAGCTCTGGGAAAGTGTAGAGAAGTAGGAATAAGACTTCCTCAGCAACTGAGATTTTCAGATTCCAAATTAGAAGCCCTTAGATCACGGCTGCTAGGCTAAAAATCAATTCTATATTTTCTGAGTTAATACTAAGGATTGCACTTAAAAGACATGGAGACTAATAAGGTATGCAGAGGGAGTAAAAGCAGCACACACACACATACACACACACACACAAATTCAGGCCTTAGTCTTGGCCATGATCCAGCACAATGATGTTCAACCAGATTTGAAAAAAAAATCAATAACATCTGTGGTATAATGGTTAATTAAAGAAGCTCTTCAGCAGAGCTCAAGATGAGAGGCTCGGCCTGAAATTCAGACAGCTGAAGCTTGATTATCAGGAAAGAATGCTTTTTTAGCTACGAGTGGATAGGCCAAAAGCTGCAATGTGCTGAAATGGGGAGAAAAATTGCTTTTATTTTAACTTTCTTTAAGTAATCAATACATGCTTTTCACCTGCATTAGGACACTGCTCAGCTCCAAAGCCCGTTTCTGCACTTCAGCATAAATTCTAGCCACTACCTTTTGAACCTGCAGGTTTGAAAAGGACTAAAAAGGAAAAGAAAAGCATCTGCAGAGAGGTGCCTGTTCTCTCTGCCAGTGACAGCCATGGCGGCCAGTGGTCTAGGCTTAGTGCAGAGGGAGAAGCAGAGTTGGTGGGTATTTGGGTGTCGTATTACTCGATCTTCATGGGGAATCTACTAAACTTTTCTCCAGGGGGTGGCTTGAAAATCAAGGCCACCTCTTTCCCTTTTTTCCCTTTCCATTTTTGTCCTGATCCAGCTGTCTGCTGGAATAATTTTTTTCTTTCTTTGTTTTAATGTGTAGCGGTCAAAGAATGGAGACCCAAGTCTTTCAGCATGACAGTGTACACAGAGAGGGCCTCTCTCCTGGGAAAATGTCATCGGCTCTCGTCGGGTCTTTTCTGTATCCGGAAGCTTCTGTTTCTGGAAAAAAGCAATTTGTTCTGTTACACGCTCCTAAGGGCTTATTACAGTGCTTAGAATCCAGACATTCAGTAGGAAATATCAGTGATATTTTGCGTCGTCTTGGTTGGGTTTCAAGAAATGGGTCAAAACCACATCTAGACTATGAGCTTGTCGTGGGCAGGGGCTATATCTACCAACTCTATTATAATGTACTTTCCCAAGTGTTTAGTACAGTGCTTTGCACCCAGTAAGTGCTCAATAAATTTGATTGATCGCTTTGACAACTTTGGAGGGTGATTGAAAGCAATGTGAAGGGCCTGTTGCCCATCCTTCTTAGTGTGGTTTTTGTTACAAGAGAAGTGAGGGGCAGAACCCGGGACTTTGACCCATAGTGGTTCTGTTATCAGCTTCCTGTTGAACAAGTATAATAATTGTAATATTTGTTAAGCGCCAGTCACTGTACTATGTTATATGCCAGGCACTGTACTAAGCACTGGGGTGGATACAAGCAAATCGGGTTGGACAAAGTTCCTGTCCCATATGGGGCTTCCAGTCTCGAAACCTTGCCTCCTAGGAAACCTAGAAAAAGTCTAAATCATGAAACCCTGTGATTTAAAGAGTTCTGGTAACACCTCTTAGAATGATGGAGCTAGAAGCCCACTGCCTGAGACAAATCCACCTAAAACGGGGATGATGGTAGGTACTATTTTCAAAACACAGGTGCTAGTGTCTATAAAAGCCTCCCTTCCTTAATTTTCCATCATCCCATCCCAGATGGCAATTCAAGTTTCTGATGATAATTTCACTTAAGACAGTGGGACAAAAAAGCATTAAAAAATCTTCATTCTCTTCATTTGTCTTGTAACAGCTTTCCTTCCCAATCTCTTGAAGGTTGAGAGGTTGCATTTCCTTTGGCCTTTCTCTTTCATCTTAATCAAGTGAAGAATGCTTTTCTGTTAATTTTTTTTTGTATTTTGCAAGCTGCATCTTCTTTCCTCATTTTATCTTTCTTTATTTTGTCCCTATATAGTCCTACTCGCTCCTACTCCCTCCTACTTAAATCCTACACCCTCCTATTTAGACTGTGAGCCCCATGTAGGACAGGGACTCTGTCCAACCTTGTATTTACCCCAGTGCTTAGAACAGTGCTTGGTCAAGTCACTTAACTTCTCTGTGCCTCAATTTCCTCATATGTAAAATGGGGATTCAATACCTGTCCACACTCCTCCTTAGACTGTGAGCCCCATATGGGGCAGGGATTGTGTCCTGCCTCATTTACTTGTGTCTACCCCAGCGTTTAGAACAGTGCTTGCCACATAATAAGTGCTTAACAAATACCAATTCATTCAATCGTATTTATTGAGCACTTACTGTGTGCAGAGCACCGTACTAAGCACTTGGGAAGTACAAATCGGCAACATATAGAGATGGTCCCAACCCAACAATGGGCTCACAGTCTAGAAGGGGGAGACAGACAATTATTATCCAAGAAACTGAATTTTCTGATTGGAGCAGGTTTTCCATGGAGTATTTTGTAGTAGTTCTCTGGGATGACTCTGTGGCTCCCATGGCTTCAACTACCACCTCTATGTGGATGATATCCAAATCTACATCTCCAGCCCTGATCTCTCTCCCTCTCTGCAGTTTCACATTTCCTCTTTAAGACATCTCTCCTTGGATGTCCTCCTGCCACCTCAAGCTTAATATGTCCAAAACAGAGCTCCTTACCTTCGTACCCAAACCCTGCCCTCCCCTTGACTTTCCCATCACTGTAGATGGCACCTCCATCCTTCCTGTCTCACAAGCCCTTAAGCTTGGCATTATCCTTGACTCCTCTCCCTCATTCAGTTCACATATTCAATCCATCACTAAATTCTATTGGTCCCACCTTCACAACATCGCTAAAATCCATCCTTTCCTCTCCAATCCAAATGACTACCATGTTAATACAATCATTCATCCTCCCTGCCTGTATTACCGCATCAGCCTCCTCGCTGATCTCCCAGCCTCCTGCCTCACCCCACTCCAGTCCATACTTCACTCTGCTGCCTGGATCATTTTTCTACAAAAAAATCCATTTTTCTGGATATGTCATCCAGAACAAAGCCTTAATGAAGGCAAGTCTCCTCCAGGAGGCCTTCCCTGACTAAGCCATCCCTTTCCCCCATCTCCCACACTTTTCTGCATCACCCTGACTCTTTGCTCTCCCCCCTTCCCAGCCCCACAGCACTTATGTACATATCAGTAATTTATTTGCATTAATGTCTGTCTCCCCCACTCTAGACTGTAAGCTCATTGTGGGCATTGAATGTGTCTGTTTATTGTTGTGTTGTACTCTCCCAAGTGCTTAGTACAGTGCTCTAAGCATTCAAACCCTAAGCATTCAATAAATGATTGAATGAATGAATGAATCTAAATTCCTAGAAGGTGGGGCTGGCTGCTTTTTGTGCCTTGCATGAATTCTGATGTAGTTCTGGGTGCAATTTTCTTCTTCTTATTATTGTTATAAACAACAACAATAATAGTATTTGTTAAGTGTTTACTATGTGTCAAATATTGCTCTTCCTTATGGCATTTGTTAAATGAAGCAGCATGGCTCAGTGGAAAGAGCATGGGCTTTGGAGTCAGAGGTCATGCCGGCTCTGCCAATTGTCAGCTATGTGACTTTGGGCAAGTCACTTAACTTCTCTGTGCTTCAGTTCCCTCATCTGTAAAATGGGGATTAAGACTGTGAGCCCCCCGTGGGACAACCTGATCACCTTGTGCTTAGAACAGTGCTTTGCACATAGTAAGTGCTTAGTAAATGCCATCATCATCATTATTAGTATATGCCAGACACTATACTAAGCACTAGGGTAGATACAAGCTAATCAGATTGGACACACTCCCTGTCCCACATGAAGCTCACAGAATCAATCCCCATTTTACAGATGAGAAAACTGAGACCCAAAGAAGTGAACTGACTTACTCAAGATCATACAACAGACAAGTGGTAGAGCTGGGATTAGAACCCTGGTCCTTCTGATTCCCAGGCCCATGTTTTATCCACTAGGTCGCAACTGCTTCTGAATTTAAGCATTGGGGTAGATATAATTGAATTACTGTTTCACTTGGGACTCACAGTTTTGGCCTGACTACACTTTTTTATTATCCATGAAACATAGTGCTTAGTGCAGTGCCTGGCACATAGTAAGTGCTGAGCAAAAACCATAATTACCATCAGTAGCCCAATTTTAAGAATCCAGGAACTCCTTTGTGTGTCAGCTCAGGGGCCTCCTCCCTCTAAAATCAGTATCCACCAGGGGCCAAGCACTCAACCACTTTCCTCATCTGTAAAATGGGAATGTGGTTACAGAATGACCTGCCCCAGGGGATATTGTTTAGTGGTTAATGTCTGCCCAGGGCTTTGAAAAGGAGAAGTTCTAAGTATTGCTATTAGCGTTCATAATGGTGTACTCACTGTGCAATGGATAGACCACCAAGAAAGAATATTCAGCCTAAAAGGTTGAAATTCCCTGTAATAGTTGGCACTTAGCTGATGATGCTCCTGGATAAATGCTTATGAATCTATTTTTGTATTTGTCACAAGTGAGACTTTCGAGATAATACAAATTTAAATGAGTTTAGAATGTCAGGAGCCCAAAGAATCAGCCATGTAATTTAATTGGCCTCTAGGCTTTGGGTATTCAAAAGGCAGGGGTCTGTGCAGCTCAGAAAACAAGCTTTGCTTTAACGGGCCATTAGTTATTTCTTTTTAATTCATTTGTGCTTTGATTTCTCTCCTCTCTCCCTTCCCTCTTGACACCCCCCAACCTCACCCTCTTGAGACCTGTGGATGAAATGTTACAAATGAAGCAAGAGTAGAAATTGGGGAAAATTATTATTATTATTATTAATGATAATAATAATAATAAAATAAGGCAATCTTTGGACTACATGGGGTTGGCAGTGGACTATTTTAACTCTGTGGCTGTGCCAAACCCCATCTCAGGATCATCATTGCCAACCAGCCAAACCAAAGGGGCACATTCTGATTGTACCCATGATATTGAATCACAGCATATCACTGACTGTGTATCTTCGTGTGACAGAGGACTGTGAAGCCACACTAAGATGAGCTAATAAGGTAATAATAATGCCATCATTTACCTCAGGTGGCAGCCAAGGAGTCATGCATGAAACAGAGGGCCAGACAGACCCATCCTCTAATAAAAAGCATTCCCTGACTAAGCCTCATATCCCCTATTCATCTTTGCCCTTGGAGCTGTACCTCTTAAGCATTTGATATTTGCCCCACCCAAAGCCCTTTTGTAGGAAAACCATTTCCCCACTATGTAATTTAGTCGGTCAATCATATTTATTGAGCACTTACTCTGTGCAGAGCACTGTAGTAAGAGCTTGGGAGAGTACAACATAACAATATAACAGATACTGTGTCTCCCCCTCTAGACTGTAAACTCCTTGTGGGCTGTGTATTCATTCATTCAATCATATTTATTGAGCGCTTACTGGGTGCAGAGCACTGTACTAAGCGCTTGGGAAGTACAAGTTGGCAACATATAGAGACAGTCCCTATCCAACAACGGGCTCACAGTCTAGAAGGGGGAGACAGACAACAAAACAAAACATGTGGACAGGTGTCAAGTCGTCAGAACAAATAGAATAAAAGCTAAATGCACATCTTTAACAAAATAAATAGAATAGTAAATATGTACAAGTAAAATAAATAGAGTAATAAATCTGCACAAACATACAGGTGCTGTGGGAAGGGGAAGGAGGTAGGGCGGGGGGGATGGGGAAGAGGACAGGATAAAGGGGGCTCAGTCTGGGAAGGCCTCTTGAAGGAGGTGAGCTCTCGGTAGGGCTTTGGAGGGGGAAAGAGAGCTAGCTTGGTGGATGTGTGCTCTCCCCAGCCTCTAGTACAGTGCTCAGCATATGCTAAGTGCTCAATAAATGCCACTGCTTGACTGATTGGTATTTAAGTGTTTATTATGTGCCAAGCCTGTGGGTAGATATAAGATAACCAGGTCAGATACAGTTTCTGTCCCATGAAGGGCTCAAAGCAAGAATAGATATTTAGCCCCACTTTACAGCTAAAGGAACTGAGGCGCAGAGAAGCAGTGTGGCCTAGTAGAAAGAACATGGGCCTAAGAGTCGGAGATCCTGGGTTCTACTCCCGGTTCCACCACTTGTTGATTGTGTGACTTTGGGCAAAGCACTTAACTTCTCTGTGCCTCAGTTACCTCATCTGTAAAAGGAGGGGACATGGACTGTATCCCACCTAATTATCCTGTATCTACCCCAGTGCTTTGTATATAATAATCACTTTGACATATACCATTAAAAAAAAAGTTCAGTGACTTGGTTGAATTTTCTACTTCCTTTCCTACTGTTTGCAACATTAGCCAGTGTGCTATATTATATCTACCCCAGCACTTACCACCATGCTTAACACATAGTAAGTGCTGAACAAATATCACTATTATTATTATTACTATCCTCATCATCATTTCACACAGAGGGCTCTGTCTCGCAGTGCCCTTTTCCAGATATGGAGAAGAGTTAGACAGAAGATGACATCCCTGTCACAGAAAATACACGTGGAAACAGGTCACGTCTGCCTCGCCAGGTTTTATTTACGATGAGTCGCTGCTTTCCTGGTGCCATGCGTTCCCCTGGGCACTTGGGAAACAACCCTCGGGCCCTCCTGGCTCTAGCACGCTGTAATCAATCTGGCTGCCCCTTGGAATACTAATCGTGTCTTTCCTAATTCTAATTAACACCTCACTAGTGGCTAAGCCAAGTAGCCATTTAGATCTCTGAAAATGTAATTGCTCCACCATCTGGTCAGCTATAATATTTGATTACCACAATAGGAAGCAAAGGATGTGTTTCCCTTTGGAAGGAGTCAGATTCCCCGGGGAATTGGTCTGGCCTGATGAAGGTAGTTTCCTGAAACCACTAATAATCATAAGAATGTGTTTGTTAAGTGCTTATTATGTGCTAAGCAATATAGTTGATAACTCTATAATCAGGTCAAACACAGTTCCCGTCCCACATGGGGCACGACAGTCGAAGTAGGAGGGAGAACAGATGCTGAGGAATTCCCATTTTACAGCTGGGGAAATTGAGGCCCAGAGAAGTTAAGTGACTTGCCCAAGTGGCAGAGCGGGGATTAGAACCCAGATCCTCTGATTCCCAGACTTGTGATCTTTCCACTAGGCCCCTGATGCTTCCCACTAGTGACCTCGAGCGTCCCAAGGCTGATTGCTTGGGGAATCCTGCTGTTGGCCTGGTTTGCAAAATAATGGTTGCTGGGTGGGTGAGGGGTTTAGGGAAATGGAAGGCAGGGGTAGTCTGCCCAAGTTGTCCCACTCCTGGCTTTTCCTTGCTGGGGTTTCAACTATTTGACTAAATCCCAAGATTCCATGGGTCCCAAACAAAGCCTGTGGCAAAGAGGCCAAATCCAAGTCGCAAATCCTTAGTGCCTTAGGGAAAAAAGGCAGCAAAGAATGAGGAGTAGGGTGGGACTCCAACTGGGAACCAAGCAGATGCCAGCCCAGGCAGCCAGGGGCCCAAGTGTGGAACGCCTGCCGGTGGGATTCCAACCAGTTTCAATTGGATATTGCCAAATTGTGACCAACAACACCTATTACCACATCCCTTTTTAGTTTGTTTAAATGCAGTTGCAAACATTTTGTTGTTACGAAATGGTGGATTCTGCCCCCTTCCTTACGTTCGCTTGGTCCCCAGCAAACTCGAACAGAGTTTCTCAAGCAAGGCTTTTCATTTACAACCTCTGGTCGGGCTCTTGCTAAGAGGTCCCTGATCATCGGTTGGAAACCCAAGAAGCATTCCAGGCAGGAATATTCAATTCCAGTGATTCAAGGGGAGTTGGAATATTTTGGATTTCATCTGTGTAAAGTTGTTGCTTTGCAGGTGGTCAGTGGTTCTGCCCTTGCTCCCCAGTTTCACATGGTAGACTTCCCTAGGGCTGTTGTTTCAGCTCTGATATGAGGTGAGTTGGTTGTTTCCTGAACCTCCCATGACACCGGATCCATGGCCCTGCAAGAGCTGTAGACACCATGCCACCTCCCACATCTCACTGACATGCTCCCTACCCTTTTTCTACCAGTTCTACGGTAGCAGGGCAAGGACAGAGCCAGGATCATGGGTGGGAGCAGGATCAGAGAGAGGCAGGATCGATGCAGGACCTGATCTTGGCTCTACATGTAGCTTCAGTAGAAGCAGCTCTGGAAGCGGGCACTTCAGAGGGGCATGGGCTGGGGAGATGGCAAGGGACTACCCACCATAGCTGATGGCAAGGGACTACCCATCATGGCTGCTAGGGCCCCAGCCTGCTGCTCTGGGAGACCGAAGGGTCAAACCCGCCATCTGATTGCTGCGTACAACATCCGTCCCAGCGTCAGCACCGAGTCACCCTGACATGAGAAACCACCCGCCCGCGCCTGCCACTGGCTGGGACGAAACATTCCGGTAGCCTGGGAAACAGAAAAGCGGGGACAAATAGACCAACGCTGCCAGTGCCCGGGGGTGGGAGGTGGGTCCCATCCTTGACATGAAGGGAGGGGACGGTCCCACCCGAACCCCTAGCAGAGGAACAAAAGGGCAGAGCCCAGGATGTTGTCTCTCTGAGAGAAAGGTAAATATATATCCAGGGGCCCAAAACAGTCCAGGAGCCGTTTCTGTTTCTGAAAAAATGTTTAATCAAATGTTTGATCTCCCAGAGATTCCAGGTCCTGATAACCGGTCCACGTTCCTGGCCGCTTTGCAATGGGGAGTTAATGATTGCTGGCTCCCTGGCATCCGGAAACGAGAACACTTGTGCAGGGGGAATTGCGGCTAGGTATTATCTATTTATAATTTCCATTGGATTCTGTCATCAGAAAGGTTTCAGGCCGGTGACCCCTGGAGGCAAGAGGTCACACCTCTGGACCCCTCTTGGGGAGGGTGAAAGTGGATGGAACTAAATGACCGATCAAACCCCCAAAGCTATATGCCAATGATCCTATCTTCTACTCTGGGACAGTTAATAATAATAATAATAATTGGTAATTGTGGTAGTAAGTGCCTACTATGAGCAACCACCTCATGAGCATCTTAGTGACAGAGTACTGGGACAGGCGGACTGTGAAGCTGACCCACCCTTGCTTCTGCTATCCCTTAGGTGAGACACAGGCCAGAAACCCGGGGCCTGAGCTGAGCCGAGCCCAAACCTTGTTGGAATGAACCGGAACAAGGCCTGTGGTCAGAGGAGGCACATTCTAAGGGTGTCCCTTGATCAGAACAGTTCCCGGGCACCCCTCTGCCTCTGTACCATGTGCTCACGGGACTGAGGCACCAATAAGCACCAAACGTGGCCTGTGGGTAGAGCCTGGGAGTTAAAAGGCCCTGGGTTCTAATCCTGGCTCCGCCACGTGTCTGCTGTATGACCTTGAGCAAGTCACTTCAATTCTCTTGTATCCATCCATAATTTACTTGTTTATATTACATCTTCTAGACTGTGAGCCCACTGTTGGGTACGGACCATCTCTATATGTTGCCAACTTGTACTTCCCAAGTGCTTAGCACAGGAAGCGCTGAATAAATACGATTGATTGATTGATATTAATGTCTGTCTCCCCCTGTAGACTGTAAGCTCCTTGTGGGCAGGGAACATGTTTTCCAACTCTGTTGCGTTCTCCCAAACTCTTAGTACGGTGCTCTGCACGCAGTAAGTACTCAGTAAGCACCAGTGATTAATCGATGGATTGTAAGCTCCATGAGAGCAGGAACCATTTCTAGCAACTCTGTTGTACTCTCCCAAGTCCTGGTGCAGTCAATAGGTGCTCTGCCAATGCTACCGATTGATTGGAGCATGACAGAGGCCTGACAAGCCTGACCAAGGGTTTGTTCCAGGTTTAACTCCTGCTGTCTGCTCCTAGTGAAAGTTCCTATGGAGTCTTTCCTTTTCCATAGAAAAAGCCATCACTAGCTCAGACCTTGGGGGAAACCTGGTTACCTACCAGGGTGGCAGAAATATTTGCGGTTCCTTCCGATGGATTTCTGGGACTCTTTGGCCGTTCAGACCTAGGGGAGAAATTGAGCCAAGTGTGTTTCCTCTGCATATCTAGTCAGAGCCAGTTTCCCCCTCTTCTCATGGCCTAAAATTGAAGCTGTTCCAAGTGTTCAATAAATACGATTGATTGATTGAGTGTGGCCCACGCTCACCAGGTTATCACTGCCGGGTTTGCACCAGGCTGATTTGGCTGAATTCTCAAGTGCTCAGAGAAACCTCAGAAACACTTCTGTTTCCTCTGTGTCTTGCCTATCAACTGTAAGCTCCTTGAGGGCAGGTATTGTTTCTACCAACTCTAATATATTGTACTGATCAATGGTATTTAATGAAAGCTTACTGTGTGCAGAGCACTGTGCTAAGTGCTTGGAAAAATACAATATAATTGAGTTGGTGGGCACGATCCTCGACCACAAGGAGCTTAGAGTCCTAGAGGGGCAGACCAACATTAAAATAAATTACAGGTAGGGGTAATAGTCGAGTATAAGGATATTTACATAAGTGCTGTGGGGCTTGGGCATCAAAGTACTTAAAGGGGTACATACACATCCGAGTGCATAATTGATGTTGATGGGAGGAAGGATAGGAGAAATGAGTGTGGTACTTTCACAAGTGCTTAGTGCAGTGCTCTGCACACTTTAAGAACTCAACAATTACCACTGATTGGGTGATTGATTCACTGGAATTTATTGAGAAGAAACGTGGTCTAGTGGAAGGAGCATGGGCGCGGGAATCAGGGGACCTGGGTTCTAATCCCTGTTCTGCCACTTGTCCGCTGTATGATCTTGGGCAAGTCACTTGACTTGTCTGTGCCTCAGTTACCTCATCTACAAAATGGGGGATTCATTACCTGTTTTCCCTCCTATTTAAACTGTGAGCCCCGTGTGGGACACGGACTGTGTCCAACCTGATTATCTTGCATCTACCACAGTGCTTAGTACAGAGCCTGGCACATAGTAAGCACTTAGAAAATGCCATCAAACATTTTAAAAAATAAAAAAATCAATCACTGGATGTCTGGTCACTGCTTATTTGATAAATGACTCCCAAGTTATCTTGGGCTGTGAGTGGATGTGACCAGCACAGACAGGTGAATCCAGATACCCTGAGAGACATAGATCTAGCCCCCCTTTTCCTCAGCTCCCCCTCCCCTCCACATCACCCCAACTTGCTCACCTTGCTCTACTCCCTCTCCCCGCCCCACAGCACTTGTGTATACATGTACATATCTATAATTCTATTTATTTATATTGATGCCTGTTTACTTGCTTTGATGTGTAGATATCTATAATTCTATTTATTTATATTGATGCTATTGATGCCTGTTGATTTGTTTTGATGTCTGTCTCCCCCCTTCTAGACTGTGAGCCCGTTGTTGGGTAAGGATTGCCTCTATTGCTGAACTGTACTTTCCAAGTGCTTAGTACAGTGCTCTGCACACAGTAAGCACTCAAATACAACTGAGTGAATGAATGAATAGACAAGATGCACTGGGTCACAAAGAGGGAGAAAGACACAGAAACTCAGTCACAGATTCATTCATTCATTCAATCGTATTTATTGAGCACTTACTGTGTGCAGAGCACTGTACTAAGCACTTGGGAAGTACAAGTTGGCAACATATAGAGATGGTCCCTACCCAACAGTGGGCTCACAGTCTAGAAGGGGATGAGATACAGACATCAAAACAAGTTAACAGGAATCAATAGCATCAATACAAATAAATAGAAGGAGATGAGATGAGATACAGACATTCAGACAGATTCAGGCAGAAGCGTAGATAGACGGACATTGGGACCGCAAGAGTAGAATGGCAGGCACAGACAGGGAATGGGGAGACGCGAAGGCAGGGACCCAGACGGGAGAGGATTGGGTGAAATAATAATAATAATAATAATGATAATGGCATTTATTAAGCACTTACTATGTGCAAAGCACTGTTCTAAGCGCTGGGGATGTCACAAGGTGATCAGGTTGTCCCACGTGGGGCTCACAGTCTCAATCCCCATTTTACAGATGAGGCAACTGAGGCACAGAGAAGTTAAGTGACTTGCCTAAAGTCACACAGCTGACAATTGGCGGAGCTGGGGTTTGAACCCATGACCTCTGACTCCAAAGCCCGTGCTCTTCTCCACTGAGCCACGCTGCTTCTCTAATAGACAAGAGACTAGAGACTGCTCTGTTTGCTGACTCCTAGCTGGGCACAGTAGCCTTCTGGGGTCCTACCAAGCTTCTGGCTTTGCTTTCTCCCACAGGACGTAGGGCAAGACACAGAGGTGGTTGCTGTGGTGGAGGGTGAGTAATAATAATAATAATAGTAGCACTTTTAGACTGTAAGCCCACTGTTGGGTAGGGACTGTCTCTATATGTTGCCATCTTGTACGTCCCAAGCACTTAGTACAGTGCTCTGCACACAGTAAGTGCTCAATAAATATGATTGATTGATTAATGGTATGTGTTAAGTGCTTACTATGTGCCAGACACTGTACTAACTAGTGGGGAGGATACAAGCAAGTTGGGTTGGACACAGTCCCTGTCCCATGTGGAGCTCATAGTCTCAATCCCCATTTTATACATGAGGTAATTGAGGCCCAGAGAAGGGAAATGACTTGCCAAGGTCAATCAGCAGACAAGTGGAGGAGCTGGGATTAGAACTCATGATCTTCTGACTCCCAAACACCTGCCCTATCCACATTTACAAATACTTTTATATCTGGTTGCTAGTTCTTTTTCTCAGAATTTGCTGATGGCAGTTTTTTTAAAGTCCAGCTAGAAATTTACAAGTCACCTCAGGGAGGCTAAGTGGCAGGTGGGATGATAATAATAGTAATAATAATAATAATAGTAATGATAATAATAGTACTCGCTAAGCGCTTACTATGTGCCAAGCACTTTTCGAAGCACTGGGGTTAGATACAAGTTAATCAGGTTGGACACAGTCCCTGTCCCTCATGGGGCTCACACTCTTATCCCCATTTTACAGGTGAGGTAACAGAGGCACAGAGAAGTTAAGTGATTTGCCCAGGGTCACACAGCAGACATGTAGCAGAGCTGGCAGTATGATGTCCTTCCTTAGAATAACCACCACACACAGCCACTAAGGTAATCATCAGCATGAGTTTCCCTACTTTCACACAGTCAGTGCTCAGTACCACCTCATCTTTGAAAACAAAGGATGACTAGATAGATGTCTGTGTGTGCATGCATCTGTGTGTTTCTACGTGTTGGTAGGAGTGCCTATGTACATATGAGCATGTTTGTGAGTGTTAAGGAAGTGCCCCTCTGCCTTTATGTGTATATGGTGGTATGTATATGAACATGAATATGTGTAAATGTGAGTGTATGTACCTACATGTGTATGGGCGCATTTGTATGTGCATGAGCATGTATGTATATGCACTTATGTGCCTAGGTGTGTGAGCATGTGGGTGTGTGTGTATGGAGGGGAGGTTGAGTGGGGCCTGAGTTCTAGAGAAGCAGCGTGGCTCAGTGGAAAGAGCACGGGCTTTGGAGTCAGAGGTCAGGGGTTCGAAACCCAGCTCCACCACAAGTCTGCTGTGTGACCTTGGGCAAGTCACTTAACTTCTCTGAGCCTCAGTTCCCTCATCTGTAAAAATGGGGATTAAGACTGTGAGCCCCAGGTGGGACAACACGATCACATTGTATCCCCCCCAGCGCTTAGAACAGTGCTTTGCACATAGTAAGCGCTTAACAAATGCCATCATCATCATTATTATTTTTATTAGAGAGTCCCAGCACTCATCCTTTTTCCCAAGCCCTTTTCCGCATACCTCTCCATCCCAGGCTCCCCTCTTAACTATCAAACCACCATTCTTTTTGGAAAATCCAAGAGGAAGCATTCACTCCGGTCACCCGACTCCCTCCTGCCCGATCCCTGAGGCACCCAAAGCCCCGCGGGCCTAGTGGGGTGGTGGCCACGCTGGGCGGAGGTCGTGACCCCTACAGCACCGCTTCAGCAGTCCGGGCCTCTCCCCCAGCCTCTCTCTGGCCACCAGAGACCACCACAAATGGCTCCGGCCCAGGGCACTCACAGGTCCGGGCAGCTTCCCTGACCGGGAGCTGGATCGGAGGCCGCCTCACGCGCTCACCATGTGCTGGTTTATTTGTCCCTATATATTTGAAAAAAAAAAAAATCTGTTTACTTTTTTAAAACTAAGTAACACTGTCTTGTGGCACTTATATTGTATCTATTACACATTTCACTTCAAAACCTCATCTCTCCTAAACCCTCTTCAATGCGCTTGAAGTAGCCCGGCAAAAGGAAAGGAATTTTCTATTTAACTAGAGCACTGACATTCTGTTACACAATTCGATCTTGTCTATTTACCTGCTCTCAAAAACACAAGACACTAAACAAAAAATGCTGAATGCATCGAGTCTGCGGTGCCATAGGTGTCTGAATGCATCTGGTGCTTCCTCTCATTCATCACGGTAATTGTTGTCATGTTATTCCATTTTTTGATTAGTCCCTCCAGCTCAATGCTTTTTTCTGGCCAAATGTTCTTCTGCTGGTTGTCATGGTGACTGAATTGTTAGAGAGGAGAAAGGCTCTGTTGTCTGTCATTGTTCTGTTGCGGTTTAGGTAACGCAGGAGGCAACACAAGTGAAGTGGATGGACCTTTTTTGCTCTGCATCATTTCAGAGGATTGAAAAATCTCCCATAAAAAGGAGCAAATAGGGCCCGAGCAAAGGCATAACCAAGCTCTTTCTGAGAGAAAGGGCCCGGCGTTCTGTGGAGGCGAGTGGCGCTACTGATGAACCGGGGATGTGCTAAAAAAAACCCGCCCAATAGAGTATTTATGACTAGAACAATTGTGGCAGCTTAAACCTCACCAAGCGATACCTACCATTTTGCAGGTTTTGCCTGATAGTTGCCTTACCTCGACCATTGCAGCCCTGAATCTTTCTGCCTCTCTTGATACTGGGCCTCTCCAACTCTAAAATGGCTCTAATATGGTCTAAGGGTGTGATGGGAGGGCAGAGGCAGGATGGGGTTTGGGCGAAAGAGGTCTTCCCAAGGGGGCAGCTAGCAGAGGGCTCAGTGCTGGAATTTCCTCACTCTCGAGGGTTTCCTCATTTGGATGGATCAATCAGTGTTTTTATGGTATTTGTTAAGCTCTTACGTATGCCAGGCACTGTACTAAGCACTGGAGAAGATACAAGCTTATCAGGTTGGACACAGTCTCTGTCCCACGTGGGGCTCACAGTCTTATCCCCCCTTTTACAGATGAGGTAACTGAGGCATAGAGAAGTGAAGTGACTTGTCCAAGGATACATAGCAGACGAGCGGCGGAGCCGGGATTAGAACCCAGGTCCTTCTGACTCCCAAGCCCGAGCTCTATCCACTAGGCCAAGCTGCTTCTCTTTATTTTGTATTGTATTTAGTGAGTGCTTACTGTGTGCAGAGCACTACACTAAGTGCTCGGGAGAGTACAGTTCATTAGAGTTGGTAGACATGGTCTCAAACAGAGACTTTAGTGTTCCAGCTCCAAACTCAACGGACGTCTCTTTAAAAGCAGATATAAAGGCCCCACCTCTCCTCCAGCTAGCTGCCCAGATTAGCTGACTCAACAGACCTTGAAAAACTAAAGACAGCCTAAAGACAGTGGATCTTTCCTAACATTTTCCTAAATTTTCCTTCCACAGCTTGTCCAACAGCACCTGCCCTATCCTGAAATTACCCTCTTTAGCATGGGCCAAATTGAAAAATGCTGATGGGCCTAATCTATGTTTAGGTTGCAGGAAAATAGAGGCAGTCATAGAAACGCTGGATCCAGTATGCCTGCCAACCACTTCCGCCATCATTTACATTCAATCGTTCAATTGTTTTTACTGAGCACTTACTGTTTGCATCGCATTGAGCTAAGCACTTGGGTGAGTTGGTAGTCACGATCCCTGCCCTCAGTGGGCTTCCAGTCTGGGGTGGGGAGGCAGACGTTAATAAAAATCAATAAATTACAGATATGGACAAACCACGGGCTCTGGCCTCTAGCTTCCGCTAGAGCCCAAAGGGATTCTCGTCTTTGTGATCGAACAAGTTGCTGGGTGTCACCAAAGTTTTATGCAAATACTGCCACAGCCATGTTGAATTTTCCAATGAAGGGCTTTAAGAAGATGGCTAAAGGGTGATGGCTCATATCCCAAAGACTGGTGGTAGATTATCTCTGGTGTCCTTACCTGGATCTAGCATTGCGGGAAATGCGAAAGCAGCTGAGATCCTAGAAACGTGCTCTTCACCTCCCCATGTGACCCCAAAGCTCAGCTGTCAGAGGATTTGACGGAGCCTCTGGAAACAGATATTGTGATTTTCCTTCCAACTGTCTAATGGGATAACAGTCTTCTTAGAGCTGCAGAAACATATGCTAAGAAGGACATGCTGCCTTTATTCATCCCCTCTCCCAACCCCACGGCACTTATGTACATATCTGTAATTTATATTAATGTCTGTCTCCCCGCTCTTGACTGTAAGCTTATTGTGGGCAGAGAATGTGTCTGTTTACTGTTGTATTCTCCCAAGGGCTTAGAACAGTTCTCTGCACACAGGAAGTGCTCAATAAATATGATTGAATGAATGAAGGAAGCCCTGCACTTTACACGGTCCCCTCCCTGTTTCTGCATAAACATAATCATAATTGCAGTATTTGTTAAGTGCTTACTGTGTACCAAGCACTATACTGAGCCCTGGGGTAGATACAAGATAATCAGGTCCCACATGGGGCTCACAGTCTGAGTAGGAGGGAGAACTGGCATTGAATCCCCATTTTGCCGATGAGGGAACTGAGGCACAAAGGAGTGAAGTGACTTGCCCAAGGTCACATAGTAGACAAGTGGCAGAGCTGGGAGCAGAACCCAGGTCCTCTGGCTCCCATGTCTGTGCTTTTTCCACTAGATCACACATAGACAGGTTGCCAAAAGACTCCATTCATCTAATGAAATAGTCACACGTCTGTTTTCTGTTCTGGTTTTAATAGAACAGATTATCCCTGACTGAAGCTGATTTTTTCCATCCAGGTTTTTGAGATTGGCTACCTCCCACTTCCCCACCCCCTCCTTCATCTCAAGCATTCCTACACTGGGAGAAGATTAACGCCCTTGCAGCCGGAAGATGGCCTGACATCAGGCCTGCCCAATAATCAGAAGTGGCAAGGAAAAAGTCGGCAGGGGGTGACCTCTCTCCATTGGGTAAATGGGAGGAAGATAGAAGAGCCTTTACTTTTCTTAGAAAGCACCCAAATCAGCTATTGGAGGGAGCCTCGGGCTTCCGATTGCTCCTCTCTCCGAGACCCATTAGGAGAGGGAAGTGACCCTGAAAGAGCTCCCCCGAATTAACTCAGATTACACGACTGTCAGATTTCTACGGGTGATGCCGCGACGGTGTTGTCCTTCTGCAGGTCTGGTCAGCCATCCTTCCCTCCACATTTTGGGGAAAGAAGTGGGCAGCTGGCCTGGGTGTCCCTGCTGGACTGGGAGAATAATAATGGTACTTGGTGAGAGCTTACTATTTGCCAAACACTGCTCTAAGCGCTGGGGTAGATAAAGCCCGCTGTTGGGTAGGGACCGTCTCTATATGTTGCCGACTTGTACTTCCTAAGCGCTTAGTGCAGTGCTCTGCACACAGTAAGCGCTCAATAAATACGATTGAATGAATGAATGAAGTTAATCAGGTCCGACACAGTCCCTGTCCCACATGCGGCTCACACTCTCAATCCCCATTTTACAGCTGAGGGAACTGAGGCCTCAGGTCACACAGCAGATGTGTGGAGGAGCCGGGATTATCAACCAGGTTCTTCTGACTCTGAGGCCCGTGCTCTATCCACTAAGCCATACTGCTTCGAGGGCGGGAGAAGGAAGGAGAGAAGAAGTGGCTAGCCCCGGCTGGCTGGAGTCTATTTTCCTCCTCCAGACAGACATGAATTCAAGCAGGTCAGTCGGTCAGTCACATTTATTGAGCACTTACTGTGTGCGGAGCACTTTACTAAGCCCCAGTCTGGCTGGAGTCTATTTTCCTCCTCCAAACAGACATGAATACAAGCAGGTCAGTCGGTCAGTCAGTCAGTCACATTTATTGGGCACTTACTGTGTGCGGAGCACTGTACTAAGCCCTTGGAAGAGTACACTATAGCAATATAACACAGTCCCTGCCTACAAAGAGCTTACAGTCTAGAGGGGGAGACAGACATTAATAGAAAAATATTAATTATAGATATGTAGATAAGTGCTGAGGGGTTGGGACAGGGGATGGATAAAGGCAGCAAGTCAGGGTGATGCAGAAGGGAGTGGAAGAAAAGGAAAAGAGGACTTAGCCAGGGAAGCCCTCTTGGAGGAGATGCACCTTCAGTAATGCTTGGAAGGTGGGGAGAGTCACTGTCTGTCAGCTCTGAGGAGGGAGGGCGTTCCAGGCCAGAGGCATGATGTGGGTAAGAGCAACCTACAAGTTTGAACCTCTCAGACATGGGAGCCGCAGGGAACTCGTTTCAGCCACTCCCTCGGCCTTGACAAGAAGACCCGCCGTGTGCAGAGCGCTGTGCTTGGGAGAGTACAGTACAGTAGAGGTGGTAGACACAATTCCTTCTCTCCAGATGTTTGCCAACTATCTGAGAAAGCCAATGGTAAAACACATTACAGATAGGGGAGTCAAATCCTCTCGGGCCAGCTCTGCTGGCTGTGGTCCTACAGATGGCTAGCCACGGGCAAGCCCAACCAAAAGGGCTCAATGTTTAAAGCCCTGATCGTGCACCTTGAGAATGCAAGATGGCACTGGAGGCAGTGGCTTTGAGTGATGCGTCCCCAGAGAGGAAAGCGCCTGGAGTCCTCATTCAAGGTACATTATGGATGACTCAGGGGTTTCAAAATGGTTGCTCCTACATAGAAATCAGATTAAGGCCACTACCTATCTCAGTATCTCATCTGGGACTAAAGTCTCCCTCTTCCTCAAGGTCATCGTCCCAACCAGGGGCTGCCTGGGAACTCGCAAGATCCCAGGCCATCCCCCAGTACAGGTGCCATTTCAAGCATCGACTGTCCCCCTCTCCTTAGGTACCTCTCCAACCACAAACTGTTTCCTCTCAGGCTTTTCCAGTGGGCTCTCGTCGGGAGCGCCATTGAACTTGGGCAAAAATAGAAGCCAGAGGAGCTCTGTCCCTAGTCTATTCCGCCTTCTGCTAAAACAATAAGACCGCTTCTATTTTATCTTCCCTCACCTCATCTCAAGAGCCCGTGCAGAGAACTGTGCCGGTGGGGTGATTTAATGGCCGTGCTTGGAAACTGAAGCCGCACCTGTGGGTAGAATGTAAATCCCAGCGCCGGGGATCTCGGTGCCTTTAGAGAGAGCATGAATGAGGGGGTAATTCAAAAACAAGCCACGCATCCCATTTAAAAAGATAAGAAGGAGCTGGATGTGTGTGTAAATGTTTGGATTAAATCTGACCAGGGGCTGTATGGTATTTAAATGGCTCAGCACTTTGGAAATGATGGCATCGGGCTGAAATGGTGCATACATCTACCTAATGGAACCCAATTTGCTGTTGAGGTCGGAGTGGGGAAGAAAGGCAGACAAGTGGGGGCTGAGGACTGTATGAGATTGCATCCAAGGAATGACACATGCGGGGATTTAATGAGTGATCTTATCAGGAGGCTTTCTATTCCGGCGATGAGCGGGTGAATTATCCTGTTATTATAAGTGAGTGAATGATACTATTAAACTACACTAGACTTTCATGTTTTTATTTAACTTGAGCCCTAGAAGAAAAGAATCAGAACCTGAGCCCAGGATTCTTTCTCTATGATGGTTTATTTCCTGCCATGCCCAACTCTATGGCATGGGATGGGGCTTAGAATGGCCTGAGGTGCCCTTTTGTTTCCTTAAAATCTGTTTCCTCCAAATTCTGAGGAACTAAAGGAGCAGTATGGCCTAGTGGAAAGAGTTTGGAAGTTTGGGAGTTCTAATCCTGGCTCTTCCACTTGCCTGCTGTGTGACCTGGGGAAAATCACCTCACTTCTCTGTGCCTCCGTCTCCTTATCTGCGCTTAGAACAGTGCTTGGCACATAGTTAAGCGCTTACAAATACCAACATTTTTATTATTATCTGTAAAATGGGGAACAGATACCTGTTCTTCTTTCTACTTAGATTCTGAGCTCCTTATAGAACTGGGTCTGATTCCAACCTGATATTCTTGTATTTACCCCAGTGCTTAGTATGGTGTTTGGCACGTAGCAACCACTTAACAAATGCCCCAGTGATTATCATAGAGGCGTTAGGGATTGAGTTCTTCTATATGATTTCTCCTTGGCCAACCCCTAGGAATCCTGACTTTGATAATAATAATTACTGGCATGTGTTGAGTGCTTACTGTGGGTTAGGCACTGTGCTAAACTTTGGGATAGAAACAGTCAGCCCTTAATGGTCCCTTTTCAAGCCATGGCAGATGATCCAGAAATCAAATGTTCTCTGAATTGGTCCCCAGCACAGCTCTCCTCCTAAACAAAAATTAGGAAGTGAAGTGATGTCTGCTTTTAAAAAACTGATGAAGCACCTACTTGACACTAGGAATGTTTCTCTGGAAAAAGCAGTCTCAGGACCAGAAAAGATTTCACTTGGAGGGTCAATATATTCACCCAGAGAGAGAAATGGAGCTGTTTCAGATGGCCCAATCAAAGCGGCTGTCTTTGCTCTCCCTTCACTCTTTTCTTGGTTTTTGTTTCCACGGAGCATATTTCAGGAACTAATCAGCGTATGAAAGGTACCACTGTTAATCTACTGTTTGACTTGGTCTTCACTGCAGCTGCTTAAGAGATAGAGAGCAAACAAAGCCAGAATTAAGGTCATTCCATTTAAATCCTTCAGAGAGGAAGACAGGACTAAACTATTGGGGAAAATGACATGGGGGACAGGCCCAGGATAACAACAACTCATTGTTTATTATTGGCCAGGCCTCACAGCAGCCTGGACATTTACGTATTTGCCGAGAGATTACCTTAGCATCTTCACAGATCAATCGGTAGCGCAGAAAATTCCTGGAGTAGGTCACCACCGCTTTCTTGAACATTGGTTAGCTGGAACACTGCTTGGGATGGAGGGGGTTTCACCATGAGTCTGTGCTGTCAAAACAGGGTCTTGGGTATTGTCTGACAGATGAATCCAAGATTTTGGAACTGTGTCCCCCCAGACCTAAGGGACACTGGGTCCACAGAACCAGTTCACTAATATCACTACCTGAAACGGTCCTTACATACAGTCAGCTTCTTCGTCTGGGTTCTGAATCTTGGGTTGGCACTGCACTGAAGAAGGAAGTGATTTTAGAAAAGACATGAAGCCCTGAGAGCTCCCCAAACCTCCCAGGACAGGAGCTGTCAATCAGACTGTTCTCGAGGCCAATCAGGAGGCAGACAGGAGGCTGCTTTTTCCCAGCCAGCAAAGTCCATCTACATGAATGCCACGTTTTGGGCAGGGAATATGTCTGTTTATGGTTATACTGTACTCTCCCAAGAGCTTAGTACAGTTCCCTGCACACAGACAACTGCTCAATAAATACGACTGAATGAATGAATGAAAGGACAGGCTTTTGGCTGATAAAACTAAATCACTACAAGCATGATATTTGTGAGTCACCACAGATGTCCTGAGTCACGAGCCCTTGTCGGGGTTGGATGCAAGGTTATACACCATGGCAGCTGGGGTGGATGGGGTTTCTGCCTTGAACTCCAGAGCAGATTCCAGCACAACCCCTGCAGATACACCCAAATCTCTGATGAATTAAGAGGCCTCATCTTCCACCGGTGGGGGCTGAAATATTTATATAAAATTCAGGAGCCTTTGGACAGTAAAGAGCCGATGTGCTGCCCACCACACTGGAAACCACCCATAGTACAATGTCCTGAACTCAATAGGTTCTAAGCAAAGCGCTCTGTGCACAGTAGGCTTTCAGCACAGTGCTCTGCACAAAGGAAGTGTCAAGTACAGTAAGAGCTATGCACACAGGAGGTGTTCTGTCAATCCTGCTGTTCCTGATACTGAAACCACAGGAGATCGTAGCCGGAGAGCTGCTGCAGATGTCACAGGCAGCAGAACTAAGGTGCAAGTTGGCTTTAGTGGGGAAGATTTGTATTGTACCCACCATGCTCTCTTATTTCTGCCCGAGTGGGGTAAAGGCTCTAGAAATTATGGCTACAGTAACAGGATTTGCTTCAGATTTGTACTAACTGGGCACAGGGACTCGGTCTTTCCTCTTCATGTCCCCCAGATACACCAGTGATGCCATACTCACAGGTTTCAGTGACCCCTTTTTATGATATTAGTTAAGCACTCACTATGTGCCAGGCACTGTGCCAGGTTGGGCACGCTCCATGTCCCACATGAGGCTCACCCTCTTAATCCCCATTTTACAGTTGAGAAAACCGAGGCACAGAGAAGAGAAGAGACTTGTCCAAGATCACTCAGCAGACAGGTGGTAGAGTTAGGATTAGAACCCAGGTCTTCTGACTCGCAGGTCCGAGCTCTTTCCGCTAGGTCAAATTGCTTCTCTGGGTATTCATCCCTGGGCTGATAGGTGTGAGTTATCACACATAGGTGTTCCTACAAGCTCTGCACATGGGCAAGCTGTCCCTCTGGATGTACGAGTAAGTCTGGATATGAGCACTTTCCCCCTTCCCACCATGCCAAGGGCTTCTACCCCTCCCTCTGGCCTGCAGCCCCCAGCCAGCTCCCTCAACAAACTAGGGACAAAGCTAAGTGGAGACACCCATCCAGCTTTAAGTCTCGACTGAAAGGGGAGGTCAGGTCAACAGTTTCTTAAGAGACTTAATGAGCCCAATTCCCCTGAGCCCGGAGGCTGGGGATTGGAGGGCCAGGAGCCGGAGGGGAGCGGAGAGGTTAGAGCTGATCCAAACCCACCGTGAGACTAGGGTTACGTGAGCGGTGGCAGGAGACGATGCAGCTCTGGCATCCGGGTACTTCCCTTGGGATCGAACTGGACTAATCCCAAACCCAACCTGGGCCGGTTCTGGGTGGCTTGCAACCCTCCCTCCCTCTCTCCTCCCTCCGCAACCCTCCTTATTCCCCCCTTTAGATGGTTTCAGACTTGGAGGCGGATGTTGGGGAGGGCACTGGACCTATGTCCCTCTAGTTTACAGCTCCTCTAGACTGTAAGCTCATTATGGGCAGGGAACGGGTCTGCTAATTCTGTTTTATTGTGCTGTGTGCATAGTAAGCACTCAAAAAATATGATTGATTGGTACGTAATCATGTCACAAACATGGACTCCAGAACAGATAACTGGGCTCCACTGGGGCATATGGGGAAGCCAAAGCAGGGCTTTAGGCGGGGGGAACTTAGAGGGGAGACCTGGGCCTATCAAGTTAAAGGATGAACTGAGAGAGAACTAGTGAAAGAAAAATTAAGGAGCGGCTGCAGGAGGAGGACCAGAGTCCTCAGAAACATATAAATCCACCCCTCCGCCCCCTGGCCTTTGGGCTCCAAGCCCCAAAACTCCTGGGATACTGCTATGTTGCAACCGGAGCCCAGTATCGCCACGGATTCCTCTACACACCAATCCGGGAACACATTGGGTCATAGGTCTGGGGGCCTCTGTTTTGATCTGAGCCCGGTCAAGTACTGTATTCTACTTGAAAAGAAAATGAGGGAAGATGAAAGAAAATATGCAATATTTATGTACCCGACTGGAAGAAAAAAGAATTTCTAGAAAATACACCAAGCTCTTGAAAGGAAGTTTCCTACTTGCTCAATGTGGCATAAAGAAGGCATTATCAAATGCATCATGCAAATATTGACTGACTGAGCTAATCAGTGGCTTGGGACAAACAGCCTTCTTCCCCTGGAGTCTGCAGCAGACAGCTTTGTGTACTCGCAGGTCTCCTGTGCCTGAGCCAACGACTGATGGAGTATTAGATCAAAGCCCCGATAGAGCGAAGCCGAGCAATTTATGTATGAACCAGGCGATAAGAGCACAAAAGCAGTCTCAAGGCACTTTCACCACAATCTGAACAGCAAATAGTTAATTATGTCCATAATAGTTGTCAACAGTTCATGAAATGACCCAGTTTCAAGAGCAGGACTTTGATGGGGCTGCAAAATTAAACTATTTTGCTAAATAAATTTTTTTTAAAAAAACCAAAGACAGAGACAATTGCATTTCATGTGATTTCATGGTAATGCAGCATTTGCTTAAACACAGTTCCAATTACTTCCTCCAGGTCTTTTTTTCTTTTCTTAAAAAAAGAAGCGATATCATTTTTGCGTGCATAATTTAAATGAGATGCTTAATAGGTGATGAGGCAGGAAAGTGTGGTTATGCAATGCAAATAATCAAGGCCTGAATTCATTAAGGGCTAGCCTGCCCATCCCAGATTTCCATTCTGGTTTTCTGGGATTTGTGTAATGGAATTATCATCATCATCATCATCATCACCATCATCATCATCATCATTATATTTGTTAAGCACTTACTATGTGTCAAGCACTGTTCTAAGTGCTGGGGTAGATAAAAGTTATTCAGCTTAGACACAGTCCTTGTCCCACATGTCCCCAAGAATGTGTGACATCCACAAGAAAGTGGATGTCACACATTCTTGGTCTAAGGGGTTTTTTGAGACCCTGCTAAGAGAAGCCAAAGTTAGTGTGCTCACAGGAAGCTAACACCCTGGAAAATGTGAAGACCCAGAAAAATGAGGCCAGCATGAATCCAAATAGCAGGCAGCACCCATTCTCTGGCCCTCCTTAATAGTAATAATAATAGTGGTATTTTAAAATACTTACTATGTACCAAACACTGGTTAGAGACAAGATAAACAGGTGAATCCCTGTTCACAGTTCAAATTATGATGGGGAACAGGTATTTCACCCCCATTTTACAGATGAGCCCATTGTTGGGAAGGAAATGTCTCTGTTGCCAAATTGTACTTTCCAAGCACTTACTACAGTGCTCTGCACACAGTAAGTGCTCAATAAATATGATTGAATGAATGAATGAGGAAACTAAGGCAGGGTTCCCAGTCCAAATTAGGAGGGGGAACAGGTATTTCATTCCCATTTTACAGATGATGAAACTGAGGCACAGAGAAGTTAGGAAACTGCCCCGAGATCACCCAGGAGGCAAGTGGCAGACCCAGCATTAGGACCCTGGTCTTCTGACTCCCAAATCTGTGCCTTTTCCATTAGGCCACCCTGTTTCTCCAGACCCAAGATCATCTCTCTCTTGAGGCTCAGTTTTTCCAGTTAGGAGCCGTGATCAGCTGGGGAAGAGCAACCTCTCTCTCCCACTCTGAAGCATCAGTGGTGGTGAAGAATGAGGAACAGAGAGGAAGGGAGTACACCAGTGTAGAGGTTTGAGGTAACCCTAGCAAAGGCTTCAGAAACTGCAGCTTGCTGCTCTGTCGCCTTGCAGCTCCTGAGACCAAGCAACATGGCCTAATGGAAAGAGCGGATGCTTGGGAGTCAGGAAACCCTGTCTCTAATCCCAACTCTGCCAATTTCCTGTTGCGTGACCTTGGGCAAGTCATTTCACTTATGTGTGCCTCAGTTTCCTCATCTTTAAAATGGGGATTTAAATGCCTGTTCTCCCACTCCCTTAGACTGAGTGTTCCCTGTGGGACAAGGACTATTCATTCAATCGTATTTATTGCATGCTCACTGTGTGCAGAGCACTGTACTAAGAAGCACTGAGAAGCAGCGTGGCTCAGTGGAAAGAGCGTGGGCTTGGAGCCACTTAGCTATGTGACTTTGGGCAAGTCACTTCACTTCTCTGGGCCTCAGTTACCTCATCTGTCAAATGGGGACTGAGACTTTGAGCCCCATGTGGGGCAACCTGATCACCTTGTATCCCCCCAACACTTAGAACAGTGCTTAGAACATGATACGTGCTTAACAAAAGCCATCATTATTATTATTATTATTACTAAACACTTTGTGTCTGACCTGACTATCTGCCATCTACTGCAACGCTTAGTGTAGGGCTTGGCACATAGTAAGTGCTTAACAGATGCCACAGTTATCATTAGTAGGCACAGGTTTCCCAGGCTGCAGGTTTACTTCTACTGGCTCACCTATTGTAAATTTCAATGTGTGCCTGCTTGTCTTCTCCATCAGACTATAAGCTCCTGGCGGGGCAGGGTCCCTGTCTTTTAGCTCAATTGTATGTTTCTTAATGCCTGGTACAGCAGGCCTCAATAAATATCGTCCACATCAATCTAGGTGGATAATCAATTACAGACCAGATATTACCCTCCCTCCTGGGAAATAAGGGGCTCCAACTGGGGCAACCCCCTGCAGTGGAGCAAAGGGGGAGGCTCTGCTTAGCACCTAGATGGGTAGCTTTAGCCCTGGGATCTGAACCCTTGCATCCTGAATTTCTAGTCTTGATCACAAAGTTGCACAGAGACAGTTGTGGAGACAATAGTGTGTCATGGTCGCTATCTGTGTATGAATAAAAGTCCTGATTTCTAAGGAGGAAATGCAAGCTTGGAGAACACAATTGATCCCCTCTCAAATGGAATGAGTCTGTAGTTCAGGGCTGTGGCTATTCATTGTCAGTTGGGAGCATAACCCTTTACTGTCAGTGGTTGCCCAGTCTATACAAAAGCAGCCAATAATATCTTCAACCTGCTCCCTCAGCCCTCTCTGCCAGACAGAAAGCAAAAGAGAATGCTTTTAAGTGAAACAACATGAAATCGCAAGTCAACTACCTGTTTCCACATAACGAGTCAGTGTCCAAGGTGCATTGTAACCTGAGGCTATTGAGCACACTCAGGAAGGTGAATAGACAACAGTGTTTAAAGAGATGATGTCTACGAGGGGCTCCCGGCTCCCACTGAGGAATGGTGGCCACCGTAACAAACAAGGATCCTGTGATTGTCTGGCAAACTGCTGCCTGGGAGATTTGCCCTGAGAGAGTGGAGCCAAGGATACAGATCTTTTTTTAAATTCTTATTTGTTAAGCTCTTATTGTGTGTGAGGCACTGTTCTGAGTGCTGCAGTAATAATAATAATAATAATAATAATAATAATAATAATAATGGTATTTGTTAAGGGCTTACTATGTGCAAAGCACTCTTCTAAGCGCTGGGGGGATACAAGGTTGATCAGGTTGTCCCACGTGGAGCTCACAAGCTAATCAGGTTAGACACAGTCCATGTCCCCACATGAGAATCAGTCTTAATCCTCATTTTACAGATGTGATAACTAAGAAACAGAGTGGTTAAGTTTCTTGCCCAAGGTCACACAGCAGACAAGTGGCGGAGACAGAATTAGAACCCTGGACCTTCTGACTTCCAGCCCATGCTTTATCTGCTGGTCATGCTGCTTCTCTGTCTTGACCTGGATGGACTAAAGGGCTAACCTAGGATGGTAGTAATATTGATAACTGTGGGATTTGTTGAGCACTTACTTTGTACTAAGATACAAGATAATATATACAACTCAATTGTATTTATCAAGCACTTACTCTATAAACAACACTTTTGTAAGTGCTTGGGAGAGTACAGTATAACAATACAAGATAATCAGGGCAAATACAGTCCCTGTCCGAAAAAAGGGCTCACAATCCAAGGGGAAGAGAGAACAGGCATTGAATCCCCATTTTACAGATGAGGAAACTCTTGGCCTCAGGTTCTCATGTGTTTCCTCAAAAGCCCAGCCCGATTCCAGAGCTTCCTGAATATTTGACAAGGGGAAGGAAAGTCAGTCAGTCAGTCATATTTACTGAGCCCTTACAGTGTGCAAAGCACTGTACTAAGTGCTTGGGAGAGTATGATATAACAATATAAACAGACACATTTCCTGCCCACAAGGAGCTTATGGTTTAGAGAGGGAGACAGACATTAATATAAATAAATAAGGGGAAAGGAGAGAAGGATGTGGCTTCTACTAAGCTGGCAATAGATGAGACACCTCTCACTCACCCAGCCTCATCCTTTCAGAGCTGGGTAGTCCCTGGGGCTCCCTGGATCTCAGTCACTGCTCCCCACAGAGGGGGTCAGGGCTGCCTGAAGGGGTCTTTGGAATGAATAACTGTTGGCATAATTAGAATACACGTCGGACCTCACAGATTGGCCATGGATACTGCCAAAGAGTTGAGGAGAAAGAAGCCCTTCAAATCAGAGTGGTCACTTCCTCCCTGCATCTTTCTGCTCCAGCTGGTTAAAGAACTGTTGGTTGAGTGGCCAGTATTACACTGAAAGGCACCAGACCCCAGAAAGGATTTGAAATGAACATTTTGAAAGTGGTGAATGTACTGGCTTTTGCTACCTCCAACCTGGCTTCCTGGTTAGTGAGGAGTTGTTTCTTCAGTGAGTGAGAGAGGGTGGGAAGGAGAGAGAAGTAGAGAGAGATGATAGACAGAGAAACAAAAGTAGTAATAATAATAAAGCACTTACCATGTGTCAAGCACTGTTTAAACCCTGTGATAGATACAAGTTAATCAGGCCAGACACAGTCCCTGTCCTAAGTGGGACTCACAGTCTAAGTAGGAGGGACAACAGTTATTGAATCTCCATTTTATAGTTGAGGAAACTGAGGCACAGAGAAGCAAAGAGGCTTACCTAAGGTCACACAGCAGGAGAGTGACGGAGCAGGGATTAGAACCCAGGTCCTGGTTCCACTAGTCCACACTGCTTCTCTCTAAGCTGCTCTCTAAGCTTAGAGAGAGAAAAAGAGGAACAGAAACAGGGAAAAACAGGCAGAGAAAAACAGGGAGAGGCAGAGAATGAGAGACAAAGACAGAGATGGGTAAAAGAAGCAGAGAAAAACAGAGAGACAGAGAGAGACAGAGAAAGCACAGCTTAACTGGCCTTTACCTGCTGGACCCAGTAAAAGGTATTTGAAGACGACCTTCCTTCGATTAGTTTTCTTTGCAGAGAAAAGTGAACTGGGATTCGTAAACCCATAGAGCAGTGACAAATTTACTTTAATCTCTAGGCAGGGAGAGTAATTTTCTGCACAGATAAAAGCAGAGCTGAAAAGCAGCTATTGTATATGCACAGTAGCATAGTTTTAAACCATACCCATTTAGCAAAAGGGGCATAAATATAAACTTTTCTTTAATGACCGAGGGCCAAATTAAGCATTAGCAGGAGTTATGCAGCTCTATCAGTGCCCGCTGGGTAGGAACTTTTCTTCTAGGTGTTTGCTCAATTTAACGGGCTCCTGTATTGCAGGGCAGCCTGCACAGTCTCTGGGAGACCTTTCACAGTCTATAATTCTTTAATGGCTTTTCGACGTGGAAGCCTTTTCCTGTTCAATGCTTCCTCGCCATTATTCTTCAAATGTGCTCGCTTTAGGCTGGAAACAAAGATCATTCCAGATGAAAATGCTGAATTGGTGGCCTGCCGGGTGGCCATAATCCTGAGCCCACAGTAGAGGCTGGCGATAAGTATAGTGGGTGCGAAACATGTCCACCCACCAACTCTGTTATTTTGTATTCCCCCAAGCGCTTAGTACAGTGCCTCACTCATGGTAAGTGCTCAGTAAATATGCTCCACCGGGACAGTGCAGGCCAGGGCAGGAGGCTGAGAATTGAGTTGCTCCAGTCTTGAGCAGAGCATGACAAGTCTGAAGACGAGTTGGGTGGAGAAAACATCTTGGACCAGGTTGTCCAACCGTCACAGCACTGGGGCTGTGGGATGAGAAGCAGCATGGCTCTGCCACTTGTCTGCTGTGTGAACTTGGGCAAGTCACTTCACTTCTCTGGGCCTCATTTAGCTCATCTGTAAAATGGGGATTGAGACTATGTACTCCATGTGGGACAAGGACTGTGTCCAACATGATTTGTTTGTCTCCACCCCAGTGCTTAGTACAGTGCCTGCCATGTAGTAAGTGCTTAACAAATACCATAATTGTTATTAGTGGATAGATTGTGGCTCAGTGGAAAGAGCCCGGACTTTGAGGTCAGAGGTCATGGGTTCAAATCCCAGCTCCGCCAATTGTCAGCTGTGTGACTTTGGGCAAGTCACTTAACTTTTCTGGGCCTCAGTTACCTCATCTGTTAAATGGAGATGAAGGCTGTGAGCCCCCCGTGGGACAACCTGATCACCTTGTAACCTTCCCAGCGCTTAGAACAGTGCTTTACACATACTAAGCACTTCATAAATGCCATTAAAAAAAACAACAACATGTCTGACTCCCAATAGCTAGACCTTTCCACTAGGACATGCTGCTTCCCACGAAAATCAATAATTTCAAGGTGGACTTGGACCTTGAAGGGGTCAGGATTTATGGATAAGCAATCCAGTCACGCTTGGTCACTAGAGGGAAAATAAGGCATGTAGAGGGAAAAGTAAGGTGTGTTAGAAAGTAAGTGGTGTAAGAATGGAAATTAGGGGTGTTATATGATCCAGCCCTAACCAAGATAAAAGTCCAGCTGGGAAACCATCAAATGGTTCCACCAAGCGTTCTTCCAAGCCATGGCTTGAGATAGAATTCAGGATTGGACGGACAATTGGTTTGAACTGGTAATGGCATTATGTCTGTTCCTCTTTTCTTATTTTTCTTTATATCACTACTAATTTGTGGCCAGAACATAACATCTTTCATCCTTTATATTTCTTATTCTAATCACTATTTGATCTTGAATAAAGAGCTCCAAAGTTGCAGCTCTGACTTATTCCTCAGCCTGGATAAATTTCAAAAGTTTCATTTTCTGGCTGCTATTTTACATTAAATTGAAATTACCCCTTTGCACATGAATCCTTGATAAGAGTACTTCTGAAGTGTCTGGATTAGCAGTATATTCTTTTCAGTCTCTGGAGTTAGTAAGCTAGCAAACAATGAGGCAGCTTCTGCTTCTGCGTAGGCTAGTGGAAAAAGCATGGATGTGGGACTGCAAGAACCTGGGTTCTAATTCTGACTCTGTCACTCACCTGCTCTGTGACCGAAACCAAGTCACCTCCCTTCACCATGCTGCAGCTTCCTCATCTGTAAAATGGGAGGGGGTGTTCAGTACCTGGTCTCCTTGCTACTTAGGCTGTGAGCCCATGTGGGACAGTCCCAATGTTTGTCACAAAGAAAAACCCTTAACAAATACTGTTATTATTATTATTATTATTATCATTAACAGTATTGGTTTCTGAATGGAGTGTGACAGAGACCCAGCTCCCTGGGGGTCCATGGTGGATTTCTATGTGTTGAGGTTGGATCGAAAGTCAGAGCTCTGGGCCCTGACAGCTCAATTTGGGTCCACCATCCCTCTTTGAGATTTCTAGCATCCTGATGAAGTCTCAACAGAGTAGGAAAAATAGATCAGGAGATGGGGTCCCATAGTGTGCACATTTATTTGGCGTGGGATGTCATCACTGTCACTAATGCCTCAGTCTCCCCGTCTGTAAAAAAAAGCAATGACGTCTTCTGTCCTCCCTTCTCCTCCCCACCCCTTCCCCGCTGCCAGAGAGGTTGTGAGATTGAGGAGGCACACCCTATGGAGGCCTGGAACTCCTGGAGGAAAGGGCCTGGATAAACCCAATATTGCTGTTATTATTCTTATTATTCCCATAACCCTTTCCTTTGGTTCAGGTGTGTGTGCCCCGTGTGCTATTATCACAGTTTAAGGTTAATCATAGCTTTACTCTGTTATTCAAGTATTCGCTCATAGCAACCACGGCAGTAACAATACAATATTTATGCAATTTCGATGTCATTACTGATGTTGACTATTCGGCTATTTTGGTCATTGGTTTCTAAGATGAAGTCGCACACAGAGACAGTTTATGGAGAAATTCCCAAGCCATCAGGCAGTTAAATTAAACCTCAAACAGAAAATTACCCTTTGACCTAGATTAAAGTCTTCATCGTCGTCCTTGACTGTCTGACCCAGAACTTATTTCATCTGAGCAAGTCAGTAGTCCTCAAACAGAAGGACAGTGGATAAGAGAATTTACCCAATGCCATTTCGACAAAATATGATTGATACTTCCCTCTTCCCTCCACTTCTTAGAGACCTGTGGTATCTAATTGCCCAAAGGGAGGCTGATTTTGATCTCAAATAAGAAGATCTGTGGGACATTGAGATAAACAAAAGACTCAGCCAATTGTGAATTCTTCCTGCCAATAGACCAGCAGGAAACAGTGGCAGGTTGGGCTTAGGGGAGTGGAGAAAAATCATTTTCTTCTTAAGAGTCAGAGAAAGAGAAAAGAGAAGCAGAGATGCTGAAGGTAAGACATATACACCCACAGAAACACATGCAAATACATGTACAATGCAGGGAGACAACACAAAGACAAACCTGGACATCCAAACCCACACATTTCTAGCTCCCCGGGTAGACTGCCAACTCCTTGAGAGTGTGAGTCATGTCTGCTAACTCTTGTACTCTTCCGAGCACTTAGTAAAATGCTCTGCACAATGTGCTCAATAAATACTATTTATTTATTTATTTATTTGTACATATTTATTCTATTTATTTTACTTTGTTAATATGTTTTGTCCTGTTTTCTATCTCCCCCTTCTAGACTGTGAGCCCACTGTTGGGTAGGGACCGTCTCTATATGTTGCCAACTTGTACTTCTCAATCGCTTAGTACAGTGCTCTGCACACAGTAAGCGCTCAATAAATACGATTGAATGAATGAAATACTATTGATTGATTGAGAACAGAAAATGCTAGCCATAGTGAAGATACATATAAATTGTACGCGTTTGAATATGTTCTTAAATACTTGTCAAAATATATTTTTTTAATTAAGAAAAACCTGTGAACTCAAGGATCTAATCCTTTAACTGCCATTGCCTCTATAACTCATTCGTCGCTGCTTGATGTTGGATAGTGTTTTTCAAGGAATGTTGCTAAAGTCTTAGCTGGAATGATCCCTGTGGCTACAGCATTAGCTGTTGGGCTCTGAGCTGCAAGGAGCCCAAAGCGCTGCTCCTTGAGCCCCAGTGCCTTTTTGTTTTTATGTTATGTATTTGACCTTGTCTTTTGTGCTGTTTTAGCTTTTTTATTCTTTCATCTCTGTTTTATCACCAGTCCTATCTCACCCCTTATATTCTTGGATTGTGAGCCAGGATTGGTGACTTATTCTCACCAGGGTCTACTTTCTCAGGGCTTTGCACAGAGTAAGTTTTAAGTAAATTCTGTTATTACTACCCTTATGGTGTATAAAGCTTTACTACACTAGAAAGGATGGGCTAAAGTTTTCCTCTTGAATTTTCCTCTGGTCTTTATTTGGGTCCTAGTTTAAGGGTCATATTTTCACATTTTAAATTTTTCCTTAATTGTTATCTAGGAGCCGACTACTCCAGGCATCCCATCACTTCTGATCCCTTCATAAAGTTGCTTGGGTTCTGATTTTCAAGCAGGATCTGACTCTAGAAGCAGCATGGCCTAATGGATAGAGCACATGCCTGGGAGTCAGAAGGACCTGGGGTCTAATCCCGGCTTTGCCACTTGTCCGCTATGTGACCTTGGGCAAGTCACTTCACTTCTCTGTGCCTCAGGGCACGAGGGAGGGGTTGATGGCGGGTGAAGTGAGAGTGGACAGTGAGTAGGTTGGTAATAGAGGAGTGAAATGTGTGGTGTGGGTTGTAACGGGAAAGGAGCAAGAAGAAAAGCGAGGCTCAAACTAGGAATCCAGCCCAGTTTGTGCCACTAATTCATTCATTCATTCATTCATTCAATCGTATTTATTGAGCGCTTACTGTGTGCAGAGCACTGTACTAAGTGCTTGGGAAGTACAAGTTGGCAATATACAGAGATGGTCCCTACGCAACAGTGGGCTCACAGTCTAGAAGGGGGAGACAGAGAACTAAACAAAACATATTAACAAAATAAAATAAATAAATAGAATAGGTACAATCGAAACAAATAAATAAATAGAGTAATAAGTAAAATGAATAGAGTAATAAGTAAAATAAATAAATAGAGTAATAAATATTTATTTATTACTCTATTTATTACTCTATATTTATTACTCTATCACTCCACTCGGGAGTGGAGCGGCTGTCTTTGAGCTGAGCCTTCAGGAGGATCAAGAGACTGAAGGAGCCGGTTCTGAAACGACAAACCCAAAGGCATAGCCAAGTGGAGCCAGCAACATGGCCAATGGTGTGATCGAAGACACAGCAAATGGCATGGCCAGAGGTATGACCAGTGGTATCGCTGAAGACATAGCCAACAGCATAGCCTGTGGTGTGTCTAATGATAGGGCCAAAGACATGGCTAATGGCAAAGCCAGTGGCACAGACAATGGCACGGCCAATGGCATGGCACACCTGAGGATGAGGTTTGCGTGGAGTAATGTGGTAGAACTTGCCAATGGCTCGCAATGATCTCACCTATGTGTGTTTAGTCTTCCAGCATCATTACCATCTCTGACATCGAAGAATGGCTCAGTCTTTGGGTCTGTAGGCCCCAGTGCAGCTCTTTATGTGTATCGGTGTTTGATACAGTTCCGTTGGGTTAGGTCAGCAGGTGGGGCCTGGGCCAACTGTGTGACATAATAATAATAATAATGGCATTGGCTCATCAATCAAGCAAGCACTGTTGTAAGAGCTGGGGTAGATAGAAGTTAAGTGCATTGGGCACAGTCCCTGTTCCACATGGGGCTCTGGAGGGAGGCAAGTATGCTGGTGCACGTATGACTGTGTACTGTGTGTTAATGTGTACACCTGCCTCTTTAGTCTTCGAGGTGATACACAGATACTGGGGACAGAGCATAGGGAGAACATCTCCCTGGCTTTTCCAGAGCAGCTTTTCCATTCTTTGCAAAGATCTGTTTGAGGAAACGCTCATCAGACGCTACACACCGGGCTTCTCATCCCTCTGACCCCTTCTGGAGAAAGGAAATCGGGCCTCCTCCTGGATCACCCAACATCCCAAAGAATACCACCGTGGGTAGACCTTCAGGAGTCAGAGTTCTGATGCCGGGGGAAGGAAATGGAGCACCGTGTTGGGAGAGAGAGCAGCATTGGTCACAAAATCACGTAGCTGCACTTGTGACTGTCCGGGGAGTGGAAGTGGGAGGGGATGAGGAGAGGCCTCTGCAAAAACAGGGACATTAAGCAGACCTTGAGAACTGAAGGTGGGAGGAAGCTCTCCAGACATTTCCATAATTCTCTATAAATTTCCAGTGGCTCTGGTAGTTGCCGAGTTATTTACATATTTTTACACTCGGGAAATTAAATGATCCCTTTTTTTATTTTTCTGTTAATTTAAGAAAAGAACTAATCAAAGATCATTAGAAATTTTTTGAGCTAGACACTACCATAAATTTTCAAATTCTAATTACTAAAGATCGGAATCAAAAAACCTTCTATATTTTTAGTCGATAGAGGAGATGAGCACAATAAATGGCTTATACATTTTCATGGGTTTTTATATTAAGTAAAAATATGAACAAACTGCTACCCGGCCTTGGTGCTTTTAGTATTTACTCGTCCAATCCAACCCCGAAACCCACTAACTCACGCACTCAGATTGCAATCCTGCGACAATGCAAACCAAGCACAAAAGCCTTCTAATGATCTTTGATTAGTTCTTTATTAAATTCATCAAGGGAGCAAAGGAAATTTAATAATCTCCACCATTTGTCATCTTTCTGATTAGAGTTTTGATTAGAACTTTCAGCTTTTTATTTCCCTCCTCCCCACCCTGGCTCAGGCTGGCCGGCTTCGACTTCCCTTGGGCTCAGAGAGCAGACGAGGCAGGAGAAAACCCCCAACAATAGAAAACATTGGGTCTGCTTCTTCTCCCGACGACCGGCCCAGCCTGGCCTGGCAGGGGCTTAGATTAGGAGAAAGTCGGTTGCCCAGTTCCGTGGCCCAATCAACCAAGCTCCAAAGCCCAATCTCCTTGAGGTGGCCACTGACCTGTCCAGGGATGGACGTGGCTGCTCCTTGTCTTGGATGCTGCCGTGGACTAGTGGATAGAACGAGGTCCTGGGAGTCAGAAGGACCTGGGTTCTAATTCCAGCCCCACCACTTGTCCGCTGTGTGACTTTGGGGAAGTCACTTCTCTGTGGCTCAGTTATCTTGTCTGTAAAATGAGGACTAAGACTACGAGCCCTTTGTGGGACATAGACTGTGTCCATCCTGATTACCCCAGCGCTTAGTACAGTGTTTTGCTCAGTAAGCACTTAATAAATAACATAAAAAATGTATTGCCTGCTTTGGAGCACCGCTCCTTTCCAAGGCCTTACCTCTTTTTCTCCTCACCTACTGATCTGACAGGAAAGGGAAGACAGGGGCCACAGAGGCAGAGCTTTACTATTGCAACTGTAAGGGAACACAGAAGACCCTCATTGCTTCAGGGCACCATAGAGCCAGGATGTGCACCATCATCCAGATTGACAAGGTCAAAGAGTCAATGAACATCTCTTACATTGGTCTGGTTCTGATTTGTTCTCTAGGAAAAAAGAGTTCAGAGCTGAAAGCTGGGGTGGGGATTCACTCATTCATTAATTCAGTTGCATTTATTGAGCGCTTACTATTTGCAAAGCACTGTACTAAGCACTTGAGAGAGTACAAAATAACAATAAAGAGACACATTTCCTGCCCACATGGAGCTCACATGGAGAATAGTCCCTCCATGTAATAGCCCATTTCCTGAAGCTTTCTCTGACTAACTTTCCCCTGCCTGACTCTGGGGGATACTGTGTGTACCTATGTATTTTGTGATTTTTATCATTTTTTAATTGAATTGCTGTTTTTTTGCTAATTAATGAATTAATTAATGATGGCATTTATTAAGCACTTACTATGGGCAAAGCTCTGTTCTAAGCGCTGGGGAGGTTACAAGGAGATCAGGTTGTCCCACGGAGGGCTCACAGTCTTAATCCCCATTTTACAGATGAGGTCACTGAGGCCCAGAGAAGTGAAGTGACTTGCCCAAAGTCACACAGCTGGCAGTTGGCATGTATCTGCTTTTAATCAATCAGGAGTATTTATTGAGCACTTACTGTGTGCACAGCACTATACTAAGTGCTTTTGTGAGAATAATGCAGATGGTAGACATGAGCCCTGCCCACAGGGACTTTATAATCCAGTGGCTAATAATTGTAGTAGCTGTTAAGCTCTTACTACGTAGCTAACACTGTGCCAAGCACTCTAGTAGTTAGGAAATAATTAGTTTGGACCCAGTCCTTGTCCTAAATGGGGCTCATAGTCGAAATAGGAGGGAGAACAGATATTAAATCCCTACTTTACGATGAGGAAATTGAGGCATAGAGAAATTAAATGAATTTCCCCTTTTCTCTAGACCTACCCGTCTTCACGCTTAGAATGTAAGCCCCTCAAGGGCAGGGACTATACCTTTTATTTCTAGTTTATCAATCAATTAATCGGTGATATTTATTGAGCACTTACTATATGCAGAATACTGGACTAAGAGTTTTGGAGATTACAATACAGTAGTTTAGATTGCCAACTTCTCAATACATTGCTATGTACACAAAAGACCACCCAGTACAGGGCTCTGTAAAAAGTAGATGTCTGGGAGAACCCTCACACACTGAGTGCTCAATACAGACAACTCATAGTAGGCACTCAGTACAGCCCTCTGCACACAGGAATCAATCAATCAGTGGTATTTATTGAGTACTTACTATGTGCAGAGTACTCTACTAAACACTTAGGAGAGTACAGTACAAGGGTTTATAGATGTGTACCCTGCCCACAAGGAGCTTACAGTCTAGAGAAGCAGCATGGCTTAGTGGAAAGAGCACAGGCTTGGGAGTCAGAGGTTGTGGATTCTAATCCTGGCACCACCACTAATCAGCTGTGTGACTTTGGGCAAGTCACTTAACTTCTCTGTGCCTCAGTTCCCTTGTCTGTAAAATGGGGATTAAGACTGCGAGCCCCACATGGGACAACCTGATTACCTTGTATCTATCCCGGTGCGTAGAACAGTGCTTGGCACCTAGTAAGTGCTTAACAAATACCATCATTAATGTTAGAGGGGGAGACAGGCATTAAAATAAACAGGGGCTCAGTACAGCCCTCTGTACACACACAGGGGGTGGTCAGTACAGTGTCTGCACAGAGTAGTGCTCTGCACACAGTAGGGTTGGTCAATATGCAGAATGCCAGGGGGAGAGGAATGGGCCTCGGATTTAGGTGACCAGGGTACCAGGCCCAGCTGTGTATATGGCCGACTGACCTGGGGAAAAGTCACTTAACCACTCTGGGCCTCAGTGTTCTCATCTATATAATGAAAATAAGATAGACTGTGAGCCTCCTGAAGAACAGAGATTATGTCCACTCTCTAAACCTTGACCTACCCCAGCCCTTAACACAAAGTAAGCGTTTAACAAATGGCATAATTATTACAAATGCCAATAATGATGATGCTAAATCCAGAGATCTATTGGCCCACAAGACTCTCTTGTCTACAAGAGGTACTTGGGTATCGAAGCGACGGGTTTAGCTCAGAAGAAGGCAGCGCAGCGATCTGCGTCGCCTGGAACGACACCCGTCCCCTCCTCACAAGACTCTTCATCAAATCGGAGTCTGGGCCAAGCATCGATTCCTTTTTGAGACCTGGCTCTTTGGTGTTTAGTGGCAAAACTCTACTTCATTTTAGGCATCTGCTGGAGTTAGAGTGAGCCCATCTGTAGCAGAACAAAATCAAAGAGCATTTGTTTGTAGATGGAAGAAACCAAAATGAAATTTATGTGACATAGATGACATCGATTAAATGAAATGAATAGCTATGTCACAGAGCCCAATTTGAGCCAATCCTGGAACAAAGGAATGTACTTTAATACACTCTTCATCATTCAGATCATTATTAAACCCAATATAATTGCCTCATTTCTACACCTCTATATTTACCGACTATAATGCTTTATTGTGTTTATATCCCTGTAAACAACAAATACACAGAAGGAAAAACAATCCCCTCCCTCCTTCTCTCACACACATAGTACAACTCTCACGAGCACATGCTTTCACATTCACTTAATAATAATTGTGGTATTTGTAAAGTGCTTACTCTGAGCCAAATAACGTGCTAAGCACTGGGGGCAGATTCAAGCATATTAGGTTGGACACAGAGGTCCCCATCCCACATGGGATTCACAATCTAAGTAGAAGGGAGAGCAAGTATTGAATCCCGATTTTATAGATGAGGAAAGTGAGGCCTCAAAAAGTTAGATGACTTGCTCAAAGTCACACAGCAGACAAGTGGCGGAGTCAGGATAATAACCCAGGTCCACGGATTCCCGGGCTCATAATAATAATAATAATAATGGCATTTGTTAAGCGCTTACTATGTGCAAAGCACTGTTCTAAGCACTGGGGGAATACAAGGTGATCAGGTTGTTCCACACGGGGCTCACAGTGTTAATCCTCATTTTACAGATGAGGTAACTGAGGCTCAGAGAAGTTAAGTGACTTGCCCAAGGTCACACAGCAGACGTGTGGCGGAGCTGGGATTTAAACCCATGACCTCTGACTCCAAAGCTCGGGCTCTTTCCATTAGGCTGCTTCTCCCTCTCTTTCACACACACACACACACACACACACACACACACACACACACACACATACACACACACACACACACACACAAGTTTCATGAGCCCACTGTTGGGTAGGGACCGTCTCTATATCTTACCAACTTGTACTTCCCAAGTGCTTAGTACAGTGCTCTGCACATAGTAAACACTCAATAAATACAATTGAATGAATGAATGAATTTGAAGACTTTTGAAGCAGTGTGGCTCAGTGGAAAGAGCCCAGGCTTTGGAGTCAGAGGTCATGGGTTCAAATCCCAGCTCCCCATTTGTCAGCTGTGTGACTTTGGGCAAGTCACTTAGCTTCTCTGTGCCTCAGTTCCTTCATCTGTAAAATGGGGATTAAGACTGTGAGCCCCCTGTGGAACAACCTGATCGCTTTGTAACCTCCCCAGTGCTTAGAACAGTGTTTTGCACATAGTAAGCGCTCCATAAATGCCATTATTACTGTTGTTATTATTATTTTTCCCTCAGTCCATTGCAGCTGCTGCAGGAGATATGCACAGCTGAACTCTCCCTTCTCCCACCTCCGCCCTCATCCTGGCCCCTTCCTCCTGCTGGAAAAGTTGGCGCTACTGCTGCTGCCAATACTAATGCCCGTGCTGGACGCTGATCCCCAGAGTCCTTCTTGGGGAATTATGGGTCCCAGCTACAACAGCAGGGACAACAATCAATCAATCCATCCACCAAAGGTATTACCGGAGCACTTTTTGTGTACAGGACTCCGAACTAAGCGCTTGGGACAGTACAATGCAATAGAGTTGGTAAACATGTTCCCTGCCCACAAGGCGCTTATGGTCCAGAGAGCAACATCTCCAATCCGGAGCAAGGGGGTCTGCATATTGCTTTCCCTCCCACTGTCCTGCTGCCTGCCACTCATATAGAACGGTTCCTCCCAAGGAGACCCCCTAGTTCCCAGCCCTCCTTGTCCTTGAATGCATCAACTCCTGGACATTTGCTCTTGGGATTGCCTCTGCTCCTTATGCCTTCATCTACCTTCTCTAAATTGTGATGTGTTAGAGAAGCAGCGTGGCTCAGTGGAAAGAGCCCGGGCTTTGGAGTCAGAGGTCATGGGTTCAAATCCCGGCTCTGCCAATTGTCAGCTGTGTGATTTTGGGCAAGTCACTTAACTTCTCTGGGCCTCAGTTCCCTCATCTGGAAAATGGGGATGAAGACTGTGAGCCCCACGTGGGACAACCTGATCATCTTGTTTTCCCCCAGCACTTAGAACAGTGCTTTGCATATAGTAAGCACTTAACAAATACCAACATTATTATTATTATTATTATTATGTAGAGAGATAACTACCTTTCCTCTAGACTGTAAGCTCTTGGGGGGCAGAAAACATGTCTTCCAACTCTGCTCTATTGTCCTCTCTCAAGTGCTTAGTACAGCATTCATTCATTCAAATGTATTTATTGAGCACTTGCTGTGTGCAGAGCATTGTACTAAGCACTTGGAAAGCACAATTCAGCAAGTACAGAGCTCTGACACAGTAAGCACTCAATAAATGCCATTGATTGATCGATTTGCTACAAACTATCAGATAGCTAACTACACCCAGCCCCTGAAGAGAGGAAAAGAAAACAGGGATTAGGAAGCAGAGGCCTGTTTTCACAACCAGAGGGTTCTGGGATGGGGATTCTGGCATATACAGTTACACTTAGTCATACCCCAGTCACGCAATCCCCCCCTAAAATTCCATCTCCCCTTTAAACTGTAAGCTCCATCAGGACAGGAATCATATCTACCGACTCTATTGTACTGTACTTTCCCAAGCACCTAGTACAGGCTCAGCACAGAGCCACACTTATCAAATACCATTAATTGATATCCCGTCATACACAAATCCACAGGCTCTGTACGGGTCCTTGGTTCTTCTCCCTTTACACCCACTCTCTCAAAGGGCACATCTGCTCATGTGGTTTCAGTTACAAACTCTGTGCGAATGACACCCACACTTATGTCTCCAGTCCTGTCCTTTCACCTGCTTTTATAAACTCATATCTCTCACGTCTCCGTGACATCTCTATCTTGATGACCCACCAGTACCTTAAACTCAACAGGTCAAGAACTGAATTCAGCTTCCTTGCTAAACCTCCTCCTCCTCTTCCTCCTGTGCTGACTTTCCCACCTCAATCGACAATACCGTCACTGCCCCCGCCCCCGCCCCGAACCGCGCACGACCAGAAGCTCGAAATCTTGGACTCCTCTCTGTCTCTCTCTTCGACCTGCCTCTAAACCCCGTCTCTTCCTTCTCAGTATTTCCCAGATCCACCCCTTCCTCCCGCCCTTCTGGTCAACACGCTCGTTTAAGCTCTCATCACCTCCCGGCTGGATTACCGAAACAGCCTCCTTACTGATTGTCCTGCCTCTCACATACAACTGCCCAGATCATCTTCCTAAAATGCCGATCAGAGCTCATCACTCCCCTCTTCAAAAGTCTCCAGTAGTTCCCCATTGCCTCTCACATTAAACAAAAACTCTTGACCATTGGCTCCAAGCCTCTCCACCAGCTGCTTCCCTCTTACCTCTCTGCTCTCTTCTTCTGCTACTCCCTAGCTCCTGCTCTTTGCTCCTCTGAAATGAACCTCTGAACTGTAACCGGCTCTCGACTCTTCCCGACTCTGACCCGTTGGCCTTCCTCCTACCTGGAATTCCCTCCCCGTCAGCTCCGCCAAACGTCATCCCTCCCTAGCCATGTGAATCCGATGCTTCTGGCTGTGAGATCCTCTCCTAACAAGCCTGAAACCTGACTGGGGGGAAGCATGGTACGGTGATCTGGAGGTTTTTGTCGAGAAAACTCGTCCCAGAATGACAGGCCATACAGGTCTGAGTCTTGTTTTATTAAACATTTAGCAGGGCAAAATGGGTTCCCATATTAGGAATCTGGCTCCGTACACTCAGTTCTACCATAACAATACTAAGAATTGTCAGTTTTGTTAATCGTTTGTTATGTGCCAAGCTCTGTACTAAACACTGGGGTATATACCAGATTGGACACTGTGCCTGTCCCACATGGGGCTCACAGTCTAAGTAGGAGGGCAATCGGGTATTTAATCCCCATTTTATAGATGAGAAAACTGAGGCACAGAAAAATTGAGTTACTTGGCCCAAGCAGCAGGCAAGTGGCGGAGATGGGATTAGAACCCAGTTCCTCCAACTCCCAGGCCCCTGCTCTGTCTACTGGGCCACACTGCTGCTCAGCTGCTGCTGCTGTAACAGTGATTTTCACTATTAGACTGTTAGGGAATTAGGGAACATTTCTCCTGAAAAAGCTACCTATTTGATGCAGTGTGATGTGGCATGGAAAGAAAAGGTCTATGCTCCTGTGAGCATGTGTGCAATGGTGAGTGCAACGAGATGAGCTTTTCTTAATGCCAGGTTTTGAAAAACCACCCCCATGTTATTATTGAGAAGCAGCATGGCTTAGTGGAAAGAGCACAGGCTTGGGAGTCAGAGGACATGGATTCTAATCCCGCTCTTCAACTTGTCTGCTGTGTGACCTTGGGCAAGCCACTTAACTTCTCTGTGCCTCAGTTACCTCATCTGTAAAATGGGGATTAAGACTGTGAGCCTCATGTGGGACAACCCGATTACTTCGTATCTACCCCAGTGCTTAGAACGGTGTGAGCCCATTGTTGGGTAGGGACCGTCTCTGGTATGTTCATTCATTCATTCAATCGTATTTATTGAGTGCGTACTGTGTGCAGAGCACTGTACTAAGCACTTGGGAAGTACAAGTTGGCAACATTTAGAGACGGTCCCTACCCACCAAGGGGCATGTTGCCAACTTGTACTTCCCAAGCACTTAATACAGTGCTCTGCACACAGTAAGCACTCAATAAATATGACTGGTATATAGTAAGCGCTTAAGAAATACCATAATTATTATCACTATTATAGGAGAAAAGTGTATCCCTGCATGCTTAATACTTTCCCAACATTTTTTAGTCCTGGGCAGACCCAGCCACTCCTAGTGAGATCTGGAGAGACATGAATTTTTCCAAGTTGAAAGGCTCTGAAGACTACCTTTAATCAATTGTATATATTGAGCGCTTACTCTGTGCAGAGCACTGTACTAAATACTTGGGAGAGTACAGTATAACAGAGTTCATAGATACATTCCCTGCCCGCAATAAGCTTACAGTCTAGAGGAGCTTTAGTACCTTTAATACTAGAAGAACACATTAAATGCCTTAAAAGAGACCCTCTAGGTTATTGACATAAACAGAGGATAAGGGCCATTCCAGATTCTATATCGGTTTGGGTTTAGGGCATTTATTTACTCATTCATTCAGTCATATTTATTGAGCACTTACTGTCAAGCACTCTACTAAGGGCTTGGGAGAGTACAATAGAACAATAAGCAGTTTTAACCTCCAGTCCTTTTGGGAACTGTGTCGGAATTTCCTGCAGTGACTTTTCCAACTCCGCCCCAGCCCCTTGTGTTCTGGAGAATTTGCTAATGGCTTCGGTTTCCGGAGTCCTGAGCAGGTTCCATGCTGGCATGGGAAAACAGAGCTGTCCCCATCCCTCCTACTTGGTGAGCCAAATCCACAGAGAGCAGTACAGTGAAAGTGTCTGCTGGTTCTGTTTTATTGTGCTCTCCCAGATGCTTGGTATGGTGTCCTGCACACAGTAAGCGCTCAACAAATGCCACTGATTTATTAATAATAATAATGATAATGGTGCAGCTTGTTAAGCACTTACTATGTTCAAGCACTCTTCTAAGAGCTAGGGTAGATACAAGATAATCAGGTTGGAAATAGTCCCTGTCCCACATGGGGCTCACAGTCTTAATCCCCATTTTACAGATGAGGAAACTGAGACCCAGAGAAGTTAAGTGACTTACCCAAGGACACACAGCAGACACACGGCAGAGCCGGGATTATAACCCACATCCTCTGACTCCCAGACTTATGCTCTTTCAACTAGGCCATGGTGATTGATTCATATTAGTGCCTGTCTCCTCCTCTAGACTATAAGTTCATTGCGGGCAGAGAACATGTCTACAAACTCTGTTGTATCACCCTCTCCCAGGCTCATCGTGCACTGCACTAAGCATTCAAAAAATACTATTGATTGATTGATTGTTTGATGTTTGATGATCCTGGGGGAGCTCAGAGCCTGGTGGAAGGGCCATCTGAGCCTGCCCAGTCAGACCCTGAGTCTCCAGCCTGGGGTGGGACGTTCTGGCGTGCTGGCCAGGATCGCTGCTCCTGAGCAGACTGAGTCAGTGCCTGCATTAGCAATGCTGTGTGACTAACAATGGCAAGTGATAATAAATAATAAATAATTATGGTATTTGTTATGTGCCAGGCACTGTTCTAAGCACTGGGGTAGATACAAGGTAATCAGGTTGTCCCACGTGGGGCTCACAGTCTTAATCCCCAGTGAAGCAACTGACGCACAGAGAAGGTAAGTGGCTTGCCCAAGGTCACAGAGCAGACAAGTGGCAGAGCCGGGATTAGAACCCATGTCCTCCGACTCCCAAGCCCGGGCTCCTGCCACTAAGCCACGCTGCTTCTCTAGGCTGCTCAGGGCTTGATTTACAATGAAACTGGTGCCAAAGATAAAGCAGCCCCATCGTTTAATGTTTGAAATTTCTAACATCTTAGAACGAGTTCAGGATCACTGCCATTGTTACGGATGACAATAGTATCATTGTATATTCAGCCATAACAAGTATCTTCAAGAAGTACAGCCAACTGGTTCAGTTTGTGGGAAGGTGGACTATTTATACCACTTAATATGTTTGTGGTTGTAAATATAACTATTATTTCTACTTTCACAACTAGAACAGCCAGCTTGCAAGAGCCAGAGCAATGGGCTGCCAAGCCAGAAGGACTGGCTTGGACTGTCAGTTCCAGAGGTGCCAAGGTAATAATAATAATAAGAATAATAATAATAGTAATAACTGTGGTATTTGTTAAGCTCTTACTATGTGCCAGGCACTGTACTAAGTGCTGGGGTAGATACAAGCAAATCGGGTTGGACACAGTCCCTGTCCCATGTGGGGCTCACAGTCTCAATTCCCATTTTAAAAATGAGCTAATTGAGGCACAGAAAAGTTAAGTAACTTGACCAAGGTCACACAGCAGACAAGTGGAGAAGCTGGATTGAACTGTCTATTTCAGTGATGCCAAGGCTATTGTCTATCTATTCCAGATGTGTTACAACTACTAACTGTTGATTCCAGAGATGCCAGGGCTTTGAACTGGCAATTTCAGAGGTGCCAGAGCTACAAACTATTGATTCCAGCATTGCTGGGGCTATGAATTTTTCATTTCAGAGACGTCAGGCCTATGAATTGTTGATTCTAGAGGTGCCAGGGGTATGAACTGTCAATTGCAGAGGTCCCAAGGCTGAGGCCTTGCATGTTCTGACCCAAATGAATCATTGAGAGTAGTGAGGAGGTAATTGGCTCAGTTGGAAGAAAACCTGGTTCAGCCTGACAGTCTTGGGAGACGATCACAGGGCTTGCTATCCCAAAACAGACAGCCAAGGTAGGTCTCTCTGCCACCATCTAAAGCCAAGAAAAAACATTAAAAATGTTCTCGGCAGCTTGGGTTATTTAACGTACCAAACCTCCAGATGGGGCCGGGAGCTGCTACTTTGGACCAACAAGCCCCCGGCCTTCGAACCACAGGGAAAAAATGTGACCTCTGCCAAAGTCACTGTGGGGATGAAATGGGAATTTTAAGAGGCCTTATTTTGGAGGAAACTGTGTAGAGGAGTGGCAGTTAAATGCTAAGTTCAGACCATGCTGTGCTGTAGCTCTACAGAAGGCTGAGAACTATATTTTTAAAATCTTAACATTTAGAGTGCTTAAAATGAGAGCTTTTCCCATTTAATTGGAGTTTTACTTCTCTCAGAGGCCTCCTAAGTGCTTTTCCGAAATCTCCGAATGAAAGGGATTTGACTGGCCCTTTCCCTCATTGGTTTGTAGGCAGGGATCGTGTCTGCCAACTCAATAAATGCTCAATAAATACTATTGATTGATTGGTTCATTCTCTTCTGTTGGGTGATGCTCCCTGGGGAAGATGGGTTTGGTTACAGTCCTTAGATTGTTGGGAGAGATTCAGGTCTTGGGGAAAGCATGGGACAGGCATTCAGAAGGACTTGGGTTCTAATCCCGGCTCTGCCACCTGTCTGCTGTGTGACCTTGGGCAGTCACTTCACTTCTGTGTGCCTCAGTTACTTCATATATAAAATGGGGATTAACACTGTGAGCCCCATAGGGGACAGGGACTGTGTCTGAGCTAATTAGACAGTGCTTAAGACAGTGTCTGGAACACAGTAAATGCTTAACTAATACCATTAAAAAAAATTGGGCCCCAAGCTCTAACCCTGACTCTGGCACTTGTGCTTGGCACATATGAAGTGCTTAACAAATATCATTATTATTATTATTATTATTCATGGGGCCTCAGTTTCCTCATTTGTAAAATGGGGATTAAATCCTACTCCCTCCTACTTAGACTGTGAGCCCCATGTGGGATAGGGACTGTGTCTAACCTATCTTGCATATACCCCAGTGCTTAGTACAGTGGTTAGTGCATAGTAAGCGCTCAACACCATAATTACAATAGGATTCCGGGGCCAAGAGTGTTACCTCCAGACACGAAGGACAACTAGACCATCAATCTCCTTTTACTCTCTCATCTACTGCTATATTATGGAGCAGCACACTGTGGCCCATCTAAACTCCTGAGAGGATCCTAACAGACTAGTGGGAAATGACCAGCATGGATCAACGTCAATAAATTCAGCAAGGCTTCCCATTTTTCCCATGCACTGGGTTTGTCAGCATATTGTCTGACATCTAATGGTAGTAGAAGAGAATTACTAAATGATCCTGATGAGCAGATGATAAATTACAAAAATCAATAAATCTGCATTTTCAAAGTCACAGGCCCTGCGGTATCTATATTGCGAGCCAGTCCCCAAAGTACTGAGGGAAAGTTTCTTTATCATGGAGCTGATTTTTAAAATGACTGTTTTTTACACGGTTTCCCATTTCTTCATAAGAAAGGAACATGGAAATGTGCTAATTCAGATTCTGTGGTTTTAAAATTGGAAACATTTTTTAAATCCCTTAAATAGGGAAATACATAAGCCAGGCTAGCGCTTATCAATTGCTTTAATGAAGCCCCTCTACTTAAACAAGTGCTCTCACCTTAGTATTTTATAACCCTTCTGTCATAACCCCTCAAGTAGAACGTCTATTTCCAGCAGCCATTTATGGAAAATACTGTAATTCAACTGAGCTGTCTCGTTCTAACTCGTATGGCCACTAAATCTTAGGAGCATAGGTGGAAATTGTCCAGGGTTAGTTGTTCCTGTCTATATACTTTCCTGCATGTCTCAGTATTCAATTAACCGTAGTTTAAATTAATCAGGACATCCAGGAAATGAAGTCTGGTAAGACTCGGAGTAACTGAAAATGTGATTGGGCTAGACGTGGAATTCAGCTATTCAGGGAAATTCTCCAATTGCGATAATTCCCCTGTCCTGATTACAATTATTCCATCCACGAAGCTCAGAGGCATTTGAATCTGCCCTGAACTGACTATTGTGCAGACGGATTTAGCTTTGGGATACTAACAAACAGAAGTAGCAGTGTGGTCTAGTGGAAAGGGCATGAACCTGGGAGTCAGATGATCTGGGTTTTAATTCTGGCTCCACCACTAGTCCGCTGTGTGGCCTTGGGCAAGTCAATTAGCCGCTCCGTGCCTCAGTTTCCTCATCTGTAAAATGGAAATTAAATCCTACTTCTTCCTACTTAGAGTCTGAGCACCATGTAGGGCAGGGACTATGTCCAAACTGATAATCTATCACAGTGCTTAGTACAGTGCTTGGCACATATTAAGAGCTTAACATAATAATTATTATGAATGAATAGAGATACAACATGGGTCATGCTCAGACAGCTTAGCGTTTTTCATTCTTCAAGTGAAATGATTCCAGGACTGAATTCACAGACCCAATTCTTCTGGGCCATCCAAGTCCCAGCATTTGGGTTCCTCCACGAGGGGCTATTATCATCATCCCGCTAATTTAGTCTAGATAATGGAGTTCGAATTTCTACTGGTTATGAGAGTGGAAACAGAATTTTTGCTCTTTAGTCTTTTCTCTGGGAGACAAAAGGAGCCTTTGCCTATCCCTAGGCCCTGGTGATAGGGGCCCAACACCGTAACAGGTGTAGAAAAGGCTCTGGAATGGTGCCAGTGTTCTTCTTCCTCCCTCTGGGTCAGCCAGAGGGTGTGAGCATGTCCCCGGAGCCATTCTGAGACCTCCTCCGGCCTCCTGAAATGAGGGTTCCAAGCCAGGCGCTGCCAGAAGCAGAGGAGAATTCACAGAGGGGCTGGGAATCAATCGATCAAAAGATCGTATTTACTGAGCGATTACTGGGTGCAGAGCAGTCTACTAAGTGCTGGAGAGAGTACAAAATAACAGGGTTGGTAGATATGTTCCCTACCCACATTGAGCTTGAAGGGCCAGGAACTGTGTCTAATTCTCACCTATGTATTCTGCCCCAGTGCTTACTACAGTGTCCTGTGCATAATTAACATTTAATAATTACTATCACTACTACTAGGTGCCCAGCAAGCCTGCAGAGGTGGGATAGACCTCACTGATTTAGGAAATTCCCACTAGACTGTTAGTTCCTGGTGAGCAGGGAACATGTCTGGTACATTGTATTCTCCCAAGCACTAAGTACAGTGCCTCGCACACCGTAAGCGCTCAGTAAATACAGTTCATTGATTGACTGAATTCCGCTATAACCAGTGCTTTTGAAGAATTCACAGTGAAGCTTTCCTCCCCCAGATTAATTCAAATCATTTCCCCCATGCTCTGCTTGTCCATAGCAGTGGGGCACTTTAGCCTTGTGTTGGCGCTCAACTGTAACGGGAACAATAGGCCACTAATTGGTTAATTTATAGCAGTAAATTTAATAAGTAGGCCATTAATTATATTTCAACGGGAACACTGCTGACGTGCTGAGAAATGCTGCCTAGTTCTGCCTTTATTCACACTGTCCACTACAGAAGGCCCATTTCCTTCTGGCCTAGTTGAGCATTAAATTCAAGGACTCTCAGAGCAGCATGGTTTCATATGCAAAGCGAGAGAATTTCAGTCCCCTTCGTTCGAGTTCCCCCTTCAGGATTCCAGTTGTGTTGGGAACTGTTGGGGCTTTCATCTCTTCACTGAGGGACTTTTGGCACTTGGAGAAAAGGTGAAGCAACAGACCTCGGAAAGTACTTGTAGGTCCTTGAGATGAAGAATCTGTGTGTGTGTGTCTGTGTGTGTATGTTGCATGTGTATTGGTGATTGTGTGGCCATGCACGCATGCGTATGTGATTGTGTGTGTATGCACATAAGCATGGTCAATCAATCAATATATTTATTGAGTGATTACTGTGTGCAGAGCAGTGTATTAAGGACTGGGAGAATACACTATAAAAGACTTCACAGACACTTTCCCTGCCCAAATCGAGCTTACAGTCCAGAGGGGGAGGCAGACATTAATATAAATAAATTATGGATATGGCTATAAGTGCCGTGGGGCTGTGGGGCAGCAAATGAAGGGAGCAAATCCAAGTGCAATGGTGACACATTGGGAGAAGAGGAAATGAGGGCTTAGTCAGGAAAGGCCTTTGGAGGAGATGTGCCTTAGTAAGGCTTTGAAGGTGGGGAGTGTAATTGTTGGATATGAAGAGTGCGTGCGTGTGTGTTTGTCAGGGGGTAGCAGATGGCCTTTTGTGTCTGAGAACAATGAAGAGATGAGCGTAGGTGAGTTTCACCCTTGTCAACTTAGGGCAGGGAAATCCAACACAATATGTCCCTGGCCCAGCACACAGAAGCTCAGAGGAGATAGCTGTGGGTCACAGAGGAAGCGTGCCTGAAACCTCCAGAAGCAGGAGGAGTTTGGTCCTCATTAAGAAGTTGTTGACTCAATCATCTCCAGGAGAGATTGCAGGAAGGTTGAGTGGTGCCCACAGGGCCTGGTCCCCAGAGGAAGCCCCAGGACTGTCCACAATGGCCAGAGACATGACTTGTGAATGATGCCAGGGAAGGGGTCTGACCACTGGGGTCCAGCTGGGTAAGACAAAGGACCCCAGACTAGCCACTGAGCATGATCCAGGAGATGTTGGGGATTGTGGCCACACAGGAGTGAGACTGCTGGAGCCTCATCATCTCTGAAACCTGTAACTTTCCCAACTAAGGCCCAACTGGAGAGCGAATCAAGTTCCCTGCAACTCTTCTGGGACTATTGCCTCCCTGAACTCGGGAATTGGACTTTGAATCAGACTGGACTGCTCAGCTCAAACCTTTTCAAATGATCTCCATTTCCATCTGGGCAGCCTCCTCCTCCCCCTCCTCCTCATAATATCATCATCAATCGTATTTATTGAGCGCTTACTATGTGCAGAGCACTGTACTAAGCGCTTGGGAAGTACAAATTGGCAACATATAGAGACAGTCCCTACCCAACAGTGGGCTCACAGTCTAAAAGGGGGAGACAGAGAACAAAACCAAACATACTAACAAAATAAAATAAATAGAATAGATATGTACCAATAAAATAAATAAATAAATAAATAAATAAATAAATAAATAAATAAATAGAGTAATAAATATGTACAAACATATATACATATATACAGGTGCTGTGGGGAAGGGAAGGAGGCAAGACGGGGGGGTGGAGAGGGGGACGAGGGGGAGAGGAATAATAATAATAATCATAATAATAATCACGATGTTATTTGTTAAGCACTTACTATGTGCCAAGCCCTGCAGTAGACTTAAGACAATTAGTTCCGACACATCCTCAGTCTAAAAGGGAGGGAGAACAGGTATTTTATCTGCATTCTTCAGTAGAGGAAACTGAAGCACAGAGAAGTTAAATGACCTGCCTGAGGTCACACAGCAGACAAGCATCAGAGTCTGGATTAGAATCCAGGTCTCTTGCTCCTCAGGGTTGCGTTCCTTCTAATAGGCCACTCTGCTCCAACTCTGCACTTGGTTATGTGACCCATAATAATAATAGTAATAATAACAACTATTATGGCATTTGTTAAGCACTTACTATGTGCCAGGCACTGTACTAAGTGCTGGGGTGGTTATAAGTAAATCGGGTTGGACACAGTCTCTGTCCCATGTGGGGCTCAGAGTCTCAATCCCCATTTTACAGATGAGGGAACTGAGGCCCAGAGAAGTGAAGTGACTTGCTCAAGGTCACACAGCAGACAAGTGGCAGAGCCGGAATTAAAACTCATGACTTTCTGACTCCCGGCCTGTGCTCATTCCACTACACCGTGCTGCTTCCCAGATAATAGGGTTTAATAAGCACTTTAATACTCACCTCAGCCACAGACTACTTATGTGCATAACCTTATATTCTATTATTCCCCTACCAGTAATTTATTTTAATATCTCTCTCCCCCCTATAGACTGTAAACTCTTGTGGACAGAGACTGAGTCTACCAACTCTGCTGTATTGTACTTTCTCAAGTGCTTAGCAGAGTGCGCTGCAGCCCCACAGCTCTCTTGTTCAGCTCTATAAATTATATATTATATATTATATATTTATATTAATGTCTGTCTCCCCCTCTAGACTTTAAGCTCGCTTTGGGCAGGGAACATGCCTGTCAACTCTGGTGTACTGTACTCTCTGAAGTGCTCTGCGCACAATGTGCTCAATAAATACCATTGATAGACTGATTGATCAGAGTAGAGACCCAAGCTGAGACACTACCTACTATAAAAATACTGCCCAGCCCAAAGGCTGTTAAGGTAAGGCAGCTTCCTGTGAAAATTCCCCTGCCCCTGGGTCTCTAAGGGCCATGTCAATAGCACTGCCTTTGAAGGGTAGATAGGGAAGGAATGATCGGTCTTGATTACTGTAACAGCCTCCTTGCTGACCTCTCTGCCTCATTCATTCATTCATTCAATCGTATTTATTGAGCGCTTACCGTGTGCAGAGCACTGTACTAAGCGCTTGGGAAGTACAAGTTGGCCTCCTGCCTCTTCCCACTCCAGTCCACACTTCTCTGCCGCCTAGACCACTATTCCACAAAAAAGTTCAGTGTTTCCCCACTCCTCAAGAACCTCCAATGGTTGCCCATTCACCTCCGCATCAAACAGAAACTCCTTACCATCGACTTTCAAGCACTCAGTCACCTTGCCCCCTCCTACCTCAACTGGATGCTCTCTTACTACAACCCAGCTGCACGCTTAGCTCCTCTAATGCCAGCCTACTCACTGTACCTCAATCTCCTCTATCTCATCTCTGATCTCTTGTCTTTGTCCTGTCTCTGGCTTGGAACACCCGCCCTCTTCATATTTCCATGTCTTAGAGAAACAGCGTGACTCGGTGGAAAAGAGCCCGGGCTTTGGAGGCAGAGGTCATGGGTTCAAATCCCGACTCTGCCAATTGTCAGCTGTGTGACTTTGGGCAAGTCACTTCACTTCTCTGGGCCTCAGTTACCTCATCTGTAAAATGGGGATTAAGACTGTGAGCGCCCCGTGGGACAACCTCATCACCTTGTAACCTTCCCAGTGCTTAGAACAGTGCTTGGCACATAGTAAGCACTTAATAAATACCATCATTATTATTATTCTCTGACAATTACTCTCCCTACCTTCAAAGCTTTCCTGAAGGCACATTTTCAAGAGGCCTTCTCTGACTAATCCCTCATTTCCTTTTCTCCTACTACTTTCTGCATCACCCTGATTTGTTCCCTTTATTTATCCCCTGTCCCTCAGTCCCCCAGCACTTCTGGACATGACCATAATATATATATTAATATCTGCCTCCCCTTCTAGACTACAAGCTCACTGTGGGCAGGGAATGTGTCTGCTGTAATGCTCTAGTGTACTCTCCCAAGCTGTTAGTACAGTGCTCTGCACATAGCACTCAATAAATATGATTGATTGATTGACTGATGAATTGATCTCTTCCATGGGGAAGCCGTGAAGACTCGGGAAGGTGGATGTGGCACCCTCATGACCCCGCCCTATTTAAATCCTCTCCAGCATCCCTAGGGCATTGTCCAAGTCAGCTGGGAGTTAACTCATCTGCCAGCTCTGTTCTACAATTTTGCAACAGCAAACTGTTGTTCACATCACTGTTCCTCTCGTACTGTTATTTGGGGAGGTCACAGCTCATTTTCTTAGCTAAGATCATTTGGCTTCCAGTTCCTCAAACTACTTAGTATATGTTATTGAGTTCCGTGGAGCAGCTGGGCAGAAAGCATGTTTTTGGGCCACATATAATTTATTGCTCAGAAGTACCATTATTCATCATTATGTTCATTAGAGTACAAAGGATTTATCTGCTTTTGACATCTTGCCCTTTAGAGCAACCCAATTTGTGACTGGATGTGGAAGGTTAAGGAGAAACACAGCCCCATTTCAGTAATGATGGAGCTATGGAAGCTAATGGCCACATCAGCCATTCGAGAAAACTAAGAATAACTTGAATGCCACTTTTTTTTATACTTTCAGGGAAATTCTCTCAGGCGAGCAAAATGGAAACTTGCTCTCTGCCACTGGGGGGGCCAGCACTAGCCCCTTCTGCTGTCCTGCTGGCCAAGCCAAAGGAAATTTGGCTTCCTCTCCTGGGTGGAAGCCACCTCGGCTTGTTTTTTTTTTTTTTGATGGCATTTATTAAGCACTTACTATGTGCAAAGCACTGTTCTAATCGCTGGGGAGGTTACAAGGTGATCAGGTTGTCCCACGGGGGACTCACTTTCTTCATTCCCATTTTACAGATGAGGTAACTGAGGCCCAGAGAAGTTAAGTGACTTGCCCAAAGTCACACAGCTGACAGTTGGCGGAGCCGGGATTTGAACCATGACTTCTGACTCCAAAGCCTGGGCTCTTTCCACTAAACCACGCTGCTTCTACAAGTTTTTGCCTGCTCTAATAGTAATAATCGTGGCATATGTTAAGCACTTTCAGTGTGCTAAGCTAATAATAATAATTGTGGCATATGTTAAGCACTTTCAATGTGCTAAGCACTGGGGTAGGTACAAGACACAAGATAATCAGATCAGACACAGGCTAACGGTCTAAGGGACAGAGACAGCTTGAGGGTATTTAATCTATTTAATTTACAGATGAGGAAAATGACACACAAAGCAGTTAATTGACTTGTTCAAGGTCACACAATAATAATAATAATAATAATAATAATAATAATGGTATTTGTTAAGCGCTTACTATGTGCAAAGCACTGTTCTAAGCGCTGGGGGCGGGAATACAAGGTGATCAGGTTGTCCCACGGTGGGCTCACAGTCAATCTCCATTTTACAGATTAGGTAACTGAGGCCCAGAGAAGTGAAGTGACTTGCCCAAAGTCACACAGCTGACAATTGGCGGAGCTGGGATTTGAACCCACGACCACTGACTCCAAAGCCTGGGCTCTTTCCACTGAGCCATGCTGCAAACGAGTGAGCTCTCCTTTGGCCCATGTGATTGGGTGGTGGCTGAATATATCAATCAGTCAGTCAATCAGTGGTATCTGTTGAGCGCTTACTATGTGCAGAGCACTATACTAAGTACTTGGGAGAGTACAAAAACGTTCCCTGCCCACAACAAGTTTACAGTCAAGTGGGATATCTGTCCCACCCTCCCATATCCCACTTCAGGATCTGGGTGCCTGGCTAGAGCCCCAAAGACATGGCCCCAGTGTCATTGAGTGATTGATTGATTGATTGATTGATTGAACATACCTACACACATATGTGTCTCTAAGTGGAAACCTTAGGAGGCCTTAGGAGACCTTCCCAGACTGAGCCCCTTCCTTCCTCTCCCCCTTGTCCCCCTCTCCATCCCCCGCATCTTACCTCCTTCCCTTCCACACAGCACCTGTATATATGTATATATGTTTGTACATATTTATTACTCTATTTATTTATTTATTTATTTTGCTTGTACATATCTATTCTATTTATTTTATTTTGTTAGTATGTTTGGTTTGGTTCTCTGTCTCCCCCTTTTAGACTGTGAGCCCACTGTTGGGTAGGGACTGTCCCTATATGTTGCCAACTTGTACTTCCCAAGCGCTTAGTATAGTGCTCTGCACACAGTAAGCGCTCAATAAATACAATTCATGATGATGAAACACTGCCCCTTTAAGCCCCCAGAGGCTTCTGGACCCTTCTCTGCCCAATATAAGGCTCCTGAGCCAAGATGGCCACAGTTTACAAGTGGAAAGAAGCCAGGCTGTGGTGAGTAGGGAGCTCTGGCTATTTCAGCTAACCCCCTCTTTTTTTAGGGTGGGTCTGGGACTGGGGTTGCTGGGATTGTTGATGCCTATTGCATTGGTGATGATGATGATGATGTCGGGGAGGGGGGGGATGCAGGGTTATCAATGTTGGCCTGGTTCAGTGGAAAGGGAGTTGGAGAGGTTGTTGATTCCATGGTTTCAGAAATGACTTAAATGTACATGCGTTGAATTGTGGTGGTTGAGGGGTGAAGGTTGGGAGGGCAAGGGAACGGTGCTGGGGTGCTTGATACTCATGTGCTGTGACAACCGTAATGATGTGTGTATATTTTGTATATAATATGTATTGTATATAATGCTTGATTGGGGGGCACTAGGGAAAGTGGGAAGGGGTCTGTGATTGTGTTTCCGATATTGCTGCTGGGCTGGGGATTTGGGAAGGGTGTGTGGGAGGAGGGAGTGGAGACTGAGAACTGCCTTCGTTCAGGCTGGGGGTGGAGAGCACGAGCAGACGAGGAAGGGGTTGGGGAAAGGCTTTGAGATCAGATGGCCTTGGTCTTGGGGAAGGCCGGGTTTGGTTTGAGGGTGACTGCTGGACCTGGGGTTGAGGGTTCTGGAGGGCTGGGACAGATGACTCCTTGCTGACGATGCATGGGACATGTGGGGTGTATATGAGGTGGTGCATATTCTGTGTGTCTGCCCATCTCTTTGTGTCTCCTGCTTCCTCCAGTTCAAATTCTGATGGTTTTGACATCTGTCTACATGTTTTGTTTTGTAGTCTGTCTCCCTCTTCTAGACTGTGAGCCCGTTGTTGGGTAGGGACCGTCTCTATATGTTGCCGACTTGTACTTCCCAAGTGCTTAGTACAGTGCTCTGCACACAGTAAGTGCTCAATAAATATGATTGAATGAATGAATGAGCCAGGACAGTATTCTCTCCACCTCGCCACCTTTAGTGCCCAGTGCATAATGGTCATGGTTGGGGAGGGGCTGGCCTAGCTGTCTCAGTGCTCAGCCCACTGCTGGGAATTGGGCAAGGATAATAATAATAATGGTATTTGTTAAGCACTTACTATGTGTCAAGCACTGTTCTAAGCACTGGGGGAGATACTAGGTTATCAGGTTGCCCCACGTGGGGCTCACAGTCTCAATCCCCATTTTACAGAGGAGGTAACTGAGTCCCAGAGAAGTGAAGTGACTTGCCCAAAGTCACCCAGCTGCCAAGTGGCCGAGCCAGGATTTGAACCCGTGACCTCTGACTCCCAACCCCGGGCTCTTTCCACTGAGTCACGCTGCTTCTCTACCGTTGCTTGACTGATGGACTGATACTCCTTTGCATATGAACAAGCACACACATACACCCTTGCACGTATACACACACGACACAAATACACACACAAACACTCAAAGCCGACAACTGCCTGCTACTCCTTTGCAGAGCAGCCAGGCTGGGAGCTAATTGGAAGCTGAGTGCAGCCAACGAGGCACTTCTCAAATGAAGAAGCAAATAAAACTTTCTTCACCCCAGAACACTGCAGCTCGTTGACACCTCTACAGCCTAGCTTCCTGCATTTACAAGCAGGTTCCCCCTCGCACCCTCCCCCATCCCCCCAAGGAATAATATTCATTAAAAACAAGTACCTTGTGCAGTGCCATCCACCCGGTGGGTGCTTAGTAAATATTGATTGGCAACGATGATGAAAACAACTTCCCAACACTTTCCCTTCAAGGGGGCAATCCAGTCCTTGGCAAAACGCACAGGCCGCCAAGGTTCTGTCACCGCAGGGGAGTAGAATTTGACAAGACTGTGAGCCCGTTGTTGAGTAGGGACCCTCTCTATATGTTGCCAATTTGTACTTCCCAAGCGCTTAGTACAGTGTTCTGCACACAGTAAGCGCTTAATAAATGTTTTGGGGGTTGGGGGGGCAAGGGGAACCGCCTCTTCTTTGGAAGCAGGGAAGCAGAGTAGCCTAGTGGATAGAACACAGCCTGGAAGTCAGAATCACCTGCGTCCTAATCCCGGCCTCTTTTCTCCTGTGTGACCTTGGGCAAGTCACTGAACTTCTCTGAGCCTCAGTTCCCTCATCTGTAAAATGGGGATTAAGACTGTGAGCCCCAAGTGGGACATGGGCTGTATCCAACCTGGTTATCTTGCTTCTACCCCAGCTTTTAGTACAGTGCCTGGCACGTAGTAAGTGCTTAACAAATACCCTAAAACAACGGATGCAATTAAGGAAGCCAACAGAGTGAAAACGGGTAAGGATGAGTATATCAACGAAGCTCCAAGGTTAAAGCAAGTAAGCCCAGATCACATGTCTACCCACTGGTTCTGTGTCCAGTCTAATCTAGAAAGAGCTGCCTAGATTTTAGAAACAAGCATTTGTAATGGCAGGGACATTAACCTGTAAAATTTTCCTTTACTAAGACCCCTAATTGAACAAATTATTTACAATAATAATAGTTGTGGTATTTATTAGGTGCTTAGTACAGTGCCTGGAACACTGTAAGCACTTAAATACCATAAAAAGTGCTTACAATAAAGGCAGATTAGACAAAGTCTCTGTCCCACATGGGACTCACAGTCTAAAAGGGGCAAGGGAGAATAGGTAGTTTATTTCAATTTTATAGATGAGGAAACTGAGGCCCAGTGAAGTGATTTTCCCAAGGTCACATAGCCAGCAAATGGTGGAGCCAGGATCAGAAACACTCATGCACTAACCACTAGGCTATGCTGCTTCTTGTGGCCTGTCCCATATAAACAATTTTACCCACCACTGTCTGGGAAATTGACTCTTTAACAGTTTTCTAGGATTATAAATTCCTTGAGGGCAGGAACCATAGTCGCTTGTTCTGATGAAGTCTCTCAAGTGCTTGATGATGGAGTCTCCAATCAAGAAAAAAAGGTGAGGCTCAGTCCTTTGATGTCACAACCAAGAAGCTGCCCAAAGGAATTGATTACAGGGATAGTGATTTGTGCAGGGTGCATGCTGTCTCATCCCTGCCAATCTTGTTCCAGCTGAGGCACCAAGTATTGAGAGCTAATAATAATAATAATGGTACTTGTTAAGTGTTTATTAAGTGCCAAGCACTGTTCTAAGCACTGGGGTAGATACAAGTTAATCAGGTTGGACATAGTTTCTGTCCCACAGAACTCTTAATCCCCATTTTACAGATGAGGTAACTGAGGCCCAGAGAGTAAAGTGACTTGCCCAAGGTCAAACAGCAGACGTGGTGGAGTGGGATTAGAACCCAGGTCCTTCTGACTCCCAAGCACACATTCCATCCACTAACTAACGCTGTTTCTCAAGTAAACAGGCAGGGTTGCAGCACACCACGGAGTCTACACAAATTATATTTATTTTAATAGGTAGAAAATAACCTCAGCCCTCTGCCGATACCACACCATAGTGCCCTGACCAATAGGCAGTTGGTAGCCACAGCGGTCTTCACATTTGTACTTCCCAAGCGCTTAGTACAGTGCTCTGCACATAGTAAGAGCTCAATAAATACGATTGATGATGATGATGATGATGATGATCCCTTGTTAGCCAGTCAGTTTTCAGGATTCGGTCAGTCAGTTGCATTTACTGAGCACTTACAAAGTGCAGAGCACTGTTCTAAGTGGTTGGAGAGCATAATATAACAGACACAATCCCTGCCAGTAGAGCGGACTCCTAGGCCTGTCCACCTGGCAAAACCCTAGGTGGTTCTTTGGTCAGAAACTTTTCATTGTTCATCATCATCAATCGTATTTATTGAGCGCTTACTGTGTGCAGAGCACTGTACTAAGCGCTTGGGAAGTCCAAGTTGGCAACATATAGAGACAGTCCCTACCCAACAGTGGGCTCACATTTCATAACCCCAACAGTCATTTCTTGCAAAGCCAACCCCTTTCTACTGGACCACCAATCTGGAAGTACAACGCTCGGTGCTCAGTAGGTGTCCAATAAATAAGACTGGGTAATTTATTGATCACTGATCTACAAATTTCAATCGTCAGTAATCCAAGAGATTTTCGGAAGAGCCAACCGCCGTAGATGAGATGGGCATATAGGAATTTTGAATAATCAACTGGCCCAAATTTCACTCTGTCTCCCAAGCGCACCATTAATCTTGCTGTTGGAGTGAATTGTTCTCCACTTTGAACCTAACCCCGCACAAACACTCACACAAACAACCTCAAGAGCTCAGTGCAGAAAGAAAGGCTGACACAACCAAGACAAACTACAGGCCACACTTGATTATTGAGAATATAATGGCCAATTTATTGATAAACCAAGCCGTCCCTTTCCCTTCCCCTTTTCTTGTGTGGCCCACTGCTTGGGCTTTTAATTGCTGATCTGCCCCTCTGCCAGAGACCAGGAGGCAAAAACATGGCCAAAGTCCAATCAGTTGAATGTTTTTTGGGGGAAGATCTTGAAATGGAGGGCAGAAATGAGGTTTGGGAATTAGCTGAAGATTTTGCCATCAACCATCTCTCTTTCCCTCATTAGAACTGCACTTTCAGAGTGATGTTCTTCCCACCTGTATCATTTTCCTTCGGCCATGTCAAGAAATAGGGTTATTCCTCCAGAATCTCTAGACTGTAAGCTCACTGTGGGCAGGGATATAATTCTGTTATATTGTACTCTCCCGAGCATTTAGTACAGTGCTCTGCACATAGTGAGCACTCAATAAATATGATTGGGTTATTACTGGCACGCCTCCATCCTCTTAGGAGGCTCCCAAGTTCCCCCTCTTAGGTTTGCTACCCTCTGCTCCCAGTGCCATTGTGAAATGCTGGACAGCTTAAAATCTCCAGGAAACCTGCCACAGAGACAATATTATTCTGCACAAGAGAACCTAGGCTACCCAGCAGGTCATCTCCGGTCTTCAATTTCTCCTGTTCTCTTCTGCACACAGCAGGAAACCCATTTTCAAACAAGGCCATTTTCATTATGTGTCTAGTAGCGACTGTGTTCCTGCATTAAGATAAACAGCAATAATAAAAATGTTTGCTCATACGATAATAGCAACCTTCTGAAATTACAGGGATTGTGGTGCCCAATGGCACAATGGAAAATGGGGTTTTTAACTCAGAAGATACGGGATTCAATATTTTTCTCCTGCCTAGGATTATAGAGCAATTGGAACCATGTTTCTGAAAGAACAATTCAGTACATTAGCTCTCAAATATAAAAAAATACACTTTCAGCATTGAAATGGCTCACTTAAAGTAGCACTTCAGCAAAACGTTGTCCACCCTGACCTGATAATTATGTCACATCTAGTGGAGACTAATTTCCATAGTGTATTGTTTTCTCATGTAATTGAGGCTATTAAGATGAATTCAGAGGCTGTAGTACACCTATGGCCCTTAACAGACTATAGTTTATATTAAATCAATTAAATAAACATGCAGAGAAGTTATTGCTGGAGTTGAGGCCTGGTTTCACAACCCCAGGAGGCGGGCCTGCTCAAACAATGAGCCCTCCACTGATTTCTGTCATCCCAAACTTTCCCTCTTTGAATATTCTAGTGGCAAAACATTCCAGCTCCTGCCCCTTCCTTCCCACACCCGTAGACTCTCCCTTGATTTAAGGACTTTGATTAAGAGAAGCCTCCCGGTCTAGTGGAAAAACCCAGGTCTGAGTGTTAGAGCATGGCTCAGTGGAAAGAGCCCGGGCTTGGGAGTCAGAGGTCATGGGTTCAAATCCCAGCTCCGCCACTTGTCAGCTGTGTGACTTTGGGCAAGTCACTTAACTTCTCTGTGCCTCAGTTACCTCATCTGGAAAATGGGGATTAAGACTGTGAGCCCCCCGAGGGACAACCTGATCACCTTGTAACCTCCCCAGTGTTTAGAACAGTGCTTTGCACATAGTAAGCGCTTAATAAATGCCATTATTATTATTATTATTATTATTAAGGTACAGTGAGAAGGTTAGCATTAGAAGAGCCAAGTGTGAGAGTTGGGTTGTAATAGGGGAGGCCAGAGGCCCCAGATTGGGTCTCCCCATTCCTGGTTCTGGGCTGGCGCCTTTGTGGCGCAGAGAACATCGGAAGGAAGGGCTGGGGACGGGGCAGGAAATGGTTGCTGGTTAGACAGGGATGTTGGGAATGAGGGGATTTAACCAGAAACTGAAGCAGATCTGAGCAAGGTAGAGCACAGCTGGACTTTTTTTTTTTAATGCTCAGTTCAACGTTTTAGCAATTCTAGATTCGTCTCTGAAAACTATCTGGTCTGGGACTATTACCCCCTTCAGGGGACTTCATCAAGCTCCTTGACTGAAACAAGCCAGAAGGGAGTCCATGGTTGCTAAGCGGATTAGGAAACAGCTCTCAGTCTTGGGCTTAAACTATGAATCTCATTAATTTTCTTAGGTCTCCAGGCCCATCGATCAATAAGATAATAATTATAATAACAGTAATAATAACAATAATAATACTAATAAGTATTTACTAAGTGCCAAACACTGTACTAAGTGCTGGAGTAGATTCAAGATAATCAGATCAGACATAGTCCCTGTCCCACATGAGGTTTCTAGTCTAAATTGGAGGGAGAGCAAGCACTGAATGCCCATTTTACAGATGAGGAAACTGAGGCACAGAGATTACAGAAGTCAGGAGGTGGATTTCAGATCCTGTCTGTCTGAGAAAATTAAATATTAGTCATTCCGAAGTGAAAGGGGCCAATGTCAGGTTCAATAGCTTCTAAATTTGCAGAATTCATAACAACAAAAATATAGTATTCTTTAGGTGCTCCTTATTTGCTAGGAATTGGAGGTATGCAAGATTATCAGAATGGACACCACCCCCCTGAGCCTGAGAATGTTCTTGCTGAAATCTACTTTCCATAATGCAGAGGTGGATGAGACAGACAAGACCCTGACAACAATAATAATAATAATAATGGCATTTATTAAGTGCTTACTATGTGCAAACCACTGTTATAAGCACTGGGAAGGTTACAAGGTGATCAGGTTGTCCCACGGGGGGCTCACAGTCTTAATCCCCATTTTACAGATGAGGCCCAGAGAAGTTAAGTGACTTGCCCAAAGTCACACACCTGACAATTGGCAGAGCCGGGATTTGAGCCCATGACCTCTGACTCCAAAGCCTGAGCTCTTTCCACTGAGCCACGCTGCTGATGTTACATGAAAGGAAGGATAGAGTATGGGCTCAGGAGTCAGAGGAGCTGGGTTCTAATCTTGACTCCATCACTTGTCTGCTGTGTGGCCTTGGGCAAGTCCCCTCTCTGTGCCTCAGTTGCCTCATATGCAAAATGGGGATTAAGACTGTGAGCCCCGTGTCATGGACTGTGTCCAACCTGAGTATCTTGTATCTACCCCAGTGCTTAGTACAGTGCCTGACATCTAGTAAGTGCTTAACAAATACCAAAAAAAAGAGAGAACCTATCATAAACTAGACATGGCCCACTGTGCAGTTTTACTCTATGTATGTTCCTGCAAAATAATTAGGAGATCAAGTACAAGGATATTCAGAACCCTTTAATGCACTTAAAATCACTGTCATGAAGCAAAGGATAGCAAATTTGCATGTGAAAGGACTGTGAACAGCATCTATAAAGAATTGTGAAATTACTCCAGTATTTATTATTATAACTTGGTGTCTTGCTAGTCTCATTTCAAAATGAACCATAAGAATAGATTAAATTAGAGCCATTTTCCTTTCTTGTTAACATCTTTGTCACAAGAGCAAGCTGTCAGAATTTTAGTATCTAAAATAGTCTGTGAATTAGACTGGCGATAATCGGCCATTTCCATATTCTGTGCTTTGACTGGCTAATCTTGCCCAGTTCTCGCTTCCTGGCAACTAGGCAGGCAGGACCCAGGGAAATCATCATCTCCAGAGTTCCTAATCTGGATGCAGGTGCCCAGATAAGGGGAGGAAAAACTTCATAAAATGGATTTTAATCAGGAGGATGATGTGTACGTCATCAAGCAGAGATGTTGGAACATGAAATAATACCCACAAAGAAATGTTTTGTATCCTGCAGAATAATATTCCCTTTCTCACAGGGGTTGAATCGAGATCAGGCCATTCTCGGAGAAACAGTCTTCCCACGTGGTTCTTTGGGGTCACGATGCTATGTTCACTGGGTAGTCCTGGCAGGGATGGGTCCTTGAATTCATTAATTCAATCATATTTATTGAGCGCTTACTGTATGCAGAGCACTGTACTAAGCACTTGGGAAGTACAAGTTGGCAACATATAGGGACGGTCCCTACCCAGCAGCGGGCTCACAGTCTAGAAGGGGGAGACAGTCAGCCAGGCTTACTGTAAAGAGCGCAGGACTGGGTGTCAGGAGACCTAAACGTTTTGGGTTTTTTTAAACGGCATTTATTAAGGACTTATGTGCCAGGCACTGTACTACACACTGGGATAGATACAAGCTAATCAGGTTGGACACAGTCATCATCATCATCATCAATCGTATTTATTGAGCGCTTACTGTGTGCAGAGCACTGTACTAAGTGCTTGGGAAGTACAAGTTGGCAACATATAGAGACAGTCCCTACCCAACAGTGGGCTCACAGTCTAAAAGGGGGAGACAGAACAAAACCAAACATACTAACAAAATAAAATAAATAGAAATAAATAGAATCAATCAATCGTATTTATTGAGCGCTTACTGTGTGCAGAGCACTGGACTAAGCGCTTGCAAATAGCACGGAGGTCTTACCGGCCTGTTGTCATCCTTGGACCACGTCCCACCTGGGGCTCACAGTCTTAATCCCTATTTTACAGGTGAGAAGTTAAGTGACTTGCCCAAGGTGACAGAGCAGACTGAAGGCAGAGTGGGAATTAGAACTCAGGTCCTCTCACTCCCAGGCCTGTGCTCTTTCCAACTAGGCCTCGCTGCTTCTCAATCGGGTTCTCCATCTCAAACAGGAATCGGTTCTAATCCCGATTCCACCACTTCCCTGCTGGGTGACCTTGGGCCAGTCTTAATTTCTCTGGCTCTCTGTTTCTTCATCTGAAAATGGGGATTAAATACATGTTCTTCCTTCAATGTAGACTTTGAATCCCACATGGGACAGGGATTGTGTCCGGTCTGATTGCATTTACTATAGTCCTCATCACCTAGTTAGTATTTAACAAATACCACAATTATTACTACTATTACGCCCCAGTCAGTGGAACTGGAATTAAGGTTCTTACTTCCTTGTCCTGATTCAATTTCCATTCCGCCCAGAACGCCTGGACCATGGGTGACTCAGTTTCCTCATCTGATTGCTGATGCCAATGGGTCTTGGTTCTTGAGGACCCGGTGTAAGGGACATTTTCAAAGACTGTGCTAGCATTCAAACTCTGTATTGCTGATGTAGGTCTCTAGCTGTGGGCAGCGTTTGCCCAATGCCGGCAGGCTTTTTCAGGCTAATTGTGGGTCTATTTTGAGAAGCAGCTCATAATCAACATCGTGTATTTTCAGAAGTGTATGCTTCCAGCAAACAGGCTTCGGCACATAGGGCTTCTGTATGACTGATTCAGGAACCTGTAGTGATGTGTGGGACAACCTGATCCCCTTGTAACCTCCCCAGCGCTTAGAACAGTGCTTTGTACATAGTAAGGGCTTAATAAATGCCATCATTATTATTATTATATGTTCAGCTTTCTGAGTTGAAAGGTATTTTCTAATGGCATTTGTTAACTGCTTACTATGTGCCTGGCACTGGAAAAAGCATTAGTGTAGATACAAGATAGGTTGGACATAGTACCTGTCTCACATGGGGCTCACACTCTTCATCACCATTTTACAGGTGAGGTAACTGAGGTCCAGAAAAGTGACATGACTCGCACAAGTGGTAAAGCCAGAATAGAACCCGGGTCCTTCTGATTCCCAGGCCCATGTTCTATAATAATAATGATAATAATAGCATTTATTAAGCGCTTACTACGTGCAAAGCACTGTTCTAAGCAGTGGGGAGGTTACAAGGAGATCAGGTTGTCCCACGGGGGGGCTCACAGTCTTAATCCCCATTTGACAGATGAGGGAACTGAGGCCCAGAGAAGTTAAGTGACTTGCCCAAAGTCACACAGCTGGCAATTGGCAGAGCGAATCCCGATTCGAACCCGACTATAGGTCTACTGCACTTGCTGGGGTCTAAAGCCACCTTGGGATTCTGATAGGCCAAGGATGACAATGTTCTTCAGTAATAATAATAACAATAGTGGCTTTTATTAAGAGCTTATTTAGTGCCAAACACTGTACTAAGTGCTGAGGTAAATATAGGCTCCTCAGCTCCCACGGTCTAATAATAATAATAATGATGATGGCATTTATTAAGTGCTTACTATTTGCAAAGCACTGTTCTAAGCGCTGAAGTAATCAATCAATCAATCAATCATATTTATTAAGCGCTTACTGTATGCAGAGCACTGCACTAAGCACTTGGGAAGTACAAGCTGGCAACATATAGAGACAGTCCCTACCCAACAGTGGGCTTACAGTCTAGAAAGAGGGAGAACAGTTGAGTTGATCAAGGTCACACAGCAGACATGTGGCAGAGAGCCAGGATTAGAACCCAGGTCCTCTGACACCCAGACCTGTGCTCTTTCCACTAAGCCATGCTGCTCCAATAGGTGGTCCAGGAGAACTCTGGCTAGAAGCCTGCTTGCCATGAAAAGTAGTGAGATTCCGTGAAAGTTTCAGCAGTTTGCTTTCATTCATTCTTTACATGTTATTTACTGAGCACCGAGTGCAGAGCCATGTACTAGTTGCTTGGGATAATACAATAAAAGCAAGAGACACCATTCCTACCCTTGAGGACATTACTATCTAATAATAATAATAATAATAATGGCATTTATTAAGCACTTACTATGTGCAACGCACTGTTCTAAGTGCTGGGGAGGTTACAAGGTGATCAGGTTGTCCCACGGGGGGCTCACAGTCTTAATCCCCATTTTACGGATGAGGTAACTGAGGCCCAGAGAAGTTAAGTGACTTGCCCAAAGTCACTGAAGAGGGGGAGGCAGGCGGGCAGAAATTCTAAAAACACACAGTGGGAGCAGAGGGAAATACATAGATAAAATGGGTAATAGTAAGAGTACAAATGAATAAATAAAAAGTGTATATAAATCATTATACCACTAAATGCTGATAGTGTTTGTTGAGTTGGCATGACTGCAGGTGGTGGAAATGAGCTGGGGAAATGAGCTGAGGGTTGCCTCCTGGAAGAGGTGGGATTTTAGGATAGGAAAAGCTGTGTTCTGCTGGAATATTTTTGTGTGGGAGAAAGAGTTCCAAGCAGGGGGAAGGACATGCCCAATGAGTCAGGGGCAGGAGACTCAAGAATGAGGCATGGGAAGAAAGTGATTTTGTGGGGTAAAAGAGTGTGAGTTGACATAGAGAAGACAGCAGATATTTAAGAAGAAAACTGACAGGAGGGAAGATTGATGCCAGTGATCAGGAACTTCTGCTTGATTCAGTGGGAAAACGGTGGCCATTGGTTCTTGAAGATGGTGATAATGGTGGCATCTTTGTGGTTTGCACATAGTAAGCGCTTAATAAATGCCATTATTATTATTATTATTATCTTTGAAATCCTGTGGCATTTCATCAGTTGAAAAACAGCCTGTCTCAAGGCCCCCTTTCCTCATGGAACTTAATCTGAGTTAGCCACAACCAAAATTGAAACATACACATACAGTCTCTTGTGCCATTTATATGTCATTAACATCTAGGTATACAAATTATTTTTGTACAGCTTTTATTCATTTATTTCATTTGTCCATTTTTTATGGTATTTAAGTACTTACTATGTGCCAGCCACCGTATTAAGCACTGGGATAGATAAAAGATGAGTAAACACAGTTAAAGATGACAGAACATATATGCATTTATTCATCAGTTTCTGTCTATTCTCTCCCTCATTAGGTTATAAGTCTCTTGAGGGCAGAGATAATGTGATTTCATTCTTTTGTATGCTTCCAAAGCACCTAGTTATATTGCTCTGCAGACAGCAGACATCCAGAACAAAATTTTGCACACAGTGGGTGCCCAGTACATTGTGTTGATGTTGGCGGCTCTGTTGACGAGCTTACTAATATTTACAGATTTATCAGACAGAGCGAGCCTTGAATCAGATCACTGATCACCAAGCTTCTAAGTCCCCCTCAGCTGGATTCATCAGAATCATTTCACAGAGATGTCTGTTTAGGGTTTGCAGCGTCTGATTGACATTGTGTGTCCCTACCTTAGAATGTAAACTCCAGCCAAGCAGGGTCCGAGCCTGTGTAAGTCAATCAACCCATCGACAGCATTTGTCAAGCGTGTTTTTCCTGTAGCAAACACTGTACCAAGCGCTTGAGAGAACACAATAGACAGGATTTCTGCCCTTGAGGAACTTACAATCTAGCTGGGGAGACGGATGCTACATTTCAGGTAGGGGGAAGCAACAGACTTTAAAGATGTGTTCGTAAATGTTACTGTGGGGAGTACCCAGGTGCTTAGGAAGCATTCAGTGCCTAGCTCAGCCCTAACTGAAGACAGGAGCTTAATAGACCCTAGTAATGATGATGAGACTCAGAGAAAGAAATCATTTGCAACAGAGGTCAAAATTCTTTTTCAAGTCCTTTTCCCTCTCCACCTTTATATCTGCTCCTGTAAATTCAGGGCAAGGGAGATTCTTGTGATGTATTAGTGCCCTCAAATAGGTAACTATCAGCAGAGACTTTTGTAGGAAGAGCACGGCACGTGTGCTCTCTCTCTCTCTGTCTCTGTCTCTCTGTCTCTGTCTCTCTCTCTCTCCATCCAGAGCCTGTAATTCAAATGGCAAACCCCAGTCCCTCTTGGAATTTCTACTGTAAACTGCTCTGCCAATATAGGTTCAATGAGCCAGGCCAGGACCAAGCTCTACACCACCAAACCATTCATCAGAATTAATCAGACGAGCAAAGATAAAAGTATATTTCCATCATCTGGAGTTGGCTGCCAGCTCCACCATCCGAATGCACTCAAGGTCAGTCGGTGGCAAGTTTTCTTTTTTCTAAAGACAAAAAAAGGGCAAATGTGTTTTAGCGCCCAGAGACAATGCACTCTTCAAATGAACCCAACTTAATGCCACCCACAAGGGCAGATCAAGGGTGAAGAAATGAGAATTGACCAAACACTAGAGCTAAATAAAAAGCAAGATATTCTTTTCTTCCCAGACAACAGGAAACGCAGAGAGAGGCAAGAAGGGTTGATCATTGATGCCGAAAATGTACTTTCCATTCTATGAGCTTTCTAAAGTCCCTTCTTTTATCCATTTTCTATTTTTCCTCATATTGCCATTCTCTGTTTTTGTCAATGACCTTTCTTCAATCCAACTCGGCTTCGTCTAATGGTCTGAAGAGGACTTCTTCACATGATGGAAAGCTTTAGATTTAGACCCCTCCTTCATTAGAGGAAAAAGGAACAGCCGCTATGTGCTGGGTGTTAATGAATGTGAAGAAAGATTTTTTTTTTTTGTATGTGTTTTACACATTATGTTCTTGACTCCTCGAGGGGCGACGGTGAATTGCCATGCTTCATTTACAAGGAGCGATAACAGAAGCAAAATGAGAATCTGGCAACAAATTACTTCTCGGTTCACCCTGGGTCAGCCTGTTGGGGCTAATGAGAAGAGGGGCTCTATTTTTAAACTCCGCCTCAGCCAAGCTATTCTTGCATTAATGTTCACGGGGAGGAGGAATTGTAAAGTCAAATGAAGGCGCCTTGTTGGAAATTAACCCGTGGTTTTTCCTCGCCAGACCGGGGAGAGTGTATTTTGGCTCTGAAGGCCATGTTACCTGCGCCTGAGTCACTGGTCCCTTTGAGCCCCCTGAGGACCTCTCCCCTCCTGTCCCTCCTTGGTCCACCTGCGGCCTTAGGTGGCCCATCATAATAGCCCTCGGTTTCCAAAGTGTTCCTGTTCAGCGGCAGCGTGGAGGTCGACATCCACCCCCCAGCCCCAGGGGTGGCAGGGTCCATTTAACCAGACCAGTTACAGCGGCCCAACGATTCTGGCCGCTGAGTCCCATCAGGTGTTTAATTAACTGGACGTGAAGCCCACTGTTGGGTAGGGACTGTCTCTATATGTTGCCAATTTGTACATCCCAAGCACTTAGTACAGTGCTCTGCACATAGTAAGCGCTCAATAAATACGATTGATGATGATGATGATGGTGATGATGAAGTAGGATAGTCTAGTGGATAGAGCCCAAGCCTAGGAGTCAGAAGGACCTGGATTCTAATCCCTGCTCTGCCACTTGTCTGCTTTGTGACTTTGGTCAAGTCATTTCACTCCCTTGTGACTTAATTCCCTCATCTGTAAAATAGGATTAAGACTGTGAGCTCTATGTGGGACAGGGAATGTGTTCAACCCGATTATGTTGTATCTACCCCAGTGCTTAGAACAGTGTCTAGCACTTAGTAAGTGCCTAACAAATACCATTACTATTGCATTACGGGACAGGCTTCAGGAATTCCTAGGCCCTGACACCCATCACCATCCGTCACTGGATGCCCAGAGCAGCAGACGAAAACCGAACGTGACACCTGTTGCTTCCCGAGTATCTTTCCAAGCCCAAGTATCCGCCTCTTTCCCAAACTGGGAAACGGAAGGCAGGAGGAAGGGAATGGGCTTTGAAAGCAAGCCTCCCGGAGCCCCTCCACAACCACCCAAACTCTGGTTTTTCAAAGGGCTTTGGAGCGTGCAGTAGGGAACCCAAGTTCCTCTTGTGTGCAACGTGTCTGTCCTGGTGCTTTCTTCCACGGAAGCGCTACATAAAGTACAAATTAACCACACTCCCCTAGTCTAATCATTGTAATCAGTTATGTTTTCATGTGTACATTACTGATCTATAAGGCTGTTGTAGTTCTTGTGTGTGGTTTAATTGCTTGTTTTTGCATATCTTGTGTGATTGATGATGTTCTAGAAATCTTTTCCCCTAAAGGAGACTTTGTAAATTACTTTGTTTAGATGCTAATGATTGTATTTCATTAGTGGCCCTCTCCTCTAGAATCAGCTTTAAATGAATGAATGTGCCGTAATTAAAAATCTGAATTATGAATTACTTTGAAAGGAGACAACATTGTCCCACTTCCCACAGCGACACAGTGTTATTTCAATTATGTAAATACGCTTCATCATCCCCCTTTTGTTTTTCTAATTATTTAATATTAATGTTGCTTTACCCCTTTATTGCTATGAGAAGGGATATGGCATCTTAAATGAGAGTACTAGACAAGTGATACACAGATGACGGGATTAACGCAGACGTTTATCAGAACGCAGAGCCCATTTTAAAAACAAACATGCCATTAACATTCCCACTAATATTGAGATGCTGCCTGTAATTGCACTTCAGCCTGTACTAATTCGGTGCTTTCACAATGGGCAACCTCTGGTTATTGGGATTTTCTTATTTGGAAGCCAAAACCACCAGGAGAAGTCCAAAAGCTCTTGAGGTATCTGCCGGAAGCGAACGCGGAGATGACGTTTCGTTCACCGAGAGCCTGTCAGCTGGGCCCACGGGCTTCCCTGTCACCCAACGACTTTCAAGCTTCTCATCCTCCAAACTCACTTTCCAGTATCCTTTGGGGAACATTCACCCCTTCTGTCTGGCAGTGCATCCCATCTGGAAGCCACAGGACAGCATCCAGCGCTTGAGTCCCTTGGGAACTCCCACTCCCCTATGATCTCGGCTCCGCCTCCTCCTTAGGATCCACTATCGATGCTAGATTTGTTCCGCGGATATCACTGCCTCTGTTTAAATCTAGAAATGTCTGTATTAGTGAAGCAAGGCTAACCACAAATACCTGTATTTCTGCCAGTGGTCATTTAGTGCAATGCCTGGCATGTAGTAAGCGCTTAACAAATACCACAATCATTATTGTTATTTAGGGGTTGAAAATGTTAGCCCTCACTAGCTCTCGAGACATATGAGCCTTAATAATGTCGGTAATAGTAATAACTAATGATCGCAGTAGTTAAGCACTCACTATGTACCAAGCATTGTACTAAGTGCTGGGGTAGATATGGGATAATCAGGTCATAGAGAAGCAGCATGGCCTAGCGAATAGAGCACAGGTGTGGGAATCAGAAAGACCTGGGTTCTATTCCCAGTTCTGCCACTTCCCTGCTGTGTGACCTTGGGCAAGTCATTTAACTTCTCTGTGTCTGTTACTTCGTCTGTAAAATGGTGATTTAGACCGTGAGCCCTATGTGGGACATGGGTGTCCAACCCAATTATCTTGCATCTAGCCTGATGCTTAGTAAAGTGCCTGGCACATAGTAAGCACTTAATAAATACCATAAAAAAATTATCAGGTCAAAGTTGATTTAACATTTTGTGCTTAAAGATGGGTGTTTGAAAATGAACGCTGGAAAAAACTCAGCTAAATTCCCAGTTTGAAAACACTGTCATCTCCAGGCTGAAATAGTGCTGATCTCTTACCATGGTTTCATGATCATGGTTTCTTCCACATTTCCATGAGGTGCCTCATGAGTTTGGGCCCAGCATTGGCCTGTTTCTGGAAATCAAGGGGAAGCAGCTTCAGAGTTTGTTGCCAGTTTGGCCTCTCCTGCCCCAAATCCTGGGCTTCTCAAGGAATGAGCCTGAACCCTGAAAGGAAACTGTGACTACATAGACTGTAGTCTGTCATAGTCATAGTAAGTGCTTAACAAATACCATTAAAAAAAAACCCTCTAATAACACCAAACTTAGATTCGTTTGCTCTTAACCGAGTCGTGAATTTTATGGACATGCACAAATACAGACACACACATACCCACACATACTCACCCACCCACATATTTCTTAGCTGCCCTGGGTGTTCAGAGAAGTTGCTACTGAAGGGGAGATCATATCTGTGTGTGTGTGTGTGTGTGGAGCTGAGAAGACTAATGTAAGACAGATATTCCCTTTTGCACTGTATGCACAGAAGTGTGATCGTTGCCGAGCAACACACACACCCCTGACAGAGAGCAACCGGTTGAGTCCAGATGGCATGGCTTGGTGTGCGGAGGACAATTTGAAGAAGCATAATGGGCTGTCTCTCAAGGAGCTTACAGTCTAATGATGCCCAGCATATCAATCAGTCATTCAGTCGTATTTGTCGAGTGCTTACCTTGTGCAGAGCACTGTACTAACAATATAACAGAGTTGGTAGATGTGTTCACTGCACACCTCGAGCATAGAACTAGAAACCATCTGCACCGCAAGAGGTTTCCTCCCCCATTCATTCATTCATTCAATCATATTTATTGAGCGCTTACTCTGTGCAGAGCCCTGTCAGTGTTTGGCCAGAGTTTCAATGCAATATTGCACTCATTCCCCAAGGCCCCTGGGACCCCCAGAAATATGGCCTTACTTCCCAGATTCAACAAGGAAGAGACAGAGCCTAGTGGCAAGAGCACAGGAGTCAGAGGACATGGGTTCTAATCCTGGCTCTGCCAAATGCCTGCTCTGTGATCTTGGGCAAGTCATTTAACTTCTCTGTGCTTGTTTCTTCAACTGAAAAATGGGGATACAATAGTAGTTTTTCCTCCTACTTACTGGGAATCTCATGTGGGACAGGGATTGTGTCCAACCTGATTAGCTTGTATCTCCCCCAGAACTTAAAACAGTGTCTGGCACATAGTAAGTGCTTACTAAATACTAGAATCATTATTATCAGTGAAGATGGCCTCCCTTCCTTGACATTTTAATAAAAACCTACTCCATGAAGGCTCCTCAGTACAAGCCCTCCTACTTCTAGTTAGTCCAAGTCCTCTAGTATGCATCATCATCATCTTCATCATATCACCACCATTGATTGAGTATCTAGTATGTGGGAGACTCTCTACTGAGCATCTCAGTAGATGGGAACCTACACTGTGCAGAGTAGTGTACTAAATGTCCATTGTCAGCAGGAACCACTGGCAGCATTGTTCAGCAGCCCTTGGGATGTCTGAAACAAAACCAGAGACTCATTCCCAATCCACAAGGGGCTTACACTCTAACAGGAGAAGACAGATGACAAATATCTACGAAAAGTGCAGTCAAAATTATTGAATGTACAGTTTAATACAGGTGTATATGAAAGTGCTGAGGATGGGTGGAATTAATTACCCAGGGTTTTTTAGAGGAGGTGAGTTTTGGGGGTTTGAAGGTGGGAAGAATTGTGGTCTGTCAGATTTGAGAAGGGACGGAGTTTTTAGCTGGGGGAACAGCATGAGTGAGGAGATAAGGAGCCGGGTACAGCTAGAAGGTGGGGAAAAGCAGGTGAGGAGAGCTAAAAGGCAAGGTGGGGTGAAGAATTTTGAACATCAATAATAAAGATAGGGATAAAGAAACATTTCAGCCTTGTAACACACGATGTAGAACTGCCTTTTGTTTCAGAAGGTAACGCTGCTGGTGAAAGGAGTGTGTTTGTGTTTCTATGTGTTACTGCGCGGGCCAGCAAAGACTGATGAGTGATAGACACCTTCCCTTTTGGCACCTGTAAATCCTGTCACTACTATGTTATTTCATTTACATGTGCTAAGCGCTTAGTACAGTGCTCTGCACACAGTAAGCGCTCAATAAATACGAATGAATGAATGAATACGATTGATTGATTGATTGATGTGCTGCTTGCAATACTTCATGTTGTTTCCACTTCAGGCTCTTGCTACCAAGACATTCCCAAAGCCTCTGTTTTCAAAGAGCTATTCCTGAGAGAGATTAGACCGATGAGCTTGTAAATACCCTGGGGGTCAGCCACTGTGTCCGATCTGTTCATCTCGTAGAAGCAGCATGGCATAATGGATAGAGCCTGTGTCTTGGAGTCAGAAGGTCACGGGTTCTAATCCTGACTCTGCCCCATGTCTGCTGAGTGATCTCAGACAAGTGAGTTAACTTCTCGTTCTCGCCTGTCCTGCCGTCGACCCCCGGCCCATGTCATCCCCCTGGCCTGGAATGCCCTCCCTCTGCCCATCCGCCAAGCTAGCTCTCTTCCTCCCTTCAAGGCCCTACTGAGAGCTTGCCTCCTCCAGGAGGCCTTCCCAGACTGAGCCCCCTCCTTCCTCTCCCCCTCGTCCCCCTCTCCATTCCCCTTGTCTTGCCTCCTTCCCTTTCCCACAGCACCTGTATATATGTATATATGATTGTACATATTTATTCCTCTATTTATTTATTTTACTTGTACATATCTATTCTGTTTATTTTATTTTGTTAATATGTTTGGTTTTGTTCTCTGTCTCCCCCTTCTAGACTGTGAGCCCACTGTTGGGTAGGAACCGTCTCTATATGTTGCCAACTTGTACTTCCCAAGCACTTAGTACAGTGCTCTGCACACAGTAAGCGCTCAATAAATACAATTGATTGATTCTCTTTGCCTCAATTACCCCATCTGTAAAATGGGGATTAAATCCTACTCCCTCCTACTTAGCCTGAGAGACCCATGTGATATAGGAACTGTGTCCAACCTGATTAATTTGTATCTAACCCCAGTATTTAAAACAGTCCTTGGCACATAGTACGCACTTAACCAATATGATAATAATAATAATTATAGTAAAAAGTCTTTGCCTTTCCACTAGTGAATACCAGTGGCCTCTAATGTGACTTTGGAGGAAGGGGAGATGAACTCGTGGATGGGGAAGGTGCCTGGAAAAGAGGACATATCATTATTATTATTACTATTCATTCATGTGTGACCTTAGGCAAGTCACTTCACTTCTCTGTGCCTCAATTACCTCATCTGTAAAATGGGGATTAAGACTGTGAATCTCATGAGGGACATAGTCTGTGTCCAACATGATTAGTCTTCTAGGCTGTGAGCCCATTGTTGGGTAGGGATTGTCTCTATATGTTGCCAACTTGGACTTAGTACAAGTACTGTACTTAGTACTGTACGCTTAGTACAGTGCTCTGCACACAGTAAGTGCTCAATGAATACGATTGAATGAATGAATGAATGAATTCAATCGTATTTATTGAGCCCTTACTCTGTGCAGAGCACTTGGGAAGTACAATTCAGCAACAAATAGAGACAATCCCTGCCCACAATGGGCTCACAGTCTATTAGGGGGGAGACAGACATCAAAGCAAATAAACAGGCAACAGTAGCATCATTATAAATAAATAGAATTATAGATATGCACATCATTAATAAAACTAAATAGAATTATAATTATTAATATGTACATCTATACACAAGTGGTGTGGGGCAGGGAGGGGAGAAGAGGAAAGGGAGTCTTAGTCTGGAAAGGCCTCCTGGAGAAGGTGAGCTTTCAGTAATAATAATAATGATGTTATTTGTTAAGCGCCTACTATGTGCAAAGCACTGTTATAAGCACTAGGCTTTCAGAAGGGGGTGAAGTCTGCTAGTTTGGGTGATTTGAGGAGGGAGGGTGTTCCAGGCCAGAGGTAGGATGTGCGTCAGGGGTCAAAGGTGGGACAGGTGAGAATGAGGCACAGTGAGAAGGTTATTATTATATTTGTTAAGCTCTTGTTATGTGTTAAGCACCATACTAAGCATTGTGATGAATACAAAATAATCCGAAAATAGGCCATGAAAACCTGGGAAAGATGGACACATTGGCCCTCTCCTCAAAATAATCCTCTTAGTTGAGGATGTCAGGCTTGGCGGCTGGGCTCGAAGAATCACGTCTCAAAATTGGCAGGGTTTCTACTCTTCAGAAGACCTTATTCCATTATCATTTGAACCTCTTGGTCTTGAAAGGGAACAGGATACATGTGTTTAAGGACCTCAAACACTCAGCCACCAAATCACACTTTTTAAGAGATGTTGGGAGGCTAAGCACTCTTTAAAACAGAATCCCAGAATCTTTCTTCAGAGTGGGAAAGAGCCCCCGCCCCTCAACGGGGAAGCAAGCCCCTCAGGATGGGTAAGCCCTAACCCGTGAGCCTCTGGCTGGTGAAAAAACGGGAGAAGCCAGGTGTGCCACCACCCCAGGCAGAGAGCACGGGCCCAAGTGGGAGCAAAACAAAGATACCTCCTCAACACAAGTTTCCAGTGCCCTTGGTTGGGCGGGTTCGATCCCGGCCTTCACTACAGTTTGAGCGGTGCTCTTGAAGAATGCATTTACTTGTTTTTATGAGGATGATTGAAAGATGAGGCAAACGCTCCAGGAAGCATTCGAAACATTGAGTGGTAGAACAGTCTCTCTCTTCTCCATCGAGTGTCTGGAGCAGTCTCTTCCATAAGGACCTAAAATACCTGTTGGGATCATTGAAATGCGACACACGTCAAAACACTCCAACTTAACACTTCCTTTGAAGTCACCACAATCAGTTGTTTATTAGTATCATTATTTAGCATTTCTATAGCACTTTACATTTTGCCAGGTGCTTTGCAATCATCCCCAGGATTAGTTAACCCCATGCCGATGGCTGGCAACACATTTGCATGTAGAGTTTACTGTACCTCGAAAACACACTTGGACTCAGTTGACAGGACCAGAACAGTTCCAAACTGCAGGCTCCGGGCAGGAATTTGACCAGCACTTGCCCATTGGCCCTGGTCCGTGGAACCAACCAAGCAATCAATCGTATTTATTGAGCACTTAACTGTGTGCAGAGCACTGTACCAAGTGCTTAGGCAAGTATAATATAACAGACACGTTCCCTGCCCACAGTCTGCCTAGAAGGGAGGACAGACATTAATACGAAGAAATAAATTATGGATATGTACATAGGTGCTGAGGGGACGGTGAATGAAGGCAGCAAATCAGGGCAATGCAGAAGGGAGGGGGAGAAGAGGAATAGGGGGCTTAGTCAGGGAAGACCTCTTGGAGGAGATGAACCTTCAATAAAGCTTTAAAGGTATCTGTCGGATATGAAGTGGGAGGGTGGGCCTAGGAAGCCTGAAATTGCTGCAATTGCCCGATGTCGCTGGGGCTCCTTTACCGGGGACCCTCATGGTAGATCCCTGCCTCTTGCCTTTCTGCGTGGAGGCATGAGTTGGGGGGATTGAGGTCTGATGGAACAGGGGAGTGGGAGGAGAGGGAAAGTGGGAGCAGGGTGAAGGGTGGAAGGTGCAGGAATGAAAAAGAAGTAGGGAGGAGACAACCTGCAGCTCAAAATGGGCTGAGGGCATTTGGTCAAGGTCAGAAAGAATGTGGATTGTGGTTGTGAGGGAAGTGGGTGTGTGAGTGTGAGACAGTGTGTATGTGTGCATAAATTTACACAGAGAGAGCGATATTCTTTATACTCAAGGAAAATGGAGGGTTGTGTGTGGCTGTAAAAGCCAAGGCAGAATCCAAATCTCCAGTCGTATTGTGGACAGACACACACATACACACACACATGCACTGTCCTTTCTGCTGTCATGTTGTGTGCAGTGCCCTAGTGCCCTTTTCATTTTTGCATCTTTGTTTTGTGTTCCTATCAGAGCTTCGGTTCAGGAAGACCTGTTTCTTTCTGGCTTTCAGTGTTTCCATCTTTTTGTCTCCCAGTTTTCAGCTGAGATGCAACAACATCTGAGCCTTTGTTTCTCTAGGCCCTTAAAACATTCCCTCTCTTCCCCTACTTTTCAGTGACTTAATTCCAGCTCACCAGAAGCAACTGTTTGGAGATCTGTATGGTTCCTATTTGCCTCACACGTCCCGAGAAAGCTGTGCTGAAACAACCATTGCTTCAGTGCTATGAAACTGACTTACTTCCAAAACTTTGTTGGTAGTAATCCTGCCTCGCTACTCTTAGACACCAACTTGTACTTCCCAAGTGCTTAGTACAGTGCTCTGCACACAGTAAGCACTCAATAAATACGATTGAATGAATGAATGAACTTCATCAACTTACCTCATGAGGAGGTGAGGCCATTAACTTTACCCCATACTTCAAGAGGCCTTCCCTGACTAAGGTCTCATCTCCTCTTCTCCCATTACCTTCTGAGTCACCCTTGCCATTGGATTTGCACCCTTTTCTCACCCCTCCTTCAGCCCCACAACACTTATATATTGTGAGCCTGTTATTGTGTAGGGACCGTCTCTATATGTTGCCGATTTGTACTTCCCAAGCACTCAGTACAGTGCTGTGCACACAGTAAGCGCTCAATAAATATGATTGAATGAATGAAGGAATTATATACATATCTGTAATTTATTTATTTATTTATATTAACATCTGTCTCCCCCTATTGTAAACTCATTGTGGGCAGGGAATGTGTCTGTTACATTGTACTCTCCCAATCACGCAGGACAGTGCCCTGGACACAGTAAGTGCTCAGTAAACACAATTGGTTGATTGACTGATATCTTTTTGGGCAGTGACGGTAGCCATGGCTAGGAATAGGACAGGCAGAAGGAGAAATTTCAGCCACACTTACCGCACTGATGAAAATGGAGAACTTTGTCCCTGTTGGATTAGGGTTGTCCCTACTAGGGGCAGGAGGTACTTGAAACTGGCTCTTTCTGCAATGATCCACTCGTTAGTTTTCCTTGTCTTCTTTATTTGTTTTTGCTGATTTACCATTAGGCTGACATCACTACAGCAGGAAATGGATCCTGCCCATAAAAGAACTCTGTCTTTCTCAGTTTATGGCATCCGCATCTGCCTCATTGCATATTTCATTCTATGCCTCAGAGGGAAAACAATCAACAGGTTTGAGAGAGGGAGAGTGGTGTTTTACAAACCGCTATTAATCAATCAAACAATGGCATTGATTGAGTGTTTACTGTAGTAGTAATAATAATAGTGATGGTACTTGTTAGGTGCTTACTATGTGTGAAGCACTGTTCTAAGCACCGAGGGGATACAAGGTGATCAGGTTGTCCCACATGGGGCTCATAGTCTTAATCCCCATTTTCCAGATGAGGTAACTGAGGCACAGAGAAGTTAAGTGGCTTGCCCAAGGTCACACAGCTGACAAATGGTTGAGCCGGGATTTGAACCTATGACCTCTGACTCCCAAGCCCGGGCTCTTTCCACTGAGCCTTGCTGCTTCTCTACTGTGTGCAGAGCATTGTACTGACTGCTTATGGGAGTACAGTAGAGTTGGTAGAAATAATCCCTGCCCACAAGGAGCTTACAGTCTAAAAGAGGCAGCCAACATTAAAATCAATTACAGAAAGGGGAAATGGCAGGATAAAAAGGATATGTACATAAGCTCTGTGGGGCTGGGAGCGGGGGTGCTAGCAACACTTTAAGGGATACAGATCCAAGTACATAGGAACTGCAGAAAAGAGAGTGAGTAGGGAAAATGTTGCCAACTTGTACTTCCCAAGCGCTTAGTACAGTGCTCTGCACACAGTAAGTGCTCAATAAATACGATTGATTGATTGATTGATTGAAAATAAGGGCTTAGTTGGGAAAGACTTCTTGGGCGAGATGTGATTTTAGAATGTCTTTGAAGGTAGGAAGTGTGGTCAATTCTGTTAAACTGTGAGCCCCTTGTGGCAAGAAACCAACTCTGAATTTATTAATCTTTGTATCTTTCTCCAGGGCTTTTTGCAGTGCTCTGCTTACCAACTGCCAGCAAATGAAGTGAATAATCATAATAATAATAGTGGTATTTGTTAAGTGATTACTTTGTGCAAGGTGCGGTACTAAATGCTGGGGTGGGTACAAGCAAATCGGGTTGGACGCAATCCCTGTCCCACATGGAGCTCACAGTCTTAATTCCCATTTTACAGATGAGGTAACTGAGGCACAGAGAAGTGAAGTGACTTGCCCAAGGTCACACAACAGTCAAGTGGAGGAGATGGGATTCTAACCCATGACCTTCTGACTCCCGGGCCCGTGCTCTATCCACTATACCGGTCCAAACTAATGAACGATGGATGAACGTGTGCCTATTTAAAGGCTGTGTGTTGCATTATTTTCTGTTTCCCAGAACCTTCTCCCAGTGAAGAGACCCTCACCCCTCACCTTCCTCTTCAGTCGGGACATTTTTCTAATCTGACATTCGCATTTACATGAAAGGTTTTCAGCGGTTCCAATTATCCTTCTTGCCTATTGCTGAACTCTCGTTGACCTTCTTAAAGCATCTCATCCTCCCCCATCTTCTCCTCCATTGATGAGGCCCCTATTTCTCGTGTTCTCGTCCCACTCTGGGACCAGATGGGAGTCTCCGTTCGCGGCTGTACCCATTTTTCCCCGATCCTGTTTTTCTCTTCCCAGTTGACTGGGGCCACACGTGTTTCTCACCCATTTTCCATTCCTCTCTCATACTATACTGGTGCCAATTCCCTTGTAACAAACTGGAGAACAGCAACAAACTGTGAAATGAATTTCTACTCTTTTGGTTGCAGTAGTCTGTTGCTTTATGTCCACTGTTTATTGTACTCTCCCACTTGCTTAGTACAGTGATCTGCACACAGCAAGTGCTCAATAAATCCTATTGATTTATTCGATATGAACACGGCCTGTGAAAATTCCTAGTTTCCGTTTTAAACTGCATCTTGTGGTATATGTACCTGAGGATCTTAGCTGAGCAAAAATTTCCCTTCTAGTTACTGTGATCTTTATATACTCCCATCAGAACCGTTCCTACTCGGCTCCATATTTTCTATTTTCTTGTCTCTTGTTACAAAGCCATTGTTATACTCTTTCTCATCAACAGTAAGTTACTCAAATTGTCTGCTGTCATTTTTAGAAGGTGCTTTTCTTCAATTCTGAATCGTTCGCTTTGGCAAACTAATGTAAAATGATTATATCTGTTGCAAAATACCTTTGTGGGGGATGACTCCTGCCGCAATTTTTGCAATTTAATACCTGTCCTAGTCTCTCTCCTCTGTTATATTTTCTTATTTGAGTCAACCCTCCCCCTGAAAAAATAATTAGTTTATCCTCTACTCTAGAAACCGGTCTATTGTTTCTCAACAATTAATTATGTAATGAACTACTTACAGCACCTGGACACGTATCAATGGCTATGTTTAAACCAACACCATCCATTTCCATAGTTTTACCCATATGTCTATGTTTCTGATTCTAATCAATCAGTGAAATTTATTGAGCGCTTACTATTTGCAGAACACGGTACTAAGATCTTGGAAAGTACAGTTCAGCAACAGAGACAAACCCTGCCCACAAAGGATTCATATCTACTGAGCGCTTACTTGTGCAGAGAACTGTACTTTGTGCTTGGGAGAGTACTTATTTTGAGCATTTGTTCGTGTCTTTATGTTGTCTTAATCTTTTGTTTCAACTCTCTTTAAATCTGTTACCAGTCCCTCTCCTGTTTATATTTTTAGATTGTGAGCCTGCTAAGAGTCAGGAACCATGTCTATTCCCACTGTTGTATTTTTTTCCCAGTGCTTAGTGTAGGGCTCTGCACACAGAAAGCCCTGAGAAGCAACATAGCCTAGTAGAAAGGCCCCCGGCCTGGGATTACGAGAACCTGGGTTCTAATCCTAACTCTGCCTCTTACCTGCCATGTGACCTTGGGCAAGTCACTTACCTTCACTTTACTTACCTCAGTTACCCCATCTGCAGAATGGAGTTCTCTCTTTGGGAGTAGGGTAAAACATCCCTATTATCATCATCATCATCATCAATCGTATTTATTGAGCGCTTACTGTGTGCAGAGCACTGTACTAAGCGCTTGGGAAGTACAAGTTGACAACATATAGAGACAGTCCCTACCCAACAGTGGGCTCACAGTCTAAAAGGGGGAGACAGAGAACAAAACCAAACATACTAACAAAATAAAATATTATTTTATTTTCCATTTTATTTTATTCCGATTATCCACAGTGCTCTCAGTGGAATACCATCTAATTGCTCCTGGGATATCTGTATATATATATAAAATATATCTGTAATTTATTTATATATCTATATATATATATCTGTAATTTATTTATCTATCTATCTATATATATATCTGTAATATATATATGTTAATGTCTGTCTCCCCCTCTAGACTGTAAGATCGTTGTGGGCAAGGAATATATCTGTTTATTGTTATATTGTACTCTCCCAAGCACTTAGTACAGTGCTCTGCACACAGTAAGCACTCAAATACAATTGAATGCCTGGTCTCCTTCCTATTTAGACTGTGAACCCCATGTGGGTTTATGTGGGGTTATATTGTTTGCCCCAGTGCTTAGTACAGTGCTTGGCTCCTAACAAATACCACAATTATTATTACTCCAACTAGTACTACTATTAGCACTAGTACTGCTACTTCCTATCCTTAACTTCTCTGAGCCTCAGTTACCTCATCTGTAAAATGGGGATTAAAACTGTGAGCCCCACGTGGGACAACCTGATCACCTTGTAACCTCCCCAGTGCTTAGAACAGTGCTTTGCACATAGTAAACACTCAATAAATGCCATTATTATTACCATTATTATCCCCCAGAATAGTCTGTGCTTAAAATGACTCTACATCAACATAACCCACTTGGGACAATATCTGGAATAGTTACTCTGTCTTCTTCTGGCTTACACCAAAGAAAATGCAGTTTGTCATTCAGTATTTGAGAATCTCAAATGCTATACGTACATATTTGTCTTTCTTATTCTATGTAGTAGTACTAGTAGTTTTAGCAAAAGCAGCAGAATTTATTGAGCATTCGCTTGGAGTGGTGCAATGTACGTGGTTCTTGGAAAATATAGAACAATGAAATTACACATTCCCTGTCTACAGGGAGCTTACATTCTAACAGGAGAAACACACATAACACTGATGGCAAAATTCACAATTCATTCAGTTGTATTTATTGAGGAGCAGAGGAGCAGCATGGCTCAGTGGAGAAGAGCACGGGCTTTGGAGTCAGAGGTCATGGGTTCGAGTTCCGACTCCGCCACATGTCTGCTGTGTGACCTTGGGAAAGTCACTTAACTTCTCTGAGCCTCAGTTCCTTCATCTGTAAAATGGGGATTAAGACTGTGAGCCCCACGTGGGACAACTTGATCACCTTGTATCCCCCCCAGCGCTTAGAACAGTGCTCTGCACATAGTAAGCGCTTAACAAATGCCATTAGTATTATTGAGTGCTTACTGTGTGCCCACTTAGACTTTGAGCCCACTGTTGAGTAGGGACTGTCTCTATATGTTGCCAACTTGTACTTCCCAAGTGCTTAGTACAGTGCTCTGCCCACAGTAAGCGCTCAATAAATACGATTGATTGATTGCAAAGCACTGTACTAAGCACTTGAGCATGCATTGAGCACCAATGAGCACCATTGAACATGAATGTGTCTGAAAAGGCTAATGCGGGATCCAAACCTGGCCACACGGTGCACATTAAAAAGCTTCCTTCCCATATGAGCCTCAACCAGTTATCATTCATTCAATCGTATTTATTGAGCACTTACTATGTGCAGAGCACTGTACTAAGTGCTTGAATCATAATGTCCCCCAAAAGACTATCATAACCATTTCCATTAGAGAAGCAGCGTGGCTCAGTGGAAAGAGCCCAGGCTTTGGAGTCAGATACCACGGGTTCAAATCCCGGCTCCGCCAATTGTCAGCTGTGTGACTTTGGGCAAGTCACTTAACTTCTCTGTGTTTCAGTTCCCTCATCTGTAAAATGGGGATTAAGACTGTGAGCCCCACGTGGGACAACCTGATCACTTTGTATCCCTCCAGCGCTTAGAACATCATCATCATCATCATCAATCGTATTTATTGAGCGCTTACTATGTGCAGAGCACTGTACTAAGCGCTTGGGAAGTACAAATTGGCAACACATAGAGACAGTCCCTACCCAACAGTGGGCTCACAGTCTAAAAGGGGGAGAACAGTGCTTTGCACATAGTAAGCACTTAACAAATACCATCATCATCATCATTATTATTATTATTATTTCCTAGGGAGGGGAATGGGGAGAAGGGATTCCAGATTGCCTTTCCAAGGTGTCAGAAAGAATTGGGAGGAAGAGATTAAAATTCATACTGATTGAAAGCAGAGTCCCTCAGCTTTCTCCCAGGGAAGAGCAGTAGACTAATAGAAGTGGTGACATTATACATTTGCTTGCAAATTTGCAGTTTAGTGGAACGCTTCATCTATTAGTATTTTATCAGATGACCATCGAGGTGGGGGGAGCAGAATGTGATTCTGTATTATCTGGAATATTGTGAAATTGTAGCCCCAAAGATCAGGGGGTGACCTGAGAGGAGATAGTGGGCTGGGGGTTTTTTGCAGGGGGAATTTTGCTGTTGTGGTAAAATCCTAACCAGGCAACAGGGATGAGTTTCGAGAGCAGCGGGGCTCAGTGGAATGAGCATGGGCTTTGGAGTCAGAGGTCATGGGTTCAAATCCCAGCTCCGCCAATTGTCAGCTGTGTGGCTTTGGGCAAGTCACGTCACTTCTCTGGGCCTCAGTTCCCTCATCTGTCAAATGGGGATGAAGACTGTGAGCCAGCCCCCCGTGGGACAACTGGATCACTTTGTAACCTCCCCAGCGCTGAGAACAATGCTTTGCACATAGTAGCCGCTTAATAAATGCCATCATTATTATTTTTATTTTAGATAGTTGCCACCCCGAGTTGATTCCTGCTGTGATATGTTAGTTTTATGTGCCTAACTGAACTCTTCAAAATGAGGGGAGCAATTAATGAAGTGAGTTTTCTGTCTATATTATTGTTCTCTACAAACCTGGAAAAAGTGTGGGCATGGGAGGCAGAAAATCTGGGTTTAGGTCCTGCAATAATAATAATAATAATAATAATAATAATAACAATAATTGTATTTGTTAAGTGCTTACTATGTACAAAGCCCTGTTCTAAGCGCTGGGGGGGATACAAGGTGATCAGGTTGTCCCACGTGGGGCTCACAGTCTTAATCCCCATTTTATAGATGAGGGAACTGAGTCCCAGAGAAATTAAGAGACTTGCCCAAAGTCACACAGCTGACAATTGGCAGAGCTGGGATTTGAACCCATGACCTCTGACTCCAAAGCCCAGGCTCCCTCCACCGAGCCATGCTGCTTCTCTTGCCTTGCCAACAGCATCGATCAATTGTATCTACTAAGCGCCGATCGTGTGCCGAGCACTGTACTAAGTGCTTGGAGAGTACGATTGGGTAAGTAGACATGACTCCCTGTGCTCAAGGATTGGATGCCTTGGCAAGTCACGTATCCTCGTGTGTGTGTGTGTGTGTGTGTGTGTGTGTGTGTGTGTGTGTGTGTATGTGTATGTGCCCACACATCCTAAACGTTTGAAGATGACATTACTGGTGGCGAGACTTTCATTTTCATCTACATCTTCATCTTCAAATGCCGCCGAGTCATTTCTGACCCATAACGACTCCATGGACACACCCTCTCCAGAACATCCCATCTGCTGTCATAAAGTCGTCCTGATATGTGTATCCACAGAGTTTTTAAGGGAGTGCAAATGTGGCACCAATGACAAGACTTTTCTTTCTTCCACAGTTAATCTCCATCTGGTCTTGTCAGCTCATCAGTTATGTCTATACACCTGTTAATTTCTTTATTTCATAATGATAACTGTGCAAAATGGGGATTTATTTCCCTCTAGACTGTAAGCTCATTATGGGCAGGGAATGTATCTGTTATATCGTTGTATTGTACTCTCCCAAGCACTTAGTACAGTGCTCTGCACACAGTAAGTGCTCAATAAATACCATTGATTGATTGATTGTTGCTTGTTAAGCACTTATTAGGTAGGTGCCAAGCACTGTGTTAAGAACTAAGGTAGATACAACATAGAGCTCACAGGCTAAGAGGAAGGGAGAACAGGAGTTTAATCCCCATTTTTTAGATGAGAAAACTGAGGCATTGAGAAGTTACTTGGCTGCATAAGGGCACGTAGCAAACAAGTGGCAGAGCCAGAATTAGAATCCAAATCCCATGATATTCAGTCCTGTGCTCTTTCCACCAGGCTAATTGCTTACTTTTACTTTTATTATTTATTATCATTATTTAGGAGAGATCTAGGAATCATGTGCAAGGCCCAAGGATACATCGTTTCTCTCATCCTTCCCCTGGTCATCACTCTGCCACCTTCCCAGCGAGAGATGAACACTTCCATCCCACTTCCTGGACCCTCCCTCATGACATAATCACCCCTAAATCCCTGTCTCTTTCCCCACCTGCCGCTCTATCATAAGAAACTGATGTTCCAAATCACAGGCTGGAAGCTGAAGCCTTGTTCCCCAGTTCCTCAGGAATGCTCCCATCCACCTTCTCCTCTTCCTCAATTCCTGTGGAGACCCATCCCTCCCCTCTTTCTTTCTAATAGTATTTGTTAAGTGCTTGGTATGTGCCAGGCACTGTTCTAAACACTAAGGGAGATACAAGGTAATCAGGTTGTACACAGTCATGTCCCACATGGGGCTCACGGTCTTAATCCCCATTTTATAGATGAGATAACTGAGGTACAGAGAACTGAAATGATTTGGTCAAGGTCACACAGCAGACAAGTCATGGAGTCAGGATTAGAACCCAGGTCCTTCTGATTCCCCTTCTCATCATTGCACGTATGGACCCTTTTCAGGGGATCCTGCCATCAGGAAGCACTCTCACAGCGTTCCTTTGTCAGCACCCCAAAGCACCACTTTGCCCTCCCTCGAAAAATCTTGAAAAACTACCTTTCCAAGTTAAAACAGTGCTTCTGGCATCGAAACAAGAAATTGACACCAGTAAATCAGTAATACTTTTTAATAATTATGGTATTTGTTGAGCACTTACTATGTGCCAGACACCAAGTGCTGGGGTGGGTATAAGCAAATCAGGTTGGACACAGTCTCTGTCCCATGTGAGGCTCACCATCTCAATCCCCATTTTACAGATGAGGTGACTTGCCCAAGGTCCCAGAGCAGACAAGTGGTGGAGCCAGGACTAGAACCCAGGACCTTCTGACTCTTAGACCGATGCTCTGTCCACTAGGCATGCTGCTTGAGAGCTTACTGTGTGTAGAGCACTGTATTAAGCACTTGGGAGAGTATAAAACAGCAGAGTTGGTAGATATGATCCCTGCCTACAGGGAACTTACAGTCCAGAGTGGTAAACAGATATTGGAATAACTTACGGATGATAGGCTCATGGAGAAACAGGGATGGAGCCAAGAAAGTCTCGGGGAGGGGGCAATGAGCCCTGGAGGCAAATTTGACTGGGGTCTTTCCTGTGGTAGCCAGCAAAGCTCCTATTTACTGGTTGTTCTGGTGGGATTCCCATTCCATGAGATTATATTATATGGCTTTCTGTCAAAGGATGCCCCCTCATTCCATCCAAGGAGGCTAAAACATTCTGTCCAAGGGCCATTACCTTCCATCACAGAGGGCCATAAAAAGAACCTTTGTAATTAGCTCCAAGAGCTCTGCAAGGGACCATTAGCTGTAAGCAACTGTACCACCTCTCTCTTGGGAGAGCGACAGATTTAAACACACAGGAAGACGGAGAGATAATTATTCCTTTCTTGTCAGCCCACCACGTTGCTGCCACCAAAATCACTGTGACAAGTTAGGAAATTCAAGTCACAATATTTTATTCAGCAACCTGACTGAGTGGTAGCTACAATCTTCGACACCCCGCGGCTTGGGTGCGGAACAAAATCTCTTATTTTCCACCCTTCCCAGGGACACATAACTATTTCACAGAGGAAGAAGAAAGCCCTTCATTCCACCCAGGCCTTTAAGCTTACAGGAGGCTCTCTCCAAGCTAGGTGGGCGGCCCTAGAAACTAGGCTGAGAACAGGAAAGATTTAGTAGCCCATTTTGTAAAGGCCACGATTTGGTCCCACCAAAACACTGTCATCATCGTTATAATATGCACTTACTATGTGCAAAGCACTGTACTAAGTGTTGGAGTGAATATAATAATGATAATAATGGCATTTATTAAGCTCTTACTATGTGCAAAGCACTGTTCTAAGCGCTGGGGTAGATACAAGGTAATCAAGTAGTCCCACGTGGGGCTCACAGACTTAATCCCCATTTTCCAGATGAGGGAACTGAGGCCCAGAGAAGTGAAGTGACTTGCCCAAAGTCACACAGCTGACAAGTGATGGAGCTGGGATTTGAACACATGACCTCTGACTCCAAAGCCCGAGCTCTTTCCACTGAGCCACGCTGCTTCTCTGTATATATAAGATACATGACAGAATATATATATATACATATACATATACCAGTCCTGTGTCCCCTCACCTGCCAGGTTACTGAAGGATTTTTAATTTTTTGTAATAGTATTTGTTAAACACTTACCATGTGCCAGGCACTGTACTAAGCACTGGAGTAGATACAAGATAATCAGGCTGGACACAGTCTCTGTCCCACGTATAATAATAATGATAATAATAATAATAATAATAATAATAATGGTATTTGTTAAGCGCTTACCATGTTTGAAGCAGTGTTCTAAGCGCTGGGGGGATTCAAGGTGATCAGGTTGTCCCACATGGGGCTCACAGTCTTAATCCCCATTTGACAGATGAGGTAACTGAGGCCCAGAGAAGTGAAGTGACTTGCCCAAAATCACACAACTGACAAGTGGCGGAGCTGGGATTAGAACCCACGACCTCTGACTCCTAAGCCCGGACTCTTTCCACTGAGGCACGCTGTTGGAGCTTTAATCCCCATTTTACAGATGTGGTAACTAAGGCCCAGAGAAGTTAAGGGATTTGAACAAGGTCACTCAGCAGACGAGTGGTGGATTAGGGAGCAGGACCTGGGTTCTTTCCACTTTGCCACGCTACTTCTCAAATGGAGTCCAGTGGTTCCACGTGAGTCACTGTGCTTGGTGGGGTGTGAGGGGACTTCCTTGCAGAGGGGAGTTTCTGAAAAGATAAGCCTCCTCTTTGACTAGCTGAAGTTTCAAGGCATTTATCTGTCTCACTGTGACTGAGGCTTTCCTTTTCCATGATGTTTTGATCCTTTACTCTGAGCCTCTTAGGGGCAGAGAGCTTCATCTTGCTTTCGAGCTCAGGTTCCAGTCTGCCATTTCTAATCCTCATTTTTATTCCTGCTCGTTAGGCATCTGATCTCTTTGATCCCCTCTAGCCGGCCTTGAACTCTGTGCTTTATTCAGATTAGAAACCCGACAACGACAAGTGTTGTTTTTCTTAGCCTGTGGTTTTCCTTCCTTTCGCTTGTTGTCTCTTTTCAGAAAATGCTCTCCGTGGCTCCATTTCTGTTTTCTACAGTTTCAGAGCCATCTCCAGGATGGGACGTTCTGTCTCCGGTGCCGACGTTAGCCCCCAACTGCTTCCAATCCACCAATCAACGGCATGAACTGAGCTTTACTTGGGTGGATATTTATTATTCACCCCATCCTCAATCCCACAGCATTTATGTACATATCTGTAAATTACTGATTTCTATTAATGTCTGTCTCCCCCTCTAGACTGTAAGATCCTTGTGGGCAGGAAATGTGTCTACCGATATGAAGCAATATGACTTAATGGAAAGAGCATGGGCCTGGAAGTTGGAGGATCTGAATTCTAATGCCAGTTCCTCTGACTTCCAGTCTTGTGCTCTATCCATTAGGCCACACTGCTTCCGGTTCGGCCACTTGTCTGTGTGAACTTCCAAGGGCCTCAGTTTCTTCATCTGTAAAATGGGGATTCAATACCTGTTCTCCCTCCAACTTAGACTGTGAGCCCATGTGAGTCAGAGACTAGACGCCTGACCTGATTGGCTTGTTTCTACCACAGTGCTTGGCACCTAGTGATAATAATAATAATAATAATAATAATAATAATAATAATAATAATAATGGCATTTATTAAGTGCTTACTATGCGCAAAGCACTGTTCTAAACACTGGGGAGGTTACAAGGTGATCAAGTTGTCCCACGAGGTGCTCACAATCTTAATCCCCATTTTACAGATGAGGTAACTGAGGCACAGAGAAGTTAAGTGACTTGCCCAAAGTCACACAGCTGACAATTGGCGGAGCCGGGATTTGAACCCCTGACCTCTGACTCCAAAGCCTGGGCTCTTTCCACTGAGCCACGAAGCACTTAACAAATATTATTATTATTATTATTATTATTATTACTATAGGCAGTAAGCATCCATTTGAGCCACCCCCTTCCCTCCACCCTGCCATCATGCAACCCCTACATGAGGAGGGAGGCCTGAGGAGCAACAGGGGGGAAGCAACTGTAGTAGACAGAACATGGGCTTGGGAGTCAGAAGAACCTGGGTTCCAATCCCAGCTCCGCTACTTGTCTGCTGTGTGACCTTGGGCAAGTCACTTCACTTCTCTGGGCCTCAGTTATCTTATTTGTAAAATGAGGATTAAGACTGCAAGCCCCAAATGGGACAGGGACTGTGTCCAACCTGATTACCTTGTATTTACCCCGGCACTTAGAACAGTGCTTGGCACATAGTAGTAAGTGCTTCAAATACAATTATTATTATTATTAGTATAACAGGAGCAAGAGCACTGGTGATGCTAGGTGTGGAGCAGAGGGAAATCAGACATCACCGAGCCACTGGCCACAGGTTCCACATGGCAGACCCACCCATCACAGCAGACCACCTCCCAAGGCCTGTCCTTCAACCCAGTCCATACTGCTTGGTGCCGGTGGTGGGGACGGACACCAGCGCTCGTCCCCAGGGAAAGGGTGCAGAGATCCAAACTGGAGCAACTTTTCTGGCCCTTTAACCCCATCTCTGCTCCCTGGAAATGGGGCTGGTTGCCTTTGTGGGGGAGCTTTCTTTATGCTTGGGGAAAAGGTGCCACTTATTCCTGAAAAGGACTGGAGAGGATTCAACGCCTGGCCCTTGCAAGCATTTGCAAATGACCAGGGTCTTTCAAATGTGTCATTTGGATAGAAAACACCCGGACAAGAATTGAAATTTAGGGGGATAATTTGGCCTGGATTTTGCAGCCGCTAATCAATGAATGTCTGGGCAGGAGGGGAGGATTGGCAGGAGGCGAGGGGACACACTGTCAATTGTGCAAGGCTGCCATCTTCTGGCCCGCAAAGGAACCTTCCGGCCTGGTGGGGAGGTCATCATCATCATCATCAATCGTATTTATTGAGCGCTTACTATGTGCAGAGCACTGTACTAAGCGCTTGGGAAGTACAAATTGGCAACATATAGAGACAGTCCCTACCCAACAGTGGGCTCACAGTCTAAAAGGGGGAGACAGAGAACAGAACCAAACATACTAATAAAATAAATAGAATAGATGTGTACAAATAAAATAAAGAAATAAAGAAATAGAGTAATAAATATGTACAAACATATATACATATATACAGGTGCTGTGGGGAAGGGAAGGAGGTAAGATGGGGGGATGGAGAGGGGGACGAGGGGGAGAGGAAGGAAGGAACAGAGGGCGGGAGGCCCTTCCAAGGACCCAACCTGGGCCTGGATTCGTTTCAGAGCTTGAGGCTTTGCTGCGGTCAAAGCCTCGACCAGGGGGTTCCAGAGACCCCCTTCGGAAAGAACCCTGTCAATCAATCGTATTTATTGAGCGCTTACTGTGTGCAGAGCACTGTACTAAGCGCTTGTCCCCCTAGAACCCTGTCCCCCTAGAATGGGAACCAAATGGAGCAACGAACTGGTCTAGAGAGACAGTGTGGCCCGGTGGATAGAGCACAGGCCTCAGAGTCACAAGAACCTGAGAGTCACAAGGACCTGAGTTCTAATCCCAGCTCCGTCACTTCCCTGCTGTTTGATCTCAGGCAAGTCACTTCCCTTCTCTGTGCCTCAGTTTCCCTCATCTGTAAAATGGGGATTAAGACTGTGAGCCCCACATGGGGCCGGGACTGTGTCCAACTGGAGTATCTTGTAGTAATAATAGTAATAATGGCATTTGTTAAGCGCTTACTATGTGTGAAGCACTGTTCTATCTACCCCAGTGCTTAGTACAGTGCCTGGCGCATAGTAAGCACTTAACAAATAACATAGTTATTATTTAGACAGGTTGCAGCCAACAGCAGGAGGTCTCCAAAAGCATCGGCCTCAATGTGGTCCAGGAAACAGTGAGGGGGGCTATCGGGACTCAAACCCCAAATCAGAGCGAGCTCACCCCCTCCAAACCTGGGCCACAGTGGTCCTGGTAGCACTGACCATTTGGTCCAAAGGCAGTGGAAGTACAGGCCGTGGAGAAAAAGTGGCCCAAAGGAGGTGGAGGTTTTTGTTTGGGTTTTATTGTGATATTTGTTAAGCACTTATAATGTGCCAGGCACTGTATTAAGTGCTGGGGCAGATACAAACTAATCGGGTTGGACACTGTCCATGTCCCTTGTGGGGCTCACAGTCTGAATCCCCATTTTACAGAAGAGGCAACTGAGGCCAGAGAAGGAAGTGACTTGACCAAGTTTACACAGCAGACAAGTGGTGGAGCTGGGATTAGAACCTAAGTTGTACTTCCCAAATGCTTGGTACAGTGCTCTGCACACAGTAAGTGCTCAATAAATACGATTGAATGAATGAACCCAAGTCCTTCTGATTCCCAGGCCTGGACTCTATCCATTAGGCCACACTGCTTCCCAAGTGTAACTATTTGTTGCCCTTGGGAAAGATGGAATGGCAGGGAGGGGAGGAGTTGGGGCAGCAGGGGGAGGGGGTGTTTTCAACTCCCCCATGGAATTCTCCCAGGAACTTCTAGGAGGGCAACCCAACTCAGGATTGGAGGGGGTGGGCTCAGCTCTGATTTGGGGTCTCAGTCTCAACAGCTCCCCACTGTCACCTGGGCCACGTTGATGCTAATGCTTTTGGGGACCTCCCGCAGTAGGCTGCAACCTGTCTAAATAATAACTGTGGTATTTAAGTGCTTACTATATGTCTCCTTACTGCTCCAAATGAAGGAGACTCATCCTCTCAATTTTTTTATGGCATTTGTTAAGCACTTACTATGTGCCAAGCACTGTTCTAAGCATTGGAGTAGATACAAGCTAATCAGATTGGATAGAGTCCCTGTCCCACGTGGGGCTCACAGTCTTAATCCCCATTTTACAGATGAAGTGACTGAGGCACAGAGAAGTTAAGTGACTTGCCCAAGGTCACACAGCAGACACGTGGCAGAGCCGGGATTAGAATCCTGTTCCTTCTGACTCCCAGTTCTGTGCTCTCTCCACTAGGCCAATCTGCTGGGGCCTGGGCCACCGGAGTCCAGACGAACAGTTCACTGGCCCTGTTCCTCTGGGCTGCCTGGGAGGAGTCAATCAGTAGTTCTTGCCGCACTCAATACAGGGCTTGGCACACAGCAAGCTCTCAATAAATACGATTGAATGAATGAATGCCCCAGGTCCACTGGATAAGCAGCGTGGCTCAGTGGGAAGAGCCCAGACATGGGTTCTAATCCCGGCTCCACCACTTGTCAGCTGGGTGACTTTGGGCAACTCACTTCACTGCTCTGAGCCTCAGTTACCTCATCTGTAAAATGGGGATTAAGACCGTGAACCCTACGTGGGACAACCTGATCACCTTGTGTGGCCCCCCAGCGCTTAGAACAGTGCTTCGCACATAGTAAGCGCTTAACAAATGCCATCAATATTATTATTATCTGCTGCACCATCCTCCCAACAGCTGGTATTAAGTGAACGTTCACCCCCACCCTGGGGAAATTCATTTGGCCGCTTGTTGGCCGTGTGACAGAGACCAGACCCTGCCCATACTAGCCGGAAGCACTGACCTGGTCTGGTAAATATAGGCAAGGATCAACTCTGTCTCGCTGCCTCGGTGCCAAGTTCTAAACCCAGCTCTGCCACTTGTCTGCTGCGTGACTTTGGGTAAGTCTCTTTGTGCCTCAGTTCTCTCATCTGTAAATTGAGGATTAAACCTGTGAATCCCATGTGGGACATGGACTGGGTCCAACCTGATTGGCTTGCATCTACCCCCATGCTTAATACAGTGCCTGGCACCCAGTAAGTGCTTAACAAATACCATAAAAAATTTCCCCTGCACCTCCCCTCTAGGCCTCCTGCCTCCAGGTTCTCCACCTTCCCTTTCCAAGTCCCAGGCTCTGCCAGCTCCCTGCTTTATCCTATGCCAGGGCATGCCCAAGCCCCAGCCCCAGCGGACACCTGGGCAGACAAGTTTCCCAATGCCCGTCAAAGGGGAAACACTGAAGGGAGTCTAAAAAACTGCAAGGGAAAAGCACTTCAAGAGTCTTGCCAACCTATTTCTGTTTGGAACGTGTGAAATTATTACAAGTACGTTCACCCTGAGGACTACTGATGGATGACTCACAATTTAGCTAAATTCAATGAACCACACACTGTGCCTGTCCCAGTAGGTGACTCATACATTTTTTATTTCGAGTGTCAAGTGTTTGCCAAAAACAGTATTTAAAAAAAGTCAGGAAAATCGTTCCCAAAGAGCTCGTGAATAGGTGAGCCGCCTCGTTTGGGCTCCGGCGACCACTTAGGTGGGATTTGGTGGGGCTGCTTCAATGTCCGGGATAAAGGCCGGACTCGCACCAGGGGGATGTGGCCTGCGATGAAGTGCCCCCCGGCCGGCCTGCATCATATGCCCCCGCAGTGGTGGTCAGCCTTGTAAGACCACTCACCGAGAACATCGACGGTACCGGTGCCGGACGCGAGCGGCTCCCGGGCTGAGCCTCTCACGCCTTCTCTCTGAGAAGCAGCGTGGCTTAGCAGCTAGCCCGTGATCCTGGGGGTCAGAAAGACTTGGGTTCTAATCCCAGCTCCACCACATGTCTTCTGTGTGACCTTGGACAAGTCACTTCACTTTGCTGGGCCTCAGGTCCCTCATGTGTAGACTGTGAGCCCGTTGTTGGGTAGGGACCGTCTCTATAAGTTGAAAACTTGTACTTCCTAAGCGCTTAGTACAGTGCTCTGCACACAGTAAGCGCTCGATAAATACGATTGAATGAATGTGTAAAATGGGGATTAAGACTGTGAGCCCCAGTGGAACAGAGACTGTGTCCAACTTGATTAATTTGTCTCTACTCCAGGGCTTAGAACAATTCTTGGCACTCAGGAAGCACTTAACAAGTATCAATATTATTGTTACTATTATTATTATCTTCTGATGTGGCAGGACAGGGGCAGAATGAGGGTCACAGGGCCTGAACAAGGCAGCCGAGCAACTGACCTGGGCACACCCTTTAGCTGTCCCGATTAGCTCTGCATTAGCTCGTTACGTGAAACACCACTGGACCCAATCAACTCATTAATTAGTAGTCTGAAACTAGTAGGCAGGGTATGTGTCTGTTAGAGTGTTACATTGTACTCTCTCCTAAGCAATTAGTAGTAATGATAATGAAGGCCTCCACATTGGTTTATTTTCTAGGCATCCATTGGCAGGGCCAGTTCGCCCGCAAGATCCAATCCTCATCAAGCGTATTTGATTTAATACTCATTATCCAACCCCACAATGACACAAGGTTTGCATTCCCCTTTCGAATCGATGTTCTGTCCAGCAGCAGAGGCAAGAACTGACAGTCACTTGTAATTGAGAAGAAGACGCCATTTATGTTTCATTACCAGATATATTTGGCACAGAGCTTTATTACAGGTATTTTCAAGCCCGGGGAGTTATTTCACAGAGCAGAAAGGAGGATAGGGCTGTTGCAGAAACAGAGAAAGAGCTCGATTAGGCAGATCATTTAACCTATTAAAACAATTAAGTAATTACACAATTATGAGAAATATGATTATGTGTTCCTGATGCCATTAATTGTGTCAGCCCCATTAATTAACATTACACTCTCCAAGGGAGAGGCATTAAGCTCAGAAGTTGAAGGCGGAACAAAGACCTTTAAGTTTCAAGGTCCCCGTAAAGATCTAACTTCCTAAGTCAGGCAGCTGATAATAAAGGTCCTGTTGCACACTATAACTTGGAGGAGACATTTGAGCTGCAAAAAATACCACCCTCCTGGGATAAAGAGGGTGAAGGGTTTAATCTATCTCCCTGAAGTCTCGCTGTCCTAGCCAGATGTGGGAGGGGTGGGGTCAGAGCTCTCTGGAATGATCATCATCAATCGTATTTATTGAGCGCTTACTATGTGCAGAGCACTGTACTAAGCGCTTGGGAAGTACAAATTGGCAACATATAGAGACAGTCCCTACCCAACAGTGGGCTCACAGTCTAAAAGGGGGAGACAGAGAACAAACCAAACATACTAACAAAATAAAATAAATGATGGCATTTGTTAAACGCTTCTAAGCACTGGAGTAGATACAAGTTAATCAGGTTGGACACAGCTCCTATTCCACATGGGATTCACAGTCTCCATAGGAGGGAGGCCCAGTATTGAATCCCCGTTTTACAGTTGAGGAAACTGAGGCACAGAGAAGTGAAGTGACATTCCCAAGGTCACTTAACAGACAAGGGGCAGAACCTGAGTCAGAATTTAGGTCCTCCAACTCCCAGGCCCAGGCTCTTCCCACTAGGCCACATTGCCTCCCAACCTGCCTGAAGTGTGCAAAAGGATGCTTAGAGGAGCAAATCCTTTTCTTTTCCTCTCATCTCTCTCTCTGACCGACAGCTCCCTTCCACTGCCTCAAACACTGGCCCCTGGAATGGTTTGGGCTTGGAATATCCATACCGTTCTCTATAGACTGTAAGCTCCTTGTGGGCAGGGATCGTGTCTGCCAACTCTTTTGTGCTTTCCAAAGTGCTTAGTACAGCTCTCTGCCCATGGTGAGTGCTCAGTAAATACCACTGACTGATTGATTCCTAGAAAATCTGTCAGGTGGATTTTGGCCTCCATACTGGCTCTGCTGTTCTTTAAGCAATCAAAGATTCATTTTCTGGAGGGGGAGAAGGTACAGGTCAGCCCGGGCTGGACTCTAACAGGACTGTGGGTCCTATGGGACCTCATATTGGAGCCGGTGGCTGAAGGGGGGAGGTTAAATGGCTGAGGCAGTTTTGTGCACATGGTACAGCATTCTGCACCTAGTACAGGCCCAGTACAACACTGCACACAATACATGCCCAGTGCACCACTCTGCGTATGGTACACACAAATTGCATTACTCTACACACAGTACACGTCCAGTGCAGCACTCTACACTCAGTGCATGCCCAGGGACAGCACTCTGCACATGGTACAGTCATCATCATTGGTATTTATTGAACACCTACTGAGTGCAAAGCACTGTATTAAGCACTTAGGAAAGTACATCAGATGCAAGACTTAAATCACTGCCCTCCAGAAACTTACGATCTAATGGGGTGGACAATCAGACAGAAATTATTTGCAGATTGTGGGCACGTGAGGAAGAATGAGCATTTTTGATGTAATTAGTTTGAATCTACTCTAGATAAAATCAAAATACTTGACACAAATTAAGATCTTGATAAGTTCCTTTAAAAAGGACAGGAAGTAGTACAAAGGTGCTGGTATGAAATAGCTGACTAAATAATCAAACATGCAAATAGGTGGTACAAAGAGTGACGTTGAGTTTACATTCCTGGGGTGTTGAGGATTAATCAGGGAAGGCTTCCTGGATGAAGTGGGCTTTTAGGAGGACTTTGAAAATGAGGAGAACTGTGGCCTCATGAATTTTAGTAGGGGTGGGGGAATCAGGTTCTGGGGAGCGGCAGGAACAGGATAATTGAAAGTGAGGTACAGTAAGAGGGTGAACCTGGGAGAAGCGGATGAAGACATCGGATATGTAAGGTGGAGATAGCAGGTGAAATGTCTAAAAGCTAATGAGAAGGCATTTGTCCTTGATGCAGAGGGAGAGACCCACTTTTTTTTTCTTTTTAGGGTTGGAGAGAATTGTGCTGAGTAACACTCTTAGAAAATGGTCCATACAGTGGTGGGTGGTGTAGACTGAAGTGGGGAGAAGTTGGAAAGAGGGAGACTAGTGAGGAGGGTGCTACAATATGAGAAGAACTTGGACCAGTGTGGTTGTCACTGGTTGGAAAGAATGGGGTTGATATGGGAAATGTGGAAGGAAAACTGACCGGATTTCCTTTCTGAATGAATGTGGAACTTCATTTCTCCACCGTTTAAAAACCTTCAGTGGTTACCCCCTTCTCCTCCATTATCAGGTAGAAACTCCTAACCACTTGCTTTAAGGCACTGCATCAGTTCTCTCTCTCTTATTTATCGACCCTCTTCTCCCACTATATCCCAACACATGCTTTTCATTCCTCTTAAACTATGCTATCTCACTCTGCCTTGTTCTCAACTCTCCCACCTCTAGCCTTGCTCATGGCCTTTCCCTCACCTGCAAAATCCACCAAACCCTAGCTCTCTCCATCTTCAAAACCCCTCTGAACTCTCACTTCTTTCAGGAGGCTTTCCCTGGTTAATTTTCACCTCACATTTCAAGCACAACCAATAATTCTTCTGAAAACTCAACGTACATAATGCTATTATTTAAGCACTTATTTATTCATCTATCTATCCATCACTTTCTTACTTCTACATATAAATTATTTTCTATCTATTTTCCCCCATTAGATTGTAAGATTCTTGAGGGAAATGATCATGTCTTTTACCTCTACTGAATTCTCCCAAGCACTTAGTATAGTTTTCTGCAACAAGTAGGCACTCAATACTGCTATTGACTACTTGTGATTCATTCATTCATTCAATCATATTTATTGAGCACTTACTGTGTGCAGAGCACTGTACTAAGCACTTGGGAAGTACAAGTTGGCAACATCTAGAGACGGTCCCTACCCAACAGCGGGCTCACAGTCTAGAAGGGGGAGACAGACAACAAAACAAAACATGTGGACAGATGTCAAGTCATTACACTTCAAAGCCCGTGCTCTTTCCTCTGAGCCACGCTGCTTCTCTAAAGCTTACAATTTGTGCATATTTACTGTTCCATTTATTTTATTTTGTTAATATGTTTTGTTTTGTTGTCTGTCTCCCCCTTCTAGACTGTGAGCCCACTGTTGGGTAGGGACTGTCTCTATATGTTGCCAACTTGTACTTCCCAAGCACTTAGTACAGTGCTCTGCACACAGTAAGTGCTCAATAAATATGATTGAATGAATAAAACACAAACACATTAACAAAATAAAATAAATAGAATAGTAAATATGTGCAAGTAAAATAGAGTAATAAATCTGTACAAACATATATACAGGTGCTGTGGGGAGGGGAAAGAGGGCGGGGGGATGGGGAGGGGGAGAGGAAGGAGGGGGCTCAGTCTGGGAAGGAGGGGGTTTTGTTAGGATTTGTGGGTAGGTAGTGATTGTGGAATTAGTCTAGAACTCAAAACCATACAGAAGGCTGGGCCTTATATTGGTACGATCACTGTTCTATAGACCAGATGGCTTCTTGAGGTTCCATCCAACTGATTTCATGAATGAATTCATTCTGTACTCATAACTGGGGCACTTAGGCAAACCTGGAGTAGCCAGGCCGGGGTGGGGGAGACCGGGAATGGGAGTCAGAAGAAACTGTGTTCCAATTCTAGCTCCATCACTTGTGACCTTGGGCAACTCACTTCACTTCCCTGTGCCTCAGTTACCTCATCTGTCAAATGGAGATTGACTGTGAGTCCCACATGGGTCAGGGATTGTGTCCAATCCAATTTACAGCGCTTAATACAGTGCCTGATGCACAGTAAGGGCTAAACAAATACTGCAGTGGCTGTTATTATTATTATTATTCCACCAGAAGTACTTAGAAACCAAGGTACATTCAGGGCTCCGGCTAGGACTAACAAACAGAATGAATGTGTCTCCTTCCAGAGAGGGAAGTAAGCCCTCACAGCTAAACTGAGCACTTAGTTTTGTGCAGTATTCTAAGCATTCACTGGGTGTCTACTATGTCCATGGCACAGTAGAGCACTCTACTGGATTCTCAATATAGTTCTCTGAACAAAATGAGTGCTCAGTATAGTATTGTACTATAGCAGATTTACCTGGGTAAAGAGCATTTTACTAAGTACTAGGGGGAGCACAACAGAGATAATCGACATGATCGCTGCCCTCAAGGAGGTTATGATGTAATGGGAATCGCAAATTCTTTGTCCTATCCCCAACTCTTCCCTTATAGATAAATTCTGTGGCCGTTACATGCCCCCCCTCCCCAACTCTGATTCCCCGTGAACTGATAGTCCCTGATGTTCCCGAGGCCGGTGCTGTAATTTTGCAATTATCCAGCTCCATCTTTGTCACATAGAAGCATTTTATGTAATTGCCCTTTTTTAAAATGCCTTTGACTCTTCCGCATGTGAAAATTAAAGGAGCCCTCGAGCCCCTAATTGAAATGCTGCATGATCGCCTGAACCGCTCCCTCCTTGGAGATTCTCTAATGAAAATCAGGGCTGAGGTTCCGTGGTCACGGGCGCTGGGGAAACAATCTGCCAGCGTGCATGGAAAGTTGTTGCCAACTAAAATTCACCAGGGTCCCTGGCACAGTCCCAGAAGGACCCACAGGCCACGTTGGGGGCTCGGGGGGGCTTCTGCTGTGCTGGGTCACAAAGGAGAAACTGCACAAAGAGGTTGCCCCCGACCACTCACCAACGTCCTGCCTCTGGCCAGGAACACCCTCCCTCTTCATATCTGACAATTACTTTCCCCCACTTCAAAGCCTTATTGAGGGCACATCTCCTCCAAGAGGCCTTCCCTCATTTCCTCTTCTCCCACTCCCTTCTACATCTTCCTGAGTTGCTCCCTTTATTCACCCCTCCCTCAGCCGCCCAGCATTTATGTTCATTTCTGTAATTTATTTATTTCTCTTAATGGCTGTCTTCCCCTCTATTCTGTAAGCTCTTTGTGGACAGGGAATATGTTTACCACCATAGTGTACTCTCCCAAGCACTTAGTATAGTGCTGTGCACACATTAAAGTGCTCAATAAATAGGATTGATTGAGTGAGTGGTTCCTGTGGCCTCTCAGGCGTCAGTGGTTGTCACATCTGGAGATCCATCCCTGACCCACTGTTCCTGGGGCTTAACCCAGGCTGCTTCTCATCCCAGGAAACACCACACATTTCTAACTCAGGACACAGATTGGAGATTGGAGACAGCCCCCATCTCCCCCATCCCCTGGTTACCCAGTGCAGTTGCAAATGAACCTTTTTTTGTTTGCTTCTTTGTTTTATGGTATTTGTTAAACACTTACTACGTGTCAAACACTTCTCTAAGCACTGGGGTAAATACAAGTTAATTAGTCAGTCACAGTCCCTGTCCCCCATGGGGCTCACAGTCCAAATAGGAGGGAAAACAGGTATTGAATCCCCATTTTACAGTTGAGGAAACTGAGGCACAAAGAAGTTAAGTGACTTGTGGACTGAAGTGCATCCTATACCCTGCAACATAATAACATGGTCACTATTGAGAGCAAAAGTGGCCAGACTTTTTTTTTACCTTTTGTTTAGAAAACATGGGGCCAAGTCAGACTTAATAAGCAGACAGCACTCATTCATTCAATCATATTTATTGAGCACTTACTATGTGCAGAGCACTGTACTAAGCGCTTGGGAAGTTTAAGGCAGCAACATGTAGAGACGATCCCTACCCAACAACAGGCTCACAGTCTAGAAGGGAGAGACAGACAATAAAACAAAATAAAACCCTCCTGGGCATGCCCTTTTGTGTCTGATCGCATTATGGCGATTTTGGGGTGGAAGTGGGGAAATGGACCCTTGGTCAAGGGAAATCGCCCGGTCCCAAGATCCCTTTGTTCTCACTTTAAATTGGGCAAGAGCATCTGTGGCCCAAGGACAAAACGTCATCGGATGAAGTGAGACTAAGATAGAGGCGGTTTGGGCCTCCCAAGTGTGAACTCATTGCTAAGACACTTCATCATGAAGCGGTCCTGCTCAGAGCTTCACCGAGACGCTGAGGACATTTTAATGGCTTTGGCGAGGCCATAGCCTCTCGCTGACACATTGAGCTGTGACAGCCAAGGAAATGCAGATGTGAAGCCCTCAGAGCCCCCCACTCCACCCCAGACTCCTGCGGCCCGCTGCAGGGAGCTCAGGGGATGGAATTTCCCTTTATTTCAGCGGACTATCTCTCAGACATCAATGAAACCAGGCCCCTCTATTCCCAAACTGGAACAAAGCCAGTTCTCCCGCTTGAGACTGTAAGCTCATTGTGGGCAGGGAATGTGTCCATTTATTATTACATTGTACTCTCCCGAAGCGCTTAGTACAGTGATCTGCACCCATTAAGTGCTCATTAAGATTGACAAGATGTACATATCCATAATTTAATCAATCAGTGAGCACCTGCTATGTGCAAAGCATTGCAGTGAAGTGCTTGGGAGAGTATAGTACAACAGAATTAGCAGACACATGCCCTGCCCATAATGTTTACAGTCTAGAGATAAGCTTTCAGTCTATTTACTTACATTAATATCCATCTCCCCCTCTAGACTGTAAGCTTCTTGTGGGCAGGGAATGTATTTACCAACTCTGTTGTATTTTTTTTAATGGTATTTAAGTGCTTACTTTGTGCCAGGCACTGTACTAAGCACTGGAATAAGTACAAACTACTCAGGTCGTACACAATCTCAGCCCCACATAGGGCTCACAGCCTTAATGCCCATTTTACAGATGTGGTACCTAAGTGATTTGCCCACGGTCACATAGCAGACAAGTAGCAGAGGTGGGATTAGAACCCAGGTCCTCGGACTGCCAGGCCTATGGTCATTCCACTAGTCCAAACTGCTTCATGCTGATGTATTCTCCCAAGCACTCATTGGAGTGCTCTGCCCACAAGTGCTCAATAAATACCACCGATTTATTGAAATGATTGACATAGCCACGATCTGGGTTGTTTGGTTTCCATCTTCTTTATCCTGTCATGCAGGGCCTGATTGAGGACCCAGGGAAGGTTAGTGAGGTTTTTCCATTCATGTTTGTTTTTCCTTCCTCCAATCAGGAGTGCATGGTCATCCTAAGAAAGCAGCTGAGCTTAATCCATAACTTTTCACAAGGGAAACCATTAAGTCACAACATGTTCTGTTGTCTAACGGAACACAAAAAACTAAAAAAACAGACACAAAATACATGATAAAGCAGCAGCTCATATGGAGGTTCATTCATTTTTTCAATTGAATTTACTGAGTGCTTACTGTGTGCAGAGCACTGTACTAAATGTTTGGGAGAGTACAATGCAACAATAAACAGCTACATTCCCCGCCCACAACGAGCTTACAGTCTAGAGTCGGGGAAACAGGCATTAATATAAATAAATAAGCAGCATGGCTCAGTGGAAAGAGCATGGGCTTGGGAGTCGGAGGTCATGGGTTCTAATCCTGGCTCCACCACTTGTCAGCTGCGTGACCTTGGGCAAGTCACTTAACTTCTCTGAGCCTCAGTTACCTCATCTGTAAAATGGGGATTAAGACTGTGAGCCCCCATGGGACAACCTGATCACCTTGTGTGCCCCCCCCAAGCACTTAGAACAGTGCTTTGCCCATAGTAAGCACTTAACAAATGCCATCATTATTATTATTATCATTAAATAAAGATATGTACATAAGTGCTATTAGGCTTGGTGGGGGGAAGAACAAAGGGAACAAATCAGGGTGACACATAAAGGAATGGAAGAAGAGAAAAGGGGGGCTTAGTCAGGGAAGGCCTCTTGGAGGAGATGTGCCTTCAATGAGGCTTTGAAGGAGGGGAGAGTAATTTTTGGATTTGAGGAGGAAGGGTGTCGGATTTGAGGTTATTTGAAACTTTTTAGGATTCAGTTAGGTGTGGAACATAGTGCATAATAAAGCCTGCTTACCCTACCCGGCTGTCTTGACCCTCTCATCCCTGGTTCCAGATGGACCTCAGGGAGGTTGCTAACTCCTCTAGGTATTTCTGATTCCGTGTTCTTTGAGGTGCCAGAGTCCTGCCTGCCAGTGATGGTCCACAGTGAAAACAGGGTCTCTTCTTAACTCGCTCCTGAAAATAAATGAAAATAAATTGCTAAATAAGGCCTAAAAGCACTGAGCTTTCTATTTTTCACCAGAAACTCCTTCTTGCATTGCAGATGGTACTTTGCAAATGATAGTTGCACTCTACACTGTCAAGTGGTAACTTTTCCTGGCTGGAAAAGCCTTAATCCAGGGTAAACTACCAGTTGGCGTTATTAGCCAGTCCTTCCCAAGTCGATTCTGGGGCCAATCACAGCGATTTTCCCACCACAGTTGAGTGGGTCAGACTTTGTCCCCAGAGTTCACTGAGTTTTCAGTGAGCTGGAGATTCGTCCTGCTGGCATGGTAGATGGCTAACATATGGAGGGCAGGGATCTCCCCAAGAATTGTGTGCAGTGTCCTGCAGGCTGCAGACCTGCATCCTTGTTGATGGCAGAATAGTAGATTGTTTGTCCTAACGTTCACAATTCCATCTTGGCATGACTGCAGCAAGTTCTGGGAAAGAGAAGCAGTATGGCCTAATGGATAGAGCACGGGTCTGGGGTTCTAATATGGGCTCTGCCTCATATCTGCCTGGCAACCTTGGGAAAATCACTTCATTTCTCTGTGCCTCAGTTACCTCTTCTGTAAAATAGGGATTAAGACTGCGAGCCCCATGTGGGACAGATACTTGTCCAACCTGATTTGCTTGTATTCCCGCCCCCAGCACTTAGTATAGTGCCTGTCACATAGTAAGAGCTTAACAAATACCACCGTTATTATTATTAATGATTAGATCAAGTTTTCATTCCAGTCAGGACACCAGTGTGAAGGCCCAAGTGTGGGCACAAACCGGAAGTGGAGCAGGCTGGGCACCTTGGTCTTTACAAACCATTTATTTCATTACACCTAATTGCTTCAATATTATAAACACTATTAGGTTCATATTTGTTTCATCTCAAACTAATTTAATTGATGGAATTCTGTGTCCTTGCCATTATACGATACAATTAGCTCTCATTAGTTCACATTTCACTCATTTTCCTCCTGACTGATTGCACTACATACTGCTACTTACTAATATCAATATGTAATGTAATCAGTCAGGAGGAAAATGTTGTTACAGTGTCTCTAAAACGATCATACTTATCATTCTGATTGTCTCCAAAGTACCAATATTCTTCCTATCATTTATGGCTTAATAATGTAGAATTTGGTATTAATAATGAATTTTTACTGCCACTTATTGACACGTGGCTTAAACAGCATTTAACTAATTACAAGCTGCAGCATGGCCTTGTGGATAGAACCTGGAAGGGGGAGTTAGAAGAACCTGGGTTCTCATCCTGGCTCCTCCACTTGTCTGTTGTGTGACCTTGGGTAAGCCACTTCACTTCTCTGTGCCTCAGTTACCTCATCTAATGGCGATTAAGACTGTAAGCCCCACGTGGGACATAGACTGTGCCCAATTTGATTATCTTAGAACGGTTCCTGGCACACAGTAAGTGCTTAACCAGTACCGTAAAAAAAAAAAAAAATCCAGGACCGCATTTTGTAATGCCTCAGCGAAATCTTCAACCACCAGAAAATAAAATGCAGAATTGACTCAGACTTTCTGCTTTCTTTTTTCTCCTTTCCTTGGGTTTTTCTTTCTGAATTGGAAGCTTTTTTTTTTAAATATCCCATGGTTACGGTCTTCCTGTGAACATATGGAACGCTCGGGAAAGCAAGTCTGTGCAGCTGATGCTTTGCAAAGAGGTGAAGAGGTTACTAGAATTGTACTCCTGTTAATTTGCCCTTTGAGCATCTCCTGCGGGGAGTCTATAATGAGAAGAGGCAAAGCCCGAAGATTTGTCTATCAGATTATTACGTCAGAAACGCTAGACTCAAAGGGAAGAAAAGGGCAAAAGCCTTTTTGTAACCAATTTGATATAATCCACCGAGCTCTCATTGGACCCATTTGTAAATGCCGCAGCTAGTTTACTCAGATAAAGTATGGACCCAGCCACTGAGAGACATTTGTCTCCTTGAGTATTTTCGTGCTGTACTTGGGAATGTGATTCTGCAGACTCATAAATAAAACACTCACCGGCATTGTTTCCCCCATGAAGTAAAAAAAAAAAAGAAAACAACAAAAACCCTCAGATTCTCTGAGAAGCTACTGATCATTCTGAGGGAAATAACGGTGCAACCAGCTCCGTTATATAATCCCTTTCACCCTGGCTCCTGGATTAATAAACGTATTTAACCATCTTTTCAGTTGGTCTCGTGCAAGATCATAAGGTTCGAAGAGAAACACGGATTGCTAGAAAATAGAAAGTGGTGGCAAATTGCTTTGATGGCTTTTGGTTTTCTGAAAAGTTCAAAAAAGCCTCATTTTTTAAAAGTAAATAGGAGAACAAACCCACATTAGTTTTGCCAAGCTAGATTTTTCGCTCGCATAATGGCAGAACATTGAAATACCAGAGTTGCTATAATAATCCCCATTTGAATCATGGCTTTCCTGAACTGGGTTAAGCCTTTAGGCAGAAACTAATTGCTACAAACACTAATTTCCAAGTCCCTTTTGTTTCCCTTTGCAGGCACCTCTGGACGCAGAAGGTACCCAATTAGTAGAATTCATGGTCCTGATTGTGTATTGTAGGGCTAGTGTGTGAGCTGTATAAACACAGTTGATTGCTATTCCTCTGCAATAGCTGATTTTTTGATTGCTTAATAAGGCCGTCTATTCTGCATCAAGGCCTGGCAGAACTGCTGGGGAAATCAGTTAGGTCACTTTTTTTTCCTGGTCAGGGTGGCAGGAGGAGTCTGTGATGGTAGTGGTTGACTAAAAACATAATTACAGGCTATTTAATCGCATCTGTTTCCCCACTTAACATTGTTTGTTCAAGTTAGACATAGTTAAGTAAATCAAAAGGACAATAATGGCGAAAGCACTGAAAAATTACTATTGCATGGTTAAAACTCTAGGGTTTGGAATAATTACAGAAAACAGAGCTTGCGGTGATTTCTTTCAAGGTGCTTGTTTTTCTGACTGAGCTCCTTTGCACACAGCTTAGCTGAGGGGTTGTAGCGGGGTTTGGGTTTAGGGTTGAGTCTGTGTAGCGTAAATACCGATTTGTCTGAGGCGTTGGTTTGGAGCTGGCATTTGTCCTCCCAACGGGGCTGATGGATTATTCAATGACCCTTTCCTGCTGGGCCCGTTCTCTCCCTGCTCCTGGAAACTCCCTCCCTCATAGCCGGGTAGCCTGTCAGCCTCATCTGCCATTATTATTATCATGCACCTGTGGATGCGTGCTCATGGATTTGTTTGGAGAAGAGGGTGTGTTCTGTGTCAGACAACAAGAGGAGGCGTTAGACTGTTGATGACCTCTGAAGGTTCTCGAAACTGGACGCAAATACCCAGAAAAATCAGTCATTTAATCTAGGGTATTTATTCAGTGCTTGCTAGATGCAGAGCACAGTACTGTACAGTACAGAATTAGGAGGTGCATTCCCTGCCCATAATGAACTTACAGTCTAGAGGGCGAGACAGACAATAATATGAATAAGTAGTGTATACTATATAATTTAAAGATACGTATGCAATTTAAAGAAAAAAAAACACTCTCAACACCTGTAAAGCCCTTTAAAGGCCAGTCCAGAGCCCTGGGAGGGGTCCAGAGAGCTCCAGGAGTGGTGATACAGGGTATCTTCTTTAGGATGAGAAACAGTGTGGTCTGGTGGAAAGAGCATGAGCTTGGGAGTCAGAGGACCTGGGTTCTAATTCTGACACTGCTAATTCCTTGTTATGTGACCTTGCTGCCTTGTGTCCTGCACTAGTTAAAGATTCTGAGTCCCTCCAGCTGGGGAATAATAATGTTGGCATTTGTTAAGCGCTTACTATGTGCCAAGCATCCCTTCTCGCCGGCCTTCCGCAAAGACTTTTCAAGTGGCACCAGGAGGCTTCTCCCTGGGGGGGGAATCAGAGACAGCCCACACACTCTGTACACAATTTCACAAGTCTTCAGGGACCAGGGAGGGGCAGGAAAGGTCACAGTGGCACCCTCAAGCTATGTAAGAGAATGAGATGCTGATTGGAGCTGGATTTTCCAGTGTGTGTGGATAGGGGAAGGGGTTGCAGAGGGAATGTCCCTCCTGGGAGCTGGCTGGGCTTACAGGTAAAGAAAGTGGATCACTGGCCCCTAAAACCTCCAAGAACCCCTGAAGGGAATGTAGACAGGAGGGGCACCAACTCTGCTTCCTTATGGCCGAAGGTTTGTCCACCTTCTACTGGATCGTGTTCTGTTTTTCCAGCAAATGGTTGCATTAGGACTCAGTCATGAGCTATCCTTGTGCCAAGACCTGTGTGCCAAGAATATCCCTTCAAACTCTGGGTTAAGGTGGGTAGAATTGGAGAAACAGGGTATACAGTAGATGATTCCTTTGAGAAGTCTGTCTTTTCCACTCAAGGGAAGTAGGGCTTGGCAGTGTTCTTCAACAGGCTTTCTCTCAGGAATCTAGGAAAACCATTACAGCTGAAATGCTCTAAGGGATATGATCTTGGGAGCTCGAGAGACTCATAAGTAATTATATTCAGGCTGATAATTAGATGGAAACAGTTAATGTAGTGACTACAGTCCACTCACCTTTCACCACTGGATCTTGATTGGATTTCTCCTGGGAACTCCAGGTGAAAAGACTTTATCTGGGCTTCAATAAAGGCCAGCTCTCCATTCAGTTCACAATGTCACTAGGACAAGAGCCTAGAGCTGAAGATGAGACTTCTTGGCTGACTTTGTGTATGAAAATTTGCTGGGTTTTGAGAGTAATATAAACTGGCCAAGTGTTTGATCTTTTCCTCCACAGATGCAAAGTGAAATAGCTCTAGTTTGTATTGTGTGTTTCCTCGAGTACTTTCCCAGCAATGATCTCATTTTATCCTTACCACATCCCTGGGAGGTTATGAGAATTTATGAGGAGTTAAAATATACGTGTTCTCCCTCTTGAGCTCCATGTAGGATAAGAGCTGTGTCTGATGTGATTCTCTCACCAGACTTTAAGTTCCCTGTGAGCAGGGACTGTGTCACATTGTTATTCTGAACTTCCCAGGCACCTAGTACTGTACACTGGACCAAGCAGATGCTCAATAAAGGTTATGACTATTACTATTCCAACTCTTAGCACCATAATCGGCACAAAGTAAGCACTTAATAAGCAGCGTGAGTACATGAGATGCAGGGATTATTATCTCCATTTTACTGATGAAGAAACTGAAGCCCAGAAAGCTTATGTGACTTGCCTGAGGTCACCCAGCAGGCCAGTGGCGGAGCCAGAACTAAAACCCAGCTCTTCCCTCCTAGGCTAGGCTTCCTCCCTCAGGTTTTGCACAGGCAGTGTGTTGGGAAACCCACCACAAAGCATCAAAAAGGGCTAGCTGGGCCCAAATGATAGTGGCCCAACAGCCCCCACTCTGCATGAATGCGCAGCTGCTCCAAGACCACCTTCAAGAAAGTGTGGCACTCTCAGCTTTTAGCTGGATTTGTGCACCTGAAATCTGGAGCAAGAGTTCTATGCAATCTTACCCCCAAATTCTATCACAATCAGCATAGTGGCACACTCACTATGTGCCAAACACTGTACTAAGTGCTGGGGGTAGTTACAAGTTAATCAGGTCAGACACAAACCTGTCCCACATGGGGCTCAGCATCTCTGCTCACCCTAAGTGCTCAATAAATAAGATTGAATGAATGCACGAATGACTCTAAATATGAGGGAGAATAGGTATTGAATCCCCATTTTACAGATGAGGAAACTGAGGCACAGAGAAGTGAAGTGACTTGCCTAAAGTCATACAGCAGGCAAGTGGCAGAGCCAGGAGTAGAACCCAGGTCCTCTAATTCCCAGGCCCGTGCCCTTCCCACTAGGATCTGTAGCTTCTCAGGAAATTAAAAAAGAGCCACAACTACTTCCCTTTTCCTTGGCATTTAATCCCACTGGTTGGAGAGACCTGGGGAGGCTAATAAGTGCCTTGTCCTTTTGTGAAACTATTACCCACCACCAAACCTTGAGACAATTTTCATTTTTAATTAAAGTAATTCTAGTTCATTCAATCTCCCCCACCGTCATCACCAGCCACTTCCATTCCCAAAGGATCTCTGGAAAGCCTTGCAATCATTTCCCCTACCTGCGGAAATGAGACAAAGTGATTCTGCACCAAGAGATTTAGTTTAGTGTTGGCAAAGTCCCTCAGAGTCCTCTGAGGGACAAAATGGTGTTTAAGTGCAGTGAGACACTGCACACCATTCAGGTGATGACTAGTTTATTTGGGATTTCTAGGGTGGGACACCTTGGGGAGCTGTACACAAATGAAAAGCTTCCAGCCAGAGAACCACGCCAGCTCAAGGGAAGTGGGCAGTGGGATCCCTCACCGGTTTTCTGTTTCACAGAATGCTCAGCCAGGTTGAGCCACCTCAGGACAGTGGGAAAGTTTGCCACTTTGAGGGCTTATCAGTGGCCTCATGTTGTTTTGTTGAGTGCTGCTGAGAAAATTTCACTAGCCAGAGATTCACGATCTGCATCGTGACTGGAGGATTGCTCTGGAGACAAACCCCGACGAAATAAAACTTGCCAAGTCACTAAGCCTCCATCTCGCTTCAAGATTTAAAGGCATCCAAGTTTTCCGGTTTGTGGATGAATTTATAAACTAGTGCAGACCGCTCTGCTGGGTCATTAAAAGCAAACTATGTGCAGGTGTTCTGGTTTGGCGGCGGTTACGTATTAGAAAGCACAAACTGAACTAACAGCATATTGCAATCGTTTCTTTTTACGTTTTTGGTTCACACTTGGCGTTAATGAAAGGTGAGTCGGACTATAAAGCTAGCCCACATATTTTGCATAATCTAAAAAGCAGAAGTGTCTGAGAAGTTGAGCTTCTTGACTTTCCAAAAAATGAAAATTTGCAAAGAACTCTGAGATGAGGGCTGGGAAAAAATATATATAATTTTTTTTTTTGTTCCACTTCAGTGAGGCAAGGTGGGCAAGGAAAGTATCAGGGAATCTGGAAGATGGTGGCTGAATTGTATTCCACTGCTCTGGGAAACTCTTTCAACAAGTGCTTAGTACAGTGCATTGCTCCCAATAGATAATCAATATATAATGATGTTATTTGTTAAGCGCTTACTATGTGTGAAGCACTGTTCTAAGTGCTGGGGGGGATACATACAGCTTGTCCCACATGGGGCTCAAAGTCTTAATCCCCATTTGACAGATGAGGTAACTGAGACATGGAGAAGTTAAGTGACTTGCCCAAAGTCACACAGCTGACAAGGGGCAGAGCTGGGATTAGATCCCATGACCTCTGACTCCCAAGCCCAGGCTCTTTCCACTGAGCCATGCTGCTTCAATAATAATGGTGGCATTCATTAAAAGTGCTTACTATGTGTGAAGCACTGTTCTAAGCACTGGGGAGTTTACAAGGTGATCAGGTTGTCCCACGGGGGGCTTACAGTCTTAATCCCCAATTTACAGATGAGGTAACTGAGGCCCAGAGAAGTTAAGTGACTTGCCCAAAGTCACACAGCTGACAATTGGTGGAGCCGGGATTTGAACACATGGCCTCTTACTACGATTACTAACAGATCCTGGATCATTCCAGCCATCAGGGCTCTAGCAGCAACACACACAAAGGAAGGCATCATGGATAATAACAGACTGGAGTTGGAAGAGTCATCCACTGGTGGAAATTGGTTTTCAAATGCTAGCTTGGGTAGAGGGACCTCCTGTCAAGAATGACCAAAAGCCTCTGTCCTGACATCACCATCTCCAACTGTCTCCTCATTTTACCCTGAAACTATGTGCATTTTTCTCCTGTCTTAGCCTCTGGTGGAATTAAACAGGTATCATCTTGATAAAAACAACATGCCATCGGACTCAGTAACCCCTACATCAACCGTCCATTCAAATTCACTTTCTCTAGAACAGTGGAATAAGATTCTTTATTGTTCTGCCCACTCTGAAGGCTGCAGGGCCCGAAATTGCAGAATTAGCGGTAAGAGGCATTTAACAGCCCTGAAGTTTGCTTTCACGCTATTCTCTACATCAAAGAACCCATTTTGCAGCGCCGCCACTGTTCCCATTATGTACGTTTATGAATTGCTCAACATTTTGTCACATCTACAGTTTTTCAATGCAACACTTTCCACAAAGAAAAGGATTGGGTGATCCACAGGAAGTGGGGAGAGATCTGAGATCTAACGGCGGGGCAAGGCCACGGGCTTGGATCTGCTTTCGATTTGGGGAGAACTTGTCTCTCACCTGTGGGTGACCTTGATGTTCGATTTTTTGCTCTGGATCAAAACTTCGGCCTCTTTGAAACACTAAATGGTTGGGATGCAACTGTAAAGAAGCTGTAGCCCGGGCAGATGATAAGGATGAACCATCGCAAGAGCAATCAGGGCTTAATAAGACATAAAGGTGCAGGGGCAAGCAGCATGGCTTGGTGGAAAGAGCATGGACTTGGGGGTCAGAGGACGTGGGTTCTAATCCTGGCTCTGCCATTTATCTGCTGTGTGACCTCGGGCAAGTCACTTAACTTCTCTGTGGCCTCAGTTACCTCATCTGTAAAATGGAGATTAAAAGTGTGAGCCTCATGTGGGACAACCTGAGTACCCTGTTTCTACCCCAGCGCTTAGAACAGTGCTTGCCACTTAGTAAGCACTTAACAAATACCATTATTATTATTATTATTAGAGAAGCAAAGGACCAAGGGGAGACTTAATAACTGGTCATTCTGGTTCCTAGATCCAAAGCTCACTGGACAAGTGTCTCTCTCTCTCTCTCTCTCTCTCTCTCTCTCTCTCTCTCTCTCTCTCCCTCTCTCCCTCTCTCCCTCTCTCCCTCTCCCTCTCCCCTCTGCTATTGGTGTTGGAGGTATAGGCCAGCTTGGTGAGAGGCCATTCTTAGGGCAGGGAAATCAAGGCACATACAAGAATGGCTAACCCAGCCCTATGCATTTGTTTTTTTTTTAATGGTATTTGTTAAGCACTTACTATGTGCCAGGCACTATTCTAAGTTCTAGGGTAGATTTAGGGTGATCAGGGTTGGATACAGTCCGTGTCTCCCATGGGGCTCATGGTGTTAATCCCCATTTTATAGATGAGGGAACTGAAGCCCAGAGGAGTGAAGTGACTTGTCCAAGGTCACACAGCAGACTAGTGGTGGAGCCACGACTAGAACCCGGGTCCTTCTGATTCCCAGGTCCATGTTCTAACCATTAGGACATGCTGCTTTTCAGGGTTGAAGGCTTGGAACCCAGCCTGGATCTCCCTGTTCATTTAGGGGATTCTGGGGAAACCCCATCCAAGGTAAGCATTGGATGTTGTGGATAGGACAGGGTGGAAAGAAATTCAGTCAGTCTGACTCTCAGTCCCGTGCTCTATCCACTATGTCGAGCCTTTCTGAAGACCCCTCCTGGGGATCTTTCCGGAGCTTCTCACCGGTAGTTCTTCCAGAGACCATGTCGGGGGCGGGATAGGGTGGGGGAGCACTTCTGGAGACCCTACATGGAACTGGCTGGAAAAGATTCCAAGTCCATCTGTTTCAGCCCAAACCACTGGGTACTGGGAGTTTTAGTGAGTCCTAAATGGGGACATTTTTCCGAGTGGCCCGACCCTGGGCTCTCTCTTTCCACGGGGAATATCGAGCATCCATGGAGGAGGGGGAGATTAACGTCCTCCTCTGGAAGCAGGGGGTGCGCCTTGCCTCCTCCCACCAGCAACTTTGACAGCCGGGGTGGGTTGACCAGTGGAACATCCCAGAACACCTAATCCCGTCCACCCCAAAACAATGCCATTTAGATCACATCCTCACTTCACCGGTCCCCCAGAAAACCCCGGGGAGATGTTCCCTGGCCTGTATTTATCTGAGAAATGTCTCCCCCACACCCGCTTCGGGCATCTTCATATTTCTGTGGCTGAAAGACAAAACCACGAACTGGTTACTGCAACAGGATCATTTATTTGTGTTCTTCAAGCAGCCTGCAACCCAGCCAGAAGATAATGGACACCTCATTTATTCAGGCTTTGAATGATCATATTTAATTCCCGGGGACAGCTGTCTTCACCGCATTAGCATTGCAAATAAGCTCTATTTTGTAATGGCCTTCTATTGAACATGATTCAATTATGTGTGGTCCGCAGCGAGGCAGGATACGGTCTTAGTATCTATAGCAATATTTCTGCAAGCTGCTGCTCTTTACACTGCTCACATTTAAGCTGGCTGTTTACCACAATGCTTTCCTTGAACTGCACTGAACTCCGTACACTTTCAGATAAAATAAAGAGGAATGAATGTCATTTGAAAAAGCAGTAGCGTGCGTGTAGATATTACATACCTCCTGTCCTTTTACGTGTGTGATCAACCTGGAGGCACTTGGGAAAAAATTGCCAATTGTCCCATTTTGCAACCTGGATCATAAAATCATTACAGCCAATTAAAACGATTAGGCAATGTTCATCGTGCTGGGTTCGGCGCTGCTTTTCCGTGTTTCTGACAGCCATGGAGAGGCATTAAAGCATTGAGACTGCAAGCACCGTCACTTTCATGGAATGGAGGCGAGAGGTTAGGGTAGGGACAGGGACAGAGCCTGGGGCAGGGGTCGGGTTAGAGCTGGGGGTGGAGAGAGAGGCAGGGCAAAAAGTTAGAGTGTCTTGATTCCCAGATCTAGTGAGGAAACCTATTCTGGGCCAGGTCAAGAAGTAGCTCCAACTCCCCACCACGGCATCCCCTTATCCCCTGGAAAATACCTCATGCAACACCTACTGTGGGCTCCACTCTTGGCAGGTGGACACTCGAGGGGCGGGGAGAGGTGGGAGCAGAAGCAAAAGTCTTCAGAGCCCCTTGGCCGGACACCCCACCCCACCCCCGGGTGTTGGCTGCCCGCTGGCTTGAGCCAGTGAGCAGCAACAAGTCCCTTGGCCACAGCCTCCAGTGTGGAGGTGAGAGCCAGCTTCCAGATAAGCAGAGAGCTGCCTCTGAAGGACCCCGGTAACTCTCAAAGGGCAAGCAGGGCCTCTGCCAGCTGGGCTCCTGTACTGAGGCCTGAAGGATTTGGGAAACAGAGGCTCAGAGATTGGGACACAGAAAGGCAGAGACAAGGACACAGAGAAGTAGAGGCAGGAAGCCAAATATGCAAAGACCAACACAGGTGCAGATATTGCATACAGAGGCATAAAGACACAGGAGGGGCAGAGAAAGGACCTATAGAGATAATAATAGCTGCCTCCCTCCCAGTTATCACCCCATCTTTCTCCTACTATTCCTCTCTTGAACAAGTTGTCTATATCTTGTGCCTCCACTTCCTCTCCTCCAATCCTCTCCCTGACCCCCTCCAATATGGTTTCAGCCCCATTCACTCCATGGAAACTGCCCTCTCAAAGGTCACCAATGATCTGCTTCATGCCATTGGCCTTTACTCCATCCTGATTCTCCTCGATCTCTCAGCTGCCTTCAACACTGTGGACCACCCCCTTCTGGAAAATTATCCATCCTTGGCTTTGCAGATGCTGTTCTCTCCTGTTTCCTCCTCCTATCCCTCTGGCCACTCATTCTCAGTCTCTTTCATGGGCTCCTCCTCTGCCTCCCACCCTCTAAATGTGCATAATCCCGAGTCCCCGTCTATTCTCCTTCTACACCCACTCCCTTGGAGAACTCATTCACTCAGATTATTTCAACTACCATCTCTATGAGGATGATTCCCAAATCCACATCTGCAGCCTTCCTCTTTCTCCTTCTCTGCAGAATCATATTTCCTCCTGCCTTAAGATGTCCACCAATGTCTCAGACTTAACATGAACAAAACAGAACTACTCATCTTCCCACTCAAAACTTACCCGCCCCTTGACTTTCCCATCACTTTAGACAGCCACACCAACCTCCTTGTCACACAGGACTATACCCTTGGCATTATCCTCAACTAATCTCTCTCATTCAACCTATATATTTAATCTTTCACCAAATCTTGTTGGTACCACTTCACAGCATCGCTAAAATCCAACCTTTTCTCTCCATCCAAACTACCACATTGATCCAAACACTTCCTTTCCTGACTGTGGCCTCAATTACCTACTTTCTCTCCCTTCTGCATTGCATTGCCCTTGAATCTGTACCCTTTATTCACCCTCCCACCTCAGCTCCGCAGCACTAATGTGCATAACCATACTTTATTGTAACATCTATCTCCTCCTCTAGACTGTAAGCTCCTAGTAGGGAAGGTGTGCGCATGCCAACTCTGTTAGGTTGTACTCTCCCAAGCATATAGTACGGTGCTCTGAACATCGTGTGTGATCAATAAATTTGACTGATTGATTACTGCTACAACTACTACTATCACTTCCACTACTACTATTACTGTTACTGCTGCTGCTACTATTACTGCACAATGTTAATGTGTACAATACAGCATAATGCTAATGTCTAGGATGCAGGGCAATATCCTAAAACCAGGCAGCAGGAGAGAAGCAAGGAGTGTTAGTTACCTGTCTCTCTAAAAGCTCAATACAGTGCTCTGAACACAGTAAGTGCTCAGTAAAAACAATTTATAGATTTTTGTCTTTTATTTTTCTTTGACTTTCATGTCCTTCCATTGGCTTAGCCCAGGAAGCTTGTGGGGAATCAGTCACTCAATCACCTTACTATGTGGGGAAGCATGGATCCCCACATGGAGAAGAGTGTAACTCCACGATAGGTGTGTGGCTTGCTAATCTCCTAAACTGACAACCAAAGAAAGACTTCTAGGAAACCTTGGTTTCTTTAGATTCTTCCAGTTAAAACATCGGTTTACAATCTGGTCCTCTCACATCCTCCTCTGATTAGTTCCCCCCCACAGGATCTGATTGGTGGGAAAATGTGCCCATTGAGTGCTCACCTCTTCTTCATTTTCTACAACTGGCACTTCTATTTCTGTCCCCTTCTAATTGCCAATAGTTTGTAAATTAGCTATCTCGTTACCGACCTCTAGCCCACTTCCTTCTTTCCCGTCTAGACTGTGAGCCCTTTGTTGGGTAGGGACCGTCTTGATATGTTGCCGATTTGTACTTCCTAAGCGCTTAGTACAGTGCTCTGCACACAGTAACCGCTCAATATACAACTGAATGAATGAATTCATACCTACCTCTGGCCTGGAACATCCTCCCTTTCAAAAAGTGATTCTGAAGTCACTATAATAATTAGGGTCTTCAATATTCATTCATTCATTTAATCATACTTATTGAGTGCTTATGTGTGAAGAGCACTGTACTAAGCACTTGGGAAGTACAAATCGGCAACATATAGAGATGGTCCCTACCCAACAACGGGCTCACAGTCTAGAAGAGTTCGTTAAACACTTACTATGCGCCAAGCACTGTACTAAGTGCAGGGATAGATACTCAGGTCCAATACAGTCCCTTGTAGAACTCCCAGTTTAAGTAGGAGAAAGAAAGTGTACTGAATCTCCATTTTACAGGTGAGAAAACTGAGAGGCACAGAGCAATGAAGTAACTTTCCCAAGATCACACAACAGGGAAATGGACTGTGATTAGAACACAGATCCCCCTATGTCTGCTTATTGCTGTATCATACTCTCCCAAATGCTTAGTACAATATTCTGCCCTCAGTAAGTGCTCAATAAATACGATTAAATGAATGAGTAAATACGGTTCACTTCCAGATCCGGACTCTTTCCACTAGGCCATGCTGCTTCCCTCAGTGATCCTATCCCAATTTTCCCTGCAAGTTCCCTGAGGTGCCCCCTGTTCCCGAATTCCAGGCAAGTGATTTGTCTCTAGGAAGGAGGGGTTGGGGGGGCGGAGAAAGGGTCGCATTTGGTAACCCACCAGGCAGCAAACCAGAATAGAGAACTCTATCAGGAGGGCCCTTCCTATATATCCGTAATGTTCCACTAATTAAGCCTTGGAAGCATTTAAGATCCGTCTCCGTTGTGTGTATCCACAGTGCAGCTTTTAAGAAAGAAAAACCCATTTCGTGAGTCATGCATCAACAATAGTGAACAAATGGATTTGAATTGTTAGAGTCCATAATGATATTAAATACAGTTTCTCTCTATGAAAAAGATCAGCGGTTCAGACATGCAGCTTATAGAGACCACGTTTTAGTGTTGGTACAGTCCTTTTTTTCCCCCCCTCACAGTGTATCAAATAACTTAACATGCAAACCAGCTGCTTGGCTGTTGCTGTTGTAGGATTTCGGGGCTGGTGGCAACACCGCAGTGAGGAAAATCAGCTTTGCTGCTTTCCGGTTGCTAGAAGAATAGCTGAAAGGAGGTTGTGTTTGTAGCACATCGCAGCTGTGAACCCCCTAGGGGGAAAAAAAAACAACCAAAAAAATTTTTTCTACATACATTTCCAGTTCCCATGAGCCCTCGGGCCTCATCCCCTTTTCAACTCTTCCCTCCTCTTCTCCCGAAATGGCCCCCCTCCCTTCTCACTGCAGGGCCTCCCCCTTTTTTACCTGATACATCCTGGAAAAGATAATGAAAGAAAGCAACCTTGGGGGTAGAGTGGTGAAGAGATGAATTCACTCATTCAATCAATTGTATTATTGAGCACTTGCTACGTGCATAGCAGTATGCACTTAATAAATACGATTGAATGAATGAGAGTACAATAGTCAACAAAGACACATTCCCTGTCCACAAGGAGCTCACGGTCTAGAGAATTCATTTGAAAGGTTCAGCCAAGAGACCCAAATTCTTCCAGCGCTAAAGTCAGCTGGACATCTTTTCTTACATTTCCCCAGCTGATGCTGCCCTGAGCAGGAACTGTCCCTCACAGTGGTTAACGTCAGATGACTAGAAAGTATCTGTTCCTCCCTGCCCAGGGACAAGGAACTTCATTTCCCTCTCAGCTCCACAGAGGCAAAGTCAAGACCGGGACAATAATCAAACGTGCCCCTGATTTCCCACCAGGAGCAACAAAGCTTTAGGAAGTGTCCTAATTTCAGACATCAGGATATTTCACTCTGTCCTAATCCCTCCTTGAACCCTCAGCTGCCTTTGACAACCGTTGACTGTCCCTTCTCTTCGGAACCCTGCCAAAGCCGGATTTTTGTCCACCCAGACTCATCTGTTTCCAATCTCACAGACCACCTCTTCTCTCTCTCATTTGAGGGCTCCTCTTCTGCTTCTCATCCCCTAACTGAGGGGGTACACAAGCCTCCTTCCTGGGGCCTCTACTCTTCTCACTTTACCCTCACAGCCTCAGGGAGCTCTTCTGCTCCCCTGGCCTCTTCGACCACACTTATGCAGATGACTCAAATCTGTCTCTCTAGCCCTGGCCTCTCTTCCACTACTCAACCTGGCATTTCATCTCGCTTCTATGACACCTCCACTTGGATAGCCTGCCTGTACCTCAAACTCTTCATGTATAGAATTGGGCTTCTCATCTTTCCTCCTAAAAATCTCTCCTCCAAAATTTCTCATCTCTGCCAAAACACGGTCAACCTCTCTATCCCAGAAACCTGAAACTTTGGCATTCTCCTCAAATCCTCACTGTCATCAGCTCTCCCATCCTATCAACTGCTAAGTCCCACAGATTCTTCCTCTGAACCATTTCCAAGATTCTCTTCTCCCTCTCCAACCCAAACACCCTGGTACAATTTTTTGTCATATCCTGGTTAGACTTTCTCATCAGCCTCCTCACAGGTCACCCTGCCTCCAGTATCTCCCTGCTTCAGTCAATAAACCACATTACTGCCCAGATTAGTTTCATCAAGTGGTATTTAGCACGTTTTCTCCTCACTCCTCAAAAACCACCAATAGTCATCCATCTCCCCTCCGCATCAAATAAGACCTTCATACCTCTAGACTGTAAGCTCATTGTGGTCAGGGAATGTGTCTACCAACTACCTACCAATATTGTACTTTCCCAAGAGTTTAGTATAGTGCTCTGCACATAGTAATCACTTAACAAATACTGTTGATTGATTGATAGCATTAGTTTCAAGACTCTCCACCATCTTTCTCTACCTTACATATCAGTTCTCTTCAATCATTCATTTAATCATATTTATTGAGTGTTTACTGTGTGCAGAGTACTGTACTAAGCACTTGTAAAGTACAGTTCATTCGCTTCCCCCTAGTTCTCACTCTTCTTTCCTTCCAAGTTCACTCTTGGCTCTCCTGCCTCTCTCATTTAATAATAATAATGGCATTTATTAAGCGCTTACTAGGTGCAAAGCACTGTTCTAAGCGCTGGGGAGGTTACAAGGCGATCAGATTGTCCCACAGGGGGCTCACAGTCTTAATCCCCATTTTACAGATGAGGTAACTGAGGCACAGAGAAGTTAAGTGACTTAGCCAAAGTCACACAGCTGACAATTGATGGAGCTGGGATTTGAACCCATGACCTCTGACTCTTTCCACTGAGCCATGCTGCTTCTCTAGTTCACCTGTTCACACTCTCCCAGCCTGAAACTCCCTGTCTCTACCCTGTTGCCTCCACATATGCTAGGCCTCAGCCTTCCTCATCTTCAAAACCCTCCATTAATCTCACCTCCTCCAGAGTTCTTTCTCTGATCAGTTCCCGTTGTCCCAAATTGTTTCAAGCTAATTGGTTAACCTGTTCTGGCATTAATGTATATATATATATATATATATATATATATCCACTTTCAGTGCTTGTGCTAACATGTATGGCATGTATTACATACAGGAAGGAACGTGAACTAGTGGAAACAGCACAGGACTAGGACACAGAGGATCTGGATTCTAATTCTGCCCCCATCACTTGCCTGCCACATGATCTTGGGCAAGTCACTTTACTTCTCCGTGCCTGGGTCCCTTCATCTTCAAAATGGGGATTTAATATCCATTCTCCCTCCTACTTAAACTGTGAGCCCCATGTGGGACCTGGTGATCTTGTATCAACCCCAGGGTTTAGGACAGTGCATCATCATCATCATCAATCGTATTTATTGAGCGCTTACTATGTGCAGAGCACTGTACTAAGCGCTTGGGAAGTACAAATTGGCAACATATAGAGACAGTCCCTACCCAACAGTGGGCTTACAGTCTAAAAGACTTTGTGCATGGCACATAGTAAGCACTTAGCAAATACTATTGCAATTATTACAATTCAGCCCATGCTCTTTCCACTGAGCCACGCTGCTTCTCTAAAAATGATGGTATTTGTTAAGCGCTTACTATGTGCTGAGCCCTGTTCTAAGTGCTAGGGTAGATACAAGGTAATAAGGTCGTCCCATGTGGGGCTCACAGTCTTAATTCCCATTTTACAGATGAGGAAACTGAGGCACAGAGAAGTTAAGTGGCTTGCCCAAGGTCACACAGCAGACAAGTGGCAGAGGCGGACCCACATCCTCTGACCCCGAAGCCCGTGCTCTTTCCACTAAGCCACACTGCTTCACCCAGATATATAGTAAATGTTCTTTCTACTCCAACCAAAAACACACCCTTGATTTCCAGTCTCTGCCATAGAGATATGCAAGGATTTCTTCTCTCTCGTGACCTCAGCTTTACCAAGATTACAGCCTCTACCTAAGGAATTGAGGGTGAGGTAACTCACCGCCTATCCTTTCACCTCTCCCTTAAAAGGGGGAGCGGAGTGCTGGACCCCTTTATTTCACCCATTCCCTGTGGAGCTTCATTCTTTAGATGTAAAAGAAAAAGTGTTTTTCAAAGAGCCAAATTTGAAAATATCCGTGTCGGTGGCAAATAGCTATCGGATCCGGCCCGACAGATCACATGATTGAGAATGACAGCTCGGAAGACAAAGCCTTTGTTTCCATTTCTTTCCATTTCATTCTGTAGATTCCATGTGCTGCATAGGAAGTGGGTAGAGCACCCGAGGAACAAACCCTGTGTCGGGGATGAAGATTTTGCATCTTCTTTTGAAACAAAATGAGCTTCCTCTTTCAAAGCCAAGCCATGTCAAGAAAGAAATTCCCAGTTTAAAAAAAAAAAAAAGAAAAGGACAAAAAGCAATTCTGGGAGATGTTGTTGACATCCGTGACCCCCTAGAAATTATTTCAATCTGTCGACTATTTGTTTCCATTCCTTGCGTATGACGAAGAAACTCTGCCGGCTCCTTGCCTCACAAACCCCTGGCTCTGCTTTCTCCTGTTTCGGCTTGCCAAGATAAAGAATAATTTAAATAAAATGACTAGACATGGTCTTGAAACACCGTAATAATTGCCCGAGTGAACTGACCCCCGGCTGGAGGAGATTTTATTTGCTGTAGAGATGTGAGTTGTTTATACACGAGAACCACCCCCACTCCTCCACCCCACCCAACCTCCTCCCTACCATTTTTTTTTCCTGCCAACAACTGCTGCTGATTAAGACATAAAAGCTCGGAGCAATGCACGAGCATGACAAAAGTCAAATTAGGTGGGTTGGGAGCCGAACAAAGAGCGGCAGATAGGGTACAACCTCCAACTCGGCAGTTTGACAGCTCCTTCTTCATCCCTCAGCTCCTAGGGCCTCATTAAATGATGTAAGAAGGTCAGAGGTTAATAACCTTCAATTTGGGCTGCATATTGAACGGCATTTTTGAGCCATCCGCTCTGCTTCTGGAGGAGGAGAGCAAGTCGCTGCTGCAGGGTGGCTGTTTGCAACAAAGACTTTTAGCTTGGGAGACCCCCTTTTTCCACCTCCACTGTCCCCCCTAGCCAGCTCTGAGGGATTTCCAGGGTCCCTCTACACCTTCTCTGGTTTCTGAGGTCACCTCAGGTGAAAGGGGAAAGAAGATGGGGTTAGAAGCCAGAGGTCAGAGGTCTGAGAGGAGGAGAGAGAAACTTGGTCCCCTGCAGGGAAGAGGAAACGGTTTCAGATGACAAATTAACCCTTGACTGTTCAGGGTCTGATTATCCACTTAGTGGTTTAGCCAGACTTTTCTTCCTCTCCCACTGAAACCCTCCTTTTGGACATTTCATTAGCCGTACTGCCAGAGAGTAAGCTGAAGAATTAAAAAGCCCCAACTCAAAGCCCTGAATTTGTCTACATGTAGGACAGCAGACTGGGACTTGGTCATTGAAGACCTGGAACTTCAAACAGTAAGTCACCTGAGGAACCAAATTCGCGGTGGATTTCACAGAAGCCCACAGGATTGGGCCAGCCAAGCAATTACCACACGCTTACATGAATGAGTTTGGAATGAATCAGGGCAAAGATGAGGAAGAATTCAGTACCCGGCTTAAGCGTGGCTCAGTGGAAAGAGTGTGGGCTTGGGAGTGCCAGAGGTCATGGGTTCGAATCCCTGCTTTGCCACTTGTCAGCTGTGTGACCTTGGTCAAGCCCCTTAACTTCTCTGTGCCTCAGTTACCTCATCTGTAAAATGCGGATTAAGACTGTGAGCCCCAAGTGGGACAACCTGATCACCTTGTATCTCCCAGCGCTTAGAACAGTGCTTTGCACATAGTAAGTGCCTAACACATACCACCATTATTCTTATTATTAATCACCCTTTCTTCACTCCTTCTCACCTGGGCTACAGAGTTTCATTATCCTTTGCTACACTACCCCATTCTAAATAGCCACTCCTCCTCTACATCATCATCACCTGCATTTACTGGGTGTCTACGTGGGCAGAGAGTGCACTATACACAGTGCCTAATTCATTCATTCATTCATTCAATCATATTTATTGAGTACTATGTGTAGAGTACTGTACTAAGCGCTTGGGAAGTACAAATCGGGAACATATTGAGACCGTCCCTACCCAACAATGGGCTGGGCAAGTTACTTAACTTCTCTGAGCCTCAATTGCCTCATCTGTAAAATGGGGATTAAGATTGTGCCACGTGGGTCAACCTGATCACCTTGTATCCCCCTCAGTGCTTAATAAATGCCATTATTATTATTATTATCATCATAAAAGATAATAATAGTATTCATTAAGCGATTACTATGTGCCAGGCACTGTACTAAGTGCTGTGTATGGATCTGGGTACCAAACACCTACCATTTGCAAAGCACTATAGTGGCCACCCTGGTACAGAGCCCATCATCATCATCATCAGTGGTATTTACTGAATGCTTACTGTGTGCAGAGCACTGCACTAAGCTCCTGGGACAGCACAATAGGACAGAATTGATAGATACATTCCCTGCCCGCAATGAGTTCACTGTGGGTAGAGCACTACATTAACCCCACTGTGTTCAATGTGATGAACTAGATTGTCAGAAACACACATCAGAGGTAAAAATATGGCCTCTCCCTCCAGGAGTTTTAAGTTGTAAGAGCTTGAGAGATTCCTTGGACAGCCCCGGAATGTAGACCTTCCTGCAGCCTCTTAGCCAAGTGATTTAGGCCGGAAGAGTTGGGTAAGAACATGGTAAAGAGGTCAGGGGAAGAGGCAGAGCTGCAGAAAATGCTTGGGGGAGTTCATTCAGTCAGTCATATTTATTGAGCACTTACTGTGTGCAGAGCACTGTACTAAGCACTTGTACAATTTGGCAACAGATAGAGACAGTCCCTACCCAACAACGGGCTCACAGCCTAGAAGTTGGGAGATTTGACCAGTCAGCAGGCCCGTACTTTCAGCTGTGCCGTAAACTTGGAGGGGTGGTGTCCTCCAAAGCAATTCCCCCTCTCTCCAAGAAGATTCAAGATTGGGTCAGCCAGAAAGGCCGCCTGGGGGTAGGCCGATTCTCAGGAACTTGGAACTGGACACCGCTCCGAAGGAAGGGAGCTGAGGAGCTTGAGCCAGTGAGCCAAAGAACTGGTAACCCAAGCTGGATGACCTGGAGCTGGGGTAGAATGGAGGTGGTCATTGAAGATTCCAAGGTCCTGGAGGAGGATTTCCCAGATTGGGTGGGAAATTTGTCAACCCAACCATGGAATCTTTTAGACTGTGAGCCCACTCTTTTAGACTGTGAGCCCACTCTTTTAGACTGTGAGCCCACTGTTGGGTAGGGACTGTCTCTATATGTTGCCAATTTGTACTTCCCAAGCACTTAGTACAGTGCTCTGCACATAGTAAGTGCTCAATAAATACGATTGATGATGAATCATGGTGACCCAAGGTGACTGGTAGAATTTTCCTGATGGTAATCCCCCACTGTTTTTCTGGAGACCTTGGCCTCCCTTTCCCAGGGAACTTGGCTCTTCCAAGAAGATATCTCTGATTAACTCTCATTTCCCCATGCTTTGCTACTACTTCAGTACTTCTAGACTAGAAGACTGTTCATTCTACCAATAAATTGAATTATAGAGATGGACCCCAGCGCTGTGGGATCAGAGGAGAAGGGGGACTCAGTGTGGGAGAAACAGGGGCTCACCTGACCTTTCAGGGTGCAGAGGGCATGGAAGGCCCTACAGAGGAGCTCCTGCACCGGGCTCCGCTTGCCACTTTGATGGTCCCCGGCGATCATCTTGGAGCTACCCTTAGTACAGTGCCTGGCACATAGTAAGCACTTAATAAATACATTTCAAAAAAGGAGAGAGGAGAGGCGAGACAGTAGCAAGGAGAAGAGGGAAAACTTGGGGTTCATTTATTGTCTTTTGGCCAAGCGCCTCAGAGCCCATCCTACCTTCCTTCCTCTTGAGTGGAGCATCTCAGGGGCAGAGCCATGAAACCTATTTATTAAACTGACATTTCCTCAAGTGGATTCTCTAATTCAGGGTGGTTCCCACTGATAGGCTGCTCCCCATTGATCTCTGGTGACATAACGTCAGTCAATCATACTTATTTAGCGTTTACAGTGTGCAGAGCACTGTACTAAGCACTTGAGAGAGTACATTATAACAATAAACAGACACATTCCCTACCCACAATAAGTTTACATTCTAGACTCTACTTAGAATCTAAATGTGTGGTCTATTGCTCTTCTGTGTCTCTCCCTATGGGCTTCCCGCAGCTCTGGAAAGCAACCACTTCCCCTACAAAAGCCTGAATTGCCACATCGTTGAGGTTAGACTATGAGCCCACTGTTGGGTAGGGACTGTCTCTATATGTTGCCAACTTGTACTTCCCAAGCGCTTAGTACAGTGCTCTGCACACAGTAAGCGCTCAATAAATATGATTGATTGATTGATTGATCGATTAATATGCTGCCGAACTGTGGTACTGTGGTATTTGTGAAGCAGTTACTACGTGCTAAGCACTCTACTTAGCACTGGGGTAGATACAAGATAATCAGGTCTCACATGGGGCTCACAGTCTAAGTAACAGGGATCACAGGTACTGAATTCCCATTTTGGAGAGAAGTGAAGTGACTTGCCCAAGGTCACACAGCAGGAAAATAGTGGGGTTGGGATTAGAACCCAGGTCCTCTGATTCCCAGGCCACGCGACTGCTCTTATCAAACCTGAGGATTCAAAAAGAAGCTGTGGGGTAACACCAGTTGCTGGGAGAGAAGATGACAGCAATTTCCCAGGTGACTTTCTCTAGGAACCGCTCTGAAATTCTGCAGTGCTGGGAGTGGGAGGAGTTGTAAGAGGATGAGGAGCAATAATGTGGTCTCTCTGTTGGCTTCTGATCCTGGAGTTTATCTACGATCACCTAGTTGAAATTTGAAGGTTAAAGAAACAATACATATTGTAAAAGAAGGATCTTTTCCTTAGAGCCAAGCAGGGAAGTAAGGCATCATCTTGTGGTGCGAGTCTGCTCTTACTTCCTCCTCTAGACTGTAAGCTCATTGTGAGCAGGGAATATGTCTGCCAACCCATTGTACTATACCCTCTTCCCCACTTAATAAATGTTCGGCACGTAGTAAGCCCTCAGTAAATTCAATTGAATGATTGATTGATTTCCTTTCACTGCTTAGTGCAGTTCAGTAGAAAGAATCAGATCTGTGCTCTCACAGGGTCCTGAGAGAAATTTAGGTCCAGGCACATGGGACAATTAGAAGAAAACAGTCCAGGCTCAAGTGTAACTGGTCAGCCTGCAAAATCTCCTTCCTGCATATGTATTCTCCTGTACAATTCAGCCCTTCTGACCGGAGAGGGTTAAAGGGGTCATGATGTCCAGGGCCCAGCAGCAGGAGGAAAAGATTGCTGAGCCAACAGGGGGGTGATACTGGTCCAGAGCAGCTACCTGAGTAAGCACCAGAAGCAGAATCAATCCATCAGTGGTATTTATTAAGTGCTCACTGTGGGCAGAGTACTGAGCTGAGTACTTTGGAGAAATCAGGATGTTTGGGTTCTATATACGCTGAGGTTTATACATGAAACCTAGATGGGTGAAGAGCAAAATTCCACCTGTACTCTTCTCCTCCTCTCCGGAGACCCTCGGATCAGTCAGGAGTCAAATGGGATAAAGCAAGAAGCTCCCTTTGTGCTGTTTAAGTGCTTACTATGTACCAGGAAGTGTACTAAGTGCTGGGGTAGATAGAAGGTAATAGGGTTGGACACGGTCCCTGTCCCATATCGGGCTCACAGTCGCAATCCCCATTTTCCAGATAAGGTAACCAAGGCCCAGAGAAGTGAAGTGACTTGCCCAAGGTCACACAGCAGACAAGAGGCAGAGGTGGGATTAGAACCCAGACCCCAGGTCCGAGCTCTCTCCACTAAACCATGCCTTGGCTTCGAAAGCATGCATTTCCCTGTGAATCTGAAGGGCAGCAGAAGAAATTCATCCTTTTAGCAGGCTGGGCCCTTCCCGAGATTTTTATTTTGCATTTAACAAAATAACAGCAAATTTCAGGTATTAGAAGGATTGAAAAACCTCTTCTCTTCTGCTGTCCTTAGAACTCCATCTTTTATTCATGGCTTCTCCAATGGTGCTGGGAGGCAGAATCTGTTGCTATGGCAACACCCTGCATATCCTTGGGGAGAGCTTACAGTTTCACTTTTTTTGAACAACAAAGAGCCATTGATACTACATGTTGCCAAAGGTTACAAAAGTTGAATTCTAAAATGAAAATATTTCTTCTATAGAAGTGACACACCATATGCGTGTAGCAAATTCAAAGGAATATGTAAGGGTGTGACCTTTCCGGGAAAACCGATGGATCTAGCACCACAATACTGTTTGGCTTCAATAGATTATTCACAGAAGAAGTAGTTGAAGTGTCCTCCTTGTTTCCAAGACTGTTCCATAGAGGGAGTTTTTCACCCCCAGAATTTGCCGGCGTCAGAGGTCAGGGGAAGATGAAACAAGGACTAAGCTAATGTTCCTTCTTCTCTAGCTGGCGTTATTTTGCCATCACCTCCCAAAAGTGAACTGCCACATCAAAATCCAATTACACTCCGGCAGCCGATTCATTCTCAAGGAGTCCCCGTTCATGGATCTTTGTCTCCCAGAGGGATGTCAGATGTCCAGGCTTCTCCAGCCCTCTGCAAATCTGCATTCTCATAAACCCTCTGAGTTCTTTACCACCAAACTAATATTCCACAACTCGACTTATTTTAAGCTGGAAAAATAGTTTCTTCCTGAGTATCTTGTATGGGAGTTTCCAATGAGAAGCAGGGTGGCTCAGTGGAAAGAGCCCGGGCTTTGGAGTCAGCAGTCATGGGTTCGAATCCCGGCTCTGCCAATTGTCAGCTGTGTGACATTGGGAAAGTCACTTAACTTCTCTGTGCCTCAGTCACCTCATCTGTAAAATGGGGATTAAGACTGTGAGCCCTCCGTGGGACAGCCTGATCACCTTGTAACCTCCCCAGCGCTTAGAACAGTGCTTTGCACAGAGTAAGCACTTAATAAATGCCAGCATCATCATCATCATCATCATCAATGTCCCGGACAGCTGGGAGAAACCAGAACTGGGATGGCTTCCGGGAGAAATGGCTCGAAGAGTCCAGAGAGGTCGTAAGGTCAGGACTTTTCCTCAAGCAACGAGACAGACAGCAAGCCCAGGTTTGGAGCCTTTCTCACACACGCAGATACGCGCCTCAGTTTTCCCTGGAAAAAGGAGGAATGTAATTCCTTCATCAGATTACCTCTGGAATCATGAATGAAGTACTCTGTTTGAGAAATACTGGTTGCCTTGGGAAGTGTGCCACCAGCTTCCCAGGTCCAGAGAGCCCAGAGATAGCCTGGCACATGCAGGGGTGCAGAGAATTGCTGTACCAGCTGAAACCTGGGGACTGGTGGCCCGGGACCACCACTGGCCATAGGCCATGTAGCAGCATGGCCTACAGAAGCAGTGTGGTCTTCCTAGTGGAAAGAGCACAGGCCTGTGGACCTCCTTTCTAATCCCAACTCTTCCAGTTGCCTGCTGTGTGACCTTGGCAAGTCACTTAACTTCTCTGGGCCTCAGTTTCCTCTGTTAAAAAGGGGAATTAAATGTCTGTTCTCCCTTCTACTCAGATATTCCACCCCGTACTGTTGTAAGCATTGCCTCAATTCTGGTGACCTGACAGTTTTCCAGGACCTTGTTTTTGGATATTTTGACCTGCCATTTGATGTTGATATCTGTTGAAAGTTTCAGTGGCCTCTCTGATTCTGTTTTTTGCATCTTTCCCCATGCATTACGTGAATACTCTACCCTTCTGCCTTGGAAGCATAATTTAGTGACCATATTAGGTTTTTTATGGTATTTGTTAAGTACTTACTACAAGCCAGGCAAGGCTGTAAGTGCTGGTGTAGGTTACAAGCTAGTCAGTTGGACACAGTCCATGTGTCTTCTAGACTGTGACTTCTAGACTGTGAGCCCGCTCTTCTAGACTGTGAGCCCACTGTTGGGTAGGGACCATCTCTATATGTTGCCAACTTGTACTTCCCAAGTGCTTAGTACAGTGCTCTGCACACAGTAAGCGCTCAATAAATACGATTGAATGAATGAATGTGCCTTCTGGGGCTCACAATCTTAATCCCCATTTTACAGATGAGATAACTGAAGCCCAGAGAAGTTAAGTGACTTGCCCAGGGTCCCACAGCAGACAGGTGGCAGAGCTGGGATTAGAACCCAGGTCCTTCTGACACCCAGGCCCATGCTCTATCCACTAAGCCACGCTGCTTTTCTTCTCTTTTCCCCGCGTGGGCCTCCGTGTCAGTGCGAAGTCTTTTATTCATTCATCATCATCATCATCATCAATCGTATTTATTGAGGGCTTACTATGTGCAGAGCACTGTACTAAGCGCTTGGGAAGTACAAATTGGCAACATATAGAGACAGTCCCTACCCAACAGTGGGCTCATTCAATCATATTTATTGAGCGCTTACTGTGTGCAGAGCGCTGTACTAAACGCTTGAAAAGTCTTGAAAAGTCAAGTCCATTTAAAATCCTTCAAGCCCTCCCTGACAACAATGTTTCTTCCAGGAAAGAAACCCTATTATTATATTGTACTTTCCCAGATGCTTAGCACAATGCTCTGCCTGCAGTAAGTGCTCAGTAAATACCACTGATTTATTGGTTGATTGATTGATTGATTGAGGATCCCAGTCCAGCCGCTGACGGGATCCGATCCCCCATCGGGCCGGCCAGCCCAGTAATCGAACAGCGGGGCTGACCGTGCCTGGCTTTGTCCACTTTTGACCTACATGGTCCTGGGAGGGATATCTTTGTCTCACGTTCCTTTGGTCACTGAGTTCATGGCTCTCAATAGGCTGCGGCCTGCAGTCCATTAACAGGGATACGGTCCGCTCAGGCCCGGCCCACCCAGAAGGCCGCTGCGTGCTCTGGCTGAATGGCTTCCCCGGTGGCCTGTTCACACGGGCTGCCGGGGGCGGGGGAGGGCCTGATTGGGAGCCCTGGGCTCGTGGAAAGTGACTGCTGGTCGGCACAAAGCCCCCCCGGGGGCCAGGGAAGCCACGTTTCCAATGGTGCCCGGGCTAATGCGCCAATCAGGAAATCCACGGGTGGCAACGTGTAGCCACTTGAGTTCTGAAATTGCAGGGCAAAGTTTACTGGGGATTCAGGCCGGGGTCCCGCGACTGTCACTATCTCTGGTGTGTCAGTGGCCGTCACTGTGGAAAAACTCACCCTGGGCTTCAAGGCTGTCCATCACCTCGCCCCCTCCTACCTCACCTCCCTTCTCTCCTTCTCCAGCCCAGCCCGCACCCTCCGCTCCTCTGCCGCTAATCTCCTCACCGTTAGGCCTCGTTCTCACTTGTCCCGCCATCGACCCCTGGCCCACGTCATCCCCCGGGCCTGGAATGCCCTCCCTCTGCCCATCCGCCAAGCTAGCTCTCTTCCTCCCTTCAAGGCCCACTGAGAGCTCACCTCCTCCAGGAGGCCTTCCCACACTGAGCCCCCTCCTTCCTTTCTCCCTCCTATCCCTCCCCATCCCCCCACCTTACCTCCTTCCCCTCCCCACAGCACCTGTATATATGTATATATGTTTGTACATATTTATTACTCCATTTATTTATTTATTTTATTTGTACATATTTATTCTATTTATTTTATTTTGTTAATATGCTTTGTTTTGCTGTCTGTCTCCCCCTTCTAGACTGTGAGCCCACTGTTGGGTAGGGACCGTCTCTATATGTTGCCAACTTGTACTTCCCAAGTGCTTAGTACAGTGCTGTGCACACAGTAAGTGCTCAATAAATACGATTGAATGAATGAATGAGCCCACTGTTGGGTAGGGACCTTCTCTATATGTTGCCAACTTGGACTTCCCAAGCGCTTAGTACAGAGCTCTGCACACAGTAAGCGCTCAATAAATACAATTGAATGAATGAATGAATGGAAGCCCCTTGGGCCCTTCAAACCAGTTCACGGTGAAAAGGAAAGAGTGTGTCTCAGGACGGTCCATAACTTTTTCTCAGGGAAGAGGCTTGTAGCGGTCGTGGTGTGGTATTAGTAGTAACAGCAGTAGTAGTAGTAGTAACATTTACTGAGTGCCCATTTGTGGAAGTAGCATGGCCTTGTGGTTAGAGCATGGCCCTGGGAGACAGAAGGACCTGGGCTCTAATCCAAGCTCTGCCACTTGTGTACTGTGAGACTTTGGATGAGTCACTTAACTTCTCTGTGCCTCAGTTCCCTCATCTGTAAAATGACAATTAAGACTGTGAGCTCCATGTGGGACAGGGACTGGGTCCAACCCAATTAGCTTGTAAATATAAATTAGCTTGTATAATAATTGTGGCATTTATTAAGCTTTTACTAGGCACTGTGCTAAGCTCGGGAGTAGGTACGAGATAATCAGGTTCCACATGGGGCTCACAGTCCAAGTAGGAGGGAGGACAGGTATTGAATCCCCATTTTGCAGATGAGGGAACTTAGGCACAGAGAAGTGAAGTGACTTATCCAAGGTCACACAGCAGACAAGGGGCAGAGCCGGGATATGAGAACAGGTCCGTGCTCTATCAACTAGGCCATGCTCCTTCCATACTCTGCCTATTCCCTCTTCCCCAACTTGAACATTCTCCTGTTGGGACAGGGATGAAACCCCACTGAAGTCCCGCATCCCAGATGACTTCCCTTTGCCAGGGCACTGCCAGAGAGCCCCGGGGCATCATTTTAGGGCCTGGGAATAATAATAAAATTATGGCATTTGTTATGCACTTACTATGCGCCCGACACTGTTCTAAGTGCTGGGGTAATAATAATAATAATAGCATGTATTAAGCGCTTACTATGTGCAAAGCACTGTTCTAAGCGCTGGGGAGGTTACAAGGTGATCAGGTTCCCCCACGGGGGGCTCACAGTCTTAATCCCCATTTTACAGATGAGGTAACTGAGGCCCAGAAAAGTTAAGTGACTTGCCCAAAGTCACACAGCTGGCAAGTGGCAGAGCTGGGATTAGAACCCACGACCTCTGACTCCCAAGCCCAGGTTCTTTCCACTGAGCCATGCTGCTTCAATAATAATAATGGCATTTATTAAGCACTTACTATATGTGAAGCACTGTTCTAAACACTGGGGAGTTTACAAGATGATCAGACTGTCCCACGGGGGGCTCAAAGTCTTAATCCCCATTTTACAGATGAGGCACAGAGAAGTTAAATGACTTGCCCAAAGTCACACAGCTAACAGGATTTGATCCCTTGATCTCTGACTCCAAAGCCCGTGCTCTTTCCACTGAGCCATGCTGCTTCTCTTTAATCCCAGCTCTGCCACTGCTGTGTGGCCTTGGGCAGGTCACTTAGTTTCTCTGTGCCTCAGTTACCTCATCTGTAAAATGGGGATTAAATCCTCCTCCCTCCAAGTTAGACTGTGAGCCTTATGTGGGACAGGGACTCCTCCCAACCTGACTGCCTTGTATTTACCCCAGCAGTGTTCAGAACAGTGCTCCACATATAATTAGCACTTAATACCATAAAACAACACTCAGGGAAATTCACATGGCCTTTGGGAAACAACAGGCAGAGTTTAGAAACAATATGAACCTGGGAGTCTAAGGACCCGCTTTCCAAACCTGGCTCTGCCATTTGCTAGCTGTGTGACCTTGGGCAAGTCACTTAATTTCTCTGAGCCTCAAGTTACCTCGTCTGTAAAATAGGGATTGAATCCTTCTTGGACTGCGAACCCCATGTAGGAAGGGGACTGTGTCCAACCTGATAAACTTGTCTTTACCCTGTTACTTGGCACAACGCTTGACCCATAGTAAATGCTTAACAACCACCATAAAAAAAAATCTGGCATTAAACTGAATATCAAATTGAAGTTATTCTCAAAGGTTCATGTTTTGAGTAGACAGCATAAGGAAGGAAGAATCCCTGTCCACTGGATGGTCACGAGAATATCACGGACCTAAAGGTCTTGGAATTGAGTAGTCAACTTGTACTTCCCAAGTGCTTAGTACAGTGCTCTGCACACAGTAAGTGCTCAATAAATACGATTGATTGATTGATTGATTGATTGATTGATTGGAGAGCAGGGTCTGGAGGCATATTGGTATCCGTCCGGTTCGGGGTAGCTATTTTTCAGGTTTGGTAACATTAGGAAACAATGGAGAGAAGACCCCAGTGGCATCCCCAGAGCCGACATGTCACACGACACTAGAGTTCGTGGCCAACTTAACGTGGCCGTGGTAGCAAGGGACTAATTACTCTCCCTCACTTTCAAGCCTTATTGAAGGCACATCTCCTCCAAGAGGCCTTCCCTGACTAAGCCCTTCTTTCCTCTTCTCCCACTCCCTTCTGCGTCACCCTAACTTGCTCCCTTTATTCATGCCCCCTTCCAGCCCCACAGCACTTATTTACATATCTTTAATTTATTTATTTACTCATATTAATGTCTGTCTCTCCAGCTACACTGTGAGGTCATTGTGGGCAGGGACTGTGTCTGTTTATTATTATTCTGTACTCTTTCAAGCACTTAGTATAGTGCTTTGCACACAGTAGGTGCTCAATGAATATGACTGACTGACTGATTGGCTGACTGAAGGTCCTTGGAAGAAAATAATTTACATTTATTCTCCTCCTGTCAGGCCCCCTCAGTCTGAGCTCAGTCCCCTTTGCCCCTTGAGGATGCTGAAGGTTTGTCCTGCTATTCGTCCTTTCCTGCTTCCCCAAGAGTATCTGTTTCTGCTCCCTATTTTGGTTGGGTGGGGCAATGATGAAATTAATAATTGTGGTATTTGTTAAGGGCTTACTGTGTGTCAAGCACTTTACAGAGCCCTGGGGAAGACAAAGCTTATCAGGTCGGAACCTGCCCCGTCCCACATGGGGCTCTCAATCTAAGTAGAGGGGGAAACAGGCATTGAATCCCCGTTTTTCAGATGAGGAAACTGAGGCACAGAGAAGTTAAGTGACTTGCCCAAGGTCACACAGAAGGTACGTGGCAGTCCAGGGATTAGAACTCAGGTCCTCTGACTCCAAGGCCTGGGCTCTTTCCACTAGGCCACACCGCTCCCCCTAATCTGCTCGTAATTATTCCTAAATCCATTGAAATTGCATTTGTGACATCCAAATGGGTTTTGAAAGCAGTATGCTGGCTTGGCAGGAAAGCAGCTGCACACAGCCATGAAGACAGAAATGACTACAAGCCCACAGCCCGAGAAAGACTATTGGTTTTGCACATCCGAAGCAAATTGGCTGGCTTTAGAAGAGCACACTTTGATCTTGCCCAGACTAATTACTGCTCTGCGGCTTGACTGCTTTGTGCATTTGTTGCCCTTAATACAAAGCTGAAACGGCCAGGGAACACGACTATAATATGAATGAATATTTGACATTCAGTCAACAGAGAGAGGCAAAGGTCACGCTCTGAGCCCGGTAACTGCACGATACAATTTTAGACTTGTCTTTGCTTTACAAAAAAATGACACATTTAAGGCCATCTTGAGCTCAAAGTAGGCAGTCCAGGCTGGGGTGTAGGGTGGAGAAATTGGTCAAGGCATTGACAAATACAGATTGAAAACAATTTCCTCCAGCACAAAATTGCCGCAGAGAAACCCTGAGGAATTTCCAGATTTGCAGGATTTGTTAAATTCATCAATGCTTTGGGGAAAGGCGGTCTCACCCGCCCCTAAGGCTACAGGAACATAATTGTGTACCGCCTTTAACTGAGAAGACGGGTGTTTGCTACCTCAGCTATTTCCACTGGATTGCTTGCCCAAACAGTTCATTCATTCTGTTGTATTTACTGAGTATGCACTGTGTGCAATGCACTGTACTAAGCACTTGGGAGAGGACAATACAACAATAAACAGACACGTTACCTTGCCCACAATGAGCTTAGTGATCTGTGTATCATTTCAATTTTTCACTTTATCTCAAAGGTAAAAAGGAACCCCGTGATGTTTTGTTTCCACCGCGGTGGATAGATTAGTAGCACGTCATCATTATTACTACAGAAATTCCCACCATTGATTTCTGGAATGGGCTTGAACTAAGTTAATGTTGGGTTCCTGGGATCCTTTTAAAATGATGATTTTTAAGTTAAAGGCTAGAAACCACTTGGCATCAACCATGAGTTTTTCCAGCCAAGCTACAAATGACCATTTAAACATCTAAATGAAGATTAGAGGGTTGAAAATGGGGTCGTGGCTGCATTCGGTAATGATGCAACTCTCCTGTAATTTAACTATTTCAGTTTTATGTGTAGGGTGGCCTAAGGGAAAGCACACAGGCCTGGGACTCAAGAGACCTGGAATCTAATCCCAGCTCCACCACTTATTCATTCAATCATATTTATTGAGTGCTTACTGTATGCAGAGCACTGTACTAAGCGCTTGGGAAGTACAAAGCACCACTTATGTGCTATGTGTTCTTAGACAAGTCATTTCACTTCTCTGTGCATCATCATCATCATCAATCATATTTATTGAGCGCTTACTGTGTGCAGAGCACTGTACTAAGCGCTTGGGAAGTACAAAGCACCACTTATGTGCTATGTGTTCTTAGACAAGTCATTTCACTTCTCTGTGCATGGTTTCCTTATTTGTAAGAACAGGGATAAAATGCCTGTTCATGAATGACACTTCCTTCATTAAAGACACTCAGGCAGAGGAAAAAAAATGTTTAGAGATCAGAAGATATGGAAGTCCACTTCTGGAAGTGGGAAGTCCACAGGAAGTAATGTTGCCTAGTGGCGAGGACACAGACCTGATTCTAATCTAGGCTCTGTCATTTGCTAGATGTGTGACCTTGGGTAAGTCACTCACCTTCTCTGGGCCACATTTCCTCACCTGTAAATGGGAACAAAATGCCTGTTCTCCCTCCTCCTGAGACTGTGATCCCCATGTGGTACAGAGACTGTCCAAACTGCTTGCTTTGTATATATCGTAGTCTCCCAAATGCTTAGCATAGTGCTCTGCACTTGCTAAGTGGTCAATACATATGATTGATTGATGCACGGAGGACTGCCCCTGCCTCAGATACTGTGGGGCTGGGAGGTGGGGATGAATAAAGGGAGCAAGTCAGGGCAATGCAGAAGGGAGTGGGAGAAGAGGAAAAGGGAGCTTTGTCAGGGAAGGCCTCTTGGAGAAGATGTGCTTTCAATAAGGCTTTGAAGTGGGGGAGAGTAATCGTCTGTCAGATTCGAGGAGGGAGCATGCTTTCTCTATGCTTTCTCTACATAACAATGATTCATTTCAATTGCACTTATTAAGTGCTTATTGTGTGCAGATCCCAACTCTCCACATGCAGGTCTAAACTCCTTTCCAGCCTGTTCCCATTTTGTTCCCATTTTACAGATGAGGAAACTGGGGCCCAGAGAAGGTGACTTACCCAAGGTCAAACAACTAGCAAATGGCAGAACCTAGATTAGAACCAGTTCTGGACTCTTGCCACTAGTCTACATCGCTTCCTGTAGACTTACCACTTCCAGAAGTGGACTTCTATACGTTCTTGTCGCTATGCATTTTGTTTTCTGGGCCTTTCTTTAGTGAGGGGAGTGTCTTTTGTGCCCATTTCCCTGAAACCAAATGAGGAAAATAAAACCCTCTACCCTCCTTCACTGCCAGACACATAAACATGAGGAGTCTCGGTGGCCTCTGTGTCCCTGGGATATAGAGATGGGGCTTATGCTTAGCCCTCGGAGCTGTTTCCCATAAAGCCTTCTCAGCGAGCCTGTAAAAGGACGAACATTTCTTTCATGTTCCGGGCAATCCCTCAGAGCCGCATGATTCAAAGGGTTTCAGGAACCCCCAAACTGTTAATCTTCCCCAGCTGCGTGTGTTGGGGGTCATTACCGCCCCGAGTCCTGCTTTCCATTAGACGGCTAATTGGCGGGAAGCCATTCACTGGGCCACAAACCCAGGGATAATGGGGCAACTCCCGTTTAGGGACCTTCTTTCCCATAAAGCTCCTTGCAACCTTTTCAGTCTCCAGGAAGTAACTGAACTTGGTCAATTAGCTCAATTGCAACCCAGGTTTCGTTGCTCGCTATGCAAATTGGCCCACAGTCACGGAGTAGGTTGATGCTGGATGTGAGAACGCGGCAGGGAGTTTCATCTGCCTCTTGGAGAAAGCAACGTCCACAGTGAAAGAAGGGTGTTGTCCCTGGCCTGGAGAGTGTTTCTTTTTGAAAATCTGGGGACTGGTTTGCAACCGTCCTCACGGTTCACCATTTTTTCCTGGGAAGGAGCTCAATTCCACCCCAAAGCCTGGACTGGGGGGAATGGGAGAACCTTCAGGAAACCAGGTCAAGAAATTTTAGTCAACCAGTGATGCCTTGATCTGCATTTTTCACCTTTCAAAGGCTGGAGGGGGTGGGATGGTGCTCTCTAAAATCAGACCTATCTCCGAAAAAGCTAAAGGAAAGCTGGCTATGCCTCTAAACTGAAAAAAGACCCTGAGGCAGAGGAAACAAAATGTGTAGGGACAAGAAGATGTAGAAGTCCACTTCTGGAAGTGAGTAGTCCACGGGAAGCAGTGCGGGCTAGTGGCGAGAGCACTGGTTTTAATCTAGGCTCTGCCATTTGCTAGACATATGAGAGAGCTCTGGGAAAGCTAGCTGTCTCTCTAAATTGTAAGTTTCTTGAGGACAGGGATTGTCTATCAGCTCCATTGTACAGTACTTTCCCAAGGCTTAATACAGTGTTCTGCACACAGTGAGTGTTCAATAAATACCACTGATTGATTGGCCACAGAGATTTCACACCATCACTGCTTATGTGATGTGCGCTCTCATGCTCACAGATATCCGTTGAATAGTTTGGAGATTCCAATTTCAGGCAATAAAGAAAAGGTGAGCCTTACTTTAAAATGTTGGATTATGTCTCTGTCCTGAGAGATTCATTCATTCCTTCCTTCAGGGTATTTACTGAGTACTTACTCTGTGCACAGCACTGTACTAAGTGCTTGGGAAGTACAATTCAGCAACAGAGACAATCCCTGCTCATAAACGACAAGCAAAGGACTTGCAGGAAATAGCAGGGCACTTGAAAGTCCATGACTTGTACTTTCCAAGCGCTTAGTTCAGTGCTCTGCACACAGTAAGTGCTCAATAAATACGATTGAATGAATGAAACCAGGATTTGTGGGCTCTTCTCTGGGCTCTACCACTGACTTTCTGATGAAAATCACATGGCCTCTTCTGCACCCTTTTTAAAAAAATTAAACATTTGTTAAGTGCTTACTAGGTGCCAGGCAAGTAAGCTCCGGGGAAGATACAGGATAATCGGGTAGGACACAATCCCTGTACACATAGGGCTCACAGTCTTACTCTCCATTTTACAGCTGTGGTAACTGAGGCTCACAAAAGTTTAGTGACTTCACCAAGGTCACGTAGCAGACAAGTAGCAGAGCCAGAACTAGAACTCGGGTCCTTCTAACTCCTAGGCACGTGCTTTATCCACTAGTCCAGGCTGCTTCTAATGAGAGTCTAATGGATAAGTGGCTTATGTTCTCTGGGAGAAAGGTGCTGCTTTCCTGATTTCCAGTCCTTGGTTAAAGCAAAGCTATCGCAGAGTCCTCAAGTAATAGCACCCCACTGTGTGGTGGTATTAAGCGTGGAGCTAAGGGTGGGGAAAAGTGAATTAAAAAGATACAGTTCCTGATGTCTGTAGCTTCTTCTCCAAGCTCGTTGGCCTGCTCTTCCCCCAGTTCTGGGTGACTTTATCATGCTGTCTCTATTCCATCTATAAAATGGGAACACTGAGGTTTAATGGAATCTGCTAACGCGTAGGTCAGGAGGGCGACTGGAAGGTGTGACCAGTTCTCAACAGTAACAAAGTAGTAAGGCGTCAAGTATTGCTATTAATGCCCAGGATTGTACAGAAAAGACTTGTGGCTAACATCCCCCTGAACATGCAACCCTGCTTTGAGACAAACACTTCTGTCCTAAAGAGAAAAAGAATAATGGCATTCTTGGAGTGGTAGGGAAGTGGTATAGTAATATATTGGAATGTATTGAGCCCACACTGTGGGCAATGAGGTGAATTAAATGCTGGGGAAAGTACAGTAGAAGGAAGACAAGATGGGTTCCCTGTTCCAAGAGAGCTTACACTCCAGTGGGAGAGGCAGTCATAAAATTATAGTGAATAGTAGCAGGAGGAAGCTGCCATTTTCCAACTATGCCTATGTTGAGCACATTTAGTGCAGTGATGAAGCAGAACGAATGTTGATGACTTTCATTGCAACATTCTGTCCATTGGGAAAATGGGGGTGCCGATTCTTATTCCTATACATGCTGCAGAAGAGCAGTTTTCAACATTAATAGCAATACTTGACATCTTACTACTTCGTTACAGTTGAGAACTGGTCACACCTTCCAGTCACCCTCCTGACCTATGCGTTAGCAGATTCCATTAAACCTCAATGTTCCCATTTTATAGATGGAATAGTGGAGACTGCCAAGAGGTGAGGAGAGAGATGGTGAAGAGTTGTGGCACCTGCATTTTACTGTAAGGCGGCTCCTTATAAATGGGGAAACTGTCATGTCCAACTGAGAAGGGTCATTCTAACCTCATGTTAACCCCAGGCAGCGACCCTCAGCTGTTTTATCATCCTTTAGTTCGCTTTGGAAAAAGTCGATGCAGTTCGGCGTAGACTCGACAGTGACCAGCAGCGAGAAAAGATACCCAATCTGAATAGCAAGTTTGGGGTCATTTAGCAAATCAGTTTTGATAAAGGTAAATTGCTCTGCAGCTTTAGAATGTGTTCCCGTCTAGTTTTAAGGTAAATTTGTGGAAAGATTCAGGGCTGTGTTTGGGAGAAACTGGACCTAAACTTCGTGAACAACGATCCAAAAAAGTTTTTAGATTGCGCTTGCAAGAAATTGCACTATTTCATGCAAAATGGTATCCACTTCAACACCAAGGTAATTTCTTACTCACCAAGAAGTGAAATCTGTATTCTGCGCTTGCTTACGTATCTCTTTAAAACCTCCAACTAGACAAATGATTCTCTCTTCGGCCGATTTCTTTTTTTAATCTTTTCTCACTGTTCTGTTTCGATAAGGGACACTTGGTTGTAACTCGATCGCAATTGCATTTGAAAAGAATGGAACAGGCTTTCTAGAATGAGATATAGAGATTAGCCACTGAGACTATTTGCAGCAGTTACCTTTAAAGATGCCAAGATCAGTAAAAATGGCACATCTAGATTTAAACCTACTAATATTTAGTTATTTAAGGTAGCAGCAATGTAATTGTAGTGGAGGAAGGAAAGCTTTTGAAGTGTAGTCCTTTTTCATCTCTATTCCTTTGGTTAAGCACATTTTTCACTGCAAAGCTTTATTATATTAAAATCAATTCCGGACGCATTGTCGATTTTCTTATGCAAGTACCAGTGAGGCAGATATCTTCTAGCCGTTAATTATGATGGTTAAAACCCAAACTCAGATGTACGTTGTGGCTTTGATTGTTAATAATAGCCGATGCGATGATATTTCCCAAAGCGCCGCCAACGTGCACTTCAAAACCTCCCCCGGCCCCACAAGTTACTTCAGGAGTTTTTCTGCGGCCCCGTCGGGGAAGAATCTGTTGAGAATCTGACATGCCTTCCAGTCACCCTACTACCCTACGAATTAGTGGAGTCCATCAAACATTAATAGCCTTTTCTTACAGACTGAATAATTGGGGACCCCCAAGAGGAGAAGACCACCCTCACACAAGAGAAAGACTGAAATAAATAAATTATTATTATTATTCATAATATTTATTTATTATTCACAGTAATAATAATGATAATGGTATTTGTTACGTGCTTACTCTGTGCCAGGCACTGTTCTAAGCACTGGGGTAGATACAAGTTAATCCGATCGGACACAGTCCTTGTCCCAGATAAGGCTCAAAGTTTAAGTAGAAGGGAGAGCAGGTTTTGAATCCTACACAATTCAGGCTCCCTTTTACAGGGAACTAAATCAGGGTGGTCCCATAACTTGGGTTGCTTCTTCTTCCCACACCCCTCCTGAGAGATGAATGCTCAATGAGTGTGAGAAGGTTCAGCATCAGAGCCGTTTTCCTAGTGATTGTGGTATTTGTGAACAACTTACTAGGCACTAGGTACTGTACAAAGCACTGGGGTGGATACAAGCAAATGTTCCAAGTGGGGCGCATGGTCTCAATCCCCATTTTATAGATGAGGTAGCTGAGGCACAGTGAAGCGGCTTGCCCAAGGTCGCACAGCGGACAGGTGGCAGAGCCGGGATAGAATAATAATATAGAATAGAATCAATAAATACGATTGAATTTACATATTTAAATAATAATAATAATAATTACATATTTATTACTCTATTTATTTTACTTGTACATATCTATCCTATTTATTTTATTTTTTTGGTATGTTTGGTTTTGCTCTCTGTCTCCCCCTTTTAGACTGTGAGCCCACTGTTGGGTAGGGACTGTCTCTATGTGTTGCCAATTTGTACTTCCCAAGCGCTTAGTACAGTGCTCTGCACATAGTAAGCGCTCAATAAATACGATTGATGATGATGAAGCAAATCGGATTGGACATTGTCCCTGTCCCACACAGACCTCACAGTCTCGCAGATGAGGAAACTGAGACCCAGAGAAGTGAAGTGACTCGCCCAAGGTCACATAGCAGACAAGTGACAGAGCCAGGATTAGAACTCATGACCTTCTGCGTTCCAGGCCCGTGCTCTATTGGCTTTGCCTTGGGGCATAAAGGCTGGAGGGAAAGTCAGAGGATGGGAGGGAACTGGGGACAGGCATGATGCCTCCATGGGGATAGGGCAACCGGCCGAGGAATGCTGGGGAATGCCTAAGATTCTGGCTCTCAGATTCATTCTGTGAAATGGGGAAAACTGCCGCACCGAAGCAGTATGTTGGCAACGAGCAAATAATCATTATGTCTATGATTTTCACTAAGTACCTTACCATGTGTCTCTAGACTGAGAGCTCCTTGTAGAAAAGTGACTCACTTGTCTTGTCTTATATATCTGTATATATATGTATATATCTGTATATATACCTGTATATATGTATATATGTTTGTACATATTTATTACTCTATTTATTTATTTATTTTACTTGTACATATCTATTCTATTTATTTCATTTTGTTAGTATGTTTGGTTTTGTTCTCTGTCTCCCCCTTTTAGACTGTGAGCCCACCGTTGGGTAGGGACTGTCTCTATATGTTGCCAACTTGTACTGCCCAAGCACTCAGTACAGTGCTCTGCACACAGTAAGAGCTCAATAAATACGATTGAACGAATGAATGAATTGTGAGCCCGTTGTTGGGTAGGGACCGTCTCTATATGTTGCCAACTTGTACTTCCCAAGCGCTTAGTACAGTGCTCTGCACACAGTAAGCGCTCAATAAATACGATTGAATGAATGAGTGAATAGCTGTAATTCTGTTTATTCTGATGGTTTTGACACCTATCTCCATGTTTTGTTTTGTTGTCGGTCTCCCCTTTCTAGACTGTGAGCCCGTTGTTGGGTAGGGACTGTCTCTATATGTTGCCAACTTGTACTGCCCAAGCACTTAGTACAGTGCTCTGCACACAGTAAGAGCTCAATAAATACGATTGAATGAATGAATGAATGAATTGTGAGCCCGTTGTTGGGTAGGGACTGTCTCTATATGTTGCCGACTTGTACTTCCCAAGCGCTTAGTACAGTGCTCTGCACACAGTAAGTGCTCAATAAATACAATTGAATGAATGAATGAATGAATGAACTCTATCATAGACTGTAAGCTCATCGGGGGGGGGAATATGTCTGTTGTTGTTTTTACTCTCCGAAGAGCTTAATACAGTGCTCTCTGCACACAGTAAGCACTCAATAAATGACTGAATGAATGAATGAAAGAATTTTAAAAAATTTTATCTTCTTGGAAACCATTTATAGACACTTTGGAAAAGAAAATAAGAATTCTATGGGTTGGGGGGCAGGGGGGAAATGCTTCCGGGCTGAAATGCTCTGGCTGAGCAATTGGAGGGAAGGTCAGATGAGCGCCCTTTGCAAGCAACCTCCAGGCCTACTTGCCCTCCTGGCTGGACTTATTATTGCTATTATTATTACTGTCATCATTTAATAAATATTAGTACTACTATTGCTCAGTTTCCTCATCTATAATATGGAGATTCTACACTATATCCTCTAAGCTCCTTGAGGGCAGGGATCACGTCTACCAACTCAAGTGCATAGTACAATGCTTTGCACACGGCAAGCGCTCAATAAATACCATTGAATGAACTCTACTGTATTCATTCATTCAATCGTATTTATTGAGCGCTTACTGTGTGCAGAGCACTGTACTAAGCGCTTGGGAAGTACAAGTTGGCAACATATAATAATAATAATAATAATGATGATGATGGTATTTGTTAAGCGCTGACTATGTGCAAAGCACTGTTCTAAGCGCTGGTATATAGAGACGGTCCCTACACAACAATGGGCTACAGTCTAACTCAGCGTAGTTCAGTGGAAAAGAGCATGGGCTTTGGAGTCAGAGGTCATGGGTTCAAACCCGGCTCCGCCAATCGTCAGCTGTATGACTTTGGGCAAATCACTTAACTTCTCTGGGCCTCAGTTACCTCATCTGTAAAATGGGGATTAAGACTGAGAGCCCCCCGTGGGACAATCCGATCACCTTGTAACCTCCCCAGTGCTTAGAACAGTGCTTTGCACATAGTAAGCAGTTAATAAATGCCATCATTAACAGCGCCTAGAACAGTACTTGGCACAGAGTAAGCGCTTTACAAATACCAACATCATCATTATTATTATTATTATTATTATTATTATTATTAAGAGCTGCACCCCGTAAGCACTCAGTAAATACCACTGATTGACTGAAACCTGTTCACCCTCCTCCCCCTAGGATGTGTGTCTCTTGTGGGACAGTGACTTGTCCAGGGTCACCAGGTGGGATAATGGAAGAGCTGAGATTAAAACCCAGTCCTCCTGACTGACTCGCAGATTTGTGTTCTTTCCACTGGGCCACACTGCTTCTACCCAGTGGGGCCGAGGGAATCAGTCAATCAATCAATCGTATTTATTGAGCGCTTACTGTGTGCAGAGCACTGGACTAAGCGCTTGGGAAGTACAAATTGGCAACAAATTGGCAACATAGTGGGGAAGAACCCCACTACTCCCCTGCTAGCTAGCCATCGCAGAGGGTTTCCTATTGCTCATCGGGGCAGATAAGTGGTTCCTATCCCTCGCTTGGGCTAGGATCACATGTTTCTGGGCCAGTGTGAGCCAATGTGATTTTGATGGGGATTTCAGAGGAGACAAATTTCCATTTCCCTTGCTGAAAGAGGTGTGTGTGTGTTTGTGTGTTTGTGTATGTGTGTTTGGGTAGGGGTGGCGAAGGGAGGACTTCATGAGAACGCCAGGGACCAACCTCACCCCCGCATGGCTGCTCGTGTTCCTGTTTAAGATTCTGGAACACGCACGCTGTCTGCAGGTCTGGAAAAAAAAAAAAAAAAGAAGGAGAGTCAGCAGATAATGAGCCAATTTCAGGTGTCTTCAGAGGCTGTCAGAGTAAACGCTGAAAAATGTTTATCACTATTATTTATATAACGTGGAGGGGGAAAAAAAGATTTAGAAATTTGTTATTGGTCTAGAACACTCTGCAAACACTCCACAAATAATAACCGGGAGATAATTGCATAGTAATACCGCAGCTTTCCTGTCAAGGGGACGTATTGAGAAAGCGGTTACATGCCCTTTGAGCCCCCCAAACTAACAGTTTACATATAAAAATTAGCTCTAAAATCATAAATCCGAAGGTTTTCATCTCAATTACAGCCCATTGCTAGTTAAACAATGATAAGTAATTACCTTAGCATCTTTACTGTCACATGTCATAAACACATTCCCCACTTATTCCCCACAAATGGCACTAATGCAAAAAGCAATTAAAAAAAACAATTTATGTCCTTTTCAGGGGACAAAAAATAGCCGCCAAGAGGAAGAGGCTGCAAACAAAAGAAAAAAACATTGCAAATGAGACCCTTTCCAGCCCAAACGCTTGCCTGGGCAGCCTTTTCTGGACTGTAAGCTCCCTGAGGGCAGGGATTGTGTCTACTAATAATTGTGGTATTTGTAAAGTGCTTACAATGCGCCAAGCACGGTACAAAGCTCTGGGGTATATACACAGGATGATCAGGTCAGACACAGACCCTGTCCAATCCTGACTTATTCTCCCAAGCGCTTGTTGTAGTGTTCTGCACACAGTAAGCACACAATAAATTCTGCTGATTGCCAGATTTAAAGATTGAAAGCTCCTTGTGAGCAGGGAATGTGTCTACTAACTCTGCTGTATTGTACTCTCCCAAGCACTTAGTATATTGCTCTGCACACAGTAAGCACTCAATAATAATAATAATAATAATGGTATTTATTAAGCACTTACTACGTGCCAAGCACTTTTCTATGCACTGGGGGGATACAAGGTAATCAGGTTGTCCCACATGGGGCTCACAGTCTTCATCCCCATTTTACAGATGAGAGAACTGAGGCACAGAGAAGTTGTGACATGCCCAAAGTCACACAGCTGACAAATGGCAGAGCCGGGATTAGAACCCATGACCTCTGACTCCCAAGCCCGTGGTCTTTCCACTGAGCCATGCTGCTTCTCTAATTCTCTAGGTGATTGAATGTCCAGCTGAAAACATATATCCATCCTGAGCCCTTCACGTGGGCCAACCTGATTAATTTACTGTGCACCGAGCACTGTACTAAGTGCCTGGAAGAGTAAAATAGCGTTGGTAGTCATGATGCCTGCCCTCAAAGATCTGAAACTCTTGTGGGTGAACTCTTGTGGGAAAATGGAGCTGTCACAGAATTACTGTTTCTCTATAACATCACCGATTCTTCCCCTGGAACTTCTGGAAGATCCCGCGTCGGGTTGGGGGCATCACCTTAACAGAAAGTCCCTGCAGCAAAAAGATTTTGAGCATAAATTTCAGTCTTAGAATGATTAAACTCCGGGCCAGCCATGAGCAATGATCACGTATTGAAACCCCATTTTACAGGTGAGAAGTGAAGTGACTTGCCTAAGGTCACACAGCAGGCTGGGATTAGAACCCAGGTCCTCTCACTCTCACGCCCGTGCTCTTTTCATTAGGTCTCGCTGCTCCACCAGGAGAAGCCGGTCCCCAGGATGGGGAGATCCAGTGTTGTGTGGAGTGAGAGGTGCCGCAACCCAAGCGAGTTCACAGGATTTTTGACCCCAAACATCAATAGATTGAATGTTCTCGAACCCCTTGTGCACTTCCTGAGAGTTCAGCCGGAACATCTTCCTGTGGGAATGGATTCCACAGGCTCATCCTCTGCCGGGTGAAGAAGCTTTCCCTTGGGCCGGTTCTGAACTTCTCAGTCTCAGATTTCAACAGATCAGTCAGTCACTCAGTCAAGTCAGTCATATTTGTTGAGCGCTTACAGTGTGTAGAGCATTGTACTGAGCGCTTGGGAGAATCCGGTACAACAATAAATGGACACATTCCCTGTCCACAGCAAGCTAACAGTCTAGAGGGGGAGACAGACATTAATGCAAATAAATAAAGTACAGAAATGTACGTAAGTGCTGTGGGGCTGGGAGGGGAGGGATGAATAAAGGGAGCAAGTTAGAGCAGTGCAGAAGGGAATGGGGGAAGAGGAAAGGAGAGCTTAGTCAGGGAAGGCCTCTTGGAAGAGATGTGCCTTCAAAAAGGCTTTGAAGAGGGGGAGAGTCACTGTCTGTCACTGTCTGTCGGATAAGAGGAGGGAGAGTATTCCAGGCCGGAGGCAGGATGAGGGAGAGAGGCCTCATGACTTGGTGGGTTGGGATTTGGGGAATGACAATTCCATGATCCTCCACCTCTCTGGTGATTTTAGTAAATTTCAATTACATCGCCTCTCAGAAAGAGGGAGATCATGTTGATTACTTGCCTTCCTCCCTCCACCCCAGCCCCACCTTTTCACTCAGCCCCATCTGCCCAGGGGAGGAATCAAGGATGGGCCAACCTCCCCCTTCCTATCTGCCCTTTTTGAAGCCCACCAGGGAGGGAGGGAGGGTCTTCCCACTTCCTCTTGCCCCTGGGCCCCAGCCCCACCAGTCCATTTCAAAATTTACCAAAGGCAACACAAAAGCAATTTTAAAAATGAAGATGCTCACTCCTTCCTAGCAACAGTAGAAGGGGGTAAACGACTCAATATTCACATGAGTGTTTGCCTAATGACTTATTAAATTCACATCCCTTACTTAACAAAGGTACAGAAAGACATTTCCAAAGCATAGAGAGAAATAAATTTTATCTAGAGAGAGCACCGTAGTCAACAATAAGGTCATTCACATGCAGAATTGAAAAATATAAGGTTCTTAGAACCAGTGAACTGAAGAGAGATTTCCATGTGCTCTTCACTGGATTATGAATAAAAGCAACAAGGCTGAACCTAATCTAATCAAAATATGGCACAATACAATGAGACATGCTACAATGTGATACAATACAATGGGTATAATAATATAAATGTAATGCAATACAATGGAACATGATATAATGGACACAATACAATGGGACTACACAATGGAACATAACATAGTGGGACACAACTCAACGTCATACAATGTGACACAACACAAAGAGACTCAATTCAATGTAATACAGTACACTGCGACACAATGCAATGTGATGCAGTACAAGACACAGTAAAACATGATACAGTACGAGATAAAATACAAAGGGACACAATACAATGTGATACAGTACAATAAGAAGTGTGGCCTAGTAGAAACAGAATGCGCCTGAGAGTTAGATGATTTGGGTTCTAACCCCAGCTCTGGCACATATCTACTTTGTGACCAGCGCAAATCACTTAACTTCTCTGTGCCTCAGTAGCCTCATCTGTAAAATGGGGGTAAATCAAGCAATCAATCAAATCAATGGTATTTATTGAGCGTTTACTGTGTGCAGAGCAGGGTACTAAGCACTTTGGAGAGTAATAATAATAATGATGGCATTTATTAAGCGCTTACTATGTGCCAAGCACTGTTCTAAGTGCTAGGGGAGGTTACAAGGTAATCAGGTTGTCTCACAGGGGGCTCACAGTCTTAATCCCCATTTTACAGTTGAGGTAACTGAGGCCCAGAGAAGTTAAGTGACTTGCCCAAAGTCACACAGCGGACAACTGGCGGAGCCGGGATTTGAACCCATGACCTCTGACTCCAAAGCCCGTTGCTCTTTGCACTGAGCCAAGCTGCTTCTCAGCGTGTACCATACAACAGAGTACAATGTACAGAGAGTACAATATAACAGAGTTAGTAGACAAGTTCCCTACCCGCAGTGAGCTTACAGTCTTGAGGGGGAGAGAGACATTAATATAAATAATTTGTGAGCCTTATGTCGGACAGGGACTGTGTCCAACCCAATCATCTGACTATGGCAAAGGGGTTGAATTTTGACTTACCGCCAAATTCTCTAATACTAACAATAATAGTGATAATAATAATAATAGTACTTGTTAAGTACGTATTATGTACCAAGCACCGTACTAAGCACAGATGTAGATACAAAATATTCAGGTTGGACACAGTCCCTGTCCCACATGGGACTCTTAGTCCAGAGCAGAGGGAGAACGGGGATTTAATCCCCATTTTACAGATGAAGAAACTGAGGCACAGAGAAGTTAAACATCTTGCCCAAGCAAGTATGTGGCCGATTTGGATTTAAAACACGGGTTCTCCAACTGTCAAAAACTAGGAACACAAACACCAATAGCCAAAATTAACCTCAGCTGCCCCAGAAGGAAAGTCATGCATTTGTTAATCTCAACTTTCTCAAGGGCTTCCTGACCCTTAGTTACATAAAGGAAGCAGCGAGGCCTAGTGGAAAATAATAATAATGAAAATTACAGTATTTGTTAAGCATTTACTGTGTGCCAGGCACTATACTAAGCATTGGGGTGGATACAGAGGTCCTGGGTTCTACTCCCGGCTCTGGCACTTGTTTGCCACGTGACACTGGGCAACCTCTAGACTGTAAACCTGTCCTCTAAACTGTAAGCTCGTTGTGGGCAGGGAATATGACTGATTATTGTCATATTGAACTCTCCCAAGCACTTAGTACAGTGCTCTGCACACAGTAAGCGCTCAATAAATACAATTGAATGAATGAATAAAAAGTCACTTAACTTCTCCGAGCCTCAGTTCCCTCAACTGTAAAATGGGGAATCAATCCCCGTTCTCCCTCCTTCTTAGACAGGGAGCCCCAAGTGGGACAGATACTCTGTCTGACCTGATTAATTTAGAACAGTGCTTAATACCTTACTGGACACACAATAAGCCCTTAACGAATATCATAATAATAAATTTATCACAGAGGTGTGGCAGGTCATATGAGAGGCCCGGTCATTTGCTTCAGTAATTTCACACTTAGGGAATCAATCAATCAATAGTATTTATTGAGCACTTACTATGTACAGAGCACTGTACTAACTGCTTAGGAGAGTAGAGAAGCAGCGTGGCTCAGTGGAAAGAGCCCGGGGTTTGGGGTCAGAGGTCATGGGTTCAAATCCTGGCTCTGCCAATTGCCAGCTGTGTGACTTTGGGCAAGTCACTTAACTTCTCAGTGCCTCAGTTACCTCACCTGTAAAATGGGGATTAAGACTGTGAGCCCCCCCGTGGGACAACCTGATCACCTTGTAACCTCCCCAGTGCTTAGAACAGTGCTTTGCACATAGTAAGTGCTTAATGAATGCTATCATTATTATTACTATTATTATTACCGTACATTGGAATTAGCATACACATTCCCTGGCCATAAAGAGCTCACACTCAACAGGGAACACTGCTTTTGGAGACTTACCCCAAATGATACGTTTCTATTATGGGTGTTCCCATCTTGACTAAATCGTGTGTAATCATTTGACGCTAATGACCAGGCATGAAAAGTTTCCCAAGTTCTCTTCCCCATGCTGCGGTGTTCGTTCAGTAACATTTCCATGCATCAGACTTCATAGTGTTCCCCACAGGAGCAAGGAACCTGCATTGTCCTCACCTCCCCAGCACTAGAAACACTTTCCTACCCTGCCCCGTAGCTGTCAATCCAAACTCCTGGGAAACTAGTTCAACCTAAGAGGGAAGAACTGCTTTCCCAACAAGTTTGAGAAGTAGTGTTGTCCAGTGGAAAGAGCACAGGACTGGGAGACAGAGGACCCGGGTTCTAATTCTGGCTCCGCCATTTAAAGCTGTTTGACCTTGAGCTAGTCATTTAGCGTCTCTAGGCTTCAATTTCCTCATCTGTTAAATAGGTGTTCGATGCCTGTTTTCCCTCCTGCTTAAATTGTGAAGCCCATGTAGGACAGGAACAGTATCTGACCTGATTAACTTGTCTCTCATCAAGTTGGACACAGTCCCTGTCCCACATTTTAAAGATGAGGTAAATGAGGCCCAGAGAAGTGAAATGACTTGCCCAAGAGCATAAACATCAAGATGTGACGAAAGGAAATTCTTGATAAATGAGCTGAATTTATTTGATAATATAATTGCTTCTTCCATGCCATGCCTTCTTTTCTTACAAAACCTGTCCCTTTACCCCATGCTTGAAACTTGATGGTAAATTATCCTTTTCCTTCACACCAAGAAAACGTCTCCAATATTGATGTATTTTGTCCAAAGCGAACATCGGTGCCTTATTTCTTCAATTTCCTGGAACTTTGAGCCTCACTGCCTGTGCAGCTGAAGAGCAGCTTGTTTCACAGACAATTTCTAAAACCATCAGTTTTGTAGTTTATCCTCGTGGCTAGCATCATTCTACCCTCCAAGGCCCAGGTCCCCTCAGTTCCAGACACCAGCGTCAAACTTTTTTATTTTCCAAATGGTATTTGTTTAGCATTTTCTATGCGCCAGGCACTGCACTAAGCACTGGGGTAAATACAAGTTGATCAGGTTGGACACGGTCCCCCTCCACATGGGGCTCACAGTCTTAATCCCCATTTTACAGATGAGGTAACAGAGGCACAGGGAAGTGAAGTGACTTGCCCCAGGTCTCACACAGCAGACAAATGGCAGAGACAGGATTAGAACCCAGGTCCTTTTGATTCCCAGGCCCGTGCTTTATCCACCAGGCCACGCTGCTTCTCTGCCATTCCTGAAATTCATTTTTAAGATTTCGGAAGCAAACCTCAGTTCGTCGACTGAATATTATTCTTGACGTCCTGCCCGCTATTTTAAAAATCCATCTGGGGAAAAACAGTCTGCCCATTATTTTACAAATCTATCTTGTGTGTGTGTGAGGGGGGGAAGCTGCTCTGTTAGAAGCCCAAAATTCATAGGCAGAATGTCAGGGAGGAAAATAAAGAGCGATTATTGGTTTAACATCCAAATAGAAACCACTCATTCTTCACCCAATCCCTTCACAGCACTTTCATCTTTGTAACAGTTGCAATGTTTCCTTTTGTTTCATTACATACTTTGTTTCTATAGTAACTCTAAAGCATATAATCAGTTTCAGTGTTCCTGAGTCTTTACGCAGTGATTTCCTTTCAACATACAGTAGTAAAAAATATAATCCTCCTTTAGAACTCCGGACACTATCTATCCTTTCTGAATATCCCTTAATTAGTATGCAATGGGATTAAATCCAATTGTAGTTCCAGTGCAACTCCAAGAGCCTGAATAATGGGAAGAGAAAATACAAATCTAACACTCAGCGGCATCAAATTGAAAACTCTCCCCAACTCCTGCAGGAATTTACTGCCATCTTCAGGTTTTCCTCCAAACACCTCACATTTCTTCTGGAAAAAGTAGGAGAGGTTGTCCTTGTCCGCCTTACTAACGATTTATGGCTTCAGAAGAAATGTCCAGACCAGGCTGCCTTCACTGGCAGAGTGCTGGAAATCAGAGACACCTTGCGGAATTCTTCCCCACCCCTCCTCTTCCCATCTTCTCCGCCTTCTCCAAGAAAGCCTGATGAGCAGCAGGAGAATAAAAGCAACGGCATCATCATTCCAGGTTCCTTCCCTGCTAGATTGGGAGCTCCTTGAGGGCAGGAATGATGCCTACCAACTGTACCCTGCCCTCTCAAAACGTAGTACATTGCTCTGCATAAAGTAAACTTTCATTTAATGCTACTGATTGATTCCCTGCTAGACTGTGAGGTTTTTTTCCCCCTTCAAGTGATGTTTAAGTGCTTGTTAGGTGCCAGGCACTGTATTAAGCGCCTGGGATAGATGCAAGATAATCAGCTTGGACGCAGTCCGTGTCCCACGCGGGGCTCACGGTCTAAGTAGGAGGGAGGCTGGGTATTGAATCCCCATTTTACAGATGAGGGAACGGAGGCAAAGAGAAGTTGTGACTTGCTCAAGGTCACACAGTGGACATGTGGTGGAGTCAGGATTAGAACCCAGGTTCTCTGACCTCCAGATCTGTACTCTTTCATTCATTCATTCATTCATATTTACTGAGCGCTTACTGTGTGCAGAGCACTGTACTGTACTTCCCAAGCCCGACTTGTACTTCCCAAGCGCTTAGTACAGTGCTCTGCACACAGTAAGCACTCAATAAATATGATTGATTGATTGATTTCCCTAGGCCATGTTGATTTTCTCTTTGGGCAAGGAACATATCAATTGTAATGCACTCTCCCAAGCGCTTAGTACAATGCTCTGCACAAAGAAAGTGCTCAATGAATACTACTGATCAATTGATTCTGGTAAACCTCTGTGGACTCTAGCAAGTTTTGCTAAGGATCGAGTCCTACGGTGGGTTTATCTGTTCAGGGAAACACCTATAGGGTTTTAATCAGTCAGTCGATCAATGGTATTTATTGGATGCTTACTGTGTACAGAGCACTTTACTGAGCACATGGGAGAGTACGAAAGAGTATTTAGATACAATTCCCGCCTTCAAGGAGCTCACAGAAAATCTGTATTCCAGTCCTCTATGAACAGTATATGCAATTAGCATTGATGAGAATATATATATATGTATATGTACCCTCCAGATTCATTTTTTATTTTGCCAGCATTTTTATCATTTTAATCAGTTACTCCTGCTCATTAAATATAATTTTACACTCATTAGGATTATCACATTGGGAAGTCTATTGAACAAACTAGACTGCTTCTCACCTTGCCGTGAATGTGTGTGTATATTCATATCCCAGTATCAATATTGTTCTGCTCGCTTGGGATGGACGGACTCCTCCAAACTGTAGTAAAATGTGTTAACACACTGGAGTGTGTTCAGCTGCAAATCAAAAATAGACGCTGTCTTCAACAAATGACTGAATGATAGAAGTCTTTTGAAACTAATATTGGATTTCCTTAAGGGCTCTGGGTATTAACAAATTGCTATTCTTAAATGAAAGCACTTTGAAATTACTATGGATTTGTCTTCAAAACAAACCCAAAGCAGTTTAATATCCTTACCGTAAATAATGCTTTTCCAAATGACATTTTCCTCCATTAACCAAGCACTGACGTTCTGTGTCAACGATGGTTAAGAACAGACTCTTTGAAAGCCTAGTCTTTTGTTCTCCGTCTCGGGATCCAGTTCCCCCACCATTTGACACAACTCAATCGAAACCAATGGAGGTTTAGCGCCATTGTGAACCAACGTGAAAAGGCCTGTTTGTGGCATTTGACTAATTCCAGGAGAAGGCAGCTGCCCCTTGGTGATAAATATTCTTCCGAGATCCTCTGTTGGAAGAAGCAGGATCCAGTTTGAGGAAGGAAAATGGAAAGAACAGTAAAACCCTTGCTTCCCCTGGAGGCAGTAGTTTGGGCATCTTTGAGTGGAGGGAATATTCCATGCTGGGGGAAGAGGTGAGCAATGGATTTGAGACAGAAGTGTTGCATGTGAGGTATATCCAGGAGGTTTGCCTGGGAGAGGAAAAGAGTGCAAGCTAGGGTGAAGTGGGAAAGGAGAGTGGAAGTGTAAGAGGGAGACAGTGGAGAGCCTTGGAGTCAAAGGTCAAAGTTTTTGCTTTAAACAAACAAAAAATCATTTTTTAAGGATTTTGAGGAGTGAAATGATCATCATCATCATCATCAATCGTATTTATTGAGCGCTTACTATGTGCAGAGCACTGTACTAAGCGCTTGGGAAGTACAAATTGGCAACATATAGAGACAGTCCCTACCAACAGTGGGCTCACAGTCTAAAAGGGGGAGACAGAGACCAAACATACTAACAAAATAAAATAAATAGAATAGATATGTACAAATTAAATAAATAAATAAATAGAGTAAAAAAATATGTACAAACATATATACAGGTGCTGTGGGGAAGGGAGGGAGGTAAGATGGGGGGATGAAGAGGGGGACGAGGGGGAGAGGAAGGAAGGAGCTCAGTCTGGGAAGGCCTCCTGTAGGAGGTGAGCTCTCAGCAGGGCCTTGAAGGGAGGAAGAGAGCTAGCTTGGCGGATGGGCAGAGGGAGGGCATTCCCTCTGACGTGTTTTGAGTGATGTTTTGGAAAGATGAATCATGAAGCTGTACATAACAATGACTGAAGTAGGGAGGAAGCGGCTTGAGATAAAGAAGCAGCGTGGCTTTGTGGAAAGAGCCCGGGCTTGGGAGCCGGAGGTCGTAGGTTCTAATCCCGCTCTGCCACATATCAGCTGTGTGACTTTGGGCAATTTACTTAACTTCTCTGTGCCTCAGTTGCCTCATCTGTAAAATGGGGATTAAAACTGTGAGTCCCACGTGGGACAACCTGATTAACTTGTATTAACCCCAGTGCTTAGAACAGTGTTTTGCACATAGCGCTTAAATTCCATAATTATTATTATTATTATAAAAGACAAGTAAGGTGGTTATTAGGGCATTAACGGATATTCTGTTTCACTGATACAGATTCCAATCCTAACCTCAATTGTTTAACATTTTGCCTACTGCTGACAACAGTGGAATCAGACTTATGTGGAAAAATCAGTAACACACATGCATTGGCAGTTGGAAAATCTAGGCAAAAATTCTGTGTGAGTAAGCCCAGGACACTGGTCACTGGCTTGTTAAAGCGACAGCAGTACCATTCACTCAGTCAATTAATCAATCAACCAAGGGTATTTTTTGAGGGTTTACTAGTTGCGGAGAACTATACTAAGCTCTTGAGAGAGTACAATCAAGTTGGTAGATAGGATCCCTGCCCTTGAGGAGCTTGTAGGTTGCTGGGGGAGAAAAACATTAAAATAAATTAAATAGGGAAAAAGGCAGCATATAAGGATATATACCAAAATGCTGTGGGGATGGGATGGGGTAAATTCAAAATTCTTAAGGCTGATGTGGGGCTGGGGTTGGGAGAGAATCAAAATGTTTAAGACCCAAGTATAGAGGCGATTCAGAAGGGAGGGTGAATGGAGGAATGAGGGGTTAGTCTGGGAAGGCCTCTTTGGAGGAGGTATGACTTTTATTAACACTATGAAGATGGGGAGAGCGGTGATCTATTGGATATGAATGGGGAAGAAATTTCAGACTAGGAGGAGGACATTTGCAAAGGAACATTGGCGAAACAGACAAGATTGAGGCAGTGAGTGGTATCTTTGTCAAGTACGAAGGACAACTATGCATGACAGTGAGACCTGGATTACCAGACATCGCGTCCAATTTCCAGAGTGGTTCCACCACTGCCATACTTCAAAAATCAAATGCAAATCAGGAGCTTCAGGATTGAAGTCCTGGAATGCAATCATTTCTCTCAGGACCAAAGCAGTGTTTGAAACATCATAACCTTCACTAGGCAGGATTTCCCCCAAAGTAACGAACCGAGATGGGAAACTGCAAATAAAGAGGTGGAAGAAACGTGTTTAAAAACACACTACAGGAAAACCTCCCATGATGTGACGTGGCCATAGACAGTGAGGAGCCAGTCACAGAAGACAGACCAGCCTGGCGTGCAGAAGTGGAGAGTCTGTCTTGTTTCAGAGGCACTGGGAAAATTGGGCCCCGTGGGTAACCAATACAATAGGGCAGCAAGGAGCAATTTTTACATAATGGGAAGGGAATGCCAGTTACTTATTATTTCCATCAGCCACTCTAGTACGCCCTGATAATCTCAATGTCAGTGGCATCATTTTCTACTCCAGAAGACAAAGATATATGTGGAGAGAGAAAAAGAGAAATAGCAAGTTTGTCCTTCTACTAGGCTCAGCAAGATCATTCATTTTCATTTTCCAATTATCATTTACCCTTGAGTCTCTTCCATGTGTTAGAGCTTTATCCCTAAATTCCTCTGAGGACTTCACTGCCCGGTTTCCATTCACCCACCAAAACCCACGTTCTGCGCTGTCATCTCACTGTACCCACATTAAGGTGGGAACGGATGTGTGTAGCCCTCCACATGTGCCCGGTTTGTTGTAAAGGTGAATGAAGCAGTATGGCCTAATGGAAAGAAAAATAATAATAATAATAATAATAATAATAATAATAATAATAATGGCATTTGTTAAGCTCTTACTATGTGCAAAGCACTGTTCTAAGCACTGGGGAGGATACAAGGTGATCAGGTTGCCCCACTTGGGGTTCATAGTCTTAATCCCCATTTTACAGATGAAGGTAACTGAGGCCCAGAGAAGTGAAGCGACTTGCCCAAAGTCACACAGCTGACAACTGGAGGAGCCGAGATTTGAACCCATAACCTCTGACTCCAAAGCCCGTGCTCTTTCCAATGAGCCACCAACTGAGACCCCAAAGGCCCTGGAAGTCAGAGGACCTGGCTTCTAATCCCAGCTCCACCAATTGTCTGCCTTGTGACCTTGGGGCAGTCACTTAACTTCTCTGTGCCTCAATTTACCTCATCTGTAAAATGGGGATTAAGACTTTGAGTCTCCTGTGGGCCAGGGACTGCGTGTAACCTGATAATCTTGTATCTACATGTGTTTAGTAAAGTGCCTAGCAAATAGTAAACATTTAACAAATACCACAGAAAGTGTGTAGGGGCGGGGAGAGAGGTAGATGTGCACGGAAGAGACTATGGCAGAAAAAGACAGAAAACACAGAGCACAATATTTCCCCTCCAGAAACAGAAGCTGGTCTGGGATTTAGCATCAGTAATGTAAACTCCCAATAGCCTTCTCTTGTGGCATTCAGCTATACTATGCACCAGGCAGAGCTCAATCAATATTGTTGATATTGAATCAATGTTATGCATGATTATATTAGTTATTTGCAGTCAATCTTTGTTGCAGTATGGTTAAAAGAACCTAAGTCTTGCAATTCCTGGGTCAGAGCCAGTTATCCAGTTATTTTTACCACAGTGGTGGCATATGGCATGATTGGGAAAGCAGCATGGCTTAGTGGAAAGAGCCCGGGCTTGGGAGTCAGAGGTCGTGGGTTCTAATCCTGGCTTTGCCACTTGTCAGCTGTGTGACTTTGGGCAAGTCACTTCGCTTCCCTGTGCCTCAGTTTCCTCATCTGTAAAATTGGGATTAGGACTGTGAGCCCCATGTGGGGCAACCTGATTACCTTGTATCTACCCCAATGCTTGGCACATAGTAAACACTTAACAAATACTATCATCATCATCTCCTCGTCCCCCTCTCCATCCCCCCATCTTACCTCCTTCCCTTCCCCACAGCACCTGTATATATGTGTATATGTTTGTACATATTTATTACTCTATTTATTTATTTATTTATTTTACTTGTACATATCTATTCTATTTATTTTATTTTGTTAGTATGTTTGGTTTTGTTCTCTGTCTCCCCCTTTTAGACTGTGAGCCCACTGTTGGGTAGGGACTGTCTCTATATGTTGCCAATTTGTACTTCCCAAGCGCTTAGTACAGTGCTCTGCACATAGTAAGCGCTCAATAAATACGATTTATGATGATCATTATTATTACTATTGGAGCAGGAATGTTAAATGTTTGGCTTTTCTTCAATCCGCTGGGTGCAGTTTACTGCATGAAGCATGAACAAAGAGGCAACACACTCCCTGCCCACGAAGAGCTTACTTACAGGGGAGACCAAAATGCAAGCAATATTTCATGTGAAGTTGTACCTTGGCTTTATATAGGGGCAGAAACTATCAGTCAATTAGAGGATCTTGCAGTGTTGCTCCTGATTCCACTGGCCCTGTTGGATAGTTGAACAGTCAACAGCGACTCTAAGAACTCATCCCTAAATCATTACCGACAACTCAGGGCACATCTTCATGTAACTGTAGTTCAGATCACTCTTCCCTCTGGATGCATTATCTTACACTTATTCACTTTGAAGTTCACCTGCTGCTTAGTACAGTGCAAGCGCTAAGTACAGTGCTCTGCACACAGTAAGTGTTCAATAAATACCATGGATCGATTGATTTGGGGCTCATTCACTCAGCTTTCTGAAATTCTCTGGCAGTTTTATTTCCACCTGCACAGCCTTCTGCCATCTGGGAGAGTACGAGTCATGAGCCCACTGTTGGGTAGGGACCGTCTCTATATGTTGCCAACTTGTACTTCCCAAGCGCTTAGTACAGTGCTGTGCACACAGTAAGCGCTCAAATATGATTGATTGATCTACAAGCTCGGGAGATTTTTATCATATATTCCTTCTTACAACTCGAGAAGCAGCATGGCCTAGTGGAAATCTGCCTGGAAGTCAGAAGGTCATGGGTATCCCAACTCCGCCACTTGTCTGCTGTGTGACCTTGGGCTTTTCACTTCACTTCTCTGTGCCTCCGTTCCCTCATCTGTAAAATGGGGGTTAAGACTGCGAGCCCTATGTGGGACAGGGACTGTGTCCAACCTGATAAGCTTGTAATAATAATAATAATGGCATTTATTAAGCGCTTACTATGTGCAAAGCACTGTTCTAAGCAGCAGGGAGGTTACAAGGTGATCAGGTTGTCCCATGGGGGGCTTATAGTCTTAATCCCCATTTGACAGATGAGGTAACTGAGGCACAGAGAAGATAAGTGACTTGCCCAAAGTCACAGAGCTGACAAGCAGAGGAGCCGGGATTAGAACCCATGAGTTCTGACTCCAAAGCCAGTGCTCTTTCCACTGAGCCACACTGCTTCTCTAAAAAAAGCTGTATCTACCCCAGTGCTTAGTACAGTGCCTGGCACATAGTAAGCACTTAAATGCCACAATTATTTTTATCAATCATTTATAAGTGTTAAAAAGGTGCTAGAACTAATAGGTAGGGAATAGTATTAACATTTCTCCATTTCCTCAAGTGGCTATTTATCGAAGTCCTTTTTTTCTGTCATTCACCAATTTTTTTGTCCCTAACGTTCCCTCCAGTCTAATATTTTTTTATTAAAAGGCATTTGGGGTGGAACTATGTCAGAGGTCTTCCTGAAATCTAAATGCACATATGCCCACCGGTTCCTCTCGATCCACATGCTCACTGACCCCCTCAAGAACTTCAGTTTACGAATGAGGCGGGATTCCTTCTTTCAGAAATCACGGTCTCTGTAAGACTGGAAAAACACGTTCTGTTTTTAAAAGCTTTCAAAATTAGATTTACATTTTATTTCAAATTTTCAAAAGCAAGAGTTCTATTGACATGGAAGATTAGAGTGAACTGAGCTCTGCTCGAGAAAGGTAAAGAGACTAATTCACATCATTAAAGAAGTGGCACTGACATCACTTTAGCGTGCAGTAAGTATCTCCAGTTCTACTGACCATGCCAACGACGTGCAGGGAAGAGACATGCCGAAAATGGTACTCTACCACAGACCATTTTTATTATATCCTAAGTTAAAAAATACAAATACTTGAACCTTATTACAAAAATGTTTATCAAACAGTGTGTACATAATTAACCGTCAAAGACTGACCAACGGATTGTTACATTTTGTACATTTGGCTAGCGTTAATGAGACACACAGAGTGACAAAAGCATTGCTGACGATGAACTGCAGAGGTCAAATATTTTAACATTTGGCAACTGTCTGTCAAGTAGCAATCTGCACAGAAAGACGTCCTCAGAGGTAAAGAAGTGTTGCAAGGAACCACGCTAATCCCGATCTCGCCTTCAATGTCAACAGTCCGGTTTCGTCCCCCTCCCCTCAAGTATCAATAGTAACGGATAGTAAAGTGCACAGACCCACCAGGAATACTAATGCTTGTCTTCCCCCTCCTATGCCGCGGACGGCAAATGTGTGCCAGCATATTAAGGGCTCCGACTCTGTTCACTCTTCCTGAGGCTTTGAAAGTATTTGAATAGGAAACTGGGCGGGGAAGCCAACACTAGCGAAATTGCACGGAACGGCCCTAATGAAGACAGACACTAAAGGAAAAGAACGGTGACTGGGCAAGGATGGATTTTAGCACGGAAGTTATGTCTTTTGGTTTTGTCCTGCGTGCCAAACTAGCATGCAGATCTCTCTTCACCTCTGAAAAGTGTCTGCTGAGAATCTGTTTGGAAAGGCTATAATTCGGGCAAATACAGCATGCACCACAATACTGTTGGTTGGTTATTTGTCACCACTTACACACTTGCAGCATAAATACCAGGCATTCGTGCCCCCTGTCGGCTACAAACAAGGAGAAGCACATATTATGTACATATTATGTACATATTATGTACATAATGTACATATTATGTACACATAATTGTACATATTATGACATGACGCTAATTTTTCTTAATTGATACGCGGTGTAGTTGGAGAAAAACTAAAATCACCATCACACCACCCGGGCAGAAGGAGCGCTGTTAGTCTAGGAAAGTGCTCCTTCTAGGAGTTCTGCTTTTTAAAATCAAAAGCTTAATTTCATTCCACGTGGTATGCGGTCGTTTAGCTGTCAGGGCCCCCCAAATACACATAAATATATATATAGCTTTTTTAAAAAAAAAACAAAAACATTTCCAATTCTGATTTAAGAACACGTACACTGTCAAAAACCAACTAAAGGCAACATATTTTTATCAGGCTTATTTACAAATACATGAGTTAGAGGGACATAAAAACAAGTGAGTTGTGGATAAAAGCAGCAGTTGCACAACTACACAATGTTCAGTGAAGATAAGCCACTTTGCATAATTAACCAAATAAAATGGATTTGTTAGAAAACCTCTGCTATTTTTTTGGAAGGTCATTCTTCATGTACTAGGCACTGACTCAACTTCGAGGTAAAATGTCTTGGTCAACATGATTTAAGTTTCTATCACCATTTTCAGAAAAAGACATCAATATGAAGTCTACATACAGTACTACCTACAATACACTTATTCTCATGATGCAAAGAGAATAGAAAAAGACACATCATTTGGAAATCTACACACAGTACTAACTACGATATAACATTCTCAAAATGCAATGAGAATAAAAAGTTAAATACAGTTTTAATCCCATGGCATCTCACACATGGTAATACTAGACCAGGTAGAATGAGTTTACATTTGACTATGAATGTTTTATTGAATATTTTCCTTTTTGCAGCTGGGAAATGTAAAGTTTAGACTTGCTTCCATCAGGTCTCTTAAACCAAACTTCATCATGGTTAATTGTTGTAATTATGGCACTAAAAAAAAAAAGGTGGGGGGGAGAGACAGGGAGGAAATATAGTAAGACAAGCACCAGGATGTGAACTACCATTTTTGCACAGTATCTGCTGAAGAAAATATGCTAAACTTCAATCAATCAATCATATTTGAGTGCTTACAGAGTGCAGAGCACTGTACTAAGCACCTAGGAGAATACAACAGAGTTGGTAGACACACTCCCTGCCTACAACGAGCTTCTTCCTTCTAATGATGCTGATAAAATATGTTCCTTAACAATCCAAATATATAAAACTGGAATATATTATACCCAACATTGCTTACCTTCATTTTTTCATGGTAGTTATTAAATGCTTACTATGTGCCAGGCACAGTACTAAGCACTGGGGTAGATACAAGCCAATCAGGTTGGACCCAATCCATGTCCCACTGGGGCCTCATAGTCCTAATCCTCATTTTACAGATAAGGTAACTGAGGAACAGAGAAGACAAGTGACTTGCCCACGGTCACGTTAAATGGGCAATCTATAAACTAACATAGTATCTCTTAGCGGTATAATAATTAAATCTAAATGCTCAAAAAAGTCCATTTTTATTTGCAATTAACATACCATGTAATACAAGCAATCATTTCTGTTAAATCCTGTCAGCTGTTCCTCCACAGCGTTTCCAGGATATGCCCTTTCCTCTCCATCCAAACCACACAACCTGGTCCAGCCATGACAGCATCTCATAGCCCCGCTCAATTCCTTTATTTGTCCCCTTAGGTCTCCCTATTTCTTGTCTCTCCCCTCTCCAGATCACACATCCCTCCGCTGCCTGGATCACTTTTCTAAAACATCATGTAGCACAGGTCTCCCCAATTCCTCTTGCCACTTCCTCTCTGAATGGAGCAGAAACTTCAGATCACTGGCTTTAAGGGACTCCATTAATAATAATAAAAATAATAATAGTAATAATGGTATTTGTTAAGCGCTTACTATGTGCCAAGCATCATTCTAAGCACTGAGGTAGATATAAGGTAATCAGGGTGTTCCACATGGGGCTCACAGTCTTCATCCTCATTTTACAAATGAGGTAACTAAGGCACAGAGAAGTGAAGCGACTTACCCAAAGCCGCCCAGCTGACAGATGGTGGAGCCAGGATTAGAACCCACGACCTCTGACTCCCAAGTCCGTGCTCTTTCCACTAAGCCATGCTGCTTTTCGACCTCTCTCCATCCTTATCTATCCTTGCTCCTCTCATGCTACTCCCAGCTCGCACCCATGGTTCCTCTCAAGCCCACCTACTCAAACTGTTTATGTCCCTCCCTTCTCCCTCTCCGGCATTTCCAACCTTATGCACTCAAGTACTTACAACTTCCCACAGGACTCATAATAATAATAACAAAACAAAAATAAGCGGCCTTTGTGAAACATTTACTACATGCTAAGCACCGTACTGAGAATCGGGGTTGATACATGTTGCCAACTTGTAGTTCCCAAGCGCTTAGTACAGTGCTCTGCACAGTAAGTGCTCAATAAATATGATAGAATGAATGAATGAATACAGGATAATCCCTGTCCTGCATGGGGCTCACAGTCTAAGTGGGAAGGGGAACAGGTTTTGAAATCATTTAGATTCCACCCTTTTCTGGAATACAACAGTGGCTTTAAAGGTGTGAATCTTTGAGTTACTAGACAAGATTAATTGCTGGAGTAATAAGCAATCAATCAGTCATGTTTACTGAGCACTTATTGTGTGCAGAGCACTGTACTACTACTAATAATAATTATGGTATTTGTTAAGCACTTACTATGTGCCAAGCACTGTTCTAAGTGTGAGCAGAGTCTGAGATCAGTGAGAACTAGATGTGAAATTGAAATAGTTCTGGAAACACTCTAATTGGTTTCTCTAATTTCTAGACTTCTGGTCTTCTAGTCTAGACTGTGAGCCCGCTGTTGGGTAGGGACAGTCTCTATACGTTGCCAACTTGTACCTCCCAGGCGCTTAGTACAGTGCTCTGCACACAGTAAGCGCTCAATAAATATGATTGAATGAATGAATGAATGTGCCGAGGGCTGTGCTAAGCGACTCCAGGACCTCCTCCAGGAGGCCTTCCCAGATTGAGCCCCCTCCTCCCCCCTCCATCTCCCCCGCCTTACCTCCTTCCCTTCCCCACAGCACCTGTATATATGTATATATGTTTATACGTATTTATTACTCTATTTATTTTACTTGTACATATTTATTCTATTTATTTTATTCCATTAATATGTTTTGTTTTGTTCTCTGTCTCCCCCTTCTAGACTGTGAGCCCACTGTTGGGTAGGGACCGTCTCTATATGTTGCCAACTTGTACTTCCCAAGCGCTTAGTACAGTGCTCTGCACACAGTAAGCGCTCAATAAATACGATTGAATGAATGAATGAATGAATACCCATTTTATAGATGGGGTAACTGGTAACTGATGCCCAGAGCAGTTAAGTGACTTCCCCAAAGTCACATGGCAGGCAAGTGGTGGAGCCTAAATTAAGATTCCCAGACCCATCTGTCTATCTCATCTACCCATTGGGTTGTACGCTAGTAGGGTAACACCATGTCCAAGCTCTTCATTAATCCCACGGCAGCTCACGAGGTCGTGCACTTTGAGAGTGTGAGAAAAATGCATCCTTCATTGATGACGCTTACATTGTACACAGGACACACAATGCTCAGGTCTTCTTCCGCTCAGTTACGTTATCGTAAAACTCCTTACCTCGTAGGACATTCATCTTTCTTATCAATGCAGATTGTTTGGCCACGTAAGTACCATTCGCCATCGTAATACAATCTTCCTTCTTCCGACCTAGCACTGTGCAAATGCTTTTCCAATTTCACGGGGGCTAAAGGGATCAGTTGAAAAACTGATATATTAATGAAACATTGTCAGCAGAATAAGAACATCAGAACAATAAGAACTAATTCTTAAATTCCACCCACATTTTTTCATGCACAAAATGGAAAACCGATATGCTCGTTAACTGAGGAGCAATGCTCAAACGCTGGAGGAAAAACAGAGCCCCCCACTTCCTCCTTCTCCATCTCACCACCCCCCACTGCCTCCAAGAAGAATAAAATAACCACTTTTTAACTTCTTTTTAACCACTGATAATAACCATCACCATGCTGGAAGCTCTTATTGGAGAGCTGCTAAAGAAAACCCAGGGCCCAGAAGTCAGTGCTCTGAAAGCAGTTGGCAGGGGGAAGGGATCACTTTGAAATGAAATCAGGCCCTTTACAATACACCTGTCATGTCACACTGGAAGATATATTCCTTTCCTGGGGGACCAAGAAGCAGAATGAGGCACTTTTCTATAGGTACCTGTTTCACCCCCTCTTACCCATCCCTTTTCCCGCATGGCGGGAAGTGGAGTGAGGCCTAATGCCACGGAGAGGCAGATGGGCACTCTCATTCAATTGTATTTACTGAGTGCTTACTGTGTACGGAGCACTGTACTAAGCTCTTTGGAGGGTACAATCTAACCGTGAACAGACTCTGATCACCAGTCAGGGTTTGGAAGGCCAGCCTTCTCCCAACTGTGTTTAAATTCCACCTTCAAGAGTAACTGCCCCTGCAGTGGGCCTTGAGTGGGGTATGAATTGGGTTTGGGGGTCACTTTGGGATCTTGCCACCTTAACCGCTGACATCGAAAAGGCCCATTAAGGAGAGGAGGAATGTGAAATCGTTCAAATCCCAACTGAGGAATCAAATTCAATTCTCAGAAATCCCCAGAAAGCTTTCTAGAGGGAATCAGAGATCCAATATGCATCTGGCCCTCACCCTGAGAGATGACTATATGTATGTGTAAGCATCACTGAGAGGCTGGGTGGTAGACATTTACATACTGAACTGAACTGTACTGTATTTTCCCAAGCTTTTAGTACAATGCTCTGCGCACAGTAAGCGCTCAATGACCGGTTGACTGACTGAAGTGTTGGAGTAGGTATTAATATCCAAAGTCACCTGACTCCCAGAAGGACTGGACACTTTCCAGAAGGCCACACTACTTCTTTAATACTCCTGCACAACTCAGTGAGGTAGAATCTGTCCATGGGAATTACAGCTGGTTATCCCACTGAGGATTTCCCAATTGGAGCCCCGATTCAACAAACATACTTAGAGGGATTTTCTAAACACCCCCCAAACAGGCCCATGTACAAAAACACGTACACCTCTCCAAAACTCACAGGGGAATACGGAATAACAATGTTCATGACTTACGCTCTGTTTTGACTCTGTGCGGACCCAGCGTTGCCATTGCCTTCAAGAGAAAGAGGAATAAGGGCACAATTCATTTTCTTTTTACCAAGTTATTTTTCAAAACTCATGTATTTAAAAACCGAATAAGATTTGTGGGAGCATTCATTAATGCATTCTATTTGAGCTTTCAAGGACTGAAAATATATGCTGATAGATGTTTTATGGTACTAAATGCTCAAAACCACTGATTAGCCCCACACAACAAAATGGCATGAAATACATCTATTAGCTTCTTTAATGGACTTTAAATTTCCAAACCAGAATACTTTAACATGAAGAAAAAAAAAGCATGATTTGAATTATGTACTACTCCCTTCAGGCTGCTATCCAAACCTAAAATTAATGAGTCACTCAACTAAGAGCTCTCCAAATATATTAAAAAGGGAAGAAAAAAACATTTTGAAAATGTACAGAGAGAAGCTTCTCCATTTTCGGATAACTGATTTAACTCTATTGGTTCTTGCTTTTTTGCTCCATCAGAGATCTTACCCCTTAGAGAATTCAAAAATTCACTTGGGATTTGGCAGCCTACTGCGTTAATGCTGCTCAGAATACTTCTCTGGGAACTCTGAAAAATGAGGGCCACTGTGATTTGCTCTCTGAGGGTATTTCCTAAAACGTTTTTCCACTTCAAGCATTGCTATAAAACAACGATGTCAGACAGCAGGGTTCCAAAATAGAGGGAGAACAGTTTTCAGAATTCACATTTGGTTACATCAGTGTCACTGGGTCTCAGTGAAAGAAATCCCTGAATGGAGAGGGTTGGGAGAGCATTAATTTCTGCTGAGAAGCATCTGGAGGAACTTCCTCAGTCTTCCCCTTCCCTTGGGAAGACATACCACCAGGTGGTTCCCAAAGACAAGATGAAGGATGAAGGGAAAATAATGATATTTATTAAGCACTTTACACATGGCAAGCACAGGTCTTATGTACTGTTCAAAGACATTCCCTGTTCCACCATCTGGTATCCCCAATTTAGAGATGAGGAAACTGAGGCCCAGAGAGATTAAGTGACCTTCCAAGGTCACAGCTGGGACTAAGTGCCTATTAGAGATTAAACAATCCTATTAGACACAACCTCTGTCCTGCACAGGGATCAAAGTGTTCAGGAGAGCAGGCCGCCTGGCTGGAAAGGAACTATCTGTGAGCGCTGTATGCAGAGGGAAGAGATCCCCAACAAGTCCTGAGTGTGTTTGTTGGAGGGGAAGAAAAGGTTGTTGTGGGCAGGGATCATGTTTGCTAACTCTGTTGTACTCTCCCAAGTGCTTAGTACAGTGCTCTGCACATGGTAAACACTCAATAAACACACTGACTGACCAAGAGAAAGGATGAGGTACCACCTAGAAACCTAGGGGATGGCAGGAGGAAATGCTCTCAGAGCAGGTGGCTAATCTAGAGTGCACCGTATTATTTAAGAAGCGGCTTGGGACATAAATAAATAAAACAACCTGTTGCCATCACTCAAATGGGCAACTCAAATTCTACCCATTCGATCTTACCTTCCTGATTGTTGTCCAGTCTTCAAGTATATCGAGATCTTGTAACATATAAACTATATACGGGCGTGGAAAAGTCAAGGAAAATTCTGCTGGAAATTTTAAATTCCACATTTATGTAGTTGACCAAAGTCCTGCTACCCAGAAATAGAAACAAGACCAAAGGCACAACCTCCCAAGAGGCTGAACTTTATCTGAAGCATCAGCATCTTTCACAAGTAGTAGTGCAGTTAATCAAATTCCCTTTGATGTTAGCTTCCTCACTGGCAAACTGAACTCCACTGAAATAACCAAGGTCTGCCCCATTAAATTTTTGGCTTTGGAGTCCATACTCAATTTGTAAATAATCCCTGTGGGCAGAAAAGTAAGACAAAAAGATAGATAAATGGGTCCATATTTAACAACTGCTACACTTAAATATGCATCAAAAACTGGTAAAAATGATATTAATCTTGTAAAGTGATTACCACTTAATCTTGCAAAACAGCAAGAGGATTTTTTTGTGGCTCAGAAATAAATCTGGGGTTTTCCCTATAATTTGTTTGCATGTAGACTATTTGTATGTGGTGATTAAAACTGAGAAGGATGGTTATTGTAGTGTTTGTTTCAGTGTTTCTCTGAAGTTATTCCCAGTCAAATTGCCCACTCCAGCAGCACCTCCAGCTCTTATCTATTTCTCTTAGATTTCATTCCAAAACTCTTAAGTGCCAATAACAAGTGTTGACACAAGTTCTAGGCCCAGGCATTGCTATTTTTTGTTTAATTACACATTTCTGATTTTCTGTGTTTTGCCCTGAGCTCCAAATTAAACTGTAAATTCTTCAAAGACAAGGATGATGTCTTTGTCTCTTTTTTGTAATTCCCCATAGCCCCAGTACAGTGTTCACACACAGCAGGTTCTTGGGAAACTCTGTTGATGAACGTGCTGATACCAATGGAAAAAAAAAAATCACAGAGAGGAACACTAACCTCTCCCCGGTTATTCATTTGGGGTATGGAAGGTTTCTTTTCCTCGTCTCAGTATTATCAAATTAAAATTAAATTAAAAGGTGGAACATTTCCCCAATTCTTGAAAGAACGTATCAATTAACTTGTGTTCTAAGAAAGTTACCCAGTTAAAAAGAACACACTACATAAATGCGGAACCCAGAAAACCAGAAAGGATATCTGATACAACAACTGGCTTCTTTTTATCTGGACTAAATGGATCCTTCCTTTTTTTCCTTGACTGAAGCTCATCATTCCATAGCTCTGGAAAAAGAATTGCAAAATGAATACATGGCTTATTTTTAAAAATTTAAATCAAATACAGAAGAAAATAGTATGAACTGTTAAATTTAATGAAATTAGGCTTATTATTTCTAACATTTTATCTATAATGCTTTAAGAGCTATACAGACCGACATTAACTTTGTAACAGAATTTTCTATTTGATCTGGCAGGATCCAATGGTCACAAACCGATGATATTTATTTAAGGGCTTATTAGGTGCCAGGCACTATACTAGGCGCTGGGGTAGATACAAGAGAATCAGATTGGACACAGTCCATGTCGCACATGGGGATCGCGATCTTAGTCCCCATTTTACAGATGAGGTAACTGAGGCACAGAGAAGTTAAGTGACTGGCCCAAAGTCACACAGCGGACAAGTGGCAGAGACAGGATTGGAACCCCAGTCTTTCTGACACCCGGGCTCGGGCCCTATCCACTAGGCCACGCTGCTTCACTAAATTTCAATCTACCAATCAGTAATCTGAGAATGAAGACTAAAATATTGCAAGACACTCCATCAAATCCAAAGTCCAGTGCTGGGCGAGATAGACTGCCCTCCATAGCATCCATTCGGTGGGAGGGGAGGAAGGGTGCCTCTAAGGAAGGGACTGGATGTCTCAAAAGTTTCCTTTACCTGAGGTAATGTCAATGCTGTGTCGATCCTCTTCAAGTCGTCTGATCTTCTCCTCTAGCTCACTCTGTACAGTATCATATAACAACAGCTTTTCACTCTGAAAGAGAAACAATATGCAACAGTAAGGAAAAAAGTGAGACGGATTTTTATGAAATTTATCTTAAACCAGAGCACTAAGCACGTACTACGTAGGGAAAGGAACCGCAGCGAGGTATTCTCACTCTTCTAGAGATCACAGTGAGATCAACTGAATCCCACCTTCTTTGTTTCCATTCCAAGAGGCAGTTCCTTACAGGAACTTATTAACAATTTTTTAAAGTAATAATAATAATAATAATAATGGCATTTGTTAAGCGCTTACTATGTGCAAAGCACTGTTCTAAGCGCTGGGGAGGTTACAAGGTGATGAGGTTGTCCCACAGGGGGCTCACAGTTTTAACCCCCATTTTCCAGATGAGGAAACTGAGGCACAGAGAAGTGAAGTGACTTGCCCAAAGTCACCCAGCTGACACTTGGCGGAGCCAGGATTTGAACCCATGACCTCTGGACTCCAAAGCCCGGGCTCTTTCCACTGAGCCACGCTGCTTCTGTACTACTAAGAAAAATAGGCAGCCTCATAATCCCAGGGATAGTACGACTACTACTACTGCTACTACTACGACTAATAATAATAATAATGGTACTTTTAAAAGTGCTTACTATGTGCCCAGCGATAATAATGGTGCTTTTTAAAGCACTTACTATGTTCCCAGCACCGTCCTAAACGCTAGAGTGGATACAAGTTAATGGGATTTGATGTGGTCCCTGGCCCCCACGGGCTCCCAGTCTTAATCCCCGTTTTCCAGATGAGGGAACATGTTTACTCCAAAGTTTGACTGGCTTTAAAGAAGAACTTCAGATATAGCCAGGGCTACATATTCGATGTTTGACGAACAATCTAAGATTGAAGTAGAAGTAGTGTTTCTCTCTACAGGCCACAGGAGCAGGCAATAATGATCCAAAGTACCAAACTGAGTTGATTTTTAAAGTGAATAAGGGAGCCTGGAATATATACTAAGTAGTATGGAGAAGAGGATAGGACCAGTTTTCTCCCTCAGGGAAGTATGAATGGTTGATGTACCTTACTTAAGTATTTCTTTTTAGTTGTAAGCAACTCTTACCTCCTATAAAAATCTCAGAGCTACAGAAAAAGCTCTGCATAAGAAAACCTCCATTATTTGTCACCCCAATATTTTCATATAAAGGAAAATCCGAGGTTTTTTTTAAAAAAAAAGGTTTTCTGGTTAAGAAGAAGAGCCCCTGACTGAGAACTCCGGGACTACAATGTATGCCTATAAATGCAGCAAGAGAGACACAGATCTAAAGAAGGAGACAGACTCAAAAGCAGGCAGTCTTCGATTTTGACTGTGGTCCAGTTCACTCGAAACTCCTGATAATAAACTTGCCATGTAAAGTGGGTAAAGTAATACTTTCAGCAATGCTGGATGATTTCATAATTGCAGAGAGCTTTTAAAAACCTGACAGTTGAAATGCTAAAAAATGTTGACACCTCACTTATTTCCATAATCCTTATTTGCTGAAATGAATAGAACACCCTCTAGGGCAGCTTAATTATAAAATGGTTGTTAAAAAAAGATCTTTGGAAGAATTACAAAATTTCACTTCAGTCAACTTGGAGATCTTTCAACTGATGGACATGCAGAGAACACTGGACAAAATTAGCTGCAGAAAACAAGATTACAGTACCTCACAGTGCTGGCGAGAAGCTTGAATTTCACATTCATATTTGTTCTTTACAGATTCTAAACAGAGCTCTCTATAGATTCCTGTAACCAACAAAGTTACTTTGTTATTCTGAGTAACAGATAATTTCATGTTTAATTCCCCTATGAGATTTTTTATCTTTTTTGTATAGTGGAAAAATTACAATGAAGTTTGGAGGCTGAGTTGAAAAAAAAATATGTAAATGTGAGAATAAAATATACCATGAACCAAAATAAGGAATTAGAGAATAAGACAGCTGGAAGAGGCTCTCCAGACTATTTCAATCCCTTGCCTAAATTTAGGACTGTATCTAAAAAATTTTAGTGGAATTTTTTTCAATGAGAAAGGAAATAGGGAAAAAAAATCACCACCCTCGGTCTCTTCCATTGCTTCCCAGGGCAATCTCTAAACACATTTGGGTGTTCCGGCATTTAGAACCAGACCCAAAACATGGATCGCGATTACTTGTGTTATTGGTTAAGGTTTTTCACGAGCCTTATGCTAAAAGGTATTAGAGATGTTAGATGCGCGTAAACTGGAGGTGTGGGTGGGTGGGGGGAGAAGTGTTAAAATCATTGTGCAAAAATGTCATTCACATCAATTGATGGTTCATAACCCTGCAGTAAGTACTTCACTAAATTTAGTAACTCCAGAGAAGGCAAGGTCCCTGATCTCTTGGAGGTTCTAGTTTAGGAAGTATGGCCAAGACAATACATGGCAAAAACAAGCAGAGATCTCCACAAACAAGGCTGAGGTGAACGTTTATCTGGATTATGAAATTAAAATTAAAAACAGGATTCGCTATTCACTACTACTGCCAAAGCCATACTTTACCGCTGCCACTGATCAACCAACGGAGGAAACTCATTTCAACTGGCCAATTTTCTAAATCAGGGCTTTAAGCGATGGATTGTTGCCACATTGTCTTGTGCCCCATAAAAGTCAATGTTGTGATCAAAGTCAACGTATTTTCTTTTTCAAAAGAAAAAACTTCACTGGACAATACACTGAAAGAATCTTTTAAAATTACTGAATATTTTTAGGTGTATATTAGAAACGGAGGTTTCACGTTCCTACCTGCTACCTTTGTTCGGATTTGCATGTTTTCTTGTAAAGTTGCCAGGGGTTCCAAATATTCTTGCGCTTTCCCAGCTATGACCTCTTGTAGCTTTGCATCCACTTGACTTAAACGTTCTTTGTAAAGTCTTAACATAGCAAAAATGTACGGGTATTACTAGAATCCCGAGATCGGAGCAGTAAAGAACAATTTCCCCCTTTCCCCAATCTCATACCTTCTCTAGTAAGAACCCACCAAATATATTCTTTCCCTTAATCCCGAACATAATCCTTGATTACCTTGCTTGCATTTAGGAACGCATTAAGGAAAGAGCTATATTTTTCTTGAAACACAACTGGGCTATATTTTGAGTTCTGGGATGAATTATACAGGTAAGGATGGATAAAATAAATGTCTCCCCAACTAGTAATTTGACCCCAGTGGCTCTCTTTGTTGGACGCAAGCAAGGCATTTGCAAATGAAGTGGTCCCACACAGTCTGAATGCCAAATGTGGTCAGAGTCACTTCTTCCAGTTTCTATGCCCACAACTCTACTACTCTAAATTGCCACTGAAGTTCAGGCAGTTTAGAGATCAAGGATGGTAGAGGCAAGAATGAGCCATGTTCGTTAACTAGCTGTAGCTATTCTGCCCAGCTACTACTCATGATGTCAATGGCATACAGTTAATAAGCAGAGCGCTTCATGCTTCAGGACTTTCAATACTGTCACGAGTAGTAATTTTTTCCCTCTGAAAGAACAAAGTAATAACATTACAACTATCTACAGGGTTGGCTCCTGTTCATTTTTCTTTCATTAAAACTGCAAGTAGAAACAACAACTTAAGGGAACACACACACAAAAAAAAAAAAACCCCAAAAAACAGAAACACCACAAGAAACAGTACAGTTTTATACACTAAGTCCTGAAAGTGAATGTTTTTGTGGAATTAGTTTGTGTAGGAGCGTCTACATTGCACAGGGGATATTTCAGTTAATATCTGAAAATCGGAGCTTTAGCAGTTAGTTTGATAAAATCGATTCACTTTGACAGTCTTGCAGAGCATGGAAACTTGCAAAAACTAAACAATTGAGGAAAAAGTATGAAATGATGGCACGGTATGACATGTTCTTGTGAAAGGGGGAAGTTACTGAAATTTATGCAAATAATTTAAGATGGGTGTCAAGTACTTTAAGCTGCCAAATTCCTTATAGAAAGGACGACTGCCAAATACACATTTTACAGATCAGAAGTAAAAAACAAAACCCAAGCAAAGTACTGTGTGGTTACTTTCAAGGTATCTAAAATGGAAGCACCATTAACCAAGTCAGCTTATGGGGCAGCCAATGGTATAAATTCCAGAAAATGCCTAATAATAATAATGATGGTATTTGTTAAGTGCTTACTATGTGCAAAGCACTGTTCTAAGCGCTGGAGAGATACACGGTGATCGGTTTGTCCCACAAGGGGCTCCCAGTCTTAATCCCCATTTTATTCATTCATTCATTCAATCGTATTTATTGAGCCCTTATTGTTTGCAGAGCACTGTACTAAGCACTTGGGAAGTACAAGTCGGCAACATATAGAGACGGTCCCTACCCAACAACGGAGATGAGGTCACTGAGGCAAAGAGAAGTTAAGTGACTTGCCCAAAGTCACACAGCTGACAAGCGGCGGAGCTGGGATTAGAACCCATAACCTCTGACTCCCAAGCCTGTGCTCTTTCCACTGAGCCAAGCTGCTTCGCTAAGAACAAATATTAGTTTTCTGGAATGTGAACTTCTGGATTTCAGCTTCTCAGGAAATACGTATAAAGCATGATAGGTTACCTTACTGTGGATTTTTGCTATCATCAAAATCTCAAGCTATAGAAATTCAACACAACTAATTCTCAAAAATCAGTGCTAACCAGTACAGAACAGTGCAATCCAGAACCAATCTTTTTAAAATCCTCGCTTTTCTCATTAGTGTAGACCTTTCACCCAATCAAGGCTTTTTAAGCCCTCCTTTCCTCTTCTCCCACTCCCTCCTGTGTTGCCCTGACTTGATCCCTTTATTCATGCCCCTCAGCACTCATGTACATATCTGTAATTTATTTATTCATACTAATGTCCGTCTCCCCCTTTAGACTGTAAGCTCATTGTGGGTAGGGAATGTGTCCATTTTACTGTTATTCTGTACTCTCCCACGTGCTTAGTACAGTGCTCTGCACACAGTAAGAGCTCAACAAATATGACCGACTGATGTACCTACCCCATGGCTTAGTATGGTGCCAGACACATAGTTCACACTTAACAAATACCACAGTTATTATTACTACTATTTCTCAAGGCAGGAAAGTTTCCAGAAGTTTCTGCCCTTTCTCTCCATTCCCCTTATTATTCATTCATTCAATCGTATTTATTGAGCGCTTACTGTGTGCAGAGCACTGTATTAAGCACTTGGGACGTACAAGTTGGCAACATATAGAGACAGTCCCTACTGTTTAGAGAATGGGATGGGGTACAGTGAAAGTAGGATGCCCAGGCCAGTGGTAAATGTGGCCTGACTCAGATATAAGGCTACTGCCAATGAGTTTCCAGTCACAGATGTTGGCAACTCTGAAGATTGGTAAAAGGCCACATAAGATCAAAATAGGCGGCCCAAAGGACTGAGAGAAACAAAGCTTCAAAGGTTACCTGCCAGGGAATCCTGTGTCTAACCTCATGGGATTCACTGCCTGTCTACTTAATAATAATAATAATAATGATGATGGCATTTATTAAGCGCTTACTATGTGCAAAGCACTGTTCTAAGCACTGGGGAGGTTACAAGGTGATCAGGTTGTCCCACAGGGGGCTCACAGTCTTAATCCCCATTTTACAGATGAGGTAACTGAGGCCCAGAGAAGTTAAGTGGCTTGCCCAAAGTCACACAGCTGACAATTGGCAGAGCCGGGATTCAAACCCATGACCTCTGACTCCAAAGCCCGTGCTCTTTCCACTGAGCCACGCTGCTTCCCCGTTTTGTTTTGTTGTCTGTCCCCCCGGCACCTTCTAGACTGTGAGCCCGTTGTTGGTAGGGATTGTCTCTATTCGTTGCCGAATAGTACTTTCCAAAGCTCTTAGTACAGTGCTCTGCACACAGTAAGCGCTCAATAAATATGCTTGAATGAATGAATGAATGACACTGGAGCTTACTGCATCTACAATGGGATCTCGTTATGGCCAGGGAACGTGGCCGCTAATTCTGTTATATTGTACTCTCCCAAGTGCTCAGTACAGTGCTCTGCACAAAGTAAGCGCTTGATAAATACCACTGTTTGAGAGTAAATCCAAGCTCCTCTTCTTGCCCCTGTCCAGCCCTCTGGTGGAAAGTGTGACCGGAAGGCAAAGAGAAGCAGCGTGGCTCAGTGGAAAGAGCACGGCCTTTGGAGTCAGAGGTCATGGTCTACCCCAGCGCTTGGAACAGTGTTTGATACTTAATAAGCATTTAACAAATACCATTAAAAAAAGCCCGTCTCATGATAAAAGCTCAGGGTTTGGGCAGAGACCAGTACCCCAAATTGGCCAAGTCCATCGAGCTGGGGCTGATATAGCTCTACTGGGAAGGCCAACAACAGGAACACCAGTTCCTCGATAATAATAATGATGGTATTTATTAAGCGTTTACTATGTGCCAAGCACTTTTCTAAGGGCAGGGGAAGATACAAGGTAATCAAGTTCTCACAGTCCCTGTCCCACATGGGGCTCACAGTCACAATCCCCATTTGACAGATGAGGAAACTGAGGCACAGAGAAGTTAAGTGACTTGCCCCAAGGTCACACAGCAGACAAGTGCCGGAGGCAGGATTAGAACCCACGACCTCTGACTCCCAAGCCCATGATCTTGCCACGAGGCCATGCTGCTTCTCAATCAGTTCCAGCCCCATTAAACTGTAAGCTCCTTGAGGAGAAGGATCATCTACCAACTCTATAATACTGTCATCTCCCAAGCGCTTAGTCCAGAGCTCTGCACAAAATAAGCGCTCAATAAATATCATTGACTGATTGATTGACTAGGTTGGGTTGGGTTTTTTTTAACTCTTTTCCCTGGTCAAACTGGGCTATTCTGAAAGGATCAAAGATGACATTTCAACTCTCCAGTCTCTTTCTGTCTTCTGCATAGATCAGACTCACGTTACTACAGTGCAGCTCTGTAATAAACTCTAAGCTTGTTGGGGGCAGGGAACATGTCTGCCAACTCTGTTGTACTGTATTCCCTCAGGCACCTAGTACAGTGCTCTGCACACAATATGCGCTCAATAAATACCATTGATTGACTCTTAATGCACTTAGGGTAGGTAGCGTCTCTCTCCCACTACTCTTTTTATAGGTATGCAATTTTTCAGCAACCCATTCTTGCCTCAGTCAACTTCCACCCCAAATTCCTAAAATGTCTCATTTAAGCGCTTAGTACAGTGCTCTGCACATAGTAAGCGCTCACTAAATACGATTGATGATGATTTAAGGGGTCAAAACACAGCCCATTTTGGAAGCAGAGGGGTGGGGGCTGGGGATGAAGCAGGCCACAGTCCTAAATGACTTTGTTTCAGTTCTGCCTCTCTGCTGTATTTTACCTTTCGGGGAGGGACCGGGTGACGGCAACCCAAGGGAAACATTTTAATCGGCAACATCCTCGTGAAAATCCTGTTCATGCCCCAGAAACACACGAGACCCCCAGTCCCCCCTCCTCAAAAACCTCAATTTAGCTATTGAGGTCTTCAACAGGCACACAATAGTAGCCGTCTCTTCCAGAGCAGAGAATCAGTCCTGTAACATGCAAAAGGAAAGACTGTTCAGACGGAATTGTAATGACTCTTTCGCTAGCATACAGTGCAACGGCAACACTGGGACTGGGTGGAAATGACCTCCTGGAAAGAGTTGCTACTTACTGATCTTTGAGATCTGTAAACTGTTTTTCAAGATTAGACATCTCGTCTAAGCATTCCATTCTCCTTCTCTCGCAGTCTTCGTCATCCATTTCTGTTTAATAAGAGAAGGAGTCACAAAATCTGTTACCTGCTCCCTTCCAATCAAATCCACAATTGCAATCATGCCCGAACTTGATATAAGTAGCGGATAAAAAGCTTCAGAAAACGAGTGTATTGCTGCTGTTTTGAACTCTTAATAGTCTAAAAGGAAATGAGCTATCTGAAATGGGCACTACACAATTTAACCTAGCATGAAGATGAGACATTAAACGCAAGACGGCAAAAAATCTTCAGGGTAATAAATTGTTCCAGAGCTTCCCGTACCAATAGCAAAGGGTAGAAACTTTTCAAAGGGCCCTTGAAAACAGCTTTAAGGTGTATGGTTCAATTACTACATCAAATGAACAGCCTGCAGGGTAAATTAGCAACAAATCTGCTGTTGGTGGATTCTAATGAGCTGAGGGCTTTATCTCTTATGATAGCACAGAAAAGGAAAGAACAGATTTGAGGAGGTGCACAGTTAACATTCCAATGAGCCCAATGATCTTAGCAGCTGTACGTGACTGACACTGATTTTAAAAGACAAAGATGACAACTGTACAACGGAAGTAGACTGTACGCTCGCTGTGGGCAAGTAACCTTTCTACCAACCATGTTGACTGTACTCTCCCAAGTTCTTAGTACAGTAAACGCTCAATAAATACCATTGATTGATATATATTTATTTTATTTTGTTAGTATGTTTGGTTTTGTTCTCTGTCTCCCCCTTTTAGACTGTGAGCCCACTGTTGGGCAGGGACTGTCTCTATATGTTGCCAATTTGTACTTCCCAAGCGCTTAGTACAGTGCTCTGCACACAGTAAGCGCTCAATAAATGCGATGGATGATGATGATGATGATATATCCGTTCTTGGGGTCAAAGCCTAGCAGAAGTCAGGCCACAGTATAATATTAATAGTTGGGTTTGTTAAACATTTACTCTGTGCCAGCACTAAGCGCTGGGTGGATACAACCTAATCACGTTGGACACAGTTCCAGTCCCGCATGGGGCTCACAGTCTTAATCCCCATTTTACAGATGAGGTAACTGAGACCCAGAGGAGTTAAGTGACTTGCCCAAGGTCACACAACAGATAACCGGCAGAGCCAGGATTAGAACCCAGTTCATTCTGACTCCCAGGCCACGCTGTTTCTCTAAATTTCACAGTAATAATAATCATTGTGATGTTTGTTAAGCGCTTCCTCTGTGCCAAGCACTGTACTAAGAGCTGGGGTAGATACAAGCAGATCGGGTTGGGTGCAGAACCTGTTCCATATGGGGCTCCCAGTATTAATCCCCGTTTTACAGATGAGGGAACTGAGGCACAGAAGTGAAGTGACTTGCCCAGGGTCACACAGAATATAAGTGGTGGAGCCAGGAGAAGAACCCATGACCTTCTGATTCCCAGGCCCGTGCTCATGGCCCGGGCGCGAATGCAGCATTCTGCTCTCTTCCTCCCTTCAAGGCCCTTCTGAGAGCTCACCTTCTCCAGGAGGCCTTCCCAGACTGAGCCCCTTCCTTCCTCTCCCCCTCATCCCCCTCTCCATCCCCCCCATCTTACCTCCTTCCCTTCCCCACAGCACCTGTATATATGTATATATGTTTGTACATATTTATTACTCTATTTATTTATTTATTTTACTTGTACATATCTATTCTATTCATTTTATTTTGTTAGTATGTTTGGTTTTGTCTCCCCCTTTTAGACTGTGAGCCCACTGTTGGGTAGGGACTGTCTCTATATGTTGCCAATTTGTACTTCCCAAGCGCTTAGTCCAGTGCTCTGCACACAGTAAGCGCTCAATAAATACGATTGATGATGATGATGCTGGGTCGGGAGATTCATCAATCCCATCCCATCATGGTGCTTTCCTGGATGTGCCAGGATCCGGTTGGAATCCAACTGTAACAATGCCCGGAAGTCTAAAGATCTGCTCCCCTTCTGGTTCATTCGTCCCCTCATTCAATCCTATTTACTAAGCGTTTACAAAGCACTGTACTAAGCGTTTGGGAGACTACAATATAACAATAAACACATTTTCTGCCCACGATGAGCTCAAGGCACCTGGTTGGTTTCTGCCAACCGCTGAAGAACAAAGACTCTTGGCCAGACTGCCAACAAGGGCCTGTATTTAAAGCTGCGGCAACGCGGAGGTTTCCCTATTGCCAGAGGAAGAAGAGCAAGTGATTAGGGTGGTGAGAGTTAAACCACTGTTTCTTTCCCTCTCCACTCCCTGCCCCTCCCAATGATCTTTTTCATCAATCGATCAATGGTATTTATTGAGCACTTTCAGTGTGCACAGCAGTGTTCTAAGCGCTTGGGAGAGTACAATGCAACAGAATTAGTAGACATGTTCCCTGCCCTTAATGAGCTTACCTAGTTTGAAAAAACTAAAAGTTCACTTTATTTCCACCTGACAAACCTTAAGACTTTTAATAAAGTTCAGAGATGTGCCCTGAGGGAAAAAACCTGTGAGACTATTGATTTGGAGAAAAGGCTGTTGGCCAGTTTAAGGCCAAACAAATCATGTGAGCTCGTTGTAGGCGGGAATATGTCTGTTGTTCATTCAATCGTATTTATTGAGCGCTTACTGTGTGCAGAACACTGTACTAAGCACTTAACTGTACTAAGCGCTTGACTGTACCAAGCGCTTGTTGTTGTGTTGTACTCTCACCCAAACGCTTAGTACGGTGCTTTGCACACAGTAAGTTAGCTCAATTGAATGAATGGATGAAATACGAAATCCATTAAGAAAGGAACCCTCTATATTAAGCTAGATTAGACTAGTGAGTGAAATTTGTTTCTCAGTTTACCTTGCAAAACATTCAGGTTCTGTATCCACCACCACCAAGCCTGAAAAAATGTTCAGCTTTTATAGATGCGTAAAACATTCTTTCAAATATTCCTTTAAACCTGAGTAGCCGGTAGCAAAGTTTGGGAATTCTCCTTCGGCACTTCAAAGACGTCTACCATCTGGGTCCAATTGTGTTTTGTTACCAGTCAAGCAAAACTGCTTTTTCAATGACCCCAACCCAGAAAGGAATTGAATCTCCATTTTACAGGTGCGCAACTGAGGCACAGAGAAGTGAACTGCCTTGCCCAAGGTCACCCGGCAGGCAAGTGACCAAGTGCACAGAGCCCAGGCATCAGAAGGACCTGGGTTTTAATCCCTTGGCTGTATGACTTCGGGCAAGTTACCTAACTTCTCTGTGCCTCGGTTAACTCATCTGTAAAATGGGGATTAAGACTGGGAGTCCCACGGGGGATATGGATATTGCCGAACCTTATTAACTTGTATTCATTCATCCAATCGTATTTATTGAGTGCTTACTGTGTGCAGAGCACTGTACTATCTACTCCAGCACTTAGTACTCTCAGTCAGTCAACTGTATTTATCGAGTGCTTACTGTGTGCGGAGAGTACAATATAACGGACACTTTCCCTGGCCACAACGAGCTTACAGTCGACAGTGCCTGGCACATGGTAAGCATTTAATACCGTTTGAAACGAAAAGTGGCGGAACCGGAGTTAGAACATGGGTCCTTTGACTCCCAGTCTCCTGCCCTTTCCACTAGGCCACACTACTTCTCAGTTATAGGGTTCTGATGCCAGTCTGGCTAAAGGCCAGTCCTGGGCACTCCTTCCGAGGGGTTTTGAGCACGACTGACCAGCTGAGAAAGAGCACCCGGACCACACAGTGTGTGGGAAAGAGCAGTCTTCCCCACCTGCTGCGGAGGGCAGGCCTGGACAATTTTGTTCCACTTCTGCTCCAGAGAAGGGGTGAAGCAGAGGTTAAGTGTTCCCAAACTGAAAATTGGGAAAGCTTTTAAACTGCATTTAGTACTGAATGAAACCGATTAAAATTATCATTGCATTTAGATCTGCCTTGTCAATAGGACTCAAATAAGGAGTGGTTTCTCATATTTAAGCCCCACGAATTATTTTGCATGAGGCTCCTATGACCTTTACACAGATAGTGGATGTTCAAGATGTTCAAGATGTCCTTACCTCCTTCCCTTCCCCACAGCACCTGTATATATGTAGATATGTTTGTACATATTTATTACTCTATTTATTTATTTATTTTACTTGTACATATCTATTCTATTTATTTTATTTTGTTAGCATGTTTGGTTTTGTTCTCTGTCTCCCCCTTTTAGACTGTGAGCCCGCTGTTGGGTAGGGACTGTCTCTATATGTTGCCAATTTGTACTTCCCAAGCGCTTAGTACAGTGCTCTGCACATAGTAAGCGCTCAATAAATACGATTGATGATGATGATGAAGAGAAAAATAGGTTTTGCTACTTTGTGAATATTACTAGTGACTAAAATGTTTGCTATTCATCCAGAAAACTGTTACACTGTGCATTTATTTCCTGGCTCTCTCATTTTTAAATGGCTAGGCACTCTTTACTATCAATCAATCAATCAATTGTATTTATTGAGCGCTTACTGTGTGCAGAGCACTGTACTAAGCACTTGGGAAGTACAAGTTGGCAATTTACTAGTCAATTCCTAATAAGAACCAATTCCATCCCAGGAGTTAACTGGTCAATATTCATCAGTCATATTTCCCTCCTCATGCACCATGAGCTAAATAATATGGATATGAACTTGTGACAAGTTTTGGCTGGCAATGGGCAAGTGATTCATACTGAGCCTATTTCTGATTTGACCCATTCTAACTACGGCCCGTGTATTACATTATGACGGCTGTCTACTCACCAATCAGAACAAAAGGGTGAATAAAGATTTACAGTAATTTCATTAGTACTTTGAAAGGATTCATTAGTACTCTGAAACGAAGGTGTTGGTATAATTCCTTTTTCCTCAAATACCGGCACTTGACAATTTCCCATATAGCTACGGAATCACATGGGTTTACTTTGTAAAATATTTTTAAAAGCCAAGTCATTCTCACTACTGACAGCCAAGCAATTTTTAGAATGTACATTCAAAGAGGGCGGGAAACAACTCCTCACTTGAATTCAAAATCATTTTATTAAATCTGAAACGCAGGTGTACATCTAAAACTTTGACAACGGAGCCTCTTCAATGATTAAAATTGTGCTGAAATCCCCAGGTGATAGACAATCAACTAGACCTCATAAAAAAAAATGAAAAGTCATTTTAGAGACTGTGCCACCAAGGGAAACATTTATCTAATGACTCCGCTATATGTTAAGGATTATGTGGCGGACACATCGAAACTCCAGTTATTCACCCGGATCATTGGAACAGTCCGTCTTTCACTTTCTTCATTCAAGGATGCGTTTGTGACATGGGATGAGAACGAAGGGCAAGTGGAGGCGTACCTTTAAAGGGCTTCCACATGCCTCAGTAGGTAAGATTTGGATGTGGAAATCTTTTTTACCCATCACCCTTAGACCATTTTACGGTACTTCCTTGACACTAAGCAAGGGATGGCTGATTGTTCGGGCCGAATGGCCCTCGACAACTTCGAGCCATCTACTGAAGACCTCCCGGAAAATATTTGGCTTTAATAATACCTACCATTAAAGCTGTTTGGGAATTTTAGGCACGAAGACTCAGCTTGATTACTTTACATTGACCCGCACACGGCAAATTGTAAGTGCTTGTCATACCACTGTTATTTATTGTAGACTCTCTCATGGCGGGACCTGGGTTCTAATCCTCGCTCCGCCACGTGTCCGCTGTGTGACCTTGGGCAAGTCACTTAACTTCTCTGGGCCTGTTACCTCATCCCTTAAATGGAGATTTAGACTGTGCCTGGCACTTAGGAAGTGCTTAACAAATGCCACAATTATTATTATTACTACAAACGTGCTGCTAAACCTAAAATGGGATTCTCATGTGCAAATCAAATGCTTCGTAGATTTTAATTTGCTAGAGTTAGTGAGGACCAGATAGAACCAACTGTGTCCGGCTGGTGGCCTAGATACCTGCCTTCCCTATATCAGCTATCCATACCCTCCCTATCCCCACAAACTAGCATGGCCTAGCAGATCGAGAACGGGCCTGGAGTCAGATGGACCTGGGTTCTCATCCCAGCTCCGCCACTTGTCCTCTGCAGGGACTCAGGCAAGTGCTTAACTTCTCCGTTCCTCACTCACCTCATCTGTAAAATGGGGATTAAGATTGCGAGTTCCATGTGGGAGAGGAAACTGTGTTCAGCCTGATTAGACTGTACCTACGTCTGCACTTAGTACAGTGCCTGGCACATAGTAAGCGCTTACCATATACCATTAAAAAACCCAGGTCCAACTCACAATTTTACTAATACCTGCAGATACCCATGGGTCAGACTGGTTAAAGACTTTGTTACTACAGTATACAGTACTCCATAAAGGCCTTAGTCCATAACTGTGCACATAGTAAGTGCTCAATAAAAACAACTAACGGACAGGCCTCTCATTTATTCCAGTTTTTCTATGTCCTGGCAGAAGGGTAGACAGACAGACAGCCACCAAACCACTCTGCCATCCTCCCGCCAGACCACAGTGGCACTGACCAGAGCCGAAGCTGGAGGATCCAGGGGATAGGGGCTTATTTATCCCTATTACCGTCTATCTCCCCCTCTAGACCGTAAGCTCGTTACGGGCAGGGAATGTGTCTCCTGATTCTGTTGTACCATACTCTCCCAAGTGCTTAGTACAGTGCTCTGCACATAGTAAGCGCTCAATGAATACAATGGATTGATTGAGAGGAAGACGAGGACAAAAGGGGGAAGGAGCAGGACAGCCTCGGCAGACCAGTGTCCGATCCTGGCCAAAATCTGGACGGAAGCTGCATTGGCCGTTCTGTCATTCAACATCGTGTGGGCCGACTTGACCCAAACCCAAATCTGGACACTAATTCTTTCAATCATATTTACTGAGCACTTATTGTGTGCAAAGCACTGTACTAAGCACTTGGGAGAGCACGATACAATAATGAACAGATCCATTCCCTGCCCACAGTGAGCTCACAGTCTAGAGGGGGGGAGAGGCATTAAGAAGAATAAATAAATGACAGATATGTACATAGGTACACTAATTCTCTAACCTTACCCACAGGTATGTGAGGTGAGTGAGGCCGATCTAGTGGGAGCAGGCAGGTCTCTGAAGCAACCGCCGCCAACCTCCCGAACCCAGGCCATACTTTGCTTTCCCGGGCAACCCCAGACCCGACCCATGGAGGCCAAAGTTGCCACTGAACCAGAGCCCCTGACTTGATTTACAAAGCCAATGTGAAAGTAGAATACGGCACGCTGGTGTTCTTCACAAAGTAAGAAGTATTTATGGGGAAGGATTTACGGGGAAGAACAGTCCATTTGGGTCTCAACGTTCCCGATGGTTTTCTCGTATCTGACGGGCAGCAAAGATTTTGCCCTCGGTGCCCCACGGGGTCTGAAGAGGCAATGCTCTGCTGCATCTCAGATAAAGAAAAGGGAAGGGAACATCAAGATCTCTCCATTGTGTTCTTGGACCTTTCGTACACACTCCACCCCATCAAAAATACCTGGGCTCCGATCCTGTCCTTGTCACCACAGGGTAAAGGAGGAGTGGGTACAAGGTCCGGCTTGGCTCAACTTATTTTATTCAACCACACTCAAGGACGCAACAAGGAATCTGTAAAATGGGGTCAGATTATGAATCTAGAGAGGCAGTGTGACCTAGTGGATAGAGCATAGGCCCGGGAGGCAAGAGGACCTGGCTTCTAATCCCGGTTCCGCCACTTGTCTGCTGTGTTTCTTTGTGCAAATCACTTAACTTCCCGGGGCTTCAGTTACCTCATCTGGAAAATAGGGATTAAGCCTGTATGCCCCATGTGGGACGGGGACTGTGTCCCATCTGATTAGGTTGTATCTACCCCAGCACTGAGTACAATGTCTGGCACAAAGTAAGCGCTTAACAAATACCGTTTAAAAAACAGCAAACAAAAAAACTCCCTGGAAACTTTCAACTCATCAGGTCAACAACTCAGAACAGAAAACACCACTAGGCAGTCTGGGGCAAAAAAATGCAAGAGCATAGTAGGGAGCAATCTTTATTCCCCTCCAGACTGTAGGCTCCTTGTGGACAGTCATGTGACCCAACTCTATTGTAATGTACTCTCTTAAGTGCTTAGTACAGTGCTCTGCCAAGAGCAATACCATTTATTTCTACCTTTTTTCTTAACGGTACAGGTTAAGCGCTTACTATGCGTCAAACACTGGTCTAAGTGCTGGGGTAACTACAAGTCCATCAAGTTGGACAGAGTTCCTTTCTGTCAGTGGCACATATGCTCTCACTGTCAGTAGTGTTACCAACAGATAGGCTATATTTAAAGGAACAACAATAAGCAGGGGGGAAACCCTTACCAAATAGACATATTTGTGAGGTAGAAACATTTTAACTCTTAAGAACCTGGTGCTTTAGGATAAAATTTGAGTCCTCTTATGAGTCTAGCAGAGACGTTCGCTCTACCTTGTCTTCTTCCTTGCTAGCCTCTAGGAGGATGCATTTAGCAATTTAAGGAGATTTGCCGAGAGAACTGAGAGAATCCATAGAGGATTGTCATCCCCCAGTTTCCCCTTCCAAAGCTTCACAATGTCAGAGCCCCACCTTCAATCAATGGTATTTACTGGGCGCTTTCTGTGCGCAGAACACTGTACTGAACGCTTAGGAAAGTGTGCAATACAACAGAGTTGATGGATACATTCCCTGCCTGCAAGGGGTTTACAGTCGATTGTCTCTACGCCCCTTGAGCTACCAAAATTTCCACATCCTTTCCCATTTCACCTCTGTCATTCAGCTGCTACAATGTAGCAAAGGTGCTTTGAGATTATCCTGGTGGCCTTTTCCCTCTCGTTTTCCACGGAAAACCTGTGAGAGCCCCCAAGTGCGGATCAGCATCCTAGTGTCTCTCCGCTGCCCTCGGGACAGGGCAACTTGCCAACTTGTACTTCCCAAGCGCTTAGTACAGTGCTCTGCACACAATAAGCGCTCAATACATATGATTGAATGAAATGAATGAACAAACAGGTGGACAGATGGACAAGCGGGGGAGAGGAGGTGGTCATGGGCAGTTGGGAGGAGGGGAGTGGGACAGGCGAAGAGGCCGGGGGTGAATGGGGACCGGGGGCAAGAGGGGAGCCATAGGGGATCCCATGGGCAAGAGGGTGACCATCAGGAGTCCCAGGAGGACCAGGGGATGGTTGGGGGTCAATGAGAAGCAATGTGGCTTAGCAGAAAGAGCCCAGGCCTGGGGGTCAGAGGTCTTGGGTTCTAATCCCGGCTCCATCACTCGTCAGCTGTGTGACTCTGGGCACGTCTCTTCACTTCTCTGGGCCTCAGTTCCCTCATCTGTAAAATGCGGATTAAGACTGTGAGCCCCACCTGGGACAATCTGATCACCTTGTACCCCCCCCCCAGGTCTTAGAACAGTGCTTGGCACTTAGTAAGTGCTTCACAAGTACCGTCATTATCACTATTATCGGGGGTCCCGGGGGCACTAGGGGAGAGATCAGGGGCCTTAGGGGGCAAGAGGGGAGAGATTGGGGGTCTGGGGGGGGGGCAGGAGGTGAGGGATCAAGGGTCACGAGGGGAAAGATCAGGGGTCTCGGGGACACGTGGGGAGGGATCGGGGGTCTCAGGGGGCACAAGGGAAAAGACCGGGGGTCCCAGGGAGCAGGAGGGGAGCGATCGGGGGACTCAAAGGGCAGGAGGGGAGGGATCGGGGGGCACAGAGAGCACTAGGGGAGAGATCAGGGGGATCCTAGGGGGCATGAGGGGAGAGATGGGGGGGGGTCCTAGGGGGCAGGGAGGGAAAGATCGGGGGTCCTAGGGGGGAGGAGGGGAGGGATGGGGGGTCCCAGGGGGCAGGAGGGGAGAGATCGGGGGTCCCAGGGGGCAGGAGGGGAGAGATCGGGGTC